>NC_091627.1:38273161-40673161 GCF_027580195.1 Bos mutus
ATTCCCTGATCTTCATTTTTCCAGTACTGAGTTTTAAGCCGGCTTTTTCACTTTCCTCTTTCACCCTCATCAAGAGGCTCTTTAGTTCCTCTTCACTTTCTACCATTAGGTTGGTATCATCTGTATATCTGAGGTTGTTGATATTTCTCCTAGCAACTCATCCAGCCCTGCATTTTGCATGATGTGCTCTGCATATAAGTTAAATAAACACAGTGACACTATACAGCCTTGTTGTACTCCTTTCTCAATTTTGAACCATTCGGTTGTTCCATGTAAGGTTCTAACTGTTGCTCTTGACTCACATACAGGTTTTTCAGGAGGCAGGTAAGGTGGTCTGGTATACCCATCTCTTTAAGGGCTTTCTACAGTTTGTTATGATCTATACAGTCAAAGGCTTTAGTGTAGTCAATGAAGCAGAAGAAGATGTTTTTCTAGAATTCCTTTACTTTCTCTATGATCCAGCGAATGTTGGCAATTTGATCTCTGGTTCCTCTGCTTTGTCCAAAGCCAACTTGTACATCTGGAAGTTCTCGATTCAAGTACTGCTGAAGCCTAGCTTGAAAGATTTTGAGCATAACCTTACTAGCATGGGAAGTAAGTGCAATTGTCTGGTAGCTTGAACATTCTTTAGTACTGCCCTTATTTGGTATTGGGATGAAAATTGGCCTTTTCCAGTCCTGTGGCCACCACTAAGTTTTCCAAATTTGCTGACATATTGAGTGCAGCACTTTAATAGCATCATGTTTCAGGATTTTAAATAGCTGTGCTAAAATTCCATGACCTCCACTAGTTTTATTGGCAGCAGTGCTTCCTAAGGCCCACTTGACTGCACACTCTGGGATGTCTGGCTCTAGGTGAGTGACCACACCATCGTGGTTATCTGGGTCAATAAAATCTTTTTTATACAGTTGTTCTGTGTATTCTTGCCATCTTTTCTTGATCTCTTCTGCTTCTATTAGGTCCATACCGTTTTTGTCCTTTGTTATGCCCATCTTTACAGGAAATGTTCCTTTGATATCTCTAATTTTCTTGAAGAGATCTCAAGTCTTTTCCCATTCTGTTGTTTTCCTGTATTTCTTTGCATTGTTCATTGAAGGCCTTCTTGTTTCTCTGTGTGCTTCCCTGATAGCTCAGCTGGTAAAGAATAGCGTGCAATGCAGGAGACCCTGGTTCGATTCCTGGGTCAGGAAGATCTGCTGGAGAAGGGAAAGGCTACTCAGTCCAATATTTTTGGGCTTCCCTTGTAGCTCAGTTGCTAAAGAATCCGCCTGCAATGCAGGAGACCTGGGTTTGCTCCCTGAGTTGGGAAGATCCCCTGAAGAAGGGAAAGGCTACCCACTCCAGTATTCTGGCCTGGAGAATCCCACGGACTGTATAGTCCATGGGGTCACAAAGAGTCAGACTCGACTGCGTAACTTTCACTTTCACTTCTTGTTTCTCCTTGCTGTTCTCTGGAACTCTGCATTCAGTTGGGTATACCTTTCCCTCTCTCCCTTGCTTGTCGCTTCTCTTCTTTCCTCAGCTATTTGTAAGGCCTCCTCAGACAACCACTTTGCCTTTTTGCATTTCTTTTTCTTGCAGATGGTTTTGGTCCATGCCTCCTATACAATATTACAAACTTCCATCCATAGTTCTTCAGGCACTCTGTTTACCAGAACTAATCTCTTGAATCTATTCATCACCTCCACTGTATAATTACAGGAAATTTGATTTAGGTTGTACCTGCATGGCCTAGTGGTTTTCTCTGCTCTCTCTAGTTTAAGCCTAAATTTTGCTATAAGGAGCTGATGATTTGAGCCACATTCAGCTCCAGGTCTTGTTTTTGCTGACTGTATAGAGCTTCTCCATCTTCAGCTGCAAATAATGTGATCAGTCTGATTTCAGTATTGACCATCTGGTGATGTCCATGTGTAAAGTTATCTGTGTGTTGTAAGAAAAGGGTGTTTGCTGTGACCAATGCATTCTCTTGGCAGAATTCTGTTAGCCTTTGCCTTGCTTCATTTTGTACTCCCAAGGCCAAACTTGCCTGTTACTGCAGGTATCTCTTGACCTCCTATTTTTGCATACCAATCCCCTATGATGAATAGGACATCTTTTTTTTGGTGTTAGTTCTATAAGGTCTTATAAGTCTTCATAGAACTGGTCAACTTTAGCTTCTTCAGTGTCAGTGGTTGTGGTATAGACTTGGATTACTGTGATATTAAATGGTTTGCTTTGGAAATGAACCAAGATCCTTCCGTAATTTGTGAGACTGCACCCAAGTACTGCATTTCGGACAGTTTCGTTGATTATGGGGGCTACTGCATTTCTTCTATGGGATTCTTGACCACAGTAGTAGATATAATGGTCATCTGAGACCATTCAGGTATGACCTAAATCAAATCCCTTATGATTATACAGTGGAAGTGAGAAATAGATTTAAGGGCCTAGATCTGATAGATAGACTGCCTGTTGAACTATGGAATGAGGTTCATGACATTGTACAGGAGACAGGGATCAAGACCATCCCCATGGAAAAGAAATGCGAAAAAGCAAAATGGCTGTCTGGGGAGGCCTTACAAATAGCTGTGAAAAGAAGAGAAGCAAAAAGCAAAGGAGAAAAGGAAAGATATAAACATCTGAATGCAGAGTTCCAAAGAATCGAGAAGAGATAAGAAAGCCTTCTTCAGCCATCAATGCAAAGAAATAGAGGAAAACAACAGAATGGGAAAGACTAGACATCTCTTCAAGAAAATTAGAGATACCAAAGGAACATTTCATGCAAAGATGGGCTCGATAAAGGCCAGAAATGGTATGGACCTAACAGAAGCACAAGGTATTAAGAAGAGATGGCAAGAACACATAGAAGAACTGTACAAAAAAGATCTTCAGACCCAGATAATCACAATGGTGTGATCACTGACCTAGAACCAGACACCCTGGAATGTGAAATCAAGTGGGCCTTAGAAAGCATCACTATGAACAAAGCTAGTGGAGGTGATAGAATTCCAGTTGAGCTATTCCAAATCCTGAAAGATGATGCCGTGAAAGTGCTGCACTCAATATGCCAGCAAATTTGGAAAACTCAGCAGTGGCCACAGGACTGGAAAAGGTCAGTTTTCATCCCAATCCCAAATAAAGGCAATGCCAAAGAATGCTCAAACTACCGCACAATTGCACTCATCTCACACGCTAGTAAAGTAATGCTCAAAATTCTCCAAGCCAGGCTTCAGCAATATGTGAACCGTGAACTTCCTGATGTTCAAGCTGGTTTTAGAAAAGGCAGAGGAACCAGAGATCAAATTGCCAACATCCGCTGGATCATCGAAAAAGCAAGAGAGTTCCAGAAAACATCTATTTCTGCTTTATTGACTATGCCAAAGGCTATGACTGTGTGGATCACAATAAACTGTGGAAAATTCTGAAAGAGATGGGAATACCAGACCACCTGATCTGCCTCTTGAAAAATTTGTATGCAGGTCAGGAAGCAAGAGTTAGAACTGGACATGGAACAACAGACTGGTTCCAAATAGGAAAAGGAGTACGTCAAGGCTGTATATTGTCACCCTGCTTATTTAACTTCTATGCAGAGTACATCATGAGAAATGCTGGACTGGAAGAAGCATAAGCTGGAATCAAGATTGCCAGGAGAAGTATCAATCACCTCAGATATGCAGATGACACCATCCTTATGGCAGAAAGTGAAGACGAACTAAAAAGCCTCTGGATGAAAGGGGAAGTGGAGAGTGAAAAAGTTGGCTTAAAGCTCAACATAAACAAAGATCATGGCATCTGGTCCCATCACTTCATGGGAAATAGATGGGGAAACAGTGGAAACAGTGTCAGACTTTACTTTTTGGGGCTCCAAAATCACTGCAGATGGTGACTGCAGCCATGAAATTAAAAGATGGTTACTCCTTGGAAGGACAGTTATGACCAACCTAGATAGCATATTCAAAAGCAGAGACATTACTTTGCCAACAAAGGTCCATCTAGTCAAGGCTATGGTTTTTCCAGTGGTCATGTATGGATGTGAGAGTTGGACTGTGAAGAAGGCTGAGCACCGAAGAATTAATGCTTTTGAACTGTGGTGTTGTAGAAGACTCTTGGGAGTCCCTTGGCCTGCAAGGAGATCCAACCAGTCCATTCTGAAGGAGATCAGCCCTGGGATTTCTTTGGAAGGAATGATGCTAAAGCTGAAACTCCAGTACTTTGGCCACCTCATGTGAAGAGTTGACTCATTGGAAAAGACTCTGATGCTGGGAGGGATTGGGGGCAGGAGGAGACGGGGACGACAGAGGATGAGATGGCTGGATGGCATCACTGACTCGATGGACGTGAGTCTGAGTGAACTCCGGGAGTTGGTGATGGACAGGGAGGCCTGGCGTGCTGCAATTCATGGGGTCGCAGAGTCGGACACAATTCAGCAACTGATCTGATCTGATCTGATCCATTTTAATTCACTGATTCCTAAGATGTCGATGTTCAACATTGTTGCCATCTTCTCCTTGACCACATCCAATTTACCTTGATTCATGACCTAAAATTTCAGGTTCCTATGCAATACTGTTCTTTACAGCATCAGACTTACTTCCATCACCAGTCACATCCACAACGAGCATCATTTCTGCTTCGGCCCAGCTGCTTCGTTCTTTCTGGAGCTATTAGTGATGCCCTCCACTTTTCCCCATTAGCCCAGGGGACACTTTCTGAGCTCAGGGGGGGCGGGGAGCAAGGAGGGTGGAGCTCATCTTTCGTTGTCTTATCTTTTTGCCTTTTTGTGCAGTTCATGGGGTCCTCACGGCAAGAATACTTGGAATGGCTTGCCATTCCCTCCTCCAGTGGAACACATTTTGTCCGAACTCTCCACTATGACCCATTGGTCTTCGGTGGCCCTGCATGGCATGCTCATAGCTTCATTGAGTTACGCAAGCCCCTTCGCCACGGCAAGGCAGTGATCCATGAAGGCGGATGTAATCACAGGTCCTTAAAATCACAAAACCAGCAAAATAAACTATTTATAAAAAAGAAAATGAACACTGCTTCACCAGAAAATTGATAGTGATTGTCTGAGACGTAGAACAAAGGGTGAATTTATTTTCTTCCTTTCACTTCTAGTCCCCCCACCAACTTCCTGTAAAGAGTGTAAGACACTTTAAATGTTATATATAAAGGCTAATGCTAATTCCTTTTAGAAACTGAAGCTAAGCTAATGTAGAAATTAACAGGCATTTTATATGTTTTAGACTTCAGAAATTAACATTGAATTGATTTATACTCTGCAGACGTCTTGTTAAACACTATGATGATTGTGGTTTAGGTGCACAGACGAACAGTTCCCTGCTACCTCCAGATGCAGTGAGCGGTAATCTAAGGAAAAGTGGCCTGAAGAAGCCTGTGGTTGCTTCTTCATTAAAAAGGCAGGGTAAGTGTCCCTTCCTCAGAATAGGGTAAAGAGGTGGAAAATTATCCTAAATAAGCCCAGGGGAATATAATCACGTGAAATGTTGCATGTTGTCCCCCTAGATAAACAATAGCAAGCACCGAGGCCAAGATCTGTGCAGTCCCTCCCACTGCCTCAAAACAAGCTCACAAACAAATTGTCTTTTAAATAACAAATGCAACAAAAATTACTGACATGATTTAGCATCATGGATTTTGTAGAATATTTTATTTTTGTTGCTCATTACCCACATGTAGTTGGTATAGGTGGTTCAAAACTGAAGAAGAAACATATTTTACAGTTATACAATGATAAATATTTGTTAAGAAATACAAAATTAGTGAAATTTGAAAACACTGAAAGGCAGTAACAGGAATATCATTCTGAATTTTTGAGACAGAATGACTTGATTTGAACATAACTTATATATATATATATCACTTTTCTGTGCAGAAGAGTTAAGCCTGTATGTTTGGGGATCAGCATCTTCTTAACTCTCATATACTTTGGCGGGATGATTAAAAATTAGACGTCATCTCTACGCTCACACTCTGGTTTTGAAGACAAGACCAATAAATATATAAATAGCAGATGGTGCGTGTGTGTGTGTGCGCTAAATCGCTTCAGTCATGTCAGCAAATAGCACAAGACCAAATCTCAATTTTAATTAAGAACTTACACATTCCAAGAACAAATGTTTGTAGAAGGTCAGGAAGTAAACAAATTAAAAGTATCACTTTGATACAAAGAAAAAAGAAAATAGTTTTTCATCCAGCTTATCATTAGATGCTTTTACCTATGAGAATTTTAATTTTAAATGAATAGTAGTTTTGGCATCTTTACGTCTTTATAAAAAGGGGATATATACTTCAGACATGTGAAGACATTTCAGGAGAAGAAATAGAACGGTAGGTCAGTATATAGACACACTTATCGGGAATCTGGTCAATTAATGGCTCTATACCAACCATTCTTCAGTTTGCAGTTTGATGTTGAAAGGCTGCAAACTTTCTGTGGTTAATAATCTTGAACCTATTAGTCTCTCAGAGCTTCCTATTTCTTTTTTTTTTCTTTCTCTAGATGGATTTTTTTTTTTAGATGGATTTTTAAAAAGAAAATCCCTGCAGTATTCCATTTCACTTAATTTACCTACTGTCATTGAATTTCGGCTTGTTGCTCTTTTGTATAGTATAAACTCCTTAGCTTTTTCAGAGTTCAGTTAACTGTTAAATTCTGTAAGAAAAGATAAAAATTAATGACGTTTTTTTTTTCGTTTTCCTAGCCTGTGGTCAGCTGTTAGATGAGGCACAAGTGACCTTATCCTTCCAAGACTGGCTGGCCAGTGTCACAGAACGCATCCATCAAACCATGCACTATCAGTTTGATGGTAAGTGTTGGTCATCTAACTGCACTGTTGCTGAAAGTCAGAGAAATTAAAGTGATTGTGTATAGCTCTACTCTGTTTTGAAAAAAAAAGTAATTGGGCTTCAGTGTAGAGGTCACTGGACCACAAGACAGTAGAAATCTAAATGAAATAAAGGAATAATCACATAATTAAAATGCAGGACCAACAAAATTGAATTTGGTGATGGAAAAGAAAAACCACAGCAAATAATAATAAAAATAGACAGCCTTGGTCTTAGGGTGTGTATTTGATGAGGGTGATAACAAGCCTTAGAAGGTCACTCTAAACCCTCAAACTTAAAGCATGAGAGGAAAAAAGTATGGAAAAAAATCTAAATATGTGAGACTAAGATGAAAGTGAAAGTGAAGTCGCTCAGTCGTGTCTGACACTTTGTGACCCCGTGGACTGTAGCCTACCAGGCTCCTCTGTCCATGGGATTTTCCAGGCAATAGTACTGGAGTGGATTGCCATTTCCTTCTGCAGCGGATCTTCCCTACCCAGGGATCGAACCCAGGTCTCCTGCATTGTAGACAGACGCTTTACCGTCTGAGCCACCAGGGAAGTCCGTGAGACTAAGATAATTATATAAAATTACATGGATATGCTAAGGGCTTCCCTGGTGGCTCAGATGGTAAAGAATCCACCTGCAATGCAGGTTCGATTCCTGGGTTCGATCCCTGGATCGGGAAGATCCTCTGGAGGAGGGCATGGCAACCCACTCCAGTATTATTCTTGCCTGGAGAGTCCTCATGGTCAGAGAAGCCTGGTGGGCTACGGTCCATGGGGTCGAAAAGAGTCAGACATGGCTGAGCGACTAAGCACAGCACATAGCACAGGTTTGCTAAGGAAGATTGGAGAACACAAGCTGCATTCGGGTTGATCATGATAGCCTCATAGAACCTCAGCAATTTCAGAAGTGGACCATCTACCAGGCCTTGCCCATTGCCTGAAAAGCATCCTTGATGGATGGTTTTCAGGTTTTGTGCAGTGGTGAGCAGTTCACTCCTTTCTGAGGCAGCTCATAACATTGTTAGACAGTGAGAGCTGTGAGGAAGGTCTTCCTCATACTAAGGGGAAATGTTTGCTAATAATACTTCCTGTTGGTTTTAGTCTTCGCTCCAGCCACATGGAGTAATTTTCTGTTCCCGTTTTCAAGTAACAGGCCCTGCTACCGCACACACCCATTGGCCTGCATGACAGGTCTTCTCTTTTCCAAGTGATACATCTCAGGTCTTCAAACACTCCTCATGGCATTATTTATAAACCTCACAACATTTTGATGTTCTTTGCTGAATATGTTGAACTTTATGAATATCATTTTAAATACAAAGCACCCCAAAGGGAATAGTAGCCCAACAGCAGACACTCAGTAGGAGGAGATGAGTTAAAGGATTGGAACAGTTGTGGCTTCATGGTGAAGAAAGGAACAAGAATAGAGGTGTTGAAATACATGCTTAGTTTTATATACCTTGGTTCAGAATAAATAAAATTTATCCAGAAATAAAATTTTAGAAGTTACTTTTAGAAAAACAAAATAAACTAGGGAAGTTTAGGGATTTCCCTGGTGGTCTAGTGGCTAAGACGACACAATCCCAGTGCAGGGGGCCTGGGTTTGATCCCTGGTCAGGGAACTAGCTCCCACATGCTGCAACTAAAGATTTTGCATGCTGCAAAGGTAGAAGATCATTAAAAAAAAAAAAAAAAAGATTAAAAAGAGAGTCTGTTTTTCTTTTCTTTTAAAATTTCATTTATTTATATATTTTTTGAAATAATATAATAAATATCTACTAACCCACCTCCCAAAACATAAAATAGAACATTGAAAATAATGTAAGCTGTAAACTATGGCCCTTTTTCATCCCATTCCTTATACCACCCTCTCTCACCATCTCTGTTACCACCACCTTTGTCAAAGTCACCATCAGCTCCCTCCAGCACTGTGATTCTGTGTCTTTTACAAGGGTTTTTCAAGATTAATTTATAAACCTAAACCCTAGCATCCCATCAGCTGAGTTCTGGTGAGTTAGCACTTTTAGAGTCGTAATGATCTTTGCATGTAGCCTATAATCTAATTTCAAGATGAAACTTTAAAATTCCTTTCTTCAGTGACTTCTCTAAATTGCCTATACGGGAATTCCCTGGTGGTCCAGTGGTTAGGACTTCACATTTTCACTGCTGAGGGCGAAGATTCAATCCCTGGTTGGGGAAGTAAGATCCTGCAAGTCATGCCACATGGCTAAAAATAAAATCAACTGCATATATATTAATATTCAAAAGTGTGTTAGTCACTCAGTTGTGTCCGACTTTTTGTGATCCTGTGGACTATAGCCCACCAGGCTCCTCTGTCCATGGAATTCTCCAGGTAAGAATACTGAAGTGACAGCCATTCCCTCCTCCAGGGTATCTTCCCAACCCAGGGATTGAACCCAGGTCTCCAGAGTTGCAGGCAGATTCTTTACAATCTGAGCCACCAGGGAAGCCCCTATATTAATATTATAGTGGCTCAAAAGCAATGACAGTTTTGTTATTGACATTCTACATTCAATTAAGCAGGTAAAATCAATTGAAAGGATGTAAAATCTTAATATGAAATTCCAGAAAACCTTTTATTTTTCTTGATTTGATCTTTATTTCAAAAAAGGTATCTGAACTGTCTTTAAGAACTGCTCTTTAAGTTGCATCCAGGGAGATGGAAGTTACCTATTAATCTACTTGGTTCTGGATGTTTTTGCTGTGTTGGAGCTTGACCCTTGGGCAGAGTTAGTAAGAAAAACTCTGAGTTTTTTCAGCCTCTCTCCTGAACACTATTTTTTGTTGACGTTTTGTTGACCTAGTGTTTTGTAAGTTTTTAAAAAGAAGTTTGTTAAGTATTTTCAAACAGTTTTCCTACCTTCAGATCAGAGAGAAGACTGATGCTTATTGGATAGTGTACTAACTTTGCAGTCTCTGGCACTCACAGTTCTGGCCATCTGAGAGGATGAACACAAGCAGCAAGTGCCTGGGAGAGTGAGCAGGAGTGAATCAAGTTTACCTTCTCAACTCAGCCTCAATGTCCTCATCTCATTTCATGTCCTCTTTAAAGGGAAAAGTCTGTGCTGTGGTGGCGTTTACAAAATTGAGGACTAGAAAAGTTATTTTTGGTAGATGACAAGAATCGGTTATAATTGCAAGGGATCAGGAGTAGGGCGAGTGCAGTGCTAGACTCATGAAGGTCCATCAAAGCTCGTTTTTGCCTCTGTATAAAGAAATCTCGGTGGTATTTTTAGTTATTACTGCTCATCAGTTCCATTTCCTCTACTTTTCCCTCCACACCAGAAAGCCCACTTATGTTTCTTTAAATGAATTCCTCTTATTTCCTGTAGGCAAACCAGAGCCACTGGTTTTCCACATTCCTCAGTCCTTTTTTGATGCCCTGCAACAGAGAATATCCATCGGCAGCGCAAAGAAACGGCTTCCCAACTCTACCACAGGTACGAGATGTTTCTTTAGGAATAGCTGTAGATGTCTGGACCTTACAGAATTATGTTTGGGAAAAACTGTGCAGGATTTTCAGGATTAGGTCTTCTAGTTACATGCTCAGAGCATGAAGCCTTAGCCCATCAGCTCTTAGAATAATGATCACACTTCAAAGGCCTCATGCTTATTCTAGTAAGAGTTGACGGAAAGATTCAGAAAGCACAACTTGATGAAAGAACCACCAATGAAGGGCAGTGAAGGTGCACACCAAGAAGTTGGGTATTTTCTAGATATGAGCCAGTTTCAACAAAAGCATTGCAAGCTCCAGTTGTTATTTGGGCTGGCTTCTTAGAAGCATATTGCAGTATGTGTCAAACACTAAAACTTTTTTTTCACGATTCCTGATTTTTGATAGAGGGAGATTTTCTTTTTGGAGTGATTCTCAGGCTTGGTACATTTTACCATTACAGTATTCTGGTACTAATTTCTTGATTTTATGTAATATCTTTCTACTAGAGATCTCAAGATACTTATTAGGTAGTATAGTAAAATGAGGGAGGAAAAAGGAGGAAGAAAAGATTGCTCAGGGGCTAATAGCCCAAGAGTGTCTATAGCTGGAAATCAGAGCTATTTCTTCAGTAAATTGTTATTTGATGATATAATAGGAATTCTGGAGAATTCCATGGACAGAGCAGCCCGGCAGGCTACAGTCCACGGGATCACAGAATTGCACACAACTGAGCAACTAACACTTTCACTTTCACTTTAAATGGTACATACTGTGAATCACTCTGTTTAGGGCCATAAAAATCTCCCATCTTTACACCTTATCTCTCTAACGTTTGAGACAATGTTGATTCTTCCCGTTTACACTTGAGGTCTAATGTATTAATTTTAACCCATCCCTTAGATGTTTTTAGGCCCTTCAGTAGAACTGCTTTATAATCGCGAAGCTGGGTAATAGATTGGCAACTGCAGGAGCAAGGTTTAAACTCTGTGTAATTATTTTAAGGACTCTGATTTGACCTCTGATGTATCTAAAGTTGTAAGAAGCTGTTTTATAATAGAGTCTTGTGTCTGTAGTTTTATGAAACAAAGAAAGAAGTTTCTAAGATGCCCAAAATTAGTATCTCAAGGAAGCATCAGAGACTTCATATAGCAAAAATCCATATCATTTGGTTCTCCACATTTTGCCAAAACCCTGTTCATAGATTTGCTTCTAGAATTCCTTTTTTAGGGATTTCGCTGGTGGTCCAGTGATTAGGACTCAGTGCTTTCAGTGCCAGGGCCTGAGTTTGATCCCTGGTCAGGTAACTAAGAGCCTGCAAGCCATGCAGCACAGCCAAAAAAGAAAAAATAGGATTTTTTTTTAAATTTTTATTTATTTATTTTTGGCTGTGCTGGATCTTCCTTGCTGCTTGTGGGCTTTTCCCTAGTTGTAGAGAGCGGGGTGTACTCTCTAGTTACATTGTACAGGCTTCTCATAGCAGTGGCTTCCCTTGTTACTGACCATGGGCTCTAGAGTACTCGGGCTCCAGTAGTTGCAGCTCCCAGGCTCTAGACCATAGGCTCAGTAGTTGTGGCACACGGGCTTAGTTGCTCCAGAGCATGTGGGATCTTCTGGGACCAGGGATTGAACCCAGGTCTTCTGCATTGGCAGGCAGATTCTTTACCACTGAGCTACCAGGAAAGCCCAGGATTTCTTTTTTAGAGGGCAAAATTCTATAAGGAACGAATATCACTTCACTGAACTCTCTAGAAACTAAAATGACAAATTCAGTGAAAGAGCACAGGTAATGCTATTATTTTTCAGTACTTAATTTTGTCCCCTGTTTTTACCTTAAAGCTTTTATTCGCAAAGATGCCTTGCCACTGGGAACCTTTTCCAAGTATACCTGGCATATCACGAATATCCTGCAGGTTAAACAAATCTTAGATACCCCGGAGGTAAGAGCTGATTTCTACAACACTGGGAGGGCAGAGTGGGGAAGAGAGAGAAGCAAGTGCAGGAAGCACCAGCTCGTTGAGTTACGGAAACTACAGAGAATTCCTTTTGTTCATCCTAAGAGATTATTCAGGAACATTTGTGGCTTTATGGTTCCAACTCTGATTTTAATAGGTATTCACTGGAACCTGAGGTTGTATTCTTTTTTCAATTGGAGCATCCTCTTTTCTTTTCCTTTGGGATGAGAAAACAAGGATGCTTTTTCTTGTAAATTAAATAATGCTCCCTTACTATCTGTGGTGAGCCCTAGATTAACTGGCAGGCACCTGGGAAGTATATGTATAATTTGAGATGATATGCTACTTGTGAAGTCAGTAGGTCCAGCACAATTTGGTGTCCCTCTCCAAACTGCAATTGAGTTCTCATTAGAGAAATGATTCTTAGTTTGTGTTCCTTTTTACAGGGATAGTATTAGACATTTTTAAACATTTTTTTCAAGCAGATCCTAAAAACTTGAGGATTTTCCCTTCCTATGATAATGAAATATTGTGGAAAACTCAACATCCTGTGATTTCATACATTAAGATTAGCTTGATTGCAAGGCGTTGTTATGTTCAGAAAAATAATAAATTGGTATTTGTAGAACTTACATGTGAACACTAGGGAAGACTTATGTTAGCCCTAGGCTGACATAAAGACAATGGAGGAACTTCTTTAAATGCAGGATGTCACAGAAAGAAACACATGGTGCGCAGGGAGGCACCGAAACAACCCAGAGTAAAGTCAAGTTGCCGAGCTTCTGTCTGTTGCACATCACTTACCTATATCACCCTATTCCAGCTCACAGCCATGACTTGGTGTGGACTGTGTTTTGCAGATGATAAACAGGCTGTGGGAAGCTCAGCCTGCTGTTTAGTGGCAAAGATAAAACTCAGTTCAGGCGTTGTCTGACTCAGTGCCAAGGATGGTGGAAACACAAGACATGCACTGTAGGTGTTGTCGATAGAGTTTTTAGGAGAAGACTGCTGCCAGCAGAGCAGTGAGGAAGGAATAAAGTGACTTTAGAGCAGATCTCTGCCAGCAGCAGTTATGTAGCCATGAAGGTATTAGGGGTTCAGTTCACTAGGGTTTGGCAGGAATTCAAATTAAAGTTGTAGAAAAAAGGGAAAGCCATGAACAATATATAGGAGAAAAGGCAGAATTGTTGAAAAAATTTACTTGAAAATACAAGGGAAAGTCTTGAGTGCACTTGAAAGAATGAATAAAACCTACTGTCATCCATTGTTTGTCTACTTGTAAAGGTTTTCCTTTCTCACCTTTCTGGGTATTGTCTCCATTTCCAGATGCCTTTGGAAATCACCCGGAGTTTTATCCAGAACCGAGATGGGACCTATGAGCTGTTTAAATGTCCTAAAGTAGAAGTAGAGAGCATAGCAGAAACCTACGGTCGTATAGAAAAGCAACCAGTGCTGCGACCCTTGGAACTAAAAACTTTTCTCAAAGTTGGTAAGTAAATTGGTGGTTTCAATAGCAGACCTTCCTCTGAAGGTCACCTGTGTGTATTATGCTGTCCTGGACTTTGGGTCTTGCCCTTAACTGAAGAAGACACATTCATACATTTTGTAAAGGCAGTCATGGGATAAGGTGTTTTGTTTCATTTGAGCCACTGCTTTTAAAATAAAAGTAGAGAAGTAATACCTGTTCATTATATAGAAATCATAGATTTCACTATAGAGCATAAAGAAAAGTAAAAACCACCGATAATCCCGCCCGCCATGCTTCCCAAGTGGCCCTAGTGGTAAAGAACCTGCCTGCCAATGCAGGAGACGTAAGAGAGAAGATGCGAAGATCTCCTGGAGGAGGAAATGGCAACCCACTCCAGTATTCTTGTCTGGAAAATCCTGTGGACAGAGGAGCCTGGAAGGCTGCAGGAAAAGCCCACCAGGGTCCTCTGTCCATGGGGTCATAAAGAGTTGGACATGACTGAAGTGACTTAGCACACAGCACAATCCTACCCACCATAGATGACATCACCATTAAGATTTTGGTGTACACTCTTTTTTTTTTCTGTACATAGAGTTTCTGAAACATGGTATCATATCTAAATAGCTTTTTCCACTTAAAAATATATCATGAACAACTTTCCATGTCTGTCTTCAACATTATTTTAGACTTTTTTATTATTATAAAACATATATAAAACTGAACATTTTAACCATTTTTAAGCATAAAATTTTTCTGCCACAAAGTGCTTTGGCATTGTTATGCAACCATCCCTACCATTCGTCTCCAAAAGTTTTTCATCTTCCTCAACTGAAACTGTCCCCACTAAATACTAATCTGCATTCCTGCCTCCCCCAACCCTAGTTACCATTCCACTTTCTGTCTGTACGAATTTGACTACTTAAATTAGAATCATACAATTTTTGTCCTTCTGTTACTGGTTTAGTTCATGTACCATAATGTCTTCAATGTTCGTCCACAATGTAGCATATGTCAAATTTTCTTTCTAAGGCTGAGAAATGTTTGATTATATGTATAGACTACACTTTGTGTATCCATTCATCTGTCTGGATACTTGGATTGCTTGATCTTTTGGCTATTGTGAATATGACATTTTTAAACAGCTGCATAAAATTCATTCATTAAGTTATCTCCCTCTGATCAACCCTGAGTTTAAGTTATATCAGACTTTTTGCTATTATAAACAATGCTTCCTTTTATAATTAACTTCCTTTTAGAAGAAGCTTTTATGGCCTTAATTATTTCCTAACTTATTTAGGATATTTTGGGGGATAAATTCTTAAAAGTTAAATTGGAGGACTTCCCTGGTAACACAGTGGAAAAGAACCCGCCTGCCAATCGAACCTGACACAGGTTCGATTCCTGGTCTGGGAAGATTCCACATGCCTCAGAGCAACTAAGACTGGACTGGGTGCCACGACCACTGAGCCTGAGCTCTGCAACAAGAGAAGCCACAACAACGAGAAGCCCGAGCGCCACAGCTAGAGAGGGGCCCCCAGGCACCACAACTAGAGAAAGCCCTTGCACAGCAACGAAGATCCAGTGCAATCAGAAATAAATAAAACTATTTAAAAAGAGAAAAGTGAAATTGGAGAGTCCAAGTTTATTTACATTTTTAGGACTTTTGATTTTTTTTGTCACACTGCTCTCCAGAAAGATGGTACTAATTCTATACTTTACTCCTGCTAAAGTGTATGAAAGAGTTTCTCTTTTTTAATCTTTGTTGATCTGATAGGCAAAAAATAGCCTATCATTCTTTTAATGTACATTACCCTCAAATATTAATGAGTAAGTTTTTCAGTTAGTCATTTGTATTTGATGAATTGCTTTTGCTTTGTCTATTTTTAACTGCGGGATTTTAGTAATAATGACACCTGCAACAAAATGCACTTAATGAGCTCTGTGCTGGGTGTTATTTTAAGTGCTTTATATAGATTAATTCACTTAATGCTCATCAGCCTACTCAGGGCCGATCACATCTGTAAATGTGATCCCCATTTACAGATGAATAAACCGAGGGGAAGACAGGTACAGTAACCTGCCCAGAGTTAGACAGCTAGTGAAGTGGTAGAGCTGATCTTCAACCCCAGGCAGTCAGAGCCTTCAGTCCTAGCCATCCAGTCAGTACTCACTTACCTGTCTTTCCACTAACTAGGCTATAAGCACTTTCAGGGCAGTGAACTATGTCATGGAGAAATTTAGAATTTGTAATTATTTTGTCAAACTCCTGTGAAATATATTTTTAACTACTCTTGTGAGTAAGATGTTTGTCATGTGTCTAACTGGTTACTGCCAGTGTATGGGAAGCTTTTGATTTTGGTATGCATGCATGCTAAGTCACTTCAGTCGCGTTTGACTCTTTGCAACCCCACAGACTGTGCAACCTGCCAGGCTCCTCTGTCCATGGGATTCTCCAGGCAAGAATACTGGAGTGGGTTGCCATGCCCTTCTCCAGATTTTGGTATAATTACTATCAAATTGCTGTCCTTAATGACTTCCTATTAGTGATGATAGTTGTTTCCCTGTTGGTTTTTGGGAAATTAATTATATCACTTGAAAAATGATGACAAATTTGTTTCTTATCAAATGTTTATACCATTGTCTTTTTCTTGTTAAATTACCTACAACTTCAAGAGCAACAATGAATAATAGTAAAGCTAGCAGCTGTGATTTTCATTTTATTATAGTACTATATTGTTTTTACTATAGTAAAATTCCCCCAGCATAGCATTTTCCAACTGTCTTGAAGAAGAGATAGTGATAAATATTCTCTGAAAAAAGTGTTCCGTGATCTGATAAGTTTGAAAAATGCTATATACTGTATTTCTTTGATTTGAAGACCCTTGAATGTAAGATGTTCAGTCAACTTTGTAATAACTTTTTTGGTTGGAAAAGAAATTTTGCCATATGAAAACTTCCCTAGTTGTAAGATACACTCAGATCTCAGAAAATGTTACAATTGGAGTAGGGAGGCAGTAGTGAGTTGTATCTTACAATATAATGTATCTCTCCTAGTAACTCATCCTATAAATTTGCATATTAAAAAGATCCTGAAATAAAGATTTGTATTGAACTTTATATAACTTAAATTTTCCCCAATTTATTTGACCAGTGAACTCTTTTCAGGGGAATGCCATTAGTATTTCATATAGAATACATTTCTGGAAAAAGCTGCTCTAAGTTTCACTAGTAAATAATGAACTATTGTTTATTAATTTCAGATAAATTTTTTATTTTAATAGCATATCATATTCTTAGTTTATTAAGTTATTTTTATTTGGAGCTATATTTTATTTTTAATATAGTTTAAAAAATATTTTTATTTATTCATTTATATTTTGGCCTTGCCACACAGCTTGCAGGAGTTCATCAACCAGGAATTGAACCTGAGCCATAGCAGTGAAAGTGCTAAATACTAACCACTAGACCACCAGGCAGCTCCCTGGAGTTGAATTTTTTTAAATACCTTTTACCATCTTTTGAGAAACCTCTAAAGATAAATTCTACTGACCCAAGTGCAATGAAATTTAAGTACAGTTGATGTCCAATATGAATTTTAGGAATCAATTTCTAATATTGAAATAATCTTACATTTCTGGAATAAATCCTATGTGGTCTTTTTTCTTTTAATATATATGTAGATTCTATTTGCTAATACTTTATTTAGGATTTTTTATTATCTATTCATAAGTATTCAGTTCAGTTCAGTCCATTCTCTCAGCCGTGTCTGACTCTGCAACCCCATGAACCACATTACGCCAGGCCTCCCTGTCCATCACCAACTCCCGGAGTCCACCCAAACCCATGTCCATTGAGTCAGTGACGCCATCCAACCATCTCATCTTCTGTCGTCCCCTTCTCCTCCTGCCCTCAATCTTTCCCAGCATCAGGGTCTTTTCCAATGAGTCAGCTCTTCTCATCAGGTGGCCAAAGTACTGGAGTTTCAAACAGCTTCAGCATCAGTCCTTCCAATAAACACCTAGGACTGATCTCCTTTAGGATGGACTGGTTGGATCTCCTTGTAGTCCAAGGGACTCTAAAGAGTCTTCTCCAACACCGCAGTTCAAAAGCATCAATTCTTCAGCGCTCAGCTTTCTTCACAGTCCAACTCTCACATCCATACATGACTACTGGAAAAACCATAGCCTTGACTAGATGGACCTTTGTTGGCAAAGTAGTATCTCTGCTTTTGAATATGCTATCTAGGTTGGTCACAACTTTCCTTCCAAGGAGTAAGCATCTTTTAATTTCATGGCTGCAGTCACCATCTGCAGTGATTTTGGAGCCCAGAAAAATAAAGTCTGACACTGTTTCCCCATCTATTTCCCATGAAGTGATGGGACCAAATACCACAATCTTAGTTTTCTTAATGTTGAGCTTTAAGCCAACTTTTTCACTTTCCTCTTTCACTTTCATAAAGAGGGTTATTAATTGCCTACAATTTCTTTTTTGGAGGCTATCTTTTTTGGGTCTTGGTAGTAGTTATATAGAAAATGATTTGTGTGTTTTGAACTATTTTCCACTTTTGTCTGTTAAACTTTCCGAACTCTTTAAAAACTTTTTCTAACATTTTCTTGGAACTTTTTAATTTTTATACCTTTTGGAGTTATCAGTTAACTTTTAAAAGTCATGTTTGATAATAGGAACATTTAAGGTTCTTCTTATTAATATCTAAATAGTCTATAATCGTAGTTTAGTTTCTGTGTTCCCAATACTTTGTATTTAAAATTTCTATTTGGTTGAGGCTTTTGATTTCTATATTCTTAAGTATCCATTCCTACTTTTATTATTTTGAGTTCAGAAGATGTGCCTTTTCAATTTTTTTAAAGGAATTTAAAAATATTTTCTCACTAACCTAATGTATGATATGAATTTGTGCTAGCAAACGTATTATTTATCCAATATAAAATTTTGTATAGCTTTAAGATTTATAAAACTTAGATAGCAGAGTTGTAATACAATTTACTACTACAGTTTTGTTTCTCTACATGCCTTCTGATATTGCAAAAGCCTTTAAGTATTGTAATGCAATGTTTTTTGGTACATTAGAGTTATTGACCGGAGAAGGCAATGGCACCCCACTCCAGTACTCTTGCCTGGAAAATCCCATGGATAGAGGAGCCTGATAGGCTGCAGTCCATGGGGTCGCTGAGGGTCGGACATGACTGAATGACTTCACTTTCACTTTTCACTTTCACACACTGGAGAAGGAAATGGTAACCCACTCCAGTGTTCTTGCCTGGAGAATCCCAGGGACAGGGGAGCCTGGTGGGCTGCCGTCTATGGGGTCGCACAGAGTCGGACACAACTAAAGTGACTTAGCAGCAGCAGCAGCAGAGTTATTGATAGATGTCAATGTAAATATATTATCTTAGTCCCTTTGGACTGCTGTAACAGAATACTGTAAACTAGGTGACTTAACAGAGATTTATTTCTCACAGTTCTGCAGGGTGGGAAGTCCAAGATTCCTACAGATTCGATGTCTGATGAGGGCCTGCATCCTGGTTCAAAGATAGCCATCAGCAGGCTTCTCTCTGTGTCCTCACATTTTGGAAAGAGCATAGATGTCTCTGGGGTCTTAAATAAGGGCATTCAATCTCACTCATCAGGGCTCTTCCCTCATGACCTAATAACCTCCCAAAGGCCCCGCCTCCAAGTACTGTTACATTGGGGATTAGGTTTTCAATTTATGAATTTTGGGAGGATACAATAATATTAGGGAGAAATTTTAGAGAATATAGATTCAGCCTATAGCAACAGTTCATCAATTTAAAAATAACATTTGCCTTTAATTTGTCTGTATTCAGTATTACAACAGTGACACCAGCTTTCTTTTGTTTTACATTTTTCTGATGATTGCCATCCTTTTAACTTTTTTGTGACACTTTGTTCTTGTTGAAACTCTTATCAGTATTTTATTTATTTTTTCTCTGATTTTAATATATCCCCTTTACCATAATATAGTTGGCCTTCTGTCTTCTTGTTTTTTTATTATTATTACTGAATATTTTTGGCTACGCTGGGCCTTCTTTGCGGTGCAGGCTTTCTCTACTTGCAGCAAGCAGGGGCTACTCCCAGTTGCCCTGTGCAGACTTCTCACTGCAGTGGCTTCTCTTGTTGTGGAACATGAGCACTAGGGCGCACAGGCTTCCGTAGTTGCGGCTCCCTGGCTTAGAGCACAGGCTCAGTAGTTATGGCTCATGGGCTTTGTTGGTCCTCAGCACGTGGGATCTTCCCAGATCAGGGACTGAACCCGTGTTTCCAGCATTGACAGACAGAATCTTTACCACTGAGCCACCAGGAAAACCCCCTGTCTTTTTGTTTTTTCTGTTTTTTGCTAAATGGACTATGTCTTCTATGTTTATTGTCTCCATGTTTTAGAGGTGATACCATATGCTTATTTTTAATTCTGCTAGTACTTTATATTTATTCAAGAGCATTCTTTAATCTGAGTTTTTCACATTTAAATCTTTAATATTCTGGACTTTATCTTGATGTAAGTTATGAAGTAAGATTCTGTCATCTTTTAGTTTCTTCCAGATAATTATGTAGTTGATGCACCCCGTTTGTTATAAGAAACACTTACTTGTATTTCTTACACTAATTGAAAATACCACTTTGGCCTTATCTTAAATTCCTCTTCTTTTTGTATCCATTTTGGATCTTTCTGTTTTGTTCTTTTCCTCTGTCTAGATATATGCCATTACAACTCTCTTGTGGTTATTATGGATTTGTAATATATTTTAGAACCATTTGGATTTTAATTCTGTTTCTTTCTGGTTTCCTTGAAACTTGACCTTTTCTTGCTAGTCTCCCTTTTCATCTCATCCAGCTGTCTTTCCCTCTTAGCCTGGCCTCTCCTTATGATTCTTTTGGCCCTATTTTCATCCAGGCTGGGTGTTATTTTATTTGAGAATGCCAGACAGTTCCCTGAAATTTTATTTTGGATAGATAGAGCAGTAATCACTTTTCGCTTGCCTTGATTATTCTTGTTGCCCACCCCCCACCTTTTTTCCTTCTCATATAGTTTTTTGTTTTTAACTTCTTTTTCTTTTTAAAATTTGTGAAAATTTATTTTGGAATTGTACTAATCAATTCTTTTTTCTTTTCTTTTTTATCTTCAGGCAACACTTCCCCAGATCAAAAGGAGCCAACACCTTTCATCATTGAGTGGATCCCAGATATTCTTCCCCAGTCCAAGATTGGTGAGCTTCGAATCAAGTTTGAGTATGGGCACCACCGCAACGGGCATGTGGCAGAGTACCAAGACCAGCGGCCCCCCTTGGACCAGCCCTTGGAACTGGCCCCGCTGACCACCATCACTTTTCCTTGAAGCAAAACAAGAGTCTTTTGCTGCTAAATTTGCACATCCCCACCCTTTGACAACTTTAAATACTAGTTAGACACTTAGATGGCTCTGTTCCTTAGTGAACTACTCTTAGCTAAGATGCAGTTTCTCAGTGCATTCAAGTGAATTCTTTTGAAGAAAAACTCTTCTTGTAAATAGCCCTTTTGGTGCTGCTGTGTATAGTCTACATTTAACTTGGATGATATTCCTAGGTAGAGTTTTTAAAGAAACAGAAAACCAGCTCACTTATCTTCCTGAAGGACTCACCTTTAGAGTTTGTTTCAACCTCTTCCTAATTCTCTAAGAAGTCAGCAGCACTCCACCTTATACTAACATGTTGGAAAATTAATAATACCTTGGTTAGGGCAAAATGTTGAAGATCATCCTGACAGAGTTCCAATCATATCCTTTTATTTTCTTCTCAAATAAAGCACAGTGTCACTAGTTTTTATAAATTATATCTTGTATTGGCCTAATTATAAAAGTATAAACCTTTTGGGAGATTTAGGTGATAGTGAACTAGGAAAAAGAGATTCAGGTGTCAAGGCAATATTGATTGACGTTTCAAACTAATGCTTGTAATTGCTTGTTCACTTCATTTTTATTTCCTTCATTACTCTCCAAAAAGCTTAACAGGTGGTAAGATTCAGTTTCTATTTTTTAATTCACTGATCACAGAATGGAGATACTGAAAGTCACAGAATAGAAGCCTGCCTTTAAGGAGAAAAGAAGAGAATGGAACATTTCCTATTTGCCTGTTACATCCCAGGCATTTTCATTTATAATCTCACTTAATCATTTTTCTCATTTAGTCCTCATCATTATTTGAATTTAGCCACCACTCCTTTTATAAAGTTACACAGTCTCTCTGAGATTAAATATCTTACTGGAAATAGCATTAAAAATGTTTCATTTTATTCCAAAGTGCATGTTCTTTCCACTTTATCATATTGCTTTATAATTATAAATTCTTCATAATTCATTATCTTTGGAAGACAAGAGAAGTGTGTAGGTAGGCATTTTTGATTGCACATAACAAAAAGCCAACTCTAACCAGCTCAGGCAAAAACAGGAATGAATGACTGGCTCATGAACACTAAAATAGGGCTAGACAACTATCCTTGGGTGGAGCGGGGGTGTGGTTAGGCCTCAGAACCCCTGCAGCCAGGGTCCATCTGACCCATCTCTACCTCTCCTGAGGCTTCATTACTATCAACACAGTGCAGCTCCTTCTGGTAGGATATCTGGCTCCTAACACATCCTGGACAGCAAAGAGATCAAATCATTCAATCCTAAAGGAAATCAATCCTGAATATTCATTGGAAGTACTGATGCTGAAGCTGGAGCTCCAATACTTTAGCCACCTGATGTGAAGAGCCAGCTCATTGGAAAAGACTTTGATGCTGGGAAAGACTGAAGGCAAAAGGAGAAAGGGGTGGCAGAGGATTAGATGCTAAGATAGCATCACCAAGTCAATGGACATGAATTTCAGCAAACTCCAGGAGATGGTGAGACAGGGGAGCCTGGTGTGCTGCAGCCCATGGGGTCACAAAGGGTCGGAAAAGACTTAGTGACTGAACAACAATAAATGCACCTGGAACTGCGGCTATCACTTCCGCTCTAGAGCAGGACTGACTGCTCTGCTCAGCTCGAAAGTACAAAGTCCAAAGTCCCCAAAGAAAGGTCTGATGGACCTAATTGAGGTGGGAGATGGGTCTATGAGCATTTTCGGTAAAAGAAGGACCTGTGCCCCTACATGAAGGAGATGGGTAGGCAAATTAAGGGTTGTTTGTCCTCTACAATTGAGGGGCTGGCTTGTGTGGAGAGTTCTCAAGTGCTTTAGACAATGGGGAAGATCCTTGAGAACCCAGAGGTCCAGGGAGAATTAGACTTTGTGCTGGGCTTTAAAGGAGAGGAAAAGGGGAATTCCCTGATGGTCCATGCTTCCATTGCAGGGGACACGGGTTTGATTTCTGGTTGGGGAACTAAGACCCCACAAACCCTGCCACGTGGACAAAATAAAAAAAGATAGGAAGGGCTTGGATAAGTATAGAGAAGAGGAGACATTAAAGCTAGGTGAGGCGGAGTGCCTGCCTGAAAAGTAAAAATACCCAAAGAAACATAGTGGCTGGCCTATCCTAAGTCCTTCACTTCAGTCTTTGAGGACATCAGTCACAGTTTTTTGATCAAGCTAAACCTGTGAGTGACAGGCAAATCCTGGCTCAGTCTAGCAGTACTTGACTCTAACCTTGGGAGCCATTAGAACCACATGGGCCATAAAATACATAGCTGGGGCAAATAATTTACTCAAAGAGGCTGCCTCTCCAGTGCTGGGGTGTTCACCCAGGACCCCCCCGGCCCATCAACACAGTCCATCAAAATCTGGCATGGGTTCGGAGTTACATTGACACCATCTACCAGGTTGAGCACAGTCCTAAGAGTACCAGTAGGGTTGCTGCACCCACTCCCAGCATCCAAATACCTTTGGGACAGCATCAGCACTGACTTCATTTCAGACCTGCCCCTCACTACAAGAGTAGAGGGGGCCTAGATACTCCCATCAGTCCAGTGCTCTTCAAACCCTGCACCCACCCATACACACTCCCACCTGTACCATCTGCTGCACACCTCCTCCATTAATTGCTGGTCTCTCCCAACTCTGAGGGCTGCCCATCTGCTGCCTTTCCATGCTGCAGCCACTGTTTGTATTCTGGAGTGGGCAGTGCAAAACCTTCCCATGTCCACACAGCCTCCTGCCTACTGCACAGACTGACCATCCTCAGACTGAGTGTATACTTATGGGCATCCTAACTCCTCCTTCAGGCAACATAGCCAGGGCCCTAACACAGTGGGTATGGTGAGAACTACTTGCTACTCCTAACACCCAGGACACTTTGGTTCACATCTGCCTCTACCAAAATTGCTAGCATCTCAACAGCTTGCTACTATTCAGAGGCATGAGAGGCCAGAGACCTTCAGAAAATCTGACTCTAAGAACCACCCACCTAAGGGAAGTTCTGTAGGCCTGCCACCTGGCTCTCTCAAGGTACCAGAGGTCATCAGCTCTGTAACTTTCTGCGGAAGGTCCCCCTCTTCTCTCACTGATTCCTGTTCTGTCTGGTCAGCCAATCACTTCCCTTTCCCTCCAGCCCACATGTGCATACACAGGCACCCACACCAGCCCCCAGGCCAGGCCACT
Source organism: Bos mutus (assembly GCF_027580195.1). NCBI lineage: Eukaryota > Metazoa > Chordata > Mammalia > Artiodactyla > Bovidae > Bos > Bos mutus. Next base: position 38,297,461 of record NC_091627.1, read on the forward strand.
TAGAGAGTGCAACCTGTATATGTCATCCCAGAGGAACTCCTCTATCACTGCCTGGTCTCCTATGTCAGAAACAGGCCAAGACTTGCCCTCCACTAGAATTCAGGGAACTCCTGCTTTATCCACTGAAGGTGAGGGAATGAATGGGCAGGGGCTGCCCTCCTCCAGCCCTTTGAATGAATGGACTCTCCCAGCCAAAAGTCACAGACAACACAGAAAAGTCAGTCACAGAGAACAGCCCTGTGTCTATTTTGTCCGTGAACTTCCCAAGATGAACCTGCTTTACTCAACATAGTCCCTTTTTCTTTTTTATAGATTCTGATTTCCTACTTTTCTTCTGGCCCGTCTCCTGATATTTCCTGACATTCCTTATTTGATCCTCTTTTTAAACCTCCTTACAGGGAGTTCCCTGGTAGTCTAGTGGTTAGGATTCCGGGCTTTCACTGCTGTGGCGCAGGTTCAATCCCTGGTCAGGAAACTGAGATCCCACAAGTCATGTGGCTTGTCAGGTAAACAAAAAAACAAAACCTCCTATCTGCCTGCCCTCCCACACCAGGCTCCCTTCACATCTTTCTACCATCCCACCTATCTCAACAGGAAAGGGCGGGAGGACATGTTTACACTAGTGCTTTAATGTGCACAGAAGTCACCCACGGATATAGTCAGAACATATATTCAGAAATTCCAGGGTGGGGTCCAGGAGCCTGCAATTTCATCATCCAGCTGGATGAAGCAAGGTGCTGGACTGAAGCAATGCTCCCAGAGTGCAGGTTGCACTTCGAATTGCAGGATCTAACACCAACGCTGGTGCAGACCCTCACCTTTCACTGCTAACGGGAGAGGGCAGTGCTTCTGGTCAGTAACAAGCACATAGCTGTGTGGTTCAAGGCACATATTAGTGGGAGCTGTTTTATGGCGCACTACTGCAAAGCTGATGCTACGGATGAAGCCTTGCTCCTGGGAACTAGTCACCATCTGACGGTTATAGAAATACAAAGCCGCTCTGCCACCATCTATTTTCCATGCAATTTTTCACCCTCTCCCCAGACTTCCATCTTAAAGTTCAGAGTTCAACCGCTGGGTTCAAACCCCTTACTCCGTTACCCGCTTATGAACCGTGTAACCTTAGGCAAGTTTTTAAAAGATCTGAGCCCGTTTCCTCCTGTGGATGATGTGCATGGTAAATGAGATAGTCTGTTAAACGTTCATTAAATACTATTACCCTTAACCTATTCTGTTTCTCCTCTATCGTGTTTTTCTAACAGTTTTGGTGCTTTTCGTCCCTCAAGAGCTTTTGTACTTAAAACCATTGCCATACAGCGAGTTCACAACCTGATTAAAGCAAAAGAAAGGCCAGAAGTAAACACGAAAAGGGATATTGCTATTCCTTTCCTTCATATATTTTCCTTTGCTTTTTCCCCCCGAACTCTCTATAACCAACAATGTAACTTACATTGCTAACCTCGAGAAAAGGCAAGGTTATAACCTTAAAAGAAAGGGGAATAAGCTACCACACTGTACTGATAAAAGTAGCAAAAGAAAGACGCTCCGGCGCCGAGGGCGGAGGCTGATCACGCGGCCACCGCCCCCTCGGCTCCGCAAGCTGACGTCAGTCACGTTCTCCTCTCGCCGGCTCCGCCGCTTCCGGCCACCTTGGGGCTTTTCTTCCACCAGGCGGCGCCGCAGGACGTTCTGTTGCCGACGTCTTTTGCGCAGCCGCGTCAAAACCCCGGACACGTCACCACCTTCGCGTCTTTTCTGGAGAGCGCGGGAAGGCGAGAGCTGGAGGACGGTGACGTCACCGGGGTTCCCCGCGTGGCTCTCGGGGCCCGGGGCGGAGCCGGGGACGTGGCGCGCGCCGGGTGGGGGCCGTGGGTGGCGCCGGGCACAGGTCCTGCCGGGACTGACCCGGCCGCGCCCGCCGCCGACGCTGCCTCGTGACCCACAGTGGGGCCGGGCCGGCTGCCCGAGCTGCGGCAGAGGTGCTGAGGAGGCGGGCTCGGAGGGGAGGGGTGCTGGCGGCCCGGCATGAGTCTCTCCTGAAGTCTTTAGCCGGCCAGGCCGCTCAGGCGTCACCCTAACCTTCACATCCTATGTAAGGCCGGGCACCGACTTCCTGTTACCCTCGCGCGGTTGGGGCCGATCCTGGACTCTGGCCGGCTGGTCCGCCGGGCCGGCGGGGCACGTGGGGCCTGACTGCACCCAGAGCCGCCGCGCCAGACCCCGGGCCCCTCCCCGCCCAAGCCTCGCCCTGGCTGTCCTGCCTGGTGTGGAAGGAGAAGGGAGCGTGGCCTCTGGCTGGCCTGTCTCCCCTGAGTGAGCCGTTCAGATCTCCTTTTCAAAACACCGTCCGCTGCACAGACTCACTAGTCTGTGCCTAGCAGCCTAGTAGTAGTTGGCCAGTCAAAATGTAAAAAGTTGCTTTTCCACTTTTTCCCACCGGCTTAGAGTCACCCTAACCCTTAGAGCCACGTTGCAGGGCCGTTAATCCCTGGGTAGTTCTTAAAATGCTTTGTGTGGTTCCCCAGTACTGAGTTCTAATGGAGAGAAACTTCCCTTTTCCTAGCATGAGCTCCACAGCCTGTCCAGTGAGTGGCTTTAGAAGAAAAGGTGGCAGAGGGCTCATCCATTATCTGATGAGTTGAATGTGGGGCCTGATGAGAGTTTACGGAAGGGTGGTTAGGGGAATTTTCTCTGGGCCCCAGCACCTGTGATACTGCGAGGCCACAGGATTTCCTGCTGGGAGCCTTGTCTAGGGCACACTGCCTTGTGGCACTGTGCAGTTGTCTTTCTGTTCTAGCTGCTCCTTCCTAGAATTTTTCGTCTCATGTTACAGTGCTATGGCCATTTCCTGGGATGGCATGAGTGAGCCATGGGGACAAGCCACTCTCCAGTAGCTTATAGGAAGCTGGTCTAACAGAGTAAGCAATGTAGGACCATCTCCTGCAAGGAAGAAAACGAATGTATCCTGGAGTGCTTATGTAGCAGGGACTGTATTTAACTTTTCACGCAAGTTAGTTCATTAGATTCCCACAGCTGGTTCTGTGAGCTAGGTTTGAATTATCCTTTTATAGAGAGGAGGAAACTGGTTCAACAGGGTAAATGGTGTGCATCACTTCTTAAAGCAAGAATGCGATAGAGCAAGTGATCCCAGAGGCCCTACTAAAGTTCCATTGCAGGACTCGGGCAAGAAAGAGACAGTAAAGAGTCAGCCCTTTTCTAGAGTATGAGGTGCTCAGGACCACCGAGAGGGCAAGAGTGAAGGCATATTACACTAAAACCCTCTCCATATCCCAGTCTCTTGGCTACACCTGCCATGTGTATAAGGCAAAAAAGCAGGTTAAGTGATGGAGCGCTGAAGGGCAGCCTTTGAGACCCTAGAAGTCCGCAAAAACAAAGAAGGATCACCCAATACACACTTTGCTTTGGTCATGGATGGGTTAATGGAAAGACTTGTGTATCAGACTGGGGCCTTTTTTTAGCACCATCTGGCAGAAGCCACCTCTCCTGCACCTGCTCCATGTACAAACCATTGCTCATTTGCCAGTCAGCAGTGTGAAAGAAGTGTGGTGAGTGTAAGTTAGGTTTACTGCTATCTCAGAGAGGTGTTCTCTGAACTTCCTGAGAATGACAACCCATACCCACTGCTAGTTTTCTGTGGAACTGCAAGAGACCCAAGTAAGGCAACAAAAGCATTAGTCCTCTCTCCATTTTCTTTTGTTTGCTTTCTTTTTGTAAAATCTTGAACTTGGCTAGAGCAGAAGATAGACACATTCCTGGGATAAGGCAAACTAATCAGGGCCTAGGTATTTCGAAATCGTTCCTCAAAGCCCAGGACTTAGTAGGTGAATATTCCCTGGTTTTGAACAAGGTAGGTAGCTGTTGTATTTCAGATTGAGAGAGCAGATGAGCCTTGTTAGTTGACTCTGGGCCACTTTAAATGGAAGGTGTTCTTTCCTTCCTCTTTGCTGCCAAAGCAATTCTTTCTGTCCTGTCTTAGGACCTTAGTTTGAAACCTACAAGGCATGGTCCCCCTGGTGCTTTTTGGAGAAATGTCTTCTATTTTGTCAGTGCAGTTTACACACCCCAGTGACAGGAAGTAAGTTTGCCTTCATACCAGTAAAATCCACATGTAAAGGATGATGAGTTCTCCGTGAGAGTAAACCTATGAAGTGTCTGTAAATTTGTTGCCCAAATGGTTGAAGACACTCCAAGCACTAATCAGATGTCTGGGAGCAGTCTCAAGAAGAAAAGGCTGGAACGTGGTTGTAATTTAGGTTAAGTGATAAAGCAGTTTAGAGTCTAAACTGAGAGAAGGGGTTTGGCCATCCTTGGAAGTAGAGCACTAGCCCTGGTACTACCTAAGGAAGGGCAGGCCTTATCTGAGGGAACTTGAGCCCTGTGATGGCCTTGATCAAACTACTCTTATAGCAGGGAAGGGGGCCCTGCCATAAAGAGAGATGTGACTTTAGATTGATTACTTTTGTTCTCAGTTTCTGTTAACCAAGCACTCTTTAGCCCTTGAGGAAAAGATCAGCCAGTCAGGCCAATTCAAGCATTCTAGTCCATTAGAATGTCCACAGTTCCTTGGTATGAATCATTACATTGGCATTTGGTCTGTATGCCCTGCAACCTCTGTGTGAACTTGGTTAATAGGTGTTTCAGAGATGGATCCCTTTACATGGGATGGCTTAAAAGTGTAAGGCCCAGATCTGGGTCTTGTTAAATCAGCAAGAAATTAAGTTGGGGAGGAGGGGCAGGAAGCTAGCTTTGCCAAGGAAATACTACCCTTGTCTTATTGTTGACCTTCCTTTTGCAATCACGTTCAGGAAAATTATCAGCACAAGGCAGAAAGTGTTAAATTCTAGATGAGAGATACAGGCATCAAGTGCTATGGATTCCAAGGTGGGGGGAGATTGCTGTGAGAGGTTAAAGAAAAGATGGTGTCACAGAAGAGGTGGGTAGGATTTGCCAAATGGATAGGATTTCAGTAGATGGAGATGTTGGAGATGGAGAAGAAATAGCCTCTGCCATTTCAGTGAAGTCCCTCTAGAGCTGATGTAAAATGTATGGTCATCTGATTTCTGAGCTGTTAAGCCAAAGAAAAAACACTGTTGTGGCAGGAGAGGGAGTGGTAGGCCCCAGAGAAAAGGAAAGAAAATGAACTGTTTAGTCAGCAGCTTGTTTATTTAACATGTCTTGAGTTTTTAGTATGTGCCAGGCGCTGAGCTGTGTCCGGGGGATATAGAAATGAACAAAACAAACAAAAGCCCTACCTTTCTCTCTAGTGAGGAGAAAGAAAGACTATGGAAGGAAGGTGGGAAAGAAGAAGAGTTGGATGAAGGGCTATATAGTATGTCAGATGTGCTGTGGAGAAAATTAAAACAAGGGTTGGGGAAGTTGGAGGATGTACTGAGGATTTTTTTTCTTAAGAAGTTTTTTTTTCTTTTATTTTCTTCTTTTAAATGTTTAATGAATTATGTACAAGCTAATATAAAGGTAAAATATATGTGCAAGCTAAAGACTCGGATCTGGGCCTTTGATCATTTTCTGTGAGAAGGCGGAGCTGACCAGGTTGTGACCCAGAAGATAAAATTTGTGAATATGACTCACTGCCTGGGGAACAGTAAGCCATGATGTATGAATGGAGCACTTCTGAAAGCAAGAAAAACCAGGTGCAATGATAGAGGACAGAATTGTACCCTAAACCTCTAAATATGAATATTATGGTTCTAAGAAAATAGGTGTTGACCTTGTGAGATGTGATAGATCTAAGCGGGGAAAGAGGAAAGAGCTAAAGAAACAGCTTCTCTGCTCCTTTTCCTGCTCAGGGTGGGTGGGTCTGGGGGAGGGGGAGGGGAGGAAGTCAGGCCTTGAGACAAGGTGGCTGTGGAATCTGCAGAGACCACATGTGTTTCCTCGAGAGGTTCACTGTTCACAGATGTGCCTGTGAAGCCGGAGATACGAAGTTCAGGAGGGATCTCAACCTGCTCACCTTGTGTGTCACAGCACTGTTTTTTCTTTTTTTTATTAAAAATTGGGGAAAAAATAAAAATTGAGGTATAGTTACTTTATAATGTTGTGTTGGTTTCTGCTGTACAACAAAGTACGGTTTGTTGTATGTGTATCTCTGTGTGTATACATATATCCTCTCCCGCCTGGACCTCCCACCCCTTCCACCTCTCTGGGTCACCACAGAGCACAAGATGAGCCCCCTGTGCTATATACAGCAGGTTCCCACTAGCTATCTGTTTTACACATGATAGTGTATATTTGATGGCAGTTATCTGAACTGAAAAGTCTGGTCCTGACCAACCCTGGAGTAGGAAATGGCAACCCATGCCAGGATTCTTGCCTAGCGAATTGCATGGACAGAGGAGCCTGGCAGGCTGCAGTCCGTGGGGTCACAAAGAATCAGGCGTGACTGAACGACTGAGCACAGTGTATATATGTCAACCCCAGTATTCCAGTTCCCCCGCCCCCATCTCCCCGCTTCCTGTGCACATGTCCACTCTACCTCTGTGTCTGTACTCCTGCCCTGCAGAGAGGCTCATCTTTGCCATGTTTCTGATTCCATATATATGCATTAATAGATGATATTTGTTTTTCTGATTTACTTCAGTCTGTATGATAGATTCTATGTCCCTCCATGTCTACAAATGATTCAGTTTTGTTCCATTTTATGGCGGAGTACTATTCCATTGTGCCCATCTTTGCATGAAATGTTCCCTTGGTATCTCTAATCTTCTTGAAGAGATCTCTAGTCTTTCCCATTCTATTGTTTTCCTCTATTTCTTTGCATTGATTGCTGAGGAAGGCTTTCTTATCTCTCCTTGCTATTCTTTGGAACTCTGCATTCAGATGCTTACATCTTTCCTTTTCTCCTTTGCTTTTCACTTCCCTTCTTTTCACAGCTATTTGTAAGGCCTCCTCAGAGAGCCATTTTGCTTTTTTGCATTTCTTTTTCTTGGGGATGGTCTTGATCCCTGTCTCCTGTACAGTGTCACGAACCTCATTCCATAGTTCATCAGGCACTCTATCTATCAGATCTAGGCCCTTAAATCTATTTCTCACTTCTACTGTATAGTCATAGGGATTTGATTTAGGTCATACCTGAATGATCTAGTGGTTTTCCCCACTTTCTTCAATTTGAGTCTGAATTTGGCAATAAGGAGTTCATGATCCTAGCCACAGTCAGCTCCTGGTCTTGTTTTTGCTGACTGTATAGAGCTTGTCCATCTTTGGCTGCAAAGAATATAATCAGTCTGATTTCAGTGTCGACCATCTGGTGATGTCCATGTGTAGAGTCTTCTCTTGGGTTGTTGGAAGAGGGTGTTTGCTATGACCAGTGCATTTTCTTGGCAAAACTCTATTAGTCTTTGCCCTGCTTCATTCCGTACTCCAAGGCCAAATTTGCCTGTTACTCCAGGTGTTTCTTGACTTCCTACTTTTGCATTCCAGTCCCCTATAATGAAAAGGACATCTTTTTTGGGTGTTAGTTCTAGAAGGTCTTGTTGTTCAACTTCAGCTTTTTCAGCATTACTGGTTGGGGCATAGACTTGGATTACCGTGATATTGAATGGTTTGCCTTGGAAACGAACAGAGATCGTTCTGTTATTTTTGAGATTGCATCCAAGTACTGCATTTCGGACTCTTGTTGACTATGATGGCTACTCCATTTCTTCTAAGGGATTCCTGCCCACAGTAGTAGATATAATGGTCATCTGAGTTAAATTCACCCATTCTAGTTCATCTTAGTTCACTGATTCCTAGAATGTCGATGTTCACTCTTGTCATCTGCTTGACCACTTCCAATTGGTTCATGGACCTAACATTCCGGGGTCCTATGCAGTATTGCTCTTTACATCGAACCCTGCTTCCAACACCAGTCCCATTCACAACTGGGTGTTGTTTTTGCTTTGGCTCCATCCCTTCATTCTTTCTGGAGTTATTTCTCCATTCTTCTCCAGTAGCATATTGGGCACCTATGGACCTGGGGAGTTCATCTTTCAGTGTCCTATCTTTTTGCCTTTTCATACTGTTCATGGGGTTCTCAAGGCAAGAATACTGAAGTGGTTGGCCATTCCCTTCTCCCAGTGGACTACATTCTGTCAGACCTCTCCACCATGACCCTCCCGCCTTGGGTGGCCCCACACGGCATGGCTTAGTTTCATTGAGTTAGACAACGCTGTGGTCCATGTGATCAGATTGGCTAGTTGTCTGTGATTGTAGTTTCAGTCTGTCTGCCCTCTGATCCCCTCTCTTAGTGCCTACAGTCTTACTTGGGTTTCTCTTACCTTGGACGTGGGGTCTCTCTCCATGGCTGCTCCAGCAAAGCGTAGCTGCTGCTCCTACCTCTGATGCAGGGTAGCTCCTCTCGGCCACTGCCCCTGCCCTCAGGCAGCCGCACTCGTGCGCCATGGCAGCCGTCTGTGTACCACATCTTCTCTATCCATTCATCTTTTGATGGACTTTTAGGTTGTTCTGTGTGCTGACTATTTTAAATAGTGCTGCAGTGAACACTGGGGTACACATGTCTTTTTGCATTATTGTTTTCTTAGGGTATATGGCCATTAGTAAGATTGTTGGTCATATGGTAGTTCTATTTTTAGTTTTTTAAGAAACCTCTGTACTGTTCTCCACAGTGGCTGTACCAGCTTACATTCCCACCAACAGACAACACTGTTTTCTGACCAAGACTCAGAGCTATAAAGTTTATCATACTACTTGGTGCCAGAGGTGAAACTGGGACAAAAATATTAGCACTGTAAAAATGTTTTTATGACTTACAGAATAGTAGAAGTAGAAACTTGTGGTTGACGCGAGAGCAAAGGTGGATAGTATGAATACTAGTGTTAATAGATAGTACTCCCAGAACACAGCTGAGAGATGGACAACAGGGCCTCAAAAGTCTACACTGACCTGTAACAACAGTCAGAGTCAGTAGTCATCTCTCTTCTCTTTGAAGCTGGGGAAACGTGTGGCTTAGCTGAGTTGGCTCATCTTACACACTGGCTTTACCTGTCTCCTCCTCCCCTCTGTTAATGATAAGGTTAGGGGAACTTTAAAGGACTTCCTAATTGGGGGCGGCGGGGGCAGGGAGTAGAGATCACACTTGTGTTCTTGGCTGTCCCTCCCTGTTCTCTTGTTCCTCTCTAGGTCTGTCCTTGGGCAAGTCTCTCTCCCTCTTGGAGTTCCGGCTTCCTTTCTGTATACAAAGGACTTGAATTGATCTCTGTTGTTCCCTCTGACATTCTGTAAAGAGATTGGGGCCCCTTCATCTTAACCCAACCTGTTCATTTGGACAGAGATTGGTCACTTAGAGATAGTTGGGTGTCATCCTTTTCTGAACAGTGTTTTCCTTTTTTTGCTTCCTCTGCCACAGAAGAGGCAATGGGAATAAGCACAAGAGAAGTTCTGTGGGGACCTGAGAAGGGGCATCTTGCCCAGACACTAATGGGCAATGGAGACCACCAGCTTTATAGTCTCAGTCTGTGGTCTTGAAGAATCTTCAGGTTGGCCAGTAATTTCCACATGTGGTCTGGCTTTGCCCATGAGATGTGATAAACATCAAGCATACTGTTTGACCTAAAAATGGCAGCCCCTCTCCTGTCTGAAGTACTGATCCTGTGTGCACTCACTTCTTTCCACTCCCACCGGCACTGCCTTAGTTCAGCCCGTCTTCATCTCTTACCTCAATGACTGCAGGTCATTATGGTCATCTGGTCTTCCTGCATGCACTTTAAGTGTCCTCAAGTCTTCCCCGAATATGCCTGTCTCCTATGCAGCCCTGGTCATGTTACTCCCCTGCTTAAAACCCATCAGTGGCACCTCGTTGTCTTCAGATATTTATTGGCAACTAATATGTACCAGTGTCTCCATCCCCTGGGGGACACAAAGGGAGACCCAGCTCCTGCCTTAGCATGACAACGAGGGCCTCGATCACCTGATTTTAATTTCCCCATCCATCCTCATCTCTTCCACCCCACTTTTCCCACCCTCTATTCTCAATCCACGTAGCCATGGCTTCTCTCTCTCCTCTGTACCTTTGCCCATGATGCTAACACTGCCTGAACATTCTTTCCTTCCCCACTTCCCCTGACCTGGTTCTATTTACTCTTCAGGTGTGCAGCTCAGGCATCACTCTTCCCTAACTCTCTGTGCGCCACCATGTTTGAAACAAGGCAGGCACACAATAAGAAGGGCAGTCACACTCAACACCCACACAGTGCCTTACTGTACTTGATCTTCCTGGCTCTCCATCTTCAACTGTGAACTTCTCAAAGGCAGGAAACTGGGTCTGATTTGCCTTTGTGTTCTCAGACCCCCTAGCATAGTGCTTAAAACCTCAGAGGTATTCTATAAATGTTTGTTGAATGAGTAAATGAATAAATGAACTAACGGATGAGTGCTCTGATCTGGAGCTTGCCATGACAAGCCTGGGGAACAGGGCTCTGGCTTACAGTCTCCTCTCCTTTTAATGGATCCTCTTTTTATCTTGTGGGCTTCCCTGGTGGCTCAGTGGTAAAGGATCTGCCTGCCAGTGCAGGAGATGCAGCTTCTATCCCTGGGTCAGGAAGATCCCCTGGAGAAGAAAATGGCAACCCACTCCAGTATCCTTGCATGGGAAATCCCCTGACAGAGGAGCTTGGCGGGTTACAGTCCATGGGTTGCGAAAGAGTTGGACATTATTTACTGATGAAACAACTTTTATCTTGTGGTTCTCCCAGGGAGATGGCTGTTTTGCTGAACTGATCTGTTCAATGTGGGTGGCAAACCCATGGGGCAATGGGGAATTCACAGGTGATCTTCAGAGTCAAAAGTGAAACAGTGCCTACTGTCTTATATGGTAATGCTTATACCCCAAGTTTGTTAAATCCTGTCGTAAATTTGGTCCAAGGCTGTTTAAGACAGGGCTCTGGGAATTCCCTGATGGTTCAGTGGTTAGGACTCCACACTTCCACTGCAGGAGGCACAGGTTTGATCCCTGGTTCACGGCAAATAGATGGGGAAACAGTAGAAACAGTGGCTGACTTCATTTTGGGGGGCTCCAAAATCACTGCAGATGGTGACTGCAGCTATGAAATTAAAAGATGCTTACTCCTTGGAAGGACAGTTATGACCAACCTAGACAGCATATTAAAAAGCAGAGACATCACTTTGCCAACAAAGGTCCATCTAGTCAAGGCTATGGTTTTTCCAGTAGTCATGTATAGATGTGAGAGTTGGACTATAGAGAAAGCTGAGCACCGAAGAATTGATGCTTTTGAACTGTGGTGTTGGAGAAGACTCTTGAGAGTCCCTTGGACTGCAAGGAGATCCAGTCAGTCCATCCTAAAGGAGATCAGTCCTGGGTGTTCATTGGAAGAACTGATGTTGAAGCTGAAACTCCAGTACTTTGGCCACCTGATGAGAAGAGCTGACTCATTTGAAAAGACCTTGATGTTGGGAAAGATTGAGGGCAGGAGGAGAAGGGGACGACAGATGATGAGATGGTTGGATGGCATCACCAACTCAATGGACATGAGTTTGGGTAGGCTCCGGGAGTTGGTGATGGACCAGGAGGCCTGGCGTGCTGTAGTTCGTGGGGTCAAAAAGAGTCTGACACGGCTGAGCAACTGAACTGAACTGGGGAACTAAGATCCTGGAAGCCGCACAGCATTGCCAAAAAAAAAAAAAAGACCTTGTCTGCTCAGAATGTGTACATGGAGTCTTCCCCAGACCCCATTCCTTGAATCGGTTCATGCTCGCTCTTTGCCTGGAAGAAAATCTACCAGTTATTAATGGAAATAGGTGATTTTCATACCAGCTTGTGAACTCTTTTGCAAACTGACCAATTTTCTGAGATTCTCAAGGACACAATCTGGCAGTCTCCCATCTGTTGACTAGCTCAGATTTTTCAGTGACAAAACCGTGTTTCAAGCCAGGATGTCCTGACGGGAAACCTGAGAAAGGCAACACTCCTTCCTGCCGCTGTGTTTTGTAGGATCTGTGGAAGCCACAACAGTGCAGTGGCTTCTGGCTGCTACTTTCAGTCTGTGGTGTTCATGATCCTCAGCCTGGTTGGGGTTTTCCCTGAGAATAAGCCAGGGCAGATGAATCTCACGGTGTCATTCCTGGGGATGCTGTGCATGTGTAATACATGTGGGCCTACAGTCTCTGTGGTGCCTTCTGCTCTGTGTTCCCAGCACATTTAGCAGCACTCACTAAATGACAGTGTTCCAGCCCAGTACTCTGCGGGCTGGGGCGGATTATATGATTCTAGACGCCTGATTCCCTGCCAAGCTCAACGTTGCTGAGAATGACTTGCTTTTTGACTCACATTTGATTTGAGCAGAACCTTTCATTGAATGCATCTGGCATACATCTCAAATTTCCTGCATATTAGCCAAGGAATTCTAGCTACTGAAAGCTGAACACTATGACACTGTTATAACTAATTAACACCCTGAAAGGTTAGTGAATCTTGTGTGGATTACATTACCCAGAGTTTGAACTCTTGCTATGATCTTTATAATGTAAAAGCTATTTCTCAAAAGTCTTTAAAAAGGGAGAAGCTAGAGAAAACCATCCCTGTAAATCATATTTCTGAACACGGCTAACCATGAAAATGTTCACAACTTAGTGATATAGTAGATAGCTTGCAAATGGATTTAAAAGAACAAAACGAATGAGTCCAGACACATTTATGAGCTGAAGATGTCCTAACGGGGGATTAGAGATTGAGGGCCGGAGCTGGGTCTTACATTTGTTTTTGTCTCCAGCACAGGGCCTCAGATAGCCATGGATACATATTAGGTGTCAACTGACAGTCACTGAATTGCTAAATGGAAATTTACTGGGGCTCTCTGCTCTGCTAAACTCGACACACAATTAGTCCTGCCCCATGGGATTCCTAGCTCGAGCAGATATTTTATGAGAGTTGTCACTCCGAGTTGATTGGGTAGACAAAGTGAAACCAAGGGATTGTGTTTAAAACCAAATACATTTACTCGCCTAAATTTTTATAACTGAGATGTTCTACTTTGGATGAAGCTGGACAAAATGACCCCTAACTTGAGGTTTGTAGGTTTAGGAAAATACAGTTGTTGTGTTTTGTGTGTGTGTGTGTGTGTGTGTGTGTGTGTGTGTGTGTTTGAAGACACTGAAATGAACCCAGCAGGCCAGCTGGCAGGAAGTCAGACTGCGGTCCTTGCCTCAGAGGATGACACAGGCCAAAGGAGAGAAGAAAAACAAGGCAGCCAGAGCAAGTAAGTCATTTTGCAAAGCTTTGCAGAGCTTTCCAGGTTTTTCTGGAAAAAGGAAGAAAAGAAAGGAAAGGGCAGGAAGAGGATTGGTTAACAGCTGGCTACAGAAATGCTGATGAGTGGGTTTGTGTTGGTTTTGTTTTTCTAAGTTAGGAGTAAGGAAAGAGGGCGTGCTTGGCCTGGCACTGCTTGCTGGCCGGGCGTCTTCCTGATCTCTGTGCTGACGCTGTTGTTCCAGCCACTGGAGGAATCCTGAGGCCTGCTACCCCATGTGTCTCATTGAAAAGCGGATGCAGACTACCTTCCAAAGACGTCTAAGGCATGTGGAAGAGCAGAAAGGACAAAGTTTTGTTTTATTTTATTTTGCTTTTAAAATGTTTATGTGTATTTACTTTTTTGAATTGGTAATTTATATACATGGCTCAAAACTAAAATAGTATAAAAATGTATATGACAAAAAGTTGGCACGACTGAGCGACTGAACTGACTGAACAAAAAGTCTCTCTCCTGTTCCTGTTCCCAGTCTGCCCATTTCCCCCATCCTAAACAGAAAACTCTGTTACTAGGTTTTGTTTATCCCACTAGTGATGTTTCTGTGCATGTGTGTGCATGCTCAGTCCCTCAATCATGTCTGACTCTTTGCAGCCCCACAGACCATGGCCTGCCAGGATCCTTGGTCCATGGAATTTTCCAGGCAAGAATACTGGATACTGGAGTGACTTGCCATTTCCTACTCCAGGAGATATTCCCAACCCAGCAGTTGAACCTGTGTCTCCTGCATTGGCAGGCAGATTCTTTACCACTGAGCTACCTGAGAAGCCTTTTATGTATATACAAGCTAAAATATATTTTCTTCTTTACTCCATTCTAACAAATGGTGCCATGCTATACAAACCTTTTGCACCTTGTTGGGTTCCCCATCCTCCACCCCCACTTAACACTATATCTTGGAAACATTTCCTTCTACGTGTACAGAGAGCATTCTCAGTTTTATTTTTGTAGCTGCAGAGTTTTATACTGTATGAATGTAGTGTAATTTATCTGGTTCCCCTGAAGGAGGTTTAGGTTATTTCCAGTGTTTTGGTATTACAAATAAGGGCATGGTCCTTAAAAACAGATGTGACTTCAAATCCTAGTCTGGTGCTTGACTTTAGGCCTTCATTGCCTTATCTGTAAAGTGGGGATTATTTTATATTTTTATTATCTGTCTCAACAGTATTGTGAAAGATTAAGTAATATAAGTAGGTACCCAGTGAAACCAATATATTATACCTTGCAACCAAGCATATTAGAATTTTATCTTGAAAAAGAAGATACTTTGATTACTCCTAATTAGAGTAATCACATAAATTTAAATACTTTTTTTCAGAACCAATGTATATTTATTATTTTTAAAAATCCAGATCAGTAAAAAGAGGAAAATACAGATAGCCTATAGTGGCGCTAGTGGTAAAGAACCTGCCTGCCAATTCAAGAGACATAAGAGATGTGGGCTTGACCGCTGGATTGGAAGGAAGAAGATCCACTGGAAGAGGGTGTGGCAACCCACTCCAGTATTCTTGCCTGGAGAATCCCCGGGGCAGAGGAGCCTGGCAGGCTACAGTCCATAGGGTCGCAAAGAGCTGGACATGACTGAAGTGACTCAGCACATAATTGTACCACTGAAAAAAATTACTGATATGTTTGGATCTGTCTTTTGAGTTGTTTCTCTAACCATATATGCATATAGTAAAAAATTCTGAATGGAATGGTGCAGTACATACTTTTTTATAACCTGCCTTCTTCAATTAACAGTGCTTGCAGTCATCTCTCCATGTCATAAAATATTTTTCTCATTGTTTTTAATGACTGCCTACTATGGCATCCTTTGGATTTACAATAATTTATAATTTATTAAAAATTCTCTCTGGGTAGAGAATTTACTTATACATAAATATTTATTTAACCTCTCTAGAATTAATGGTGATTCATGATATGAGTTAAGTAATATAAATTATTATTTTTTTATACAAGTGGTTAATTAGCAACTTGCCTGACATCCTTTATTGAACAAGCCACACTTACCCCACCAGTTTGAAATGCTATCTTAATCATATTCTAAATCCTTATATAAGCATAGATAGAATTGATTTTAGATTTTATTCTATTCTATAGATTGACTTCTCTATTCTCATGTAGTAATCACAATTTCATTAAAGCACACTTAAATATCTGCTGGTATAAGTCCTTCTTCATTACATTTTTTTCTTTCCAAGAATGTTATGGCCATTTTAATTTTCTTATTTTTCTCAAAATGTTAGAATAATTTTTACAGATTCTAGAAAAGTAGAATTGGATGAAAAATTGAATTGTATTTAATTTAAATATCCTTTTGGGGATGTTTTTGTTTCCTATGGCTGCTATAACAAATGACCAGACTTTATGGCTTAACAACAACAGAAATGAATTCTTGTAGTTCTGAAGGCCAGAAGTCTGATATCTGTATCACTGAGTTGAACTCAAGGTGTCAGCAATGCCACAGTCCATCTGGAGGCTGGAGGGGAGAATCCATTCATTGCCTCTTCTAGTTTCTGGTGGCTACTGGCCTTCCTTGACTTTGAAGATACTTTGATTGCTCCTAATTAAATAGGAATGCGTGTGTGCTAAGTCTTGTCCAACTGTTTGCATCCAGGGATTGAACCCGGGTCTCCCGCATTGCAGGCAGATGCTTTACTGTCTGAGGAGACCATTTTTCAGTTTCCCATGGGGAAAAATTGACATCTTTATAATTGGGATATTGTGATTTATTATAATAAAAAAGTACATTTTGTCTTCATCCCATTTCTAAAACCATTGGAATTTCTAAAGGTTAAGAGCAGGGCTTCTCTGGTGGCTCAGTGGTAAAGAATCCACCTGCCAATGCAGGAGACATGGGTTTGATCCCTGTTCCAGGAAGGTCCCACATACCACAGAACAGCTAAGCCTGTGTGCCACAACTCTTGAGCCTGTGCTCTAGAGCCCGGGAGCCACAGCTACTGAGCCCGTGTGCCACAATTACTTTGCTGCCTGTGTAGCAATGAAGCCTGTGAGCTGTGGAGCCCATGCTCTGCAACAAGAGAAGCCGCTACAATGAGAAGCCTGTGCACAAGAAGAGAGTGCCCCCTGGTCACTGCAACTAGCAAAAGTCTATGCAGCAATGAAGAACCAGCACAGCCAAAACTAAATTAAAAAAAAAAAAAAATTAAGAAGAAACACCTTCAAGTAATAAGAGCAAAATAGATGTATTGATTTGCATAACAATCCCCTTTGAACCACACTGGAGTTTATGTTAATGAGGTGACTTCTGGAAAGCATCTAAAGATGAGGGCTGGTTGCCAGGGGAACAAACCATGTGATTAGAAGGTTGGAACTTTCAGTCCCAGTCACCCAGAAGGGGAGAGGGGCTGGAGGTTAAATCAGTCACCAAAGACCAATGATTTAGTCAATCATACCTATGTAATGAAGCCTCCATAAAAAGTCCAAAAGGATGGGATTTGGAGAGCTTCCAGTTTGGTTAATCAGAATTTTCTACTTGCCAGGAGGGTGGCATATGCCATACTCCATGGGGACAAAAATTACTGTGTTCTGGACCCTTCTAAACATTGTCCCATGCATCTCTCTCTCTCTCTCTCTTTTTTTTGGTAGTACAGCACTTTTATTTTTTATTGTTATATATTTGTTTAATTGTATCTATCTATTTTTGGCCACACTGGGTCTTCATTGCTGTGCTCAGGCTTTCTCTAGTTGCAGTGGGCTCTGGCTCCTCTGTTGTGGTGCTCCAGCTTCTCACAGCGGCGGCTTTTATTGTGGAGTGTGGGCTCTAGGTGTTTGCCGTTCTGTAGTTATGGCACAAGGCCTAGTTGCTCCAAGGCAAGTGGAATCTTCCTGGACTAGAAATCAAATCTGTGTCCCTTGCATTGACAGACAGATTCTTATTTACTGTACAACAGGGAAGTTCATATTAATTCTGTTTTATGTTTTGGTTTTTTGGCCACAAGGCAGGTAAGATCTTAGCTCCCCACCAGGAATTGAACCCATGTCCCTGCACTGGAAGGCGTAGTTATAACCACAGGGCCAACAAGGAAGTCCCTCCCATCTCTTCATCTGGCTGTTCATTCCTATCCTTCAAAGTCTTTCATAATAAATTAGTAATCTATTAAGTAAATTGTTTTCCTGAGTTCCTTGACGCACTGTAGTAAAGTAATTGAATCAAAGGAGCAGGTGATGAGAACCTCCAATTTATAGCTGGTCACTCAGAAGCATAGGTAAGAATCTGGACTTGGAATTGGTATCTGAAATGGGAGCAGTCTTGTGGAACTGAGCCCTTAAACTATGGGATCTAACACCACCTTCTAGAAGATAGTGTCAGAATTATTTGTTGTCGGTGTCTACTGAGAATTAAAGAAGTGTTTGGTGGCATTGGAAACACAGACATTGGAATAATCATTTTTCCATGCAAATCAGAATGTTCCTCTAAATATTCTTTTAAGTCTTTGGATAATATTTAAGAGTTTTCTTCACATAGGCTCTGGATGTTTTTGAGGGTTTTTTAAAAACCATTATATTTTCTAACTGTATGTTATTGGCATATAGAAACATCTATCATTTTTTGTACATTTATTTTGTAGCTATTTTATAACTGGGATATACATAATTAACAATTTGTCTATTAATGCTAGGTGAGTTTTCAGAAAATTTTCTAGTATTTTCAGGTAACGTAGCATATCATCTGCAAATATTGATACTTTTGTCTTCTTTCAAATATCTAGAGCTCCTATTTTTTGTCTTACTGCAGTGGCTAGAATTTATAGAAAAATGTTTTAAAATAATGAGCATTCTTTCCTTGTTTTAGACTTTAAAGGAGTAACTCTAGAATTACTAAGTAACCATTAAGTATGATCAAGGGACTTCCCTGGTGATCCAGTGGTTAAGAATCTGCCTTGAAAGGCAGGGAATGAGGGTTTGATCCCTGATTGGGGAACTAAGAGCCCACATGCTTCGGGGCAACAAAGCCTACCCACCCCAACTAGAAGCCTGAGTGACGCAATGAAGACCCAGTGCAGCCAAAAATAATAATAATAATAAATTGAAAGTTTTTTTAAAAGTATGATCAAACTATTGGTTTGAAAACTTTTACAAGATTCTATGATCTTCTAATCATAAAGAGGTCTTCTATCAATGCCTTTGCTTAGATTTGAAATTAATTAGATCAGTGCTAAACAAGCAAACAGGTGACACTAGTGGTAAAGAGCCCTCCTGCCAGGGCAGGAGACATGAGGTGCAGGTTTGATCCCTGGGTTGGGAAGATCGCCTGCAGAAGGGCATGGCAATCCACTCCAGTATTCTGGCCTGGAGAATCCTGTGGACAGAGGAGCCTGGTGGGCTATAGTCCATAGGGTCACAAGGAGTTGGACATGACTGAAGCGACTCAGCAGGCACGCAAACACAACTGATTCACTCTTTCCTGCTTTGTTTTACCCTGCTTTCAAGCAAGAAGTACCTGCTCTGTAACCTATACTTTGTTATTGTTTTAGTCATTAAGTCATGTCTGACTCTTTTGCAACCCAATGACTGTAGCCCTCCAGGCTCCCAGGCAAGAATACTGGAGTGAGTTGCCATTTCCTTCTCCAGGGAATCTTCCTGACCGAGCAATTGAGTCTGTGTCTCCTGCATTGGCAGGCAGATTCTTTACCACTGAGCCACAGGGCCTCATATATCACAAACACATAAAATAATAAATTATTTAAAGAACTCACAGGAATCTTTGTCACTGAGTATCTTGTATTCAGTGCCAGTCCAGTCCCACTCATAAACCTAAATATCTACTCTTATTACTAACTGTATTCAAGCCTTTAGAAACCCCGTTCTCCATCTGTTAACCTGTGTTCTCAAAAGGGGACTGCGACCAAATGCAATGAAAATTGTGGGTTGTGTGCCTCTGTGTTGGAAGATTGCTTTGGCATTCAGGGAGGATATGAGGAACAGACCACTTTATTATTAAGAGAAAAAAACAAATTAAGGACTCCCTGGCAGTCCAGTGGTTAGGACTTTGTGCTTCCACTGCAGGGGGCAGGGATTCAATCCCTAGTCAGGGAACTAAGATCCTTCATGCCACAAAGTGCGGCCAGATACATAAATAAACATTGAAACTATTTTTTAAAAAATAATTGTTGGATCCTTCTTCTCAGATGGCAGAGGTATTAGTTTCCTATTGCAGCTATAACAAATTATCACAAACGTAATGGCTTTAAACGACACAAGTTTATTATCTTACAGTCTGGAGGTCAGAAGTCCTAAAACTGAGATGTTAGCAGGTCTCTGTTTCTTCTGGAAGCTCTAAAAGAGAACCTGGTTCCTCCCCTTTTTCTAATTTCTAGAGGCCAAGTATATTTCTTGGCTGTGGCCCTATCCTCCATCTTTAAAGCCAGTTATGTAGCATCTTCCAATCTCTCTATCTTTCTCTCTCTGACCTTCCTGCCTTCTTCGCATATGAACCTTTGTGATTACACTGGGCCCACAAAGATACTGCCCCCCATTTCATGATCCCTGCCATAATCATACCCATAAACTCTCTCTTGCCATAAAAAGTAACACGTTCAGAAGTTCTGGTGATTAGGATAAGGCCTTCTCCACCATCAATATACCATAGTAGAGATACAACAGATTCCTGAAAAATACAGTATGGTTTCCCAGTAGTGCAGATCATCAGTTTTCTTTCTTCTTCTTGATGTACTCATAGCTTACCAAATACTCACAGCATTGCACATGACAGTTTAGGAAATGAACTTTTTCAATATTATAGACTCATATTACTGTTAAATTTTCATAAATGTATCTGTGATGTGCATAATTCTTTGTCAAGTCAATATATATATAATCCTAGAATTATAAATAGTTCTAGTTTTATAGAAATTAATATGTCATTCTGTTTAAACTATTTGTTAAAAATTAAAGTGTGGATTCACTTTATTTAAATATTTGATATTCATTAATTATGATTTATATTTTTCTTTTAATTTTTAAAAAACTTTAAAATTATTTTTTTTTGCCACATCACGTGGGATGTGAGATCTTAGTTCCCCGACAAGGACTGAACCCTCACCCCCTGCAGTGGAAGCTCAGAGTTCTAACCACTAGGCTGCCAAGGAAGGCCCTTAACTTTAATATTTTTCAGTGTCTTAGAAGAAATATTTGTGAAAACTTGAAAAATAATTTAAATTTTTTATATTTTACATTTGTTAAAATTTTTGAGTTATTCAGATTTTATACACTTCAAATTCATTTTAATTTTTAATCCTTAGGTCAGCACTATGCTATAGCAATATAACGCAAGCTAAAAATATAAATAAACTTTTTGTCATATATCTTAAAAAGTAAAAGCTATAGGTGAGATTAATTTTTTTAAAGTATTTATTTATGTTTGGCTCTGCTGGGTCTTGGTTGCTGCTTGTAGGCTTTTTCTAATTGTCACAAGCACAGGCTTCTCATTGCAATGGCTTCTCTTGTTGGGAAGCACTGGTTGTCGGTGCTAAGGCTTCAGTAGTTTTGGCACACAGGCGTAGTTGCCCTGTGGCTTGTGGAATCTTCCTGGATCAAACCCATGTCCCCTACCACCAGGGAAGTCTGGTAAAATTAATTTTAATAAGGCAGCGGCCAGGAGGAGCTACCCTATGCCCGAGGCTAGGGACGGCGGCCAGGGGACCAAGCCCACGTCCAAGGAGCAGTGGCTGCACGGGCGCAGGAGGGCCTAGAAGAGCTATCCCACGTTGAAGGTCAGGAAGGGTGGCAGTGAAGAGATACCCCAAGGCCAAGGTAAGAAAAACCTAAGTAAGATGGTAGGTGTTGCAAGAGGGCATCAGAGGGCAGACACACTGAAACCATACTCACAGAGGAAACTAGTCAATCTAATCACACTAGGACCACAGCCTTGTCTAACTCAATGAAACTAAGCCATGCCCGTAGGGCAGCCCAAGATGGGCGGGTCATGGTGGAGAGATCTGACAGAATGTGGTCCACTGGAGAAGGGAATGGCAAACCACTTCAGTATTCTTGCCTTGAGAACCCCATGAACAGTATGAAAAGGCAAAATGATAGGATAGTGAAAGAGGAATTCCCCAGGTCAGTAGGGGCCCAATATGCTACTGGAGATCAGTGGAGAAATAACTCCAGAAAGAATGAAGGGATGGAGCCAAAGCAAAAACAGTACCCAGCTGTGGATGTGACTGGTGATAGAAGCAAGGTCCGATGCTGTAAAGAGCAATATAGCATAGGAACCTGGAATGTCAGGTCCATGAATCAAGGCAAACTGGAAGTGGTCAAACAAGAGATGGCAAGAGTGAATGTCGACATTCTAGGAATCAGTGAACTAAAATGGACTGGAATGGGTGAATTTAACTCAGATGACCATTATATCTACTACTGCGGGCAGGAATCCCTCAGAAGAAATGGAGTAGCCATCATGGTCAACAAAAGAGTCCAAAATGCAGTACTTGGATGCAATCTCAAAAACGACAGAATGATCTCTATTCGTTTCCAAGGCAAACCATTCAATATCACAGTAATCCAAGTCTATGCCCCAACCAGTAACACTGAAGAAGCTGAAGTTGAATGGTTCTGTGAAGACCTACAAGACCTTTTAGAAGTAACACCCAAAAAAGATGTCCTTTTTATGATAGGGGACTGGAATGCAAAAGTAGGAAGTCAAGAAACACCTGGAGTAACAGGCAAATTTGGCCTTGGAATACGGAATGAAGCAGGGCAAAGGCTAATAGAGTTTTGCCAAGAAAATGCACTGGTCATAGCAAACACCCTCTTCCAACAACACAAGAGAAGACTCTACACATGGACATCATCAGATGGTCGACACTGAAATCAGATTGATTATATTCTTTGCAGCCAAAGATGGAGAAGCTCTATACAGTCAACAAAAACAAGACCAGGAGCTGACTGTGGCTCAGATCATGAACTCCTTATTACCAAATTCAGACTTAAATTGAAGAAAGTAGGGAAAACCACTAGACCATTCAGGTACGACCTAAATAAAATCCCTTAAAATATACAGTGGAAGTGAGAAATAGATTTAAGGGCCTAGATCTGATAGATAGAGTGCCTGATGAACTATGGAATGAGGTTCGTGACATTGTACAGGAGACAGGGATCAAGACCATCCCCATGGAAAAGAAATGCAAAAAACCAAAATGGCTGTCTGGAGAGGCCTTACAAATAGCTGTGAAAAGAAGAGAAGCAAAAAGCAAAGGAGAAAAGGAAAGATATAAACATCTGAATGCAGAGTTCCAAAGAATAGCAAGAAGCGATAAGTAAGCCTTCCTCAGCGATCAATGCAAAGAAATAGAGGAAAACAACAGAATGGGAAAGACTAGAGATCTCTTCAAGAAAATTAGAGATACCAAGGGGACATTTCATGCAAAGATGGGCTCGATAAAGGACAGAAATGGTATGGACCTAACAGAAGCAGAAGATATTAAGAAGAGGTGGCAAGAATACATAGAAGAACTGTACAAAAAAGATCTTCACAACCCAGATAATCACGATGGTGTGATCACTGACCTAGAGCCAGACATCCTGGAATGTGAAGTCAAGTGGGCCTTAGAAAGCATCACTACGAACAAAGCTAGTGGAGGTGATGGAATTCCAGTTGAGCTCTTTCAAACCCTGAAAGATGATGCTGTGAAAGTGCTGCACTCAATATGCCAGCAAATTTGGAAAACTCAGCAGTGGCCACAGGACTGGAAAAGGTCAGTTTTCATTCCAATCCCAAAGGAAATGCCAAAGAATGCTCAAACTACAGCACAATTGCACTCATCTCACACGCTAGTAAAGTAATGCTCAAAATTCTCCAAGCCAGGCTTCAGCAATATGTGAACCGTGAACTTCCTGATGTTCAAGCTGGTTTTAGAAAAGGCAGAGGAACCAGAGATCAAATTGCCAACATCCGCTGGATCATCGAAAAAGCAAGAGAGTTCCAGAAAAACATCTATTTCTGCTTTATTGACTGTGCCAAAGCCTTTGACTGTGTAGATCACAATAAACTGTGGAAAATTCTGAAAGAGATGGGAATACCAGAGCACCTAACCTGCCTCTTGAGAAATCTGTATGCAGGTCAGGAAGCAACAGTTAGAACTGGACATGGAACAACAGACTGGTTCCAAATAGGAAAAGGAGTACGTCAAGGCTGTATATTGTCACCCTGCTTATTTAACTTCTATGCAGAGTACATCATGAGAAATGCTGGACTGGAAGAAGCATAAGCTGGAATCAAGATTGCCAGGAGAAGTATCAATCACCTCAGATATGCAGATGACACCACCCTTATGGCAGAAAGTGAAGACGAACTAAAAAGCCTCTGGATGAAAGTGGAAGTGGAGAGTGAAAAAGTTGGCTTAAAGCTCAACATAAACAAAGATCATGGCATCTGGTCCCATCACTTCATGGGAAATAGATGGGGAAACAGTGGAAACAGTGTCAGACTTTACTTTTTGGGGCTCCAAAATCACTGCAGATGGTGACTGCAGCCATGAAATTAAAAGACGCTTACTCCTTGGAAGGAAAGTTATGACCAACCTAGATAGCATATTCAAAAACAGAGACATTACTTTGCCAACAAAGGTCCGTCTAGTCAAGGCTGTGGTTTTTCCAGTGGTCATGTATGGATGTGAGAGTTGGACTGTGAAGAAGGCTGAGCGCCGAAGAATTGATGCTTTTGAACTGTGGTGTTGGAGAAGACTCTTGAGAGTCCCTTGGACTGCAAGGAGATCCAACCAATCCATTCTGAAGGAGATCAGCCCTGGGATTTCTTTGGAGGGAATGATGCTGAAGCTTAAACTCCAGTACTTTGGCCACGTCATGCGAAGAGTTGACTCATTGGAAAAGACTGATGCTGGGAAGGATTGGGGGCAGGAGGAGAAGGGGATGACAGAGGATGAGATGGCTGGATGGCATCACTGACTCGATGGATGTGAGTCTGAGTGAACTCCGGGACTTGGTGATGGACAGGGAGGCCTGGCGTGCTGCGATTCATGGGGTCGCCAAGAGTCGGACACAACTGAGCGACTGAACTGAACTGATCCAAAACATTATCATTTCAGTATATAATAAATATATATTTCAATGAGAAATTGTGCATTTCTTTTTTTTTTTTTTCGCAACAAGTCTTCAATATCCATGTGTATTTTACACTTACCACACATCTTTAGCTGGAGAAGGGAAAGGCTACCCACTCCAGTATTCTGGCCTGGAGAATTCTTGGACTATATAGTCCATGGGGTCGCAAAGAGTCGCTCAGCACAGCTGAACGACTTTCACACACACATCATTAGAGGTTTTGCCAAAATGAGCACAAGAGAAATAATTTCATGGGATGTATGATAATTTAAGAATTACGTTTCTGAGGACTTCCCTGGTGGCTTAGTGGTAAAAAATCCACCTGCCAATTCAGGAGACATGGGTTCTATCCCTGGTCCAGGAAGATCCTATATGCTGAGGAGCAACTAAGCCCGTGAGCCACAACTATTGAGCTCACATACCACAACTACTGAAGCCGGTGTGCCCTAGAGCCCATGCTCCACAACAAGAAAAACCACTGCAGTGCCCACTCACCGTAACTAGGTAAAAGCCCACGCAACAACGAAAACTCAGAGCAGTCAAAAAGACATTTTTTTTAATTATTTAAAAAAAAAGAATTATGTTTGTTTATTACTGTATATTGCTAGTCTTATCAAGGTATACCCCAATTTATGTAAAATTAATTAAATTCAGTCGACTTTGGTGAAACTTTGAGTTGTATAAAACCATAGTTCATATTTTGTGGTTTTGTTTTGTGAAGGTATGTGGCATTTGGTAAAGGGGCCTCCATTTACACTCTTGTCCCTGGCCCCACTCATGCTAGGACTGGGCCAGATGACTGTCTCCACCATGTGACCAGGTGCAACTGGAGGAGAGAATCTTTAGGCAACTTAGAAGATGCCTTCTATAGCAGTGCTTACCACTGTGCTTTCTTATTCCTGGGTAGCTTCTCATGTTCCCTCTGTGATTCTCCTCAACCATTTCACTTTCAATGAATAAATATTATCGACTAAAAAAATTCACATAGGTTATTTTTGCTATCTGTCAAACCTTTCACATATATATCTACTTGATATACAGTAAATGCCACAGGGAAGGAAACAGCAGATAAGGAAACAGGCTGAGAAAGATTAGGTGACCTAAGTATAACAGTTAGTAACCAGGGCTTCTCATTCTAAGTTGTTATTTTTTCTATTTCATTTTGTTGCGATTCCTTACAAGGCTCTGTGCTAGGCCCTAGAAGATGTAGCCATGGGAAATCAACTCTTTTTGCCTCAATCTTAGGCTTCATTCCCTGGAGAAGGGAATGGCCTGTGTTGATGGAAAATAGAATATGTGGCAAAGGACAGGCCTGTTTTGATGAGCCCTTAGATGTCAACTTTGGGATTCTGTATTTTATTCTGGTGATAGCATGAATCCCTGAAGACTTTGCAGACAAGAAAAAGGCCTGCTGGGAGCTCTGCATTAAAAACAGGAAAAGTCAGGGACTTCCCTGTTGATCCAGTGGTTCAGAATCCACATGCCAACACAGGGACACAGGTTCAGGTAAGCCTGTGCGTCACAAATATTGAGCCCACACTCTAGAGAAAGCCCGAGTCCATGAACTGTAGCTCGCCAGGCTCCTATGTCCGTGGGATTTTCCAGGCAAGAATACTGGAGTGGGTTGCCATTTCCTACCCCAGGGGATCTTCCCAACCCAAGGATCGAACCCAAGTCTCTTGCATCTCCTGCATGGGCAGATGGATTCTTTACCACTGCGGCACCTGGGAAAATACTCAGTAGAATATTTTTTTTTAAATAAAGCCAGGACCATGGAAACCAGATAAAAGGCTTTTTAACAGTCCAGGAGAGACTCAACCAGGGTGGAGGCAGGAATGAAAATAAAGAGACATCTGTGGGACACAGCCTGGCTGTAGAATCTGTAGAAACTGACCACTGATTGGCCGTGGAAGATCAGGGGCATGGGTAAAGTCAAACAAACCATACTTTTTGTCCTGGGAAAGAGTGTTTTTGTTTACATAAGCATTGCAGTCACAAGGATAAGGTGGTCACGAGGGGTAAGGCAGGAGGGGGTGGGAGTGATGGAAAGTTAGAGAAGTGTTTTCTTGGATTATATTGAGTTACTATGGGACATCCAAGTACAAATAACTGGTCAATTGTTGGAAAATCAGTTCCGTAGCTCAGGAGAGAGTTTTCTACTGGGGGTAGGATTTAAGAGATTTTTGAGACATTGGAGTTATGGGAATGAAGGAAGGCACGCAGGAGAAAAGAAGAGGACCAAAGGAAAAAGCCTCAGGAGAGGACATCTTTGCGAACTGAGAGGAAAAACAGGAGGAAGTAAGAGAGGTGGACGAGGAGCCAGGGAAAGGGGAGGCCCTTTGTGAGTGAACCTGAAGACAGACACCAGGAGTCTCACCCTTTTGTCCCCCACATCCATCACTATGCTTGGCATACAGCAGGCACGACTGAGTGAATAAAAAATGAATGAACCAGAAGAGAGCTATATTCCCCCTACCCACCCACATACACACACCCCCAAAAAAAGGAAAAAAGGCTTTTCAGAAGAAGATGGTTAATAATATAAATGCTGGTGAGAGGAAAAGAGTAATATTGACCAATAAGAGGCTCTCGGCTTTCTCCCTGTTCTTTTTCCCAAAACTCAAGTGGTCACAGGAACGTGTTCCAGGTGGGACAGGGCTGACCATAGTGACCAGACAGGAGAGAACCGTCTCTGGGAAGAGTCGAACCCTAAGGACACTGGGGACTGGGGAGCTGTTGGAAAGGACACTAGATGAGGCCCACTTGGTGCCTTCCCAACCCTCCACCCCACTCTCCTCTTTGGTTCATGTAGTTGCTGGTATTTGGGTGCTGGGCCCTTCCCTCTGAGTCAGGAAAGAATCATTTCTAATCCTTTGGCTGACTAAAGTGAGGGACCTGTGTTGGCTTCTTTTAATGTTGGACTCCCAGTGAATGGGGGAGGCAGGGAACACCCACATATGGAAGCCGGCTTTACATGGAGTGAGGCACGTTGGTCCCTGGGCTGTAACTGAAGACATCCCCAGCCCTGGCTTCCAACACAACTATCTTTTAGAATGTTTACTGAATGTTCAGACGGCTTTTCCCTCCAAGGTGGGGCCTGGAAGTGCCTCAAGAGAGGCATTTTGTAATGCAATAAAGCAGGGTTTCAACTAACCATCCTCTCTCCTATTTGGGCCCCTGAACAGTCTAGGAAACTTCCTAGAAGTGTATGAAGGGAGACAGAATAGGGTCACTGCCGAAGACTGGCCAGCCAATCCATAGAGATTCCCCATGGTGTCAACTCACCTCAGGGCTTAGTTAGACTGGCCCTTAGCCTTGCCTGGCTTGAGACCTCATGTATTAACACACAGAGTGGATCAGCTCTCTGGGAGATGATTCATTAATCCAACTTTCAGATACTCATGTACGTGCAGGGATGATATTCTGACCTCCTAACCAACGTATTTTTTTTCCCTGTTTCCTGTAACCCTCCCTCCCTTTGAGATGACTGCACCATGAGGCATCTTTCACCTCAAGGCTCCTGCCACAGAGCAGAATGCAGAGACCCAAAGGCTGACTTAGTCTGAGGGAGTTTCTTCCCACAGCCCTACATCAAGTTTTCCCAGATTGAAAAGTGCAGGGCCCCAGGCACCTGTGGAGGGTCCACACTTGCCCCTTGAGTATTCTCATGCCTGAAAGTACAACCAAAAAAAAGCAAACAATATAACAGGTTGGCAGAGACTGCAGAAGAAAGGATAAAGCTTTTTTTCCTTCTTTTATGAAAAAGAGATCCCACATTTTCATTTCACACTGGGTCCCCCAAATACGTAGCTGAACCTGCTGGCAGATAGAGCATTCCTGAAGGAATTAGCCAAAGTCTAAGAATATTCTGGGGGTTTTGTGGCTTAAGTAAGAATGTCAGTTAGCCCTGCCCAAATTTGGAACAATGTTGGGACTATTTCAAGGTACATGAAATGTCAACAATAGTGGTGAAGGACTGTTACCAAAGCAAATATGTAGTGACTGCACAAGGGGTAAGTAAACATAAATCAAACTTGCCAAAAGGTGTTTGTGGCTATTCAGCTTTGTTTGGAAGAGGGATGAGGTGGATAGAAAGGCTGTCTGGCTAGCTTCCCCTTGAAGCCAGAACTTTGCTTGTTTACTTTGATAATCTAGGAGTATATCTGAAGATTGAAACTTCAGAAAATCTTGATTTGAATAAAGAGTTGATCTCCCCACCTCATCTTCCAAATTAGGTGCCACCCAATTCTGGATGTTGCCAGTTTGTTACTGAGCAATGGTATAATGTGTTTATTTTCATTCAGTTCTTAGGATAGCTGAAGTTATTTCAAATGGGTCTTCCTTTAAAAAAAATCAGATATGGGTGTCCTTTTTTGAATTCTCCACTTAAATTCTTCATATTCTTATTTATTTGCATGTGCTTTCTACATATTAAAAATAATATTTTGCTTATCATATATGTTGCAAATAAGTTTTCCCAGTTTGTCCATTTCTTTTAACTGTCCCTCTGGACTGTCTCCAAAGCACAACATCTGATGGGAATGAATGAAGTCACAATAACAATAATACCAAAATTCACTAATTCAAATTAGTAGTTATCTAATTTACCACTAATAATCATCTACATTTACGAGTGCGTACTAAATGCTTCATGCACGATTGAAAGTGTTAGTGAAGGTACTCAGTCCTGTTGCACTCTGTGGGACCCCATGGACTATGGCCCACCAGGCTCCTCTGTTCATGGGATTTCCCAGGCAAGAATACTGCAGTGGGTTGCCATTTCCTTCTCCAGGGGATCTTTCTGACCCCGAGATGGAACCTAGGTCTCCTGCATGGCAGGCAGATACTTTAATGTCTGAGCCAACAGGGAAGCCCCATCTACCATTAATCCTTACAATGACCCTATAGGGTGGGTACTGCTGTTAGTTCCATTTTATAGATGAAGAAACAGGTGAAAGAAGACAAGTAATTTGTGTTTACACAGCCTAGGAAGGGATGAAATATGGGTCTTGATACCTGTCTGACACCCACCCCAGGTTCCAACCCTGGACTGTTCAATACAGTAGCTGTATGTGGCTATTGAGCACTTATGTGACCTCCCCAATCTTGAAGCCCAAGGATGAAAGAATGAGATATATCTCATTAATATTTAAATTGATTATATGTTGAAATAATATTTTTACTACATTGGACTCAGTAAAATGCTTTACTGCTCTGAAATTTTTGTTAATGTGGTTACTAGAAAACTTTATCTCATTTTATTTTCTTGGCCACCCCACTTGGCTTGCAGGATCTTAGTTCCCCCAGCAGAGATTGAACCTACGCCCTAGGCAGTGAGAGCACAGAGTCCTAGCCACTGGACCGTCAGAGAATTCACTCTTTTACTTTACTTTTTTTGTTTTCCTTTTTTAAAAAAATGAAATATGAATCACTTTACATTTTTATTGACAAGACAGTTCTAACTGCTTTCCTCCACTCCCATCCTTCACTTGGGTGTAGTCTTTGCTGTCCCTTGATTATTTTCGAGCTGCACGTTGTTGGCTTCTCTTTTTTTGATGGTGTAAACAACGAACATTTATTTCTCACAGTTTTGGAGACTGAGAATTCCAAGATCAAGGTGCTAGCAGATTCAGTGTCTAGTGACAACCCTCTTCCTGGCTTGCAGATGGTAAACCATTTTCTTGCTGTGTCTTCAGATGGAGGAAAGCAAGCCTTTTTATAAATTTGTTAAATTGAAATCTCTAGGATTTTGTGTATTTTCTTAATGTTTGCCTTCCTTTTATTAATTTTTAAAATATGCATTAAAGTGGTAAATTTTAGGTTGCAAAAAAAAAAAAATGAAGTCCTCATACACAACATGCTGCTGCTGCTGCTAAGTCACTTCAGTCGTGTCCGACTCTGTGGGACGCTTTAAAACAAATGCAAAATAATGCAAAGCAAAATAAACCTGACGCAAAAGGCCAAATATTGTGAGATTCCTGACGAGATATCTAGAACGGGCAGATTTGTAAAGACGGAGAAAGTAGATGAGAGGTTACCAGGAGCTGAGGGAGGTGGGGGCGGGGGGAGGGGGATAAAAAAGAAAAAGGGAGTGCGGAACAAAGGGCTGCTGGGCGGCCGGAGAGCGGGGCGGCGAGGCTCCGCGCCCGAGGCAGGCGTCTTTATCCGGGCGGGAGGCGGCGGCGGCCCGGCGGTGGGAGGCGCGGGGCCGAGCAGAGGAGCAGCGACCGCGGGGGAACGCCAGGACGGGCGCAGGGCCCGGCTGACCTGCAGCGCGACAGAGCGAGGCAGGGCCCCAGCCCGCGCACCCTCCCCTGCCCTTCCGCAGGGGCGGGCAGCGCACGCGCCCTGTCCTCTCCCGGTCCTCCTTAACAAAGAGCCGGGAGGAAGCCCTTAGCGAAGCCCAAGAATTGGAAATAAAGCTGTCGGGCCCTCCCTCTGCTCTAGTGCAACTCGGCCTGCGCCCCGGCTCCTTGGCCTCAGGGACTTTACCTTACCGCGGATCTCGGTACTGGGTGGTTTCTGCTTTTGTTTAGCACTTGCTCCTTTTTACTGTGTAAGTAGGAAGGAGTGCCCCCTCTCCCTTCCTCGTCTTCCACTATCCCAATTTTAACCTATATACTTCCGTGATTTCCCCCATGACCACGTAAAATCTCTCTCTCTCTCTCTCACACACACACACATATGCACGCACACACGGCATTTCCTTTTGTTTTCCAATACGGCATCATATAATATACACTGCTCTGCATCTTTTCTGTTCCTCATGGAAACCCCAAATCCCAGTTGGGATTCACTTAATATTAATCCATGGCATGAAGGGACCTCCTGCCATGCCGGTTTACTTAACAGTTCTGCCGTTTTACCACCGTAAATAGTGCTGCCTTGAATGTCAAACCCCGAGAGCAGGAGCAATTCCGCTTTTCACCAGGGAGATCTGAGAGGTCGTTCTCCCCAGGTCCACGGGCGTGTTGCGGGCCCGCCGGCTGTCAGTGTCACACTCGCTTTCTGAGCGGAATCCGCGAGCAACACTCCCTCCATTTTCCTCTTTCCCACCCTGCTTTTCCTAAATGTCTTCTTCCTCCCTGGCAACGCGACTTCCTCCGGGGCCTCGGAGCTCTCTCCTCCCACTCGCGCTCCCGGGCCACGGTTCACTATCCCCTCCCCCTCACATTTTCAAGGTGCTCAAGTCTCCTCTTCCAAAGGAAAAAAGAACCATTACTCCTTTGTGTTATTTTCTCCTTTCCTTCCATTTTATATACAACTTGAAAACCTTTTTCTAATTATTTTGCTATTAGATATTAATGCCCGTGGCTCATCATCCAAAGGTATATCTGAAAGGGAGAGACCACAGACAGACCCCTGTCTGTTAACCACCCATTTTTCTCCCAAGGCCCTGAGTGATACCACTTTTTTGTGTATTTTTCCAGAACAACTATAGCAACCTATATATCTTTCACAAACTGTAGCCAGAGGTGCAGACTGCTCTGCAATGCTGCAGGAATTTTTGGAAGTCTACCTGGTCTCTCTGGCTCCTCATTGACTTCTCCCCACCCCCACCCCCCTCACAGCATCAAGCTGCCTTCTCTGAGGGGGTGGAAACTCAGATCTAGTCCCTTCTCCATTCCCTCCCTTATCTGATCAGGTCCTGGCTGTGTGACCTTTGCAATATTTATCTCCCAGTTCCCTCCTCTTTGTTCCTCTGACTCCTCCTTCCTCGGACCTCCTCTGTCACCTTGCCAGGCCACTGCGGTAGCCTCCTGGCTCTTCTCCCAAGGTCTGGTGCTGATCTCTCATTTTGCTGCAGGTCCTGGATCCATCGCAAAGACTGTGCCATGGAAATGGCCCCTTAAATTTGGGAGATCAATCAAGTTTATTGCAGGGAAGAAGCACTGGCCTGGGTGGCCAGAGGCTAGGGTAGAATCAAGAACCTGCCCTTTCCTCGCCTCCTACTGCCTTCAGCAAATTCCTTCCCGTCTCTGGTTTCCTCAGCCGAGGAGCTCCAAAGCCCTCTGGCTCTAACTTCTGTGAGGCTACAATTACCATTGCATTCCTCTCAGCCCCACCCCACCTACCCCTCTCTGTGCTGCTCCTTTCCACAATCAGCCATACTTTCCTTTCGCTCACACTGCGCCTCTGGAAAGTCCTTCTTACTTTATATCCAGATCCTACTCCTCTTCAAAGATCTGACTTTTAGTCATTTTTCTCCAAAAACCTCTACAGTGTCCCCCAATGAGAGGAACTGCTTTGTCCTTGCAAGGCCCGTGTTGGTGCTACTTTATCTGTATGTCTTCAGTGGCATTCACCACACTGCTTTGTAGAGTTGTTCCATACCTGTCCTTCTACTGCTGTCTGTCCATCTCTTCCCCCAGGACACCCTATCCTAATACTTTGCATATCGTAGAGGATGTGGTTTTAGGAGTCCGAAGACCTGGGTCCAAGTCTAAGTTCTGACATTCAATAATTGTATTGAACATGACATGTAGCCTTTCTGAGCCTCATTTCTCCAAATGTAAAATGGGAATAACAGCCTGTTTCATAGTGTTGTTGGGTCCATTAGATGACGTGGGGAAAAGAGATTTATGAACTGTAGAGCTATATACAGATATAAATAATAATAGTAAAGACAAATATAACTCAGATGCTGGCAAGAGTGATTGCCCTTCCAAAGAAGAATTTTTTTTAAAAGTAGGGAAATCTTTGAAAAATGAAAGAACTTTTCCTCTTGGTTGTAGTCTCAAAATTTGAGGATTGCATCCTAATCCTTCCTTTTAGATCAGATATATGGTATTTAATATGAAGTAAAAGCTAGAAATACTCTACATGTTAACAATGGGGAGTGATTAAAGGATGGTTATGCTAAGTCACTTCAGTCGTTTCTGACTCTGTGCGACCCCATAGATGGCAGCCCACCAGGCTCCCCCAGTCCCTGGGATTCTCCAGGCAAGAACACTGGAGTGGGCTGCCATTTCCTTCTCCAATGCGTGAAAGTGAAGTCACTCAGTCGTGTCCGACTCTTAGCAACCCCATGGATTCCAGCCTAACAGGCTCCTCCGTGCGTGGGATTTTCCAAGCAAGAGTACTGGAGTGGGGTGCCATTGCCTTCTCCGAAAGGATGGTTAGGTAACGAGAATAATACATGTGATCATCAAAATTATATTTTTGAAGAATGTGTATTGACATGGGAAAACTAGTCATAATTTGACTTGAAAGCTTATAAAGCAGGTTACTAAACAGTGCGTGTGGAGCCGAGGTCTAAGAGGGAAAGAGGCTTTCTCCATTTCTCTTCATAACTTTTTATTAGACCTCCAAATCAGGAGCCTGCTGCCAGAGAACTTGGGATACATTCCTGGGCCATGGCTTATACAAATATTTCACTCCCTGCCTCCCCAGAGCTGGGGCTTCAGGATGGATGAACCAGGAGCCCAGTGCCTCAGGGGAAGCTGCGGCCTACCCCAGATCTACCCCAGATCCGGGGCCAGCCTTTGGCCTGTCTGTGTCCCATTGGCTAACATTCCGGGCCTTCTCCCTACCACTTCTTCCAGCTGAACTGTGGCCTCCAGACAAATAGAACCCTCCAGGGCCTGCTTTGACAGTTTCCAGACTGGGTTTATAGGACCACTCCCTCCAGTCAAAATGCAAGCTCCACGCACAAAATCTGGAGAACTACGCTCCAAAAATGAATAAGCAAAAATGAGCCATCGCAGGGGCTTGGGGGAGCTAAAGGGACTCCAGAGAGGAGGTAGCATGTCTGCTAGCCATGGAAGGATGGTAGGAATTTGGCAATGGGAGATACTAAAATAAAGCCCTGTGATTGTTATCTTACCCATATTTTATATCCCAGAGTGGGGGAGGAGAGATGTTTTGTTTAAAATGTCCTTCCCGGTGATGACAACTTTTATTATAGAAAATAAAGATTAAAGAAGAGCGTCTCCTATAACCTATGACCAATGTAGAGCTGTGGTTTTCAACCCTGGTTAGCATCTCCTTGGGAAGCTTTTAAGAAATATGAACTATCTGCATGCAGACAATCTGATTCACTTGGGATGAAGTGGGGTTCCCATGTACACACACACACTCACACACAAACACACATAAACCAACATCTCACCCATCCATTAGCAGATCCTGCCAGTTTACCTTCAAAATTTATCTAGGATATGAACACTTCTTACCATTTCCTCTGCCATCATCCTGGTCCAAGTTACTGCCTTCTGCCTGGGTTATTGCTGTAGCCTTCTAACTATCTCCAGGGTTTCCCTGGTGGCTCAGAGGTTAAAGCGCCTGCCTGCAATGTGGAAAACCTGGGTTCAATCCCTGGGTCAGGAAGATCCCCTGGAGAAAGAAATGGCAACCCACTCCAGTATTCGTGCCTGGAGAATCCCATGGACGGAGGAGCCTGGTGGGCCACAGTCCACGGGGTCACGAAGAGTCAGACACGACTGAGCAACTTCACTTTTACTTCTCCTTCCTCCTGCCTTCACCTGTCAGCTCAGGGAAATGAATTCCAGAGGAGTTATCAGCCTTCCAGCCCCACAAATGGCCCAGACTCTAAGCCCAGGCTGGACTTAACTAGGACACTCTGCTATGCACGTTATTTATTTCAGTTTTTACACAAAGGAGATCTTAACGTTTCTATTGTTGGACAGTTAGGGTGTTTTCCAAGTTTCTACTATTGTAGCAACCTTGAACACACCCATCATTGTTTCCTTGAGATAAATTATTTGAAGAGGAATTATTGAGTCAAAGGGTACATGATATTCAAGGCTTCTGGTGGGGATTGCCAATTTTTCCTCCAGTTTATCTAATTATAGTCCCACCAGCTGTATGTGATGCCTTTTATATTCTTACATCTTTGACAAAACTGGGTATTTAAAAAACACTGGGAGGTGAAAAAATATTTTGTTTTAAGTAACATTATTGGTGAAGTTGGACATCTTTATATTTCTCTCCCTTTTTTGAATGATTTGCCTCTGCCCTTTTTCCTTCTATTGGAAAATGCAGACTTTTATGTATAACCATTAAAAAAAAGTATTTTATTGAAGTATAGTTGATTTACAGTGTTATATTAGTATAGTCATTTTTATATTAAGAACATTGACTCTGAAATGTGTGTGCAAGTATTTTCTTCAATTTGTTTTTTACCTTTCAATTCTATTTTATACTTTTAAAAAATAATTTAATTAATTAATTAATTTTTATTTATTTATTTTTGGCTGTGCTGTGTCTCCGTTGGTTCCTGGACTTTTCTCTAGTTGTGCTGTGCAGGCTTCTCATTGCAGTGGCTTCTCTGGCTGTGGAGCATGGGCTCTATGGCACGCAGGCTCCAGTAGTTGCCGCTCCTGGGCTCCAGAACACAGGCTCAATAGTTGTGGCCCATGAGTTTAGTTGCTCCACGGCATGTGAGATCTTCTCTGACCAGGGATCCAGCCCGTGTCTCCTGCATTGGCTGGTGGATTCTTTACCACCGAGCCACCAGGGAAACCCTCTTTTTTATACTTTTTAATGCAGGAAATTTAGGAATATTTTTAAAACCAAGTTTCTAAATCTTTTCTTTCCAGCTTTTGGTTTTGGCTTCATGCTTCTACATGGCAAGTTTTAAATAACCCCCATGATATTTCCTGACAGCTGAAACCTAGTATAAAATGCAGAGGATTATAAACCTAGGCATTTCAGCTCTCAATCCACCTAGCCAGTGGCTTTTAAACTTTTTTTTTAAACTGACTTGTTGTAAAAAAAAAAAAGCGGGGGGAGGGTTTTACATTTCAAGCCACTACTCTCAAAAATGTTTATTTTAAAAAATTATTTTAGGGAAGTACCTGGTGGTCCAGTGGTTAGGACTCAGCACCTTCATCTCTGGGGCCTGGGTTCAATCCCTGGCCAGGGAACTAAGATCCTGCATGGTGTGGTCAAAAGTTTTTTAAAAATAAAATAGTATCAATCTTAGTAAATTGACTTAGCCCATCAGTGAAGCTTGACCCAGAGTTTGTAAAACACAGATCAGAACCACGAAGAGGCTGCTTTTCTGTCTCCCCAAATCTTACCCACTTCCATGCCACTTTCACTCATCTCTCACGCCCAGGGGTGACGGAGAGGCCAGACAATCATCAATCCATAAAGAACACTGAAGACCTTGTGTATAAGCACTGAAGCTGAACTAAGTTTTGATTGACACCTAACAGGCAAAAGCAAAAACTGGTTTTGGATTTCAATCCTGAGGTTTAGAATAAGGTTCTCTCTAGTTCATGGTCCTGAAACCCTTACCTTAACTATACTCACTTTAACGTAGTCCTAGAAAACCCCTCTTGTCTACAGTGTAATCCGAGATTTGGCAACAAATGGTCAACAGGATCTGCTCCAGCTCAGCTGTTCTTGCAATCAGAACACAGGGAAAGGGTGACACTATTTTCTTGGGCAGAGAAACTAATCCGATGCAGTCTTTAAAGGTACCTTTGTATGGAGAGGTCAGCCCCTCTGTGTAAAGGTAGACAATCATTAGGTAACATACTCTGGGGTCAGATGACTGAAGTCAAGTCCCTATTTTGTCTGGGATTCCCCAAGATTCTGTTCTAGGGCCAAGTTAGAACTCCTCTGTGTCTCATTTTTCTCATCCTTCAGTAGTTGTAATAACAGCTTTCTCAGGATCGTAGAGACATGCAGTTGAACCGGCAGTAAGGTGTTGTACAAGGGTAGTTGCTGCTGCTGCAGGTTCACTCACAGGCCTTCATGACTTTGAAAGGCTGGCCATTTAATGTAGTTAGTGATCTGTGTCTATAAGCTGAACTTGAGATAGAGTTAATGGTTCTGATAACCTTAAATGAGTTTTAGAATTTAGACCAGGCTTGGTTATTGCTAGACGAGACTGGCTGTGGGGGCAGGTTTCTATGCAATGGGCCCAAACACACACAGCTAAATGGAGTCAAATGCATGAAATACATATTAATTGTCTTTTTCAGAGAGCCCTCCGGGGTTCCTGGAGAATGAACACAGCCTGCCACCCAGCCAGCTCTGAGCTTTCTAGATTGTAGTAGGCCTTCATTTCTTCCTCCCCTGAGCAACCCTCTGACCCTCTAAACCCCCTAGGGTGCCTTTGGAAGGCAAACCCCAGAGGAGACACCTTGGCACAGGTGAGATGAATTTTAACAGTTTTTGAAAAGTCCGCTGAGGTTAAAATTGCAGATATGCTGCCAAAGTTTGTAACTCAAATAATGATGAAACCATGAATGGAACAATATGCAGAGCTTAGGCTGAATTTATATAGTTCAGAGCCTATTTCCACGGGGGCCTCTTGGGGTGACAGGGCACTCCTGATGCCTTCTTCCCTCCTCCAGAAAATTTCCTTCTAGGGACACACCTAGAGGTCTGCCTAGCCCACAGGGACTCCCCGAACTTCTCTGAGAAGAGAGCCAGCACCCAGGATGAGCTCCAGTGGCCAAGTCTGGGGTCCAGAACTCCATTTCCCTGGCAGAGCTAATTGATAGATCTGGAGACACCTAACCCAGGCAGGAAACCAGATTCTCCTTCCTGAGAATTTGAAACCTAAATAGAGAGTCTCTGTGCCTGGCAAGCTCAAGTGTGTGTCACATGAACCATTGCATTCTAGAGAGAAGGTCCCCTAGCTGCCTGGTTCCTGCCAGTCTGGCCCTGTTTGTTAGCCGTTCCTTCAGTTCTCTGAGCCCCTAGTCTCCTTCCAGTAAAGTCCTATTTGGATCAGGCAGTCAAAGTTGTTTTGGGGAAACAAAACAAAAACCATACAAACTACTATGTATAAAATAAATAAGCAACAAGGATATATTGTATAGGGAATGTAGCCAGTATTTTACAATAACTTTAAATGGAGTGTAATCTATAAATATTTTGAATCACTAAGTTGTACACCTGAAAAGAATATAATATGGTAAATCAACTATACCTCAATAAAAATGGCACAAAATGAAATAAAAACCAAACCAAGTGATATAAGGAAGACATTATAAATATTACAGCATCCAGGAAGTCAAACCATGGTGAAATGGAAACAGCATGAACTTGAATTTTTTTTTCTTTTAAAAATCTTTCCACACCTGAAGTAGTATTGAATCTTAGTTCTTTAACTGGCCAGCTGTATAAATTTAGACAAGCTACCCTTTCTAAGCCTCAATTTCCTTGACCATGAAGTAGAGATTGCCGACCTCATAAAATCAGCTCTTTAATTAGTCTAGTGACATTTATTGTGGTCACTTAAGAGGCTATTTTTGCTTATTTCTTAGATATGGGCTGCATGACAGCTGAAACTTCTGGAAATTAGTGGTATTAAGGTACTCTGAGTATCATCATACTTGAACATTTTGTTAGACCAGGAATCTTCTCTTTCTCCATTTTCTTTAGGAGGCATTATGGTAGCAACTGAACATTCAGAATGGTCCTTTTGAAAAAATGGTGGTGAAAGACATGTAACATAAAATTACTGTCTTAACCATTTTTAAGCGTACAGTTCAGTGGCATTAAGTACATTCACGTTGTTATGCAACCAGAGGATTTACTAAACATTTTTATGCTTTACTAAAAATAAACAAAAACCTTTCAAACCCTTTGTCAGACCACTTGTCTCTATTTTTTCTGGATTGGAAACTGCAGTGACTGTTAGTATGAACTGGGTCAAATTCTAAGCAGGTTTGAGCTCGGCCCAGGGGAACAGTTCTCAGAAGCTAGTGCCAGAAGAGAATTTAGGAATTGTCTTGTCCAGGGGCCTTAATTTACATGATAGCTCAGTTAGCTGGTTATTTAGGCAGCAGACCTTAACTGAGCCTGTGTCCCAAGAACCGGGATGGGTGCTGGAGGGTGGACACAGCTGGGGTGGTCCAGCCACTGTCCGTCCTGCTGGAGCTCATGCTGCCCAGAGGGGAATATGGC
Organism: Bos mutus; assembly: GCF_027580195.1. Classification (NCBI taxonomy): domain Eukaryota; kingdom Metazoa; phylum Chordata; class Mammalia; order Artiodactyla; family Bovidae; genus Bos; species Bos mutus. The sequence continues at coordinate 38,336,736 of NC_091627.1, forward strand.
ACACGGGACAGTAGGAGGTCAACAGGTTCGGTGGGCTGGAGAGTAGGAGAAAGGCACAGATCTACACGAGATGGAATAACAATTGTAGTCTGGGACCAGATTGTGAAGGGCTTCAAAGGACGTGGAGAAGAACTTAGATTTTACTGATTTTTTTTCTATTGGTCATGGAGGTGGTCTGGTAGGAGTCAAGCTGGGGACTGATTCTAAGCTAGGGAGGAACATGGTCAGATGTTCATTTCAGAGCACGCACTGGCAGCGTGCAGACAGATGGTGGGCTGGAGGGCCCCAGAATGGGACTTGGGGGTTTGGAGAGAGGCCTTTTGGCACCTAATGCTTGGAAACATGAAACATCGTTTTTCAAATGATACAGTGGGAGAACCAAGTCCACAGCTCAGTCCCTTGTTCTTTCTGAGTGACCTTGAAGTGAACAGTTTTTCAAATCTTTGCATATCAGAATTTGCTGATGTTTCCTTTCCAAAAAGACTCCCCCACCCTGTCCTTGTTCTTCCCTACATTCCATCACCAGTTTCCCCAGGGTCTTGTTGGAGGAAAGTCCCTGCTCTGAGAATATGGTAGGAATAAAACTTGCCAGAAAAATGTGAAGCATGCAGAACCATGCCACCTCCACACTAGCCACAGGCTTTGCAATGCTATCTTTATGCCTCCAGATAAAGAGATCAAAGTTTCTCGATCTGAGTCCCCAGGCTAATTTACATGAGGAGGGTGGGGGTGGGAAGGGTGGGATAAGCATGATAGGATACAGAGGGAAATTTTTGTTTCATAGGTGATATCGCCATCATGGCCAACAGCACAGGATCTGCTGTAGAGAGGGGACTTGCCCTGGGGAATCAGACACAGAATTTAAGGCAGAGTCTGCCCTCAATCTAGAATTCTGGAATGGGGACTTCCCTAGTAGTCCAGTGGCTAAGACTCTGAGCTCCCAATTCGGGGACCTGGGGTTCCATCCCTGGTCAGGGAACCAGATCCCACATGCCACAGTTAAGAGTTCCCATGCCACATGGCACAGCCAAATAAATAGAATTCTGGAATTTCAACACTGGAAGAGGTCTTCAGTTCAGTTCAGTTCAGTTGCTCAGTCGTGTCCAACTCCTTGCAACCCCATGGACTGCAGCAAACTCCAATATTTTGGCCACCTGATGCGAAGAGCTGACTCATTTGAAAAGACCTTGATGTTGGGAACGATTGAAGACAGGAGGAGAAGGGGACAACAGAGGATGAGATGGTTAGATGGCATCACCAACTCAATGGACATGAGTTTGGGTAAACTCCGGGAGTTGATGATGGACAGGGAGGCCTGGCGTGCTGCAGTTCATGGGATCGCAAAGAGTCGGACCTGACTGAGCAACTGAACTGAACTGAACTAGACTGCAGCACGCCAGGCCTCACTGTCCATCACCAACTCCCAGAGTTTACCCAAACTCATGTCCATTGAGTCGGTGATGCCATCTAACCATCTTGTCCTCTGTCATCTCCTTCTCCTCTTGCCTTCCATCTTTTCCAGCATCAGGGTCTTTTCCAATGAGTCAGCTCTTCGCATCAGGTGGTCAAAGTACCAAAATTTCAGCTTCAACATCAGTCCTTCCAATGAACATTCAGGACTGATTTCCTTTAGGATAGACTGGTTGGATCTCCTTGCAGTACAAGGGACTCTCAAGAGTCTTCTCCAACACCACAATTCGAAAGCATCAATTCTTCGGCGCTCAGCTTTCTTTACAGTCCAACTCTCACATCCATACATGACTACTGGAAAAAGAAGAGGTCTTAGGCCTGCCTAAGCCAACTCGTACCCATTTTACAGATGGGGAAATTAAGATCTCTGAAGTGGCAGACTGAATTGGAAAGGAGTGCTCTTGGCTTTTTAAAAATTTTTTTCCAATTGAAATATATGTGACATATAACACTGTGTGACTGTGTAAATTTAAGGTGTTCAACATGTTAATTTGGTACCTTTATATATTGTAATGATTGCCATTGCAGTAATAATTAGCATCTCTGTAATGATACATAATTATCCTTTATTTTTAGTGGTTGGACATTAAGTTATGATATCTCATTAGATATGAGGATTATAAAACAATACTGTTGTCTACTGTTTACTACACTGTGCAGTAAATCTCTGAAGCTTATTTACTACTCTTTGCAAGTACTCTTGGCTTTCTGTCCAGTGTACTTTCCACAACTTCCTGCTGATTTCATCCACTAGCATATGTGTATGTGGGTATAGATTTATAAATACATAAAACTTGAGCAGTAAATACAGTGGAATAGAGTTGCCCAAGGGTAGCTGTATTTAAAAAATGCACGAGTTCAGAAAAAGTCCAAGTCAAAATGCTCAGGCTTTACAAAGCTCTAGGGCTTTGTCCCCTTTCTTGTACTGAGCTCCGGTCACCCCAGCAGCCCACTGTCATGAGTTCAGGACATGGGCACACCTTCAGCTGGTCCGGTGGGCAGAATGAACCAGAAGCAAACAAATGAGAGAGCCTGGGGTCGGGAGATCCAACCTCCATATGGACCAGTTAACTTTTTACTCCAGTGATTCTCATCCACGATTACACATTAGAACCTACCCCCTCCTCCGCCTGAGCAGCTTAAAAAAAACCCCAAACCCAGACCCGAAACCAGGCTAATTACATCAGAATCTCTAAGGATGGGGCCCAGGTGTCAGCACTGCCCCAAGCTCCCCAGCTTATTGCACTGGGCAGCCAAGTGGAGAACAACTGTTCTTTCCTCAGTCACATCCTGAACCTCTTCCTCTGACCAGCATGTCAAAAACGTTTGGCAATCTTTGTTAAAAAACAAAGGGAAAGAGAATGCAGCTAGATGGCTGTGTGTTTCAATTATGCTAAAAAAAAAACATCTAAAATGTACATGATCCTGAGGGTAAGTTTTTAACTTGGATATTCTCGGCTGTGTGAAAGTCTCTTTATGATGTCAGGGCAGGCATCTGTGATGTACCCCAACTGGACCCCAAGGTCTTTACCATCAGGAAGGTAGTTTGGCCAATTGGTTAATAATGTGGGTTCTGGAAGTCAGTGCGCTTTCTTAACTAGGGCAAGTTACTAAATCAGTGCAAAGTGCCTGGCAAGTAGTCAGCCTTGTAAAAACTGGAGCCATTATTAATATTATATGGCTTTGTACCTTCACGCTTCCTTGGGCAAAGTAGGTGTCCAATAAAACTTCATTGGGTGAAGGGCATATGCCAGCACTGTCCAACAGAAATATCAGGGAAGCCACAAATGTGATTTCAACTTTGCTAATAGCTACATTTTAAAAAGTAAAATGAAACAGGTGAAATTAATTTTAATAACACAGGTTACTATGTTCAAATATGATTATTTCAACTGTGTAGTCAGTATAAAAAAGTATCAATAAATGATTAATGAGCTATTTTACACATTTTTCTCCCTCTATACTACATCTTTGAAATCTGGTGTCCATTTGACATCTAATTCAAACCAGCCACATTTCACATGCTCACCAGCCACATATGGCAACATATGCGATGGGCAGCATAGGTTCAATGTTTCCTTCATGTCTCAAAACCTGCATATTGAAAGTGTCCATTAAATGTGCTCCTCTGGGCTGTTCCTACCTCCTGACCCCTCACAGGGGCATCCATGCTAGGCAGCCCTTCTCTTGTTCCCACTGGAGCCTGTGTTGAAAAAGGTCAGTTTCTGACCTAATGTTGATAACCTGATCTTTATGTGAACATCCCCAGGGCTTTGTAAGAGACATTGGCCTCATCCTTGCTTCAGCTAGTGTGCTTCCACCAGAAATTTGCAGCCGTAAGCGGAAAGTTACATTTTTTTTTTTTTTTTGGAAAGTTACATTTTTTGTCTTAATTTTTGTAAAAATATTTGCTTGACCCAAAAGGCAGCCTGCCCAAGTGGGAAGTTCACAGGAGCCACTGTACCTGCAGCGCTTCCTGCCCAGGCCCCGCCCACACCCCGCCCACTAGGGGTGGCAGCCTCCTGACCTCTGCAGCCAAGCAGCATGAGTCATCCTGGTCACTTGTTCAAACCTCCACTCTGGTCTCAGAGCCGCTTTTGTTTTTCAGTTGAATAGGCATCCTGAAACACACACATACTCTGAGTGAGCCAGGCCGAGGGCTTGGTTCTTAAGCGGAAAAGCATATTGTTTGCCCTAACTACTGTCATATTCCTCAGCCTGGCATTCTACTGCCATTCCAGGGGCTCCTGGGTCTCTCTGTCAGGGAAACTTTCTGTGTTTTAACTTAAGGCAGGAAAGGAATTCAGATCCTGACCAAAGGGCAGAACAAGGCAGGAATCTGTCCTCTTGTGACTTGGGGGTATGTCCACACCCCCACAGGACACTGAGGCTTCAGTCAGAACTGCCAAGCCTCTCTTTATCCTCCCAACTAGGTTTGGGGTCTCCGTATGCAAAATGTACTTTATTTTTTGTCTTTGCAGTGTGGCTTACAGGATCTCATTTCCCTGACCAGGGATCAAACCTGGGCCCCCTGCATTGGTTAAGCATGGAGTCTTAACCACTGGACTGCCAGGGAATTCCCATAAAGGTACTTTTTGACCCCAGCAATACCCAACCATGGTTGCATATTAGAATCACTGGGGCAGCTTTTTCTTTTTCTTTCATTTATACATATTTATTCATTCATTTATTTTAATTTTTAGTTTATTGATGTACAGTTGATTTGCAATGTTGCGTTACTTTCTGCTATCCAGCAAAGTGACTCAGTTATACATACAGATACTGTCTTTTTTATATTGTTTCCCATTATGGTTTGTCTCAAGATATTGAGCATAGTTCCTTCCTTATGCTATATAGTAGGACCTTGTGGTTTAACAAGGGGCAGCTTTTAAAATTCCTGATACCCAAGTTAAAAACCAGACCAATTAAATTGGAATCTCTTTAGGCCTTTACTCTGACCAGGTGGGTTTATGATTTCCAGTTTCAGCTGGAAGCCTAAGTCTGCCCGGTAGCCCTTCAGGCCTCCCTATTCAGCAGGCCCAGCCTGTAATTCTGCACCCTCACTGCCGTCCAGACTCCCATCCTCCTTCCTCTGCCAGTCAGGGTCAGAAAGGACAGAGGTGGGTAGTTACTTTCTCCTGAGACGCCCAGTCCTCACCCATCTTGCATCCTTCTTTGCCCTTCAGAGAAAGTGGAGACTGAGGCCAACGGGGCCCCCACCCCAGGAGCCCATCCTTTCCACGCCCTCTGTGCTTTGTTTACCTATATTTTCCCTGTATTTCTTTCTCAAACTTTTAGTCTGTTTCATAGTCTTTTCACTTTCAACTTACAAACATTCTCGTGTCACTGCCACCTGAAAAATCGGAATCTCTTTCTCAGTTCTGTTCCCTTTCAATTTAGTCTTGTATCTCTTGGTTTCTCTTCCCTGTGAAGCTTCTTGAAGGAGTCCTTATGGTGGTCTGTACTTTCTCACCTCTCCCCAACCTGCCACAGGTGAGCTCAGCTCCATCACAATATGAACACTCCTGACACTCGCTAAGGTCATGGGTGACCTCCTAGACACTAAATCCTTGGCCTATTTTCCATCATACTCTTCTCACCGTTGGGCTGTGTTGATCACCTCCTCTCCCTAGAAATTCCTTTGGTCTTCTGTGACTCCTTCTTTACTGATTTCCTCTCATCTCTTTGATGGTGTCCTCTTGGCTTTACTCAGCCTTGAGACTGATGTTCTCTAGTTCTATCCTTGGCCTTCTCTCTTTGTGAATTTATCTATCCCAAGGCTTCAACTCCTACCTACATGCTGTGAACTCCCAAATCTTTGTCTCCAGCCCAGATTTCTTACATGTCCAGCTGTCTCCTGGACATCTCCACACTAATATCCCTCTGAACATGTCCAGAATAGAACCATTATATTTTTTCCATCAAATTTGCTTTTACTCTAGTCATCATACTTAACAGTGAAACACTAGAAGTATTACCATAAAAGGAATGCAAAATCCCTATAACTTAGGATTGTTCTCAAAGGACAATAGAAACCTGAATAGAAAAATCTATTCAATTCAATGTCTTATAAGAAAAATCAATAAGAACAATACATATTGGCAAGAAGATAATTGCCATATTTTTAAATGTGGAAAATTCCAGAGAATCACATGAAAAACAAAGCTAATCAAATTAGTAAAGTTGTCTGTTACAAATTAACAACACACTAAGACCATAGGACTGCTTTATGCTATTATCCCTTCACTCATTTAAAAATTTATATAGAGCCTACAGGGGAGCTACAGTTATGAATAAAAGGTATATAGTCTCTGCTCTCATGAACCCTACACTCTGGTAATAAGAAGTTAGATGTTATATTAGCAAAAAAGGTCTCACCACAAATAAATATCTAGGAACAAAGTTAACCAGTAATGTGTAGGACTTAAAATAAAACTGTTCAGAAATGTGTTAGTCACTCAGTTGTGTCCAACTCTTTGCGACCCCATGAACTGTAGCCCGCCAGGCTCCTCTGTTAATGGAATTCTCCAGGCAAGAATACTGGAGTGGGTTGCTATTCTTTTCTCCAGGAGATCTTATTAACTCAGGAATCAAACTTAGGTCTCCTGCTTTGCAGGTGGATTCTTTACTGTCTGAGCCACCAGGGACTCCTCAAAAACATAAAGGGAATCTTTAAAAATGGAAAGAAATACTGTGTACCTAATTGGGGAATGAATTTAAAATTTTCATTAAAATTAATGAGTTAAATAAAATTTAAATGAAAATGAATTTTAAGTTTTGTTAACTTATTCTGGAGGCACTTTGGTTCAATAAACTTAGAAGTTTAAATGAGAGAAAATATTCAAGAATGTGTTGCAAAGTGTGTAAACCTTATGCTACCAGTCATTACCTTCTAGTACATGGAAGTAATAACCAACAGGTGGAGATGGCACAGGAAAAGACAGGCATATTGATAAGACAGAAAGGAAAGTCTAGAATAAAAAATAATGTAATTTCTAATAAAGGTCTTCTCATATCAATAGGGAAGAAGAAGAAGGATTAGTCTGTGTTGTGCTTTGCTGAGTCGCTCAGTCCTGTCCGACTCTTTGCGACCCCATGGACTGTAGCCCGCCAAGCTCTTCTGTCCATGGGGATTCTCCAGGCAAGAATACTGGAGTGGGTTGCCATGGCCCCCTCCAGGTGATCTTCCCAACCCAGGGATCAAACCCAGGTCTCCCACACTGGAGGTGGATTTTTCACCATCTTAGTCACCAGGGAAATCCAAGAATATAGGTCGACTATCCCTTCTCCAGGGGATCTTCCCTGACCCAGGAGCTGAATTGAGGAGTCCTGCAATTGCAGGTGGATTCTTTACCAGCTGAGCTACCAGGGAAGCCCTAAGGATTAGTCTGCTGCTGCTGCTGCTGCTAAGTCAGTTCAGTCATGTAAATGACAAAGAGTTTCATCTTGATACCAAGTCTCACAGGTAGGAGTAGGAGGTGGCTGCCCTGAAGTGCTAGCAGGGCTGTGAGGCCTAGTCTAGGCTTAGCCAGGAGCTCTGCATTTGATTAGAAATGTCTTCCAGGGGCCCAGGAACAGAAAACTACACTAAGGCACATATTTGTCATTCCTGGATTATTCAAGAAATATCAATGGGATAACTAGCCAGCAATTTGGGGAAAAAAGTATTAGCTTTCTCTTCCATATATACCAAAATCAATTTCAGGTAGATTAGATTTAAATGTAAAAGATGAAAATATAAAACACTAGAAGAAAAAACAGGATTTTTTTTTCTAATAATTGTGGTTCGGCAAGGATTTCCCAAGCGTGACACTAAAGGCAGAAACCGTGAAGTTAAAGATTGATAGATTTAGCTTCTTAGTCATTAGAAACTTGTGCAGAGCAGAAGTTAACAGGAAACTGACAAATTGAGGGGAAAAAAATGCAGTATATGATGGATTACTATTTTATTATATAATGAGTTCCTCAATCAATATGAAAAATATGACCACTCCAATATAAAAAAATAAAAAAGATGTTAATAGGTAATTCACCAAAAGGGAAATGCAAACAGCTGAGAAACATATTTTTTTCTTTTTTTTTTTTAATCACCAATAATCTAAGGAATGAAAATTCACACAATGCAATGACATTTGTTTTCACCTGCCAGATTGGCAAAGAAAATCTCTAGTCTGCTTGAGAATATGGGAAACAATATTGGGAAAATCCTTGCTTAATGCAGTTTAGCCATCTTGGCTGCAAAAATCCACTCTGTAATGGTTTCTGATTACCTTTTTCAGAGAGCAGTCAGGTTCTAGAAGGTAGCATTTACTGGAGAGATTTGCAAAAAGTTGCAAAAGGAGAAGATCTCTGTAGCTAAGCTATAATTCTGTAAATTTGTGGTTAGCTAGAATATCCTGTCAGTCTGCTAAGTTCTAGTTTCCTTTTCTTATTTTAAAATGTCTCTTCCTAAGAAATGGGTCATGAGTGCTTAGGCTACTGTCCCTGAATAAAGCTTTGACTTCTTGGAGACCCAAATCCTTTGCTAAATTTTTGGGTAAAAATTGGCCCCATCTCAGGTACGTTGAGACAGCCACCTGCTGGGCACCAAAGTGTTGGCATGAGGCCAGGAGGCCCACCCAGATGGGCTATCTCCTCCCCAGTGAGGAACAGGAGACTCAGCAGTCTCCAGCCTTCTGAGCAGGTAAGATCCACCTCATCAGATACACAAAGAATAAATCCTACTTTTGTCACCTTGTTCTGAGGAGGCAGGAACTTTCCCCCAAGGACATTTGGTTGGGTGAAGTCCTGGGATGATTACATTAAAGATCTTCTTTCACTTTCACTGTGTAATACAGAATCAATAGAAGGAAAATAAGAAGATATTATTAATACTATAAAAGTGTTAATCCTGTACTTCTCAATGCCTTCCTAGGCCAAACAGGCCCATTCACCTGATGGTGGTGGGAAATTAAATTAGAGGAGAATTTCTTTGACTATAGGTAGGGCAAAAGGAGGGCTTCCCTGGTGACTCAGACGGTAAAAAATCCACCTGCAATGTGGGAGACCTAGGTTCAATCCCTGGGTCGGGAAAATCCCCTGAAGGAGGGCATGGCAACCTGCTCCAGTATTCTTGCCTGAAGAATCCCCAAGGACAGAGGAACCTGGCAGGCTATAGTCCATGGGGTCACAGAGTCGTACACGATTGAGCAATTAAGCACAGCACAGCACAGGGCAAAAGGAAAGGATTAAACCATTAAAACTGCTGATAGGTTTGCCTATATAAAACAACACAAAATTCATGTACAAATATCCTTCAATTAAAAAGGAAAAAAAAACTCATGCACATCAAAAAACTTCAACATTCACAATCCCTGGAATTCAGATGCACATATATTTAGGCTATAATAGATGTACACCATCACCTTGCTCTAGAACAGTTCTCAAATTTTTTGGTCTTGGGATCCCTTTACACTCAAAAACTATTGCGGTTCCTAACACGCTTTTCTTATGTGGGTTATTTTTATTCATATTAACTGCCTTAGAAATTACAGCTTATATATTTAGGGTAACTCCTAAATATATAGAATGCTCTTAAATTATTAAGATTAAAAAAAAAATTATTAAGATAGAAGATATTCATCTCAGGAAGAAAAAAATGTACAAAGGATATGAAGAGGCAACCTATAAAAGAAAAACATAAATTATAAAAATCATGAAAAAGTTTCAACATTATTAGAAATTACAGAATGCAAATTCAAATCATAAAGAGAGCCAACTTATTGCTTAACAAATTAGTAAATGTGAAAAAAAGATATAAAATCGATAACCAACAAGGAACTACTGTACAGTACAGGGAACTCTCCTCAATCTTTTGTAATAATCTCAATGGGAAAATAATTCAAAAAAGAAAAGATAAATGCATATGCATAACTGAATTACTACGTTGTATACCTGAAACTAACACAACATTGTTAATCAACTATATTCCAATATAAAATAAAATTTAAAGAAAGGTAATTCCCAGTGTTGGTGGAAGTGCAGAGAAAAGAAGACAGTTGTAAGAGTGTAATTTGGAAAAATTTTTCCACAGAGCAGTATTTCTGCAAGAGTGGTCAGGGACCCATAGGGCTCCTTGAGACTCTTTAGGGGTCTGAGAGGTCAAAGCTATTTAAAAAAATGTTTTTTTTAAACAATTTCTCAGCTCTGCCGGGCAGTCTTTTAAAACTATTTTTTTGATAACACTGAGATGTCATTTGCCATTTTGTTCTCTCTCATTAGTGTGGAGAGCAGTTTTTCAGAGGCTAGTTGATGTTCAGTATCTCAGCAGACTGATGCAGAAGGAGATATGACACCTCAGAATATTCTATTAAGCCAGATATTAAAAGGCTCTGCACAAGTGTCAAACTGCCACTTTTCTCACTAAACATTTTTTGTTGTGGAAAATACTGTTTTTAATAAAATTATATATAACCTACGTTAACACTTAATGGGTTCATTATATTTATTTTGAAATGAATATAAAAACATTTAATTTTTTTTAATGCTATAATTTCAAGATCCCCCGAGAAGGGCATGGCAATCCACTCCAGTATTTTTGCCTGGAGAATCACATGGACAGAGTAGCCTGGGGGGCTATAGTCCATAGGGTTGCAGAGACTTGGACATGACTGAAGCGACTCAGCACAGCACAGCACATAATTTCTCAGATGGTTAATATGAATAAAAATAATCCACACAAACAAAAGCCTGTTAGGAACCACAGTGGGTTTTGAATGTAAATGGATCCCAAGACCAAAAAGTTTGAGAACTGTTCTAGAGCAAGGTGATGGTGTGCATCTAAAGCCTCGAAAATAAAGCTACCCTTTAATCCAGACTTTCCTGTTTTGATAATTTTTCATAAGAAAATAGAGATGAATCTCAAGATATTTTTCTAAGTATATTCACCATTGTATTGTTTAAGACAGTAAAATGTAGAAACAATTTAAATTCTGTAAATAGGAGATGAGTTAAATAAATTACATCAATGTGATGAAGCACATATGGCTAATAAAAATACTACTATAAAATAGTATTTATTGATTTATTGCAGTGAAAATGGTCATAGTTGATTGTTAAAAAATAGGATATAATTAAAAAAATCTTTTTCAACCATTAGTGCTGAGACAATTGGATATCCACATACAAAAGAAGGAATTTGGATCTGTACTCAGACCATATACAAGAATTAGCTCAAAGTGAGTGGATCAAAGGCTTAAATCTAAGGTCATGAAGATTTATACTAATGTTTTCTTTTAAGAGTTTTATAGTGTAAGAGGTAGAACTATAAAACTCTCAGAAGAAAACATTAGCATAAATCTCCCATCCAAGTTCTAACCAGGCCCAACCCTGCTTAGTTAGTATAAATCTTTATGACTGTATATTAAGCAATGGTTTCTTAGCTATGACATCCAAAGGCACAACAAAGAAAAAAATAAACTGGATTTCATCTAAATTTAAAACTTTTTTGGAATTCCTTAGTGGCCCAGTGGCTAGGACTTGGATCTTTCACTGCCGGGGCCTGGGTCCAATCCCTGGTCAGGGAACTAAGATCCTGCAAGCTGTGCATGGTGTGGCCAAAAAAAAATATTAAACAAAATTAAAAACTTTTACACTTCAAAGGACACTATCAAGAAAGTTAAGAGACAACCCACAGAATGGGAGAAAATATTTGCAGTCATCTCTCAGATAAGATTCTATTATATAGAATATATAAAGAATTCTTACAACTCAACAGCAAGATAACCTAATTTTTTAGATGGGCAAAGTATTTGAATAAACATTTCTCCAAAGAAGATATTCAAATGACTGATAAGCACAAGAAAAAATGCTCAACGAAGGAAATGCAAATCATTAGGGAAATGCCAACCAAAACCACAATGAGGTACTATTTCACACCCACTAGGATGACTCCAAAAAAAAAAAAACAGAAAAACTATCAGGCATTAGCAAGATGGTAGAAAAATTGGAACACTTATTCACTGCGGGTGGGAATGTAAAATGGTACAGCCACCATGTTAAACTATTTGGCAGTTCCTCAAAAAGTTAAACAGATTTACCACATGACTCAGCAATTCTACACCTAGGTATATACTCAAGAGAAATGAAAACATACGTCCACACAAAAACTTAGAAAGCAATGTTCCTTACAGCATTATTTATAATAACCGAAGAGAGGAAACAGCTCAAATGTCTATTGACTGATAAATGGATAAACAACCTGTGCTACAGCCATACAATGGAATATACTCAGCCATACAAGGGAACAAAGTACTGATATGTGCTATGGAGGAAGCATGGAGGAAGCATGGAGGAAGCCTTGAAAACATTATGCTAAGTGAAAGAAACTAGACACAAAAGGTCACATATTAGATAACTCTATCTATATGAAATATCCGGACTAAGCTAATCCATAGAGTCAGGAAGTAGATTATTGGAAGTAGAGTCAGGAAGAAGTTCTAGTTGCCAGGCACTAGGGTAGATGGGGTGTGTGAGGAATGGTGAGTGACTGGTATGGTTTTCTTTTTAAGGTGGTGAAACGTTTGGCATAAGATAGTGGTGATGATTATACAATGCTGTGAACATACTAAAACCTACAAAATTGTATACTTTAAAATGGTGAATTTTATGGTATATGAAGGATATCTCAATTTAATAAAAAGGAAAATAGCATACAAATTAGTGTGTAGAGTATGATCCATTTTTAAAAGGCTAATATATATATTACTTTAAAAGAGCAGTATATAAAAGACTAGAGAATGTTAACCTCTAGTCACAATAATGTAGTAATATGGGTTTTCATATGTATTACATATTTATGTATGTTCTATAAAATATGTATTGCTGTGTTAATTGAAAAATTGGGCAATAAGTTATTAAAGACAAAATACATGGGATTTTGTTTAAAGTATCTTGAATATTAATTTGATACTAATTTCTCATTTAAATGCTTTATTCTCTGCAATCACCCTCTGTGTTTTTTTTAGTCTAGCTTTATTGAGGCTTTTGATGACTAAGTCAAAGATCTCTCTTGGTAAATGTCACATTGCACTTGAAAATATGTGGGTTATTTTCAAATATCTTTTGATATTGATACCTAACATAATTCCACAGTGATAAGAGAACAGATTTTGTATGATTTCAACACCTTTATACTGTGAAAGTTTTGTACCTTGTTTTATGTCCCTGGATATGTTCCAGTGTCTCCTAGTTTACAGTCTATGGCAACTTGAATAGAATTTGTATCCTACCATTGTGTGAAATTTTATAAATCTTAATTATGTTGAATTGGTTCACAGAGCTTTTCAGGTCTACTATATCCTTCTACTTCTCTGGGTATTCATTCTATTAAGTTTTGAGAGTTTGATATTAAAACTCCAACTAAAAATTTTATTTATCTACTTAAAAATAATTGTAATATATAGTGGAACTATATGGAAACTTGTTCTGTATTTTCCAAGCCTCCTGTAAATCTGTTATCATATCTTCATAATTAAAAAAATTTTTTTAAAAGACAAAATAAAACAATATGCAGACTCTCTGACCATTTAGACTCTCCTGGGGCAAAATCTGTTATCATACTTTCATAATTTAAAAAAAAAAAAGACAAAATAAAACAATGTTCAGACTCTCTGACCATTTAGACTCTCTTGGGGCAATTTTTCTGGCCTAGTGGGACAACCCAAAATGGTGGTTAGGGGCTTCCCTGGTGGCTTAGAGGTAAAGAATCCACCTGCCAATGCAGGAGACATGTGTTTGATCTCTGATCCGGGAAGATCCCACACGCCAAGGGGAACTAAATCCGTGTGCCACAACTACTGAGCCTGTGCTCTAGAGCCTGGGAGCCCAACTACTGAAGCCCTAACGCCCTAAAGCCCATGCTCTGCAACAAGAGAAGCCACCACAACGAGAAACCTGTACATCACAACTAGAGAAAGCCGGAGCAGCAGTCAACACCCAGTATGGCCAGAAATAAGTAAATAAACATTAAAAAAACCCAAAAAACAAAACCAAAATGGTGGTTAGAAAGCAGCTTGAGAGCCACATTGTGCTCAAATACTGGCTCTGCCTCCCATTGGCTCTGTAGCCTTGGACAAGTCATCTCATTGCTGCGTGCCTCAGTTTCCTCACCTGTAAAGTGGCATCAGAATATGTACCTCACAGGGCCTTGTGGATTCAAGGAGTTAATTCATTTAAAGTGCTTGGAGCAGTGCTTTGCACAAACCAAGCTTTTGATAAATGTTAGCCAGTCCTGGAGATGTTGCTGGCATGGCTCAGGTTGTAGGCTGGAGAATGACCACATCTGACCTCACTGACGTCCTGTCAGGAGCCAGTGGGAGAAGGTTCTCTTAAGGACCCATTGAACAAGCCCTGGAAATGCTTTCTGAAATAGAGGTAAATTAATGAATGACAGCATGGGTTTTCATCTCCATGAAGGCAGGTTTAAGGAAGTGCGTCTATCTCCTTGCTGCGGCTGCATAGCTCAGGGAATAAGTGATTTGGGGTCTTCCACCACCTGAGTGACTAACTGGGGAATGTGTTTGCTTTCACTGAAGAAGAGCTGACTCAGTCCCCCACCAAGATGTGCTCAGCCTCGAGGCAGATGTCTGGAGTCTTAAGAGGCTGCTGGGAGGAGCAGGGGGCAGCTAGAGTTATCTTCTCCTTACTTTAGTGTCCAGGGGACACTCAGGGGAGCCATAGCCACTTCATAGAGCCTTCACTGCTAGGGCCTGAGAGTGGGGGAAGGAAAGCGTGGGGGCCTGGGTCTGCTGGTGGGACGGCTTACCCTGCCTGCCTGTGTGTAACCTTCCCTGGCACGGACCCCTGTGCCTTCCCCTCTACTGCCCTCTCTGCTTCCCCATAAAGTCTAAAGGCGCCAGCACCTTCAGATGTTCAGAGCAAATGTCTCTGGTAGTTTCTTCCTTTCTGCTTTTTCCTCCATCAAGACCTGGTTGAATAGTTATCTAAAATGCCAAGCTGGGCTTGTTGCTGCCAGGTTTTTGTTAACTTCCCTTTTTCTTAAGAGTGTTTACAGAAGGCATGTGTATGTGTCAAAGTCAGTCCTGTGGCAAGAAGGGCAGCAGAGGTAGGTACCCACGAAGGCAGTATCATTTCCCCAGGCAACCATGGATATTATCTTATCCAGTTATCTCAGGTGAAGGATTGAAACCCAGAAAGGTGAGCAATTTGTCCAAAATCACCTAGAGCCAGGACTAGAACTCAGGTATCTTGCTCATCAGTATAAATCAGTGCTTGCAGAATTTTCATGCTAAAAGAGCAGGAGCCCCAGAACCCAGGAAAGTAATGAAGAGGACATCCAGGGACAGATTATGAAGAAACAAATGCTTTTCCAAATGCAAGGATGTCCAAACAGAATGACTTTGGAGAACTGTTAAGAAGCTGGCAGGCTTTGCACTGGTGGGAACAGATCCCAAAGGGTCTGGAAACTCCACTGAGTTTGGATTTTCTTTTGAAGACCATGGGTGGAGGTGGGACTTGATGGCCTTTAAGCATGGGAGTGATGTGGTCAGATTGGAATCTTCAGGTGACCAGGCCAGGCAAGGTGGCCAGAGGACTCGGCAGTGGGCAGCTTCTCTGACAGTGACTGCCTATTTATATGTTTGGCTGGGTGCTGTCTTTTTGGCAGGAGGTGACAGCCCAGAAATGCTGGACCATATGTGGTTCACTACTTGGGGTAGCTGGGGGGTGGGGTGAGGGTGGTGGTGGTGAGGTGGATTCAGCTCACAAACCTCAAGCTCTTGGCAAACAAGTGACAGAGAATACATAACTGCTCTAGGGGGTGAACCCTAAAATGGTGATGCATTGCCCAGTGGTTCTGCTGGCAGGGGTGGGGTACATGATGGTGATATACGTGTGCGGAGTCGGGCAATGGAGGGCATAGGGCTTGGGGGAAGACTGGCCTTCTAAATACAGGGGACAACTTCGGGGGTATGACACAACAGGTGCTTGTCAAGCTGTTTAGCCTCCTCTAGACTGTAGCAGTGGCTGGGGCCTAACAGCTGGTGGTAGGAATGATGGGGCTGTGAGAAGAAACACAGCAACTGCAGAGGGTGTGCATCCATTTTCAGTCCTCAGTCCAGTAGAGGACGGGGTGGGCTGAAGCTGCCCCAAAGAGAAAGGCGAGGACTCTTGAAGTGCGAGGGCCCGTAGAGAGGGGACAAAGTGGATTCAACTGTAATAGTCAAACTTGTGGGACATCTGACAGTCACTGCCCCAGTGCTCTATTTAGTCTTCTCAAACCTGCAGCTTTCATTTTCAGCTTTCTGCTGCCTCCTTATTACTCTGCCTTTACTGAGGTTTCTTTCAAAAACAACAAAAAAAGAGAAGACCTTTCTCCCAGTTTTCCCCCAAGTTATTGTCCTATTTCTTTTCCTCCTTTGTTCCAAGCATTTGAGCCATCTACACTCTTGTCTTCACTGCCTTGGCCCCCAGGCCCTCCTTTCCTGCAGCAATCTGGCTTCTCTACATCTCTCTTCTGAAATTCTGTTTCCTAAGGATGAGTTGGTGATGAACAGGGACGCCTGGCGTGCTGCGATTCATGGGGTCGCAAAGAGTCGGACACGACTGAGCGACTGATCTGATCTGATCTGAATGACTTTTTATAAAAGGGGTACACTTTAAGAAAATATTTGGAGATGACTGGTTTTCAAGATAAAGCTCAAACCCTTGTTTTGGCATTGAAAGCTGTTTATAATGTAGTCTCAAATGATTCCATGGCTTCCTCCACCTCCCCTTCTCTCCCTTACTAAGTACTATGCTCTAACTACAATGGGCTATTACACATCTCCCAAGTGCACCAAAACTTTAAGAGTTTTAGTTCAAAGTATTTTTGCACCTAGTAGATGTCCAATAAACCTTAAACCTTGCAATTACTGCCTTATTGTCACTCCACTGGCCTTGAAACTGTCCTCCTTGACCATTTTCAAGGGTGCTATTCTGGTTTCTCTCCTGCTGCCTTTATTGCTTCTTCTTTGGCTGTGTCCTTCATATTCATTCCAAAAATACTTACTGAGCCCTTGTTGTATGTCAGGTATGGTGACAGGCACTAGAAATATAGCGGTGAACAATTAGACTAGATCCCTTTACCTCCAGGTTATACCCCAAAGCTCAGTCTTTAGCCCTTTCCTCTCCTTGTCTCCCTGTAGCTGATTCCCTGTCTTCTATTTCAAGCTACTTGTTGAGTATTTCTGCTTGCAAATACTCCAATCACCAGGTCTGACCTCTCATTTCATACATCTTTTTTTCTCACCTCCTCAAGCAGTTTCAATCTCTCTTGCATTGGCGGCCCCTTCTATATGAATTTCTATTGATAACTACTTCCCCACCAATATTAGAACCTGCTTACCTGAGGCATTTTTCTAACTGCTGTTTTTGCCTTTTTTCTAAGCTGCCCGTCTTTCTATCCTATCCATTCTTGCTACCTAAATCATTACTCTACAAATTAATGTCAGCTTTGCCTTTGAAGCAGTGGGAAGGAAAATGGTTTGAGGAAAATGATGTGTACTTTTTACAGGGCATTGGAACCATTTCCCCAGCAAGTTTCAGGGACATCTCACAAACCATTTAGCTTGGTGTCTCAGGGTCCAACCTAATTATGCCCTCCTATTCTACACAGACAAGAGCTTATTATTTCTAGAAGACACTGAACCTATTTCTGGTTCTTCGCTAGGGTCTCCCTAATTTATCCTGGCCCAAGACAACTACCTTCTCTCAGCTTATCATTTAGTAAACATTGCTTTCTTTCAATATTTCTCTGCCCAAAGAAACTGTGGGCAGAAATGGGCCTTTAGCTTTTCACAATCTATACTGAAGTTTACTGTCTTGTAAGCACTGTTCTGTTTAACACATGCTTGCCCCACCCCCAAACCCAGGAGATGCTGATTTCAACAGCTCCATCTTATACAGAGCTTAAGTAATTCACCCCTGGCCACAGTGGCAGAATGCAAATTTAAATTCAGGTTCGACTCCAGGATTTGTGCTCCTTGTGACCACCTGCCTGACTTCACAGTAGATATGAAGTACATAACAGACCCCAATCTTACCTCCAGGGACCCTGGGAACCAGGTCTGTACCTCCAAAAAAAGATGCCCTGCAGAGAAGAAACCTCAACAGGTATTTATGGTGGCTAACACTCCCCTCCCACAGGGATTTCTCTGTGATCTCCCACATTGCGTGGTTTGAACTACACACTTTGGCACCTAATTGTTTTCCTAATCTGCTGTTTCTTATATATATGTTTTTGCCTAATAGTAGAAAAAAAATTTCCTCCTCTCATCAGGTTCAGCCTAGGTCTACTGGCTGACAGGAGGCTGCTAGGCCTTTACAGCAAAATCTTCCTTCCCGGTGAAGAGAATTAGCGGCACTAATTCCGAACCTTTGAGTCTTGTTAAAAATGCGGTCTTCCGATGAGATTTGGGGTGGGACCCGGGAATCTGCATTTTTAACATTGAGGTCATTCTTCAGCGGTTGTCGACAGATCAGCCTACATTCCTGCCAGTGTGGACTGCCCCATTTAGGCAGAGTTATTTCCTGGTACAATGATTTCTCTAAACATTGCACACAGTTGAAGAATTATAAGCTGGGCCTCCATTGTTTCTGGATACACCACTTGGCAGGTGTAGGAACATCCTCTGACAGGCTGCTTGCCACAGGTGCTATGCTCGACACGTGCGCCCCGCTGGTACCATCCCCCTTCAATCCTGCTGCCCAAACACCACCCTCTATGCCTACCACCACCCTGCAGCACCTACCCTCTCCCAAGCCCTTAGACCCACCCTAGCCCCCTTCCCTTCCCCCCTCCTCAGCCCCTCCCTTCCCCCCCAGCCCAGCCCTTCCCTCCCCCACCTTTTCTCTGGGCCCCCCAGGCTCCTCCCACCTCAGAACATTTTTTTGTTCCTGGCTAAGAGTTTTGCACATGGGATTGGGGGTGGGGCTGGGGCCGGCTGGACTAGAGGACACACTACCATTCATCAGAGGTCCTACAGAATGGGCATACTCTTCCAATCCGAGAAAACCCTCATGTTTTTTCTACCAGAGAAATGGGCAGAGGCCTCTCTCTGGAACCTAGCTGGAGGGATGTCACTCTCCAAGAGAGCCTTCCATCTCTGCAAACACCCCAAAGCAGGCCCAGCCTGCCGGGTTCCTTTGTTGGGATGAGAGGGAATGGAATCTTACCAATAAGATGAAAAGGGCTGGAGAAAATACCAGGAACGGGCCCACCTCTCTTCCTACAAAGGCCTAACGCTAAAAGGGGAGGAAAAAAAAGGCACCAACAAAGAGTTTAAGATAGCAGTTCCCAGCTTTTTCAAATATGAAGCATTTTTTAACCAATCCATTTTTTAATTCTTAAATTCTTGACATTACAGAACTAAACTGAAATTTATTAACATTCCACTCTTACATTTCTTATCGACAAACAGAAATAAAATTCATGAGCCAAAAACCCAAAACAAAACTAAAAACAGGGAAAAGCTTATAAAACTAAATATGGATCCCAGCATTAACAGCTGAACAGAGAATGTGATTTTTAAATTCTTAGCGGATGATAAAGTTGTGGAGAAACTGAACACTTACAAATTATTTAAAACCTGGAATCACTGACCAGAAATTACACAGTTGGATCATGGGAAAACAGCAGAAAGGGTTATGAGAGAACCTACACTGTTCTAGCTGCACCCCATGCCCTTCTCAGAAGAAAGCCTGGCATTGATTAGATATTGGGCCAGACTAATACTGGCAGCAGAACCAGTGATAGTAACCTGCCTACCAGAAGAGCCTTCCACTGGGTTGGCAATTTTGATCTGGGCCCCGGACATCTGGCGGATCTCATTAATGTTGGCGCCTTGGCGCCCGATTATGCAGCCAATTAAGTTATTTGGAATGGTGAGTTCATGGGTGGTTTGAGTAGATGCATCCAAACTTGCCCAATAGCCTTTCACCTCTGGAGAGCTGGAGTCAATTCCGGCGAATCCGGTCCCGCCGTGCATCATGGCAAAGTGAGACTGTTGTCTTGCCACCTGGTTCAGCTTGGCCAGATCGAGCGGAGAAATGGTGTGTTGTCCTTGAATCGAGTAGGCATCTAGAGGTGGTCCCTCCAGGTCATGGGTGGCGTGGGGGTAGCCCGCAGCGTCGCTGCACCGATCTTGGCCGCCCGCGCAGATGACTGGAGAGCTGGCCGGCATGGGCTGGTACGGAATGGTCATGACTCTCCCTTGCGGAGACTGGGAGAGCGTCTCCAGCATGACCAGGCAGATCTGCTTGACACACTCGGTGACAGACTGCGGCACGCCAGCAATGGTGATGGCCCGCTCGGTGGAGTTGGGCAGCATATCCCCCGCCACCTGGACCTGGGCCCCGGTACTCTCGCGGATCTCTTTGATCTTACACCCGCCTTTCCCAATCAGGGAGCCGCACTGGGTGGCCGGCACCACCAGCCTCAGGGTGACCGGGGGCCTGCTGGCCGCCGTGCTGTTGGTCATGGAGCTGTTGATATCTTCTTCCAGCTTGTCGATAATCATAGCGAAGGCCTTAAAGATGGCATTGGTGGGGCCGGTCAGAGTGATGATTCTCTCCGGGCAATTCCCCTCCGAGATGTTGATCCGCGCGCCACTCTCCTCGCGGATCCTCTTAACCGACTCCCCTTTCTTCCCAATGATGCTTCCTACTTCCTTTCCGTGCATAAGCAGCCGAATGGTGAGAGTCACATTTAGTCCACTTTCAGTCACACCGGCATCCATGGCGAGCGGCGGGCGGCGTTCGGGGGAGTTGGGCTCGTTACGTGGTCAAGTCTTTGGTGGCTGGCGGGGGGAGGGGAGGTGTAGGCCCAAAACTGCCGGCGCGAGGCGAGCGAGGGCCGCGGGAGCGAGCGGGCGCGGGCAGGAGGCCGCGGCGTCGTCGCAGGGGCGGGCGGCGGCGGCGGAGGGGGCGAGCGGGGCCGGGAGCGGCGGGCGGGCGGGTGGGCGAGGGCGCGGCGGTGGCGACTCCGGCGGCAGCCTCGGCGGTCTGGGCGGGGCGGGAAGCCCGCTTTCAACCCCGCGTACCCTCTGACCCCGGAAGTGCTTGCTGCGCAGGACCCTTTGAAAAAAAAATGAGGACCCATCCTTTTTAGGTCACAAGATTGCGCCAACCCCAATAGAGTAGTTTTTCAAAACCCTCTTAATAGGCTAGCATTGAAAATAAAGCACCGGTGGGCAGAAGCTGTGATTCCGGCAAAATTTTAAGACGAACATGTATTTTATTAACCCCAGAAGGCGCCGGCAGACGTTTGGAAATGGCAATGTTGTGCTTGGGAGCGACACATTATTTCCCGCCGTACAAAAGCGGTTTGAGTGCGGAGCGACACAGACAGCCCTGGCCGTAACTGCAGGCGGCTGCTAGGACGCCGCGGGTTTAAAACGTGCGCGTGAAGAGACCAGAGCGCATGCGCAAGGGTGTGGGGAGGACGGGAGGGGCAGCCGCGGTCTTCCGGGGGGGAGGGGAGGCGAGACGAGGCCTTTGGGGCGGGCGCCCGCTCGGACGGGCACGTGGGGCCCCTTCGTCCTCAGCGTCCGGGCGCCCCGCGCCAGTCCCCACCCCCGCCCCGGCCCTGTGGCGGCAGCTGGTGGGGAGAAAGACCAAAATCATCCCGCGCCACCGCCATCAGAGTCGCGGCTGTGGTGATGGTTTCTGGGAAGTGCTAGAAACGGGGCCATAAAGAGAATGGCGTCCATTTACATAATGCTTTGTCTGCATTTTGCAACTCTCTTCGTTAAGCCCGCAGAAACCCCACCTCCTACGCTGGTGTCGTTTTAGTCGCTGCTGCCTCGTCACACGTTTAAGACAATGGCGTGCATTTATCCGGGCTCTTGGGGGGGTTCCTGCGGTTTCCCCCGCGAGGGTTACGCTCCCGCTGCTGCCTTTCGGCACCTTCGCCGCTCAGCGCAGCCATCGCGCCCGCGCGGTCCGGGGGCGGCCCCCAACTGGGCCCGCCATCTTGGAGGACCTTTCCTGAGGGTGTGGAGCCGAGCGGCCCTCCCGCTGAGGAAAGGTCGCTGGGGCCGTTGGTGCGCCAGTTGTGATTTCTGCCCGTTCCCTTTTCCTTCGGTTGAGCCAGACAGAACAGGCCGAGTGCGCGGCGTGCTTTAGGATCCTTTAGGGAAAGCGGCTAACGTGGCGGTGCCTCAGTCCCCCGCCCCCTTCCCCGCGGGGGTGGCCGCCATATTTGCTGAACACAAAATGGCGACACGTGTCCTGGATTCGTCGCCAACGAAAAATTGGGGTCGCCCTGAAAACTAGAATGGGGCCCCCTCCCACCCCACCCACGGTATGGGGCCTTCTCCGCGCAACGAGTGCTGTGGCCAGAGTGGGTTGAAACCGCGTAGGCTGGTCCCAACCTTAGCGGGGAATTTTATTGTTTTTTTAATACTTATTTGGCCGTGCCAGGTCTTAATTGCGCCATGTGGGATCTTGAGTCTTCATTGCAGCATACAGGATCTTTTAGTTGCAGCATGTGGACTCATTTCACTGACCAGGGCTGGAACCTGGGGCCCCCTGCATTATGAGCAGAGTCTTAGCCACTGGACCACCAGGGAAGTTCCATCAGCGGGCGAATTTTAATACATTTCTCTCATTAGTTTGCAATAGCATCGCGATTATAGAAAGTAGGCAGCATATCCAGTCCCTAGCTCGTTATGTTTAATAATGAATGGATAAGTGGGGGCGCAGTATCAAAACATTTAGCAATCACTAAGGAATGAGATGCGAAATTACTGCTTTCCTAGACTTATAAGATAGGCTGTTGTGCTGGAGAGAGAAATACATGGTATTATAAAGTTTCTTCTTTAAAAAAAGCAATTTCCATGAAGCGTTTAGGATACCTATGACCTTTTCCATAGGCCAGCGTGGCCAGTGAACCTCAGTTTACCTCAACTGTTAACTTGTAGACTAGAAGGGAAGGACATTTTTTGTGCATTTACCAGTGCTAGATCCTCGGCTAACCGTTTTACTGCATACTATCTTTTTTACGATGATTCTCTGAAGTACGTGTTCTCTCTTTTTTTAACAGATGAATTCATTTAGGCCCAGAGAGATGAAGTGACTAATTGAAGGTCACACAGTGTCCAGGATGGATTCCAGACCTTCTGATACACTTATTGGTGAGCACATTTTCAAATTTTTCTTCTAAGTCAGGGTTTTAGAATTTAGATACTATTTGGACGTTCAGGTGAGCTTGTTATTTAAAGGAACCCTCAGGTAACTTCTTGATGCATAGTCATCCCCTGTTTGTATCTGTTTGGGAATTCCCAGTTTTTCCTGGTGTGAGCTATGTCTGTAAGGGGCTCAGATGCCTTTTTTTTTTTTTAATGTGTCTGGATGAGGCTAGAGAGAAGGAAGTGATTCAGCCCTGCATGAAGCCTCAAGTATCTGTCAGTCCGGCCTGGTCTGTGGCACATTTGAACTTACCTGGCTCTGTGGGAACAAACAGTTTCTTTGTATGACTCATTTGCTTCCTTCAGCTACACATGGGCATGACTTCCCCCTTCCCCACCCCAACCTCCACCCAGGTGAAAATAAATAAACTTAACTCTGGCGCCAGGCCTCCGTTTCTTCACAGATATTGACTGAGCGTGACAATGTTAGATAAATTGCGGCCTGTGGACTTTTCAGTTCATTGTAACAACTTGGGGACCAAGCAACAAATATGTGCCTAAATAGGGCTGTGTTGTGTGGGTGGAGAGAAGTGCTTTTTGCTTCTTTTCACTTACACCGATCTGGTGCATTAGACTCTCCAAAAGGCCTTCATGTTACCATAGATAGTCCCACAGACAACTTTAATAGATAGGTACATAACAGTCACAATGACAGTCACAGCACTAAGTGCTTACTGTGTGCCAGGCACTATTTGAACTTTTATTTTGTTCGTTATTTCAGTGGTTCTCACATTTTTAAAAGCAAACCACTATGAAAAATATGTTTTGCATAATAACTGAAACATATATACACATTTATATGAAGAAATGAAAATATTTGCAAAAACTACTTACTCATACTGCATGCAGTGTACTCTGGTAATTTCTGTTCTCTACTTTTAAAAGAAGGAGATGCATGTCAAACTAAAGAGATAAAAACCTTGTTAAAACATAGGAGACAACAAAAGGAGTAAATTATAATTTACAAAGTAATTATAATCAAGAATTATCCTAAAAAAAAAAAGAAGAATTCATGTGATTCAAAGCATTCTGATCCTCTGCCACCTGTTTCTTTTCCCTAAAGAAAATTTTATCCACTGGGTCTTTCTTCCCAAGACTGCCCAGTGGAGTGAAGTTGCTCAGTCATGTCCGACTCTTTGCGACCCCATGGACTGTAGCCTACCAGGTTCCTCCATCCATGGGATTTTCCAGGCAAGAATACTGGAGTTGGTTGCCATTTTCTTCTCCAGGAGGTCTTTGCGACTCAGGGATTGAACCTGGGTCTCCTGCATTGTAGGCAGACGCTTTACCGTCTGAACCACCAGGAAAATCATAAACGTTTTCTTCCAGATGTATTTCTTTAATCTCTTCATGTCTGAATATGTCTGGGACTTTACTTACCTTCCCAACAAGGCCTTCCGTTTCCCAGCTCTCAGCACTGACCTCTTCAGAGTCTTATACCCCTTCCCTTGGATAGCCCACATTTAGCTTTTGATGAAATTATAGTGTGTCTTGCTGTTGGTAATGCGTTGTATGGGCCTCAGGTGTTTTGCGTGACCCTGAGATCAGGCAAAGAGGGCACTGGACATGGGAACTGGTGGCTCTGGCCCCTAGCTCCAGCTCTGCCACTGACTGGCTTTTGGACTTCTACAATCAAGTTCATTTATCTGAGCCTCAGTTTTCCCATCTGTAAAACAGGAGAGTAAATGCTGTCTAAGGCCCCTTCTAATTCTGTCCAGATGATCTGGGTTATTTACAAACCTCCCTGGGAGGGAGGGTTGTGTAAATGTTTTACTCATGTACAGTACATTCTCCACTTCCTTCCTCAGACCTGCACTATCTCGTGGATATGTGAGTGAATTCCACACCTCCCATTTTACAGATGAAGCCACTGAGATACAGAGGAACTGACTATAAATAGTCACTACCCCACCCCTGGAGCCTCACATGACTCTTCCAGGTTCATTAAAGGGTTTAACAAGGTTGGGAAGGTGAGTCAGGCTTTCACTTTGGAAATTGAAACATAGAATTTTTGCTTCCTTTGACCTCACATAGATATGTTATATAAAACTTTTCAAAGTGTTATTTAATCATTACAGTCAATTTTGCCAGTGAAAGACCCATCTTTGGATCAGAGTAGTCAAGCGACTTGCCCAAGGTTACACAGCTTGTTAGGGCCTCAGCTGGTGATCTCGATTCTTAATTGTGGATTATTCCTTTTCTTGGCTTCTCATACGGTGTCACTGACTTTAACACATGGGATAACTTCGTATTAAATTCAAAATGTTTTCTATCCAGTCATTATTTTTCTGTCCCAGAACATCCAATTCGTTATGTTAGGTTCCTGACACTTTTGGTTCAAGAGGCTGTCCTCTCTCTGGTTCTCTAATGTTTACATTTGTGGATTTGGGAAGTGGTGAGAATAAGACTTAAGTTCTCTTGGGGCAGGGACTACTTTTTTCCCCCTCTCCCCAACCTTCCTGGTCCAGCAACTGTTCTGTAGCTTTTAATATTTGCCCTGTCAACACACAGCATTTTCCCCCAAAACGTGACTTCTTTTTCTCTTTCTCCTTCATATTTAGCTTTCCGTTTCTCTTTTATTTAAAATTACTGTAAATTAAGAGGGCCTTTCCCCTGTTACTTTTCAGGATACTATACAGTGCAGTTTAGAAACTTGTCTTACCCACTGTTAGTAACAATTTGACCTCATATGCGGGTAATCCTCCATTGGTGTTAGGGAATCAGTGCTTGGTTTCCTCAGAAATAGGAGAAATCTGTTGGTGTGCTTTACAGAAGCAGATCTGTTGGTGTGCTTTACCAGAATTGGCCTAAGTTCTTCAGTTGGACAAAGCATTGCCCAAGGATTCCCCAGGGTCACTCTAACCGAAATGCGGCCTGGAGAACAGTGCAGAGAAAAGTTAAAGGGGAAATGAGAACGAATGCAAATACAAAATGTAGAATATGAGGAAGGAAAAAAAGGTAGGAGAAGGAAAGAGAGAAAAGAATAGGGCAGAGAGAAGAGAGGGATACAGAATCAGTGGAAAGGAGGTGAGAAGAGCGATCCAGAGGTCTGTTAACCTCTCCTGTGGTGTGGGACAAATCAAGGAAGAGCAGCTAGTATAACTCTTCCTGAGTTGATCTTTTCTTATTCTCTGTTTCCAGTGTCAGGTAGGGGAAGTTACTTTGTTTCTGCTATCAGTTGGAAATGTGATTAGATGCCAGTAATTTTATATTATTTTATTGAAATATAGTTGATTTATAATGCTGTGTCAGTAAGAAACTTTTGTATATATATTCTTTTTTTATTCTTTTCTATTATGGCTTATCACAGGATATTGAATATAGTTCCCTGTGCTATACAGTAGGACCTTGTTGTTTATCCATTCTGTGTATAATAGTTTGCATCTGCTAACCCCAAACTCTTTTAATTCATCTCTCGCCTACCCTGCCTCCCTCTTGACAACCACAAGTCTGTCTTCTGTGCCTGTGAGTCTGTTTCTGTTTTGTAGATAGGTTTATTTTTGTCATATTTTAAATTCCACATGTAAGTGATATCATATTGTGTTTGTGTTTCTCCTTCTGACTTACTTCACTTGTATGATAATCTCTTAAGTCCATCCATGTTGTTGCAAATGGCATTATTTCATTCTGCTTTATGGCTGAGTAGTGTTCCATTGTATATGTGTACCACCTGTTCTTTATCCATTCAGCTGTCAATGGACATTTAGGTTGATGCCATGTTTTGGCTATTGTAAATAGTACTGCTGAGAAGTTAGCGATGTATATATCTTTTCAAATTACACTTTTGTCCAGATATATGCCCAGGAGTAGGATTGCTGCATCATATAGATGCCAGTAATTCTAATATTAGCCTCCATTCACCTGGTTTACTAAGGAAACAATTTACAAAATCATATAACGTATTTGAGGTAAAAATTTCATGTTCTTTCATTAGGCAGATACTTACTGATTGCTTGATATGTCCCAAACACTGAGGCTATAAAAATGAATGAGATATTGTCCCTGCCCTCAGGATGTTTATGGTTTGAAGAGATAGATGAGTAAACAGATTCAAAGTGTAATGTCTTAAAGTATTGGGATACGAGTAAGCTTTGGTGCTTACCAAGCTATGGTGTTACGGGTTCAGAGGAAGCCCTTGATTCAAGCCTTGGAGAGGGAATCTGGGAAGGCAGCTTGGAGAAGTTGTCATTCACTCTGAGTCCCAAGTTGGTAAATTGCATAGTGAAGGGCAGGGAATGGTATTCCAGGCAGAGGGAGCAAGACCCCAAAGGCATAGAGTTCAGTCCATTCAGAAGTTGTAACCATTTCACAGAGACATGAAAGATATTTGCATGATTCAGTTTGTGGTGATTATTGTTTTGCTGTTTCAAAATGTAGATATTGAGACTTGTCTGTGTTCACTAGAGCACAGTTAAAAATTCTTATTTTGTAGCAATAATTCTCTTTTAAGATGAAGACACTAGAAGTCACATTTCCTATCTAGAGATTTTAAGGTCAAAATGTAGGTAAAGCAGAGCTTTTGAATTAGCAAATAATGATTAACCCTTTGTACAGTAAAAGAAAGCAGCTGCAATGGACAGCATATCCCTTTCTCATCCAACTTTTGGATTTTTGTTTTCTTTTGTTTTTAAAGGGTAGTGTGTGGACATTTAGGGTCTTTGTTTAGCTGCTTAGGATGTTTGGGTTAGAAAGTAGAGAAAGGAGTTCAGGAATAATTGCTACTTATGGCAGAACAAAAGAAATTTGTTTGAATAGCTCATTTCTCTGATAACACCTGCTGAGCACAAGCAAGACTTGGTTAAGGACATTGTTTCAGAGAGACAGTTACTTCAACCAGATAAAAAACATTTATTCACCATTATTCACTGTGTAAAGTGTTTGGTGTCCATACTAAGAGCATTTAAGAGTTTTTTGAGATGTGGATAAAGCTGCATTAAACAGAAACCTTATGTGTATTCATTGCACAATACTGGGATTTAACATAGATTAAAAGAAAAAAATGTGTTATGCATGGTTTAGAGAAGAATGCTTAGAATATAGTGCGTGTGTCCATGGTTGTTTCTCGGTTCTCTTAATCTCTCAGCAGTATTTGACCCTCCTTCCTCACTAGTTTCATTTTGCTTTTAGGATTCTCCTCCCTTGGTTCTCTTTCTGCCTCTCTAGCCCCTTCTTCTCAAATTCCTATGCAAACCCCTCCCACCCAACACATACATTTTTTGGCTGATTTCTTTCTCATCTCGTCAGCCTCCAATGATGGAGTACTCAGATCACTCCTTGGATCCCTCCTCTGTGTACACTCATTTCCTAGGTTCTCTCTTTTAGGAATTTAAATACCATTTATACCTTGAGAATGATAAAGTATATATTACTAGATTAAATGTCTTCCTGTGAACTCAAAGAGTCTAATGTCAGCTGCCTACAGGGTAATAGCTTCTTGAACTTAGTGTATTCAATACATTAACCTTGGAACTTCTCTCAAACCTGTACCTATGTCAGTTTCTCCCCACCTCAGTTTCAGTTTTATAGAGGGCTCTTCCTTGACTCTATTCTCCCCCCACCCCCTTTTGGGGGAGCTGTGTCACATGGCATGCAGGATCTTAGTTCCCCAACCAGGGATTGAACCCATACCCCCTGCACTGGAAGCATGGTGTCTTAACTACTGGCCCACGAGAAACGTCCCTCTTGACTCTCTTTTTTCTCTTTCTTTCATCATCCAATCCACCAGCAGGTCCTATGAGCTTTACCTTAAAATACATCCAGAGTTTGAACACTTCTCACCCCCTTCCCTGTTACTATTGGAATACAGTCTTCCTCCTTTTGCTCTTGGTCCCTGAGTCTGATCTTAACAGTGACTAGAGTAATTTTGTTAAGTGTATATCAAATCATGCCACTCCTCTGCTGAATACTGTCCACTGAGTCCCACCCAGAATAAACACTGAAGTCCTTAAAGTGATCCACATGGCCGCGTGGGATCTTCTCCCAGCGTGTATCACCTCTCCCAGCTCCTCTGACTTCACCTTCTACCACTCTCCCCTTGTGCTCTGGCCACACTGGTCTCTCTGCAGTTGATCCAGCATGCCACGCCTTGGGACCATGGTAGTTTCTTTTTCTGGAACACTTCTTCCAGATGTCATATGGCCTCCTCCCTTGCCTCCTTCAGGTTTCTGCTCAACTGTCACCTAATCTGTGAACCTTTCCTTGGCCATCTTATCTATGATAAAAACCATCTCTACTCTCTGCCTTTCTTGTTTCCCTTCCTGCTTTGTTTTCCTCCTTAGAACTTATTTCTGTTTGATATACTGTTCATGCATTCATTATTTAGATATTTTGAATGCTCCCTACTGTGTGCCAGGCACTGTTTGAAGAGCTCTCTTCTATAGTTTAATATTTGCCACCCATGATTAGAATGTAAATTTCACCCACTTTTTTGTTCTTTGCTGTATTCCCACCTTCTAGAACAGTAGCTAGCACATAGCAGTTGAATGAATAAATTTATTCATTTTTAAACAGAAATGTATTGAATAAATATTAGTAGAAGGTTGTGTACCAGATAATGAGGGGAAGATCTGTATGAACAAGACATTGTTCCTGCCTCAAATTGCTCACTCTAAAAAACACTTATTTTGAACTGTGCTTTCTAGTGGATTAAAATGATACATCAATTGGGGTGGTAAGAATGGGTGTGCAGTGATATGGTTATCTTCAGAGCCTGCTTTGTTAGGCTTATCAATAATTTGCACTGTTTTGGGGAGGGTAGGATTGATTATACTTCACTGCATGACTGGCTTTTGGGGTTACAACGTCTCTTTGATCTTGCCTTGTTCAAGCAAGAGTTTCTTAAAAATCCTATTAATCAGTCTTGGTTCTTTTTAGGTACCTTCTAGAAACCTTTTATCATAACCACTTCCTCTCAGGATTAGAGAAGGAGTTTACTATCTTTACCTTCCTGCATGTCTGAAAATTCTTTTCCAGGAGCCCTGGCCAGACACTAGCTATATGGTTGTGAACCTCTCTGAACCTCAGTTTCTGAGCCTGTCAAATGGAGATAATGATAAATGACACTAATCTTACTTCTTGTGAGGATTAAGTGACTAAATAATATACTAGTTTTGAGGACAGGAAAGTGGAAAGGGGAAGGATGTAGGGAACAATTGTTTTAAAAAGTAAATACTGTATATATGTGCTTTATTTTGAAAAACTTAATATGCGTATGTTTCTTTTCTAATGAGAGTAGTGAAGATTTTATTTTTAAAAACAAAGGCTTCAATGTATTGTTTTCATTTTTAAAAATAGACAATTTTAAAAAATTACATTTATTTATTTTTGCCTGTACTACATCTTTGTTGCTTTGTGTGGGCCTTCTGTAGTTGGAGCAAGCAGGGGCTACTCTTTGTTAGGGTGTAAGGGCTTCTCATTGTGTGGCTTCTCTTGTTTCGGAGCACAGGCTCTAGGCGTGCGGGCTTTGGTAGTTGTGGCACACAAGCTCAGTAGTTGTGGCTCCTGGGTTTAGTTGCTCCATGGCATGTGTGATCTTTCTGTACCAGGGATTGAACCTGTGTCCCCTTCATTGGCAGGTGGATTCTCACTGTTAAAATAGCCTTATCTAATCTTTCGTGTAACCCTTATCCCTATTTTATAGAAACAGATTAGGAAACTTGCTTAAAGTCACACAGTAAGTGGTAGAGCTGGGATTTGAATAAGCATTCTGGCTCCGGAGCCGCTGCTCGCAACCTCTACACTCTACTGCTTCTATTCCTCTTTTATCTGTTTAAAGTCCGTAGTATGGGTCAGTAGTGTGGGACTTAGTAGGGCCAGTCCTACTGAAAAATGGGGCAATTTTAACTACTAGGCTAAGAATAAAGAGACCTGGGATCTTGTCTTGACTCTGTCATCAGCTTGCCACATCTAGAACTTTACTTTTCTCAGCCTTTTGTCCTCATTTATTAAACAAAGGAGTCTCTCTGGATGGTCTCTGATAGTCCTTCTAGCTCTGATGTTCTGTGATTGGTCATATGAAGTGAGGAGGGTAATACTTGCTCAGCTCCTTGATTTGGCACATTGGTATTTGTGGGATTTGAGGGAGTTTGCTTTGTGCAGATGGAGATGCTAGATTTCAGGGTAAAGAATGAGCTGCCTTTCTGAGGAAGGTAGATCGGAGCTCCTTTTTTGAGGCTGGTTGCCAAGGGAACCTAGCCTCTGGCCAGCGACAACCAGGAATTCTTTGGTTGAGAGTGGGGAGCAGATAACTAAAACAAGCAGCACATTTAGGTTTCACTTTCCACCCCCTACCCCCACTTCCCGCAGCTAGCTGCTGGTTTCATACAGTTTCTATGTTAGGCATCGTTTTAAGTACTTTATAAATTATCGTATTATTTAATCTTCTTAGTAATCTTAGGAGATGGGTACTATTATTTGGGTTGTAAATTTATAGACAATAAGAGTGAAGCAAATAGAGTTAAATAATTTGTCCACTTTTACTTAAGTGAAAAGTGGTACCACAGCCACAAAATTGTACTGGCTTCTTGGTGGGTCAGAGCTTGAAAAAAAATGCAAAGGAAAAATTCTTCAGTTGTTTATTAGTGGTTTTTGTTTTATTTGTTTGCTTTATTTAGAATGATAGACTCTTGGCGTTGGAAAGGGCCTTTGAGGTAATACAGTCAGTCTCCTTGTCTCCAGTCTGCCATTCACTTACAGGATTGCTTTCTGTAGTCCCCTGACAGATTTGATCATTTAAATTATTTTTGAATAGTTCCGTTGCTGGGAAGCTCATCACTTCTCAAGGAATCTAATTATATATATGTATGTGTGTGTATATATATATTTAAAATTTTCCACTATAGTTATTATAGGATATTGAGTATGTCCTGTGCTATATAGGACCACGTTGTTTATCTGTTTTATATATAGTTGTTTGTGTCTGCTAGTCCCAAACTCTTTTATTTATCCCTCCTGTACCCATTTTCTCTTTTGGTAACTATGTTTGTTTTCTATGTCTGTGAGTCTGTTCTTGTTTTGTGAATAAATTCATTGGTATCATATTTTAGATTCCACATGTAAGTGATATCATGTGGTATTTGTCTTTTTCTTTCTGATTTCACTTAGTACGATAGTCTCCAGGTCCATCCATGTTGCTGCAAATGGCATTATTTCATTATTTTTAATGACTGAGTACTATTTCATTGTGTATATGTATTGCTTACATATATGCATCTATTGATGGCCATTTAGGTTGTTTCCATGTCTCAGCTATTGTAAAGAGTACTGCTGTGAACATTGAGGTGTCTGTATCTTTTTTTTTCATTGTCCAGAGAAATTTAACAGGTTTATTTATAATTGTTATAAAGTTGAACTGCTGAAACTTGTTCACTGAAACATTTTGACTTACATTAATGCCTTTATGTCCCTGCATTTATATTAAAAATTCACACAGAAATGAAAATGGAAAAACTGCCAATACCTGATTTCTGTACTCTATTTTTCCACTTGTAAACATATACTTAGGTATGTTTTGACCCCAGGGGAAAAAAAAATCTAATGTTCAAAACTACCAATAATAGGAAGAAGAGAAAAAAATATTTTTAAAGAATGAAATATTTCCCATCAGAGTGGATTCTTAAGCATGTTTTCCATGTATGTGGCATGCTAGCTGGATGTCATTTGGCATAATTGTTGCACGTTTGGCATGGATAACACACAGGTTGGTGTCTTCAAAATAGCCGACCACAGATAGATTTCACTTGCCTCTTTCGAAGGACCAGTAGCTGCACTCTAGAAGTGCAGATGTGTTTTGAATTCCCTAGCAACTTCCCACACTGGAAGGAAAGTTTGTGAATCAGGAATTCAGTGGACTTCTGATAATTCTCATTTCATGGAGTGCTGCAATACCAGGCCTGTAATGATGAGATTTCTTCACCCTTGCAATAGAGGGCGTACTCTTTGTGAGAGGCTTTTGTGGCCAGTTGCTTCCTTGGTGCTTTACTACAAGTGAATTTGCAGGTTGTCTGCTTTGTATGAGCCATGGTATAGAGACCTTCTTACTTAATCTCATTCCCTTCAGCTGGAACTCAGTTGCCTGTATGTTTTTGAATTAGAGTTTTCTCTGACTATATGTCCAAGAGTAGGATTGCTGAATAATACGGCAACTCTAGTTTTTTAAGGAACCTCCAGTTGTTTGCATTGTGGCTGCACCAATTTACATTCCCATTCACAGTGTAGGAAGTGTCCCTTTTCTCCATACCCTCTCCAGCATTTGTTATTTGTAGACCTTTTTAGTGATGGCACATTCTGACCCATGTGAGGTAATTCTGCATCGTAGTTTTTAAATAAAAGTATTTATTTATGTGGCTGCACTGGGTCGTAGTTGCGGCACGCATGATCTTTGTTGTGTCATGTGGGATCGTTTGGTGCGGTGTGTGGGCTCAGTAGTTGTGGCTCACAGGCTTTCTAGTTGCAGCACACAGACTCAGTTTCTCTGGGGCATGTGGGATCTTAGTTCTCTGACCAGGGATTGAACTGGTGTCTCCTGCATAGCAAGGCAGATTCTTAACCACTGGACCACCAGGGAAGTCCCTTCATTGTAGTTTTGATTTGTATTTCTCTAATAATTGGGCTTCCCTTGTGGCTCAGCTGGTAAAGAATCCACCTGAAGTGTGGGAGACCTGGGTTTGATCTCTGGGTTGGGAAGATCCCCTGGAGAAGGGAAAGGCTACTCACTCCAGTATTCTGGCCTGGAGAATTCCATGGACTGTATAGTCCATGGGGTCACAAAGAGTATTTCTCTAATAATTAGCAGTGTTGAACATCTTTTCATGTGCCTGTTGGCCATCTGTATGTTTTCTTTGGACAAATGTCTGTTTAGGTCTGCCCATTTTTTGATTGGGTGGTTTGTTTTTTTGTTATTGAGTTGTGTGAGTTGTTTGTGTATTTTGCCAGTAAAGCCCTTGTCGAGTGTGTTATTTGCAAATAT
Source organism: Bos mutus (assembly GCF_027580195.1). Taxonomy (NCBI): domain Eukaryota; kingdom Metazoa; phylum Chordata; class Mammalia; order Artiodactyla; family Bovidae; genus Bos; species Bos mutus. The sequence goes on from NC_091627.1 coordinate 38,370,897, forward strand.
TTTCTCCCATTCTGTAGATTATCTTTTCATTTTGTTTATGGTTTCTTCCATTATATTGTTGAATAGCTCTTTTTGGTAGAAAATTATTTCTTGTTTTGAATTGAAATCTAATTGCAATCTGTTCTCATCGGTTATAGCCTGTATCTTCCATATCCAATTGTGAGAATGTTTGAAGACACTCTTCCTATTTATAAGGAATATTTGCAGTTTTCTCCTAGCATCTAAGCTTGCTTTCAGTTCACATTGGTCAGCACAGAAGCAGTCTGTCTGTCTCACTGTTTGCAAGTGCAGCCTTGCACTTCTTGTGATTAGTTAGCACGAAATGTGGGCTGTCCCCACATTCTTGGGGAACGATTGGATGGTGAACTGAATCTATTCAATTCGCTGTGAGTCTGGCAGGTTTGCAGTTCTCTGCTCAGAATCTCTAGGCCATCAGGCTGTAGCCCCCGTATATACTGCCAGAGATCACAAAATGTCGGGAAGTTTATCCGGGCACTTGAAACTGCATTTACTTCATCAGGCCACTAGGTGATGAGCAACTCGCAAACCCGACTGTCAGGGAGGGTTGTGTATAGGACAGTTTCTGTTTGTACTTGGAAACACCATCGGAAGTCACCTAGTAAATTTCATTAAATGGTTTTTCTTGGGGGGAGGAGAAACATGTCTCACGTATTCTTTGTCTTTCTCAGCTTTGATTCAATTTTAAATATTAATTGGGGTGGGGGGCGGCTGCTCTGCGCTGCATTCCTGTATCAGGGATCAAATCTGTGCCCCCTGCAGTGGAAGCATGGAGTCTTAATAACCTATTGACTGCCAGGGAAGAAGTTCCTTAAATATTAATTTGACTAGGACACTTTGAGTGATTTTTTTTTTTTTTTAAAGAAAAGGGCCTAGATGCTACTTTCAAGGTCCATTTATTTATTTACTTTGTGTCTGTGTGTGTGTGTATCTTGTATCTTCATGTGTGAATGATGTCAGCTAGGTTTAAGATTGAATAGTAGTCCTAGTCTCTACAAAGTGTGGCTTCCCAGATGGTGCAGTGGTAAGGAATCTGCCTGCCAATGCAGGAGATGCAAGAGACGTGGGTTCAACTTTTGGGTCAGGAATATGCCCTGGAGTAGGAAGTGGCAAGCCACTACAGTATTCTTGCCTGGAAAATTCCATGTGGAAAGGAGCATGGTGGGCTACAGTACACGGGGTCGCAAAGGGTTGGACAAGACTGAGGAGTAACTGAGCACACACACTACAAAGTATATAGCTTTCTATTGTCTAATTTCTAGTGATTAAGATTAAAAGTCCAGCGTCAATAGGATTCTTTTCCCTTTGTAACTAATAGCCACTTCTCTTTGAAAGTTTAAGTTTCTTCTTCATGCTTAGTGTTTTATGATAGATTTAGATATGATATTTAAAAAAAAGAAACTCTGCTTGCCACTTGATGAACCTTTTAGACTTAAAAACCTAAGTTTTTTCTCAGTTAAGGGAAGTTTTATTGCTTTTCTTGTGTCTGTTTCCAACCCCCTTACTTTGTAGATGAAGAAACTGAGCGCAGAAAGGTTAAGTGACTTACCTAAGGGTTACTCAGGTAGTTAAAATGAACCTCAAGAAAATAAACTGACTCTTTTAATGAGGTACACTTTAATTGTATTGAATATTGCTGTAGTGAGAGAGCCATCGTGAACTGATTGGTGATTTTTTAGTGTGACAAGAGTTTTTCCAAGAGTTCATGAGGAGATGAAGAAGGAAGAGGAGGTGATAGAATTTGTTACTATTAAAATGTGGCCCATGTGAATGACTGCAGAATTAAGAAATCCCCCCAATACCCCAGCTATTGGAGATACCCCAAAGCTCTAAAATTCAATAAAGCCTAGAAGTTTTTTCAAAATTTAAGAATTATATTTTTAGTTGTTAGCAGTAGGATTATCATGGTCATTCTCTGTTGTAAATATTGGGAAATGTATAAATGGCATCTGAAGGCTTGGAGACAGACATCATTAACTGCCTTATCAGTGGTCTGGTTTCTGTTTTGAATTCCAGCATGGGACCCTTTTCTGCTGGGAACCACCTGTTCTTGGGCTCTGTTGATCTTTGGATTTCCCCAGCCCTTCAGTCCCTTTCAGTTTTGAAATGAAACCTACCCCAGAGGGTGAGGTCAGGTACCGAGAGGACTTTGACAGCTCACACCAGATTGTTTTCTTTTCAGAGCTGTCCGGTATGTGACTATGTGATGCGTGAGGCACAGCAGGCTGTGATAGAGACTAATTGATGGTGAGTCAGCTTTTGGGTAAGACCTAGGCAGTGTCATCTCTTTGGGTAGCCAGGAATACATGTCGAACAAATATATCGTCTTTTATCCTCAGGAAGTTAAGAGTGCAATCACCAGAGATCTATCATGATTTCTCTGTCTTTGGTTTATTGACGAAGGAAAGGCTTTATTTCAGTGTCCTTGCTCCTCATTTGTAGAACCTTCTTTTTTTCAGGAAGGAGCCAAGTCCCTGGTCTCTTTCTGCTGTTCCAGAAATTTTCTAAACTTTCACTCTGTGCCTCCTGGAATTGCTGCTTTGATCTGCAGTGACTCCTTAAGATATGCCTAGACAACCTTCCACCATGCCCCAGCCCCTTCATAGAATGCAGCTTCTGCTCTTCCTTTTGCTGTTAATGTGGTTTCCACCATATTGTTGCACTTCGCTTAGTGTCTTCATGAGTGGGGCTGACGATCTCTTCAGCTTGTCCCACACTGCATCCCCTGATTTTGTCTGACTGTCCCCCAGCCTATCCCCCAGCACTGCAGAGCTGCTTCCAGATCTTCAAATACTTTTTCCCTTTTGAGATTGCTGCTGGCCAGCAAGGCCACCTGATTCCTGTCTTTGAAGCTGGCATCTTCACACTCATTCTCTCATATTTGTTTAGGACTTAGGCATTTCACCCTCCTCCAGGGGTTCTGGCCCAGTCTAGGGGATCTGTGGCCAGACTTGGTCTGGGGCCAAGGATTAAGGCTAGAGCATGGAATTAGGGGGTTTGATGTTAACTTCTCAGACATGGAGAGATGGCAAGCTGGAAGATTTAAACATCAAGGCCAGTCGAGGGTGGAAGAAACAGAAAGTTTAGTATTTGAAGTAAAGGATGTCCTTTGTAGGCTCCCTCTTTTCCAGCGTTTCAAAACTGAGTTATTTTTTAAGAACAGTTTTAGGTTCATAACAAAATTGAGAAGAAGGTGCAGGAATTCCCATTATTTTTTGAAAAATTGATCTTTAATTTTATAGACAATGTAATAATATAGTCTAAAAAAATCAAAACGTAGGTTTTTTTAAAAGTTTTTGAAAGTATTTTCACTTCAGATTGAAAAATGAACAGCTTCCACACTGTTCATTGGAAGACACACAGTATTCATGAATACAATGCTGGTCAGTTGAGGAAAGGTACAGACTTCAATTTCTCCTTCACACTCTTCTTTTAGAAAGATACTATACCAAAAAGAAACTTCAGCAGTATAAGGAAAACTATTTTCCCAATAAGTTTAGGAAAACCTAAGTTTCCCAGTGGAATTAAAATTATCCTCCTGCTTCCACCACCTTAATGTAACCTCATGCTTATTAGAACACTGATAGCTGCACCAAAACAGAGTACATTTACTTTCAACCGTGAGGGTGATTCTTTAAAAAGTGTAACATAGATCTCTGCAAGTAGTGTCTGAAATAGACAGCTAATACTGGATTTAATATTATTTTACAAATAATTGTTCTCTTAGCAGTAAATTCAAGTCTACACACTTACAGTAGTGTTAGAAAATAAATACTATTGTTATGTACTATATGTTATGACAAACCAGTTTCAAAAAACAAAAGCTCAACATCTTGACAAAAATTCTCATCAGAATAAAATGTGACTAAAATTTAAAACATTGTCAAAATCACACCACATTTAAAAATCTTCCACGATTTACACAAGTATGAATTTCCAGTTTTGGAGCACCTTTTTCTGTTGTGAATTAAAATATGAATATATTAAAAACTGTTAATTTCAAAAGATTATAGGTGTTTTAAATACTCCTGCTCTCCTATTTCAATTATTTCTGTATTCCCAGAGGCAGCCTGTTAAGTTTAGAATGTACCTCCCAGACTTTGTGTTTTCATACGTATGTATGAACCCAGAAAAAATTTAAAGTGCTATTTTTGTGTTTTATTTATTTACACAAATGGGATCACATTTTGTGTATCATTCATGTATTTCTTTCTTTGATTCCGTAATGTGCCTTGACAGTATTCCGTATCGGTACCTGAAGATCGGTCTCGTTCTTTTTGGCTACTGTATAGTATTTCATAGACTAGATGCATTATGTTTTATTTACCTTTTTTCCTATTGAGGGACATTAAGGTATTTCTGATTTTCTGTTGTCAGTGATTCTTTTTGTGCTTTTAAAAACTTTTTTTGGTTTTTCTTTTTTCTTATGTAGTTTAAAATTTTTTATTTTTTTATTGAACTTTTTGTGGTTTAAAAGTCATCATTCTGTTTCTAGGCCTTTTTTTTCCTTTTCTTTTCTTCCTACACCCCCTAGGTGGTCTCAGCCTCTCTGGCCACTTCAGTTACCATCTGCACATGGATGATGCCCGGATCGCTCTCCAGACCAGACTATTCAATTGTTCACATGGACAACTTCACTGGGACGTTTTGAAGACTCAGCAGAATGCAGCTCCTGCTCTTCCCCTCTTGCTTCTTCTCCAGTGTCCTGCCACGTGGTAAACAGCACCACCACCACCCATGCGGTTGCTGGGCCCAAAGCCTAGTGGTCATTCCAAGTCCTCCCTCCCCTTCCATCACTGACAGCCAGCCTGTCATAGGACTTGTCCTCCCAGTATTTCTTGGATCAATTTGCTTTTTTCTTCCTTGCCTCTGTCCTGTACCTTAGTTTTCTACTTTATAAAATATAGTATTTGCGAGGACTTAAATGAATTAATGCATGTAAAATGCTTAGAACAATGGATAGGCATCTAGAATGTGCTATTAGCTATTATCATCATTGTTATTGTCTGCTTTTTCTTCCTCTTAATGTTCAGTTCAGTTCAGTTCAGTCACTCAGTCGTGTCCGACTCTTTGCAACCCCATGAACCACAGCACGCCAGGCCTCCCTGTCCATTACTAGCTCCCGGAGTCCACCCAAACCCATTAGATCATGATCTAATTCCTCTGCATGTGTGTACTGTTACCATACTTAGAATGCTTTTTCCCTTGATTTTTGAATGGCTTATTCCTTTTTATTTAGATACACCTACTTTTATGTTTTTATTATTTAAAAATTTTTTTGACTGTGCCATGTGGCATATGGGATCTTAGTTCAACTAGATATTGAACCTACACCCCCTGCATGGAAAGTGCAGAGTCTTAACCACTGGACCACCTGGAAGTCCCTGGATACCTACTTCTAAATGTCATCTCCTCAGAGAGGCTTTCCTGTGACCACCTAATGATTATGAAGTAGCCACTTATATACGTACATCCCAGCACATCACCTATTTATTTCTTTACATAGCACTAGCTAATAAGTGATATTTTTCTAGTTTAGCCATGTATTTGTTTATAGTTTCCACCAATTGGAATGTAAATTCTCTGAGAATAGGGATATTGTCTGTTTTATTTACAGCAGTAAAACAGGACAGTGCCTGGCACATTGTAAGCACTCAGTGAATACTTGTTAAGAGAATGATAAAACAGCTTCATATGTCTTACAAGACCCTCCTTTTTGGTCTCTCCAGCATCATCTGCCATGGTGTACTCTGTACCTTGACCTCCCCAGCTCATCACACCTCTTCAGGTAAGCTTTCTTGCTCCAGGGACTTTACATAGGCTGTTCAATCTGCTTAGAACATGCTTCCTTAAATGCCCTGCCACTGCTTGGGTATCTCCTTTCGATCCTTGGCCATGGCCAAGGGGACTTGGCCATGAAAGGGGCATGAGTACCTAGGATCACGGTTGAGGATCTGAATAGGCAGATTATTTGAGTGTTTGATGGCAGAATAGCTGAGAGTGGAGTGCAATCCTAAGCAAGCAAGGAAAGAAGCAACAGGCTTAGGGATAATAAGATGAGGCAAGGATGAAGTTGGAAGCTGAATCATTAGGTGAAAAACCTAGAGAATCAGGATCATGGGTGGAGTGTAAGCAGGGACAGGGCAAGCAGTTCAGGATTAAAGCCATAAATAATCTTTGGAATTACTAAAATTATCTTCTAGCATTGTTACTTCTGTAGTGTAAAACCAGCTGTTGGATTATAGGAAGGATCAGGTAGTTAACACGTAAAAGTTTGAACTAAATTTTGTGTTGCTTTGTGTTTTATATGCTATTTAAAGTCAAATCCCCAGAAATCCTATCTTACCTCACCCTGCCCCTGCTTTAATTTCTGCTCCCAGGAGCTTACCTTCCCTCCTTTTAAATGTATTAGGCTCAACTCGCTCATATTTTTTAATAAGTTTCCTGTACAGAAGCCTTCAGCAATCTCGGTGTTCCCTTCTGGTAGGCTGAGGGTACTCCCTTCAGGTATGGTGAGCACTCCTTCAGGCTATCTCCTCCCTCCAAATTAAGCATAGGAGCTAGCCTCAGGAGTTCGGGACTTCCTGCCTAACCTGAATCTGTGGAATTTCTCTCTCAAGTTTGAGGAGGGACATGGGAGTGTATAATATAGGGTGGGACTCTTTTTGTGAGGCCTAGTAAAGGCAATGGCACCCCACTCCAGTACTCTTGCCTGGAAAATCCCATGGATGGAGGAGCCTGATGGGTTGCAGTCCATGGGGTCGCGAAGAGTCGGACACGACTGAGCAACTTCACTTTCACTTTTCACTTTCATGCATTGGAGAAGGAAATGGCAACCCACTCCAGTGTTCTTGCCTGGAGAATCCCAGGGACAGGGGGAGCCTGGTGGGCTGCCGTCTATGGGGTCGCACAGAATCGGAAATGACTGAAGTGACTTAGCAGCAGTAAAGAGTAGTGAAAGGCTGGCTGGGTGTGCATGGATGGTAGGACCTGAAGGTTGAAGGCAGTGGGCTTCAGAATTTCTTACCTGGAGTTGTCCTAGAGTTTATGGCAATGTTAGAGGGCTCTGATGTGCCAAGTAAGGAATCTTGGTGAGTAGGGCTAGTCATTACCCTTTAGAGGTGTTCTGTATGTTTTTCTACATAGCCTGGTGCTCTTCTACAGCCTGACCAATAGCTGGCATCGTGGTGGATGCTGAAGGGGAATCACTGGGATAGAAATAGTACTTACTGATTAGTGGTGTTGTCCCCCTTATGATGGTTGGATGGAGTGATTGTCTGCACATACTGGACATCCAAGGCCCAGTCAGCTGGTCTGTGTGAGATGAATCCTCTGCACTCCCCGCCTAGTGCTTCCTGGAAAACCCAGCCTAAGGCAGCTGGAGATCATGGCCATCATTAGTGATTGCCCCAAGAGTGCTACCTGTCTTTGACTCCTCTGCTCTCTAATCCCCATGCTCTGATGTCCTGTCTTCTATTTTCTGCTTTGGGGGCCTTCAAATTTCATAAGCCCTTCTGACTCCTTTTTTAGTTTATTTCCTGCCCAGCTTGAGTCTTGGCTCTATGAGGTCCCCTGGTTTTGACATTGCCAGTCAGCTTTCCTCCATTAGCCCTATTCCTAGAGCTGCGGTTTTGAGGCTTTAATATATCAGAATTACCCATGGAGGCAAGTGTTGAGGAGTTGGATACTTACTTATCCTGGGAGAATGGACACATGTATATGTACGGCTGAGTCACTCTCTTATGCACCTGGAACTGTCACAACATTGTTAATTGGCTGGCTATGCTATGCTAAGTCACTTCAGTCGTGTCCAACTCCGTGTGACCCCATAGACGGCAGCCCACCAGGCTCCCCCGTCCCTGGGACTCTCCAGGCAAGAACACCGGAGTGGGTTGCCATTTCCTTCTCCAATGCATGAAAGTGAAAAGAGAAAGTGAAGTCGCTCAGTCGTGTCCGGCTCTTTGCGACCCCATGGACTGTAGCCTACCAGGCTCCTCCGTCCATGGGATTTTCCAGGCAAGAGTACTAGAGTGGGGTGCCATTGCCTTAGTATAAAATAAAAAAGGCAAATTCCTGGTCTTTACTCCTGCTATCCTGATTAAATTGGTATGGGTGGTAACCAGGAATCTGCATTTTGATTGGCCTTATAGGTGACTCTGACACCAGTCATCATCTACAGACCATATTTGGAGAAACTCTGACTTAGAGGACTCTTTGACCACCTTCCCCTTACCCCTCCCCTAAAGGGGAAAGAAAAGGATTTGAACTCTTTACTTGGATCCTGAGGTCCCAGGAAACTTAGACTGTCACCTGTCATCCAGTGGGGACAGTGGATAACTGTCTCTGTGTACCTCATCTTCTCATGCTGGTGGTAGGCACACATTCCCAGTGAGGCAGACTCTACCTGGTAAGAGGGCCTTAATGACCTGGTAGACTGCAGGTCACTAGCTCTGGAATATACGGGGGACTTAGGCTTTGGACTGAGAAAGCAGGATGGAACATAGACTTTGAAGGCTGCCAGCTGCATTTCAGATTTGCCTCTGGGATGCTGCTTTCTCTGTACACAGTGACCGTGCTCTAAGGTAGGCTGTCTTTTGGTCTCCAAGCTGTTGTCACTCCCTATTGCAGCCATCCTCTAAAAAGCTTCTACTGTCCTTAAAAAACAACCCAGCCTCGTCTCTCCTTTTAAAATCCTGTGTTGCATTCGTGTAAACCTATACAGTCAAGTCCAGATGTCTCAGGTTGGAACAAAGTCTTGCACATTTTGACTCAAATTGTGGCCTACAAGGCCTAGTAAGATCTGGTCCCTCCCTATATTTCAAGTCTCATTTCAAGTCCCTCTTCCCCTTATCTCCTGCATGCATCATCACCTGCTTTCAGTTCTCTGGCTTCAGGGCCTTTGCCTGTAATACTGTTTACCCTGTTCTTCACCTCATTATCCTTTGCCTTTAAGTTTCAGTTGAGCATTATCTCAGTTTGGAGGTCTTTATTGGTCTTCTATGTAAAGCAACACCACATTATTACAGCACCCTGTTTGTTTCCACTAGACCACTTATTGCTTTTTACTCCTTTGTCTTTCTCTCTTACTACACTGTAAGCTCCGTGAGGACAGGGACCTTCTTGCTCATGATTCTGTCTTCAGCGCCTAGTGTGTAGAGGTACTCAGTAAGAACTTGTTGACTAAATTGCCTTGCACCTTCTTATTAGTACCTGCGTTGGGACTTTGTGGCTCTGCACAGTTCTTACCCTTGGCATGTGTGTTGTTACCTCTGCCAGAGGCACCCTTTCTCTCATTGACTGATCAGATTCCTTCTTGTTGTTTACCACTTCTCTGAGCAGTTCCTGGACTTCCCCAGGCAGTTCTGATTCAATAAAGTACTTTGGTCCTCTTGAATGGACTTTTCACCCTGAATGGCAGTTTTCCTTAGTGGGAGATACATGGCATTGCCCTTGGTCTACAGATGATAAGCGAGAGGCTCTGAGAAGTGGATTAACTTGGAATAACTGAGATTCAAACCCTGTGAATCTATAGAGCCCTCAGTCCTTCTGTCTCACTGTGCTTTCTCTAAAAGACACCAAATAGCAGACTCAGAGACTCTGAAGGGAAGGAGGTGTTTTTAGAAAAAATTACTTAAGTAATGAATGTGTGTGTGTATGTATGTATGTATATTTTTAATTTTCTGAGCATTAAACACAGTAAAGGGTAGAAGTAGTTCCCCCTCATCAGAAGTTTTGCTTTTTGCGGTTTCAGTTACTTCAGGTCTGAGATATTAAATGGAAAATTCCAGGAATAAACAATTTGTAAGTTTTTAATTGCATGTTGTTCTCAGTAATGTGATGAAATCTTGTGCCATCCTTCTCCTTCCTGTCCAGGATGTGAATCATCCTTTAGTTCAGCATACCTACGCTGTGTACGCTATAGGAGAAAACATAGAATATATAGGGTTCAGTATTGTCCATGGTTCCAAGACTTGGAATGTATCCCACATAGATAAGGGAGGACTGCTATATCATTGACAAACCATTTATAAAGAAAGATGATAGAATGAAGGATGAACAGATTATTCAGAGGATGGTGTGTGTATTCTGTTTCTTCATCAGTCATACCTTTGGTGATTCCTTGTGACAACCACAACATACAGCCTAGTAGAGATGAGCCTAAGTGAAGCACTGTTAAATTCAAATTAAAGCAAATGTCAGTTATCATTCATAGTTGGGTTTCCCAGGTGGCGCTAGTAGTAAAGAACCCGATTGCCAATGCAGGAGACATAAGAGATGTGGGTTCAATCCCTGGGTTGGAAAGATCCCCTGGAGAAGGGCATAGCAACCTACCCCAGTATTCTTGCCTGGAGAATCCCGTGGACAGAGGAGCCTGGCAGGCTACAGTCCCTAGCATCGCAGTGTTGGACACGACTTAGCACACAGCGCAGTTGCTTGGAAGTATTATGAAGGGTGAAATCTGAACATTTTTGTTGAGGGGGAAAAATGTGCAAAAATTAGTGTGCAAAGCCATTAACACATTTTGATAAAAAATATCTTAGTGTATGTTGATAAGGGACTAGTTGATATGGTGGATAGCACCATATTATATAGCAGTTAAAAAGAAAGATATATCCACCTTCTCACACACACACATACACAGATATGGAGCAATCTCTAAGATCCATTAAGAGAAAACTAAAGCAAGCAAGATAAAAGTTCATGGCATGGTAGTATTAGTATTTGTATGAAAAACAGAGAGGACTCTATATACTTGCTAGAAACAGACTACCTCTGGAGGTTTGTTTCTGTGTTTTTTTAATCTTACTGTGTTGCTGAAATTTTTAACCCCTATATACATTGCCTTTTTAAAAAATTGTGATAAAAACACATAAAATTTACTACCTTATCTGTCTTAAACTTTACAGCAAAGAAATCCTTTTTTCTAGTGAATGATTCCCAATTTTATGTCTTGGGTTTTTGTATTTCAGATTTTTCTTGAAGTGAGACACATTTCTACTAAGAATAGGACAAAAAAGGGGGAGATTGTGCTTGAAATTGAAGATACCTATGTGTACCATTTGTCTATCATTTACCCCTCCATTTGTGTTGCTTCCACCACTCTTGCACTGGAAATCTTAGTGCTCCTCCCCTCTTTATTGGAGTATAATTGATTTACAATATTATATAGTGTCAGGTGTACAGCATAGTGTACACCTGCAAGTTATACTCCATTTTAAGATAGCTATTATAATGGCTGTAATTTCTTGTGCCATGCAATGTATCCTTTTTACTTATCTACTTTATACATAGTAGTTTGTAATCCCTAATTTGTCCCTCTCCTCTTTGGTAACCACTAGTTTGTCTTCTGTATCTGTCAGTCTGCTTCAGTTTTACATACACCTTGGGGTTGCCTTTTTCAATGACAGGTTTCTTGTGTGTTGATTTTGTCTTTCTAAATAGAGTAAATTCTTGCAAGCAGGAGGCATGTCTTATGATTATATCCTACAGCAATAAGCATAATAAAAGTTGCTTAATTGCGTATTCAGAAAAGACTAGAGAGAGGTAGATAGAGAGACTCTTCTGCTGAAGAGATGATTGCTTTGGCTTTTCTCTGATTCACCTTACACTCTTCACTAGTGAAGAATTTCTTCCACTTACAGACTAAATGTGTTTAAGATTTGTGTGTGTGTGTCTGTGTGTGTGATGTTACCTTCTGAAAGCCCAGTGTTTGTGTGTGTGTGTGTGTGTGTGTGTGTTGTTACCTTCTGAAAGCCCAGGAGAGAGAGCAGAAGCTGGAATGGGGCCTTGAGGCTGTGGCCTGATAGTAGTAATATAGTGATTCTTCTGTGTTGTAGCCTGGAGGAGAGTCTCAGATTTTTACCCTCAACCTAATTTCAAGCCTGGATATTCAGCTATCACCTGGGTAGTTGGACCTGTATGTGCCTTAAGTGTCTAAATTTAGTAGCATATAATAGGAATGTTTGATAAAAGTAATTTGTCATTTTTGGTAGGGCCTAGCATAGAGTAGGTATCTAAGAGGTGACAGATAGTGTTTGAGAAATATTTTGAAATAGTCTAATCTTTCCCTAGGTCCCCTATCTCTATTCATGTGCCTCCATGGTTACCCTCAGGCTAAAGAAATAGGGAATAGCAACCTGGATTCTACCTTTAGGAAGTTGCCAGTTTCTTGTTTGTGGCTTTATGCTCAAACCAGAAGTGTATTCTGCTTCCACATATTTGAGAGCAAAATATCTGGACCTAGGGATATACTTGAAACTGCATCCCAGCTGAAAATGTTCCTATCACTCTGGCGTGGCTGGTCACCTCAGGCAGCTTTTTTGGTGGAGACCTGGCTTGAGAATCTTAGTGGGGAAGTCTTTATCTCTAGGGTGTCATGGCATAGCCAGGGTAGCTTATTGGGTCCAGGCATGGAGGGAGGGATAAGTAGGGGGCAAAAAGGGCTTAGCTCTGTGTCATTTTCTGCTCCAAGGAAGATGTGGGCACAGGTATGCCAGGGGCAGTGTTCTGGCCTGCTGTGGCTTGTCACCGCCCTATGAATGAGTCAGTCTTGCTCTTGGCTGCCCTGCAAGGCATTTGGCGTATAGTAGGAGATCATGGCATCCAGTCCCATCACTTCATGGGAAATAGATGGGGAAACAGTGGAAACAGTGTCAGACTTTATTTTTGGGGGCTCCAAAATCACTGCAGATGGTGACTGCAGCCATGAAATTAAAAGACGCTTACTCCTTGGAAGGAAAGTTATGACAAACCTAGATAACATATTCAAAAGCAAAGACATTACTTTGCCAACAAAGGTCTGTCTAGTCAAGGCTATGGTTTTTCCTGTGGTCATGTATGGATTTGAGAGTTGGACTGTGAAGAAGGTTGAGCACCGAAGAATTGATGCTTTTGAAGTGTGGTGTTGGAGAAGACTCTTGAGAGTCCCTTGGACTGCAAGGAGATCCAACCAGTCCATTCTAAAGGAGATCAGCCCTGGGATTTCTTCGGAAGGAATGATGCTAAAGCTGAAACTCCAGTACTTTGGCCACCTCATGCGAAGAGTTGACTCATTGGAAAAGACTCTGATGCTGGGAGGGACTGGGGGCAAGAGGAGAAGGGAATGACAGAGGATGAGGTGGCTGGATGGCATCACTGACTTGATGGATGTGAGTCTGAGTGAACTCTGGGAGTTGGTGATGGACAGGGAGGCCTGGCGTGCTGTGATTCATGGGGTCGCAAAGAGTCGGACATGACTGAGCGACTGAACTGAACTGAACTGAGGAGCTGGACTAGAGAATCTAAATCAGATAGACTTGCTTCAAATCCTAGAGATTTGGAGGGAGGAAATACACCTCCCAGGATGTTTCCCGTGTGCTGAGGTAGAGGAATCTGAATCTCTGGGGGCTTCCCTCCATCCATGTTATGACCTCTCAGCTTTTCTTCACCTTAAGCTTTTATTCCTTTCACGCTATCACTGTCCTGGCTTCTGGGAAGAGCAGGAAGATGGGGAGAGTTAATGAACTTGTGGGGCTCTGTGGATTTGCTGTCCTTATAATCCTTTCTGGATCAAAGCGTAGGTGTGCAGAAGAGGGTGAATGAGTAGGTGGGAGAACAAACATATGCTGCCTGTACCACTTATCTGGCACTCAGCCTAGACCCTTGCTTGGTATTATCAACCTTTCTGTGTTGTTTTCTTGCCCATTTAGAGCATAACCATGTGCACACATGTATTAATAATTTCTCATGAATGGATCCATACCTTAATACTGTTTTTCTTCTTTAAAACTGTCCTGTAATCCTTTTGTCCTTTTTTCCCCTAGTTTCATTGAGATGTAATTGACATATAACATTGTGTATGTTTAAGGTGTGCAGTGTGATGATTCGATATGATTACCACAATATGGTTAACACATTCATTACCTTACATAGTTATCTATTTTTTATGTGTAGTGAGAATCTTTTTTTGTTGGATTGTGTGTTACAGACATCTTTTCATGTCAGTAAACATAGAATTAATAGCTGAATTATATTTCCACGTGTGGATATACCATAATGCATATTACTTTGTATTTAATCTGTTTATCTTGTCTCTAATCAGCGGGGCCTTCCCTGATGTTCTTACTTAAAGTTGTAACAATTTCTCTTCCTTAACCCTCTCCCTTCTCTCCTTTACTTTTCTTTATAGTGTTTAGCCCAACATGCTATACTTTTTTTTCTTGTTTATTGCCTAACACCCTTCATTAGAATATAGACTCCATGAAAATAGGGATTTTTTTTTTTTTAATCTGCTTTTTCTGTACCTATAGCTTAGTACCAGCTCCAGGTATACAGGTGGTGCTCAATAAATATTTGTTGAATGAATGAATTTGTTGGATTTTTGGTATGCCCATTGAGGTTTATATTTGTGATATTATATACATTCTTTTGGAGAAGGCAGTGGCACCCCACTCCAGTACTCTTGCCATGAAAATCCATGGATGGAGGAGCCTGGTAGGCTGTAGTCCATGGGGTCGGACATGACTGAGCGATTTCACTTTCACTTTTTACTTTCATGCATTGGAGAAGGAAATGGCAAGCCACTCCAGCATTCTTGCCTGGAGAATCGCAGGGACGGGGAAGCCTGGTGGGCTGCCGTCTATAGGGTCGCACAGAGTTGGACACGACTGAAGTGACTTAGCAGCAGCAGCATATGTTCTTTAGAAAATACTTTGGTACATAATCTTTATACTCTTGTCCATGTATCTCCTTTGGATAAATTTTAAGAACTGGAATGACTGAGTTAAAGGATATGCACAGTTAAAATGTTGGTTCATGGAGCCAAACTACACTTAAGAATGTTAACACCAGCAGTGCATGGGATTGCCTGTTTCTCCATATCATCAGTAACTCTGGCTTGTGTGTTTTTTGTCTTCCTCACCTGACAGATGACACGTGGTCTTATCACTGTAATGTGGTAGTTGAGGCTGTGACTCTGGAGCCAGCCTGATGGGGACTGAATTCTGACTCAGCCACTTATTATGTGACCTTGGGTAAGTCATTTAACTTCTCTAAAGTAGGGTTAATGATAGCACCTGTTTCATGAGAAATAAATCAGTTAGTCCAAGTAAAATGCTTTGAATAGTAACTGAGACATGGCAATAAATATGATTTAGTGTACATTTCTGTGAATATTAAAGATTAAACATCTTTTATAAATATAAATCCAGTATCTTTTGGGCAGATGTATATATTTTTTAAATCACTCATTCATGTCATGTCCTTTGCACATTTTCCTACTAGTATTTTTTTAAATAATTTGTAAGAGCTAAAGTGTTCACAGTTGTATATGGTGCAGATATTGTTCCCAGTTTGTCTTTCATTTTTCACCTTTATGCAATCTTTTATCTGTAAGAGTTTGACATATTCAGGTAGTCAAAGGTAATCTTTTCCCTTATAATATATTTGCTGCTAGGCCAATGTTTAGAAAAGGCATTCTTTCCGACATCAAAATTATAAAAACAGTTATTGTCTTTGAGTACTTTGTATGGATATATATTTTAAAATCTTTGATCCATCTGAAATTTATTTTGATATGAAGATAGCAATTGATCTGGCTCTGTTTCTTTTCAGTAGTGTCCCAAACCCCTTTACTGAAGGAATAAGAACAGGAGCCTTTAATCTATTCTCCCCTCCCCTAATTTGAAAGTAAGGTATCCTAGCTATAGCAAATAGCAAAGCTCCATTTTATTTTGTTTTGTTTCAGCTCGTTTCACTTTGGTTTGTTGTATATCTTTTCAGCCACACCACATGCCATGCACAGGATCTCAGTTCCCTGACCAGGGATTGAACCCATGCCCCTTGCAGTAGAGGCACAGAGTCTTAACCACTGGACTGCCTGGAAAGTTCCCGGATCTGCATTACTCTGGGGTGAATATGCTGTATAAAGCAGTTTGGGATCAGAACTCAGTTGACTATGTGATGAAGCTGCTGGGCTCACTGGTGTAGCATCTCTCCTGGCTCTGGAAGCTCCTCCTAAGTAGGTCCTTATTTGGAGACTGCTTTGATAGGCATCGTTAGTTTGGAATGATAAGTTCTGTTCAAAAAACATGTGATTGTAGCAGGTGTTTCCTCCCTCCAGCCTAGGTATATTGATAGGGTATTGCTTGGGGGGGTGTTGAGTGGTAGTACACCCATCATGTTCTAGCTCTGTCCTCATCTGTTCTTTTTGGAACTCTAGTCCCATCCAGTTTCTTGCCTCTGACTCAAAATGGAAGGAGGGTGATTTGTATACAACAGAGCATCCACATATTTCATGGCAGCTACTATCTGCTGGAGATAATGACAAAAGGTAGCTAACTCATACATGGCATATACCAGGAACTGTTCTATCACCTTACACATATAACTTCTTTATGTGGTAGGTGCTCTGTACTGGGTTGTATGGTGTTCCCCTAAAAATTTGTATCCACCCAGAATGTGATTTTACTTGGAAATAGGGCCTTTGTAAGATATAATCAAGTTATGAAGTCATTCCTTGATTGGGCCATAATCCAGTGCCTGGTATTCTTATAAGTGGGAGACAACACAGACAGAAGACAACCATGTTGAGATGTAGGCAGGGTTTACTGGCACCTACTGGAAGCTGGAAGAGGCAAGGAAAGTATCTTCCCTAGAGCCTTTAGAGGGAGTGTGGCCCTGCTGACACCTGTATTTTGGACTCTTAGGCTCTAGAACTGGAAAAGACAATGGCAACCCACTCCAGTACTCTTGCCTGGAAAATCTCATGGATAGTGGAGCCTGGTGGACTGCCGTCTATGGGGTCACACAGAGTCGGGCATGACTGGAGCGACTTAGCAGCAGCAGCAGCCTCTAGAACTGTGAGAGGATAAATTTCTATTGTTTCAAGCCACCCAGTTTATAGTATTTGTTACGACAACTCTAGGAAACCAGTGCATGCTCTTACTGTCATCTCTGTTCTCAGATAAGGAAACTGAGGCCCGGAGAGGTCAGATACTTGGAAATCTCTTTAGGCCACTGCTCTGATGCCTGGGCATTCACTCTGCATCTTTTGCTGTTCTAATCAGCTCTGCACCTTCACTACAGCCTTCCTCTTATGGTAGTGCTGGAGCTGAGCTGCTCAGAGGGCTCCTTTCCTGTAACATAGCAGGCTGCAGCATTTTCCCATCCTTGCCCTCTTCCCACTCTAAAGCAGAAATGCATACCTCTCAGGAGGCTTTTGGTTGAAGTCTGATGATTTCAGCAGGTGTCTTTCTGGCCGTACCCCTGCAGGTGAAATCAGACTTTTCTTATCATTTCCTTGCAATGTGAGGGAAGTATCAGTGACAGGTCAGGGGAAGGTCACCAAGCTTCTTCTGGCAAGTGGTTTTATGCTTCCCATTCCTGGCCTGCTGTATTTCCTAGAATTCCTGCCAGCAGACAGCTCAAGTCTTGTTTTTCTTTGGCGCTTTCAGAATCTCACACATAGTTTACGTGCCACGTCTCACAGTCTGTGGCCGTGAGCAGAGAAAGAGCAGCCTCTTGGTAGCACTGTGAGGACCCTGGTCACTTGTTCTTGATTAACTCAACCCACTGCAGTGGCTCTCTCCCTTGATAAAAGGAGTGGGAGGATAAGGGCATTGTTTGACCCTGCTCATCTCCCTG
Source organism: Bos mutus (assembly GCF_027580195.1). NCBI lineage: Eukaryota > Metazoa > Chordata > Mammalia > Artiodactyla > Bovidae > Bos > Bos mutus. The sequence goes on from NC_091627.1 coordinate 38,388,537, forward strand.
AACAGCACCTTGTCTGCCGTGGTCTCTTCTGCTGGCATCCCAGAAGAGGTTTCCTCCCCTTGCATCCCAGTGCTGGCCACAGAATCCTGCCTGTTTTCTTGTGTAGACCTTTTCCTTTGGATCCTAATCTTTTTCTCAGCTCCTCTTACTAGACTGTGTATCTGTTTTGTTTGCTGCTGTATCCCAGGACTGAGTAAAGACTTGGCACTTATTAGCCCATCAAGAAATGTTTATTGAATGAAGGAGTGAATATTGACCACAAAGTTTTGGAATCTTGCTTTTTCTTGCTTCGTACTGAAGCCAGGGACCAGATTTAGAACTTTAGAGGTCTAAGCAATGGGAAGATTATGGTTGTTACTGTCGTTGTTCAGTTGCTAAGTCATGTCTGATTCTTTGGGACCCCATGGACTGCAGCATGTCTGTCTTCCCTGTCTTTTCACTTTCCCTTGGAGTTTGCTCAGATTCATGTTCATTGGAAGATTATGACGTTCCTCATGATTTCAGCCCTGAGTATATATTTCAGAAACAATATTAAACACAAAATAAGCATAAGGAAATCTAGCAAAGTATAAGGGAAATCTAGCAAAATTTTGATATTTACCATGACTACCTGGATGAATAGAAAATAATTTAAAACATTCATTATTGTTATTTCTGCTTTCCCAGTTCCCTGAGCATGTGCTGTCAGGTAATACTGCCTGAACCAGCCCTTCCCTGGCCTTGAATTTCACCTTCATTTCCTCATATTTCCATCTGCTGAACCTGCCAGCCAGCCCTTTTCATCCCCAGTGGTGTCCAGACCACTGAGAGCCCAGCCTGGGCTAGTGCTCTGGGCTCCCTGGGGCCTTGCCAAGAAAGTCACATAGAACGTGTACACTGCTGCAGGGCTCCTCACAGTGAGAATTCCCGTGCTGAACTGAGATTTAGAGTCAGCATAGCATTTTAAAAGTTGTATTATTTTAATTTTGGTTGCATTGGGTCTTTGTTGCTGCACATGGGCTTTCTCTAGTTGCAGTGACTGGGCTGTCTCTTTGTTGCAGTGCCTGGGCTTCTCATTGTGGTGGTTTCTCTTTTTGTGGAGCGCAGGCTCTAGGGTGCAAGGGCTTTAGTAGTTGCCATACACGGGCTCAGCAGTTGTGGTTTACAGGCCTTAGAGTGCATGGGTTTCAGTAGTTGCAGCTTGCAGGTTCTAGAGCGATGGCTCAGAAGGTGTGGTCCACAGGCTTCGTTGCTCTGTGGCATGTAGAATCTTCCTAGATCAGGGATCAAACCCATGTCCCCTGCATTGACAGGCAGATTCTTACCCATTGCGCTATCAGGGAAGTCCTTACCTTAGCATTGCCAAGTGATTACACTTAGGCCAATTTTTCATTGTAGTAAATTAAATCTGTAATAAATGTAATCTGCTTTCATGATTCTTGATGTGGAAAGTCTAGAAATTTCCCTTTGTTCTTCCTTCTTAGATCACTGAGAAAGAAGTAAGATGCAGGCCCACTTTGCCCCTATATTAATATGGGCCTTGTTGAGACCATTTGGAAGTGGAGCTCAGGCCTCAAATAGGCTGTTCCAAGGCTATAAATGTAATCACATCCTGTCACTGCTTGATTCCGTAGAGTTTAAAATAGCGTTGGAAACCTCCTAGGAAAAAAAGCTCCACCGTAACTTCTTGGCTAAGGAAGTAGTATGTGCTGGCCAAAGCAGAAGGAGTAGCCAGGGCTCCCAAGTTCTATTCTGGACCTGTTGATTTGAGATGTGATGTTCAGCAATCTGAGATGGTGTTCTGTAGCGCTAAGGTTTCTCATCCTTAGCACAGAGTTTGTGCTTGCAGGGAAAGAGGCCAACACGCTGGTTTCCTGTCCTCTAGGAGAGTCTCATTATTAGAAGTCCTCCCTTTCATTTGAATTTCTGTGTCCCTACTTTTATTTAAATGAAGAAATATCCCCCACAGAGTTAATACAGGAACCCCAGCAGTATCATCCATGTTTTACTTGACTTCATCTTATCAGAATTGCTGTCCTTTTAGCAGTGTGATTTAGATCAGCTCTTGTGAGGAATGGGAACTTTGATAGGGTTTTGGAAAAGGAAGGGAAAGTTTGTGTGGGGCACACACCTTGGACAACCAGAAAGGAACATGAAGGGACCAGGTATGTACTGACCCAGATTGGGAAGAACAAACATATCTCTGGAGAGCCAGACATAAATTATATGTTTTTGTATATTTTTTCATTTAGTTATCATAATGCAAATCAATGAAATATTATCTCCATTTTTGCACATGGGCAAACTGAAAGTCAAAGAAGTTAGGTAACTTGCCCAAGATCAGACAGCTAATAAAAGGCTGAGTTAGGATTTATTTCTCCTCAGGTCTGTCCAGTTCCAAAGCCCACACTGTTTTTATAGAACTCTTCTATTTCTGACAAGATTTGAGAAAGGAGGGTGGGGAAAGAAGAGAAGAAGGGGAGATGCCACCTTTCTTTACTTCACAGTTCTGCTTGTTTAGACGTGTTTAGCCAGAGCACCCTGTTGGTAGAATAGGACTGGGTTCTGTATATAGATGTGCTGCAACAACTTATGTGGGAAAGTCACCAGTTGACTGTAGGGAAGGATTAAAAAAAGCCTTTGTTCTTTACCTTTAGGTCTTCATTGTGGTGTAACTTACACTGTCAAAACACCACTGGTAACACTGGTGTACAGTTTAAGAGGGCCTTCCTGTCATCCAAATAAAATCTGTTCATGTGTTCTGGGGAATAAGCCATGATGGCGGCAGAGATGAGGGTGTGGTGTGGCCTTACTGCATGTATTGGGAGCTGGTGGCACCTGTTACATGACTATTACAGTGAATTATTACTGAGTAAACAAGAGGTGTCTCTCTTTTGCCTTTCCAGGGGAGACCAGATGGCGATGAGTGTTGGCCCAGATCCAGGGGAGCCTGGCCTCTGGGCTGGCAGAGGAGACAGCTTTAGTGTCAGGTGATGAAGTAAGAAGAGACAGGGCTGGTCTGTCAAGTGATAGAATTTCAGGGGGCACCAAGAATACGTCTTGCCCCTCAAAGACTTTTCTCAACTATTTGTTATTGCTTGGAATTCTACCAGTGACATTTTCTCCCCTTGATGTAAGCTTTTTGAGACCCTATGAAAAGACTCCAGAAAAGGGTTTGATTATGAAACATCTCGGTCATGTAAGTGAAAGTATGAATGAGTTCTTAAGATTGATTTCTGAGAACTAGACTAAGGCAGGGACAGAGGGGAGAAAGCATTGTGCCCCTAGTCATAGTGATGGGAAGGATTCACCATTGAAATTGAGATTAGGGCCCTGAAAGGAGAAGTTGGGTCCCCAAGAACCATTTTGTGTTCTTTACAATTTTGCCTGAGGAAAGACAAGATGCTGAGAGTGGTCCCCACCAGTGTGCTGGCTGTGCAGTCATGATGTTGTCTGGAGAACAGCTGACGAGCAGAATGTGACAAGGAATGTAGGGCCTTTGAGGCTGTGGTTTTCTCTGATGTCCTCAGATAAGACCGTCACAGATCTTAGGAAGCAGGAAGCATCTTCCCAGAAATGGTGTAAAATCATGGCGCAAAAGAAGCCACTGATGATGACATGGGTAGAGCGCTTCCTCTGTGGCCGCTGGTCATAGACAACTTCTGGTCTAGATTTCCCAATGAGCTGTGCTGAGATCGGGCTTTACCAGGAAGTAAAATAAGCCACGTCCAAAGCAGAGACAAAGCATTTGAGGTAACAATACAAAGGTGCAGTTCCCCCTTGTTCACTGATTTGTGGAGCCAAAATAACTAAGCCAGGGATGCCAGCATAGCACCTACGAGTCAGATCTTTAACCGTTTTGGATTGAATTCACTCCTGGTTGACTGTTCATTTTTCATTTACCATTTACAAAGGCTCTCAAAATGCCTTTGTAATTGAAATCCACACATCCCAGGGAGTCTTTGACAGCTCACATCTCAGTGCTTTTCTCAACTCCTCACAATTGAATTTGTGGATGCCGTTCACCCTCAGGCTTCAACTTTACTCTGTCCACATTTCTACCCACATTTCCAGAGCATTTTCTTTGGATCAGACTTTTGGCTTCATTCAGGCCTCTGAGGTTCTTTCTTCTTTTGGCACATTTCCCTAGACCCCTTACCTCCTAAAGTTTGATACAGAATGAATCATGTTCCTTACTGAAATTAGCACAACTTTTTGGAAGTTTCTGGTTATACCACATGTCTACCTCTCTCTCCAGCCACCTCAGCCTCACATGCAAGATCTAGTTGTGTAGTTGGATCTGCTGACCATGAGAATTTTAAAGCCAGTGCCCCCCTAGGGAGGGACTCCTGGGCATACGCCCTGAGTGACAGGTCTGGTCTACTAGTCTCTGCCTCTCCTCCGTTTCACCTGTATTTTGGCTTTTCCCTGGAGGAGCCCCTAGCCCTGACCAGGACTGTAATGCAGGGACTGTGGCCTTTGCTTTCCAGCCTCTTTCAGGCCAGGTCCCTTCTCCTTTTCTTACAGGTAGGCTTCGGCAGGTAGAGTTCTGCCCATGCACTGATCTCCTCGTGTTGACTACTCTGAACTTTGTCGGCTGCTATTTGGGCTAATTGGACGTCTTGCTGGTCTGTTTATCTGTGCTTCTGGAACAAAGCTCTTAGACGTAGCCAAGCCCTTGTCCTGAATTTCATGTTAGCTCTCCAGGTGCCTCTGCCTCAGGAAGAGCTTTTAATATGCATTTATAAAGCTCAAAAAGGGAGATAGAGAATACAGCATTTTCTAGACTGACTTAACTAAAGAACCTTTTTTTTTTTTTTGAAGGAATGTTTGTTAAAATTTGACAGAATATAGTGTTTGGTGGGGCACAGTTTCAGAAAGTATAAGGCTTTATCCCAAACCAGTGGACGTCAAATGAAGGAATTCTAGGTGAAGGTAATGTGACAGTCAGTGAGAAAAATTCTCTTCGGTAGGGAAATCTCTCCTGGGGCTCCTCATTGAACAAATGTCCTCTGAGCACCTGCCACTCATCCGTCTCTCTGCTGGAATCACATCATGTGTTTGATTGCTTACTGTGTGTCTGCGTAAGGCCAGCTCTGATCTGGAGTGGAGCCCCAGGTGGAGAAGAAGGTAGGGATGCAACATTATTTCTTCCACTTTTACATCCTCTTCTCCTTTCCTCCAGTTGAAATGGGTGATGCCATCATGGCCACAGAAACCATTGGCTTCTAGATCCAAGGAAAGAGGGCTTTTCTGAGGCTTTCCCCCTGGCTTTGACCTCTTCCGGGATTTCTGTAGCACTTTTGAGCACCCCATCTCTCCTACTCTGGGACTAGTTCATCTCCACACTAGCCTCCAGTCTCACTGCTAGTTCATGATTTTACTTTACATATGGGCATCAGTGCTAAGTGGGTGGAGCTCATTCTTATGGAATGGATATGACATTATAAGTTTTCTACTTTGCCTATGAAATCCTCTTCTTTTATAGCTCATGGGCAGTCCAGACTATAATAATTTTTTTCACCCCTTCAGTGAAGATAAACCCATGTTCTGGGCAGGGCAGTCTTGCAGGTGAAGACTCATTTAAATCTGCCAGGTGGATGACTGAGTGCAAAGGACATAGCTGGAAAAGGAAGCCAGTTACTCCCTCTGAATATTATTCTCAGCCAGGATAGGAAAAGACCACTTGAAGCAGATAGAAGTCACTAAGACTCCTGATTCAGGCCTTTTGAGACCCTGGTATATATGTCTTTACTGTCATCAGTGAGATCTTTGGTTGGCTGGCCTTATTAACTCAGTTGGCTGAGCTAATCATAAACTAGATGGAAAGGCTCAGTGTTGAACCTTCCCTTAGGTTTGGTGTTCTCTGAACAGCAACAGATAGCATCCTCTACCAACAAAGCCCCACCTTAGAGGCCTTGAAGGCTTGTTGTCACTTGTCCATTTCTGCCGCATCCTGTGAAAGGCCATGTGAAGATCAGGGAGTGAGTTCACTTGCAGGTAGGGGGAAAGGGCTTGTAATGGACATTTAGAGATCTTAAATAGAGTCAGTCAGTTATTTGGTCATTCAGTTCAGTTCAGTTGCTCAGTCGTGTCCGACTCTTTGCGACCCCATGAATCGCAGCACACCAGGCCTCCCTGTCCATCACCAACTCCCGGAGTTTACTCAAACTCATGTCCATCGAGTCGGTGATGCCATCCAGCCATCTCATCCTCTGTCATCCCCTTCTCCTCCTGCCCCCAACCCCTCCCAGCATCAGTCTTTTCCAGTGAGTCAACTCTTTGTATCAGGTGGCCAAAGTATTGGAGTTTCAGCTTTAGCATCAGTCCTTCCAATGAATACCCAGGACTGATCTCCTTTAGAATGGACTGGTTGGATTTCCATGCAGTCCAAGGAACTCTCAAGAGTCTTCTCAACACCACAGTTCAAAAGCATCAATTCTTCAGCGCTCAGCTTTCTTCACAGTCCAACTCTCACATCCATACATGACCACAGGAAAAACCATAGCCTTGACTAGACGGACCTTTGTTGGCAAAGTAATGTCTCTGATTTTTAATATGCCATCTAGGTTGGTCATAACTTTCCTTTCAAGGAGTAAGCGATCAGTCTGTAGGTATTTATAATTATTTGTTGGTCTATAATTGCAGAAGGCTTACTTGCCCCAACTAGTCTTTCCTATGATGAAGACATTTCCTAAGATTCTTTCCTTGGTCCCTTTCTCTGCTCCCTTCATAAACTGTCCCTGGTTGATGTCATCTACGCTTATCAAAAATTTTCAGATCTCTATCTCCAACATAAGTCTCTCTTCTTAGTTCCTGACTCATGATGACTAAACACTATTGATACCGTAACCTGGATGGCTCTTAGCCTTTTTAAACTCTACATGTCCCAAGTCAAATTACATTATTCATCAAAGCATCCTCTTTTCCCTGTTCCCTCATTTCTTCTTATCCCTATTCCTCTTCCTTTGTTCCGTGATTTAGGAGCATCGCCATCCAGGGTGATTAGTAAACTTGCTTCTGAATCACTGTTTTGCGCTGATCCCCCACCAGGAATTTAATAGGCTCTGAGTATAATGTAAGACGTTTAGGATGTGTCTAGATGGTTTGTTTATTTTTTCTTTTCCTTTTCTTAAATTTCTTGTCTGCAAGGCATGTATAGTTGAATTACATAGAGAAGTTAACAGAAAAAATAATTAAAGGTTAATGTGAGGTTTAGATTTTAAGTAAAACGGAAGTTCTGGAAAGGAAGCATCCGAGGGCTACAACACTTCGAGAGGAAGCTTCGTGAAAGAGGTGAGAGTTGACTAAGGACACCTGAGGTGGGATAGGGACCGGAAGACCTCTTTGGAAGCGCGTGCAATGGTGAAAGGATGGGGCAAATAATTCGCAGCTTGTTTCTTGTGCAGGTTGAGTAATCATCAACTCCCCCATGAACTGCTTCTGCTTGGCACTAATGTACCTTGTGCACTTTGATTCTGTTCAAAAGGTTCTGAGGACTTGAGCATCCTGTGTAATCTGTTAGTTAGCCTGGAACTGTCTTTTCCTTTAAAATTTTGGCTCAAAGCGTCATCGTGCAACTTGTGGGAACTCTGATTCCTTCACCCAGAATTCACCATGTTCCTAGGAACTCTTATATTTATGGTCACTCTCATTTTGAGTTCTTGCTTCCATTAAGTTCGTTCAGATTGTAGATGGTCTTAGTGTCTCAAGTTGCTGTTACTGTTTCCATCCACATTGACTCAGATGGTAGAACTCAGATATCTCCCAGCTCAAAGCCTTTGTTTGAGTGTGTAGCAGACTGTTAAAGTTCGGCGTAATGGAGAGTATTTTACGTTGCAGCAAAGTAAACAACTTGAATTCTAACACTGGCTCTCCCTGTCCCTTAAAGTACTTTGCCCACCTTTGCATTAGAGATCCATCACTATTACTGTATGTGGCCTCAGTGTCTCTTACAATCTTATCTCTCTTTCCTTTGCAAACCATCCTTACTCTGTTACTACTAAGCACTGCAGATACTTCTTATTCTTATTATGCAAAGCAATTGAACTCTTAACTCTCCCTCCCAAATTCACCTCATATAGCCAAGATCCACTGAAGGACTCCGCTGAATAAAAAGCTCATCTGCTTAGCCACACAAAGGATTTGTAGAACCTCTTACATGTACATTATCTTCTCTCATTTGGAAGTATTTCTTGTTTTAAATAGCATTTACTTCTTCTTAACCCAGAAATGGTTTTGCTTTGAAGGATCTGGGCAGAGGAGGTATAAGAGAAAAGGGCAACAATGTGGATATAAGCAGGAACCTACATAAAACCTGTTGTGGGCAATGAAAGAACTCGTCTAACTGGAAAGAATTCTTATTAGGGAGTAGTGCTCAGCATAGATTAGGAAGTCCAGAAAAGGACCTACATTCAGTGGGAAAGGATAGTGTTTAGGACAAATATCTAACCATTTAAAAGAAAATCTCTGCCACCTTCTAGTAAAATAAATTCTAGATAAATACTTTTATTTATTTGTATTTCTTCTTATTGGGTTGGCCAAAAAGTTTGTTCATAAAATCTTATGGAAATACCCAAAAGAACTTTTTGGCCAACCTGATATTTATTTTTATTTTTAAAAGTAATTTTTACTAGAGTATAGTTGATTTGCAGTGTTGTGTTAGTTTAAAGATTTTTGCATAAAGTGATAAGTGTACTTGAAAATAGTTTTTTAAGTGTGGTACGAAAGGCACAAACCATAAAGGAAAAAATGTGGTGGATTAGTTTTTTAAAAATCACAACAAACACCATAAGCAAAATAAAAAGTAGATACCAACTGGTTAAAAAGAGTTTTCAGTATATCTCTAATGTGTGTAAAATTATTAATTTGTAAACTCTTATAAGTTAATAGGAAAAAAACACAAGAAAATGAGAAAAGTCATAGAAAAATAAGTACAAGTGATTAATAAAGAATATAGAAAATGGGTGTTTCATTTATAATCCAGAAAACACAAATAGAAATGAGATATCATTTTTCAATATCAGTCTATATTTAGACTGATAAATTTAAAAAGAAGAAAATATTTATTGCTGGTGAGGGCTGGAGGAAAAGAACTTTACTCTGTTGCTGGGAATGAATATTAATACATTTTCTCTGAAGTTCAGTTTGGTGATATATATCAGATTTAAGGTACACATGGTCTTAAACCAGCAATTCAACTTCTAGGTATTGATCCCAATGGTAAATGTACAGAGATACATATTTGAGGTAATTTACTATTACAGAGTCTATAAAGCAATCAAAATAGCCATTGGTAAGGGACTGGTCAAATCAACTGTGGTATGTCCATACAATGATACATGAAGTGTAAATCTTTAATTATTGACACAGAAAGATGGCTATAACAGATGCATGAAAAAATATATAGCATATGAACCTATTTCAGTTGAGATATAGTCATAACTATGTTCAGTTCAGTTCAGTTGCTCAGTCGTGTCCAACTCTTTGTGACCCCATGAATCGCAGCACACCAGGCCTCCCTGTCCATCACCAACTCCCAGAGTTTACTCAACTCATGTCCATCGAGTCGGTGATGCCAACCAGCCATCTCATCCTCTGTCATCCCCTTCGCCTCCTGCCCCCAATCCCTCCCAGCATCAGGGTCTTTTCCAATGAGTCAACTCTTCGCATGAGGTGGCAAAGTATTAGAGTTTCAGCCTTAGTATCAGTCCTTCCAATGAATACCCAGGACTGATCTCCTTCAGAATGGACTGGTTGGATCTCCTTGCAGTCCAAGGGACTCTCAAGAGTCTTCTCCAACTATGTAGATATATTTTAAAAATCATGCAATGCATTAACAAATTATCTTTTCTGATTCAGAAAAAAATAGTCACTTTAAAAAAATTAGGAAATAACGAGAGAGTAGCATTGAAATATATACATTACTGGATGTAAAATAGATAAATAGTGGTAAATTGCAGTGTAACACAGGGAACGCAACCTGGCTCTGTGGCAGCCTAGAGGATGGGGTGGGAGGGTGGGGAAGTTCAAAGAGAGGGCACATAAGTATACTTATGGCTGATTCATGTTGTTTTATGGCAGAGACCAGAACAACATTGTAAAGCAATTATCCTCCAATTAAAAATAAATTTTAAAATAGAACAATTATAACAATATCTGAAATTAAATAGTAAATAGATTCTGACTTGTGATGGGTGGGCTGAAACCAGGCTTTTTTTTTTTTAACCTTGATGAGCTAGGTAATGAATAGTGGTGATAAAAGTAGAAAGTTTTATAGTGTGAATGTATGAAATGAATGAAGTGAAAAATGCGGTTAGGGAAACAAGTTAGGAAGCTGTAGTGGCAGCGTAGGCCTGAAATATGAAATAATAAGGCATCAGCTGGAGAAGGATTATAAGGAAAAGAACTAATCTGAAGGGCACTTCATAGAAGAAACCACTGATCTGATCATCTCTCAGGCAGGAAGAGGATAAAGAAGAAAAAATAAGTCACTGATAATGCCAAGGTGTCTGTTTACCCTTTGAAGTTGGACGACAACTCGTCATGACAGAAATCGGGGTAACTGGAAAGGAGAAGCACTCTTTCTAGAAGAGGAGACAAACTTGTTTCTTGGGGTTGATCTTGAAGGGCTAGAGGTACATCTGAAAGGAAATGTTTAGGCTGGGGATTCCCATTTAAAGAAAAAATAACATGTAAAAAGAGAGCTAATAGGTGAAAGTGGGGGCTCTAAATCTGACACCCTTGAAATTCTTGGGGATGGGGTGGGTCGTACTTGGTTCTCCCTTTCCTGTCAGCAGTCTTGACAGACTCTGGAGAGGAATGTGGCGTTGGTCTCATTTGGAACCTGAGAACAGAGCTTGAGAGGTAGGATTGGGCAGTAATCGTTATTTTAAAATCTCTCTGCCATTTACAAAGGCCATTATGTGCAGCAGTTTATTTAACACAATCCTGTATACCACGTGCTATTTTTTTTTTTACTCCTTTATAGAACTGAAGTTCGGTTAGTAAAATTAGGACTCAAACTAAGGTATGCGTGCTTGCTCAGTCACTTGAGTTGTGTCTGACTCTGACTCTTTGTGACCTTATGGCTCCTCCTTTCCGTCAAGCTCCTCTGGCCATGGGGATTCTCCAGGCAAGGATACTGGGTTGGGTTGCCATGTCCTCCTCCAGAAGATCTTCCTGACCCAGGGGTTGAACCCATGTCTCTTATTTCTCTTGCATTGGCAGGCAGGTTCTTTATCACTGGCACCACCTGTAAAGTCCAAACTAAGGTATGTGAAGTGAAAGTCGCTCAGACATGTCCAACTCTTTGTGACCCCATGGACTATACAATCCATGAAATTCTCTAGGCCAGAGTCCTGGATTGGGTAGCCTTTCCCTTCTCCAGGGGATCTTGCCAACCCAGGGATCGAACCCAGCTCTCCCACATTGCAGGTGGATTCTTTACCAGCTGAGCCACAAGGGAGGCCAAAGAATACTGGAGTGGGTAGCCTGTCCTTTCTCCAGCGGGTCTCCCTGGCCCAGGAATAGAGCCAGGGTCTCCTGGACTGCAACTGAGCCTCCAGGGAAGCCCAAAGATCTAGTATGTGTGTGCTTACTCATATCTGACTCTTTGCAACCTTTGGATGTAGCCCACCAGGCTCCTCTTAACTGTGGGGTTTTTCAGGCAAGAATACTGGAGTGGGTTGCCATTTCCTCCTACAGGGGATCTTCCTGACTCAGGGATCAAACCTGCATCTCCTGTGTCTCCTGCATTGCAGGCAGATTCTTTACCCACTGAGCCATAGGATACAGGCCTCAAATTTCATTTCTCATGTCTTCACTCTTTGTCACTTAGAGATGAATTTTCCAAAGAGGGGAAAACTAGAGCAAAAGCTGTGGCCTGGGTATAGTGGTACCTAAAATTAAGAGGTAAGAGGAAGATGAGAGCCAGGGAAGACACCATGGTATTCACAGTCACTGCCCTGTCCCCTATCCCTTGTAGGCCCTGACATTCCTCTAACCAGAGAATGTTGGATGTTCCATTGAATTCAAGAGGGAAAAGTCCTAATCTATTCATAAATAGCTTGAAGTATTTTAAGTAAGGTTGGACAGTTTGGTTACAGCAGAGTTTGTGTGGTAACTTGGTAGTTCATGAGATTCTGGCTTCATTCTTTTGAGAGCATTACAATAAAAGCGTATTTATTTAGACCCATGAAGGAAGGGCTTAACTAATTACATGAAAAAAGAGTCTCTTTGTGTGTATGTGACGTCATTAGGTTTGTTTACTTTTGGAATGACATGGTAACTTACTTATGTATGCACTAGCTGGTGGAGAGCCAAAGAAGACCGGCTTCAATGAGTAGAAAAACCTTCAATGAGTAGAAAATCAGACGTCTCTTAAGTCACTTCAGTTTCCCAACTGACAATCACATTTATGGGATGAAATTGTTTAACTGGTCCTGATAGCATAGACACAAAAAGCAGTTGTCTCCTGTCAGAAGTTCTGGGTCACCAGGGTCCACTTTAGAGATGTTCTTAGGCAATTGACAGACTGCTGTCTGCTAAGAGTCCTGTAGGGCATCCTTGCAGCTGAGTGCTTGGAGCATAGTGGGCAGTCATAGTGCTTGGAAACAGTGGGTGATTGAGTGGATGAGTGAGTGAGAGAGTGATCGTGTGAAGGACTGAAGGAATCTTTTGCCCAAGGCATGCTGAGTTGTATAGAGCATTCTTCCCGCAGCCTTACATTATAACTTGGCTAGGTGGCTTGGGGACAAGTCTTAAGACTCAAGATTTTGTAGCAGGGAGGGAGGAAATGGCACCATGGGAAGTTTCTGCTCTAAGCTGGTGACTCCACAGAGAGGGGACATTTCCAAAGTCAGTATGCTAGTGTGACTTGAGTCACAGTCACAGGATCTCTCCTTCTAAAGAAAATCAGGTAGCTGAGACGGTCTGTGGGGCAAGTGAGAGGCCCATGGAGGTAGGAGAGTTCCTATTGGCAACCTGGATCTTTCTCAATGAAGGCAGCTACTTTATAAGTTGTCTGTAGGAGGCTGTCCACCACCCTTCCTCCTCACTGCTTGGATTCTAATTCAGGAGCCTCTCAGGTTCATTCCCTGGCTTTTGCTTACCCAGCCTGCCCTGCCCTCTGGCTGTGTGCCCCTGGTGATTATTAGCCTGGCTGAAAATTATGCCCTCTACAAGGTTAAAGCAAATTGGGAGGTTCTGGCTCTGGCTCTGGCTCCAGGGGGACCGGGGTCTGTCACCTGGCCCTGCCTTGTGTTTCCTGGCATGCTTTCTTGGCCACCTTTTTACCTTTACACAGTCCTCCAAGCCCATATTTCTGCCTGAGTGAGGATTAAAGCCTGGCTTCTTCAGAGGGACTGTGGGCGCAGGAATGTCAGTACTTTAGAAGTATCTGACGCCAGTCCCTGTGTTGTGCTTTAGGAGAATTACCAATTTCATACAGATGATCTCATGTTGAGGGTGGTTGGGAGACAAGGACATGGAGATTTTTCATATTCACAAAAGGATTTACCCTGGTTTTTTTTTGTTTTTTTTTAAGCATTAAACCTGCTTTCCAGAATCAGATTTAATTTCCGTGCTTTAAATAATGTGCAGTTATTTGCATCAGAAAAAACTTTGGAGATTTTTTAGAGAAATTTCCTGTTTCAGAAATGAACAAAACTACGGGAGGTCTAGGAATGGCGAAGCAGACACTGTGCGAGGGGAAGTCTCAGTCCCTCCTTGAGGAGCATTTCTTGAGCCGTTTTTCAGGTAAGAGAGGGAAAAATGCGTTCCTTCCCTTGGAATGCTCTGCTCACCCTCCTGGTTACCTCAGATTGGGTAATTCCTGCCCCCATTGACTTTTACTTTAGTCTTTTCAGTCTGAACACCAAATGACATGGTGACGTCTTAGTATTTTATATTCTTAAGCTGGCTTTAAATAAGTGAAAACCTTTATTACAGGATGTGAATGACTGAAGGCAGCTTTACTAAGTTAGCAAAATGTCATGGAGGATCTTCAAGGATCCTGAGTTAATTGGTTGAGTAGATTGATTGATTGTTAAAATTATCCAGTCTATAATAGGTACTTGTAAAGTCTACGCATTTATCAATTACTTATTAACTGTAGAGTTATGTGATAATTTGATATAAAGTGATAAGGTATGACAGGTGTAAGACTAATGCTGTGGGAACTCAGAGAGGAAAGATTATTTTTAGCTTTTGGATCTAGAGAATCAGGGAAGTTTTGTGAAAACAGGTTTGTCTAACACTAAATAAACTTGCACCCTAGTCAGAGGTGGCGTTGATTACAAAGGGAAATCTATTCTCCTCATTCATATTATTAAAATTTGGAGTTAATAGCAACACAGTGCATTTCTTTTCATGGTTTCTTTGCTAATCTCTAAAGCAGTTTTTCAAAGAACAGACATTTGGTAAATAAGAGGAGTCCACTCTCTTTTATTAGGTAGTATCTCTGCAGTTGGCAGCTGGGGGCAAGGGTGGACCCAGTCAGGGAGGCTGTTCTTTCAAGAAGCTTGTTTGAAGAGAGGAGTGTTAATGAAGGGGGACACGGGATCTAGGGAGGTCTATTTATTTTTTGAGACCCAAGCATGATCTTGCACTGGGGAAAAAGTTAGTAGAGAAGGAAAAGTTGAAGACAGAAAAGAGAATAACAATTGTTGAGCAAGTCTCCTGGGGAGAAGGGTCTGCTGTATCCGAAGCACCGGTAGAGAGATTAAACTTGAGCAAAAGACAAGGCTGTGGCTGATTTTAACTGTCACCACACACCACCAGCTACTGCTTTCCTACCTTTTGCTAGCACTCTATTGAGCACTGTCAAGTCTCATTTGATCAGGGCGAGGGGCATGGTGTTGGGGCGAGGGGTGTGATGGGCAGAAGGGTTTGGTAAGATTTTGGAGAGACATTTTTCTTCTGTTGGGCTATGTGTTTTCTGGGCAGCAGAAATTGAGGTCATCTGCCAGGAGCAGGTGGGAGAGTGGGGATAGTGGCATGTCTTTTAAAAGCTGTCTTGCTCCTGGAGTGATCTGGAGACACATGGGAGGATAACTGAACAGTGCTGAAGACCCAGCTGATATTGGAAGCAGCAGCTTTCTGGAGGGAGCAGCCCTCATGACTAATGATTGCTTTAGCAGTGCCCACTCAGCAACTTGGGGGTTAAAGCAGAGTATATTCATATTCAGATAGGAGCTGTGTTCTGTGGGCAAATGGAAGACTTGGAGTAGGAGGCAGCTGGGATATTATAGCAGAATGGTCATCTTGTTGACTAAAGAAAGAAGTGAATTGAGGAGAGGACTGATAGGCAGCAAAGTGATGAGGGAGGTGGTATCGAGAGGCTGGAAACCTCAGTGAAGTTGAAGAAGCAGCTGTAGATGAGATGAGAAAGAGGTCCTATAGATAGGAGGATATAGGAGATCGTGAGCAGGCAGAAGGTCTGACTTGAAGTGGAAAGGCAGACTGATCAAGGAGGCAAAGTCCTCGATGAGTGAGAGGTTAGTAACTTAACAGCAATGAGGAGGAGGGGCATAGTTGTTTGGTATAGACCTCGGCCAAGGGAGGGTTTTTTTTTTTTTTTTTTTTTTAAGGGTTATAGGAATAAAACAACACTGAGACAGACCATCTGTTTCTCCTTTGGATACCACTGGGTACTGAAGGATGATTTTTATGGCAGAATCTTCATTGTCCAGAAACCAAGTTCCTTAAGGAGTGTCAGGTTTCAACTAGGAAAAAGATGTCCAGAAGCATCTTTTAGTCCTGCCTTCTGCACAGCTGGCTGAATACCATAGAGTTTTAGCACTGGGGAGGCAGGTAGTTCTGGCCAAGTGGGACAGCCTCCACAAGAGTACTGGGTCTGTAGGCAGAGTTTGCAGCAACAAGGACCAAGTACTCTCGCAGGGAAATCCCATTTGGCCACTAGTGTTTTTTAACTGTTTGGGATCAGAGTGGGGCCAATGCTTATCTTCTGTGAAAGGCTGAGGGAAAACTTTAATGGTTTCTTGCTTGAAATACTAGGAGTTATTGGACTCTTGAGCCTTATATTCCTGTGAGGTTTGGAATGTATTTTTTCCCTCTGTAGTGACAGCAAATAATGCCCTAAAGCCCACAGTTTGAAAGGGTCTGGAAATACTCAGATTATTGTTTATAAAGATGTTTTTGGATTTTCAGTGGCTCAGGATTTCTTTGACATTGTTAGTGTATTACTCAAACATTTAAAAAAGAAGCCTCTTAATAGATGAAAACGAGCAAGCAAGTAAAATTTTTACATTTCTTTTGCTTTTTTCTTGATTAATTTATACCACCACCGTGGCTGTAAAACCAGATATGAACAGCTCAGAAAATGATTGCTTACGCAGCCATTTCACCACAGGAACCTACTAAGCACAGCTCTGTAGTCCCCAGCAGAAGAGGCTGTGTGGCTCAGAGCCTCAAGTGCATTGCACCCATGACAGTGCTTTCTAAATTGTTCATAATTGCTTTTGCCACATAAACATGAGAAACTAGTGTGTGACATAGCCACCATAAGCAAAGATAGAAGACAGTCAACAGGCTGGGAGAGAGTTTGGGGATGTATGTGATAGTGGGTTAATTTCTATACTATATAAAGGGTTTCTAAAAATCAATAACGATAAGACAACAGACTCTAGAAAATGGGCAAAGAATACAAGTAGACAAGTCACAGTGGGGCAAACTAAGTTTCGTTTAAAGAAGTGCTTATTCTTGAGCACAGTGTTCTCTGGATGAGAATGTTCCTTGCATTGGTAGATACCCGTGAGTAGGGACTGTGAAATGCTGTGTGGCTATGAAAACATAACAGTAGCTTCTGTATCAGTGAAAAAGCAAGTATACCTCACAGGACTGTGAAAATAGGGGTCAGTGAAAGTATGGGTCCTGAGTTTTCTGGGGACAGTTCCAACTTTGTTTTCATTTTAAATTTGTTGCAAAATGTGACTTTTATACCTGTGTAAGGCCTGAATGTAAATAAATTCATATCCACCCCCCTAAAAAAGAAAAAAGCAAGTACAGAGCAGTATGACCAGAATGTTCCTATTTATGTATTTATTTTTTAAAAGATCTATTTACTTACTTTGCTTTCTGGCTGTGGTGGGTCTGTGTGCTGCACACAGGCTTTCTCTGGTTGCAGCGAGCAGGGCCACTCTGCATCGTAGTGCAAGGACTTCTCGTTGTGGTGACTTCTCTTATGGTACACAGGCTCTAGGCGTGCGGGCTCAGTGGTTGCAGGGTATGGGCTCAACAGTTGTAGCTCTTAGGCTTAGTTGCTCCACAGTATGAGGGATCATCCTGAACCAGGGTTTGAACCAGTATCCCTTGCATTGCAAAATGGATTCTTAACCACTGGGCTGCCAGGAAAGACCCCTGCTTATTTATTTATTTATTTTTAATGTTCTCACTTATTTAATTTGGAATGTATTCATCTTGACTTAAATTTTATTAGAGGATTCCTTTAGGTTAAACAATATTTAAGGCTGTATTTTTTTTTAATGTATTCATTTATTTTTATTTATTTTTGGCTTCGCTGAATCTTCATTGCTACACATGGGCTATTCTTTGTTGAGGGACATGGGCTTCTCATTGCGATGGCTTCTCTTGTTGTTCAGTTGCTCAGTTGTGTCCTACTCTATGCGACCCCATGGACTGCAGCAGGCCAGGCTTTCCTGTCCTTCACCATCTCCTGGAGCTTGCTCAAACTCTTGTCCATTGAGTTGGTGATGCCATCAAACCAGCTCATCCTCTGTCATCCCCTTCTCCTGTCCTCCAATCTTTCCCAGCATCAAGGTCTTTTCTAATGAGTCAGCTCTTTGCATCAGGTGGCCAAAGTACTGGAGCTTCAGTTTCAGCATTAGTCCTTCCAGTGAATATTCAGGGTTGATTTCCTTTCAGTTCAGTTCAGTTCAGTTGCTCAGTCGTGTCCGACTCTTTGTGACCCCATGAATCGCAGCATGCCAGGCCTCCCTGTCCATCACCAACTCCTGGAGCTTACTCAAACTTGTGTCCATCGAGTCAGTGATGCCATCCAGCCATCTCATCCTCTGTCGTTCCCTTCTCCTGCTGCCCCCAATCCCTCCCAGCATCAGAGTCTTTTCCAGTGAGTCAGCTCTTCGCATGAGGTGGCCAAAGTATTGGAGTTTCAGCTTTAGCATCAGTCCTTCCAATGAACACCCAGGACTGATCTCCTTTAGAATGGACTGGTTGGATCTCCTTGCAGTCCAAGGGACTCTCAAGAGTCTTCTCCAACACCACAGTTCAAAAGCATCCTTTAGTATTGACTAATTTGATCTCCTTGTTGTGCATAGGACTCTCAAGAGTCTTCTCCAACACCACAGTTCAAAAGCATCCTTTAGTATTGACTAATTTGATCTCCTTGTTGTGCATAGGACTCTCAAGAGTCTTCTCCAACACCACAGTTCAAATGCATCAGTTACTTGGCACTCAGCTTTCTTTATGGTCCAACTCTCACATCCATACATGACTACTGGAAAAACCATAGCTGTGACTAGATGGACCTTTGTTGGCAAAGTAGCATCTCTGCGTTTTAATATGCTGTCTAGGTTTGTCATAGCTTTTCTTCCAAGGAGCAAGCGTCTTTTTAATTTCATGGCTGCAGTCACCATCTGCAGTGATTTCGGAGCCCATGGCAGGGAAAAAAGCATTAGTTGCTGGGAATTTGCAGAAATTGTGGGAGGGTATTGGATAGGGGGGTCCAGGAAGCTTTTATAAGGACATGGACACGGTGGTTGCAGCTAACACATGATTGCTGTAGTGCTGTGTAACTTGTATAATGTTTGACAGTGATCCACCGCCCCCCCAACCCCCAAGATCTTTTCTATGGACGTCTGTTGGTTGGATGCTCCAGAAACTATCCTGATACTCCCCTTCCTGCCCAGCGGAAGCCGTTTTCAATTCAGATTCCAAAAGGAAAGCAAAACTTCCCAACAAAGGGCTTGTCGTTCCCTTTCTTTCATGTAATTTACACAGACCCTGAGGACACTTGACAAAGCCAGAGAGAGCTGTGGCCTTCCCAGCCCTGCCAGCACTGAGTAGGGAATGAGGAGAAGGAGAAGTCTTTCACGAGGTGAGACTTGAAGACTGCTCTGAGCAAGTACATCAACGAATATTAAGACTCCATGGAGTGCCCTAAAGATGCCAAGGTCTCCATGTAGCTGGATTGGAAACAGGGCAGATCCAGTCACTGCCACACTAAATAAGCACTCTTGCTCATTCCTCAGGAAGAAAGACCCAGTTGATGGAAGAACCTGTTGTTTCTTCTTAACATTCACTTAATTACAAACTTTGAGGACAGTAGAGATCGTGGGCTTCGACTGCCTAGCATCATTCTCCCTTCTTAGATAAGAGCACCTCAATTTTCCTTTTAGGGATCACCTCCTTCCTATTCTCAGATCAGTTTTGGTGGAGTTGAGTCCATTCTTTGGCTCTAGGTGGAGGACACCTGACTGTGCCAGTCAGAGAAGGGCATGGTCTCAAATTCAGGCCAGTTGGGACTCTGGATTTTCATTGAAACTGCTCAATGAATTCTTATTTCTTTTCCAGCTGGGTTGCTAAGCCTCTAGAATGTATGTAATTCTGAGGTTATTGGTGACCATCTTAGTACCTCAGGGGGAATTCTGAAGACAAGACAAGTGAAAGCTGAGCTGCAAGATCTAGAAATGTAGACTAATGACATTTTTCGAGCACCAGAGAGATCTAATCATGCCTGAAGCTAGTCTAAGTCTGGATATCTCATTTACATGGGTCTAGGCTTCCCCCCACCCCCTTTTTTTCATTTTGAAAGTTTGATTTGGATTTTTGACACCTGCAGCTGATTGAGTCTTAATTCATGTCATGAATTATGTGTAGTTCTCATTGTAAAGTGTGGTTTGGCTTTTCTTAACATGACCTTTTGTCTTACAGTGCTAAATTTTTAGTTTGCTATGTGAATCAATTAGTTTGCTATGTGAGACCATAAGGAATCTAGCATTATTTTCTCTATATGGAAAGAATGGGAAGGAAGGAGGGAATGGGAAGAATATGGGATGCTGAATTTAAAGAACCCTGAAGTCCCTAGGTGCCTAGGAACCCTCAGACCCTATCTGGTCTTTCTGTTCTAAGTGCCCCAACTGTTCTATGCTTTTCCCTTATAATACATCATCATAGTAATGATATGTTCATGCAGTATTTTGATTAAGGTCTCTGTCTCCCTCATTGACCTGGCAATTCTATGAGGGCAGTGATTTTGCTAAATGTTATATCCCCAACAACTAGTCCAGCATGTGGTATTCAGCAAATGTTTATGGAATGAATTGACATGAATAGTTACACAGATTGGACTGATCCTCCTCGATTATTGGGGTTAGGATTGTGGCAGAATTGGCAAAAGCAGGGAAAGCAGTCCCTTTGTATTTCCTTTGTATTTCCTACACTACCCACACCACCAACACACGAGAATTTTTGTCTTAAATGAGATAGTTAATTTCAATTTGGTTGGGAAACCCTTTATCAAACCTTTAGTGCTTATGTTGTTATTAGAGCATTTTATTGAGGAATTAAATAGTGTGGTGGTTGACTTAATCTGTGGAAAGCCTTGCAGAGGAGTGGGTCAAATCTGTGTGATTAACAAGCACTCTTGCTTGCTCCTTTGTCTTTATGAAATCAGGCTTGCCCAGAAATGTGTTTGAGACTGTAAGAAGGCCCAGGCAGTCAATGAGGGAGAGGTTGGGGATGTTGGAGACTTGACTGTCTTAACCAGAAACAAAAGCAGTAAAAGGTGGTCCTGGGAGGAGGGGACGGGTATCCTGAAGCTCACTCCTTCCCGGCTCCCCTCTGGACCGGGCCCAGCAGAAGCTCCAGGGCATGGTCCCACCCCTGCCTCGCCACACAAAGCCTCCCCCTCCCAGCCGAGGCTGTGGTTCTTCCCTTCCCCCAGCCTGCCTTCCCTGAGATGAGGCGAGTGTTTCCCAAGGCCCATGTGACTTCCACTGGCAAGTGACGACTACAGACGGTTTACCAGTCAGTAAAACTGCCAAAGCCTTTTGTGCTGTAATAATCCTTTTCCTGTTTAAAACTCAGGGGATTTTCTACTGTTGCCAGTACTTTTTCAAGTCAGCAATTACAGTGTGGATTATGTAACGGCTAGGTATTAAAAATAGAAAAGACCAGAGTGTGCATCTATTTTAACCAAATGAAAACAGAGCAGAGGGAGGGGAAAGGAGGAGAGGGAGACCAGAGGAGGAGGGGGACAGAATTACACGACGAGAAGCAGAGAGATCGCATCACGTGACCAGACAGCCCAGCCCACAGTTCACCCTGCGCTTCTGTCCCGCACTCCTATTCAAGGCCTCCTCCGGGGAGGGGACCCTGCAGAGATTTCTGAGGACTCAAGACCCTCCTGGGTATTCCTCACCCTGAGGAATGTTTGCCTGCCTTGGGGTGTTTGCCTGCCTCTGCCAAGGAAAGTAACCAAGAGGGGGAGGGATTGAATTTGGTGTTCTCTTCCAACCGCGCCTTCTTCTCTCCCTACCCACTCACCCCCTCTCCCAAGTCCAGGACTCCTGTGTCTTGATTTCCAAGGTCTTAGAGCTCTGCTTGTTTCTCTTGTTGCAGTGTTAGCATCACGGGATGGTTTATGGAGGAGTCTTTAGCATCCCAGGTCTCTTATCAGTCCCTTGCCAAAGCCACCCCAAATAAATATATAATGTAATTGAAACCCCTGTATTCACTATGAAAAATGGCTTCAGACCCTCCAGCCCTCCTGCTTCCCCACTCCAACTCCTCTTCCCACACTGGATTGCTACCTCTAAACCCTTCAGGTGGTGCATAGGAATTCAGAGGCTACCACTGATTTGTTCTTAGGTGACTTCTCCTTGCTAATCCCCCACCCCTACCCTGAATCAGGAAATCTTTTTGTTTTCCAGGAGACCTACTGAATTACTTTAAGTACCTCTAATGGTGAAATTTTAGGTGCCAGGTGGGTCTGGAGCAAGGAGGATATTTTTGAAAGGAGGACTTCTAAGAGTCTGGCAGATCACATCAAAATACACCAGGCTTTCTACTATGTCACCATTTATACAGAGGAACCCACAGAGGGAGGTTTTGAGTTAATCACTTATACATAGTCTTTGAGCCTACATAGAGCCTATCCTGAAAGTATCCTACCTTGTAGGTCTTGGGTGGCAGGAAGTGATGGGTACTTTGAAGAAGAAGCTCACTGTTTCCAAAGAGTGAACCTAGATGTGTTTGGTGGGGTTAGGGAGAGAGACCTAAAGTCTGGATTGTCAATAGAATCAGTTGCAGGCATTATTAGAAAGTTAGTTCCTCATCATTACTTCTGTCCACTCCTGCACCTGCCCCATCACACTTCATTCTCAGAATCTTCATCTGCATTGGGGGTGGAAGAGAGTGTCAGCAATTCATAATAACACTGGTCCCAGCTCCATCCAACTCCACCCAGCCTTGCCCAAAGTAGAGGGAGTGCAGGGAAAGGAAGAGGGATCTAATTTGTGAATTTTAGGCATCATTTCACTAGATAGGAAGGGGAACCTGGGGACCTTCCTTAGGGCCTTTCAAATCATAATACCAACCTGCCCTGGGAAATGTCCATGGGGTGGCACGTCTCTTGTTGGTTTTTAGGTCTTTGATTCTGGATTCCTGTTCACATTCTCACCAGAGGCTGACTTTGGTAAGGACTGCCAAACATCTGATATGGTCCAGATTTTAATTCTTCCAACCCACTGTGTCCATTAATGCACTTGAACATGCCTGATCAAGTTCCTGGCCTTGGGTGTGGTCAGGGTCAGTGTTGCATCAGTCATCTGTTATCTGGACAGGCTGGTCACTCCAGACCAGGCAGTCAGCAGAAGCTGGAGGTCACAGTGAGTATCTGCCTTCCACGTCCCATCCCACTCCTGAGACTTTAACAAGGTAAGGAGTCCACTGAAGCACCTGCCTTAGGGGCTGCCAGGGGCTCGAGTCAGTCCAGGACTAAATCATTAGTAGGGTTCACAAAGGAGCCCTTTCTGCCTAAACTCAACTTTGTGCTGTGGCCTTCCCATTCCCACCCCCATAGATAAGACCATAAGGAGACATGGTAACTTGGCCACAGCACCTGCCCCATCACACTTCATTCTTAGAGCCTTCATCTTCACTGGGGGTGGAAGAGAGTGTCAGCAACTCGGAATAACTGGTCCCAGCTAGTTGGGTATACTGGTCATTCCTATCCTTTTTCTGAAAGGGGTCACCTTTCCTCTCATTAAAATATCCAAGGTATTTTCACCCCTCCACACACATGCACACACACACACAGACATGTGTGGACACATATAGAGGGTGTTTCTAGTGTCTGTTGCTTAAGATAGTACTAGTAGTCATAAGCTGGTATGGACTGGGTAACACTTCAGTTCAATTCAGTCATTCAGTCATGTCCAACTCTTTGTGACTCCATGGATTGCAGCACACCAGGCTTCCCTGTCCATCACCAACTCCTGGAGCTTGCTCAAACTCACGTCCATTGAGTTGGTGATGCCATCCAACCATCTCATCCTCTGCTGTCCCCTTCTCCTGCCTTCAGTCTTTCCCAGCATCAGTGTCTTTTCCAGTGAGTCAGTTCTTTGCATCAGGTAGTCAAAGTATTGGAGCTTCAGCTTCAGCATTAGTTCTTCCAATGAATATTCAGGACTGATTTCCTTTAGGATTGACTGGTTTGATCTCCTTGCTATCCAGGTGACTCTCAAGAGTCTTCTCCAACACCACAGTTCAGAAGCATCAATTCTTCGGCACTCAGCTTTCTTTATGGTCCAACTCTCACATCCATACATGACTACTGGAAAAACCATAGCTTTTGATTATACGGACCTTTGTTGGCAGAGTAATGTCTCTGCTTTTTAATATGCTGCCTAGGTTTGTCATAGCTTTTCTTTCAAGGACCAAGTGTCTTTTATGGCTGCAGTCACAAGCCAGGGGGAGCGTTTAAATAGATTTAATTTTTATTTATCTGGCTGCATCAACAAATTTGAGACACAGTAGTGCTTCTGTACGGAGAAGGCAATGGCACCCCACTCCAGTACTCTTGCCTGGAAAATCCCATGGACGGAGGAGCCTGGTGGGCTGCAGTCCATGGGGTCGCTAAGAGTCGGACACGACTGAGCGACTTCGTTTCACTTTTCACTTTGATACATTGGAGAAGGAAATGGCAACCCACTCCAGTGTTCTCGCCGGGAGAATCCCAGGGACAGGGGGAGCCTGGCGGGCTGCCGTCTGTGGGGTTGCACAGAGTCGGACACGACTGAAGTGACTTAGCAGCAGCAGCAGCAGTGCTTCTGTAACATGGGACATTCATATGGGCCACAGAGCAAGGTGTAAATGGTAGATCTCTTGCAGTAACTCCATGACCGGGGTCAGAGCTTGACAACTATCTCCCTTTACCACACATAGTACCACACCCCTCAGACCACACATAGTACCACACCCCTCAGACCTCTTGGTCTGATTCTGACGTCAGATTCAGAAATAAGTTTGGGAAATGAGCCTAGACAGACTGAGGGTTGGGCCTCAGGACTCCACCTATTTGTCACAGCTCCTCTGGCTGGAAGTACCAGGAGGCAGGAGTGAGAGAGGTGGTGAAGCGCCTGATACGACTGCAGCCACACCTTGAGCTACTCTGTCACCCAGCAGAGTATGGGGGTGGGGGGAGGAAGGAGAGCGGGAGGAGGGACGGGAGGGAAGGGGAAAGGGTGAGGGGCTTGGAGCTGGGCACGGCCAGATTGACAGGGATGTCTCTGTTTCCACCAGGGACTGAGACTGTTTGCTTCTGGGACTGAGATTGAAGTGTTGGGGGTGCTAGTCTTGGGAAAGTCAGCAGAGGGTGTGCTGGCAGCCAGCTTCAGCCTTGGAATAATCTGAGTCCAGGCTGACCAGGGTTGCTAAACACAGAGCTGTGCCAGCCCCTCCTCTCTACCCTCTTTCCTTCCAACCAGACAGACAGGCCTAGGCTCCAAAACTCTTGTTTTGTCACAAAAGGAAAGAAGAGGAACAACTCACTAGCACTTCCTGCCCTGAGGAGTTTGCATTTTAACTTTTTTTCTTTCTGTAAAGTTTTTATTTAATTATCTGGCTGCACTGGGTCTTAGCTGTGGCATGTGGGATCAAGTTCCCTGACCAGGGATCAAACCCAGGGCCCCTGCATTGGGAGCATGCAGTCTTAGCCACTGGGCCACCAGGGAAGTCCCAGGGGTTTGCATTTTAAAAGGATACTTTCAGAGTATTATTACTATTAGTATCACTAAAAATGTTAACTTCTCCTCTGGTCAGTTTTGGTCATTTAAAATTTTTTATAAAAAGTAAAAAAAGAAACCTTAAAATTATTAGCATAAAATTTACAGTCTTTTTTCCATATATACTGTATTTAATCTTCCTTTCTTCATTCCCAGAATTTTTTTTTTTTTTTTTGGGCCACGGTGTGCCCCGTATGGGATCTTAATTTCTTGCCCAGGGATGGAACTCACACCCCCTGCAGTGGAAGCATGAAATCATAAAGAAGTTAATATTTTTAGTGATACTAATAGTAATAATACTCTGAAAGTATCCTTTTAAAATGCAAACCCCTGGGCCTTCCCTGGTGGTCCAGTGGCTAAGACTGCATGCTCCCACTGCAGGGGCCCTGGGTTTGATCCCTGGTCAGGGAACTTGATCCCACATGCCACAGCTAAGACCCTGGACTGCCAGGGAAGGCCCTCATGGCCTTTTGTTTATGATTAGTTTTGTTAGAGGTCTATTTTCTAATAACCAGCTTTTGTGTTATGTCTTTTGTCTTCTATTTCGTTGTTTTACTTTTTAATCAGTTTTAAACTAGTTTTGTAGTTGAAAAATAATACAAAGGATCATTTTCATCTTATTAAAAAGACCAGTTACCCAAAAGAATGGACAAAAGATTAAAAGAGAATTTTATGTGACTTAAAAGACCTTACTTAGGTAAAATAATGCATCTTAATGGTGGGCCTCTGGGCTTGAGTGGGGATGGGAGGCATCTTAGAGCGAGTGCCCCGTGGAGGAAAACCTGGGTCGCGCCCTGGAGGCTGCTGACCCTACCTGTGATTTAGTTACTGCTCTTAGTCAAGGCACAGACCTCTGCTTCCTCCCTGGTAAATCGTGACTAATAAAAAATGGCCCCACCTGTCTTAATCACTCGCTGTATCAGTTCAGTTTCTGAGTGTGAGGGAGATAACACACCTGAACTTGCTCTCGTCCCTCTGCTCCCAGTCTGTCAGCTACCGCAGGCGGCAGGGAGGGGCTGTGGGTGAGCCCAGCCTCGCCTGGGAGGGCTGCCTCCCCAGGCTCTGGTGTGTAGCCTTACAGGAACATTATATTGAAGGGAAGTAAAGTATCTTATTCTCTCTTTAGCTTTTGCCTGCTCCCTTATCTCTTCTTCAGCTAGGTTTTGTTATTGATTTTATTTTTAGGTGTTTTATAATTCTTTTTCTGTGGAGAAGTGAGTGGGAGGGGTAGGTGTGCTGGAAACAAGCCCAAAGAACTGGGAGTCAGGAACCAGGTGGTCTGTACCTACAGTTTTCAAATGTTTTGGTCTTGGGACCCTTTTTATGCTCTTTAAAAGTATTGAGGGCTTCAAATACTTTTGTTTGAACTTTAAAATTAGTTTATTATTTTAAAATAACAGTAACAAATCTTTTACATGTTAACATACTTCTTATAAAAATATATTTTCTAAAAGAAAAAAGAACAGTTGTATTGTTTTATAGTTTTGCAAATATCTCTTTGTTTTTTTTTCCCCAGGCTGCTCCATGTAGCATGTGGGATCTTAGTTTCTAGACCAGGGATCGAACCCACGCCCCCTTCATTGGAAGCATGGATCACTGGACCATCAAGGAAGTCCCAGCAAATCTGATTAACGAATAGCCTAATAGAAGACAGCTGGATTCTCATGCCTGCTTTTGTGTTCAATGATATATTGCTTTCCTTGAAGTAGATGAATGAAATTCAACTTCATACAGATTCGTATTTGGAAAAAGTAAAAGTATTTTAAGAGCCTTTTCAGATAATCGTGGATATCTTTTTATTCAAAGTCATAATATTTTGATAAAGACATTTACACAGCAGTGAAAATTATATATTATACATTGTGTGTGTGTGGGCTCAGTCACTAACTCATGTCCGACTCTTCTGTGGACCCCTGGACTGTAGTCTGCCAGGTTCCTCTGCCCATGTAATTTTCCAGGCAAGAATACTGGAGTGGGTTGCCATTTCCTACTCCTTGATCTTTTTTGATATGTCACCAGAATTGGACAGATGGCATATTCTGAGAGATTAGTTGCAGTGTGAGATCTGAAACCGTATCAGTGAATTTCTCATACTCAGTTATATTAGGGCTTCATTGTGGCTCAGCAGTAAAGAATCCGCCTGCAGTGCAGGAGACATGAGTTCGATCCCTGGGTCAGGAGGATGCCCTGGAGAAGGAAATGACAATCTACTGCAGTGTTTTTGCCTGGAAAATCCCATGGACAGAGGACCCTGGCAGGCTATAGTTCATAGGGTTGCAAAGAGTCAGACACTTCTTGGTGACTAAAAAGCAGCTATATTAAAGTCTGTTGGTCTGTCTTGTGCGTTGAATGGGTCTTTTATTCATGCCTGATTTTCTAACATCGTGCATTGGTCATTGGAAATAATGGCTCAGTGATTTATGTAAATCTTCCAAATGTAGACACATTTCAGTTCGTAATACCACATTTGTTGTTATTACCACTAATTTCATCACCAAGTCTAGATATTGGGAAGCTGTCAAGCTCATTCTGTCAACAGTTTTCACTTGACAGCTCAAATTTTATCGGCAAAAAATCTAGCAGTTTCTTGATTTGACAAGCTCACTTCATTCATTTTTGAGAACACATCTTCCATTACCCATCTGTATTATCAAAGTTTGTCAATCGTTCTTTCTAATAAAAATGATGTTCCCCCCCAAAAGCAGGTAGTTTAGCTCTCCATGCAAACAATAACATAAATGCATTCAGCACTTCAGCACAAGTGGTTTGTGCATAGACTCATAACAAAATGTATACTCAAGGGTCATGTTTCAATAAGATAAATAATTATTGCTCCATTGTAGACATTCTTAGGTGAAATTGACCTTTTTATTAAAACAGAAGTGCTTGGGAATGAAGAATATGACTGTGTTGATTTGCGTTAAGGCCCCAGCAGTTCTATCTCCTGTTGCTTTTACGTTAGTACAAATGTCAACAAAGTGAACACTGCAAAAAAAATCTTGGTATTATTAAAAAAAAAAAAGTCTTGGTATTATTATGGACTCCCCCGCCCCCGCCCTGCCGCAGGAGTCCAGAGATCATAATACAATAGCCACTGATCTATGTGATCATGGGCAGTGATGACTTGTGGGCTCCAACACCTTAGTCAGCCTTCCTGGGTCTCAGTTTCTTCAACTGCATGAGGGGCCTGGTTGGGTTCTTAGTCTCTCCATACTGTTGAACCCTATTTTCTAGTCCTTGGAGCCACTTCTGCCCCAACAGCTGTGCTACAACTCTCTTCTCTGTCCCTCTCATGTCTGATTTTCTCTCCATAGCTCCCCCTTAGCCCACTTTTTATAGGTGGGTGTCCTTGTTTGATGTGCTCCTTCACTCCCTGGGTGATCTTATCCCTTCCCTGGTCTTTAACCATCACCTGCAGGCTGACAGCTTCCAAATCTCTATCTTTAGTCCAGGTATCTGTCCTGGTTTCCAGTTCTATGATTCCAGCTTCCCTTTGTACCTCTTCACCAGTATGCTTATAGGCATGTCACAGGCAGATTTCATCATCTTCCTCCACACATTGCCTTCTCTTCCAGAATAGCCAGTCTTGGTTAATCCTTCATCCACCTAACCGCTTAAACCAGAAGCCCAGGAGCTCTTCCCCCTTATCCAGTTCCCTTCTGTCTAATCACCCAGACCTATTGGTTCTGCTCCCTAAATATTTCCCCAGTCACTCCCTGCTCTCCAATTCTTCCAGTACTGCCTTGGACAGGCCCTCATCATTTCTTAAACTATTGCAAGAGCCCTCTCCCTGGTCCCCTGTCCTCCCTTTCAAACCCATACTCTAGCTTAGGCTGGAACCCATAAATTTTTTTGTTTTCCCATTAAGTTCATATTGTGTACTTATATGTCAGGCATTGTGCCAGATCCTGGGGATACAACATAGAAAAGACACACAGAAGGCACAATCCGTTGCCTTCAGCACTCACAGTGTATGAGGGGAGAGAAAAGAATGAGGACACAGGAAAGCATGACAGTGTTTAGAGATTGGGGGGTGCTTGGGAACCTCTAGAAGCTTTAATTGAGGGTTCAGTTCACTCAGTTGTGTCCGACTCTTTGCGACCCCATGAGTCCCAGCACACCAGGCCTCCCTGTCCATCACAAACTCCGGAGTTCACTCAAACTCATGTCCATCAAGTCGGTGATGCCATCAAGCCATCTCATCCTCTGTCATCCCCTTCTCTTGCTGCTCCCAATCCCTCCCAGCATCAGGGTCTTTTCCAATGAGTCAACTCTTCCGCATCAGGTGGCCAAAGTATTGGAGTTCCAGCTTTAGCATCAGTCCTTCCAATGAACACCCAGGACTGATCTCCTTTAGGATGGACTGGTTGGATCTCCTTGCAGTCCAAGGAACTCTCAAGAGTCTTCTCCAACACCACAGTTCAAAGGGTGGCCAAAGAACAACTTCCTGGAGGAAGCAACACTCAGACTGCGCAACTGCGTGAGAGTTAGCTAGGAGTGGTGGGAGTGTGGTGGTGAAAAAGCTTTCCTAGTGACTTGATCATCCCGTTTCCCTGCTTAAAGTGCCTTTCTGAGTGTCACCACTGCCTGTAGGATAAAGTTCAAATTCCTTACCATGGAACACAAACTTTGCCGCCTCTTAACCATTACCCTGTATTCACCCCGAGCTGCTTTCAGTTCCCTAAACCGCGGCTCATTCCCTCACAGTTCCTGGCCTTTGCATACAGGATTCCTCACATCCTCCACCCTTCCCACCCACTCTGAGTTACCTGTGTCAGCTGACTCAGGAGACCGTCCCTGACCTCTCCTGTATAGACACTGTGGCTCCATCGCCTGTGCTCCCCACCTGTGCACACACCTGGAGTCGTGTTCATTTATCACGTCATTAGAGCCCAGCCGAATGTCTCTGACTTTTGCTCCTACTTGCCAGTGCGAGGTCCTAGGTCCTGCCTGGTTCCCACTCATTCACCCCATGATCATTTTGGGGATTCTCAGGGTGTGTGTCTCCCATGTGCCGATGGATAAGGTTAGTTTAACCCCCTACCCCCACTCCCACTATCTTTTCCCTTTGTTCAGCTCTGCAACCTCCCTTTGCCCCTGCCACACCCCCATGGAGCTATCAGATCTCCTTGACATTACCACACCCATTAGGCACACTGCACCTGCTAAGAGCCACTGACAGTCCTGTTGGCATGAAGTCAGCCAGCTCTCTAGTGTCAGAGCAGGGCCATGGGGCTTCTGGTACCCCTATTGCCTTACAGAGCCATCAGTTTCAGCTCCACAGATAAGTCTAAATCACAACTACCATCCTAGCTTAGAATTACATCCTCCATTCCACAGAGCAGAGCTTTTGTCTCTGGGTCAGCTCGTACCTATCTCTTCCTTCCTTTAGAAAGAGTTATTTCCCAACAGGCGCCTCAACCCATCATGCAAATAGCTGCCAAGGCACCAGTGGGTCAGACAGGTGTCACCATCATCACCTTCCACCCCCAGCCTGAAGGTAAAAAAATGTATGGATATTATTTATTTAAAATAATAGATTATATAAACAGTACTGAATATGGCTTAATCATTACAAATCCAAGCAGGTTAGAGATTCATAGAATAACACTGATAAAGCTCCTCTTGCATTCCTACCCCTGTCTTGCAGTTTACATGCCTGGTAGGTACTGGTGGGTTAATTGTTTGCTGGAAATGTTCAGACTTTCTGCTTTGCATTTATACATATGTGTGGCTTGCATAAAACTTGAGAAAGGATTCTTTTTTCCTCCCTGGATTTTCCCCCTTTCCACTCTCACATTCATGGAGCTGATTTCCTCGAGTCAGCTCTCCAGATTAGAAAAAGGAATCATCCCTCGGGTGTCTCTGGCTTTTGTGTGTCAAAAGCTTACACATTTAGGGAAACTTTAGGGTGTGTAGAATAGCTCATGGAAGAAAAAGGATTCTCTTCCTCAGGATGAATGCTTTGACTAGAAACAAGATGGAAGAATGATTTCACCTAAGTGGCAAGACCCCAACTTCTTGCAGCCTTACCCTCTGCAGACTGGATGAGGGCAGGAGACAGGGAAGAAAGATCTGAGGTGTCTGGAGCCCTGCCCTGCCTTCTAGCAGCTCACCTGGGCAGGCAGGAGTGAGGTCCCAGAGAGTGATGGCCACGTAGTGGGGCCAAGCTGGGGGGACACAGGCAGCCTGGTCCAAGATTCCTGGCTGCCCATAGCAGCCCAGAGCAGCAGAGGTTACTACATCTGGCCTCAGCCCGCTTCACAGCTGCCTCCAGTGTCCTATGTCTGGCACTTCTCAGTGTTCAGACATACCTAGCATTAAGCTTCCCATTGGCCAGATGGAAACTCACCATGAACACTGTGTTGAGTTATAGAAACTAAAGTTTGATTTCTTGCACATCTGAATTTGTGAACTGAGATTTGTTCCTGTGGCTTGTACCATTCATATTTTGCCACTTGTGAAAATGATTTCACAATATATCTTGAAAATGTTTCCACAGAAGTAGATACATATTTATCCTTTTTTAAAAAAATAAAAAACTATAATTTTTTTTAAAATACAGGCTCATAGTAGGAAATTCTAACAATACTGCAGGAGAAAGCAAAAATTCCCCAGTCATCGATTCCCACTCCCTAGATATAACTACTGCTAACAGCTTCTTGAGTGTTCTAGAAATTTCCCATGAAGATAAAGATGTGTCCGTTTCTATATAGCTCTTTTTATATACAAATAATCTCAAGCTACAGGTACTTATCTGCAACTCTTTTGATTCTTTATTTAACAATTTGACCTTTATTGTTAAATAAGTTCCAGTATTTAAATAGATACAGTTCAACTTTCTTTCAGTGATGCCCAGTATTCCGTAGAATGGATGTGCCACATATTTTTAACCAGTTGATTCATAAATTTCTAGATTTTTAGCTATTACTAATCAAGGGCACAATGAATATCACAATAGCTAGCATTTATCGGAGAAGGCAGTGGCACCCCACTCCAGTACTCTTGCCTGGAAAATCCCATGGACGGAGAAGCCTGGTAGGCTCCAGTCCATGGGGTCGCCAAGAGTCGGGCACGACTGAGCAACTTCACTTTCACTTTTCACTTTCATGGATTGGAGAAGGAAATGGCAACCCACTCCAGTATTCTTGCCTGGAGAATCCCAGGGACAGAGGAGCCTGGTGGGCTGCCATCTATGGGGTCACACAGAGTTGGATACGACTGAAGCGACTTGGCAGCAGCAGCATTGATCACAGATACCGTTCTTAGCATATTGGAAAGTCATAACCCTTATAACAGCCCATTGAGGTATAGGCCCTGTTATTGCCCTGCTTCACAAATAAAGGGGCTAAGCCACAAAAGAGGTCAATAACTTTGTCTCGGTCACATATCTGGTGGTGCTGGGTCTGGAATTTGAACCAGGCATCAGGTCCCAAGCCCAAACTTTAGATTAGTATACCACAGCCCCGTGTGAATGTTGTACACCTGTGCTAATATCTCCATAGATGGGTTTGTAGCAGTTGCAAATGCTGGGTCAAAATAAATGCACAATAAACTTCAACAGTGCTAAGTGCTTAGAAGCCTATTTTATGAAGAGAGCAACGTGCTTCTTTTCAGAATCAAGTGCAGAGGCCACTTGTTTCCTGAGAAGAGGCTACACCTCTTGTGCCCAGATACCTCACTAGGTAAGGGTGTTTTCTCTGCCGTGGCGAGGGCTTCAGTTCTGCCTCCTAATCTGGCCCTCTCTCTGGGCTAGACTATGCTCCCAGGAGCCTTGGTAGCCACGCCTATGCCCTTTAACTAAGGCCACAGCCACAGGCTGCCAGAGGTACCTCCCAGCTAGGAGATGGCCTAGACTCCAGTTTCTTGTTTATCTGAAAGAAGAGAAGAGGGTAGCCACCTAGAGAAACACGTTGGCCACTGTTTACTTTCCCACCCGAAGCTCCTACATCTGACTACAAGGGGCATCAACAAGGGGCTTCCAGGTCTGGATCCACACTGGACCTGCGCAGAGGTGTGAGATCAGAGTATGTGGTATGGCTCCTCCTTGGCAGTGGTTTTTATAGGACTGTGTCATGAACGTTTAGTCACTCAGTCATGTCTGACTCTGCATGTCATATCTGCTGTAGCCCACCAGGTTCCTCTGTCCTCTGCAACACCATGGGCTGTAGCCCACCAGGCTCCTCTGTCCATGGGATTTCCCAGGCAAGAATACTGCAGTGGATTGCCACTTCCTACTCCAGGGGATCTTCCTGACCCAGGGATTGAACCTGAGTCTCCAGCATTGCAGGTGGATTCTTTACCGCTGAGCTACCACGGAAGCCCTAGGACTGTCAGTGGTTCTCAAGTGGGGGCCGTTTTGCCCTCACCAGCACCAGTAGGGGATATTTACCAATGTTTGGGGATGTTTTCCATTATCACAACTTGGTGAGGGGGTGAGGTGGGGTGTGCTGCTGGCATCCAGCGGATAGAGAGAGGCCACGGATGCTGCTAGACATCCTCTCAATGAAGGCACAGGACAGCTGTTCACGACGAAGAGTTATCCAGCCCAAAATATCAGCAGTGTTGAGGTGAGAAATCCTGGGCTACAGAAGGGCAGACGGTGCCCAGCACATGGCTGTCACCGTGACATTATCAGTGGCAAACACTTAACATCTTGTTCACCTGTAGCTTGCCACTGTTTTAAAGTGGTTCATACCCATGAACTCATTTAATCCCCACAACAAGTCTATGAAGCAAGTTCCACTATTATCGCCCCATTTTCAGATGAGGAACTGAGGCATGGGGCTGTGAACTGCTACCTCAAGGTCCCCATGGTGGCATCTAAGCTTGGCCTCTCACAAGTGCTCATGGCAGGTGCTCCAGGACTTCCCTTCTCTCTCTGCTTCTTCCAGAACCTTGGGAGCACCCGGGATTGTTTATATCTGTACAAAGAGGGAGTAGAAAAGCAGTCAACTGGTCATCTCTTTGACTCTGACACCTCTGTTTCCGATAGCATTTGTATTTTTTTTCTCCAGAGAGTTTAACTGAAATGAGTACTGAGGGCAGAAATTATGGACAACCATGATGAGTTTACATGAAAAAAATTCCTCATGTCACTCCTCCAGTGGTCTCTTAGGACTCTTTCAACCTCTGGGCTTACTGCTTGGAAGGCTGAGCTGCTTGGGAAGTAGATTTGCTTAAACACAAGAGCAAACTTTATCATCTAGGGGGACAAGGAGCATCTGGTGAGTCAGGTTAGGGACACCAGGGATGCAGGGCTGTTCTGATGAGGCCCATAGTTTGGATAAAGGGGGTGCTTCTCCAGACGAGGCCTCCAGCGGCCTAGATGGGAAGTTGTAAATAGGATGAGGATCGCGGAAGGAGTGGGAAGGGATCTGTTGGATCAAAGCCAACTTTTCGCCATAGGGAATACTTATTAATTACAGGATGCCACAGGATTGGCTATGCCTCTGAGTGTGGGAGCAGTAACCTTTGCTTTAAACAAACAGCCCCATCACTCAACAGTAATTAGCAGCAACAATAGGCATCTTCACAAGACCAGATTGACAGGTGGCCCACAACACACAGCCTCAAGCCTGGCCGGGAACCGGGCTTGGATGCTACACCTGTGGAGCCAATCAGCCCGTGCTTGGGCAGCCCAAGAAGTACTGACACAGAAATGACATATTCATCCTTGGGCTGTTTGCTGGAAACTTGCTATGTCCTAGGTACTGAGAAGGGTCTTCCCTCGTGGCTTGGATGGTAAAGAATGTGTCTGCATTGTGGAAGACCCAGGTTTGATCCCTGGGCCAAGAAGACCCCCTGGAGAAAGGAACAGCTACCCATTCCGGTATTCTTGCTGGAGAATTCCATGGACAGAGAGGAGCCTGGTGGGCTACAGTCCATGGGGTCGCAAAGAGTCAAACACGACTGAGCGACTAACAGTTTCACAGTTTTTCTTTCAGGCATTTAGAGGAACACAAAAGAAATGTAAGACACAGACTGTACCCACAGTCAAGAGAATTGAGTAGACAACATTGTTTGAAAGGTTGTAATAGCACAGAAATATACAGAGTTGTCCCTCCGTGTCCAGGCCTTGGTTCCAGGAGCTCTCGCCTCATCCCTGGAGTTACCAAAATTCATGGATGCTCAAGTCCCCTGTATAAAATGGTGTAGTATTTGTGTATAACCTATGCACATCTTCCCACATACTTTTTTTCTTTTTTTTGGCCATACTGTGTGGCTTGTGAGATCTTAGTTCTCCAAGTAGGGATTGAACCCAGGCCTCGACAGTGAAAACAGAGTCCTAACCACTGGACCTCCAGGAATTCCAGTGTACTTTAAAGCATCTCTAGAGTACTTACAATAACTAATACAATGGAAATGCTATGTAAATAGTTGTAAATACAATATAAGTGCTGTGTAAATGATTGCCAGTGAGAGGACAAATTCAAGTTTTGCTTTTTGGGACTTTATGGATTTTTCTCCCCCTCAAATATTTTCAATCCTTGGCTTGTTGGATTTGCAGATAAGGAGGGCAGTATATTATATATATGGACCCTCAGAGCCAAATGGGAATTCTAGACCAGGTGACGGGAGAGGTCTGTATCACACTGGTGTGTTTCTTGTAAAAGAAGTAGGAAACACAAAGAAGAAAATAAATTATACTAATTAATGCTTGCCAGAGACATATATTGTAAACTATTTTGGTTATATCCTTTAAGATCTTTTTTCTGTGCACATACATAGATATAAATACACATTCCATTACACAAATGGGTTCATATACTCATATGTTACATACTGTTCTGTGACTTACTTTTTATACTTAACAATACATTGTTGACAGTTTTCCTTGTCAATAAATTAATGACTCTGGTATTTCACTATATATCTACCACGATTTAAGCAATTCCTTAGTAATGTCCCTTTAGGTTACCAACAGTGGTGGCCTATATATAATACTGACTCTGTGCATGTCCTTATTTTCAATCCTTAGGTTATAGTCTTTAAGTAGAATTGTTAGATCAAAGGATATGCACACTTTCAGTGATTTTGATACATTGCCCAGTTGCCTTCAGAAAGCTTATATCAATTAGGCTCTGTAGTCCTGCGAGACTCTCTCTTTCACTACATCTTTCCCAACACTAGATATTATTTTTTTTAATTGCAAATTTGATAAGCAAAATAGTGTTTTGTTGTTACCGCTTTATTTTTACTTATTATTTTATTACTTGGACTTTGTTTGTTTTGGACTTTTTTTTTACAGGCCAGTTAGTCATTGGTGATTCTCTTGAGAAATTGTTTCTATTTGTCAATAGTTTTCTATTGGTATATCCTTTTTAAAAATTTCATTAGTATTTTATTATTATTTAGTGTTACTAGGGTCTTCCCTGGTGGCTCAAATGGTAAAGAATCTGCCTGCAATGCCAGAGACCCAGGTTCGATCCCTGGGTCAAGAAGATCCCCTGGAGAAGGAAATGGAGACCCACTCTAGTATTTTTGCCTGGAGAATTCCACGGACAGGGGAGCTTGGTGGGCTACAGTCCATGGGGTTGCATTTTAAAAAAAATTTTAATGTGGTTTATTCTTTTTGTCTTATTGATTGAAAAGAGTACTCAGTGTATATTCAGACTATTAACTCTTTGTCTATTTTACGTTACAAATATTTTATCCTAGATTGTCGTTTGCCATTTAGTTTTGTTTGCTATTTAAGCATTTGTAAAACTAAAATGTCCATGCAATCAAGGTAGTCTGTATAGGCTTTCCAAGCCGCTAGGCGGAGGTGGCCATGGCTGGGAGCAGGGAGGCCCATTGGTGGCCCTCGCACTGGCACCATGGTGGCAAGACAAGGCCCAGTGGGGCCGCCTGGAGAGAATTGAGTTGTGCAGCTACAGACAGAGTAGAGGTGGCCAAGATATGGTGGTCTTGGTGAGGGAGTGAAGAGGGAGGGAGAGGAGTCTGGGTGGCCCACAGGGTGCTGATGGAGGGCAGAAGGAGCAGGTGGAGGATGAGCCAGAATGGGGACTGGAGGAAGAGGAGGGGCTGGGGGCGAGGGGGAGGGGCTGTTGATGGACTCTCTGGATCTCTAGGCCTGGCCTGGTTTCTGTCTTTGTGTCAAACTCAGAGAGGCTTTCTCTGCTACAGAATTATAGATTTAGTTAAATTCTCTCTTAATACTTTTAATTTCATCTTTTTGGGATTTTTTTTTTACATTAAAATCTGGATGAATTTGTTGTATTTTCCTGAGTTGTGAGTTAAAGATTTAACTTCCTTTTCCTTAAGGATAGATAGATAATCCTGTTTATGCTTGCCCTCCTGATCTGAAATACCACCTGGATCTTACAGTAGATTCCATGTATATACCTGAGTCTGCTCCAGGATTCTCTGGTGTGTCCCAGTGAACTGTTTTGTACTGCACCAGCACCATATGTCCTGATCACATTTTCTTTAAATATTGGGTTGGCCAAAAAATGATGATGTTACGGAAAAACCCAAGTGAACTTTTTGGCCAATACAATATAACTAATCAGTGCTAGTGATAAGGTATACTTCACACTTGTTTTTTTTTTTCTCTCAGAATTTTCTTTGCTCTTTTAGGATGGACTTCAAAATCATTGTGTCAGGCCCTGCTCCCTTGGACTGCACAGTGGGAGCTGGAAACACCGGTGACCCCAGTGGGACCCTTTGTATTCATCAGCACCCAATATACCAGGAACTGGGTTTGATGAGGCTGGACTTCCTTATTGGTACAGAAATCACATGAAGTTTCTTTCGGAAGAAGCCCCTCAGTGCTATTGACTTGGGGGCATCCGCCATTCTCTGGCCCAAGGACACGCCTGTGGACTCTTAGAGCCCCTGTGTCCTTGCTGCTGTGGCTGCTACAGCTCCCAGCTATATGCTCCCCACTGTAGACAAGTCAGCCTGTGCTGGGGTTTTTTATTCTTCATCTTGCAGGGAATCCTGTCTTCAGTCATTGCCTCCTCCAAGCCTTCTCTTCTCTAACGATTTCCTGTAGGTTAGCTCTGGGGATCTTTCCTTAATTGGTTCTTAAATGTGTTTTTCTTCTAGAGAATTCTTTGTAATTGCCAGCATTGTGATGGCTTCTTCCTAGTTTCTTCTGTGCCTGCAAGTTCCTTCCTCTTTCACATTTGCTAGTTTTTTGTGTTTTTTTCTTATCTAAGTGACTTTTCCAGGGTCCGTTTTTATTGAGGAATAATCAGAGAAGGCGATGGCACCCCACTCCAGTGCTCTTGCCTGGAAAATCCCACTGACGGAGGAGCCTGGTAGGCTGCAGTACATTGCATTGTGAAGAGTTGGACACGACTGCGCGACTTCCCTTTCACTTTTCACTTTCATGTATTGGAGAAGGAAATGGCAACCCACTCCAGTGTTCTTGCCTGGAGAATCCCAGGGATGGGGGAGCCTGGTGGGCTGCCGTCTATGGGGTCACACAGAGTCAGACCTACTGAAGCGACTTAGCAGCAGCAGCAGCAATGAACATAAAATCACAAATTCTAAGCATACATCTCAGTGAGTTTTTTTCATATCTGTACACCATGGAACTACCACACTGATCAAGGTAATTATTTCAGAGTTTAGAAGCTGTTGGTGGGAGGTTGCATGGAGAGGGAAATGATGAGTGTGTCCCCAAGATGCCATCTTTTTCTAGAACTGTCTTTAAAGAGGTTTAAGGAGGGAGCCTCACACCAAGACTATATAGTAGTGTGGAGAGCAGAATGGTTAGGAGTGATGTGTCATGGTTTGGTCATCCCCCTTACCAGCCATGGGACTTACGTACCTCAGTGTCAATAACTGTAAAATGGGAGTAGGTGATAGCTCTTACCTAACCAGCTTGTCATGAAGATTACACAAGGAAGTACCTGTCAGTGCCCAAAAAAATGTTAATTGTTGTTTTTGTTGTTATTAATAACGAGGAGGAGGAGGAGGCAGTGGTTCTTAATGAAGGGTACACATCAGAATCACCTGGGAGTGCTTTTGCAAAAATATACGTGCTCAATCTGGCCAGATGTATTGAGTCAGAGTCTAGATTTTGAATACCTCCCCAAGTCATTCTGTTGCTTATCTTGGTTAAGAACCACTTGGCTGGAGGCGGCCATGACAGGACGCAGGAAGATCAGTGGGTGGCTGCTGCAATAGTGAGGGCAGGAGAGGATTGAGCTGGACAGATTCAAGACAGAGTGGAGAGGTCGCCAGGATGATGACCTTGGGTGGGGAGCAAGGAGGGAGGGGAAGGAGTCTGGGGTGACTCACAGGGTGCTGACCTGGATGATGGCTTGAGTAGGTGGAGGATGAGCCAGAATCAGGAATACAGGAAGGGGGGTGGGGAGTGGGCCAGAGATTGTTATAATTCTTCTTGGGATTGTTGAATGGAGGCTTCTGGTGGGAACACCAAGCAAGTTTGTGGGTCTCCAGGCCTGGACCAGTGGTGTTTTCAGGAAGTCACTGGTGGGAAGGAGATAGATCAAGCCATGTGCATGATCATAGAGTGAATGTTGAAGGCAGAAGAGGGTCAAGTTCACAATTATTCACCTCTGGGAAGGCGTAGGTCTATCCACTTCTTACTCCTTCTCTCAAAACAGAAATGCTTATTTCTCATGTAACCATCCCGTTGCTGAGGACTGCTGGGAAATAAAATCAGTCTTCTCACTTGAGGATGAGTAATCACTGTGGGTCACATCCTTTCCTCACAGGTCTCAAGGTTTTCCTCATCTGCTGATGGAGGAGCTTAATCCTCCACCAGCATCCTCAGACAGCACATTCTCTGGCTTTCTTCAGGCCCTTGATATCAACCAGTTATGCTTTAGTAAGAGTTTAACCCATTCCAGGATTAGTTTCTTTCTTTTTTTTTTTTTTTTTTTTTTTAAATTTTATTTTATTTTTAAACTTTACAGTATTGTATTAGTTTTGCCAAATATCGAAATGAATCCACCACAGGTATACATGTGTTCCCCATCCTGAACCCTCCTCCCTCCTCCCTCTCCATAACATCCCTCTGGGTCGTCCCAGTGCACCAGCCCCAAGCATCCAATATCGTGCATTGAACCTGGACTGGCGACTCATTTCATACATGATATTATACATGTTTCAATGCCATTCTCCCAAATCTTCCCACCCTCTCCCTCTCCCACAGAGTCCATAAGACTGTTCTATACATCAGTGTCTCTTTTGCTGTCTCATACACAGGGTTATTGTTACCATTTTTCTAAATTCCATATATATGCGTTAGTATACTGTATTGGTGTTTTTCTTTCTGGCTTACTTCACTCTGTATAATAGGCTCCAGTTTCATCCACCTCATTAGAACTGATTCAAATGTATTCTTTTTAAAGGCTGAGTAATACTCCATTGTGTGTATGTACCATAGCTTTCTTATCCATTCATCTGCTGATGGGCATCTAGGTTGCTTCCATGTCCTGGCTATTATAAACAGTGCTGCGATGAACGTTGGGGTACATGTGTCTCTTTCCCTTCTGGTTTCCTCAGTGTGTATGCCCAGCAGTGGGATTGCTGGATCATAAGGCAGTTCTATTTCCAGTTTTTTAAGGAATCTCCACACTGTTCTCCATAGTGGCTGTACTAGTTTGCATTCCCACCAACAGTGTAAGAGGGTTCCCTTTTCTCCACACCCTCTCCAGCATTTATTGCTTGTAGACTTATGGATCGCAGCCATTCTGACTGGCGTGAAATGGTACCTCATAGTGGTTTTGATTTGCATTTCTCTGATAATGAGTGATGTTGAGCATCTTTTCATGTGTTTGTTAGCCATCTGTATGTCTTCTTTGGAGAGATATCTATTTAGTTCTTTGGCCCATTTTTTGATTGGGTCATATATTTTTCTGGAGTTGAGCTGTAGGAGTTGCTTGTATATTTTTGAGATTAGTTGTTTGTCAGTTGTTTCATTTGCTATTATTTTCTCCCATTCTGAAGGCTGCCTTTTCACCTTACTAATAGTTTCCTTAGTTGTGCAGAAGCTTTTAAGTTTAATTAGGTCCCATTTGTTTATTTTTGCTTTTATTTCCAATATTCTGGGAGTTGGGTCATAGAGGATTCTGCTGTGATGTATGTCGGAGAGTGATATATACATAATACATAATACAAAAAACCTTGAATAGCCAAAGCTATCTTGAGAAAGAAGAATGGAACTGGAGGAATCAACCTACCTGACTTCAGGCTCTACTACAAAGCCACAGTTATCAAGACAGTATGGTACTGGCACAAAGACAGACATATAGATCAATGGAACAAAATAGGAAGCCCAGAGATAAATCTACGCACATATGGACACCTTATCTTTGACAAAGGAGGCAAGAATATACAATGGATTAAAGACAATCTCTTTAACAAGTGGTGCTGGGAAAACTGGTCAACCACTTGTAAAAGAATGAAACTAGAACACTTTCTAACACCATACACAAAAATAAACTCAAAATGGATTAAAGATCTAAATGTAAGACCAGAAACTATAAAACTCCTAGAGGAGAACATAGGATTAGTTTCTTGATTAAATATGTGTGTGATTTTTAAAAAAAGGAAAGAAAATGGGTCTTTGAAATTAAACGGGCTTTCTTTTCCCACCTCTCCAAGGGAGCAGGCTGTCCCCTCAGGTCCCTCCGGGGCCTAGTCTGCCTCACTCATTACCATAGGACGCTGCCCATACCTTTCCTTCTGCCCTGCCGCCCCCTCTCTATTCCTGCTTGTGCCATGGCAAGCCCTGCCTCCTCCAAGATTTCCCTGACTCCCGTTCCTTCCAGGTGAATCCAGATGTGGGGCTCTGAACAGATTCCCACTGGCTTCCCAGTTGGGCATGGGGGTGGCAGGGATGGGTCTCAGGAAGATGGGTCTCAGGATGGATGTGCACAAGGTCACTGCCTTTCAAACTTCCTTGATCACCACCTACAAACAGATATATAAAACCGAAGCAAAAGTTTTGTAAAAATAACACTCACTCTGTGTGATCCATTTGGGTATTTTCTGTTCCGTTTATTTTTTAAAGAAAAATGCTGGTTGCAGCCCCTTAAACTGATTTCACAACCCAGTCATGGGTCCCAGCCCAACAGGGTGAAAGACACAGAGTAAGATCATTAGTGCTCAGAACAACTCCAAACACAGCCAAGGGGCCCTCTCCAAACGTTGCGGGCAGATGGTGGTGCCGGCAGCCGTGTGCGCCTGGTGGCGGTCCAGTGGGCAGTGCTCTGCTCTCTCCATGGAGTCTCCTTTTAGGGCCGCTGTTGGCTGTGCCATAAAGTGGCCATGGGCACAGATACTTTGTCAGTGCTGAGAGGTGGAAGTCTGTGAAGCACTCCAGATGCCTGATAGCAAGATGCCAGCTCAGTGTCAAGTATCACAGGACTGTGTACCTTATCTATTAGATGAGGCTCCTCGTGGAGGCAAAGCGTCCAGCCCCTCTGGGGCTCAGTTGCTCAGTCATGTCTGACTCTTTGCGACCCCATGGACTGTAGCCCACCAGGTTCCTCTGTCCATGGAATTTTCCAGGCAAGAATACTACAGCAGGTTGCCATTTCCTCCTCCAGGGCGTCTTCCCCACCCAGGGATCAAACCTACTTCTCTTGCGTCGTCTGCATTGGCAGACAGATTCTTTACCAGTTGTGCTAGCCAGGAAGCCCTACTCACCTAACAGGGCTACAAATAACGAATAGAATAAGAGCAAAACATGGGGCTCTTGCATGCAGCATAATAACAACGATAGAAGTGATGGCTGTTACTGGCCAGAGGATGGATAATAAATCCATCAGTACACAAGAAACATTCCAGGTGCAGTGAATCTTGGAGCCCCTTCTCCCTCTGGAACTGGGAGTTAGTGAAAACAGAGCCCATAAGGAGTAACTACCTCAAACCCCCTGCATTTAAGCCGGGTGCTTTATCTCTCTGAGAGCCTCAAAGTCTGTTGACATTTACTTAGTACACTTTTCTAAGAAAAGTGGCTATCTGATTTCTCAACCCACTGAAGAAGAAAATAAATTGCCCGGAAAGGTGAAGGTGGTAGGTCTTTTCTAGAGAGAGAGAGATGTGTAGGTAAAAGGAAAGTAAAAGCCATGGGGAGGGAGAGAGAAAACGCAAACAGTAACCACAGTCATGTGGTTATCTTGTTCCTTAGGGAAAGCTCCTAATGATGACCACTTCAGTGGGAAAAGGGTATTTTTTTAAAGCATTAGAAAACTGGGCCACATTTGAGCAACCACTTTAAAATGGTTAAAATAGTGTTTTGGCCATTGAAGTTTCATTTTCAGAAAACATATTCATGGGAACCTCAGTTATTCTGGAAATTAGGTGCTGTTGAACTGCCCCTGATCAGGGCTAGTTTGGGGTTCACGGGCAAGTCCTCCCCATCCAGCCCTAGTCGGCCTCGTAGCCTGAAACCCCTCCATTACTGTTAAGTCAGGTTCCTTTTTTCATCAGTGTGAATTTGTGAATAAACTCTTTCCATTCTGAAAGCTTCTTGATACAATTATGGCTCACTGATATTCTGAAGGGAGATGTATAGAGGGGACTGAACGGGACACTCCCTGAGGATGGGGTGGGGCAGGACCTGATGGAGTGGCCTGAAGGACTAGTTGTTGTTAAGTCACTGTTATGTCTGACTCTTTGTGGCCCCATGGACTGTAGCACACCAGGCTCCTCTGTCCTCTACTATCTCCCAGAGTCTGCTCAAGTTCATGTCCATCGAGTTGGTGATGCTATCTAACCATCTCATCCTCTGCTGCCCCCTTCTCCTTTCATCTTTTACCTTTCTCAGTATCAGGGTCTTTTCCAGTAAGTTGGCTCTTGGCATCAGATGGCCAAAGTATTGGAGCTTCAGTTTCAGCATCAGTCCTTCCAATGAATGTTCAGGGTTGATTTCCTTTAGGATTGACCAGAGGGCGGGACAAAACTCCTGGGATTGGGGCTGGGATGAGTTTTTAGGGAGCAGTGGGGGGGCCCGAGTTCTCCCCTTTTCAGTGCTTTGCTTGAAGACAGCCCACTCACTGAGACAGAGCCAGGTTTCTGCTTCTCCCATAACCTGACCATTTGAGGCTCACTGGCCACCTTATCCCCAAATCTGCTTCTGTGAGTCACCCTGAGTGACTGAAGGAGTGCCCCAAGGAGTAAGGGGACTTAAAG
The DNA here is from genome assembly GCF_027580195.1 of Bos mutus. Taxonomy (NCBI): domain Eukaryota; kingdom Metazoa; phylum Chordata; class Mammalia; order Artiodactyla; family Bovidae; genus Bos; species Bos mutus. Next base: position 38,432,927 of record NC_091627.1, read on the forward strand.
AAAAGCCAGGTTATGTCTGAGACAAAGATCACTTATTCCACACCATTTGAGAAAGCTACCTTTGAGTAGAAAGCAGTGGAGTTGGTGGTTTGTCACACCCCTAGGGGGTTTCTATCTTACTTATTTAGTTGTTATTTTTGCCTGTGCTGGGTCTTCGTTGCTATGTGCAGGCTTTTCTCGAGTTGCGGTGAGTGGGGGCTCCTCTTCTTGGCCGCGCGCAGGCTTCTCATTGCGGCGGCTTCCCTTGTTGTGGAACACTGGCTCCAGGACACTCAAGCTCAGTAGCTGTGACACATGGGCTTGGCTGCCCTGTGGCATGTGAAATGTTGCTGGACCAGGGATCGAACCTGTGTCCCCTGCACTGGCAGGCGGATTCTTAACCACTGGACCACCAGGGAAGTCTGAGGTTTCTGTCTTAACAATAGATTATACATAGTATGCATGCATAATGCAATTTTATTATTGATATTTGCAAATGCTGTCTGACTATAAAATGATGATACCATGTCTCCCCATGGGGAGAATAACAATAAACTAAAATGACAATATCACACATCTTTGAAAAGATTTCAGGAGTTTGCAAAGTCATTTGCTGATGTGTCCCCAAGGCCTGAAATGAATTTGGGCTTGGTCAGGTGGTGATTCTGAGATGCTGCCTAATGGAATTCTTTTCTTTTTTTTTTTAAATTAGGAATATAATGTGAAGGATAGAGAAAAAAACACTTAAGCTTAAGCACTCTAACTAGTGGAAATTAGATTCTGATGATGAAATCACAAATGATTTTAACAAGGAAAAGAAGGGGCATCAGCAAAAGAAGCCCCAGGAGCTTAGATTTTCAATGAACCCACTGTTTTTGCACATGTATGGGGTACTTGGTGTGTGGTACACGCATGTGAGAATGTCCAGAAGGAGCCAAGTCCAGAATTAGAAGAGATTGTACAGGAATCCCAACCAGCACAAAAGTTGCCTGTCTGCTTCCTCATTGAAGTCAAGAGGAGGAATAAGGCAAAGACAGGCCCACTGCTAGGGGGGATGGGCAAAGTATTCATGTCACAGAGAAAAAAAAAATCTGCCAATTCCCATTTACTCCCAACTCTGCCTCCCTTCAGAATAGTCCCCAGGCTGGGGAGAAAAAGTAACAGCATCATATGGAATGAAATGAGGCTCCCAACAGTAGAGGACATGGTAATGGAACCCGCTTCCCCAGAGCAAAGTCCACCCGTCACATTTCCCCATCTCGGTTGACTCATGTCCCTGAAATAGTACTTCCAGGGAAAGGCAGTCTGTCCACAGACAGATCCATTAGTCCTAGATTGAAACACAGATAAGGAAACTGAAAGCTGTCCTGAAAAGGATTTTTAAATCAGCAATTTTAAATCAATAAAGACCCACTGGGTAGGGTCTGCTCTAAGCTAAAGATGACAGCTCTGGTAAATGGCTTTGGGGTGACAAAGTGAGGGTTTCAAACAGTCTTATCAGGGTGGAAAAAGAGGAAGGAATTTTGTAAGGGAAAAGGTAGTATTTTATATTTGGGTTCAACGAACTTAGTCATCCAAGAAGGTACTGGGGGAGCCTGAGATGGGCTTGTGGAGGGGCATGAAGAGGCTGGTTTAGCATAGGCTCCCTGTAGACCAGGAGTGCACACCAAGAAGGAAACATCTGGGGCGGGTCATCAGGATGGAGAGGGTCTGGGGACCTGGGAGCCCAGGGTGTTGAGCCCAGGACCGTCAGCTTGGGGAAGAGTCCAAATACTTGAGAGTCGCCTGAGAGTGAAGGAGGGGACAGAGCTGTATGTCCAGAGGCTGGGCCAAGTGAGAGGGAAGCAGGCCTAGGCTCTGTCTGAGGAGGTTGTGTCTTCTCTGTCAATGAAAGCTTTGTGCAGCCTTGGGATGGCCTCCCTGCAGGGACATCTCAGGGCAGATGCCTCTCCAGGTGGCCTGCAGATCCCCTTTGCAAACATGGATGAGTCCGCAGAGAGCACCTTGGCCCAGGCACTTTGGAGCAAGGGGCAAACTGAGACCTCGGGTTCAAGTCCTTCTTCTGCCACTCTGCCTGTTACTGTCTACACCTTGGTTCCTTCATTAAACACATGGATCATGGCAATAGTACACGCCTGCTAGGACTCTTGTGAAGTTTATGTGAGTGAAAGCGAGGCCCTTAGAACCACGCCTCAGCCTTGCTAAGGTTATATGTACCATATAACCTCTGTGATTGTCATCTACCCGATGTCACCGCCCCCACCCCCCCAACCTGTCACACAATTACTAATCTATACTGATCTCTGGGCTGGAGGAGTAGAGGCGAGTACTTTGGGTCCCTGCCTTCCAGAACTCAAAGCCCAGTGTGGAAGGTGGAGACCCATCACGTGTGGAGAGGGGGTTCGGGCAGTACAGGGCAAGGCTTGGGCGGGGGTGTGTATGGCAGGCCGGGGCCTCCTTCCTCTGAAACTAGCTTCTGAAACCCTGACTTGGCTCCGGAGCATTTTCAGGTGTCCCAGGGCTGCTGTCTCATCAACCCGGCGCTCTCCCTGGCTGCTGGCTCTGGGGGTGGTGGCTGTGCTTGAGGGCCCCTTCTGCATCCCATCAATGCTGGGACTGGCCAGGCTGGCTTGGCAGGTCCAAGCGTCTAGGGGTGCCCCAGGGCCCCGCAGCACAGCTGGGGCCCACAGACCCTCTTCCTGAACTCTAGGGCCCCAAATGCTAAGCCCCCTGGGCACCTCCCCGGGCAGTGGTGGCACGTCGTATCCCGGGAGACGGGTGGTATTGGTGTCGCTCATCCCCATTTTACAGCTAAGCAAACAGGCTGGGACCTTAAGTGTCTTATAAAGGGCGGGGCCACAACTGGGACCCAAGGTTTCCAAGGGCAAAATTGGGTGCCATTTCCACACCTCACCCTGGGCAAGACCGAGGTGACTCAGCCACGAACCCTTCCCTCCAGAGGAGCTGGAGCCAGACGTCTGATAACTGACTACTGCAGCCAGGGGAGGGGCCAGAGGGCTATGAGAGCCCCAGCCTGCCAGGCCTGTCTCCTGCTCCCTGGATCCCCATCTCGCCATGGGATCCCCCCACAAAGCCAGTGCCTGTCTGGGAACCCTGGTTCAGGGGACCCTCCTGCCAAGTTGTCCTGCCCGCTCACTCTTCAAGGAAATATCTCTCAACTAGTGATCATTTTAGAGAAAGAAGGCAGTAGTTTAGGAAAAAGACCTGTTTTTAAGCAGTGGTGGCCTTTTGTTTTCCCTAAAGACATTTTTAAAAAGCAACAGTTTTCGGTCCACAACAAAATTAAGAGGAAGGTAGAATGTTCCCATATAGGCCCTGACTCCACACATACACAGCCTCCCCCAGCGCCAGCATTTCCTACTGGACCCATGTATTTATTACAACTGATGAATCTATGTGGTGGCCTTGCTTCCCCCAGAGTTTTATCGGAACAGACTTGACACTGAAAACAGATATTCTGTGTGAAGAGGACACGTGGGAACCTGTGCCTGCCCTCCTCTCTCTTGACCCTCTTCTACCGCCCCACCCAGATTCTGGAGAACCCGGATGCAGTTTATGCCCCTGATCTGAGATGGGGACAGTTAGCGCTACCCTTCGTTAATGAGCTCTGCTCCAGGTTGTGCCTCTAGAACCTGAGCTCCATGTGCCGGGTTTTAAAAAATATATATTGTAAAGCATACACAACACAAAATTTGCCATTTTAACCATTTTTTGAGTGTATAGTTCAGTGGCATTAAAGTACATTCACATTGTTCTGCAACTATGACCACCATCCATTTCCAGAACTTTTTCATCATCCCAAACAGATTCTCTCCACCCATTAAACAATAACTCCCATCTTCCCTCCCCCTAGATTCTGGCAGTCACCATTCTACTCTGTCTCTGTAATTTGTCTATTCTAGCTGCCTCATAATTGGAGTCATACAATATTTGTCTTTTTGAATTTGGCTTATCTCGCTTAGCATAATGTCTTCAAGGTTCAGGCATGTGGTAGCATGTGTCAGATTTCCTTCCTTTTTAAGGTTGAATAATATTCCACTCCATGGTATGTATATGCCACATGATTCTATGTTTAATTGTTTGAGGAAACGCCATGCCATTTTCCACAAAGGACATACCATCTTACATTCCCACTGGCAATGTACAGAGGTTCCAGTTTCTCCATGTTCTTGTCATCATGGCAGGGTTTCTAATCTCTCATTCATGATTGTGTCCCCAGAGACGAGGACAGTGCCCAGCACATAGTTCAGTTCAGTTTAGTCGCTCAGTCGTGTCCAACTCTTTGCGACCCCATGGACTGCAGCACGCCAGGCTTCCCTGTCTATCACCAACTCCCAGAGCTTACTCAAACTCATGTCCATCGAGTCGGTGATCACATCCAACAATCTCACCCTCTGTCATCCCCTTCTCCTCCTGCCTTCAATCTTTCCCAGCATCAGGGTTTTTTTTTCCAGTGAGTCAGTTCTTTGCATCAGGTGGCCAAAGTATTGGAGCTTCAGCTTCAGCATCAGTCCTTGCAATGAATATTCAGGACTGATTTCCTTTAGGATTGACTGCAGATAGTAGGTACTCAATAAATATTTGTTGAGTTGGATGAATGGGAGGCTTTGGTCTCTAGGCACGTGTGGAGAGCCCTTGTACTTGTCAACAGAATCTTCCCCTTCTAGTCCCTAAACTCCATGTGCAGAACTGTGTGCCCACTGCTTCCCCTTTCCTCCCCCACTCTCTGAATTCCTCCACTGATTTTTTTATTGGCGTGTAATTGCTTTACAATGTTGCACTAGTTTCTGCTGTACAATGAAGTAAATCAGCTCTGTGTATACCTATATCCCCTCCCTCTTGGACCTCCCTCCAAGCGCACCCCATATCCCGCTCCTCTAGGTTAGCACAGAGCACAGAGCTGAGTTCCTTGTGCTGTACGGCAGGTTCCGACTAGCTGTCTGTTTTACACATGACAGTGTATATGTGTCAAAACCCATCTCCCAATTCTTCCACTCTCCCCTATCTCCCTGTGTCCATATGTCTGTTCTCTATGTCTGGATTTCTATTCCTGCCCTGCAAATAGGTTCATCTGTGCCATTTTTCTAGATTCCACATATATGCGTTAATGTACAATAAAAAACTAAAAATAAAACTACCATATAACCCAGCAATCACACTCCTGGGTATACGCCCTGAGAAAACCATAGTGCAAAAAGACATGTGTATGCCAGTGTTCATTGCAGCACTGTTTACAATAGCCAGGACATGGAAGCAACCTAAATGTCCATCGATAGACGAATAGATAAAGAAGATGTGGTACATATTTACAATGGAATATTACTCAGCCATAAAAAGGAATGCAACTGGGTCATTTGTAGAGATGTGGATGGACCTAGAGTCTGTCATACTGAGTGAGGTTAAGTCCTCCACCAGTTTTTCATTTCAACACACTATCTGCCCAACCCAGGCCGGCCTGGCCCCGAGCAGGAGGACAGCATCTTTACTCAAAGGGCTACACTGCTCAGGACCTCCCACCTCTGCCCCATCCTCCACAAGAATTCCAGCCCACATACTCACCTGCTCTTTGCTAAGTTCTGTACACCTTGCGGAAAAAAACCTCAGGCCACTTTTTATTTATTCATTTTTCTAATTAAAAAAATTCGTTTTGGCTGTACTGCACAGCCTGCGAGCTTTTAGCTTCTTGACTAGGGATGGAACCCTTGCCCACTGCAGTGGGAATGGAGAGTCTTAACCACTGAACCCCCAGGGAAGTCCTCAGGCCAGCTTTTAAAATTTCAAGTATGCTTTTTTTGAAACTGACTCTTTTTACTTTACTCTTGGCCCTGTCTTATATTCCTGGGAAGGCTGTGGGAGAACTTGGCCTTCTAACTGAACAAGAGGCTCAACTGAGGCAAACTGAGAAGACAAGTACTGAGATCGCCAAGTGTCCTTAGGTGCCAAGCCTTCCATGGGGCTATGGGAGGGGAGGGTCTGGGGGAGACACCCGCCACCAGCTTTGCCAGCCCTTTCTGCTCCGCTTCACTTTTAAGGCCTCCAGGCCTGAGTAGGTTGAGAAGCACATTTAGCTGCTTAGGACTGGGAAGTTGGTGTGCTTGCCTTGATGCCCTTGTCCTCATTCCCTCTTTGAAGGCTCCTAGCACCAGTGCCCTCGTGCCCACCAAGACTTTTCCATCCCAGGAGGCTCTGCTGCTGCGAACCTCGGCAAGCCCTCGGCAGAGTTCTGTCTCCTGGGTTGCCTTCCCTTTCAGCAATTAATTCCCACACAGGTGGTGCATTTAAAATATCAGAAAACTTGTATTTTATAGGGGAGATTTAATAGAGAATGTCAATCTCGAAGGGTAACTTGAAGGATTAGCTCCTTATTGTGGGGTTCCCTGGGCAGGGCGATTCTAGTGCCTGGGGATGGAAAGAGGGAGGCGGGGAGCGGGGCAGGGAGCAAGGACTAACTGGTGGAAGGAAGGAACTGATGGGGAGTGATTTCTTGTTACTTTCTCAGAATTCCATTCACCCCATAAACAGATGGTCACCTGCTCTGCCTACAAAGGCTTGGCATTTTGGGGGCAGCTGAGCTCTACCATCTTGAGTTTTCTTTGAAAAGTAAGGACACTAAATTGTTGAATTGATGAGAAGGCAATGGCATCCCACTCCAGTACTCTTGCCTGGAAAATCCCATGGATGGAGGAGCCTGGTAGGCTGCAGTCCATGGGGTCACTAAGAGTCGGACACAACTGAACGACTTCACTTTCACTTTTCACTTTCATGCACTGGAGAAGGAAATGGCAACCCACTCCAGTATTCTTGCCTGGAGAATCCCAGGGATGGGCAAGCCTGGTGGGCTGCCGTCTATGGGGTCTCACAGAGTCGGACACGACTGAAGCAACTCAACAGCAGCAGCAGCAGCAGCAGTGAAATGTAACATTTGGGTAGGAGAATTTTTTTCTCTCTCTCTTTTTTTTTTTGAGATATAATAATCCACAAACCACAACGTTTACCCTTTAAAGTGTATAATTTAGTGGTTTTTAGTATACTCATAAAGTAGCAGAACCATCATCACTGTTTAATTCTAAAACATTTTCTTCATCTCACCCATTAGCAGTCACTCCCTATGCCCCACTGCCAACCACTAACCTACTTTCTGTTGCTATGGGTTTACTTATTCTGGACATTTCCGGTGAATAGAATCATACAATCAGTGTCATTTTGTGTCTGGTGTCTTTCACTTAACAATATTTTCAAGGTTCACCCATGTTATACATGTCAGTAATTCATTCTGTTTATCACTGGAAAATATTCCATTGGCTGGATATACCACATTTCATTTGTCATGAGGGGTGTGTGGATTGTTTCCATTTTGGGGGCTATTATAAATAATATTGCTGTGTACATTCACATAGAAGTTATTTTTTGTGGATATATGTTTTCAGTTCTCTTGAGTACATGTCTCATAGTGGAGTTGCTCAGTCATTTGGTAACTCTGTGTTTAAATTTTTGAGGAACTGCCATGGGTTGGGGACTTTTGATAGCTTTTTTCCCTGATTATAAAAGTAGTATACATTCATTGTAGAAAATTTATAATGTACATAAATGCATTTAAGAAGCAGCTTAAGTGAAGTGAAAGTCACTCAGTTGGGTCTGACTCTTTGTGACCCTGTGGACTATACAGTCTGTGGAATTCTCCAGGCCAGAATACTGGAGATATTAGATAATACAGCCATTCCCTTCTCCAGGGGCTCTTCCTGACCCAGGGATTGAACCCAGGTCTCCCACATTGCAGGCAGATTCTTTGCTAGCTGAGCTACCAGAGAAGCCCAAGAAGCATCTTAGGTCCACTCCAATTATATTAATAACTATATTAATCTATTAATATATTAACATGTTATATTAACTATGTTAGTAACCTATTAATGTATTAATATGATGTTATATAACTTTAACATCAATATATTGGTGTGTTTGCTTATGTACATCATTTAAAAATTGTACCATGCTTAAAAAATATATATCTTGTGTCCCCATTCTTTCTCTTTACCTTCTATTATAAGCATTTCCAATGTCAATACATATTATTATGGTGTAACTCTTTCTGACCACATTCTATCATCACTGAATGCACCATAACTTACTTACTCAACATGCTGTTCTTGGGCATATTCTTTTCCACATTTCTGTGATTATCACAATTGGTCCAATATCCTGGTACGTAAATGTCCATCCACATCTCTGATAAGTTTTGAGATAAAATCTTAGAAGTGAAATTCTGGGTAAAAAAAAAAAAAAAAAGCTTTCACTTTGAAATAATTTTAGATTTGCAGAAAATTTGCAAAGATAGTACAGCAAGTTCCCGTATTCCCTTCACCCAGCTTCCTCCATGTTAATATCTTACCAGCCAGAGTATATTTGTTCAAACTAATCAGTTAACACTGGTATGCTACTATGAACTAAATTCCAGACTTTATTTGGCTTTGACCAGTTTTCTTACCAATGTTCTTTTTTAAAAAATTCATTTATTTTTAAATTGAAGGATAATTGCTTTACAGAATTTTATTGTTTTCTGTCAAACAGCAATATGAATCAGCCATAGGTATATACAGCTTACTAATGTTCTTTTTCCATTCCATGGAAAATTCAAATTCCTATTGTATTTAGGAAATGAATACTTTTAAGGCTTTGGGGGTGTGTGTGTGTGTGTGTGTGTAGAAAAGTTGTATCAATTTTTATTCTCATGAATAGTATTTAAGGAAAAAGACTTTGCCAATCTAATAGACATAAGAGCAAAAATAGGAATGTGACTTTAATAGGCTATTTTCTGACCATGCCACATGGCTTGTGGGCTCTTAGTTCCCTGACCAGGGACTGAACCCAGGCCCTTGGTAATGAAAGTGAAGAATCCTAAGTGCTGGACTGCCACGGAATTTCCCTAACATGCATTTCTTAATTGTTAGTGGGTTTACAGATTTGTTCGTATTTGGTGGCCAGTTGTACTTTTCGCTTTTGGTTTCCAGTCACCTGTAGGGGTTTTTGTCCACATCTAGGCCTTTAGCTTCCACCCAAGCTGACATCGTACCAGTGTCAGGTGAGTTTCTAGAAAGCCAACATTGCATCCTGCCAAGTCACCAAGGCAGGGGTCCCCGGGAAGGGTGGGCCCCCCAGAGGCCTGTTTCTCCCACAGAGGCCTGGCCTGGGTCGTGGAACCAGGTGACATGAGGTGTGCTCTCTGAGACTGGGCTCAGCCAGTGGCCAGGAGACCACCTGTATGCAAAGAGCAGGACAGACAGCGACGTGTTGTCAAGAGCTCTGTCTCGGGGTCAGGAGAATTGGGTTTTGTCCTGCTTCTCTTACTACTTATGTGACCTTGAGCAAGTGCAGTCCATTTAGCGAGCTCCGGTTTTTTCCCTCTGGTTAATGGGCAGAATCTCAGGGACTGAATGGACAGTTGTGAAGGCACTTGGTCAAGCGCTGTACAAATGGGTGATGTGGTCAGAGAGAACCATGCAGTGGAGGGGACTGAGCAGGGCCTTGTGTAGACCGTGTGGATCTCAACGCACCACCCTCCCAAGATCAACTCGTTTCCACACCTGAGCTCCCATCAGGTCTGACGGGGAGGAAATTGCACTGTGGTCATTCTAGGGCCCTTCCCAGTGAGGGTCACCCTGGAATCCAGGAGGCTCGTGGTGCTGCAGGAAGCGGCCTCCTGTGGGCTTAGGCCCCACTCGCTTGGGCCCCGGTGCCCTGTGAGGCTCTGCCTTACCTCCAGGTCATGAGTCAGGCTTCTGTGCCCAGGATCAGGTGTCTGGTCCTGAAGATCCAAGACCTTCCTGGAATGGCAAGAGAGAGGAAGAACACAACCATTTAAACACAAGTTAATATCCGAGAAGGTAATCTGGCCATGCTGAGAAGACACTGGAAGATATGTTCTCTTGTCCAAATGCAGTCACAAACTTGTAGCGTGACCTCTGGCATGTCACCCATAGTCTCTGAGAATGTTTCCTTGGCTGTGCAATGAGTGTGTGGTTTCATAACCTCTACAGCCGCCGTGGACTCTCACCGTCCTGGAGTCTGCCAGTCCTAGGAGGGGGCAGATTTTCCTTTTTTGTGATGTTCCTGGCCTGTCCCAGTCCCTGTCCTGTGACCTGACCAGGAGTCCTTTAGCAGCACGGCTGACAGACTTCCTGAGGCCTGCGGTTGGTCTAATCTGTGAGGGTTATGCAGCTCTGTGTAATCCTCACGGTAAATATGCCCTAGCTCTGGGTTGGCCAGTGCTCTCGCTACACTATCTCATTTAATTCTCATTAATGTGTGTTGGGTTGGTCCTATCTTTCATGTTATGAGAGAGGAGACAGAGGCCAGGTAGCTTTCCCACAGCTGAATGGTGACTGAGAGGCGGTACTGGCTGACTCTGAGGATTCTAGGCTAAGAATTCTAGATTCTGTGCTGGGGATTCCAGCCTACTGGGTTGTGTCCCCTCCGGGGCAGAGGGAACCTGAGGGCAAATGTCCTGGGAGGCACGTGTGACCATCCCGAGAACCAATCTAGGACAGTCCTCCCGAGGAGACTCCCAGGTCTCACGTCCTGCATCCTGAACAGATAGGGAGAGAGTATTGGGAGGAGAGTCAGGACTCCTGGGGAAGAGGGTTCTCTGAGGGTGACAGCAAGCATCTCTTAGAGTTCTGGGGTCTCTGTCTGGACAGAAGGCCCAGGACCTGCCTGCACACCCGTCCTGCAGAGGGCTCTCCTCGTTTCTCCTGTGTTTCTGCAAATGGGGTCCAGGGTAACTCCCCTGCTTCCTCTTTAGGAGTGGGCAGACACACGCATTGTCATCGTGTACCCACCAAGGGCAGTGACCCGCATCTGGGGCTCACCACCTAGAGACAGGTGCAAGCCAGCCTGCAGTGGTGCAGGACACAGCAAGACCCCACTTAGCGGCTGTGTCACATGAGCCCTTCCACTGCCCCCACAGAGTTACTCCTACTGATTTCAACCTCTCTCCCCTTCACCCCAGGGACTGAAAAGTTGGTTGTCAAAAAAGAGAAGATCTCTTATGATCCTCCAAAGATGCATTCTGTCCAACTTTCCTGAAGAATTTGTTGGGAAATGGTACCTTCATCCAAATCTTAATTCAGATTTGGGGTTATATTGACTCATAAATCATGTTGGACCATTTCTTTCCATTTGTATTTATTAGAAGCCCTTCCAAGGTGGTACTGGGCCAGGCGCTGTGAGTACAACAGGAGTTCTAAAGGCCAGCCTTTAATTTACAGGTGGAGGGAGGACAGCCCAGAGACACTAAGGAGCTCAGCCAAGGTCACACAGCCACTTAGGTTCCTGCCTTTTGGCCCCGTTGCTCTTTCGACAGCATCTTACTCAACTTACACTCTGGTTGGAGATGCAGGAAAGGCACCTGTGGAACAATTACAGAACTCTCATGGGGAGGAGACTTCCCCTTGCTGGTGATTTCCCACCCACAGTGGGCTTGTTGCCAGTGTTTTTATGCTGTTTACTTATATATGTTTGTCTGGGGAGAGGGGTTGTAATTTTCTTTTGAGACATTGGGAAATCCCATAATTTAAAAAAATTCAGTGAAATCTAATTCCTATATTTTTGTCCAGTTTGTGCTTCTTCAGTGTGTGTGTGTGTGTGTGTGTGTATTTTGCATTCTAGCACTTTCTATCCTCAGACGATTTCACATAGGCTGATCTGGGTGAGGGCTCTCTATGTGTGCTTTACATGGAGCACAATGACAGAGAAGAATGGGCATGAAGTGTGGGGAAGAGGCAGCCGGCGTCCATGAGGGAAGGAGGCCTCATGCCATCTTCCTCTCTGGGATGCTCCAGACCTGAGGGAGAAGGGTGTCTGTCTGCCATGGCTGTGCCCTGGTGGGGTGAGGGGGAGTCCCTGGAAAAAAGGAAAGAGGGCTGGTAAAAAGTTTCCTTAACCCAGAGATGTATAGGTTTCTGAAGGAGCCTGACAGTGTCAGTGGCATTCATTCATTCATTCAAGTACTTCTGGAGAAGATTCAACAAATAATGATATAAAATCACCTCTGGGCAAAGACCTAGTGTCAAGTTCCAGAAGGGACGTGTTTCATAACTGAGGGTATGTCTTGGTTCTGTTCTGTCCTCTCTACGGAAGAATGAGTCTGCTCTGGGCCCATGGCCTGCCTGAGGGCTCCCACTCTGCCTCAAGGCCCCAGAGAGACTCCTGGCTGGGGCCTGGCCTCTTGGGGCCGGGGTGGGGGTGAAGGCCGCCCTGTACACCGCTGCCTCCTCAAGATCAGATTGGAGGGAGCGACGTGCCATGGGGCTGGCCTGCTGCTGCTGCTGCTAAGTTGCTTCAGTCGTGTTCGACTCTGTGTGACCCCATAGACGGCAGCCCACCAGGCTCCCCCATCCCTGGGATTCTCCAGGCAAGAACACTGGAGTGGGTTGCCATTACCTTCTCCAATGCATGAAAGTGAAAAGTGAAAGTGAAGTCACTCAGTCGTGTCTGACTCTTAGCGACCCCATGGACTGCAGCCCACCAGGCTCCTCTGTCCATGGGATTTTCCAGGCAAGAGTACTGGAGTGGGGTGCCATTGTCTTCTCCAGGGGCTGGCCTGGCTCCCAAAGAAAAAGCACCACTGCAGCTCGTCTGAGAAGCCCTCAGGCCGGGAGCAGGGCTTGGAGGATTGTGAGCCCCCAGTCCTCCCTGACGTATCCCTGACCCTCTGTCAGAGAAGACCCAGGCCCACTGTCCAGAAATTAAACCAGGTCTGGCTCTCACGAGAGACCAGAATAGAGTGTAAAGATGGAGACCCGGGAACCCTAGCACAGCTGGGGCACCTGCCTCAGGGGTCTCTGTCCTGGGTTGGGCCGCCCCTGGCCACATGGTGGAGTTAGACGGGGATGGGTGGGTCACATTTCTGACTCCTGTCTCTTTGGAGCTGTGAATTAGACAGATTTTATCTTGCTTGTTTTGACCTTTCATGAAGCAACAGCTAGAGGTGGGGCATCGAGTGTGCAGGTTCTTCTTTTGGCCCATTTAGCAACTTCCTGTAATTTTTGAGCAAGGACAGGTATAACCCCTTGCACCCTGAGGCACACAGGCTCCAACATATGCTCTGGCCTCAGGGCATCTACTGACCCTGGCTCAGTCCAGTCAAAGGGGAATTCATTGTTTGTGGGGAAGCATGGACATTAAATATGCCACTGAGTCCAGCCCCTGCCATCTCCTGTTTGACCACTTCCAATTTATTTTGATTCATGGACCTAACATTCCAGGTTCCTATGCAATATTGTTCTTTACAGCATCGGACTTTACTTCCATCACCAGTCACATCCACAACTGGGTGTTGTTTTTGCTTTGGCTCCATCTCTTCATTCTTTCTGGAGTTATTTCTCCACTGATCTCCAGTAGCATATTGGGCACCTCCCAACCTAGGGAGTTCATCTTCCAGTGTGCTATCTTTTTGCCTTTCATACTGTTCATGGGGTTCTCAAGGCAAGAATACTGAAGTGGTTTGCCATTCCCTTCTCCAGTGGACCACGTTTTGTCAGAACTCTCCAGCATGACCCATCCGTCTTGGGTGGCCCCACACAGCATGGCTCATAGTTTTACTGTTAGACAAGACTGTGGTCCATGTGATAAGATTGGTTAGCTTTCTTTGATTGTGGTTTTCATTCTGTCTGCCCTCTGATGGATAAGGATAAGAGGCTTATGGAAGCTTCCTGATGGGAGAGACTGACTGAGGGGGAAACTGGGTCTTGTTCTGATGGGCCGGGCAGTGCTCAGTAAATCTTTAATCCAATTTTCTGTTGAAGGGCGGGGCTGTATTCCCTCCCAGTTGTTTGACCTGAGGCCAAACTATGGTGGAGGAAATGAAGATAATGGCGACCTCCTTCAAGAAGTCTCATGCTCACACTGCTGCATTCAGTGCCCCCAGCCCTGCAGCAGGCTATCACCACCCCATGCCTCCACCAGAGACTCCTGGACACTCACAGGCAAGTCTGGGTCAGTCTCTTGTGGGGTCACTGCTCCTTTCTCCTTGGTCCTGGTGCACACAAGGTTTTGTTTGTGCCCTCCAAGAGTCTGTTTTCCCCAGTCCTGTGTAAGTTCTGGCGGCTGTATGGTGGGGTTGATGGCGACCTCCTCCAAGAGGGCTTATGCCATACCACGTCTGCTGCACCCAGAGCCCCTGCTCCAGAGGCAGACCACTGCTGACCCGTACCTCCACAGGAGACACTCAAACACTCAAACACAGGTCTGGCTCAGTTTCTGTGGGATCTCCTGGTGTGCATAAGGTTTTGTTTGAGCCCTCTGAGTGTCTCTGGAAGGTATGGGGTTTGATTCTAAATGTGATTTAGCCCCTCCTACCATCTTGCTGGGACTTCTCCTTTGCCCTTGGATGTGGGGTATATTTTTTTGGTGGAATGCAGCATTCTCCTGTTGATGGTTGTTCAGCAGTGAGCTGTAATTCTGGGGTTCTCGCAGGAGAAGAAGATGAGCACACGTCCTTCTACTCTGCCATCTTAAAAATAAATGTTAGGTTTGAACTGAACTGAGGCCGGGCCCAACTGATCAGTTATTCAGCAAATAATTTGGGGCATCTACTTTGTGCTTGTCACAGTGAGGGGCCTCCAGGCTCGCGTCTCCTTCAAGCTTCACTCCTTTCCCCTTTATCACTCAGCAAGGCCCACACTTTCCCAGTGATGACATGGCACCCCGGGGAGAAAAACCACAGACTTGGCCTCTGCCTCTAAGTGAGGCGTGTGGCAAATTCAAGTGTATCTGCTATAGAGCCTTCCTCAAGTAATTCTGGGTGCTTTCCAAACTCAGCAATTCCCTAAAGGAGGGGGAGGGGCAGGGGAACTTTCCGGGGTGAGGAACAGCACGTGCAAGGGGCCTGTAGTGGACAGTAACAAGGGCCCTTCAAAACCCTGAAGGAAGGCAGTGTGATGGGAAGAAAAGGGGACTTTGCAGGTAGGGCTTCTCCTGGGCAAGTGGGGCCTCTCTGTGAGCCTCCTCTTGATCCCCCCATTTCACCTAGGGCACCCCCTTTCTCCCCTCAGATCTCAAATGTGGAAAGCCTTCCCTCAGTGCCTGGAGGCAGTCAGGTCCTCTGTTAATGCCTGCTTATACTTCCTCTTGGGACCCTAATGTCTGAGGGAGCTCTGCCCTTCAGGGATGGGGGTCTTCGACCTTCCTTGGCCTCTGGCTAGGGTGGACCCTGCCTGAGGGTCAAGCCTTAGCCTGAAATTGCCCTGAGGGGAGCACTGGCAGGAGAGTTAGCCCTGCTGTGTGCCTCGGGTTAGCCCTGCTCCAGGGGCTCAGGGGGTCATCAGGCACAGGGCCACAGGGCCGCCCACTGACGGGGGATGTGACAGGACTGCAAATGTGCCATCAGTCCACAACCCCACACCCTGGGAGCAGCCTGGCCTCGTGGTGCTGTGCCCTCCTCAGCCACCCAACATTGTCATGACTGAGAACTGTTCCACCTCTGCTCTAAAACAGTCCCCACGCTCTGATCCCAGCCTTCTCCCTCACAGACTTTTCATCCACGACTCCATCACCCCGTCCTCAGCCTCACAGAGTTCCCCAGCACACGCCCTAGCCCATCCTCCCCTCCCGTTCCCAGAGGCCCAGACCCTTTCATCACGTCAGGCACCTTCTTCCCCCAGCCTGCCGTCCCCTGCTCCTCTGTCCTTCCACTGCCCCTGACTGGGCTAGACATCTGGCCCAGGACAGACCAGCCTCCTGCTATCCTCATTCCCCCGTGGGGTTACTGAAGTGATTACAGACTCCAGGCCTCCACACGCAGCCACACCTCAGGCCTCCAGCCTTAGTCTCCTTCTCCCCTGGAACTGTCCCAAGCCCTCCCCGCCATCCTCCACCCATCAGCTCTCCACCACACGCTTGCCAAACAACCCCAACCCCATGTCTCTGAGAGATGGGGAGCCCCTGCTGTGGCCATCATGGAGGCACACTGCTCAGCCCTGGGAGGGGGCTGAGGGATGTGGGGGGAGCTGCGCCCAAGTTCCCCCAGTACTGAGGCCACAGGGCAGAGAGAGCCCCCCCTCTTCTTCCCCCGGTGTGAGGTGTCTCCTGCCTGCTCTCAGCCTTCTCTGCCTGCTCCTGCTTCCCCTCCCTCTCTCTCACAGGTGTTTCCCCACTGAATCTCGTCACTCCTAACTCCATTCCGCATCTGCTTCCCAGGGAATCTGGACGGACACCATGCCTTCCTGGCTCGCCTTGGTGTCTCCCTGCACACCTCCTGAGACACAGCTCCTTGCCCGCCCAAGGCTAACCCTTCTAGCGAGGCTGTGGACGCCTCCCTCATTTGTCCCCCTCAGGCCCCACGCTCCTGGGAGCCAGCATCCCCTCTTCCCAACCTTCTCCTTCCCTCCACTGCCCTGCCCTTGTCCTCACCAGCTGGCCTTCCTTCAACCCATGTCTCTGGGCCACCAAGTTGCTAAATGCTCAGCAATAATGTCCATCCTTCCCACCCTTGGCCGGTGCTAAGCGCGTCCTCCTCCCGGAATTGTCGCCCCTTCTGTCTCTCTGGCCCCCACTCTGCTTTCGGCCTCTTGCCTCTCTCACCGCTTCTCCGTCTCCGGGCCCGTGGCCACCCCTCCAACCCTGGTGTCCCCAGGCCTGAGGCGGGGTCCTCTGCCCAGCCAATTCCCTCTCTCCAAGGGGAGATGGTTCCTAAATACTGATCTGTTGATGGCTCTCAAATTCCATCTTTTGATCATGACCTTTTCCTGAAGTCCAGATTCCGATATCCAACTGACAAAGGGACTTTTCCATTTGGTTGAACATGGACCTCAAACCCAGAACACCCCAGAATGAGTTCATAGTCACCCCACAAAGCCATTCCTTCGTGGTCTCCAGAGAGTTCTGCCACTGTCCTCCAAGACACCCAGGCCAGGAACCAGGCAGCCTCCTCAGTCATCCCTTCCAGGTTGTCACCAGGTACTCCTGCATTCCTTCCTAAGCTGTCCTCCTCCCTAATCATCCCCAGAATCACCATGCCTTAAGCATTTTAAAATTGTACTTCTGATTCCATCACTTAATCCTGTACTCTGTATCTCTCCATTATATTTCTCAAATTGATCCTCCAGAAAGGCCTGTAATTCTGGATAAGGAAGAATTTCATTGCTCCCCATTGCCTTCATCACCATTTATCAGCATCATCATTTATCAAATTTTCTCTATGTGCCGATTAAAATCCCTCTGGATCATGCCTTTCTCTGTGGGCTTCTCTTGACCCTTGAGGGCCAACCAGACTGAATCACATAGTGGTTTCTGGCCTTGGGTTCCTCAGTGGATGGAGAAGCCCTTCACCAAGATGGTAGCCCTGGAGTGGAGCAAGTTTGAGAGCAAGAAAATTAGTTCAGTTTTGCTTACAAGATAGGACCTGAAATTTATACATTGGAAGGTGCCATCAGGCTGGGAGAACTTTCTGGAGATCCCATTCAAGGCAGAGTTGGGGGGAGGGGTCAGATCCACACGTGTTCAGATCAGATCAGCTCCTAAGGACTAAATTCCTAAGTTTTTAGGAACTTTGTGAGGCAGTTGTTAAACCTAGCTATTATTAAAAAGTTAAGCTAAATAAAATTATAATGAAATAAGTTCTGTTAAAAAAAAAGATAAATACTCAAAACTCATCATCTCCTAAGAATTTTACTAGGTTTTACTGTTTATGCTTTTTTTTTTTTACCTCTTATGTCTGTGGAAATACTATATAATGTTGTGTTACTGGGCTTTTCTTCCCAGCTCTGCATTCAGTGACATCCTGTTGGTAGCTTGAAACTGGCCATGGTGGGAATATTCACACCATTGAAATTCATAAATACCACAAATCAGAGCTTGATTTATTGTATTGTTGACTATGTAGACATAAGAAATTTATAAAGGAAATGTTAACAAGGCAGATTAATTAAGTTTAAATGTGTGGTTTGCCAGTAGCCCCTACATTATGAACGGCACCAAAAAATTGAACACATGTTCTTCCAGTATTCAAAAAGTATCATCTGATTCAATAGGGAAGTTGGCCCCACCATAGACAAATGAGTGAGATTCCACATATATTCCTACTGTTTCACTTTTTTCTTACTAGATAGCACAAACAAAAACATCAACCACCATTCATGATGGAACTACACTCACTTTTCAATTATAATTTTAGGTTGTTTATGGAGTCAGGGGGTTGGTAAAAATCAATGAAAACATTCTATAAGACTCCATTTGCTGTATTCAGTTGACAATAAAGAATACAGTATTACAATTTTTGACAATAAAAAATACAGTATTTTTATTATTATTTATAAATTGCTAAACATCAGCAATACATGAACCATGAACTTCCAGATGTACAAGCTGGTTTTAGAAAAGGCAGAGGAACCAGAGATCAAATTGCCAACATCCGCTGGATCATAAAAAAAAGCAAGAGAGTTCCACAAAAACATCTATTTCTGCTTTATTGATTATGCCAAAGCCTTTGACTGTGTGGATCACAATAAACTGTGGAAAATTCTGAAAGAGATGGGAATACCAGACCACCTGACCTGCCTCTTGAGAAATCTGTATGCAGGTCAGGAAGCAACAGTTAGAACTGGACATGGAACAACAGACTGGTTCCAAATAGGAAAAGGAGTATGTCAAGGCTGTATATTGTCACCCTGTTTATTTAACTTCTATGCAGAGTACATCATGAGAAATGCTGGGCTGGAAGAAGCACAAGCAGGAATCAAGATTGCTGGGAGAAATATCAATAACCTCAGATATGCAGATGACACCACCCTTATGGCAGAAAGTGAAGAGGAACTCAAAAGCCTCTTGATGAAGGTGAAAGAGGACAGTGAAAAAGTTGGCTTAAAACTCAACATTCAGAAAACGAAGATCATGGCATCCGGTCCCATCACTTCATGGGAAATAGATGGGGAAACAGTGGAAACAGTGTCAGACTTTATTTTGGGGGCTCCAAAATCACTGCAGATGGTGACTGCAGTCATGAAATTAAAAGACACTTACTCCTTGGAAGAAAAGTTATGACCAACCTAGATAGCATATTGAAAAGCAGAGACATTACTTTGCCAACAAAGGTCCTTCTAGTCAAGGCTATGGTTTTTCCTGTGGTCATGTATGGATGTGAGAGTTGGACTGTGAAGAAAGCTGAGCGCCGAAGAATTGATGCTTTTGAACTGTGGTGTTGGAGAAGACTCTTGAGAGTCCCTTGGACTGCAAGGAGATCCAACCAGTCCATTCTGAAGGAGATCAGCCCTGGGATTTCTTTGGAAGGAATGATGCTAAAGCTGAAACTTCAGTAGTTTGGCCACCTCATGCGAAGAATTGACTCATTGGAAAAGACTCTGATGCTGGGAGGGATTGGGGGCAGGAGGAGAAGGGGACGACAGAGGATGAGATGGCTGGATGGCATCACTGACTTGATGGACGTGAGTCTGAGTGCAAACTCCGGGAGTTGGTGATGGACAGGGAGGCCTGGCGTGCTGTGATTCATGGGGTTGCAAAGAGTCGGACATGACTGAGCGACTGAACTGAACTGAACTGAAACATCTTTTATGTCAGTAAAATTTATAATAAACTCATATACGTGTATATATGCATACATTATTTTCTCTAGCGGGTCTGTTGTTTAACGTTTATCAGCACACCACAGGGCAGATTTCCTTAGGCTGAGGAGTGATCAGAGACTTGACTCTTTGGAAGGATACTCAGAAGAGGGAGGGAATAATCGGTGGGAAGAAGCTCCATCAATGTAGAGAGGAGGGGTGGGTGAGTGAGACCCAGGTGGAGGGATTAGTCTGATGCGTACAGAGTCCCCGAGAAAGGAGTGGGAGTGGACAGAAACTGGGGCTTACTATTCTCTCTGCCTTGTAGGATGCAAGCCATCTTCTTCTTTTTTTTTTTTTTTAGAGAATATGCTATTATTTTATTTTATTTTTTTCCTTTAACATTTTTTAAATTTTTTTATTTTATTCTATTTTTTAACTTTAGAATATTGTATTGGTTTTGCCATATATCAACATGAATCCACCACAGGTATACACGTGTTCCCCATCCTGAACTCTCCTCCCTCCCCATACCATCCCGCTGGGTTGTCCCAGTGCACCAGCCCCAAGCATCCAGTATCGTGCATTGAACCTGGACTGGTGACTCGTTTCATATATGATATTATACATGTTTCAATGCCATTTTCGCAAACCATCCCACCCTCTCCCTCTCCCACAGAGTCCAAAAGACTGTTCTATACATCAGTGTCTCTTTGGCTGTCTTGTATGCAGGGTTATTGTTACCATCTTTCTAAATTCCATATATATGTGTTAGTATACTGTATTGGTGTTTTTCTTTCTGGCTTACTTCACTCTGTATAATAGGCTCCAGTTTCATCCACCTCATTAGAACTGATTCAAATGTATTCTTTTTAAAGGCTGAGTAATACTCCATTGTGTATATGTACCACAGCTTTCTTATCCATTCATCTGCTGATGGACATCTAGGTTGCTTCCACATCCTGGTGCAAGCCATCTTCTGAGAGCATGAGACAGAGAGGAAGCAAGGAGCTGAGGTGGTTTGGCTGCAGTGGTCGGTGAGGGGCAGAGAAGGGACCTGCAAGGATGAGGCTGACTCAGAAAGACAGGGGACCAGAATCCTAACCATGAGCAGCAGAAGCAGGGGTGTCAACCAGGTTCCAGTTCTGGGCCCCTCCCTGCAGGACAGATTGTTTTATTAATCTCCCAGGATGATTCCAAGAAGGAACAGAGGCTGGGAGAGGCTAAGTCCTTTGACCATGGCCCACAGCTGCTTAGTGGCTGAGTTGGGATTCGAATGTAAGCAGAGTGGATCCATAGACAAGGAGCCTGCATAGCAGTGCTTGTCGCCTTAGCAAAGCCCTTCAGACTGTGCAAATTGGAAGTGCCCTGGGAGAGAGGTTGGCAGTGCAGGTGTGGCATGTGTCAAGGGCTCAAATGCATTGCCTGGCAAACAGGCCTGGCAAAGTCACCTCACATGCCTGGTCCCAGCCTAGCATTTGTCTCCCAGCATGCTTCTGACATCACTCCACAGTGTCCACAAAGGATATTTTTTTATTACAGCAAATAGGGGCTTGTGTTATTTTGTATATTTTTGTTATTTTATTTTCTAATAATTCATTTTTATTGTTTTTTTTTTAAGTAAAGTGTAGGATGGATTGTAAATGCACAAGGCCTTCACTTTCATACATTTGAGAAGCACTGTCCTAACCCACCCTTCTAATCATGTTGCTCCCTTGCAGGAAACCCTTAGTGATCCCCACTGGCTACAGATGAGGTTTTAAATGGTGAGGGCAGGGGACCAGTTCATGGTTGGGAGCTTAATTTAGTGTGTCATTACCAGCATTTAAAAAAGAAAAAGTGGAGTAAAATAGAAAACATGAGTGTATCACATATGGTAAATGCATTTTCCTTATACACACATATATGAGCTTCCCTGGTAGCTCAGCTGGTAAAGAATCTGCCTGTAGCTCAGGAGATCTGGTTCAATTCTTGTCTTGGGAAGATCCCCTGGAGAAGGGATATGCCACCCACTCCAGTATACTTGGGCTTCCCTGGTGGCTCAGATGGTAAAGAATCTGCCTGCAGTGTGGGATACCTGGGTTCAATCCCTGGGTTGGGATGATCCCCTGGAGGAGGGCAAGGCAACCCACTCCAGTATTCTTGCCTGGAAAATCCCCATGGACAGAGGAGCCTGGTAGGCTATAGTCCATGGGGCTGGGAAGAGTCGGACACAACTGAGCGGCTAAGCACAGCACATACACATATGTAAATGTATTTTTCATATGTTATAATGCATATGTATGCTGGAGTATGATGAAAAATGTCTTCCTTACTAGGATCACAGTAACAGGTTTGAATAACACCAGTCTTTCTGGTGAAGACAGCACTGCTAGCCTGACTTGCAAAGTCACAGAGGAGAGGCAATTGTTGAGGGAGAGCAGGTAGTGCTTCTGGGGAAAGAGTGAAGGTGAGCAGGGTCTAGCAGATGGATGAGCAGAGGGAATGATAGGAGTAAAGACCCTCACAGACCACGTCCTTCATGCTTAGATCGTGCTGGTGCTCCAGCTAGGAACTGGTCTGGCCCTGGCTTCTGGCAGCTTGCAGATGACATGAAGACTACAGTCCCTGAGATGGGAGCTTAGAGGAGGGAGCCCTTAAGTCTGTCAGGGAAATCAAGGAAGACTTCCAGGAGATGGCAGTAGCTTAGCTGACTTCTGAGGGAAGAGTTAGAGTTCACTTGGAGAATAGGTGGGGAAGGCTTGCCCAGCCAAGTGACAGGCTTGTGAAAAGGCATGAAAAAGCCTTTCATGTTTGGGGAACTACAAGTCATTTGGTGTAGGTAGACCATGAGTTAGGGAGGGGCCTCACGTGCCCTGCTGAGAGTCAGGATTTTGTTTTGGCCTGAGGAGCCATGGAGGAATTTGGGGCAGAAGAATGACATGAGTGGCCTTCCATTTCAGGACTCTGGCATCCCCAGGAGAGTGGATTACCAAGGAGGGGACAGCGGGGATGGAGACTGTGGGACAGCTATTACAGTAGCTGGGCTTGAAGTAGGGCAGTAGCGGTGTAGAGGGCAGATGGACCTGGGATGGGGGTGGGCATGGAGGTAGGGGTGTGGGAGCTGGGGTAGGGACTCAGGAGGAGCCAGCAGAGGAGGCAGGCGGTGAAGGTGAATGATTTGGGAAACTGGCTCCACGGTGGTGCTTTTGCCCAGAAAAAGAAGAACACATGAGGCAGAGCAGGTCTGGGAAGACAATGTGTTTAGTGTTGAAAGTGGACTTGTGGGGTGTACGTGCCAGTGGAGCAGAGAGTTCAGTCAGGGTACAGGCTGGGGAGAGTGTAGAATGACAGGGGAAGGACAGTAGAGGGAGCCTGGGGAGAAAGACGCCATGAAAGACTAGGGGAGTGCTCTTTGAGGCACAAGATCAAAAAACTTGGGTCCCAGGAACCAATGGGGCAGGAGAGACCTAGGAGGAAAAGCAGATTGCCTGAGGGGCTCCTGGGATGAGGCCATTGGGAAGCCACTGATGCCCTTGGCAAGGGTGCAGCTCCAGGAGGAGGGGGCAGAAGCCAGGGGCTTGGGGAGTGAGTGGCACAGACACAGTGAAACGGAAGGAAGTAACATTGCTCTAGCCTGTATGGCGCCTTGTGCGAGGTGGACCAGCTCAGTGACAGAGGGACGCAGTTGGCCTTGAGCCACAGTGGGGCACGTGCCTGCCTTGGTCCTGCGAGTGTGGACCAGCCCTTCTAGAAACTGACTGGGGAGGAAGGAGAGGAACAGTCATTAACCAAGGGGGATGCTGGACCAGCAAGGGACTTTTTTAGGATGTGAGAGCCTGGTGCCAGCTGACTCAGATGAAGATGGAGAGTCCATGAGGAAAGAGTACAGGACAGGAGCCTGCAGCCTGCAGGAAGCTGGGTGGCGGCCCTGGCAGGAGGGTCAAGGCTAGTGTTGTTGTCTTGAGTTTGGGGGGCTGGGTGCTGACGGGGAGCAGGATTGTATGTTGAGCCTGGAGCCTAGGGCCCCGTGTGTCAGTGGTGCTGCAGACAGGAGTTAGCTGAGAACCTCTGCTTTGGGGCTGGGGAGAGGATGCCCAGAAGGGACACCGACCCTGCCTGTCCTGGGTCACCAGTGGCTCCAGTGCCCAAGCCTGGGTGACACACAGACTGCTGGGCAGTGGGTCTAGAACCGGGCAGGCCAGGCTGGGGATGGTCTTGGCACAGAGCCTTGGTTTACTTTTTTTTTTTTTTTTTAATTTGGTTGTGCAATGTCTTAGTTTCGGGATGCAGGATTTTTAGTTGCAGCACGTGGGATCTAATTTCCTGACCAGGGATTGAATCCCGGCTCCCTGCACTGGGAGCATGGAGTCTTAGCCCCTGATCACCAGGGAAGTCCCTTGTTTACTTACAATTTTACTTTTTATTATGGAATATTTTTAAACACACCCCAAAGTTATGGGAAACTCAAACTCTCATACCTATCATTTAGTTTCAACAGTTATTACTATTGGCAATGTTATTATCCCTTCTTTAAGTACCTTTTAAAAATTAAAAAAAAAATAGACAATTTTTTAGAGCAGTTTTAGATTCATAGCAAAACTGAGTGGAAGGAACAGATTTCTCATACACTCCCTGTGAAAAACTTTTTTACTTGAAAATAATTTTAAACTTATAGAACTTGTAAGAACAAGTTTATTTTTAAATAATGTTTTTATTAGAGAATATATTCTCAGAATGAATATAGAAGAAAATTAAGGTCCTCATGATCCCACCACCCAGACAAAGGTACTGTCCTTGTTTTGTTGTATTGGGTTGGCCAAGAAGGTTGTTTGGATTTTTCCATAAGATGTTTAAAAAACCTGAACCAACTTTTGGGCCAAACTAGTATTTTCTTCCAGTCTTTTTTCCATGTTTACACACATATTTTCAATTGGACTGCTGCATCTAGCAACTAAATGCCTTCCTGTCTTGTGTGTTAGCCCGAGGGCCTTCGCCCCCAAATCCCTGCACAGAGTGAGCCGAGAGCAACAGCAGTCCATCTGAATTGTGATGTGTGATTGCCCTCATTCCCTGGTTTCAGCTCATTCCCTCCTCTCTGGCACCCCTTTACTTTTTGTTTTTCTTGGGTAATACTAGTAGATTTCTGGCGGGGTGAGGTGCCCAGTGCTCCTTGGACCACCATCTTGCCCGCCTCCCATTCTCATCTCTCCGGAATTAGGGCACCCGTGAGTCTTTCTTCCCCACTTACCTGAGAACTCTGTGAGGGCAGGGCTCAGATCTGATTCATCACCCAACGTGAAGCAGAGTTAGCCTCAAGAAATAGGTCTGGAATGGAACCAACCCGCTTCTTCGGCACTGCCCATCCCCATCTAGCTTCAGACTAGACTCAGAGCCTTACACACACTTACAGCCGCCAGCATGGTGTGTGGCCCAGGGTAGGTGCTCGATAAATGGCTGTTACTGCTGCTACTAATAACCTGGAGATTTCCATCCGTGTCAGAGCTCCCCTGGCATTTCCATCTTCCCTTTCCTGCCTTCCCCTCCTTCTTCTGGATGGTAAAGCAGAGACCACTTTGACACACCAGACGGAAGGAGCCACCCTTTGTCCCCTGTCTTCCATAAGTCAGGAGCAAAGCTGAGTTGGCCGTGGATTCCAAAGCAGCAGCTCCTGTGCCGAGGCTGTTTTATATGTTTGCATTCCTCAAGATACCAGTTATCATTAGCAGCAAATTAAAGCTATTTTGGGATCAGTTCAAAGCTGCCTTTGAGGTATTTTAAGTTGGACAAAAGTCCTCTATGTGTCTAGCTTTAAGTGAGCGTCCTGATGTCATTAGAAGCCCACTTGTACTTGGAGACTACAATCTGTATACCTTGATTTTTGTGAACGTTTCATAATTTCAGGATTGTTTGTTAAAAGTGAGTTCATGTCTCCAGAGCTGTTTGGACTACCTGATGAGTCCTGCTGCCAACCTCAGTTGGCATCATCCCCCATGGGGATGGGAAACAGGGGGATCTTCTGGGGTCTTCCCTTAGAGCCAGTCCCTGTCGCCAGGTAGAACTCCTGCCCCTAGGGAGGGTGGCAGAAATCAGAGAAGGGAGGGATGAGGGCTTGGTCCAGGCTGGGGGCACCAGGAATCGGGAAGAAGGCGGGAGCCTATTTTGGAGGGTCTAGGTTGGGAGGAGGGGAGTGGGGAAGGCCTTCCGAACACCTTAAGTAATCTTCATAGTTGACTGAAAGATTAAAAACAGGGGAAGAACTGGTTTTGGCATATTGAACTTCTAGGGACTCAGCCAGAAACTTGTTCTGACCAGCTGTTGGTTGGTCCTGGCCTTGGCCCTGGGTCTGGAGGGCTGGCAGTGGCTTTAGGCCTGGGATCACTGTTCCCTAAACTTCTCTGGGACCCTCCAGTGTGATGGTCTTGCAGGCTGCTGACAAGGGGAGTTCAGCTGGTGGGTTGAGCAGGGCGGCATCCAGGTGGAAGGCTTTTAAACCAGGTGGTAGATGAGTGTCGAGGGGGTCACAAATGGGAGAAGGTGGTTCTGGAACAGTGGAGAACGGGGGCAGGGAGCTGGGGCAGGAATACTCTGTCCCCGAGCTGTGCCCAGGATCCAGGGTGGGAAACACACAAGGAAAAGCTGCCCTTGCGCCTTTGGCCACAGGTGATGTGAATGCCGGGTGTGGGATTCCCACTCAGAACAGCAGGCCTGGCCGTCCAGGGGCTGTGGTTTGGGGTTCGGGCACCTGCCAGTGCCGTGGATTTCCCCACATGCCTGGCTTGGGTCAGAGCCCACCCAGATGCCCTTGGATTCTGATCTGAATCCCTAACTAGATTTTCGTGCACAATTCACTGCTCTGCCCCTCTTTTCAGCTTGAGGACCTGATGCCACCACCCACTTAAGCAGGACACCGGAAGCAGCTGGGTCCCCACCTCCCAGGAGCTGTGCCATCAACCCTCCCCAACCCCACATTCACATCAACCCTCGGACAGGGCCTTGGGGGGAACGGGCCAGGTGGGAGCTGCAAGGAGCGAGGCAGGCTGAGGGAGTTGCTTGTGGTGGGAGAGCCTGCAGGCAGGAGAAACAGAGGGCATCGTGTCTTTGGCCCCGCACAGTGAGGGCAGAGGGTGGGGGCAGAAGGCGGTGTGACCTACTTTCGAAGCAGTGTGGCTGTGACTGGGGCTCTTCAAGTGGTCAGCCTGCACACACACGTTGGTCTTAAACTCTTCAAAACCAGGCTGTTAACCAGCTGTATCCTGTTTTCATTAGCGTGTAAGCCACGGTGATGGGACCTGCCTAGTTTTCTGGGCCAGTAAGTATGCCCAGGGGCTAATAAACTGCAGGTGCCTCCAATAAATATGGTTTTAATACTTAGTGTAAATGTGTATGCAAAGAAATCTGTGAAAAGAAAGGTGGGAGCTGAGTTCTATATGCATGTTACATAATTGCTTAGTCGTTTTGAGCTGAGAACTAGAGTGTGACTGTGTGTTTGGTGTGGATTTTACATGCACAGGATGTGAGCACAGTGTGTGTGGGGTGCGTTTTTGTGGACACGTGTATATGTGTGAGGGCTTCCCCGGTGGCAGGAGACGCAAGAGACATGGGTTCCACCCCTGGGTCAGGAAGATCCCCTGGAGTAGGAAATAGCAACCCACTCCAGTATTCTGGCCTGGAAAATCCCCTGGACAGAAGAGCCTGGCAGGCTTCAGTCCACGGGGTCACAGAGTCGGAAACAACTGAGTGACTGAGCATATATATATGATGCGTGGTAAGGAGGGTGTGTAGTGTGTGTGGGTATGTATGTGTGTGTTTGTGTGTGTATGTGTGTGCTAAATCGTTTCAGTCATGTCCGATTTTGCCTGGAGTGGGTTGCTGCGCCCTCCTCCACGCGGTCTTCCCAACCCAGGGTGCAAACCTGTGTCTCTTACATCTCCCGCCTTGGCAGGAGGGTTCTTTACCACCAGTGCCCCCTGGGAAGCAGGTTTGATCCCTGGATCAAGAAGATCTCCTGGAATAGGAAATGGAAACACACTTCAGTACTCTTGCCTGCAGAATCCCATGGACAGAGGAGCTTGGCGGGCTTCGGTCCATGGGGTCACAAAGAGTCGGATACAACTGAGTGACAGCATATATGTGTGATACGTGGTAAGCAGGGTGTGCGTGTGTGCATGTGTGTATGTCCATGTGTGTATATGTCCATGTGTGTGAAGTCCCATCAGATGGGTTGGAGACACAACCAGCTACATAATTTACAGGGCCTGGAAAAAATGAGCGTGGGGCTCTTTGTTCCAACTACTGGGAATTTAAAGTCAGCAGCACATCAGACCAACCCTGGCCTTTCTGAGAGCAGAGTCCCTGGGACTTCACAGGTTGGATGCTCATGAAGCCGTCCCCACTTAGAGAAAGTGCACCTTCTGTCTCCCCTCAACCTTCTTTATTGCCTTGAAAACTCCTTAAATTTGTGTCTGCTCTTGCCCCATCCAGTTCCCAGGGTGACCTTGATCCTGGGAGTGCGGGGCGCCGGCCAGAGGCAGCTGGAGAGGAGCTGCAGAGCCCCTTATCTGGGCACAGCAAGGGCTGGTGGTGCCTTTTCTGCCCCTCCTGGTGTTACATCTGGGCCTCACCCAGAGCCCTGGAATCTGTAGGGTGTCTCCAGGCTCTTTGTTCAAAATGACCTCCTGAGAATGCCCAGGCCCCCTCCCAGGCCCCCCCACTTCCCACTCTGCATCCCAGGACCCCCCTAATCTCAGAACTTGAGGGGTTTGGCTCCTCTCTGGGTCCCACTGTACCCCAGCAGTGGTCAGGCAGAAGAAACAGTAAAGAGAAGGGGAATGAGGCTTCTGGGGTGTCCCCACTGCTCACCAAGGGCTTCAATTCTCAGGGGCCCCCGATGGGCCCTTTCATGGGCTTATAATGCGTCACACGCCACCCCCCACCCCGCCCGACCCCTAGGGCTGGGGAGGGATGAAATGGCAAAGGGGAGGCAGGGAGTGGGGCCAGCAGAGCTCAGAGCCCCAAAATCTCAATGAGGGTGTGGAGGGTGGGGACCCTGTAAACCCTTCCTGTTTAACCTCCTCTTGGGATGTGCCTGCCTCCAAGCACACTTTGGAGATGCCAATGGGTAATAATGAGGGTGTTCCCACCCCAATACCTATATTTATCAATAATTAACCACGATTTCCTGGGTCCTGGGAGGAGGCAGTGGCACCTGGCCTGGCCTGGCTGGGCTGCGCATCAGTTCAACACCGACACGGCAAACCCAAGGTTCCTGAGTGGTTCTGAGGTGTTCCAGGGATGGGCCTCTCCCAAGGCTGAAGGGAGCTGGAGAACTGAGGTCACTATTTTCCTGATCTTCACGAGAGAACCTCCCTAATCCAACCCTTGCCAGCTCGCCTAATAACCATGAGGTCCCCTGTGTGCTTCTGTCTTGGGGACCCCAGGTGGGACTGTGTGGACAGCTAACCTAGAGGGGTTCGCTGAGGAGGCCCTCAGGTCCAAGGACCCAGAAGAATAAGGGCTGTGGGGGAGCGTGAGGCAAGGGGGGCTGGAGAGGGGACTTGGGCACAAGTGGTTGGGCAGGAGTGGAGATGCTAGAAGCTTGTTAATCACTGGCTGTGGTGCTTTGCCTGCCCCAGAGAGAGTGACCAAGGTCTGCAGGCAGGAATGTGATGACAAGCTGGCTTTCCAGAAAAAGGGGGGCTTGATTTAGAATTTGCCAATTTCTGTGGTATAAATGCTCCCACCAAGTCTGGTTTCAAGCTGCCAGTTGGTTTAAGACTAACTCAGAAAATTCTCAAATATTTAGCCATCAGCTCTCATTGCCCACTAGATCACTGCCCCCTTCAGAGGCCATCAACAGCAAAGCCCAGGACCTAGCCGGATGCCTCTCTGAGCCCAACACACCTGCTTCCCTGCCTTTATTTGCAAAATGCCGTTTCATGCACTGGGCACCTTGGGCCTGAGACAAGCCATTTAGCCATTCAAGCTCCTTGTTTTTCAGAATGGTGGAGTATGGCAGCTGGTCTGTCCTGCAGGTTGTCCCGATGCTCACTGGGGGGATAGACATTGAATGACTTGGCCAAAGTGTACACCAAACCCAATCAAGTGAGGACCATGACCCAGGTCCTGAAAGGCCACAGTCGGGGCATCCAGCAGTCCTAGTTGCTAGTTGAGAAGCCACCTTATTTCTTACTTCCCTCGGTCACATGCCAGCCTCCTAACTCATTCCCACTTCCAGGGGACCAAGGGTTCAAGGTGATGAATACCAGGGAGCCACTAAGTCAGTACCTGGGCCACAGAACAATGCCCATTCCAGGGACTGGGAATCTATCCACA
Source organism: Bos mutus (assembly GCF_027580195.1). Lineage (NCBI taxonomy): Eukaryota > Metazoa > Chordata > Mammalia > Artiodactyla > Bovidae > Bos > Bos mutus. Next base: position 38,462,791 of record NC_091627.1, read on the forward strand.
AACATCCACTTGCAGAAGGGGCTTCCTGGTCTTGTGGGTGCAGGGCCGTTTCTCTGGGTGCAGGTTTTGCATTGTGCAATCCTCTAGGAGACCCACCTGCCCAGTGACTCCACTTCCCCCTCCTCTGGGTTTCTGGAATGGCACGATGGCCCCACCTCAGCCAGGCAGCTGTGATGAGAGGTGTTGACCCAGCTGCCTCTGTGCTGGCTCACTGTGTCAGGTGTGAGGGGCTGACACAGCCACAGGGGCTAAGGGTCTTCTGGCATAGTCAGAGGCCCTGGGGCCAACCAGGGACTGGACCCAGGACTGGAGCCAGGGTCCTCTGGAATTCAACCAGGTACCACGTGATCAGTGGGACAGGGAGTTGGTGAGAGACAGGCTCTGGGCCAGGAAAAACAGCCCAGAGCCACAGGTGTGCTGCTGGTTCTTGCTCCTCTCCTGTCTTCATCTCTCCTGTTTGGTGACAGCACTCAGCAGGCTTGGAGCCCAGGAAAGAGCACCTACTTGTCCCAGAGTCAGTTTCTACTGGGCCTGGAGGCAGTCGTACATGGGCAGGACACAGACTTATGAATGAACCACACAGCACACTGCCATGGTTGTCACCTGGGAGTGGGCACAGAGTAGAGGGCTCTGTGGAGGGGTGGCATTTAAACAGGGTCATCAATGTGGGCCCCCCAGTAGCCCCAGTCACCCTGCACAAGCCCAAATCAGACTCCAGCCATGAACTCCCAGATCTGTCTTCTGGGTATCCATGGGGTGCCCTGGGACAGCTCTTCACCCTCCCACCCCCAAGCCCCGCAGGAGGTCCCACAGCCAGCCTCCTCCATCTAAAGCCATCCAGACTCTCACTGCTGGCTCTGCCAATACAGTGGGTGCTTCCCCCTCTTGGAATAAAAAGGAGTGGAATTCTCTTGCTGCTCTTTCCATAAATGCCCAGATGAAGAGGTGGTCTGAATAACCTGGGGAACAGACTCTTACAAAGGTTTCTGGAAGGTGAGAGGGGAGAAGCCGAGGAGGGGGCCTGCCCAGAGCTAGAGTCAGAGCCTGACTCCAGGTTCTGGCACTCACTCCCAGAAGGCAGAATGACTCTGAATTAGGTGTGATCAACCAGGGAAAACTACTGTAGCAATTGCATTCATGGAAAATGTGTGCATGTGTTCCCTCATTTAAAGAAACTATTTATGGGCATTCTTGATCCTGGGGACTCTCCTCCATCTCTCCAGAGAATCTTATGGGATTCTGTACTTGGTTCAGAGCTCATGAGAAACACCCAGCCCCTCACTTCAATCAGAGCAGAAACATAGTAAATGTAAGCTCCTTCCCCTTAACCACTCAAAGGGGGTCACACGAGGCTGAGGGCAAAGGGGCCTCCCCAGTTTAGAAGCTGATGGTCCCTGGTCCCTGCCTCTGGTCCCTGACTCCACCTTCCTTTAGCTGATGACAAACACCTGGATGTCGTAACGTCGTCCTGTCCTCATCTGTTATTCTGGGACACAGGCTCGGGAGGGTACCTGAGGAGGCCCCCTCTGACCCAGGCTGGCCTTCGTGGGCTGCCCGCGGCCTGTCCCGTTGATGGATGCAGAAGGGCGGGGCACTGATCCTGCCCGTCGAACAGGATGCTGGAGGGAGGGGGAGTGGGAGGAGCAGGGGCGGAGCTCCCAGAACAAAGGCGAATGGGGAGCCGTGGGGGGCCCAGGCTGGGTATCAAAAAGGCTCTGTAGCGTGAGCAGGCCACAGCTCTGCGCCCAGCAGTCCATCAGACAGCCTTCGCCTGGTCCCTCCAGCCTGCCAATAGCCGGCACCCAGAAACAGTCTGCTTAGAGAAGCCTTGTTCTCCAGCGTGATTGCGCTGACACTGCTCTGTGGCTTTCTCTACCTGCTGTGGGTTGTTGCTGCAGTTCCAGAAGGGAGCAGAGGGATGGCCGGGAGCGGAGTCAGGAGCCAGGAGCGAGCCTTCGTCCCAGAGCCTTTCGATGGAGCCAGTGTGGCCCCACACCTCTGGCTGCATCGCTTTGAGGTCATCAACCACCTCAACCACTGGGACGACATCACCAAGCTGAGGTTCCTGAAAGAGTCCCTCAGGGGAGACGCCCTGGGAGCCTTCAATGGTCTCAGTCCCGAGGACCAGGGAAACTACGGGGCTGTGAAAGAGACCCTCCTGAAGACCTTCGGGGGGCCCGAGGCTGCCCACAGCCACCTGCCCAAGGAGATCGTCTTTGCCAACAGCATGGGTAAGGGCTACTACCTCAAGGGGAAAATTGGCAAAGTGCCCGTGAGGTTCCTGGTGGACTCTGGGGCCCAGGTCTCCGTGGTCCACCCGAGCTTGTGGGAGGAGGTCACCGATGGCGACCTGGATACACTGCGGCCCTTTGAGAATGTGGTGAAAGTGGCCAACGGGGCCGAAATGAAGATCTTGGGCGTCTGGGATACAGTAGTGTCCCTGGGCAAGCTGAAGCTGAAGGCAGCCTTCCTAGTGGCCAACGCAAGTGCAGAGGAAGCCATCATTGGGACCGACGTGCTCCAGGATCACAACGCAGTCCTGGACTTCGAGCATCGCACTTGCACACTTAAAGGGAGGAAGTTCCGCCTTCTGCCGGTGGGAGGGTCCCTGGAAGATGAGTTCGACCTGGAGCTCATAGAGGAGGAGCCCTCCTCAGAGGAGGGGGGGCAGCAACTCTCTTGTTGAGAAGCCCCCTTTGCCTCATCCCTCAGATATTGGCGGGAGGACCCACTGTGGTGGAGGGGACAGGCACGTCTCCTCAGGGGGTCACTGGACTTGGCCAACCCTCTGAAACCAACTCCCCCCCCTCATGCCCCCCTCCCTTTTCTTTCTCCCCTCGAGGCTCCTCCCTCTGCTGCTGCTGAGTCGCTTTAGTCGTGTCCAACTCTGTGCGACACCATGGACTGCAGCCTACCAGGCTTCTCCGTCCCTGGGATTCTCCAGGCAAGAACACTGGAGTGGGTTGCCATTTCCTTCTCCAACTGCAGGGGCCTTTATCTGCCCTGGTTAGGGGAAGCTTCCATTGGAAAAGGAACAGGTGAGGAGAGTAGGTTGGCTGTCTCAGAGGGGAGAGGTCCTTGTGATTGTCACACTGCTGTTGGTGGCCAAGACTTGGCGGCTAGAAGAAGGTTCCAAAAAGGCTACAATGATGGTCTTTGAGAGAGGACTGGGGACCCCTTCCCTGGAGATGTGGCTCGATCACCTGTGGGCCAGGTAGTCTGACTCGACTGGGCTAGATCCTGGCTGCAGAGTCCTTACAAGAAAGACCCAACCCTCAAGGCCAAGGTCATGGCTGCTTTGGGATTCTTCACTGTTGGGTCTTCCCACCTGCAAACTGTATTTCCTTCTGTCATTTGCTTTGAAACCCACTGCGTCTTGTGCCAATAATTCATGACTTCAAACAGCAATAAAGAATGACTCATGGAAAAACCATGTAATGTGTTGATTGGGGATGAATGCAATGGATGTGAGAGGTTGGGGAAAACAGGGAATGAGTGGTGAAGAGAAGGAAGGTTCAAGTATTTTCAGAGGGTCTCGCTAGAAAACAGAAGAGAATACATGTACAGAGACAATATAGCTTGGATTTTCCAAGACAACCTCGATTTCAAATAGCTTGACTTATTTCCTCCATAATTCTTGTCATGCCTAATCTAATCCAATCCTGATTCCTCTAATCATTACAAACTGCAATATTTTAGTATCCAACTTGCCTCTTATACCCAAGAGTGACCCTCAAGTTGTGGTCTTGATTGGGGATTGGAAAATTACGGTTATTGTAAACAACTGATAAAGTCTCTGCCTGGAAAATAGGTTCTTACAGCCACCTGGGAGCCAGGACTTGGAGACAGAAAGCATGATTGGGGGCCAAGTGTTACCCTGCCTGGGGCAGCCCAAGGGCATTCTGCAGGACAGTGGAGGTGGGGTGGGGGGAGGACACTCCAGATCCAGGAATGCGGTACCTCTCTCTTAGGGGATCTACCTCATATTTGCATCCAGGTTCCTGCCCCTCTCTCTAGAACTCAGTGGGACTGGGACTCTGAAAACTCCCTGGTGCAAAGGGAGGCTAAGTGTGCAAAGCTTAAAGAACTTTGATGGGAGGCGGGAAGGGTCTTCTCCCTACATGAGGGTGGAATGAGCCTCTCCTGGGAGTTTCCATCTGGACATTCATGAGGGAGAGGGGAACAGCCTGAGTGGGAGTCAGAGGTGGGGATGAGCTTTATTCTAAGAAGCCTTTGGGGCCTTGACCTTGAACCTGTCTGAGCCGAGAGTAGTTGCTCCTCCCTCAGATTCCAGCTGTGATTCTCCTGGAAACTGCAGCACCCCCGGTCCCTAAGCCCCTTCTCCCCAGCATCCTAACAGGGATTGGCTACATCAGCCACAGGGCGCGTGGGGCAGCAGCGGGTGCTGGATTGAGCGGAAGTTCTTCCTCAGGAATGTGAGGACCAGGGAAGTGTCAGCCCAGCCCTGGCCCTTGCCTTGGAGCCGAGCGGAAGGGGAGAAGGAGGTGGTCTCCTGGTATTCAGGTCCCCCATCCCCCATCTCAAAGTTGGTTTTCAACGCCTGACAAATACATCTCTCCTAGGCCAAACCCTCCCCAGAGGGGACAACCTAGGTGGCACCTCCCTGTGACCTATTTTCCTCTAGGTCCCTCAGATCCTAGGTACCTGCTGGTCTGGAGGAGGGAAGGGAAAGAGTGGGTGGGAGGGGAACAGGTGAATGGGGAGCTGGGTGCCAGGCTAGAATTTCAGGGCAACACCCAAGTTGTTCCCCACGGACGCAGGCTGCAGAGCCCTGCCTGTATGAACAGGGGCAGGATGACCTGTGTCCCCGCCACAGAGACCCTTCGTGCCCTGCTATGAGTGAGTCTGAGTCACCAGGCTCTCAGCTGGCTCTCTCTCCTGGGGGAAGCGAGCACCGGGTGGGCCCAGCCAGACTGACATCACAGCACAGGCCTCCTGGAGGAAGATTGGTTCCTCTTACCTGGAGACCGGACTGAGACAAGAGTTGCTGTGTGTGTGAAGGGAGCCTGGGTTGCAGGACCAGGACGCTGCTTCCTGGGAGCAGAGTATCGAGGGGGAGGGTGGTAAGCAGCCGGGTACAGTGGGTTTTGGCCACACATCTCAGAGGGCTTGATCTCTGGGTGGGGAGTTGCACCTAACTTGTATGAAAGTGTTTGAACTGTGAAGGAGCAGCAAGATTCACCTGGCTTCTGGGAACAGGACAGAGTAGAGGAACAGCAACAAATTCAGCTTGGCAGCCATGGCAGTATTCAGACTTTGGGTCTGAACTTGAGACAGTGGATAGGAGAAGACAGAAACAGGTGAGGCTGTGAAAGTCTAATTCTGGCTGCCTGTCAGAATCACTGGGAGGATCAATAAAATCCACTTCTTCCTGGTGGTCCTGTGCAGCTAGGCTCAAGAAGGCCTGGTCTTAATCCCAGCTGTATCTACCTCATTGAGACCCAGAGGGTGGTCCCTGGGCCAGCAGAAAGGCATTGTGAGCATCACCTGGGAGTTGTTAGAAACAGAGGCTCTGAGCACCAACCCAGACATGCAGCAGAACTTGCACTGAACAAAATCTCCAGGTGATTCTTACACACACAAATGTTTGAAAATTCCTATCCTAGAACTTTCTGATGCCTCTAGTTAAGGGGCAACTCATGATCCCCACCAGACACCCTTTTAAATAGTGACCCAGGTGGCTCTGGGGTAAAAGAATCCTCCTGCCAGTGCAAGAGTCGCAGGAGATGCGGGTTCCATCCCTGGGTCAGAAAGATCCCCTGAAGAAGGAAATGGCAACCCACTCCGGTGTTATATCTTGCCTGGGGAAATCCCATGGACAGAGGAGCCTGGCCTGCTACAGTTCGTGGGATTGCAAGAGTTGGACATAACTGAGTGTGCATGCAAGCACCATATACTAAATGCCTACTAATTCTACTAACTTTGCTAGGTAATTCTTCATGCTTTTTTTTTTTTAAATTAAATTATTTCCCTGACCAGGGATTGAACCTGCACCCCCTGCATTGGAAGCGCAGAGTCTTAACTACTGGACCACCAGGGAAGGCCCAATAATGACCTCTATAGTGAAAGAAAACAATTGTTCTCTGGTCCAGATCCAAGCCAGCCAGCCACACACTGCATTTAGTGGTCACGTCTCTTCAATCTCCTTTAATTTGAACCAGTCCTCAGTCTTTGTCTTTCATGATCTTGACATTTATGAAGAGCCTGGTCGGTTATTTTGCAGAATGTGAACCTACATTTGTGACTCTGATATTTTCTCAGGATTAGATTCAGGTTATGCATTTTTGGTAAGAGTATCCAAAAGTGATATTGTATCCTTCTCAAGTGGATCATATCAGGTGCTGTGGGACACCTATTTATTCCATTACTGGTGATGTTAACTTGAATTAGCTGGTCAAAATGGTGACAGATTTCCCTCTGTAAACTACATGTCTTTTCCCTGTATAATTTTTAAAAATATTTATCTTCTTTATTACTTATTTATTTGTCTGCTCCGGGTCATATTTAGAACACACAAGATTCTTTAGCTATGGCATGCATACTCCTAGTTGCAGCATGCGGATCTAGTTCCCTGACCAGGGATCAAACCCAGGCCCCCTGCATTGAGAGTGCAGAATCTTGGCCTTTGGAGCACAGGGAAGTCCCTTCCCCATATAATTAATGAGTGTCTTCCAGGCTGAAGCTCTGAGACTGTATAAATAGCCTTTCTTATCAGTCACCAATTAGACCCGTCAATGGTCCTGGCCTGCCAATGGTGATTTTCTAATTCTACCCTTCTACATTTGTTAGCTGGCATTCAACTCTGAAGAAGAGTTTTCCCTTCCTGTTTGTTTATTGTTTATTTAAATAATTGTAGACTCACAGACTATTGTTTTATTTGGTGAGCTATACTCTGTTACTATCATTCTGATGCTCACATTGTTTTAAATTTGGCCTTGGGAAACTCTTCAGACTGGTTTTTGTCTTTCTGGGACATGTCCCTACCATCATCTGAGCCCTTCTTTATTTATGTTCCAGGTTCATCTTGTACCTTCCCTGAACCACCCCTGAAACTGGCCATTTCTCCAAGACCCCTGGTTCCTTTAGGTGGAGTCTGGTATTTAGAAACCAGGACCTGGGTGTTGGGTATGCTTGTTACTACTAGGGTGTCAATACTCTTAGATGCTCTCAGTAGTCAGAACTAAGAAAAAAATAGTACATCTATGTATGCTTCTGTATGTATCTCTCAATATATATATATGTGTGTGTGTGTGTATATATATATACTCTCTATATATATTTAAAATTTGAGTTCACACTGAACCTCCAATTCCAACCCAGCACCATAGAGTTTATTCTAATCTCCCTCCTTTCCATATTTGCAACTTCTTTCTCCAGTGAGAAATCTGATCCCGGGTTACTTATTTGCTCAATTCTAAGTACCCAGAGAGTAGTTTCAGAATTGCTAACCCATAAGCCTATGAAAAACAAAGCCAGAAGCAACCAATTATTAATCACCTACTCAATGCCATGTGTGGGTGGTCCTTGGCAACAAATAAGAAAGATAAACAATGAAATTAGACTGCAGTCATCACAAGGCGAGTTAAGGCTCCCAGGTGTGCTTAGGTGCCCATCTGTGGCCATTAGTTTACCTTGAGGACATAATGTGTCCATCAGGAGGGCAGTTGGGGGCAGAGACCAAAGGTCACACATCCTTCTCTTACGGCAATGCTGAGGGAGTGGCCAGCCTCAATGCTCCAGAGAGGTGACCTGGCCTACCCACCTGGTCCTCAGTCCCCGAGGAGACACTGAGGCAGCTGTCAGAGCTGATGCCACCACATGTTTTGGTCCCATCAGGCACTGTCCTGGCCAGAATCCACTGCTACCAAGCAACCCTAGGTAATACGTGTGGATTCCCTGGCTTGGTGGCAAAGAGGACCGGCCTTGCTCAGGCCACTATGACCACCCACTCCACCTGGCTGTTGCTTCTCGCTGTGGACTCATAAATTGGTTCTTGAGTTCTGACTGCTCAATTTTGTGGGCCAGCCTTGCCTAAACCTGGATAGGGGTGAATTCTCCACCTGCTGCCTGTGGGACTTGCCTGGGGCCAGCCTTGCCCTGGCCTGTCTCTCTGAGCATCACTTAGAGCATCTTCCAGCCCTGGGAAGGGTGTGAAGTGAGCCCTGCCCTCCAGGGATTCACAATCTGAAGAGGAGGAAGGCAGCCGGACAAAGGAAGCCCAAGCCTTAGAGTGGCCCAGCGTGGCATCCCCTCCTCATGCCCATGTGCGCATGGGCACAGGGGGCTCATGTGGTGGGGCTGGGGGTCAGGAAGGGCTCCAGAAATCTTTAAGTTGAGTCCTGAAAGACAAGTGGTTGTTCCCCAAGACGATGCAGGGTAGAGGGAGAAATGTGAGGGGAGGGAGGGAGACAAGCTGGGCTGGTGCTGGCTAACAGGGTGACTTGGGTTGGGGACAAAGGGGCAGGGTCCTAAATGGCCTTTGAGGAAACTCCAGAAAGCCAGGAATAACCAACGCTGGGTTTCTTCAGCTCTGAGATGCACTCAATTCAAGAGTGCATTATAAATTTAGTATTTTTTTAAATTCTATTTTATTTTTAAACTTTACATAATTGTATTAGTTTTGCCAAATATCAAAATGAATCCGCCACAGGTATACATGTGTTCCCCATCCTGAACCCTCCTCCCTCCTCCCTCCCCATATCATCCCTCTGGGTTGTCCCAGTGCTCTAGCCCCAAGCATCCAGTATCGTGCATCGAACCTGGACTGGCATCTCATTTCATACATGATATTTTATATGTTTCAATGCCATTCTCCCAAATCTTCCCACCCTCTCCCTCTCCCACAGAGTCCATAAGACTGTTCTATACATCAGTGTCTCTTTTGGAGAAAGAAAAAATAAACCTTGTAAACATTAACGTATGTACCGATGGTTAACGTATGTACCAACTTTAAAAGTGGTAAAATGTGTTTGTGGAGGATGCGGTGGTGGTGGTGGTGGTGGGTCCTAAAGGAAACACTTGGTTTCATCTTGAGTACCAACTCAGATCCACGCAGCTGCCTGCTCGGAGGCACTGCGAAAGATGCTGGGACTGTGTTCAGACACTGCCAGCAAGATGGCACAGTTGATGAGTGATGTCTGTCCTGGGAGCAAGTGTGGAGAATAAGCACCTGCTTTGTCCATTGTGTGCAGTCAGGGGGCTTCATCCACAGGTAAGCGGAAGGCAGGGAAGTGACATGTTGACATCTGCATTTGTAACGCATCCGAGCCTCTCAGCAAACTCAGAGATGTGTGGGAAATGCCACTTAAAGGTATTTTCCCCCAATATTAAAGCTAATTATGTCTTACTCTGAGTCCCCATTCAACTGGGCTCTTAAGACAGTCACTCTCAGTCATTTTGGGGACATTTCCTGCTCTGGATTGGGGAAAGGTCCCAGAATCTTTGGCAGCACCGAAGCCTTGCAGGGAGAGGGGCTGCAAGTCATAGATGCCCGTGTCTCTGTCCACAGGTTCCTTCAGGCCACGTGGCCATGCTGATGTCTGTGCCATGCACGCTTGTACAAGAGGCCCGGGTCTTGGGTCCTGCCATCCTAGGGACGCCAGGCTAGCCACTGCCTGTGATGTCTTGTCACTTCTTTGGGATGAGGCTGCTGAGTGGTGTGAGGGTGTCTCTTCTCTCCAGGACTGACTGCTGTCCAGCCCCTGTCTGGCCAGATCTGTTCTCATCTTTTCTCTCTCACCTACAGGCCTCCCCCTACCTCCCGTTCAGGACACTCGAACATATTGTCATCCGTGGGTTTGGGCAGGCACAAAGGATGGGGAAGGGACGTATCTTCTGATTTACAGGTGACACTGGCTTTTGGCCCAGGGACATAAGAGAGCCCTAAAACCCGGTTACTTGCTCTAGATGGAACAGTCAATGACAAAAGCGCACATTCACATTCTCCTGTGCCACCACCCGCAGATGGAGCACAGGGAACAAGTCGGGGTGGAGGGAGGCTGTCTGGGGTTTTTGTGGGATTTTTGCATTGGCTGACGAGGCTAAGCAGGCTCAGTGGGGAAAGGGGCCGATTCCCAAGATACCAACAGGATTTGGGGAACCTCAGTGATGGGCTATGAGAGGGGGACAAGTCTACGTGAGACAGCAGTTTTGCCCTCAGGGCGCAGTTGGCAACTTCTGGACGTAATTTTGGTTGTTACAGCTCTGAGGGGTTGCTAATGGCATCCTCCAGTGCACGTGACCGCCCCCCTCCAACCCGACCCCCCAACACAGAATTCCCCAGTCCTGCACATCAACAGTGCTGAGACTGAGACTGGCCTGAGGTGACTCGTGGATGCTGATGTGGACGTTTCTTTCTAAGTGTCACAAGACCCCTACAGTGTAGGTTTTACCCCGCTTTAACAGATGGGGAAGTTGAAATAGAGAAAGGTTAATCTGCTGTGTTGCTCTCACGGTAAATGATTGAACTGAGGTTGGCATTGAAGACTGCCTGCCTTTAGAATATTCAGTTCAGTCCACTGGAGCGGTTTGGACAAATGGAGATTCGGCTAAAGTGAATTTAGGTTGTTTGCATCTATTATAAATAGAGCGAGGCAAGACAAAGTGGGTGAAAATAAATTTGAATAGCTGAAATGTTCAACAAAGAGGTCTTCATTAACTAAACAGTGTGTAAGGTATTTGCAGAACTCACTAACGTGTTAACTGTGGTCAGAAACATTCATTGATTCTATCGTTTTATAAAAAAAATTCACAAAAATAATCAAACAAGTAGAGGAGACATATTGGCGTTAAAATAAACTAGGAAGGAAAACCCTCCCTTAAACCTCACCCAAATTCCACAGCCTTTTTTGTTTTGATTGTTGCTTATTATTGCTTGATGAGTTTTTCATTATTTAAATTCCTTTTTCCCCTTTCTTTTACAAAAGCAATACTGCTCGTTTAGGAAAACCAGAAAATTAGGTCAGTCCAAAAATATACGAAGAAACTTTGCAAAGAGCCTTGTGCCCACTCACTCCGCCTAGGTCAGATGTGGCATATTTTTCCAGACCTTTCTCTGTAGACATTCATATGGATGTATTTCCCTTCATTCTTTCTCTTTCACTCTCTAACTCTTGGTTTTCCTTTTCAGCAAAAATAGGATTATGCAGTACTTTTCTGTTTTGTAAACTCATACTTTAATCGGCCAGTCCCCTATTTTTGGACACTCAGATTGTTTCCAACCTTTTGCTGTTACCAACCTCACAATACGGTGATGAAAACGAGCATACTGCAACCACGTGTGACACACACAAACCTCCCAGCTATACTGTTAAGTGAAAAACGCCAGACGCAGATCTGTACGGTGTGATTCCATTTACAAAATATTCTAAAACCAACAAGCAAAACTAGGCTGTGCGTACAGATGTCTACTCAGGAGGAAAGTTATAAAGGCAAGAAAGGATATGATTATAGCAGAAGCAGGGTTGCCCTGTCCTTTTGGGTAACGAGGGTTCTGTGTTGGGAAAGGCCTTTGGGGGTGCCTGAGGGCTGACAGTGTCCTGGTTCTCGATGGGGTCGTGTCTATATGGGTGTTTATAATAATTCACTAAGCAGTACATTTATGTTTTATGGACTTTTATCTATATGTGTAACATTTAATTTTAAAATTTTTAAATGAACAGAATTAAAATATTAATAATTGGCTAAAATATTAACTAGATATTTAAAGCAGAGAGTAAAACTATTCTGAAATTTAAGCAACATACTTGAAAAGGCACAAAAGAATGCACTCCTCTTTTTTTAAATTAATTAATTAATTTATTTTACTTTACAATATTGTATTCATTTTGTCATACATTGACTTGAATCTGCCATGGGTGTACACGTGTTCCCCATCCTGAACCCCCCTCTCTCCTCCCCTCCCCATCCCATCCCTCTGGGTCATCCCAGTACACCAGCCCTGAGCACCCTGTATCATGCATCGAACCTGGACTGCCAATTCGTTTCACATATGATAATTTACATGTTTCAATGCCATTCTCCCATATCATCCCGCCCTCACCCTCTCCCACAGAGTCCAAAAGACTGTTCAATACATCTGTGTTTCTTTTGCTGTCTTGCATACAGGGTTATCGTTACCATCCTTCTAAATTCCATATATATGCGTTAGTATACTGTATTGGTGTTTTTCTTTCTGGCTTGCTTCACTCTGTATAATAGGCTCCTGCATTCCTCTTCAATGCTACATCAAAATTCTAGTTTTTGGAAAGTAAGGTGGAATGTCCTTTTTAGACCAAATTGTCCCTCAGGCTGAATTGTTTTCCTCTAAACTTCTCAATCAAATTATTTGCTATCAAATTGCTTTTATTTTTGGCCAAGTCATCTGGATTATTCTAAAACTCAGGCAATTTCCATGGCTCTCATCGTGCTGCCTTCATTGTGCTTTGATGGTGATAAAGTCCTTAACATGTAGGAGAAAACTCATTCCGAGTCTCACTATCTGCTCTCGGGGCACATGACTTTGGAGACTATTGTCTGCTTCAGCTCTGAATTAGAAGTTCGTCTCTTACTCATTCACTCACTCACCCATCCATCCATCCATCTATCCATTTGTCCATCCATCCATCCCTCCATCCAGCCATTCAAGCATCCATCCATCCAGTGTGCTGGGCACTGGCCTAGGACAGAGCCACAGAGGAGAGTCAAGCCTCTGCTTTTGCACAGCTGTATTCGAATACCAGACAGATAAAAAAATGACTTGTCCTGTGGGGATAAAGAGAAATGAATCAGGGTGGGTGGGCGGTGGATTGAACTGATATGCAGTTTTATGCAGTTTTATGCAAAGGGGGTCAAGGAGTTCTCTTGGGTCAGCTGATGTTTGTGCAGAGACCTGAGTGAAGGGAGGTGGCCGGGCTACCCTTCTAGGCAGAGGCCCAGCCCCTAGGCCAGGGCAGGTGAAACAAAATGAGTGAGGGGTAGGATGGTAGGATCTGAGCTCAGGGAGGGTTGTTGTTCAGTTGCTCAGTCATGTCCAACTCTTTGCAACTCCATGAGGGCCTTTTTGACTGAGTTGGCTCTTTGCATCAGGTGGCCAAAGGATTGGAGCTTCAGCTTCACCATCAGTCTTTCCAATGAATATTCAGGGTTGATTTCCTTTGGGATTGACTGGTGCAATCTCCTTACTGTCCAAGGGGCTCTCAAGAGTCTTCTTTAGCACCACAGTCTGAAAACATCAGTTCTTCAGCTCTCAGCCTTCTTTATGATCCAACCATAAGGATTCTGTCATATACTCTCACATCCATATATGACTACTAGAAAAACCATAGCTTTGACTATATGGACTTTTGAAATCGGCAAAGAGATGTCAGGGAGGGTGGCCAGGACCAGGTCAGGTGGGGACTCAGATGGGATTCAGATGAGACACAGATGTGCTGCTGAGCCAGGTGGAGTTCGGCAAGGGGGTTTGGGCCATTAAGGAAGGCTGAGATCTGAAGTCTGTTTCGAAATGCTCATATATGGGGGTGGGGAGAGCCTGGGGTGGAGTGAGGGGAGCAGAACCAGGCAGGAAGTTTTGCTGCGCCCTGTGCTGTCTTGAGCTGTTAGCCCCCATTCTGGGGGCCCCTACTTGCTCTGGTTTCACCTATGGGCCTCTTTATGAGACCCGAGAGCTTTGCTCTGTGGTAGCCCCTTCACAGGAGAAGGCAATAGCAACCCACTCCCCTACTCTTGCCTGGAAAATCCCATGGATGGAGGAGCCTGGTTGGCTGCAGTCCATGGGGTCGCTAAGAGTCGGATACGACTAAGCAACTTCACTTTCACTTTTCACTTTCATGCACTGGAGAAGGAAATGGCAACCCACTCCAGTGTTCTTGCCTGGAGAATCCCAGGGGCAGGGGAGCCTGGCGGGCTGCAGTCTATGGGGTCTCGCAGAGTCGGACACGACTGAAGCGACTTAGTAGCAGCAGCAGCCCCTTCACCGGAGAAGGCAATGGCACCCCACTCCAGTACTTTTGCCTAGAAAATCCCATGGACGGAGGAGCCTGGTAGGCTACAGTCCATGGGGTCACTAGAGTCGGACATGACTGAGTGACTTCACTTTCACTTTTCACTTTCATGCATTGGAGAAGGACATGGCAAGCCACTCCAGTGTTCTTGCCTGGAGAATCCCAGGGATGGGGAAGCCTGGTGGGCTGCCGTCTATGGGGTCGCACAGTGTCGGACACGACTGAAGCGACTTAGCAGCAGCAGCCCCTTCACAGTGGAGACTTGGCATCCAGCCCACCTGGCGACAGGCCCCTGTGACTGGTGTGTTCATGACTGAACACAGGAGCCTGTACTGTCTCTTCAATTGCATCTGTCCATGACGACGCCCCTTACAGATCCACGACGCCCCTCATGGCAGCCTGTCAATAATGACTGGACCCTGATTCTGTCAGACAGTCTGCGTGCCAAGTTGCTATCCAGGGGTCATCACAGATGTGGAGAATGTGCCAGCCACACTAGACTCCAGGTTCCCACAGTCGTGTTGAATGGCCAAGGGCTGAGGACAGTGTTCCATTTACACTGCCGGGCGCCATCTTGCAGATTGGCCTGTGTCCACTAACCCATGGTCCACTTGGTGGGGCCATGAGTAATTTAATAAAATGCTGACATTTGTGGGTGATTTACTTTTTAAAAATATGCACTAGAGCAGATTCCAGGCTAGTCCTATAAAAACACTATTCTCATTTGCTTTCAATTCAGTGAACTTTCTTGAGTTGGGAAGAAAAGGCGGTGTTCCTTCCGCTTCTGACAGGTGACTCAGACCCAGGTCAACTCTTCCGCTGCCTCCAGCCTGTGTGGAAAGCCCTGGAGGAGCCCAGTTCCTCTAGACGAGGTGGGGTTACCTTCTGCCCCAAGGCAGCTCTCTTTTATATTTTGGCAAATTCATTTCCACTACTTAAAGAAAAACACTTCACCTTCCCTCTCCTCACTGTTGACCCTCAACACCTCACCCTGGCTTAGTCAACCTCACTTCCCCCTGATTGCAAAAGAAAAGACCGGAAACTTTTTCATTATACACAGGCAGTGCTCCTATATGACCGTCCTCTTTGTTCTCTACATGAGTAGATCTGAAATGACTTCCAAATTTACATATATTAAAGTAGGAAACTTTTAAAATAAAAATCAAGGTGAAAGAAAAGACTAGGGGGAATTTAGAACACTAATTACAAATCACATAGTCTCACATAATTACTAAAGGTGAGGTGTGCATTTAACTCTGAGCTTCCCAGCAGCCAAAGCAAGAAGACAAAGATGATCAACTCCATGATTCACCGTTTCTCTGAGGAAACACACACCCTTTCTTCAGGGAAAGCACTGGGATTCTTGCACTGGGTTCTGAATTTTTGCCCCGCCTTAAAGGACCTGAACTGAAGTGAAGTGAAAGTCATTCAGTCACATCTGACTCTTTGTGACCCCATGGACTATAAAGTCCATGGAATTCTCTTGGCCAGAATACTGGAGTGGGTAGTCTTTCCCTTCTCCAGGGGATCTTCCCAACCCAGGGATCGCACCCAGGTCTCCCGCATTGCAGGCGGATTCTTTACCATCTGAGCCACAAGGGAAGCCCAAGAATACTGGAGTGGGCAGCCTATCCCTTCTCCAGCAGATCTTCCTGACCCAGGAATTGAACCGGAGTCTCCTGCATTGCAGGAGGATACTTTACCAACTGACCTATCAGGGAGGCCCTTAAATGATCTAAGTGTGATGAAGAGAGAGGTCCTACCCTGATGATCTGTTTCCATTGAGGCTTTTTCTAGACCCCATGCAGTTACTGCCTGGTGCTGGTCTGCTTGACCAGCAACTGCTTTGACTCAAGCTTTTAACTCCAAAATTGCAGAGAATGTCACCATGTCTGTAGTTGCTCAGAGTTCACACCTGAAGTGTGGCTTTTCCTTGACTGTCTGGCTAGTGCTCTAGCTCTGATTGGTCTGAATTTGCTGTTGGAAAGATGCATGCAAAGGCCGGGACTTGAGCATCTAGCACTCTTTTGATGAGTTACTTGAAAATGTCTCTCAGAGCCACCCCTGCACCGCCTGCTTTCTCTTTGAGGGTTGCCCTTACAGGGCTGGGGGATTCTGGGCTAGTTTTTTTTTTTTAATATTTATTTACTTGGCTGTGCTGGGTCTTAGCTGTGATACACGGGACTCTATGATTGCAGCACGTGAACTCTTAGTTGCGGCATGTGGAATCTAGTTCCCTGACCAGGGAGTGAACCTGGGCCTGAACCTGGGCCCCCTGCATTGGGAGCTTGGAGTTTAGCCACTGGACCACAAGGGAAGCCCCATGTCAGGGAAGTCCCATTAGGGCTAGTTTTGCCTTTCTGAGCAGCACCCCGGGTGAGGGACCACCTGAAAACTGTGGCGGTCCCCCACAGTCAGTCACCTTCTGTCCCTGAGTCAGCCTTTCTCTGCTCCTCCTCTCAGTTTAACCACTTTCTGTCCACAATTTGTTGTCTAAACAGCACAGTCAGAATGACATATTTGAACACTTCCCTACCCTCTAATGTAATTTTACTTTCCAGGCTGATTTCTTTCTGAAAGTCAGAACTTTGTTTCCTTAAAATCTGTTGCATTCCTGACACTCCTCCAGCTCCTATCCTTGCTAGTGAACTAACTCTCATTGCTCAAAGACACTAAACTTTCTGACCACCAGGCCCTGGACTTTCCACACCATGTTTCCCTTAATTCCCTCAACAGCCCCAAGAAGTAAATACTATTATATGTTCACTATGCAGACCCAGGAAACTAGAGCCAGGTCACCCAGAGTGGAAAGGGTGGGATCCTTCTGAGCAGAGTGTGTGTGTTTGACCGTCACCTGGGACCCCCTTCTGAGGCATCTAAGGGACACAATGCTCCTCCTGAGGACCTCTCCTCCCACTTGGCCATCCTGCTTGTCTTCATGGATCAGAATTCTCTCTGGTGTTTCATGAAAACATCTTCTGCCTTCTGGGAGGTGGGAATATCAACCAGGCAAGGCAGGAGTTAGTCAGACATTGTGTTTTTAACTGAACAAACTTCCCAGCAGATGGATGTTGGGTCTCCTATCCCCCTGCCCTCTGTGCAGGGCTGGGGACAGCCTCCAGGTGTCTTCTCTCCCAGGTCATGCTTTCTCTGAAGGCAGGCGGATCCTTGACACAGAGCTCTCTGCTTTGACTGTCCTCGCCCACCTCTGCCCCAGGTGCGGCCAAAGGGATTCTATAAAAGAACACCCCACCACCATCCCAAGGCTTCTCAGGGGGCGCTAGTGGTAAAGAGTCTGCCTGCCATGCAGGAAACTTAAGAGATGGGGTTCAATCCCTGGGTCAGGAAGATCCCCTGGAGGAGGGCATGGCAACCCACTCCAGTATTCTTGCCTGGAGAATCCCATGCACAGAGGAGCCTGGCAGGCTAAAGTCCATGGGGTCACACAGAGTCAGACACGACTAAAATGACTTAGCACACATGCTGAGGCCACAGTGAACCCCTTCAACCCTCCAAGTTCCCCAGCCATCAGCTCTTCCGTGGTCTTGGGGCCACTGCCTTGGCTCCAGTGCTGGTTCTTACCTCAGTTACCCACCAAGTCTGGAGCCTGTGTTCACAGAGATGCTGCCTTTGCTCCCAAGGAAGGAGGTTGGAGGAAGCTCCAGCTAGACAGAGCTTACCCTCCAATCTGCCTGAAGGAGGGTCCCTCACTCTCTTCCTGCATGTGGCTTCCTTTCCCTTTGGGCAGCCTGTCACCCCTAGTCAGCAGCCCCAACCACTTTGTCTGGGCTCCACACGGCCACTCCACAAGTCTCACCTGGGACAGAGGGGGCAGAGAGCGGACTTTCCACCCAGTCAATGCTGAGCCCTGAACAGGATTTCCTGTGGGGCCCTTGAGCCCTGGAAGCTGACTATCCCAAACAGAGGGGAAGGCCAAATGGGCTGTACGCACAGGCCTGCTGTACCAGGGTCTCCGTGCAGGGAGTTTCACTGTGCCCCTCCTCGTCTAGGTCACATGACACCCAAGAGGTGGACAAAGCGGTGCTTGGTGGTGATGGGGTGATGGGGATCTGCCTATGCTAAGCAGATCTGTATGTGGTAAAGCTGGTTGAATCAGGAGAGTGATGTCACGGGGTCGTCAACCCAAAAGACATGGTAGAGAAAGAGCATCTTCAGTGCTTGGACAGAACGTCCTCCTTCAGGAGCTGCCTGGGTTGCTGCCACGGGCTCCGTGTTAGGGTCCAGAGACGGTGGTTATTCCTCACCACAAGCGCAGAGAGGAGAGATCTAGGGGAGGGTGATGACCAAGCCATGACAATCCCCAACTGTCTTGTGCTTTCCCTGTTTCGGCCCCGCTAACTGGAGCTGAAGGCTCCTCCACAGAAAGTAGGTGGCTGCATTCAAAGGCTTAAAACAGAAAAGGTGTCTATGTATGAAAAACTGATTACAACTTGACACAATTGCAATTTGCAAAATTTGAGGCAAGGGAGAGTGGGGCTCTGGCCAGAGGTCACCAGCCCCGTGGACTCAAGGCAAGATGCCTCAGCTTTCTCTCTGCATCCCCACCTATGAAATGGGCATAATGATGGCACATCCCCAGGGCTGTGAGAGTTCCTGGCCAGGGGTTGGGGGGCACAGGGCAGAGCACTCAGTGCTTAATAAGCACTCAGCACGTGTAAGCTGACCATGGGCCCAAATAGCAGAAGAGAAGAAGACTCTTCATCAGGCTACTGTGAACAAAGTCAGGAAACCTTGAAAATAAGATTTGTCATCTGTGGGAGAGGTTCTCTTTAAGTGAGAGCTGTCTTGGTTATCTGTGGTTTAAAGCTTCCTCTCTCGGCCACAGTAAACAGGGGTCCTGATGCGAGGCAGAATGTAGCTTTCTTCCATGTTGCTGGCAAGTTAGTTTTGGTGGATTCAGTTTGGAGCCTGTCCACAGAGATGGGTCCCAGACTCACATGTCCTAGGAGGGCCTACCATATAGCCCCGCTTTTGGGGGAGAAAACAGAACAGGTAGGCCTTAGCTTTTCCCAAGTAGAACTACCAGAAGGAGCCTTTTTCATAACACCCTCACGTCATCATAGTTCACTTTTGGGGCACCATAAAAATCTTTCAAAATTTTTAGGTGGTTTTAGAATAAGAAGCCACTGGCCAAGAAGAAAGAAGCTTTTTCCTTAACTCTGAACAAGTGCTCTGCTGTGGGAACAATGTCAGGTCAGGACGGTGCACTCAGCTCAGCAAACTTGCCTGGCCAAGGACTTGAACACTAAGCCTGCTGCTCTAGAAAGGAACTCTGAGGGCAGGGTTTTGTGTGTTTCGTTCATCGGTATGTCTTCATCTCTAAGACAGAGCCTGGCCCCACCCAGGCACTCAATCCCTGTTTGTCAAATGAATGACTAGAAAGGGACTTCCCTGGTGGTCCAGGGGCTAAGACCCTGCGCTCTCAATGCAGGCGGGCAGTTCAATTTCTGTTCGGGGAACTAGGTCTCGCATGCCATAACGAAGACTGAAGACCCGAGTGCCGCAACTAAGACCTGGCACAGCCAAATAAGTGAATAAAAAATAATAAATATTTCAGAACAGCAGCAACAAGGGAAGTCTGAGTGGCAGTTACAGCCAGAGGAGTCTGAAGGAGAGATGGTTGGGATTTAACATGTGTCTTTGGTAGGATCGTGGATCAAGAAAAACAAATGAAGTCCAAATAAATTTTTAAAAATGAATGAATAAATACAAATTAACCAAAGGGTTTAATATGTGAAAAAACAAATTTCCTAAACTGGGTGTGCTTTCTCCTCTCAGTGACTTGTCTTTCTTGGTGTGGTGTCCCCCTTGCACCCCATCACTCACCATGGGCTCCCAGCCACACCCCAGTCCCAGGAGCTCTCCCTTCTCCCTCACCTGCCTGGTTGTACTGACTCTTTGCCTGCAAGGGAAAACTTTCTCCAGGGCCCAACCTGAATGTCACCAGCTCTATGATTTCTCATAGCCTGTCCCGGTATGATTTTATTCCACCACTGACTGTATTGCATCGAATGGTGAGTACATCGCCCTCTTCCCCACCAGACCACGGGCTGCCAGAAAGGCAGGGTAGTCTGGTTTGCTGCGTGGCCCCGCACGCAGTCTGCATGATCAGATGTATTGCAGTGGAGCAGAGCCAAAAGCGAGTGCCTGAGCAGGAGAACAGGAGGAAAGCATCGGGGAAGGGCCTCAATCGGAGCCACACGATCAAAGCTCCCATTACAGAATCCAAGTCCTGAGAACTTCTGGCCAGCAAATTTTCCATGATTATTAAAAGGAAAAGAGAAACCTGATGAACTCAGTTCTCAAGTAAAAAACCACGAAAGGTTAAACTGGGTACAAAACATCAGGAAGACGAGAATTTCTTTAATAATGAAATAATTTATTATTTGTTAACGGTTGAACAATACAGAAGTTTACATATACACAGCAAAGATTCTCTAAAACATGGAGTAGTTCTCAAAATGCATGTACTAACTGTAGTAAAAAGCACCATTCTCTATGTCTTGACACAGGATTTACATTGGCATCATATTTACATCAAGAAATAAACATCTGGAAACAGAAATTCACACTCTTGTCTGCTGCTCCCTGTTTCGGCTGTTTACTGTTAGGGGGATGGCCCCCAACGTTGATGATTGACAGCGACATTCCTAGAGCACCAATTCTAAGGACAGGGGTCAAGGCAAGCTTGGTTCTCTGGTGAAAGCTAAAATGAAGAAAGCCCTCTCAATCCTCCACACCCTCCAGACAGAATAAGAAATCAAAATTTAAAATCTGGGTAAATCTTAGAAACAAGTGCTTTACTAATTCTTATTTTATGATTTTGAGAGAAGACAAAGATACTCAATTTCTTCAGCCATTCAATAGCTGATGGTAACAGTGCCAGGCAATTATTTCTTCTTTCAGAAGATAGGGTAAGAAAATCATCCATGTAATAAATTAATGAAAAAATCATGATAAATCACATATCATACCCCCCTGCCCCTATCCCCAAATATTTCCAAAAACAAAACATCCCACAGTCTACAGAGATCTGATCGTGTAGAATGAGAAAAAACACCTCATCTAAAAGGGTCTTTGGGTCATCTTCTCCCAGGAAGGGTTTTTAAAATCAGGAGTAGCCAGCTACTGAAACCTACTGCATCCAAGAGTTAGACATACAAAAATAAGAGACTGACATGCAGGAAATTGCTTTGCAGCCTTTGACTTTCTGGTGTTCAACACAGAGGGCAGGTAAAAGGGGAAGACAAAGACACTCGGGAAAACGAAGAAGAAAGAAAGGAGTGAGATTTGGGGGACTAAATGGATTATAAAGCACAATGAAAGTGGTATCCTTGCCAATTCAGTATGATATAAAAACCTGTTATATATCTGCATATACTTTTCAAAAGTAAGTTTTCTCTTTAAAGGATGGGGGAGAGGAAGAAGGAAGTCCACAAAAATGCATTATTAAGCCCCAAGATATTGCTAGGCAGTTGTTCTGAACATTACAATCCTACCGTTTATACTTTTTTCCCCCACACCCCAAGATTGGCTTTTGGCCACTTGAGGGACAGAGAAGAGACCCATAGGAAACCCAGGGAAAGACCCTTTGCTTCCTTTGAAAAAAAAGGAAAGGTTAAAGGAGAATGCCCATCTTTAAAAAAAAAAAAAATCCTCAAGCCACTTAAGTGGCCAAATGTAGGGTCAGGGCCTTCTTAGAGCTCAATTCTGAATCAGCACTGAAATTATTTTAGCTTTGGGTTGACAGGAAGAAAAATCTAGGTCCTGCTCAAAAAGGTGATGGTCTTTGAAACACTAGCATAGATATGTGACTAGAGAAAGGAGCCGTGGTCACTATCAGCACCTTGAATCCAGATCTCTGCTTAGCAAAAGAAACCAAAAACACCCTGGGTGCGTGCCCGCCATCTAAGCCAAAAGGCAGGGAAAGTTAGGTCTTCTGGGTGTTAGCAGAAGCACACAGAGATTTTCTCACTGCATGAAATTAAACTGCACTACGTACTCTTTATTTTCTCACTTGCATTGCAATGGTTATCAATAAGAGTGTAGATTTCTTCTTAGTTTCTTAAAACCAGTTTTCACATAAAAATATGCATGTGCCTATATTTACACACATCTATTATTTACGTACAACAGTCAAAGTCTTAAAGGCTGGGGTTTATATCTTTGCCCATCCCCTCCCCCCAACAACCCTAATAGAAAGGTTTTTCATTTTGCTTAAAAAATTAAAAAAAAGAAAGAAAAACCAGAACCAAAAAGACTGTCTAGCTTTTAACAGTCATGCTGGTGGATAAGTGAATGGCAGGGCAGATTGGCAAATCAGGGGGCTGATTAGCCACGTGGGGAAGAGGATTAGCTGCCTTGGGCTGAGTTTGCTGGTCCTGAAGCTTACAGTTTTGGTTAGAGAGAGGCTTGTCTGGCACGCTGATTTGGTCTACCTCGAGCTTTGAAAGTTGTGTCTAACCCTGGTGTCAGTTTATCACAAGTGCATTAAAAATATAGAGATCTATCAAGTTCCACATTTATATGCCATCAAATGGAAAAGGACCAGACAAACAGTGCAAAGGTCAAATAATCACTATTTTATATCGGGACAGTACATTTCATATTTCAACCGAAAGACAAAAATGCAGTTTAACTCAAAAGGCACAACAATTAAAACACAGAAAATAACGGCATCTCTCAGATGCCTTATTTCTAAATTAAACAAACAAAATACATGAGTTTTGTTCCCTTCCCTCCCTCAACGCAAGCCCACAAGCTTTTCCCAAAGTCTTAAGTTTTCGATGCCATACAGCATCCAGCATCGTGGACTTGTGAGGCGCTTGAAGGTAGCAATTAAAATGCTTGCGAGGTCTAGTGAATGGCATTCAAAAGGGACCTCAAAGTGCAGTTATATCTTTTTTCAAACATGTTACAGGCTGAGCTGGCTCTTTGAACACTATCACTCTGCTTAAATTCAGGAAGCAGGCTTTAAAAATGCAAAAGGCATACAAGTTGTATTTCAGTGCAAATCTTCAGCTGGTAATTGGAAAAGATTCCAACAATTAAAAAACAGAAAAAAGAAAGAAAAATCTTTTGTATCACCTGCCCCTCCCCCCACCCAAAGCTGAAATGAAGAGAAAAACAGAACAAAACAAAAATAGAAGAATTACAGATGACTTTGGAATCATTTAGGAATCCACTACTTCCAATTAAAATTTTTTGAATACATTAAGAAATCATTTAAAAAGCAAAAATAAACACAAAGGTAATGTTTCAGACTGCTCTTCACGTCTAGAGTGAGCTTCCGTGTGGAGTGCGTTTGAACTTTTAGTTGTGGGCAAGGAGGGGGCGCTGAGGAGGTGCGAGGCTGTGCTGGGGGAGACCGCAGGCCAGCTGGGGGCACAGGTGGCCACCACTCCCGCTTCAGCCAGTGAGCCCTTAGGTTGCAGTGCGGCTGTAGATTTTAGGAATGTTCTCATCACTTTGTGACACACACTCTGTTTCAGCGTCACAGTTATTACAAATGGTTCAAATTCAATGAAAAAGGTTCGCCAGAGGTTGGAAACATCGAGACCTCGAAAATATGAATGCAAAAATATTAAGGGGAAATGAACCAATTTTGTAGATACCTACATACAAAGTTTCTAGAACATCTATAAAAGCACAAAGTCATAAGAATTTATTTTCCATTACATTAGTTTATATAAAATGAATAAATAGTATTTATAGATTTAATGTGTCTTATGTACATATACATGTGCTCTGTTTTAGCTTAAATAAAAATGCTACAAAGTGGGAGACCACTTAAGGGAGAAATCATAACCAGAAAGAAAAATCAGCCTTTTAAACTATCAACCCAAAAGCCTCCATAAAGAAGTTTCTGGGTGCGTCCAAAAACAGTGAGGAAGGATTCTAGTAACACTGTACCATCCCCTCCTGTTCACCTGCAACAGAGAGTAGAAATGTGGACTTTTCCCCTTTCACTGATGATGGACACTAGCTCAGCTAGCGCCAAAGCTCAGTTATTGCTGAAAGTTACATAGGAAAATAGATTAAGATTGGACCAAATATCACTTATTCGGGAAAAAAAAAAAAAAAAAAGAGGCATAATCAGTTTGTGTTAAGTGGGAAATGGAGATCTCATTTATCTCTGAGGTAGGAAAAAAAAATGTTCCAGAGACAAGTAGCAAAACCAACTGGAAGGGGAAACATGCCTTCAGAGAGCAGGCACAGCACGGACCCAGGGACAGCGCACAAAAACAGACCATACCATTGCGTTTGTGAGGACAAATGACGTTGGAACTTCTGTAAGCAAGGTGTCCATCCGAAGGTTAGAAATACTGCTCCTGTCTGCACGGGGGTTGGGGCGTTCACTCGGGGTGTGTGTATACGTGTGTGTCTGTGTGTGTATGTGTGAGAAGGGCGTGTTTTCTGGAGGTATTCCTGACTCATCACGGGTGGTGAGGGCCAGGGCTAAGTGCTCTTCAATGCCACTTTCAAAGCTTACTTTGGAGTTCTAAGATCAGGATCTCCACTTGAAAAGTTTGTTTCCTTCAGTTTCCTAAGCACAAGACACATTTGGACATTTCTGCTAGGCATGTCACACAGGAAGCCAGAAAACGTTAAGGAAGGTCTAGAAGAACACATGGGACAGTAAGTAAGAGGGGGAACTGCCGAGATGTGTGAGGGGCTTATTTGGCCTCAGAGTTCTTGGATGCTTCAAACGGATTGGAATGTACAGTCTCTCAGAGAGACTTGTGGAGAGAAAGAGAGAAGCTAGAGGATGCAATCAGAAATCCACGATCCTGGTCGGCGTCCCCCAACTTCGTGCGGGGCTAAGCAGCATTCTGCCACCCCAGACTGAGCAACATGGAGTCGAGATGCCCCCGGGTGTCCTGGCTGCACTGACTGGCTCAGCAGGGCCGGCCTGCCCGACACTGGGCAGGTGCGGGCTGCTCAACCCTTTTTGAGATGGAAATTGGGGATTTAAAAAAAAAAAAAAAAAAGAGAAAAAGAAAAAGAAAAAACAGAAACCCACAATCCTAAGCACTTCCTTGACAACTTTAAACGCAGCTGCTCTTGGTGACGTGGTACACGGAAGCCGACGTGCGAGGGGATTGTGGGCAGGTCCCATACGCTACCTAAATTGGAGCCGACAGGGAGTACCATCCGGGCGGCAGCCGAAGCGACCACGCTCTCCTAGAGACCAAGACACGTCGTCTTGTGACTGTCCTGGAGCTTTATTCTCTTGACGCTGGAGCTGGAGTAGCCCTCATCACTGCCCAGGCTTTGCATGCTTCCCCGCTCGTCCGAGTCGCTCACGCTGCTGCAGCTCCAGTCCAGGTCGCCCGTGAGATAGTCTGTGCTCTCGACGTCCACGTCAATCTCTTCTGTGGGGACGAGACAGACCTTGGTGAGGGCCCGCTTTGGGAAAGACGAGCTCGGCGGCGGGCCCTAACCGCTGAGGGACCAGGAGGCCGGCTCCTGCAGGTCACACCCCTTGACTTCTCTAAGTCAGGGGGCTTCTTGGTCCCCCCTCTGCCCGGGTGGAAGGGGGCGGGGGCGGGGGGAGGCTCACCCCTGTCGGAGTCAGAGCGCTCCGAGGAGACAGTGGAGCCGGTGCTGTCCATCCGTATCCTCTCGATGCCCAGCTTCTCCAGCTGCCTCTTCAGGTGCCGCTGCTCTCGCTGCAGCTGGTCGATTTGGTGAATGGCTTTTCTGTCACAGTCTTCAAGTTTCTGTGGGTCGAAGGGGCAGTTGTTGAAGGGCGCGGGCACATTTCACAATCGGTGATGGCCCCGCACCTCCCTGTCTAGAGGTGAAATATGCCAGTTTCCCACAGAAGCCGTCTGCCGTGTCCCTTGTTGAGCTTCTTGCGGGGACAGCAAGCTGACTGGCTGGTGACCCCGTTTTCATCTACCTTTATCACCATCAACA
Organism: Bos mutus; assembly: GCF_027580195.1. Classification (NCBI taxonomy): domain Eukaryota; kingdom Metazoa; phylum Chordata; class Mammalia; order Artiodactyla; family Bovidae; genus Bos; species Bos mutus. The sequence continues at coordinate 38,488,737 of NC_091627.1, forward strand.
GCACTGTGGAACCTGCACTGTTGTGTGGATTCCAGGGTGAGCTGACACACTGGCACCGGCCCCCTCAACTGCCACAGTGAAAAGACCATGGCGGGAACCCCCAACCTGGTCTCCCTTGTCTGTGGTGACGCCTCCCCCAGCACCTACTCTCTGAGCAACTGTGTGTGACAGAAGCTTAAGAAACATACCTTTTCCTTTAAAGGTATGTTTATTCAAGTACACATCCCAGTTACACTGGTGACTTTTTGTGTCAGGTCAAGTCTCCGTTAACTTCTGTCTGTTGGCGGGAATGATATTCCCTTTTGAAGTTCTCATTCCGAACTGTCCAAATAAGAGCTTAGAAAACACATTTTCCTAAATCACTTTGTTTTCACAAATCTGTTCTCCAGTGTCTCAGATAATTCTTCAGATAATTATGAAGATTGTGTAATTGTGGTTGTTTTGCTCTAAACAGAGGTTCTTGCCCCCTGCTGCAGAACTGCCATGTATGCAGGCTACTAACTATAATTCAAGTGACATGTGTCCGCTTGTGACTATAACTATAAAAACACGCTAAACAGTGATTTTGGCCCAGGATTTTACCCTTTGCTTTTCAAGACACATACTGTGTGCTGACTTTGTTTCAGACCCTCTGGGAGGTGCTGGGGATACAAGGTGAACACAAAGATCTGGTCCCATCCTTGCCTGTACTCTAACATAGTGGACGGAAACAAGTGAACAGTCACACAAACCATGGTCAGAGGTCAACTGTGACGAGTCCTAAAGGGAGAGATCCAGCAGTAAGGACCATCTCTTAACAGGAAGAAGGCAACTCAGTCATGGAAGGCGTCCCTGCACCGCGATACCTGTGCTGAGGTCTGAAGGATGACAAGAAGTCATCTAGGTGAAGAAGGGAGGGAAGAGCGCACCAAGCAGAGGGCACAGCATGTGCAAAGGCCCCGTGGTGAGAGAGCCTGACAAGGGCAAGGGACTGAGCGCAGGGCTGGGTGGGGAGTGTCTGGCATGAGCTGCTGCTGCACAGGCAAGGGTGTGGGAAGGGGGCAGGTAAGGCAGGCCTGGCTCAGTATGTCCTGAGCAGCCACGGAACACTTTTCCATGTGGTGACATGTTGATTTGAACTTTGGCAGGACTGACCTTGGGAAGCAGGAGATTAGCTTGGAGGAGCCCTCTGAGGAGTCTGCTGCAGTACATGATGGTGTTTATGGAAACAGAGCAGGCTGTGGCATATGTAAGTCTTGAAGGCATGTGGCTAAGGAGCAAGACGATATCAGGATCAAGGGTGACCCTGAGTTTCTGGCTCGTACATCACATGGACAGCTGGAAGGACAATTTAACTTCTGGTTCTTGGGGGGTAAGAATTACTCGGTTGGGTGCTGGACAGGTTGAGTCTGTGATTCATCCAAGAAGCAGGTTGGAAGAGTTCAGAGGAGAGAACTGTCCCGGAGACAGTCTCTCATAACAACAAACAAACCCTTAGTGGGCAGGTCAAGACAAAAAGGTACCTCAGGATGCACTTACCTTTATGTGCAATTTGGCTTTTGTTAATAAACTCAACGTAGTGTGTCGATTTGATTCTGGACCAAGTGGCACCAGCCCCTTCAACTTTTCCAGGCATAAGCGAAGGTGGGCCCGTCTACAAAAACAAGATCAAAGAAGCACTTGAGACTTTCATAGCTGGCCAGAAGGCGCCCGGGAGAACAAGCTTTAACAGAGTATGAAGTTGCCCAGGCCCACTGGAGACAAATGCCACCAGGGACTTCTGGCCAAGTGAACATCTTTTGAAATTAGGCAACTCTGATAAAAACCAAGGAGACGCAAAAATCCATGGTTTTCTAAAGTTGAGTCTATAACACACATCAAAGGTAAACACTGATATCTATATACTATACATGCCAGTGAGAGAATCCTTTGAACCCATACCTCTCTTTCCCCTTTCAGGATCACTAAATCACGACAACTATATCTTGCTGTATATAATATTTATCCATGTGAATGACAAATGTGTATGGTTATTCGTTACAATTATTTTAATAATAGCAAAGATTGAAACAACCCAACCCATCATCAATAGGGACTGGTCAAGTGAATTATGGTGCACCCAGACAGGAGAGTACTATGCAGCTATGAAAGACAATGAAAATATGCTCTATGCATTATGAGGAAAGAGCACTCAGATATGCTGTTAAGAAAAGAAAAGCAAGATACCAAACTATGCCTATAACATGCTATCTCTGAGTAAAAATAGAAGAAAAATTATTATCTATATTCATGTTTTCTTGTGTGACATAAAGAAAGTCTGAAATGATACATAAGAAACTAGTAACAGCAACTGGGCAGAGAGGTATCAGGGCTAGTCGGACAGGGACAAAGACAGAGAGGGGATTTTTACTGAATAATTTGTTACAGGTTTTGGTTTTTCAGCCATTCAAAAAGTTAAATGCATTTTTTCAAGAATAAGGAAAAAGCCCATCAGTGGTATTGCTATACCAACAAGCATGCTGAGAGCTGGCAAGGACCACCTGTATGTCTTGGAGCGGGACAGAACAGGAGGAAGGCCGCCCGAGGCAGAAGCTGCAGACACTCACTGAAGAGACAGTATTCACTACAGACCAGAAGCATAAGAGTCTCTACAATTTTGGAAATGAATACTTCACTGAAACCCTGGTTTAGGCTTTATTCTGGAACCTAGCAGATTTTGTGAATGTAAGAAACAGCTGAGGTTCAGAGTTCTTGCTTCAGTGAACCTCCACCTCCTCAAAGCCTTTGCAGGCCATTCCAGTCCACAGGGCTTCCTCCTTTTCCTGAGTACTTTTTATACAATTCATTGGGAAATTCACTGTTCTGCCTGAATTTTTTGGTATTTGTGACTTAACCATTCATTGCTAACTCCTTAGCAAGTTGGGATTACAACTTAACTATTGTTCAGTTGCCTTGATGCCTTCCCCTCTCATATATGTGCTTAATACATGTTTGTAGCATGGATGGTGTCTTCTATTCCACTGGACCAAGTTTCTTGGGGCTTGAGTAGTTCTGAGCCCCTGCCTCATCTGCTTCTGAGCCTCCTTCCTCATCTAGCTCTGGAGGTTGCCCTGAGGTCTCCAAGGCTCCCTAAGCCCTGATGTCCAGGGGTTAGGAGCTCGAGGAGTCCAGCATTCATTCCTGAGCTAGGAAGATGTAGTGGTACAAATTCTGTACTATTTTATAAGACTTCTGCTTGCTCTGAAAACCTGCCCACGTGGAATGGCCGCAAACAAGGACTCACATTAGAAGTTTGCTCCTTCAACTACTACATGAGGAGAAACACAAACACAGGAGCTGTGTATAAAATGTACTTGTTCACCTCTTCATAAAAGAGCCATGAAAACAGATCCTACTATTAGAAACACTATGAAAAACTATGATTAATCATATATAGTTATCTAACTTATTCCCACTACAAAGTTTACACATTTTTTTAAAAGTTCAAAAATTAAAATGAGACCTTTTTTTCAGCCTGCTCACTGCAAACACTGCATGATTGAGAACAGTGTCATATTAGTCCTCCTATGATGTGGGTTTATCTACAGATATGAGTATGTACATTTTTAAGGAAGTTTGTTTTCTGATAAAAATAATAAAAGTCATCTTTCCATGCAGTGTCATTTCTAGTTATTCAGGGAGTCGGGCCCAGAAAAGACAATTTCACTCCCCAAATGTGGGTGGCCAAAGAACACTCCCAGTTGTGAAACTTGAAATCAGCCATTTGACTGATTCAAGCTTAGAGTAATACATGTTCGTTCAGTATTTGCTGACCTAGTTTTATGAAAATAGGGCCGCAGTGCTGCTGGATTTTATAGAGATCCAAAGTCAGCGGGTGTCTTTGGAGTGCCTGCCTCAGCCTGCTACAGCGCCTCACTGCTCCAGCCCCATAGCTGCCCTGCCCACCATGCCGCACACACATCCGCAGGCTGGTGCCTGGACCGACCTCAGGGGAGGGATGAGGTATGTGAGGAAGCTTCAGTTCTATCACAGAGCAGTGAAATTCAATTCTTGAGCCAGATGCAGAAAAGCAAACAGACCCCTCTGTAGCAGCTTCCACTGAGGGTCCTCGACTCCAAGACACACCCCGACCCCCAAGCTGGGACCCAGAATCCTTCAGCCAGCTGTGAGCACACATGGACCTCCTAGATCTAAAACAAGTAGAACAAGCTCCTGTCTCGGCTCTCTGTCCTCAGTCCTGACCCCTCCCCTGCCCAGGGCTCTGGCCTTCTAGAAGGAGCCTACTGTTCCACCGTGAACCTGGCCTAACACCCTCTTCCAGGAATTAGCAGGTTTGGCTGTATCTCCTCAACAGGAAGCCACTCGACACTTCCATCTGACCCTTACTTGGATCCCCTCTCATCACATATTCAGACAGACCTCTTCCTGTTGTCTAGAGCTGCCTCCCAGCTCCCCACCCCGACCCTGCCACCAGCAGAAAAGGGTAGTCAAATCCTGGCCCCCTCCTGCCCCAACTGCCTCCTCTTTTTGCACTGATCCAACTGCTTTGTAAGTGATGGACTTTGACAAACCTCATCTGCTGACTCTTCAGAAATATTGCTCTCGTTATTGTAAATAGGTTGATATACCTTTGATCTACAGTCGTACAGAGAAACCAATCTTTGATCTGGATGCTCAGAGTCAAGTGTGGCCTATAACTAGTGATAATTAAACTAGATGCAAACTACAGCTTCTCTTTGGTATGCTTTTTTTTTAGTATCTCAAATTTTATTTATTTTTGTTTTTAATTATTTTTATATTCTGAATGTGTCAGTCACTATACAACCAAATATTAGCGTAGTGATTAGGGCAAAGGTTTGGGACTCTGGCCTTGCCACTTATTTCCTGTGTGACCTTGAGCAGATTACTTAACTCCATGCAGCATCCGTTTCCTTGGCAGTAGAGGATGACAATGCCTCCCTGTGAGGCCTGTCGTGAGTATTGACTGAGATGGGGTATGGAAGCCCAGACCAGGGTCTGACGGGAAGTGCTCTGTATATGGTAGCAGTTATTCTTTCAATCCTAGCTTCCTTTGAGGAAGGATAATTGCTGGGAGCAAACACAGATAATTATAACCCTATCATATTCCTTTCAAAATCAACAGGGAACTCAGAGTGTCTCACTCGGTAAACAGAGGCTGTCTGGTTAAAATCCAGTTCACTCAACTCTTCCTTAAGGAAAACGGACATCTTTTGTCATTAAAAGATTTAGTGGAAAATCTAATCCATTTTCTATGGAGATACAGGTCTTGCTTATGCCAAAGGTACTATTTTTTTTTTTTTTTTTTAACATTTAAAATATTAGCAGGGACTTTACAAAGCTAACCCCCATCATGCAGAGGCAGGGCTGGAAGGGACTCCGCAGTGTGGAGGGAACCATCTAAATCACATGAAGACTCCTGCCTACATCTCTAGTTCGAAGGCCAAAGACAAGTAAAAATTGGGGCAAATATGTACGGACCTTGGAAATGCAAGCTCATTTCCGGATGTGTTATCCATACCCAGAAAACCTAAAATATTTCATGTACGATAGCAAGAAGAAAGGAAAGCACGTCTAAGTACAGACTTAAAATAGTCTGGGAAGGCTCTCTGGGAAGAAAACTGTAAAACTTTGCTGAGAGACATAAGAAAATCTGAATAAATGGAAAAAATAGCACATCCCTAGATATGAACCCTCAAGGTAAAAATATCAATGTTACCCAACTTTTTCTACAAATTTAACATAATTCCAGGAGAAAAAAAATCCCCACAGCATTCTTCTTAATGCTGGGAAATTAAACTTCATCCAGAAGAATAAAGAGACTGCCAAAATTCTTGGAGAAGAATGAAGAGGACTATGCTATACTAATCATTAAGTTGTATTACAAAGTATCAATAATTAAAAACAGAATATACTAATACAGGAAAAGGTGGACAAATCAAAGGAAGAGAAGAAAAAAATTCCCAGAAACAGACTTAGGAATAGATGTGAATTGAGCATATAATGGAGCTAACACTGCAAATCCTTGGAAAAGAACAGATTACTCAGAAAATAGTAGGGGAGTGGGGAATAAATATCAAAAGACATTCTAAATATATTAAACATTTAAATATAAGGTATATTTGGATATGACTTAGTTCTGTTCTTAGTTTTCCTTAACTCATGTCAGCCATGAATTATGGAAAATTAAACCTGCAAGTGAATGAGGTCATCAGTGAAGTGGGCTCTGGCCTTTGGGGGGCACTTCCTGCCACTCAAGCTTGGCACTGACAGAAGGCACCTGGGTTCACCAGTGTGCTCTCAGACAATTCTGAATGCTGCTCTTTTTATTTCTGCTTCCAGACTCAAGCTACTTTGATTCTATCCACACCTCTCTCGCTCAGGTGAGCAGATTTGTAAATTGATGGAAAGATGCAACAAAAAAGTAAGTCTCCAGGTAGAGATGATGCTATTTGCAGACAGTGCTCCTGAATTTACTCTGTTATCCCTAAAGTTCTACCTGATCGTATGTAGCCAAGACCAGGAGGAATGGTGTGAAAGAGGGTATGCAGGTGTGTGTGTGAGTGTACTGAGAGAGAGGCACTGTTATCAGACATTACTCTTCTTATGGAGGATGTAACTGGACTCTCGCTGCCAGAGTTTCACAGTGAAATGTATGACACAAAAACGTACCAGGCTGGGGCAGAGCCAACAGGATGGTAGCCAGTGAAGAGGACAGATAAGTAATCAGGTTCACAGATGGAAATCCTGAAATATACACTTGGTTGTTTCATTCACTTATTAACCTCTAGCATCTCTCAAAGGATTACTATGCATTGCTACCTTCCTAGGTGCTGGTGATAGAATGCTGAGTGAGACAAAGTCACTGCCTTCGAGGTACTAAAAGTTTAAGTTTACTTCAAACATATAAACAAATTATTGCAGAATCACTTATCTCAGCTACCTTCAGGCTGTGACAAATAACAGCTCTCACTGAAAGTTCTAGAATGGACCCTCCTTTGCCCTCTACCGAACATTATTTTTTCTTTTCCTTTATCTACATCTTGTTTGACTTAACTTCTCCATAAGGGTTTTCAAGCTTTCACAGATTAGAAGCGTGTTTCCCTTTCCAAATAGATAACATTCATTTATCCTTTTACCTGCATGCTGCAGACCTCCTATACCAACTAACAGAAGTGACTATCTTCCATTTCGTCTTAATCCACTTGAGTCTACAAATAATAAAGCATCTGCAGATGCTGTCCTAATAGTAGAACCTGATTTCTTTGGTAATTCACATGCCTTCTCTTTGAGGAAAGCCATGCTTAATGAACATGATCCACTGGACCTCACCGAGTACTAGTTTTCATTAAAACTGGGCCTAAGACTATTACCAAGGGAGAAAATAAGTTACATAAACCATACCTATTTCCTCTCCTACTTTTGTGTGGACACAGATTTAGCCAATTAAATAGTAAATCCTATATGATAACTGGAGGGTGAAGTGAAGTGAAGTCGCTCAGTCGTGTTCAACTCTTTGTGACCCCATGGACTGTAGCCTACAAGGCTCCTCTGTCCATGGAATTTCCCAGGCAAGAGTACTGGAGTGGGTTGCCATTTCCTTCTCTAGGGGATCTTCCAGAGCCAGGGAAGGTTGAATAACTGGTGGTTGAATAAAGATAATTTCCAATATGGGTATGTAATATGGGTGTGTATGAGCTGCATAGTGATTTTAAAAAAGAATATTTAGTATAGACTAAGAAGAAATAAATCTTACGGTGTCAAAAATTACTCCCCTAAAAGTGACTACAGGTCACGGAAATCATAACCTTCTCCAGATTTTGGGTTGAGACCAAAGCCTTACTGGATTACAAAAAAATCCAGGGGAAGAATACAAGTCACTCTTTGAGGGAAAAAAGTACTCTCCTTTTTCTAAAATGGTCCCTTTATAAATATTGCCAAATGCATCCTATTACTGACTTAAGTGGAATCTTGGAAGGTTTTGAAGATCTTTCATAACTGTGATGGTAACCTTTGTAAAATACACAAAGATAGCCATACATCCTCACTGTATGGGAACATGACACTAAGTACGCAATGCATAAACAGTAATTCATGCTGACTACATTTTAATAACGTCAGTTCTATATTAAAGTATTAAATACATAATAATCTATTTAATATTTCCTTTATAGAGCCCAATTTTAAAAAAACACAAAATATAAATTATAGTACCTGCTAGGTCTATCTCACCCTTCAACTATTAATGTCTAGGACAAAAAGTCAAGGAGTGCCTGAAATTGGCTGAATAATTAGCATGTCTCTTCTACAAGTTCTTCCAAGAGGTACAGTTCAGGAAAATGGATTATAGTAGCACAAATTAGGGTGCACCTCCACACCATCACCAGAGAGATCTGTACACTAATGCCTATACCTTTCCTTTGTAATGACCTGGCTGTGTCCTCAGGGCCCTGTAGCAACAAAACAATGTGGATTTGTTACAACATCCTAGAGTGAAATGTGAATGTGGTCAAGGGTGTTCAAAAGCGGAAGAGTGGTGCAACGCACACCACAACTCAGGCCCCTACCCCTTCCGTGGGAGTCTGGCCATTTGAAAAGCAAGACTCCAGAAGAAACAACTCTAGGGAACTGCAGTCTATTAGCATATCTTGCCAAGAGAGACCTGACTGGAATGGCTTCTCAAGTCAGACCAGATGCCATGAAATACTGTTTGACCAGATAAAAACAACAGCTTAGGTCAGGCTGCCGAGTCCTCCTCACAGAGCACACACAGAAATCTTTTGTCATGGGGTCAGAAGACTCTGGTAGAGGTACTCTCTCTAGACCAGCTGCTTAATTCCAGAAAGGCCTGCATGTGTGTACCATTCCAGAAAAAATGGGTGTCTACAATTAAAGGAGATGCTAGAGCCTTCTTTTGAAAAGGAGCCCATTCAAGCACCTGACTCCTGACCCACCGGCTGCAGCGTATTTGCATTCACTCAGCCTCCATTTTGCTGAGCAGCGTATTGAAGGGCATTCAAACCAGAGGAATTACCAGCTAAGGAAAAGAGACAGCACAATTATCATCAATAAAGGGCATATCACAGCAACCGAAGACTAAAAGGTTTCCCACCTCCCAACAATAATTAATTAGTGGTAACAACAGTGGGAAACCAGTAGCAATTTAAAAATATATACACATAAATCCAGGAATACCTTTTACAAGGCATGTGTAAGATCCACATGGAAACACAACAAAACTTGGCTTAGAGACATAAAAGAGATCTGAGTAAATGAACACACACATCAAATCCTGGATGGAAAACTCTAATATGTAAACATGTACTTTTAAAGGTTAATTTATACTGAAATTATTTCGTTTGCATTTTGAAAATCCCCAAAGAATTTGGGGTATGGAGAATTGAAAGACTAACTATGAAATTCATCAAGAAAAATAAACTGGTAAAATAAAAAAAAGGAGGAGGAGGGAAGAATAGGGATTTGCTTCACCAGATCCTGAAGTGCATGAAACCACAATGATTAAAACTGTACACTGGTGCAGGAAGAACAGACAAATCAGTGGAACAGAAGAACAAGTCCAGAATCAGACTTAGCCTGAATTTAGTACACACAGAGGCAGCAACTTTAAATAGTGTGAGAACACCGATTCTGTAAAGGTAAATGACAAACAGGGCGACCGTATGACACCTGAAGGGACAACACCTTTTTTTTGGCCACATGGCTTGTGGATCTCACTTTCCCAACCAGGGATTGAACCCACACCCTGCACTGGGAACATGGAGTCTTAACTGCTGGACTGCCAGGAAAGCCCACCAAGGGGCAATTTCTTTCATACACACCCTTCATATTTTAGAATCTTTTCAAAATAAAGAAAAAGATAAATGCCTCAGTAGAGAATTGGGCAAAGCTTATTTAACAGGCTTCCCTGGAAGCTCAGACAGTAAAGAATCTGCCTACCATGCAAGGAGACCTGGGTTGGGAAGATCCCCTGGAGAAGGGAATGACAACCCACTCCAATATTCTTGCCTGGAGAATCCCATGGACAGAGGAACCTGGTGGGCTATAGTCCAGGGTGTTGCAAAAAGTTGGACACAACTGAGCAACTAACACTTATTTAACAGGCAATTCACATACACAGACACAAACTGTCAAAGATAATAAAAACTGTTAAACTGTCTTAGTAATATAAGAATGCAAGTTAAAACAAGCTGTGTGTTTGCTTTTTATCTATCAAAGTTATAAAAGTCTAAGCTAAAACATAAACTTCCGAAGGTGAAGGAAAATATGGCCTATAATCTGCCTGGTGGGCAATCTAGCAGTCAATATCAAAAACCACAACCATTTGGATACCAGTCATTTCACAACCATGAACTTACCCTAAGGAAATAATTATCTATTTATCTATAAGATAGTTTAAGGAAGCATCAATTATATCAGCAAAATACTGGGAAGAACCTAAAATAGGAGACTGGTTATATGAGTTATGGCACACCATATGATGTAATACTGATTTTTAAAAAGTATGCACAAAAATCTAGTGGACACAGAACTTAGTAGGAATGTTGACAGTTGTTGCTGCTGCAAGGTCTGTTACCAGTGATTTTTATTTTCTTTGTGCTTTTCTGAACTTTCCAACTTACTAAACTATTTTAAAAGTTTCTTTACAAAAAACCATTGAAAAATACATTTCAAAGTTTCACTGATCTCCTTGGGCTGCTAGAATTATGGATGATTTAATTTTTAGTGTATGATTTCTGAAGGCTTTCCTGTGGTTCAGTAGTAAAGAATGTGCCTGCAATGCAGGGGACTCAGGAGATGCATGTTTGATCCCTGGGTGGGGAAGATCCCCTGGAGGAGGGCATGGCAATCTGGTCCAGTATGCTTTCCAGGAAAATCTCATGGACAGAGGAGCCTGGCGGGCTACAGTCCATGGGGTTGCAAAGAGTAGGACATGACTGAAGCGACTGAGCACACAATACACTATATTTCTCAAAATTTTCTATGAGATCAGTTTTAAAACGAAAGAAAGATCATACACTCACCATGGGTGTTTCCTTAGGAGGCTAGACCCACAAAATTAGTTAAAATGCAGAGAAGCACATACCAAGTGACAGATGTATCTACAGTGACACCAAACTGAGCCCTCCACCCTGGGGGCTAGGGTTCTGATGGGCTCTGGACCCCAGCACCTAGTACCCAGCATCTATGGTGCTCCATGAATGCCTAGTCTATTGAATGAAAATTACTGCTGCTGCCTCTGCCACTACCACCTCCATCTCCACCATTCTAGAAATCTTTTAATTGTCCCACCACTGCCAAGATTATTAAACGGGCAGTTTGAATATAATATCCTCATAGTGGAGTCCTGATGCACACCAACTATTCAGAATCTCTTAAGAGCCACAGAAAAGGTTTTGGTGTGAAAAAAACTTAACACAAATCTAATTAACTCTGCAATGTTAAAGAGGAAAAAAAAATCCAATTATTAGAATTCTTTTCTCAATTGCCTTTTTTTTTTTTTTTTTGAGAGCCACAGCAATCTTTTTTTTTTTTTAATGTGATGTTAAGGAAAAAATGGCCTAAGTGTATTAGCATTTTGCAAAGTGGTCTTCTTTTGTAGGATTCAGCTATGAAAACCAAGGAGATACAGCTGTTCAATTGACCATCAAACCCTAAAATCATAAGCATCTACTCTACAAGAGAAGAACCCAACAACTTTAACTCCTCCCCGCCCTACCCCACCTCCCCCTCCCCACCCCACCCACCCTTCCCCGTCCCCCAACTGAAGCAACCAGCGCTTGGTTAAATTAACTAAATGTGAGTCCTTACTTCCCTCTCTTCTGCTCACATGCTTTAGACTAGAGGATAAACGATCAAGACCGTAGAAGACCAAATTCCAAAAAAGGAAGGACAATAAGGAAACCAGACCACTAGCCCTTCAATAAACAAATGTTGCCTGGGCACAATCTGAATTATAAGCAACTGGCCCAGTTATGACTTCAAATCCAGTTTTCTAGAACTTTTACCTCCATCGCTTCCTGTGCAGACTGTCTCTGCATCTTTCTCATTAGACAAACTACATTTCTCTAGGATGGAGACCATGCTGATTTCATACCCCAGTATAAACTTACTTAATACCCTAGTACTGAGCACAAGCTCTTAAGACATGGTAGGCAGAAAATAAACATTCTTGAACTGCTAAAATAAATGAGAAAATTGACATCCTGTGGTATTCCTGCAGAGGTGAAGCACAAAGCTGGGTACACCTAAGAGCCTTTACCTGAAGGGATGACATTTTAATAATACAAATAAATGCCTATGAGGAGGAGGAGAACTAGGAGGCTTTTCAGCAGAAACAGTCCCAGTTAACCAGTTCCCCTAAAAACCATGGAGATGTAAGAGAATCTAAAGATGAGAAAGAGAAGCCACATCAGACTACCTTTCCACCTTCAGAAGAGATACTCTGGAGTTTCCAGTTCATGATACGTAAATCCCTAATGCATAAAGATGGTCTGATTTCAAACATGGTCAGTCACAATCATAGAGAAATTGAAAGGGGAGAAGGATGCGGAGAAGCACATGTGCAAGGCACACTCACCATCCATCTCCAACACACACACACACACACACACACACGGTGGAGTAATGCTAAATGTTTGGCCTGTTCCAAGATTCTCCTCCCTAGGATGCGGAGAAGCACATGTGCAAGGCACACTTACCATCCATCTCCAACACACACACACACACACGGCCTGCACACGCACGCGTGCACACACACACACACACACACGGCCTGTTCCAAGATTCTCCTCCCTTGTCAGGTCTGGTCTTCCCTTTCACTGATGAAACATGCCATTCAGATTCTGACTATCAGAGTCAGACTCTCTTCAAAGAGGGTTTGCATGAAATAACCACGTGTTTAGAGAACCATCATCACACATCATCCTGTTCATGCAGAGCACTGAGAAAGCACTCAGTCTGGATGGACAGCCTGTACTTCAAATTGATGGGAGTTCAGAGACCAGATTGGAGAAGGAAATGGCAACCCACTCCAGTGTTCTTGCCTGGAGAGTCCCACGGACGGGGGAGCCTGGTGGGCTGCCGTCTATGGGGTCGCACAGAGTCGGACATGACTGAAGCAACTTAGCAGCAGCAGCAGCAGCATATTGCTTGGTACAAAAACTTGGAGGAAGACACTCCTGTCTGCCCAGTGGGATTACCTTAGTGTATGGAAGGGGGTCGGCTCTGGGGGAGGGTGGTTTCATGGCTTTTTATTTGTACACCCCTGTTGGGTTTGGCTTATGGCAACAAAGATACATTATTTTTGTAGTTTAAACAAAAGTACAATAAAGTATAATTTAAAATGAAAAAAAAATAAATAAATAAAAATACTAGTGCAGGATCTCAACCCAAACCAATTAAATCAGAATTGCTAGGGGTGAGGTCTGAGCAGTGTGTGTGGGGGGGTGGGGGGTGGGTGTGGGTGTGTGCGCATTGTGGGGTGTGTGCGCATTGTGGGGGGTGTGTGTGTGTGTGTGCGCATTGTGGGGTGTGTGTGTGTGTGTGTGTGTGTTCCCTAAAGTTCCACAGAGAATTATTAATTTTTTTCAGCATAATAAAAGCAAGTGGTTATGTTTTGCATTACCAGAGGTTGAAGAAAAGGTGCTTTTAAAAACACTCCCCAGAGAGTTTATTATACAAGATTGGTAAAATACTGATAATTGTGGAAGCTGGGTGATGGATACATAGAAGTTGATTACATTATTCACTCCACTTTTATATATTTGAAAAATTCTATAATAAAAAGTTACTCTATAAAATGAGCAGAAATAAAAATGTGTTCTCTTACCCCAAAGAGTACATGACTGTGTGTGCATGCTAAGTTGCTTCAGTTGTGTCTGACTCTTTTTGACCCGAGGGACTATAGCCTGCCAGGCTCCTCTGTCCATGGGATTCTCCAGGCAAGAATACTGGAGTGGGGAGCCATGCCCTCCCAACTCATATGAGTGTATGTGTATACTATATTTAATGGAAATAAACATTAAAAAAAAACACATTAAAATAAAAGCTTTGCAAGTGATTCTAATGTGCAACCAGAGTTGAGAGTGACTAGGCCACATCATTTGAAAAATAAGGAGGCAAATGAGCAGCAGAAGGGAATCAGGTGAGATGTGGTAAGATGGAGCCCAGGGAGGGTGGTCCGCCTCCTCATCTCCAATTTCTGCTTTGCATACATTTACCTAAATTTTGAGCATCTTTACTCACAAGTGAACTTCTGTATGTACACGTATATATATCTGTGTGTGTACATGATTTAAGACAGCACTACCAATTATATTCAGTAGCATGTAATTTTTGAAAAACACTATTTGTGGGAACATTACCTCTGACTTAAAACGCTTTGGCCTTAGAATAGTCACAGGGAAAGCACTGCTGGGGAACAGCAGGCTGCGGGGATGAGGGTTGGGGGTGTCATCTTGGGAGCTGGGGAGTCCATCTATCTAAGGGCTTTACAGGCAGTGCTGATTACAGGATACTGAGCGAACTCTAATATCAGGGGCTCACTGTGAGAAGCCAAGAGCAGCAACCAAGTGTCAATGAAAAAATACATCAAAGCTCCCCCCATCCCACACCCGGAACCCTCAACTCACCTATTCTTCTCCATTTCATTGTGAGTCGATCTGAAAGAGGGAACAATAAGAGAAACATTATTCTTATTTTAAAGGACTGCTCCAATGCCAACACAATTATTTTAACTTCTTTCTCTCTCAAGCTGGAAGGAGAGAAGACAGAGGAAGGGCTCTACCTAAGAAATTAGTCCCTCTGGGGAAATAGATAAACGTAAATATCTCAAACAGCATTCAAGAAGAAGTGACAAACTGAGAGGCATGCATTCCCTCGTGGAAAAGTAATCCATTTTAAGAAAGGAAATAAAAGGGTTCTATTTATACAAAGGGAAAACAGCTGCACAATGTGATGCGAATTTGGGTTATATAATACCACAAGGCTTTCTTTAGGCTGAGCATGGAACACCAGAAATTTGGCATCCCCACCCAGCTCTGCAGTTCTCTAGGTGTACTATACACCAAAATTGTACGCTAGGTTGTCTGACTATAGGATACAGTTTTAAAAGGATAAATATAACCCTTCTTCCCTCAATCTTTCTACTCCTTGAAGTTATTTTATTGCATGCAACCTCCCAAAAGATGCTACTGTTGAAGAGCTACCAAATGCTTTTAGGAAGGGGCTTCCAAAACTCAGTTCAATGTAAAGATGACAGGCTGGTTAAGGGCAGCCCTTTGGGTGGAATCTGAGGTCCAGCTTTGCCACTGACTGATACTGTGGAAGAAATACACATGCTTACCGTCCTGTCCTTGGTTAACTCTTGTGTAAAATGGAAATAAAAATGATTGCCAATTATCTACAGAACACATGTGGATCAATGAGGTAGCAACTGTAAAAGTGATGAGAGGGTTTGGATGAAAGCACAGGTGTGTGTGAAATCAGACTATTAGTGCGTTTATAGCTGACCCTGAATATAAGGCCTGGCCTATGGATTCATGGACAGGTTTTCACAGATGTCACAAGAAGTCAGTCAGTGTGGCTATCTCAGTGTCCATCTCAAATAACTCATCCCAACTAGTTAAAAATAAACTTGAGGAAACTGCCAGCATTATAAATGAACTGAATCTCGACCTTACTTTTGGAAATTCTCTAGAATCTAATCAGTTCAGGAGAGATGACACCCTGGCTCAGGTCAAGAATTCTGTGGGGCAATAATTGGAACTTTACTGGGTCTTGGAAATAAATTCTCACAGTAATCATGGAGAAACCCTACTTCTGTGAATGCTCGACCATTCATTCACAGCAAGGGGCACCACCATCCCGTTCATTCACACCAGAGACTAGTTGTGGGATTTGGGGCATTCTTGAAATGGGAAATTTCTAATCCAGCACTAAACTTCTTTTCCACAAGCCTTCTGGGATACAATTTTCATTCACAAGGAAAAACAAACAAGACAATAATGACAATATTTTAAATCTTAGAATATTTGTTTTCTAGATAAGGGCTATATGAACCTTAAAACTGGTTAACTTAAAAGCTTTAAGTTGATTCACTTGGTTACCCTTCAGTGTTTTTCTGATGTATACTTCACTTCCTGCAATGGCCAGCAGGATATCACTGTTAACAAGAGTCTGGCATGCAACTGCAAACCTTTGGCTTGATAGCACGTGGCATTCTGGTTTTAACAGAGAATAACAAGTTCAAAGTCTGACACATTTTTTAGATGGATGAAAATATATGATGACAGGTGGTCAAAATTACCCTGTTTAACTGTAGACATGGACCATTCTGAGGAGGTGGAGGAGAGAAGGGTGGATATTTGAAAAGAACATGGTGTCCGGTTACAGAAAAATCAGACACCACAAGTCACCCTTATCCCATCTGGATTCTTTGAAGATACATATAAAAAAATTCAGAATTCCCAAGATAATCTTTTTTACAAATTCCATAAGCAGCACAACTCTTTCCAAACTTTGAACAGAGTTTTGGAAACTATGGATCTTATTTGATTACTTAAGAGTGTTGAACACATGGTGATTTTTACAAGGGGACTTACACCTAACGGCTAGGGCATTACTGAAGTACATTTGGTTTAGTGAAACTGAATTTGTCTTTAATAAAAGGGAGGCCATTCAGAAAAGGCCGTCCAGAGACTCCCTGCCAACTCTGTTGATGGGAAAACATTTATATTTTTAATTAAAGCATAAGAATATATAGACACCTTGTATCAAAATCATTTTCCATGTGATTACTGAAAAGATTGGATAACTCTGGACTCATTGATAAAAGATCAAATGTCATCATTTAAAAATATATTTTAACAAAAATATAACTAAGCCAAACCAGTCCCTGGGTTAAAAAAGACTCACACTGTCAAGTCAGCTATATGACCACTGTCTCATAAAAGAACTGGGTGACAAGGGCTGAACTTCCTCTTTCACATGAATGCCAATGCCTGCTTCACCAATGTAACAAAACACACTTTTAAAAACTCTGGATTTCAAATGTAATTATTTAAGTAACTGATTTAAAAAATCAGTGGGAAAGAAAAAAAAATTCCATCTTCCTGTAGTTCTCCAGATGATTCCAGAACAATCAATATTCACAATTTCACTTGTTTTTGTTTTTAGACAAGCAATTAGAGAAACTTAAGATCTGCATTTTCAGTTTCCAAGACGTTTGCTATGCAGCTAAATTTTATTTATTTTTATTGTTGTCCAAGGAAGAGTAATCCCCAGATGCTACAAGCAAAGAGCTCAGCATTTCAACCTGAATTAACAAGCATACACTGTTACCAATGGTTATGTAAACCAGAAGTAATCTATAGCTCTTACAACAGTTCAAAATTCTGACCATAAATGGCCTTGGATATAAGTCTGATTCAAATCAAGGGGTCAAACTGCATTCTCTGGGGAGATGTCTCATTGCTCAGGTAAGGGTCATTCCAAACAGGTCATGAAGGAAGTGATTACATTTAAAGAAAACAACCTGCTGTTGCTTCATCTGTTTTGCTTGGTGCAATCTCCAGGTTTAATCATGGTCTCGCAGAGATCCCTGCACCACTTAAATTACTGCACGAATTCATCATTAGTCAAGAATATGGAAAACTGTGAGAGCCTCCTGTTTCTAACTATGGAAAGCAAACCAAATCCATTTACAGAAATAATAGAGCTTTCCCCCAAATCCAGAGTTGCAATCATTTTCCCAGGAATAAAGCTGGATATTAAAGAAAAGAGAAAGAATCTATTTCTTGAATTGAAATTCTCAACTATCATTATTTTTCTTTCCTAATCACCTTTTGGAGAAGGGAATGGCAATCTACTCCAGTATTCTTGCCTGGAGAATCCCATGGACTGAGGAGCCTGGCCGGCTATAGTCCATAGGGTCACATAGAGTCAGACACTACTGAAGTGATTTAGCATGGCATAGCATGGCAATCACCTTTTGGGGCCAAGCTACTTCTCTTCAACAACATCCCCTTCTTCTCCTCACCACTGAACATCCCCTCAACAACTTTTCTGTGAAACTTAGGAAAAAACAAAGTACTAAGGATTGAGCCTTGACTATTAATGTGAACAATTCCTCTCAAATCATGAGTGGACAAGAGTAAAAGTAACAAATGAACTATACTTTTCCATAAAAATAAAGCAAAAGGCTTCAATGTCTTTTCAAAAAGTTATTTAAAAAATACTGTAACAAAAAGCAACACATATTGTTTTATACCACTGCACACTACAAGTCAGCATCAACCTTCTTAAAGGTTGTCAGCACTCGTGCACAGATCTACTTGCTGCCACCTTCAGATAATGCCAAAGGTGGGAGGGAAAGGAAGAACCACCAGGTAACTAATTAACAGGTTCATCCTTCCCGTGCCTTCCTATTTAAGAGCTCGGCACATATGTGCTGCTCACTCATATCCTGTGGTTCTTCCAACGCTAAGGACAATGGGGTGAACCAAGGACAGAAGAGGAAGGAAGAACAAGGGAGTTAAAGGTTTAAATGGGAAACTTCTGGCTTTTAGTAGTCTATATAATGTCACAGACACTAACCAAATACAGTTATTTGCAGAGTGTTCATGAGAATGGGAGACAGACAAGGATTCTAAATCAGTAAGGAAAATGTCAATGATTTTCAATTACTGGAATAAAAGGTATAATTGAATGAGTCTAATAAAAACAGATTTCCTAGCTAACGTATATATTCAGGGGAAAGAGGGGGAAAAGGGAGTGCAACAGCATTAATGGAGTACTCATTTATACCAGGAAGTACATTCAGGGTTTTATTATGTGATTTCATTGACCATTAACCAAATACTTTCCAGTGAGACTTACAAATTTCAAGAATTGCATGATTAACGTAAAAAGCTTGTGGCATATGAATATTTTAATATTATATCAATCTATTCCTCCATCACCAAAAAGCAGGTTTGAACCTCAATTGTTCCTCTTTGCCATTATAAATAGAGTGATAGATTATCAGACATATCACTGTATTTAATTTACACGTCAAATATGAAATCCTACCACCTATGCCAAATCAATACTTTAACATATTTATAAAATCTTCACTATGAAAAGTAAAAAGTGGGTAATGTCCAGTATTTTCAGCTATAGAAAACTTGCCCTGAATCTTCAACTTCTGAAGGCAAAATACTGTCACTGCTGCTTAATCCCACTTGAAGTTTCCACAGATTTTTTGTTCCAAAGGGAAGAAAAGCAAAATTAAGTTCTGGGGGGAAAAAGTTCATAAAGAAATAGAAAACACTTCCATTTCTCTTTTCTTCTCAGTCCCCTCAACCCAAATAGAAGGGTTTCTTCCAATGCCTTAGGACTATGTATATATTACTGAATCAAGATTGCCGCTTCATTTACCAGTTAAAACCCAGTATCATCTGCGGCATAACCTAAAAGAGAAAGGAAAATGTTTACCAAATTACCTGCTACTGCTGTTATTCTTCTTGGATTTGCTCCTCCGTTTTAAGGCATCTCTGTCCTTGTTATTGTATGGTAACATGGAGGCATAACCATGTTCAGCTTCTAGAAAACCGGAGGATCCAGTTAATGAATGAACACAGAACAGTCAACACTCTCTCCCCTTCACAATATTTCCTTTTAAAAATGGAGTTATTTTTTATTAAAAGAAGACTGTGGAAATAATTAAAAGGAGCAAGGTGGAATTCTTAGAACAATGATTGTTTTTTTAATTGAGTGAATACCCTCAGTTCGGAGCAGGTGTAAGGAGCATTCCAGCTGCTCATTGTTGAGAAAGACAGCAAGTCTCATGGAGCCTGAGTTTCCCATTGGCAACGTCCAGCAGGTTGGTGTATATTAAGTGGGACCGGCCTCAGACGAAGGTGCGGGGCCAGACACCGGGAGCCAGAGCCGAGGACGGAGGATGCGGGGCAAGGGAGGCGCTGCTCCGCCGACTGGGAGACCCGGCGCCAGGCCCACTTTGGGGCGGGCCGGGAAGAGCCGGGTGAGGTAAACCAAGCGCTTGGCTGAGGGGGCCCCGGGCACCCCACTCGCGACGGGGTGCGGAGGGGGAAGCGCTCAGGATCCCGGGGGCAGCAGTCCCTTTCTACTCCCATTCATTGACTTTGGGGGCAGCGACGGCCTCCCTTCGGACCGCGCGTGGGGAAAGCTGGAGGGGTTGGGAGCGCTCGCGGGTCGCGCTCTCAGCTCCTCCAACCACCCCCGGAGAGGCTGGGCGCCCGGATCCGCTGCCAGGCCCCTCAGAGCTCCCGGCACTAGCTCCGGCCGAACCCCTCCCGTCCCCGTGCACCTCTCTCCCGTCGCTCCAGGTAGTCGGCCGCCTCCAGCAGCATCTGGATGTTCATCCGAACCGCCGCCGCCATTCTGCACCGGGGGCCGGAGCCACGGGACCAACCCCCACTGGACACGGGCTCGCCGCCGCCGCCGCCGGACACCCGCGCCCCGCTGTGGACCCCGCAGAGCAGGGCTGAGAGAGCCTCTCTGGCGACCACGCTCGCCGGAAGGGGGAGGGGACCGGCGAGCTGGGCACCACCGACACCGTGACAGAACCTACAGAAGAGCAGCAGCCGCCACCGCCGCGGAGTGTTTATCCCCGACTCACCGTCCCCCGCCCCCAGGCCCTTCTCTTGACAGGCCCACTTCGGCTGCGTTCCTCATTGGGCGCCCCAAAGAATTCCCCGCCCCCAGACCTGTCCGATAGGGGGAAGGCACTACGGCCCCGCCCCTCAGAGTCCGCTCCTCTCCCTGGTTGGTCACGCTTGACAAGGCCCGGGCTCCACCTCCTCTTTCCAATTGGTGACAGGATTCTCAACTCCGCCTCGTGCTCCTTCTCTGTTTTCCATTGGTTCTATACCAACAACCGGGCCCCCTTTTGCTTTGTTAGTATTGGCCAAGAGATACAGAGAGCAAGCCACTTTGCCTGTCTCCCATTGGTGGGACCTTCCGACACCGCCCAGCTACGATGACGTCATCTTTCCCCTGGCTAGCGATCCCTGAATGGCTAGTGGTTAGACGCCGGGCTATTCCTACCCGAATCTGGCATTGGATTGCAGGGCTGACCCAGGCACCGAGCAGCGATGATTCACCGACCCCTCCTCGGACCTGTTGCCGGAACGGGTCTCCGGGGAAAAGTTGCGGGGATCTGCTGGATGCCCCTAGAGTGGAAGCTGGCACCGCGCGTCACCTGGGCGCTCTGCCCTGCTCGGGTTCGGGGCCAGATCTCTGGGCCTGCTGGCTGCGGCCCAGAGGTTCCAGGCTTTCCGGGACCAAAGGCCCCGCCGACAGCCCGATAGGGCGGTGGGCCTGGGGCTCCGGCGAGCGCCACGTGGCTGTAGCGCTCGGCGGGGGAGACTGTGTTCAGTGCTCGCCACCCAGCGTTTTTTTTTCTTTCCCCAGAAAGCACTGGAATCGCGAGGCTGTATACCCCGCCCTAAGTGCTGGCTAATTACTCCCTCATGCGAGTGGATTTTAAAAGCTCAGAAACTTCCTGTACCTGCAATTGACGTTGAATTCTGAGATTTGTTTGACATCTCTTTCAGAGTCTTTCCTTCTCTTTTAATTCTAGAGGAAAACATTCAAAAAGAATACTTCCTATTCAAGACGGCTATAAATGATGTTTGTGTGTGTGTGGTACAAATATAAATGTACGTAGAACAGAACTAAGATTTTTAAGAATTGTTCCTTAAGCTATCTCGAGACCCAAGTTATAATACACTGACAGCTCCATTAAAAAAGATGAAATAAAACTCTTGGTAAATTGAGACTCTTGAATATAGAAATGAGTAAAGCATGAACATATTTAACAAAGCTTTTAAACAGTTTATTGTTGCCAATATGTGAAAACAATAGCTTGTCAGGTAATTTACCTACATTATTGCTAATCCTCAGTAGAACCCCACTAGATAGGTTAATTATCTACATTTTGTATATAAGGAAACTGATGCCCAGAGAAGCTAAATGACTTTCTTAGACATCCTTTCAGCCAGAAATGGAAACTGAACCTAGATCTGTTTCACCCAAAGCCCATACTATAGGTGGTAGTTTTTCCAAAAAATAGGAATTAAGAACCGGATCTCCATGAGTCACAAACAGTGACACTCAAACACGGGGAAAAGAAAGAAAAACATGTAATTATGATGGTAAGTTTTAAATATGTCTTTTCTAATGGTTGACAAATCCATTAAACTCAAAAGAATAAGAATAAATAGAGTAACCCAGTCCTTACATACAGAACACATATTTTCTGGTTTTAATGGTTAATTGGATCTAAAAGCTGCTTCTTTACAGCAATTAATACACTGAAGATAAAAGTTTTCAAAAAAGCACAAAAAGCTAGAATTGGGGATATAAGTTTATAAAAATTATAAAGATATAATTTTTAACTGCAGGTTATTTGTAAAACAAACCTGAAAACAGTAATGAATACAGTTTTTACTGACAGTAAAAACACTGATTTCATTCTTAATTTTGGATTCTGTGTACTTCTATATTTTCTCTTTGATTTTATTATGAACATTTAGCATCTCTTTATTCTTTCTCTTATCCTCAACTCTTTTTTTTAAAAAGCCAGTCTTATTTCAAAATCATGATCCTTCCCCTGGAATTAGCCTGATTGAAAATCACACTTATAAAATTAAAAAAGGAAAAATGGTTGAAATCTGAGTCAGATATAGCAAAGGAACCATTTAAACACCAATAGGTTTAGCTTAAATTCCAAACAAAAATAAATTATATAATATATAAAATCAGAGAATTAAGACTAAGGAATAGACCTCTTTCTGTTCCCTGGCAGCACTGGAAGAAATGATCAGTAAACCAGTAATACCAACTAGGAATTAGTATCATGAAGAACTCCAAAGGGTGTCTGATGCCACCTACTGGATATCAAGCAGTAAGTATAAAACAAAGGGTTTTTTCTTGTTTTTCTAGCAATTATTTTATACAAATATATTACAATGAATGACCAGTTAGATAATCTGAAAGTATAGATTTTGAAGAACTGAAATCCTAAAATGAAGAAGTGGTTACCCCCAGCATCTAGCACTTCAAAGGCATTACACAAGCACTAACGGATAGGCAAAACCCTCAAAATAAGAACCTGAAATTCCAGAATGTTTGAACCTAAATTTTATGACCAGAATTTTAAGTAAAAAGCCATATGAAATAGAATAAACATAGGCTGACAACAGTTTATATATATCCTTGAGCAGGTATCAAGCTAAACTGATAGAATTGGAAACTAAAAATATAGTGAAAATGGGAAGCACAAAAGATTGTATTTGTCAAATAATCTTTATTTTTTTTAAAAAAGCCCTGGTTTCCTTCCTCTGAGGCGTTTATACTCTAGGTGGGCAGAGGATAGTAGTAAATACCAGTGCTGAATGGCAGGTTTATTAAATGCAATGGAACTTCTGACAGAGGTGCATTTCAGTTGAGTTCCTCAGAGTACAAAGAACACAACTGTTGGTATTCTAATCCTTTAACTGTCTAAAAAGTTCCAGAACTGATGAATGCTGAATTAAAAAACACTATAATGACATTAAAATGAATTTTGTTTTCTGAGTTTCTGAGGAACTTATTTTATTCTTCGAAATGTAAAAATCAGGACTGTGATTTACTGACTTAGTATTAATCTTTCTTTGTGGCTACTTGGGACACTCTAACATCATGATATCCAATATCACAAAATTAAAACTTAAAAACCTTTAAAAACACTGCTCTGCAAAAGTTAATTACTCCACAAATATTTGCTACTTTTAAAAACAGAGCAATGGCTAAACAGGGGTACATACATTACACAGAACGCTATGTAGAAGTTTAAAAAAAAAAAGACGAGTGTATATATATATATATAGGCATGGAAACATCTCCAAGGCAGTGCTGAGTAAATAGCTGAGTTGTAAGATGACCCCTGCAGCATATTATCTGTGCAAAAAACAAACCAACCAACCAAACACCTCAAACTGGGCTTTTTTCCTCATTTCCAACACTAAGTCTGCTACACACACACACACACACACACACACACACATGTCTGGTAGGAAACACTACAAAGGATTCACAGTGAATCAGGACTGTTCAAAAGGGATTAAGCAGTTATGTTTTAAAATTTTTATAGGAAAAATGTGTTCATTTAAGAGTTGGATAACTAAAAGTTAACTTAAAAACGTAGGGAAGTGGAATGAAGTTTAAGTCACAAAGAGAAAGACAAATATCACATATCACTTATATGTGGAATCTAAAAATAAATGGTACAAATGAACCTATTTAAAAAATAAAAATAGAGTCACAGATGTAGAAAACAAACTTATGGTTACCAAGAGGAAAAGGAGGGAGGGATAAATTGCAGGACTGGTACTGACATATTTATACTACTATATATAAAATAGGTAAGAACCTACTGTATAGCACAAGGGACTCTACTCAGTACTCCATAATGACCTATATGGGAAAAGAATCTTAAGAAGAATGGCTATATGTATAATTGATTCACTTTGCTGAACAGCAGAAACTAACACAACATTGTAAATCAACTATACTACAATACAAATTAAAAAAAACAACAACACTAAGAGAAGTTGTTAAGTGAAAAAATGTTACTAAACTACATTTATGTACAGGTATTCGCTGAATGCTTTACTGGGTGCCAGGCACTTGTGGTGCTGGGGCTACCGCAGCAAACAAGACAGAAGCCCTGCTTCTCAAAGTTCAAAGGCATAGTAACAGAGTGTCAGGGAATGATAAACTATAAGGAGAAGGAAACTCTGCAGAGCATGTGGAAAAACTGGAACCCTCACAAATTGCTAGTGGGAATATAAAATAGGGCGGTTGCTTTGGAAAACAGACAGTGCTTCAAAAAGTTAAACATGGAGTTTAACTATACAACCCAGTAATAGTACTCCTAGTTACATACCCACGAGAAGTGAAAACGTATGTTCATACAAAACTTGGATACAAATGTTCATAGTAGCATTATTCATAATAGCCAAAAAAGTGGAACAACCCCAATTCCCATCAACTGATGAATTACAAATTACAGTGTGACAGGTGGGGGCTTCTCAGGTGGCACAGTGGTAAAGAACCCACCTGCCAATGCTGGAGACAAAATCAGGTTTGATCCCTGGGTCGGGATGATCCCCTGGAGAAGGAAATGGCTACCCACTCCAGTAGTCTTGTCTGGGAAATTCCACTGACAAGAAGCCTGGTTGGCTACATCCATAGGGTTACAAAGAGTCGGACACGACTGAGCATGCACACACGCATGCACACACATTCACAGAACAGAATATTATAAACTATAAAAAAGGGACGTGTGTGTGCCAAGTCCCTTCAGTCATGTCTGGCTCTGTGCAACCCTATGGACTGTAGCCTGTCAGGCTCCTCTGTCCATAGGATTCTTCAAGCAAGAATCCTGGTCTGGGTTGCCATTTCCCCCTCCAGGAGATCATCCCAACCCAGGGAGTGAACCCAAGTCTGTCTTCTGCATTGGCAGGTGAGTTCTTTACCACTGAGCCACCTGGGAAGCCCTTGAAGTACTATTTATGATACAAGATGAATGAATCTTAAAAACACTGTGCTGTGCAAAAGCAGCTAGACACAAAAGGTCACATACTGTGTGATTCCATCCGTTTGAAATGTCCATTTACATGAAAATGTCCAGAATAGATACACCTTTAAAGACACAAAGTAAATTTAGCGGTTTCTGGGTTGGAGGGTAAGGTGGAAGGGGAGGGATGAGCAACAGCTGTTAATGAGCATGGAGTTCCTTTTTGGGATGATGAAAGTATTTTAGTATTACTGGCGATAAATACATAACTGTCAATATACTAAAACCACTAACGTGGTATACTTTATTTATTTCTGGCCATGCCACAAAGGGCTTATGGGATCTTAGTTCCTGCAAGTTAGTGCAGGGTCTTCATCACTGGACTACCAGGGAAGTCTCTGAAATGATATACTTTAATAGGTTGAATTTTATTTCAATTTAAAAAAGCTAAATAAAAAAGAGTAAAACAGGGTAAAAGGATAGAGAGGGAAGGGGAGGCTGCTGTTTTGGATAAGGTAGTCAGGAATGACCTTATTTTGAGCAGTGACCTGAACAATATAAAGAAGCTAACCATGTAAATCTGAGAGGTGGGAGGAGGGAGAGGAGGGACATTCCAGGAGGAAAGGCAAGTAGGAAGACTCTTAAGGTAGATGCATACCTATTTGTAAGTAACAGCAAAGAGGCAAGTAGTGTGGCTGCATGCAGTAGCAAGGGGTGAGGCTGCAGGAAGCCATGGTCCAAACTGTACAGATGTGTACACCCACAGTAAGGACTGGTCTTCACTCTAAATGATAGAAAGCCATCAGAGCCAGAAGCAACGACCAGAGGTACATTTATAAGGTTCACTCTGCTGCTAGGTGGGGAATAAACTGAGGCAGAAGGGAAGGAAGGAAATCTATTAGAGATGGCTTCTGTTAGTACAGGTGGGTGAAAAATGGTCAGATTTGAAGTACATCTAATCACCACAATATACACTTTAAATATCTTAAACTTGTATTTGTCAATTATATCCCAATAAATATGGGAGAAAAAAGTGGTTGGATTCAAAATATACTCGAATGTTAGAGCTGAAGGGATTTCTAATGAATCAAATGTGCCACACAGGAGAGAGGAGCGAAGAACGAGCCTAAGGAGTTTCACTCTGTGCAAAGGTGTAAATGGAGAGGCCACTCAATGAGATGGGGAAGCCTGAGAGAAGATGACTGCGCAGGGAAATCAGAAGTCAATTCATCTTAAATTTGAGGTGCCTACTAATCCAAGTGCATCTACAAGACTGGAACTCCGTAAAACAGTCAGGCTAGAAGTATACAATGGAGAGCCACAGCAGAAGACATTTGACGCTTTGTGAAGGGATGACTCACCAGAGGCAGACAGGAGAGTCTAGGGGTTGAGCCCTGGAGCACTCTGACATTTGGATACTTAGAAGATTTGGCACAATTTATGTCTTCTGAGAGAAGCAGCCTGTTAGAAGAAGACAAGAATGCTCCATCTTTGTTATTCTTACAGAATCAGATGATCTGATGGATAAAAGTTTCTTCAAAGCAAGACTTGATCTCATCTCTAGATCTTTAAAGATTTCTTCCTCTTCCATTTCTTTGGAGTTAGCTCACAGAGAGTGAACCTATTGATCTACTAGGTATTCTCAGATTATTTCTTTACAAAGTATGCTGCCTTGAGGATCTCAAGTCAGCATACTAAAATGACAATCATACTGAACACCACACTAAAATGACAATCCAAATACCCATTGTTTGATTTGGGGCATATTATTTCATCCTAGAAATTTTAGCTTCCCAATAAGACAAGTGGGTGAGCTTTCCTTTAGATGTGCACAAGTGTGGTCAGAAACAGTCCTTATCGCAGATACTTTACAGATAGGCTGTATTTCGGAGGGTCAGGGTATGGGAATCTACTCAACTCATTTGGCAAAAAGTCTAAGCCGAATAACCCAACTGCTTGGGGTAGTGACACTTGTGCAGTGGGTACTACAGGTTGTACAGCTGACGTAGCACATTTAATGAACTATAATTGCTGCCCTTAAAAAAAGAGGCAATAAGGTTTCCCTGATGGTTCAGTGGAAGAGACTCCACCTGCCAATGAGAGAGACAGAGGTTTGATCCCTGATCCGGGAAGATGCCATGTGCCATGGAGCAGATAAGCCTGTGCACCACAACTATTGAGCCTGTGCTCTGGAGCCCCAGAGGCACAACTACTGAAGCCTGTGCTCCAAAGAGAAGCCACTGCAGTGAGAAGCCCACCCACCACAACTACAGAGTAGCCCCACTCTCTGCAACTAGAGAAAAGCCCGCAGAGCACCAAAGACCCAGCCCAGCCAAAAATAAAATAAATAAAATCATTTGAAAAGGAGTTGGGGATGGATAGGGAAGCCTGGCGAACTGCAGTCCAGGGGGTCGCAAAGAGTCGGATACAACTGAGTGATTGAACTGAACTGAATATTACACACACTGGTAAGAAACAATCTTAAGATGTAGCAGTAAGTGAAAAAACAATAGGTACAAAATAGAGTGTAAAGTTTGCTTAAACTTGAGTAAAAAACACATATACATGTAAATTATATGCTTATGTATACATGGAATATCTCCAAAAGGATATAGTTAGCTCATCAAATTGTGTTCCCATGTGTTTATATTACTCAAAAAAAAACCCCCAAATTAAAAATCTAGCCACAAAGCCTCAAACATCACCGAGATAGGAAACAGAACAGGTAATGGTCATTAGAAAAAGAGATTCCTTCAAATAAGAAAAAGAAAAGCTTGCCAAAAGACAAATGGAGCCAAGGTTTGAAATACGTATTTCACAAAAGAAATATACACATTCTTAAAACATACATCTTCCTTAGAAACTAAACAAAACCAAACGCCATTATTTTAACCTTTAGACTGGAAACTTAAAAAACAACAAAACACTTAAAAAACAACACTTAATACTGGTACACGTATATAAAACAGGAATGCTCATACTTTACTGGTGATGCTTGGGTTTTAGCCTTCTAACCATACATATATCAAAAGCCTTAAGCAGGGACACAAAGGGTAAAGCATGCACCTTTCTCTCACCCAGCAATGCTGCCTCCAAGACCTAAACATGAGCAAATAAGGCAACAAGTACAAAAGAATACATGCAAAAAGGATACTACTTCGTGGGTGTTGTGTTTTGTTTTCCTTTACCCCTAAATAATCTACTCATAGCTTTGATTATAACAGCAAATCTTGGAAGGGAAGCCAATGTTTACCAATAAAAGATTAGTTAATAAATTACAGTATAACCAAGTAGCTACTAAAACCTAAGTTTCCAAAGAATTTATAAGAGCATTTAACAGATGTTCACAGTACAGGGGAGAAAAACAATTAGCAAAGAAAGCAGCATCTGATCTCTTTGGCTAGGGGCAAGAAATATACACCCATAGGAGCCTGGAAATACAAAACCAAAATGTTAACATTCTGGGGGTAGATTATAGGTGATTTTTGTTTTTTTTTCCTACCTTCTGATTTCTCCCAAGGTTGTTTTTTTATTTAGATGGGAATACCAGACCACCTGACCTGCCTCTTGAGAAACCTATATGCAGCTCAGGAAGCAATAGTTAGAACTGGACATGGAACAACAGACTGGTTCCGAATAGGAAAAGGAGTACATCAAGGCTGTATATTGTCACCCTGCTTATTTAATTTATATGCAGAGTACATCATGAGAAACGCTGGGCTGGAAGAAGCACAAGCTGGAATCAAGATTGCCGGGAGAAATATCAATAAATAACCTCAGATATGCAGATGACACCACTCTTATGGCAGAAAGTGAAGAAGAACTAAAGAGCCTCTTGATGAAAGTGAAAGAAGAGAGTGAAAAAATTGGCTTAAAGCTCAACATTCAGAAAACGAAGATCACGGCATCCATTTCCATCACTTCGTGGCAGATAGATGGGGCAATAGTGGAAACAGTGGCTGACTTCATTTTTTGGGGCTCCAAAATCACTGCAGATGGTGACTGAAGCCATGAAATTAAAAGATGCTTACTCCTTGGAAGGAAAGTTATGACCAACCTAGACAGCATATTAAAAAGCAGAGACACTACTTTGTCAACAAAGGTCCATCTAGTCAAGGCTATGGTTTTTCCAGTGGTCATGTAGGGATGTGAGAGTTGGACTATAAAGAAAGCTGAGCACCGAAGAATTGATGCTTTTGAACTGTGGTGTTGGAGAAGACTCTTGAGAGTTCCTTGGACTGCAAGGAGATCCAACCAGTCCATTCTAAAGGAGATCAGTCCTGGGTGTTCATTGGAAGGACTGATGCTGAAGCTGGAACTCCAATACTTTGGCCACCTGATGCGAAAAGCTAACTCATTTACAAAGACCTTGATGCTGGGAAAGATTGAGGGCAGGAGGAGAAGGGGACGACAGAGGATGAGATGGTTGGATGGCATCACTGACTCAATGGACATGAGTTTGGGTAAACTCCGGGAGTTGGTGATGGACAGGGAGGCCTGGCGTGCTGAGGTTCATGGGGTTGCAAAGAGTCAGACACGACTGAACGACTGAACTGAACTGAATAAGCATGTATTGCTTTTTAACTGGGGAAATACGGTATTGGGACAGGGGCAAAAAACATAGAAGACACAAAAAATCCAGTTATATTTTTTCAATATTCTAATTTTTAAAACTATGAAGAATCATGATATCTATATCTATGTATAAAAAAAGAAAATGTGTAGGGAGATTATTTTTTTCTAGTTATAAAAATATCAAATACAAAAGGGTAGAAATTATTGCTTTATTTGAGAAACTTACTTCCAAATTACTTTTATGTATTTTAAAAAGTCATAAAGAGCATCCAAGAAAAAAACATATAGTTTCCATAGGAATAAGGACAAAAAAATGGGGTTGATGACTGCCCCAAACGATATTTCCTAAAGGAAAAAAATGTAATATTTAACTTCTTTTTTTTTTGAGGCTAGGTAAGTGAACTACACACATCATAAATAAAATTTTCTTACTTTACAAGGAGGAAGGACTCTGATCCTGTTTTTGATGCATATTAAATACAAAAATCCATTGTTCTGATCAAGATGAGGGAAAAAACATCATTCTTCAACATTTCAGCTCATGCAATGAAATCCAAAGGTCTGTTGAATCCACCTTTTCGATTCATGTACTGCCTATGATGAGAAAATTTATTTATTAAAAAAATTGTGGGTTTGTCTTATAAAAGAAATAATCATATGCTTCAGAAGTTAAACCTATAAACTATTTCTAAAATGGCAACGTCTAGGGCAAGAAGTATTCAAAGTCAAAATCTAAACAAAAGCATGGAAATATACTTTCAGTATTATTTGGGAAGATTCTACAGACTTAAAAAAAAACCAATTGAAAATCCATATTTAAGTAACACCAAACAGCTACTAAGTTTAAGGAAAACAGAGAAGAGTTTCAAATAGGTACCTATCAAACAAATCTGATGACACACTGTACTAGTTCTCCCCATAAGACCTTATTTGAAGGTAATTTTATAATGGACTGTTGATTCTAGTATTTTAACTCACAGCCGTCTCAAATCACACTATTCATATTTCTAAATTAACTGAAGTATTAGTCTAAATTAACTGAAGTGATAAAATGTAGAGAAAAAGAATGTTTGCAGATGTCTTGACTTTTCTGTTCATGCAGTGAGATTTCAAGTATGGATTGGTTTGTTTTGTGGTATTAATAAAATATGCCTATACTTAACAGATAGGTATTTATAGTTGAAATCCTTACATAATCAATTTAGATAAATAATTGAGAAGGAATCTATTTTAAAACCTATAATTATAATGAAATTAAAGTCTAAAGACTTGAGATTATGCTATTTTGAAGAAAGAACTACTTATAACCTAAAATTTTATGCCAACTACCCTTTCTCTGTAATAGTTTCTGGTTCACAGGTAAATTTAAAATTATTTTAACATACAAGAATATAAACAAGGAAGAGTAAATCAAGGAACAATATGGAAACCTAACTAAAGTAAGGGATTGTATGGAAAACTGCTACATTTCCTACAAACATGATTATCCCATAACAAATTCTTTCTCAAGCATATAATTTATATTAGTTCAAACGTAATAATGGCAGCTATGCATACCTATACTTTCTCTTCTGAGATACATTTATGGCATAGGCATTTACAGAGCCATCCACCTTTTTACCCTGGAGAGAAGCAAAAAACAAAAACCAAAACACACACACAAACAAACAACACACAAGAGAAAGAATATATTAAATGCCTTGATCAAAGAGCTGGATTCCACAGACCTCTTTAATGGCAAGATTCATTTAAGCATGACATAGTCCAATGACTGAATTTTCAGATCCTGATGATATCGCAGGAACTCTCAAGTGTTATAATCTTGTTCACATTTTTATAGTCACATATAAAGAAATACCAATATTCAAACCAACAAATGCTCATATGTACTATGTGCAAGGCATGCAGGGAAAGTGGGTAGCAGAGCCTCACCTTTTCTGGTCAGAGAATTCTTCAAAACCAGATACAAGTTATGGATATCTCCTCTAGAAAAATTCATATCCACAAAAATTTAACTTATGACCTGAACTGATGGGATTCTCAAATCAGTCACCATTCATATCTAATCCCATTTCTTGCATAGGCTTTGAAATTTTGATTTTTAAATCAAGAATCAGGATAACAGATACTAATGTTGTATCACTTGTACCTCAGACTTTCTTTTTCATTAATTTCTTTATGGGTCTTTTGATTCAGCAAAATGAACTCACCACTTTCTGTTCCTCATGCCTAAACTGCCTTCTCAACTCCCATTCAACCTTCAACCGTCTGGTTTTTGTGCATTCTTCGAGGCCAAGTTAAATGACCCAGCTGCTAGGAAGAGCTCTCTTCTCTAATTTCCACAGAACGTTAACTGTGCTTTCCTCACAATTCCCTCCATTTTCTACCCTCCATTTATCAAGATGTCTAATCATGATGATAACATCTACACAATCACCATGTGTAACATCACACTGTTGTTGTTTAGTCACTAAGTCACATCCGACCCTTTGCAACCCCATGGACTATAGCCTGCCAGGTTCCTCTGTCCATGGGATTTCCCAGGCAAGGATACTGGAGTGGGTTGCCATTTCCTTCTCCAGGGGATCTTCCCCACCCAGAGATCAAACTCAAGTCTCCTGCATTTAGCAGGTTGATTCTTTACCACTGAACCACCAGGAAAGTCCATTAATCTTTTTTTACTAAGTTCAGTTACTAAAGGCTAACTGATTTTTGAAAACTATTTGTAGAGTTGTGTATTTTTAGCTCTCTTCTTATTTACATGTTGGAATAGAAAATTTGTCCATAAACAAAACCAACTTTGAAATTTTTTAGAATGTTAAAATAGAAGGGAAAATAAGTGACTAATTTGGCATTTGAAGAGGTTCCACCATAGACTAGTGATGAAATATCATAAGATACACATTACTGAAAAATACAAATGAGCTGAGGAACTATAATTGAGAGTCCTGAAGCCAAGTGCATATGAAATAACATCCTTGTTGATGTCATTAAAAAAACAACTGACATCATTTGTTCTTGTGGTACTCCATAATTTTTATGGAATCTATAAATTCTCACATAATTTTTCCTTTATAAACAAACATCTTCAGCACAGACTACATTTAAAAGTAGTGGCTCCATCTTTACATCTGATACTCAGGAATTCCAAACATAACGTCAGGCAATAGTAAAACCAAAAAAAAAAAAAGAATTCTAATAAGGTCCTTCACTATTCTTCTAAAAACAGTGAAATTTAGTTGTCTCATTTTGAAAATATGTTTATTCATCCAATATATGTATTAATAAACCAGTTTACTTACAAACGCTCATTGGAATAGCAAATAAGGAACTGGTATATTCAAGAAAAAAACCTGGTACAGAAATCGCATTAAATTTTAAAATGGGGTTCACATAACCATTTGTGAGAATCAAATAGCTCATTCTTAATTTTCTCACCTCAAAATAGTCATGCCTCTGGTACTCCTCTTAGGCCACACACTGTCATTTAAAAAATACACAGGAATCCTACAGAATGACATCAGTTAGAAGCTCTTAGAGCATCTGTGATTACCCCACTCTATTCATGACATAATGGAACACAAGATTAGGGGAAGTGGATTATTTTTGACACCTCCCCTCAGAGATTGCAACTTCTATTTGCAAAATGAAAAGGACTTAAAATTCTATAAAGTTTTAACAATATATTTTCTCTCCATACACACTCTCCCTGTCTATTCTTAATGGCTTCCTCTCTCTATCCTCCCTTCTCTCTTCATTCAATTTCCTCTCTCCCTCCATCTCCCCTTTGCTCTATTTCTCTCTACCCTATCTCCTTATCTTTCTCCCATTTCCCTCTCCACAACCTCTCCCTCTTTTGCCTCACCACCTCCTTATTCTTTTCAATACGATGGTCAGGGCTAGAGAGCATTCAAATTCCTGTCAATCCCTCTTCTTGAGTTATGAGATATGTATGCTCCGTCTAGTCAAGGCTTTTTTTCCTGTGGTCATGTATGGATGTGAGAGTTGGACTGTGAAGAAGGCTGAGTGCCGAAGAATTGATGCTTTTGAACTGTGGTGTTGGAGAAGACTCTTGAGAGTCCCTTGGACTGCAAGGAGATCCAACCAGTCCATTCTGAAGGAGATCAGCCCTGGGATTTCTTTGGAAGGAATGATGCTAAAGCTGAAACTCCAGTACTTTGGCCACCTCATGCGAAGAGTTGACTCACTGGAAAAGACTCTGATGCTGGGAGGGATTGGGGGCAGGAGGAGAAGGGGACGACAGAAGATGAGATGGCTGGATGGCATCACTGACTCGATGGACGTGAGTCTCAGTGAACTCCGGGAGTTGGTGTTGGACAGGGAGGCCTGGTGTGCTGCGATTCATGGGGTCGCGAAGAGTCGGACACAACTGAGCGACTGATCTGATCTGATGCAATGCCATCTTTATCTGGCAGCTGCATTTCATTCTGTTTCATAGCACTTCCCTTTCCTACAATCCTTTTTTTGGTTAACTCTATCAGCCTGACACCTCAAGAGTCATCACTGACTACTCACCTCCATTCCCACCACCACTAACTCTTGTTTCTGAATTGTTCTCAGTTCTCTCTCCTCAGGTCAGGCCTTCATCATCTTTCACTACATGACTAGGCAGTTCTCCTAGTCTTTTGTTTGCCCTCCATGAGGCCCCAGGTCATCTTTCTAAACATACATATAATCTGTTGCTCTCTCGCTTAAAAACCATTGCTTCCTCTCATCACCAAAATAATCAACTTAAATTCCTCAGTATGGCTAAGGATATCAGCCTTCTGTGATTTGCCTCCCACCTCTATTTCTAGCCCCATCTATAGTCACCAGCCCATCAACATCCTTTCTCTAGTTACTGAATTTGCACCTCCTCCAATACTCTATGCCGCTTCACGCCGACAGGGCATCTCTGTGAGCTTTTCCCTCTACTTCAAATGATCTTCCTCCTCTTCTTTGTCTGATCACCTCTACTGGCCCTTTAAGATCTAATTCAAATATCCCAAGCAAATACTTCCTGAATTCCAATGGCAGCCCACAACTTCCTTCCCTTGCTTTCAAATCCCTTCACACAAACAGTTACTGTCTTCTAACAGAATAAACTTGCATCATTGGAAGAAATTACAAGTGATAATAAAAGAATATGGAAAAATGGGGCAGATCAGTTCACATTAAGAATACCTGACTAGCTACATGTTTTACTTACTTTTGTGGAGTCAAAGGAGGCAAATCCCATTAACTTCATCATTTCTATTTCTTCCTCTGTTTTGCCCTCTAAGTCTTCCTCTGCAAAAATAAGTGATACATTGTAAACTCATTTTATACATAAAAAAGAGAGCTGGCAATAGATTAATAGTTATTCCACTTTACCAGCAGAAAATATACTAAACAATTAGCTAAAGACTTGAATTTAATGAAAAATCCCTCAATTTGGATAGAATATAACTTAAGGTGCAAGGAAAAAGTGTGATCTCTATCCTCCATTGTAAGAGATTGCTTAAAAGGATATGCTTGGCATCTTTAGGAAGGACCACCTTCAACATCAGACAGTGAAGATACTTCCAAAATAGAATATTTTCATGTTTTTAACTGTCCTTCCTGTATCAAGAGCACCAAATAACTAGTAATTAGGGTACAATTAAAACAAAATCTCAAAACCATATGCAAATGAACACTATGTATGTGTGTGTGTGTGCGCACACGTTCAGTTGCGTCCGATTCTTTCACAACAGCATGGACTATAGCCCGCCAGGCTTCTCTGTCCATGGGATTTTTCAGGCAAGAATACCAGAGTGGGTTGCCATTTCCTTCTCCAAGGGATCCTCCCAATCCAAGGACTGAACGTCTGTCTCCTGCATTGCAGGCAGATTCTTTACCGTTGAGCCACTGGGGAAGCCCTTAATGAATACTGTCAAAAACTTAAATAGCTAAAGATTCAAAAATTATACTTAATTTTATAATTGAATTTCTAAACAAGGCTGTACATTTCCTACAGTTATTTATCGAATATTACCAGTTATCTGACGTTCTTTGCTTTTTGTTTCTTTTGTTTCTTTCTTTTCCTCATCTCTTCTTTCTTTCAGTCGAGAAGGGGAAGGAGATGTGGATCTATGTCGTCTTGGGGACCTAATATTTAATAAGGAAAGATGTTAGAAACAGAGACATACCTGGTGACTTGTGTTGAAGAGCAGAGATATACATGAGTGCATGAAAGGTAAAGGCTAAACAAAAGCTGGATTCTAGAGAAAGGAATTTGTTCCTCAAAGCAGAATGAGGAAGAAAGTTCTGCCTAGGCCCTGACTATTAACAAAAAATTATTTATTGTTTAATTATCAGTTACACTCAGTATAGCTAGGCTAAAAATTTTTTGTAAGGCAGAGAAAAGAAAACAAAAAGTGTATTTGATGGTTATTAAGAATCAGAGTCCACTTCTAAGATTCTTCCAAGATCTCACACTCTTGATTATATGGTTGAATAAACTATTATCACCAAAAGTTTATAAAAAAGTAAGACTATAATATACAAAACACTTCTTACTCCTGCTAAGTGCTTTTCATGTATTATTTCTCAGTTATTCCTCAAGGCAACTCTATTATGTGGAATGTTATCAACCCCATTTTACCAATGGGAATGTTAGGTTTAGAATAAAGTGGGATAAAGTTCCGCTGATTTCATGAAACTGTAAGTCCCTTTGTAAGCGATAACAACAAAAGTCAAGAGCAGCGACTACGCAGCTGTGGTAAAACTTCTGCTTTGCTGCACTTACCTGGAACGCCTTCTGTGTGGGGACCGAGAACGGCTTCTTCTCCGATCTCGCTCCCGGGACCGGGACCTTTCTCGGCGCCGGCGTTCTCTTTCCCGGGATGTGGACCGGGACCGCCTACGCTCTAATAAAAACACAAAATTGCAGAGTCAAAAATTACTTCAAACATCTACTGGATGGTGAGCCGACCAACAGTAATATAATGCGAGCCATTTCTAGATGTCACATTTAAAAAGTAAAAAAAGACACATGAGATTAATTTTAACAGTATAGATTTAACCCAAACTTGGCTTCCCTGGTGGCTCAGAGGTTAAAGCTTCTGCCTGCAATGCGGGAGACCCCAGTTCGATCCCTAGGTTGGGAAGATCCCCTGGAGAAGGAAATGGCAACCCACTCCAATATTCTTGCCTGGAGAATCCCATGGTGGGAGGAGCCTGGTAGGCTACCGTCCACGGGGTCGCAAAGAGTCTGACACTACTGAGTGACTTCACTTCACTTCACCAGCATTTCAACACGCATTTATTTTTCCGCACTAATCAAGGAAAACCGGTGTGTTCGACACTTAAACAGCAGTTCTCAATTCGGATTGAGAACTTGTTAAGTGCTCAATAGCCCTCTGTGGTTCGAGGGCTCATTTAACTTTTAAGATCAACCCTGATTAGCTGAAGGTGATAAAAACTAACGAGGGGGCAGAATCGAGGTTCTAAGTGAAATCTTCCCCTCTCACTGCCCCCTCTGGGGGCTGGGGCCAGAAGTCATTATGAGGTGAGCACCCTGAACGCAAACTCCTAAACACTGATTTCCCTACTATAAACTGGGGAGGAAACCCTGAGCGCTGAAGAACCTGGCGGCAGCACATGCTGAGTGTTAACGGAGTGTGGCATGCATTCTCATGTCAGCTTTGAAAGATAATATTTACCCCAGATATCTAATTACGGGAATTCGGACGCAGGAGGGCTGGATGACTTGCACTAGGTCACCCAGAAATTGGGGGAACCATGGCCTGACTCTAAATTGCCAAGCCACAAGTAAAACAAAAGTTATTACAGGAGGCTGACAAAGAGTTGGCCAAACCCCAACTGGGTTAAAAAAAACTGCCTTCAAACCGGAGGGCTGAAGCGTGTAGGGCCCAGGTCTTCGTTCCCAGTAGACCCCTCCCTTCTCCTTAGAAGAAAAGGTTCCCCCCTCTCCGCGGCCCTTAGACTGGGAACCAAAGTGGGGACGAGTCTCCAATCGAGCCCTAGACCCTCAAAACCACTTCTGGACTCACCCCTCCGTGGGGAGCGGCTGCGACTGCGACCCATTTGGAATCCTTCTCCAGTACAAGTCGACCCGGAAACGGCTGTGCAACAACTTCCGGGAGGGCCGGGAACTGAGCTTTCACCGCCGACTGGGAAACGATAAAACGACTCGCCAGGGTTCCGGCATCTAAAGAAGGGAGGCTGCCCCAACCTGGTATCACCTCTTCCGAGCCCAGAGGTTCCGTGGAGAACAGAGTTGTCATCTCTGCTCCTCCAACCCCTCTTTCCTGGTGGCTGCAGTATCTTCTCTCCTGTATTTCGAGGTGGGCATTAGAATGTGCTTTGTTGTTGTTTAGTCGCTAAGTCGTGTCCCACTTTTTTGCGACCTCGTGGACTGTAGCCCTCCAGGCTTCTCTGTCCATGGAATTCCCCAGGCAAGAATACTGGAGTGGGTTGCCAGTTCCTCCTGCAGGGGAAATTCCCGACCCACGGCTGAAATCTGGTCTCTTGCATTGGCAGACGGGTTCTTTACCACTGACCCACCAGGGAAGCCCCTGCTCCCTGTTGGTATTCTAGAAATGTCAGGAAAAAGCCATATATAAACCACCCTAACACAGTTCTCACCCCGCCCTGCCCCCATTATTCTTTCCTACCATCTTGTCCATAGGCAAAAAAATATTTCATATCAAACCAATCTAAACTTACCATATACAAAGTTTTAAGTCCACACGGGGAAGCAGTAGGGCGGGTCAGGAGGCAGAGGGAGCAAGGGGAAAGCAAGCATGGCTGAGAGCTTTTGTTGAGTTTTGTTGGAGGGAACAGCAGAGGCTGGGAAGCAGGCTAAGCAGGTTCTCTAAGACTGACCAGAGGCTCTTGAGATTTAAGGGCTGTCCAGAGCTGTTGGTACCTGGCCCTGGGATCTGTGGCAGAGGAATAATGCCTTGACTTGTGAGCTTGATAAAGGAGGTCATAGAGTAGGGGCTTCTTACTGGCTGGCTTACATATTAAAGTCAGACTCATAAGGGGACTCATTTGCTATCTCGAAGAATTAGCTAGTCCTGGGAAGGGCAGTCTTGGCAAGGCCCCAGATGTCAAAACACTAGAAAATGAAAGCAATTAAAAAGGCATGATTAATACAAGTATTCACAAAAATATTTATTGCACACCTAGTACCGGAGGATTAAAAAAATTTTTTTTAACTTTTAAAATTTTTGGTTGCGCTGGGTCTTTGTTGCTGTACATGGGCCTTCTCTAGTTTCGGCCAGCAG
This sequence comes from Bos mutus, assembly GCF_027580195.1. NCBI lineage: Eukaryota > Metazoa > Chordata > Mammalia > Artiodactyla > Bovidae > Bos > Bos mutus. The sequence goes on from NC_091627.1 coordinate 38,528,187, forward strand.
GGGCTACTCTCTAGTTGAGGTGCGTGGACTTCTCAATGCTGTGGCTTCTCTTGTTGCAGAGGACAGGCTCTAGGTTTTCGGGCTTCAGTAATTGCAGCAGGCGGGCTCAGTAGTTGTGGCATACGGGCTTAGTTGTTACACAGCATGTGGAATCTTCCTGGATCAGGGATCCAACCCATGTCGCCTGCATTGGCAGGTTGATTACTATCCACTGTATCACCAGGGAAGTCCTGTACCAGAGGATTAATCAATGAAAAAAGCAAGTCTGTTCTTGAGTACTTGCAGTCCACTGAGGGATACAAACAAGTAAATAGTATCAAGATGCAGGAGAGGGGCAGAACCAGATACTAGGAGTTCACATGAAGTGGATACCTAACTCCTTTGAGGGGAAGGGTTCTCAAGGAATGTTTCCAGGAGGAAATGATGTCCAAATGAGACCTTAAGGATGAGTAGAAATTAGCCAGGTCAAATGGGGTGACTTTTGTAGTGGGGACAAGGAAAGAGATTGTCCAGGCAGAGGAGACTGCATGTGCCAGGACAAGAGGCAAGGGAGCAGATGGGCTAAAAGTAGAGACCTATGGAGCAAGGAGTGAACGTGTGAAGACCAGACTGGAAGCCTTGTAGGCTGTGGTCAAGTTACCCTGATGTAAAAGCAACAGAGAGCTGTTCATTCAAGGGCTTTGAGGACCGGAGGGAATCACATTTGAGTTTATTCAGAGAACATGTTGGGTAATGTGGAGACTTGCCTGGGAGGTGGGGGTGCAAAACGCCTAGGAGGATGGTATAGTGGTCTAGGTTGGGACTCCAGTCACCTAGACTAGAGTGGTTATCAGTAGGTAATGTGGAAGTGGCTGAATCTGAGAATTGGTAAAATTGGAAAAACTTGATTCTTAGATGTCTGCATGAGAGTTTGAAGATTCAAGGAGACATCCAGGTTTCTGGCTTGTGAAACTGGGTAGATGGTAACATCATTTGCTAAGATAAGGCATATAAGTTTTGAGTGAAGGCTGTATATCTGGACCTACTAATGTGAGGAGCCATGCTGAACACCCAAAAGGAGATGCCAACTAGATGCGTATCTGGAGCTTGGAAGAGAGCTCTCGGCTGGAACCACACAGAAAAGGAATCATCAGAATACAGGTGTTCATTTGAAGCCACAAGAGTGCATGAAACCACTCAGGGAGGCTGAGAGAAAAGGGCCTGGAGACAGCTAGAGGAAGAACCCCAAAAGGAGACTAAGGGGTAGCCAGAGAAACAGAAGGAGTGTTATCAGTTAAGTTTTAAGAGAAGTCTGCTGTTTCAAGAACAAAGTGGTTAATTTAAAATGTTAAAATAAGAAAAAAAGAAAAACAAACACCAACCCCCCCCCACCGCACCCCTGCCCCCTCCCACAACCCCCCACCGCCGGCCATCTAACCTAAAGGATTTAGCAACAAAGTCTTTGTTCACTCAGTTTTATGGAGTTGTGAATGACTTTTACAGTGGAGAGCGAATTTGTATACCCCCCCCTTTTTTTTGGTCTTTGTGGCTTTTGAGATCTTAGTTCCTCCACCAGGGATTGAACCTAGGTCCCCCTCAGTGAATGCATGGAGTCTTAACCATTGGACCACCAGGGGGTTCCCTGCATAACCCTCTTGAAAAGTTTCGCTTATGCAGGGCAAAATATGGCAGGGCAAAATATGGGTGGAGGTAAATCTGGAGGTTTTGTGAAGATGGGAGAAACCTAAGCATGTTTAAAATATTGGTATGAACAAGTCAGTTTAGAGAAATAAAAAAGTACGAGAGAAAGAGAAAACCAAAGGAGTAAAGTTTCCTAAAGGGACAGCCCTGAGATTTACCTCAGGCAGAAAAGCGCCCCCTCTCCCCCACCTGAAGATGTGGGACAGAAACTGTGCTCTGCTAAGGCTTCCTTATTTACTGATCAAGTTGCCCTCTCTCAGAATATAGATTATCCATCACTGTGTACTTTCAGCACTGTTATCTTGAAGAAAAATCCTGTTTATAATACATGGCGTGAGGTTCCCTCATTCTAATGGTTATTTTAATGACTTTACAGTAGGGTAAAAGGCATTTGCACCCCACTCCAGTACCCTTGCCTGGAGAATCCCATGGACGGAGGAGCCTGGTGGGCTGCAGTCCACGGGGTTGCTAAGAGTCGGACATGACTGAGCAACGTCACTTTCACTTTTCACTTTCATGCATTGGAGAAGGAAATGGCAGCCCACTCCAGTGTTCTTGCCTGGAGAATCCCAGGGACGGGGGACCTGGTGGACTGCCGTTTGTGGGGTCGCACAGAGCTGGACACGACTGAAGCAACTTAGCAGCAGCGGGGTAGGGTTGGAGTGCTGTCAACACTTGTGATCATACTTACAAGTTCCCTCCCTAACCAGACAGGGCAATTTCCCATAAAGGTAAATTTGTGTATGTTGTTGTTTTGTCACTAAGTTGTGTTTGACTCTTTTGTGATCCCATGGACTACATAGCCTGCCAAGCTCCTATGTCCGTGGAATTTCCCAGGCAAAAATACTGGAGCGGGTTGCCATTTCCTTCTCCAGGGGATCTTCCCAACCCAGGAATTGAACAAACCTGCTTCTCCTGCACTAGCAGAGGGATTCTTTACCACTGAGCCACCAGAGAAGCCAAAAAGTATATGTACTTTATATAAGAACATTCAGTTCAATTCACTCATGCAGTGTCCGACCCTTGCGACCCCATGAATCGCAGCATGCCAGGCCTCCCTGTCCATTACCATCTCCTGGAGTTCACTCAAACTCACGTCCATCGAGTCGGTGATGCCATCCAGCCATCTCATCCTCTGTCGTCCCCTTCACCTCCTGCCCCTAATCCTTCCCAGCATCAGAGTCTTTTCCAATGAGTCAACTCTTCGCATGAGGTGGCCAAAGTACTGGAGTTTCAGCTTTAGCATCATTCCTTCCAAAGAACACCCAGGGCTGATCTCCTTTAGAATGGACTGGTTGGATCTCCTTGCAGTCCAAGGGACTCTCAAGAGTCTTTTCCAACACTACAGTTCAAAAGCATCAATTCTTCGGCGCTCAGCTTTCTTCACAGTCCAACTCTCACATGACAACAGGAAAAACCATAGCCTTGACTAGACGGACCTTTGTTGGCAAAGTAATGTCTCTGCTTTTGAATATGCTATCTAGGGTGGTCATAACTTTCCTTCCAAGGAGTAAGCGTCTTTTAATTTCATGGCTACAGTCACCATCTGCAGTGATTTTGGAGCCCCCAAAATAAAGTCTGACACTGTTTCCACTTTTTCCCCATCTATTTCCCATGAAGTGATGGGACCGGATGCCATGATCTTCGTTTTCTGAATGTTGAGCTTTAAGCCAACTTTTTCACTCTCCTCTTCCACTTTCATCAAGAGGCTTTTTAGTTCCTCTTCACTTTCTGCCATAAGGGTGGTGTCATCTGCATATCTGAGGTGATTGATATTTCTCCCGGCAGTCTTGATTCTAGCTTGTGCTTCTTCCAGCCCAGCATTTCTCATGATGTACTCTGCATATAAGTTAAATAAGCAGGGTGACAATATACAGCCTTGATGTACTCCTTTTCCTATTTGGAACCAGTCTGTTGTTCCATGTCCAGTTCTAACTGTTGCTTCCTGACCTGCATATAGGTTTCTCAGGAGGCAGGTCAGGTGGTCTGGTATTCCCATCTCTTTCAGAACTTTCCACAGTTTATTGTGATCCACACAGTCAAAGGCTTTGGCATAATCAATAAAGCAGAAATAGATGTTTTCCTGGAACTCTCTTGCTTTTACGATGATCCAGCGGATGTTGGCAATTTGATCTCTGGTTCCTCTGCCTTTTCTAAAACCAGCTTGAACATCTGGAAGTTCACGGTTCACATATCGCTGAAGCCCGGCTTAGAGAATTTTGAGCATTACTTTACTAGCGTGTGAGATGAGTGCAATTGTGCGGTAGTTTGAGCACTCTTTGGCATTGCCTTTCTTTGGGATTGGAATGAAAACTGACCTTTTCCAGTCCTGGGGCCACTGCTGAGTCTTCCAAATTTGCTGGCATATTGAGTGCAGCACTTTCACAGCAGCATCTTTCAGGATTTGAAATAGCTCAACTGGAATTCCAACACCTCCACTAGCTTTGTTCATAGGGATGCTTTCTAAGGCCCACTTGACTTCACATTCCAGGATGTCTGGCTCTAGGTGAGTGATCACACCATCGTGATTATCTTGGTCGTGAAGATCTTTTTTGTAGTTTTTCTGTGTATTCTTGCCACCTCTTCTTAATATCTTCTGCTTTTGTTAGGTCCATACCATTTCTGTCTTATCAAGCCCATCTTTGCATGAAATGTTCCCTTGGTATCTCTGATTTTCTTGAAGAGATCTCTAGTCTTTCCCATTCTGTTGTTTTCCTCTATTTCTTTGCAGTGATCTCTGAGCAAGGCTTTCTAATCTCTCCTTGCTATTCTTTGCAGCTCTGCATTCAGATGCTTGTATCTTTCCTTTTCTCCTTTGCCTTTCGCTTCTCTTCTTTTCACAGCTATTTTTTAAGGCCTCCCCACACAGCCATTTTGCTTTTTTGCATTTCTTTTCCATGGGGATGATCTTGATCCCTGTCTCCTGTACAATGTCACGAACCTCATTCCATAGTTCATCAAGTACCCTATCTATCAGATCTAGTCCCTTAAATCTATTTCTCACTTCCACTGTATAATCATAAGGGATTTGATTTAGGTCATACCTGAATGGTCTAGTGGTTTTCCCTCCTTTCTTCCATTTAAGTCTGAATTTGGCAATAAGGAGCTCATGATCTTAGCCACAGTCAGCTCCCGGTCTTGTTTTTGCTTACTGTATAGAGCTTCTCCATCTTTGGCTGCAAAGAATATAATCAATCTGATTTCGGTGTTGACCATCTGGTGGATGTCCATGTAGAGTCTTCTCTTGTGTTGTTGGAAGAGGGTGTTTGCTATGACCAGTGCGTTCTCTTGGCAAAACTCTATTAGCCTTTGCCCTGCTTCATTCTGTACTCCAAGGCCAAATCTGCCTGTTACTCCAGATGTTTCTTGACTTCCTACTTTTGTATTCCAGTCCCCTATAATGAAAAGGACATCTTTTTCGGTGTTAGTTCTAAAAGGCCTTGTAGGTCTTCATAGAACTGTTCAACTTCAACTTCTTCAGCGTTCCTGGTTGGGGCATAGACTTGGATTACTGTGATATTGAATGGTTTGCCCTGGAAACGAACAGAGATCATTCTGTCATTTTTGAGATTGCATCCAAGTACTGCATTTCGGATTCTTTTATTGACCATGATGGCTACTCCATTTCTTTCTTCTAAGGGATTCCTGCCCACAGTAGTAGATATAATGGTCATCTGAGTTAAATTCACCCATTCCAGTCCATTTTAGTTTGCTGATTCCTAGAATGTCGACGTTCACTCTTGCCATCTCCTGTTTGAGCACTTCCAATTTGCCTTGATTCATGGACCTAACAGTCCAGGTTCCTATGCAATATTGCTCTGTAGAGCATCAGACCTTGCTTCTATCACCAGTCACATCCACAACTGGGTATTGTTTTTGCTTTGGCTCCATCCGTTCACTCTTTCTGGAGTTATTTCTCCACTGATCTCCAGTAGCATATTGGGCACCTACTGACCTGGGGGGTTCCTCTTTCAGTATCCTATCATTTTGCCTTTTCATATTGTTCATGGGGTTCTCAAGGCAAGAATACTGAAGTGGTTTGCCATTCCCTTCTCCAGTGGACCACATTCTGTCAGACCTCTCCACCATGACCCGCCCATCTTGGGTGGCCACACAGGGCATGGCTTAGTTTCATTGAGTTAGACAAGGCTGTGGTCCTAGTGTGATTAGATTGACTAGTTTTCTGTGATTATGGTTTCAGTGTGTCTGCCCTCTGATGCCCTCTTGTAACACCTACCATCTTGAGTTTCTCTTACCTTGGATGTGGGGTATCTCTTCTCTTACTTGGGTTTCTCTTACCTTGGACCTGGGGTATCTCTTCACGGACACCTCTAAGGCACATTAAACATTAAGCATCTGTGATTCCTACAAATGTACTATCTTGAGACTTGGTTAAATTGTTTTACCTTTTCTAGTCCTATTTTATGTAAAATCACCAGTCTTTACAAAAGCATCCTACTTTTAATCTTTACAGAGGGCTTCCCTGGTGGCTCAGATAGTAAAGCATCTGCCTGCAATGTGGGAGACACAGATTCAATCCCTGGGTTGGGAAGATCCCCTGGGGAAGGAAATGGCAACCAACTCCAGTACTCTTGCCTGGAAAATTCCATGGATGGAGGACCCCCCCCCCCACAGTCCACAGGGTCGCAAACAGTTGGACATGACTGAGCAACTTGACTTTATCTTTACAAATGGATGCATACTATTGAGTCAGTAATTTCACCACCAATTAGATATAGTTTGACCACTAGTTAATAGAGGTTGATGATGTTTGAGGTTTTCTGTTTTTGTATCCTTTTATCATGGACTTTCAGAAGAATTGCAAACTCTGTGGTTGGGAGGAAACTACTGTGACTTCTTTTTTAATGTAGTTAATGGATTTAGGTCCAAATTACTTGAAGTTATGATTCAACACATCATTCTAGGTGATTGATAAATTATCTACCATTTGCATTCTATTATCCTTTTCTATTCTTTACATGGGTTCATCTTTAAGGGAATATAATTCCTGACAGTTTCAACGTTAACAGTCCACTATTCTAGAGCACCTCTGTTCAACAGAACTTTTTGCAATGATGAACAGACTATATTTGCACTGTCCAATACAGTAGCCACTAGTTCCTTGTGGTTAACTAAGCACTTGGAATGTATCTATGTGACTGAGGAAGTAAATTTTAAGTTCTATTTATTTTTAATTAGCTTTGATAGCCACAGTGACTCTGGTGACCCTATTTTTACATCTGATGTTGAAATCTGCTTATTAATGATGGCAATCAATCCTCTTTAAAGACTTTGAAATGTGATAAAATGTTGGCTACTAAATGCTTGGTAAAAAACTAATGACTACCACTAATCATTTAATTTTGCCTACCTTGCTAAGTTTCAAGCCAAATTTTTGAAAAAGAAAGGTATATTTATATATCTCTAGTAATTTAGCATGGAACTCTAGAATATTTCCTCATAAGGACCTCTTCTTTACTGATAGCCAAGTAAAAATAATTATTAGTTGGCTAAATATTGTTTTCTAGCCCTTGCAGCTTAAAAAAAGACTTGGCAAAGGTTATAAGGCAAAAGGTGACCAACACAAAAATCTTCATATATATTAGTTGATATAAGACTCCAGCTGATACTTAATACTTTATTAAGAAGATTCCAATTAAAAAGAATGAAAAGTATGCAAAGTATTTGGTAAGAAAACAAAAGCAGATCTTTACTATCAGTGTGGAGTACTAGCTGACAATTACCGGTTTCTCCAGTGAGACTACAACCTACTTGTGACTGAAGAAATAATTCTTTTGTTTGTAAGCAATTTGGCTAGGAAACAAACAAGGGACAGGAACCATATATAATTCCACTTTGATCAATTCATACAAGTGAAATGAAATAATTTTACTAATATACTCAAACTTTAATTATCTTTACTTCCAAGATTTGTAAAAATTCAGTTATTTAAATTTGATTTAAATTTGGTATTTATATTTTTAATATGTAAGGGTAAGGAATCTCTGATGTTACAATAAGGAAAAAAACAAAAGCATCTCATGAAAGAGATACAGCCAAATACAAAAACAAGAAATGTAGTCTCTTGATACAGCCAAATTATTGTATTAAAACCATTCAAACTACAGTTCTAGGGGTAGAGATAGGGAAGGCATTTAAAAGCTTCCTTTAAATTCACCATGAGGGATCAATTTTGAAAGGACAAAAGTGATTTATGATCTATGGACATATCGCTAGGGAATAAAAACTAGCAATGAGTTCTAAAAGTTAAATCTAACTATAAAAAATTCAAACTTGGAAAAAAAAATTCTGGTTTCAACTGAGTTATTTTTTTGGTTCATTTTATATGTTATTTATTCTTTCTCCAAATGAGTATTTATTATTTGTACAGGTACACAAAAGTAGTTCCCATTTTTCTTAAAACATACTAAAAATATTTATTAACCACAAAAAATACTCACTTTGACTTGAAAAATGATGAGCATGTCTATTTTCAAAATAGCAGTAAATGCAAGAACCGAACATATATAAATCATGAAAAATGTACATCTCATTTTTGACAAAAATAAGTTCTATTTATACATTAATGCTTTATTATCAGCTTCTATATGATATCCTCCGACCTTATTTACATTTACTATGAGATTTCTAATATTATGTTTAACTCAAAGGCACTCAATTCGGAGATTATAAAGTCCTGAGATTCCCAACTAAAATTTGAAAATAAATAATTCAAAGACCACAGAATATGAAAATGTTTAACGTATAATATTTGGTATATAAATAATCTGTGACCTAATAATAAAATTGTACAGAATGTCAAAGAAAAGACCATAAAAGGCAAAGGAATATCCTTGGAATCAAACTAATTTTCTTCCCCTATTCAAGATCATTTGAAAGCCTGAAGCTGATTTTTTTCTTGTTAAAATGCTAGGAAAGCAAAATAAAAAAGCATGAAAATGCTAAAGTTAAATAAAAGTTCCTCAGCTTAGTCTTCAAAACCATGAAAAAATATTTAATGACTAATAACATATGTAGACTAGAAGAATATCTGACTAGTAGGAGGAATCATAAAGAGCAGCTGGAAAAAAAATTAAGGACAGCTTTAAATATACCAATTGAAAGAGCATTTATAATTGGCCAGATTATTCCTTTAGCTTTCTTTTAGTCAGATAAAAATGAAACTAACAGATGGATAATTGAGGTTCACTAACATTAAGTAGGATCAAAGTTCAAGCTGAAAACTGACTCTATGTATGGTTGCAGAGAAATGGGAAATTTACCTATAGCAATTTTCTACTGATGCTAAATTAAAAAGCATGAGTTGATATCTTTATTAGCAAATGGTTTGACAGATATTCTCTTGGCTTTAAAATGCTTTTCCATATATGCATAGAAATGTAATGAGGATAAGAATAGTCTTCTGTATTATCTGTACAGTTCGTAAGGCCTTTGTCATTGTTAGTCACCTTAGATGTGAATATCTGCAGGGCCATTAAATTAAAGCTGGCAAAAAAGTTTTCAAAGTGCTACTGTTTCCAACTGGTGAGTTCTTCAGTTTTCTGGATTTTCTGGATGATGACTATTTTCAGTTCTTTTTTCTGGCGATATATACAGGAAGTTACAGCAGATATATAAAGGGAAGATCAGAAGCCTGCTGTCCAAGTTCATCACTACTTGTTCCTATAAAACAAATTTGTTACTTTAATGATAATAGTAGTAGTATAAAAATAAAACAGAGAACCAACTGTTGAATTGAGTGAACTAAAGGTTAGTATGGTGGTTAAAAGTTTGCATCTGAAATCTGACAGTCTCTGTTCAAATCTCAAGACTTCCACCCACTAGCTTTGTGACCTCGGGCAAGTCACTGACTTTATCAACTGCAGCTTCCTCACTGTAAAAGAGGAGAATAACCACTCCATAGGATTATACTAGGATTAAATGAGACAATGCACATAGAGGGCTCAGCAAAGCCAGCTATATATTAAATTACCAATAACGGTAGTTATTTTCATTACTGGAAAATTTCTATCAAGTACCTACATATTTTATGAACAGATACGGCCCAGAAATAGAGACTTCTCATTTGGTTTCTATGTCTGATGGTCTTTATGTGCAGCAAATACTTGATGGGAGTCATTATTGTCACAACAATAAGCATGGCCCCTTCCCACCCTTGTCTAAGATTTCCCACCATCTCTAATGCAAACAAGTTATTTGTCTCTTGGAACCTAAAATACATTACCATGTAAAATCAATTTCAAGTTCAGTTACATCAATATACATGAGAACAACTTGAGATTCTAGAGACAGGAGTTGATACTACACCTGAGAGCTACAAATATAACCCTCACTCACTCATGTTACAGATCTCTGGAACCGTTTACCAGCAGGTTTTCATGAAAAGAATAAATCCTTTTAGAGTATAAGCAGTAGCCCTGAAATGGGAACTCCTCTATTTTTTCAATAGTTGGATATATTCTCTGAACTAATATGCATTTGTTTTATCTTTATACATTCTGGAGAATACACTTTTAAAAAAAGTTAAAAAAATATTTATTTTTGACTGTGCTGGGTCTTTGATTCTGTGTGGACTTTCTCTAGTTGTGGTGAGTGGCTGCTACTCCTCATGGTAGTACACAGGCTTTAGGCGAGCGGTCTTCAGTAGTTGCAGCTCATAGGCTCAGCAGTCACGGCTTCTGGGCTCTAGAGTATGGGCTCAGTAGGTGTGATGCACGGGCTTAATTATCTGCGGCACGTGGAATTTTCCCGGACCAGGGATCAAACTCATGTCCCCTGCACTGGCAGGCAGATTCTTATCCAGTGTACCACCAAGGAAGTCCCTGAAGAATATACTTTTAAAATACTGTTTAAATCTAGAATTTTATATTATTTACTGAAGCATGTGTTCCTACTAAGGGACTAAAGAGGGACTAAAACTGCAACATTTGAGTGACAGACAAAGGCTCAGCTAGATACAGCTTCTGTGTTGGGGGATCAGCAAGATAAATTTGGATAAAGAAGGCAGGGAATAGAAATGTTACACACAGACACACACACTATAGTCTCCAAATTGGGCAAAGTGGTATTTTGTTGTTTAAGTGAACAAAATGGATATGATGACAAGTCAGATGAGGCATCACCTGGGCTGATGGTGCAAACAGGGCTGGCAGACAGCAAGCATGTCAAAGCACAGTTGACCTTCAGATGCTTAAGTCACCCTGGACTAGTCAACATGTGTAGCAATAACCTGACTCAAGGCAGATTTACTAAGTCTATTGAGGACAAAGGCTTTGATGATGTGTGTATCTGATGATAAAAGCAAGATTCTCTACTCACAACTCTTAAGAAAATTAGCATTCTGGTATCTAAATATAGTTAAGGTTGGTGGGGGAGAGTAGGTCAAAGACCCAATTCTGGGGAAAGAGAGCCATGCAGATATCACTTGGGGGCTGAATGGACATACCAATTTCTGATTATAACACTGTACTAATCCCCATTTCCCGTTCATTAGATACCTAATTCTTGCTTTCTTAAAACCTTTAATGCCGCCCGATGGCTCAGTTTATATCTATACGTGCACCTTTATCTTTAGAAAAGCTCCATTTTCCTTCTTCCACTATGGCATGGGAGCAGTGAAGCCCATACATCACAGCATCAGACATAGTGGTGGTATCTTCCTAGTTTTCATCTGTTTCCAGACTGTTTTTTCTATCTTCTCTGCTTCTCTGAGGCTCATGTTACTTATTTCTACTATAGCTCTATTATTTCTAAATTCCAGAATCCTTAAGTCCAACTCCTTACTAGAAATCTTCGCTTAGACATAAAGCAACTCAAGTTTAAATCATCAGCTACTGAATACTACCTACCATTTCCATTCTTTTTGGGCCGTCAGTGCTGTCATGCTTGCAACTGGTTTTGATTCCCCATCCTAGTTCTTAAATACTTCATTCCAGGTTACTTTTTTTGCCCACCCCTTAAATACCAACGCTCCCTAGGTTTCCATCCTGTCATATTCTCAACATAATTTCCTGTAGGTTGTCTGATCCAATCGTTATTCCTAGCCCAGGCACTGCTGATAAACGCTAGACCCATTTATCCACCAGTGTTCCAATTTTTACCTCAGTGCCCTCAAATCAAATATGCTTTAAACAGAATTCATCATCTCTTTACCCCCAAGTCATGTTCATTTTCCTTCCTATAATTCAAATATAAGGGAAAAAAGTTGCCCAAGTCACAAAGCCAGGTACTATCTCTGACTACTTTCTTCCTCACACTCACACACACACTTAAGCATCAAATTCTACCAAGTGCACCCCTTAATTTTGAGAACCTATCAACATCTCTTCACCCCATTACTATCCTCCTTAAGTTGAGGTTCTCGTTGTTTCTGATCTGGGTTACAGCAAGAGCATCTTTTTTTTTTTTTAATTGGATATTGGTTTATTTTTTTAAAGGGTCTTTACTGAGGTATAAACATACAAGTTACATAAAATATACAATAAGTTCTACTACATGTATATACACTTGAGAAACCAGCATACTCAAGATAATAGACATATCCACCCCCATCCATCCCCCTCAGTGTCCTTAGGTTCCTGATGCTTCCGCCACCCTCTGGAAACCAACTGCCTGCTTCTGTTCCATAGTCTGCCTTTTCTAGAGTTTTAAATAAAAAGAATCATACAGAATGCACTCTTTTTTGTCTCACTGCTTGCATTTAGATTATTTCATCCATGTTATTGTGTGTACCAGTAATTCATGCTTTGTTTACTGCTGATAATTTGGATTATAGCAATAGTTTCTAAAAACTGTCTTCTTGCCATTATCATGCCTCTAAGCTCAAAATGAATTCTAAAGACCTAAATGTAAGATCAGAAACCATAAAACACTAAGAGGAGAACATTGGCAGGACATTGTATAAAATATAAAATCATAGCAAAGTCCTCTATGACCCACCTCCCAGAGTAATGAAATAAAAACAAAAATAAACAAATGAGACCTAATTAAACTTAAAATCTTTTGCATGGCAAAGGAAACTATATAAACAAAGTGGGAAGACAATCTTCAGAATGGAAGAAAATAATAGCAAATGAAACAATTGACAAAGCATTAATTTCCAAAATATACAAGGAGCTCATAAAACTGAACACCAGAAAAACAAACAACCCAATCAAAAAAGTGGGCGAAAACTTAAACAGATATTTCTCCGAAGAAGACAAACAGATGGCTAATAAACACCTGAAAAGATGCTCAACACCACTCATTCAGTTCAGTTCAGTTCAGTCGCTCAGTCGTGTCCCAACTCTTTGCGACCCCATGAATTGCAGCATGCCAGGCCTCCCTGTCCATCACCAACTCCCGGAGTTCATTCAAACTCAAGTGTATCGAGTCAGTGATGCCATCCAGCCAATCTCATCCTCTGTCGTCCCCTTCTCCTCCTGCCCCCAATCCCTCCCAGCATCAGAGTCTTTTCCAATGAGTCAACTCTTCGCATAAGGTTCCTTCCAAAGAATACCCAGGACCGATCCCTTTAGAATGGACTGGCTGGATCTCCTTGCAGTCCAAGGGACTCTCAAGAGTCTTCTCCAACACTATAGTTCAAAAGCATCAATTCTTCAACGGTCAGCTTTCTTCACAGTCCAACTCTCACATCCATACATGCTACTGGAGATCAGTGGAGAATAACTCCAGAAAGAATTAAGGGATGGAGCCAAAGCAAAAAAAATACCCAGTTGTGGATGTGACTGTGATAGAAGCAAGGTCTGATGCTGTAAAGAGCAATATTGCATCAGATCAGATCAGATCAGATCAGTCGCTCAGTCGTGTCCGACTCTTTGCGGCCCCATGAATCACAGCACGCCAGGCCTCCCTGTCCATCACCAACTCCCGGAGTTCACTCAGACTCACGTCCATCAAGTCAGTGATGCCATCCAGCCATCTCATCCTCTGTCATTCCCTTCTCCTCCTGCCCCCAATCCCTCCCAGCATCAGAGTCTTTTCCAATGAGTCAACTCTTCACATGAGGTGGCCAAAGTACTGGAGTTTCAGCTTTAGCATCATTTCTTCCAAAGAAATCCCAGGGCTGATCTCCTTCAGAATGGACTGGTTGGATCTCCTTGCAGTCCAAGGGACTCTCAAGAGTCTTCTCCAACACCACAGTTCAAAAGCATCAATTCTTCGGTGCTCAGCCTTCCTCACAGTCCAACTCTCACATCCATACATGACCATAGGAAAAACCATAGCCTTGACTAGACGGACCTTTGTTGGCAAAGTAATGTCTCTGCTTTTGAATATGCTATCTAGGTTGGTCATAACTTTCCTTCCAAGGAGTAAGTGTCTTTTAATTTCATGGCTGCAGTCACCATCTGTAGTGATTTTGGAGCCCCCCAAAATAAAGTCTGACACTGTTTCCACTTTTCCCCATCTATTTCCCATGAAGTGATGGGACCGGATGCCATGATCTTCGTTTTCTGAATGTTGAGCTTTAAGCCAACTTTTTCACTCTCCACTTTCACTTTCATCAAGAGGCTTTTTAGTTCCTCTTGGCTTTCTGCCATAAGGGTGGTGTCATCTGCATATCTGAGGTGATTGATATTTCGCCCAGCAATCTTGATTCCAGCTTGTGTTTCTTCCAGTCCAGCGTTTCTCATGATGTACTCTGCATATAAGTTAAATAAAGAGAGTGACAATATACAGCCTTGACGAACTCCTTTTCCTATTTGGAACCAGTCTGTTGTTCCATGTCCAGTTCTAACTGTTGCTTCCTGACCTGCATATAGGTTTCTCAGGAGGCAGGTCAGGTGGTCTGGTATTCCCATCTCTTTCAGAACTTTCCACAGTTTATTGTGATCCACACAGTCAAAGGCTTTGGCATAGTCAATAAAGCAGAAATAGATGCTTTTCTGGAACTCTCTTGCTTTTTCCACGATCCAGTGGATGTTGGCAATTTGATCTCTGGTTCCTCTGCCTTTTCTAAAACCAGCTTGAACATCAGGAAGTTCACGGTACACATATTGCTGAAGCCTAGGAATCTGGAATGTTAGGCCCATGAATCAAAGCAAATTGGAAGTGGTCAAACAGGAGATGGCAAGAGTGAACGTCGACATTCTAGGAATCAGCAAACTAAAATGGACTGGAATGGGTGAATTTAACTCAGATGACCATTATATCTACTACTGTGGGCAGGAATCCCTTAGAAGAAAGAAATGGAGTAGCCATCATGGTCAATAAAAGAATCCGAAATGCAGTACTTGGATGCAATCTCAAAAATGACAGAATGATCTCTGTTCGTTTCCAGGGCAAACCATTCAATATCACAGTAATCCAAGTCTATGCCCCAACCAGGAACGCTGAAGAAGCTGAAGTTGAACAGTTCTATGAAAACCTACAAGACCTTTTAGAATTATCACCCAAAAAAGATGTCCTTTTCATTATAGGGGACTGGAATGTAAAAGTAGGAAGTCAAGAAACACCTGGAGTAACAGACAAATTTGGCCTTGGAATACGGAATGAAGCAGGGCAAAAACTAACAGAGTTTTGCCAAGAGAACGCACTGGTCATAGCAAACACCCTCTTCTAACAACACAAGAGAAGACTCTACACATGGACATCACCAGACGGTCTTCTAACAACACAAGAGAAGACTCTACACATGGACATCACCAGACGGTCAACACCGAAATCAGATTGATTATATTCTTTGCAGCCAAAGATGGAGAAGCTCTATACAATCAGCAAAAACAAGACCGGGAGCTGACTGTGGCTCAGATCATGAGCTCCTTATTGCCAAATTCAGACTTAAATTGAAGAAAGTAGGGAAAACCACTAGACCCTTCAGGTATGACCTAAATCAAATCCCTTACGATTATACAGTGGAAGTGAGAAATAGATTTAAGGGACTAGATCTGATAGATAGAGTGCTTGATGAACTATGGACGGAGGTTCGTGACATTGTACAGGAGACGGGGATCAAGATCATCCCCATGGAAAAGAAATGCAAAAAAGCAAAATGGCTGTGTGGGGAGGCCTTACAAATAGCTGTGAAAAGAAGAGAAGCGAAAGGCAAAGGAGAAAAGGAAAGATACAAGCATCTGAATGCAGAGCTGCAAAGAATAGCAAGGAGAGATAAGAAAGCCTTGCTCAGAGATCAATGCAAAGAAATAGAGGAAAACAAGAGAATGGGAAAGACCAGAGATCTCTTCAAGAAAATGAGAGATACCAAGGGAACATTTCATGCAAAGATGGGCTTGATAAAAGACAGAAATGGTATGGACCTAACAGAAGCAGAAGATATTAAGAAGAGGTGGCAAGAATACACAGAAAAACTACAAAAAAGATCTTCACGACCAAGATAATCATGATGGTGTGATCACTCACCTAGAGCCAGACATCCTGGAATGTGAAATCAAGTGGGCCTTAGAAAGCATCCCTATGAACAAAGCTAGTGGAGGTGATGGAATTCCAGTTGAGCTATTTCAAATCCTGAAAGATGCTGCACTCAATATGCCAGCAAATTTGGAAGACTCAGCAGTGGCCCCAGGACTGGAAAAGGTCAGTTTTCATTACAATCCCAAAGAAAGGCAATGCCAAAGAGTGCTCAAACTACCGCACAATTGCACTCATCTCACATGCTAGTAAAGTAATGCTCAAAATTCTCTAAGCCAGGCTTCAGTGATATGTGAACCGTGAACTTCCAGATGTTCAAGCTGGTTTTAGAAAAGGCAGAGGAACCAGAGACCAAATTGCCAACATCCGCTGGATCATCGAAAAAGCAAGAGAGTTCCAGAAAAACATCTATTTCTGCTTTATGGACTATGCCAAAGCCTTTGACTGTGTGGATCACAATAAACTGTGGAAAATTCTGAAAGAGATGGAAATACCAGACCACCTGACCTGCCTCCTAAGAAACCTATATGCAGGTCAGGAAGCAACAGTTAGAACTGGACATGGAACAACAGACTGGTTCCAAAAGGAAAAGGAGTTCGTCAAGGCTGTATATTGTCACCCTGTTTATTTAACTTATATGCAGAGTACATCATGAGAAAAGCTGGACTGGAAGAAGCACAAGCTAGAATCAAGATTGCCGGGAGAAATATCAATCACCTCAGGTATGGAGATGACACCACCCATATGGCAGAAAGTGAAGAGGAACTAAAAAGCCTCTTGATGAAAGTGGAAGAGAGTGAAAAAGTTGGCTTAAAGCTCAACATTCAGAAAACGAAGATCATGGCATCCGGTCCCATCACTTCATGGGAAATACATGGGGAAACAGAGGAAACAGTGTCAGACTTGATTTTTTTGGGCTCCAAAATAACTGCAGATGGTGATGCAGCCATGAAATTAAAAGACGCTTACTCCTTGGAAGGAAAGTTATGACTAACCTAGATAGCATATTCAAAAGCAGAGACATTACTTTGCCAACAAAGGTCCGTCTAGTCAAGGCTATAGTTTTTCCAGTGGTCATGTATGGATGTGAGAGTTGGACATCACTCATTCAAGAAATGCAAATCAAAACTACAATTGGTTATCACCTCACACTGGTTAGAATGGCCGACATCAAACAATAAATACTAGAGAGGGTGTGGAGAAAAGGGAACCCTTTTGCACTGTTGGTGGGAATGTAAATTGATACAGCCACGATGGAAGACAGTATGAAGATTCCTCAAAAAACTACCATATGAACCAGCAATCCCAGTACTTGGCATATCCCTGAGGAAATGAAAACTGAAAAAGGCACATATACCTTAATGTTCACTGAAGCACTATATATGATAGCTAGGATATGAAAGCAACCTAGATGTCCATCATCAGATGAATGGATAAAGAAATTGTGGTACATACATACAATGGAATATTATTCATAAAAGGAATGCATTTGAGTCAGTTCTAAAATGTGGTGGATG
The DNA here is from genome assembly GCF_027580195.1 of Bos mutus. Lineage (NCBI taxonomy): Eukaryota > Metazoa > Chordata > Mammalia > Artiodactyla > Bovidae > Bos > Bos mutus. The sequence continues at coordinate 38,545,772 of NC_091627.1, forward strand.
AACCTAGAGCCTATTATACAGAAGGAAGTAAGTCAGAAAGAGAAATATCATGTATTAACCCATATATATGGAGAAAGATGGTACTGAGGAACCTATTTACAGGGCAACAATGGAGATGCAGACTTATGGACACGGGCAGCGGGGGAAGAAGGAGAGGGTGGGACAAATGGAGAGAGTAACATGGAAGCACAAACACGACCATGTGTAAAATAGACAGCCAATGGAAATTAGCTGTATGACTCAGGGAACTCAAACCTGGACTCTGTAACAACCTAGAGGGGTAGGTAGGGGTGGGAGGGAGGTTAAAGAGGGAGGAGACAGATGCATACCTATGGCTGTCTCATCCTGATGTATGGCAGAGGCCAACAATATTGTGAAGCAATTTTCCTTCAATTAAAAATAATTAAAAAAAAAAAAAGACAAACTACAGGACAAAAAAAAATGATGTTGCACATATACATTTATTGACAAGAAAAGCTACATACAGCAAAGTGGGAAAAAAGCAGGTTACAAAGTAGTTTAACTATAAGATAAAATTCTGGAAAAAGAATATAGGAGATGAAAAAAGTGTCATCTCTCAGCGAACCATATATGATTTTTTCCTGTTTATTTTTATTTTCTATTTTTCTATAACAAATCTCCATAAGCTACATAAAATACATATATGCAACTCCCATAGCTCTCTACAGATCTCGGAAAAAGTCCAAACTCAATCCATAGCCCATCATGCCCTGCTCTACTCCTGATCTCATTCTCTTTCAAACCTCTCAGTTCCTTGAAGGACCCATATGCTCCCTGGGCTCCATCTGAGGATTGGTTCAGGTATCCATTCACTTTTCAACTTGTCCAGAAGAGGCTTTCCGGAGCTGTCCCTCACCACTTCCCAACCCCCGAAGGTTAGAGATATCTCCCCTCAATGTTAGTCTTTGAGCCCATCTCTCTTGTGCTACTCAGCTTTATAACATAAGCCTCTCTTCATTTCCTCCACTTCTAGCATAAAATCTAGCATGTAACAGGGACACAAATGTTTGTTGAATGAGCAAATCAAGGAACACTAGGAATACAAGTATCTTGGCCTGGTGATTTTTAATTAAGTCTCTGGCTGCTTTCGTCCAGGACAGTGTTTTTTTAAGGAAGTTCTAAGTTGAAGGCAAAGACAGACAAATGTTCATGCAGCTCCAGAGGGTGTGAGAGAGACCAGTAGAGAATTTTAGTGGAGGCAGATTTGAACTTATTATGTATCTGCCTTGTTATTTCCCACCTCACATGACAGAGTCAGCTTTTCATCCCTAAGAGTTCTAACAGTGGTTAAGACCCTCCATAAGAATGCTGTTAAAGAAGTTCTCATACAAGGCAGGGAGGTCAGATCTATCACTTCCAAGGCTGCTCCATGCAGTGCTAAATTCTGATATTCTATGATAGGCTCTTCAGTCTGAGGAAAACTGCTAACTTCTTTGTGTGTGTGTTTTGCTTTTTATTTTCTATTTTTTTCTTTCAAAACTGCTAACTTCTAATAATTTATGTAAACTATAGACTCTTGATGGAGAAGGCAATGGCACCCCACTCCAGTACTCTTGCCTGGAAAATTCCATGGACGGAGGAGCCTGGTAGGCTACAGTCCATGGGGTCGCTAAGAGTCGGACACGACTGAGCAACTTCACTTTCACTTTTCACTTTCATGCATTGGAGAAGGAAATGGCAACCCACTCCAGTGTTCTTGCCTGGAGAATCCCAGGGACGGGGGAGCCTGGTAGGCTACCATCTATGGGGTCACAGAGTCGGACATGACTGAAGTGACTTAGCATAGCATAGCATAGCATAGACTCTTGAGAGTCCCTTGGACTGCAAGGAGATCCAACCAGTCCATTCTGAAGGAGATCAGCCCTGGGATTTCTTTGGAAGGAATGATGCTAAAGCTGAAACTCCAGTACTTTGGCCACCTCAGGTGAAGAGTTGACTCATTGGAAAAAGACTCTGATGCCGGGAGGGATTGGGGGCGGGAGGAGAAGGGGACAACAGAGGATGAGATGGCTGGATGGCATCACTGACTCGATGGACGTGAGTCTCAGTGAACTCTGGGAGTTGGTGATGGACAGGGAGGCCTGGCGTGCTGCGATTCATGGGGTCACAAAGAGTCAGACACGACTGAGCAACTGATCTGATGTGATAGGCTCCAAACCCTTTATAAACACAGTATATCCTTTGAAATGATGGTTAGCTGTACTAGAAACAAACTTCCTTGATTTTTAACAGCTCTCATTTTATTTTTTGAAACTGGTTTCCTTTGGCATCATGACATTTTGAAACTTATACACGCATGTGATTTATGAAGAAACAAAAGGTCTCAGATAATTTCAGGAACACTGTAGATGTCTGTCATTTTAGAAACCGACTATGCTAGCAGATTAGGTTCTCTTAATATTCAGATCTATGGAAACTTAGCGGATTGTTTTTAAGGTCTCTCTTATTAATGTATAAATAAATGCAATAATGAACACAATGGAGAAAACAATTAAGAGTCATAACTTTTTGAAGATCATGTCCAGGATGAATAATTATTTCCATACTGTCAACTTTTCCCTGCCCCTCCAATCAAATTGTGTTTCCTTCTTTTTTGTCTTAGTGACACTTCTGCTAGAATGGAGTAAACTTTGAATGAGTAAACATGGCACTTCCATCTTTACCTTCAAAAAACTCTCAAACCAATCTTTAAGTCAAATATTAAAATCCTACGAATTTTCAAAAAGGAGTCAAAAGACAAATACTACAATAAAAATTTAACAGAAAAGTAATCAGACATACCTGGTCCTTTTCAAGTGTAAGTATCTGATAGCCAGTTGTTCTACTGCATATTAGTTTTCCACTGCTATCAAAAGAGGCCAAACGTAATCTAGAATACACACACAAGCACAAAAATAAATAATGATTTTTTAAAGCACACATTAAATAAGCCCTACCTTACTTTAATTTCTACTTTTTTCTTCCATATTCTTTTACTTTAAAATTTTTATTTATTTATTCTCTAGAAGTGTTTTATTTGATAATACTTTGCAAAGTTTTTCCAAACTATAACTGATTCTGTTTATATTTTTAAGCTTGTGCTATTATATACATCTGGGATATAAAAATAATTTATGTTATGCCTTTTTATTGTGATAAAATATACATAAAACTTACCATTTTAAACAAGTTTAAGTGTATAGTTCTTTACACCAAAGACATTTCACACTGTTCTGTTTTAGTCAATACCACCACTCATTGGAAAAGACTCTGATGCTGGGAGGGACTGGGGGCAGGAGAAGGGGACAACAGAGGATGAGATGGCTGGATGGCATCACTGACTCGATGGACATGAGTCTCAGTGAACTTTGGGAGTTGGTGAGGAACAGGGAAGCCTGGCATGCTGCGATTCCTGGGGTCGCAAAGAGTCGGACACGACTGAGCGACTGAACTGAACTGAACCATCCATCCATAATCTTCACTTCTTCCCTAAATTAAACTCTGTACCCAGTTACATGAATTTCCCGTTTCTACCTCAGCCCCTGACAATCACCATCCTATTTCCTGTCTCTATAAACTTGTCTACTCTATGTACCTCATGTAAGTGGAATCACACAGCACATGAACTTTTGTAACTGGCTTATTTCACTTAGCATAGTGTCTTCAAGGTTCATGTTACAGCACATGTGAAAATTTCCCTCCACTTTCAGGCTGAATAATATTGTTTTAGGTATATGCCATGTTTTATCTGTCCATCTGTTGACACTTGGGTTACATCCACCTTTTGACTACTGTGAATAATGTTGCTATGTATACAAATATGTTTGAGTCCTTGGTTTCAATTCTCTGGGGGTAAATAACCAGAAGAGGAATCGCTGGGTGATATGGTAATTGTTTAATTTTTTGAGGAAATGCCATACCATTTTCTACAGAGTATGCACCATTTTAAAATTCCTAAATTTATCCACATCTTCACCAACACTTTTGTTTTTGATATTAGCCATCCTAACAGGTGTGAGGTGATGTCTCACTGTGGTTTTGATCTGCATTTTCCTAATGATTAGTGATGCTGAGCATCTTTTCATGTGCTTATTGGTCATTTGTACATTTTCTTTGGAGAAATATTTATTTAAGTTCTTTGCTCAATTTTCAATCAGTTTTTTGTTGTTGTTATGGAATTTAGATGTTCTCTATGTATTCCAGATATTAATTCATCAGATATATGGTTAACAAATATTTTTTTCCTATTCCACGGGTTACCTTTTCACGTTGTTAAGTGTCCTTTGACACATGATTTAATTTTGATAAGTTCAACATTTTTTTTTTTTTGGTTATTGTTGCCTGTGTTTTGGTATCATATTGAAGAAATCACTGTCAAATTTAGTATCAAAAAGCTTTCTTCCTGTTTTTTTCCAAGAGTTATTTTATTGTTTTGGCTCCTATGTTTAGGTCTTTGATTCATTTTGAGTTAATTTTTGTGCATGGTGTAACTTAAATATGACTTCCCAGGTGGGACAGTGGTAAAGAATCTGCCTGCCAATGCAGGAGATAAGAGTTTGATCCTTGGTATGGGAAGATCGCCTAGAGAAGCAAATGGCAAGCCACTCCAGTATTCTTGCCTGGAAAATTCCACAGACAGAGGAGCCTTGCCGGCTACAATCTGTGGGGCCACAAAGAGTCTGACATGTCTGAGCATACACACACACAAGGTAGACATGAATCCAGGACTTTAAAATAATCTGTTCAATAAGCTATTTTCTAATTTGCCAGCATCCTCTCCAGAAAAATATTGCCAGCTCAACTATCAGGCAAAGTTGAACATCTGAAATCCTACAGAAAGTTAAGGATAGTATGAGACATGTTTTCCTATACAAGTACCTTGTTATATTTCCAGTTTGGACCTTTTTGGATTAGCAGCAAGGCAATAGCTTTAAGCCCAGTATCAACCCTATACCATTTATATTTTAGCACATTCTTTCTTCCTGATACATGAGATCTAGGGTTTATACTTTTGACTATTAATACACTTTATAAGAACAGAGCCTTATCATTGCCTTCCCGTTTCATTGTACATTGTATCTTACCAAAGTTCTACCACTGTTGGTATAAATTATGGTTTTATTTCATTTTTATAGTTCTTCTGGAGTGAGGAAGAGTGAGGTGGTAAAACTTCATCCTACCTAAATGCTATGCTCCTTCGAGGCTGTAAACTGACAGATCCACTACATGGCTGATTCAGTGTATTGCGTTTGAAAATGATGTATCGATTGGTGTAAGTTACAAGCAGGTCAAAGCCAAAGTTAAAACCTGTCCACCGCCAGCAGTACTGAAATACAAAAGAGAAAGATTTACTTCATTTTATCATATTAGCAAGTCAAAAATTAAAAGATCAAAATGTCTTTTCTTTTTTAAATTCATTTCAAATATTCCTGTATCATGGTTTCCTAATTTTGTCAGTGCCTTAAGACTTACCACACAGAATACATATAAAAGGTTTGCTACACAGACATGGTGTACATCAAAGCCAGCAAAAGCAGCCTTTATGATCATTATTCCTTAAGGTACTTTCAATATTGTCTCTTTATGATCTATTTCATCAACTCTCCACACTGTAATTTTATCATAACTAATATGGCTTTTTACTACAATTCTAAGGAGGTGTATAGGTTCGGAAACTAGGAGTCTAGATAAAGGTAGTAAGAATCCATTAAAATTTCTCCTGCTTTAAAAATACCTTAATAAAAATACCTTATTTATACTCTGAAATACCTTAAGTGATACCTTGTGTGATCTCTCTTACATGTAAAATCTAAAAAAAAAAAAAAATATATGTACAGTTACAGAGAACAGCTGGGTAGTTGCCAGAGGCAAGGGGTAGGGAGTAGGAGAAATGAATGAACACTGTTTTTTTTAAAAAAAAAGTTTAAATTAAATTTAAAAAATACTCTAAACTAACCAACAGAATCACCAACTGAGTTTTTTTAAATACCATCATGAGGGACTTCCCTAGTGGCTCAGTGGTAAAGAATCACCTGCCAATGCAGGAGGGACAGGTTTAGATCCCTGACCCAGGAAGATCCCACGTGCTGTGGAGCAACTAAGCTTGTGCGCCACAACTATTAAGCCTGTGCTCTAGAACCCGGGAACTGTAACCACTCAGTCCACGCGCCCTTAGAGCCTGTGCTCTGCAACAAGAGAAGCCACCGCAATGAGAAGCCCATGCACCACAACCAGAGAAAAAGCCCACAGAGCAACAAAGACCCCAGTGTAGCCAAAAAATAAATAAATAAAACCATCATGAGGCTCACAAGTTTGTTTATTCTATCAACTAATAGTTAACAAGACACTATTAAGTAAAGTGGCATGCTACAATGAAGTTGAAGTTAGGGCTTTGAGTGCTTGGTTGACACTATGAATTACAACATTAAACCAATAGTTCATTGATTATTTATTGAGCACATATTTTGTGCCAGGTACTACCCTAGGCATTGAAGAAATGGCAGTAAATAAGTTTAAGCCCTAGTAAACGTATATTTTAATACATGTATGTTTGTGTGGAGGAGGACAGAATGTAATTCCAGGAGAGAGTGACAGGGCAGAGGATAGGGGCTGGCAGCTGGGGAGCCTACTGGTTCAGGCAGGTGGTCAGGTAATGTCTAAGGAGATGCTACATGACTAGAGCCCTGAGTCAACTAAGGAGCGGACCAGTTAGCTATCTGGGAAAAAGTGACTTAGACAAAGGGAACAACGAGTCCAAAACTCTGGAAGGAAAAACATGCTTGGCATATCTGAAGAACAGCAAAAAGGGCTATGTGGCTAGGGCAATAACTGAGGGGGATAGAAGCTGGAGATGAGTTCAGACAGCCAGTCAGGGGCCAGAGAATATAGGGTCCAGTGTCCATAGTAGAGAAGAGTTTGGATTTCTTCTAAGTGTGATAAAAGTCTAATGGAAAATTTTAGAGGAGATAACATGATCTAACTTGCATTTTAAAAAGATGATTTTGGCTGTTGTGTGGAAAACAGAATGTACAACAAGAGTAAAAACAGGGAGAGCAGTTATGAAGCTCCAATACAGTTCAGGCAAGGGTAATGGTGACTTGGATTTGGGTCACAGTAGAAGACAGGGCAAGTATATTTTGAAGCTATATATTTAAAGGAACTTCTTACAGACAACAGGTGTGGAATGAAAGAAGAATCCAAAGTTTGGAGCCTATACAATGAATGAACAAAGGGGCTATTTATGGGTTGGAGAATACTTGGGAAGGAGGAGTCTGGGAATGAAAATCAGAGTTTAACTGGGCCCATTCTATCTGAGATGCTCTTAGGATTCTAAGAAAGATGTCATGTAAGAAACTGGATACAGGAGTTAGAAATTGGTGTTAAGTCATAGGACTAGAGATCACTTAGTAGCCAGCCAAAGAGCAAAGACAAGGAAGAAGTCCAAGTACTGATCCTCCAGTCATATCAATATGTATTGAGAAAGAGATGGATCTAGCAAAGACTTAGAGGAAGCAGCCAATTAAGTAGAAAGAAAACCAGCACAGTGTGCTCTCCTGGAAGTCACAGAGAAAATCTCCAAGGAGTGAGTGAGCAGATGGGTCACGCTGCCAAGAACTTTCAGAAGACTAAAAACTACTTGATTTGGTAATGCAGGAATCAGTGGTGATAGTGGCATGGCAGTTTCACTTGAGTTTATTGGAGTAAATGAATTGGAATGGAGACAGGCAACTTTTTTCAATGAGTTTTGCTTAAAAATGGTACAGGGAAATGAAGTGGGAGCTAGAGTGGAATGTGGGTCAGGGAATGATTTAAGATGGGTGATGCTGTAGCATGTTATATGCTAAATCAGAATGATCCAGAAGAGAAAACTGACGATGCAAGAGAGGGAGGTGATGACTGTATGAACAAACCTTCTGAATATGTGAGAAGGGATGGGGTCGTTACAGGAGAAGGGGATGGATTAGGACAGAAACAGACAGTTCATCCATTCTGATAAAAGTACAATACATGGCTAAGATGCAGGTAGACTGGTAGTATTGTTGGTAGAAGATGCACAGATTCTCTTCCTATTGCCTTTACTTTCTGAATAAAGAAAGAAGGAACGCCACTGGATAAGAATAAGGGTGGCAGCACTGCCCTTGAGAAGGTATGAGAGTTACTCCAAGTGTGGGAGGATAAGTTCACTAGGGAGACGCAAGGATCACACAGCATTAAAGACCTGCTTGAAGTTTACATTTACAAACAAAACCTGCTGGGGCATATTTGGTGTTTTTCCTTAGTTGAATCCATTTGTATGGAAGCAGGCATGGAAAGCAGGGGTTTCCCTGGCAGCTCAGTGGGAAAGAATCAGCCACTCCAATATTCTTGCCTGGGAAATCCCATGGATAGAAGAACTTAGCAGGCTATAGTCCATGGGGTCTCAAATGAGTCAGACATGACTTAGCGACTAAACAACAATAACTGGCATGGAAAGCATGGAAAGGAGGGATTTAACAAGAACTGAGGACTAGCCAGGTGAATTTGACAGAGTGAAAAAAGGAAAAGAGAAATTAAGAGTATAAGCCAGGGACCAATTTCAAGACGTAACAAAATTTAAGTCAAGTAAAGAAAGAAGTAGGGATGTGGTGAGAAGATAAAGGGAAAAAGTAAGAGCAATGTAATGTACATTCCAGTGGGGTTAGAAAGATGTTGGGAGGTCAAATAGGAGAGGGAGAGCGCTACAAAGACACATTCTGCAAACAGTGTGCTTAAAATAGAGATTTTGAAGGGGGTGTATGAATCAGGCATACAAAAATGGAGGAAATGCTTACAGGAAATGGGTACCTGAGATAGAGTGGCGCACAAGATCACAGAGGGAAGGAAGGTTCAGGAAAAGATACTAAAACCACTGAGACTGCTAAGAAGAGTAGGGAGAAAGCAAACCAGTGAGCCCAGGGAGTGATGGCCATAGTCAGAGTAGTGAGTGGTGAAGAAGTATGCTTGTCAAAGGAGATATCATTCAACTATGACGAGGGTGGAACAAGGTCTGGGAGCGGCAACTAGGATGACTAAGGAATAAAGACGCTATTTCTCATTCATATTCTGATCATTTATCACAACTGTTAACACAAACATAAAATAATAAATCTTTAAAAACTTAAAATGAGGGAAAATCTGGGAGAAAAATAACCAAATTGTTATCTAAATTAGGCTGGCAATCTGTTTCACATATGATAATATACATCTCCAGTCCAGGTTTGATGCATGAGACAGGGTGCTCAGGGCTTGTGCACTGGGATGACCCTGAGGATGGGATGGGGAGGGAGGTGGGAGGGGGTGGTTAAGGATGGGGAACACATAGAAATAAAAAGTTTAAAAAATAATAAAAAAAGAAAAACAAAAAAATTAGGCTTTTTTTTTTTTAAGATAAAAATTACAATTAGGGTAGAGTTTTTTTAAAAATGTAATTCATGTCTCCTTAATGGCTGTAAAATCAATTAATGAGTCACACTCATTTTTAAAAATAAATTAAGTAGAAACAAAGCTTGGGACACAGCAGCTGTAAGCACCGTTTTGTGATACTTTTGTTTCCCTTGTAAGAATTTGCACTGGGTGGTAATGAAAAACAATTCTTAATGTGGATGGCAAGCAAATCAAAAGGCTTGAATGTCTTTCATCTAGGGTTGTAACTATAAAACAGAATCACTCTTAAGACTATGTAATGGCTCTCATTAAAGATATTAAGATATTAATAGGATTAACTTATTTATCTTAATTTCTGGATTACTAAGGGATCTTCTCATATCTCTTATCTAGACTCCAGAGGTTGAACAGTCTCATGAAAAGCTGACAAATTAGTCACCACTGAGCATGTAACTCCTTGCCCAGGAGATCATACTACAGAAACTAAAACACAAAAAAATGCTCTTCTGAGCATTTATGACTATGTCATAATTGATCATTATGACATGATAACATGTATCTTGACCGTTACTGAAAGCATATTTTGCACTAACAGTATAACAATTTGTATAAGACTATACAATTGAGTTACAACCCATACTTACTTCACCATCTTTGGCAAGCTTTCTACCACACCTCATGCTATTTCCCTCTAGTTCTTCTTTATTAATTTCTTGAGGCCTAGAATTATACATAAAACATGAAATCTCATAGAAAATAAGCAACTAATAATTGAAAAATAATTGTGAGTTCAAATCAACAGGAAAAAATTGCTACTAGATTCAACATTTTGTGGTATGGATGAAGATTAAAATGCAGGGATTACATCTAGCCCATTACCTTTGCTAAATAAAAAAATTTTAAATCTTTAGTGTTTTACTTATTGCTTTGACTTCTAGAACACTTTTACAAGAGCAGAGTAAAACCAGAGAAGAGGTGGGGGAAATCTATGAGAAATTCTGCTTACTAAGAAAGAAAAATACTTAAAGTCTAACTATTAAATAAAATATATAAGATGCAACTTGGTATCATCTATTATTATTGTTTCACACACAACCCATTTTTTAAGAGCAGAAAAACCAAGTTCAGCATTTAACAGGAAACTGCTGTAGAACTTTATCAATTAATCTTTACTTGGCCCTTTAAAAACCATAATCAACTAAGAGAAACTGTTATTTCAGTATGAAATAATAAAATGACATTATTACTAGCTTAGAATTCCAAATGATAAAAGTAATATAATATATTCATTCATATATAGCATTTATTAAGTACCAAGATACTGGGGCTATCATCATCTCATAAATATACTGAAACAAATACAACAAATAAAAATTAATTAAATGTAGATAAAATAAAACATGCCCATGACATCCAAGAGCCCAGTCTAGTAGGGAGCTAGACTTAAGTAATAATATAATAATGTGGAGAGAACTAATGTTAAGAGCATGAAGAAGGCACAGGTTTATTGCCTGGGGTTAAGAGTGGGATCACCATGGAGGAAGTATTATTTGTGCCTGAGAGGGAGTTTCTTGAGGTAGAGGTCAGGGATGACCTCTACGCAGAAGGCCATTCCAGGCAGAAGAACAGCAGGTAGAAAAGGACCAGAGCATGAAAGGTTACCAAATGTCTGAAGAATGTAGTGCAGGCAGAACCTAAAACGAGTGTGAGAGATGAAGCAAAAGGCATTTGGGACAGACTGCTGAAGGGCTGCCCCTGCTGCTACATTAATATGAGTTTTAAGATGAGAGAGTTCCCATGTATTTTTTCTGTTACTTTAAAATTTTTTCTTATGAAAAATTTAAAACCTGTAAAAGTAAACAGCATAATGAGCCGATTTTTTTTTTTTTACCATCTAGGTTCAGTCATTTTGTTTTAGTTTTACTCTCAACCCACTTCTTCCCATACTCCTCCCAACTACTATTTCTGAGGCTGATCCTCCAGACACCATATCCTTTAATCTGTAAATAGTTCAGTATGTACTTCTTAAAGATAAGAACTTTCAGAAAACATTGACACAGATTTATCACACGTGAAGCAATAATCCCTAACTAAGCTCAAATGTCCCTGGTCCTATTTAAGCAGGGAAGTGAAAATATATTTCTACATAGGAAGATAATCCTGTTGGCAATGTGGAAAAGAATTTGGAAGAAGAGAACCCTGGAGGGAGACTTTACTAGATTATAACCTAGAGTCCAGGGAGTACACTGTCCTTCTCATTTTACTGGCCCTGCAGTAGCAAGAAGATGCTCAGCATGTGTGGAATAGAGTGCTTCATTAGGGGCAATACAGCCATTTACTTCTGAGGGCAAGAAAACCACTTATTCTAGCTCAGACTCTTAGGTAAGACTCTATATTATAAACTCAAAAAGGGTATACATGAGGAAAATCTTGAAAAAAAAAACAGAACATCCATCATATAAAAATTGAATATACAAAAGAAGTAGGTAGGATGGTTTATAAAATATTTCATACATTAAAAAAGTCTACACATCTGAATTCCAATAAATAATTTACTTTCATTTTTTGGAGGGATTTTTCTTATTCCTATTTCAACTATCTTACTAATTTCTGCAAAGTAAGTATGCTGTGAATGTATCTGGGAGAAGATGAGATATAAATTGTAAGTAAACAGAAACTAAGAACCCTGGATAACAATCTTGTAATCATTATCATGAGTTTATAGAACCCTTTCACAGACTGTTTAGATATAAACATACTAGGCTATTATTTTAGTAAGTTTTCTGATATATAAAAATAAATTAAGAGACTGGGGCAGGAAAAAAATTAAATGTAAAGCCCTTCTATAAACTTATAGGTGGATTGTTTCTTCATACTGCCTATACCAAGGAGCTAGTATAAAGATCAAACAATAAATGTGGAAGTACTTCTGTGAACTGCAGAGCACCACACACTGAAAGAACAGATAATATGCTTCCTCTTAAAATGAAGACAGTACAGAAACATTTTGTAGAGGGGTCATGTGCTTTTGACGAAGGCACGTATATCTAGATGAGTTCATTCACCTTAGACTCAAGTCTTCAAAAAACCTATTACATTAGTAAAATTTGACAATATTACCACAAATAAGAAAATCAGCTTTACCTATACATATATATGAAGATCATGCTTTATGAAAGCATCATTCCAAGTAACATTTCAATTAGGTTAAAAGAAAACCGTAACACTGAGACAAAACGCATAAATTATTCAATTTTACTAATAAAACAAATGACAATGCAAATGCCCCATTATACTAATTTACCAGAAAGATAAATATTTATAATACTGACAGTTAAAGAAATATAAGAATAAACGTTGATTCCATGATCTTTTCTCTAACAGCTCTTGATTTTAATATTGTTACTGTTTTTCCAACATAATGAGTCCATTTAAAAATTCATAGCAAAATCCACACACCTATCATCAATTAATCTACAATAATGGAGGCAATAATATACAAAGGGGAAAAGATAGTCTCTTCAACAAGTGGTGTTGGGAAAGCAGGACAGTTACATGTAAATCAATGAAATATGAACACTTCCTCACACTATATACCAAAAAAAAATATTTTATATACCTAAGTATAAAGACATGATAGCATAAAACTCCTAGAAAAGAACAGGGAAAACACTCTCAAATATAACCCAAGCAATATTTTTTTAGATCAGTCTCCCATGGCAAAAGAAATGAAAGCAAAAATGAACAAATGGGACCTAATCAAAGTTAAAAGCTTTTGCACAACAAAGGAAACCATAAACAAAATGAAAAGACAACTGACTGAATGGGAAAAAATACTTTCAAATGATGTGACTTTCAAGGAATGTTAATATCCAATACATACAAACAGCTCATACAACTCAAAAAGAAAATGAACAACCCAATCAAAAAGTGGGCAGAAGACTGAAATAGACAATTCTCTAAGGAAGAAATACAGACGGCCAATGGGCACGTGAAATGATGCTCAGTATCGCTAATTATTAGACAAATACAAATCAAAACTACAATGAGGTATACTCTCATACCAGTTAGAATGGCCATCATTAAAAAGACTATAAATAATAAATCTGAAGAGGGTATAGAGAAAAGGGAATTTTCCTACATTGTTAGTGGGAATGCAAACTGATGCAGCTGCTATGAAAAAATGGTGCAGAGGTTCCTTAAAAAACTAGATTAGAGACACCATATGATCCAGCAATGCCATTCCGAGGCATATATCTCAAAATGATGAAAACTCTAATTCAAAAGGATACATGCACCCTAGCACTATTTACAGTAGCCAAGACATCCAAGTAACCCAAGTGCCCATCAACAGATGATTGTCTTAGAAAGATGTGGTGTACACACACACAAATTTATAAAGTGGAATATTACTCAGCCATAAAAAAGAATGAAATAATGCCATCTGCAGCAACATGGATCTAGAGAACATTATACTATGTGAGGTAAGTCAAAGACAAATTATCATATGATACCACTTATATGTGGAATCTAAAAAATAATAAAAATGAATCTATACAAAAATACCCAACAAACTTACTTATAAAACAGAATCAGATTCACAGGCATAGAAAACAAACTTATGGTTACCAAAGGGGAAAGGGGGGGGGCAGGTAGGGATAAATTACGAGTATGAGATTAACAAACAACTATACATAAAACAGATAAGCAACAATGATTTATTATAGAACCCAGAGAACTATATTCACTATATTAGACATATTGTAATAGATTATGATGGAAAATAATTGGAATATATATATATAAATATAAAAACTGAATCTTTTGATGTACACCTAAAACTAACACAATATTATAAAATCAACTAAATTCAGTATAAAAAAATTTTTTTTTTTAAATAAAAAATGCTATGATGTACCATGGGAGCTTCCCTGGTGGCTCAGACAGTAAAGAATCTGCCTGCAATGTGAGTTCCATCTCTGGGTTGGGAAGATCCCCTGGAGAAGGGAATGGCTACCCCACTCCAGTCTTTTTGCCTGGAGAATTTCATGGACAGAGGAGCCTGGCAGGCTACAGTCCATAGTGTCACAAGGAGTCAGACACAACACACACACTGTCAGGAAGCATTTAACAGGAGGCTTCCTGTGTGCTGTTTTGGATCTGTCATGAATCCTCTGTCCCTTATTAATTCCTGAATATTTAGGAATCAAGAGGAGTTGGCAAACCGCTCCAGGGGCTGAGGAACGCATGCATTTCCTTCATTAGTTTTTCCATACGGTGATAAGTAACTATTTACAACCCTCTTCCTTTTTATGAATCATAAGGTAAAAGTGATTATTTACAACCCTCTCTCTCTGATATGGATTGCCTTATGATAATTTGTAAGTCTGGACTTTTGATTTTTATCTTTGCTGAAAATAGCTACCTCTTAAGACAGTATATATACCCACACTATGTTGAATAAAACACCTTTGCTCCATCAGAGCTTGGGTCCCCGTGTTTTTCTTTTACTCTTGCTTTCTCTCTCTCTCAGGCTAATTCTTTGGAGCGCAGAAGCCCACTGAGCTCACTTTCTTGCCCGGACTTCTAAGACCTTCTCGAGAAGGAGCACTGTGCTTTTACCCCCTCGAGAGGGTGTCCAGTGCCTACGTGAAGCAGTGCAAGCCCTGTGTCAAAGGCTTTATCAGTTTTCTGTGTAAACCAAGGAATATCAGCCTCTTACTCTCTTTTACTTTCTTATTGTCGACTCCAGACCACCAGGTTCCAGTCCATTAAAGGACCCCAACAACACACGATAACACTATACTTACCCGACCTCACTGTCTTGTTCTGCTCGGAGCATAGCCAGCCACTGCTGTTTATACACAGAAGATAGCCATTCTAAAATGTAAAAACAAATATAATAATAATAAGAAACATGGAAAAACAAAGGATTTAAAATTTTAATACGTTGATAAAATTTTTACCATATTAAAATTCAAATTTAAAATGGCAGTAAGTAAAGCTGGTAATTTATATTTTAAAACTATGCTACAACAAATTGCATTCATCTCACATGCTAGTAAAGTAATGCTCAAAATTCTCTAAGCCAGGCTTCAGCAATACGTGAATCGTGAACTTCCAGATTTCAAGCTGGTTTTAGAAAAGGCAGAGGAACCAGAGATCAAATTGCCAACATCCGCTGAATCATCGAAAAAGCAAGAGAGTTCCAAAAAAACATCTATTTCTGCTTTATTGACTATGCCAAAGCCTTTGACTGTGTGGATCACAATAAACTGTGGAAAATTCTGAAAGAGATGGGAATACCAGACCACCTGACCTGCCTCTTGAGAAACCTACATGCAGGTTAGGAAGCAACAGTTAGAACTGGCCACGGAACAACAAGATTGGTTCCAAATAGGAAAAGGAGTATGTCAAGGCTGTATATTGTCATCCTGCTTATTTAACTTATATGCAGAGTACATCATGAGAAACACTGGGCTGGAAGAAGCACAAGCTAGAATCAAGATTGCCGGGAGAAATATCAATCACATCAGATATGCAGATGACACCACCCTTATGGCAGAAAGTGAAGAGGAACTAAAAAGCCTCTTGATGAAAGTGAAAGAGGAGAGTGAAACAGTTGGCTCAAAGCTCAACATTCAGAAAATTAAGATCATGGCATCTGGTCCCATCATTTCATGGGAAATAGATGGGGAAACAGTGGAAACAGTGTCAGACTTTATTTTTGGGGGCTCAAAAATCATTGCATATGGTGATTGCAGCCATGAAATTAAGACTCTTACTCCTTGGAAGGAAAGTTATGACCAACCTAGACAGCATATTCAAAAGCAGAGACATTACTTTGCCAACAAAGGTCTGTCTAGTCAAGGCTATGGTTTTTCCAGTGGTCATGTATGGATGTGAGAGTTGGACTGTGAAGAAAGCTGAGCGCTGAAGAAGTGATGCTTTTTAACTGTGGTGCTGTAGAAGACTCTTGAGAATCCCTTGGACTGCAAGGAGATGCTGGGAGGGATTGGGGGCAGGAGGAGAAGGGGACGACAGAGGATGAGATGGCTGGATGGCATCACCAACTCTATGGACATGAGTTTGAGTGAACTCTGGGGAGTTGGTGATGGACAGGGAGGCCTGGTGTGCTGTGATTCCTGGGGTCGCAAAGAGTCGGACACAACTGAGCAACTTAACTGAAGTGAACTGAACTGATGGCCTCATGATGGTAAATGTTATCTTCCTTCGCCTTAGGACTCTACTTTAATCACATATATTTAAATCTTTAGTTAAAAGAATATTCTTACATTTAATGGTTTTCTTTTCATAGCTCATACTAATTTTCATGTGAGAAACATACCAAAAGTAGTATTTTCAGTGTTTACAAAACCTTTAATAGAAAACTGAATAATGGAATGTTCGTGTACGGCATTATCTAAAAGCAACTAAATAATGAGAAGTAAATCATTTCTAAATTCTTAGATGAATCAAGCACACTCAATAACTAATTCTGACACATTCAGTTCAGTTCAGTTGCTCAGTCGCTCAGTCGTGTCTGACTCTTTGCAACCCCATGAATCACAGCATGCCAGGCCTCCCTGTCATCACCAACTCCCGGAGTTCACTCAGACTCACGTCTATCAAATTAGTGATGCCATCCAGCCATCTCATCCTCTGTCATCCCCTTCTCCTGTTGCCCCCAATCCCTCCCAGCATCAGAGTCTTTTCCAATGAGTCAACTCTTCGCATGAGGTGGCCAAAGTACTGGAGTTTCAGCTTTAGCATCATTTCTTCCAAAGAAATCCCAGGGCTGATCTCCTTCAGAATGGACTGGTTGGATCTCCTTGCAGTCCAAGGGACTCTCAAGAATCTTCTCCAACACCACAGTTCAAAAGCATCAATTCTTCGGTGCTCAGTTTTCTTCACAGTCCAACTCTCACATCCATACATGACCACAGGAAAAATCATAGCCTTGACTACACGGAGCTTCGTTAGCAAAGTAATGTCTCTGCTTTTGAATATGCTATCTAGGTTGGTCATAACTTTCCTTCCAAGGAGTAAGCGTCTTTTAATTTCATGGCTGCAGTCACCATCTGGTTTAGATAACTGTTATAATTAAAATTACTGTAAATGCAATAGATGTTTTCCTTCAGTAATAAGCATATTAATTTTTCTACAAAATGAGACTTTGGAAGCTGAGATTTTAATTATTTTACGTAAAAACATGGACTTATTAAACACCTAAGTTGAAATGGCTTAGCACCATATTTATTTTTTTGTTTTTATTTATTCCCAACTAAAAGGACAGTTTTTCTATTTTAAGTTAAGTGATTTGTCTATCTTTACCAAAAGGCAGGGGGGGAAACCCTAGTGCAATTAAAATCTGGATTGTCACTTCATAATTATCTACCTGTGCACTGATTTATTAGTGTCCTTTCTTAAAATCCTCCATAAATATACTTTTGAGTGTTTCTTTCCTCAAAATAATATTGTTGCTAAATAACTGCTAAATATCTAGGTGACAAACAATTCATCTTTAGTAGGTAAAGACTAACAGCAAAGCTTATGTGACTCAGTATATCTACAAACATATTCAATCTTACTTGCAATGTATTTGGATTTTTAAGTTTTGTTTTACTGTATTTTATTTTTTTAAAAAACAGCTGATCCCTTCCCATTAAAATGATTTCTCAACTCACGACTGGTACTGCTAAGTCACTTCAGTCGTGTCTGACTCTGTGCGACCTCATAGACGTCAGCCCACCAGGCTTCCCCGTCCCTGAGATTCTCCAGGCAAGAACACTGGAGTGGGTTGCCATGTCCTTCTCCAATGCATTAAAGTGAAAAGTCAAAGAGAAGTCGCTCAGTCGCGTCCGACTCTTCGCGACCCAGCCCACCAGGACCGCAGCCCACCAGGCTCCTCCATCCATGGGATTTTCCAGGCAAGAGTACTGGAGTAGGGTGCCATTGCCTTCAGGTTATACCTATAGTTTGAAATTCACTGATCTAGAGATAGAATATGGCTTTTCATGATTCACTTATAAAAATGGAATGAAAACATTATACATTCACATTCACAAATATTATATAAGCTATATCCCATGAAAATAATTTAAAACTTAGTTTCAACAACTTTGAATGATCTCTTTAGAAACTAAAAAACATTTTTTTTTTGGTTGTGCCATGCAATTTCTTAAAAGCATTTTTAACAAGTTAAAAATGTGTGTACATATTTTTGTCCCTCCTTTCTTGCCTTAAATAAAAGTAAAAAGTCAAACTAGAAATCTTTTCAGTCACTGGTAGTTCACCCAATAGCATCAGCCTCAAATAAGTCAACAGAACCACTCGTTCAAATGCAGTGCTGACAACTGATACATAAGGAGAAATCCCTAAAAAAACAAGACTGAAAAACATAGAATGAAAAGTGAAACAATTTCCTTTATGTAGAGCTTTTAATATGATTATATGCAGACATATCTCCAAAAGGTAGAGTTTGCCAGAATCCTTGTCGGCAGTTAGTGTTCAGTGGAAAGATTCTGTAAAAGTGCCTTCAAGAAACTTCCACTTAGTGAAAACAAGTTCAATCACTTTTTTAAACTTTATCAGACCAAAATCCAAAACAAACTCAAAATGGGCACATCAAGGTGGCACTGGATAGCACTATAAATCAGCAGTTGCAGATCTAATTGATAAGTCTTATGTAAACACAGTACTTTTCTAATAGAAAATATAAGTCAGAATGAATTTATTTAGATAATTTCTCTTGTTTTATACAAAGGATATGGGGAAGGAGGTCTCCAAAAGCAAACTATTTGAAAATCTAAATGTCTTATTTACAAAACTTTAAAAAACAAACAGAAAAATAAGATACACCCCTAGCTTGCCTAGTATTTTATTGCTTAAATGAAAGTGTATATTCAGGTATTTCTTGAGAAATCTGTATGCAGGTCAAGAAGCAACAGTTAGCACTGGACATGGAACAACAGACTGGCTCCAAATTGGAAAAGGAGTACGTCAAAGCTGTATATTGTCACCCTGATTATTTAACTTACATGCAGAATACATCATGAGAAATGCCGGGCTGGATGAAACACAAGCTGGAATCAAGATTCCCAGGAGAAATATCAATAACCTCAGATATGCAGATGACACCACCCTTATGGCAGAAATTGAAGAACTAAAGAGCCTCTTGATGAAAGTGAAAGAGGAGAGTGTAAAAGATGGCTTAAAGCTCAACATTCAGAAAACTAAGATCATGGCTTCCAGTCCCATCACTTTATGGCAAATAGATGGGGAAACAATGGAAACATTGACAGACTTTATATTTTTGGGCTCCAAAATCACTGTAGATGGTGAATGCAGCCATGAAATTAAAAGATGCTTGGTCCTTGGAAGAAAAGCAATGACCAACTTAGCATATTAAAAAGCAAAGACATTACTTTGCTAACAAAGGTCCATCTAGTCAAAGCTATGGTTTTTCCAGTAGTCATGTATGGATGTAAGAGTTGGACTATAAAGAAAGCTGAGCGCTGAAGAATTGATGCTTTTGAACTGTGGTGTTGGAGAAGAGAGTCTTGAGACTCTTGAGAGTCCCGTGGACAGCAAGGAGATCCAACTAGTTCATCCTAAAGGAAATCAGTCCTGAATGAATATTCAATCAGTCCTGAATGAATATGGAAGGACTGATGCTGAAGCTGAAACTCTAATACTTTGGCCACCTGATGTGAAGAATTGACTCATTTGAAAAGACCCTGATACTGGGAAAGATTGAAGGCGGGAGGAGAAGGGGACGACAGAGGATGAGATAGTTGGATGGCATCACCGATACGATGGACATGAGTTTGAGTAGGTGATGGACAAGGAAGCCTGGCGTGCTGCAGTCCACTGGGTTGCAAAGAGTCAAACACAACTGAGCGACTGAACTGATATTCAGGTATCTACAACATACAAAAATCTACTCACAACCAGTAAAGCTTATAGCAAAAAACAGCCTATAGGTTGAACTGTTATATGAAGCACATTGTCAGAATTAGATCATGAAGGTGAAGGAAAAAGTCTACATAATAAAAATTCCTATCTGGATAAGTAAGAATATCTTATACAGAGCATCTAGGTATATTAGTATAAAAATGGAGTAGTTCATCTCAAAGATCTTCTTGTATAATAATCTAAAAATCTAGTTCCAAAAGATGACAATTTAACTTACTGAGTACAGTATTTTTCAATAAAACTAATTATATGAATTTCTGTATTATATCTTTCCATTTTAAGCAACTTATTTTCATAAAATTCATACTTTAACAATTATCATCTCTACCTTACAAAAATATTAAAAATTTCCCCATTATACCCACAACAGTAATTCTTGACATTAAAAAGTTACAAGGATACCCGTAAGGGAATAAATCTATTTCACTACTTTGTTATCAAGAGCCAAATTAAATATACTTGAAAAAATGGTGATTCAAAATTACTGCTTAAGTTTATACAATTGGATATGCAACTTTAAAGAGATTAAACATAGTGGAATTCTTTTAAGTAATCAGTAAGTTGCAGTTGGGGACTTCCCTATAGTTCAGATGGTAAAGAATCTGCCTGCAATGCAGGAGACCTGGGTTCGACCCCTGGGTCAGGAAGATCTCCTGAAGAAGGAAAGGCAACCCATTCCAGTATTCTTGCCTGCAGAATTCCATGGACAGAAGAGCCTGACAGGTCACAAAGAGTCCACGAGGTCACAAAGAGTCCAACACATGCTTACTCAGGCTAAGCGAGTAACACACACACAAGATGCAGTTTAAAAAAAAAAAGCAGGGCACCGGGGGACTTTAGAACAGGAAAGACTTGGGGTGGCATTTGAGCTCTGCTTCTAACTAGCTGTGTGACAGGATAGTAATATTTCATGTATAAAATGGGAACAATTACCTTGATAATTTTAAAGATTATGTTACATAATAGACATTAAATGCATAATCTGGCATATTACTGGGACACTAAAGAATTTACACACTTTTCCTTCTCTCCTTTATAGTTCTTAGGTTAGGAATTAGAATCTAAACTTATTTGACAGAGTAAATGCAGTAGATTTATTCCCTTATGGGTATCCTTGTAACTTTTTAATGTCAAGAATTACTGTTGTGGGTATAATGGGGAAACTTTTAATATTTTTGTAAGGTAGAGATGATAATTGTTAAAGTATGTTTTAGGACACAATTTTAGTTTACACAAACTGAGTGTCTACTACCTATCAAGTACCTAAGAGAAAAAGATGAAAAACACGTGGCCACAAGAGGGCCACAGATATATTCTATACTAGAGTAACCTAGCAAGAGATAACGATGCCTTAACAAGGAAGTGGTAGCAGGTAAAAAAAAAAAAAAAGGTTTGAGAATTATCTAAGAAAAAAATATACAGGACATGGTAAATGGATGTGGAAGAAAAGAGTTTGAGGAGGAATAGGATGACTTTCAGGATTCTGCCATTTTTGTGAGGCTGGGCAAGTTATTAATGTTGATGACTGATAAGCAAATATAGGAAGAAAAAAGAATGCAGGGACTAGGACTGGAGGGGAAAGATTAAGTATTTTTTTGAATAGATGAACTGAAGCAATTTATAGATGGCACGCTATCAGTTGGATATCTAAGTATGAAACTCAGGGAAGAGGTCAGAACTGTATTCTCTCAATAAATCATAGGAATGAAGGAAATCATTTGGGGACACTATGTAGAATGAAAAGATCAATGAGCCAAGAGCACCCTTAGGAGGTTAAGAGGTGGGCAGAGTAAGAGAAACTTACACAAGAAAATGAATGGTCAGAGGGACAGGGAAAGAATCAGAAGAGTATAGTATTTCTAAACTAAGTTAGTACTGTACAGAATTAAAGAAAAAACTAACAAACCATGATATAAAATGCTAGGGAAGTTAAAATAGGACTAACATAAGATCACTAGATTTTATAAAAACAGGACAATCCTAACTTTTGCTGGAAAGTTTCAGTAAAATAATGGGGGCAAAAGACAGATTGTAGTGGGTTGAGAAAAGTCTGAAAGGTAAGAAGATGGAGACAGCAACTATAGACTACTCTGAAGAAGGTGATTTTAAGGCAGAGGAATAGTTACCATGAAGGGGACTCAGGGTCCAGATGGGAGTGGAGGGATTTTTGTTTTGTTAATGAGAGGTCTGACCATATTTATAAGCTGAGGGAGACCAGGAAGGGCTGAAGATACATATTATTAAATGACAGCATAAAATTATAGATTATGAACACAGTAGGAAGTTGGCCTGAAGAGAAAGGGAGCACCTCAACCTCTGGGACAGGACAGGAAGGAGAGGTGAGTAAACTAGAAATCTGAATAAATCTTTGCCTGATTATCTTGAATTTATATAAAAAACAACCGAGTTCCCATGGGCTTCTCCTTGTAACTCAGTCGGTAAAGAATCTGCCTGCAATGCAGGAGACACAAGCTTGATTCCTGGGTCGGCAAGATCCCTGGAGAAGGAAATGGCAACCAACTCCAGTATTCTTGCCTGGAGAATCCCATGGACAGAGGAGCCTGGCAGGCTACAGTCCACAGGATCACAAAAGTCGGACACGATTTAGCGACTAAACCACCACCACCCACTGATAGTGAGGTGACTGGAGAGGACGCTTGAACAGGGGACAGAGGTTTGATAAACGATTCGTGAAGCAAATTAAAAACAGTGACCAAGTAAAAGTGATATAAGGAGTCACAAGGTACAAGCTTAGCAATGAAATATGAGCTTGCAGTGGTACCAATACAAAAGTTATAGAATGTTCTGGAGCAGTACTCAGCACAAAGTAGAGGGTATTAGAACAAAGAAGGTTTAGTTTAGTTTTAGAATTTTGTAAAGTAGGACAGAAAGTTAAAGGCAACTGTGAGAGAGAGCGGTTCAGATGATCTAATATGAAATCCAGGTCTGAAAGGAAGAAAAAAGCAGGAGGCTTGAAAGACTGGCAGAAAATGGAGTTTAAAATGGACTGGAAATCAAATAACAGTGTAAGAGGAATGAGACTATGAACCATCTAGAAGGTTATTTATAGCCTGCAAACTACTGGATTTCTGATGCTGAGAAATTTTGGGTTACAGAAAGATTCAAATGTAGCAAGGGCTTAATGATCAGCAGATAAATGTTACAGGAGTTAAGGTCAAATTACTCAGAGGCTAGTAAATGTAATGATAATATGGACACATTACATTACCGAAGAAGGGTGGAGAATTCATTTCACATTTAAATGAATGTGAAAGAAAAGACTGGGGGTCAGAAGAGAAAGAAGAGAGTATGAGCTGGATCACGTGCAACAAGGATTTAGAAAGGGCACTAAGGTGGCTGGGCCAATGACTATCTGGCCTCCTAACCCTTTATTAGCAGGATGTGTTGAGAGAAAGTCCTCCACAGAGGGAAAATACTCTCTTCTGAGAGAGCTAAATAAAATGGAGGGAATATAGGAGAGGACATAAAGAGAAAGGTCTGGGAAAGATGGTAACAAGATAGGTCAGAGGTATCAATGGGGAGGGAAGCAAGACAATGAGAGTATAGAACAAAACAGACTTAATGACCTCACCTAAGGTAAATCTAATTCATGAGAGCTGGACCACAAAAAAGGGTGAGCACAAAAGAACTGATGCTTTAGAATTGTGGTACTGGAAAAGGCTCCTGAGAGCTCCTTGGACTGCAAGGAGATCAAACCAGTCTGTCCTAAAGGAAATCAACTCTGAATACTCATTAGAAGGACTGATGCTGAAGCTGAAGCTGCAATACTTTGGCCACCTGATGCAAGGAGTCTACTCACTGGAAGATCCTGATGCTGGGAAACATTGAAGGCAAAAGGAGAAGGGGGTGGCAGAGGATGAGATGGTTAGATAGCGTCACCAACTCAATGGACATGAACTTGAATAAACTCCAGGAGATGATGAAGGACAGGGAATCCTGGTGTGCTGCCGTCCATGTTGTCACAAAGAGTTAGACACAACTGAACGACTGAACGCAACAAATCTAATTCTATGAAATAATCGAATTCAACCGCGCTCAACACAGTTAAATCCTAAAATACTACCATGTTTCTACACAAAGTCTGGATTTAATTTGGAATTAACAGGTGGCTCAGACGGTAAAGCATCTGTCTACAATGCGGGAGACCCGGGCTCAATCCCTGGGTCAGGAAGATCTCCTGGAGAAGGAAATGGCAACGCACTCCAGTATTCTTGCCTGGAAAATCCCATGGACGGAGGAGCCTGGTAGGTTATAGTCAGTCCGTGGGTTTGCAAAGAGTCAGACACGACTGAGCGACTTCACTTTCTATTAAAATTTTAATTTTTTTCTCATTTAATCTCATTAAATCTTGAATTTAATTCTGACCTAAAGATGATAAAAAATGTATATATTAAAATTTCCCAGATTACTGAACATATAACTCTGAATAATGTTAACACATTTGGCACTATTTCTGAAAAATGATCAGCGAATTTTAGCTAAATAACTGAAACTATTTTCACTTATTTCAAATCTGGGATACATTCCTATTGAGAGCATATACCAAGGTATCTTGAAGATGTGAGCTATACGGCCACTTTTTGCCCTCTCACAAACAGCATGGGATTTAATTTTAGTTATACCCTGCTTTTGAAATGATAATTTATTTGGATATACAGGAAAAACTATTTGTCCATTTATATTTTAAAATGAAAAAAGTGCCCTCTATTTTAAGTCAGAAAAAATCATGGATGAAATCTGGTCAGAAATTTGGGATCTAAATTCTTTTCGATTTTATATTAAAGCAAAATATTTCAGACTAGAAATATTTATGCCCATCTTACATTTCAAAAATATACAGCTTATCCCCTTGCATCACAGACACACCTAAATTAAACTACTTTAAAACAGACTTTATTTTTTAAACTCTTTAAAAATTCATTAGAGAGAGCCTTAAAAGAAGTATGATTAGAGTGGGAGTATGGAATAAGCCCTGGCATCCAATGTCACACACTGCTAGTGTCTGGTGTATAATATACACTAAAACTAGTATAAAGCTGCTATACTAAAGGGGCACATGATCTTCAAATGAAATGGTGACTGAGCAAACAAATCTCAGACCCCCAACCCACACAAATATAATACAAATGAATTATACAAAATTAACAAAAAAGCACTGTCTATAAACCTGCCTAGAGTGATTTTATTAAAAAATGCATTACTTTAACTACCAGAAATGTTAACTCTCAGTTTGTTTTCTATTGAATACCTTTATAAATAAATGTACCGATTTTAACAATTTAAATCTATAAACACAATCATGTCAAAAACTAAGGTGCCAAAAAATTATAATTTTCAGATAAATCTATACAAATTTACAAGTAAATCTTCAAATGCTACTTTCTATTTCTTAAATGTGAATATAGTACTAAATTTAATCCTACACAAACACTAGTTAGAAAATTAAAACAGTAATTGTTTCACAAGTTTTAAGTCATAACCAGCAAAGATATTACATTTGCTTTGACATAAAGTTTAAGACTAGGATACGAAAAAGAAAACAGCAAATTTAAGGAGTATTAATAGAAAAAGAAGTTGACCTTTAAATAACACTTCAAAGTCAAAGTCTAGTCCAAAATAGTGTACTGGTAAGGCAAATTAAAGAACACCCACATTATAGAATACTATACAGCCACTTAAATGTTCTGAAGAGTATTTAAAGATATGGGAAGATACTCATAATATATAATGTGAACAAAGAAAATTATCTACATGGTATGATTCTGCTTGGTATAAAAATCCTTGCTGGAATTAAGGATAACTTCTATTTTCTTCATTATTATTTTTCTATGATATATATATATTACTATTACAATCAGAAAGATTTTACTTAAAATCACAATTTTATCCTGTTCTTACCTGAAGGTACTAGAGAATCTTGTTCAATAATTCTTGCAGAGGCCAAATCACTGATAATATACTGTAACCTTAAATGTCTGAATACTGACACAAATGGTTTTCCTTGCTCAGTTTCAAGGAAGGTCATACCTTCAAAATCTACAAAACAAATAAAACCAAACAAAAAAGCTTAAACTAAATAGACATTCTTTTCAAAATGTATTACTTTATCTCTTCAAACTTGGGGAGATTTAGAAAAAAAGCCCCAGGAAATTAATTTGGTCCTAATTAGACCCTTGGGCTGGGAATTCAATTGATGCCTTTCTTGGGGTTGGAGCTGACAGCACATAGCCCAGCAAGGTGGGAAAGGAAGGGTTGAGAATGGTGGTCGAGGGTACGATATCTTTCCAGAATCCCTTTTCCCAGGGACTGAACACTTCAGTGGAACTCTAGCCCAAATACCTCATTCAAGGGTCTTCACAAGACACGGAACATTTCTTGGCATCTTTCTAATTTACACTTTAGTTACAAGCGATGAACATTACTCAAAACCTTAATTCTCTACTACAATACAAAATAAGATACAAAGACATTGTAGCTGTGAATCTGCAACACAAGGGTAGTATTTATTGTTAAAATAATTGAAAGTTATGGGTCTTTTCTTCTAGGGAGAATTTAAGCTTATTTCCAAAAATACTCTCAGCTGCATTCCAATATGCTCTCATGAGTGGGAACGAAAGGTCTGCTGCTATCAAGCATGGACTTGCACATAATCCTTAGCCTGTTTTCTGTTACAAGGTATACCCACAGCAGTGGACTCAGCCTTGCTGCTGTGATAGGAAATAAAAGAAGCAATCCTTAAGTATAACTATGCAGAAAATTTGCTAAATTTCTATTGTTCTCTTGGTCCTGACGCATATATATCTGAAAAGACAAATAGTTAAGATAACCTAAGAGGAATATTGGGCTTCCCCTGGGCTTTCCTGGTGGCTCAGATGATAAAGAATTTGCCTGCAATGATGGAGACCCGGCTCAATGCCTGGGTCAAGAAGATCCCCTGGAGAAGCAAATGGCAACACACTCCAGTATTCTTGCCTGGAGAATCCCATGGACAGAAGAGCCCGGTGGGCTATAATACATGGCGTCGCAAAAGAGTCGGACACGACTGAGCAACTAAACAACAACAAAGAGGAATATACTAAAATATAGTGGGTAAGGGCTACAAGTGATCTTTTTGGTCTTATTTTCTGGGTATCTGTCACTTTTATAATTTAAAAACTGTTTGAAATAAACTTCTGAAGTCCTCTTTGAAAAACAAGGGCATCAGACATACATTCTGCCTTATGCAGTAAATGTTTCCCTGCAAAGTTTTCTTAAACTGTATACTTTTATACTACTGAGGCTGGGACAGAGAGCCTAGAGTGGGAAAACCAGAAGGCAGAGGGAACCACAGTTTCCTATTCTAGCTTCTGCCACTTAGGCTACAAAGTAATTTCTCTCTTGATGGACTGTTGCAGTTAATCCAATTGGAGCTCAAATGAGCATAAATTTATGTCAAAATTTACCTAACATCTACTGCTTCTATTGACCCGCTTTGTTTTTTTAACTTCTCTACCTTCTTTATCTTTTTCAGCTTTTACTTCTGTTTTTAACTTAAATTTTCTCCTCTACTTTTTTTCCTGTACAATTTCTTAAATCCCTCTTTAACTTCCATAAAGTATAACTTAAGACAGAAATTTAGTGTTTTATTCTTGAAGCAAATCAAGTTAGATTTTATTGCTATGGTCATTTATACATTTTGGTTCATAAGCTTCAAGGAAAAACAATTAGCTAGTAAATCTCACTACATAATTCTAGAAAATTTATTTAAATAAGACTAAAAGAGCACACTGAATTTTAATATAAGAGCCTCTATTCATCAATACACCTTTAAAAAAGTTAAAAAACAATCTAAACTGAAAGATAAATGCAACACATATTTGTGACAAAGAATTGGTTATCAAGAATATATAAAGAATGCCCATATATCAGTAAGAAAAGACAATTACAATACTAAAATAGGAAAAAGACCTGAACAGACATTTCACAGAAGAAGAAAACATATGCTGATAAACACACAAAGAGCTGTTCAATCTCTTCAGTTTTCAAGGAAATGAAAATCAATACCACAGTATAATAGTTCAATAACAACAAAAAACAGGATGATATGTTGTCCAGGAGTGAGGTGAATCTGGCTTGTATTGGCTCACAGGAGCTCATGGCATGCATTTCTTTCCAACTCCACATTCAGTAGTATCATGTTAGCCTGAAATTAGTCTTAAAATAAATTTAAGAAAATTTATCATTGAAAATTTTTAAAAATGCTATAAATAAGTGATTATTTTTTCAGAAAGCCAGCTTACTAGCACATCACTATGTTATGCATTCATGTTAAGACATGTGTAGAATCCCATAACATTATTTTTTAAAAGCAAGGGAAAAATAAACACAAAACTAAAGACAGTGGTTGGGGAAAGCTGAAGTGACACAACAGAAAAGAAGCACATGAATAGACTGAATTTTTAATGTTCAAGTACTTGATTAGTTCATTGAGGTTCAATACATTATTTTTTTTTTAAAGAAAAAGGTAGTTATGCACAGGTAAAAAATGATAGTGAACTAAGAAAATCATGAACTAAGGACTGTGATTTTTATCCACTTTTTTGCTCCTGATGGCCATTAAATTTTTTTTTTTTCTGTAATCTCTTTTATCCAACCTAAATTTTTTCAGTATAAGGGACTGAGTTAGATCATTCCCAACGTCCTCTCCAGCTCTAAAATTCTCTATTTATCAATAAATCAGGGCTCAATTTTAATTAAATTTCAATAAAAAAAAGTTCTGAATAACAATTTTAATCACACCTTTTTTCCTCTTAGAAAACCAGACATCTGTTTCAGTCAAAAGCTGTTTTAAAGATCCATTCCAAGAAGGCACAAGTTGAAGGAACATCCACTAGATTAAAAAAAATAAGAAAAAAACCCTGTAAAACTTCATCATTTTGAGTTCACATTTTCAAACTGTTTTCTTAAAACACAGTATCTAAAAATTTAATTTCCATTTTATAAGCACTGAAAGAAGTAAAACTATTACATGATATGCTCATGATAAGCCTTAAATTCATCATGGCATTAATCATGGTCCAAAGATAAAAACTAGATGAGTATATAAGGAATAAGCTAATACCTGAAAAATATTTATGGTTTCAAATGCACTATAGTTTTAGTATTAAAAAGGTAAATGTTCTACATGTGTGTGTACACACATACATATAAAATATACTATATCATAGAGTGTAGATACAACACATATACACAATATATAAAATATACTAATTTATTTTACTCAATTAACAATTAAGTTTCTTTTTTTTTTTTTTTAATTTTATTTTTAAAAAAATCACATGCTCCCCATCCTGAACCCTCCTCCCTCCCAACCTCCCCATACCATCCCCTGGGCCTTCCCAGCGCACCAGCCCCAAGCATCCAGCATCGTGCACTGAACCTGGACTGGCATCTCGTTTCATAATGACATTTCACATGTTTCAATGACATTCTCCCAAATCTTCCCACCCTCTCCCACAGAGTCCATAAGACTGTTCTATACATCAGTGTCTCTTTTGCTGTCTCGCACACAGGGTTATCGTTACCATCTTTCTAAATTCCATATACATGAGTATACTGTATTTATGTTTTTCCTTCTGGCTTACTTCACTCTGTATAATAGTCTCCAGTTTCATCCACCTCATTAGAACTGATTCAAATGTATTCTTTTTAATGGCTGAGTAATACTCCATTGTGTATATGTACCACAGCTTTCTTATCCATTCATCTGCTGATGGACATCTAGGTTGCTTCCATGTCCTAGCTATTATAAACAGTGCTGCGATGAACATTGGGGTACACGTGTCTCTTTCCCTTCTGGTTTCCTCAGTGTGTATGCCCAGCAGTGGGATTGCTGGATCATAAGGCAGTTCTATTTCCAGTTTTTTAAGGAATCTCCACACTGTTCTCCATAGTGGCTGTACTAATTTGCATTCCCACCAACAGTGCAAGAGGGTTCCCTTTTCTCCACACCCTCTCCAGCATTTATTATTTGTAGACTTTTGGATCGCAGCCATTCTGACTGGTGTGAAATGGTACCTCATAGTGGTTTTGATTTGCATTTCTCTGATAATGAGTGATGTTGAGCATCTTTTCAAGTGTTTGTTAGCCATCTGTATGTCTTCTTTGGAGAAATGTCTATTTAGATCTTTGGCCCATTTTTTGATTGGGTCATTTATTTTTCTGGAGTTGAGCTGTAGGAGTTGCTTGTATATTTTTGAGATTAGTTGTTTGTCGGTTGTTTCATTTGCTATTATTTTCTCCCATTCTGAAGGCTGTCTTTTCACCTTGCTAATAGTTTCCTTTGATGTGCAGAAGCTTTTAAGTTTAATTAGGTCCCATTTGTTTATTTTTGCTTTTATTTCCAATATTCTGGGAGGTGGGTCATAGAGGATCCTGCTGTGATGTATGTCAGAGAGTGTTTTGCCTATGTTCTCCTCTAGGAGTTTTATAGTTTCTGGTCTTATATTAAGATCTTTAATCCATTTTGAGTTTATTTTTGTATATGGTGTTAGAAAGTGTTCTAGTTTCATTCTTTTACAAGTGGTTGACCAGATTTTAGCACCACTTGTTAAAGAGATTGTCTTTAATCCACTGTATATTCTTGCCTCCTTTGTCAAAGATAAGGTGTCCATATGTAAATGGATTTATCTCTGGGCTTTCTATTTTGTTCCATTGATCTATATTTCTGTCTTTGTGCCAGTACCATACTGTCTTGATAACTGTGGCTTTGTAGTAGAGCCTGAAGTCAGGTAGGTTGATTCCTCCAGTTCCATTTTTCTTTCTCAAGATCGCTTTGGCTAGGGTTTTTGTATTTCCATACAAATTGTGAAATTATTTGTTCTAGCTCTGTGAAGAATACTGTTGGTAGCTTGATAGGGATTGCATTGAATCTATAAATTGCTTTGGGTAGTATACTCATTTTCACTATATTGATTCTTCCAATCCATGAACATGGTATATTTCTCCATCTATTAGTGTCCTCTTTGATTTCTTTCACCAGTGTTTTATAGTTTTCTATATATAGGTCTTTAGTTTCTTTAGGTAGATATATTCCTAAGTATTTTATTCTTTCGTTGCAATGGTGAATGGAATTGTTTCCTTAATTTCTCTTTCTGTTTCTCATTATTAGTGTATAGGAATGCAAGGGATTTCTGTGTGTTGATTTTATATCCTGCAACTTTACTATAATCATTGATTAGTTCTAGTAATTTTCTGGTGGAGTCTTTAGGGTTTTCTATGTAGAGGATCATGTCATCTGCAAATAGTGAGAGTTTTACTTCTTCTTTTTCCAATTTGGATTCCTTTTTATTTCTTTTTCTGCTCTGATTGCTGTAGCCAAAACTTCCAAAACTATGTTGAATAGTAATGGTGAAAGTGGGCACCCTTGTTTTGTTCCTGACTTTAGAGGAAATGCTTTCAATTTTTCACCATTAAGGATAATGTTTGCTGTGGGTTTGTCATATATAGCTTTTATTATGTTGAGGTATGTTCCTTCTATTCCTGCTTTCTGGAGAGTTTTTATCATAAATGGGTGTTGAATTTTGTCAAAGGCTTTCTCTGCATCTATTGAGATAATCATATGGTTTTGTTTTCAATTTGTTAATGTGGTGTATTACATTGATTGATTTAAAATATTGAAGAATCCTTGCATCCCTGGGATAAAGCCCACTTGGTCATGGTGTATGATCTTTTTAATGTGTTGTTGGATTCTGATTGCTAGAATTTTGTTTAGGATTTTTGCATCTATGTTCATCAGTGATATTGGCCTATAGTTTTCTTTTTTGTGGCATCTTTGTCAGGTTTTGGTATTAGGGTGATGGTGGCCTCATAGAATGAGTTTGGAAGTTTATCTTCCTCTGCAATTTTCTGGAAGAGTTTGAGCAGGATAGGTGTTAGCTCTTCTCTAAATTTTTGGTAGAATTCAGCTGTGAAGCCGTCTGGACCTGGGCTTTTGTTTGCTGGAAGATTTTTTGATTACAGTTTCAATTTCCATGCTTGTGATGGGTCTGTTAAGGTTTTCTATTTCTTCCTGGTCAGTTTTGGAAAGTTGTACTTTTCTAAGAATTTGTCCATTTCTTCCTCGTTGTCCATTTTATTGGCATATAATTGTTGATAATAGTCTCTTATGATCCTTTGTATTTCTATATTGTCTGTTGTGATCTCTCCACTGTCATTTCTAATTTTATTGATTTGATTTTCTCCCTTTGTTTCTTGATGAGTCTGGCTAATGGTTTGTCAATTTTATTTATCCTTTCAAAGAACCAGCTTTTGGCTTTGTTGATTTTTGCTATGGTCTCTTTTTTTTCTTTTGCATTTATTTCTGCTCTAATTTTTAAGATTTCTTTCCTTCTACTAACCCTGGGGTTCTTCATTTCTTCCTTTTCTAGTTGTTTGAGGTGTAGAGTTAGGTTATTTATTTGACTTTTTCTTGTTTCTTGAGGTGTGCCTGTATTGCTAAAGGACTGCTTTTACTGTGTCCCACAGGTTTTGGGTTGTTGTGTTTTCATTTTCATTCGTTTCTATGCAAATTTTGATTTCTTTTTTTGATTTCTTCTGTGATTTGTTGGTTATTCAGCAGGGTGTTGTTCAGCCTCCATATGTTGGAATTTTTAATAGTTTTTCTCCTGTAATTGAGATCTAATCTTACTGCATTGTGGTCAGAAAAGATGCTTGGAATGATTTCTATTTTTTTGAATTTACCAAGGCTAGCTTTATGGCCCAGGATGTGATCTATCCTGGAGAAGGTTCCATGTGCGCTTGAGAAAAAGGTGAAATTCATTGTTTTGGGATGAAATGTCCTATAGATATCAATTAGGTCTAACTGGTCTATTGTATCGTTTAAAGTTTGTGTTTCCTTGTTAATTTTCTGTTTAGTTGATCTATCCATAGGTGTGAGTGGGGTATTAAAGTCTCCCACTATTATTGTGTTATTGTTAATTTCTCCTTTCATACTTGTTAGCATTTGTCTTACATACTGAGGTGCATATATATTTATAATTGTTATATCTTCTTCTTGGATTGATCCTTTGATCATTATGTAGTGACCTTCTTTGTCTCTTTTCACAGCCTTTGTTTTAAAGTCTATTTTATCTGATATGAGTATTGCTACTCCTGCTTTCTTTTGGTCCCTATTTGCATGGAAAATCTTTTTCCAGCCCTTCACTTTCAGTCTGTATGTGTCCCCTGTTTTGAGGTGGGTCTCCTGTAGACAACATATGTAGGGGTCTTGTTTTTGTATCCATTCAGCCAGTCTTTGTCTTTTGGTTGGGGCATTCAACCCATTTACGTTTAAGGTAATTACTGATAAGTATGATCCCGTTGCCATTTACTTTATTGTTTGGGGTTGAATTTATACACCATTTTTGTGTTTCCTGTCTAGAGAATATCCTTTAGTATTTGTTGGAGAGCTGGTTTGGTGGTGCAGAATTCTCTCAGCTTTTGCTTATCTGAGAAGCTTTTGATTTCTCCTTCATACTTGAATGAAATCCTTGCTGGGTACAATAATCTGGGCTGTAGGTTATTTTCTTTCATCATTTTAAGTATGTCTTGCCATTCCCTCCTGGCTTGAAGAGTTTCTATTGAAAGATCAGCTGTTGTCCTTATGGGAATTCCCTTGTGTGTTATTTGTTGTTTTTCCCTTGCTGCTTTTAATATTTGTTCTTTGTGTTTGATCTTTGTTAATTTGAGTAATATGTGTCTTGGGGTGTTTCGCCTTGGGTTTATCCTGTTTGGGATTCTCTGGGTTTCTTGGACTTGGGTGATTATTTCCTTCCCCAGTTTAGGGAAGTTTTCAACTATTATCTCCTCAAGTATTTTCTCATGGTCTTTCTTTTTATCTTCTTCTTCTGGTACCCCTATGATTCGAATGTTGTAGCGTTTAATATTATCCTGGAGGTCTCTGAGATTGTCCTCATTTCTTTTAATTCGTTTTTCTTTTATTCTCTCTGATTCATTTATTTCTACCATTCTATCTTCTAATTCACTAATCCTATCTTCTGCCTCTGTTATTCTACTATTTGTTGCCTCCAGAGTGTTTTTAATTTCATTTATTGCATTATTCATTGTATATTGACTCTTTTTTATTTCTTCTAGGTCCTTGTTAAACCTTTCTTGCATCTTCTCAATCCTTGTCTCCAAGCTATTTATCTGTGATTCCATTTTAATTTCTAGATTTTGGATCAATTTCACTATCATTATTTGGAATTCTTTATCAGGTAGATTCCCTATCTCTTCCTCTTTTGTTTGGTTTGGTGGGCATTTATCCTGTTCCTTTATCTGCTGGCTATTCCTCTGTCTCTTCATCTTGTTTAAATTGCTGAGTATGGGGTGTCCTTTCTGTATTCTGGCAGTTTGTGGAGTTCTCTTTATTGTGGCTATTCCTCACTGTGTGTGGGTTTGTACAGGTGGCTTGTCAAGGTTTCCTGGTTAGGAAGCTTGTGTCAGTGTTCTGATGGGTGGAACTGTATTTCTTCTCTTTGTTCAGTCGCTGTGGGGGGAGGGAGGGAGGGATGCTGCAAGCAAATAACACTGGCGTGCGCCGCAGTGCCTCAGCCACACTGGGTCTGCCCCGCTCACTGCGCGTGTAGCCTCCCTGCCCACACTGCTCGGGCTCTAGGTTGTTCCGCCGAAACAGTCCAAGGCTGGCCCTGGGTTGCATGTACCTCCCAGGTCCAAGCCGCTCAGGTTCAGGCACTCGGATAGTCCTCAGAGGCGCAGACTCAGTTGGGCCTGAGGATTGTGCTCTTCCCAGGTCCGAGCAGCTCAAGTGATGAGGTGTTTGGCGGCGCCAATGCTGCGACTTATCGCCTCCCGCCACTCGGTTATCTGGGCGCAAAACCGCGCGCACCTTCTTAGGCAGATGTTAACCGTCCAGACCCCAAAAGTTTTAGTTAGCAAAGAAGCCTGCTTACAGTTTTATAGATAATGTCTCTCTGGGGCTGCGATTGCCCCCTTCCGGCTCTGGCTGCCTATCACCGGAGGGGGAAGGTCTGCAGCCGGCTATCTCTGTTCAATTCTTTGTTCCGTGCGCGGGCCTGGCGGTCTTAGGTTGGGGCTGGCTTTTCGCGTAGTAGATATCCCACAGTCTGGTTTGTTAGCCCAAATTATTTCGCTCAGATAGTGCTCAGGGTATTCAGGCCAGATTCTTACTCTAAGCAATGCAGCCCGCGCTGCGCCTCCCTGCCCAGCCCCCGCTTGTTAATCAACAATTAAGTTTCATGACATCCTATGTGAGATTATAAAAGAAATTAAATATGCGAAAAAGGAATTTCTCATTGTCTAACTGCTGTTGAGACAGTATGCAGAGTAATAAAGAACATGAATTTTTAAATCCTGGTCCTGTCAACTAATAGAGAGGGGAATTACCTAATTTCTCTGGGCTTTAATTTCTTCATTTGCAAGATGAGCATGATAATATGTCAACCTCACAGGACATTAGAATTAATATGGGTAACATAGAGCAGTGCCTAGCACATAGTAAACATCCAATACTTATGAGAAAGAATGAATGCTACCAGTGGCTCAGAGATAGAAATGGGCTGTCTACCTTCCTTTAATGACTGGTTACCACATTTACTGAACTTCCTTGAGGAAAAATAGTAATAGAATCTCACCCAGAAGGTGACTCATTCCCAGGTTTCATGACCATGTTAATGTAAACTTGGTGCTAAGGACAAAAGGCTAACAGCAAAATCATGCCGTGGGGAAAGCACAGACTAGAACTCACAGACCTGGGTTCTGTCTCACATCTGCCATGTAGTAACTGTAAGAATTCTAAGCGTTACCATCTACAGAACAAAAGTAATAGCCCACTTGTCTCTTCAGAGTTGTGAAAACTAAATTATACTAAAAATGTTGAAACCTTACAAAAGGATGAAGTGAGACATATGTCTGAAGTACAAAAGACCTGTAAAAGAATCTCAACATTCTCTAGAAAAATTTGTTAAAAATTTCATCATAAAGTTATTAATTCAACTAAAGCTCAATTCCGAAAACATTTCTGAAAACTGCATAAAATATTTAACATTTCTGATCATGTAAATAACATGTTAATTACTGGGGAAAAAAAACCTTGGAAAAAACAAATGTATTCCTAGAAGAGAAAAGTATAAAGAATACAATTAAAATTACTCATGATACCAATTCCCTAAGCCTAAAGACTTAGCATTCTGGCATATGTCCTTTTCCTTTTCTTGCATGTATAATCACTCTCTCACCACTGGACACGAGCTATTTTCAGTTTTTCACTATTATAAGCAATGCTGAGTGGCTATCTTTACACATATCATATTATGGAAATACCTTTTTAAGGGCTGTGTATACATCCATCTCCACTTGCATCACAAACAAGTTAGATGAACCAATGAGTTGTTTCATGACATTTATACTAGAAAAGATAAAATAGAAGTAGTGAGCCTCTCTTTATACAAAAGTTAAAGACTCTGGTAGAACTGAAAATGTTTTTAAAAGTCTTTTTTATCAAAAGAAAACATGGAATTAAAAAACTGCATCAGTCTTTGTGCCCAAGACAAAGAATCTTAGACAAAAACAATCTATTTGAATGTAAGAATACTTATAATTCAGACTGTATGCTGCAAAAGGTTTTTTCTTGCACTGCTGAG
Source organism: Bos mutus (assembly GCF_027580195.1). Lineage (NCBI taxonomy): Eukaryota > Metazoa > Chordata > Mammalia > Artiodactyla > Bovidae > Bos > Bos mutus. Next base: position 38,582,812 of record NC_091627.1, read on the forward strand.
GAACAAAAAGCTTGCTCCACTGATTAATCAAGGTAAAGCAAAGTCCTAATAAGATAAGTTTTAGCATGCTCTCATAAAGTAGCAGCCTTCCCTTTCTTTTGCCTTTCCCTTTCATTCAATTAAAATTCTGTCAAAATTCACTGAAGAAGATATATCTTCAAAGTAACCTTTTACTTCCAGGCTTAAGAGAATTGCTTAGTCATAAAACAAGTTTTTATTTTATTAAGGGAGTAATATCAAAAAATAAGTGTTAGTATAAATTTAGAATGGAAATGATATTACTAGCTCTTTTCTTTTTTCCCCTTCCCCCCACTACCCTAAACAAGCCAGAAGAGCATCTGAATTTTTATGATGACCACTATGATTTATTTTCCTTTTGAAAAAAGCTCAATGAGAATTATAGAAGATAAAAAGTGTTTCTAATGACGTTATGCCTTGACATCATTAGGTGATGATTTTCTGGTAGAATACAATACTTCTCAAATCTTTCTATCAAAGTACCTCTTAAAGGCAAATGAAAGGAAAGGATCCAGGAATCTAGGAGAAGGCTAGCCATAAAAATAACATTTCTATTAATTTTTGTATTTATAAGCCCAAAGAAACTTGAATTCTCTCCATTCCATGATGTATTTAAACATAAAAATGTTTACTTCTCTCCTACTCCTCCCTACCTTTCTCCCCTCAAAAAGTCAGCAAAATTGACAAACCAGTAAGCCACTGAATGTGGCTTTGGTTTTGTACATAACAAAGCCTTTGGTTTTGTACATTTCCATCAGAATGCTATACACTCCCAGGGACATTTGTACCCCTGTTTCAGAAGCACCACTGTCAAGGTACTGCAATCCTGAAAGTGATTATGGCCTTTAAAAGTTCATTCCCACTCTGAATTTCTCAGACCCATAGCAGATATGTTAGCTCCATTATTACAAATAGGTTCAGAGAGAACAGAGACCATGACATAATCATCTCTGCCTCTTTCAAAGCCCTTAACAGAGTACCTTTACACATAGCCGTCATTCAGAAATTACTTGAAGGGAGGAAGGAAGAACAAGCAAACTAAAACAAAAGACCACCTTAATTGTAAATTTAATTTCATCAGTCTTAGTAACAAGTTTAAGACAATTTTCTCAAATGTAATTTCTGGATAATAAGAGATGGTGGTTTTTAAAATAAATGTTTAGATTCTTTAAGAGTCCAGCTAAAGTGAGGTAACCCTAGAGACTTTCTATAGTTTTACAGCAGCAATGAATTTTTCCATTAAAATTGATTAAAACAGTAGACATAATATGCACTGTATCAAAAAAAACGCATTGTATCATCTGCAACAAAGGAAAGAAACTTAGATACATTTCATTAAGTTCACTTTTTCATAATATATTTTTGTTTTATATAAAAATGTCTTGCATACTTTTAACAAATGAAGAATAGTCTTTTGGATAATTATGAAGCTATTTAAAATTCAAATACCTCAGTTCTTTAAAAAGTTCAACATTCTGGTGAGTCATCAAATTGTTTAGAAGCCATTCAAGGCACCTGAAATTAAAACATGGAATTATTTCATTATACAGTATATATTTATGATTTATTAAGCAGGACATACAGTTAAAGTAAAAACAGAATATTAATCTTGCTAGGACATGCTCAAATATTTTAATTTAACAACTGGAAATTTAGTACTGATTTTGTCAGCAGTTAGTAAGGGAATATTCCCTTAATATTAATAAGAGCCTTTCTAATTGAGAAAACTTCATTTTCAAGTTTGTGTTAAATGGTTTATGAAGGGCCTTACATACTTCTGTTACCTTCTTTATAATTTGAAAATGGGTACTGCAATTCTCAAGACTTAAAAACACTGCCAGTAGTTGCACTGATATACAGTCAGCCCTCGGTATCCGCAGGTTCTGTATCCGTGGATTCAACCAACCGAGAATTGAAAATATTGGAGAAAAAAATAACAACTTCAGAATGTTCCAGAAAGCAAAACTTAAATCTGTCGCAAGACAGCAACTATTTACATAGCATTTACACTGGATTTATAACTATTTACATAGCCTTTACATTGGTATTATAAATAATCCAGAAATGATTCACAGTATACAGAAAGATGGTTACTTGAATATACTAGATCATTAAATAAGGGAGGTGAGCAACCGCAGATTCTGGTATCCACTCAGGTCCTGGAACTAATCCCCTGCGGATAGTGAGGGACGACTGTAATGGCTATTATGCCTACTGCTTTAAAACATTTAATAGAAATGTACTGTAAAGAGGGACCATAGTTTTTATAAGCATGTATAACCCACCCACAGTCACAGAGACCACACTTTTGAAGAATTTACTAATTAGTCCAAATATAAAAAGGAACCTTTTATAGCAAATTCTATTCTTTTTTTTCTTTTTTTTAAATACCTATACATTCTCTTAAGAAACCAAAGCAGTCAAATTCCCAAAAGTGGAATGAGAGGAAACACAAGTAAGGTAACTCACTTTTTCTTTACAGAATCTAGTCCATAGGTCCCTGCCGATGTGTAATAGCCACACACAGTTTTCACATTAATTGTCTCCTTCATTGTCTCACCACACTGCTGTATTAAACCATCCTGTAAATATAAATAACCACTGGAAAGGCCCATTTCATACGGGAAAAATTAGCTCTGAATATGTGCTTTCACATATTAAAAAGGAAGAAAGAAAGAAAACCACTAAGTGCAGCAAGCCTAAGTCTTTTTTGAAAGTCCAGTAAAAATTTCTAAAAAAAAAAAAAAAATCCAGCAAGTATTCAACTAAATACTTGAACTGAAAAAAGGAAGGGAGAGGGTAAAAGCAGTAAGACAGAGATAAAAATTGCTACTCTCTTTTCTGTTCTCCTCTCTGGGACCTTTGCAAACTTAAGCAGCATTCTGTTTTGCCGTTCTTTTAAAACTAAGACCTTTTTACACAGTCAGACGACTATGTGATGGGCTGGGCAAGTACACAGTATGAATCAAGAGCACGTTCTTATTAAAGTTTAAAACACCTATCAATAGCTAAGAAATACACCTAAGACAAATATAGTATTGTTTTAAACACGTTGAAATTTTAATCTAAAATGTTTATATAGAAGATTTCAAATGGCTAATTTTATTTAATATAGGGAAAGAATTATCATTTTTTACTCAAATTTCTGAGCTATATTCACCATGCAAGAGTATTACTGTTAAATAGCTAAGTCATAAAGATAATGCAGAAAGTGAGTTTACTCAAATTTTTGAACTACATCCACCATGCAAGAGTATTATTGTTAAATAGCCAAGTCACACAGATAATGCAGAAAGTGAATTTAGAATAAAACCTAAAAAGGATTAAAAGTTACAAAAGTATAATTATTGAAAATAAGTATCAAAAGGATCAAAACGTTAAAAAGTCAAATTACCTCAGCCAGGGATATTTAACAAGCTATTAACTATTATTTCAAATAAACCAGTATAAAAATGCCACATAAAAAGAAACTTAACTTTTTAAAATGATCAAAATAAAATGTTGACTCAAACTGGGATTTTAAACTTTCCGGCAAGCTATTCTAGACTCCGCCCCTTTCCTTTTAAAATCCATCTGTGTCATCAGGTCTAGTGGATAATCCCTGCTTAACCTCGCCAGTATCCAGTTTTCCTCTCCATGCTTTTTACCCTCATCTAGACCCTCCTGTGGATTACTGCAATAGGATTTATACTCAACTTTCCTTTCAGCTCATCCTTCACATTGATCCCAAGCATTCTTCCTAAAATACAACTTTGTCTTTCCTCGGATTAGAACTTTTCAAAAGCACTTATGCAAAGTGTTAACTTTTTAAAAGGTACTGAGGGACTTTCATGATCTGGCCTCTGCCTCTTTTTCTCCAACCCTTCTATTCTATGCTAGATCTGTGTTCCACTCAGATTTTCTAACGCTCCATTATTTTCTCATTTCTAAGTCTTAGTTTTCTGCATGAAATGCTTTTTCTTCCCCTCTCTTCTTACTTCACAAGTAAACACATTTTTAGTTTTTAAGACTCAACCTCAAACACAACTTCCTTCTCTGACACTAACAGGTTAAACTGACCACTTTGCACATCCACTAAATGCTACAGAAAGTTTATCATCATATCTATAATATTGGACAGCTCTTACTTTAGTTTTGGGGCCTGTATATCAACTCTTCCTCCTCGACTCTACACTTATTATATTGTGAGCTTCTTGAAGGCATAGATATCTTTATTTACCTCTGGATCTCTATGCCTAGCTTGACACACTGCTCAATATACTTCTGTTGAATAAACAAATCTGTCATTCTGTCAATAGGTTATATACATTTAGGTGGTTTACACGCAATTATTTCCTAAGAAAACATTTACATAGTAAGCACTCAATGTTTTCCGAATCCATGAACTATATGAATTAATAATCAAATCATAAGCCACTTGCTTCATAATAGTCAAGATAAGTCATTAATGCACAGAAAGAAGTGAAAGTCGCTCAGTCATGTCTGACTCTTTGCGACCCCATGGGCTATACAGCCCATGGAATTCTCCAGGCCAGCATACTAGAGTTGGTAGCCTTTCCCTTCACCAGGGGATCTTCCCAACCCAGGGATTGAACAGGTCTCCTGCATTGCAGGCGGACTCTTTACCAGCGGAGCCACAAGGGAAGCCCCATTAATGCACAGAAATCTATAAATGGATTTAGACAAGTATATTAGTTTCACATTATAGTCATTCTAAGATCTCTACATAGAAACAGCCTGCCTTCATTTTACACAAATATCAAGACCCTCCTCATTTGTAGTAAAGTTTTTGGTTTAACATTTTAAATGACTTATCACAAAAGAAATATTTATATATTAATTTTAAAAATTATAAAAAACTAGGTTTTATTATTGTTTTTGGAAGGGATACCTTGAAACAAAGATACAAGTATTATTATTTTTTGAGTAATATGCATACTTACCAATTGCAGCATACAAGCTGCTGCCAAAATGGCAATGACTCGACTTGGCTTTATTAAGACATCATCTCGATACAATGACCCAAACGCCACCTGAAGTGCTGAAAGCAAAATACACAGATAGAATAAAATAACAATTTTAGCTGTAAGAATATTACAAGAATAAGGACAGTCTTTATACACTAAGACATATGTCTAAATCTAGTCTAAAAGGATAAGATGATCATCACTAATAAAATTACTGCTGCTGCTAAGTTGCTTCAGTCGTGTCTGACTCTGTGCAACCCCAAAGACAGAAGCCCACCAGGATCCCCTGTCCCTGGGATTCTCCAGGCAAGAACACTGGAGTGGGTTGCCATTTCCTTCTCCAATGCATGAAAGTGAAAGTGAAGTCGCTCAGTCGTGTCCAACTCCTAGCGACCCCATGGACTGCAGCCCACCAGGCTCCTCCATCTGAGGGATTTTCCAGGCAAGAGTACAGGAGTGGGTTGCCAATAAAACTACTAGTAATGGTTATGGACTGATGATGCTTTAATAACAATGTTATACATTTCCATCAATTCTATCAAATCATGCTGGATTCTCCTACATCTAACCTTGATGTCAGTTAGTGGTCAGAATTAAGACACCCTTGGAAAGAGTTTTATGAAGATATTCCTGAGTAGATCAATCATTAAGTACAACTACACAGACCAAATGACAGTCTTAACCCTGGTGGTTCAGTGCTTCACTGCGGAGCATGGAATATCTCCTGGTCCTGTGAATGAGTGCTCAGTTGTGTCCAACTCCTTGTGACACCATGGACTGTAACCAGTCAGGCAGTCCTCTGTCTATGGGATTTTTCTGGCAAGAATACGGAGAGTGTTGCCATTTCCTCCTCCAGGGGCTCTTCCTGACCCAGGAATTGAACCCGCATCTTCTGTGTATGCTGCCACCACAGCTATTTGAACCTGTCCATCCTTTTCTCTATTGCCATTCTCATGTGTGTCCTGCAAGGTTGGCTTTATAAACATTCTTTACCCATGAGGTTAGTACTGGGTACTTCCACTTCAGTTATCAAAGAGGGAAGCAGGAGCACCAGGATAGAAGTTAGAACTATAATCTGATCCTACCTCACTAAACTGCTCTGAGACCTAAAATAAGTCTCTTAAATCCTCCTGGCCTCAGCTTCGTCATCTAAAGACCATTATAGCTCTAAAACAATACTGACTACCTGATACATCTACTTGTTCCCAGGAAAGATCTTTCTGTACAGGGAATAATCAATGAATACTGTTTACTGGCTTACTGTTTACTGGTCATACTTCTCCTTTCTTCACTCTACATCCTCTATATTCCAGGCAGATATATTTTTAAACATGAAGGAAACGGACTGATAAAGCTGACATGACTAAGATTAGGGAGACACAGAACAGAATTGATAAAGTATAGAGTAAATCAATAAAAATTGTCACTGTGTGTGTTAAAAGGAGCTTTTTTCCTAGTTAACAAGGTTAGAAGAAAATACTTTCTGCCAAAAGGATAAAAAGGTTATGTTTTTATCATTTTTACATAATAGTAATTATGGTGGCAGTTACCTTCTATATCAATATTCTGGTCAGGAATCTCCAGTTCAATGGTATTCATGCTGGATTCTTTCCAAGAACCACTGAACATACTAGAAAAGTAGCCAGACTTAACAAAATGAAAAAGAAATTATGATAAAGAAACTATTAGGCTTATCAAAATACTATGTTTTTAATTAAAGAAAACTAAATTCTCATATTACTGTCTGAACTGAATTCCTATGTTACTACTTGAACCAACTAAGCTTTTCACTCAGTGGAACAATTTCTGAGTATACTTTATATATATATATATATATATATATATATATATATATATATGTTTTCCTTTTCAATAGTATTCTAAATTCAAGCATAGAAATTATACATTTAAGTATCTCATAAACATATGACAGCACACAAGATGGACACAAAATAATCTACTAAGGAAGTGAGAAAAGAAACTAAAAACTGTTGAGTCCTTCTTCTATCCTTTTCCCCTAACTTTTTCCATTTTTGTCAACAGAAGGCACTAAAATAAGTACCTCACTGGAATGACAAAAACATACTCCTAGGCCAGTATGACAATGAAAATTCAAAATCTGTTTCCTAGACCAAACTTAAGTTTTCACTAACAATATTCACAGTGTATCTCTTACAGAATGAGACTTGCCATCAGACAGGACAAATACTCATGCAAAAGACTATTGTAAAATACAATGAGAAAGAACAAGACTTAAAAGAATTTGAGTTAAGCAACTACCTTGGCTACTCAAAGAGAAAAATAAAATACTTACTTGACATAAATATATTTTGTGTAAGCTCCACTCTTCTCCTAGAGCACAAATCTTAATGTCACTGTTTTCACCATTTAAAAATAATGTTTGATAAATATATTTGGATGTACTCTTCAGTTTTTTCCTGTTAAAAGAAATGCAAACATTATGTATGTGTAATACTGAGTATTTTACTTATTTTGCATGTAACTCTAAATACTCTTTTTGCTCAATTTCTATTAAATAGAACCAATCTGCCCACTGTATAAAAAGAGAGATATTATGCATTCAAATGCGCTTATGTACGGAAGGGCACATAAAAAACTAGTAATAGTGGTTACCTCTGGAGTACTCTATTCCCAAGAGGGGCAACAGTGGATAGAGGGGGTGGGGTGGGAGGAAGACCTTTCACTATATGCCTTTTTGCAATTTTTGAATTAAGTCAATTACCTATTCAATAAAGATAAGTCAGCATGATGATTTTGCTTATTTTTTTGTTTAGAAATCAGCACTATGGACAATGTCAATATAGTTGCAATAATATTGCAACTACAAAATGAAGAACAAGACCTACCCAAGTATTTTAGTAACTTACATTTGATCTTACTTTAGTACCAACAACTTTTTTTTAATGTAATTTATTTTTATTTTTGGCTGCACTTGGTCTTCATTGTTGTGTGGGCTTTTCTTTAGTTGCGGCAAGCTGGGGCTACTTTCCAGTTATACTGTGCGAGTTTCTCACTGTGTGTCTTCTCTCATTGTGGACAATGGACTCTAGGACATGCAGGCTTCAGTAGATGCAGCTCTGGGGCTCTAGAGCATAGACTCAGGTGTTGAGGCACATGGGCTTAGCTACTCTGTGGCATGTGGAATCTTTCCAGACTAGGGACTGAACCTATGCCTCTTGCATTGGCAGGTGGATTCTTTATCACTTAGCCACCAGGAAAGCCCCCAAACTATTCTTAAACTCCTTAAAATGTGTTTTTCCCTAAATTAGACAAATGTTTTACAGCCTCAGACCAAAGATTTTCACAACTATGCTCAATGGAGAAGTGTGTCTTAGGGTTTACAAAGGAGAGTGAGGAGTGAATTCTGGGTATCCCATCTAACCTCAACCAGAACAGCATCACGTATTATTATGCATCTGTAAATATCCTGGATTTGGGCATAAGATTTAAAGGAAGAACTGTGTAATTTTTGTTTTGACAATCTGTGATCAAGATGGTCCATCCAGTAGGTGAGGAAACCCCTAGGCAGAGGCTGATCAATATTTTTCATACTCCTGGCCAATCCTGACAGCTTTCCTAGTAAAACTTTTAAATGTAAACAAAGAAAAAAAAATCATTAATCATTGATTAATGAAAAATGTAAAATTAATGATTAATGTAAAATTAATGATTATTTTTTTTTAATGTAAAAAAAAAATCAGTAATCATTCTGACAGCGTCTTAAATCTGTGTATTGAATACCTCTTCCCAATAGACAATAAAAATCGCACATGCTTTGGTGGTAGACAGACTTGGCTTTGAGTCCCAGCTCTATAACAGCTCAGTTACCTTACATGTGAAAAAAGGGTATAAATATTCACTTCATTGGGTTACTGTAAGAGATAAATAAGACAAGTAGTCTCCAGTTCCTAAAAGCACTCTCTCTAGATTATATGAAGATTAAAAGTGCAGAAAGGAATAAACCCACAACAGGAAAAAGGTGAGGTTGGGCTTATCATGTGCTGAGAGAATTCTATGGATCTGGAAGTTAGAAAACAAACTGGAATGGAAAAGAGCAGTGAAAGCCTTAGCCCAAAATGTATCAGGATCTAGAATGGAGGCTGAAGCCCTTCAGAACTGTGGGGTGGGGATGGGGCTGGGAGGATGAGATCTCAAGAGAAAAAGAAGGCAGAAAATGGGGAGACTTGTTCCCCTAATGACCTCCACCACTATGAACACAGAGTACAGATAACTCCTGCAAACAGAATCCAAGGTTTTTCTAGAAAGAAACAATATATTTATCAGGAAGAATTAAGACTCTGGTGTAGGTGTTGGAGCCCCACACAAAGCTATCCTTATCATGGCATTTGAGCAATATGTAACCTGTTACTTACCAACCTATTCACCAGGATTTAATCCTGGATCCCAAACTGTGTGCCAAAGCACCTGGAACACCACAGCAAACTCAGGGAGGCATGTGAAATATTACAGACTTAAAGGAAATCACAGCAACATCATTCAGATACTATGTGATCTACGCTATTTACTTGTTTGGACCTGACTATTAAATGTTTCTTTAGGGCCAGAGGTGCCAAGAAAAACATTATTGAGACACGAAGGGTACTGTGAACCAATAACGTTTGGGAATCTCTGTTCTAAAACAGAGCGTGTCGCACCCATATACAATCATATACAACTTAGTAGACAGTCTTCCTACTCAAAGGGGAGGCTCAGTAGTAATAAATCTATTTATTCAACACACACACACACACACATACACACACACACACACAAGCTACCCATTCTGAGGCAGCCAACCAAGGATCTCCCAACATGAGGAAGTTAGGAGTATTAAAGACTATTTTTAAAAAGAGAGAATTTGGCATCAGAGGAAACGTATAATTCAGGGAAAAGAGAACTTAAAAAAAAAATCCCAACACTCTAATTATAACTAGCACACCTACAGAGTTGAGATTTTGTTGTTGTTCAGTAGCTCAGTCAAGTCCAACTCTTTGAGACTCAAGGACTGCAGCACACCAGGCTTCCTTGTCCTTCATCATCTTCCGGAGCTTGCTCAAACTCATGTCCATCACATCGGTGATACCATCCAACCATCTTGTTTTCTGTCCACCCCTTCTCCTCCTGCCTTCAATCTTTCCCAGCAACAAGGTCTTTTCTAATGAGTTGCATCGTTTGGCCACCTCTTCGCATCAAGTGGCCAAAGTACTGGAGCTTCAGTTTCAGCACCACAGTTCGAAAGCATCAATTCTTTGGCACTCAGCTTTCTTTATGGTCCAACTCTCACATCCACACATGACTACTGAAAAAACCATAGCTTTGACTAGATGGACCTTTGTCGGTAAAGTAATGTCTCTGCTTTTAATACACTAAGTCTGTCATAGCTTTTCTTCCAAGGAGCAAGTGTCTTTTAATTTCATGGCTGCAGACACCATCTGCAGTGATTCTGGAGCCCAAGAAAATAAATTTTGTCACTGTGTCTATTGTTTCCCCATCTATTTGCTATGAGAGTTGAGATTATTACATTTATAAAATAGGATGCTATGATAAAGGATGTCTCAGAAGAGGGAGAAAAGAGCTCTTAGGACCAAAAACACGGTTGTGGGAAAAAAAAAAAAAGACAAAATTAAGGAAAATTTCCTAGAACATAAAGCAAAAAAGGCCTAGAAAGAAAAAAAGAGAAAGAGGTACAGTTCAAGAGATCCAAAATCCAGTTGACAGGGGTCCAAGAAAGAAAAAACAAAGATAACAGAAGAAAGGGAATTACAGAAGAAAGTTTCCCCAAAGCAGTCTTTAGACTGTAAGGATCCACAAGCACCAAGGCCATTTAAAGACCTATATTTAAGTACCTTCTAAATTCCAAAATACCAAAGAAAAAATTGCAAACGCACCAGAGAGAAAAAAAAAGTCACCTAAAAAGAAAAGAGAATTGGACCAGTATCATATTTCTCATCAATATGGCAGGCTAGAAGACAATGAATTAAAATCATCAGATATAAAAAGTTATTTCAGATTAGACTTCTGCTGCTGCTGCTAAGTCGCTTCAGTCGTGTCTGACTCTGTGTGACACCATAGACGGCAGCCCACCAGGCTCCCCCTATTAGACTTCTGCACCGAGTCAAAAGATGACTAAAGTAAGAGACTAAATTTACAACTGGGTAAGCACAACATCCGCTGGATCATTGAAAAACCAAGAGAGTTCCAGAAAAATATCTATTTCTGCTTTATTGACTATGCCAAAGCCTTTGACTGTGTGGATCACAATAAACTGTGGAAAATTCTGAAAGAGATGGGAATACAGATCACCTGACCTGCCTCTTGAGAAACCTATATGGAGGTCAGGAAGCAACAGTTAGAACTGGACATGGAACAACAGACTGGTTCCAAAAGGAAAAGGAGTACGTCAAGGCTGTATATTGTCACCCTGCTTATTTAACTTCTATGCAGAGTACATCATGAGAAACGCCGGGCTGGAAGAAGCACAAGCTGGAATCAAGATTGCTGGGAGAAATATCAATCACCTCAGATATGCAGATGACACCACCTTTATGGCAGACAGTGAAGAGGAACTAAAAAGCCTCTTGATGAAAGTGAAAGAGGAGAGTAAAACAGCTGGCTTAAAGCTCAACATTCAGAAAACGAAGATCATGGCACCTGGGCCCATCACTTCATGGGAAATAGATGGGGAAAACAGTGGAAACAGTGTCAGGCTTTATTTTGGGGGGCTCAAAAATCACTGCAGATGGTGATTGCAGCCATGAAATTAAAAGACGCTTACTCCTGGGAAGGAAAGTTATGACCAACCTAGATAGCATATTCAAAAGCAGAGACATTACTTTGCCAACAAAGGTCCGTCTAGTCAAGGCTATGGTTTTTCCAGTGGTCATGTATGGATGTGAGAGTTGGACTGTGAAGAAAGCTGAGCACCGAAGAACTGATGCTTTTGAACTGTGGTGTTGGAAGACTCTTGAGAGTCCCTTGGCAAGGAGATAAGCCCTGGGTGTTCTTTGGAAGGACTGATGTTGAAGCTGAAACTCCAATACTTTGGCCACCTGATGCAAAGAGCTGACTCATTTGAAAAGACCCTGACTTTGGGAAAGGTTGAAGGCGGGAGGAGAAGGGGACGACAGAGGATGAGATGGCTGGATGGCATCATCGACTCAATGGACATGAATTTGAGTGAACTCTGGGAGTTGGTGATGGACAGGGAGGCCTGGTGTGCTGCAATTCATGGGGTTGCAAAGAGTCAGACACAACTGAGCGACTGAACTGAACTGAAGCACAAATTACCTTCTTTAGCAATTTTCTTAGGAAAATATACTTGAGGATGTAGTTCCCTCAGAAGAGTTCATAAAAGACACAGGCTACAGAAAACAGGATCTAATCCTACACACGGGGTCAATGTCTGTCCCAAGATAAGTGTTGACCTACAGGGCAATGAATCCAAATTGGAACAGGAGGATGAAGGGACCCGGGAGGGAGGTTTGGGTTTAAATAAGACGGACTCCACGCAAGTGTGTTTGGAAAGAGAAAAATCTGAAGACAGGATGAAGGAATATAATTCTTTTGTCCAATGGGTGGAAGCCAGTCAAAGAAGTCCAGGAAAATAAAAAAGCAACACACACAAAAAAAGAGTATTGTTCTAATAAGCTACAAATGAAAACAGGGTTCGAATTTAAACACTTAATGGAGTGAAAAAAAAAGAAAAAAGATTCAATTTAATTATGAGTTTAAAAGATTTCTCCCAAGACAAAAACAAGTGGTTGTGACTTTGGACCCAGGAAGTACGATTTATAATCCTAGCACACTACTTGACTCTGCAGTGAACAACATTTACATAGCTCTAACAACAAATAACTGTTCACTAGATTTCAATTTTGAGACACGCTATGGACAAGAAACTAAAGATCTGGTTCCAGAACAGCTGAGTTTTAAGTCTTGTTAATGTAAAAGTAAAACATGCACTTGACAAAAGGTCTTAGGCAGAAAGTGGGCCTGGAGACCAAAGCTTTTCATGGAGTGGTGGCTGAGGTAGAAGTGCACACGAGACAGACTCAGGAAGCATATTAGCGACAACTCACAAAATTCCTGACCTTAAAAATTTCTTACACCCTTTCTCCACGCTGAGCTGAATAAACTAGTCATCTTATGCTGGTATGCTAGTATAACACACTAGATTCTGATATACACTTCCTAATAAAGATTTGCTTTATTCGATTTTCCATTCCACTCTACTCATGTAATTTGGGGGTCAGCAAACTTTTTCTATAAAGGTCTAGACGGTAAATATTTTCAGTTTTGTGAGCTAGACAGCCTTCAAGCTAGTTTTGTTGGCATGCCAGTGGTGGTTTCCTTGCTAGCCTGTCTTAGCCTTCCACACCTTAGCAAACTTTTCTACCATCTACAGGGCCACAACTCCTCTAACATTTGAATCTCAGCTTGGAAAAGGTGGCCCTATTCCAAACTTGTTTCTTATTTGGATAGTCTGTCTCAGCCCTAGAAGTAGTGACTGCTCCCTATGTCCTCTATTCTTCTATTTTTCAGAGATCTCTTTACTTCAATAATTTAATGCTATGCTATGCTAAGTTACTTCAGTTGTTTCTGACTCTGTTCGACCCCATAGACGGCAGCCCACCAGGCTCCCCGTCCCTGGGATTCTCCAGGGAAGAACACTGGAGTGGGCTGCCATTTCCTTCTCCAATGCATGAAAGTGAAAAGTGAAAGTGAAAAGTGAAAGTGAAGTCGCTCAGTCGTGTCCGACTCTTAGTAACCCCATGGATTGCAGCCTAACAGGCTCCTCCGTCCATGGGATTTTCCAAGCAAGAGTACTGGAGTGGGGTGCCATGGTTATATTAAATTTTCTCTACTCAAAGTACTATGTAATTTCTTTCAAATGGACCCTGACATATATATTTCTATGTGTGTGTGTTAGACGCTTGCTGCTAAGTCGCTTCAGTCGGGTCCGACTCTGTGCGACCCCGTAGGCGGCAGCCCACCAGGCTTCCCTGTCCCTGGGATTCTCCAGGCAAGAACACTGGAGTGAGTTGCCATTTCCTTCTCCAATGCAGGAAAGTGAAAAGTGAAAGTGAAGTCGCTCAGTCGTGTCCGACTCTTAGCAACCCCATGGACTGCAGCCCACCAGGCTCCTTCGTCCATGGGATTTTCCAGGCAAATCCTTAGACGCTTAGTCATGTCCAACTCTTTGCAACTCTGTGGACTGCAGCCTGCCAGGCTTCTCTGCCCATGGAATTCTCAGGCAAGAATACTGGAGTGGGTAGCCATTCCCTTCTCCAGGGGATCTTCCTGACCCTGGGATAGAACCCAGGTCTCCTGCATCGGTAGATTCTTTACATCTGAGCCATCAGGGAAGTCCCATATATTTTTACAGTGACATTAAATACAGTGGTCTAAATACTAATTAATCGAAAGGCAGAGATAATCCTATTGCATTTTTTTAAAAAACAAGACTCAACTAAATGCTGTCTACAAAATACTACTTTAAGACAGGTTAAAAGGGAATCAAGACAAAGTGATACTGGCTGTAGTAATACAGATGTAAACGTCTTTGTATTTTGTAAAGATAAGGGGAGCCAATTCATCAAGGAGACATAATATTTACTGACTGCTTCCATACCAGGCACTGTGCATTGTATGCATTCTAACATCCGTCAAGTCCTACAAGTAAAGTATTAGCATCTCCATTTTAGAAATAAGGCTATTAAGTGCAAAATATAGACTAGAACTCAGAACCTGAGCTCTAAAAACTATACTACACTAATTCTCAAAAAAGGGAACTGAACAGTTTGACAGTCGGGGTCCATTTGTGTAAATATAAACATAAAACTGTATGAAAGGATTTAGAAATCAAATTACTTACAGAGGTTATTATGATATTCTTATTTTATAATAAACACGTAACGTGTAGCATAAAATTTTACTCTTTTAAAGTTTTTTAAAAAAATTACATCTATGTGACCCCCTGATAGCCTTAAAAAAAGGTAGCAACGAGACTCTTCATGTGAAAATATATTCAACTTACAAACTACATTTTAGTTCCCAAGTAAATACTCCGTTTTTCAACTCTTCTTAAAAAAAAAGGTTAAGCAAGCTGCCTTACACATATCCACGGTCAACGACTTTGAGTGCTAGAGACGCTAAAAAGACTCTGCTGCTATTGAGGAACAAATGTACACACAACTGAAAATTTCACCTTTACAGTTAAAAAGAGCTCCTGTATGTAACCATTTCCCTTCCGCTGTGGGACAACAGGAGTGCCCATTTCAGGGCCTGAATGTACGTGTCTTGTACTATTCAAGGCAGCCGGATGCAAAACAACTTAATTCTACTGCCACCCACTCAAGAGAGGACCGAGGTGTATTACGGAAGGCCGGCTGGCTGGCCCTGTCTAAGGTTTAACGAGGCGCAAGCCTGGCTTGGCGTTTCTCAGTCTCATCTTGGGGCGGTAGCACCACCCTGGCGGCGTCTGCGGTTAACAAGCCAGACCACTGGGCGTCTCCCCAGGTGCACCCCATCCGGCCCGCCTCGGACCGGCTCCCAGGTCTACCCCGTCAAGGGCACGTCCGGCTCTTCACAGGCTGGGGAGCGCCGCAGCCCCCGAAGCCCCCAGGGCTCACCCCCAAGCCGGGGCGCGGGAGCCGCCCAACAGGTGCGAGCGCGGGCAGTGCGGGCGTGTCCCCCTCCCCGCCCCGTACCTTCGAGGGGTGTTGAGAAGCCGCTGCTGCTCGTCCCCTTCCTCCTCATCCTCGTCGGTCTCGGAATCGGGGTTACAGTAGCAGAAGGTCCCGCTGTTCCGCTTGCGCTTGTGACTGCCCGGACAGTAACAGAAGCCATGGCCGGGCGCGTCGCCGCCAGTCTCCGGCCTCCGGGCGGAGCCCCCAGCTCCAGAAGCCGGTTCCGGCTGGGCTCGGGTTCGCCCCGGGTGGCGTAGCACCCGGCTGCTCAGCAAGCCCATGGGTCACAGCTCCCCGAGACGGCAGGGAGCGCACCTCAGGGAGCCCAACACAGACGGTCTCCCGCCATGGCCGGCCACCACCGCCAGCCTACACGGAGCCCGAGTTGCCTACACCGCCACCTTCTCACGAGCGGCCACGACCGTTGGAGCAGACGCCACAGTCTCCATCCTCCGCCCCGTCCGCTGCGTCTGGCCGCCCCTCGCGCGCGGACCGCAGGACCTCACCCCGTCGCTTTTGCAACAAAGCGCGTAACGTAGGGCGCTTGCGCACGGCGAGCCTCCGGAAGGGGCGGGGGAAAGCGCGCGTACGTCACAGGTGGAGCCTGCGCAGAATGGGTTGAGGGCGGGAGCCGAACCGCGGGTGTGCTGTCCTGCGGTGTTTATGCTGAGCTTGGCTGGTCTCTCCAACAATACTGAGTTGGAGGCAGAGCTGCCCTTTAGCTTTAGTTTGGACATCCCCTTTGTGTTAGCAAGACCGGCAATTCTAGCTCATTTGTTCTTTCTGCAAAGATTCCCTAAAGTCCAGATGTCTTCTGGGCCCTGTGATCGGCACGGGGCAAAAAAGACATTGCTGTTTGGGGGTCTTTTTTGGAGGAGCTCATGGAAAAGAAATGCAAAAAAGCAAAATGGCTGTCTGAGGCCTTACAAATAGCTGTGAAAACAAGAGAAGTGAAAAGCAAAGGCGAAAAGGAAAGATATAAGCATCTGAATGCAGAGTTCCAAAGAAGAGCAAGGAGAGATAAGAAGCCTTCCTCAGTGATCAATGCAAAGAAATAGAGGGAAACAACAGAATGGGAAAGACTAAAGATCTCTTCAAGAAAATTAGAGATACCAAGGGAACATTTCATGCAAAGATGGGCACAATAAAGGACAGAAATGGTATGGACCTAACAGAAGCAGAAGATATTAAGAAGAGGTAGCAAGAATACACAGAACTGTACAAAAAAGATCTTCACGACCAAGATAATCAAGAGGGTATGATCACTCATCTAGAGCCAGACATCCTGGAATGTGAAGTCAAGTGGGCCTTAGAAAGCATCACTACAAACAAAGCTAGTGGAGGTGATGGAATTCCAGTTGAGCTGTTTGAAATCCTGAAAGATGATGCTGTGAAAGTGCTGCAGTCAATATGCCAGCAAATTTGGAAAACTCGGCAGTGGCCACAGGACTGGAAAAGGTCAGTTTTCATTTCAATCCCAAAGAAAGGCAATGCCAAAGAGTGCTCAAACTACCTACCGCACAATTGCACTCATGTCACATGCTAGTAAAGTAATGCTCAAAATTCTCCAAGCCAGGCTTCAGCAATACATGAACCGTGAACTTCCCAGATGTTCAAGCTGGTTTTAGAAAAGGCAGAGGAACCAGAGATCAAATTGCCAACATCCACTGGATCATGGAAAAAGCAAGAGAGTTCCAGAAAAACATCTATTTCTGCTTTATTGACTATGCCAAAGCCTTTGACTGTGTGGATCACAATAAACTGTGGAAAATTCTGAGAGAGATGGGAATACCACCTGACCTGCCTCTTGAGAAACCTGTGTGCAGGTCAGGAAGCAACAGTTAAAACTGGACATGGAACAACAGACTGGTTCGAAAAGGAAAAGGAGTACGTCAAGGCTGTATATTATCACCCTGCTTATTTAACTTCTATGCAGAGTACATCATGAGAAACGCTGGGCTGGAAGAAGCACAAGCTGGAATCAAGATTGCTGGGAGAAATATCAATCAGATATGCAGATGACACCACCCTTATGGCAGAAAGTGAAGAGGACCTAAAAAGCCTCTTGATGAAAGTGAAAGTGGAGAGTGAAACAGTTGGCTTAAAGCTCAACATTCAGAAAATGAAGATCATGGCATCTAGTCCCATCACTTCATGGCAAATAGATGGGGCAACAGTGTCAGACTTTATTTTTGGGGGCTCCAAAATCACTGCATATAGTGATTGCAGCCATGAAATTAAAAGACACTCCTTGGAAGGAAAGTTATGACCAACCTAGATAGCATATTGAAATGCAGAGACATTACTTTGCCAACAAAGGTCTGTCTAATCAAGGCTATGGTTTTTCCAGTGGTCATGTATGGATGTGAGAGTTGGACTGTGAAGAAAGCTGAGCGCCACAGAATTGATGGCTTTTGAACTGTGGTGTTGGAGAAGACTCTTGAGAGTCCCTTGGACTGCAAGGAGATCCAACCAGTCCATTCTAAAGGAGATCAGTCCTGGGTGTTCTTTGGAAGGACTGATGCTAAAGCTGAAACTCCAATACTTTGGCCACCTCATGCGAAAGAGTTGACTTACTGGAAAAGACTCTGATGCTGGGAGGGATTGGGGGCAGGAGGAGAAGGGGACGACAGAGGATGAGATGGCTGGATGGCATCACCGACTCGATGGACGTGAGTCTCAGTGAACTCTGGGAGTTGGTGAGGGACAGGGAGGCCTGGTGTGCTGTGATTCATGGGGTCGCAAAGAATTGGACACGACTGAGTGGCTGAACTGAACTGAACTGAACTACGTGTGAGCTTGGGGTCGCAGAGTCCGACACGACTGGGCAACTGAACACCAACCATGTGCTAGGGTCACGCCCTGCTCAGGCTTTCCAAGAGAGGAGGACCTCGAATGTGGAGCTCTGCTAAGCCCTTGGGTTTTGGTATATGTGCGTTTTATTTTTTAATACATTTTTTAAATTGAAGGATAATTTTTACAGAATTTTGTTGTTTTCTGCCAAATATCAACATGAGTCAACCATCGGTATACATATGTCCCTTCTCAGCCCTTGGATTTGTTAAGCAGCCCCTTTCGCCGGCTCTTAACTGATTACAGCAAGTCATTCCCAGGACTCTTTTTCTTCTCTCCCAGCGGCAGTGGGATGTCTGAATAGACTCCATACCGGGTCTGTCAAGGTTTAAAGTGCCTGCTGGAGGTCTAAGCAAAACTTACAGGTATCTGAGCAAAAATTGAAGTTGTATACCAGCAGTATGCAGCCGTTGCTATGGACCCTGGGCAGTCAGCTTTCATTCTCTGATTACCTTCTGCTAGTTTTTAAATGAAATGTTTATGACAGTGAAAGTTGCTCCATTGTGACTCTTTGCGACCCCATGGACTATACAGTCCATGGAATTCTCCAGGCCAGAATACTAGAGCAAGTATCCTTTCCCTTCTCCAGTGGATGTTTCTAACCCAGGGATCAAACCCAGGTCTCCAGCATTGCAGGCGAAGTCTTTACCGGCTGAGCCACAGGGAAGCCCTTATAATGACAGTGTTTATAATGAAATACCATAAATGGAAGACTTAAAATGAATTAATTACTTTAATATGATAAATACCTATGGACCCATAGGTCCATGTAACTTAAATTTTAGTAAAAACTTCAGTATATTATACTAGCTTTGATTCATTCAAGTAGAACAATACAGATAGGCAGAAACTCCCTTCCCTCTACACTATCCTCAGAATGGTTAGATTATTATTCCCATGCATGTTTTTATGTGTACCCATAGCAATATATTTTCTTTTGCATGTTTAGACATGTAATTTAATGGAATCATTCATACCTATCATTCTGCACCTTTCTTCTCTCTCAAAATTATACTTTTGAGACTTAATCAATTGACCAATCTCTAGTTAATTTTCACTACTCATTGTATGACTAACCCAAAATTTCTTTATCTTTTCCTTCACTGAGGGATTTAAGTTGGTTCTACTTTAAAGCACATAAGAGCAGCAGTGAATACCATGTGCAGAGATTCACTAAATAGATCCCCAGAAGTGAATTTGCTGGGAGCTTTATATAACTTTATTATCTATTGCCAAATTGCTCTCTGAAATGATTGCACTAGTTTATACTCCCATCAGTGGTATATGTAACTTAGGCTCCCAGTGTACTCAGAAATATGAACTGAGAGAGGCTGGCTGAGGTAGCTTAGAAAGGAAATGGGAAAGGGAGGAGCAGATCCCCTGCTGCACCTCCAGAATCCCTTTTGTCAGCACAAAAGGATACACATGGAACAGTTGTGGGCCACTATAAGACAGCAAGTGTAGGATCATCTTAGATCCTGTCTAGAAGGACTGGGTGGCATGACAGACTTTAGCACAGAGCCTGAGTTTCTAGGGGCTGCAAAAGGAGAACTGCATTTGCTCTGCCAAAGGAACCAAAGATGAGTAGTTTATTGATGATGGAGTTGTACAGGAATTCAGGATTGTTTTTAAGAATTAGCTTTAAACATCTGATAGCATCACACAGCATTGATCATCTACCATCACAGCTGCTGCTGCTAAGTCACTTCAGTTGTGTCCGACTCTGTGCGACCCCATAGACGGCAGCCCACCAGGCTCCCCCGTCCCTGGGATTCTCCAGGCAAGAACACTGGAGTGGGCTGCCATTTCCTTCTCCAATGCATGAAAGTGAAAAAATAAAGTGAAGTCGCTCAATCATGTCCATCACAGCACTAGTAGGTAAAAAGTTTCCTGTTCTCATTTACTCTCCTCCTTCCTGCTAGGTTGGGAAGGGGAGGTGTAGAAGGAAGCCAAGGTGAAAAAAGAAGCCCAGCAGATCACTGTCTCCAAATGCCAGCTCTCTGCTGGCAATAAACCAGAGATGAACAAGGGGAGAAGCCTCAACTGTAAATGAAGTTTGGAATTTTAACTGAAAACATTAATTACTGAAATGACATTATTTTATGACCTGCACAGTAGGACTTTTTAAAACCTAAGAATGACCAGAAAAGTCACAACCCTATCCTCTTATCTAGAATTTTCATCTAAAGACAGGAGAAGAACTAGACTCAATGAATAAATGTAAATGGATAGTGGGAGAAAAAAACTAAGTTGCTTCCTAAGCATATTACAAAGTCGTGCTTGTTCAACTTAACAATCATTCCCTCCAGGGTGGCTTTACCGCCTCTCTAGAAAGCTTCCC
Source organism: Bos mutus (assembly GCF_027580195.1). Taxonomy (NCBI): domain Eukaryota; kingdom Metazoa; phylum Chordata; class Mammalia; order Artiodactyla; family Bovidae; genus Bos; species Bos mutus. Next base: position 38,603,700 of record NC_091627.1, read on the forward strand.
ATCAACATATACAATTTGTTTTAAAATTCTGGCTAAGTCATATATTGGGTTGGCCAAAAGTCCATTCAAGTATTTCTGTAACACCTTATGGGAAAACCTGAATGAACTCTTTTGGTCAACCAATGTAATTTAAAGATAAAATCACCAAAAATTTGGAGTGCTTCCAAAGCTAAATAAAGACCTGGAGATTGCATGCTCTGCTAGGTAGGTATTGAAGCAGCAGTACTACTTCCTATAATTAACTGCAGTGACTAAATATTCATGTAAATAGCTTTCATCAATAGTCAAGCACATGCAGTAGGCAAGAAGAAACAAATCCCTATACTTCACCCATCAAAATGCAATAAATGTTACAGAATGAACAAAAAAGACAAATGTTCTTATTTAATATGAATGTTCTACTTAGTAGAACTGAGAGCATCACTCATTTTCAGAGATAAATTAAATATACTATTTTCTATCATTAAGTAGAGTTTGGTATATGTGAACATTAGTTTTACAGCTGTAAGGGTAAATATGTTATTTTTCTTAATGCTGTACTTTCTAATAGAAATTGAGTAACATAAATCCTTCAAAAAGATCTCACTTCAGAATCCAGGATGAAAAAACTCACAAGCAGAAAAGTCAAACAGAGAAAGCATATACCTAATTTGAAAGACACCATATTTTATTGGAATTATTTTTCTGTGTTGTATGCAAACTGAACTTTTAAATTAAATCCAAGTACACCTTTACAATAATTCTAGAGTTGAAAGCCACAGTGCAAGTGTAAATCAACAAATGCAAGTATTCAAATCAACACAATTAAAAATGATTTAAAAAATTATTTTTAGCACAAAAATGTAAATTCAGAGCACTACACCATCACCAGAATATGTAGTTTGACATTTAATTTTTTCACATTCATCTTCAAGCTGGCTTAAGACCATTATTATTATTATATTAACCCTAATATTGTGGAATGTTCAGCATTTATGTTTGGTAGTCAGACATATATGATCTGTATAACCACAGAGTTGAATTTGTTCAGACAAGTCAGTAAATTTGTTATACTTCAACCTGGAGAGTCTACCTGACCTTAATGTAAGATGTGATGGAGGGAGTCTCCAATGCTGAACTTAGTAGTAAGATCAACTAGCACTTTATATGAAAACCTAAACAAGCAAAAGCAGATGTGTAGACGCTTTCAAACAATGATTATGTAAAATATCAAACTGGTTAGCTATTCTTACTAACTAGATGATGACAATTTCAAATCAAGAAATTACTAGCCACTCTTAATAATAGAATGAGGGAATAAAAGAGATTTTAGAACAGTCTTCCACTTCAATAGTTTTCTCCAAAAAGAAAATATGAAATAATGTAATATATCCCAATTTCTGTGAAACACAAACAGGAAGAGATCTGTTGAAAACATGGAGCACATTCTTATTTCTAATCTGAAATCTCCTTTTAGGTTTTATGAGCTTTGAAATGCAAGTACAGCTTTAAAGCATCATAGTGGGTAATTATAGATGAATAATAATACAGGCTATATCCTAGGAGACATCTGTAGGCGTTTTAATTGGAAATAAGCATTCTGAGATAATGCTAATAGCAGTGTAGAAAATTAAGTTAAAAAGAATTCAAAGTGTAGGGAATCTTCCTGGGCTTTCTGGATTTTAATCATCTCCTCCACAGAGAATGAGCAGCACCTTCCTGTAGTCTCCAGATGTGTCACCCTGGTGGAGGTGGGTGGCGAGGGGGAGAAGAAAAGCAGAGTTACAGTCAGAGAAACAGGCTTCAAAATAGAATATACAGCTCAAAGTCACCTAGGTTAACTTTTCCAGTCTTGCCTGGATTTTTCTAGGAGAGGTTTTTTAATGATATTTGTTATTTTTTATTACAAAAAGAACACTTGTTCAATGTAGAAAATAGACATAAAAGAATATAAAAATGATCCATAATTCCAACATCTAGAGATTACTATGCCTAACATTTTAGTTTTTGTATATCCTTCCTTTTTTCTCTGCATATAGATTCCTACATGATGAGATTGTAGTATTCATCTGTATTCTGTTTTTTTTACTTAGTATTGCTAATTTCCCATTATTAAATATTCCTCCACAACATCATTCCTTAATGGTTACAGAGTGTTCCATTTTACATAGGTAAGGTAATTTATTTGATCTCCCCCCATTGGATATTTATGTTGTTTCCAATTTTTCACTATTTAAAACACTGCTGTAATAAACAGACATTTTTGTGCATTTTCTTAATAATTTATTCAGAATAAATTTTCATAAAATGGGAATTGCCAGATTAATGATCACATATTTTCCTTTAATATGGTTTGCAAAATAGCCTTCTAGAAAGGAGAAATAATTTTTACGTAGAATTTTTCATGGTCTAAATAATAGATCAGTTTTTGTTAGTGCTTCATGGGTGACTAGAAAAGATGGGATTGGATTCAAAGTTTAATGTATATTATTCAAACCTTAATACACCCTTGTTGATACTTTGCCTCATTGATCTGTCAAAAGATAAGGATGTGTTAAACGTATCCAGCAAAGTATCCCCATCAACATCTTCTGAAGTCTCAAGTTTCTTATTTGTATATTTGAATGCAATACTGTTTGGCACCTAAAGTTTCATGGTAGTTTAATCTTGGTTGTAATGTGTAGCTTTCATCAATATACAGTGGTCCACTTTTTCTCTGTTTAATGCTTTTCCCCCTTAAATTCTTTTTTTTTCTGGGCATGCCGCACAACACGAGGGATCCCAACTAGGGACTGAGCTCATGCTCCTTGCATCAGGAGCCCAGGGTCTCAGCCACTGGACTGCCAGGGAAGTCCTGAATTCATTTTACTTATAGTATAACCCCTGCTTTCCTTTCATTTGTCTAATGTTCTTTTCCCTGGCTTTTTTTTTTTAAAGCTTCTTACATATCACTGTATTTCAGTTATTTATAAACAGTATACAGTAGGATTTTGTATTTTTACCTAATCTGGGAGTTTATTAATTATCATAATTTATGTTTTTAACCTCATTTCTGTCTTTTTTCTATTATTTACATATTTTCTATTTCTATCCTGCTCCTTTTGGCAATTGTTATTGAATGGGCCACGTAGTCTTTATTTTTAGACTTTCCAGTGTTGTATGATATGAGTGTGTGTAAGTACATATATTTGCATATTTATACATATAAAAACACATAATGTAAATATATTTGTTGAGCTGTTTCCCCAAGTCAGTATTTTTTACCCCATCATTTTAGGGTCTGTGTAGTATTCCATTGTATAGACTTTCCATAAGTTGAGTCATCCCCTATTGGTTAATAAAAATGAAAATAATATGTAATAAACTCTGTAACCACTAAGCAAGAATTTCCTGTTCCCCTCTTTCTCCAGCCCCTTATAACCTCTAGTGTACTTTCTGTCACTATGAATTTACCTAGTCTAAATATTTCATGTAAGTAGAATCATATACAGTATTTGTCCTTTTATGTCTGGTTTATTTCACTTAGCATGTTTCCAGAGCTCATCCATGTGTCAGAACCTTCATTCATTTTATGTATGTATCTACCACACTGTAAACATTCATCTATTAATGGACCCTTGGGTTGTTTTTACTTTTTGGTTACCATGAATAATGTTTACATTGATGTACAAGCTTGTTTTCATTTCTTTTGAGTATATATGCCTGGGAGTGGAACTGCTGGGTCATGCGGTAATTCTATGTCTAATTACTTGAGGAAGTACCAAAGTCTTTTCCACAGTGGCTGCACCATGTTACATTCACTCCAGCAATACACAAGGTTCCAATGTGTCCACCAACATTTGTTATTTTTCATTTTTGTTTTAATTATAACCATGTTAGTAGGTATGAAGATATTCAAACCCTCTGTGATTTTTTAATTGGACTGTCTGTCTCTTTGTTATTGTGTTGTAGGAGTTCTTTATATATTCTGGATAGTAAACTCTTATTAGATATGATTTGTAAATATTTTCTCCCACTCTGTGCATTAGTGTACCTTTATCTTATTATTTCCCCTAAAGAAATTCTTAAAAAAAAAAAAAAAAAATTCTTAAACATTAACAATAGCTAAATAAGAGGCATAGTTTATTTTTTAAGCATTTATTGCCAAGTTGCCTCCTAGGAAAGTTAGACTAGTTTACAGTGCCTCCGTAATAGATGGTGAGTTTTCCCGAAGCCTTTCTCAATGCTGGCTATGATCTCTTTAAACTTTGTTAAGGTATTTAGTGAAAAATGATGATCCATTCTTATTTGTAATCTATCATTAGTGAAATTAAACATTGTCCAATTTAGTGTCCATTTTGTGTTTCATCTATCATAGAGCTCATGTTTTCTTTCTGTCCAGGTTTTCCTTTTGGATTTTTTTTCCTTTTCTTAGTAATTTGTACAAACTCTTCAGATAGGGATATTAACCCTATATTATATGTTACAAATATTTGCCCATAGCTTCATGTACGGTCATCCTTGAATCTTAAAATTGTTTTACTTACAGCTAGCTATATTTCAGCACTGCAAAATAAAATGACCTCACAGATTGTACAGAAGTAGAAACAAGTTTCTGAATGCCTTGTAGACATAGTTAGAAACTTTGCAGTTCAAATCACCCAGTAGCTACACCTCTCCAAGCTATGAGTAGGATTCAGAATATTTAATTCACAGATCAAATCCTGACTTGACATTTACTGTGCTGGCAACACCAGCTTCTAGGGACATGAGTCTTGGTTTCATATTTCATATTCCTTCTGGTTTCCTCAAAGGCAAAATCCCAGTAATGAGGGGTTTTGAGAAATGTCAATCATTTCTCATTACTCCCCACGCCATGTTAGGACGAGATGTCTGGTGCCAGGTAAAGAACAGCAATCCAGGATAACCATCATGTTTTCGCTTATTTTTAGCAGACCTCAGCTGGCCCAGGATGAGGTTCTGGATGACTGATTCAGTAGCTTACCTTTTATTGTAAGCAGGTAGAAATGGAAATTGTGCTCTTAAGACCATTCATTAAAATATAATCTTTCTCTGTCTGGGATCCACATGAAATAATTACTATATTTAGAAGGCAAGTATTTTCAGCTTCTAACCAGGCAGAAAGGTTCACATCCATGTGAAAGGAGAGAGACTGGAAATATTTGAGAGTACCGTCTTTAAAGGGAAAGATATCTGACAAGAAGGAGATGATAGGAAGTGTCTAAATACCTAGGTCAGAACCTGCTCCTTTCATCAGCATCTTCCCTGACTCCCACGACCCACCTTGATGAAGGAGTATAGAGACTTTCCATAGAGTCTCTTGAAGTTTGCCCGGATGTCCAACATGTCAATCTCCGCTCGAGAAACCATCACTCTGATAAGGGTGTCGTCATCGGTGCCCAAGCCCTAGGGAAGAAACCAGATCCCTGCATAGAGAGCTGAGCTGGTTTTTGGACAGGGCCCTTTGTTAGTCTATCAAGGCAAGACTATGTATCAGTCTTCCATTGACGTCCTTTGGACTACAACCTTAGGGGCCCGTGGAATGTCACTCTTCCTCACAGAGCTCAAGGCTTTCTCCAGCTTATCTTTTCAACCCTCCGTGTGCCGACCAGAGGAGACCACCCTCTGCCCTTCTAGAGACATACCCTGTGTTCTCCAGCCCGCCTGCCTCACCTACAGTGATCCACCCACCATGTCATCTTTCCCTTCACAGCTTCACCATCCTTCCTACCATGTAAAATCCTCTGATGTAAAACTTCCTTTAAGGCTCTGCTTAAATATACCAGTTCCTTATAAATTCGTTTTTGATCCTCACCCCCAAAGAAATTTTTTTTTTTTAAATACCCTTTCCTTTGTGTCCCTATATTTGGATCCTCAGTGACGTCTTACATTCTGTTTTGTTCTTATGGTGTTTTGCACATACCTGCCTTCCTGTCAAGGCTAGAAGTTCTCTGAGAACAAGGACAGATTTTGATCTCTCTTGCCCCTCAGCAAGAGTGCTTGCACAGAGTACCATTCATGGTTAGGAGTTGGGGCTCTGAAGCCGGTCTGCCAGGGTTGGCATTCCTGCTCCATTAGGACCCTGAGAAAATTGCTTAGCCTCTTTATGCCCCAGTTTTCTCATCTATAAAGTGGAGGTTGGTAATGGTACCTGCCCCACAGAGCTGTTGTGGGGATAAAATTGTACATATAAAGCATTAGGAAGAGTGATCACACATTACGTAAGTACTTAATACATATTATCTAGCATTATTATTAGCAAGCACTCAGTGAAGTATTTGAAGAATTGAACTGAATAGCTCAAGCTGATTTTGGCTACTTTGTGTGGCCAAAATCAGACACCAACAACGAGGCCATTTACCTTCATGGATTTATAAAGCCTTTCAGCAAAATATGCAGATTTGTTCCTCATGCACTTTACTGTCAAGAGAATAAAAAAAAAATGAAAAATTTACAGATAAAATCTATGAGAAAAAAGTGACATTGTTCTCATTGTTTCTACAAGGTCTGAAATAGTATCTCTTGATTGTTTTGTTGGAAAAATGTAGCCAACAATGTTTTATGAGCATAGCATATGCTAAATGCATTTTCATAGGTGGAAAGTACCCTCAATTTATTGTCAAGTTCCTGAAGAAATACTTAATAAAGGCCATTAAAGCAAAGGCACCAAAAAGTTTCAAACAGATTATTGTTATCTGTACCATATGAAAGTTATTAGTTCTAACCATTCACAGACTTGCAAGAAGCAGCTAGTACAGGATTAACCTTTCCATGTATTGAGATATAAAGGCACAAAGGATATAAAAATATATAAGGCCACATGGTACAATAACAATCAGGCTGTATATAGTATTTCTCACTTAAAATTCTGGCTTGCACATCACGAGTGCTTTAAAAAATTTTTTATCCCTGAAAAAAAAATGTCTACAACCCATGATGACAAATTGAGAACGAGGAGGAAAGTCGGTAAACATTTGTTTCTCCACTCCCCATTTCCTACCAGCTTACCTATGGCCAGCAGAGCATCTTCAAAGCTGCCAGATGTTTCAGATTTAATACTCTGTTCAATATCCTTTTGTGCTATCCTTTTGTATTCATCAAACACTACAAACAATAACAAAATGAAATTATAAAAAATTAAAAAAAAGAATAGAGGAAACTAAAATGTTTACTAGAAAGAGCATTTTTAACTACACTTTACTAGTTATTCTCTGGCATTTTTCAAGAGGAAACTAGTTAGCAACGTGGGCGAGAACCAGGGTGCCTACAACAAGTGGAATGGGCCAGAGGAGATGTGGAAGGAATGTCATGAATCTTGGAAGACATAAGCCAAGTCATTTCCCTTCTGTGGGACTCTGTTTTCACCAAATAAAGTGGAGATTTATGAGTGGAGTGTATCTGGAGACACACTCTTTTCTCATTGTTTCTTTAATAAGCAGAATGTGTCTCTTCTTTAATTTTTGCCTTGGCAATCACCTGTATATTCATCTTCCTTTCAGCTCATCAAAACTAGAGTAATTCCTATTTACATCAATACATGGAAGCACCTAAATGTTCATCAACAAGTAAATGGATAAAGATGTGATATATATAAATACACACACACACACACACACACACACACACATACACACAATAGAATATTACTCAGCCATCAAAAAGAATGAAATAATGCCATCTGCAGCAATATGGATGGCATAGAGATTATCATACTAAGTGAAGTCAGAGAAAAACAAATATTATATGATATCACTTATAAGTGGAATCTAAAAAAAAGATACAAATAAACTTATTTACATAACAGATGCAGATTCAAAGATATGGAAAACAAACTTATGGTTACCAAAAGGAAAATGCAGGGGAGGGAAAAATTAGGAGTTTTGGATTAGCAGATAAAAATTACTATATATAAAATAGATAAACAACAATATTCTACTGTAGAGCACAGGGAACTATATTTGGTATCTTGTAATAACCTATAAAAGAAAAGAATCTGAAGAAGAATATATATACATGTACACATACACATAACTGAATCACCGCTGCATAGTGGAAAGTAACACAACATTGTAAATCAACTATATATTTTTAGATTAGAGCAAGTCAACCTTTTCTAAACTTAGTCACATTTGATAATATCTGGTTGCATCTTTTAATAGACTTTAACATAACTAAAAATTCTCTCCTTTCTTAACAAATATTTTTAAATGTTAAGGGTCTTGCCATGTGGCTCAGTGGTAAAGAATCCAACTACCAATGCATGAGAGGTGGGTTTGATCCCTGAGTAGGGAAGATTCCTTGGAGGAGGAAATGGCAACCCACTCCAGTATTCTTGCCAGGGAAATCCCATGGACAGAGGCGCCTGGTGGACTGCAGTCCATGGGGTTGCAAAGAGCCAGACACAACCGAGCAACTAAGCACACACACACACTTTAAAATGTTATATACATATTTTCCTCTCTTGCTGCCTCCCCTGGAGCCTACTTAGAGTGTGTATCTGTTTTATCTTCTTACCACTGCTTTCTTTGGAACGTTATCCCACAACCCCATCAGTGATTCTCACAGGACTGTCAAACCAGGGACACTCCTTTCACTAACATATACCATAAGCTCTAACAACTGAGTGAGCAGTTCATTCAACTAGGACCAGTCAGCCTTACTCTCCTGGAAATTTTTTGACTGAGCAGACCATGAGGATGGCTAAAAGCACAGTAATTTTTAACCTCAGAGAATGTAAGCATCACCTGGGAAACCCATTAAACTGCTTGGGTGTCACTCTCAGAAATTCTAAATCAGTCTATCTGAAGTAGGGGTTCAAGAATCAGCATTTTAATTTTATTTTTACTTTTTTTTTGGCTGTACTGGGTTTTGGTTGCTTCACTTGGGCTTTCTCTAGTTGCAGTGAGTGGGAGTTATTCTCTAGTTGCAGGGCTCAGACTTCTCACTGCTGTGGCTTTTCTTGTTGCGAGAAGCACAAGATCTAGGGCATGCCAGCTCAGTAGTTGTGGCACACGGGCTTAGTTGCTCTATGGTATGTGGAATCTTCCCAGACCAGAGATGGAATCCATGTCCCCTGCATTGGTAGGCAGATTCTTGGACCAAGAAATCCAAGAATCAGCATTTTTAATGAAAACCTGATTTTTGAAAACTCTGCCTTAGAAATGAATCCATGACTCCCTTCTACTGAGATTTCCCAGAACTGCCTTGATTTCTAGTCTTTCTAGAGCTGTTCAGCTCTCTTTAGTACAGTGAACCGCTAGCATTTTCCATGTCCTTTTTATCCCATTCTATATTGTCTCCTCTTTTCCTATGTAATTATTTAGTGTGTATCACTTGGAATTAAAAAATCCAATTGACACATTTTCTAAGCCTCAGTTTTCTCTACTCTAAAATGGGGAAAAGAAGAGAAGCAAAAGGCAAAGGAGAAAAGGAAAGATATATCCATCTGAATGCAGAGTTCCAAAGAACAGCAAGGAGAGATAAGAAAGCCTTCCTCAGTGATCAATGCAAAGAAATAGAGGAAAAGAATAGAATGGGAAAGACTAGAGATCTCTTCAAGAAAATTAGAGATACCAATGGAACATTTCTTGCAAAGATAGGCACCAATAAAGGACAGAAATGGTATGGACCTAACAGAAGCAGAAGATATTAAGAGGAGGTGGCAAAGAATACACAGAACTATACAAAAAAGATCTTCACAACCCAGATAACCATGATGGTGTGATCAATCACCTAGAGCCAAACATCCTGGAATGCAAAATCAAGTGGGCCTTAGGAAGCATCACTCTGAACAAAGCTAGCGGAGGTGATGGAATTCCAGTTGAGCTATTTCAAATCCTAAAAGATGATGCTGTGAAAGTGTTGCACTCAATATGCCAGCAAATTTGGAAAACTTAGTAGTGGCCACAGGACTGGAAAAAGTCAGTTTTCATTCCAATCCCAAAGAAAGGCAATGCCAAAGAATGCTCAAACTACCACACGATTGCACTCATCTCACATGCTAGCTTCCCTTGTGGCTCAGCTGGTAAAGAATCTACCTGCGATGCGGGAGACCTGGGTTCGATCATCCCTGGGTTGGGAAGATCCCCTGGAGAAGGAAAAGGCTACCCACTCCAGTATTCTGGCCTAGAGGATTACATGAACTGCATAGTCCATGGGGTCCCAAAGAGTCGGACACGACTGAGTGACTTTCATTTTCTTTCTTCCACATGCTAGCAAAGTAATGCTCAAAATTCTCCAAGCCAGGCTTCAACAGTACGTGAACAGTGAACTTCCAGATGTTCAAGCTGGATTTAGAAAAGGCAGAGGAACCAGAGATCAACTTGCCAACATCTGTTGGGTCATCGAAAAAGCAAAAGAATTCCAGAAAAACATCTATTTCTGCTTTATTGACTATACCAAAGCCTTTGACTGTGTGGATCACAATGAACTGTGGAAAATTTTGAAAGAGATGGGAATACCAGATCACCTGACCTGCCTCTTGAGAAATTTGTATGCAGGTCAGGAAGCAACAGAACTGGACATGGAACAACAGACTGGTTCCAAATAGGGAAAGGAATACATCAAGGCCATATATTGTCACCCTGCTTATTTAACTCATATGCAGAGTACATCATGAGAAACGTTGGGCTGGAGGAAGCACAAGCTGGAATCGAGATTGCCAGGAGAAATATCAATCACCTCAGATATGCAGATGACACTACCTTTATGGCAGAAAGCGAAGAAGGACTAAAGAGCCTCTTGATGAAAGTGAAAGAGGAGAGTGAAAAAGTTGGCTTAAAGCTCAACATTCAGAAAACTAAGATCATGGGAAATAGATGGGGAAGCAGTGGAAACAGTGACAGCTTTTATTTTGGGGGGCTCCAAAATCATTGCAGATGGTGACTGCAGCCATGAAATTAAAAGACGCTTACTCTTTGGAAGGAAAGTTATGACCAACCTAGACAGCATATTAAAAATCAGAGACAAAACTTTGCCAACAAAAACCCCATGGACTATGCAGTTCATGTAATTCTCTAGGCTATGGTTTTTCCAGTGGTCATGTATGGATGTGAGAGTTGGACTATAAAGAAAGCTGAGTGCCGAAGAATTGATGCTTTTGAACTGTGGTGTTGGAGAATACTCTTGAGAGTCCCTTGGACTGCAAGGAGATTCAACCAGCCCATCCTAAGGGAAATCAGTCCTGAATATTTATTGGAAAAACTGATGCTGAAGCTGAAACGCCAATACTTTGGCCACCTGATGCGAAGAACTGACTCATTGGAGAAGACCCTGATGCTGGGAAAGACTGAAGGCGGGAGGAGAAGGGGACAGTGGAGGATGGCATCATCGACTCAGTGGATGTGCGTTTGAGTAAACTCTGGGAGTTGCTGATGGACAGGGAGGCCTGGCATGTTGCAGTCCACGGGGTTGCAAAGAGTTGGACATGCTGAGCGACTGAACGGAACTGAAAATGGGGAAAATAATGTCTGCTTTCATTGTTATGTTGCAGCAAACAATACTCATAATATACTAAGCACTGCACCTGGAAGATAGAGAATTAACAAAATTTTAGTTATTATGAATCCTCACTATTGTTGGTTGGTAAGAAAACTATGATGTTTTCTTTGTTCAAATAATGCTTAAAAGATTTTCTTCCAGTGACTTACAAGCACAAGTTACACCACTGACTTGTGCCTAGAAGCGAAAATTGTTAAAAATATATTAATATTTGTATTAAATCCACTTCTGAGGACATGCAGTTCCTGAAAAGTATCACCAGGGGGATATGTGCTTTATTAATACTCAGGCAAGGGAAGGCAAAAAAATAGGGAGCTGAATCAGAAGTTGGTGCATCTGATGATGCTTGCGTGCTCAGTCGTGTCTGACTCTTTGCAACCCCATGGACTGTGGCATGCTTGGATCCTCTGTCCGTGAAGATTCACCAGGCAAGAATACCGGAGTGGGTTGTCATTCCCTTTTCCAGAGCATCTTCCTGACCCAAGAATTGAACCTGGGTGTCCTACCTTGGCGGGTGGATTCTTTCTGAGCCACCTGGGAAGCCCTGCATCTGATGATAGTTCATGACATTTAATAACTGGAATAATCACTTACTGTCAGTGTGGAATACCTGAAATAATTGCAACTTTCAAATATATTGTAATTTTCAATTATTTAAAGCTTTCAATTTAGCAAACTCATTCGCCTCAAATTTCTTACCAGTTTTGTAAACTGTGAGTGATTATAAGGGCATGATGAGTTTATAAAATTAGGATATAGCATAAAGACCTAGAGAGCTTATATAAAAGATGAAATATCTTACTAAACCTTTATCACTGTTTACAGGAAGAAAATAAACCAGACAACAAATATTCTACAACTGTATAGTGCCTTTTCCCCAAAGAACTCAAAAGTACATTACAAAGACTAGTACTATCAGAAGCAAAACAGAAACTTTACACACAGGAAACAAAATTTGAAATTATCCACTCGTCATCTTCTGCAACATACCCCCTAAAGAAATGACTTCTATTAGCTTTTACAACTTGGATGTCAAATAGGAATAAATGTCAACCAGTATTTCTATTTTAATACTTGCTGATGTACTAAAGATTTTGTCTTATATAATTAAATTTAAATAGAGCTACTTTAGAAAAAAAGATTGACTATGGAAGTGAGTTTCCTACAAACTGGAATGCCAAACTTCTATGAACATATCTGCTAATTACTCATAATTAATCTTCCAGCAATTGACTCTCACGCATATCATTGCACTCAACAATTTCCAAGCTAAGACATTTAAGACAGTTCAGTATAATTAGGTCTTTGCACCAAGTGAAGGAAAAAAGTTTATCAGTTACAGGTAATATCATTTTCACTATCTTTCAAATAGTTTCTTTAGAAAAAAAAAAGCAAGTGCCTTACCATGCAACAGATGATTTCGATTGCGAGAACAGAGAACAGTTAGAAATTTCACCTCATCTGTCCCCCATTTCTTCTCTCCAGCCTCATACAGGTCCTGAAGCCAAACAAAGCACGAGTTTAAAACACAACAGAGAAGGTGCCAGAACATCTGTAAATATTTCCAGAACTTCAAAGAGTGGGAGTTGGCTTATTTTCCTGGTGACGGGGGTAGAAGTGGTGTTGGCAGTGAGTGGAAATGACTCAGGATTTTTCCTTAGGTATAAGACTAATGGAACTCTATATCTCCCGGAGAGTCAGAGCAAACATGCAGACTTTGGTTTAAGACCCAAAAGGAATGCTCAGACTCAGGCTGTTCCATATGGTAGCCACTAACCACATGTGGCTATTTGAATTTTAATTAACTACAGAAAATTTAAAATTCAACCCCCCGGCCATACTAGCCACGTGTCAAGTGCTCAGTGGTCATGTGTGGCTAGTGGCTACCCATATTAGACACAGACAGTGTAGAACATTTTCAACATTAAAGAAAGTTCTACTGGACACCACCACTCTAGAATGACCCGTGATTTACTTCTCTCTAGTGGCACGTGGCTTCTCTCCCCACTGTTCATTTATAACCAGCAGCTGGCTTGTTAAATTTCTCAAAATACCCTTCACGGATACATTTTGTCGCTCCTTGGGCTTACCTCCATCTACTCAGCTGTTTCTTCACCTTCCTCTCTGCTGCCACATGATTAAAGAGTCAGTTCTCAGTTCAGTCAGTTCTCATAAAAAACCATGGAATTTTATCATTTTACAATTGATTTACAATGTTGTGTTAATTTCAGGTGTTTAGCAAAATGAATAAGTTATACATATATACACTCTTTTCTAGATTCTTTTTCCCATACAGAGGACTGTGGAATTTTAAAGCTGGGAGGGCACAAAAGGTTTATCTAATCAGTGTTTTTCAAATTTGGTTCTCAGCAGGCTTGTGACTGCTTCAATCAATACAGTGGCAGTGACACTGATTTCTGAGGCTAGGTCATAAAAGTCAGGCAGCTTTGGTTCTCATGGAATGCTGGCTTTCTATGTGGTCCCTCTTGAAAGGCAGCCGTCATGCTCTGGGAAGCCCACGCCACCGGAAGAGGCCACAGGTAGGAGACCTTTTCGAAGCCTGAGGTGAGCCCCGGTTCATAGCCCAGACATGAGACACAAGTGTTGGAGACTCCTGCCCCCAGCCATTTGAGCCACCTCTAGCTGTTCAAGTCTTCCCAGCTAAGACCTCTGACATTTTAAGTTTGAGGTGGTTCATTATACAGCAATTGTAACTGGAATATGTGGCAAACATGGAACTTTCCATCTGTCACAGAATGATACTTTTGTAAAATACCAGAAAAACTAACTTGAAAAGGGTAAAGTTTTAGTTATGGGTAGAAAATGGTATCTTAATGGCACCCCACTCCAGTACTCTTGCCTGGAAAATCCCATGGATGGTGGAGGCTGGTGGGCTGCAGTCCATTGGGTCGCTAGAGTTGGACACGACTGAGCGACTTCACTTTCACTTTTCACTTTCATGGATTGGAGAAGGAAATGGCAACCCACTCCAGTGTTCTTGCCTGGAGAACCCCAGGGATGGGGAGCCTGGTGGGCTGCCGTCTATGGGGTCGCACAGAGTCGGACACGACTGAAGTGACTTAGCAGTAGCAGTGAGGTTGGTCATTTTTTGGTGTATTTGCCATTTCTACTTTTCTTTTTTTTTTTTGAGTTGTCTGCTAATGTCCAATGTCTTTTTTTTTTAAAAAGAAATGGGGCATTCTTATTCAGAACAAATATGAGTAAGTTTGAATAACAGTATTGAAACTGTAGTTTACTTATATATTTTCATATTAAGCTTACTATACATAGGGTGAAATTTCTCCCCATTCTATCATTTGATTTTTAATTTTGTTTGTAGTATTGTTTGGTAAAACAATTCTTTCTTTTTAAAATTTAGCCAAACTACCAATCCTTTTCCTTTATGGTTTCTATCTTAAAAGAAAATGCATACAAAATCCTTTCCCAGTCCCACATTTAAAAAATAATATTTAACTATTTTATACTACTTTTATGGCTTACTTTATTTATGCTAAAAACTTCAATCTATTTGGAATTTATTATGCTGTCAGGTGAAAGTCAGGATCTAACTTTATTGTTTCCCAAATGGTTACCCAATTTTTCCAACTCCACTGAGTAACCTGTGCTTTCTCCACTGACTGGAAATGCATATATTCCGTATGTATTTCTGTATATTCTCACATAGGCTTGGTTCTGCTCTTAGACTTTCTAATTATCCCATTGACTTCTCCCTATCTTACACCAGGACCACGTGCTTTAATTCATTTGTACATTTATTATACATTTAACTATATATTAGGGCAAGTCCGTCCATACCCTTCTTGTTGACATTCTAATCTCCACTGTCTTTCCTCTATAGTCCTCATCTTATGTGATTGTCTTCTTTTTCCTGAAAATTGGAGGTATTTTCAGCATTGCCTTCGACAACAATGACTGTTTTGTGCAATGTCAGTTCTGATCAGTGCCGCTTCTAGTAAACGTTTATTCTGTCTTTCCTTGTTTCCTTTTAGAATGTTTATTTATTTTTGGCTGCATCAGGTCTTAGTTGTGACACACGGGCTCTAGAGCACAAAGGTCAACAGTCGCAGTGCTCGGGCTTAGTTGCCCCTGGGCATGAGGGATTTTAGTTTCCCACCAGGGACGGAACCCGAGTCCCCTGCATTGGAAGGCAGATTCTTAACCACTGGACCACCAGGCAAGTCTCCTTTCCTTGTTTCTAAGAAAACTTCCCCTCCACTCATCTAGCCTTCTCTTTATCCCTTCTTGTTTTCATGCGGCTCCATTTTCAGCTCCTTTATTTTCTTATTGCATCTTTTTTTTTTTTTTTAAAGCTCTTGTTTAGTTAATTAAAATCTGTCATTCTCTTACATATGTCAGGATCCAGAGCGATCTGAAATCTGTCTCTTCCTTAAAGTGAGCCCCTGTTTGCCTCCCTTTGGGCCCCAGTTTCTTCACGGGCCATATAGTATTTGAGTTGAGATTAGTGGATATTCATGATCTTTGATCTTGAAATGATAAACAGTTTATCCAGACCTGGTTTTCTCCACAGAACATGGTGCAATGGATTCTTCTTTGAGCTCCTCACTTTTCATCTGGATGAATTTCAATCAGGAGGACTTGCTGCAAATCCAGTGGAGGCGGCTGAGACACAGCCCAAGTCTTCCCTGAGGAGTCTCCCCATTTGCAGGAAGCCACTCTGTCTATTTCCATTGGGGGCAGTGTGTGTGTGTGTGTGTGTGTGTGTGTGAACCTCTTTTCTGGGGAAGGAATAACTCCTGCATCCTTGGCCCAGCTTTGCTGCCCATCTGGCACGGTTTCCAGTTTTGATGCAGATTTCTCTCTATTTTTGTATTTCCTGGTTTGTTTTTCAAAGGGAATCAAGTATGTGCCATATTCTAACAAAAGCTCTGAAGGGCATTTTCAATGTGCTTTTAGTACATTATGCATTTCTTTTTCAAGTAGGAATTCTGAACACTACCTGTTATTTCCTTGAGTGCAGTTTTCATCTCAAGAACTGATAAAATTGGACGTTTAGCTTCTCTATATTTAAAATTTTCTACCTTTGATAATAAATTACTACCTAATTTCACCTGTCCTGGTAAGTCTTTTCATCACAAACTCATTTACTTGCCCCAAAATCCAGTTCTGTAATACCCAAATGTCCCTTTGCTGATGTACCTTAAAGAACAAAGGCTGACCAGATTTTCCTCCTGTTTTATTTTGGAAGAAGAGTGGAAACCTTGGAGAGTGGTTCTTAAATTCCTTGTTTCGTTTTAAGACTTGGAGGACACAGAAAAATGAGTTCTGGTCCTTCCAACTTCCCCCAGCCCATATTTGTTGTTAAGCACCTTTTCACCTGGTCACTTCCAAGGAGAACTATGCTCCTTGAAGAACTCCCAAGTATTTGTTGAACTGCATGGTTTGTTGTGTTTTTTAAAAATTACGTATAATTGACATATAACATTATGTTAGTTTCAGGTGTAGAACATAATAATTTTATATTTGTATACATTGTAAAATGACCCCCACAATGAGTCTAGTTACCATCTAGTACCATATATAATTACAAAGTGTTTTTTCTTATGATAAGGACTCTTAAGATCTATTCTCTTTGGAACTTTCAAGTATGCAATATAGCATTATTGTTTTTTTAACACAATTTTATTTATTTACTTTTGGCAGCACCGTGCAGCATGCAGGATCTTGGCTCCCCGACCAGGGATCAAACTTGTGCCTGCTGCAGTGAAAGCAGAGTCTTAACCACTGGACTGCCAGGGAAGCCCCCAGTATTATTACCTGTAGTTGCCATGCTGTACATTACACCCTCATGACTTCTTTATTTCATAACAGAGCCTGTACTTTTTAGCCTCCTTCACCCATTTTGCCCACCTCCACCCCTGCCTCTGGCAACCACCAGTCTGTTCTCTGTATCTATAAGCTTGATTTTTCCTTGGTTGTTGCTTAACTTCACATACAAGTGAGATTATATAGTATTTGTCTTTTTCTTTCTGGCTTATTTCAGGTAGCATATAGCTCTCTAGATCCATCCACATTTTTGCACATGGTAAGATTTCATTCTTTTTATGAGTAGAGAGCATTCTCCTACTGTACATATACACAATCATTTATTTCATTCATCTACTGAGGGGTTCTTAGATTGTTTCTATTTCTTGGCTATTGTAAATAATACTCCTATGAATAAGGTGGTACATATGTCTTTTTGAGTCAGTGTTTTCATTTTTGAGGGGCAGATAGAAGAAGTGAAATTGCTGGATCATGAAGTAGTTCTATTTTTATTTTGTTTGAGGAAACTCCATACTGTTTTCCATAGTGGCTGCACCAATTTACATTCCCACCAACAGTGAACAAAGGTTGCCTTTTCTTCACATCCTTGCCAACACTTGCTGTTTGTTGTCTTTTTGATGACAGCCATTCTGACAGGAGTGAGGTGATATCTCATTGTGGTTTTGACTTGCATTTCCCTGATGACTAGTGATGTTGAGCATCATTTCATGTGTCTGTTGGACATCTGGATGTCTTTGGAAAAATGTCTATTCAGATCTTCTGCCCATTTTAAAACTGCATTGTTTGGTTACTTCTATTAAGTTGTACAGGTTCTTTTTATGTTTTAGATATTAACTTTTTATCAGATATATGATTTGCAAATATTTGCTCTCATTGAATAGGTAGCCTTTTCATTTTGTTGACGGTTTCTTTTGCTGTGCAGAAGCTTTTTAGTTTGATACAGTCCTACTTGTTTATTTTTACTTTTGTTGCTTTAGCTTTCAGCGTCAGATTAAAAAAATCATTGCTGAGACCCATGTAAGGCAGCTTATCACCTATGTTTTCTTCTAGGAACTTTATAGTTTCAGGTTTTACTTCGAAGTCATTAATTCATTTTGAGTGAATTGCTGTGTACGGAGTAAGGTAGTCAGTTCTGGTTCATTCTTTCGCTTAGGGCTATTCAGTTTTCCCAACAAAATTTATTGAAGAGACTACCTTTGCCTGTTGTATATTCTTGGCTCCTTTTTCATAAGTTAATTGACCATACATGTGCAGGTTTATTTCTCAGATTTCTTTTCTATTCCATTGATCTGTATGTCTGTTTTAATGCCAATACCACACTCTTTTGATTACTGTAGTTTTGTAATATGAATTGCATGGTTTTAAAAAATCATACAGATCTAGAGTCAAAGAGCCCAATTCCATCAGTTATGTAATCTTATACAAGTTATTTAAATCTGAGAATCAGTCTCCTAGTCTATAAAACAGAAGGAATATCTACTTCATGCTGTTGCTGCTGCTGCTAAGTCACCTCAGTCGTGTCCGACTCTGTGTGACCCCATAGATAGCAGCCCACCAGGCTGCCCCATCCCTGGGATTCTCCAGGCAAGACCACTGGAGTGAGTTGCCACTTCCTTCTCCAATGCATGAAAGTGAAAAGCGAAAGTGAAGTCGCTCAGTCGTGTCCAACTTAGTGGCCCCATGGACTGCAGCCTACCAGGCTCCTCCGTCCATGGAATTTTCCAGGCAAGAGTACTGGAGTGGGGTGCCATTGCCTTCTCCACCTACTTCATAGATTTATTATAAGGAAAAAAATGTAAAGTAGTTAGCACAATGCCTAGCACCTGGCAAGCCCACAAAAAAAGTGACAATGGATATAATGTTTCAGGAATAAATTGCTCACTAACTCTTCATTTAAATTCAGGATTCAGGATAAGAAAGCTGTGGTACATATAGACAATGGAATATTACTTAGCCATTAAAAAGAATTCATTTGAATCAGTTCTAATGAGGTGGATGAAACTGGAGCCTATTATACAGAATGAAGTCAGAAAGAAAAACACCAATGCAGTGTACTAACGCATATATGTGGAATTTAGAAAGATGGTAATGATGCCCCTATATGCAAGACAGCAAAAGAGACACAGATGTAAAGAACAGTCTTTTGGACTCTGTGAGAGAAGGCGAGGGTGGGATGATTTGAGAGAATAGCATTGAAACATGTATATTATCATATGTGAAACAGATCGCCAGTCCAGGTTCGATGCATGAGACAGGGTGCTCAGGGCTGGTGCACTGGGATGACCCTGAGGGATGGGATGGGGAGGGAGGTGGGAGAGGGATTCAGGATGGGGAACACATGTACACCCATGGCTGATTCTTGTCAATGTACAATATTGTAAAGTAATTAGCCGCCAATTAAAATAAATAAATTAACTTAAAAAACTAAATTCAGGATTCACCTGGGCTATGGAGGTTCCTTCCAGCATTCCCCCAAATGTTCTCCTAGAGGTAGCTGAAATTCACATAAGCATCTGAGAGTTTTAATACCTTCTCCTTCCTCAAAGCTTCTGGATTGAAGTCAATTTCCTATATCTCCTTATGGGATGGGCCTCCCTGAGTCATCAGAACTCTTAGGACTCATATATTCCTTTCACTTCTAGTGAAAGCAAAAGGTTCTTTCCCATATAATCCTGAGTGATTCACTGTCGTTCAGTCATTAAATTGTGTCTGACTCTTTGCGACCCCATGAAGTGTAGCATGTCAGGCTCATCTCTTTCTACTATCTCCTGGAGTTTGCTCAACTTGAGGTCCATTGAGTCAGTGATGTGATCTAACCATCTCATCCTCTGCCCCTCATCCTGAATGGGACAAATCTCTCTCAGAGGTCATATACTGATTAACAAAGTCTAGATCCAGATTGCGTAGGTTCAAATCCCGGTTCTGTCATTTATTATCTATGGGAACTTGAGCAAGATATTGACTTCTCTGAGCCTCAGTTTCCTTGTCCATAACATGGGAATAGCAATACTTAGTTCATAGGGTTATTGTAAGGATTCAATGACATACTTCATATAGTTTTGAACAGTGTTTGGCCCCTGGTAAGGACAAAACCAGGTCCTTACTAGGTTTTATTAGTTATTATTTTTAGTGTTATCTGGTCACAGTAAAAATACCATTAGTTGATTTCAGGGCAGCCATCAGTGGGCTGGATACCAGGGAAGCAACTGCCTCTTAGAGTTTGGTAATAGTTTTACCCATTTTACATAGGTTGTATTAAATGTTCTCTTTGGGGAAGTAAAAAGGTGAGGTCAACAAAGCATAGGCAGGTCCCTTTATCTCCTAGTGATTCAGAAGACACTCTGTGATTCTGTGGGGGCAGCCACACCATGGTCCCAATGTTAGAAAATCTGGAACCCAGGGATGCTTATATACTGATGCCCCAAGCCAGCCCCAAGCCCCAGGTATCTCTGCAAGAAACTTCTGCTATTAAAGGCACCTGTGGGAATCTTTTTTCATAACAAATTCCAGCCTGGCCAATATTCATTGAAATATAAGAAGATGTCCACCAACTTGGCCTGTCTTATTGTCAAAAGAGAAGAAAAAGAAGCTGCAGTTCTACTAACCTGGGCATCCTGTCTCATGAGAGCATCATCCAGATAATTGCTTTCATCCCTGCCTCCCTGAGGATGAGAAAAACAAACCACAGAGATTGAGAGAGGATCCAAGAAGATTTGGGTGCTCTGGTAAGATAGAATGTCTGGGAACCCAAGGACAGGGTAATTAGACAGAAGGGCCATGAGTGTAGCTTAGGGAGAAAGGGCAGATGTCTTCAAATGTGTTTGCATTACTCCCATGGCTCTGATCTGATCAGAGGGCAAGCCTGGTATGGCTCCCTGATGCTGTGTGGGTGTCTCTGACAGCTGAAGGAGCAGGAGGACAAATATGGCCTGGTGAGAGCTCCTTCCAGGACCATACCCCTCTTTTTCCTCCTCTTCCTCCATTCCCATGTCTTCCCAGCCAGCTGACTTAAATTTCCCTAACTGGCAACTTTATGCTGATCAACTATGCCACATAGGCTGGGAAAAGAGGAGAATCAAGAGACTCTGGGGCCAACAGTAGGGGCCTGAGGAGCACCCGAAAGTGCCTTGTCCCTCACCAACACCAGGAGGGCGGGACTGAAGGATAGAGGAATGCCAAAGTGTGGCAAAATAGGCTACTTTTATCTGGTTTGTAACACTATTTTATCACTAGGCTATTCCAATATGCTACAATCTAGGCATGGCTCTGCAGTGATAAATCTGGGAGGAAAAGAAAAAGTGGGTAGGAAGGAAGAAAAGCAGGCTGGTTGGGACTTCCCTGGTGGTCCACTGGTTAAGACTCTGCATTCCAAAGCAGGGGACTCAGGTTCAATCCCTGGTTGGGGAACTAACATCCCACATGCTGCGAAGCAACTAAGCCCAAGTGCCCAACTACTGAGCTTGTGTGCTCTAGGCCCCGTGCCACACCTAGGGAAGCCTGCACACTGCAACCAGAGAAAGACAGCATGCCACAACAAAGAGCTCCACACCACAAAGAAGACCCAGCACAGCCAAAATAAAAAAATAAAATAAAAGGAAGAGAAAAGCAGGCTGGCATTATTAAGTAAACATCAGAGACATAGCAAGGTGGGAGTTGGAGATGCTTTCCAGGCTTCTGCCTTGGTTGTTGGAAAAACAGAAACAACAGTAATAGAAAAAGATGAGGGAGGAAGAAGAGCTGGTTTGGAGGCAAAATGAGTTCAAGCATAGTTTAGGAGGGCTCAGTGGACAGAGGTGATGGCAGAATATCCACAAGGAAACAGGGAAAAGGCAGTGAGAAATGAGTCTCACACTCTGGAAGGAGGGCAGGCCTAAAGATAAAATTGTTAAGTTGTGTGAAATGCTTGTAAATCCATCTCTCTTTTCTGGCATCCCTGCCCCCACACTGGCCCAAACCTGCTTTCTTCACAATATCTTGAATACCAAGGTAACCTCCTGCCTGGGCTCCCATCCTCTGGTTCAATTCATCGGACACACTGCTATAACATTACTCTTCTAAGAAGTTCCAATCACATCACTCGACTGCTCCAAAACCTTCAGAGGCTCCCCACAGCTCTCCAGAAAAAAGCACAAACTCTCCCAACATGGGACCCTGGTTCATTTTCTCACCTGGCTCCTAGAATTACTAGTCCAGTGGCTCAGCCAACTGTTCCCTGAACCCTCTCCGTGTTTCCTGATGCCTTGTCTTGTCCTCACTGTTCTTTCTGCCTGGAACATACCCCCACACATCTGTGCCTCTTGAAATTCCAGCAACCCTCCTAGTCCTCTCTCAACCAGCACCTCGGCCATGAAGCCTTTTCTTTACTTTGGCAACCAAAATCTCTCCTTGAACCTTTCTTCTACTCTGTGCCTCTTTTTTGGCACATACTTTCATGCTTTTATTTTAGCAAGACATGGGCCTGCTAGATCCCCTTCTGACAATATAAATTCTTAAAGCCCAAGACTGCCTTTTAACCACATTCCTAACTTTCAATGCGCTGAGTAATGATTGTATGGCATATATTAAGTGCTTGTATGTATAAATGAGAAAAAATGGGGATGCATGACTAGCTAGAGTCTTTAAAGGAGAGAATATAAAACAACAGAAAGGCTTCAGAAAAACACAGGGAAAAATTCCCATTTGGGAGGTTGAAAGGTTGAGAAAGGCTGGAAGAGCGGGTAGAGAGTGAACGTCTCAATAAACCACCCCCCACCCCCATCAAAGGTGGGAGCGACTCACAGCGGACAGAGACACCAGCACGCGCTGGAACATGAATGACGTGTCAGAGCGAATATCATCTTCAAGGCTCCGCCCATATTCTAGCAAGAGAGTCAAATTAGTGACATCAGAGTGAAGATCTCTGCCCAACACCAGGTCACACCCCAGAGTCTTCCGTCCTCTCCTTGACCAGCCTGATTACTGAAGCAGCTCATCTTCAGCCCATACAGAGCTGATGAAAAACTAAGGTCTTGGTAAAATGGTCAAGAGAAGTGGATGATTAGAGCAGAAGATAAATGATTAGAGCAGAAACAACATGCTCTTGTTGCTTACATTGGGGGTTGAGAAGGCGGGGCTGCGATCCCCTCTCGTGGTTCCTACTGTCTAGGGATCTGTCCTGATCCCTAGGACAGAGGGATCACAGAGCAGAACTTCTGAACCTGTGTCTGGGGACAAGCAGCGGGCTGTCCACAGGGAGAAGACCACAGGCAGTCAGCGCTAGAACCAGACTCCCAGGTTTCGAATCTCCCACTCTGAACACCTACCAAAAAACTCTTACTGTTTTGTTTTCTTTCTACTGAACTGTACGTTTGTTACAGAAAACTTAGGAAAAACTGAATGAGTTAAATGAAGTGGCGGGGGTGGGGGGGGGGCATGGGGAGGCGGTGAACAAAACCTCATTTAATCACTCAGAAATAATCACTGATAACATTTTGGTGAATATCCTTCCTCATTTTCCCCACATCACATATTATTTTTGTTTCTTTAAGAAGTGGGATCACAGCATCTCATTTTATGATTTGTCTTTTTCCCTTATCCGTATACCATACCGCTCATTGTAATTTAATAACATCCTCCGATATACATTTTGATAATTATGTTGTATGGATGTGCCAAATTTTGTTTAGCCACTCTGCTGGACATTTTAAGCTAATATAGATGACACTGTGGGACCTGAACCTTTGGACATGTTTTATTATATTCTTAGGTCAAAAAGGCATGCCTCTTTCAAAGGCTCCTCTGGAGATTTTTAAGAGGGAAGTCTTGCCACTGGAGGTGGCTGCGGGACCTACAGCCTAGTCTGAGGTAAGAAATTGAGGAGACTGCTCCTCCAGGGCACTCCCTGGAAAGCTAAGATTCAGTGGTGCCACCACATTTGAATAAACACCTTTGATTTCTGCTTGATACTAAAGAACAGCTTTTCAGCTTTCAGGGTAGTAAACACTTCACTGGATAGCCTAAGAAGAGAGGCAGGTACACCTGAGAAGTCTCGAAAAGCCAACAGTCATTTGGATCAACAGGGATCTGCCTGACAGCGGAGCTTGTAGCTGAGGTTCCCTCGTGGTCAGTGTTTCAGTGGGTAAACTCCCACTCCAGTCTACTTCTCAGAGGACAGGGCCTCCACCAAGGCCCCTGAAGATGCTACATACGCAGCTGGTAGGTCTGGTTTATGCGCCGGATCTCCTCGGGTGTCCGGGAGGCCAGGATCTCAATCAAGCAGCCTTCATCTGTGCCAGCTCCCTAAATGTAAAAGCCAGAGGAGAGGGTGTTATGAATCAGGTTACCAAGTTGAGTCCCAGACACAGGAGGAATATAACCAGAAATCTGCAGAGAATAAAGACAACTCACCTAGTTCCAGGAATAGGATTTGCTCATTTTTAACTTTCCTATCCAGATTCCAACATGTTTATTAGTCATAACAAACATTTCATGAGCTGTTTTTGGGTGTTGGTTAGGAACCCCCTCTGGGGGTTTTGTCTTGCCTTGGTCTCCCCTGTACTTTTCCTTTGAAGGGCAGAATCTTCTTCTGGCAAAGGCTGTTATCTCTGTTTCCCAGTGACTAGCCCAGAACCTTCCATGAGCCTGAGTATTCATTGATGTGAGGGAGGAGGGCAGTCATAATTGAATTTTGTACTTGGTTGCTAAAAATCGGCAGAGCCTGGCGTAGGGCACAGTAGCTCTAGCATCTTGGGAGGCTGAGAACTCTTGGCAGGTTCTGAGCTGACAGCAGCCCAAGAGGCGCTCACGGTGTCAGTCAAAAGTTCCATATCTCAAAAAAGGAGCTGATATGGCAAGAAATTGTCTGGAGTTACACAACAACCACAAGTATAATCACTCCCCAGTGGGCCACAGGGAAGAAAGAATTTCTTAACTTTTGGGGAAACAACTTTGAAGTTACAGTTGCTAGACTGTAATGTCCTGTTTTCAAGTTGTCTTAAATGAAGGAAAATCCTTCCCCTACACCCTCCTCCTCCACATTCTCAGGCCTCTATCATGGCTTTTTGAGAAAGCCCGGAGGCAGTCCGCCTTTGCACCCCCAGCCCCAAGAGCAGGAGGAGAGGAGCACGAACCTTCATGGCCTTTCGCAGCTCCTGCACATCGTACAGCACGGTGGGTGTCATCATCCCCAGGATCACCTGCTCGAAGTTGCCACTCAGTTCTGACTTCAAGTCGTCCATCAGGTCCTGGGACACAAGGAAGTGCTCTGCTTAGCTGCTCCAGTAACAGAAACCAGCTGCCCTCGGTGATGTCCAGGGATGCCTGAGGTCTCCAAGACCCTCTCAGGGGACTCATGTCCTCGAAACCATCTTCATAAAAACACTAAGATGCTCGGATCTGACATTACACCCTCATCCCCTCACAGCTGTCCAGTGGAGCTTTCCAAAGCCTACTCAACACGTCTACAGATCCACAGTTATGTGAAAAGGCTATGAAAATACTCCTCCCCTTCCCAACTACCTATTTGTACAAGACCAGGTTTTCTTCGTACTGTAACCAACACCAGGTATCGCAACAAGGTGAATGCAGAAGCACATATGAGAATCCAGCTGTCTTGCGTTAAGCAGACACCAGCAGAGACATTACTTTGCCAACAAAGGTCCGTCTAGTCAAGGCTATGGTTTTTCCAGTGGTCATGTATGGATGTGAGAGTTGGACTATAAAGAAAGCTGAGTGCTGAAGAATTGATGCTTTTGAACTGTGGTGTTGGAGAAGACTCTTGAGAGTCCCTTGGACTGCAAGGAGATCCAACCAGTCCATCCTAAAGGAGATCAGTCCTGGGTGTTCATTGGAAGGACTGATGCTAAAGCTGAAACTCCAATATTTTGGCCACCTCATGAGAAGGGCTGACTCATTGGAAAAGACCCTGATGCTGGGAGGAATTGGGGGCAGGAGGAGAAGGAGATGACAGAGGACGAGATGGCTGGATGGCATCACCGACTCAATGGACATGAGTTTGGGTGAACTCCGGGAGTTGGTGATGGACAGGGAGGCCTGGCGTGCTGCGATTCATGGGGTCGCAATGAGTCAGACACGACTGAGCGACTGAACTGAACTGAACTAAAAGAGATTTGAAAATGTAAAACAACGCCAATCATCTCACTACTACTTTGTTTTGGAATATAAAGCTATTTTTCCTGAAATTGTTATTTTTGCTAGCATGCAATGAGTTTTAATTGTTTTTAAAATAAGTTAACAGATGTTTATTTTTAAATATCCTCAGTGTTAATTTCTAATATGGTCAATATTAATAGATGTAACCAGCAAAAACAAAAAAGTCTTCAATAATTTAAGAAGGCAAAGGGGTCCCGAGATCAGTGTGTTTGCTCACTTATGAACACACCCTGAATATATTTCCAAGTCAGTATTTACCTACAATATTTTTAACAGCTACAGAAATTTCTATATGTGGACGTAATACAATTTCTTTAATCAATACCCTGTTTCTATTTTTCTACTATTCTTCTAAATAGGCATTTAGTTGCATTCTTATAATCATTCATGATTAATTCTTAAGGCTCAATTGTTAAAAAGAAACGTAATAATCACTTGGACAAAGGACCAAATTCTAAACACATTTATAGTCACATTTCCTCCTACATGTCAGAGAGTTTAAGAACCTGTTTAAGATCAACTAACTAGTAAGGAGGTGATTTGCTTTCAAGTTCAGATCGCAGATTCTCACAAACTTGAGTCCACAAACACTATATTTTAATCTATTGTATCTATTTTTATGTTAATCCACATGTATCAAACAAATGAATGAACAAATAAATTAGCATTCAGTCAATCTGTTAGGGTTGCTCACCTTAACAAACTGCTGTCAGATCAGCTTAGTTCTAAAGCTGAATAAATCAACCCCAAATACGTGGCTACACTTTAGCTCACGCACCACATGCATGTTCACTAAATTTCTTTGGGGATGGAGAAGACTTTAAAATGCCCAGAAGATAGTCCAAGCAACCTTATGGGTAGGATCTTGTCCTCCGCTGGAGCCCAGCCAAGGTTGGCATGTAGATGCTCCCCAGAAGAGCTAAGCCAGGCCTGTCCTGCCCAGCAGCTTAATGCCTATCTTTGGGAAACAGCCTCATCTGACTAGCTTTTATAAATTATCCAGGAACAGAAATACTTATCACATAGTTAACAGCACTCTGAGACCTGGAGGCACTCACTGATAACGTTTACTCAATAAAAAGATTCTCTAATCACACAGATAGGCTTTCAGTGATATAAGACCGGGTGAATGACTCTGGTAAGTGAGCTGTTGGAAATGAAACTGAGACAGGGTTCCTCAGGGAAACATGGTGAGTGAACCACCTCTGAATGCACAAGCCAATAAAATACACATACACACACACACACACACACACACACAGAACCCCATTCTATAACTGGCGGGGGTGACCCTCACTGAGGATCGTTCAAAGGAATGAATATATACCACAAATGGGTTTACGTAGAAGAGTCAGAATAGACCCTAAATCCTAGGAGATCCTATTTAGAACAAACTGGATTTAATATTTTAATCAGTTTGGAGGAAATTTGTTCACAAGTGGCCAAAGGAAGCCACCAGCTTGAGGGAAGGAACATGGGAAGCAGAGCCCTCCCTGGTGCTTCAGAGCCGGGTAGGGGCAGTGAGTCCATCCCACAACTAGGTCCCTGCAAGAAATTGTGTGGAAAGAAACTGAACTTAGCCTGAGCTTTGTGAATCAAGAGCTCCGTGAAATCACTTCTGGCTTTGGACAGTGGAGGAACTCTAGGACGTGTTGAAGCTGTTTGTTTGTTTTCAAGAATATCTTTAAAAAAGGCAAAAGATCCATCTTTTAAGAACAAATGTCTGGGCTTCCCCAGTGGCTTGGTGGTATAGAATCTGCCTGCCAGTGCAGGAGACATGGTTTCTATCCCTGGTCCAGGAAGATCCCACACACTGAGCAGCAACTAAGCCCATGTGCCACAACTATTGAGCCTGTGTTCTAGACCCCAGAACCATAACCCCTGAAGCCTGGGTGCTCTAGAGCCTGTGCTCCAAAATAGGAAAAGCCACTGCAGTGAGAAGCACAACTAGAGAAAAGCCCACACAGCAATGATGACGCAACACAGCCAAAGACAGCAATATAAAATTAAGTTTAAAAACCCAAAACAAAGGGCCACTGCTTCAGGAACCAAGTAGGAAGGGGTCCCTGCTTCCCTGTTGCCTGACAGATCCCTTGTCAAGGCGGACAGCACAGGCCTACCCTGCCGATGGTGGTCTTGTAGGCTGTCCGGATTTCCTGGCGCTGGGCCGTGCTGCGATAGGCCAGGACGTTGATGATGGCATCTTCATCTGTGCCTGGTGGAGAGGAGACAGGGAGGGAATGCGATTTGAGCGAGGAATGAGAATGTGGGTTCCTCTGAGGACACTGGCATAACCCTAACACATACACAGAGCTTTCTAAGAAAAGAAGTTCTTATTCGGAGTGTTTGTCTATTTTGAAGGGAAAGAGACACTAGATTTAGTTATATGTTGCTGTTGCTTAGTTGCAAAGTCATGTCCAGCTCTTTCGCGACCTTATGGACTGTAGCCTGCCAGGCTACTCTGTCCATGGAATTTTCAAGGCAAGAATACTGGAGTGGGTTGCCATTTCCTCCTCCAGGGGATTTTTTGACCCAGGGATTAATCCCTTGTCTCTTGCATTTCCTGCACTGGCAGGTGGATTCTTAACCACCGAGGCACCAGGGAAGCCCCACTAGTTATTTACCACTAGACAAAAGAGTTGAGGTCTCTGAGCTTTAGTTTCCTTATCTATAAACGTGCATGATCACAGTACTTTCCTACCAGGGCTGCTGCAAGTGTTAAATAAAACAAACCAGTGCATTACTTAGCACAATGACCAGTGCTTGCTAACAGTCAGTACGTGTTGACCAGGATCACGCGTTTCCCCTTCTCTGGAATTCTCAGAGTCTTTGGATCACCCATATTTATCATCCATGTTCTTACCTTTTGCTCCTCACTTTTATCTCTTTATTATCTTCTCTGAGTTTTGAAACAGTTCAAATTCATTTTCAAAATTCACCATTTGGCACTTCATAGGGTTTAAATTGGCAGCTGATAGTATCTACTCCTTTTTAAGATCTATAATTGTGTTTTTCTTTTCCAAGCTCTCTTTTCTGATCTCTGATTAGAACATTTTTTAACTTTATTAAAAGTTTTCATTTGAGTGATTCTTATGGTAGACTACTTCTTATCTTTTGGAAATGTTTACAATAAATAAAAATAGACTTTTGTGCTCTTTTTTCCTGGGGGGAAAAAAAAAAGTCATTTGAACTTTTTGTTGTTGCAAATGTCACGGTGTGTGTGTATGTGCTCAGTTGTTCAGTCATGTCCAACTCTTTGCGGCCCCATGGACTGTAGCCTGTCAGGGTCCTTTGTCCATGGAATTTTCCAGGCAAGAATACTGGAGTGGATTGCCATTTCCTCCTCCAGGAAATCTTCCCAACTCAGGGATGAAACCCTCGTCTCTTGCATCTCCTGCATTGACAGGCAAATTCTTTACCACTGGGCCACCTGGGAAGCCCTGTGCAAATGTTATAGAAACCAACTCATTTTCCTTTTTTTTTTTTTTTTTACACATATACATTTCAAAAATTATTCTTTTCCATTATGGTTTATCACAGGACATTCAATATAGTTCTCTGTGTTATACAGTAGGGCCTTGTTGTTTATCCGCTCTAAATTGCAATACTTTTTTGCATCTACCGACCCCAAACTCCCAATCCATCTCTCCCTGCCTCCTCCTTGGCAACCACAAGTCTGTTCTCTATGTCTTCAAGTATGTTTTGTAGATAGGTTCGTTTGTGCCATATTTTAGATTCCACATTAACTGATATGTTACTTGTCTTTCTCTGTCTTAGTTAATTTCCAGTTGCATCCATGTCACTGCAAATGGCATTATTTTGTTCATTTTGTGGCTGAGCAATATTCCATCGTATATATGTACCACATCTTCTTTATTGATGTGAAACTGTTTATAACCGCCCATGAATTCCCATGATGCATTATCCTACCAAACTTTTCCACTATGAATTCAAATTAAAAATGTCATAAATTTTGTTTGTCTGGTTTTTTTTTGCAGCAGCTTTTACAGAGAGACTTTATTCTGATCCTTCAAATTTGCCCCTCATCTTAGTCACACCTGGATGTTCATATATAAAGGGTGAGTGTTCAATTTTTTTATTGTTTATACTATATGGGGAGTTGTGATGAGCTACAGAGGAGAGTCTATTTAAATATTTCAGGGAGAAATGAAAAATACATACATTCTTTGCAAAATTACAGATCTACAAAAATATGAGGTGTAGAGAGGAAGCTATAGAATTTTAAGTTTACATACCTTAGGAATCTATTCTCTGTTCTTTTTTTTTATAAGAGGATAATAGATACAACCTCAGATATGCAGAGGATACCATCCTTATGGCAGAAAGTGAAGAACAACTTAAGAGCCTCTTGATGAAAGTGAAAGAGCAGAGTGAAAAAGTTGGCTTAAAACTCAACATTCAGAAAACTAAGATCATGGCATCTGGTCCCATTACTTCATGGCAAATGAGGAAACAATGGAAACAGTGACAGACTTTACTTTTTGGGGTTCCAAAATCACTGCAGATGGTGATTGTAGCCATGAAATTATGATCAACCTAGACAGCATATTAAAAAGCAGAGATATTACTTTGCCAACAAAGGTCCATCTAGTCAAAGCTGTGGTTTTTCCAGTAGTCATGTTTGGATGTGAGAGTTGGACTATAAAGAAACCTGAGCACCGAAGAATTGATGCTTTTGAACTATGGTGTTGGAGAAGACTCTTGAGAGTCCCTTGGATTGCAAGGAGAGCAAACCAGTCAATCCTAAAGGAAATCAGTCCTGATATTCATTGGAAGGACTGATGCTGAAGCTGAAACTCCAATACTTTGGGTCACCTCATGCGAAGAACTGATTCACTGGAAAAGACCCTGATGCTGTGAAAGATTGAAGGTGGGAGGAGAAGGGGACGACAGAGGATAGACAGTTGGATGGCATCACTGACTTGATGGACATGAGTTTGAGTAAGCTCCGGGAGTTGGTGATGGACAGGGAAGCCTGGTGTGCTGCAGTCCATGGGGTCACAAAGAGTCAGTCACGACTGAGCAACTGAACTGAACTGAATAGATACAACCATCCTTTTCCCAGAACTCTTTTTCAGCTGAGGGGAGAAGGTTCATCACCTTTTGCTTTTTTACCCCATTTCTGTGAAAGGCACTACCCTTCTTCTGGTCTGTTAGACTTGAATCCTCAAAATAGCTTTGATTATTTAAACTGCTCTCTTCCTTCACATTCAGAGTTCTTGAATATGCAAAATCTAGCTCTAAAATCCTTTCTGCATCTGTCCTCTCTTTTTAATTCCTACCACGACCACTCCAGTTCAGGGTTTCTTCTTAGATAACTATAAAGTTTACCTCTAATAGTCTTACCTCCTAATCGGTCTTTCCAGAGTCCTGCCAGATTCATTTTCCTAAAAGGACAAACTCTCACAGTGTCTTTCCTCTGCTTAGGATACATGATGGCTCCCCACCACCTGTTGGATTTAGTACAAGCTCTGGAGTCTGGCCTTTGGGACCCTCAATAGCACCCCATTCACTATTATAAATATCCACATAACCCAGGTCTCCCGCATTGCAGGCAGAGGCTTTAACCTCTGAGTCACCAGGGCAGACCCCGCATAAAAGCATACAGGCAGCCAAATCCAGAGACTCTGTTCTTGAATTCCTGTACTTGACCCGACTATACTGTACTCTGTTCTCCTAACCTCCTTACCATACCAACCTATGGGTTATTGTCTCCCTAACCCCCTCCATCTAGCATCCTGATTCTGGCATTTGTTGTTTGCTGGGCTATGCCTCTGGGTCAGCCTCCATGTCAGCAGTACCCTAGGACCCCTCTATGGCTCCTGCCTTCCCAGAAGTCTCCTAATCAGCCAACACCTACTTTGCCAGTACATTCCTGCCACAAGCCATGTATTTATCTTGACTCCCTGAGGCCTCAGCTAAAATGCAAAACAGGGCGATGCTCACTGTCATCCCATGCTTTGCTCATGCAGCTCCATTCACCTGAAACACATTCTCTCTTGTCTATTTATCGAATAAACTCATCTCCCAAGGCCCATCTCAATTTCTATATCCTCCAAGAAGTTTTGCCTGATGCCCCTAAATGAAATGTGATCCCTCTGACTCCTAATGGGATCTTGTGCCCCTCCGTCCCTATCATATTACTAACTGATCGTATTTCCATGAATGCCTTTACCGCCTAGCATCCCTGGATGATTGGACCACAGGATTAGGTTTATGGTCCTTGTCTCCTGACTGTCTTTCTCGCATTGGCCCACACAGCAGGCACTGAAAACGGTTGGTGGTATCGAATGCCTCCTGACTCTGAGAATTCTGAATGTCATGTGGTCTATGTTCCAAATTACAGAGCTCTTGCTATCCACCAAAGAATTAGGATACACTTGAAAAACGAGTAGGCCAAGTACTTTTTCCATTTTATTTATGAAAAAGGGAAAATGAGAAGATAGATTCAAGGCAATGTCCTATTCGAGGGTAAGCAGCAGGATAGTACAGCGGCTTAAGCTCCACTTCCAGAGTCAGAATGCCTGGACTTGCCTAGGATCCTGACTTTAACAAACACATCCTGCTCCAGAGACCTTGGGCAAGTTAGCTGATCTCACTAAACCTCAACTTTCTCATTAGTAAAACAAGCTGCTGTCAGAATTAAAACATAATCTATGCAACACATCATGCCTGACACATAGTAGAGCTTAATAATGGTTATTGTTGCTGCTAGTAGTATTGGGCCTGAGCAAGATGAATTCTGTGCGGATAGAAAAACTGGGAAATAACGCCTCATGGTCAAATGTCTTTAGCCAAATCTTAAGGAGATTTTAAATAGCAGGTATGAAACAGAGAGCACTTCTCTGGCCAAATGTCCACTCAGGTAAGTCTGGAAGGAGGGTCTAGGTCAGTGGAACCTGCAGTGCCGGGCATGGCTATGTCCACCTGGAGAGAGGCCTTGGCCCTAGGGAGCTCCCAGAGGTCGGTGCACTGGAAGATAAGCCCTTCTAATCACATACACACAACCTTCTCACATAAAGTCCTACACACTGCCCGGGGGTACTGTCCCAGCCACGCCTGTCACACGAGCAAAGAACCCCAGGGCCTGACTCAAGGGAAAGAACGTGGACTTAGAGTTGGCAGGCCCCAGCTTAGGAAGGGTTCCTTGTGCGTGACTCAAGGTTCAACTCCACTTACTCGGTATCTTATCACATAACTTATCTGAGTCTGTTTCCCGTCTATAAAATGGGGCAAGAATAACAACTGCACCAGCTGCTCTCATTGTATCACGGGATTATTTTATCTACCCATTCACATAATATTTGTCAAAATGCTTTGTTAACCTTCTGGCACAACATCCATGCCTGGGTTAACTACAAGACAAATACATTTCTCAAATAATGCTGGAATGAAATTAACTGGGGAAGTTCAGAATGAGTTTATCACATTTAAAAGTCTATAGTAAAAGCTCTCTCTTCCAGCTTGTCTTGAAAAGTCACCTTGTCCCCACTGTGTTTTCTTAGAGTGAGACATAGATTTGCTTGTGGACACAACACCCTCTGGGCGACTCTGGGATGTGGGACACACAGGGGATGTTCACCGCCAGTGGGACACTTACCAAGCCCTTTCATGGCCTTCCTCAGGGTCTGGGCATCTTCGGCAGCATTGAAGCCTGAAGCGGCTTTGACAGTGCCTCCCTTGGCTGCCTGAGTGCACAAAGAAAGACAGAAAGATGTGACCAAGAGGCGCCTTCCTACCAGCACGGTGGCATCTCACGACAAACGTTTGCTAAGCACCCACCAGGGGCCAGACATTCGTCCGGGGAGGGGATACAGCAGTGACTGGGAGAGATGAGGCTCTTGTTCCCTTGTGGCTGATGTTCAAGTTCGGCCAGAGGTAGACAGTAAAGAAGCCAATAAATAAACATTCCGCCAGGCAGCCCGAGGTGAAAGGGGCTACAGCGCAGAGAGAGGTCGTGAGGGGCTGCCCCGAGGAGCGGCGTTCAGGCTGAGGCCTGAGTGACAGGAAGCAGCTGACTATGCAAAGATCCGGGGGAAAGTGTGGCAGGCAGAGGTAACAGCTGAGGCCCTGAGCTGGAGCTGGCTTCTGACGGAGGAGTGGAACAGAGGCCAGTGGGACTCGAGCTGGAGGGCAAGCTGGGGAGGGCTAAGATAGTGACACCACTACCTTTGAAGTAATCTTGTCTCCCCAGAAAGTGGGAAATCAAACCCGAATCCAATCAAGCCTCTTGGGTCAAACACCAATTTATGATCAAGAAGAGGAGGAGGAAAATGTTGGCCCACACAACAGGGCTGTCATCAGCACAATCCAGACTGTGAGCAACACTACTTGACGAATGCTCTAGGTTCTTTAACAAACAAATTGCAAGAAGAATCAGAAAAGAGAGAAATGGAGGGGAAATATAACTTGGAGGGGAAAGAGATTTAAAATGCATTTCAATAATCGAAATGGGTAAACCTTATTGGGATCCTGAATCAAATAGTAAAAAAGAAAATGACATTTATGAGGTAATTGGACAATTTTTTTAAAGTAAGATGGATGCTTTTATATTAATTGCCTACTTGAATTTGTTCCTTTTTCATAACGGCATTTAGGGTATCAAATTTAGGCCACTTTGCTCCTTTTCCAAGAAAGGGAGGGAAATAGATACCACCTTACATAAAAGTGGGGTGATGAATGTAGAGGGGTAGTTGGTTCCAGAGGCTTGCATTCCAACGCTACCAATTACATGTAACAGAACATGCTGCTGCTGCTGTTCAGTTGCTCAGTTGTGTTCGACTCTTTGTGACCCCACGGACCGTAGACCACCAGGCTCCTCTGTCCGAGGGATTTCCCAGGCAAGAACACTAGAGTGGGTTGCCATTTCCTTCTCCAGGGAATTTCCCTGACCCAGGGATTGAACCCATGTCTCCTGCAATGGCAGGAGGATCCTTTACCACTGAGCCACCTGGGAAGCCCTGAACATGGACTTGATATTTGATGCCATTAAGCAATTAATGTTAACATTTTTAGGTGTGATAATGTCTTTGTGCTTATATTTTATTTTTTTAGGAGTCGAATCTTATACACATTGAAAGAGTTTGCAGATGAGAGGATAAGATGATTAGAATTTGCTTCAAAATTACAGGTTGGGGGAAGTGGAGACACAGAAGAAACAGGGTGACCATGAATGAATAGTAATAATAATATAATAGTATTAATATATATGAGTTATGACTATATAATAATTGTTGACCATGAGTTAATAATAATTATAGGTACAAAGGGGTTCTTTTTATTATTCAATCTGCTTTTGTATGTGTTTACACTTTTCCATAATAAAATAAGAGACATGACAAGGGCAGAATGAGAGTCTTCACAAGCTGGTGAGAAGTGAAAGGTGTTAGTGGCTCAGTAGTGTCTAACTCTTTGTGACCCCACGGACGGTAGCCCACCAGGTTCCTCTGTCCATGAGATTTTCCAGACAAGAATACTGGAGTGGGTTGCCATTTCCTTCTCCAGGGGATCTTCCTAACCCAGGGATTAAACCCAGGTGTCCCGCATTGCAGGTAGACTCTTTACCATCTGAGCTTCCAGGGGAGCACAAAAGTCGGTGAGGATTTTCTATTTTATTCTAAATGTGTTATGAGCCACTGGCAGGTCTTTAGCAAAGGGATGGAGGAGATTATCTGATTTATATATTTAAAAGATCACTTGAGCTACTGTATGGAGATACAGAGACCAGTTGAGAATCTGGGCCAAGATCCAGGGATATGATGGTAAACGAGGGTAAGATAGCAAAAATGGACACAGAAAGACTCAGCACATGTTTTGGAGGAAAGGAGGCAGAACTTGCTCATGGACTGATGTGGGAGGTGAGGAAAGAAAAGAAGCAAATGTAACTCTAAATCATTTCCTTAAGCAGCCAAGTAGAGAGTGGTATCATTTACGCAGATGGGGGAAGCTGGAGACTACCAGATTTGAGATGGCAGTGAGGAGAGGGATTTAGAAATTCTATTTTCAAAACGTTAAGTTTGGGATGTTCATTAAACATCCAAATGGAGTCTAGAATGGCTGGTTGTACAACGTACATCTAGAGAGCAAGTCTCCAGTAATACATTTAGGACATATCAGCGTTTGGATGGTAGCAGACAAAATGACCTGGGGAGAAACTGAAGAACAGGGGTCCTAGGACAAGCCTAGACCTCTCTAGCAGCAGTGTTAGCAGAGAAGGACCCAAATGGATGGCCAAGAAGGACTTGCCCTTGAGGGGCCAATAAAAGGTAAACCAGGACTGTGTGTTGTCCAGAGGCTGACGAAGGAGGGAGAGGTCAGTGCCTGCTAAGGTAGGTGTGGGCAGAGGGTACAGAAACAATGGTCAGATCTGCGAACATGGAAGGTCCTGGTGACCCTGACAAGAGCTTCAGCAGTGGAATAGAGGAGACAGAAGCCTGACGGAGTGGCAGAGGGAAGGAGGGGGCATCATGAGGAGGAGATAGCAGCTCTAGATACTGAAGGTGAGGATTAGCATCACCAGAAATCATCATGCCTTAAAGTGAGACACACTCTGATGTGTAAGAGGGATAAAAAGTTAGTAGAGACTAGTCGATTCTGCAAATACATACTAAAAACTAAAAATGTCAACAAGAAAAACATGGGTTAGTGACCAGTAGGAACCATTTAATTGAATTCTGACTTAGAGATAATGTACTGATTAAGATCAAGGTGCCCTGAGTATTTCTAATGTATTTACTAAATTATTAATGCTATTTTTAAATTGATGTTATTTATAAGGGCTTCCAGAGAAGGCAATGGCACCCCACTCCAGCTCTCTTGCCTGGAAAATCCCATGGACGGAGGAGCCTGGTGGGCCACAGTCCATGGGGTCGCTAAGAGTCAGACACGACTGAGCAACTTCACTTTCACCGTTCACTTTCATGCATTGGAGAAGGAAATGGCAACCCACTCCAGTGTTCTTGCCTGGAGAATCCCAGGGACAGGGGAGCCTAATGGGCTGCCGTCTATGGGGTCCCACAGAGTTGGACATGACTGAAGCGACTTAGCAGCAGGATAAGGGCTTCCCAGATGGCACTAGTGGTAAAGACCTTGCCTACCTACCAATGCAGGAGACAGACTCAGGTTCAATCCCTAGGTTGGGAAGATCCCCTGGAGGAGGAAATGGCAACCCACTCAGTATTCTTGCCTGGGGAATCTCACAGGAAAGCCTGGTGGGCTACAGTCCATGGGGTTGCAAAGGGTCAGGCATGACTGAAGTGACTTAGCATAATGTATGTGAGGCGGCGTAGAGAAATACATATTATTCAATATAAAATAGATGAAAAAAATTAGCCAATGAACAAAGCATAGGAAATTACGGTAACTTGAGTTCAATTCAGTTACTCAGTCATGTCCGACTCTTTGTGACCCCATGGACCATAGCACACCCGGCTTCCCTGTCCATCACCAACTCTCGGAGCTTGCTCAAACTCATGTCCATCGAATCAGTGATCCCATCCAACCATCTCATCCTCTATCGTCCCCTTCTCCTCCTGCCCTCAATCTTTCCCAGCATCAGGGTCTTTTCCAATGAGTCAGCTCTTCGAATCAGATGGCCAAAGTATTGGAGTTTCAGCTTCAGCATCAGTCCTTCCAATGAATATTCAGGACTGATTTCCTTTAGGATGGACTGGTTTGATCTCCTTGCAGTCCAAGGGACTCTCAAGAGTCTTCTCTAACACCACAGTTCAAAAGCACCAATTTTTTAGAGCTCAGCTTTCTTTATAGTCCAACTCTTACATCCATACATGACTACTGGAGAAACCATAGCTTTGACTAGATGGACCTTTGTTGGCAAAGTAATGTCTCTGTTTTTTAATATGCCTTCTAGGTTTGTCATAGCTTTTCTTCTAAGAAGCAAACATCTTTTAATTTCATGGCTGCAGTCACCATCTGCAGTGATTTTGGAACTCCAAAAAATAAAGTCTGTCACTGTTTCCACTGTTTCCCCATCTACTTGCCATGAAGTGATGGGACCAGATGCCATGATCTTCATTTTCTGAATGTTGAGTTTTAAGCCAACTTTTTCACTCTCCTCTTTCACTTTCAACAAGAGGCTCTTAAGTTCTTCTTTGCTTTCTGCAATAAGTGTGGTATCATCTGCATGTCTGAGGTGATTGATATTTCTTCCGGCAATCTTGATTCCAGCTTGTGCTTCATCCAGCCCAGCATTTCTCATGATGTACTCTGCATATAAGTTAAATAAGCAGGGTGACAAAATACAGCCTTGACGTACTCCTTTTCTTATTTGGAACCAGTCTGTTGTTCCATGTCCAGTTCTAACTGTTGCTTCCTGACCTGCATACAGATTTCTCAAGAGGCAGATCAGGTGGTCTGGTATTCCCATCTCTTTCAGAATTTTCCACAGTTTATTGTGATCCACACAGTCAAAGGCTTTGACATAATCAATAAAGCAGAAATAGATGTTTTTCTGGAACTCTCTTTTTCTGGAACTCTCTTGCTTTTTCAATGACCCAACAGATGTTGGCAAGTTGATCTCTGGTTCCTCTGCCTTTTCTTAATCCAGTTCGAACATCTGGAAGTTCACGGTTCATGTACTGTTGAAACCTGGCTTGGAAAATTTTGAGCATTACTTTGCTAGCTTGTGAGATGAGTACAATTGTGCAACAGTTTGAGCATTCTTTGGCATTGCCTTTCTTTGGAATTGGAATGAAAGCTGACCTTTTCCAGTCCTGTGGCCACTACTGAGTTTTCCAAATTTGCTGGCATGTTGAGTGCAACACTTTCACAGCATCATCTTTCAGGATTTGAAATAGCTCAACTGAAATTCCATCACCTCCACTAGCTTTGTTCAGAGTGATGCTTCCTAAGGGCCACTTGACTTTGCATTCCAAGATATCTGGCTCCACGTGAGTGATCACACAATCGTGTATCTGGGTCATAAAGATCTTTTTTGTATAGTTCTTCTGTGTCTTCTTGCCACCTCTTCTTAATATCTTCTGCTTCTGTTAGGTCCATACCATTTCTGTCCTTTATTGTGCCTATCTTTGCAAGAAATGTTCCCTTGGTATCTCTAATTTTCTTGAAGAGATCTTTAGTCTTTCCCATTCTGTTGTTTCCCTCTGTTTCTCTGCAATGATCACTGAGGAAGGTTTTCTTATCTCTCCTTGCTGTTCTTTGGAATTCAGCATTCAGATGGATATATCTTTCTTTTTCTCCCTTGTGTTTCACTTCTCTTCTTTTCATAGCTATTTGTAAGGCCTCCTCGGACAACTATCTTGCCTTTTTGCATTGCTTTTTCTTGGGGATGGTTTTGATCCCTGCTTCCTGTACAATGTCACGAACCTCCGTCCATAATTCTTCTGGCACTCTGTCTATCAGATCTAATCCCTTGAATCTATTTGTCACTTCCACTACATAATCGTAAGGGATTTGATTTAGGTCATACCAGAATGGCCTAGTGGTTCATGATCTGAGCCACAGTCAGCTCCCGGTCTTGTTTTTGCTGATTGTATAGAGCTTCTCCATCTTTGGCTGCAAAGAATATAATCAATCTGGTTT
The DNA here is from genome assembly GCF_027580195.1 of Bos mutus. Classification (NCBI taxonomy): domain Eukaryota; kingdom Metazoa; phylum Chordata; class Mammalia; order Artiodactyla; family Bovidae; genus Bos; species Bos mutus. The sequence goes on from NC_091627.1 coordinate 38,643,714, forward strand.
CGGTATTGACTATCTGCTGATGTCCATGTGTACAGTCTTCTCTTGTGTTGTTGGAAAACAGTGTTTGCTATGACCAGTGCGTTCTCTTGGCAAAACTCTATTAGACTTTGCCCTGCTTAATTCTGTACTCCAAGGCCAAATTTGCCTGTTACTCCATGTATCTCTTCATTTCCTACTTTTGCATCGCAGTCCCCTATAAATGAAAAGGACATCTTTTTTTGGGTGTTAGTTCTAGAAGGTCTTGTAGGTCTTCACAGAACTGTTCAACTTCAGCTTCTTCAGCAATTCTGGTTGGGGCATAGACTTGGATTACTGTGATATCAAATGGTTTGCCTTAGGAACGAACAAAGATCATTCTGCCACTTTTGAGACTGCATCCAAGTACTGCATTTCAGACTCTTTTGTTGACTATGATGGGTACTCCATTTCTTCTAAGGGATTCTTGCCCACAGTAGTAGATGTAATGGTCATCTAAGTTAAATTCACCCATTCCAGTCCATTTTAGCTCGCTGATTCCTAAAATGTCGATGTTCACTCTTGCCATCTCCTGTTTGACCACTTCCAATTTGCCTTGATTCATGGACCTAACATTCCAGGTTCCTATGCAATATTGCTCTCTACAGCATCGGACTTTACCTCCATCACCAGTCACATCCACAGCTGGGTGTCGTTTTTGCTTTGGCTCTGTCTCTTTATTCTTTCTGGAGTTATTTCTCCACTGATCTCCAGTAGCATATTGGGCACCTACTAACCTGGCAAGTTCATCTTTCAGTGTCCTATCTTTATGCCTTTTCATACCGTTCATGGGATTCTCAAGATAAGAATACTGAAGTGGTTTGCCATTCCTTTTCCAGTGGACCATATTTTATCAGAACTCTTCAGCATGACCTGTCTGTCTTGGATGGCCCTCCACAGGATGGGTCAAACTTTCATTGAGTTAGACAAGACTGTGGTCCATGTGATCAGATTGGTTAGTTTTCTGTGACTGTAGTTTCCATTATGTCTGCCCTCTGATGGATAAGAGGCTTATGGAAGCTTCCTGATGGGAGAGACTGACTAAAGGGGGAAACTGGGTCTTGTTCTGATGGGCAGGGCCATGCTCAGTAAATCTTTAATCCAATTTCCTGTTGATGGGCAGGGCTGTGTTCTCACCCTGTATGGTAGACGTAATGAAGATAATGGCGACCTCCTTCAGAAGGTCCCAGGCATGTACTGCTGAACTCAGTGCCCCCGACCCAGTAGCAGGCCATAGCTGACCCACGCCTCTCCGGAAACTCCTGGACACTCATGGGCAAGTCTGGATCAGTCTCCTGTGGGGTCACTGCTCCTTTCTCCTGGGTCCTGGTGTGCACAATGTTTTGTCTGTGCCCTCCAAGAGTCTGTTTCCCCAGTTGTGTGTGAGTTCTGGCAGCTCTATGGTGGGGTTAATGGCAACCTCCTCCAAGAGGGCTTATGCCAAACCCATTACAGTAAAGGAGGGGGTAGAAAGGAAATGGAAATAGAGACTTAGGGGTCAGGGTAGTTTTTTGATGTGAGACACAGATTTTTCTGCCTAGAAGCCAAAGCAAGACGGAATTGTAATCAATAAGGAGAACTGCAGTGTTCACGAGAGGAAAAGAGATCATCTGCCCAGGAAAAACCCTGCTGTTCTTCGTACTGTGTGTGCAAGTGAAAGTCGCTCAGTTGTGTCTGACTCTTTGAGACCCCATGGAATAGTCCCTGGAATTCTTTAGCCCAGAATACTGGAGTGGGTAGCTGTTCCCCTCTCCAGGGGATTTCCTAAACCCAGGGATCGAACCCAGGTCTTCTGCATTGCAGGCAGATTCTTTACTGTCTGAGCCATCAGGAAAGCCCAAGAATACTGGAGTAGGTAGCTTAGCTCTTCTCCAAGGGAACTGCCCCACCCGGGATCGAACCCAGGTCTTCCACATTGCAGGTGGATTCTTTACCAGCTGAGTCACCAGGGAAGCCCATGCTGTGTGTAGCGAGAGGCAACCTGAATTAGTGGAGCTCTTCTGGGCTTCCTGATTTAGCAGCAGGAGGAAGAATCAAACTAGCTTTGGTTTTTCATTTATCTTCCCCTCTGTTCACTGACACAAAATATGACTATAACCTGTTAACAATCTGTGCTTTGCTATTCTGAATTCTGTTTTCTTATCATTGAAACCGGACTAATTAGTCATAGCTAGCACTTCCAAAAATTGTTCTGTGTCGTCCACTTTCCCTTAGTTCATCTGTCAGGTGTGATGTGCATCTGATTTGTGGAGACAGCAGATAGGGGAGGATCTGCCTGATATCCATGGTTCCCAGATGGCAAAGGAGTTCAGATTTATCTGGAAACCTTGCTCTGCTCATAATGGGTGCTATGTGCTTTTAAGATGCTAAGAGTTCACAAGCTGAGAGTAAGAGATCACCAAGGCTAAATTTAGGGCTGAGGTCATACAGAGGTTTCTTCTGAGTTTTCTGATAATGCCTCTTTTGACAAATGGTAGAATTTACCAAATTACCAGTGGTAGGATGTAATGGTGATAGCACAGAACAGCCTAGGGAGATCACTATGAATTACTGCAAAGGGAGAGGGTTTTACATCTTATATAAGCCTTGACTGAAAGGCACCCCCACAGCCTGGTGCCCATGACTCCAGTAAAATCTCAGATTCATGGAGACAGTCAACTCCATCTCCTCTGCATCACTTGGGGGTCATGAATTCTGTAAAGAGAATCCTAATATTGGGGGAAATTTCACCTGTAGGTCTCTGTGAAGGAGATATGGTGGGCATATTCTGAGAGGTAGTAAGCTTAGTGGGAAGGAGCACAGGCATTGGAGTTGAACAGATCCAGATTGGAATCTTGGCTTCAATGCTTCCTAGCTCTGTAGTCTAGGGGAAGTTTCATTTTTCTCACCTGTATGTTAAGAATAATAACGACACTAATCCACAGGGCTGTTGTAACATGAAGGAGGATAATATAGCAAAACACTTAGTACAAACAGTAAATATGAAACCAAAAACTCAACTCAGTGGCCTGAGTGGCTCTCATCAGTATAATTCAACATGACCTCAGTAACATTTCTATAATAAATATAATAGTGAGATTCTTATATCTGTTTCTGATAATATCCCTAATGCAAGCCAATGGGGTAATGTCAAAACAAAATCTAGAATAGAGCATTGTACAAGGTGGCAAAAATAATGTAAAATAGATCTAAGGCACTCTTTAATTTGATCCAAGGATGTATACTGGACCTGTAAAGGCATGGAGGATTTTTATACCCATAGGGCAGTTCTTTAGCAAGTCAGACTTGAGCTCTATGAGCTAGTCCACCTTAGGCTGGACTTCTCATGCCCACTGTGGTCCAGGTCAAGCCCATCCAAAGGCTTTGGGTCCCAGAGGGTGTGGGTCTTATCTGCTGGAAGACCAGCCTTTCACCTCCTGAATATGGTGAACTTCTAACACTCATCACTTTTCTACACTTGACTGAGAAAAAGAGAAATCAATGACATTAACTTCCTTGGTCCTATGAAAACAAATAGCTAGAAATTGGTATTGTATCACAATGGATGAACTGTTACTCAGTTATTAAAAGAATCTACCTGCCAATGCAAGGGACATGGGTTCCATCCATCCCTGGTTTTGAAAGATGCCACATGCCATGCGCCACAACTACTGAGCCCACGTGCCAAACTAGTGAAGCCCACACACCCTAGAGTCTGTGCTCCCACAACAAGAGAAACTACTGCAAAGAGAAGCCTGTGCACCGCAACTAGAGAGTAGCCCCTGCTTGCCACAACTTGAGAAAGCCCACACAGCAACGCAGAACCTGTGTACCCCAACAAGGACCCAGCATAGCCAAAAACATGTAAAACAAAAATTAAAAAACTTCCTTGTGCACTGAATTGCACCCCCCCAAAAAGGTATGCTGAACTCCTAACCCCCAGTACCTCAGACTGTGCCCTTATTTGGAAATACTGTCATTAAATTAATTACTTAATCAATTATAATAAATTAAATCAAGACGAGGTCCTACTGGTGGACAAGGGCAAGCTGCTAATTCAACATGAATGGTGTCCTTAGAAAACAGCATGTGAAGACAAAGACTCAGGGAGAAGACACATGGTGACATGTTGTTGACTCGTCTCTGCTGAAGAATGCCTAAAATTGCCAGCAAACCACTAGAAGCTAGAAAGAGGCAAGGAAGAATTCCCCTCTGGATTTCAGAGGGACCTTGGCACTGCCAAAACCTTGATTTTGGATTTCCACCCTCCAGAAACATAAGACAACAAATTTCTATTATTTTAAACCAGCCAGTTTGTGGCGCTTTGTTATGGCAGCCGTATGAAATTAATGCAGGCATATTACCTGTTTTCTTCTACTATCTATCAATAGCAACAAGCAAACTGGTGACTGGCTGTCAAAATTCTAAATGGCCTAGCTCAGCCCTTGACCCCCGCTGGAGACAGCTTTCTGAGTTGAATGTTTCACAAGGTTCTTTCGGAATTCCAGTATTGAAAGAATTTTGGATGGTATTCAAACACTGCCTTTTAAAGCAAACTGCACTGCTGATGGACACTAAGGAAGTGTTAGTCACTCAGATGTGTCCGACTCTTTGCAATCCCACGGACTATAGCCTGCCAGGCTCCTCTGGCCATGGAATTCTCCAGGCAAGTACTGGGGTCGGTACCTAGTATGGGATTAAAATTAATATCTAACAAGATGAACTGATGCAAAGGAGGACTATGCAAAGATAGCTTATCTGTGAGCATTCTTAGGGACTCTTTTTTTCAGGAACAAGATAAGCTGGGGAAATTTGTTCCTGTTAGCTCTGAAGTATCCATATTGATTCAATTCCAGGGCATAATGTATCATTACCTGTTCAGGGAAGGCAGGGGATTCCCCCCAAGGAAGGCTCCTCATGGCAACAGGAAAAGGGAACATAGGATGTAGGGAAGAATGATGAAAACAAATAGCTAGAAATCAGTATTGTATCACAATCGATGAACTGTTACTCGGTTATTAAAATAATAATGAAGATGGTAAATGTCAAAAGATTGGAACATGATACAAAGAAATACGTAGCAGTGAAAAGGAACGGAGGAACAAACTGCTGAACAGCACCATGGGTGGACTGCAAAAAATGCAATGCTCCTAAAAAAGGAGTAGACGCTCTGCGATTCCATTTATAGGGTCTTCTAGAACAGACAAAACTAATCTGTGATGAAAACAATCAGATCAGTGACTGCATTTCTGGAATGGAGTGGAGAACAGGAGAAGACTGATCTGGAAGGGGCATGAAGGAACTTCCTGAAGTGAGGAAATGTTCTGTCTTAAGAAGAGGGCAGATACATGGTACACATGTCAAAACTCGTCTACCAGTAACCATAAGAGCTGTGCATTTCACTATATGTAAATTATACGTTTGAAAATTGTTTGTAGATATATGAAAACCATGGCTTTTAAAACATGCTTTCCTTTTAGAAGTGGATCATATGGTCATTGTAGAGATTTGGAAAAAAAACTTTTTTAAATGAAGAAGAAAATCTGAGTGGGAAGGGGAAGGATAAATTAAGAGGTTGGATTTAACATATACACATCACTATGTATAAACAGATAACCAACAAAGACCTACTGCGTAGCACAGGGAACTCTACTCAATATTATATAATAACCTATAAGGGAAAAGAATATATACATATCTGAATAGCTGTGCTGTATACCTGAAACCTACATGACATTGTAAATCAGCTATGCTTCAATAAAATTTTTTAAAAGAATTAAGAAGAAAATCAAAACACCTATAACTCCACTATTGAGAGTAAATAATTTTAATATAAGATGTAATATAAACATATGCTAGCATAGCAAAGGTTAGAGTGAATACACTAACTCTTCTTTATGTTCTTATTACTACTATTCCAAAACCACTATCGAATGAGTAGGATCTAAAACTAAAATGATGGAAAATAATAGGGAATTACAATACTTTGATTATATCAAATGGTTTTCCTTTCCTTTAAAGATATACTTTATCTGTCCAATAAATAACAGTCATAATGGGAAAACAGGTTCTAAAAAGAAAAACGAGAGCAACTGAGGCAGTTTTCCTCAGTGGAAAGCCCATGAAAGGATCACTTGGTTATAGTCTTCAGGGCTGAGAGCTTGCTCAGAACAGGAAGAGCAACTCATTAATTTTGAGTCCCCAGAGCCAAATACCACACACAAAGTAGGGACACCATAAACATGTCTGAATAAATGTTGTACATGTCCAGGGAGAACCCATCAAGAACAAATAGATTTTAAATGAAAGCATAAGAGAGATTTGCTGCAGACATGAGTAAGCCTTTGACTGTCAGGGATGATGAAGAAAATTTAAAGTATCTAACGAAAAAAAATGCTAAACGTATATTACTATTTGTTCAGTATAGTTTACACCTCCATTTTCCTAAAGGAAGGCATCGAGAGCTGGCAGAATGTCCAGCTCCTCTCTGGGTATAAGACTCTACTTCTATTATTTCTTCCCAGAAGACCAGGGATTAAGCATCACCTGCCCATTCACTTCTCATTTCTCATTCTCCTCATTTGGGCAGGAGAAGGAGAGCAGGTGGCCAGCCTCAGGTAGGGCCACATTTGCAGCTGAACGGCTCAGCTTCCACATAAGCAGGGAGCTTTATGGAACCCTCAAAGGGATCCAATTCCCTGCCTGTCCCAGAGATCAGATAACGAAGCTCAGAGGAGTCCAGCCACAGCTAGCAGCAGGAAGCAGATGAGAAGCTAAGATGAGCTTAAAAAGATAAGGTAGCATCCAAAGTGGACGGCAGTCATCTCCTGCTGGGAAATGCGGTGGGATTTTGGATATTTCCTTTTTATTTCCCTACAGTTTCTACAACGAACACATCATGCTTCTGCAGAGAGAAATAAGTTGTTTCTGCATTTCAAGATGTTAGAAGGATTCAAAGGAGTCCCTCTTTGAATTCATTTTCAGGGTTAGGAGACTCACCAGCCCTGAAAGAGTGTTTCACCAGCATTTCAGGTGACTCACCAGCCCTGAAATGGTGTTTTTGAAAAAAAAAAAAAAACTACCTTTCCATTTCCTCCTCCCTCCCCTCTGTTGAGCAAACAACCCTTTGTATAAGACAGCAGGCCCTGATTACACATCCTGTACCTGTCTGGGGCTGGCACCAGGGAGGGTGAAGCCCATCCCCAACTTACCATGACTATGACGCTATGTCAGGGTCAGGGTCGGTCAGTCAAGCAGAAGTTCCTGTGTGATAAAAGCAGAGGGGATGAGAGAACTGTCATTAAAATCATTAATCAAGATAACTCACAGTTTGCACAAAGTTAAGCCACAGGGAAATAACACCCAATTTCATCAAGAGGGCAGCTATTGATTAGCTAAAGAGACAAGAACCAAGCTAATCATTAAAGAGAAACTGTTCTAAGAGGCAAGTGAATTATGCCAGTCTCCTAGCTGCTCTTCTGCTTGGAGATAACACATTACAGAAATGATCCCTCTTGCTTAGTTAGGATGAGCTACATTACTGGAACTCAAGCCAAGCCTAGATTCTAAACTGGAAGTGTTAGTGGATCAGAAGAGTTGCCTCTTGGAGACAAAAGATAATCTGACTACATCAGGGAAAAAAGTGCTGCACTCCAGCCTTTACCCTGAATGAATCGTGTGTGTGTGTGTGTGTGTGTGTGTGTGTGCGTGTGTGTGCGTGCGCGCGCGCAAGCATTTGTATAAGATAATAGGCCACTGGCCCAACTCACATTAGACCTTTCTTTTTCCCAATGGCCACTGTCACTGCCACCATCTCAGGACTTAAAAGTGCTTCTCCCCTTTAAGCTACAGCCTTACACACTTTGCCCTCAGTTCTTCAGCACCTCCTCCATTAAGAAGCCTTGAGACATCACACATGTATTCAGTCATTTAGAATGCAAAAAATGTCTTTATTGTAGACGAGCCTCTGAGGGGCAGACCCACTGGCTTCCTGTTTTCACATTCAGGTCCTACAGAAAAGGCTCATTTTCTGAGCATTTAGTGAGATCCTTGAACTCAAAGAATTATCCCAGAACCAGAAGCATGGGCATCGCCTATGAGCTCTTTAAAATGCAGAATCCCAGGTCCCCACTCCAGACCTACTGCAAGAATCTGCATTTTAACAAGATTCCCAGAATATCCGTCTGCACAGCGGTTTGAAAATCACTGGCCTAGATATAACCCTGTCAGGTGGTTATTATTGTTTAGTCACCAAGTTGTGTCCGATTCTTTGCAACGCCATGGACTGTAGCCCACCAGGCTCCTCTGGCTATGGGATTTCCCAGGCAAGAATACTGGAGTGGTTTGCCATTTTCTTCTCCAGGGGAATTTTCCTGACGCAGGGATTGAACACACACCTCCTACATTGGCAGGTGGATTCTTTACTGCTCGGCCACCAGGGAAGCCCAATCCTGCCACGGAGCCTTGTTCTATCACTCCCCCAGAGTAACTGCATCCTTCTTGGCCAACTTTATCACCAACTGAGTCCTGCTGGGCCACAGGCACTCTTCATCTTCCACTTTCTGAGGCTCAGCTTCTACTTCCTTGTTTCCCATCACTCACTGCAGACTTATCCCGTTTGACCTGGGGGGTCAATCCCTTCCTGCGGGAAGTGTCAACTGGCTCTGAGGCACCGACTGAGCAAAGGTGAAGAGGTGGGGATGAGCCGTGGCTTCAGGGCGAGGCTGCTGGAGCAGAGGGCTCCTTCCAGGGAAGGCTCAGAGTTATGGGTGGAAAAGCAGGCAGAGAATTGATTATCAAGGGCCCTGTCCATCTGAGGAGTTTGACTTATAATGTAGGCAGTGGAGAAACAGTGAAAGGGTTGGGTTTTGCAGAGAAATAAAGTAAGACAAAACATACTTTAGCAAGTTACTATACTAGAGGGTAAACTAGAGTCAAAGCCAAGGAGTCAGGAAGGCTTGAGATACTATTAATAGTACAGGAACAAAGATCTGTACTAAAAAAGGCAAAGATCTGGGCAGATGTGGACCCTGGGATAGGATTTACACATGACTTTTTTGGAAGGAAGACGTTACTGGAATTAGTGGCTCCTGAATTATCTGAATTTATACATTCAATCACTAAATATTCGTAACACACCTCTATATCTCAGTCATTGTTTTCATTGATAGAGATAATATGGTGAATAAGACAAGGAACCTGCCTTCAAGGAGCTTACCTTGTTTCAGGAAAGACTGACAACAAATAAAGAGATGACTACATAAGACAATTTGATACCAGTAAGATGAAAATACAATAGGATAATGGTACAGAACAGGGATCAACAAACTTCAGCTCAGGGGCCACATTCTAATTTTAAACAGTCTATCAGCGAGAAACATTTTTAACATTTTCAACAGTCGACCAAAAATCAAAGGAATTGTATTTCATGACACACAAACATTCTATAAAATTCAGATTTCAGTGGTGGTTTGAGCAAAGCCTTCTGGAAATACTGAGAGTCATTATTCAGTGAGCTAGAAATATTTTACCACAGGAAGAAGCTGTGTCACATTTGAACACAGGGTGCTTTTAGCCAGACAATGTATTTTAAAACTTGGACAGCACACAGAGTAAGTCCATTTATATAAAAACAGCTGTTGTGTACTTATTATTTACTAGTATCAACTGAGTTTCTAAATAGATTTTAGAAACGAATGCAGTCAATGGCACCCTTTGATTCTTTGATTAGATAGCAGATAATACGTGTAAAGTGAACCCACACAAATGCTGACTAGCACAGTACCTGGCACCTCAATAATTAGGCAGGAGTAGGGAAGGAATTGGAGAAGGCAATGGCACCCCACTCCAGTACTCTTGCCTGGAAAATCCCATGGACGGAGGAGCCTGGTAGGCTGCAGTCCATGGGGTCGCCAAGAGTCAGACATGACTGAGCGACTTCCCTTTCACTTTTCACTTTCATGCATTGGAGAAGGAAATGGCAACCCACTCCAGTGTTCTTGCCTGGAGAATCCCAGGGATGGGGGAGCCTGGTGGGCTGCCATCTATGGGGTCACACAGAGTCAGACATGACTGAAGCGACTTAGCATAGCATGGGGAAGGAATTGAACACGTCCGTCCCGCAACACAGAATTGCTGTAGGCCTCTTCTCAATTCCACAGAACCATCAGCCCCCAGAAGATGAAAGGCCCTTTTCCATCTGTAAAAGCTCGCCCACATGTCCACGTATAGAGCCAAGGATTCTTATAGCAAGGGACCCCCAACCTCTGGGATCTAGTGCCTGATGATCCGAGGTGGAGCTGATATAATAATAGAAATAAAACAAACAGTAAATGTAATGTCCTGGAATCATCCCAAAACCATCGCCACCCGCCCCGCTTCCAGTCCATGGAAAAACTGTCTTCCATGAAACCAGTCCCTGGTGCCAAAGAGGTTGGGGACAACTACTCTAAAGAACCTTTTCTGCCTCAGCCTCCTTGATTCTTTTGCTCTCTCTCTCTGAGGGCCAGCCTACAATACCATAAGCTGATCAGTATGACCAAGTTCACAGTGACCCAGACTCTGTTGTTGTATACAACTTTGAGGTTCTATAAGCTCCTTTTGCAGCTCAAGGGTCAGGGGAGGGGCAAATTATTAGCAACTGTGCCTCAAACTTTACATCTGGGAAATGCAGACACATTCAGTTTGGGGCATAGCTCAAACGACCTTAAAAGCATCAGGACTCTTCAAGATGGAAAGATGAAGCCTGAAGAGACCATATGTTTGAGATGTCTTTTACAAAACCAATATGTGGGTGGGAACCTGCATCTTCTTTGTAATATGTGAACTCCTCACCTAGGGCTTCCCCGATGGCTCAGTGGAAAAGAATCTGCCTGCAATGCATGAGACACTGGAGACGTGGGTTTGATCCCTGGGCCAGGAATATCCCCTGGAGGAGGAAATGGCAACCCACTCTAATTCTTGCCTGAAAAATCCCATGGATAGAGAAGCCTAGCAGGCTATAGTCTATGGGGTCGTAAAGAGTTGGACACGACTGAGCAACTAAACAGAGAGAAACAGACACCTAAGGCTCAGGACAGGGCTCTCGAGGATTTTAGGACATAGTTTTAGAGCAACTGAAAGCTGGTAACTCAACATAAGAGACTTATCCCAAGGGAATACATATTCCTTTGCATAAGGGAGTAATATGCTGTAAATTGTTGTTTAGCCACTAAGTCGTGTCCGACTCTGCAACCCCATGGCCTGTAACCCACCAGGCTTTTCTGTCCATGGAATTTTCCAGGCAAGAATACTGCAGTGGGTTTCCCAACCCAGGGATTGAACCCATCCATGCCTCCTGCTCGGCAGGTGGAATCTTTACCACTGAGCCACCTGGGAAGCCTTAAGCTATAAATAAATTCAATCTGTTTCAGGTTAAGATTACATGTACTTTCAGAAATAATTTACAATGAATTCATAAAGAAAAATTAGGTATGTCAGGAACACACCCTATTGTTTTTCTATAGGATGTTCAGAAGGACAACTATTATACTAGTCCACATACTGCCCTATTATATCACTGCCAGAAATTGGCAACCCAGTGCTGACTCAAGCATGAAGTTTCTTAAGTCCTTACAGCAGACTGCAGATGCATGAACAAGGCCCACTCCTGGTAATACTGCAGGAGGCCATGCAGACAGCAGTGTGATACATTCCTCCCCACCCACCCAGACTTTGGACAGCAGGCAAATGAGATTGACTAGTAAAATCAGTAAATAATCATCAAAACAACGATATGCAAACTCATCTAAGGAGGAAGAATGGCTCCCAAGATGAAGCCAGCTGGCCAAAAGCTGTTAGACATATTTAAGGAAAAATTCTGTCCAACAGCAAGCTCAACCCAAAACCATCACCGAGGTTTACTCTAAAATGTTTATCGAAAGCCTGTCCTCAAGAAAGGCTGGCTTGGCCCCAGGATCAATGTTCTAGGCGTCAGATATTTCCCCACTGTGAAGATGACTTCTATCCATCTAAAACTCTTCCTCTGATTCCTTGATTGCCAAGGAACCTTGGGGTTTGGCTTCCCATGTGGACCTCTCTACAAAGTACTGCAGTATATGGATTTTTTCCTAAGTAACAGTTATATTTCTCAACATAAATAAATAAATTAACCATGTGTGCAAGCATGTAAGTGCCTATGAGTGATAAGCCTATAAATATGAACCTGTCCCTAAGAGATGAACCCCTTCTTGATGTGCTAACAAATACAATTTCTCTGGTCTTTCCAGACGCGACACCATGGTGAATTCACCCTGTGACCAGATGCTTCCTTTGAGACCCCAGCATAACTTGGCAGTTGTTCTCTGTTCAGATGCACAACACTGACCCAAGACCAGAACTTACCCTTCACTGTGAAGGGGTCTGATGGCCTTGTGACACATTCTTATACTGAATCCTTCTCCTCCCTGGAAGATCACATGTGAGTGACTCATTCACCATTTTTCTTTGGTACATGGTTTCACTTTAAATCCCAGAGGATGACAAATTTAAACTTTTAGTCTCTGGACTTGTGGAGAGTGCAACTGGGCCCCACCCAGGCACTAAAGGCTTTTCAAAACTGTCTATGAAATAGGAACATGAAAGCAACTCTTCTTCCTTGGATCTTTGATTCTTCTAAAGTTAAAGGAAATTTTGTTCCCTGGATGGGGTTTTTTATTTTTAAACATTTAATCCAAGCAAAGTGTGTAGGCTAAGCGAAGGCAAAGTTGAAGACTTGCTTGCTAAGCAATTCTTAGAGAAGAATCTCTTTCAACCCACCATCTGGCAAGTAACTTATTAACAGTCTTTTGTCCAAATTTTAGCCACTTATTCACAGCACTGTTGGAACAGTAATAATAATTTCAATCCACAAATAATTAAAAAACACATTTTACATATAATTTAAAACATCCCCACTCTTTCTCTACCATTCGTTCCCACATCATGCCCAAGTCTATTCAAGTTTTCTACTCCAATGACTCCTTTGTCCAAAAGGCAGGGAGAAGGAAGGAAGCACATGTATTAAACACTCCTCTACATGACCTTAATCTACCTAACCTTTGGAGTCCTGACATTATCTCCACTCTACAAACCAGATGGATAATACAATAATGAAAGTTGTTTATGGCGAGTTCTATATTGTATTAAGAGATAAGATTAGAAAAATACAGAGAGTAATGAGAAGGCCTTAATGATTGCTGGGAGAGCTGGCTGGGCCCTGTGCTCTTAGTTAACCATCTGCCCTCCTAAACATCTTTCTACTTCACATTAATACCTCAGTTTCCCCAGGCACAAATCAATGCATATTCTAATAAATTTTATAAATATTTCTCTGGATACTGTTTTCAGTTTTCATAGTATAAAGTTTCCAATTTTCTTAAGTAATTTTCTCTCATTCTCCGAGTGACTCCAAGGGCCACCTGTCGACTAGAGATCTTTGGAATTCTGGTCGGCTGGCTTTTTGATGGTGGAGGTGTTTTTAAATTATTTTGCCTTTTAATTGCAGACAAATTGTTTGGATTCCCCTCCTCCTCGAAGGCTAATTAGCATAGAAACAAGAAGCGATGCACTGCTAACACTACTCGCAATCATGGAACTAACAGGATAGTTTCACTGAGGTTTCATCTCAGTCATTCAACAGTCATGATCTGAATGCCTGCCCCAGGCCAGGTACCATTCTAGGTGCTAAAAGGCAACCTTAATCTCTCCATTTGTCACCTTCATCTCGAAAATTACCCCATGCCTTGTCTGTTCAAGAGTAGCCTAACAGAAAAAAATTCTGGTAGTGGTTGGCAAGAACTCTGCTGAACATCCTTCCCGTTGCAAGGACTCTACACCCTTTCTGAACGTTCATCTCCAGCCTTTGGTCTCCTCCTTCTGGTCATGGGGCTCACTCCTCCAAGGGGTAGCCTCTGTCACTGCTCAGTGGCTCAGCATCAGGAAAGCTGGCCTTGTATTCCATGTTAGGTGTGCTGGAGTTAAATGGGCTTTATTTTTAAATAAGTATTTACTGACCATCTAGTTACATTGAGTGTTTAGGTGCTTTATCATGGGCTTCCCTGGTGGCTTAGATAGTAAAGAATCTGCCTGCAAATCTGCCTGCAATGTGGGAGACCTGGGTTCGATCTCTGGATTGGGAAGATTCCCCTGGAGGATGGCATGGCAACCCACTCCAGTATTCTTGCCTGGAGAATCACCACGCACAGAGGAGCCTGGCATGCTACAGTCCATGGGGTCGCAAAGAGTCGGTCATGACTGAACGACTAAGCACACAGGTGATTTATCAACACTATATTGCTTCCTCTTCTCACTGTCCAGTGAATTGGGCAGGATAACTTAAATTTGAGAAAAGTTAAGCATAATGCCCAAAGTCACTTCATGTAGTAGGTGGTAGGAGCTATGTTTTCAGTCATAGCCATTACTCTAGAGACCTTCATGCTGCTGCTGCTACTGCTGCTAAGTCACTTCAGTCGTGTCCGACTCTGTGTGACCCCAGAGACGGCAGCCCACCAGGCTCCCCCGGCCCTGGGATTCTCCAGGCAAGAACACTGGAGTGGGTTGCCATTTCCTTCTCCAATGCATGAAGTGAAAAGTGAAAGTGAAGTCGCTCAGTCGTGTCCAACTCTTAGCGACTTCATGGACTGCAGCCTACCAGGCTCCTCCGTCCATGGGATTTTCCAGGCAAGAGTACTGGAGTAGGGTACCATTGCCTTCTCCAGATCTTCATGCTATACCATGCTAAATGCATGTGTCTTTACACACGTGTATAATTATACACTAAGGCAGGTGTCCGTGATAGAAGCTTTTAGGAGTAACAATGGAATCAAAACTTCAAATTGTCACATCTTTTGCTGAGCTAAATGCTTTCTTTTTCTTTGTATCTTTAACAAGCTGGATGGAAAAAACAAAACAACAACAAAAACACTCCTCCCGGACCTATCTGCTGAACACTGGACCCCACTTTGGCAGACAGCACCCAATCAAGAGTGGTGGCTCTTTAAAGAGCATGTTTCTAACCCCACATGCCCCTGCCCTGGTTCAGCCATCCAACCTTTCCAGTGGAAGAACAAGGCAACATGGCTCTGTGACAGTGTCTCTTGGAGCCAACACATGGCCAGAGTCATGTCATCTCCAGCTGCGAGGTACTCAGTGTTTCCATCCAAACCCCATCCGGGCACATTCTGTGCCCCTCCCCTCCATGACAGGGCCGAGCAGCCTGTACGCAGTTGGATGGGTTCCACCCACAACTGTAAAGTACCCTCGGTGCTGCCTCTTCAGAGACTGACTGATGCATCACGCCATGGAGACAGTCAAAGGCTAGAAATACTGGAACCGTTTGATTATGTTTATCCTAACATCAGCAATGTTTAGACTGTCCAGGGTACACCAGTAGGGAGAGAAAGAAGGGCTGCTAGGAATAACTCTTCCAGCTTATGCTATGAACCGAAAACAGTACGGGCTTTCATTCAAAGTCTAACATAGGGTTTGGCGCAGCTCTGACATGTTTGCTCAAGCCCCAGATGGCAGTTTACTTACGCGATTAGAGGCAGCGCCCCTCCAGGCTTGAAACACAACTATTCTTTTGATCTCTCAGAGTTGATGTTCCCCTAATTCAGATCAAAATGTCTAGCAAACAGCTGAGAAAGCAATTCCCGGGCTGTGCTGTAACTACACAAAGAAAGCAGGAGTAGAAATGGAGTGGAAACGCCTGCCCCAGAAAGAGCACATTGCCATCATGGTCCGATTGTTAAGAGTAGAGAAGGCTACAGACAGTGCCCAGCCCCAGCCTCCCTGGAGACGGGAAACAGCCCTGTCTACACGTTAGGTGGTAGACCTGCCTCTGGGTAACACGTGTGATAATAACGTGTGGATTCCTGTCGGGAGCCACGTTAGGCATTACTGACAAAGTGGAGGCACGGCCCTAAACCCCCTCTCTTTGATCCGTAGGCACGGACCCGGAATGAAGGAGTTAGGCTTTGTGATTCTGACTTGTTTTTCCCTTTCCTCGGCTGAGTTGACTGAAGAGAATATTAAGGTGCTTATTGTTTTTGAGAGGAGCACGAGAAGGCATAAAGCCTTCTGCAGCTGTGCTCAAAGAATAATTCATAAAGTTAACCACTGACATTTGTTCAAGGACTTTTACAAAAAAGTGTTCCAGGGTGAGCACACAGGCCGCAACTTGAGGCCATGGGAGGGATTGCTATCTGAAGCCCATTTGTGAGAAAAGTGTTTATGGCAAAGGAGTTTGCTGAATTTAGGGTTTAGGAATAATTAAAATAGTTAGAAGCTAAATATATAGGAGTGCTGTAATGTTAGCATATTCTACTATAGCTTATAGAAATTAGGGACTTTAGAGATATTATTAGCTAGAAGCCCTTTCTAAGAAATGGTGAGCTTAGGATACTAGGGGCAAACAGGACTTAGAAAGATAAGAATTAAACTGAGGAATGCGGTATGCAGCCCAGACATTAGCATGAGTTACAGTGTATTCACAAGGACACATGAGAAAAAGTAGATAAGAAAATTGCTGAGGAAGGAACTCCTTTTGAGCGGCAACAATGATTTTTGGAGAAAAATAAATCTGGGTCCATGAGAACTAAAAATATCAAACCTCTGACCTACTGCTTTTGTAAAAGTATAAAAGAGAATCCTAAGCTTGAAATAAACAGGCAGTCCAAGTAAAATGAGAGGCTGCCTCAGTTTCTCTCGTCGACGCTGCTCACCCCTTCAGGTTGAATCCCTGGCTGCTGGAGCTGGACTCTGGCAGATTCCCTCCCTGACCCAGGTCTGGCAGTGCTAGTAGCACGGTGGGACAGGTTCACGCTAGTGAGGGCAAATCCATGCCGCCCTCTAATAGGAAACAGCAGTGGAAGGTCCAAACCTGAGGGTGGCGTGGCCAACGCCACAGCCTAGCTGCCCATCTCAGACAGGACCTCCTCCTTCCTTGGAGCCATCCTTCCTTTGACACCATCTTTCCTCTGTAACCAAGATGCTGAAGCCTGGACGCCAACCACTTGGGTTTATAACTCTCCCACACATACTTCCTCACTGTATGATTTGGAGTAAGTTATAATCTCTCTGTACTTCGATGAATTTCCTCATTGATAACATGGAATTCATAATAATAGTAACTTCATAGGAAGGGTTGTGGCAAAGATGAATCAAGTTATTGCATCATATCAAGTACTTAGAATCTCATACATATTTTGTACTCAACAAATGTTAGCTATTCTTTTTATTACTATTCTCTCTGAGTAACCTTTATCCACCACATACACATATTCCAACATACCAGTTTAATGAGCTGTTTTAGGGGTGGGTTACCAACTCCACCCATATTAAAAATATCTGTGGTGTACAGAGTTCAGGCTTTCACATCTACAACCTTTCAAACCAGATTTCCCTTAAGATCCTTTTGGCCACCAAGTTGATGGGGTCCTCTGTGTGTGTCTGTCCTCCGACATCATCATTGTTTTCAGAGTTGTCTGAATTCTAAGACAGCATCTTCCCTGGAATCTGCTCACCAGACTCCCATCCTGGGCCCCTAGTTTCCTGCTCTTAATTCTTAGCAGTGTCTTGCACATAGTGGGGCTGTAAGAAATGCCTGTTGACTTTAACTGAACTGGCTGCTCCTGCAGCCATAGGACTATGTTAACTGCCTTGGCTCCTCCGGCTTCCAGAAGGCCTAGTCTTCAAGAAGGGCCCTCTTCCCCAGGGGGTCTCCTCCTCTTGCCTTGTTTCTGAGCCCCCTGGTATTCTCTAAGGAAGCATTAGCATAGATTCAATTACTGCAGTCCCTCTGGGGTTTACTTTCTAACCACAGAGGAAAATATATTCTCTATCTTGAAACCTTAAGGTAAGCAGAGATTTCTTAGGACACAAAATAGCACAAGCTATAAAAGTCAATATAAGTAAGATTCATCAAAATTAAAAAGATTTGCTCAGTAAAAGACATTATTTTCCCGACCCAGGAATCGAACCCGGGTCTCCTGTATTGCAGGGAGACGCTTTACCGGCTGAGCCACCAGGGAAGCCCCAGAAAAGTGTCTTTTATTCTCACTAAAAGAAAATCAACTTTTTTATTCTCACTAAAAGAAAAGCCATAGATTGGGGGAAAATATTCACAGCACGTATATCTGATAAAGGACTTGAGCTGAGAATATATAAAGAACTAAAAGTCATAACACAAAGATGAACACAGCAAGTTCTTAAATGGGCGAAAGACTTAAGACACTTCACAAAAGAAAACATACGAATGATCAGTAAGTATATGAAAAGGTGCTCATTACTGGTTATGCAGAAAACACAAATTAAAAGCAAAATAAGATACCATTCACATCCCTTAAAATGGTTTTTTTAAAAAAAGGGAAGAAACAAAAAGAGGACACTATTAAATGTTAGAGAGGGACTTCCCTGGTGGTCCTGTGGTTATGAATCCGCCTTCCAATGTAGGAGACGCAGGTTTGATCCCTGTGTACGACTCCACATGCCGTGGGGCAACCAAACTTGTGCACCCCAACTACAGAAATGCCCACGCACCACAAAGACCCAGCACAGTGAAAAATAAATTTAAAAATAAATAAAGAAATGTTAGAGAAGAGGTAGAGCAACTGAAACTTTCAAACACTGTAAACTTGAGAGAACTATTTGGCAGTTTCTATTAAGGTTAAACATGAATCTTCCTTTTGACTCAGCAATTCCATCTTATTTACCTAAGATAAGTGAAAACCCATATCCATAAGAAAACATGGGCAAGAGTGTTCACATGAACCATACTCACACTGACTGCTGCAACCGGAGACAACTCAAATGCCCATCAACAGATAAATGGACAGATTGCAGAATATTCATGCAATGGAGTACTTTTCAGCAAACGACTGATACAGTGATAAGACGAGTGAATCTCTAAAACATTATTCTGAGTGAATGAAGCTGAAAAAAACCAAGCTAATGTATAATGCCAGAAAGCACAAAAGTGGTTGCCTAGGGTCAGGGATTGGGGGTAGTGTGAGGTGAGGGGCCTACCTGCACAGGAGTGTGAGGGAAGGAACTTTAGGGTGTGACTGAAATGTTCCTTATCTTGATTGAGGCAGTGGTACCCAACTGTACACTTTGTCAAAATATATTGAACTCACTTCACACCCAATAGGATGGCTAGTATCAAAACAAAACAAATCAGAAAATAACAAGTGTCAGTGATGTTGTGGAGAAATTGGATCCCTTGTGTACTGCTGGTAGGAGTGTAAAATAGTATAGCCACTATAGAAAGCAGCATGGTACTTCCTTCAAAAGTTAAAAATATAATAATTACTATGTGATCCCCAGTTTCATTTATGGGTATATATTCCAGGTATATACAATCTGGAGATACATGCTGCTAAGTCGCTTCAGTCGTGTCCAACTCTGTGCGACCCCATAGACGGCAGCCCACCAGGCTCCCCTGGCCCTGGGATTCTCCAGGAAAGAACACTGGAGTGGGTTGCCATTTCCTTCTCCAATGCATGAAAGTGAAAAGTGAAGTCACTCAGTCACGTCCGACTCTTAGCGACCCCATGGACTGTAGCCCACCAGGCTCCTCCATCCATGGGATTTTCCAGGCAAGAGTGCTGGAGTGGGGTGCCATTGCCATCTCCCCAGGAGATACATACATATTAATATACATAGTCTTTCCAAAAAATTGAAAGCAGGGACTCAATATTTGTACACTCACGTTCACAGCAGGATTATTCAAACAAACCAAAAGATGGAAGCAACCCATGTGTCAACTGATAAATGAATGCATAAACAAAATGTGGTACATACAACAGAGTATTATTCAGCCTTGAAAAGAAATTTGACATGGACTTTGAGGACATTATGCTAAGTGAAATAGCCAGACACAAAAAGATCACTACAATATGATTCCACTTATATTGAGAACTTAGAGTAGTCAAACTCATGTAGGATGGTAGTGCGGAGGTCGAAGAAGGGGTGAGAAGGAATTACAGTCTAGCAGGTATAGAATTTCAGTTCCACAAGATGAAAAGCGTGGTACTGATGGTTGCAAAACAATGTAACTATATTTACACTACCCAACTGAATACTTAGAAATAGTTAAAATGGTAAGCTTTTTCTTATGTGTATTTTACCACAATTTTTAAAAATAATTTTTACGGTATTCTTGGCTGGGAAATCCCATGGACAGAGGAGCCTGGGAGGCTACAGTCCATGGGGTTGCGAAAGAGTTGGACATGACTTAGTGACTAAACGACAACAACAAACAACAAAGAGAAAGAAAATTTTAAAAATAAAATAAAAAGAAGCAATTTTTAAAAGTGAACCCCTTAAGAAAAAACACCTCACTGAACTAAGCACTTAAGATCTGTGCATTTTATCATATGTAATTAATACTTCAATACAATAATAAATATGTCTACAGCCAAAAGTATATGATAGATAATACACAGGTATACAGCTTTGCAGGCTGAGGGTGGCCTCTCAGGTAAAGCCTGCCACTGTGTGTCTTCCTTTAGCAACGTCCTCTCAGAGGCAAAATCCAACTCAGTGGAATCCAAAAATCCATACAGCTTCTGCAAAGCATCATGGGTAAAGCCACGTCTCCTCAGGGATAACAGCTATGCAAAGAGAAAAACCTGTCCAGCATAGTTAAGCTTTGCCACAGGTTACACTGTTTTTCCCACTCCATTTCGCAAGTTACTTTAAAATCAGAGGCCCTCAAAGAAACGTGAAAGGTCACTTAATTCCATTTTCCTCCTTCAAAAATACCGTAAGTAAATTATTCTGGGCAAGTAAGCCTCTAAGACAGGAATCGCACTAACTGTTCACATAGGAACCCCAACCAGATGATCATAAGCTACTGGTGTTGATCTCCAGTTTTTGTCTCTTTTACCACTAGAGTTTCTGTATGTCCATCTGCACCCAGGTCACCTGGATCCCTCCTTATGAATCACAAACTACAGGCCACCATATTCTGAGATCCCCAATTCCAAGGCTGTATGTCCACCTGCATCCAGGTCACCCAGATCCCTCCTTATGAATCATAAACTATAGGCCACCATATCCTGAGACCCCAGTTCCAGGGCAGACCAGTACTCCTGATCTTCTCTCTCGTCTCAGCCATAATAGGTCTCAGGGGTAAAGAAGAAGAGCACCTCATCAGAAAAAGGAATCCTCAATCTAACATTTGGTCTTTCTTTTATAATCTGTCCCAGAGAAACTAAAGTCCACTCCATCTTTCCTTACAGAATTCTTGTGAGGCTGGAAGGAGGAGACAGACAGGACCTGAATGAGAAACTCAAGTCCCAGAGGGGAGTGACCGGCAAAGAGGCGGTGAGTGGCCAGGCTTCCTATTGTCCTGTTAGGTTTTATTTGCCTACAGGTAGGAAAAGAGTTGGAGAAGGCAATGGCACCCCACTCCAGCACTCTTGCCTGGAAAATCCCATGGACGGAGGAGCCTGGTAGGCTGCAGTCCATGGGGTCGCTAAGAGTCGGACACGACTGAGCAACTTCACTTTCACTTTCCACTTCACGCATTGGAGGAGGAAATGGCTTAGCAGCAGCAGCAGGAAAAGAGTTATTACACACAGCCCAGGCTTTTCCTCACCAACACTATGCTAAGTCACTTCAGTCGTGTCCGACTCTGTGCGACCCCATAGACAGTAGCCTACCAGGCTCCCCCGTCCCTGGGATTCTCCAGGCAAGAACACTGGAGTGGGTTGCCATTTCCTTCTCCAATGCACTTTTCAGTGAAAAGTGAAAGGGAAGTCGCTCAGTCGTGTCCGACTCTTAGCGACCCCATGGACTGCAGCCTACCAGGCTCTTCCATCCATGGGATTTTCCAGGCAAGAGTACTGGAGTGGGGTGCCATTGCCTTCTCCGACACTACCACTTTCGTTTGCCACAAGGGAAGAAAACTCTCTTCCCAAATGAGCAGGAAAAGCAGCTGGGTTTTCTTCACAGATTTACACCGCTTTGACCCTGGCAATCTGGAATCAGCTGGAGAAGAAACAAGGCTCTCTTAAAATGGCACGTTTTCTTCTGGCACTGCCCATGCCCTGTAAATACTGGAGATCTAGCTCTGTGGGCGACTCTCTCTCCCCCTGGATCAGCCACTCCTTCCGTGGACCAGAGCAGGGATCTATTTTCAAATCTTTCCAGCATTCAAGCTGACTTTGGCCAAAGAATACAAAAACAGAACTGTTAGAATTCTTCCATGGTGGATGTCTGATTCACATAGGGAACTTGCTATTTCTGATGCAGCCTCTCCTGGTTCTTTGTTGTTTTTTGTTTTTTTTTTTCATGAAAAACCTCACGAAGGCAAAGGAGGGCCATGGAAGACACTCGTGACAAAATCCAAAGGCCTAGGACTGACATAAGACAAGATTGGAAGCTGAAAGGAACCAAAACCAGCTAGAGGCAGATGGCGTAAACATGTGTGTAAGAGACACACAGAAAGAGCCAGAAAGGGGGATAGTAAGGAGCTGAATGACGTGTCTCCATCAGCTCAGTGGGGAATCCCCCAGAAAACCCCAGCCCACCCACCCACTTGAGCTGAGGAGCTGTGAGGGGGACCCTTTACTGACTCTACTAATTCCCCAAGCCAGACACGAAGCAGAGTAGATACAGGGAAAGGTGACCAAAGCAAAGAATCCTGGTGGAAAGGCATCCTTTATGTATCAAAGAACCAGACATTGGGGATAGGAAAAGATGCCACCTCAGAGAGGCAGAGAGAAATGGGGAAAACCAGTTAGAAACAGGAATCGGACTGAGTACCGTGCAAACAAATTTCTCTCCTGCTTAAAGCTGATGCCAACACAAGAAGGACTAAGGTGTTCTGTCCACCTTTCCTTTGACAGACACAGTCTGAACCTGTGTTGTGCAACACGGTAGCCACAAGCCACCAAGCAGTTACTGAGTAACTGGAATGCAGCTAGTGCAGCAGAGAAAATAACTCAATTTTAATTTCAATTCAATTTAAAATTGAAGCAGTATACAATATTTTTTCGTAACACAGGAAAGCAGCATTTTTTGGTGGGGCCACGACTCACTTTAACTGTTACATTGTACGGTGTGCTTGTCAGCCACATTGCATCTTTTCTAGTATTATACCGAATCACAGCACCAATCCACTTGCTGTCAACATATTGATTCACTGATATCATCTATGCATTAATGCAATATTTTGAATGTGTTTATTTGAATATGTTCTACAGACAGCATGAATTACAGTGATACCTATATAAATTGTAATTCATAATTACATTTAAATATTTAATTATAACATTTTCTAGTATGAAAAAATAACCATGGACATTTTAAAAATTTTTAAAAGGTGGCTTACTGATGTGGAATTGAGTGAAAAGGCAGAAGCACTGTGATTGATAACAGTAAGCAAAGAGATTCAATTGCATATACAAGTTAGTGAATTAACTGGACGGCTACAGTTTTTTTTTTTAATATAAATTTATTTATTTTAATTGGAGGCTAATTACTTTACAATATTGTAGTGGTTCTGCCATGCATTGTCATGGATCCGCCACGGGTATACATTTGTTCCCCATCCTGAACCCCCCTTCCTACCTCCTTCCCCATCCCATCCCTCTGGGTCATCCCAGTGCAGCAGCCCTGAGCACCCTGTCTCATGCATTGAACCTGGGCTGGCGATCCGGACAGGTACAGTTTTAATCGGTACCATCTTATAGAAAAACTCAAACGGACTTTCTCTCCAACCCAGTACTTTGGATCTACTGGGTAGGATAATTGATATTATTCATTTCACCTGTCTCATTTTTATTTTTTAAAATGTGCTACTGCACTACTAGATAATTCAAACTTACATTTGTGGCTCACTTTATATTTCTATCACATAGCACTGATCTACACATATCTTGGGTAATACTAATTTTTAAATTTCTTCTTTATTTTTAATTGGAGGCTAACTGCTTTACAAAGTTGTACTGGTTTCTGCCGCACAACAGTGCAAATCAGCCATAAGTGTATGTATATATACATCCCCTCCCTTTTGAGCCTCGCTCCCCCTCTCCCTCCCCACCATCTAGCCCCTCTAGGTGGTCACAGAGCTGCAGGCTGGGCTCTGTGATTTACAGCAACTTCCCACTAGCTCTCCAGTTTACACATGCTAGTGTATATATGTCAATGCTACCCTCTCCATTCAACCAACCCTCTCCTTCCCCTGTTGTGTCTGCAAGTTTGTTCTCTACGTCTGTGTCTCTATTCCTGCCCTGCAAATAGGTTCATTAGTACCATTTTCCTAGATTCCATATACATGTGTGTTAATATAGGATACTTATTTTACTCTTTCTTGACTTACTTGACTCTGTATAAGAGGCTCTGGGTTCATGCACCTCAATTCAACTGACACATCCGTTCCTTTTTAAGGTTAATAATAATTATAATAGCTACTGTTGAGCATATATTGTATTGTGGCAGACATTGTTCTAAATACTTTATATGAATAATTATCTCAGATATCTCTTTTAAATCTCATCAAGAAAATTATTTATCTTCTTGGTGACTTCATTTCCCCCATTTTTTTAAAAAAAGAAAGAAAAACACAGTATGGGTCTATGACAAAAGAACGATTGCCTTGGAATGTGTAAAGGCAAAGCTTATCCCTGAAAATAATTCACTTAATTATTCAGAAGAAACATTTAGGGAACCATTGGGCATCCTCAATATTTGACGGAAGAACAGGATTCCAAATAGGAGGAGAAAAATGATTAGCATAACATAACATAAGAAATTCTCTGAGACTGAAGATTTTGGCTTAAATATTCTGTATTCAGAACATCAAGGCCAAGGTTAATTTTCTACAATCACCCTTTTCCTCCTTCCCAAATAAAAAGAGATTTGATTTTTAAAATGCTTATGTGTATTTAAGAGGGCTTACCAAATCCAATATAAGAAGGTTTACCAAATATTTAAATAGTATTCTTGTCACTACTGTTTGGTTTCAACTATTCCCCCCTCCAGCAGGAGTCCTTCTAAAAGAAATGAAGCATCTGCAGAGATCATGAAAAATTTAATATTAACGCCTCGAGAGACCATAGAAAATAGAAAATACTGGTTAGCTTAAAAAAAAACAACTTTACTTTTTAATAAAATGTATACAGCAGAAAATTTATTATTTGGTTTATTTCTGTTTTAGCAACCTCAGGACTTTTTGGTTGTAAAAATGAAATGTGGATTTGGGATAGTTGGCATTAATTTTATTTGTCACTATCAACCTCTCTTTCCCTCCAGTTGTTATTGTTTAAGTTGCCTGCCTGATCTGATAAACTTGTTTCCTAAACCCAGCAAGCATGTGGGAACAGGCAGAATGTTTCACTGCAGTGCTGAAAATTATGGCTCTTTCCTACAAAAGAAAAAGATCAACTTTCATAGGATTTTAGAGAGTATAAGGCCTTTAGCAATCACATCTATTTCCCCCTTTCATTTTATTTTGTAAATTATTAAATCAAATCTAAGCACTGAAGAGGCCATTTTAAAAGTGTAAACATACCATCTACTTTCACTTTTTGTGTGTTCCAATCTTTCAGCAGTTGTAATCACAGTATGTATATCACTTTATGTTCTGCTCTCTCCTCTTAATTTTCCTAATTCTACACAATCATATTTATTATTTTATTAAATTTATATTCTTCCATCGTATTGATACATTATAACTTATTCAATGTCCCTACTATTTGGTTATTCAGGTTTTTTTATGATATGACTAAAATCTTTATAATTAGCTTTGTAGATTTTGTTCTTTTTTTGACCTATTTATTCCTTGTGATACCAATACCTGGATAATTATGAATATTTCCTGTTGTCCTCCAAATTTACAAGGATATCCAATTCTCAGCCAGCCAAAACACGTTCATTTGCTATACCTGTTTAACACTGAATTGTCTCTTTTTCTACTTATACACTTTTTTGTGAATTATCTGCTTGCATGTTTTGCCCATTTTAGGGATCCTGATGCTTTACTAACACATTTCTAGGAATTATGCACATATTATAGAACTTCATCTTTTATACCCAGAATTTATTATTATGCATTTTTCCAATTTCATATTTTCCTTTTAGTAGAGGCAAACTTTGGGAGAAAATTTTTAAATCATACCTATCCATCTTTTCCTTTGTATTCCTTCTTATTACCTCAATGGTTAGAAAAGTCTCTTTTTTGATGAAATGTTGTAATCGTTGGGCTGGATGATGAATAGGTACATGAGGTTTCCTTTTACTATTCTGCCACTTTGGGTGTATGTTGGGAAAAGTTTATAATAAAAAAAATTTTTTTTAAGTAGCTCTTTCCCACTGTTAGAATAATCACTTCATTTTCTTTCTGCCAGTTTTTCTCCCACCCCTTCCATGTTCCAGTTGAGGAAACTCTTGCCCAGGAGGTTAAAGCAACTCTCTTACTATATGACTCATTTTGCGTCCCACCCACTAAACTTAGCCACAACATCTTCTGTTTTGGGCCTGGGGAAAACAGCCAATGACAAGGCTATTTGGAAAGAGCTAGAATTCAGTTTAAGAAAATTTGGCTGGAAGATCCTAAGTAGCTGGTGCTTTATTCCTGCAAGCTTACTGCAACCCTGCCTCACTAATGAGCCATAATAAGACCAGGGGTGTGCTGATAAACTTAACAGCTGGCTCGCCAAGGAAAGAAAACCCTGATCTGTAGCCATTTCTTTGGTGTAAATATTTTCAACATGATTCAAGTTACTTATGTGGTGTCACTGAACTTAGAGTTGGTAATCAGTAGACAATGGTATGCCATTATATAGTATTTCCACCATACAGACACAAGAGATGTAAAGAACTTCAAGAACATATGTAACAGTAAAAGGTGGTAAAATAATTAGAAAGTGATGGAGTGTTTTCAATATAATTTACTGATAAATATTTCTACCTTAATATAATTCATTTAATGGCTATATATATAATATATAGTGGCTAAATAATGGCTATATTTAACAATTAGTTTGAAAAAACCCTGAACATTTAACAGTCATTTCTGATGGATTTCCCACGTGGCTCAGTGGTAAAGAATCCATCTGCCAAACCATGAGATGCAGGAGATGTGGGTTCAACCCCTGAGTTGGGAAGATCCCCAGGAGGAGGAAATGGCAACCCACTCTAGTATTCTTGCCTGGAAAATCCCATGGACAGAGGAACCTGGCAGGCTACAGTCCAAGGAGTTGCAGAGTTGGACATGACTGAGTGACAGAGCATGCACTCTGATGGGTTGATACAAGAATTCCCCAAGATACCACTGGGAGAACAGTAACAGAAGCAGGATATTTTTTCAAAAAAACTGTGGTTAAAAAAAATGACAAAACTTACCATTTTAATAGTTTTTAATAGTTAAGAGTATCTCTTCCCCATTGCTATAATATTTGCTTTATTTTATTCCTATTTTCTATGTTTTATTCTACTTACTTCAAAATTCAGTGGCATTGATTACATTCACAACGTTGTACACCATTACCACTATCCATTCCCAGAACTTCTCCATCATCCCACATAGAAACTTCCTACTCATTAAATAATAACTCATCATTTCTCCCTTACCCCAGACTCTGCAAACCATCATTCTGTTTTCTGTCTCTATGAATTTGAATTTTATCCTATATAGGTGGAACGATATATTTGTTCTTTTGTGTCTAGATTATTTCACTTGGCATAATGTTCGCAAAGTTCAACTATGTTTGAGTCCCTATCAGAAATTCACTCTTTCTTAAGGTAAAAGCAGGGTTTTAAGACCAATATTTAAGGCCACCATGAATGTTCAGCCTGGAGGGAGAGTGTGTGGGTGTCGCTCCGTCTTCTCACCTCTGAGGTATAAGCCTTCCTCAGATTCACCAACGTATAGAAAACCCAGGGAATCAAGTCCACCCAAAGCATGGCCCCAGTGAGGAGGTCACAGGCAACTTTAATAGGGAGCACAAAAGAATCTGAAAAAGGTAGAAGATCCCGTGTGCATGATTAAAATTCCCCTATGTTTATATTTTCATTATATCCAGACCAGTATTTCAACCTAAAAGAAGTTATTACAACTAAGTGGTTGTGAAAGTGTGGTTCCATGACCAGGAACATCACCATCAACTGGGAATTTGTTAAAAGTGTAAATTCATAGGCCCAACCTCAGACCTACAGAATCCAAAACTCTGGAGGTGGAGTTAAGAGGCTCCCCCACATGATTCTGATGCATTCTCAGATTTGATAACCACTGCTCTAGAGTAATGATTCTAGATTCCAACTACAGATACCTAAAAGGTTCCCAAACCACCCCATGGGCATTTCATAAGTGGAGGTTCTCATTCATGATTCTTCACCAACAGTAAGGTAATGGGGGATTTCCCTGGTGGTCCAGAGGTTACGACTTTGCCTTCCAATGCAGGGGATATGTGTTCCATCCCTGGTGGGAAGCTAAGAGCCCAAATGCCTCTGGGCCAAAAAACCAAAAACATAAGTAATAATGTTAACAAAATTCAATAAAGACTTTAAAAAATGGTGCATATTTTTAAAAATCTTTAAAAAAGAATAAGGTAATAGGGAAAAAAATGAGCAAAATTTTGTTAATAGAAGGGGGGAGTCATAACATTAACATCTTTTAATATGTTATACACATGCATGTGTACATAGTTATGCATAAATATGATTCAGGATATATGTCTGCCAAAGATTATTTGAATAGTAGAGTTCTCAAAACCATCCAGTGCAAGCACACCTTACTCCTGGAAGGCCTGATCTGTTAATTTACACGATCTGTGAAACTCCAGATTCCAGTCTTCTCCCACGTTTGAGTGTTGGCCTAGGCTGTAGGGCACACATTCAGTCCAGGAGCTAGCAGGCTGCGAATCCACAACAAGGGCAGAGCTCTAGTCCTTGCTTCAAGATCTAACCCCACCTGTGGGAGCCAGTTTATTCTGGCATCAAGCTGAGGTAGACTATTGTGCAAGATTTCTGCCAGGATTAGCAATCAATCTCTATTACATCCTCCTTCCTCATTGAGAGAACCTTCATGAGTTGAGGGACTGAGTTTGATAAACCAGGGAAGTGGGACTTTCCTAGGAAGAAAGAATGACTGGTCCAAGGCAAGCCCATTCCAACTGCCACAGTGGTTTATGAGTAGTAACGTGACACACTGCGGAGGTTGAGAAGTAAAGGCAAGCCTGTCTGGAGGCTTGGAGTAGGAGTGTTCCCCATGCTAAAATGACTGAGTCAGCCTACCAACTTCCCCCTTTCTTTTGGCCTTGGATGAAGGCACGACTTGGGCTTCCCTGGTAGCTCAGCTGGTAAAGAATCCACCTTCAATGCAGGAGACCCCAGTTCAATTCCTGGCTTAGGAAGTTCCCCTGCAGAAAGGATAGGCTACCCACTCCAGTATTCTTGGGCTTCCCTGGTGGCTCAGACAGAAAAGAATCCGCCTGCAATGCGGGAGATCTGGGTTTGATCATCGGGTTGGGAAGATTCAATGGAGGGCATGGCAACCCACTCCAGTATTCTTGCCTGGAGAATCCCATGAACAGAGGAGCTTGGCAGGCTGCAGTTCATTGGGTCGCAAAAAGTTGGACATGACTGAGCAGCTAAGCACAGAAGGCATGACTCAAGTGTCCGGAGCTATGGCTTCAAAACGATCCTAATTAGTACAGAGGGTAAGGCAGCTGGCATGGTATCTTGGGAAAAGCTTTTAAACTTTAGCGGGCACAAAAATCCCCTGGAGAGTGTTTAGAAATACAGATCTGGGGGATGTCAGACTCTAGAGCTTGAGTCAGTAAATCTTGGGTGGGGCTCAGAGACCTTACTCAATTAAGTTTCAACATGCAGTCCTGGTTATTCTCACATCCAGCTCTGAGCCCTGACTCTCAAATAGGTGGTCTCTGCATGAGACCCCTCGTTTCAAAACTGCCACTTGCTGTGTGTGCAGGCACTCATCGTCTTCACTTAAACATTTGAGGGCTTCCTTGGTGGCTCAGTGGTAAAGAATCCGCCAGCCAATGCAGGAGACCCGGATTCGATCCCAGATCTGGGAAAATCCCACATCCTGAGGAACAATGAAGCCCATGCACCACAACTACTAAACCTGTGCTCTGGAGCCTGAGGGCCGAGCTACTGAAGCCTCAACTACTGAAGCCCACAGGCCCTAGAGCCCGTCTCTGCATCAAGAGAAGCCGCCGCGATGAGAACCCCATGCTTCGCAACTAAAGAGTAGCCCCACTCTTTGCAACTAGAGAAACGCCCACACAGCAAAGAAGACCCAGCACAGCCAAAAATAACAAATAAATAACTGTAAAAAAAAGTTTATTTTGCTCCTATCAGGTACGAGGCATTGTGAAAGAAACAAAGTTGAAGATGATTTTGCTCTCAAGAAGCATGAAAGCCAGTAAGAGAAACAAAACTAGTATGTAACCAATCCAATGACAAAGCAGCACTGGGCAGCTATTAACATTAGAACTTCAAGGAAGGGAGAGACTGCAGACTAAGTAATCCCACCTCACTTCCCCCACCCAAGAGAGTCAGAGATTTCATTTGATTAAGGCTCAGATAGGATTTTAACAGCAAAGAGTCCATAGGCAAAGACAGTAAAAATGAGGCTTTCTCTCTGATTATGACTGATATGACTTATTTGGAAAACAGAATATCTGACCTTTGAGCAATACAGGTTTGAACTTCCCCAGGACAACTTATACCTGAGTTTTTTTCACTAAATGCTACTGCACCACTACACCTTCCACAGTTGGTTGAATCTGCAGATGTAGATCCCAAGATATCCAGGATCAAAGGATAAGGCAGTAGGGAAGTAGGAAGTGTAAAGTGATATGTGGATTTTTCAACTGGGCAGGAAATGCATTAAGGGTCAAATGCATTAAGTTCGGAGTTTGGCTGGTTTAAGGATATGATGGGAGTGGAGACAAAGAATGGAACAATCATTTTTTAAAATGGGTCATTTGGACCTCTGTGTTTCCAGCGTAGAGGGAGCAGGTTCAACCCATGATAGGGGAACTCCAATGACAAATGCTGTGCAGTGCGGTAAAAAAAGAAAGAGAAACTTTTTCAGCAAGTGGATCATTCTGTAGGGCTCAGAGGTTGGAATAAATTTTCTAGGCCGTGAAAAATCACACATGCACTCAGCACACACCTTTGGTGAATGCTCACTAGGCAATGGGCCAGAGGAATGGGGCTCTGTGGTCCTGATCTCAGAGGAGCTCAAAGCTGAGAGGAGGGCACAAGTCTGTAATCAAGAAAAAATAAAGCGTGGTGGGGGGATCACAGGGAGGCAAGGGCACACAGAGGAGGACCCTCACCCAGATTACATCCAAGACAAACCTTGAAGAGTTGGCCTGGTGTAGGACAGGGAAGCTGGGAGTCTTGTTTCTCCAAGGCTGAATCTCTGCCTCGATTTCCTTCCTGGTACCCAGAGTTTCCTTTTTATTTACAAACGTCTATCACAAAACTGGCGGCTTCCCAGGTGGCGCCAGTGGTAAAGAACCCACCTGCCAATGCAGGAGGCATAGGAGATGCAGGTTCGATCCCTGGGTTGGGAAGATCCTCTGGAGGAGGGCATGGCAACCCACTCCAGTATTCTTGCCTAGAGAATCCCATGAACAGAGGAGCCTTGTGGGCTACGGTCCACGGAGTCACAAAGAGCTGGACAGGACTGAAGCGATGTAGAATGCATGCACACTAGCATGATCTTATAACAGTGCTAAACACAGAAGCAGATGCAGAAGAAAATAGGAATTTATAACTTAGGCCAGCAACTCATACTATGGGATCCCTGGAATCTCTAAGACCTAACTCCCAATAATTGGTCCTGTCTCCCAAGGGCCCACAGAATGACGTTAATTTCTGAGGGCCCTCAAGCTCTGGCCTCTGGACTAGCCCTACTCTGGCTGAATGGCTCTCCTCCATGTCTGTGCATAAGCCCTTCTTCTCCTATTCCCACCTCCAAGATCATTCTCATTCCCCCTTCAAGAAGCCTTCTCTGACCACCCATGATGGGGTTCGGTGCACCTCCTCAGTTCTATGGCAGGCTAGGCACAGTGCATTGAAGTGCATTCACTTCTCATGCAGTCCTATGAGTTTTTATTTGTTGATTTGCTTATCTCCCTAAGGATGGGGTCTTGGTATTTTACCCTTGAATATATAGCATTTGTCACATTGTATAATAAATAAATGAACCTTTATCCATTTGGTGGGGGCCACTGACATTCTGCCCACCAACTGAAGGCCCTTCCATGCGCATGTCCAACCATATCTTTCAGATAAATTCCTAGTATTCAAATGGATGGAACACAAGTCAATGGATTTTAAAATTTTGAGAAACACACTGCCAAATTTCAGGGCAATTCTTAACACAGTGTCTAGGCATTTGACTGATCTCAAGCATCTTGAACATTTAAGACAAATTCTTCAAAGGTGGTGGTTCAGGTTCCCACAGCAAAGCTCTCTGTCCAGTTCAAACATAACTGAACAAGTTACTCCCAATAAAACCAACACAACAGGCAGATTCCTGGGTCCCACCCTGTCATACTGCATCAGAACGCTGGGGGCAAAAATCTGTATGCTGTGCAAGCTTCCAGGGGGATGCACCCAAAGTTTGGAGACAATGGCTTTAGAAGTCATCTTAGTTTAGCCTTCTCCCCTTCCTAGCTCCATCAGAAAGGGGCTGTGGGACTTCTGCCCAGATATCTCTGGTGACAGAGCTCCTGCCAACTCCAAACCCATCCAGCCTGTGGGTTTCCAAAGTCATTTCCTTAAATTTAACCAGAACCTGCCATCCAAAACACTCCTGCCCAGCTCTTCCCAGGGCCACAAAGAGTGAGCTGATTCCCTTATTCACAAGCCAAGCCCCTCCTGAATCCAGGGCCGTTAACCTGTATTCCCACACCACTGCCAGCTCCAGTTCTTCCCACCATAGTTTACACATCCGCTTGACCAGAAGAAAAATGAAAAGGAAAAGAAAAACATTTGGTCAAGATTAGTTTATAAACCAGGAAGCTAAAAATCCAAATGCCAAATCACTCTGAACCAAGCACTGATAGAGCCACAGTAAGGCAGGGAGGCTAAGGGAACAGGCTTTAGTATCCATTGTGTGTGTGTGTGTGTGTGCGTGCACACATGCATGCTCAGTTGTGTCCAACTCTTTGCAACCGTATGGACGGTAGCCCGCCAGGCGCCTCTGTCCATGGGATTTTTCAAGCCAGAATACTAGAGTGGGTTGCCGTTGCCTCCTCCAGGGGATCTTCTGGACCCAGGGATTGAACCCAAGTCTCCTGTGTCTCCTGTATTAGCAGGTGGATTCTTTACCACTGTGCCATCTGGGAAGCCAGTATCCAGCAGCTGGATTTAAATCTTCTTGCAAGGAGTCCAACCCTTGTACCACCACTTGGAGCCTTGGGATCTCTTCTGTAAAACAAGTTTAATAATCCTGCCTCAGGTTGAAAAAAAAAAAAAAAGATTAAATGAGGGGACTTCCCTAATGGTCCACTGGTTAAGAATTTGTCTTCCAATGCAGGGGCACAGGTTTGATGTCTGGTTGGCAAAGTAAGATCCCACATGCTGCAGGGCAACTAAACCTGTGCGTTGCAAGGTTGAGCCCGAGTGCCACAACAAAAGGCCACGCATGTTGTGATGAAGATCCTACATGCCACAATTAGCATGCTATTCAAAGTCCTTCCAGGGAAGACACTGCAGCATCTACCAAACTGCCTCCATAAGTAGCCCTCATTGCAGTGAAAGCAAACTCCCAAAGGTTACATTTGGGCCAACTCACAGCCCAAAGTCCAAACAAAAATTTTAGAAGTTTATTCTTTTATATAAAGAAAGTATTTAAATTTTGAATCCTACCACAAAATATACTTGTAATTGTTTTAGTATAAAAAGCGTTTTTATCCTCAAATGTCTGGATAAAATTGGACAACCAAGGAAAATCTACCCTCTCCTTTATTCTGAATCATCAGGTACTCCTTGGCACAACATCTGTTACTCGAGTGCCTCCCCTCAGCTCCATCTCCCTTGGAGAAGAGCAGGCTTAGTCTATCAGCAGATGAACAAGGGCTGGGAAAACAGATGAGCTGCAGATATAAGAAGAGAAATGGGCCACAAGCTACAGTTTGAAATGACCAGGCGGTCATCCCCTTCAGACACTGAGGACTGGCCTGCTTGGACCTGACTACACGTTACTCTCTAAAAAGCTTTCAGACAAAAAATATCCCTAACCAAATGCAAGCATATCTAGGAGGGAAATTCACAGCATTTTTGACCCAGTAGTTGTGTGTATGTCTGCCTGCGTTTGCACTCGTGTGTATCCCCAAAGCAAAACAAATCTGATCTAAGCTGAGGGAGGCAGCCTGGCCTTGATCAGAAAGCACCCTGGGAAGTCAGCCGGTCCTCGCAGGCTAAGGATACCCATTTCCTCATTCCTGCCCACTTCCTCTGTTGCTTGCTCTCCCACCTCTGTCATCTGAGAATTCCATGGCAACTAAAGAGCTAGAGCTTCCCTATCAACAGAGTTACCTGCAATATAAGGAGAAGGCGGAGGGTTCTAGAATTGATGGGCAATGGGATGCATCATTTTAGACGGGGGTGGGGGGGGTGGGGCGCGGAGAATCCTATTCATTCTTTCCACTGTCAACTGAAGAGAGGCAGATACTCACTTTTCCTGAAAGCTGTGGGTTACTCAGGTCTCACACGCTCCCAACAGCTTACAGAAGACTTTCATCAATTTGGGAAGCACTTACAGTTGGGCAGATTGTTGAAAAGCAATAACCTCTTTGGTTCCAGAGTCTCCAGCTGGTCAAAGCCACGACCATAGAGTAAGACTGGGCCATTCGCAGGCTCAGTTCATGGATCTCACAATAATAACAGATTCCCATGTGCCAGGCATTGTACTGAAGCCATTAGCTCCACAAGGAGAGAAAGAGTAAGAGACCAGGAGAAAGGAGTAAGTTTCTTAAAAGGAGTAAAGAAAGAATTAAAAAAGCAAAGCGTGGGTGTTAGAGTCAGTTCCAGGGAATATTACTCAATCCTTTCTTTGTAACTCCTAAATCCAGCACAGCGCTTGGCACATGAACTCGATAAATAACTGCAGTGACCTCTGACATTCTAAGCTCCACACACTGCTCCAGAGGTCCTCTGCAAGGGGCGGCTGGATACGGGCGGTGTCTGCCTCCCGCTCGCCCGCCCGGAGCGAGTCCCGGCCGGCTCCACCCTGTGCCGGCGCCAGCACCTCCGCCTGGGCGCGGCGCCCGACCGGCCACCCCCGCGAGGCCCTCCAGAGCTGCCGCACCCCTTCTGGAGCCCAGGACCACCGGCCCGGGGCCCCCTTACCCCAGAGGCCGAGATGGGACGGCGCCCGTTCTCTGCTGCCACGGAGATCACAACCAGGCAGGGCCGGGCAGCGGGTCTTATCCCGGACGGACCCGCCCCGCTTCGGGGTGGAGACTGAGCCTAAGTTCCTGGTTGTCCCTCTGCTCACGAGACCGGAAAGTCCTCCGCGGGCGAAGCGCACCTGGAGTCCGGAGAGTTGGGGATGACGCTTCTGGCTCGTCCCCCGCCGGGATCCCAGATCGCCGGCCCCCCCGGGTTCCCGCGAGTCGGAGCAGTGGGAATCAGATCGCGGGTGCCCGGGCGCCCCTGCACTCCAGGAGGCCCGCACCCAGGGCCTCTCCTGCCTGCGCCCTGCTCCCACCGCGGCCGGGATTGCCGCTCAGAGTCAAAGCTTCCTCCCCGGGACACTGCACTTTCTCATGGCGAAGTGGAAAGTGGAACGGCACATTTACATTCCCGCGAATCTCCCAGTCGTTCCACTTCTCCCTTGAGAAAAACCGAGTTCCCTTTCTTGGGGAAGCTTTTGGGAATGGGAGTTTGGGGCAGTTCCAGAGCTTTCTGTCTTTACTCATAAATTACCTGGGTTCGCTGCTGGTCCGTAGCTCCAAGGTTCGGCCTTGAAGCCGAGCTCCCTACCCCTTGTTATACAGTCTTGTATGTTAGTATCTGCCTCTCCTACAGGACTCGAGCTTCTTGAAGACACTGACTGTGGTCATTGCACACACACCCAATACCATGCTGGCTCATGGCAGGTCCTCAGTGAATGCTTGCAAAATGAACCCATTGGGTATATAAGTAAATTCGGACTTTTATTTAACAGAAGGTAGGAAGCTTTGGTGGAGAAGGCAATGGCACCCCACTCCAGTACTCTTGCCCGGAAAATCGCATGGACGGAGGAGCCTGGTAGGCTGCAGACCATGGGGTCGCGAAGAGTCGGATACGACTGAGCGACTTCACTTTCACTTTTCCCTTTCATGCATTGGAGAAGGAAATGTTCTTGCCTGGAGAATCCCAGGGACGGGGAGCCTGGTGGGCCACCGTCTATGGGGTCGCACAGAGTCGGACACGACTGAAGCGACTTAGCAGCAGCAGCAGGAAGGTTTGGAGAGTGTGTTTTGTATCCAACAGATCTAATGACTGTTAGGACCCTTATAGCTGTAGAGGTAACGATAAATTATTTCCTGAAGAGGCAGCTAAAGAGGGTGACTTAATATGGTTAAAGGCATGGGTTTTGGAACCACACTGATTTGGATTCCACCCCCACCTCTGCTTGATACTCTGAAGTTTCTGAACTTCAGTTTATGAACTAACGTGGAAGAAACTAAATTAACAAGACAAACAGTGGAAAAAGAATGAAAAAAGGTTAATTCATTTTCTCAGAGGGATTAGAAAGACTACTTATTCCTTAAAAAGTAAAAAATAAAAGGTTAGAAATTGAACAGATGCACCCTGCCAAGATCACCTTTACTAGGCAGGTGTACCCAACTCACAGCGGCCCTTTTCTTTCCCATGACTGCCCTCATGCCGGGTTGGGAAGCCACAGTCGGTGCTAACTTTATAGGATACCAAAGGCCAAGGACTGATCAATGAGAGCCTTCCTATTCCAGAGCTCCCATGGGCTTAGCCTGAGGCTAAATTTCTGCAGAAACCACTCCTGTGTTGTTTTTCCCTTTGTGCAATCCTGTTTGACTCATAGGTTTTCCTGAGAATATCCCCTCACAAAGCACTTACACAAGAATCTATATCTTGGGCTTTGCTTCTAGGCCACCTGAGCTTCAAGTATTTTATTTTATTTTATTAAAAATTTTATGAAAAAAACATTTTATGAGTATTTAAAAATTAGTATAATCATTGAAATTAAAGACTCAAAGAAGCCTTTAAATTAAGGACAGCAGGGGACTTCACTGGTGGTCCAGTGGCTAAGACTCCACACTCCCAATGCAGGAGCTAGATCCTCTAGATCCCCATGCCCACTCCAACCCCACTCCTCCTACCCCTTCCCACATCCCCTCACTTCCCATTGCAAGTAAAATCCACATGGCACAATGAAGATCTGGAGTGTCGCAACTAAGACCCAGCATAGTCAAATAAAGTAACTGATTAAAGATAGAATGAGCACATGCATTGCCTCCTTTGAAATCTGACACAAGCAATAGTAGATTTTTTTTAAAAGAGTGAACTATGCCATTTGTACCAACATGAATGGACCTAGAGATTATCATACTAAGTGAAATCAGAAAGAAAAGACAGACATAATATCACTTATATGTGAAATCTAAAATATGATATCAATGAACATAGCTAAAAAACAGAAAACAGACTCACAGAGAACAGACATTTGGCTGTCAAGTGGAAAGAGTTTGGGAGAGGGAAGGATTGGAAGTTTGGAATTAGGAGATGTGAACTATTAGATATAAATAAGATGGATAAACAACAAGGTCCTACTATATAGCATAAAGGACTATATTCAATATCCTGTCTGTAATAAACCATAATGGAAACAATATGAAAAAGAATATGCATATGTATAACTGAATCACTTTGCTGTTCAACAGAAATTAACACAACATTGTAAGTCAAATGTACTTAAATCATTTTTTTTAAATAGTAGATTTAAGAAAACTCACAAATCAAAAGAGGGAAAATAATTAACTTTTGGAAACTGGAAAGCAGATACTGCAGGTAATAATTGACTTAGCAGACCCGAGAAAACTGACTCCTAAGCCAGGAGTAGGGAAAGCCAAGAAGCAACATGATTTTATAGATTTACCCAGGATAACCCAGTTATTGCTGCACCAGGTCCTTCTAAAAGTAGGTATGTAATTAAGACAAAAAACAGGAGGATTTTCCTAAGTACGTACTGGAAGCAATGAATCTCCTCCACATACTTCCCAATACGACACAGTTGCCACTGCTCTCTCCCACTTGGGTGGAAAATTGGAAACATTTTCTGGAGGGATAAAGCAGAGGATCTCTGGAATGGGGCATACAAGGTATAGTCAAGATGTTCTGGTTATCTAAGGCTGACAAATAAACTACACAGATTTTGATGACTAAAATCGATGGCCATTTTCTTACATCTCATGATTTTGTAGGTCTGAATTTGGACAGGCCTTGGCAGTTCCTCTGTTTTGTGTGACATCAACAGAAGTCACTTGGCCTCACATGAGTCAGAATCAGATCATATCAGATCAGATCAGTCACTCAGTCGTGTCTGACTCTTTGCGACCCCATAAATCGCAGCACGCCAGGCCTCCCTGTCCATCACCAACTCCCGGCCAACTTCACTCAGACTCACGGCCATCGAGTCAGTGATGCCATTCAGCCATCTCATCCTCTGTCGTCCCCTTCTCCTCTTGCCCCCAATTGCTCCCAGCATCAGAGTCTTTTCCAATGAGTCAACTCTTCACATGAGGTGGCCAAAGTACTGGAGTTTCAGCTTTAGCATCATTCCTTCCAAAGAAATCCCAGGGCTGATCTCCTTCAGAATGGACTGGTTGGATCTCCTTGCAGTCCAAGGGACTCTCAAGAGTCTTCTCCAACACCACAGTTCAAAAGCATCATTCTTCGGTGCTCAGCCTTCTTCACAGTCCAACTCTCACATCCATACATGACCACAGGAAAAACCATAGCCTTGACTAGACGAATCTTTGTTGGCAAAGTAATGTCTCTGCTTTTGAATATGCTATCTAGGTTGGTCATAACTTTCTTTCCAAGGAGTAAGCGTCTTTTAATTTCATGGCTGCAGTCACCATCTGCAGTGATTTTGGAGCCCCCCAAAAATAAAGTCTGACACTGTTTCCACTGTTTCTCCATCTATTTCCCATGAAGTGATGGGACCAGATGCCGTGATCTTCGTTTTCTGAATGTTGAGCTTTAAGCCAACTGTTTCACTCTCCACTTTCACTTTCATCAAGAGGCTTTTGAGCTCCTCTTCACTTTCTTCCATAAGGGTGGTGTCCTCTGCATATCTGAGGTTATTGATATTTCTCCCAGCAATCTTAATCCCAGTTTGTGTTTCTTCCAGTCCAGCGTTTCTCATGATGTACTCTGCATATAAGTTAAATAAGCAGGGTGACAATATACAACCTTGTCTTACTCCTTTTCGTATTTGGAACCAGTCTGTTGTTCCATGTCCAGTTCTAACTGTTGCTTCCTGACCTGCATACAAATTTCTCAAGAGGCAGATCAGGTGACCTGGTATTCCCATCTCTTTCAGAATTTTCCACAGTTGATTGTGATCCACATAGTCAAAGGCTTTGGCATAGTCAATAAATCAGAAATAGATGTTTTTCTGGAACTCTCTTGCTTTTCCATGATCCAGCGGATGTTGGCACTTTGATCTCTGGTTCCTCTGCCTTTTCTAAAACCAGCTTGAACATCAAGAAGTTCACAGTTCACATATTGCTGAAGCCTGACTTGGAGAATTTTGAGCATTACTTTACTAGCATGTGAGATGAGTGCAATTGTGCGGTAGTTTGAGCATTCTTTGGCATTGCCTTTCTTTGGGATTGGAATGAAAACTGACCTTTTCCAGTCCTGTGGCCACTGCTGAGTTTTCCACATTTTCTGGCAGATTGAGTGCAGCACTTTCATAGCATCATCTTTCAGGATTTGGAATAGCTCAACTGGAATTCCATCACCTCCACTAGCTTTGTTCATAGTGATGCTTTCTAAGGCCCACTTGACTTCACATTCCAGGATGTCTGGCTCTAGGTGAGTGATCACACCATCGTGATTATCTGGGTCGTGAAGATCTTTTTTGTACAGTTCTTCTGTGTATTCTTGCCATCTCTTCTTAATATCTTCTGGTTCTGTTAGGTCCATGCCATTTCTGTCCTTTATCGAGCTCATCTTTGCATGAAATATTCCTTTGGTATCTCTGATTTTCTTGAAGAGATCCCTAGTCTTTCCCATTCTGTTGTTTTCCTCTATTTCTTTGCATTGATCGCTGAAGAAGGCTTTCTTATCTCTTCTTGCTATTCTTTGGAACTCTGCATTCAGATGTTTATATCTTTCCTTTTCTCCTTTGCCTTTTGCTTCTCTTCTTTTCACAGCTATTTGTAAGGCCTCCCCAGACAGCCATTTTGCTTTTTTGCATTTCTTTTCTATCGGAATGGTCTTGATCCCTGTCTCCTGTACAATGTCACGAACCTCATTCCATAGTTCATCAGGCACTCTATCTATCAGATCTAGGCCCTTAAATCTATTTCTCACTTCCACTGTATAATCATAAGGGATTTGATTTAGGTCATACCTGAATGGTCTAGTGGTTTTCCCTACTTTCTTCAATTTAAGTCTGAATTTGGCAATAAGGAGTTCATGGTCTGAGCCACAGTCAGCTCCCGGTCTTGTTTTTGCTGACTGTATAGAGCTTCTCCATCTTTGGCTGCAAAGAATATAATCAATCTGATTTCGGTGTTGACCATCTAGTGATGTCCATGTATAAAGTCTTCTCTTGTGTTGTTGGAAGAGGGGGTTTGTTATGACCAGTGCATAGTTATTATCAAAAAGACAACAAGTAACAGTGAGGATGTGGAGAAAAGGGAACTTCTGCACTGTGGGCGGGAATGTAAATTGGTGCAGCCACTATAAAAAACAGCATGGAGATTCCCCAAAAATTAAAAATAGAACCACTGTATGACCCAGCAATTCCACCTCTGGCTAATTATCCAAAGGAAACAAAAGCACTAATTAGAAAAGATATATTCACCTCTATGCTCCTTGCAGCACTATTTATAATAGCCAAGATATGAAAGCAACCCAAGTACCCATCAAGAGATAAATGAATAAATTATATATATATATATATATGTATATACACACACATACATGGGCTTTCCAGTTGGTACAGTGGAAACGAATACATCTGCCAATGCAGGAGACATAAGAGATGCGGGTTCAATCGTTGGGTGTCAGGAAGATCCCATGGAGAAGAAAACAGCAACCCACTCCAGTATTCTTGCCTGGGAAATCCCATGGACAGAGAAGCCTGGCAGGCTACAGTCCATGGAGTCACAAAGAGTTGGACATGACGGAGTGCACACACACACACACACACACACACACACACACACATACTTATATAAGATTTCATTCACATGTGGACTCTAAAAGACAAAACAAATGAACAAAGATAACCAAACAGAAA
Source organism: Bos mutus (assembly GCF_027580195.1). Classification (NCBI taxonomy): domain Eukaryota; kingdom Metazoa; phylum Chordata; class Mammalia; order Artiodactyla; family Bovidae; genus Bos; species Bos mutus. The sequence continues at coordinate 38,685,220 of NC_091627.1, forward strand.
CAGAGCCATAGATACAGAGAACAAACAGCTGTTTGCAGTGGGGGAAGGGGTGGGGGAAGGAGAGAAGTGGATGAGGGAGGTTGCTGCTGCTGCTGCTAAGTCGCTTCAGTCGTGTCTGACTCTGTGCGACCTCATGGATGGCAGCCCGCCAGGCTCCGCCATCCCTGGGATTCTCCAGGCAACAACACTGGAGTGGGTTGCCATTTCCTTCTCCAATGCATGAAAGTGAAAGGTGAAAGTGAAGTCACTCAGTCATGTCTGACTCTTAGCAACCCCATGGACTGCAGCCTACCAGGCTCCTCCATCCATGGGATTTTCCAAGCAAGAGTACTGGAGTGGGGTGCCATTGCCTTCTCTGATGAGGGAGGTTAAGAGGTACAAACATTCAGTTACAAAATAACTGAGTCACAGGTGTGAAGTGAGTCGCATTGTGGGGAATACAATCAATAATATGTAATATATTTTTATGGTGACATAGGACAGCTAGGCTTATCATGGCAATCATTTTGAAATGTATAGAAATATCAAATCATTATGTTATGTACCAGGAACTTTTATATAAATGTGTGTGTGTACATGTGCATATGTGTGTGTGTGCATGTATATATATGTGTATGTGTGTGTGTGTTTAAAATATACACCAGACAAGACTTTTTAGAAAGCTCACTTGGTAGTATTCAGCTGGCAGATGGGCCAGTCTGAAGGATTCACTCACATGTCTGGCACCATGGCAAGATGAACTGGAAGGCTGATCTCAGCTGGCACTGTCCATCAGAACACATACATGCCCTCTCCACATGGCAGTATCAGGATGGTCAGCTTTCCTACGGAGGTTCAGGGCAAGATACCCAAAAAGGATACTCCCAGAAATCCAAGCAAAAGTTCCTGGGCTTCTTATTACCTAGGCTGGGCAGCTCTTGAATGTTATGTCTATTGCATTCTATAGCTCATGGAAGTCACTAAGGCCAGCCCAGATTCAAAGAAATCGAATTGGGTTTCATTCCTGAATGAGGGATTAGCAAAAAAAATTGTACTCACCTTTAATCTACCACACAAGGATAGGAGAATGGTACTGAAATTGAAGATCTATTAATACATGAAACCTAACATAATGAATATTGAGCTGCTCAGTATTCTTCCTTCACTTGACTCCTACAACACTGGCAACCAAGATGAAGAGTTTGAAATATTCTTCTCTGGGGAAGAGTGAAGACCTAAGAGACTGTCATCAGTTATTTAATGAAAACTAGAGCTACCCTTCAGTAAATTCACCGTCGTCGAACCCTACTCCTTATACAGGCATACAGAGCTTCCAGGGAGCTTTTTATTTTAATTTAAATTTTTTGATTTTTATTTTTCTTCTAGCTTTATTAAGGTATAATTGAAATACAACACTGTATAAGTTTAAGGTGCACAGTGTAATGATTTGACTCACATCCATCATTAAATGATTACCACAATAAGTTAGTGAGGATCCATCATCTCATACAGATACAAAATTAAAGAAATAGAAAAAAACGCTTTGTGTGATGAGCATTCTTAGGATTTACTCTCAACGACTTCCATGTGAAACACATATCAGTGTTGACTATATTTATCTTATTGTAGATTACATCCCTAGTACTTATCTATCTTATAACTGGAAGTCTGCAGTACCTTTTGACTGCCTTCATCCACTTATTTCTACCAACCCACCTCCAAACTCTGGTACCCACAGATTTGATTGTTTTTTCTGTGAGTTTGTATGCTTTTTTGTTTTTGAAATATAACTGACCTCCAACACTGTTAGTTCCTATTACAAAATGCAGTGATTTTTCTGTAAATATCAAAATGATCACCATAAGCCTAGCTATGATATGTTGTAATACTAAGATATTACTTAGATATTGACTATATTCTGCACACTTTCATACCCATGACTCATTTATTTTGCAACTGGAAGTCTGTTCCTTTTAATCTCCCTCATCTGTTTCTTTCCAGCCCCATTCCCTCTGGTGACCACTTGTTTGTTCTCTATAATTCTGTTTCCATTTTGCTATGTTTGTTCATTTGTTTTGCTTTTTTAGATTCCAAATATAAGTGAAATCATACCGTACTTGTCTTTCTCTGTCTGACTTATTTCACTTTAACACAGTACACTCTAGGTCCATCCATGTTAAAAATGGAAAATTTTCATTCTTTTTTTTTCCAGGTAGCATTTTACACCTCAGTCTTAGGGTTGCTGGATAAAATACAGGATACTTAGTCCCTTAGGATACTTGACTGCAAGGAAATCAAACCAGTCCATCCTAAAGGAAATCAGTCCTGAATATTCATTGGAAGGACGGATGCTGAAGCTGAAGCTCCAATACTTTGGCCACCTGATGTGAAGAACTAACTCACTGGAAAAGACCGTGATGCTGGGGAAAATTGAAGGTAGGAGGAGAAGGGGATGACAGAGGATGAGACTGTTGGATGGCATCACCAGCTGGATGGACATGAGTTTGAGCAAGATCCGGGAGTTGGTGATGGACAGGGAAGCCTAGTGTACTGCAGTCCATGAGGTCGCAAAGAGTCGGACACGACTGAGTGACTGAACTGAACTGACTTAAAGTGGAATTTCAAATAAACAGCAAAGGATTTTTTATTAAACTACAAAATACTTAAATAAGTATGCCCTAAATGTTGCATGAGATATATTTATACTAAAAATTATTTATTGTTTATCTAAAATTCAAAGTTAACTAAGTGTCCTGTTTTGTTTTGCTAAGTTTGACACTATTAAGTAAGAGCAAACAGTCAAACGGCATCAGAATTTAAGGGAAGGATCTCATATGAAACAGAACAGGAAAAAAGAAACTTGGAAGAAACAGATATAGGAAGAGATGAAAATTTTGAAAAATCTTTCATTGATCTCCTTTGAGAAATAAAAATAGAATAGAAATAGAATAGATTCTCTGAAAAATGAACACTCAGAGAACCAAATAGAAGTCAAGTTAAAAATATAGCAAAATTTAAAACTTGGTAAAATAGTAGAAAGATGGGGCTTTCCTGATGGCTCAGATGATAAAGAATATGCCTGCAGTACAGGAGACCCAGGTTCAATCCCTGGGGTGGGAAGGTCTCCTGGAGAAGAAAATGGCTACCCACTTCAGCATTCTTGCTTGGAGAATTCCATGGACAGAGGAGCCTGGCAGTCTGCAATCCATGGGGTTGCAAAGAGTCAGACATGACTGGTTGACTAAACACTTTTACTTTCACAACACAAAGTTGAAGAAATGTCCTAAAATGTAAAGACAGAAGGCAAAAAGAAGAGAAGGATGTAAGAAAGGATAAGAAAATTCAAAAGCCAGCCCAGGATTCCTGGGAAACAGAGGGGAAGAAATCAATTAAGTATTAATAATTTAATCATATATATTTAGAACTGAAGGGCATGATTTTCCACATTGAAAGTGCTCATTGACTCTAGCAAAATGTACAAAACCACACCCACACCTAGGCACACCATGACAAAATTTCACAAGACTGGGTACACTGAATGCTGCTGCTGCTGCTAAGTCGCTTCAGTCGTGTCCGACTCTCTGCGACCCCATTGACGGCAGCCCACCAGGCTCCACCGTCCTTAGGATTCTCCAGGCAAGAACACTGGAGTGGGTTGCCATTTCCCTCTCCAATGCATGAAAGTGAAAAGTGAAAGGGAAGTCGCTGAGTCCTGTCTGACTTTTCTCGACCCCATGGACTGCAGCCCACCAGGCTTCTCCGTCCATGGGACTTTCCAGGCAAGAGTACTGGAGTGGGGTGCCATTGCCTTCTCTGGGGTACATTGAGTAGATCTTTCCAAAGGGAAAAATGAAGTTGCGTACAAAGGATCAAGAACCAGAATGGCATCAGATTTCTCCCTAGCAACACATGAAACTGGAAGACAATGGAATAATGTATTTGCAGTTCTGGGAGAAAATTTCTTCCAGTATAGAGTCTTTGCCCAGCCAAACTATCAGTCAAGTGTGGGGGTAAATAAAGATATTTTCAGACATGTAAGATATTTAAAAAATTTTTATTTCCCAAGAAACTTTTCTTAAAAAGCTTTCAGATGACATGTTCCAACAAAACAAGGAGATAAACCAAGAATTTTTTTTTTTTAATAAATAGCAGAATGGGCAATTGAAAATTGAATGGCGGGGAAGGACAGTTAGTTAACATGATAGTTTTTGAGTCTCATTTTCTTAAATTGTAGAGTATTATCTAACATTTATATAAGTACTTACAATTGCAGGCAGATTCAGATGAGTAAACATCTGAGCTACCAAGGAAACCCTTAGATATAATGTTTTAGCTTGCATGGAGTGTCAATATTACTATGGATGGCATACAGTCATTTACAAAATTGTATTAAACTTCCTGTGGCCGGTTGCATTTTTCAAAATCAGTTGAAATAGTATATTCAGTCTCTTGTGCTCTTCCAACCCCACCCTCCTTACCTAGTCAAAAGATGGCATCTTTGTTCCTATTCTTTGGACCTGAGTGGACTTCTTGGGTGAGCTTCTATAACTGCACAAGAAAGTAATGCTTTTGAAGCTGGCTCTTAAAAATTGATACAGCTTCCATCTAGTTCCCTTACTCAGAGCATATGCCTGCGGACCCCTGAAGTACAGGTGCCCCAAAGTCACCATGCTGTGGAGACCACACAGCAGATGACATGTACGCAGAGAATGTCAGAGGAACCCCAGCTGTTTCAGCCCCAGCAGTTTGAACATTCCCAGACTCAATGGCAAATGTGCTAATGAGGAAAACAGATGACCCCTGCATCATCCCTGCCTCATGGCAACCAGGTGAGAGACCCTGAGTGAGAACCACCTAGCGGAGCCAAGCCCATCTCCAGATTCCTGAGAGACGACAATAGTATATGATTATCACTGCTTCATATCATCAACATTGGGGTGTTATTTCATGTCACAATAGATTACCAGAACACTTCTAGATAGAAGTGTGGGGGCGTCTAGCCCAGACTTCTGAATATCCCTCCCCAGTACTCACTGAAATGGCCCACAGCACATAGAGGAGAAATTTTTACCCTGAGTGGCAAGCTCCTCTCTGATAGCCAGTCTGGCTGCTGGCTCAGAAGGAGGTGAAGACAAAGGCAAGATAACCTTCAGCCCTTTGGGGCAGTGGCTTTGCAAAACATTAAGAAGAAACCTTGCAGGAGTGACATTCCTTGCCAGATGGCTCTCTTCACAATCTTTATAGGCTGCTGGAAGGTAATCGATCGTCCAGCCTAAGATATTAGAAGAAGATTCCAAGGGCATCCAAATAGACAGGCAGGGAGCCAAGAAGAATTAGCTCATCCTCTTTGGGAACAAATGCAAAGCATGTATTAATCTTTTAACATTCAAGGATGAGTAAGCATAAAATAGGATATAAAACCATGAAAAAATTCTGGAACATAGAAAAGAGCATCTAAGAGACAGAAGAAGAAACTAATTTTTCAAGTTTTACAATACGAAGCAGAAGTAAGTTTGAAACTGTTTCTTCTATAACTTTGATAGACTGAACAGAACAAAAAACTATAGACGGGATCGGAGTATAATATTATTTGTGAGGTAGAATAAATAGTTATGAACTAGATTGGATTATTCCATATTCTAGAGAGAAAAGAGTTTTTTACAATCATCTACTGAATAGTCACAAAAACTGACAAGATATTTTTCTGCAAAGAAAACCTCATAAAATTTCAAAATGAAAATAGCATCTCTGGACTTGCCTGGTGGTTCAGTGGTTAAGAATCTGCCTACCAATGCAGGGACATAAGTTCAGTTTCTGGTCCAAGAAGATTCCACATGCTTCAGGACAGCTAAGCCCACACACCACAATTACTCAGCCGGCGTGCCTCAACTACTGAAACCCATGGGCCCTACAGCCCGTGCTCTGTAAGAAGAGAAACCACCTCAATGAGAAGTCTGTACACCGAAACTAGAGAGTAGCCCCCACTTGCTCCAACTAGAGAAAATCCACGAGCAATGAAGACCCAAAGCACCCCAAAATAAAAATTAATTTATTAATTTAAAGAATAGCATCTCTGTCCCTACTGTTTGGACTTGAGTGGACCAGCTATGGAGAAGGCAATGGCACCCCACTCCAGTACTCTTGCCTGGAAAATCCCATGGGCGGAGGAGCCTGGTAGGCTGCAGTCCATGGGGTCTCGAAGAGTCGGACACGACTGAGCGACTTCACTTTCACTTTTCACTGAAAAGTGCATTGGAGAGGAAATGGCAACCCACTCCAGTGTTCTTGCCTGGAGAATCCCAGGGACGGGGGAACCTGGTGGGCTGCCGTCTATGGGGTCCCACAGAGTCGGACACAACTGAAGCGACTTAGCAGGACCAGCTATACCACTTCTTAGCTGATGACCTTAAGAAAATCAATTATTTTTTCTGTGCCTTGGTTTTCTTATTTGTAGAATAGGGATAATAACAGTATCTATCTTATAGGTGCTACTTTATAATAATTAAATGATATATATATGTATATACATATAGAGTTTTTGGCTCATTGTAATTCTATATTATCGTTAACTGTTTTCTGATCAGAGTTAATAAACTTAAAATTCAATAACAAAACTTTGAACTAATTCCTTTTTTAAGCCAATAGTGTTTACTATCAACTAATTGTACAAATACCATGTTTGGGGGCTCTTAAGGAAACTAACTTTGATACCATCCTTCAAAATATTGATAGAATTTGATACCATCCTTCTCAATCATCTCCTAGAATCCACTGATATCAAAGAAAAATCTGATATCCAAATGCTTCTTATTTCTTTGTAAGTAATCTGGTTTTTCTCCCAAGAAAGAGCTCTTTCCTTTGAAGGGCATGTTTAGAGCAAAACTTGTTTTGCTTGTCCTGGTTGGCACTCTTAGATCTATTCACTATGAAGACTGAAATCTTTTCCAAATTCAGAAAAGTTCGTCTATATTACGTATCTCTTCCTTCTTCTCCTTTCTTTCATTCTGGAGTTCCTATCTGATGCTGTGGGAGCTTCTGCCTTATCCTCCAGGTCACTTACCCTTTCTTTCATTGGTTTTTCTTTTCATTTTGGTCCTTTAGCTCTGAGTTTGAGAGAACTCTTAGGATTACTCTGAAGTCCCCTGATTGCACTTTCAGTGTGTCCATTCTACTCAGCCCATCTACCTACCAATTTTGAAAAAATATACCTTTGATTTTTATCAAAGTTGCAAAGGCACATAGTTTTAAGAGACACAAGTAGTTCTAAAAAGTTTGTTACAAAAAGAACAGCAATTTTTCATTTCCTCTCTCTTCCATGTTTCTACCAGGCAACTAGTGCTTCTTTAGGCACAAACTCATCTGGGGCCATAGAATCCACTGATTCTGAGGTTATTTAGTAGTATGTCCCAATCACAAGTCATAGCAGTGTATTAGGTTTGCTAAAATAACATCTATGCCAGGTTTCCAAGAGGGAGTCTCAATAAAGAAAAGTAGCATTTTCCAATTTGAAAAGATACATGCACCTCCACCTTTATTACAGTATTATTTACAATTGCCAAGATATGGAAACAACTTAGGTGTTCATCGGCAGATGAACAGATAAAGAAGATGTATATACATGCAATGGAAGATTACTCAGCCATAAAAAGAATGAAATCTTGCAACAACATGGATGGGCCTTGAAGGCATTATGTGAAGTGAAATAATTCAGACAGAGAAAGATAAATACCATACAATCTCACTTATACGGGTATACGGAATCTAAAAAACAAACAACAGCAACAAAAACCCGTCTCACAGATACAGAGAAGAGACGGTGGTTGCCAGAGGAGGATGCGTAGGGAGGAATGTGTCAAAGCGGCAAAGTGTGTCAAAAGCTACAGACTTCCAGCTATAAAATAAATGGGTCATGGGAATGTAGTGTACAGAATGGTGATTGTAGTTAATAACATTGTATAACATATTGGAAAGTTGCTAAGAAAATAGATTTTAAAAGTCCTTTTTTCAGGAAAGGAAATTTCTGTAACTGCCTGGTGATAGATGTTAACTAGACTTATTGTGGTGAGCATGTCACAGTGTATACAAATATTGAATCATTATGCTGTACACCTGAAAATAATATGTCATGTGTCAATTATACCTCAATCTAAAAATAAAATAAAGCTAAAAAGATAAGAAAATCTGTGTTTCCAATCTGCTAAATTGAGAGTGAGGGAAAGAACAATGATAAAGAGATAGACAGGAAGACAGGTCTGCTTGGGGACAGCCCCTGTCCAATGGCAGTGACAGTTCTCCCTTCAATGCTTAACACTGGTTTTCCCTTTTCCCCCTGGTAATCTCAGATGGTAAAGCGTCTGTCCACAATGTGGGAGACCCAGGTTCGATCCCTGGGTCGGGAAGATCCCCTGGAGAAGGAAATGGCAGCCCACTCCAGTATTCTTACAGTCCATGGGATCACAAAGAGTTGGACATGACTGAGTGACCTCTTTTCCTTCCCTTTCCCTTTTCCCCCACCTCGTCAAGCCTGAGCCAGCAGATCACTGCCTCCATGGAGGAGGCAGCACTACAACTACAACTTGCTTCACTTCTGGCCTTGGTGCCTAAGAAATTTAAGGTACAACATGGCAGCAGATGAGCAGCCTGCCTAGATTAGTATGATTTTTTAATTAGGTGCTCTTTGGTACTGTAGTAATCTTTACTCAGTGAATGCTTTTGGTGTTTAGAAAGAGGTATTGCCCAATTTATCTCACTTTTAGATACTAGGATCTCAGAAATTTATGTTTACAAAACACACATCATAAACAATGGCAATGAATCCTCTATGAACCTCACTCCCCATCAGAAGATAGTCTGTTGCTGCTGCTGCTAAGTCGCTTCAGTCGTGTCCCGACTCTGTGGAACCCCATAGATGGAAGCCAACTAGGCTCCCCCATCCCTCGGATTCTCCAGGCAAGAGTACTGGAGTGGGTTGCCATTTCCTTCTCCAATGCATGAAAGTGAAAAGTGAAAGTGAAGTCCCTCGGCTGTGTCCGACTCTTAGTCTAATCCTACTGAAAGTGAATCAAAGAAAAACCTGCAGTATTTGCCATTTTCCCTTCCCCATGCCCCAGAAGAGGAATGTCTTTTCTTCTCCAAAACCTGTTTTGTTACCGTGAGTTGCTGCAGCTCAACAAAAAGAGAAAGTTGATTTGACCACAGAGACGGTAATCATTTGCATTACATCAATATAAACTTTAGCAAAGTTTGACAATCAAATAACAATGCATTTGCAGATCTCTGGCTCCAGGGAAGTGCCCACTTTCACCTTTCACCCCACTCAGAAGCCTGGCAGCTGATGAGGAAAGTAATTTTCCTTCAAGATTGTTGACCTTTTTTGTAAACAAACAAAAAAATCTGCTCTTTCGGCTTGTATTTTTCCTGCTGCTGTCCTGCAGGTTACATATACGCCTCATAAAATCAAACCATCATTACGAAAATTAGCTCTGATCATAGGAATCAACATGGTCTCATTTGTTTTTGCAAATACCCCAGGTGACTGTGGACAGACCTGAAGTGACTGCAAGTAAGTTAGCTATCACAAAACACAGCAGTTGCAAATAACATAGGGTGAGGTACCGTGATAATCTATCTTTTCTATACAGTTGTCTCTTGGTATCATCCATGGGGAATTGGTACCAGGACCTCTACAAGATACCCAAATCCATGGATTCTGAAATTCCTTGTATAAAATGGCATAGTACAAAATACAAGACGGGGAGTGGCCAAGATGACAGAGGAGGAAGACCCTGAGCTCACCTCCTCCCATGGACACATCAAAATTACTATTTACAGAGTACTACTGATGAGAAAGAATGGAATCTATCAGAAAAGATCTTCCACAACTAAAGATACAAAGAAGGAACCACAACAAGATGGCTAAGAAGGGTGGAGACATGGTACAGTCAAGCCCTGTACCCCCAGGTAACCAACTCACAAATGAAAAGATAATTAGAATTGCAGAAGTTCTCCCCAAGGAGCTCATGGTTTGATCTCCACATTGGGCTCCCCAGCTCAGGGGTCCTGCACCAGGAAGATGAGTCCCCAGAGTATCTGGTTTTGAAAGCCAGTGGGACTCACTTTCAGGAGAGCCAGAGGGCTGCAGGAAATAGAGACTCCAATCTTAAAGGGTGCACACAAAATTTCACATGCTCTGGGACCCAGGGCAGGCATAGTAATTTGAAACGAGCCTGGGTCAGACTACCTACTGATCCTGGAGAGCCTCACAGAGAGGCAGGAGACAACTCGAGCTCACTCTGGGGTCATAGACGTTTTGGGAGAACTCTGATAATATGATCCTTAAGTCAGTGTGGTACTCACACAAAGACAAATAGATAAACGGAACAGAAGAGAGAGAGCAGAAGTAGATCATCACGCACACAGTCACCTGATTTATAACCGAGATAGCAGTGCAGTGAGGAAAGGACTTTTCCATAAGTGGTGATGGGTCAATTTAGATCATGACAAAATAATGAATCTTGATAATTAATAAAAGAGAATCAACTCCATGTAAATTGTAGGTTCAAACATGAAAGAATAAAACAATCAAGAGTCCATGAGTTGCAATTACTGAAAGCCATGTACCCTAGAGCCTGTGCTCCACAAGAGAAGTCACTGCCGTGAGAAGCCCCCACTCCCTGCAACTAGAGAAAGACCCACACAGCAACAAAGACCCAGCAGAGCCAAAAATATATAAGCAAATGAATAAAAATAAAATAAAATTATAAAATAAATGAGAAGACTAATCCTATCAAATATTGTCAAACCAGAGGCACTACTCCTTTTCTACACTGCTGATGGTAGGTAGTACACCCACACTGGAAAACAGCTCGGCAGCATCCATTTAAGCTGAACGAATGGAGAGCCCATGACCCAGCAATGTGTAGGTAATATGCATCAAGAGATATTTTCAAAAATTATATAGCAGCACGGTTTATAATAGCCAGTAACTGGAAACAGTGTATGTGTCCATCAGTAGTGGAATGGATGAATAAATTGTGGTATGGTGACCCAACAGCAAGAGCAAGAACAAATTACAGCAAAACAGCATAAATGTCTTTCTCGAAGAAAACATTGAGTGATAAGAGGCATAGAGGATGGACTTGTGATTTCCAAGGGGGCAGGTGGAGTGGGGGAAGGAACGGATTGGGAGTTTGGGGTTAGCAACTGCAAACTATTATGTATAGAATGGATAAACAACAAGGCCCCACTATATAGCACAGGGAACTATATTCACTATCCTATGATAAGCCATAATTGAGAAGACTATACAAGAATATGCATTAAAAAATTAAAAATAAAGTCCTGAGTGATAGAAGCCAGGCCCATATCAGTACCTAATCTGACTATATTTAGATGGAAAGTCCAAAAGCAGATACAATTCATCAGTGTTCTTATAAATCAGGGTAATAAAGAGACTAGAAGGGCTTCTGGGCCTCTGGTAATTGTCACTTGATCTGAGAGTTGATTACATGGTATGTTCACAAATTCATTGAGCTCTGCACGTTCCCATATGTAGGCTATGCTTCCATAAAATGTTTAAAATAAAGAAATCGTCTCTCAGTAGAAATCACTGCATTTCCCTAACAGACTAATACTGTCACAGCCAGGGCAGACTGACAAACGAATTTAAACTCCTGCGCTGATGAATGTTTTGATTGGTTCTTCTGGAAAAATTAATTTCAAAATTAATCAGTGGTCTCACTGAACACTTTTGATAATTTTCTTGGCTGTAGCCCAACCAATGAATAGCAAAAGAACTTTAGGAGAACCGAATAATGAAGCAATGACTACATTTTAAAGAATTTCATATTTCACATATTTACGTATCTGGAAGAAAACTGTTACAAAAACAGCTGGGTAAATGAAATAATTCTTAAATGCCATTTCTTTCTTAATAATAAATACCAGGAAAACACAAAATCATAAGGTTGTGAGTAATTAAGAGTTCTATTTAGCTTCTAATAATGCATGTTAACCTCCAGGCCACATACTCTCCATTCAACCCACTGTTTGTGCTCCCCTAGGCCTTGAGTCTTCTTCAGGCCTTGGGGATTGATTTTGAAGGCAGACAAGAGACCTTACCACCGTTATGGAAACGTTGTACGTCCCAACTGGAGTGGTGGTTACACTGGCATATACATTTATTAAAACACACTGGACACTACAGTTAAAAATTGCACCTTTAAGTGGGGGGGATGGGAGAGATAAATTAGGGGTTTAGGATTAACATATACACAATACTTTATATAAAATAGGCAAACAGCAAGGACCTACTGTATAGCACAGGGAACTATATTTAGTATCTTACAGTAATCTATAATGGAAAAGAATCTGAAAAAGAATCTATCTATTTATATATGTACAGGCTTCCCTGGTTGCTCAGATGGTAAAGAATCTGCCTGCAAGGCAGGAGACCCAGGTTCGATTCCTGGGGCAGCAAGAGCCCTTGGAGAAGGGAATGGCTACCCACTTCAGTATTCATGCCTGGAGAATTTCCTGGACAGAGGAGCTTGGTGGGCTACACAGTCCATGGGGTAGCAAAGAGTCAGATACGACTGAGTGACTAACAATTTCTTTCATATCTATATATGTATAACTGAATCATTTTGTTGTACATTTGAAACTAACACAATATTGTAAATGAACTACAATCCAATAAAAAAGCACAATCAAAATTTGAATAAAAATTTTCCCTTTAAAAATTTTGTGCTTTTAAGTATAATGTAAATTATGCTGCAATTAAAAAAGAAGAAAGCTTAAAATTAATAGCCATTGGTTGTCCAGAGTTAGAATTTACGAAACCGATACCCAGTGGTGTTATCAATAAAGTCTCCTAGTATTTTCCAGAAATACTAGCTGTCAGGGAGTTGGGTTCCCTATGGCTTGTCCTGTGCCTCCCGGATTTGAACATTTGCAGATGGAAACAGAATCAGGTGAACAAGAAAAAGAGAAGGGGCTCTGTATGAGCTGGGTGAGTGCTGTGAAACTGCTATTCCAGTTAATAAAATTACATGACAGGATGATAAGGCATTTCTGAAACACATAATAAAAAAGCTGGCATCAGTTCAGTTGCTGAGTCGTGTCTGACTCTTTGCGACCCCATGAATCACAGCACGCCAGGCCACCCTGTCCATCACCAACTCCTGGAATTTACCCAAACTCATGTCCATCGAGTCAGTGATGCCATCCCGCCATCCTCAGTAAATTCTTTCTGGTACCTGGGGGAGGTTGCCATCTGGTGGCAGGAGAAGCAGCTGCAGGGCCACAAACTGCATGCTGAAATCGAGCTTAGCTTTGCCTTTTTCCAGAACTCAGAAGGTAGTAATTCTCCATCTGTGGATTGCCAGTGATGTGTTAGTCATCCACCAAAGGGCTTGAAAAGATTCTCTGAAATGATTCTTTGAAGCTGAAGATAATTGAGGGAGCTCTTTTAAAAGGACATTCAGGGAACCTCTCAGGCATGACTCTTGCCCAAGCTGGAGCAGCACGTCGATGACAGCCAAGGACACAGGGCAGCAATGAGCCCCTACTCACTGATGCATTTGTGCCAAATTAAAAAAAAAAGTCTTCTTTCACCTGGGTGCACCTGGGTGCACTACCAGCTTTATTTCAGCCCTCCTCACCACCTCTGCCGGGACCTCTTGTGCAGTGGAAAACCTGCACAACCATCCCTGCAGCCTGGATGCAGCGAGAGAGTCTTCTCCAGGTACCTCAGATGCCCACAGCAAACACCAGTGCCCAAAAGCTGGGGCAGAAGATGGGGGCATCTCACCCTCATTTGTATCCTTAAGGTAGTCGGGCAGCTACTGTTACGTGTGAATTTCAGTTTTCTTTCCAACAGGCACTATCAATTTTAGCTTTCTATTCAAGCCTGGGTGTTTCCAGGTGAAATGGAAAAAAAATGTTGGGAGTCTCTAATGCAGTGTCTTTAGGAAAACAGCGTCACACTGCTTTGCCATGAAAGGCTGCGGCATAGAATTGAACAAATCCAAAAGTTATAGGTAAAGTGCTTAGGAAACTTTACATTTGAAAATCTCTGGACAGACAAAAGATACACTGGAGAACGACTGTGAAGATGCTTATTCATTTCGCAAGCATTCCTTAAGCACCCTGGTTTGAGATGTTGGTGTAGGAAAGGGTTACCATGGTGTTAAAACAAGAGTGTCTTTGCCTAGTGATCACACACACACACAGACACACACTCTGTGCCCTAGAAAACTTCTCTCACAAGTTCACAATTAAACTTCACAAAAAGCACATCTTTGTGAAGACCCCTACTTCCCTCTGCATTTAGGAGTTTCTTCATAGCATTTTTTAAAAGTGATACTTTTTTATATTTATTCATTCGCTTTTTTTCAAATTTGCAGCATGTGGGAGCTAGTTCCCTGACCAGGGATTGAACTTGGTCTCCCTGCATTGGGAGGGCAGAGTCTTAACCACTGGACCACCAGGGAAGTCCCCTCTTCATAACATTGTTATAACACATGTTGCATTTTATTGTAATTACTTCCTTTTGTTTGTTTATATTTGTTCTATTAGCTTTCCTCTCCCACTGAGTCAGCTTTTAGTTTGTTTATTTTTCTATTGATTCTTTGTTTTTTATTTTATTAACTTCTGTTTTATTCTTATTACTTTTAATATACTTCCTAGGAAAGATAAGGGGATCAGAGTCAAAACCACTTAAAATTCCAGACCTTTTGCCTTCTAATTAATTTCCATGTTCATCTTATCTTATTATTTTGCTGTTCTTAATATTTCTGAAAAATCATTGGTGAAAAGTGTCCCTTCTTACAAAAACTGATTATAAATATGTAACTGATTATAAGAATGTAACAGAGCAGCAGGAGGCTGAGGGGTCTTGATTAGCTTTCATTATCTAGTACAGTAGTTCCTGAGCTTGGAATATAAACAACCCAGTGTTCATGCTCAGTCACTCAGTTGTCTGACTCTTTTCGACCCCAAGGACTGTAGGCCACTACATCCATGGGATTTCCCAGGTAAGAATACTGGAGTGGGTTGCCATTTCTTCCTCCAGGAAATCTTCCTGACCCAGAGATCAAAACCACAGCTCCTGCTTGGCAGGTGGACTCCTTGCCACTGAGCCAAATCTGATTAAGTCACGCCCCTGTTCAAACCTGCCCTTGGCTGCTCCTTGTTGTCAGGATACATTCCTTTGCACTATTGGAAGGTTTTTTGATACCTGGCTCCTGCCAAGCTTTCCAGCCTCATCTCTTCCCAGCACTGTCTCTGCTCCTTTCCAGCATGAATACACTTTGTTCCAGCTACCCTGCATTTCCTGACTCTGGATTTTCTATGGATTATCATGCAGGCACGGTACTCTTTCACCCAACAACCTTTGAACACGTACAATTGGACGGGCTTGAATAAGAGTCATCACAAGGGAACTGCTGGAAAGAGAGGTGATGTGGTACAAGGAGGCAGCCAACGCTAGTCCATCCTTTAAAAATGGAAAACTCCTTAAAGGCAGAGATTACAATTAGTATTGCTAGTCTTTCTCCTATCCCTCAAGGGCCAAGCCTTGAACATATTAAACAAATTCTAAATTGAATTTCTTTCTCTGGAAATATTCTCTAGTTTGCTTGGTTATTTTGGAAGGAAGCAGCAGGTCAAAGGCTTCAGAATAAAAGGAAGATGTGGCAGGTTCTGGAAAGTACAAGGAATTCTGCAAGTCTGAACCTGAATGATTCTGTGACCTCGTCCAAGGATCTCAAGTTCTGGCTGTACATATCAGAAATAGCATCTAATTGAGAAAATTAAATATAATTTTGTTAAGAGGCTGTAGGAAAGGAAAGAAGGAAGGGTGAAATGACAAACATCCAGAGATGGGGGGTACATTTATATTGCAGTTTATAGCCTTCTGTGAGAACTCTAATCCTCGGGGAGGCCCTTTGCCCAACAGTTCAAGCTTTTATCCAGCAAATGTGGAGTCCTTGCTTCTGTCATGTAGATGAAAAGCAGGGTTCTCCTGGGGTCACACAGCAGGAGCTTTGACATTTGGGGGATGTGATTGATGAGTTCTGTCCTCCCACAGAGGAGTTCCATGGTGAGAGAGGACTCCAGAAGCCAAATAGCCAAAGGACCTTCCAAACCAAACATCTGGAGCGTAATTCAGAATCTGCTGAGCTGTGCCAGACCCAGCTAGACACACAGCCCAGTGTTCCCGTGAGGGCAGCCCCCAGCCAGACTTTCCACCATTAAAACGGCTCTTTTTCATTCCAGCTTTCTCCCTAGAAGACTGGATCCCATACATCATGTAAATTTCTTAGCTTTCCTGTCCCCTGGGAGAAGGCCAGGCCCCAAGGGCATGCACTGTAGAGGTCCAGGCATTTCAGAGTTTAGGCATCTCCAGAGATGAGTCAATCAGACGAGGTACCAGTCCAGGGCATCATGAGGGCCCAGGCTACCCGATGTTGAGGCAGGGCTTTGGTGGAGAGAGGCCACAGGGAACAAGATATTCCAAAGGAGGGAAGCACATGAGCAGGGAGCTTCCTTAAAGGCACCTAGCCTACTTCCCAATTTTCTCTAGGAGTGGCCAATGACTCAGTGTCATTCTCAAATCCATTATCTTTGTTCCTCCTCTAACTCTTCTCTTAGGACTCTATAGAAAAAAATATTAATACCACAGATTAGACCCAGCAGACATCAGCAAGACATTAAATTTCACCCTGATTTTTTTTCATCAATGAATTGCTTAAATTATCTAAATTGTTAAATTTTTATTTTAAACTTTTAAGAATTAAAGTATGACATGTATACAGTAAACGGAATAAATCAGAATTTTGAGAAATATATATATGGGCAGAAATTATTATTAAATAGCTACCTACCTTCCAAGCCAAAAAAAAAAAAGAAAATTACCTTATCCCAAAGTTTCCTTGTGTGCAGTTCTTTGTATTTAAAAAAAAATTTTTTTTTGGTTAATAGTTCATTGATTTTAAGTAAATTTATACTGTTATGCAACCATTACCACAATCCAGTTTAGAACACCTCTATCATGCCAAACCTCTATCCATAGTTCCTCAGGCACTCTGTCTACCAGATCTAATCCCTTGAATCTATTCCTCACCTCCACTATATAATCATAAGGGATTTGATTTAGGTTATACCTGAATGGTCTAGTGGTTCTCACCACGTTTTTCAATTTGAGCCTGAATTTTGCAATAAGGAGCTCCTGATCTGAGCCACAGTCAGCTCCACGTCTTGTTTTTGCTGACTGTATAGAGCTTCTCCATCTTTGGCTGCAAAGAATATAATCAAAATGATTTGGTATTGACCATCTGGTGATGTCCATGTGTAGAGTCATCTGTTGAGTTGTTGGAAAAGGGTGTTTGCTATGACTAATGTGCTGTCTTGGCAAAACTCTGTTAGCTTTTGCCCTGCTTCATTTTGTACTCCAAGGCCAAACTTGCCAGTTTTTCAAGGTAAGCCTTGACTTCCTACTTTTGCATTCCAATCTCCTATGATGAAAAGGACATCCTTTTTTGGAGTTAGTTCTAGGTGTTGTAGGTCTTCATAGAACTGCTCAACTTCAGCTTCTTCAGTGTCAGTGGTTGGGGCATAGACTTGGATTATTGTGATGTTGAATGGTTTGCCTTGGAAACGAACCAAGATCTTTTTTGTCATTTTTGAGGCTGCACCCAAGTGTTGCACTGAGCACTCTTTTGTTGACTATGAGGGCTACTCCATTTCTTCTAAGGGATTCTTGACCACAGTAGTAGATACAATGGTCATCTGAATTAAATTCGCCCATTCCCGTCCATTTTAGTTCACTGATTTCTAAGATGTCGATGCTTAATCTCGCCATCTCCTGCTTTGTCACATCCAATTTACCTTGATTCATGAACCTAATATTCCAAGTTCCTATGCAATATTATTCTTTACAGCACTGGACTTTTGTCTCACCACCAGACATATTCACAACTGAGCATCATTTCAGGTTTGGTCCAGCCTCTTCATTCTTTCTGGAGCTATTAGTAATTGCCTTCTGCTCTTCCCCAGTAGCATATTGGACACCTTCCAAGCTGAGGGACTTATCTTCGAGTGTCATATCTTCTTGCCTTCTCATACTGCTCATGGGGTTCTCCTGGCAAGAATACTAGAGCAGGTTGCCTTTTCTCATCCAGTGGACCATGTTTTGTCAGAACCCTTCACTGTGACCCATTTGTCTTGGGTGGCCCTGCATGGCATGGCTCATAGCTTCATTAAGTTATGCAAGCTCCCTTGCCATGACAAAGCTGTGATCCATGAAGAGGATCATCTCAAAAGAGAAAAACAAGAAGGCAACGTGGTTGTCTGAGGAGACTTTACAAAGAGCTGAGGAAGGAAGAGAAGAGAAAGGCAAAGGAGAAAGGGAAAGATATACCCAACTGAATGCAGAGTTCCAGGGAGTAGCAAGGAGAGGCAAGAAAGCCTTCTTAAGTTAACAATGCAAGGAAATAGAGGAAAACAATGGAATGGGAAAAGCTAGAGAGCTCTCCAAGAAAATTAGAGATACTAAGGGAAAATTTCATGCAAAGATAGGCACAATAAAGGACAGAAATGGCAAAGACCTAACAGAAGCAGAAGTGATTAATCAGAGGTGGCAAGAATACACAGAAGAACTATACAAAAAAATGTCTTAATGTCCATAATGGTGGACATCCTGGAGTGTGAAGTTAAATGGGCCTTAGGAAGCATAACTATGAACAAAACTAGTGGAGGTGATGGAATTCCAGCTGAGCTATTTAAAATCCTAAAACATGATACTGTTAAAGTGCTACACTCAATATGCCAGCAAATTTGGAAAACTCAGCAGTGGCCACAGGACTGGAAAAAGTCAGTTTTCATTCCAATCCCAAAGAAGGGCAATGCCAAAAATGTTCAAACTACCATACAATTGCACTCATTTCATGTTCTAGCAAGGTTATGCTCAAAATGTTTCAAGCTAGGCTTAAGCAGTACATGAATCAAGAACTTCCAGATGTACAAGCTAGGTTTCAAAGAGACAGAGGAACTTGAAATCAAATTGCTAACAGTCATTGGATCATGGAGAAAGCAAGCAAGTTTCAGAAAAATATCTACTTTTGTTTCATTGATTTACACTAAAGGCTTTGACTGTGTGGATCACAACAAAGTTTGGAAATTTTTTAAAGAGATGGGAATACCAGACCGACAGCTTCCTGAGAAATCTGTATATTAACGTAGGCTGTATATCCATAAAACTTCCTGCTAGAAAGTGCTTTACCATAGCAGTTTACCGCAGCAGAGCTCTGTTTTTGGAATAACATCTTATTGGCAACCCTTGAGATGTGAAATTTGGAATGAAAAGGACTCAAGAGTTAGTCATTAGGCTAGTTGTCACTATTTAGTTGTTGGTAAAGAAGCAACAGTTAAAACTGGACATGGAACAACAATCTGGTTCAAAATTAGGAAAGAAGTATGACAAGACTGTATATTGTCATCCTGCTTGTTTAACTTATATGCAGAGTACATCATGCAAAACGCCAGGCTGAATGAATCATGAGCCAGAATGAAGACTGCTGGGAAAAATATCCACAACCTCAGATTTGCATATGGTACCATTCTAATGGCAGAAAAGGAAGAGAAACTAAACAGCCTGTTGATGAGGGTGAAAGAGGAAAGTGAAAAAGCTGGTTTAAAACTTAACATTCAAAAATCTAAGTTTTTTGAAAACTAAGAATGGCATCTGGTCCCAACACTTCACGGCAAACAGAAGGGGAAAAAGTGGAAGCAGTGGAAGATTTTCTTTTCTTTGGCTCCAAAATCACTGCAGAGAGTGACTGCAGCCATGAAATGAAAAGACATTTTCTCCTCTGAAGAAAATCTATGACTAACCTGACAGTGTATTAAAAAGCAGAGACATCACCTTGCTGACAAAGGTCTGTCTAGTCAAAGCTATGGTTTTTCCAGTAGTCATGTATGGATGTGAGTGTTGGACTATAAAGAAAGCTGAGCGCCGAAGAACTGATGCTTCCGAACTGTGGTGCTGGAGAAGACCCTTGGGAGTCCCTTGGACGGCAAGGAGATCACACCAATCAATTCTAAAGGAAATCAACCCTGAATATTCTTTGGAAGAACAGATGCTGAAGCCGAAACTTCAATTCTTTGACCGCTTGATGCAAAGAGCTGGCTCATTGGTAAGGACCCTGATGCTGGGAAAGATTGAAGGCAAGAGGAGAAGGGGGCGGCAGATGATGAGATGGTTGAACAGTATCGCTGACTCAGTACAGAGGAGCCTGGTGACTGAACAACAACAACATGCCAGACAACCCTCTCCAGTGTTCTTGCCTGGGAAATCCCACGGACAGAGGAGCCTGGCAGGCTATAGTCCATGGGCTTGCAGAAGAGTAAGCCGCTTCTTAGTGACTGAACAGCAACAACAGTCATGCCACAACTCCCCTCCTGCCCACCTGCAGTCAGTCCCTACTTCTGCCTTCAGCTCCAGGCAACCACTGATCTGCTTTCTCCCTCTATGGTTCTGCCATATCTAGAAATTTCATATAAATGGAATTACATAGTATTGGGGTTGGCCAAAAAGTTCGCTGGGTTTTTCTGTTACATCTTTCCGTAAGAAAACTCCAGTACAGAGTCTCTTTTCCTTAGCATAATGTTTTTGAAGTTAATCCATTTTTTTTTTCCGCATCCACCAATAATTTGTTCTTTTTATTGCTGGTAACTGTTACATTGTGTAGATACAACACAACTGTTTGTCTCTTCACTAATTGGTGAGCATTTGGATCATTTCCAATCTGGGCCTCTTAAGAATAGTGCCACTTTGAACACTTGTGAGCAAGTATTCGTGTAGATATGTATTTTCATTTCTCATGGATACATACATAAAAGTTTGGAATTGCTATGTTGTAAGTATATTTAATTTAAGAAACTGCCAAGTTTTTCCAAAGTATCTCTCAGTTTACATTTTCACCAGCGATGTATGAGGGTTCCTATTTCTTCATAATCTCAACACTTTTCATATTCCGTCTTTTTGGCTTATAGACATTCTAGTGAGTCTGTAGTGGATTCTCTGGAGTATTAATTGGCATTTCCCTAATGATTAATGGAAGTTAGCATCTCTGCATGGAGTTATTAGCCATTTGAATATTTTCTTTGATGAAATCTCTGCTCAAGTCTTTTGCCTATTATTATTATTATTTTTTTTTAAACTGCAGACCCACAGCAGGGCGCGCTCAGCCCGCCGTCCGTTCCACCGGCCCGGCGTCCAGCCCCCGCGCCCCGCGCCCCCGGCCCGCCCCCGGCCCAGGAACGCCGAGGGTCCCCAGGGCCCGAGCCCGACCGG
Source organism: Bos mutus (assembly GCF_027580195.1). Taxonomy (NCBI): domain Eukaryota; kingdom Metazoa; phylum Chordata; class Mammalia; order Artiodactyla; family Bovidae; genus Bos; species Bos mutus. The sequence goes on from NC_091627.1 coordinate 38,706,554, forward strand.
GCGCGCGCACAGGAGGGGCTCTTGCCTATTATTTTTAATTAGACTGTTTGATTAAGTTATAAGAGTTCTTTTTGTGCTCTATATACAAGTCCATTATCAGATATATGATTTGCAGATATTTTCTCCTAATCTACATCTTAATTGTTTTATTAATGATGTCTTCTGAAGTGAAAAACTTAAATTTTTAAATTGATATATAGTTCACATACCATAATATTTACCCTCTTAAGTTGTACAATGAAGTGGTTTTTAGTATAGTCGAAGGTTGTACACCCACTCCTGCTATCCGATTCCAAAGCGTTTCCATCATCTCCCAAAAGAAACCCCAATCTCATTAGCAGTCAACCCCCCATTCCTACCTCTTTCCACCCCCTGAACCACTAATTTATTTACTGTCTCCATGGATTTGCTCATTCTAGACATTTCATATAAATGCAATCATATAATATGTAGCCTTTTTTTTCTAGCTTCTTTCACATAGCATAGTGTTTTCAAGGTTGTAGCATGTATCATTACTTCATCTGTTTTTATGGCTGAATAATACCCCATTGTATGGAACAGAATAAAGAGCCCAGAAATAAATCCACACAAAAATGTTCAACTAGTATATAAGAGAGGCAGCAAAAATATCCCATGGGGAATAAATAATCTCTTCAATAAGTGGTACTGGAAAAATAGGACAACTACATGTAAAAGAATAAAATTAGAACATTTCCTCACATCATAAACAAAAATAAACTCAGAATGAGTTAAAGACCAAATGCAAGACCTGAACCCATAAAATTCATAAAAGTAAACAGGCAGAACATTCTTTGACATCAGTATGTCAATATTTTTTATTGGCTCTATCTCCTAAGGTAAGGGAAACAAAAGAAAGATAAACAAATGGGACCCGATTAAACTTATTAATAAAAGCTTTTGCATAGCAAAGGAAGCCATCAACAAAACAAAAAGACAACCTATTGAATGGGAGAAACTACTTGCAGATGGCATCATATATCCAAAATATATGAACAGCTCATACAACTCAATATCCAGAAAATGAAAAACTCAGTTACAAAATGGGCAGAAGACCCGAATAGACATTTTTCCAAAGAGGATACAGATGGCCAACAGGCACATGAAAAGATGCTCAACATCAGAGAAAGACCAATACTGTATGTTGTCACTTACATACAGGAGCTAAAAAACAAACAAACAAACGAATATAATAAAACAGAAACACACTGTGATGGGAGGAGGGGCAAGATGGCATGGGGGACTAAGGGGTTCATATTACTGTGTAACAGCACAATAATACAGCAAATATTTTATACTTTAAATGGGGTACAATCTACAAAAACATTGAATCACTATGTTGTATACCTGAAGCAAATATAATATTATAAATCAAATGGACTTTGATAAAAATAAATAAATATTTCAACAACCATAAAATAAAATAGTTAATGGTTACTTTTATATTATGTGAATCTTATGAAAAAAATTAAGAAGACATTTGGGAGACGTATGCAGTGAGAGACAGGATTTAAATGCTTGGGACTTTTGCCTAGCAGAAATGCCTTCTAAGCTACTCTTGATTCGAACTGGGCTGCATATGTTAGTTTACAGGTATGCTTTGCTTAAACCAGGAAGTAAGTTATTAAATCCTTTGATGCTTCTAAACAAAGATGAGAATTTCACCTCTTCTCTAAAAAAGTTGCATAATTAGTAAAATTTATATGCTGAATAAAAAAGACTGCAGCTTTCATCTTGGTGCTCTCCTTCTTCCTCCCTCAGATCACTCATTCCAGGGTAAGCTAGGTGCAATGAGGTGAGGTAGCCCTGTGGAGAACTTCATATGCTGAGCAAAGGCTTCCAGCCAATAGCCAGCAAGGGACTGAGGCCAGCCAGCTGCCACCTGAGTCAGCATGAAAGCGGATCCTCTCTTAATTGAGTCTTCAGGTAAGACTGCAGCCCTGCCAACAGCTTGACCACAACTGCATGAGAGACCAGAGGTACCCAGCTATGCCACTCCTGCATTCCCGATGTATGGAAACTATGAGATGATAAATGCTTGTTGTTTTAAGCCCCTACATTTTGGAGTAATTTGTTACATAGCAATAGATAAGTATTACAACTATAGACTTCCACTGCTCATATCTGAAAGTCTAGCAGTTTTTCAAGGATAAATGTTTCTCAATTTGTTTTCTGCCTGTGGTCAATTTCCAGAGCCCTAACACTTCATTTTTAAATACTTTTATCTTGTTTTATACCTCTTGTTTTTGCCAAGAAGATTCACCAACCTCTTCACATAGACATAGCCACAAGTCTGTAAGGCTGCCTGATTTTTATCTTTTTAAAAAAATTTTTATTTCTGAAACCAATTTTGTTCACTTAGGGAAACACAAATAATGTCAAATAATTATTGGCATGCCAGAAATATGAGAACAATATTAATTTAAAAAACTATTAGTATGTAATACATAGTACTTGAACATCCTTTAGCTTTTGCACATAAAATAGAAATGATAATGTATTCTTTACACAAATGATAACTTGTGCTTATGAAGATTTTTTTCCTTTTCTAAAAAATTTTAAAAATTGTATTTATTTTTAATTGGAGGATAATTATCTTACACTTAAACTCCACTCAAAATAATCTCATGCCAATCCTCTTTAGTTTGCATAAACATTTTCTCAAGAAAGAGAAATTGTGTATTTTACTGACCAGGTTTCCAAGGTAATACCATCATTTCCTCACTACCCCAAACAGTCAGCCCTCCAGCTGGCAACCTGAACTTCCTAACTTTGGAGGAAACCAATCCTTTTCTATCAAATTCTTGCCTGGGCAACCTAGAAACACAGGAATTTACCTTAACTACTTCCTGAATTTTGTGCCATTATACAAGGACCCCTTAAAAAGGAAACAACTTGTATTTTGAATTTTACATAGCACTTCAATTTACAGAATGTTCTGAGGAAGACTTTCCAGGTGGTGCTGTGGATAGGAATCTGCCTGTCATTGCAAGGGACAGTGCAATTCCTGGTCCGGGAAGATCCCACATACCACAGAGTAACTAAGCCTGTGCACCACCACTGCTGAGCCTGCCTGCCGCAGCTACTGACGCCCTCACTCTATAGCCAGCAGGTTGCAACTACAACTCCCATGTGCCTAGAGCCTGTGCTCTGTAACAAGAAAAGCCACTGCAATGAGCAGCCTGAACACCACAACTAGAGTAGTCCCTGCTCCCCACAACTAGAGAAAGTCCACGTGTAGCACTGAAGACTCAGCCTAGCCAAAAATAAAGAAAATAAATAAATAAATAAAGCAGTGTGAACATGTCAAAAGAAAAAGAAAATTGGCTTGAGTAGAAACGCTGATTGGCTTGAGTAGCGGACCTGGAGTAGACAGGATAAAGTAACTTACTTCAAACTCCTTGAAGAGAAATTAAGTTTTTAGATGCTTAGATTCAAAGAGGAAACCATTGTAATAGATACATTGATAGAGAGTCCAGAAAAAGAAAGGGCTGGACATCAGGTGGGGCTTCCCTGGTAGCTCAGCTGGTAAAGAATCTGCCTGCAATGCAGGAGACCCCAGTTCAATTCCTGGGTCGGGAAGATCCCCTGGAGAAAGGATAGGCTACCTACTCCAGTATTCATGAGCTTCCCCAGTGGCTCAGATGGAAAAGAATCTACCTGCAGTGCAGGAGACATGGGTTCAGTCTCTGGGTTGGGAAGATCCTCTGGAAGACGGCATGGCAACCCACTCCAGTATTCTTGCCTGGAGAATACCCATGGATAGAGGAGCCTGGCAGGCTACAGTCCATGGGGTTGCAGAGTCAGACATGATTGAATGACTAAGCACAGCACAGCACAGCACAGACATCAGGTATTTCTGGTTCAATTCAAAGTAAGATCCTTTGACTCACAAATAATTTTGCTGATGCCCTTTATACCTTGGCTTTTGTAGCCCTCATTTATGATTCAGGAATAATGATCAAATACAACCCACTTGTGCCAACGAGCCAGGCCTGCCAAATACAGAGCAGATGCCAGGATGGGCTTTAGAAATGGGGGATGAAAGGCATTGGGTAAATGAGGAAACATTGATGGGAACTTCCTGAGCACCAGTCTGTTTTTTGCCCTGAAGCCTCTTGCCACACAATGGCCAACCTTGAGGGCACAGCCAGGCAAAGAAGGCAAATCTACAAAATAGGTGGATTTTTTTTAAAGGGCATGCTCATATTTGCATTGATTTGAGACCATTCATCTTGTGGCTGCCTCCTTCACCCTCAGGACTTCCGTACTTCCTAGCAGCTGACCACCTAAACCAATGAAGCCCCCACTCCACATCCACCTCTATTACACATTGCTGTGTTGTTTACCAGACACTTCCTTGTTTCTTTATTTGTCTACGTTTTTATTATCTGTTTTGTCTTCTCTGGAGTATAATCCTGGGGCAGCACGGATTTGACTGTAGTCTTCTCAGCACAGTGCTTGCAGTAGTAGGCATGTAGTAAATAGTTGGGTCAAAGACTCAAAGAAACTTTTTAAAAGTCTCCGATTCAAGCATCTTTTTAATATACACACTGGACAATACCACTTCAATGTCTGACACATACTTCAACCTTGTAGTGACCAAAATGCATTTATTTTTGTCCTTGCACTTCCCTCCAGCCAATGGCAAACCCGAGACATTGGGAGTCGTTTTCCACCCTGACCTCTCTCCTGGATTCTTGGCCCAGCCTCCTGTTATAACTGCCTCCTGTTGTCTTCTCTTAGATTTATTTCCTGAGTGACCTTCTGAAGCTTAAACCTGATCACATCATCAGATCAGATCAGTCGCTCAGTCGTGTCCATACCACTGCTTAAAACTCCTGGGTGGCTCCATGTCGACCTCATACAAGGCCAAATTATTGGGACTTCTCTCATGGTCCAGTGGCTAAGACTACACGCTTTCAATGCAGAGGGCGGGGGTTCAATCCCTAGTCAGGGAACTAGGTCCCACATGACGTAACCAAGCGTTCACATGCCGCAGCTAAAAAGATTCCACATGCAGCAACAAAGATTGAAGACCCAGTGTGCTGCACTCAGACCTGATACAGCCAAATAAACAAATGTTAAGCAGGGCACTAAGGCCTTCACTGGTGTGACTCTTGTCCATCTGTCTACCCTCCACGTATCTCAGCCCCAGCCACACTGAGCTGCCTGCAGTTCCCCAAATGTAACTGCACCTCAGCCTCTATTTCTCTTGCCTTCTTGTCTTCTGGTGAGTCCCTTCTTTCCTGAGTTACCTCATCTATGAAGGTTTTTGTTTTGTTTTTACAAATATTGTATTTCTCAAGACTCAATTTTAAGTGACAGAAACCCACCACAAACTAGCTTTACTGAAAGAGGGATGGCATAACTCAGATAAATGATGAATGGTTGGTGTTGGCTTCAGGAATGGCTGGATCCAGACACTTGAATGATGCTGTTAACTGTCTGTCTCTGTGTACACACACACATACACATTCCACACACATTTTGGCTTCTTGTTAGAAGCTGATCTCATTTTCTGTTGCTTGGGGGAAAATGTCACAGGATGCTCCAGACTTAAACACAGTTTAGACATCCCAAGGGAGAGCAAAAATTTCTTTCTCCTGGTTTCAGCTTATAAAAATTATGGGAGGGCTTCCCTGGTGGCTCAGTGGTAAAGAATCAACCTGTCAAAGGCAGGAGACATGGGTTCTATCCCTGGGTCGGGAAGATTCCACATGCCTCAGAGCAACTAAGCCCACGCACCACAATTATTGAGCCTGTGCTCTAGAGCCTGCGAGCCACAACAACTGAAAACCAAACACCCTGCAGCCCATGCTCAAGAAAACCCACCACAAGGAGAGGCCTGTGACCACAGCTAGAGAGCAGACCCTGCTCGCAGCAACTAGAGAAAAGCCTGTTCAACAACAAAGACCCAGCACGGTGAAAAATAATAGAAATAAATAGTTTTTTTAAATTATGGGAAAGACTAAGATTAGCTTGGCTGAAGACACATGACTGGTCATTGACCTGTGGATGGAGGGATAAGTTATGACTGATCAGGCCTTGGATGATCCCTCTGTACCTGGGGAAGGAGAATGAGTACTCCCTTTGATGGAGAGCCATTCTCCAATGAAAGAGAAGGTGCTGTTATTAGGAAAATAGACTAGACCACTAATGTCTATTATGATCATCTTCTCACCTTCCCTCCTGCTCTGTTCATGTTCCACTATCTTCTGTGTAGAAACAGTGGGCTTAGTGGGGGACAGAACAGAATTTTGAGTCAGATGAACATGGATTCAATTATTGGCTTGATAATAACTCTATGACCTTGAGAAAATTTTAAACCTTTCTGTGCCTTTACTTTTCATCTGTGTAATATTTTGGTCTTGTTGTGAGGATTAAAGACAACATACCTACATACAGTAGGTAGCATTATTAATAACACTCATAATAATTGATTATATTTGCTTATCTTTTTCTTCTAGATCATGAGTTCCTGAGGCAGGGATTTTAGGTACAGTAAAACTTAGCTATACTAGCAAGGCTCAAGTGTATCATAGACTGATATATCAGTTTGCTAGCGCTGTCTAAACAAGTACCACTGTATGGTTGGGCCACCAAAGATGGCTTTTCTATTGCTCTCTGTGCATCCCCTGCTCTACCAGTGTCTGCTTTACCTACCTACACTCTTCTCACTTCCCTCTTAATCATAGAGCCTAATCAGTAGGTGTTGCTGGAGAAGACTCTTGAGAGCCCCTTGGAGTGCAAGGAGATCAAACCAGTCAATCCTAAAGAAAATCAACCCTGACTATTCATTGGAAGGTCTGATGCTGCAGCTGAAACTCCAGTACTTTGGCCACCTGATGTGAAGAACCGACTCACTGGAAAAGACCCTAAAGCTGGGAAAGATTGAAGATGAAAGGAGAAAGGGGTAGCACAGGATGAGATGGTTAGATAGCATCACCAACTCAATGGATATGAATTTGAGCAAACTCTGAGAGATAGTGGAGGACAGAGGAACCTAGCATGCTGCAGTCATGGGGTCTCAGAGAGTCGGACACCACTTAGTGACTGCTGAACTGAACTGAATTAGTAGGCACATATGTACTTGCCTCTGGCGCAAGCTAGTGATTATTCTAACCTTTAGCTCAGAGCTATCTCCACTAGGATAGTTTATCAAAGAAGTGGTGAGAGGTGCACCCCTCTGCTGGTTTCCCTGGCAACCAATGAGCCAACTTGATGTCACTTCCTCCCAATCTCCCTCTTCCCCTGGGAGCAAAGACTGCTGCCACGTCCTGCCCACCATCTGCCACACACCATAGGGTTTCCCTCCAGGACCTTGTTTCGGACGTGTAAGATCTCCCTATCCATTAAACCATTGTTGTCTTTGTTGCTGACTCCAGGCTCTTTCTTTGGTCTTGAGGCTGGGTAAATACAGGGCTTACAAGCCTGTGGGATGCAGCCCAACAACCACAGACTAGGTGACTAGAACAACAGAGAGTTTTCGTACAGTTCTGGAGGCTAGAAGTCTGATACCAAGACATTAGCAAGATTGATTTAATCTTAAGCACTTTCTTTGGCTTGTAGATGACTGTCTTCCCTCTGTGTCTATTCAGTTCAGTTCAGTCGCTCAGTCATGTCTGACTCTTTGTGACCCCGTGGACTGCAGCACGCCAGGCCTCCCTGTCCATCACCAACTCCCGGAGTTCACTCAAACTCATGTCCATTGAGTCAGTGATGCCATCCAACCATCTCATCCTCTGTTGTCCCATTCTCTTCCCAACTTCAATCTTTCCCAACATCAGAGTCTTTTCAAATGAGTCAGTTCTTTGCATCAGGTGGCCAAAGTATTGGAGTTTGAGCTTCAATATCAGTCCTTCCAATGAATATTCAGGACTGATCTCCTTTAGGATGAACTGGTTGGATCTTCTTGCAGTCCAAGAGACTCTCAGGAGTCTTCTCCAACATCACAGTTCAAAAGCATCAGTTCTTCTGTGCTCAGCTTTCTTTATAGTCCAACTCTCACATCCATACATGACCACAGGAAAAACCATAGCCTTGACTAGACAGCAGCAGCAGCAGCAGCAGACAGACCTTTGTTGGCAAAGTAATGTCTCTGCTTTTTAATATGCTGTCTAGGTTGGTCATAATTTTTCTTCCAAGGAATAAGTGCCTTTTAATTTCATGGCTGCAGTCACCATCTGCAGTGATTTTGGAGCCCCAAAAAATAATTTGTCACTGTTTCCACTGTTTCCCCATGTTTGTGTCTATTCAGTTCAGTTCAGTCACTCAGTCGTGTCCAACTCTTTGCAACCCCATGAATCACAGCATGCCAGGCCTCCCTGTCCATCACCAACTCCTGGAGTTCACTGAGACTCATGTCCATGGAGTCAGTGATGCCATCCAGCCATCTCATCCTCATCCCCTTCTCCTCCTGCCCTCAATCCCTCCCAGCATCAGGGTCTTTTCCAATGACTCATCTCTTCGCATGAGGTGGCCAAAGTACTGGAGTTTCAGCTTTAGCATCATTCCTTCCAAAGAAATCCCAGGGCTGATCTCCTTCAGAATGGACTGGTTGCATCTCCTTGTAGTCCAAGGGACTCTCAAGAGTCTTCTCCAACACCACAGTTCAAAAGCATCAATTCTTCGGTGCTCAGCCTTTTTCACAGTCCAACTCTCACATCCATACATGACCACAGGAAAAACCATAGCCTTGACTAGACGGACCTTTGTTGGCAAAGTACTGTCTCTGCTTTTGAATATGCTATCTAGGTTGGTCATAACTTTCCTTCCAAGGAGTAAGCGTCTTTTAATTTCATGGCCACAGTCACCATCTGTAGTGATTTTGGAGCCCAGAAAAATAGTCTGACACTGTTTCCCCATCTATTTCCCATGAAGTGATGGGATCAGATGCCATGATCTTCGTTTTCTGAATGTTGAGCTTTAAGCCAACTTTTTCACTCTCCACTTTCACTTTCATCAAGAGGCTTTTTAGTTCCTCTTCACTTTCTGCCATAAGGGTGGTGTCATCTGCATATCTATTAATGCATCCTAATTTCTCCTTCTTGTAAGGATACCAGCCCTACTGAATTAGAGCCCACCCTAATGATGCCATCTAAACCTCACTCCCGCTTTGAAGGTTCTGTCTCTCCATAGAGTCACATTCTGAAGTAATGGAGGTTGGGACTTCACCATATACATTTGGGGGAAAACAGTTCACAATTACAATTAATTTCTGTTCACTGAAATAATTTACTACTGAAAAGGTATGCATGATAAGGCAAATTTTGAAGACAAGGGAAGAATTTAGTTCTGTCTGTCCCAGTCTTGGCTTTACAATTACGATCCGTTGCATTTATGTAGTCTTGCTTTTTTGGTTCTCCAGGGCTTCTTGACATCTATTATTTGACTTCACTGTGTCATCCTAGGGGCCTGGATGAGGTTTCATGAACAGAACTGACCAGGGATCCAGAAGGAAATGGCAACCCACTCCAGGATTCTTGCCTGGGAAACTCCATGGACAGAGGAGCCTGGTAGGCTACAGTCCATGGGGTCGCACAGAGTCGGACACGACTCAAGCGGCTTAGCTCGCACACACGCCAGAAGACGAAAGGTTAACGAGAAATGGTCAGCAGGGGGCGCTGTGAACAAGCCCCGAGAAATCCAAGGAGAAACCCGCTGTGGTTTTGCCCTCAGACCTGGAGCTGGCCCAGCGTCCTACCAACTGACTCAATTACCTCTGGACTTCGGTGCCTGGCTATTAGTTGGGCTCAGGCCATAGTTTCACTCTAGGGCATCTCACCACAAATTAGGTCCCAGCCCAGGGATCTGGTCCAGCGTAAGCACACTTCCATGCTTGGGAACCGAGGGGACAACACAAGTTCACTGGCATCCCAGCCAGTCTTTCAACCCTGCTTGGGTCCCAGGAAACAGTGCTGATGTTTGGAAAAGCCTGTATCTCCAGGGGTAGCTGTGGGCCCAGCGGTGGTCACACTGTGAACAGCAGGCTGGGTGAACTGGGTTTGTACCTGGATGCCCGCCCTGAAGAAAGCTTTACAGTGCTTTGACAAGTCTCATTCACATTCTCTCACTGAAGCCCACTGTCTGATCTTCTTGGGCATCCCTTCTTGGGCTTTGATTATTGGAAGTAGATGCTTGTATTCTATCAACTCATTTATATCTGAAGTCCTGTGGTAGATGCCTTTGGTCTGCATGTCATCCTTCCTTCCTTCTCGAAACAGTATACTGCCCTCCTTCAGAGGAATTCAACTCCCATTCCGTGGGCTCTGGATAGGGCTGCCATTCATGATGCCCTCACGTATCTGCCCTGACCCCTAGCCCAGAGCCCAGCCTCAACAGATGGGAAAGATCCAGGGCTCGTGGGATGGCAGACCTGGCAGGAGACGAGCTTCCAAAAGAGGGAAGTCAGAAATGTGCTCAGAGATCAGGCTGGAGTCTCACAAAGCTTGCGAGAGGTCACCCATCACTGAGAACTCACTTAGGACAGAGGTGCAGAATGAAGACTGTCCTTGTCCTTTTCTTGTGGAGGACAGGGAAGCAGAGTGAAGTTTCTATGGGCTTTGTGCATGCTATCTACTATATTAGAATTTTCCTTCTGTTCAAGGGAGGTAGCCTGGCCTTTGTGTTCCTTCATCAGATGAAGTCTGTGCTATATGGTAGAAAGCAGAAGCTGCTGAGACACAACATTTCTTTCTTTTCTTTAATTGTGCATGTAGTGTGTGGGGGATAGGGAGGGAGGGGATGCTGAACTTCTCCAAGTCCCAAACTCCTTAAAGAGTTAGGTGCCCCAAGGAAACAGGAAATGCCTTTCAGAAAGAAGTCAAAGGAATGGAAGGACAGAGGAGTTCTGGGGTCTGTTAACAGTAGGGGACTGAGGCCCCCACAACCATTTATGTGGGTGTTGATGTGCTGGAGCCACATAACAGCTCATGGGAAGTGAATGTTCAGTTTTCAGGAATTTTGCAAACGGGTTGGTCTTATTTCAGTAGCTTGAAATCAGCCAGGCTGGAGGTGTTTACACCATGGAAACTGGCCCAAGCTGAAGGTCAGGGTTCTTCCCCCACCCCCAAAACCAATTACTAAACACTTATTGCTGTGTGTAAGAGTGACCTTTCTCCCAATCTCATCATTCCAGCATATGGCTTGGGAGATAGTGTTCTCCTCTAAAAAGCAGACTGAAGGTTCTTTATGGAAACACATGGAAAATGGAAATAGAAGACACCCCCTGTTTCACTCTTCCTTCCTCCTTCTTTTCTTCCTTCCTCTCTTCCCTTTTCTTTTTTACCTCATAATAATACCTATACTGGAAATTTTAGAGAAAAATAGGAAGCAGAAGGGTATGATGGCTGAGAGCAGATCTTTGCAGTTAGAATTTGGGTTCACACCCCAGCTCACACACTCTCTAGCTGTGTGATGTTGTATAAAATAAAGTTGGAGTGAGAAGCATCTTGTTATGTACTTGGGGCAGAAGTCAGGCTGCTCTGCTCATCGGCTCTTTCAGAAGATCTGAGACTCCTACCCTCCCCTTGTGTTGAGCCTCTGCTACCATGGGTGATAGCAGTCACAAGCCTGGTCCACAGCAGGTGGGTAGGGTCTCGGTGCTGTCCTGACGACTCACGCAGAACCCACGCCGCAACACCCAAGAAGCTCGTCTGCCTCTTCTAAGAACAAAATGCCAACTGCTCTGAACATCTGTCCTTCAGTCTTTTTAATGAGGGAGTAAGTAAATTCCATGGCTTTTCTGAATTTTGATTTCTTCATCCATAAGATGGATAAAATACAGCCTCGTTGCTTTTTGTGAATACAGATTAACGGGCCCAGAACCATTGCAAATTTGTGACTGGAAGTTTCTGGAGTTTCCCACTTGGATGCAATTAGGATCATGACTGGCTTGGTGCCTCCCCCAGGCTGAAAGAAAAATGCCATCATTAACCTTTAATTATTCACAACAAACCCAAAGGAAAAGTCCTTGGCCCAGGTCCTAATGGAGTTATTAAGGCTCTGTTTCTATTCAGCTGTTTAAACTCAAGGCAAATAACCTGGCACTTTTCTGTGGCTTCTCTCTGTAGAATGTGAAGAACCAACAATAAACCCTCCCTACCAGTGCATGTTAGTGCCGGGACCAAACATCTTTGCCTTCTTGGTTTTTCTTGCTTTACTTTTCCCACCCATTGTTCTCATTTAGTTGTGTTATTGGAGTGTGTGTGTGTGTGTGTGTGTATGTGTGTGTGTGTGGTCTGTGTAGAGGGAGACTTCGGAATGATTACACGTGGTGTGTAAGGCTCTCCACTCTGCCCAACCCCTGAAAAAGGAAAGACAAAAGGGAAAAAAAAGAAATTAAGATGAGACAAAAGCAGGCAATATAATAATAAAAAAAAGCCTATGTACAAAAGTCAACTCTTTCCTTTCCTCAATTTTATGCTCTTTCTTCTTTTTACTGCATAGAAGTTTATTTCTCCCCCTTCTCTTTTTGATGTTTCTTTGCTCTGTCTGTGCCCTCATTAACTCAACCTCATTAACACGTCCAAATCCAGAAGTCATTATCCTGACACCATCCTCCACATCCCTCAAGTCCTACTTCTCTGTCTAAATTTCCCCATCTGTTCTCAGGTTCTACTTCAGGTCAGCTGCCCAAGTTTAAAACAAACAAACAAACAAAAAACCCTCAGAATCCTTCCTTATTTAAAAATATGCTTACTGAGATATAATTTACATACAATGAAAATTCACCCGTTTTAAGTATAAAATCTAATGCCTTTGAACAAATGTACATAGTCACGTAACCATTACTACAATCAAGACTTTTCCACTGCCTCAAAAATTTCCTTCCTATCACTGTAGTTTTGCCTTTTCTAGAATGTCATATGAATACAATCATATAGTAGTCTTTTGTGTCTGGCTTCTTGTCTTAGCATATTTATCTATATTGTTGCCTTACCGGGATCCAGCCCCGGTTGGATCCAGGGATTCCCTCGGGAGGATGGCATTGGCGAAAGGATAGATAAAAGGAGAAAGAGACAGAGGCTTGAACTAACTGGTTTACGCAGAAAGCCAATAAAACCTGTGACATCAGGTTTGCACTGACCACGGAGGCCGCAGGCGCCCTCTCAAATCGCTGAAGGTGCCCCACCTTAGGCACCTTCTCGAGTGGGTCTTAGAAGCCCGGGCAAATAAGTAGTCTCAGAGGGCCCGCGCGCTCCAGATTAGTCATCCTGAAGGAAGAACAGAAAAGAAAAGGAGGGAAAAGGAAGCAGGACCGACACAGGGAGAGCAAGCCTGTTGAGCAAGGTCCACAAATTTATTTTCCAAAGTAGCTTTTATACCTTAAGTTGTGCATAGAGGATAATAGGGGTGTAGAGTCATGCAAGGTCAGCAGTCCCTGACTCTGTATTGAAGCCAGGCTTTCTTTCTGCAAACTTATCATATGCAAAGGCTTTAGGTGATTTACATCATCTTCTGTTAACATTTTATGACCCTTTCTTCTGAATAATGGTTAGTCAATCAGAAAACTTATTTTCTCTAAAGGTGATTATTCTAAAGTCAGGCGCCACCCTCAGAAACCATTAGATAAAGTTGCATTCCTATAGGGCAAAAGTGTGGTGGGTTATAACAAGAAAAGAATTAACTCAAGGGTCCAAGGTTACTAACATTAAAGTTACTACTTACATTTCTATATACCAACTATATTAATCAATACACTCCCAGGGACACAGTAGGTAAGGGATATGGAAACTTGGCAGCAAGCATTAGCTCAACAAAGAAATCCTCTACTAGTTCTATTCTAACAATTTTAACTCTCTGAGAAGCTCTGAATTGTTAGAATATCTTAAGCTTCCTGTGCCTCTCGTGGTTGGGAGGCTGTGAACAATCACATGCGTAGCTGCAGGAGTCTGAACAAACCTGCCAGGCAAGCTAGAAAGTCATCAGAGGGGTTTGAATTGAAACACTCCTATTATGCCCAGGAGACTTATTAACTAGAGCTCTAAGTTGATTTTCTTCAGAGAAAGGTGGTCGGGGATAGCCCCCCATTAATGTCAGAAGAGTTGGTGAAAGTCGTGAAATAGTAAAACAGACAGATTTTGGTTCTGGGGTAGATACTCGGGCAATTCCAGGGGGCCTCTCGAGTTCTGATTCGCCTTTGCATGTCAGATCCTCTCCGCATGACCTTTGTCATGGGTGGGAACTCCCATGCTGGTTCCCGACATTGCATGTATCGATAACTCACTCATTTTTACTGTTGAGAAATACTGCATTGTATAGATGTATCACAACTGTCTGTTTACCAGTCGATAAACATTGGCATTGTTTTGTTTTGGGTTATTATGGATTAAGTGCTATGAATATTCACATACAGACCTCTATGTGGACATATATTTTCCCTTCTCGTGGGTGTAGAATTTTATTTCATTTCTAGAAAGCAAATTGCTGAGTTGTATGGTAAGTGTAATTTAAGTTTTTGAAACACTGATAAACTATTTTACAAAGGGGTTGCATTATTTTTATTCCCACCAGCAAAATATGAGGACTCCAGTTGCTCCTTACCATTGCCAACACTTTGCAACGTCAATTAAAAAAATTTTAGCCTTTCAAGTAGATGTGTAGTATTACCTTACTGTCCTTTTAATTTGTGTTTCCCAGATAGATCATGTTGCTAAGTATATTTTCATGTGCTTATTTGTCTTGAGGATACCTTCTTAGGTAAATTTTCCACATTCTTTTCTCATTTAAAAATTAGGCTGTTTGCCTGTCAGGATGGCTATCATCAAAAAGAATATAAATAAACACAGGAAAGGAAACCATACACAAAATGAAAGAAAACCCACCGAATGGGAGAAAATACTTGCAAATGATGTGACTGACAGGGATGCAACTTCCAAAGTATAGAAACAGCTCATACAACTCAATATCAAAAAACAAAAGACCTAATCAAAAACAGGGGACAAGATCTAAAAAGGCATTTTTCCAAAGAAGACATATAGATGGCCAACAAGCACATGAATACATGCTCAACATCGCTAATTCTTAGAGAAATGCAAAACGAAACAACAATGAGGTATCCCCTCCCTCGGGTCAGAATGTGTGTCTGTGCATGTATTTAGGTGCACACTCAGTCGTGTCTGACTCTGCGGCCCCATAGACCATAGCCCGCCACGCTCCTCTGTCCCATGGAATTTTCCAGGCAAGAATACTGGAGTGGGTTGCTATTTCTTACTCAGGGGATTTTACCGACCCAGGAATTGAACCTGCATCTCTTACATCTCCTGCATTGGCAGGCAGGTTGTTTACCACTAGCGCCACCTGGGAAACCCCCCTGCTCAGAAGAGCCATCATCAAAAAGTCTGCAAACAATAACTGCTGGAGAGGGTGTGGAGAAAAAGGAGCCCTCCTACATTGTTGATTGGAATGTAAATTGGTACAGCCACTATGGAGAACAGTATGGAGATCCTAAAAAAACTAGAAATAGAGTTACTGTATTATCCTGCAATCCATGCCTGGACATATATCCAGAGAAAACCGTAATCCAAAAAAGATACATACACAAAAAAGATACAGTGTTTATTGAAGCACTGTTTATAATAGCCAGTGCTTGGAAGCAACCTAAATGTCCATGACAGATGAATGGATAAAGAAGATGTGGTATATGTATCCAAAGGAATATTACTCAGCCAAAAAAAAAAAAAAAAATGAAATAATGCCATTCGTAGCAACATGGATAGACTTAGAGATTAACACACTAAGTGAAGTAAACAGAGAAAGACAAATTAATGTCTTGTGATATCAGTATCATATGTGGAATCTAAAATATGACACGAATGAACTTATTTACAAAACAGAAAGAGACTCACAGACACAGAAAACAAACTTATCACCAAAGGGTAGGGAAGGGATAAATTAGCAATTTAGGATTAACATATACATACTACTATATATAAAATTGATAGCCAACAAGGAACTACTGTGTAACACAGAGAACTCTACTCAGTATTTTATAATGACCTGTAAGGAAAAAGAATCTGAAAAAATATATTTGTGTATATATATATATATGTATATCTGAATAACTGTGTGGTGAACCTGAAATTAACATGACATTGTAAATCAACTATATTTCAATTAAACATAAAGAAGGCAAATAACAAACGTTGACAAGGATGTGGAGAAAAGGGAGCCCTTATACACTATTGGTGAGAATGGAAATTGGTATAGCCACTGTGGAAAACAGTATGAAGGTTTTTCAAAAAAATTAAAAATAGAAATAGAATTACTATATGACCTGGCAATTCCATTCCTGGATATATATCTGAAAAAAACAAAAACACTAACTCAAAAAGATACATGCACCCCAATGTTCATAGCAGCATTATCTACAACTGCCAAGATATGGAGGGAATCTAAATGTCCATTGACAATTAAATGTGTATATATACCACATCTTTTTTATTCATTTAATAGTATACACACACACACAATGGAATACTACTCAGTCATTAAAAAATGAAATTTTGCCATTTATAGCAACATGGATGGATGTGGAGGGTTTTATACTAAGTGAAATAAGTCAGACAGAAAATGACAAATCTGTATGATGTCATGTATATGCAGAATCTAAAAAATACAACAAACTAGTGAATATAACAAAAGAGAAGCAGACCCACAGACATAGAGAATAAATTAGTGGTCACAGTAGGGAGAGGGAAGGAGGGAGGGGCAGTATCAGGGCAAGGAATTAGGTACAAAATACTAGGTATAAAATAAGCTATAAGCATATATTGTACAACTTGGAATTTGGCCAATGTTTTTTAATACTATAAATGGAATATAACCTTTAAAAAGTATGAATACTGTAGACCTGCAACATATATTATATATCAACCACTCTTCAATTTTTAAAAAATGGATTGTTTGGTTTTTTTTGTTGATTTCTAAGAGTTCTTTAAATATTCTGGATAGGAAATTCCCTGGCAGTCCTGTGGTTAGGATTTGGTGATTTCAGTGCCATTGTCTGGGTTCAATCCTTGGTCAGGGAACTAAGGTTCTGCAAGTTGTGTGGCAAGCCCCTCAAAATTCTGGATTATAAGTTCTTTATCAGATACATGTTTTGCCTATGGAAACAAATAAAAATTCAAAAAGTCTTACATGAGGTTTTTCACTTCAATGTTGTTTACAATTGTGATGAAATTGGAAAGAAGTTACAATCAAAGGAATATTTCAGTCATTTATTAACACTAAAAATATAAAGACATGGAAACCTGCTTTTTATGTAATTTTAGGCAGAAAATTAAATTATGTATCATATCAGCTATGCATTAAGAAAGCTTGGAAGTATATGCCAAAATAATAAGGGTGCAACTCTGAGTGGTAAGATTATGGCTGGTGTTTAAATTCTCTACGGCTTTCTGTTCTTTTCAAGATTGATATAGAAAGAAGCCTTAGTTAAAAAAAAGAATTTTCATAAAGAAGTAAATGGTTAACACTGTGGTTGGTGCTTCCTTTATATGCTCACCTAGACTGCAGCATGATTTGTGATACCGTTAAAAAACAAGTGAGGGCTTCCCCAGTGGCCCAGCAGTAAAGAATTTGCCTGCAAAGCAGAAACCACAGGAGATGCGGGGTTCGATCCCTGGCTTGGGAAGATCGCCTGGAGGAGGGCATGGCAACGCATTCCAGTATTCTTGCCTAGGAAATCCCATGGACAGAGCAGCCTGGCAGGCTATGGTCCATACAGTTGCAATGAGTTGGACACGAATGATGCTGAAGCTGAAACTCCAGTACTTTGGCCACCTCGTTCAAAGAGTTGACTCATTGGAAAAGACTTTGATGCTGGGAGGGATTGGGGGCAGGAGGAGAAGGGGACGACAGAGGATGAGATGGCTGGTTGGCATCACCGACTCAATGGACGTGAGTTTGAGTGAACTCCGGGAGATGGTGATGGACAGGGAGGCCTGGCATGCTGTCCCAAAGAGTCGGACACAACTGAGCGACTGAACTGAAGTGACTTAGCACACATACAAAAACCAAATGAGTTAGTTAATAGCGTAACAGACCCCCCAAAATATTTGAACTGTAATTCCAGCTTTGCCTTTGAACTTCAGACAGTTTTTTACTCCTGTTTAAAATGGGACTCAGAACTGTGAAGTTAGCAAAAAGCTGTCATTTAGCTTTCTTGGGAACTGCTTCCCAGGTATGTACTCTCAAATACATAACAGCTCTTATACTTTTGTTCACTGACTTGGGGAGATAATCTTGAGAAATCAGGCATGCCTTTAATATTTAGAAGACAGAGCCTTTGTGCTCCTGGCAATACACAGATACAGAGACCTGGAGGGCAAGCAATGAAGGCTGTTAAAGAGAAAAGTCTTGAGTTGAAGAAAATACTGGAGGCAAGAATAGAAGAATAGGGTGAAATGAGGAAATGGAGGAAAGAATTGAGAACCTAAGTAAATAAGTCTCTGGACTGAGAACTGTCAGACTTTGAATAAGAACTTTGTAGCTACGGCTTGTGCCTGTAAAGTCTTATCCTGAAAATAATTTGTGTCCTTTTATTCATGAGAGCTTCCCTGGTGGCTCAGAGTGTAAGGCATCTGCCTGCAAGGCAGGAGACATGGGTTCAATCCCTGGGTGCGGAAGATCCCCTGGAGAAGGCAATAGCAACCCATTCCAGTATTCTTGCCTGGAAAATCCCATGGATGGAGAAGCCTGGTGGGCTACAGTCCATGGAGTCGAAAAGAGTCAGACACAACTGAGCGACTTCACTTTCTTTTATTCATTTTCAATATTTCTAGTTCTGCAGCTATTTATGTTATCCTCTGAAGACTGGAAGGAGAGGACAGTTACTCCTGGGTTTATTGAGAGAAAGGGATTTAAGCTGCTCTGCAGGGATGGGCCCTCATAAGAAGGCAGTTTCCTAAGGAAACATATTTTGTGAAGTTTAGTGATTCAGCTCATATCAGAAATATTTTTGAGCCCAATCAGTTACTTTACCAAAGACAGGCACATGATGTATGTTTTCTGATGAGTAATCCCTGAACCCAAGAAATAATATTCAAATGATTATTCAGAAGATCAAATAGAGGGTTTAAAAAAAATTTGGTAGCCAAAAAAATCTAACCAATTTTTTTTTCTGAAACTTGATAATATGGAAATACAAAGGACCTAGAATAACTCACAAAATCCTGAAGAAAAGTAAAGTGGGAGAACTTCCCCTATTATATATTTACATCTATTAGAAATTATTTTGGCACAAATATAGGCATACTGACCAATGAAATGAAGTATGAATCCATAAGAAGATCAATGAATATGTAGATATTTTATTTATGACAAAAGAGACACTGCAAAGCATTAAAGAAAAGATAATCTTTTCAATAAACAGCCCTATGAGAATTGAATAAATTATGGGGAGAAGCTTGACTCTTACCTCACATTATATATAAAAATTCATTTTAGATGTATCATAGACTAAAATGTAAAAGGCTGAATAAAGCTTCTAGAGGAAGAAGAACTTCATGATTGCAAGACAAGGAAAGATTATTTAAGCACTAATCATAAAGAAAATGATCATTTGAGTATTAAATACATTACAATTTAAAGCCTCATTAAAGGTAAGGAAAGGCTTTTAAAATTTTTTGTTTATTTTTGGCCGTGCTGCATCTTTGTTGCTTTGCATGGGCTTTCTCTAGTTGCGGCGAGCAGAGGCTATGCTTCACTGCAGTGTGCAGGCTCCTCCTTGAGGTACCTTCTCTGTTGCAGAGCACAGGCTCCAGGGGCGTGGGCTCAGTAATTGTGGCTCCCGGACTCTAGCGCACAGGTTGAGTGGTTGCGGCTCTTGAGCTTAGTTACTCCACAGCGTGTAGAATCTTCCTGGACCAGGGATTGAACCCATGTCTCCAGCACCGGCAGGCAGATTCTCATCCACTGAGCCACCAGGGAAGTCCCTGGCAAGACTTTTAAGATAGGAGACAAAAAGAACTGATCGTAAAGAAAAAGATTAATAAATTTGAGATTAATTTAACATCAGTATTAAGAACTCCTCTTTACTAAAAGATACAGAAAATGGAGAAAATATTTGTAGCACCTATAACCTACAAAGAGTTCATGTATGAAATACATAAAGAAAGCCTACAAACCAGTAAGAAAATGACAGTCAACACAAAGGAAAAATGGGAGCATTGAACAGATGCTTCTGGGGGAAAAGAGAAAAAAAGGATATCAAATGGACAAAGACATATGAAAAGATACTTAAAATCACTAATAATCAGCGAAATGCAGATAAAAACTATAACCAGACATCATTTTATACCCACTAGAATGGCTAAAATTAAAAGACCAACATTACCAAGTGTTGATAAGGATGTGGATAACAGATACTTTTATATGGTCCTAAAGGAGTGCAGATTATTACAACGTTTTGGAAAATTTTATAGTATTTAATAAAGTTGAGGGTACATATAACTTTTTACCCAGCAGTGCCATATATAAGAATATACCCTTATATATTCTTATATATACTTGTTATATATAAGAATATAACAAAAATATGTGCACACATTTTTAAAAAGACATATCCAATAACATATCTTTTTAAGTTCATAAGCAGCTCTATTTGTAATCATCTCCAACTGTAAACTCCCTCAAAGTCCATCAATAGAAGAATGATTAAACAAATTCATACAACAAAATACTATTACTTTATTGGTATACTTAGTGGTTTTAGTTTAGTTCAGTCACTCAGTCGTGTTTGACTCTTTGTGACCCCATGAACTGCAGCATGCCAGACCTCCTTGTCCATCATCAACTCCCTGAGTCTACCCAAATCCATGTCCACTGAGTCAGTGATGCCATCCAACCATCTAATCCTCTGTCGTCCCCTTCTCCTACCCTCAATCTTTCCCAGCATCAGAGTCTTTTCAAATGAGTCAGCTCCTCACACATCAGGTGGCCAAAGTATTGGAGTTTCAGCTTCAGCATCAGTCCTTCCAATGAACATTCAGGACTGATTTCCTTTAGGATGGACTGGTTTGATCTACTTGCAATCCAAGGGACTCTCAAGAGTCTTCTCCAACACCACAGTTCAAAAGCATCAATTCTTCGGTGCTCAGCTTTCTTTATAGTCCAAGTCTCACATCCATACATTACTACTTAGTGGTATAGTCATATAAAAAATACTATTAAATTGAATAAATCAATACCCATAGAAGAAACTGAAATGGTAGCCAAAGATTGACTTGCTAAAAGAAACCAGATCCTGTGATTCTATGACTAGATTCTATCAAACTTTTAAGAACAAGTATTTCCCATCTTATCCAATTCTTTCTGTGCTAGAGAAACTCTTTTACCAGAAATAAATTAAAAAGCAAAAGAAATATAAACTCATTTATAAAAAATACCAAGATTCTAAACAAAATACTAGCAAATTGAATCTTGCAATTCATTAAAGAATAATTACTGTGACCCAGAATTGAAAGGATATTTCAACATTGCAGTATCAAGAATGTAATTCACTAGAAAAGCAAAATAAAGAAGGATGATTTGAGCATGAACTTGGTAGATGCTACAAAAGCATTTATGTGTGGTATAGCCATATAGTGGGCTATTATTCAGCCATAAAAAAGGAATGTTGTACTGATACATGATATAACATGGAGAAATCTTGAAAACATGCTTAGTGAAAGAAGCCGTACACAAAAGGCCACATACAGGCATACCTGGAGATACTGCAGGTTTGGTTGCAAACCACAATGAAGCAAGTCACCGAAATTTTTTTATTTCCCAATACATATAAAAATTATGTTTACTGCACTGTAGTCTAATAAGTGTGAAACTGCATTATGTCTAAAAAAGCAATTAAACATTTAAAAAACATTAATTAGGAAATACTGCTGTTGGAATGATGACATCAATAGATTTGCTCAATGCAGGGCTGGTAGAGACCTTTAATTTGTTAAAGTAAAAAAAATTAGCACACACGCGACATCTGTGAAGCACAGTAAAATGAGATATGACTGTATGGTACAATTCCATTTATATGAAATGTCCAGTTTAGGCAGATCCATGCTCCTGCTCCTGCTCAGTCATGTCCAACTTTTGCAACCCTGTGGACTACAGCCCACCAGGCTCCTCTGTCCATGAGATTGTCCCAGCAAGAATACTGGAGTTGGCAGCCATTTCCTCCTCCAGGGGATCTTCTCAACCCATCTCCTGCATCTCCTGCGGCTCCTGCATTGACAGGCATATACTTTACCACTGAGCCACCTGGGAAGCCCCAGGCAGATTCATAGACACACAATTTTTCTACCGGCTGTAACAAAAAGCACACTTCAGTCAAATAAGACTCATGCCAGAAATGAAAATATGATTCATTATTAGAATTTTTATCAATATGCTACTTATTATATTAAATCAAAGGAGAAAAGCAATATAATCATCTCAATAGATACTGAAATACCATTTAGCAAAATTGATTCTTTATTAAACTAACAAAACAAATCAACACAAAACCCACAAAGTCTTACTGTCTTATGAACAGATTTTTTTTTAATATATTTATTTATTTAATTTTGGCTGTGCTGGATCTTTGTTGCTGCTCGAGCTTTTCTCTAGCTGCAGTACACAGGCTTCTCATTGCAATGGCTTCTCTTGTTGCAGAGCATGGGCTCTAGAACACAGGCTCAACAGTTGTGGTTAATGGCCTCAGTTGCCCCGTGGCATGTGGGATCTTCCCAGACTAGGGATCAAACTCGTGTCTCCTGCACTGACAGGCAGATTCTTTAAACAACTATGTTTTGGAATGGTTTGTCATGCAGCGAAAGTTGACTGATAGAGAAATTATAAGTAAATTTATTAAAGTGGCCAGCTACTTTTTTTTTTTACAATTACTGTACAAAATTGGCAAATGGTAAGAAAATAAAATGTACGAAAAGATCACATTTATAATAGCAACACTACCAACAACATAACTGAAAATAAATGTAACCAGAAATAGGACCTGTATAAAAAGAATATAAAAATCTCTATTAAAGGATATTAATTCTTGCTAAATTAATCTACAAACTGAATGTGATCTCAATCAAAATGTAAAAAAAATTAAACATTAAAAAATGTTACTGGGTTCATTTGTAGGAATAAACAGGAAAATATCTGAACAGAAAGGTATTGTAGAGGGAAGTCAGATTAAATATTCTAATGCATTTTGAAGTTACAAGAATTAAAAATAGTTTGGTTCCAGAAAAGAATGTAGAGAGACCAATGGAATAAAATAGAGAATTCAGAACAGACTAAGATACACTTGGTTTTAGTAAATGGTAATGGTGACATTTCCAATTCACGAGAGGAAAGATAGATTATTTTTTAAAGTGTTGGGACTAGTTTGGGGAGGGAGGAAATTCAAGCTGTATAACTCCACTTCTTTCATCAAAGTAAATTCCAGAAGGGATGTAAGGTAAAATGTTAAAATGAAACTCTAAAGGCACTAGTAGTAAAGAAGCCAGATACAAAAGGTCACCTTTTGTATGGTTACATTATGTGAAATGTCCTGGGAATCCATAGAGAAAGAAAGAAAGAAAGAAAGTGGTTTTTGCCTGGGGCCGGAGGCCAGGGTAATGGGGAGTGACTGATAACTAGATATGAGGTTTCTTTCCAGATGATGAAACATTTGTAAAATTAGATAGTGGCAATGACTGTACAACTGTGAAAATACTAAAAACCACTTGCACACTTTACAAGAGTCAATTTTATGGTATGTGAATTATATTTCAATAACACTCTTCCTTAAGAACAAAAGTAGAAGAAAATGAAAAAAAACCCAGAGACTGGAGAGTCCAGGAAAGCCTCTGACCCAAGTAGAGAGATCAGGTACAGTGGAGCTGGGTCTGGAAGGGTGTTTTTCAGAAGTAAATGTTTTATACCAAGAAAGGGAGCAAAAGAAACTATCTCTTTTGGCTCTGATTACTCTGTCACTCCTGGAGAAGGCAATGGCACCCCACTCCAGTACTCTTGCCTGGAAAATCCCATGGATGGAGGAGCCTGGTGGGCTGCAGTCCATGGGATCGCTAAGAGTTGGACACGACTAAGCGACTTCACTTTCTCTTTTCACTTTCATGCATTGGAGAAAGAAATGGCAACCCACTCCAGTGTTCTTGCCTGGAGAATCCCAGGGACGGCGGAGCCTGGTGGGCTGCTGTCTATGGGGTCGCACAGAGTTGGACACGACTGAAGCGATTTAGCAGCAGCACTCTGTCACTCTGCTTCTTCGCAGGACTTGTGGACTCTGCATGCCCCAGACAATTATTTTAATCTTAATAAATGTTTTTTATTGACTGAAAAAATTACTAGAAGAAAACACGAGTGAATTTATTTGTAATTTTGAAATCAATACATGTCTAAGCATCGCAGGAAACCCGGAAGTCAAATGGGAAATAACTGACCCATTTGTATAGAAATTAGCAGTTATTATATTTAAAATGCCATATTATGTTTTTAAAGGATTTTGAGGGGGCTTCCCATGTGGTCCAGTGGTTAAGAATCTGCCTTGCAATGCAGGGGACACAGTTCAATCCCCGATCTGGAACACTCCTTATGCCTTGGGGAAACTAAGCCCATGTACCACAACTACTGAGCCTGCACTTTGTAGCCCAAGAGCTGCAGCTACTGAGCCCATGTGCAGCAGCTACCGAAGCCTGCTCGCCCTAAAGCCCAGGCTCCACAGCAAGAGAAGTCACCACATTGAGAAGCCCGCCCACCGCAACTGGAGAGTAGCCCCAGCTGGCAGCAACTAGAGAAAGTCCTGGAGCAGCAACGAAGAGTCTGTGCTCCACAGCAAAGACCTAGTACGACCAAAAATAAATAAAACTTAAAAGAAAGCTTTTTCCTGTATTTAGAGACACATATTGAAACACGGGACTTCCCTGGTGGCTTAGATGGTAAAGCGCCTGTCTACAATGTGAGAGACCTGGGTTCGATCCCTGGGTTGGGAAGATTCCCTGGAGAAGGAAATGGCAACCCACTCCAGTACTCTTGCCTTGAAAATCCCATGGACGGAGGAGCTTGGTGCAGACTACTATCCATGGGGTCGCAAAGAGTCGGGAACGACGGAGCGACTTCACTTCTACTTTATTGAAACACATGTGGATGAAATGATAAGATGTATGGGATTTGCTTCAAAATAACTTGGGGTAGAGGTGCAGCTTGGTAATGAGTCCGTGGGATACTCTTCTCTCTACTCTTTTATATGTTTGATTTTTCTGTAATAAAAAATTAAACAATAGATTGCAAAAAAATGTATGAAGTACAAAGCAAAAAGATAAACTGGGTACAGATATTTGCAGCATAAAATATTAAATGGGCTAATTCCTTAATTTATAGAGTTCATACAAATTCCTAAGAAAATGACAACCTAAAAGAAAAAAGTGGGTGAAGACATCAACAGGCAGAACAATGAAAAGGAAACAAAGCAGTCAATAAACGAGTGAAAAAATGATCAGCCTTACTCACACAAGCAAAGGGAAGCCATAATGGGATGTCATTTCCCACCGAGCAAAAACATGGGAAGAGGTGTGACAGTTTCAGAGTATCTGTCAACATGTTAAACACACACACAATAATCACAGCAATTTTTTTTTGATCCACCTCCTATAGTAATGGAAATAAAAACAAAAATAAACAAATGCTGCCTATTTAAACTTAAAATCATCTGCCCAGCAAAGGAAACCATAAACAAAACAAAAAGACAACCCACAGAAAGGTATAAAATATTTGCAAGTAAAGTGACCAACAAAGGATAAATTTCCAAAAGATATAAACAGCTCATGCAGCTTCATGTCAAAAAAAATAAACAACTCAATCAAAAAAAGGGCAAGTGATCTAAATAAACATTTCTTCAATGAAGACATAGAGATGGCCAAAAAGCACAGGAAAAGATGCTCAACATCATTAATTACCAGAGAAATGCAAGTCAAAACTACAATGAGGTATCACCTCACACCGTCAGAATGGCCATCATCAAAAAACCCACAAACAATAAATGATGGAGAGGATGTGAAGAAAAGGCAATCTGCCTACATTGTTTGTGGGAATGTAAATTGGTACAGCCACTATGGAGAACAGGATGGAGGTTCTTAAAAAAAAAAAAAAAAAAGCTAAACAAAAAATAGAGCTACCATACAATCCTGCAATCCCACTCCTGGGCATATATTCAGAGAAAACCATAATCCAAAAAGACAACGCGCCCAATGTTCACTGCAGCACTATTTACAGGAACCAAGACGTGGAAGCACCCTAAATGCCCACTGGCGGAGGAGTGGATAAAGAAGATGTGGTACGTATGCACAGTGGAGTTACTCAGCTAGCAAGAAGAAGGAAATAATGTCATTTGCAGCAACATGAATGGACCTGGAGATTATTATACTAAAGTGAAGTAAGTCAGAGAAAGACAAATATCACATAATATAATTTATAGTACTTTGGCCACCTCATGCGAAGAGTTGACTCATTGGAAAAGACTCTGATGCTGGGAGGGATTGGGGGCAGGAGGAGAAGGGGACGACAGAGGATGAGATGGCTGGATGGCATCACTGACTCGATGGACGTGAGTCTCAGTGAACTCCGGGAGTTGGTGATGGACAGGGAGGCCTAGTGTGCTGCGATTCATGGGGTCGCAAGGAGTCGGACACAACTGAGCGACTGATCTGATCTGATCTGATCTGATGTGGAATCTAATTTCTAAAAGAAGATATAAATGAAGTTATTTACAATACAGAAACAGACTTACAAACATCAAAAACAAACATCATAACCAAAAAATAAATGTGAAGGGAGAGGGATAAATCAGGAGCTTGGGATGAACAAACAAGGACGTACTGTGTAGTATAGGGAACTCTACTCAACATTCTGTGATAACCTAGGTGAGAAAAGAATCTGAGAAAGAATAAATATATGCATAAGCAAATCACTTTGCTGTACACCTGAAACTCACACAACAACTACAAATCAACTATATGCCAATAAATTTTTAAAGAAAAAAGGCTTTCACTTTTATGCTTGTCAACAACTGAGACATTAAATAAATAGTTTCCAAATGTTCCATAAGCAAACACACAGAGCACACATACAACATACAATGGAAAATTATTCATTCTAAAAAAAGGAAGAAAATTCTGACGTATGTTACAACATGGATAAACCTTGAGGACATTATGCTAAGTGAAAGAAATACTGTATCATGCCATTTTTTGGAGGTACCTATGTTATCTATTTGGAGAAGGCAATGGCACCCCACTCCAGTACTCTTGCCTGGAAAATCCCATGGATGGAGGAGCCTCGTAGGCTGTAGTCCATGGGGTCGCTAAGAGTCGGATATGACTGAGCAACTTCACTTTCACTTTTTACTATCATGCATTGGAGAAGGAAATGGCAACCCACTCTAGTGTTCTTGCCTGGAGAACCCCAGGGACGGGGAAGCATGGTGGGCTGCCGTCTCTGGGGACGCACAGAGTCGGACACGACTGAAGTGACTTAGCAGATGTTATCTATTGCAAGTCTGTGTGCTCAACGCACAATGAGGCCAAACAATACCAAAAAACCAGAGTTTGGAGAAGAGAAAGGTTTACTGCAGGGCCACGCAAGGAGACAAGTGGCTCATGCCTCAAAAACCCCAAACTCCCCAAAAGCCTTCAGCAGAGCACTTTTATAGGAAAGGTGAAGCAGAGGTGTGGTTTAGTTGTTGCTGAAGCCAAAGCTCCAATACTTTGGCCACCTGAATGCAAAGAGCTGACTCATTAGAAAAGACTGTGATGAAGGGAAAGATTGAAGACAGGAGGAGAAGGGGACAACAGAGGACGAGATGGTTGGATAGCATCACTGACTCAATGGACATGAGTTTGAGGAAGCTCCGGGAGATGGTAAAGAACAGAGAAGCCTGGTGTGCTGCAGTCCATGGGGTCGCAAAGAGTCAGACATGACTGAGCAACTGAACAGCAACTTGGTGTCAGATCCTTTGTTCTTGAGGTAGGTCATGGAAAGGTTACCAAGTTCCTGTAAACCTCACCAAAACAAATGTTATTCTCTGTTCTGATGAAAAAGAGCAAGGTCCCAAGGCTCAACTTTCACCTTCTGAGATCCAGGTCCTGGCTAAGAGAAGGGGTTCCTGCCCAGGCGTGTTCATCCAGGACCCAGTCTGGGTCCTCCTGCCAGTGCCCAGATCCAGCCAAGGAGACAGACCTCAACTGGTGGCACGCTCAGTGCCAGGTCCCCAGACCCCACCCAGCCATCTTCAGTGAGGGAGTCAGGTGCCCAGGACCCGGCTGGCCCTCAGGCTTTTCAATGAAACTGGGGAGAATCATTTCCATAGGAGCAACGGGAATATATGTTGTAGTAAATACCAATCAGGTTAATTCCCAGCTCACAATTGCCCCTCTTTGAGAATAGCCCCAACCACAGATGTGGACCTGAAGTCACAATGTCCAATGCCCTTGCAACTGCACCCTGACCTCTGGCCATCTCCTAGAAGTAGACAACCCATCTCAACTGTATTAATTTTTGAAACTTGAATGGGGAGACTGCGGCTGGTTGAAGCTGTTATCTTAATGGCAGCGTCCATACACTCCAGTTGCTGAGGATTCCACCACCCACGATCCATGGAAAATGCTGCTGCCATTAGGTGGCAGAGGTGGGGATAGGAGAGAGGTCCTGTTGCTTCAAGGCCTGGGCCCAGCCAGTGGGCGGCTGTGGCAAGGGCTCCAGAGTTCTGCAGGACACAGCCCTCAGCCTGTCCCTGGGCCCCCAGCTCACCTGCCAGCCCTGCCCCTAACTCCACTTTCTGCCGCAATGGCCGCTATGAGGCTGACTGTTGGCGGAGCAGGACCCCTAATACTGGTGCTGATAGGCACCTACGCATTCCACCCCTATTACATCTAGAGTAGTCAAAATCATAAAGACAGAAAGTAGAATGGTGGTTGCCAAGAGCTATGGGGAGGGAGCAACGAGAAGGTGCTGTTTAATGGGTAGAGTCTCAGTTTTGCCAGATGAAAAGAGTTCTGAAAATAAATGATGGTGATGGTTGCACAACAGTATGAATGTACTTGATACTATTGAACTGTACACGTAAAATGGTTAAGATGGGGGGCTTCCCTGGTGGTCCAGTGGCTAAGACTGCACACTTCTAATGCAGGGGGCCCCAGGTTCCATCCCTGGTCAGGGAGCTAGATACTACATGCCACAACTAAGAGACTGCCAGCGACTACTAGAAGATCCTCAGGCCACAACTAAGACTCGGCACAGCCAAATAAATAATAAAAATAAATATTTTTAAAAATGGTTAAGATGATGTACTCCATGTTGTGGGTACTTTATCATGATAAAAAAATAGGGAAAGAATACATACCCCTTGACCCAGAAATTCCACTTCCAAATATTTACCCTAGGTTAGAGGAGCAAAAATATGTCAAGTGCGTTCATTTCTATTGTAAAGGCAAAAATTTCAAACAATGTAAATGCCCAGCAATAGTAAATTGGTTAAATAAATTATGGCATATCCATACAGCATTCAATCCTGCAGGAATTTTGAAGAGGTGGGTTTGTCATCAAATTGAACTTGAATCCTTACATGCTATGCATAGCTTAGGCGATCCACTGACACAGGTTGTGGTGAAGAAAAGTGCAGCATTTATTGCAGGCACCAATCAAGAACAGGCACCCTGTGCTCAAAAGACCAGAACTCCTACATGGCTTTCAAGGAAGGGTTTTTAAAGACAGTGTGAGGGAGGGGTTCAGAGGGTTGCATGATCAGTCTGTGTCCATTTCTCTTACTGGTTGATGGTGCAGTAATATGGAATCTCAATCATCAGCCCTCTGTTTCTAACTGGTCTGGGGACCTGCTTGCTGATGGTCAGCAGGCAGTTAACTTCCTCCGCGTGGTGGGGATTTTAGGATCTGCAAAACAAGTCAGGGATATGGCTCAGGATATTATCTATAGTTTTTGAGGGGGAACTAAAGGTCCTTGGTTTTGTTTTATGGCTAAACTATTATTATTTTGTTTGGCTCAACTGCTCACCTTTGTTTCTGCATTTTCTCACTTCTCTGATTAAATCTGTCTTTGGAACAAGAGGAAGGCCAAAGAGGTTAAAACTTTTCTACAAATAAGAAGCAGGGGCCACAGGGGTCTGTCCCTGGGAAAACACTGCAGGATCCTGCTGTGTTTCAGGTTGATCTCTAAGATTATATTATTACATAATCAAGGTAGTAGAGTTTCACAGAGTGTGTATGATTTGGCCCGTGTGTATAAATTTTAAGAAATGTGTGTGTTGCACGTGTATGTGATATGTTTACCCTAACTTTTATATAACCATAACATATTTTTCTGAAATTCTAAATGAATTGCTAATAGTGGGGAGAGGAGTAGTCTTGAAAGTGGTGAGAGTAAAATTTAATTTTAAATCTTTTTGTAGTGCTTGGATTTTTTTTCTCCAATTTGCATGTATTCATTTTAATTTTTTCTAAGTTTAAAGGAAATGGAATCTTTTGTGCTCAAAGGCTGTGAACCTTGGAGTATGGTTTACAAATATAGCTCCATTCGGACATAGTAGCTAACCATCCTTTTTAATAGACAAAGTTTAAAATCATAACATTAAACATTATTTTTGCCTTTCTTTCATTCTTCTCTCCTTCCATTCCCCTTAGGTGTTCCCTGTCTAAACACAAAACCACTGAGTCTGTGGCTATTTCACACAGCATTGAGATATCTTTGGAAGTGCTGCCTCACACTTTCCATAACTCTCCTTTCACTTGGCACATGCAGAGCATGAACTGAAAGTTCAGTACCTATTTGAAAAATAAAATTTTCTTGGTTGCAAGTGATGCTTTTGTTTTGAAAGTCTCAAAACCGTAGTCCTGAATCCTTCATTTGCCGCACCTCTTTCATGTATTTCCTGAACACAGGAGCCCTCAGTGTTTAGGGTATCATGTCCATTGCAAGTGCCAAGCCCCAGGTTCTCACTATGTGAGCATCCTCTAACTTTTCAGATGGTTTTCCATGTCTTCATGAAGGATCCTTTTACTTCTGTCTCTGAGTGGGATCAAGTAGAGAGAAGAGCCCTGAACACTTGCGCCAGAGAGAGAGAGAGCAAAGTTCAGCCCCAACTTCCAGCTTGGCCACTAACTTAGGTCCAGTGTTCTCATCCATGAAATGCAGATGAACTCTAGACCCCTGACCCCTATCCCCTATCCCTGAGTTCTCACCACTGATGCTGGTACTTGGCAAAGAACATCAGGCCCTCTTCTGCCCTCACCGTGTATATCTCAGTTATCTCTCCCTCCCCTGAATCTTTCCTTTGATTTACTAGCTCTTTAAGATATTAGCATAGTATATTTCCCAAGCTTTGTTGTTTAGCTTTTCCCCCTGTTTTCTCTCCTTATCCTCTTATTTTGTGCTGAAGGATGTTGCTTCTTTTACTCAATGTTTCAAACTATAAATATCAACCTATTTTTATTGTGTTTAGGTAAACACCTCTTCTTTTCCCTCTTAAGTGAAATCAAACTCAAAGACACCCCTTTCAGAGAGCATTTGTGATTTATATCATAGTCCTGAGAAGCAGGGATAAAGCTTGATGGGGCAGAAAAGATGTGAGTCTTAGAGGAACAAGGACAAGAATTGATTCCTAGCACAACTACTTCTCTTAACCTGCCTGAGCCTCAGTTTTTTCATCTGTATTGTGGAGGCAATAGTAGTTCACTCTTGCTCACCTCCCAGGTCTCCCTGCTCCACCTGGTCGAAGTGCACAACTCAGTCTGTCCTGAGGAGCCATCATCTCTATAGGTGACACCCCCCCGGGGCCCAGAGAGCTTCCTTGGTGGCTCAGTGGAAAAGAATTCGCTGGCAATGCAGAAGACGAAGGTTCGATCCCTGGGTTGGGAAGATTTCCTGGAGGAGGAAATGGCAACCACTCCAGTATTCTTGCCTGGAAAAGCCCATGGACTGAGGAGCCTGGCGGGCTACAGCCTGTGGAGTAGCAGAGAGTCAGACACGACTGAGCGACTGAGCGACTGAGCACGGCACGCCGGGGCCCAGGCCATCCAGAAGTCCTTCTCTGCTGTCGTAGTACCCCACTCGCTGCCCTACATGACTTGACCCACTCAGCCTGTCCTCCTTGAGGAATCAGAACTCCCTGTGGACAAACATAGGGGAGTGGCCAGTGGAAGGAGGCCACAGAGGAGAAAGATTGTGGAGAGGCTTGCAGGGAAGTTTTTTCAGCTTCAAAAGCCTTCCTTGTGAAGAGAATCCTCATGTAGTCACTGTTCCCCCAAATGGACATTTAGAATTATCTCAGAGGTAGGACTGCTGTGGGTCTGTAGATGAACCTTACAGCATGCGGTGACTCATGCTTTCCTTCTAATGCTTGGGAGGCCAGCGGCTCCCCGGTGAGCAGACACTAGCTCTCCCCGGGCGGTTTCTCCTTCACCAGGTGTCTTACCATCTAGTCACCGAGAAGAGCTGGCGGGTGTTGTTTTATTTCACACTCATGGTGTGCTGTTCTGCGTTGTTTGCGCCAACGCTTCCCACAACTTTCTTTTTCTCCCCCGGCTCCAAAAATAGCAAAAGACATTGCTGACCCGGATTTTCCACCTAAGTTTGTTTTTCACTTTGAGAGAACTCAGCACGGGTGCTGAGTGCTGCTTCAGCACCAACTAAACACTGGTGTTTAACTCCAGGACAAAGTCGGAGTTTATCCGTTTCTGCTGTGCGGCTGCTTATCTCTCTTTCTTCTTGGCATGAGAAGAAAGAAGGTTGTTTGTGGTGTAAGAACTACATATGGTAATAGCTTGGATGCGCCTGGATTTTGGCACTAAATGTGTTCCTGAAACTTAATGTGTACTTAGATTTATCTTAGAGCAAAGTCAAGCTTAGCCAGAATGACTAGTAATCAGGGTTTCCATGATAGCAAGTATATTGAGAGAGGGGATCTATCCTTTATATGACAAGTGTGTAACCTGGTTTCTGTAGCTCACACCAGCCAGGGCATTCAAATGGGCCATAGGACTACTGAGAACTCAAACAATACCGGCTTCACGGATGGGCAACCAATGTAGTTGCCAGGGCTCCACACTCCAGAGAGTCCTTGTAGGGTGTTGCTGACACCATCATGAAATCTTTAATTTTAAAACAAAGGATCTACATTTTAATTTTGCCCTGGGCCTTGCAAATTCTGTAGCCGGTCCTATTCCCTGGCTCTTGGTCCATCTACTTTTGTTTCCCATTGCTACAGCTGCTTGTTAAATTCAGCACTCCTGATGCCCATGAGTCCTCTGGGGATGAGTTTCACAGTAGTGGATGAAGCCATCCAGTCACCTACTTTGTGTCCACTTCATTTCCTACCTCTCCGGCGCCCACAGGCACTGTGGCCAGGATGTGTGGCAGGCCTCGGGGAACTGTAGGCGGGGTGCCATGTCCTCTGGAGTCCCCAGACAGCTGCATGTTCCCGCAAAAGTGTTCTTCACTCCCTTGGTAAATACATTTTACCTCTTGCTCCATGGCCGGTTTGCTTGCGCCCCAAGTGCCTCACACAGCTTAGTGAAAAGATCGCTCAAATGTCTGTTTGTGGTCCCTCTCCCCTTTCTCTCTTGGGGCTTCCAAGGTAGCTCAGTGGCTAAGAATCCACCTGACACTGGAGACCTGTGTTCAATCCCTGGGTCAGGAAGATCCCCTGGCAGAAGAAATGGCAACCTGCTTCAGTATTCTTGCCTGGAAAATTCCATGGACAGAGGAGCCTGGCAGGCTGGCAATATAGTCCACAGGTTGCAAAGAGATGGACACAAGCTTACAAGCTTGCTCCCCACTCTCAGTCCCTGGATAGCAACCTACTGCCTTCCTAGTCTCCTGGCCACTGCCTCTCCTCCAAACCTTCCCTTCTCCCCTTCCAGGTACCTCCCAACACTAGAAATTCACTGGCCACCCTTAGGCTCCTGTTTTTCTTGAACGTCCTCACTAAACGTGGATGAGCCCTTTTCAAAGCACCACTTCATTTCCCAACTCGCTATGTGTTTTTCAGAACACCATTTCTGGTGTATGTTAATAAATGCAACAACAGAGGGAGTTTCACTTATCATATGAATCTGGGAAACACCTCATATTAGATGCTTTTCTCAGAGATTTAACTAAGCACTGTTAAGTGTATTGAAATTTCAGGGAAGAAACTATTTAACTTAATGTTTACCAAATTGAGTTAGGCATTCAACATTTATTGCAAACGCACACAGAGACTCACAATTAAGTTAACATTCTGTAGGTAGTATATTTGGGGGATACTCACTAAGAATATAATAACATTAATTTATGTAAATTCATTCTGAGCATAATTTAATCTTTCTTTGAGAACACATGAGGTACCAGTATTTATCTTTTGCTCTCTGGATAAGTGGAAATTGCACTCTGAATCACATATAAAATACACTAAAGACATTTAGCCTTACACAGAGCTAGGTACGTAGTAAATACTCAGCACAGGCTTGCTGTTTAACTGAATTTAAAGAAACACTTTGGGCCTCAGTTTCTTATACTTAGAGGGGTTGGGTGGTGGTGGTGGTGGTGGTTTAGTTGCTAAGTCATGTCGGACTCTTGCAACCCTATGGACTGTAGCCTGCCAGATTCCTCTGTCCATGGGATTCTCCAGGCAAGAATACTGGAGTGAGTTGCCCTTTCCTTCTCCAGGAGAGGGGTTGGGTTGTTGGTCTCTACTGCTAAGTCACGTCAGTCGTGTCCGACTCTGTGCGACCCCATAGACGGCAGCCCACCAGGCTCCCCCGGCCCTGGGATTCTCCATGCAAGAACACTGGAGTGGGTTGCCATTTCCTTCTCCAGTGCATGAAAGTGAAAAGTGAAAGTGAAGTCGCTCAGTTGTGTCCGACTCTTAGCAACCCCATGGACTGCAGCCTACCAGGCTCCTCCGCCCATGGGATTTTCCAGGCAAGAGTACTGGAGTGGGGTGCCATTGGTCTCTAAGATCACTTAATAAACATTGGGTCTTTTATGCCAGGCACTGAAGTATGCAGAATAGGCTCCTCTTTCAAAAGAACTCACAGTTCAGTAGAAAACAAGTAAGAAACAAATAATGATAATACAAGATATTGTTACAAGAGATATATACTTAGTGCTATAGGACATGAAGTTGGGTCTTAAAGAGTGAGCAGAGATTTGTTAGGATGTGAAAATTCAAGGAAAGGGAATTCCAAGCTAAGTGCACAGCACTTATAAATACATAGAGATCTAAAGCACTAAAATTTTTAGAGACACTCTAGGTGTAAATTCCTTGACTTTATAAAGTTTCAATAAATTTTAATAAATTGCATAATGCAAATCATCATGCCCCAAATCAGAGTTGGGTATGTTAAGTCTCCTTACAGCAGAGTATTTCTAGCTTTCTAGAATTTAGGTAATATTCTGAAGTTTCCTCAAGAAAGATAAATCACTGAATACTAAATAATCCCACAGGGCTTCCCAGGTGGCTCAATGGTAAAGAATTCGCCTGCCAGTAGAGAAGACATGGGTTTGATCCCTGGGTCAGGAAGATCCCCTGGAGAAGGAAATGGCAACCCACTCCAGTATTCTTGCCTGAGAAATCCCACGGACAGAGGAGCCTGGAGGGCTACAGTCCAAGATGTCGCAAAGAGTCAGACACGACTTAGTTTCTAAACAACAACAACTAACCCACACCCCTTCAAAGTCTACATATGCTAGGAAGGCCAGGAACAGTGGCCAAACAGCTCTGATCCTGCAAGTGGTTCGATTCTGCAGACATTTCTTCTCACGTGACGTCTGGACGGCTCGGCAGGACTGCTCTAGAACCTCACGTCCCAGGCTTTTTCCGGCTGTGCTCCACTGCTCCCTGGGTTTCTGTAGCAGTTTCGAAGCTTTAGTGGCTCATTGTGACAAATAGCTTGTGTTTGTGTGTGTGTGTGTATAATTACTGCAGCTTCTCAATATTCGACCTTTGAGCCTACAATTTTGTTTGTTTTGATTGATTTTATTTTTTTTAAGATTTTTTGATGTGGACCTTTTTTTAAAATCTTTATTGAATTTGTTACAATATTGTTTCTGTTTTATGTTTTGCTTTTTGGGCTGAGAAGCCTGTGGGATTTAGCTCCTCAATCAGGGACCAAACCTGCAGCCTCTGCACCAAAAGGCAAAGTCTTAACCACTGCGCCATCAGGGAAGCCCTGAGCCTGTACTTTTGAATCTGCTTCCTTTTTATCTTCTATCTATAAACTCTTACCTTCATTCCGTCTTAAGTGGGGCATCTGTTTTTCAGTGCAAAGACTGTACCAGAAAGATTATGGTGCAAGTGATTGTTCTCCTGGCTAGAGTATTTGTAAAATTTGTATTTCTGGTAACCACGTAAGAAATATTAGAGGGAGTATTAAAATATAAAACACATCGTGATAATGCAGTCATAAAAATCTATAAGGAAAACTGCTGCCACAGTCTCCATTCCCAGCATTCATATGTACCAATGACTTATCATTATTCTTATTTATCAATTATTTCAGTGTGTTTCTTCCCAATGAGGTCCCAAGATACATTTTGATTATGAATTGCTTTGTTTGTTTTATAGACAGCCCTAAACTGCTATCAACTGAAACTTGGTGCTTAATAAAGCAACCAGCGATGCCTTGATATATGTGCATTTGAAGTCAGGGCCTCAGGTTACTTCAGAGGGGTGACTCATTAGGAGGTAAAGCTTTTGCAGGAGTTATTTTTAAGTGAACTCTTTGGCATGCACTGTCACCTAAAAAAAAAAGAAGAAGAAGAAGCAGCGTTTTAAGAGGACGGATGAAAAAGAGCTAATTTAGAAACCTGAGAAAATTGAGAAATACTGGCCATTTGCTAAGGCTAGAGAGGGGGCCCCAGGGGTAAGGGTATAGGAACTAGGCAAACAGAGCAAGGTCCTAAGTAGAGGGGAGAGAGGAGCTGAGGGGAACATTTGAGAGGTGCCTAAACTTTTTCTCTGTTGACCATGATCAATGTTCAGTTCAGTTCAGTCACTCAGTCGTGTCCAACTCTTTGTGACCCCATGAATCGCAGCATGCCAGGCCTCCCTGTCCATCACCAACTCCCAGAGTTCACCCAAACTCACGTCCATTGAGTCGGTGATGCCATCCAGCCATCTCATCCTCTGTCGTCCCCTTCTCCTCCTGCCCCCAATCCCTCCCAGCATCAGAGTCTTTTCCAATGAGTCAACTCTTTGCATGAGGTGGCCAAAGTACTGGAGTTATAAGGCTTTAAATTTTTATTTTCATGAATGTCTAACATCCAAGTCACATTATGTTCAATCCACACAACAGAGTACAACACAGCTGTAAAAATCGATGAGGACTACATGAAACAAGTCTGCAAATATAGGGTTAGAGAAAACAAGGCAAGGTAGGAACAGAATCTATGTGATACCATTGTTTTATCTAAAAAGGGGAAAAAAAAATAAAAAGGGAGACTTCAATACACAAAAATACTTTATTTTCTTTTTTAAATAAAAGAATAAACCATAAAACTTTTTGTTTCTTTGTTTGTTTTTAAATTATCTCTTTTGGGGAAAAGGATCAGGTAGAGGGGCCTGGAGAAGACAACACTGTCATCTGAATATGCCTGGTTTGAGGATTTGACTTCAGAAGCCGGTAAACATTTCACACAATTTCATTAAAATTTTTTTCATCATTTTTTAAGAAATACTAAAACCAAAATGAAACAAATAAACTAAAATGTAGTTGGAGAAGTAACAACACAGAAAGAAATTATTTCAAGTGACTTTAATTTGATTTTCTTTGTTATGATATACTTTAAAAACAAAAATAACTACATAATGGATTCCAGTAATCAAAAAAAAAAAAATGGATTCCAGTAATCATATTATGGGTGGAAGTATTAGAACAATTCTTCTAAGACAGTTGCATGTCTATTGTAAAATAAAGCAATTTGTGTTGATGTCTTTGAAGATTGGGATTTTTGATAAGAGAGAAAGAAAATACAAATGTAACTGGTGAAATTAGAAAACACCCTGGGAATTCCCAGAAGATTCAGTGGTTAAGACTCTGTGCTTCCACTGCAAGGGGCACAGGTTTGATCCCTGGTCGGACAACTGAGATCCCATATGCAGTGCAGTGCAGTCAAAAAAAAGAAATAAAGAAATGTCCTGTAGTATTGTTTGAAAATGTCATTTGAACTCATGACATAGCTATTTTTAAAGACTAGGAGTATTTCCTAACTCTTTCTACTGAGATGGCCTAGAAACTGATCAACCCAGTAGCCTAAGAACCCTAGAGGCCAGACTATTGTCTCTAAATTTCACTGCCCATTAAAAGGAATCAGGGTCCTTGAGGTAATGACTGATTCCATATCTGAGGCTGAAAATTCATGAGCTGAGATTGGAATATAAGGAATCTTACACTAGAAAATAGGAAAATTACCAGGATCATGTAAAAAAGACTCAGAAGCCAACCTGAATAAACTCCCACTGGCCAAATATGGCACAAATGAATATTAATAGTAATAGTAATGGAAATGGATTGAAATACATAAAAAAACCATGAGTTCATAATGATACTCAAAACAAAATCAAACATCTCACCGGTCAAATTCAGCAGATGCTAGGGAACCAATTCATTATTTTGAAAATTAATGAATAATTAGGCATTTATTTTATATTTCTTGTATAATCTGTACTTCAGAGTACAAATAATTGAGAGATATTTCTCTTTAGAGAAGTATTCCAGCTAATAAATGAGGAAACAATGATAGAACATCACCATTTGAAACTCCTAATATTTAATGGACTTATTAGTGGCTGCTAACACAGCAAAAAGAGAGCCAGACATTCTTTGCTTCCTAATGAGAAATACACAATACCGCACAAAATCAAACATAGATTTGATCACAGGAAATGTAGGGGACAGAGGAACATGTTGAACACATCATAATAAAGTAGTCAGAAAAATCCAGACTGGGAAATTCTACAAGACAAGTGACTCAGCATTCTCAGCAAATAAACTGCCAGGGAGAAAAAATAACGTAAAGGTAAAACCTACAATTAAAAGAAACTTAAGAAACACATCAACCAATTGCAGTGTGTGGACCTTAGATAGATCTTGATTTGCACAAATTCAAATTTTAAAATGTATGAAACAGCTGGGAAAATTTAAATGCTGACTGGATATTAGATGATTTTAGGGAATCAGAATTAATTTCTTAAGTGTGATGAAAATACTGTGGGTATATTTTCAAAGAGTCCTTATATCTTAGAGATAAATTCTGCAGTCATTATAGATGCAGTGAGATGAAGTCATGAATGTGTTTCACAGTGATCCAGGGTAGGTGTATAGATGATACAAGATTAGACACAATTGATAATTATAGAAACTTGGTGAGGTGATGATTCTTTTTACTTAAATTTTTTTTTCCTTAATAAAAAAACTTTTTCAACTAAAAGTAGAGCTACTCTGCAGTCCCACTCCTGGGCACATATCCAGGGGAAAACATATCTGAAACAATACATACATCCCAATATTTATTGCAGCACTATTTACAATAGCCAAGACATGGCAGCAGCCTAAATGTCCATCGACAGAGGAATGGATAAAGAAGATGTGGTACATATATAAAATGGAATATTACCCAGCCATTAAAAAGAATAAAATAATGAAGCAACATGGAAGGACTTAGAAATTGTCATACTAAGTGAAGTAAGTCAGACAGAGAGGGAGAAATACTGTATGACATCCCTTATATGTGGAATCTAAAAAAAAAAAAAAATGATACAAATGACTTACTTACAAAGCAGAAAGAGACTCACAGACTTAGAGAATAAATTTAGGGTTACCAGGGAGGAGGATGGGAAGAAGGGACAATTAGGGAATTTGGTATCAACATGTACACTGCCATATTTAAAATGGATAACCAACAAGGACCTACTGTATAGCACAGGGAACTCTGCTCAATTTTATGTGGCAGCCTAGATGGGAGGGAAGTTTGGGAGAGAATGGATACATGTATATGTATGGCTGAATCCCTTTGCTACTCACCTGAAACTATCATAACATTGTTAATCCTCTATATCTCAATACAAAACAAAAAGTTTAAAAAAAAAACAGAACTTTTTCAAGTGCACCCTGTACGCATGCATGCTCAGTTGATCCAGTCATGTCCAACTCTTTGTGACCCCACGGACTGTAGCCCATCAGGCTCCACTGTCCATGGAATTCTCCAGGCAAGAATGCTGGAGTGGGTTGCCTTTTCATACTCCAGGGGATCTTCCCAACCCAGGGATCAAACTCATGCTTCTTGCGTTTCCCGCATTGGCAGATGGGTTCTTTACCACTAGTGTGACCTGGGAAGAGTGGTGCATCAAAATTTAGGAACTCGTAGAAGGCAATGGCAACCCAACCCAGTACTCTTGCCTAAAATCACATGGACGGAGGAGCCTGGTAGGCTGCAATCCTTGGGGTCGCAAAGAGTCAGACATCGACTGGGCAACTTCGCTTTCACTTTTCAGTTTTAGGCACTGGAGGAGGAAATGGCAACCCACTCCAGTGTTCTTGCCTGGAGAATCCCAGGGATGGCAGAGCCTGGTGGGCTGCTCTCTATGGGGTTGCACAGAGTCGGACACGACTGAAGCAACTTAGCAGCAGACACCACCCTTATGGCAGAAAGTGAAGAGGAACTAAAAAGCCTCTTGATGAAAGTGAAAGAGGAGAGTGAAAAAGTTGGCTTAAAGCTCAACATTCAGAAAACGAAGATTATGGCATCTGGTCCCATCACTTCATGGGAAATAGATGGGGAAACAGTGGAAACAGTGTCAGACTTTATTTTTGGGGGCTCCAAAATCACTGCAGATGGTGATTGCAGCCATGAAATTAAAAGACGCT
This sequence comes from Bos mutus, assembly GCF_027580195.1. Lineage (NCBI taxonomy): Eukaryota > Metazoa > Chordata > Mammalia > Artiodactyla > Bovidae > Bos > Bos mutus. The sequence goes on from NC_091627.1 coordinate 38,747,471, forward strand.
TCCTCCTTGGAAGGAAAGTTATGACCAACCTAGATAGCGTATTCAAAAGCAGACACATTACTTTGCCGACAAAGGTCCGTCTAGTCAAGGCTATGGTTTTTCCTGTGGTCATGTATGGATGTGAGAGTTGGACTATGAAGAAAGCTGAGCGCTGAAGAATTGATACTTTTGAACTGAGATGTTGGAGAAGGCTCTTGAGAGTCCCTTGGACTGCAAGGAGATCCAATCAGTCCATCCTAAAGGAGACCAGTCCTGGGTGTTCATTGGAAGGACTGATGCTAAAGCTGAAAATCCAGTACTTTGGCCACCTCATGAGAAGAGTTGACTCATTGGAAAATACCCGGATGCTGGGAGGGATTGGGAGCTGGAGGAGAAGGGGATGACAGAGGATGAGATGGCTGGATGGCATCACCAACTCGATGCACATGAGTTTGGGTGAACTCTGGGAGTTGGTGATGACAGGGAGGCCTGGCGTGCTGTGACTCATGGGGTCGCAAAGAGTCGGACACGACTGAGAGACTGAACTGAACTGAGACTTGGAGGGGACGCTATTCCCTCCTCTGAGGCTTGAATCACCTCTACATTGTTCCTAAATATTGTTGCCCACATTTTGCAGGATTACCCTCAGCCCATTCCACTTGTGACAGCTTTGAAAATTCTTTCTTATCCTGAGCAGAAAATTCATCTCCCTGTATCTCTGCCACCTGTAGATTATAGGACCCGCCCTTCCTCACACAATAGCCTCTCAATGTTTGAAAACCAGCATTCACCTGGCCCTTTTGTCCTAATCCCTCACGGAGACCTTTTGAGCTCCAGCTCTAATTCTGTCCACTGTTCTGTACACCCAGGGCTTTGGTTTCCTGCCATCCTGGCTGCTCTGCTTTCCTCTCAGAACAGTTTGACTTGTAAATTTGTTCTGCCCTGGAATGAAGTGATCTGGGTGTGGCCTGACAACTGCAGAGAACAGGGCTATCACCTCCCTTATTCCAGTTCCCTCATTTTTTTTGTTACCCTGGGCTGGAGCCTGGATACACAAAGTCCCAAGAACTGAGTGCTCAATTTCTAAGAATTCTGTGGGCCAGTTGTTATAAGCATCCATAATTAAAAGTTAAATTACATAAACTTAAAATCAAATATGTTATAATAAACAGAAGTGAAAATACTTAAAACTTATCACTTCCTAATAATTTTACTCCATATTACTATTATCTCTTCTCTTGAGGTTATTTACATTGATCTCATTTGTGTGGTGGAAACACCATCATGTACTGGCATGCTCTGGGCTTCCCAGATGGCACTAGTGGTAAAGAACCCACCTACCAACGCATGAGACACAAGAGACGTGGGTTCAGTCCGTGGCAGGAAGATCCCCTGGAGAAGGGCATGGCAACCCACTCCAGTATTCTTGCCTGGAGAATCCCATGAACAGAGGAGCCTGGTGGGCTACAGTCCATAGGGTCTCAAAGAGTTGGACACGACTGAAGCGACTAAGCACATGCACACACACTGGTGTGCTGCTGCAAATGTCTTCCAAACAGGAAGTAAGACCATGCTGGTAGTTTGAAATTGGCCATTGTGGGAGCATTCACACTACAGAAATTGGCAGGTGCTATAAATCAAGGTGCTTTTTTCCTCCAGAGTGCTAGTTGTGACATTTCACCACAGCACTCCTAAGTGAAAGTGACGTTGCTCAGTCTTTGCAGCCCCCATGGACTGTAGCCTACCAGGTTCCTCAGTCCATGGGATTTTCCAGGCAAGAGTACTGGAGTGGGGTGCCATCCTAGATGCAACCTAAAATCTTAGTTATTTTTGGCAACTTCTGACTTCTTCTGACTCAGATTGGGCTAAGGCTCCTAGCTTCTGCTAAAGAAGTATAACCCATTCTTATTGATACAAGTTAGTTCATCAGACCTTACATTAATAGCTTTCAAATTGCATCCTTTTAGATTCGGTTCATTGATTCTATCATCCAAGTATTCATTATACCTCCAACTTCAGGTCACCTATAAATTTAATGAGCATACTTTTTGTGTATTTATTCTGAAAGCATTTGTGAAGGGAAGAGGGACACAACCCTAGGACTCATCATTATATGCTTCCTTGCAGTTTGATATCAATTTGCTAGTCAGCACCTTCTGCATATAATCTACTGGTTTACTAATTATCATCAAGAATGCCATGGGATGTCCTTGGAGGTCCAGTAGTTAAGACTCCATGCTGCCAATGCAGGGGGCTCAGATTTGATCCCTGGTAGGGGAACTAAGATCCCACAAGCCATGTGGTACAGACAAAAGATAAAAAAAAAAAAAAAAAGAACACCAGAGTCCAGTTCATATTTCCCCATCTTGTCTGGAAGAATATCATGAAAATCCTCATTAGATGTCTAACCGATGTTGAAATACTCTCTCTACAAGGAGTTTCCCAAACTACTGGGTGGGTAAACCTGTCAAAGAGGGAAGGAGGTTGTCAGCCTTGGCTGATTCTGAGTAAATTCATTCTGATTCCATTACTTCTTCACCTTGTACTTGAGACTGTTACTCTAGTATGGGTTCTAGAATTCTGCCTGAGATTGAAGTCACAGATTATGGTCTACAATTTTTCTGGCGCTGCCTTCTTTTTAAAAATTAAGACATCCCACTGCTGTATCTCTCTTAATGATGTCCCACAAGTCACTGACAAGTGTCTGGTGATCCCATACAAAGTTTTTCTCAAGGCTCTAAGGTATTATTTCTCTGAACTGGGAATTTGAAATCGCTTGGAGCAGCTCTGGACTTTATCACATTTCATCACTCTATCTGGGGCTTCCATCTTCCCTTGCCAAGGTTCATTCATTTGGCTGCTTCTCTTCATCTCACACCCTCGATGTGGAGAAGAAATGGTCTCTGCCACGAAAATCAGAAACAAAGAAAATGGAAAAGCTCTTTCCTTCATATCCCCCGTTGGCAGTGGTCCCAAGATGAACATCCTGTCCTTTACTTGATGTTAGCCATCAAACTTTACTAAAATGACAGCCGTAACAGAACATTTTAGAATAACTTGAGCATATTGGGAGCTTTAGCTTTTCTGATACTAATAAATGTGTCCCACAAATATTCTAGCACACGTAATGACAATTTGATGGTAGGATAGATAAATGATGAGACTCCTGACGTTTCATAAGCTATGACATCATATCATTATCTGAATTTGCAACAGTCTCCCTACCTCCTCAAGTATAGCATGATGTATATTAATCTTTAAATTTTTGATTAATTTGGCCTTGAGAATTTTTCATCTTAAAGTATTTTAGTAAAACACTGTAGATAGTTCTGATATTACAAAATTACAATCAAGGGGAACTGCAAATATGGAAGAACTCAGTACATTTGGGAGCTTTTTTCTTTAATTTTATTTAGTTGATCTTTATTATTAAAAAAAAACTATTAATATAACCAAGTCCTGTTATTCAGCAAGAACAACCTGGAACTTTTATCTGGAACTCTTTAAGTTACCCTTATACACAGTTCCAAAAAATGAAAACAGTGTTTATGAGTTTTAACTCAAGGGCCCTAAACTAAGAGATATGAAGCCTAGGTTTTGTGTTTTGTTCTACTACCAATCAGCTGTACAATCTTGAAAAATCCCTTTGCCTTTTGTGTTCACATCTAAATATTGTTGTAAGTCCCTTCCAGATCTAAGAGCAGAGAGCAGTAAAATGTCCAGCCATGCTGTCTACGGGTTCTTGGCTGTCTCCTCCCACTCTCTGTAGTTGAAGTCAGTATGTGGGTATGTAGGGGGGGAAAGGGAAGAAAAGTTTAAGTTGGGAACTTTGGTAGGAGTGGAGAAGGAGGAAGATAGCCCATATCATTCCTCTCAGGTTTTTTACAAGAGGTAATTTCAAAACAAAATCAAGTCAACCTATCAAAACAAGATAATGACAAGGGAGAAAGTAAAAGTTTTTGGCCAAAGCCATCTCACGATCACTTTTTCCTGTCCCCACAAAGCTATCTGAACTGAGATCTTGTTAGTGAACCTTCATTTCCAGTAAATATCACTCACTTAGAACAAAAACGGGAAGCTCCCACATGTAGCCACTGGAAACAGTCCCAGATGCAGGAAGAGGTTTGTATGACATCATCTAGAAAGTTATGTATTAGGAAGGTCTGCAGATTAGAAGAATAGTTCACTTAAGAGTTCTTTTCATTAGGAATTATCCAGTATTTAGAAGTCCCAAGGTTCCTGTAAAACATATTCACTGATAAGCATGTATATTTAACCCATACATTGAAATATATGTACATATATATATACTTTTCTGGAAATTGCACAAATGTTAAATGCTGTTCATGTGTGTAAACATTTGATTAAAGAGTAGGAAAAAATAGACAAATATTATTGTTCTTTTATATGTGAAAAAAGTTTTGTTCATGCTTTTAAAAATGTCAGTTGTTTTAGTAAAAATGATACGTGCTCATTGCAAAATATTGAAACCGATCAGAAAAGCACAAAGAAAATAATAAAAATCCACTGAAGTTTCATGAGCCAGAAATAAACATTGACAGAATTTTGGTAGTCACTTCAGACATTTTTCTGCGCATATGTATGTTTAATTTTACAGGAGTGGCATGTTTTGTACTTGCTGCATTGTGTTCTTCCTTCCTGCTCAATAATGTCACTAACATCTTTATGTGTCACCAAATATAGGTATATGGTATGACTTTTAAGGACTCTATAGTTCTTCATTTCATTTTGTTTGTTACATATAGTTAGTCGATTCCATATGGATGAAAATATAGGTTGTTGAGAAAGAGCTTTTTTAAGCTTCAAAAGAACAGTTATGTAAAGAATGTAGAGTTATGTTAAGTAACATATTTGCACAAGAATCTGGTTTGGTTGTTCCTCCTGCAAAAGCCTGAAATATTATAAATGCAGTGAGTGTTATAGACTTGTAAAATGTATCTTATTTATTACTGAGCTATTAATGCAATTAAATGTTTTAAAGAAAAAAGGAATCATGAAGTACAACTCAGTAGATTTAACAACATAGAAATGTAAAATCTCACAAAGAAAATTAAAAAATAAAATAGAGCTCAATATCACTAATTATTAAATACATGAAATTAAAACAATAGGCCACTTTTTCACCAATAATTTAAAAGATTTTAATGCTGAGTTAATACATACTAAGTAATGAGTTTGTTTAGTCACTAAGTCATGTCTAACTCTTTTGCAAAGCCATGGACTGTCACCTACAAAGCTTCTCTGTCCGTGGGATTTCCCAGGCAAGAATACTGGAATGGGTTGCCATTTGCTTCTCCAGGTGATCTACGGTGCAGTTGGTAAAGAATCTGCCTGCCAATGCAGAGACACAAGAGACCTGGGTTCGATCCTTGGGTTGGGAAGATCCCCTGGAGGAGGAAATGGCAACCCAGTCCAGTATTCCTGCTTGGAAAATTCCATGGACAGAGCAGCCTGGGGAGGTTATGGCCCATGGGATCACAAAGAGTCAGAAACCACAGAACATACACAGGGACCGAATTCACATACCTATATTGGCAGGAGATTCTTTACCACTGAGTCACCAGGGAGACCTTCAGTTCAGTTGTCACTCAGCCATATCCGACTCTTTGTGACCCATGGACTGCAGCACACCAGGCCTCCCTGTCCATCATCAACTCCCGGAGTTTACTCAAACTCATGTCCATTGAGTCGGTGATGCCATCCAACCATCTCATCCTCTGTCATCCCCTTCTCCTCTTGCCTTCAATCTTTCCCAGCACAGGGTCTTTTCAAATGAGTCAGGTCTTCGCATCAGGTGGCCAAAGTATTGGAGTTTCAGCTTCAGCATCAGTCCTTCCAATGAATATTCAGGACTGATCTCCTTTAGGATGGACTGATTTGATCTCTTTGCTGTCCAAAGGACTCTCAAGCATCTTCTCCAACACCACAGTTCAAAAGCATCAATTTTTCGGCACTTAGCTTTCTTTATAGTCCAACTCTCACATCCGTGCATGACTATTGGAGAAACCATATCTTTGACTAGGTGGACCTTTATTGGCAAAGTAACATCTCTGCTTCTTAGTATGCTATGTTGGTCTTAGTATGTCTATGTTGGTCATAACTTTTCTTCCAGAAAGCAAGCATCTTTTAATTTCATGGCTGCAATCACCAACTGCAGTGATTTTGGAGCCCAAAAACATAAAATCTGTCACTGTTTCCCCATCTATTTGCATGAAGTGATGGGACCAGATGCCATGATCTTAATTTTCTAAATGTTGGGTTTTAAGCCAACTTTTTCAGTCTCCTCTTTCACTTTCATCAAGAGGCTCTTAAGTTCTTCGCTTTCTGCCATAAGGGTGGTGTCATCTGCATATCTGAGGTTATTGATATTTCTCCTGGCAATCTTGATTCCAGCTTATGCTTCTTCCAGTCCAGCGTTTCTCATGATGTACTCTGCATATAAGTTAAATAAGCAGGGTGACAATACACAGCCTTGATGCACTCCTTTCCCTATTTGGAACCAGTCTGTTGTTCCATGTCCAGTTCTAACTGTTGCTTCATGACCTGCATAGAAATTTCTCAGGAGGCAGGTCAAGTGGTCTGATATTCCTATCTCTTGAAGAATTTTCCACAGTTTTGTTGTGATTCACACAGTCAAAGGCTTTGGCATAGTCAATAAAGCAGAAGTAGATGTTTTTCTGGAACTTTCTTGCTTTTTCGATGATCCAAAGGATGTTGGCAATTTGATTTCTGGTTTCTCTGCCTTTTCTAGCAGAAACATCCAGCTTGAACATCTGGAAGTTCATGGTTCACGTACGGTTGAAGCCTGGCTTGGAAAATTTCCAGCATTACTTTACTAGCTTGTGAGATGAGTACAATTGTGCAGTAGTTTGAGCATTCTTTGGCATTGCCTTTCTTTGGGATTGGAATGAAAACTGACCTTTTCCCGCCCTGTGGCCACTACTGAGTTTTCCAAATTTGCTGGCATATTGAGTGCAACACTTTCACAGCACCATCTTTAAGGATTTGAAATAGCTCAACTGGAATTCCATTACCTCCACTAGCTTTGTTCATAGTGATGCTTCGTAAGGCCCACTTGACTTCACATTCCAGGATGTCTGGCTCTAGGTCAGTGATCACACCATCATGATTATCTGGGTCATGAAGATCTTTTTTGTATAGGTCTTCTGTGTATTCTTGCCACCTCTTCTTAATATCTTCTGCTTCTGTTAGGTCCATACCATTTCTGTCCTTTATTGAGCCCATCTTTGCATGAAATGTTCCCTTGATATCTCTAGTTTTCTTGAAGAGATCTCTAGTCTTTCCCGTTCTATTGTTTTCCTCTATTTTTTTGAATTGATCACTGAGGAAGGCTTTCTTATCTCTCCTTGCTATTCTTTGTAACTCTGCATTCAAATGGGTATATCTTCCCTTTTTTCCTTTGCCTTTCTTACAAACTTACACAGGACTGGGGAAACAGACTCTTGGAGGGCACCAACAAACTTTGAGCATACCAGGACCCAGGAGAAAGGAGCAGTGACCCCACAAGAGACTGACACAGACTTGTCTGTGAGTGTCCAGGGAGACCTTCAGTTCAGTTCAGTTCAGTCACTCAGTTGTGTCTGACTCTTTGCGACCCCATGAACTGCAGCATGCCAGGCCTCCCTGTCCATCACCAATTCCTGGAGTTTACTCAAACTCATGTCCATCAAGTTGGTGATGCCATCCAGCCATCTCATCCTCTGTCATCCCCCTTTCCTCCTGCCCCCAATCCCTCCCAGCATCAGAGTCTTTTCCAATGAGTCAACTCTTCGCATGAGGTGGCCAAAGCACTGGAGTTTCAGCTTTAGCATCATTCCTTCCAAAGAACCTTAGTATCCAGTTAAAAACTAGAGCCTAATGAATATTAGGCCTTATTTGTACTCCAGTGGTGATAACATATTTCTGTTGAAAGTATAAATTCATAATAACTTTTCAAAAAGCAAAGCAGTAACATAAACCAAGAATCTTAAAAATATTTATAATCTTTACCTAGTAAACCTACTTATAGAACTTTTTCTTAAATAATAACTTAAAATGCAGACAAAACCTTTATATGAGGAAGGTCACTATATTACTGATAACAAAAATGGAAATAGCCTAAATGTCCAACAGTAAAAGAATATTTAAGCAAATTATGATGCAACCATAAGTCAGAATATCCTAACGACATGTAAAATTAATTTATGAAGAATCTTTAATAACTAAGGACATATATTGTAATACTAAATGAAAAAAGGACAAAGAAATTTTGTATAGCAATTTCAACTATGTGTTTAAGAAATAGCCTAGAAAAAAGTACACCAAAATATTAACAAGTATTTATTTGGGGTGGGGATATAGGTGATTTTTAATCTTTATATATTTTATTTTCCAAATTTTCTACAAAGACCATATATACTTTTATAACCAGAGAAATAATTTTCTTTAAAACATTGAAGCTAATTGATGCTTTCTAACTGTGGTGCTGGGACTCTTGAGAGTCCCTTGGACAGCAAGGAGATCAAACCAATCTTAAAGGAAATCAACCCTGAATATTCATTGGAAGGACTGATGCTGAAGCTGAAACTCCAGTACTTTGGCCATCTAATGTGAAAAGCTGACTCATTGGAAAAGACCCTGATGCTGGGAAAAATTGAGGGCAGGAGGAGAAGGGGGTGACAGAGGATGAGATGATTGGATGGCATCATCAACTCAATCGACATGAGTTTAAGCAAGGTCCAGGAGTTGTGACAGACAAGGAGGCCTGGTGTGCTGCCATCTATGGGGTCACAGAGAATCGGATAAGACTGAGCGAATGAACAACAACAATACATATTTAATAAATTTTAAAACAACTTCAAATCCTATGTGACATTTAAAACATAACACTTAAAAATCCAGATCCATAGGAGAATTGAAAACCTTAATCTTTTTTTCCAGTTTAGTAAAAATCACGGGTTTTACGTGTCTCTGTCATTTCTAAGTGTGAGACTTTGCTACAGAATGGATGTTTGTGTCCTTCCTAAATTCATATGTTGAAATCCTAACATCCAGTGTGTTGGTATCTGGAAGTGAGGGCTTTGGGAGGTGATTAGGTCATGATAGTGGAGCCCTGATGAATGGGATTAGTGCCCTTATAAAAGAGAATGCACAGAGCTCCCTACTCACTTCTGCCATTTGACAATACAAGAAAACGGACCAAAAACAGGGTCCTCACCCAACCGCTCTGGTACCCTGATCTCTGACTTCCAGCCTCCAGGACTGTGAGAAATCAGTATCTGCTGTTTGTAAGTCACCCAGTCTCTGGTATTTTGTTATAACAGCCTGAATGGACTAAGACAGACTTTGGATGAGTTAACTAATCACCAATCATCTGGGTCTCCCATAGCTTCAAAGTCTTCTTCATTTCCCCTGAATCTACAAATCACACCTGTTAAGTTTCATTTTAATTTCCTTTTAAGGCAAAATTCCTTTATTCATTTGTTTCTGAACCTACTATTCTGAAACCCAATGCATTTTAACATTAATGTATTTATTATTTACAAATAGTCACATTTCAAAACAAATTTGAGGCAGTAAATGTTAGTAAACTAAATGTTAGTTTAGTAAACATTTAGTTTACTGTTTCATCTTTTAAACCATTTTTTGTGGCAAAAATACACAAACAAAATTTACCATTTTAATAATTTTTAAGTTCAGTGGCTGTAAGTACATTCACATTTTTATACAACCATCACCACCATCCATCTCCAGACCTTTTTCTCTTCCCCAACAGGGACTCCTGTTAAACAGTAACTCCCCAATCTCCCCTACTCCCAGCTCCTGGTAACCACCATTCTACTTTTTAACTTTGTGATTTGACTCAAATAGGTAACTCAACTTTGTTTGGTTTTAAGCCCTAAGTAAATTTCTTCTCTATCTTGGTTGAGAGCTCTGCTAGTTTGAAAGAGCCAACTTTAAAAAATCCAAATCAGGGACTTCCCTGATGGTCCACTAAGAATCCAGCTGCCGGACTTGCCCACTGGTTCAGTGGTTAAGAACCCTCCTGCCAGTGCAGGGGACGTGGATTCCATTCCTGGTTGGGGAAGATTCCACATGTCTCGGGGCCACTAAGCTTGAGCACCGCAACTACTGAGCTCTGCTCAAGGGCCTGTGCTCTGCAACAGGAGAAGCCACCACAATGAGAAGCCTGCACACCTCAACTAGAGAGTAGCCCCCACTCACCACAACTAGAGACAGCCTACTTGCAGCAATGAAGACCCAGCACAGCCAAAGCTAAAGAAATTAAATAAACAAGAAGAAAAAAAATCCACCTGCCAATGCAGGGGACGAGGGTTTGATCTCTGGTCTGGGAAGATCCCATATGCCCCCAAACTCTAGAGCCCACATGTCTCAACTGCTGAGGCCCCATGCCTACATCAAAGAGTAGCACCTGCTCTCTGCAACTAGAGAAAGCCCACACATAGCAACGAAGACCCAGTACAGCAAAAAATAAATAAATAAATAAATTTTTTAAAGTTCAAATGTTTCTTACATAGAGGTGACATTTATTTACATCCCCCTGGAAGAGGAAATGGCAACCCACTCTAATACTCTTGCTTGGACAAGTCAATGAACAGAGGTGCCTGGTGGGCTACAGTCCATGGGGTTGCAAAGAGTAGGACAAAACTGAGAGTGCACACATAACATTCACATACAATAAAATGCATAGAGATACTTTAAAATATACAAAACTTTACCTATTTTATGTGACTGTATATGTGATAATATATCATCAGCATGATTATAAAGTCATGAGACTCATGTGCCATTTTATTTTGAAGTCATATTATACCCTAAATGAAATAGCAGAATACAAATCTATATGCTGTGATTCACTATGTAAAAAGAATGCCTTTGTATAGAATAAGACTGGAAAGTAAGAACATAGGAAAAGAAAAATGGCTTACTTTTAGAGTGATATACTTTTTGCAATGTGACCTTTTGAAAAAAATTATCAATGGTGTTATCAAGTTGGAGAACACATAGTTTTTGTTTGTAAGAGGATAGCAGAAAATAGATACTAAATTCACAGATTAATAAAGTCGAGGAAAAAGGGCTGATATTATTTTGTATCTCAATGTTCCTAGAAAATCATTCCCATAAAAACTTTTCCCAAGTCCAACCAATTTAAATGTGGAAAGCATATTTTTTCCTCTCTGAAAAAAGACACAGAAATAATTGAGTACCCCTATAGAAAGGCTGACCCAGAAAATGTACATTATACTTCTACGCATCCGGTACATTTTCCTTCATTATTTTGCCCAGGAACAAAAACAAATGGAAATAGATTGCTCTTATCAATTCATAATCCTCCGTTTCTATCACAGTTGGTTCCCATTGGTTACACATCAGAATAGAAATAGAAAAGAGTGAGATGGTGCTTTTTGCGTTTCTCAGATGACTTTCTAAAGAAGAAAGTTGTATATGGGTGGATGGTATAAGAACTTGAGATGCTGAAAAGGCAGAAAAAGACAGTAGAATCTGTTTCTCCTTGGCACAGAGCCCAGATTATCCTGCTTATCTGAAATTAAGCCCAAATCCTAAAATTTTTGAATACCTGCTGTCAGCTTCCTGCATATGGGCCAGAGTTCCCAGAGAATGTTAGCTAGAGTGCTGACCGTACTAGGGAACACAACAGATGCTGGCACACACCACATCACCACGTAACTGTTTTCATGTCCTACCAGCAGCTCACTGATGTGCTGACAATTTCTCAGGTCGATTCAACAAACACGTCTTGGACGCCTTCTTTGTGCCGGGCTCAGTATGAGAACCATAGTAGAAAGCTGGCTAGGGGAGTGTGTGAAGGGATCCAGTGTCCCCTCCTCTGGCCCCATAGCTCTACTGGCTAACCTTAGGGATGACACAGAGCAAGAACATTGGCATGGGCCAGGTTCAGTGCAGTCTCCTGTTTGCGTGAGTGCTTCAGTCTGCAGGGAGGAAGAACCGCAGCAGAAGCCTTGCCGCCCACAGCCATGATTGAGGCTAGGCCAGCTGAGCAAAGGAGGAAAACGTAGAGAAGTCAGCTCCCACCAGGAAGGCAGGGATCAGTGAGTTTCTCCTTTGCATTTTTTATTGTCTCTGAAAAGATTTATTATGTACGTCAACTGATCGTATAGAAAAAAGAAAATAATATACTGAGTACCATATATTTACCAGCAGCTTCATCTCACGTTCCCACCACCAGCTTCATCCCACATCTCCATAAATGTTTCAGTCTTTTTTAAATGTTTCAGATTTTTTAAAAAGAAATAAAGTAATAACATGGTTGGAACATGAATTTCTTCCCCAATCCATTTCCTTCCCTCAAAAGGAAAACGAAAGTATTAGTTGCTCAGTTGTGTCCGACTCTTTCTGCCAACTCTTTGCAACCCCATGGACTGTAACCTGCCAGGCTCCTGTGTCCAAGGGATTTTCTGGGCAAGAATACTGGAGAAGTTATCCATTCCCTTTGCCAGGGGATCTTCCCTACCTAGGGATCGAATCTGGGTCTCGTGCATTGCAGGCAGATTCTTTACTGTCTGAGCCACCAGAGAAGCCTTCTGTCCTCAAGTGAAAGTGAAAGTGAAGTCGCTCAGTCGTGCCCGACTCTTTGCGACCCCATGGATAGTAGCCTGCACCAAGCTCCTCCATCCATGGGATTTTCAAGGCAAAAGTACTGGAGTGGGTTGCTGTTTCCTTCAAGGGTAACTATTATCCTGAAAGTGGTGTTGTCATTCACTGGCATGCTTTTATACTATTTCTATACATGTAGATTATCACCAAAATACTGTTTCATTTTGCAGTTTTTGAAATATGTGTATTTATATAAATGAAATTAAACTGTTCTTTATTTCTTAGAGAATTTTTTTCACTCAGTAATATGTTTTACATTCAACAATTTTGATCCATGTAACTGCAGTTCATGAATATTCCACAATTGATCTCCAATCTATAAGTTTCTAATTGCTTTGTTCATAATGTGATTTTTTAAATTTATTTATTTTTAATTAAAGGATAATTGTTTTATAGTATTGTGTTGGTTTCTGCAAAACATTTTGTTTGCTATTAAAAACAATGCTTTAAGACCGAAATCAGATTGATTATATTCTTTGCAGCCAAAGATGGAGAAGCTCTATAGAGTCACCAAAACAAGACCAGGAGCTGACTGTGGCTCAGACCATGAACTCCTTATTGCCAAATTCAGACTTAAATGGAAGAAAGTAGGGAAAACCACTAGACCATTCAGGTATGACCTAAATCAAATCCCTTATGATTATACAGTGGAAGTGAGAAATAGATTTAAGGGCCTAGATCTGATAGATAGAGTGCCTGATGAACTATGGAATGAGGTTCGTGACATTGTACAGGAGACAGGGATCAAGACCATCCCTATGGAAAAGAAATGCAAAAAACAAAATGGCTGTCTCGGGAGGCTGTACAAATAGCTGTGAAAGAAGAGAGGCGAAAAGCAAAGGAGAAAAGGAAAGATATAAACATCTGAATGCAGAGTTCCAAAGAATAGCAAGAAGAGATAAGAAAGCCTTCTTCAGCAATCAATGCAAAGAAATAGAGGAAAACAACAGAATGGGAAAGACTAGAGATCTCTTCAAGAAAATCAGAGATACCAAAGGAATATTTCATGCAAAGATGGACTCGATAAAGGACAGAAATGGTATGGACCTAACAGAAGCAGAAGATATTAAGAAGAGGTGGCAAGAATACACAGAAGAACTGTACAAAAAAGATCTTCACGACCCATATAATCACGATGGTGTGATTACTCACCTAGAGCCAGACATCCTGGGATGTGAAGTCAAGTGGGCCTTAGAAAGCGTCACTACAAACAAAGCTAGTGGAGGTGATAGAATTCCAGTTGAGCTATTCCAAATCCTGAAAGATGATGCTGTGAAAGTGCTGCACTCAGTATGCCAGCAAATTTGGAAAACTCAGTAGTGGCCACAGGGCGGGAAAAGGTCAGTTTTCATTCCAATCCCAAAGAAAGGCAATGCCAAAGAATGCTCAAACTACCGCACAATTGCACTCATCTCACACACTAGTCAAGTAATGCTCAAAATTCTCCAAGCCAGGCTTCAGCAATATGTGAACCATGAACTTCCTGATGTTCAAGCTGGTTTTAGAAAAGGCAGAGGAACCAGAGATCAAAGTGCCAACATCTGCTGGGTCATGGAAAAAGCAAGAGAGTTCCAGAAAAACATCTATTTCTGATTTATTGACTATGCCAAAGCCTTTGACTGTGTGGATCACAATAAACTGTGGAAAATTCTTCAAGAGATGGGAATACCAGACCACCTGATCTGCCTCTTGAGAAATTTGTATGCAGGTCAGGAAGCAACAGTTAGAACTGGACATGGAACAACAGGCTGGTTCCAAATAGGAAAAGGAGTCCGTCAAGGCTGTATATTGTCACCCTGCTTATTTAACTTCTATGCAGAGTACATCATGAGAAACGCTGGACTGGAAGAAGCATAAGCTGGAATCAAGATTGCTGGGAGAAATATCAATAACCTCAGATATGCAGATGACACCACCCTTATGGCAGAAAGTGAAGAAGAACTAAAGAGCCTCTTGATGAAAGTGAAAGAGGAGAGTGAAAAAGTTGGCTTAAAGCTCAACATTCAGAAAACGAAGATCATGGCAACCGGTCCCATCACTTCATGGGAAATAGATGGGGAAACAGTGGAAACAGTGTCAGACTTGATTTTTCTGGGCTCCAAAATCACTGCAGATGGTGACTGCAGCCATGAAATTAAAGGACGCTTACTCCTTGGAAGGAAAGTTATGACCAACCTAGATAGCATATTCAAAAGCAGAGACATTACTTTGCCAACAAAGGTCCGTCTAGTCAAGGCTATGGTTATTCCTGTGGTCATATATGGATGTGAGAGTTGGACTGTGAAGAAGGCTGAGCGCCGAAGAATTGATGCTTTTGAACTGTGGTGTAGGAGAAGACTCTTGAGAGTCCCTTGGACTGCAAGGAGATCCAACCAGTCCATTCTGAAGGAGATCAGCCCTGGGATTTCTTTAGAAGGAACGATGCTAAAGCTGAAACTCCAGTATTTTGGCCACCTCATGTGAAGAGTTGACTCATTGGAAAAGACTCTGATGCTGGGAGGGATTGGGGGCAAGAGGAGAAGGGGATGACAGAGGATGAGATGGCTGGATGGCATCACTGACTCGATGGACGTGAGTCTCAGTGAACTCCAGGAGTTGGTGATGGACAGGGAGGCCTGGCGTGATGTGATTCATGGGGTCTCAAAGAGTTGGACACGACTGAACGACTGATCTGATCTGAAGATCATTTTCCACTTGTTTCTGGTCACACGTGGAAAATTTTCTCTAGAATGTATACACATAAGAATGAATCACTGAGTGGTTATTTTGTGCATCTTTAACAGAAAATACCAAACTGTTCCTCAAACTTGTGCAATGTACAGTCTCAAAAACAGTGAATGAAAGTTCTAACTGCTCCACATCTTCATCAACACCTGACAGTTTCTGACATTTTAACTTTGTACTTTCTGATAGCTGTGATAAATAATATCTTACTATGGTTTCATATTGCATGTCCCTGATTATAAATGAGATCAATCATCTTTTTGTGGACTGATTGAAATTCATATTTTCTGTCCTGTTAAATGTTATGTCATGTCTTTTTCTGCATTTTTCTATTGTGTTGTATTTCTCTAGTTGATTCATAGGAGTTCTTTTCTTATCTGGATCTTAAACTTCTGTTACTTGAATTGCAAATATTTTAATTGAGTTTGTAGCTTCTCTTTTTACTCTCTTTACGCTATTTTTTTATGAACAAAAGTCATCGATATTAATGTCATTAAGCTTATCAATCTTGTTTCCTAAAGGTTTATTTTTTGTGTGTTTCATTTAAAGAATCTTTCCCACCTCAAAGTCACAAAGCTCTTCCACTCATTTTTTTCTGAATATTTTATACATTTGCCCTTCACACTTAAGTCAATTCTGAGTTGAATTTTTATGATTGGTGTAAGGTAAAGGTCTACTCCACTTTTATGTTTTTCCACATAGATAACCAGATTTCCCAGGACGAAATACTCTTTCCTCACAGGTCAATAATGTATCAAGTTTCCATTTATCCTTTGGTCAGTTGGACTATTCTGCCAATGGTCTATTTATCTATCATTGTGCCCACAATGCGTTGTCTTAATTACCAGCTTTATAATTAGGGCAACAGTGCTTCAGGTTTACTGTGGTCCAACGGCCATCCATTTTGACATCTGTCTCAGATTTGTCACTTTTTAAAACCACGTACTATTATTAATAATTGCATCACAATATGCTAGAATGAGTTTGGTAAACTCATGAGTTTCTACTTTGGGAGTTCCCTGGTAGTTCAGTGGTAAAGAATCCTACTGCCAAGGCAGGAGACGTGGGTTCAAGCCCTGGGTCGGGAAGATCCCTGGAGAAGGAAATGGCAACCCACTCCAGTATTCTTGCCTGGGAAATCCCATGGACAGAGGAGCCTGGCGGCTTCAGTCCATGGGGTTGCAAAAGAGTCAGATACAACTCAGCAATTAAACCGCCACCACCACACTTTGCACTTCAGTTTCTGCCAGCTCTAGTGCGTGTGATGCATCAGCAGCGAAAAGAATTCTCACTGCAACTCATGGTTAAAATTGAATATAACAAGCAATAATCTGGTTAACTCTTTTCCCAATCCTTTCCGGAGGCATGGTAGCTGTGAATTTTCTTTCAAGAACAACATGCTGGGTACTTACTGATAAAATCAGGTCAGGACAGTGAACTCTGTGTGACCTTGGGGGGCGGTGGGGAAGTATTAGATGTGGCAGTCCCTGAGGACTATCTGGCATACCACACAACGGTGCCAGGCCTGCTAGGCCACCAGTCAGTAGGAAACCTGGGAAATTCCAGGTTAGATTATGTGAATTATGTGCAGGAAATAGAGACTGAACAGTGCTGCAATAGAGTGTATTGAAAGTAGATTGGCCATGCTTGTCACAGAGGTTTTGCCATTCTTTGCACGATGATAATATATTATTGTTTATTTATGCTATTGTTTGGTAACACTTGTAACACTGCGCAATAAGATCTTTAACAAAAATAAGTTCAAAGGAAAAAAAAGTGCATGTTTAATAAAAATTCAATGTTTTTAATTTCTCAGGAAAATGTATGATAAACATATAACTTCATAAAATGTAAACATTTATCATCCCACAAGGCATGTAGTAATATCAGTGACCACATGAAAACCAGCAGATACAATTGCTAAAGAGGCATCTCATTCAAAAGATGAAAGCTGCATATAGTGTAAAAGTCTGTGCCTGAAGACAAGGATTTTCCATGTGCAGATGAATTTTATATATCATTCTGTGAAACATGACTTTTCATTGAGACCTAATAGCTGTTCTAAATTAATGTTTATATTATATAATTTTAAAATAATTCCACAACCAATCTAGACATAATCATACATACATATACAGAGGTAGAGACAGACAAAAATTGAGAAGACTATTCATCGAGTGGTTGTCTCTGTGAGGGTCATTATCATATTTCTTTACATTCATTTTGCTTGTCTATTCTGATTTGTTTCTTATATGTTTCTTATAACAATAGAATAAATTTTACTTTAAGAGAAGGAGTGACAATTGAAGATGAAATGAACTATATGGAGTTTATTAAACAGATAAACATCCCTAAATTGGCAAGATCCCCTGGAGAAGGAAATGGCTACCCACTCCAGTATTCTTGCCTGGAGAATCCCATGGACTGATGAGCCCGGCGGGCTACAGTCCATGGGGTCTCGGAGTCAGACACAAATTGTTGTTGTGTTGTGGTTGCCGACTCTTTGCAACTCCAAGGTTTGCAGCACGCCAGGCCTCCCTGTCCTTCATCATCTCCTGGAGCTTGCTCAAACTCATGTCCATTGAGTTGGTGATGCCATCCAACCATCTCATCCTCTGTGGTGCCCTTCTCCTCCTGCCTTCTGGCCTTCCCAGCATCAGGGTCTTTTCTAGTGAGTCGGCTCTTCGCATCAGGTGGCCAAAGGCATGACTAAATAACAACAACAACAAAACAATAATAAACACAATTTTGTGTTCTGTTAATGCCCCCCAGTAAGGACTCTGTCTTCACAGCCTTTGCCATGTAACTCTGTAGTCCCCTCCTCCTCTAACTGCGGGTTTGGCCACATAGCTTACCTAGGCCAGTGCAATGTTAACAAATGCCAACAAGCAGGGGTTTAAAAACATTTCTTTCATGTCTAATTATTTTAGGCATATTCATTTTATATTCTTTTCTAGATTATCAGTCTAATATTTCAGAAATTTAGGGCTCTAATTCTGCTTTAGTCTCCTGAGTGAGCTCCTGTTTGATTTCTTTTTTGTGTATTTCATCCTCTTTTATTATAAAAACTCTATTTTGCCTGGATTGGCTTTATTCCATGAGAACCTCATGTGCCCTTAGGTGAAGTATCGTCCCTTCAGGATGTTACATTTGCTTCTGTAAGTGCCTCAGGGTTTTCCATTGGCCCAGGGTCAATTTTTATGTTAATTTCTTAACTTAGGGATTGCTGGACTTCCAAGGTAGTGTTAAATCAAAGTCAAAACTGCTGTGAGAAGCAGGCCTGAGTTTTCAATGTTTCAGTGAAAACATTTTTCCTTGACCAGTGTATGGGCAAAGGAATATGGATTTCCTTGTTACCTTCCTGTGCTGCTGAGCAGATTTTCTTCTACTATCCTTTCACTGAGGGTGCTACCCTTTGGCAGTTTCAGCCTCTCAGAGAGATTTCTGTTCTGGTTTCCTTTCCTGGTCCAGGACATGTCCTCTATTCTGGTCCTGATCCCTGTCCTCTATTTTTTGCATATGCCTTAAAATCCAAGTCCCTAACTTAGGTAGTTCCCTCTAACTCCCCCACTACTCATTTGCAATAGTGGCTGGAATCTTTTCCCTCAGATTTCAACACCTGCTTCCTTTCTTATTATTTGCAGACTTCTCTCTTTCAAGCTCACCTATATTTTTAAAGACTTTTACCTATATTTTATCCAGCATTTCTAAGTATTTGTAATGGGAATTGTTCCATTATAAATACTATTGCTTTTTTTTTTTTTTTTTATTTTATTTTATTTTATTTTTTTTTTTTATTCTTCCAATTTTATTTTATTTTTAAACTTTACACTATTGCTTTTTAACCTATTACTTTTTTAACTTTTGAAAAATGTCTTAGTAGCATAAGTACTGCAGAAAAGTTAGGGACCAGAGGGAGAGGGGAAAATGTGGGATGTTCACTATGCAGGGACTTTCTCAGTGGTTCAGTAGTCAAAAATTTGCCTGCCAAGGTGTGGGGAAAACGGAACCCTCTTCCAGTGTTGGTGGGAATGGAAGTTGATACAGACACTATGGAGAACAGTATGGAAATTTCTTAAAAAACAAGGAATAAAACTATCATATGACCCAGGAATCTCACTACCGAGCATATACCCTGAGAAAACCATAATTCAAAAAGACAAATGTACCCCAGTGTTCACTGCAGCACTCTTTGCAATAGCCAGGACGTGGAAGCAACCTAAATGTACATTGACAGATGAATGGATAAAGAAGTTGTGGTACATATATACAATGGAATATTACTCAGCCATTAAAAGGAACAAATTTGAGTCAGTTGAACTGATGTGGATGAACCTAGAGCTTGTAACTGAGTGAAGTAAGTCAGAAAGAGAAAATGCATATATATGGAAATTAGCTGGTGGAGGAAACGCCTATCCACTCCAGTATTCTTGCCTGGAAAATTCCATGGACAAAGGAGCCTAGAGGGCTACAGTCCATGGGGTTGCAAAGAGTTGGACTACTGAGCAACTGAGCATGCATGCATGCATGGAATATAGAAAAATGGTACTGATGAACCTATTTGCCGGGCAGGAATAGAGGCGCAGACATAGAGAACAGTCTTGTAGACACAGCAGGGGAAGGAG
The DNA here is from genome assembly GCF_027580195.1 of Bos mutus. NCBI lineage: Eukaryota > Metazoa > Chordata > Mammalia > Artiodactyla > Bovidae > Bos > Bos mutus. The sequence goes on from NC_091627.1 coordinate 38,767,477, forward strand.
AGGGTGGCACAAATTGAGAGAGTAGCATGGAAACATATACATTACCGTATGTAAAATAGATAGCTAGTGGGAAGTTGCTATATAACATAGAGAGCTCAACCTGGTGTTCCGTGACAACCTAGAGGGGTAGGATGGGGGGGATGGGAGGTAGGTTCAAGAGGGAAGGGATACATGTACACTAATGGCTGATTCACACTGGTGTACGGCAGAAACCAACACAACATTGTAAAGCAATTATCATCCAACTAAAAATAAATTTAAAAAAAGAAAAAGAAGTGAACTGACAGTCATTCTGCTGCTACTGCTAAGTCGCTTCAGTCGTGTCCGACTCTGTGCGACCCCATAGACGGCAGCCCACCAGGCTACCCCGTCCCTGGGATTCTCCAGGCACGAACACAGTTGCAACCCCATGGATTGTAGACTTCCAGGCTCCTCTGTCCATGGGATTGGGGTGTGGGATTGATCCCTGGCCAGGAAATTAAGATCCCATATGCCCTGGAGCAACTGAGCCTGCACTCCACAACTTTTGGAGCCCATGTGCCACAACTAGAGTCCGTGCGCCACAGCAAAAGATCCTGCATGATGCAGCAAAGATCCTGTGTGCTGCAATTAGGCCTGGATGCAGTCAAATAAATAAATATTAACAACAACAACAACAACAAAAGAATCTTCACTGTATAGTAATTCAATAGGAGAAGACATAAATTGTAAGCCAAAGGGAATGTGGACTTACAATTTTAGAAACATTAATTCAAGATTTTTCCATTTTCATACGAGTTGTGTCCTAAAATCGACCTGCCTGTGGTAAAGGTATGTGCTAACTCTCTACCTGCCCTTTCACAATAGTCTTTCTCCCACTTTACAAATGGAAGGCATAGGTGTCGTCATTTACCTCACTGTGTGAAATCTCCCAGAGAGCCAAACAAAAGGACTATGGGAAACAACTGGTTTGGGAAACATCTTATTACTTTTTAAAATTTATCTATTTTTTTAATTGAAGAATAATTGCTTTACAGAATTTTGTTGGTAGTTACCAAATGCATGCTCTAAGTCTTTGTATGTTATAGTTATTTCTGTTGAAGGTAAAGCTCGGGGTTAGAAATGGAATATTTTGTTCCCATTGGGATAGATCTAAGTCAGTGTGAATGTAGGGGAGGAATGACAATTTTCATTTAATGACTTTGCCTCTTCTATTCTTCGACGATTATCAAAGATGCATCATTTTTAAAATATTTTTTAGTTGGAGGATATTTGCTTTACAATATTGAGTTGGTTTCTCCCATACATCAACACGAATCAGCCACAGGTGTACATATGTCCCCTTCCTCCTGAACCCCCACCCCTATCCCCCTCTCCATCCCATCCTCTAGATTGTCACAGAGCACCAGGTTGAGCTCCCTGTGTCACACAGCAAATTCCCACTGGATATCTATTTTACATATGGTGATGTATATGTTTCCATGCTACTCTCTCAATTCCTCCCGCCCTCTCCTTCCTCCACTGTGTCCACAAGCCTGCTCTCTATGTCTGTGTGTCCACTGCTGCCCTGCAAATAAGATCATCAGTACCATCTTTCTAGATTCCATATGCATGCATCCCATATGCAAATAATATACAATATTTGTCTTTCTCTTTCTGACTTACTTCACTCTATAATAGGCTCTAGGTTCATCCACCTTATTAGGACTGACTGAAATGTGTTCTTTTTTTATAACTGAGTAACATAGGATACAACATTTTTTAGGAGGAGTCTCATGAGGGGAAAGCAAAGAAAGCATTGGTGAAAAATATTGAAGTCTATAAGCAGCTTTTTAAAATACAAGCAATTCTTTTAGGAAACTCTTAATAGTCATCCTTAGAATATCTTGGCTGGAAAGAAAAGCATGTTCAAACTGAATAAGCAGTACAACTCCAACATAATTTGTCTGTTTTCTGAGACTACGATATATCATTTTAGATGAAGATTTTAATTGTTTAAAATTCAGTGTGAATCAATATGTTAAAATCTATTTTATAAAGCAGCTATAGTCAATCTTTATCTTATTTAATCTAATTATTTAATATTTTCTAAAACTGAATAAAAACAAAAACTAAAAGTAGATGTCAGCTGCCAGGCCAATTAGTTTTAGCAGTACCTTTCTTTTTTATTAGATACACAAGGAAAGTTTGAACATAATAACTAAAATGTTGTCTGATTTTTATACATGATTCTTAACATGAGAAGCCAAACATTTGTATTTGATACATGCCACACATATTTAGCAAAAAGCATGCAATGTTTTTTTCATGCTCATTTAATAAATAACTTTTTTGTAACTTCAGCTACACATGCTAGCTCATTATTCCAAAATAAATAATAAAGAAATAGTATATTCTTTTCATCTTGTTTTATACTATAAAAAGGGAAAAGGCCAATTATATTAGATCTATAGTGTTTTAATCTCAATTGTTTTCAGTAATGTTCCAGATACTATCTATAATTTACCTCCAAATGCTTTGTAATCTTTCTTGAAACATATAAACACATACTGTATATGTATTGTAAATAAAGTTAAGGGGGGAAAAAGAAGCCAGACTTTTCTCACAAAGTAAGTGTGATTTACATGGTTGCTTTGACCAAGAAGAGTGAGTTTACTATTTAGATTACAAGAAGTACTTAAGTTAAATGAATTTACAAATTAAATGAGTAAAATCTATCTCCATAGTTTTGGCAAAAGTATATTTAAATCAGATTATAAAAATAGAATTTTATTAAGAAATATTATATTGGAAAGAGTGCTTTGAAATTAACATTATTTTTAATTTTTCAACCTGTCTTGAAAATATTGGGTTAAACTAGGTGGCTCTAAGGGAAAGAATAGTAGTTGTGTGTTAAATCTTTATGTGTGTGTATGTGTGTGTGTATGCTCAGTCGCTCAGTTCTCTTTTCTTTTTTTTTTTTTGCTTTTGATAAGATTTTTAAAAGATGAATCAAGTTAAAGTTGATATATCGTTCAAAGTAGTTTTTGAGACTAGATCCCATACCATTTTTGAAGGGGCTTATATGTCAGGCATGAAAGGAAATAAGTGGTTCTGCTGAAGGAAACTTCAAGTCCCATCTGGGTATGTACTGAACAAGTTTTCCCAGTGTTTACATCTATAAAAATAAAAACTAGACATAGAATTGATGGGATTAATGCACTAAAAATTTAAAAGCCCTATTCATCTTGTAAAGAAATGCATTTCCTGTAAATTGGTGCAACCACTAAGGAGAACAGTATGGCAGTTCCTTAAAACACTAAAAATAGAGTTACCATATGATCCAGCAATCACAGTATTGGGCATATACTCAGAAAAGATAAAAACTATAATTCAAAAAGATACGTGTACACTGATATTCATAGCAGCACTATTTATAATTGTCAAGACTTGGAAGCAAACTAAGTGTCCATCTGTGGATGAATGGATAAAGAAGATGTCATGCATATGTATATACCCACACAAATAATGGAATATTGTTGTCGTTTAGTTGCTAAGTCATGTCTGACTCTTTGTGACCTCATGGACTGTAGCCCACCAAGCTCCTCTGTCCATGGGATTTCCTAGGCAGGAATACTGGAGTGGATTGCCACCTCCTTCTCCAGGGGATCTTTCTGACCCAGTGATGGAACCCATGTCTGCTGCTTGGCAAGAGGATTGTTTATCACTGAGCCACCTGGGAAGCCCCAGTGGAATATTACCTAGCCATAAAAAAGAATGAAATCATGCCATTTACAACAACATGGTTGTACCTAGAGATTATCATACCAAGTGAATAAAGTCAGAGAAAGACAAGTATCATACAATATCACTTATATGTGGAATCTTAAAAAAAAAGTATACAAATGAACTTAATTGCAAAATAGAAACATATTCAGACATAGAAAACAATCTTAGGTTACTAAAGGAGAAAGGTGGGGGGAAAAGATAAATTAGGAGTTTGGGGTTAACAGATACAAACTGCTAGATGTAAAATAAATAATAAGGAACAACTGTATAACACACACATGTATTATATATATATAAAATATATGGTGAATCATTTTGCTATTTACCTGAAACTAACACAACATTGTAAATCAATAATACATCAATTAAAAAATGTATTCCCTGCCTTAAAGATCGATAAATAACTGAAAAAAAATGCATTCCCAATATATTTCTACTTTTTGTCAATTTATCAAAATTTGTGTTACATTTATATTGTTTTAATTAGTTGTATAAAGCTGCTAATTGTCAACCAGAAGAAATTATTTAAACACTTAGAAATTTATACTTATAGGAAATTAAAAACTAAAAATTAATTAGTTTTTAGTGTGAAGAAATAAAATGATCCAATCAATTAAAAAAAAACAAGCATTTATTACTATAGGATAAGCTTCTGTGGGGGAATTAGAAATATGCATTCTAGAAGAAAAAAGAATAGTTGTGAAATTCTTAGTTGTTGTAGAAGAAGTTAGAGTATTTTTAAATGGATGATGGTGAGTATTTATATTCTATTAAATATATGGTAGTTTGTCTGCATTCTATACATTAAAAGGAGTGATGGAATAGTTTCATTTTTAAATTACAGTATTTATAAGATGGCATAAATTATATCCTTTGTAATTATTTGGACTTGTGATGAAAATTCTTATATGTCAGCTTTAAAATGTATCAAGGAATATAGGGTTTTTAAAAATGAACTTAGTGATTATGTTAGTGAAAACATTTGAAGACTACTATAATAATTCCCAAGAAATGCATGATATTTCACAGATGCTCCTAGCAGAGGGTTGGCTGAAAAACTGTTGATTTTTCCCATTGTCTAATCTCTGACTTCTTGTTAAATCTACCAGGACTATTTAGAAAATATTTGCCAAGAAGCACTTAAACTCTGAAGTTTCTAATGAATTGAAGCTACTGCTGCACTCAGTAGTTTATTTAATTATCATGACCATGAATCATATTTTATGACTCCTCATTGTGGTACGGCTGAAGACTGAAGCCTGCTCTCAGAAATACCCTCTTGGGGGAAGACAGTCACGGGAAGGAAGTCTCAGAATGGGGCAAGTAGGCAAGACAGCATGTCCAATTATAAGCCAATTTCCAAGAATGGTTTAGGAAGTGGTGGGCAAAACTATAATTGCTGGGCTATCTTATCAGGGCAGGGGCATGGGGCCTGGAATTTGGAAATTAGGGTAGTGACTAAACTACTACTACTACACCTAGGAAAAGAGAGGCTCAGGAGGTCATTTGAAAGGCGTACCACAGGGCTCTACCACCAGAGAGACCTATGGAGGAGGTGACCATATGTTCCTCTTTGCCTGACAGTCCAGGTAATATCTGTTGTTCTGGCATAATTATTAGAAGTCCCTTATGATGCTGTGATTTATAATAAGAAATATATACTTGGTCTGCATCCCTGTTTCTGGCACAGAACTCCTAAAACCATTGGAATTTCCTAAGAGAGAAGACAAAAGAAGTGTCTTGATAATCACAATAAGTCCCTTTCAACCATATCTGAGTTTATATTAATGAAGTGACTTTTGGAAAATTCCTAAGGATGAGGGCTTGTTATCAGAGGAAACAATTGTGCGATTGGAGGATTGGAAATTTCAGTCACCCTGTCCCCTTCCCTACCCACTTCTTGGAAGGGGATCAGGGAAGGAGGTTGCAAGTTGAATGATTGCCAATGGCCAATGATTCAATCAACCATGCCTATGTAATGAAGCCTCCATAAAAACTCAAAACCTGGGGTTCTAAGTTGGTGAATAGCCAGCTGTAAGACAATGGTGTGAGAGTGGATGATGCTCTAAGAGAGGGCATGGATGCTCTGAGCCCCTTCCCACATATTTTGCCCTGTGTGTCTCTTTCATCTGACTGTTCCTGAGTTATATTCTTTTATAATAAACTGATAAGCTAATAAGCAAAATGTTTCTCTGAGTTCTATGATCTGCTCTAGCAAATTAATGGAACCCAAAGAGTGGGGTCACTTAAACCTTTGATTCATAACCAGTCAGTCAGAAGCATATGTGATGACCTGAACTTGTGATTGGCATCAGAAACAGGGGTTTCAGTCTTGTAGGACTGAGTCCTTAACTTGTGGGATTTGATGCTATCTCCAAGGAGTAAATGTCAGAGTACAATTGAGTAAAATTGTAGGACACTTAACTAGTGTCAGTGAATAGGTGGTGAGTGGAAAAAGCCCACACATTGGGACTGGAGGTGCAGAATCATATCCCCCTTTTCATTTCCAAAGTGTCTCAAATATTCTGTAAATTATATGTAATTTATATAGTATAAATATTTATTCTTAATTTCTGCACTTATCTCACCATGGACCAGTCAATGGGCTGGTACTCATCTATAGAGCACACACCCTAAGCATCATAATTCTAAAGAGTCAGAATAAGACCTCTAGGAGGACATCCTAACTGTGAGTGTTTGAATGTTCGCTCAGGCAATCAGAGCTGAAGTTCTGAGACCAGAGTCCTAGAGTTAATGCCTGTGTGAATGAGATATAGCTTTCTGTTGTTCCCTAGACACAGATCACAAACCTAAAGTCAAAATCCAACCAAGAGGTTATGGACTGATGGCAAAAAGATCTCAAGGATACGTCTCAACAACTGAACCTGAATGCTGCAGCTACTGAAGCCCGCCTAGAGCCTAGAGCCTGTGCTTTGCAACAAGAGAAGTCACTGCAATGAGAAGCCTGTGCACTGAAACAGATAGTAGCTCCACTCTCTACAACTAGAGAAAGGCCCAAGCAGCAGTGAAGACCCAGCAAAACCAACCAACCAGCCAAACAAACAAACCATGCCATGCTCTTTTCAGGCCAGGTGTTGGCCAGGCAAATGAGTGTTGGCCTCTTAAGAAAGGATTAGGCCATGTTCAGTTCTGAGCTTCCCTGGTGACTCAGAGGGTAAAGCGTATGCCTGCAATGCAAGAGACCTGGGTTTGATCCCTGGGTGGGGAAGATCCCCTGGAGAAGGAAGTGGCAACCCACTCCAGGATTCTTGCCTGGAAAACCCCATGGATGGAGAAGCCTGGTGGGCTACAGTCCATGGAGTCACAACGAGTCGGACCTGACTGAGCGACTTCACTTTCATTTTCTTTCAGTTCTGAGCACTAAGACTGTGAAGCCCAATGGCAAGAAGCAGGAGTTGGAATCTGGCAGCTCCCAGGCTCTCCATGAGTTTGAGATCAACTTGGAACTCAGGGCTCCACTAAGGAAGCTGAATACAACAGGAGCCGAGAAAATGAAGTTGGTGGTGGCGAGTAAGCTATTACAATCTTTGTTCCCATTCCTCAACTGAAATCTTTTCAGAAAACCCAAGTCCAGTTAGTACGTGAACTGGAGAAAAAGTTCAATGGGAAGCATGTTGTCTTTAGTGTCCAGAGGAGAATTCTACCTAAGCCAACTCAAAAAAGCTGTACCAAAAAATAAGCAAAAATATCTCAGGAGCTGCGCCTTAACAGCTGGGCACAATGGGATCCTGGATGACTTGGTTTTTCCCAAGTGAGATTATGGGCAAGATAATCCAAGTCAAACTGGATGGCAGCCAGCTCCTAAAGGCTCATTTGGATGAAGCACAGCAGACAATGTGAAACACAAAGTTGAAACATTTTCTGGTGTCTATAAGAAGCTCATGGGCAAGGATGTTAATTTTGAATGCTCAGACTTTCAGTTGTAAACAAAAATGACTAAATAAAACATTCACAATAAAAAAAAAAGAGTAAGTGACTCAGTAAGGATGGGACTCTCATACTGCTCTCCTTGACTATTTCAGAAATCTCAATTTATGTTTTATGTCGATTATAGCAAGTACATCTTAGTTCAATTCTTTAATGTGTCCATTGCAGTGAAAATGAAAGCACTGAGTCCCAGTTTAAGAAGACATCTGGCTAGGTGTCCATTAGCTCCTCCTAACAACCCATAAAATACCTTAAAGAAGTAGTTTGATTCTCTCCCCACACTGAGTGACCAGGTGACTGTCCCCTCCAACTCTGGAAAAAGACTGGAGTTTTATATCTGAAAAGGGTGAAACAAAGGGTTTCTTCTCTGGAAAATACACGGTAAAGCGAAAAGCCAACGTACAGCACTGAAGCTGAGAATATTAGGGGATGGTTGTATGGTGCACACTGCTTCCTTTAGGTATCTCTCCCAACTGGATCCTTCAACACAGGTGACCAGGTCTTCACCCACCAGGCAGGATATTAGAAGTATCTTCTCTGGGAAAATCTGACCAGCCTAGTTTTAAAGAAATGGACTCTGCTGCTGCTGCTGCTAAGTCACTTCAGTCGTGTTCGACTCTGTGTGACCCCAGAGACAGCAGCCTACCAGGCTCCCCTGTCCCTGGGATTCTCCAGGCAAGAACACTGGAGTGGGTTGCCATTTCCTTCTCCAATGCATGAAAGTGAAAAGTGAAAGTGAAGTAGCTCAGTTGTGTCCGACTTCTAGCGACCCCATGGACTGCAGCCTACCAGGCTCCTCCGCCCATGGGATTTTCCAGGCAAGAGTACTGGAGTGGGTTGCCATTTCCTTTTCCACGGGATCTTCCCGACCTAGGGATCGAACCTGCATTGCAGGCAGACACTTTACCGTCTGAGCCACCACGGAAGTCGGGTACGGGAGAGAGACAAAGCTCAAATCCAAACCAACCAGGATAAGTTAAGGAGCAGGGTGGGGATCAGTGGATGGAAAATTACTAGAGGAAGCATTAAGGCTGGGAGGATTCTTGATAAGACTCAACAGGATTCTTGCCTTAAGGCAGCTTAAGGTGATAAGATGTTGAGAGTGAAGGATAAGGAATTTGACCAGATATTCAGAGTAATATCAAGGCTGGGGGATTTTTCACTAAACTGACTCATCAGAATTTTTGCTAAAACTAGTTGGGCCAAGGACAGAGCACAAGGTCAAAGTCTAGTTGAAAAAAAAGGACTGCAAGGTACTGATTCAAGTTTGGTCAAGGAGAGTTTTTTATCAAAGAAAGTCTTTGAAAAAGTCTTCACTGACTTTGGAGAAGCCTCTTGAGAGTCCCTTGGGCTACAAGGAGATCAAATCAGTCAATCCTAAAGGAAATCAACCCTGAATATTCACTGAAAGGACTGATGCTGAAGCTGAAGCTCCAATACTTTGGCCACCTGATGCGAGGAACCGACTCATTAGAAAGGACCCCATGTTGGGAAAGATTGAAGGCAGGAGGAGAAGGGGATGACAGAGGATGAGATGGTTGAATGGCATCACCAACTCATTGGACATGCGTTTGAGCAAGCTCTGAGAGATGGTGAAAGACAGGGAAACCTGGCGTGCTGCAGTCCATGAGCTCACAAAGACACTACCAAGTGACTAAACAACAACAACAATGACTTAAATAAGCCCATGGACAGAGGAGCCTGGTGGGCTACACAGGCCATGGGGTTACAAAACCGCTGGACACAACTTAGGGACCAAACAACAACTACTAAACAATGACAATGAAAACAATGATCACCATCCCAACCTATCAAAATGTAATAGATAGCCACTATGGAAAGCAGTATGCAGTTTCCTCAAAAAAATTAAAATTAGAACTACCATATGATCCAGCAATTCCACTTTCTGGTATTTAATCTGTAGAAAATAAAAGAAACACTGATTCAAAAAGATATATGCACCTCCTTGTACATTGCAGCATTATTTACAATAGCCAAGCTATGTAAACAACCTGTGTTCATTGATAGATGAACTGATAAATTATGGTATATATATACAATGGAATATTAATCAACCATAAAAAGAAGGAAATCTTGCCACATGTCACAATGTGAATGGACCTCAAGGGCATTATGCTAAGTGAAGTAAGTCAGACAGAGAAAGACAAATACTGTTTGATCTCTGTTACACATACGTGTAGGGCTTCCCTCGTGGCTCAGAGGTTAAAGCGTCTGCCTGAAATGTGGGAGACCTGGGTTCAATCCCTGGGTCGGGAAGATCCCCTGGAGAAGGAAATGGCAACCCACTTCAGTATTCTTGCCTGGAGAATCCCATGGACGGAGGAGCCTGGAGGGCTACACTATCCACGGGGTCGCAAAGAGTCGGACGTGACTGAACGACTTCACTTTCACACATATATGTATATATCTCTTAGATGCACAGAACGGGTTGATGATTTCCAAAGATGGGAGGGGTAGGAGGCAGAAAGAATGAACTGTTATCTCCTTGTTGTTTAAATAAATTGAATTTTAACAGAAGATGAGGACTGAGAGCTGTCTATTGGACATGGTAACGTGGAGAATTGGTAGAGACAGCAAGAATAGACAATTGCATTGAGGTATTTTGCTGGAAAGAGGTACAGAAAAATGGTAGTTGCTGGAGAAGGATGAGAATTCCAAGGTAAACTTAATTAATTAAGTTTAATTAATGACATGAAAATACAGGAGAAGGGGAAATACGAGAGACCTAGAACATGTTTCAGCTGCTTTTCATGTTATCTAAGAGGACTCTTATATTTTATTAATATATTATATATTAATATATACTTTATTAATCCCTTGAGATTCACTGGTATCAAACTTGGACTTTCAGATCTAACAACATCTGTGATGAAGGAATTCTGCTAAAAGAACATTTCTATGCTTAATCAGACTTTTAGAGTTCAAACTAATTAGGAATCATCAATCTAATAAGAAGGATTGAATATGTTTCAGCTAATTTATTTTATTTTTCATTAAATTACAAATCCATTTGTTCAAAGTATTTACTGAGCACTCACTATGTTATCACCAGGGCTTCCCTGGTGGCTCAGACAGTAAATAATCTGCCTGCAAGGTGGAAGACCTAGGTTCAATCCCTGGGTTGAGAGGATCCCCTGGAGAAGAGAAAGGCTACCACTCCAGTATTCTGGCCCGGAGAATTCCATGGACTATATAGTCCATGGGGTCGCAAAGAGTTGGACAGGACTGAACAACTTTCACTTCACTATATATGTGTGGGAGTCGGTTGCTAAGGAAAGAAAGATGAATGTAAACCAATAATGACAGTACAAATTGATATGGGCTATAGATGGAGGTATAGTCATCCCTCAGAATCCGAGGTGCGTGGGTTCCAGGAACCCTCTCAGATACCAAAAATCTGCCAGTGCTCAAGTCTCTTACATGAAATGTCATAGTATTTGCACATAACCTATGCATATCCTCCCATATACTTTCAGTTCAGTTCAGTTGCTCAGTCGTGTCCGACTCTTTGCAACCCCATGAACCACAGCACGCCAGGCCTCCCTGTCTATCATCAACTCCCAGAGTCCACCCAAACCCATGTCCATTGAGTTGGTGATGCCATCCAACCATCTCATCCTCTGTCGTCCCCTTCTCCTCCTGCCCTCAATCTTTCCCAGCATCAGGGCCTTTTCAAATGAGTCAGCTCTTCACATCAGGTGGCCAAAGTATTGGAGTTTCAGCTTCAACATCAGTCCTTCCAATGAACACCCAGGACTGATCTCCTTTAGAATGAACTGGTTGGATCTCCTTGCTGTCCAAGGGACTCTCAAGAGTCTTCTCCAACACCACAGTTCCAAAGCATCAATTCTCTGGCACTCAGCTTTCTTCACAGTCCAACTCTCACATCCATATATGACCACTGGAAAAACCATAGCCTTGACTAGACAGACCTTTGTTGGCAAAGTAATGTCTCTGCTTTTTAATATGCTGTCTAGGTTGGTCATAACTTTACTTCCAAGGAGTAAGTGTCTTTTAATTTCATGGCTGCAGTCACCATCTACAGTGATTTTGGAGCCTAGAAAAATAAAGTCAGCCACCGTGTCCACTGTTTCCCCATCTATTTGCCATGAAGTGATGGGACCGGATGCCATGGTCTTCGTTTTCTGAATGTTGAGCTTTAAGCCAACGTTTTCACTCTCCACTTTCACTTTCATCAAGAGGCTCTTTAGTTCCTCTTGACTTTCTGCCATAAGGATGGTGTCATCTGCATATCTGAGGTTATTGATAATTCTCCCGGCAATCTTGATTCCAGCTTGTGCTTCTTCCAGCCCAGTGTTTCTCATGATGTACTCTGCATAGAAGTTAAATAAGCAGGGTGACAATATACAGCCTTGATGTGCTCCTTTTCCTATTTGGAACCAGTCTGTTGTTCCATGTCCAGTTCTAACTGTTGCTTCCTGACCTGCATATAGGTTTCTCAAGAGGCAGGTCAGGTGGTCTGGTATTCCCATCTCTTAAAGAATTTTCCACAGTTTATTGTGATCCACACAGTCAAAGGCTTTGGCATAGTCAATAAAGCAGAAATAGATGTTTTCCTGGAATTCTCTTGCTTTTTTGATGACCCAGCAGATGTTGGCACTTTGATCTCTGGTTCCTCTGCCTTTTCTAAAACCAGCTTGAACATCTGGAAGTTCATGGTTCATGTATTAATAGCTGAAGCCTGGCTTGAAGAATTTTGAGCATTACTTTACTAGTGTGTGAGATGAGTGCAATTGTGTGGTAGTTTGAGCATTCTTTGGCATTGCCTTTCTTTGGGATTGGAATGAAAACTGACCTTTTCCAGTCCTGTGGCCACTGCTGACTTTTCCAAATTTGCTGACATATTCAGTACAGCACTTTCACAGCATCATCTTTGAGGATTTGGAATAGCTCAACTGGAATTCTATCACCTCCACTAGCTTTGTTTGTAGGGATGCTTCCTAAAGCCCGCTTGACTTTACATTCCAGGATGTCTGACTCTGGGTGAGTGTGAGTGATCACACCGTGATTATTTGGGTCGTGAAGATCTTTTTTGTACAGTTCTTCTGTGTATTCTTGCCACCTCTTCTTAATATCTTCTGCTTCTGTTAGGTCCCTACCATTTCTGTCCTTTATCAAGCCCATCTTTGCATGAAATGTTCCCTTGGTATCTCTAATTTTCTTGAAGAGATCTCTGCTGCTGCTGCTGCTGCTAAATCACTTCAGTCGTGTCCGACTCTGTGCGACGCCATGGACTGCAGCCTACCAGGCTTCTCCGTCCATGGGATTCTCCAGGCAAGAACACTGGAATGGGTTGCCATTTCCTCCTCCAATGTGTGAAAGTTGAAAGTGAAAGTGAAGTCGCTGAATCGTGTCTGACTCTTAGCGACCCCATGGACTGCAGCCTACCAGGCTCCTCCATCCATGGGATTTTCCAGGCAAGAGTACTGGAGTGGGGTGCCATTGCCTTCTCTAGTCTTTCCCATACACTTTAGATCATCTCTAAATTACTTAAAATACCTAATACAGGGTAAATACTATGTATGTAAATAGCTGCTGGCCAAGGTACATTCAAGTTTTGCTTTCTGGAACTTTATATAATTTTCTTTTCTGAATATTTTCCGTCTGTACTTGGTTTAATCCTCCAGTGTGCAACCCTCAAATATAGGGGGCCAAATGTACATCCAAAGTGCTGTAGTAACAGTAAGTAGCAGGACACAGCAGACGGTGTAGTTGAAAGATTTATGGGGCAAATGAAGGGAGAAGGGGTCTTAGATCTACAATAGAGCACTGGACTGGAAAATGTTGAGAGATTCTTGTAAATTTGAGCTTTATAAAAACAGCGAATGCAAAAAAAAAAAAAAAAAAAAAAAGTCAGTAGTAAATATCTCTGAGTGATTTTATTCTGAGTTGACTTCTATTCTTCATACTGTCTTTGATGATTATATAATTACTTTTCTACTCAGAAAACAAAACCAAAAACCAAGAAATCTTTTTGAAGAAAATACGTGGTTGTTACTCTGTCCCTTCTGCTGAACAAGGGTTCTCAAACTTGAAAATGTATCAGAATCACCAGGATGGGTGGTGCCAAGAGACTGCCACCTCTGCCCCTCCCTCCTATTCAAAAGATCTGGGTGGGGCCTGATAATTTGCATTTCTAATAAGTTCCATCAGACTAAAAGACGGCAACATAGAATGGTTATATGGTGTCCAGAAAATGACTGGGTTTGAGGTCAGTCAGATTGTAATTCTGGTTCTGCCCTTACCAGGCTGTGTGTAGCCACAGTTGACATACTTTAACCCCAGTCAGCCTGCTTCCACATTGATAAGTGTCTTGTGAAGGCTGCATGATATGATTAAATATCCACTGCAGTGCAGGCCTTAGTTAATGTCCTTAAATAATGTTGGTCCCCTTCTCTTTGACTTCCTGTGAGGAATTAACCACACTTGGCCATAACTGGGTTTTACTGTGACATGGTTTAGCCATATCACAGGCCAAATTATTTCCTCCAAACCCAACAAACCATGTGCATTCCTCTGCTACTAATAAAATTTTCATAGTTCATTTATAAAATTCGGGAAAATAGTATTGATAGAATAGTATCTACTTTGATATAATAGATAATAGTATCTACTTTGCAGAGGTGCAGATCTGCATCTATAAGGATTAAACAACGTAATGTGTTAAGTGCCTAATTCAGCAATTAGCATGTGGAAGATACATAGTAAATATCAGTTTCTTTTCCCTTTTTTAAACAATTCATATATTTATTGGGCTGCTTGGGTCTTTAGCTGTAGAATGTGGGATCTTCATTGCATCACGTGGGATCTTTCTTTGTGGCCCAGGGACTCATGGGCTCAGTAGTTGCTCTGAGGCATCTGGGATCCTTAATTCCCCCAATTGGAATCAAACTTGTATCCCCTGAATTGCAAAGCTGATTCTTAACCACTGGACCAGCTAGGTAGTCCCTCCTTTTCCTTTCAATTGGACATTTCTCATTAGTATCTCTTAGAGCAAGTTCAAAATGGTCTATAATACCTCAAAACAATCTTTCCACCCTCATCAGATTGTTTTCTGTGTCACATTTAATTTGAATTTGATTATTTGGTTTATTTAAATACTGGTAAGGACACATTCTATATAAACTATCATATTGGATGTTCAAGGAGATAAGTAGATGACTGTTACCTGATTCTGAGTAGAGGTGACAATATACTTGAAAAGTTGAATAGAAATGCAAGGCCAGGTTGGACAAATCATACTTCTGTAAGTGTGCTAGGAATCTTGAGATTACAGTGGTTGATCTGATTACCTTGCACTAAGAACTAGAGAATTACTAAGCGTTGTAAGAGAGCTATTGCTTTTTGGCTGCAAAATAGGTCCAGAGTTCTAAGTGGTCAGGGGCACAGCTATGGAGTGGTAGAGGTTTCCTATCTCCTGGTCCCATGCTGCTTATAGATTTGCTTCTTACTTTAAGTAGGCAGTATGGTGTTGCTAGCTAAGCACTGGGTTCTGCAGCTAAAATGTTTGGATTTGAGTCCTGGTTTTGCCAGTTACTATTTGTGTGACTTTGGGCAAGTCACTTACCTCTATGCTTCAGTGCCCCATCTATAAAGTGAAACTAACAATAGTACCTTACTTCATAGTGTTGTTATGAGAACTCACTAACTTAATACATGTAAAACATTAAAAATTGTGGTTTTGTCAGTATAACTGCCATTAGTCTCCAAGAGAATGGAAGACAAAAAAATCTAGTCTTCTGTTTTTTCCTTCTTTTTCTTCTTTGTAAAACTTCTTCCCTCAGATTCTGATCAAAGCATCCAGATGAACGCTCAATGAATACAAGTTAGCTACCTTAATTCTACAAGATAAAAACACATTTTTGTATCTTAGAAGTAAGACTGGGGATCTGCTGAATTCTGGCCTAGTCTGGTTAACAGGAAAGTCTAGGAAAGTAAAAACTGAGATAGCAACAGATTCTAGGACCCAACAGGTCTTTAAAAAAGCCAAGATCAGTAGGTGCAGAGAAAGATGGAGGTCAATGAATCTAATTCAAATTAGCTCTCCCATCTATTTCAAGACCTATTCCAAACTTCCTTGGGAAAAAATCTAGCCTTTTAAGGAAAGTGCAGAGAACATGCCTCCCTTGGGTTTGTTTCGAGGGGCTGTCTTAGCAGGTGCTGCGTTCTGCCCTGGAGGTGGCTGCGCCGATTTGTGAACTGAGGTGACAACATCGACTCCCTCCGGAAGAAAAGATGCTGTCTCTACACAGGAAGTTTAACTGATAGTTTAACTACGATACTACTTGAAACACGATGAACAAAAAAGAGGAGGAGGACAACAGGGAGAAAGAAAAGAGGGAGGAGAAAAAAGAGGAGGAGGAGGAAGAGGAAGCAGCAGAAACCTCTGTCAATTCAGTCACAGTTCAATTTAAAATTTAAATTTTACTTAAGAGAAACCAAGAACACCATACCCCTAACCTCACCACCCGCCGGTCGCCCCGCCCTGGAGCACCTTTTTCTACTCTCTTCAAATGCCTGCAGAAAAAATTCTAGGACTAATTTACAAGCCAAAAGGGCTGTCTCAGAAATAGGGAGCAAGTGGAGGTGAGAAATAACTTATATTCAGGATTTGAAAAATCATGGATCTGGGGAGCGGGGATGCGAAAGGATTTGGCACTACTGTCAGCATCATCTATCTGGAAATCTAGGGATGGAGAAGGGTACCAAGAAGGGTCCAAATCTTCTGCCTTTGGCAGATGGAAACCACACTGTCCACCTCCATTCTGCGCACTCGGGCGTTATCAGGGTAAAAATAAGCATCAAAACGGGAATATTGAAGAGGAAAGATATAACAGTCAGTCTAGAGTTCTCGTGTGGGCGGGGGTTAAATGAAGGTCAGGCAAAACCACAGCATCAGAAAAGGTGGAAGAATTAAGGATCACCGTCAGACAAGCCCCGAAGTTTGGGGTCGAGCCAAGGGTTTGGGTCTCCTGGTAGCCTACGATTTGCTCCGCACATACGCTCTCTAAGTTTCTCAGTTTGAGTCTCGCCTGCAAATGTCCTGAAAAGGCACCGTCTTATTAAGGGTTTTCACAGTGCCTAGCTCAAAGCTGACCGCTGAGCCTGTTCTCAACATCTGTGAGCAAAAGCTGCTTTTGAAGTTGGGAGGAGGAAGGGCTCTGGTTTTATTTATGTTAGGGTTAGCTTTGAGGTGTGGCCAGGCACCAACGGCCAGCGAAAATTTCCCGATCGCCCTCGGTCTTCCACCTCTGTCCAGGTGACGTCGGTAAGCCCCGCAGGACCCGCTAGGGGCTAAGCGGCTAAGCGGCGTCCTTCAGGTGTCAGCCTCGATCCGTTTGGAAACCACAATCCCCAGAATCCCTTGTGCAGGGAGGTCAAGTCACAAATAAGATGGCTCCAGAAGGGTGGAACATGCAGCAGGGTGGAAACCCTAGTCCCTGGCAGTTTCTTTACCGGATGTGTTTAAATAACCAAACCCCACAAATGCACCACCCCGCTAACCACCTCCGTGGCGGAGAAGGCCACCGCAGCCGCCTCTCTCGCTCCTCCAGGGCATTCTGGGAGTTGTAGTCCAGCCGCTAGGCTGCAGCGAACTACCTTTCCCATGGTGCTCTACGGATCGGGCAATATCAACGTTCTTTTCCAAAACTCTCTCCGCACTGAGACCCGGTTTCCCGACTCCCCTTCTCTCCGACAACGCGTTCTCATTCTTGGTGACAGAGTGGAGGCCGCCAGGGGCCTCAGCCCCTGGCCCTGCCGCTCGGGAAGGCACTTCCGGCGGCGGTTCACTTCCTGGTTGGGTGGATGGAGCCGGGCGGGAGCGCGCGCGGGGGAGGGGCGGCGGGTCAGTCTCCGCCGGGCGCTCCGGGGATCAGCTGGCGGGCGGGCGGGCGCCGAATGCGGCCCCGGCTCTCGCTGCAGCGCCTCCTCCTCTCCGCGTCGCAGGCCGGCCCGGCGGCCGTGACAATGTTGCGGGGCTGGTAGCTGGGCGCCGGCCGCCGAGCCATCTCAAGTGGGTGCCGCCGGGATGCTGCCTCGCGGGGCGGCAGGGAGACCGGGGAGGAGGGGAGGCATTGCCCGCTGGGTCAGCGCTGCCCGGGGCGGCCCGAATTCCTCCTTTTTCAGAGCCCAGGGCACGGGAGTCCTGGGTTCTGGGGCCGGGGATGCGTTTTCAGCCCCAGGGTTTTTCTCTCTAGGAAAATTCATGAAGCGTTTCCCCAGGATGGTGGCTTCTGCTCCCCCTAGGACTCAGCAGTTGAATTTTTAAGTGTGTTACTGATTCATCCTCTTTCTCTCCCTCTGTCATCGCAGGTTTAAACTTACACGAATCGCTCTCTTGAGGAGGAGGGGACCGCCGCGCGATTGACACGCATATTCCTATAGGCATCCTCCCTCAGCCCCCACCCCCACGGCCGGATTCGGGTGGCTCCTCTCCGAGCTGAAATCCGAGAAGAAATCTCCTTGGATCTCTTGTTTAAAAAAAAAAAAAAATCCAGAAACCGTCGGTATTTTGCTTTCCTGCTTCCTTTTCGCATGATGAAGAAGTTTTTCGACTCCAGGCGAGAGCAGGGTGGCTCTGGCCTGGGCTCCGGCTCCAGCGGAGGAGGGGGCAGCACCTCGGGCCTGGGCAGCGGCTACATCGGAAGGGTCTTTGGCATTGGGCGACAGCAGGTCACTGTGGACGAGGTGCTGGCGGAAGGTATGGTGGGACTCTTTCGGTGCGCCGTAAATTAAAATCTTGTGCTGATGCAGCAAGACTCTGGTTTCCAGTTGTTGAATGTATGAATGGCTTTTGCCCAGTTCACCCATCCTTCTCCCTCCCTGTGAATCCTTGTCCTTGAGAAATTTGAAACGGGGATTTCAGAGTGACAGGGCTTTATGGGGTGGGGGGAGTTTGCCAGAAATTGTTTACCTCGGTGGCCTTTTATTTAAAAAAAAAAAAATTGACGGGACAGTTCTTGCCTGCCTCATGGAATTGTGAGGATCAGACGAGAAAAACGTATGTGTGAAAGTGCAAAGCTTCACATCAGATGTAGGGTGTGGGGCTTGTGATGCTCCTAAAACTTGAAATACTGATGTGAGGGCTGCAGGGTGGGGTTGGAGAACCTTTAAGAGGGTTTCTCCTCCCACCCAACTTTCCCTCTCCCTTGAGCAGGGCTTAGAAGGAAGAGAGGGTTTTCAGGGAATCAGAATGTGTTTTTCCAAGAGCCAAGGCACTTGGTGGGTTTGACTAGGTTTGTTTCCTGACCTAACTGTAATCAGGTCCCCAGGATACAGTTCGGATAACAGAAATTACATGGAATGAATGTGGTTATTTTGAAATCGGTCCAGTGGGCCCTTCTTCCTATTCTTGTCTTTTGATTTTGGGGTGTGTGAGTGTTTTGCCAAAAGAATTACTTGTGAGTGGCATCTGATTTTTGCTTTTTCTCTGTTGGAGAGGATGTTATATAGATCTACTATGTAAATTCCCTACATGTGTGTTCCTCTATATCTACGGACATGTAGGTATATATCTTTATCCCCCAGGCTTTCTGGAAATTATTGCATGTCTCTTTTGGTAACCTTAACCTTGACCTTCATAATTATGCCAGACTCATACTTTTCACAGCCCATTGCCTGCCGAGTGTGCTTTTATTTTTAATAAAAGCAGCAATTTCCTTGGCATGAAGCTATTCAAACTAATTGGATGGGGCCAACCTGCTGTAGGTTGTTTTATCGGCTGACAAGGGATGGGGGAAGGGGAGGCCTGTATTACTGCAGCATGGTGGGGGAACAGTTCAGTTGCTGGGGAAGGAGCCTTTTTGCAAGCTAAGGTTGGAGCAAGGGTCCTGACCCGGGCCTGGGAACTGCCTGTCACGGTGAGTGTTGCTGCTGGTGGGCTTGGAGGAGGAAGGAGCTGTGTCAGGCTCTCAGCTTGTATCAGCATGGAATTCAGCTGGGCCCAGTTTTCTGGGCTTATGGCTGAAGTCTTTACTTTAAAAACAGTGTCTTAAAAAAAACATCTGGCAGTGGATGTCCTTATGAAATTGACGCGCTTTTCCATTCTCAGTGCTGCTCTAGCTGGACTTGATCCGGGGTCTGAGTCACTATCCCTTTGGATCCTTCCTTGTGGGCTTTGGTGCAGGATGGGAGATGCTTCTGTGCCCGCTGCCAGCTCCGCACCCTTGAATCTGATCTGTCTCATCCCTGTGCCAGAGCCCTGGCCCGCAGTGGGATGGAGAAATGGAGAAGAAGTGTGTCTGTGAGAGAGAAATTGGGAGGAATGAGGGGGCACCAAGCTCCTTCCTTCCCTCTCAACAGCCTCTGCTGACCTTATAGCCCAGAAACATTTTGTTCAGCTAGGATGTTGTCTCGTTAGAGAGGAGGTAACCCTAAGTGGTGCCACTTCTCAGAGTCTGAGTTGATGGGGAAGAGAAAAGGCAAATTTTCCATCTCTGCTGCCCTTTTCTTCCCCAGAATTCATCCCTGAGAACTGTACATCATGCCCTTTTATTTTTAAATGGAACTGAGAGCTTGCAGCTCCGTGTTCATTCATTCATTCAACAAACAGTGATAGAGTGTCTGCGATGTACCAGGCGCTGTGCTAGGTTCTGGGGAATATAATTTAAAACTAGATGCTAGGGTTTACATACTACTTTGAGAGATGGAAAACAGCCAGTTAAAATCAAGCGATATGAGCCATCATGGAAATTAACTTAGGGTGCAGTTTTAGAGTGCCAAGAATTGCTTGCTGCAGGAAGTGACTGACTGAAGGATGAGTTGGAATTATCCAGGTTCAGTGTCAGCACAGACACTCAGAGTAGCAAGAGGGAGGGCCATGGAAAACTTGGTTGGCAGTGTTGCCCTCTTTATGTTCTTTGATTGAATTTGAATTTGTGGCTCTTAGAAATCTATTGGGCTTCCCAGGTGGCACTAGTGGTAAAGACCCTGCCTGTCATTGCAGGAGATGAAAGAGACATGAGTTTGATCCCTGGGTCAGGAAGATTGCCTGGAGGAGGGCATGCCACCCCCTCCATTATTCTTGCCTGGAGAATTGGTGCTAAGCATTGGTGGGTCAGTGGTAGAATTCTTGCCTGCCATGTAGGAGGCCCTGGTTTGATTCCCAGCCAATGCAAAAGCACTACTATTTGGGCTTCCCAGGTGGGGCTAGTGGTAAAGAACCCTCCTGCCATTGCAGGAGGCATAAAGAGACACAAATTTGATCCCTGGGTCAGGAAGATACCCTGGAGGAGAAAATGGAAACCAACCTCAGTATTCTTGCCTGGAGAGTTCCATGGACAGAGGAGCTTGGCAGGCTACAGTTCATGGATTCACAAAGAGTTGGACACGACTGAGTGACACACACACACATGTATATAGCTATGGAGGAGCCAGTATACAAAGTGCCTGTGAAGTACCCACCAAGTACAAAGGTACTACTAGGGTCTGAGAAGGAGGATACAGGGAGGTTTAAAGTGTAATGCCTGCCTTTAAGGAGCTGTCAGTGAATTTAGGAAAACAAGAGAAAGGCAGACTTTCACTCCTACAGTGAGGTGTTTACCAGCGCTGTCTGTGGAATCAGGCAGTGAAAGTGAAAGTCGCTTAGTTGTGTCCAGCTCTTTGGGAGCCCATGGACTATACAGTCCGTGGAATTCTCCAGGCCAGAATACTGGAGTGGGTAGCCTTGCCCTTCTCCAGGAGATCTTCCCAACCCAGGGATTGAAACTAGGTCTCCTGCACTGCAGGCGGATTCTTTATCAGCTGAACCGCAAGGGAAGCCCGGCAATACTAGAGTGGGTAGCCTGTCCCTTCTCCAGTGGATCTTCCCGACCGAGGAATCGAACCACGGTCTCCTGCATTGCAGGTAGATTCTTTACCAACTGAGCTATCAGGGAAGCCCCCAAGGAATCAGGCAGCTGCTGCTGCAGCTGCTAAGTCGCTTCAGTCACGTCCGACTCTGTGCGACCCCATAGACGGCAGCCCAACAGGCTCCCCTGTCCTGGGATTCTCCAGTCGAGAACACTGGAGTGGGTTGCCATTTCCTTCTCCAATGCATGAAAGTGAAAACTGAAAGTGAAGTCGCTCAGTCGTGTCCGACTCTTTGCAACCCCATGGACTGCAGCCTACCAGGCTCCTCCATCCATGGGATTTTCCAGGCAAGAGTACTGGAGTGGGGTGCCATCACCTTCTCCAAGGAATCAGGCAGATCCAGGTTCAAATTCTGGATGTGTTCTCGACCAGCTGTGAAACCTTGGGTAAGACATTTCCAGCCTGTCTTCGATCTCTCTGACAGTGGTAGTCAAAGTGTGGCACCTGGGT
The DNA here is from genome assembly GCF_027580195.1 of Bos mutus. Classification (NCBI taxonomy): domain Eukaryota; kingdom Metazoa; phylum Chordata; class Mammalia; order Artiodactyla; family Bovidae; genus Bos; species Bos mutus. The sequence continues at coordinate 38,789,515 of NC_091627.1, forward strand.
CAGGAGCTTGTTAGAAATGCAAATTCGGGCCTCACCGCAGAGGCTGTGTGGCTGTGGGGTTTTAACAAGTTCCTGAAGAGATTCTGCTGCAAGCTGAAGTTTCAGAGCCACTGCCCTAGGGAGCAGTCTTGAAGATTAAATGAAGCGACATATGTAAATTACTCAACATTTTTCAGATGTTCAATATTTGGGAGCTATTATTTTTCAGCCATATAGGCAGATAGTTAAGGAGGAGTTGGGGCAATGTGAAGGCTAGCTTGACTGCAGCTACTCCCCCCCACCGCCCCCCCCCATTGTGTGTGGGCAGAGCCAAATGTTCTTTGCAGAGGCCTCATGGCTCCTTAAGGGATCAAGAGATGTTTGGGGTAGCCATGCGCCTTTGAGGCTCCAGGTGCTGACCTAGCCACCCATCCTAGCCAGGGGTGTCTCAGGCCGAGAGTCGTACATCAGGTGCCCAGGGCAGTGGCCGGGTAGTTCAGGGAGGGGTGATGCGGTGGACTTCAAGCACATACCCTGTTACCACCTATTCCCACTGACCATCCCTCTTTCTCTCATGTCGGTTTGGTCTGTCCTTTATTGGGGGGAATCGCAGGAACCCCAAGGACAAGCTGCTGGAGTGGAAGATCAGTGGCTTCAGCCCTGCTCACCCTGTCTCACTAACTAGTCCTAGGGGGTTTGTCTGGGGAAGTGAAGGCTCTCCATCACCAGTTCAGAGGATCTGGCTTTGTCTTGGCTGGCTCAGGGTTGGATATTGTTTCTCTAGCTTCCTCAGGAAAGATACCATAATGAGATACTAAAACATGTCTGAGGTAACGGGCATGGGATGTCAAGGGAAGATCTGGTTTAAGCTTCCAGAACAAGCTCAGTGGGAAAAGTGGAGCAATGCTCAAAGGAGGTCTGAGAAGCTTTACATCTAAGCTCCAGACACAGGTAAACGTTGACTACCTGCTGTGTCCAAAACAACATTCCAGAACTGCGTAGGTTTATATAAGGTGGACCAGGGGGCCCTCAGAACAGTATTTTGACCTCCACTAAAAGAATTCAGGTCTAGGGTTAATGAGAACTACCCAGTTAAGTCTCTGTGGCAGTAAACATTGACAGTTTCTCCTACTTACAATGCAAAGTAGTGACATTTAAAAAATACATTTGAAACCAGCTAAACCAACAAATGTGTGTGTATCTATATATGTGTATGTCAGAAATATGTATTAGCAGTATCAGAATGATGCAGGCATGTATTCATTTAGGGAATGTCAATGCCTTCTCTGTATCAGGCACTGTATTAGATTCCAAAGCTAGAGGATGAATGGAACTTGGGCCTGGCTCTTAAGGAGCTCATTGTTGTTGTTCAGTCAGTAAGTCATGTCTTACTCTTTGTGACCCCATGGACTGCAGCGGGCGAGGCGTCCCTGTCCTCTACTTTCCTGAGTTTGCTTAAATTCATGTCCATTGAGTTGGTAATGCCATCCAACCATATCATCCTCTATTGTCCCCTTCTTCTGCCATCAGTCTTTCCCAGCGTCAGGGTCTTTTCCAGTGAGTCAGCTCTTCGCATCAGGTGGTCAAAGTATTGGAGCTTCAGCTCCAGTTCTTCCAGTGGTTATTCAGGGTTGATTTCCTTTAGGATTGACGGGTTTGCTATAAACCAATGAATAATCCTAAGATAAGTGTCCAGTACTTAGCATGGTCCTGGATATAGAGTAGATGGTAAAAAGATGTTATGAGATGATAAAGGAGAAAGGCCCTGGGGTGGAGGGTTTCCAGATGAAGTGTCATTTAAACAGGAATGTAAATTACCCAGAGGTTCCCAATGAGGGTTACCCAAGCCTTTCCAAGCAGAAAGAATAGCGTGTGCGAAAGTGTGGGGTGGGGAGACAGTGTGGTGAGTTCTGGGAATACCAACTAGTCTGGTGGTGTCATTTTGGTTGGTACAAGTTTCCCTTCCAGAATCAAGGAAAGAAGGATACAATGTGGTAGAAGGAAATTCTTTTCCATTTCTCCCTGACAGCACTGGCTGCTCGCTTTCCCCAGTGGCCCTGGGCCGTCCGAGTAACTGTTGCCTAGCTGTCCAGTAGGCAGTGCTTCCTTCTATGCCTCAGCCCTTTGCCAGTAGTGGGGCGAGGAGGTGGCTGGTGTCTGGGGAAGAGAGGTCCTGAAGCTTCAAATAGATGCAAGAAGCTTGAAGCTGAAGCAGGTAGGGGAGTGAGATGACCAGTGTTACAGGAAGGAATGGACAGGGGAGAAAAGGAGCATGTTTGACCAGAGCAGGTGTGTTGGAGAGAAAAGAAAAGGAAATCAGGTCACAGAGAGCTTCAGTGGCAGGCTGGGAGGTTGGCTAGAAGCCTGTGAGGTCTTCTCTTGACGCAATCACCAATTTGACCCCTCCCACTTCAGATGTCTTTGCCTGCTGGGAAGTCTGGTCTTTTAGTGGCAACTGCAGATTTTCAGGGGGTGGTTTGTGAATGGTGTCTTCTTCCTGGCTTCAGGCATGATGACGGTTATAGCTTTGCTAAATATAGCCAAATCTAGAATTCAGAAATGAAATCCAGAATAAGCCATTGCATGCTCAAAGCCTTTCCTTTGGTCTTTCTAACAAAGTCAGGCTCACTTAATGAGAGGTTGTGAAGAGAGAGAATCAGTTTCCCATGGGTTCTGAGTAGGAGGGTCTGGGAGGAGGCTATACTTATACCTCAGGAGCTAAAACTGCGGGTAGAGTACACAAGAAAAGCTCAGTAAATACTAATAAAGTACACATGAAAACACACTCCTGCATCAGAGCAGTCATTTTAACTTGCCGTCTTTGAAAGTTGACACTTCAGAAAGGGGACTGACTGTGCACCTTCATCTTGTCCTCTTCAAAGGATGGATGCTTAAGAAATCTCTGTGACATCTGCATCTGCAGGAGCCAAACAGTGATAATCATAGGAATGGAATTGTCTATTGAAGTAGCATCCAGCACTTGAAGTAGCAAAGCGTGGCCTTGAGCCTCCTTTTCTGGAGCCATCTTCCGGTGTGTTCGGTGTGGTGGTGGGAGCCCTGCGGGGTGATTGGGAGACCTGGGTTTGTTGGTTCAGTAATCGTCCCTGAGCACCCACTCTGTGCTGGATATCATGCAGTGATTAAATAAGACACGGTTCTGCCTTGAGGAACTCACACTCACAGAACTTCAGACACACGAACAAATAGCTCTCAATGCTAAGATAAAGGGTGAACAGGGCCAGGGGGACAGACATGGGGGACCATTGATTTTTGGGTGAAAAGAAGTCAGGGAAAGCTAACGAAGGGTGATACTTGAAATGTGTCTTCAAAAATAAGAACTTATTGCTAGATGGACAGGGTCAACAGAACATTCTAGGCAGAAAGAGTAACACGGCCAAAGATACAAAAGCAGGAAAAATGCACTGCTCACTGCGAGCTGGGTGTTTTGAGGCAACGGTGGTCCACAACTGTGCGGTCCAGGACTAGTGGTTCCGGACTGTGTGGGCCAATGAAGTAGCCGCTAGCCGCATGTGGCTATTAAAATTTAAATGATCTGAAATAAAATACAATTTAGTTCATCAGACCACTTTTCACTTGCTTAGTAGCTGCATGTGGCTACTGCCTACAGTTTTGAACAGCACAGATGCAGAAAATGTCATCTCAAAGTTGTAGTGGGCAGTGTTGGTTTAGAAAAACAGTCTCATAAACTTTTTTAATAGAATAGCACTGTCGGTTTACAAACAGTCTGTCCCTTCATTTATGTCTGTCTGTTTGTTTATGTCACGTCCTGCTATTGTTGGCTGGACCCTGAAGGCACAGTATATACTTAAAATGAGGTGCATCACTTATGATAGTGGATGCAGATCCATACTTGAAGTCACCTCAGTCAGGTATGGGTGAATCTTGTCATGTTTTATTAGACTGTGGTGGTTTCTGCATTGTCGTGTGACTAATGAAGAGGATGCCCGGAACATTGTCTTGTTGCTCATGTATGCTTGTGTTATCTTTTATCGAAGGTTTCTCTCAGGAATCTTTTTGATCCCCTTGTTTGTTTTATGAGGGCTAATCCATTTAAAACAAATGTAATCAGTAAAGGCACTTAACTAAGCATATGGACGGTGCATCTCAGCCTCTGCTGCGGAGCTTCCTTCTTCCCCCAGGATCCTGTCGTATTTCTCTGAGGTGTGTGACTGCCATTTGGACTCAATGGGAGTGCTAGAGATGGATTTTGTATTAACTATTAGTAAAGATGAGGTCTTGTCTTTTTTTTTTTAATCTTGTTTTTTAAGATGACAGTTACTATAAATATTCTCATGTTTTCTTTCTAAACCCAGTGGATTGTTGTACCTCTGAAGACCACTGGTCTAGAGCAGTGGAGCAAGGGTGATTACACACACCCCCTCCCCACCCCGTCCCTGCAACAATTAGCAATGTCTGGAGACATTTTTGATTGTCACATGTGTGGGTGCGTGTTCAGTCGCTTCAGTCATGTCTGACTCTTTGCAGCCCTATGAACTGTAGCCCGCCAGGCTCCTCGGTCCATGGGGATTCTCTAGGCAAGAATACTGGAGTGCGTTGCCATGCCCTCCTCCAGGGAATCTTCCCGACCTGGGGATCAAACCCGTATCTCCTGTGGCTCCTGCATTGCAGGTGGATTCTTTATGCTGAGCCACGGGAAGCCCCCTTTGATTGTCACAGGACGGGGTAATCCTGGCATCTAGTGAGTATGGGCCAGGGGTACTGCTAAACATCCCACCATGCACTTGATCCCCTACCCTCAACAGAGAATTATCCAACCCCAGAAGTCAGCAGTGTCAAGGTCTTCAGCATGATATGCTGGTCAGTGTCGGGAAAGAGAGGAGTCAGCACGGCTTAGAAGGGTCTAGTTTGCTGTGTGACTCAGGCATGTCACTTAATTTTTAAATTCATTTTCTCAGAATCAGCAAGCCAGCAATCTTTCTTAACTTACTATGGTTAAAAGTCTCTATGTAATTTTCTGTGTAAAACAACTACTTCCAGAATAAACCAACAAACACACCAGCAGAGGTAGAATGGCAGGTCTGTGTGGGTCCTGGCTGAGGAGATTCTAACAATGCTGTCTACTGACTATTTGTGAATTATGAGCTCAAAAAAATTCTCCCCAAATTCCCATATCTGAGCAACCCCAAAATGGGGTTGAAGCACTTTCTGAATTGAATTACTCAAAACAAGGTTCAGTTGGGAAGGGATAATAAAGGTCAGAATGTTATGAGAGAAGATATCGATAATCCTTTGTACGAGGAAGAATTTTCATGAAGAGTCTAATACTTGCAGCTAATGATCTTGGGTTCAAGTTCCTCCACTTACACTACTTATCCATCTGGCTTTGAGGTAGTTGTTGAACCATCGTGAGCCTCTGCTTCCTGGTTTGTAGTAAATGTCCTTCTCTCTCTGTTGGGTTGCTGTGATCATGAAGTGAGAGGCTGTGGGTGTAACACAGAGTGCATGAGACACAGCTAGCCCTGCCAGCCAGGAGGAGCAAGGTTTACTAAGTGTATTTTCTCCCAGCTCTGTTAGAAATGCTGTGGCAGAGAAGTAATCAAAGCCTCAGATCCTGCCCTCCCAGTTGACGTGACCAACACACGGGAAACGAGTGCACCCCACAAGACAATAGCTACTGAAATGCTGGAGTGTGTGGTGTAGTCTCTAAATTCTGGGTGGCTGAGGGAAAGGGAGCAGTGAGGACTGAAGTGGTTAGACGAGGTTTTCTGGAGTGTCATTGTTCTTGAGTCTTTTCTCTGGGACTCCGTCTTTGAGGAACCTTGTTCTAGGGAACACATCTAGTTCTGCACCTTTGTACATTATATTCTTAGTAAAGTTGAAGTAAGTGTTGCAACATTTTTAGTCTCTTTTGAGGAACAAAGTTTTTTACATAGATAAATCATATGTTCCGTGTGTACACCCAAAGCAAAACTTTTTTATTCTATGTGATTTTGAATCACTCAGGAATAATGGATATTAGCACTTTGAGGCTATACTGCCTTCAAGATTTTGTGCCTACTTTCTCCCTCTGTTGCAGGAAGGGGGACCCCTTCCAGGACCTGAAAGGGGGCTCTTGTCTAACACTTGGAAATGAATTGTCCAATGAGACACACATGCTGACAAAGCAAGAGCCTCTATTGGAAAGGGATGCCTGGGTGGAGAGCAAGAGGGCAAGGGAACCAGGAGAACTGCTGTGTCATGTGGCTCTTAGTCTCGGGTCTGATGCCGATGGGGTTAGTTTCCGGGTTGTCTTTGGCCAATCTCTTTGACTCAGGGTCCTTCCTGGTGGCGCACCCATTGCCCAGCCAAGATGGATGCCAGTGAAAAGGATTCTGGGAGGTGGTAGGACACATGGCCTCTCCTTTTGACCTTTCCTGAGCTCTTCCTGTTGGTTGTGGCTTACTAGTTCAGTGTTCCCTACCAGGACCTCCTGTCGTAAAATAATTCATGCAGATGGTTACTATGGTGCCTGGTTAAGGTGGGCGGTTTCAGTCAGTGTGTTTCCCCTAATACCTCCTTATTAGCTTTATGGCATTAGTCTATTATGTACTTTAAGCAGTCTCAGTTCTTCTGTTGAGTTATGAACAATTGTTAGGAAAGAGGAATCCTTCTGCCTGAGACTTGAGCCTTGACAGAGGGCGAGTCCCCAAGTTGGAACAAAGTTAAAAGAGTAAAAACTTGGAGTTTCATTTGAGATGCGCTGTGAGTGAATCAGCTTGATCTGACCATTTTTCTCCTTGGGCTCTGAGTTAACTTTGGCAGCCAATGGAAGGCCATGCCAGTTGAAGCTGTGTCATTTATGATTTCTGAAGAGCCAAGAGATTATTAGATGAAAGAGTTCATGGCATCCCTATATTATTGTAATAAAAGGCCAAGCATAGCATTGATGTTGGATTATCATTTGTAATTATAATGATCTTAAATAATGATGCCTTTCATCTGGGGCTTGAGTCCTGGAGAAAGCAGTATAATGCCATGTAATTGTTTGGCGCCTGTTTTTAAGGACGCTTATAGCTATTGTACTAGGACCTTTAGAGTGAGAGAAAGATTATTGTCCTTCTGGAACTGAGCATGAATTTGAGAACAAAATGGAGACTTTATTACCCTTCAGGGACAGGAAGAAAGAAGAGGGGCCTCCCAGCTTTACAGAGGTGGCAAGTCTCCTGCTAGTATCCTTGACTCATTTACCCTGGTCAGTGAATCTTCTTGGTTCAGGAAGTGCTGATTATCTTACAGGTTTGTTAGACTTGTTTAATTTCCCCTGGGGGTAGCCTCCTAGCCCTGTTTCACAGACCTTTGTCCTCTACTGTTTTTTAGAATCCCTGGAATCTTGGTGGTGGGGGAGTGGACAGTGTTGGAAGAAATAATTCTTTCTGACCTTTCGGCTATGGAAAACCCTGTTTTTACCAGAAGGTGTAGCTCAGTAAAGATTGAGGAAAACCTGATGTTCAGTTCTGTCTTTGCTCCTTGACTGCCTAGATCAAGGGGAGCACCATGGTGTTCTTCTTAGAGGACTTTTCAGAGTTAGTTTAAAAGCATGGGTACTGGAGGTGGGCAGTCCTTGGCTTGAATCCTGGCCCCATCCCTGTGATGGTGGGGAATTTATTAAGATCCTGGCTTGTCATTTACAAAATGCAGATAACACCCTGGGTGGTTGTAAGAATGGATGAAATTCTGTAGAGCACCTAACATAGTGTCTAGCATGTAGTCAGTCTGCAAACAGTAACTCTTAGTATTTAGGTGCATGAATTTTGTTTTTATCAAGCAGTATTTGGTTTGCTGTGTAAAACCTGGTGGAGCTAGAGTCTTGGTGATAAATGAATAGATAATATTTATAGGTAGATATCTGTATCTTCTATATCTATATATCTAAATTTTTCACAGTATCTACAAAACCCCAGGATGAATGAGAGGAGAAATTCAGATTTTATTTTATTTTTTTCCCCACTTAAAAGCCATGTGTGTTCAGCTAACTCCCCCAGCCTGTCAGGTTGTTGTTAGTATCCTGGGTCTCTCTGCCAGAGGAATGCCTGCCCTCCAGGCGCACGTCCACCTTCACATCTTTGTGCTCTAACACAGGTCTCCTGTTTCATTCAGGCCTGTGCTCCCACTCATCTCCCATGAACCATGGATTTAGCTGTTTCCAATGCTCTACTGATGGTGTCCCCTGCATCTGAGATCCCCTTCCCAGCCCACCCACCTACCTTAATCCACGGATCCTTTGTCCTGCCTCACCTCAGTACTCACTGCAGCTGTCAGATGGACATTCCTTCCTTCTGTCCTCCAGTGCCTGTCAGTCTTGCTGGCTCTGTTGACTCTTTGGGCCTGTAATCTCACACTTTTATTTTGCTGTTTCTTCAGTTATATCTACTTTCTAGTGTAAGATAGATAGTTCTTAGGAGGCAGGATATAAACCTTAGATTTATTTTGTATGCAATTAAGAACTCTTAAATTTGAACAGTGCAAGGGTGGGTATTGGAGAATAATTCACTGGGCAGGCACTAGAACTAGATTTGAGAGGTATAGACCTCCTTTATCCCTCTTTTAATAAAAAAAATAGTTCTGTATTTGGAACCTCATTACAATCATAAGAAATCTTCTAGTTTTTCAGTGAAGTTGAAAAACAACAAAATACAAAGCAAAATAGGACATCTTCCAGAAAATCATGTAAATCTCTCTTTGTTGATTGGATTCTATTATGGGTACCTAATACTGTCAGTCTCAAAAGTAGAGCTGTGAGGTATAAATATCTTAACTTTATAAAGGAACTCTAAAACTAAGGTTAGGTCAAGTATCAAAAACTCAGATATTACTGGAATTTATCTTTAAGCAAGGCATGCATTAATTTTCTAGCTTGTGTAGTTGTAGAAGTGAAATGAAGTGAAAGTCGCTCAGTTGTGTCCGACTCTTTGTGACTCCATGAACATACAGTCCATGAAATTCTCCAGGCCAGAATACTGAAGTGGGTAGCCATTCCGTTCTCCAGGGGAATCTTCCCAACCCAGGGATTGAACCCAGGTCTCCTGCATTGCAGGTGAATTCTTTATCAGCTGAGCCACAAGGGAAGCCCTGTGTAGTTGTTGGCCTGCAATAAATTAGACAGTGACTCTCAACGTGTGTGCAGGGTAGTGAGCATAGGGGCAAGGGGCAGATAGGAAGGGAATGTATAATTTGGAAATGCCCAGTCCAGCCAGGAAAGAAGGGAACCTCAGTGAGAGTGGGGAGTGGTGGTTTTACCCTCTAAAGAGTCAAATTGTAGATGCAAGGGGTTGAGGTGGGGAGAGGACATGCGATTTTTATATCTGTCAAAGAGGATATGGCCTTTGAAAGTTTCATAAATATGGCACAAGCAGTTCAGTTGTAAATTGAGTCTGGAGAGGTGGTGCCTAAAACTAATCCCTGTGTGTAACTTTTGGAACAGATAGGCACTCATTTAAATCTCATCTCAGGCCTTTCTTGACCATCCATTATAAGGAACCCATCATGTTTTAATTTGCCAGGTAGCACATGTCAGCTGATTTTTCTTGCTCGTTGTTTATCTCCTCCCCACTAGAATTTCACCTCCATGAAAGCAGAGCCCTTGACTGACTTGTTTGCTGCTCTGTCCCCAGTGCCTGGCTAGGGCCTGGTACATCTAAAAGCTCAGATGAAAACCAGCTGAATGAATGAGTGAGCACATGGAGGAGGCAGAAGGAATGGCTGAGGATATGGATGGAGAACTGGGAGAGAGTGAGTGAGGGAAATGAATACTAAGTAGATTTAAAAGTAAGAAGGGTGTGGATACATCAGGGTGTAAGAAAGCAGAAAGGTCACCCAGGACGAGGATGGAAGAGCATCTCTTGGATTTGAAAATACGGGGATCATTCATGAGATTTGTTAAGAACATTCTAAGTGGAGTGATGGAGTGGAATCTAGGTGGGAGTGAAATGAATGAATGGGAAGTGAGGGGGATGCTGAGTCAGGAGGAATTTATTATTATTAAGTGGTGGAAGAGTCTTGAGTACATTAAGTGGAAAAGAAGTGGCCACTAGGGAGGAAGTTGGAAATGTAGTACGGGACGGTTACTATTGAAATAGGGCTGAGGAGGTGATGGCAGGTCATGGATGGAGTCATGGACTTTTATGGAACAGATGACCTTGAAGAGGAGAAAGAGCACTTTATTCACTGACCTGGAAGGAAGAGAAGTAAGAATGGGGATGCAGGAGAAGGAATTGGTGAGGTTTGGCAAGTTGAGGGAGTTCTTGCCTCATGGCTTCTGTTTTCTCTTGGATGATGTGGGATGGGAGTTGAGTTGGGGGTTCAAGAGAGGAAAGAAGGATATGGAGGAGTTTCCTAGGTTTATGGAGAGAAGGACTGAGAATAAGTAGAAGAATGGCCTGGTCATATGGAGAGCCCATTTGAGATGACTCAAAATAAGAATACGTGTTGTCCTGACCCCTGAATGTTTTATCAGTTCTGAAAAATGCACGATTTTGAATTGGGCTTTTTCTGAAATGCATTATGTATTTCCTGTCTTCTAAATTATATGCCACTGGGCTTCCCTGGTGGTGCAGTGAGTAAGAATCTGCCTGCCGGTGCAGGGGACACAGGTTTGATCCCTGGTCCCAAAAGATCCCACGTGCCTAGGAGCAGCTGAGCCCTTGTGCCACAACTGCTGAACCAGCGCTCTAGAGCCTGCAAGCCAAAATTGCTGAGCCCTCGTGCTGCAACTGCTGAAGCTCGCTCGCCTAGAGCCTGTGGTCCGCAACAAGAGAAGCCATCACAATGAGAAGCCGGCGCGCTGCAATTAGAGCCCATGCAAAGCAACGAAGACCCTGTGCAGCCAAAAATAAACAAATAAAAATTAAAAGAATTATATACCACAGAGGCAGCATAATATAGGCGGAAAGTACCCTTGATCTGAACCTGTCTGGTGACCACCATGCCCTGGATTCTGGACAAAAGGCTTCCCAGCTCTGTCCATCATCAGGTTCTTGTCTGTAAAATGAGAACGAGATGATGGTGAATTTGCTTTCTCTAACATCTTCCTGTTCTCTTATTTCTCAAATGCATTGTTATTAGAATGTTCTTGTTTTGTTACAGATCTGTTAGGGCCTTTGCATGATATGGGCGAGACAATTTGCTCCTGAATAAATTGGCCCTGGGTTGCTAGGCTTTTTGAATTTCATGTTGTGCTTTTCAGTGTTTTCTGGTTCCTTTCTTAAAAGATTGTCACCTGTCACTTCTTACTGCTACCAGAGTGTCTTCCTGAATTAGTGCCTCTCTAATTTGCCGCTTTTAGTCTGCTGTGGACTTTGAAACTAGGTGACTAAGCTTGTTAGAACCTTGTGTAACAATAAAGAGCCTTTGAGGGTCTAAAATTTAATTGAAGTACATGAGCTGCTGAGCATGGGCTTCAGGTCTCTTGTTGGCACAGAAACCACTTTTTTATGTCTGTTCTAGAAATGTTGAGTTCTAAAGAGATAACGAGTTACCATTTGATACTTATTATTAATACAACGTATTTAGAATCTTTTGCCTGAAAAATTGTCAATGCCGTAGGGCCTTCGCTCTTCCATTTTCCTTTTCATCTACTGTCCTTTCTCTTGCTGCCTTCTCAGCCCCTTCTCCACACTTCTGTGGAAGGCAGTATTTCAGGCACCATTAGAATACGATTGTAGTCATTCACTTTTGGCTTATTTGAAACCACAGAGATGGTTCCAGGATTATAACCCACTGTTCAATCCTTTATCTGTTTATATCTCAATAAGAGCCCTGCTGGAGACCCTCATATGGTATTTGGGGTTGGACCTGGAAGACTGGAAAGAATGAAATGAATGCTAGTTCCATGTATAATCTTTGGGAGATATGGAAGAAAGCAATCCAGAAGTATTTAAAAGTTTCTTAGAACAAATTAATCCATAGTATAGTAGAATAATCAGAAGATAAAGCCAGATAAAAAGAGTAAATATTACCTGTAATCCCATAGGTTACCTTTGTTAACGTTTTGGTGTGTATCTTCCAGACTTGTTTCTCTTTTTTTAAGAATAAGAATATGCTTTACATCATCATCTGTAGTTTGCAATATACTTAGCAATATATCTTGTCTTTTGTGTTAAATGTAGGCATCAACAGTTTTAGTCCATTGTGTGAATGTTTTGTGATTTATTTAGTTAATCTCCTATTAGACATTTAGGTTATTTATAGCTATTACAAAACATCCGCAATGAGGATGTTTTTAAAGCCTTTGGGTACTTGTTCTATTACTTGCTTAGAATAAATTTCTTAATGTGAAATGGCTGGATCAAAAGATATGCATGTTTTAGCTTTTGGTACCTATTATGAAATAGCCTCTAGAAAGATTAAACCAATATATACTTCCACCAGAACTGTATCTTTTTATGAAGTTGGACATGTTTTCTTTCTTCCTTTCTTTTTCTTCCTTCCTCCCTTTCCTTTCTTCCTTCTTTCGTTTTTCTTCCTTCCTTCTTCCTTTATATATCTTTTGTGGTGAGTTTTTTATGTTTCTTTATTCCTTTCTATTAGGGCTCTCATCTTAATGATTTATAGAAGCGCTTTACCTATTTAAGATAGTGATCGTGTGTGTGTGTGTATCAGATTTTTGTTTTTCTATTTTATAATTTACCTTCTGTTAAGGTGGGGCTTTTGCAGATATTTTAAATTTTTGTGCAGTCAAATATGTCAGTCTTTATGATTTTTGTCTGCAGTCGTACTTGAAAAGGCCTGAGGAGAAAGAGCCTGTTTCACAGAGACTTTGTGAATTTGAAGTTTATCTTTGAGCAATAGAGAAGCCACGCAGTGTTTTTAGAAAGGAATGGCATGATCAGATTTGCAATGTGGTTATATTTGTGGAGGATGACAGGAGGGAGCAGTTTAGAACATTTAGGAGGCTGTTGCCATGATCCAGGTGAAAAGCAGTGAGGGTTCGAGTGGCAGAGTGGCGATTGGAACAGAGAAGAGTAGAGACAAATATGTAGGAAGCCGTGTCATCAGGACTTGGTGCTTGATTGGATGGGTTTAGAGATTGAAGGAGAGATGGAATCAAGAATGATATCATGTTTCTAGTATGAGAGCTCAGGCACCTAAGACAGAAGTGGCACTGACTGAGCTATATTATTCAGGAAGAGAGGAAGGTTGAAAGAGGACAGAAGACTCAGATTTAATGAGGGAAGAGAATGAGCTTGACTTGATCAGTTTTGGTGTGTTTGGGTTACCTAGTGCTGTATAACAAACTACCCTACAACCTAGTGGCTTAAAACAACACTTCATTATGTCTCACGATTCCGTAGGTTGACTGGGGTCTAAGCTGGACTTCTGTTGGGGCTTCTGCTTATCTCACTTCAGTTCAGGTCAGTTGCTCAGTGTGTCGAAGTCTTTGTGACCCCATGCACTGCAGCATGCCCTTCCTACCACTAACTCCCGGAACTTACTTAAACTCATGTCCATTGAATCAGTGATGCCATCCAACCATCTCATCTTCTGTCGTCCCCTTCTCCTCCTGCCTTCAATCTTTCCCAGCATCAAAAATGAGTCAGTTCTTCACATCAGGTGGCTAAAGTATTGGAGTTTCAGCTTCAGCATCAGTGCTTCCAATGAATATTCAGGACTGATTTCCTTTAGGATGGACTGATTGGATCTCCTTGCAGTTCATGGGACTCTTCAAGAGTCTTCTCCAACACCACGGTTCATAGGCATTAATTCTGTGATGCTCAGCTTTCTTTATAGCCCAACTCTCACATCCATACATGACTATTGGATAAACCATAGCCTTGACTAGATGGACCTTTGTTGGCAAAGTAATGTGCCGGCTTTTTAATATGCTGTCTAGGTTGGTCATAGCTTTTCTTCCAACATCTCACTTAGGATCTGTTAAAATTCTTTCATCTTACCACTCTCTTATACACCTGAATTCATACCATCCCAACATGGACCAACATATCACATTTCTAATACCATGCTTCATCCTTAGCAGAAGTATATGTCAGAGAAATACAGGAAGCCCTGAGTTTATACACAGAGCTTTGGTTTTTGTTTTTCACCCCCTGGGAGATGCAGTGAGAATTGGCTGAATGGTGTGTCTTTTACAAAAGTTATTTATTTATGGTAAAGTGGAATATGGGCTTGGGGGAACTTGGGCAAGTCATTTTTAGTAAAGAATAGCTTAAGGAAGTTGAATATTGTGAAACTGATTTGTTTGGGGCTGTTCATGCAGAGATACTTGTACTCAAGTTTGAAAAGTCAAGAGTAAGAAGAGCAATGAGCTGAGAACGGAGTTCAGTTTTAACTACATTGTAAACACTTTTTTGGCTGTACGGCACAGCGTGTGGAATCTTAGTTCCCTGACCAGTAATCAAACCCTGGCCCCCTGCGTTGGAAGCTCAGAGTCTTAATCACTGGACTGCCAGGGAAGTCCTGAGTTTTAGCAACATTTAAGGGCAAGTTTAGTAAGGAAAGCTTTAAGAAACAGGAAGAATATCCAGAAGTATGAGGAGAATCAGTACTGCAGTGTCTCATGCACCAGGCACCCTACAGAGTTAAAAAGTAGGAATAAAGAGGATCAATTGCCCCCGAATGGTCCAGTATTATAAAGACCGGAGAGTGGCCTCTGGATTGGACAAAGGAATGGCACTGGCCTCCTCACGAGCAATTTTAGAAGAGTGGTGAGCTGGTGGATAGCAGCACCAAGTCTCGACTCTTTTTTTAAGCAATGTGAATAGGAGAGGAGAGGAGAGATCATATGGGCACAGGATCAAGTGATGCTTGGGGATGTTAATAAGCTGATAGGAAGGCATCTGGAGACACAGAGAGAGATTAAAACAAGAGTGAAGGCAGTCGTCTAACGGAATGAGGTTCCCAAGGAGACTGGAGGAGACAGACCTTCATCTTTCTGCCTTGCAGCTCCCTTCTTTCAGTTACTCAGGCCAGAAACCTTTCTTTCAGCCATCCGATCAGTCTTTCTATAGTTTCAGGCCAAAACCCTCTTACTTCTCATCCGGTTTATTAGAAAATCCTGTTTGCTCTACATTTACAGTGGATTCAAAATCCAGCCACTTCTAACTTCCTCCTCTGCTGTTTCCCTGGGCCCAGCTTTTGTTGGCATGGATTACACTGGCTATTTCTTCTCCAGTTCCTCTGCTTCTACCCAAGCCTCTTCAGCCCGCTCTCAGCACAGTAGCCAGAGGGATCCTTTAAAATGCAAGTCATTTCCTGTTAATTCTTTGTCGGGAACCATCCAATGACTCCCCATCTCACTGCAAGTAAAACTGCAGACTCTGATGTGGGTCTAGAAAGTGCTACGTTCTGGCCCACAACGACTTCTCTTCTGTCTGTGTTCTACGCTCCTCTTTGGTTGTTGCACTCTGTCCACACTGGCCTCCTTGTAGTTCCTTAAAGTAGGAGACACTCATGCATCTCCCTTGGGGCTTTTGTGCTTTCCCCTCTGCCTACTATATTCTTCTCTAGTAGCTCCAAAGCTTGCTGTCCCTTGCCTGTTTTGCTTAAATGTCTCCTTTGCAGAGTCCGTCTCTGATCCTTCTCTTAAAGATTGTAAGCTCTCCCTCCCCTAGCTCTTCCCTTTCCTCTTCTCTGCTTCTGATATGCTCTATAATTAATTGTATCCCTTCTTTGTGTAATAAAGCTAACTTTATGTAATGTAAGCTTCCTGAGCTTGTATGTTTTGTTCACAGGCCTAGAACACTCAGAAAATATTTCTTGACTAAATGGGTGAATGAATGAATGAATGAATGGGATCAAGGGCGATCCTTGGAAAAGGAGGACATTTTACCCTCTGAGACAGGAGGAGATAAATGAATCAACATGGATAGTGTTAAGCTTGTCGTGGGAGGACTGGAAATATATGGGGAGATAGGAATTTAAAGGTAGTCGGGGCAGATGGTCTTGGTTTTATGGAATGAGGAAGCAGGATTGTCTTTTGAGGGTTGTGGTGAGGATGGGGGCGAGGAGGCAGCTGAGGGTTTGGGTTAGTCACTGAGAAGAGTGGGAGAGGGAGTTGTCCAAGGACAACTGTAGGACTCAGGATGAAGACAGTGAGTGAATAATGATGCCACTTTGCAAGACTGCATGGTTTTTCTCTGCTGGAACTCAGGAGCCTAGGGTTAGGGGCAGAATAGGTGGATTTAGCACTGACCCAGGTTTAGATAAAGCCTTTAATATTCCCTGGTGGCTCAGATAGTAAAGAATCTGCCTACAGTGCAGGAGACCTGGGTTCAATCCCTGGGTTGGGAAGATCCTGGAGAAGGAAATGGCAACCCACTCCAGTATTCTTGCCTGGAAAATTTCGTGGACACAGGAGCTTGGTGGACTACAGTCCATGGGGTCACAAAGAGTCAGACACGACTGAGCGGCTAATACTTTCAGATTTAGATATTTTAGGAGGCCAGGGGTGCAGAGAGTCAAAAGAGTGGTCTAGATTATCAACCATGGAGCTAGAATGGGGGTGAGGAGAGAGCTGTTTGGGAGAAAATGAAAGAGTCAGAGCTGGAAGATATTTGAGTTTGAAGAACGGTTCAGCCCAGAGTGAAGGCACGAGAAGCTGGAGGCTTGGAGAGTGTCAGAAAGTGAACAGTTGTCACTTAAGGTTTGTGTTGGTAAGGTCTGGGGTGTGGCCATGTGTGTAGGTGGTTGAGAACCAAAGATCATAGTCCTGAAGACATCTGGAGGCAGAAGTATAGGAATAAGTCATCCTCGTAGATTGTGAAACTGCCCAGTATGATGGCAGGAGTTGTGATGAGAGGAAGCTCGGGTGCCAAAGGCTTCAGTGAATGTTGGAAACTGAGTTGGAGGGTGGAGGGACAAAGGCAAGGTAGGGTGGAAGCCGCCTGAGCCAGGTGGCTGAGCTCAGAGGGACAGGAACCTTACATGAGGGTGGATGGTGGGAGTAATGATCTGGAATCAGCTGAGGGGAACAAGTTAAAAACGTGATCTCCTGCTCCGAAGATCTTGAGGTGTAGGAAAATCTGGCATCAGCAGACTGGTGATGCAAGCGATGATGACTGGCTCAAGAGCAGGCAGGGCAATTTGGATGCTATATCTTTGGCCAGATTATGAAGCTAAATTGTTGTTTTTGTGTAATTTACAGTTTTTGACATCTTTGTGTTTTCTCTTATTAGAAGTAATAAACTTTCTTTTTACTTATATTTGCCTATATATTTACGTATGATATATCATATATTTAAGTACATAAACATAAATATATATATTTTAAATTCTCCCTTGGGTCTTGGCTTTGAAAAGAACAAGACAGGAGACCTCATAATGGTCACTGTGCAGACATCCTCAAAATGTGCCTTTTGCATTTTGTTGCTAGGGGTTTCTGCTCACCTTTACCCTTAACAACCCTCCTGGTCAGGCTGGTTGTCTCTTTTGTTCTCTTTTGTCACACTGCTCAACTCTTAGGAAATCCCTTTACCTCGGGGGTTGCTAAATAATGAAGGAATACGTCCCCGAGTTTTTACTCAGCTTTTACATAAAGGAAAAGGTCTGACTGTGTCAGCAAAATTGCTCAGTCTGTGAGTTAGAAATGGTATCTTGCATATTTCCCGTTATTCAAGAACCAAAATAGTATCTGGGAAGCCCCCATTAAATGCTGCCTCCTCCATACCCCTAGTACTTCAGCTCCTCACTTCCCCTGCTGCACCAATGGAGGGGCTGTGGGCAGTGTCTGTTGACTTTTTTTTTACACATGATTACTTGCTCTTGATGTTTGGTCTCTCACACGTTCGAAGGCACTTGGCACGTACCTCTTTAGTTTTTGTTCTGTCTTATTGTCTCTCTCTCTGTCCCCTCTCCTTCCCTCTCTGGGCCTTCTAAGTTATTTTTTTACCTGCCTCCAACCCAACTTGCACTCCTTAAGGGCATGCTTGCTGCTGCTGCTGCCGCTAAGTCGCTTCAGTCGTGTCCAACTCTGTGCGACCCTATAGATGGCAGCCCATCAGGCTCCCTCGTCCCTGGGATTCTCCAGGCAAGAACACTGGAGTGGGTTGCCATTTCCTTCTCCAGTGCATGAAAGTAAAAAGTGAAAGTGAAGTCGCTCAGTCGTGTTTGACTCTTAGCGACCCCATTGACTGTAGCCCACCAGGCTCCTCCGTCCATGTGATTTTCCAGGCAAGAGTACTGGAGTGGGTGCCATTGCCTTCTCTTAGGTTTCTGCTTATGTTTATGTATGATCTTAATATTTATAAGTAGATACAGTAAGTAGGTATTGAAATAGTGCATTAAATTTAGAATTCAAACAGCCTAACTCACATACCCTGCAAAGGAGAAACCTATGCCCAGAGGATTAAATGACCTGTCCAAGCTATATAGGTTCAGATGGAAGTAGGATCCATTTCTCTCCTCAAGGTTTGGGAGCTTTGTGAAAGATTAATGTCAAGGCAACTGAGCCTGAATGGATTGTGTTCCCCAAAGTTACAACTCATCAAAGTTCTTGAAAGTGTAGTCATATCTTCTAGGACTAGGGACTTTCAGCCTGTCATTTCAGCTGTCTCTCTGTTTGGGGTGGACTGATGTGGAGGACTTCTCTTGTTCTTTAATTAGCTGCTGAGATTAGGGAACGTGCACCTGGGCACAGGAAGTCTCTGTCCTACTTGTAAAACTGGTAGGTTGGCTTTTTCCTTGACCTGTGACTTCAGAATGTCCTTCTGTCTCTTGGGTGCTAATGGAGACATGGAGCCATGTGCTGGGGACTAGGTGAAGGGTACTGGATAAGCTCTGGCCTGGCAGGCAGAAAGCAGCCTAGCCAGGGCCCTTGTGAGTGGTTTGGGGGAATTGGAAGTAGAAGACAGGACATATAATCAGGTGCCAGAAGTTCATAGATAGGTCATTT
The DNA here is from genome assembly GCF_027580195.1 of Bos mutus. Taxonomy (NCBI): domain Eukaryota; kingdom Metazoa; phylum Chordata; class Mammalia; order Artiodactyla; family Bovidae; genus Bos; species Bos mutus. The sequence goes on from NC_091627.1 coordinate 38,808,359, forward strand.
GTGGCTGGTAGGGTTGGCAGGAAACAGTGAGTCATCCTGTCAGGCTGACAGGGATTGAAAAAGAACAGATTCTTAGTAAGTGCTGGGAGAGCCCTTTTTTCATGTGGACCAGTGACTCTTAATTGGGGGCGATTTTGCCCACCAAGGGATGTTTAACAGTATCTGGAGATAGTATTCGTTGTCACAATTCAGTGAGGGATGTGTGTGTGTGTGTTGTTGTTCAGTCTCTCAGTTGTGTCCGACTCTTTGCAACCCTGTGGACTGTGTGTTATTGGCATCAAATGAGTATTGGCCAGGGATGCTGCTGAACGCCCTACAGTACACAGGACCGCCCCTCACTACAGAGAATTAATGATACAGCCCCAAGTTAATTGTGTTCAGGTTGAGAAACCCTGATTTAGACCCTGATGATTAGTTAAGTCATTAAAAATGTTCTATATGTATTCTTTGAACCCTAATGACAGTGTTGGGTTTTTTTATGCTAAGTTGCTCAGTCATGTTCGACTCTGCGACCCCATGGACTGTAGCCCTCCAGGCTCCTCTGTCCATGGAATTCTCCAGGCAAGAATACTGGAGTGAGTAGCCACTCTCTTCTCCAGAGGATCTTCATGACCAGGTTGAACTCAGGTCTCCTGCGTTGCAGGTGAATTCTTTACCATCTGAGCCACCAGGGAAGTTTTTTTCAATTGAGGTGAAATTCACATAACGTAATTTTTAAGTGAATAGTTCATTTGCATTTAGTACATTTATAATGTGCAGCCATCACCTCTGTCTTGTTCCAAAACATTTTCATCATCCCAAAAGGAAACGTGTACCCGTTAAGCAGTTAACTCCCTATCTCCTCCTTCCCTAGCCCCTGGGACTACCAATTTGCTTTCTGTTTCTATGGATTTACCTATTCTGGGTGTTTCACATAAATGGATTCATACAAGTATATGATTGTCTTTTGTGGCTGGTTTCTTTCATTGGGCCTAATATTTTTGAGGATCATTCATGTTGTGGCATATGTCAGTGCTCCATTCCACTTCTGGCTGAATAGTATTCCATTATCCATTTACCCGTCATTGGATATGTGGGTTGTTTTCCACTTGTGGGTATTGTGAAGAATGTAGCTGTGAACAGTTGTGTACAAGTTTTGGTTTTAAAAGCAAAATTCTTTTTCAGCTTTTTTGGGTACATACTCCGGAGTGTAATCTCTGGGTTATATGGTAACTCTGTGTTTAGCTTTTTGAGGCTAAACTTTTTTTTTTTTTTTTATAATTTTATTTTTTGGCTGCACTGGGTCTTCATTGTTGTGCAGACTTTTCTCTAGTTGCAGCAAACAGGGGCTACTCTCCAGTTGCAGTGCTCAGGCTTCCCATTGCGGTGGCTTCTCTTGTCGCAGAGCATGGGCTCTAGGGCACACGGGCTTCGGTAGTTGTGGCACATGAACTCAGTAGTTGCGACTCCCGGGCTCGAGAGCACAGTCTCGGCAGTTGATGGGCTTAGTTACTCCACAGCAATGTGGGATCCTCCTAGACCAGGGATTGAACTCGCATCTCCTACATTGGCAAGCAGACTCTTCATTAGTTCTGAGCCACCAGGGAAGCCCTAGATTGAATTATTTTTAATTCCCAACAGCACAGTATGAAGCTTCCAGTTTCTCCACATCCTTGGCAATACTTGTTTTTTTATTTTTAATTTTTGATAGTAGTCATCCTGGTAGGTACAAAGTAGTATCTCAGTGTGGTTTTCAACAAAATGAAAACTTTTTTTCATTGTGGTAAAAGATGTGCATAACATGAAATTTACCATGGTAGTATTTTACTGTCTGATATGCAGACTGGTCACTCACCAAGTATACTTTGAGACCCTACTCAAAAGGACACTGTTGAAAGCACTGCCTGGACTGTGATGAGCAGGCCCTGGAGAGGCAGACATTTTTGAACTCCCACCACTTAGTTGTCAAGTCCTGGAAGGGATTTAGCAGAGAGGAGAGGGGGTAGCTGTTGAGCAGAATTGACTGTCACAGTTTCTTGATGTCCGGGTGTGTGTTTGTGTGGTGTGTGTGTGTGTGTGTATGTTTAGTTCTTTCATATAAAGGCAGCAAGTTCATAGTTTCAAAGACACAGGGTAAAAATAAACGAAGAGAAATCCAAGACCCAGCAGTGGGGAGGAGAGGACTGGTACTGTGGCACCTGTCCCTGCCCCGTATCCACTGGGACATCCTGCGTGTCACGTTCCTTTAGAAACTCCCCAGGCAAACGCCCCAAGCTGCTGCTTAAACATCTTGCATTGTGATCTGCCCTTATCTTTTGAGTCATACAGGTAGGACGAGTATATTTCCTTTCAAATTAGTTCAGAAGCAAAATCACATACCCCGCTGTCCATCTGTGTCATCTGTAAGGATCAGAGCCTGAGTGAGATGAGGTGGGATAGGTGGGCTGGATGCCGAGCAGGACTGAACTGCAGAGCCCTTTTCTCTCTGAAGCCCCTGAAATGAGGGCTAAGCAGAGGTCCAAGTCCACTTGGAAAGCACACCACCGGTGGATGCGATGTTGCCTTGGTTAGACTGTGTAAGTGAAGATTCCCTGGAAGAAAGGTTTTTGAAAGTGCCCACGAAGAAGGAGTATCACAGAGTGTTTGTTTATTTGTTTTTCCTGCCGTGGTTGAGGTCGTATTATTTTCTTAGGTCTGCTGTGACAAATGACCATAAACTGGGTGGCTTACAATGATGAAGATTTATCTGCTCATGATTTTGGAGGGCAGGAGTCTGAAACTAGGGTGTTAGCCGGGCCACACTCCGTCCAGCGGCTGTCAGGAGAATCCTTCCTTCCTTCTTGCAGCCCCTGATGGCACCTTGACTTGTGATTACATCACTCCAATCTCTACCCCTGTCTTCACGTGACAGTCTCCTCCTCATTTTGTGTCTCTCCTGTGAGTGTCTTGGTCTGAGGACACTTGTCATTGGATTTCAGGTGTACCAGTATAATGCAGGATGACCTCATTTTGAGATCCTTAACTTAATTACATCTGCAAAGTCCTTTTTTCCAAATAAGGTCACATTTACAGGTTTCTGGGGTTAGGACCTGGGCTGTCACTCAGGTCACTGCAAGGGTGGAGGAGACAAGAAGCTGGAGTTACACGAAAACCTTTTTTTTACCTGGCAGGGAAAGGAAACGAGGTGCTATGGAGAGTAGCTTGGCTGAACCCCTTACATGGGCACCTGCGGTATTGCTGTCATTCTCCCTGGAAGCTCTTGGATTGAATTGCTAGCTCCACAGGGAGAGGACTGAGGTGGCCTGACCAGGCCTGGTTTCACCAGAGATAGTTGATGAGACGTTATCTCATCTCTGTCTAACTTGTTCCCGTATAATGCCCTGTTGGTTTTCCTTCCATAAGCCCCTTTACTTCCTTCTCTCCTTCCTTCTAGATGCTTTCTCTTCAGTGCTTTGCTTTCCTGTGGTACTGTTTTATCCCCATCATGGACAGTAAATGAAGCAGAAGTGTGTATTTTAGTAATCTTAATATTTATCAAGTAACTCTCTGTTGCTTGTCATCTGAGCTGACTCAGCCGATGATGGTGCCAGAGCCCAGCAGTGACCTTTTCCCTTTGACCTTTCTCCTTGCTAGGCTTTTGATATTTGGCCACATGCTTTGGGATGTGATTCTCAGAGGCATTGGGACTGCACAAAGCATATACCTTCAAATGCTTGTGTCTGCTTTTCCTTGCCAAGAGCACCTATTATTATTGGACTTGGGGAGAAGATAGGCCTCCTGAGACCTTGAATCACCTACTTTCATTGGACTTTTCTTGATTTCCTGCCAGATCTAGAGCTTAAGCCATCATAGTAGTAGTGTAGTGTTAATTGATCAGTTGTGTCTGACTCTTTGTGAGCCCACGGACTGTAGCCCCCTGGACTCCTCTGTCCATGGGATTCTCTAGGCAAGAATACTGGAGTGGGTTGCCATGCCCTCCTCTAAGCCATTATCAGTGGTTAAATTACTTTGTTAAAATGGAGATCCCCCCAGTGGATAAGAATACTTCTGAAGGACGTAAAAGCCCAATCAGCACTTCTCAAATAATACTGTGTGTTAGTTGCTCAGTCGTGTCTGAATCTTTGCAACCCCATGGACTGTAGCCTGCCAGGCTCCTCTGTCCGTGGAATTCTCCAGGCACAAATACTGGAGTGGGTTGCCATGTCTTTCTCCAGGGGATCTTCCTGACCCAGGGATTGAACCTGGGTCTCTTGCATTGCAGGCAGATTCTTTACTGTCTGAGCCAGCAGGGAAGCCTAGAGAAACACTGGCAGATGTACACAGTTGACATCGTAGGTAGGGTGAAGGACAGAGAGACTCTGGAATCTTTGCTGAGTTTAGAGGTATTCCTTGAGGTGCTTTTAATTTATTTTTAATTTTTATTTATTATGTTTGGTGCACTGGGTCTTTGTTGCCGTGTAGGGGTTTTCTCTAGTTAAAGCGAAGGGGGCCACTCTTCCTTGCGGTGCACAGGCTTCTCACTGCTGTGGCTTCTCTTGCTGCGGAGCACCGGCTCTAGGGTACATGGGCTTCAGTAGTTGCAGCACACAGGCTTTAGGAGTTGTGGCGCACAGGCTTAGTTGCTCCGTGGCATGTGGCATCTTCTCGGACCAGAAATCAAACCTGTGTCCCCTGCATTGGCAGGCATGTTCTTATCCACTGTACCACTAGGGAGGTTCCTTGAGGTGCTTTTAATTAAACTAGGTCATATCTTCCATTTTAGTATGAATATACTAGTTAGTAATTTTTCCAGTGACTGTCTTGCTTCCTTGGGCATCATTGAGATTTGCTGGGTAAAAATTATACAGCATGTAGTTCAGTCCTAGAAGGGTTGAATGGTGAAGGGGGTAAGGGCCCTTAAGAGAACAGAAAGGACTTTATCAATAAAATACCATGCAAAAATGATAGTGATTCAGAAATACAGTCCTTTTTCTGGTCAGATGCCTGCTGGTCAGCTGTGCCATCCTCATCGTCATCTTCATAATAATATTAAGAGCTAACTTTTAGAGCTTATGTGGAGAGTGCTTTGTTGGAATCATCTCGTTTTTCTCAACAGCCCTGTGAAGTGTTGGTATGCACTATTACCTCAGTTTACACCATTTTACATTCCTACCAGCAGTGCACAAGGGTTAGGTTTGTCCACTTTCTTGCCCGTATTTATTCTCTTTCTCTCTCTGTGTGTATGTGGGTTTTATAATGGCCATCCTACTGAGTGCCTGGAGAATCCCATCTACAGAGGAGTCTGGCGGGCTGCAGTCCATGAGATCGCAAGTCGGACATGACTTAGCAACTAAACCTCCAGCACCACCACCACCACTGAGTGCGAAGTGGTATGTCGTTGTGGTTTTGATTTGCATTTCCCAAATGACTAGTGATAATGAGGATCATTTCATGTGCTTATTAATCATTTGTGTATCTTCTTTCGAAAGATGTCTGTTCAAGCCGTGTGTCTATTTGTAAATAGACCATTTTAAATGGGTTTTTTTGTTGTTATCACTGAATTGCAGAATTTATATATTCTGGATTTTAGTGTCTTATCAGTTATATGATTTACAAATATTTTCTCCCATTCTTTGGGTTGGCTTTTGGTTTTAGCCTTTGATTTTAGCTCTTCATGTTTAGATCTTTGTTTCATTTTTAGTTAATTTTTGTATATGTTATAAGTTGAGGGCCCTCATTTTTTGTCATACGAATACTAGTTTTCCCAACACCATTTGTTGAAAAGACTTCCCTTTCCCCCTTGAATTGACTTGACACCCTTGTTGAAAAATTATTTGACTCCATATGTGAGGGTTTATTTCTGGGCTCTGTCTTGTATCCATTGGTCAATATGTCTCTTTATGCCAGTATCACATTGTTTTAATTACCATAGTTTTGTTCTAAGTTTGAAATCAGAAAGTGTGAGACCTCCAACTCTGTTCTTTGTTAAGACTGTTTTGTCTATTCAGGATCTCTTGAGATTTCATATGAATTTTAGGGAGGATTTTTCTGTTTTATTGGGATTATGATAGAGTTTACATTAAATCTAGATGGCTTTGGGTAGCATTGACACCTTAATAACATTAAGCCTTCCAGTTCACGTACACGGATGTCTCTCCATTTTTACTTATGTCGTTTCTGATTTCTTTTAGAATTGTTAGTACTGTGGTTTTCAGCATCCAAGTCTTTCACCCCCTTTGGTTTAGTTTATTCCTAAATATTTTGTTCTTTTTGATGCTGTCATAAGTGGGATTGTTTTAATATACCTTTTGGATTGTATTTTTTGTGTACAGGAATGCAGCTGAGTTTTGCATGTTGATTTTGTGTCCTGCAACTTTGCTGAATTTATTGGCAGTTTTTTGATAAGCTCAAGCTATAAACTTGCTATACCTTTTTCTCTATCTTGTAATTTAATTAAAAAAAAATTAAAAAAAACCTATTTGGTGGCACTGGGATTATTTCCAGCATGTGGGATCTTTTTAGTTGCAGCTTGCAAACTCTTAGTCACGGCATCTAAGTTCCCTGACCAAGGGAACTAGTGGGATCTAGTTCCCTGACCAAGGATCAAGCCTGGGCCCCTCCATTGGGAACTTGGGGTTTTAGCCACTGGACCACCAGGGGTGTCCTGTCTATCCTGTACTTTAAAAATTAATCCCTGCTTTATTTTTATCTTTTTAAACTTCTATTCTGAGTTCTTGAGGATTTTAAGTTTTACTTTACTAATTTGATTCTTCTATAACACTCAATTTACTATTCCTTTTCTCCATTACTATTTCAGTCGGCATTCAGAGTTTTAATTTCCATTCAGTCTTTTCTGGTTTAGAAATCCCTTTTTTAAATAACATGAGTATCATAGTTACGTTGATTCCTTAAATCTTATTCTGAATAGAGTTTTGCAGCCATCTCCATAATCTCATGAGAGAGGGATTCTTACAGAGATATCTATAAGTATCTATTTTAACTTTTCCATGCCCAAGTAAAGGAACAGGGGAGATTTTAGGTTGGCTGCCTTTGCACTGGGACTGCCTGTGCCTAGGCCCAGCCCTTGGTGGCACTCCTTCTGCCAGGCAGGCGGCCTGGGCGGGGGTGGGTGGGGTGGCGCCTGTCCGGGGCTCAGCGGGAGGCCGTCTGCTGTGGGCCTTGGCCTGTGTTGTAGCAGTTCTCTGTGTGCTGCCCCCTCCTTTTATGTGTTTTGCTGGTCCTACATTGATTGCCAGAACACACTGCTTCTTTAGAGAAAGAATATCTAATGGAAATTCCTCAAAGTTTTGGGCCGGTGGGATGGCGTCCTTCCTGATTTTCGGCTCAGATGCAGGTTTTTGTCTATTTTTATTTTCCCTTGGCTTATTTTAAAGAAAACCAGGGCAGGAGATACCTATCCTCCTGTTTCTATCTTACCTAGGTGTCCTGTAAGGTAGACGTTCTCTTTACCAACTCCATTGATGAAATTAAGAGGCTTGCCATCCCTTCTGCACAACACTCCTGCTGAGTGGTCCTGGCTTGTCTCTGCTATACCCACACCCTTGATGATGCCAGAGACTGGCTTGATAGATTGGGTTAAAGAAAAGAGAGCTCCCCTATATTATTCTTATCTCTAGAAAAATACCTAACATATAGTAGTCGCTCAGTGACCTCTTGTTGAATGATCAATGATGGATCACTCAGCAGCATCAGGATCATGGATGGTGTATGTCTACTCTAGATCATTAAGTCTTAGAAATGTCTTCAAGGGATCCACAGATTTTCAGCATTCATTCATTCAGGAAGTTTCTGTTGTGTGTCTTCAGTGAGGTGGGCACTGACGTGCCAGCTCATAAGCCCCTTATGAGTATATTTATTTTTGCATTTCTAGCACTTAGTGCAGCTAGTGACAGATAGCACAAAGGAAGGATTTGTGAAAGGCTATTGAGTCAAACCACTGGGTCTTGTGAAGACAGAAGAGAATAATACATATATATATATATATCTCTCTCTCTCTCTCTCTCCCTGTGTTCCCTTAGATCATGGCAAAATGTAGAAGATGTGGGTACATCACAATTCTGTGATCTGAATGTTGTAAGAATGGGATCACAGAGAAGAGAAAAACCAATTCCTTGGGGATGTTAGAGGTCAGGAAGAGCTTTTTATAAATATGACATTTGAGCTGAGGCTTTGAAGATGTTTTTTCCGAGTGGAAAACCAGGGAGGGACTATAATAGTTATAGGAACAACACAAGCAAAGATGCAAAGGCAGGAAAGTGCAAACATGTTCTGAGAGTGGTGAGTTGTCTTATATTGCTGGAATAGTGGGTTCAGTAGGGTAGAGGTGAGGAACGAGCTGGAGCGGTCGGTCCAGACCACGTCATGAAGGCCTTGAATGCCATGCTGAAATCTGTGAATTTCATTCTGTTGGCTGCAGTGGGATGCTGTTAAGTCTGTTATAGAGATGGAGGGCATCTCTGGTGGCTCAGATGGTAAAGAATCTGCCTGCCAATGCAGGAGACCTGGGTTCGATCCTTGGGTTGGGAACATTTGATCCCTGGAGAAGGGAAAGGTTACATACTCCAGTATTCTTGCCTGGAGAATTTCATGGACAGAGGAGCCTGGTAGGCTACAGTCTGTGGGGTTGCAGAGTTGGACACAACTGAGCAACACACACACACACACACAGAGATGGAAAACACATTAGTGGTTGCCAAGAGTTAGGGTGGTGGGGGATAGGGAAAAAGTAGGGGGGAGGGTGAGTTAACTGTAAAGAGGCAGCACAAGGGAGAAGCGGTTCTGTATGTTGATTGAGGTGGGCTTGCGCGAGTCTAGACATGTGATAAGCTTGCATAGAGCTATACCTGCATGCACACACATACATGTGCATGTAAAATAGGTAAAATCTGAGTAAGGTCCAAAGACTGTGCCAATGTCAGTTTCCTGGTTTTGATATTGTACTCGAGTTGGGTAAGATACTACCATTGGGGGAAACTGGACAAAGGGTACATGGATCTTCTTTGTACTGTTTTTCTAACTTCTTATGAATCTGTAATTATTTCAAAATAAACAGAAAAAAGTATAAGAAGGAAAATTTTGTGAAGGAGAGGCTAGAGCAGGGCAACTTCTTAGGATTTTAATTTGTAAACTATTTTATTGTGAACTGCCATGTTCAGATACTTTATAAGATGCTTGGCAAGTTATCAAATATGGCGATTACACTTGAGAATTTTGTTGTTTTTTAAAATGTTTATTTATTTATGGCTGTGCTGGGTCTTCACTGCTGTGCGGGCTCTTCTCTAGTTGTGGTCAGTGGGGGCTACTCTCCAGCCGCAGTGTGCAGGCCTCTCGTTGCGGTGGAGCAGAGGCTCCAGGGTGCACGGCTTCAGGAGTCGTTGCTCCCAGGCTCTAGAGCACATGCTGTGGTTCATGGGCTGAGTTGCTCCATGGCATGTGGGATCTTCCTGGACCAGGGATTGCACCCGTGTTTCCTGCACTGGCAGGCAGACCTCTTCACCACTGAGCCACCAGGGAAGCCTGAGAATTTTGTTTTTGAGTGGAGGAGACAGACATGTTCTATGTAATGATCATACTGTGTGCAGGTTTTGTAGTGGTGGAGATGGGTACAAAGCACTGTGCGAGCAAGGAAAGCAGGGAGGTGGGAGGTGGAGACAAACTGCGGGGGCTGGGAAAAGCTTCGTAGTGATGCAGCAATTGAGCTGACCGAGTTTGGGTCACCTACACCACGGTTCTGCAATAGTCCAGGTGAAAGATACAGCTGAGATTAGTGGCAGTAGGAATGAGAGTGGGGAATGGATTCAAGACCACTTTGGAATAGTATTGATGCAAATTGTTGATGTATTTGGACAGCATGTCTAGACAGAGAGGGAAGAATCTGAGATGACTGAGGTTTTAAGCTTGACTGAATGCATGGTGGCTCTATTAGCCAACATTTAGAGTGTAGGAGGAGAAAGGTTTTGGCCATCCTATGTTAGGTTTCAGGAATCTGAAGAACGCCATATGGGGAGCCTGGTGTGCAGGTGGTGTGTGGAGCTCAGGAGAGACAGAGCCTAGTGCTAGACACTCTAGGAAAGCTGCATCCGCTGGACCACTTGGCCCTTCCTCAGTCATCCATTTTCAGCATGCTTTTGAAGTCTGTGCCTTGGCCTGAATGTTCCTCTCTTCCTTCCCCGTCTAGTGAAATCCCAGTCTTGTCGATGTTTGTTTCAGAGTAGAGGTGATGGCTGGGACTTCGCTACGGTGTGAAGATTGTCCACGGGTACTGCAGTAAGGCAGGAAGCAAAGAAGGTGGGTTAGGGCCAGCTAACCAGAGCAGAGCTGACCAACCAGAATTAGACACAGCTGGAGGACTAGGCCATGATCTAAATTGTAGAAGTTCATGGCTACAAAAGATGATAGAGCTCCATCTCATATGCAGAGCTGCCTGACATTGAGTGTTGCCTTGCTAGCCTGATTAATTTTTAATATCTGATTCTCTGGTGAGGTGGCCGGGCGTTGAAATGCATCAAAGGCAGCTTTTGTTTTTATGAAGTTGGTCAAAATAATACTGGGGAGTCAGGTTACCGTAACCTTGAGCTCTGGTTGTTCTGAAGGGATGACATCAGACTCTTTAACGTCCCTGGTTTCGGAAGGCTCTTTATCTTTTGCAGGACAAGTTCTTCTGAATTGGGAATGGGTGCCCTGCCTGTTGGATTCTGTGCCCTTTATTATTGGAAAATGCCTCAGTTTCCAGCATAGAGAGTAGCACCAGCAAGGGAGCCTCCCACTTCTCTTTTCTGTCCATTACTTACTTGAGTGATATTGTCTGAGTTCTGAAAAACTATTACCAACCCCTGAAACTCCAGAGAATTTAAATACAAGTGTATGGAGAAGACTCTTGAGAGTTCCTTGGACTGCAAGGAGATCCAACCAGTCTATCCTAAAGAAGATCAGTCCTGGGTGTTCATTGGAAGGACTGATGTTGAAGCTAAAACTCCAGTACTTTGGCCACCTGATGCGAAGAGCTAACTCATTTGAAAAGACCCTGATGCTGGGAAAGATTGAGGGCAGGAGGAGAAGGGGACAACAGAGAATGAGATGGTTGGATGGCATCACCGACTCAATGGACATGGGTTTGGGTGAACTCCGGCAGTTGGTGATGGACAGGGAGGCCTGGTGTGCTGCAATTCATGGGGTCGCAAAGAGTTGGACATGACTGAGCGACTGAACTGAACGCTGAATAACATGCATTTTATACTGTGTAATTTCAAAGCGGGTGATGGTGATGGTAATGATGATTTAAACCTGGGTTCTTCTGCCCAGGATTGCCTTATTCTTCTAATTTTCCCATCTTTAAAATTTCATATGTAAATCTTCTCTCTTTTAAAATCTCTTTATTTTTTTATCCTTCCATCCTTATTGATTTATGGCTGCACTGGGTCTTCATTGTTGCGTGAGGACTTCTCTCTTTGCAGCCAGCAGGGGCTACTCTCCAGTGATGCTGCGCAGGCTTCTCATTGCAGTGGCGTCTCTTGTTGTGGAGCTCGGGCTCTAGGCGCACAGGCTCCGTAGTTGTGGCACACGGGCTTAGTTGCCCTGAGGAACGTGGGTCTTCCCGGACCAGAGATCGAACCCCCGCCCCCTGCATTGGCAGGTGGAGTCCTAACCACTGGGCCAATAGGGAAATCCCCTCCTGTCTTTAAACCATTGATTTTGAGGATGGGTAGTATCTGAGTAGTGAGGAGAGCTTCTTTATATGTAATGAGAACTTTTTTCAAGTGACTCACAGTAGAAAGGGAGACTCTGCTGTGGATCGTTTTTGTCTGTGGTGTGCTGTTCAAGAGCACAGTTACTGATAGAGTAACTGGTGGGGACAGAAGCCTGCCTTCTCAGATTGGGGTTCTCGGAATGGCATTTTCTCTCTTTTTGCTCACTGGCTTCCTATCTATCTACCTAAAATATACTTTCACAAACTGGAAAGACTTATTCCAGTAAGTCAGTCTTACTTATCGTGGACTATTTAGGAAAATTTCACTCTACCCATTTTTGCGTTATTTGAAACTTTTCATAATAATCATAATTGCTTTTATAATAGAAAAGTTATAAATGTCCCACTGGAAAAATAAACACTGAAATATCAGGGAGGTGTTCAGCTATTGAAAATATTTCTTTATTGAATTTATAATTTTTTTGACTTTTTTAACTGGTGCATTATTTTAATTGATTTCTTGATATTCATCCATTCATCTGCCCCTGTTTTTCTGAACTAACTTGATTTTGCAGTGATCTGTTATTCTTTTACCATACTACCAGATTCAATTTGCTAACATTTCATCAAGTATCTCTGTATCTTTATTCATAAATGGAATAATCTGTATTGAATATTAGGGCTGTTCCTTCTTGCTCCATAAAATTGCTTACTTGCTCTTATAAAATAACTATGAAAACCTTCCATATTTTTGGTTTCTTAAAATTTTGAAATAATAAATATCATTTATTGTGAACTTAGTTTGATCATGGCTTATTGATTTGAAACCAGATCTGCATGGCTCTCAAATCCATGCTTATCATTGCAGGTCATATCAAAGCAGAAAGGCTGGTTTTAGAATCCTAGATCTTTAGGCCGAAAGGCCTGATCTTTAACTCATCTTGTCTTTCTGTTTGTTTGTTTAACATTTTAAATTTTGAAATAATTCAGAGTTACGGAAACAGTACAAAAATTCCTGTAAACCCTTTCCCAAATTCACCAAAGGCTAACATTTCTCCATTTGCTATTCATTCTATCTGTATACACTTTGTTTTTCCTGAACGATTTGATAGTTACAGATAAAACGTCTTTTTTCCTCTAAGTACTTCAGTGTGTATTTCCTTAAAAAAAAAACCCAAACCACTGTACAGTTGTCAAAATCAGGGGATTAATTTTGATGTAACATTCAAATTATTTGTTCATGTTTTACCAATTGTCCCACCAGTGTTCTTTATAGCAAAAGAAAAACATTTTTTCCCAGTCCAGTGGAAACTGGAGTCAAACATTGTACTTGTTGCCATGTCTCTTAAATCTCCTTTAATCTGGAATAAATTCTTAATCTTGCTTTCTCATGACCTTGACATGTTAAAAAGAGTACAGACCGGTTCATTTTTGTAGGATGTCCCTTAGTTTAGGGAGTCTGATTTTCCTGTGATTAGACACAGGTCATGTATTCTGGGTGGACTACCACAGTGATGTTGTACCCTTCTCAGTGCGTGTTATCAAGAGGCATGTGACATCTATTTGCCCTGTCACTGGTGATTAATCACCTAGTCAAATGGTATCTGCCAGGCTTCTGTACTGTAAAGTTACTATTTTTGACTTTGCAATTAATAAGTATTTTGTAGGAAAATACTTTGACTCTATAAATATCCTGTTCCTCATCAAACTTTCACTAATTTTAGCACACATCATGTCTTTTGAGGCAAGGATGCTCAAAGTGAATACAGATTTTTCCTCCCCTTGGAGCTAAAGTGAAGCAACAGAAAGGGACACTGTCTATTAGGCAGATCAGCCACATTTTTTTTTTAAACCACTGCCTGTGGTCTTTGGGTTTGTTTTTAAGTTATGTTAATTTAACTGTAGTTACACTCTTGAGAATAGGTATTTCCTGTAACTTGTAACCTTTGGGCTCCTGGTTTGGTCATCCAGGGCTCAAGATCCAGCCAGTTTATTCTGGTCACAAGTGCTCTTTGGGTCTTTGGCCTGTGGCTCGGTTTTTTTTCTTTGGCCCTTATCTTTGGTTCTGATTAAGATGATGTCTGTCAGAGGCCAGAGTAAACTCCCTTTGTGTTGAATCACTTGTGAGCAAGCATTGCTTCTGGCTACCAGGCCCATCTAATCTAATCCCCTGAGCCCCAGTTACGGATCCTTTGCTGTGCTAAGGCAGCAGTTCCATGAGTCACAGAAGCCAGTTTGTGTATGTTAGAGCCCAGAATTAGGCATAATGGAAGAAATTTTTAAAATACTAGGTGGTATGTAATCAATTGCCAGTTTTTACAGTTAGATGCTATAGAAATTAAAGAAACAAGAATGAATAAAGCAAAAAAAAAAAAAAAAAAATCAAGACTTTTGGGGAAAATGAGCCTTGATTGCTGGATTGGCAGGGATATCATGAGGAAAGGCACACAGGTAAGAATGTGCAGCCTCAGCACACCCTTTCTAGTAAATGTCTCAACCAGAAGCTGAGAGGATGGTTAGGCAGAATGGCTGGACTTTCCTTAGGAAAACTTCTGCCTCCAGGAGTGTTAGCTAAGCACATGATAGCTGTCTCGGTGCTGGTCTGCAGGCATTCCTAACAGCCATGTGTCTGCTTCTGGTCTTTGGTTACAGTGCCTTGTAGTTTTTTCGTTGAACTAGAAGTTAGATGGCAAGTTGTAACACAGGAAGTTGGCCTCTTTGGGTCAGTGTGGGTTCAGGGAAGCTGCTCTTCCCTACTCCCTTATTCAACAGGCTTACCTTGCCCTTTTGTAGTGCACTGTTTCTCAATATTTCTACGTTTCTGACCTCACCAGCATCCTTCTGGGGAAAGCTGTGACTTCTGTCCATGAGACCTCAGGGAGATGAGATATGATAGTAATTGGACGTGGTCATGTCCCTCTTATTCAGCACATTCCTGACAGCCGTAACCCTGAAAGCACAGCTCTTTGCAATGATGTCATGTTGTTAAATATAAAACACTGGATTTTAAATCAGTGACTTTGATATACATTCATGTATAAACACATTAATAAATTAAAGTCTATCTCCACAATAACCTGACTCTCGCTCAGATTTGGACTTTGTTGCCAAGGGACACCGTGGAGGCATAGCTCTTACCCCTCAGGAGTTACACAGCCAGCAGGATGCTCCGGCTCCAGCTTGCCCTCGTTGAGTCCAGGGGCATATGTCTGGTCCGTGAATGTCACTGGGTATGTTTGTCGTGGTGGAGAGCAGTTGAATGGCTTAAACACATTGGAATTTTGAAATATACCCCCACCCCACCTCCCTTTCCCAGAGAAAACTTTTGGGGCAGCAAAAATGTTTCATAAAAATGGCTGTTCTCATTTGTGCCATGGGATAGACTCTGTGACCTCCTTCAGCCTTTTAATTGTTTTTCTCTTTTTTAAATTAATGTGCTCCTGGCACTTTTGGTTACAGCTCCTTTAAAAGCAATAAATTAAAACAGAGAAAGACACCATCCTAACAGTAGTGAGAGATAACAGGAGCCACTGAGTAAAGACAAAAAGCATGAAATCTGACAGAAGAGTTAAAAGCATTGCTGTCTGGAGTTGCTTAGTGAGTGGGGAAAGTAGTGTTATATATGCCTGTAGTTTCCAAGGGCACCCCAGTGTTGAGTAAGGAACACATGGTTGGTATTTGCAGTGACTTCACTAGTTAACAATAAAAGGTGGAATTTTATCTAGTGTATTGATACAATTTGGGAACATCAAGATGTGAGTCAACTTATCCTGAAAACCTTTACTACAGCTAATTCACGTTCATTGTAAATATTCAGAAACAAAGAAAAAATATATAAAAAATAGTCCATATCTTAGGACCTGTAGATTAAAAGCTCCAGTACTTTGGCCACCTGATGCAAAGAGCTGATTTATTGGAAAAGACCCTGATGCTGGGAAAGATTGAAGGCAGGAGGAGAAGAGGGTGACAGAGGATGAAATGATTGGATGGCATCACCACCTCAGTGGACATGAGTTTGAGCAAACTCCAGGAGATAGTGAAGGACAGGGAAGCCTGGAGTGCTGTAGTCCATGGGGTAGCAAAGAGTTGGACACAACTGAGCATCTGAACAACAAAATAGATTTAACTACCCTTGGCATATTGTTATTTAGCTCCCTAGCTCTTTCCCATGTATAAATAAAAATACATATTTCTATAATATAAGAAATATATGATTTGTGTTTATGCCAAATTTTTGTGTGAGAACATGAAGCCTGCTTCCCCTCCTTTTTTTCAATTTAAAAAATTGTAGTAAAAAACCTATAATATAAAATTTACCCTCTTAACTACTTTTAAGTCTACAGTTAAGTAGTCTTAACTGTATTCACATTGTGAAGGCTGCTTTTAAAAAATTCAACAATATAATGTGAGTATTTTCCCATATATGAGTATAGATGTTCATTTTTTAGGGTGCATGGATATACCTGTTCCAGTTAATCAAATTCCCTATTGTTGTATATATAGGTTTCCAATTTCAGTTATTATTAACTCTGCATATAGCCTCTTTAAATATACATTCCTCCACATTTCATGAGGATAAAGTTCCTGGAGAATTATTGGATTAACAGATATGTACTTTCTAAAGGCTTCCTATGTATGTTGTTAGACTGCACTTCTGTCACCTTAAGTACCCCTTTCACTGTATTCTGATCAATATTTGATATTATAATTCTTTTAAATCTACATTTATGTAATTCAATTTTTAATCCAAAAAAAAAACAGTAAAAGCTAAAGAAGCCATTGACCAAAAAAAATATATTTTTAGAGAATGTGATGCATGAGATTGTTACTGTTTATAAACTAACAAAGAACATAACACATTGACTATTCAGTGCACAAGCGTGGTAACTGTTGTCTTAAGACATCTATCCATGGAGTACGCAAGATCTAAACCAGTCCTCATAATTTGAAGAGTGTTAAATGAGTGATTTTTAAAACCCAGGTGGGTGAATCTCAGGTAGGACTGTGCTGATTTTTTATTTTTGTGTACCTTTTTTATGGTAAAACTTTCAAATTCAGTCATCTTTAACCTATTTTGTGGGTTTTGTTTACCACAGGAAAGTTTCAAATTTTAATGAAGGAAAATCAGTAAAATTTTTGGTTACTCCTTTCATATTATATTTGTAGAAAACCTTCCCCACCTTTGGTTACTAGTTTTCTTTTAGTAGTTTTATAGTTTTAGTGTTTTCATTTAAATCAGAAATTGCAAACATTTTTATCTAATCAGCTGCATTTCACCTGCTACAAGAGGTGGATTTTTGGGGTTGTTTTTCCCTCAGCATGGTGTTTTTAACAGTTGGAATTTAAGTACCTTTCAGTAAAGACATGTATCGTCTAATTTGTTTCATTCCTCACAACTCCCAGTTGTCTCATGCCCCACATATTTAGATGTGAATGTTTCATTTTACCAACATGATCCTTATGGGCATTTGAGTTTGTGACTCCTAATTGGTCAACATAGAATTAATTTGGTATTTGGATGATAGAGGGAATTGAGTTTTTTCCCCCAAATGACTAGTTAGCAACAATTTTTATTGAATTATTCCAGTACAGGCATAGCTCAGAGATAACTCAGGTTCAGTTCTAGAGCATCACAATAAAGCACATGTTGTAATCGGTTGATTTACAGATTTTTTGGTTTCCCTATATATGTAAAAATTATGTTTATAACTATACTATGGTATATTGAATGTGCAATAGCATTATGTCTTTAAAATGCATATACCTTAATTTAAAATATTTCATTATTTAAAAAAAATGCTAACCATCATCTGAGCCTTTAGTAAATCATAGTAGCAACATCACAGATCACTGATCACAGACCGCCATAACAAATACAATAAAGAAAAAAAATTGAAATATTGTGAGAATTACCAAAATGTGACTTACACATGTGAAGTGAACAAATGCTGTTGGAAAAATGGCACCAATAGATTTGCTTAATGTAGGATTGCAACACACCTTCAATTTTTATAAAAAGGCAATATTTGTTAAGTACCGTAGAGCAAAGTATGCACATATATGTTGAATTCTTGCATATTCTTGAGGTCTTTGCATTTTTCCCTTTGTTCTTATAACAAAAACATTTTATAATTTTATATCTAAATTATATGTTTTAAAATTTTGATGTCTAGTAGAGCCAGCTTCTCCATCATCCATTCAAACTGCCCCCACCCTCATCTTGACTGTTCCCGTATTCTAGTGCATCTTTTTTTTTCCCTAGATGAAATTTGGAATAATTTCATCCAAACCAAAAGCAACCTATCAAAATTTTAGTGGCATGTTATGTTTCCATTTTCATTGAGCTCCGAATACTTTCTCATTTCCCTTTTGACTGTCATTTGACCCGTGGGTTATTTAGAAGTGTTTCATTTAGTTTCCAAATATTTGCAGATTTCCCCAGAGATCTTTCTGTTATTGATTTCTAATTTAGTTCCATTTAAGATCACTATAGTCAGAGAACATACTTTGATTTAAATCCTTTTAAGTTTATTAAGAATTGTTTTATGGCTTAGACTATGGCAAATCTTGGTCTTCTGTGGGTGCTTGAAAAGAATATATTCTGCTGTTGTTAAATGGAGTGTCCTTATAATGTCACTTAGGTCAGGTTTGTTCTTTGGTGTTCAAATCTTCTTTATTGCTTTCCTGTTTACTTGGTCTATCAGTTACTGAGAAAGGAGTATTAAAATCACCAATAATTGTTATGTTCAGCAGTCACTCTGGTCCTCTGCCTCACTTCCTCATCTTCTCTTATTGACCCCTCTGTGGAGTAGGGGAACCAGGAGCAGGTAACTGGGAGTTATTAATAAAATGTTAGGAAGACTGTCAGCAGATCCCTTGATAATATCTTGCCCCAACTTTCCCCTTGGAGCTCCATTAGACTGTCTGTTCACCGATGCAATGGATTTGAACTTGGGCAAACTTCAGGAGATGGTGAGGGACAGGGAAGCCTAGTGTGCTGCAGTCCATGGGGTCTCAGAGAGTCAGACACAACTGGGTGACTGAATAACAACACCGACAGTCTGTGGTCGTTGTGGTTTGAAATACAGAACTGGTTTTAACACTCTTGGTTCCAGAAAAAAAGTTATTTGTAAGTCATTTCCAGAGACTTCTTTATTAAATGTGGTCTTATTTTTCCTGTCCAAATTCACCGTGAGTTGTAGGAATGGTACTTCTATACTTTGTTGGCACTTGACAAAATCTCTTACGTGGAAGCAAAGTGATGTTGTGGATGATCAGTAGACCCTACTAATTTTGATTGATTTCCAATTATTTCATGCCCTAATTGAGCCAGGTAACATAGGGTACTAAATTGGACTTCATTTTTTGCTTTGCTGCTGTGACCTTTTGAATTGAGTTCTTTATCTACTTTATGCTTTAAAGCTACCTATTTCTCAAAGTCATTGAGAGTAATAAAATTACAATGATATTAATAATGTTAACTTCCTAACTATAAATTTTCTAACTACAGCTTAAGTAATTGCACTATAAAATCTGGACCTGCAAAGTGGATTTGCCTTTCCAAATCACCAGTCCTTACGAATCCATCCAGAGTTGCATTTGTCCCAAGAAACTTTTCCTACCAATTTCAGCTAACATTTGTTTTTCCATGGACTTAGATTTTTGCCGTATTGTTTCATATCTTATCTCTCCAACAAAATTCTAAGTGTTTTTTCAGGAAGGTAGGCATAGGGCTTGGAAAAGACATCACATTTTTATATTATGTTAAATCTCTTTTATGCTTTATCTCATTTGATCTTCCCACTAACTTTAAAGTTTTAGGAAAGATAGTTATTCCCCTTTTACAACTGTGAAAAGAAAGCTTTCGAGAAGTCGAAACTTCTGTGTTATCCAGTTAATGGGTGGTTAAGCATAGTACCCATTAGGTGTTGGGATTTCTAAATAGAGAAATCATGCAAGCCTAAAAACTGTTTTGAATTTATGTTGTATTTGCAATGTGCAAAATCTCAATGTTGCCAGTTAAAATGTAGAGACATTTAAGCCTGCTGTATTAGGTTGACTGTGAACAAGGTTAGCGGGGATGGCTTATGCTGAATCACTCCTGCCCTGCTCTGTCCTCCAGGAAGGACAGGCACTGCGGAACAGCAACCTGGGGGTGGATATAGAGACTCAGCATATAGCAGTTTCTCTCCATAGCCTTCTTGGAATGTGTGCTGTTTCCTCTTCTAGGCCTTAAATGTTCCCTGCTTTAATCCTTAGCATTTCTGCTGTTATTGATAGAGCAATTTTTTATAGGTTTATTTTTAAATTTTTTGGCTGCACTAGGTCTTCGTTGCGGCATGTGGGGCTTTCTCTGGTTGCCACGGGCGGGGGCTACTCTTCTTGACGGTGTGCGGGCTTCTTTTGTTGTAGAGCATGGGCTCTAGGCACGTGAGCTTCAGTAGTTGCTGCTCTTGGACCAAGGATCAAACCTGTGTCCCTTGCATTGCAAGGTGGATTCTTTTATTTATTTATTTTAAATGAAACAAAGATGAATATTTTTAATGATGTGCTTAGTCACTTGCTCAGTCATGTCCGACTCTTTGCAACCCTATGGACTGTAGCCTGCCAGGCTCCTCTGTCCATGGGGATTCTCCAGGCAAGAATACTAGGGTGGGTTGCCATGTCCTCCTCCAGGGGATCTTCCCAACCCAGGGATTGAACCCAGGTCTCCCACATTGCAGGCAGATTCTTTACCGTCTAAGCCACCAGGGAAGCCCATTTTTTTTAAATGATAAAAGATACAATTCACAAAGAAGATAGACATCATACACCATTGGACACCTAACAACAAGGAAACAAAGATGCATTAAGCAAAAATCAGAAGAAATATAGGGGCAAAGGAAAATTATACATAATTATAATGAGACATATTAATATTTCTGTGAGCAAAGTGGATTCTTAACCACTGGGCCACCAGGGAAGTCCCTGATAGGGCTTTGTGTTAAGACCATCTGAAACTGGGTGTTTAAGAGAGAGGCTCCAGTTTGCACTGAAGTGACCTGGAAGTTACTATACCTTGTCCAGGATGGAAACTGCAGAGAATGACCGGCTGGTGTAAGAGGGCGGAGCCTTGCTTTTAGCTTCTTTCAGGGAATGGGGAATGAAGCCCCCAGCTCTTCTGCATGTCTGACCTTCTTTGTTGGTTGCCCCATGCACTGAGCAGAGTCATAGAGAGCTTTTTTGACTTATTTCCCTGGCCTCACAGAGCTAGCTTCTGTAGATTACCTTATCTGAACCATTTAGAGCATGTTTTCTTTTCATGTTGTTGCGTGCCTTTCTTCTATGGGGTAAAATGGAAGCTGCCTTGAAACAGACTCGGAGCTACAAACGTCCTGTGTTTGAACAGCCTAGTCCAGTTGCTCTGTTATCTGTCCCTGAGTGCTTGGGGCCAGTCATAACTCGAGATTACTCTCTGCTTCAAGGACGCTTAACTCCTCAGACCCAACACTCCTTTACCTTCTTTTAGTTGGAATATTGCATCTCCCCTGTTCATATCCCCTAGGTTTCCTTTCTTTGCTCATCTTCTTTCTAAGTCTTGACTTTGTACCTCAGTGCTTGATCACTAGCTAGCTTCACAGTCTAATAATTGTATTCTCCGCTCTGTCCGGCATGCAGTCTGCTGTTTGTCTGAGCTCTACTTGATTTATTTCCCAACTCTGATGCATTTCTACCTAGTGTTAACTTGTTGCCTGGTCTAAGGACTAGTGAAGTTCTGTCCAATCTGGCACATCTGTGCTCCCCCACCCCCTCCCCAGCTCTGACCAAAGTTGCTCAGTGAAAGCCCTGGTTTCTCATCTGTACTCTGACCCTTAACCCAGATGACGCTAACGATGGTTATGATTAGGCTAAAGGAAGAAGACTGACCCCGCGTGTGCATTATGAGCATATTGTTTGCACGGCTCTCAAGACTGATTCCACCTTTTTTGAAAGACATCTAAAAAGCGATGAAAGTGCTTTTGAAAATCAGAGGCTGACTTTTTAGTAGCAGTTCTTTCATTGATTCCGTTGGAGGATCCAGATCGAGCTCTTTATAAAATATTCTCCCACATAATGTTCTAGGATAGTCCTAACAATAGTAAACCTTGATCCACAGATCAGATGTGCCATTTGATAAAGATAAATAATGTAGAAGAACTCACTAGAAAGCAGCTTGTTTAATGGAAACCATAAAAACCTACATGGAAAAAAAGCATGGAGCTGTGGCAGCAAGTCTCAAACGGCAGAATTTAGGCGTCACAAAGTCACACAGTTGAGCACCAGGGATGCTGTCACATATGCTCAAATGCCACAGGCACCCAGGACTGGGCCTTGCCTTGACCACTCAGGAGGTTGGATTTCTGGATACTTGCCTCATCTGAAACCATCTTGCTGACAACAAACCCTTGTGATATAGAGACTCATTAGTTTAAGAAGAGGGTGGATTTAGTCTCTTCTCTTAATGTAAGGGATGGAGAAGCCATTGCTCCTGACAAATACTAAAAAAAGGAGCAAATTTTATATCAGCAAAAGTTCCTGTTAGCCAGAGTGTTGCTGAGGGCTGCAGGTGGTGTCAGACACCCACTTAATGGACAGTAGGGGTGAGGGGAGATGGGGTGAATGCTTGTCGACCGCCTCAGAGGTTAGATGTGTGTGCCAGGCGTTGCAGGATGCTACCTCATGTGATATTCAGGACATATCTGTGGAGTAGCTGATGGTTCATCTTATAAATGAGCTGAGATCACATGACTGTAAAGTGTTTGACCTGGGCTTTGAACCCAGATCTAACTCCAGAGCCATGCTCTTTAGAAGATAGGCTTGCTTTAGAAAATGAAGCTGCTGATTTCTGCAGAAAGGCAGGGATAGGCAGGGACTCAGCCTCAATTCCCTTGTTTCATAAAAAGCGCTGCATTTGAAAGCCTGTGTATTAGTTCTCACTGCCAGCTGTCAACCTGTGGAGGCTGGGGAAAAAAAAAAGGAAAGCAAATACAAACCCACCATCTCGAGGATTTTGAATCTCGGTGGGTTCTGATGTGGTCTGGGGCTTCTGAGATGATTCAGATGTGCTACTAGAATTGAGAAACTGTCCCAGTGGAACGGATGTGTGCCCCGAAGGCCCTGGAGATATTTCCGACACTCTTAGAGAGGAAACTGAGGCCCAGAGAACTCAGAAGCCAGATAGTCCTTTCATTCAGTCCGGCACTTGCCCTGCACTGACCGTTTGTTATTCCAGGTGATTCAGAATATGCAAAGAGAAAATGTTTTCCCTGCCTTTGAAGTGATTTTAGGCAAAGGCTACATAGTTGGTTAATGCAACGCCACAGTTGGAACCCCGATTTCCCAACTTCATCAGTGTTATAAAGCCTTCGGAATATAATCATGGCCAGGCCCTCTCTCAGATCCTCCAAGCTGTGTACACGGTTCCTGTTAACACTGCGGTAAGTGGCTTTCAAGCTCCTGGCTTCCCAGCTCCAGAAGTCTCCTGCCTGCCTTTCTGCCTCATTACCAGCCTGGTATTCAGCCACCCATTTTGCCTTAGGTTCACAGGCCCACAGCTTTTCAGTTGACTGCTTTGTTCTCAGTTCGTTTTTAAGCATCTCACCTGGAAAAGGCCTGAAAAGCTGAAGAACAGTTATTTTCAAAACCCAGTGCTTGGACAAAACCTACCCTTCTGGTGGACACCCTGATCTCTTTTCCGTGCTTCCTGATTAGTTCACAGTCCTGTGATTCATCCTACAGTCTTTTTGTGGGCTGCATATTTTCTGGAGTTTTTCCCAGACCCCTCAGGGCAGTGAATGCAGCAGAGGGCAGGGAGCATGTCCCTCCAGTCACTGAGAAGGGAAGGAGGAGGCCCGTGTGTGCCTAGCACTGTGCTAGGCCCTTTTTCAAATACTTTTTTCTTTAATGCTTCCTAATAGTTTGGGGGAGAAAGATGACTGGTCTACAAAATAGACATAATAACTTTCTTGAGGTTACATAAACAAGTAAGTTTTGTTGCTAGAAATTTAGTCATAGAACCTTCTGACCTAAAGGTCATGTCCTTTTCCTTGTACCACATGCCATAGCATATGTAAACCTTTTGATTTAATTGAAACCTACTTTTTAAATAAGTGATTCTTAAATTTGATTTCTGATCTCCTCAGTAGGTTTTAGAAATCAGGGCTTTGATTTAACAATCCAGGAGAGGGACTTCCCTGGTGGTCTGGTGGTTAAGACTCCGCCCTCTAATGCAGGGGACACTGGTTAGATCCCTGGTCCAGGAGCTTAAGATCCCACGTGCCCTGGAGCAACTAAACCTGCCCACTTCAACTAGAGAAGCCAGTGTGCTGCAGCTGCTGAGCCCACGTGCTCTAGAGCCTGTGTTCCACAGCAGGAGAAGCCTGCCACCAGAGCTAGACGAAGTCCTGCACACCAGCGCAATCAAAATTAAAAAAAAAAAGAAAAAAAATTTTTAACTTAAAAAAAGAAGCCTTAAAAAAAAAAAAAAAAAAAACGCAGTCCAGGAGAAATATAGGACCTGACACATGACTCCAGAGATGGGAGCTTAGGGGTCATAGTCTGAGAAGTGAGGTGTGAGGGTAGGCACGGAGTCTCTAGGCCAACACATGGAAACCAGGTGCCAACACAGCCACTGTCCCAGGCCAGTGTCAGGGCTTGGAAAACTCAGGGTGACCAAAGCATAAATGCTAAGTTAAGGTTCTCGGGGAGCCAGAAGTGGAAGGGGGCGGGGTGGACCTCCAGCTCAGAAATATCTCCCATTGTACGTCATGTCAACTGGAGATCACTAATCTCTCCTTTTTAGTAGAATAGTCTTTTCTTTAAATCTTAAGAGATAGCTTCAATTTTTATATGCCTTCCTTTTTTGATAGTACTTTTGATAATATCAGAAACTGGGCTTCAGTTTCTGAATGTACAAAATGATAATTCAGGTTTATTGTAATGAGGAAATGAGAACATCTCTCTGAATGACTTTTGCAAATTGTAGACTATCCATACGAATACCAGCTATGAAACCCCAGGTTCCCCCCAAACCAACTGATCAGTAAGAATGGCAGTTTTGCTGTTGGGCGAAGGCAGCAGTGATTTTTGGAGCGTAGATAACTCAAGGAGAAGCAAAACCGGAGTAGAAAGCTGCATTGGGAGTGGGGTGGAGGGGCTGAAAATGAGATCTCTGGGGGCCTGGAGGTGGAGGTTGGGGGAAATGCAAGACCAGACCTGATTTGTTGCCAACCTGGGATCTGACTGAGGGCAGCAGCTGCTCGCGTGCATGTGGATCCTCCTTGGGCAGTCTTTATTAGCTCAGTGAAGAGTTGTTGAGAGCCTGACATGACACGTAAATGTGGTGGAGTAGCCTGTAGAAATCGAATCACATGATAAGAACATTTATGTGTGGGTCCTGTAATGGAACTGAGGCAGCCAGGGATGGGCGAGAATCTATGTGGCAGGGTGGGAAACCAAGGCACCAAGAGAGGTTACCATACAAGTCTGAACTACTCAGAACTGAAGCTGAAAGCAACTTCTGACTCTGACTTCTCCCACTCTCTCTTACCCTCTTTCCTTACTTCTGTCAAAACACGGTATTACTATACTGTGTTCTCAAGAGCAAATTCCAGTGGAAATAAGCACAGCATAAAGCACTTCAGTGCAGGATCTTTGAGGGAAGTGTGGAGACGCTGGTTGGAGAAGAGGAATTATGTAATGACCTAATTATGAGGCCTGCCATCTGCTTAGGAGTCACGCCTGCCTGGTTAGGATTCCCTGATTATGTTTTTCGAGGAGGATTCTAGATTGTTAAGGGAGCTGGGGGGTGTGTGTGTGTGTGTCTGGGATGTGTGTGTGTGTGTGGTGTAGGTAAATGGCATTGGAAACACTACTGCCTTTCTTGAAGGAGATTGGTAGGTTGTGGAGAAGGGGGATGAAGCAGCTTTTGAGGGTTTCTAAGCATTTATTATGCCTTACCATAGAGATCAGTGATAGAAGGTTAGTTATTCTGTAGAAGAGGCTCTGTGTATTAGAGGAGAGGTAGCCAGGTGAAGGCTTCCCAAGTGGCACGATGGTAAGGAACCCGCCCATCGACGCAGGAAACACAAGAGACGCAGGTTCAGGCCCTTGGTCAGGAAGATTCCCTGGAATAGGAAATGGCAGCCCACTCCGGTATCCTTGCCTGGAGAATCCTATGGACAGAGGAATCTGGCGGGCTATAGTCCTTAGGATTGCAGAGTGGAACACAACCGAGCACACACATACACACACACAGCCAGGTGAAGGTGACCGTCATAACATGGCCAGAAACTCCAAGTGTACCTGGAGAAATAACTGAGATCTTTTTTTCCATGCAGGATAAGGAATGAAAAGTCTACTGTTTTTTTTTTCAATGGGTAGTTTGCATCATGGATGAAAATACTAAATTCAGGAACTATGAAAAAAAAATGGGGCTAGGGCAATGTAGAATTTGAATGTAAGGCACTGTGCTTAGGGACTTGGTTGAGTTGCCTCTGAAGGGACTCAGAGCTTGGAATCAGATGAAAAATTCCTGCAACTGGCGGGCAAGTGACAGGTGAGGGTAGTGTGTCTTTAGAGCTGCTGTGGGTTTTGTGCTTAGCTGGAAAGGAGTCTTTGCACTGTCAGCCATGAGGTTGAGAGCCAGAAGGATGCTAACACGCCGTCCACTAAACATACAAGGAGTGACTTTCAATGAAAATATCAAACTTTTTAAACACCCTTTAGAAGAATCTTTAACAGAAAATCTCTTTGCTCTCGGGTTTTGAAAGTGTGCCTGTATCGGGAAAATGAGCAAGTGATTTTAGCAAACATCCCAGAAGAAATAATGTTTTGCCAATTCTAACTCGTACTCCCTCCTGTCAGAGAGCTTCTTTTATTTTTTTCTGCTGCTCATCCACTACCTTCCAGTATGAAAGCAGTGTTGTCTTTTAAAGAACTGATCATTCAGAATCCCTGCATAGAATTTAGGAGGTTGTTTGGTATGTTTCCTGTCCCTAAAGAATCACCAAAATATGACAGACGCCCAGCTCCAAAAGTCAGAAATTTTTCTAATTCTTTAATCTGATGCCACACTTATTTTACAGATAAGAAAACAGAGGCCCAGAAGAGTGGAGTGACTTACTGAAGGTCGTAGCTTGTCCTTTGTGAAACTTGGACTAGAGTAGGTCTCCTGACTTCTGGCCCTTTTCTTTCTGTTGTCCCTTGGTATCGCTCATGTAGAGATTTATTTGATATGTTGTCAGCAGTTCTGTGGCAGTGACATATGATTAGATGGGTGTGTAATTGCACAACTCATGGATGTAACTCTCCAGGCATTGTGTGGTGTGTTAACTGGTGTCTTAACTTCCAGCAGGGCCTTCAGAGCAGCAGCGAAGAGTTTTAAGGTTCTGGACATCAGCATTCTTTTCCCATGAGGTTGCAAAGACTTTGGAACAGGAAGTCTTGTTTCCTCACTGAACCTGCCTCTTCTTTTCTCTTTGGTCACCACTTCTTATCGGCCCATGTTTTGAAACAACCTTGAGATAGCCTCTGTCCTTTTCTCGTCCTTGCTGGCATGCACACTTCAGATTGAGCTGACATCTGGCAAAGAAGTGTCTCTGCATTGGATCTTGCGTAGTCATCTAACATCTGGATTATGGTATATTTTGTTTTCTCCAGTGGCAGACCTTTTTAGAAGAGTAGGAATTTGCAGAGTCATTAGCTTCCTCCCCTGGACAAAGACAGCCAGCGTGGCCAAACTTCCTGACCTCCTCTCTCACCCCTAGACTACTGGTAGGGCTTTGCTTAATTTAGTCACACACCCAGGTTTTCATACAAAGAGATACTCTGATTCTATTTAAGTATTCTTAGTATACTGCCCTTTTTACTTCAGAAAGATTTGAAATGTCCCTGATCCTAGGGCAGGGGTCCCCACACTGGCCTGTGATCTATATTTTTGGGAAGCTTAAAAAAAAAAAAAAAGATCCCAGGACCCTACCCACACCTACTGAATCAGACTCTTTATCAGCATTTAGCTTATGTTTACCAAGTACTTTATCAGGGATGTAATATGTACTTGGTATATTGGATACTTAATAAGTGACATATGAATTTATCCAGAGCCTGCTAAGAGGACCAAAGATTTTTTTAAAAACAGTGCACTGCATTCAGTGCGGCATTGTAAAGTGAATCTATTTTTTTTTTTCTGCAATAATATGAGAGTGAATAGTGAAGGTCATTCTCTAAACATGTTCAGAAATGGCCCATCTGAAAATTGACTGGCCCACCTGTGGAGTGCCAAATGAGAGCTACTAAACTGCAGAGAAATGTTTTAATTCAGGACTTTAACAAAGGAAGTAATTTTAAAATGTACACTTATGGTAAATGGGTTGAAAATTGACATGAATAAAATACTTGGAGTTAAAATAGGCTATTTTTATTTGTTTTAAAACTCAGCATCTTTTAATAAAGCTTGATTCTTTAAAAACACAATCCTAAAATATACATTTGACTGTCCTTGTCCTCAGGCAAGTGGTGACCATCGTTTTATGTGTACACTGAATACAGTAATGACACATACTCTGCCTGAAAGCTGTTATGCATTAATACTTATTTACTGCCTTCACGAAGTTCCTCTAATTCAGTCTTCCAGTTTTATAGGTGAGGGAACCTGAGACCCAGTGAAGAGAAGTAAGTTGCTCCAGATGTGTTGATCAAGACTTTTATAGGCACATAGTAGATACCTATGTAAACTAGCTGAAACACAAAAGGATAATGTTCAAAAGATATGGTGGGGGGAGCTTTCTCCGGGAACTTGGGAGCAGGAGCGCTGCTGGCTGTGGGGAGGGTCTGAGAGGAGGAACAAGAAGGCTCTTGGTCGGCGGGTGTCTCTGTCTCTCTCATACCTCTGCTCTTGCTTTGGTTTTCTCTTCCTCTCTGTGGGTGGACTTTCCCTGTTTGTTCATCCATGTGGCTCAATATGGCTACTGTCCAGCTCCCACTTGAACTTGTCACAGTTTAAGTTGCCTACATGGACTTACACCAAATTCCACGTTTCTGAGGGCGAGAAACTGATTGGCCCAAGCTTGAGCCAGATATCCTTACTGGTCCCATCAATTCTGGCAAAGATGAGGCTGATGGTATTAGTAAAACATGCCTGGTGGGGGAAAGGGAGTGTCTGGAGACAGGTGAATCACTGAATCAAGCAGACTCCCCAAAGCTGTATTCTGAAAGTCTACTAAGAAATTGTGTCCTAGGAAGAAAATGAGGAGAATTTGAAAGAAGGCAATGGCAGTGAAAATGGGAAGAAGTAAGCAGATTTGAGAGAGATGGAGAAAAATCAATGCACTCTAGTAATTAGTTGGATATTGGGGAGAGGGAGTTGTTGAAGATAGGAGGTGTGGGAGCTGGAGTTTGAATTCATGATAATAGGAAACATGGGACAGGAGGCTTGAGACGAGTGGGAGGGACATATGGGGTTTGATTTCAGTTTAAACATCTTGAGTTTGGAGTACTTGTCAAAATTAAAAGTGGTAATGTCTATCAGGTTAATTGAGAAAGTCAAATATGGGTCTGGACGTCTAGGGAGAGTTAATCTTGTGAATATAATTAAAGGATACTGAAATGCTTAAAGGGTAAACTTGCTTCAGGAGCATTTATAGAGTGAACAGAGATGACTCAGGACTGAACCCTGGAAACACTGGCATTTAAGAACAGGAAGAAGATGAGGCACTCTAAAGGAGATTAAGAAGTGGACAGAGATAGAAGAACTGAGCATGCTGTGTCCTTTTCTTTGGAAGCCCAGAGGGAAAGCTCTTGATTTAAGACTGTCACTGATGAAAAGTACGCGTGGTGGTCAGGTGAGATAGCATCTGAAAACTAGTGATGTGCAGAGCAGGCCTTGGAGAGGGCAGAAACCAGATTACAGGAGGTTTCTGAACGACTGGCTTCCCTCATACCTCAGTTGGTAAAGAATCTGCCTGCAATGCAAGAGACCCCGGTTCAATTCATGGGTCAGGAAGATCCACTGGAGAAGGCCCACTCCAGTATTCTCGGGCTTCCCTTATGTCTCAGCTGGTAAAAAAAAAATCTGCCTGCAATGTGGGAGACCTGGGTTCGATCCCTGGGTTGGGAAGATCCCCTGGAGAAGGGAGAGGCTGCCCACTCCAGTATTCTGGCCTGGAGAATTCCATGGGCTATACAGTCCATGGGGTCCCAAAGAGTTGGACACGACTGAGCGACTTTCACTTTCACATTTTCACTTTCTGAATGACTGGGAGGTAGAATATGGAAGGAGAGAAGAGTATCGGTAATTGATAATATTTGGTTGTGAAGGAAGGGGAGGAAAGGGCTGGTAGCCATTTGGATCAAGAAAAAGGTGAAGAGATGTTTTTTTCTTTTTTTTCTTTCCAATATCAGAGAGACTTGGAACATGTTTAAATATTGGTAGGAGAGAGGCGGTAGAGAGAATCAACTGAAAATATAAGAGAGGAGGGATCATTACTGGAATGAAGTCCTTAAAGCGGGAGTGATGGTCTCTGGAGACAGGAGGGGGATGGAGGCAAGGATGGGACTGATCCAGAGAACTTAGAAGAGAGAGAGGGCTGTGAAAGTTGAGGGACTCGGGGTGGATTCAGGATTTTTTAGGACTTGAGAACTGTTGGTAGGAAAGGATGGTGGAAGGGAGATGACGGCTTTGGGGGTTGAGATTTTCTTAAATGATGCTTTTGACCCTGAGGGTAATTTTAGAAACAAAAGTGGGTAGTTGTACTCTATAGATCTGTGGGCATGAGGAGAAGGTGTTATACTGGGGAATAGGATCTCAGTGCCTTTGAACTTTTGTCTGAGCCAGGTTGTCGATGTGCTCAGCAGTGGACGCTCAGGTTTCCTAGGATTGAATCACTAATTACAATGAAGTAGGCTCAGCCCAGACAGCATCTCTTAATATTCAGCATCCAGAGAAAAGCCTAGAGGCATCTTTCTGTTTAGAATTTTCCTGAAAACAGTTCCCACACCTCCATCACATATCTTGCTCACGTAAACTTTGGTCGGATTTTGTCTTCTGCTAACTGTTTTTCACTTGGTCCCAAACCCTGGACTTGAGGTGATTAATTACTGCTTGAACACTGAGAGGTAAGGTTCCGCGTTCCTTTTCCAGCCCTGGTCGTGGGAGGCAAGTGCGATGAGTTCTCCTTCCTCCTCCTTCACACAGGCCTTCCCCTCTGGCAAAGACCACGTTTCCCCAGTGCCCGAAATTTCCCAAGGCACTTTAGTGAAGATGAAGGTCAAAGAGATAAACCGAGGGTGGTGAAAAGACTTTGAATTTAAGCATATGAATGTCATCTCCTCCAGCCCCACTGCCGCTCTGATGTAAAATGTAAGCCCCATCAAAATGTGCCACTGCTTGGGGGGGGTCCCTTACACCCCCCCTGGGGATGGATGTAGCGGGGGCTGGTCAAGGGAGGTCTCTTGCCAGTACCTGGTCTCCTTTCTGCCATGATGTAGATTGCAGACTGCCTTCTGCTGTTGGGGTTACTGCAAAGGGCAAGAGAATAGGGATTAGGGCCAGCATGGAGCAACTGTAACTCAAGCCTTGTAGCTGAAATCCCTCCCTCAGTTTGGTCCTGCAGGCAGGTCTGGGAAATGATCTCCTCCACTTTGCTGAAAGGTAGAAGATGTGCTGAAAACTGACGCCCCAGGAGTTACTTGGCGCTCTCCCATATTGTCGCTCAGCTTTCCCTGTCACGGGGTTGGGGGGGTCACCTAGAATGGAACCAGGTAGGAAGAGTTAACACGAGGGTACCATTTCTCCCTCGTTGCAGGGGAGTGCAGTGTTTTACAGAGCAGCCTGGTTCCTCAGGCCAGCACAGCAACCCACTTCTAACTGGGTGGTACCAAAGGTCAGAGTGGAAAGTTCACTAGATTCGTTGCTTTGTTCTGTCTCACTTTCCTTATTGGTAAAACGGGACTTGAGTCTCTGAACGGATGATGGATATTTGGATGGGAAAATCACAGAAGAGTGTGCTGGAGGAGACTTTATTTATTTATTTATTTTTAGTATTTATTTATGTACTTGGCTCTGCCAGGTCTTAGTCACAGCATGTGGGATCTTTAGCTGCAGCATGCAAACTCTTAGTTGCGGCGTATGGGATCTAGTTCCCTGACCAGGGATTGAACCCAGGGCCCCTGCTTTGGGAGCCCAGAGTCTTAGCCCCTGGCCCACCAGGGAAGTCTTTGGAGGAGACTTCAGAAGCATGCTGTGTAGGTGGGCTTTAGGAAATGGGCCTCCTAGGCACAGATCCGGGGCACAGGGCACATGCCTAGGCTATTGAGGTTCTCCTGCTTAGAGAGTGAGCCTGTGGTTCCCCATCAGATAGGCAAGTATAATAATACTGCCTCACAGGGTTGTCATGAGGATGCAATTAGTGGGTGCGTGCAAAGATGCCTGGCACAGAGCTGAATCTCGATCGTGCTATTTTTGCATGTGTCCTAAACAGATGTGCTGTCAAGTAGATGGAAGATGCAAAGGTAGATGGAGCATAGGCCACGTGGCCCTAATGCTGTGGCGTGTTTTATTGTATGTGTGTTTCTCTCTCTTCATATTTTGATGACATTGGTGTTAACAACAGAGAAGTTTTTTTAGCCAGCTGTGTAGGGTGGTGATGCTTCTGGTCAGTGAATGACTTGAGTTTTTGAACTCAGAGGTCATTGTTTTCTAGGTCTGTGTGCCTGTCTGTCACCAAGTGAACTCAGGCCTTGAAGAACTTTTCATAAGCATGGTTAATTGAGCTGATTTTTATAATTCACCGGCATTCACTTTTTGAATGTTTGTGTGTGTATCATTTGTTTGTATCGCAATGAAACTCAAGCATAATTGCCAACATATAAATATTTAAAAATAGTACTTTGTTAAGGACTAAATGCTCCTTTTATGGTTGGTGTCAGTCATATATTTTAATCATGAAAAGTCAGTGAAAAGAGAAGTCGAGCTAGACTCGTGGTCTGGGGAAACCTGGGAGAGTTCATGGGGCCTTCTAGATTCCTCTCAAGACCACTTACTTACCCTCTCAAGGCCGTCATCTTTCTTCTTTGGTTCCCACCTAGTACCGCCATCGGAGCACTCAGGGACTGCTCCACCTCACTGCCCTGACCATCATGGAGGGTTGGGAAATCCTAGGCAATTAGCCAGTCAGGATCAACAAAATACCAGAATTTAAAGTAAAGACAGGATCAGTAACAGCCTGTGCCCAGCCATACTGGAGTCTAAGACAAAACAAAAAATCAGTACTGATCCTGTCTTTATTTAAAATTGAAATTTTTTTCATTCTGGATTTTTTTGGCCATTATTTGCACTTAAAAATACATTAAAATGCTATGTATCTTGATAATTGAGTTTTTGAGCACTTGTATAAATTTCATGCCCCAGGCTGTTGCCTCACTCTCCTCACCCCAGTCCCAGTCCTGGTTTTACCCCAGGGGCAGAAGAAATTTTGTCCCCATGGATTTTCATTCATTGGTCGATTTTGCTGTGCTCCTTCCTGGTTGTTTTAGGAATGGAAATACCTTCGTAATATGCCTCCCAGGTTTTGGAGCACAGGTTTTTCTTTAAAAATAAACAACAAAAAGTGTGTTTTGTTTTGTTTTTTTCTTTTAATAATTTAAGAAAGGTAATATATGGTCATTAGTGAAAATCGGGAAAATAAAAGGATAAGGAAGAAAGTAATCATCTATAATGTAATTTCTCCCAGGTAACTCAGTCTTAGAAAATTTTTTGCATATTTTTAATCATCACATTTTGTTTGTTGTATTTTCTTCTAGTCTGTTCACAACAGATATGCATTTTTACATAGCTGTTCTTAATAAACTCAGAACTTTGTATCTTATTCTTTTTATTGAATATATTGTGCACATTTTAACATTAAAAATGTTCAGTATTTTAATGGCTATGTAGTATTCTCTTATATGAACAAGCTTTCATTTTTTTAAACCAAATCTTTTCTTATTGGACATCTAAGTAATTTCCATTTTTCATGCTATAATTTTTTTCATCTTGAGCATTTTTGTACACAGTTTGTGAATATTTCAGAATATTTCCCTAGGATAGATTCCCAGAAGTGAAATTTTGGAGTCAAAAGATCTATTGGGCTTTTTATACATGTTTCCATGTCTCTTTCCAAGCAATTCCAGCTGACGTTCCTACCAGGAGGTATGGCTGCCTAACTCAGACTGTTTGATATAGCTTGGGGAATACTCAGCTCTCATTTTTTCCCTCCCCTCAACTTTATTTGAACTGTAGCCTTAACAGAACTGGATGCTTGGGTGGTATCCAGAACTCCTACTTCCCGTTTGGCTGGATCTGTTCTTCAGATCTCTCTCCCTTCTTTGTTGGGCATAAACATCTTAGAACCCTGTGACACCTTGGTTTCTCCTGGTGTCTGTCCAGGCTCCCAAGTGAGTGAGCACTTTCCTAGTTAAGCTTCAGGTATTTTCCCCCTAGGCTTCTGGCTGCTCTGCACTGACCCCATAGCCTTTTCCTTCAACCCTTTGATGAGATGCCCCCAAGACCCTGATTATTAGAAGACTCCTCTTTCTCCCTAACCCGTATTGCTCTGTTCTGTTTTAGCTGGTACTCATTATTGATCTAATTGATAAGCTTATGCTATTTTGGTGTCTGGACTGCTCAGACTTGGTCTCTGCTTCAGTGAAGCTTGGTTTCTTTATGTTGTTTGGCTCCTAGGTCTAGTTTGATCTCAGCTGTGGCCAAGGAGCTCGGGAGCTGGCCATCCCTGGAACTTAACAGCATCACTGTAGTTCCCACTGAGAGCCAGAAACTGACTCCACAGCTCTGTTTCTCTGCTGGGTTTCCCAGCTCCCACTTCCTTTGGAGTCCCTCACCAAGTTTCTCTTTTCCCGCTGAGGAATGTCTTGAGCTCTCAGGTCTTCCCTGGGGCAGAAGGGAAGGACAGTATGGTGCCCGGGCAGATTTCTCTAATGTACAGACAGCATTTTCATGTTGGGCCAGAGCTAGGGTGAGACACTCACCTCAGTGCGGAACTGAAGAGAGCACCCAAAAACTTAGTTGTCAACAGCAGTGTTTTAATGTAATATTTAAAAGATAAAAATGAATACAAGAGGGACTTCCCTGGTAGTCCAATGGTTAAGAATCCGCCTTGCAATCTAGGGGACGTGGGTTCGATCCCTGGTTAGGGAACTAAGATCCCGCATGCTGCAGGGCAACTGAGTATGAGTGCCCTAACTACTGAGCCCACGCTGCAACTAGAGAATCCATGTGCCATGACGAAATATCTTGCATGCTGAAACTAAGACCTGATGCAGCCAAATAAATAAATATTTTAAAATAAAACCGGTATCAGTTTAATAGTGCTGTACCTAGCTGTAGGTGGCACTAGTGGTAAAGAACCTGCCTGCCAACGCAAGAAACTCAGGAGACAAGATCCTTGGATCAGGAAGATCCCCTGGAGGAGGGCATGGCAGCCCAGTCCAGTATTCTTGCCTGGAGAATCCCATGGACAGAGGAACGTGGCAGGCTACAGTCCATGGGGTCACACAGAGTCAGACACGACTGAAGTGACTGGGCATGCATGTACCCAGCTGTACTGCAGCCTGAGGCAGAAGGAACAAAATCATCAATACTGACTTTGTCTTTTTGTGCCTATAGCAAGTATCTCACTCCACTCACCTTAATCTCAACCCTGGCTTTACACCAAAGGTAGAGGAAGTTTCCCCACGTAGATTCAGTGCATTGTGTGGTGCCGGGTCCTCCAGGGCCCTGCAGAGACTTAACCTTCTTGACAGGCCTCCCCAGGGTGGTCCATGGCTGGGCTCTTCTTTCACTTAATGTGAACGACTCCACCCTGTCAGTCTGAGGACCCCACTCCGTCTGAGAACTAAATCCTCTTCTTTATGATTGCTTTCTGATGATCTCTGGTAAAAACCATCTCCTCGGCCTCCCCAAGTAATGAGTGCTTTGAGTGCTGGGGGGTCTTATCTCCCCAACTCCCCAACTTCCTTGTCTCTGAGCCCAAGGAAGGCTGCAGCACAGACCATCTCCCTTGTTCAGGCGCCCTGTATCTGCCCTTTCCCAGATGGATTTTCATCATTTTCTTACTTAGAGCTTTGTATGTTAATGCAGCTTCTGTTTTCATGTAAATCTAGTTTTTTGTTTGTTTTTTAAAGTATTTATTTATTTCACTGTGTTGGTCTTAGTTGCAGCATATGAACTCTTGTTGCGGCATGTGGGACTAGTTCCTTGACCAGGAATCGAACCCAGGCCCTCTGCAGTGGAGCATGGAGTCTTACTGGATCACCAAGGAAATCTCTAAATCTAGTTTTTAATTTAAGAATTCTCACTCTTCAAGTATAATTTTTAATACTCTGTTCTAACACTCTGTTCTGGATGTTTTCTATTAAAGGAAACTGTATGGTTAAAATTATTAAAATTTAGATTGTATCAGAGCTTATGTATTTTATAAATATATTGGTGCAAGGTGTCTTAGGGTCATTGGGTTGCAAGGAACAGAAATTTAATTCAAATTAGAGTAAGTCAAAAGGAATGCATTGAATAAATATAAAGGAACCTTCCAGAACCCAACAGCAGGAAGTGAAGCTGGATTTTGTGAGTACTGGAAAGTTATCAGGTGTCTCTGCCCATCTCCCTCCTCTTGGAGCCTCATAGTCTCGAATTGCAGCTTCTTCCAAGTGTCTGCTCTGATGTCTTGCCCTTTTTTTTTTTTGACAAAACATTCTTCTCTGATTATTTGTGAGCATGGGTATGACTGACAGTAGCTACCAGCCTGGTCCACATGGTTGTCCCACACTGTCTTGATTCCAGTTCCTAAGTTGGTACTCAGATTCTCAAGAGAGAGTGTGTGGCTGCTGCCTGATCCTGGTCCGGGTAGTGATGGCCAGGAGGAGGCAGCCATCTGATGTATCTGACCATCATTTCAGCATGGGGTAGAGCATGTGGTAAGCTAGGCCAATGTGTTTCCTACAGTGAATAAAAATAAAGTAAAATCTTTGCCCTGTGAGTGAAAGATTATAGTCCTCAAAGACTGGTTTGCAGACAAGTGAGATATAATCAGGGTTAGAAAATAAGGCAGGGATGGGCATTCTGTTAGGTCAAAGTTCACATAGGAGCTCAGGTTTGAGTTGCACTTGGACTAACAGCTACTCGTTTACTAATTAAAGAGAAGGCAGGCATTCCAGATACAGAACATGAGCAAAAAGCACCGAGGCACTAGGGGACACCGTCCAGTCCCTCAGCTCTGTGTGGGCTCCAGACTCTCATGGGCCTCGTCTGCTACATTAAGGGTAGGATTTCATCTTGTAGGTGGTTGGGGCTAGAGGAGTATTGTCAGCAGGGAAGTAGCATTCTCACATTGCTATTAATTTATGAAATATCTATTAATCATCTATTGTGTACCAAGATGGGCTTCCCTGGTGGCTAGTGGTAAAGAATCCACCTGCCAGTGTAGGAGATGCAGGTTCGATCCCTGGGTCAGGAAGATCCTCTGGAGAAGGAAATGGCAACCCACTCCAGTATTCTTGCATGGGAAATCCCATAGACAGAGGCTCGCAAAAGAGTCGAACACGACTTAGTGACTCAACAAGAACAGCAGCAGCAAACGTACCAAACACCGTGCTAGCCCTGAGGACTCCAGGAGAAACAAGAAGCTCTTCTTGCCATTTTAATTTTCTTTGGTGACTCATTTTTCAAGTGCCCCACCTAGAGAATAATGTGGAATGTTGTTCATACACTTGCATAGTATTCAAAGTCCTAAGAGCCCTGTTTAATGATAGCCTTAAAGTATACATAGTATACTTTATGAAGAAATACAAAGTATCATATAGTATATAATAAAGTACTATGGTGACATAACAGGTCTTTCTGCCAAGGCAGAAAGAGTGGTTCCTTCTTTGCTTTAGCCTGTCTCCTAGGGAGATGAGCATGTCACAGGAGGTCACAACACACTGTGCTGAGTGCAGCAGTAAAAGTACAGGCCAAATGTGTGATAATGAAAGCCAGGGGGATAAAGTAATTATCCTCTAATTTAAAAAAAAAGGGAAAGAAAGCCAGGGGGGCAATTATCAGGGAAAGGGAAGACTTCATGGAAGAGGTGCTATTTTAGCAATGTTAAACTCCTTTTATCTAGCAGAGGATTGGGTCAGAATGTTCTCTGCAGAGGGAATGACATGCAGCAAAAAAGTTCTAGTTCTGAAAGCTTGGTGGTAGAGGAGAGAGCATGGGAAGATAGATTCTGGGCGAAGACAGGAAGTACTCAGGTTATCAAGGTCTAGAGCATATTTTGTTGGTGGGAGTGTAGAGTGGTACAACCACTTTGGGAAAAGGTCTGGCAGTTTCTTCTAAAACTAAGCGTACACCCACTCAGTGGTATAGCCCTTGTACTCTTATTTGTTTTAGTCGCTAACTTGTGTGTGATTCTTGCGACCCCGTGGACTGTAGCCTGCCAGGCTCCTCTGTCCATGGGATTCTCCAGGCGAGAATACTGGAGTGGGTTACCATTAGGTATTTACCCAAGAAAAATAAAAGCATATGACACAAAAAGACTTGTAAAAGAATGCGTTTAGAGTTTTGTTCATAATAGCTCCACATTTGAAATAACCCAAATGTTGATCAATAAGAGAAAAGATACATGGGTCAACAATAAGAGCAACGAACTACTGATACCAATATAAACTATTATGTTAAATAAGAGATCCTTACACAAAAAAGCACATATGGTATGATTCCATTTATATGAAGGTTTAAAGTTGATAAAACTAGAAGTAGATTGCATCTGTGGGGGATACGAGGGTGGGATTATCTGGGAAGGGGTTGAGAGAACTTTCTGTGATTGAAAGGTTTTATATCTTGTTAGGGGTTTGGGTTACTTGACTGTGCATTCATCAACACGTATCCAATAATATACTTAAGATTTATACATTTCTCTGTAAGTAGATTTTATTTCTACCCAGCCCCTCCAAAAGAACTGTAAATTCTGAATAGTAGTTAAAGATATGCTGAAGTGTTTAGGGTGAAGTGCACCAAGGTCTATACCTTTCTTGGAAATGCATCAAAAATATGAGTTGATGATTACATAGACAGATGATAAATATGTGATAAAATAAGTGTAGCAAAATGTTAACAATTTGTAGACTCTAGGTGGTGAGCATAGGGAGGTTCACCATATGAAAGTATGATCTTTTTGATTTTGCTGTGTGTTTGAAATTCTTCAAAATAAAATGGGGGAAAATATAAAGATTCTTAGCATACTGCTGCGTTCAGGAAGTTGGTCTTTATTCTGACTTTGGGAAGTTAATGAATCCTTTTAAGAGGGAGGAGTTTTTAGATACGAATTTAAGACTGGAAAGAGATCCAAGGCATGACACTAAGAACTCTATTTTAGTTCCGATAGGAAAAGAGAAGCGTATGAAGGAGTGTCAGGGGTGAAAGAACAGTGTGAATTCCAGAGAGATTTAAGGGATAGAATTGTTAAGACTTGGGTAATGGTGAGAGTTGGGGTGGTAAGGAGATTGGGAGCTGGTGCACAGGTACTGGGGAAGGGGTCTAAGACCTGGGAGCTGGTGGACGGTGATGGGCAGTCCAGTCAGACATCCTGAACTTCAGAAAAAAGGCTTTAGCATGAAATGAAGTTGGAATGGGCTGTGATTAACTGTTGGGAGCTGAGAGAATGTCACCCTGCTTTCCAGGTTGGGGACTTGTCTCCCTCATAACCAGGAGGGTCGAGGAGATTAGGGTGACCTGGACAAAGCAGATGTGTTTGAAAATCAGTTCTAATGAAACCAAAGAATTGAAAACTCTTCTATTATGTACCTTTGATGTCAGTGCCTGTCCCAGGAGAACAAAAGACACAGCTTAGCCTGGCTGCTGAGCTCAAATCACCACAATAGAAAATGCTCTTTCTGAAACAGAGCTGGTTAACCTGATCTTACTCTGAAAGCACAAAATGCAGAAACTGAAGTAAGCTTTGAAGCATGAAGTTAGAATGGAATGCTCTGGAATTAACAGTTGGAAGCTAAAAGAATGTCAGCCAAACTTTGACTTCGCAGTTCTTTGGAGAAAGTGGGCGAGTAACACACATGGAGTGTTGGTGGAGGGACCTCCCTGGTGGTCCAGTGGTTAAGAATCCTCCTTGCAATGCAGGGGATGCTGGTTTGATCCCTGGTTGGGGAACTAAAATCCCATATACCTCAGAGCCGCTAAGCCCACATGTCTTGACTAGAGAGCTCCTGTACCACTAACTACAGAGCCCACAGGCTCTAGAGTCTGCGCCCTGCAGTGAAGAGCCTGCACGCTGCAGCTGAGACCCAAGGCAGCCAACAATAAAATAAGTATTAAAAACAAAGTGTTGGTGGAAATGATTCGAGCTGGGGCTTGGGTGTCTGTGGTGGGGGCTGACAAACCTGGGCACAGATTCTGCGCCCTCTGGCTGGTCCCAGCTGCTCTCCAGGTTTGCACACCATTTACTAGAAGACAGCTGGCACCGATGGCTTGAGGGAGGGCGGGGGCGAGACAGTTCCTGCCCAAGAGGCTCTTCACCTCTTCAGCTGAGGGATGAGGCAGCAGTGGGCATGGGGGTTTTGATTTCTTTTCCTTCTCAACTGAAGAGGGTTTTTCTTTTCAGCTCAAGTGTTCTTTTTAAAAGAAGGAATCACTCATGGAACAAGTGGCACTCTGACAGTGCAGAGGTTTCTGTAGAGATTGCACCTGTACTCGTTACCCCAGAATACCATCCAGTGGGCTTTGTCTCAGAGGACCCATCGTTGTGCTGGGCTGTGCACTCTGGTTTTGCTCTGTGGATGGGCTGCCTCATCACCCACGGACCTTCTCAAAATGTGTCCCTTCTTCCCCTTGCTAGATTCTAACCTCCTGAAAAGCTGGCACTGTGTAGTGTGTCTCAGTTTGGTGTGGTGTGGGCTTTTTGGTTTTGTTTGCTTGTTTTTGTTGGTATCCTTAGGGTGCTGGGCAGACACCTGAGGACTGCTTATGCAGCGGGCACTGTGCTTCATGACACAGGCCACAGTGAGATAGTTGTCATCTTTGTCCTTGTGCAGTTTACAGGGTTCAGGGAAAGAAGCCATCAAACCAGGAATTAGCTACCTAAGTATTGAATTATGCTTCTGATACGTTCACAAGGAAAAGAGGAGGGTGTGTGTATAATAAGGTATGTAACCTGATCAGAAGAGGAAGGGAGTGGGGACTGGGGCAGTCAGGGGAGGTTCATTGGGGAGATGACATCGAGCCTGAAACATGAAGGATGGCTCGTGGGAGCTGCTCAGGCCAGGAATGAGGTGAATAGGGCAGAGGGAGGGATATGCATAGCCGTCTTTAGGTAGCGTGGAGCACAAGCAACATGTGGGAAGAAAACAGGCAATCATGGCTGGAACAGAGTGAGCAGTGAGAGGCTATGATGTGAATGAGGCTGGAGAGAGAGATCTCACATCATATCATGGGGTGCTTTGCGGGCCATGTCAGCCTTTGGAGTTTCCTTCTAAGGAGGGCCAGAAGCCACGTGGATTTTCAAACAGGAGAATGATACTCAATTTCTGTTTTTATAAGATCACCCTGGCTTGTAGTATAGAGAAGAGAAAATGGCTCAGCATGACCTGAGGATATCAATGAACAAAGACCTCGGCCCTGCTGATGTCTCTCACCATTTCTGCATTTGCTAGACAGCTAATGCCATGGAAACAGTTCCGACAAGACGGCCGGGTGGCTCTGGGAAAGGCCCTTGTCTGGTCGATCTCCGATGGTGACAGTCCAGGCCCAGTGTGCTCTGGTTTTACGTGCAGTAATTCACAAGCCTCTGCTGTGTGTGAGCCAACCGGCTTTCTTTCTTTCTTTTTTAAACTTGTCATTTTACATTGCAGAATAGCCAAGTAACAATGTGGTGATCGTTTCAGGTGAACAGCAAAGGGACTCAGCCATATATATACATGTATCCATTCTCCCCAAAACTCCCCTCCCATCTAGGCTGTCACATAACGTTGAGCAGAGCTCCCTGTGCTGTATACAGTAGGTCCTTGTTGGTTATCTGTTTTAGATGTAGCAGTGTGTACATGTTCATCCCAAACTCAACTATCCCTCCTCCTAATTTCTTAAACTCTGACCTTTTGTTCCACACAGGCAGGTACCTTCTCTGGCAGTTTTTGGGGGATGGAGGAGAATTTTGCCTAGAGAGAACCCCCGAACTGCAGATGTTCCCCAGTTGTTACAGTTCTAGAAAGGAAGAGCCAGCTGCCAGCTGCCCCGTGTTCAACCTGGGCTGTGGCTGTGATTGGGTTCTGTTGATGTTTCTGGAGCACTGTCAGAGTTTGCCAGTGTCTGACTGTGCCCACAGGTCCCGATGGGGAGAGAGGAGGTTGAGAACCCCCAGTCATCCCCTGTCTGGGTGTTCTTTCTGCCTGGGGCAGGGACTGCTTTGACACGTTCCCCAGAAGGAAGCTGGCACATGGCGATTTTTAATTTGAGGCGAGTTAGGCGAGATTGACGTTAAAAAAACAAACCCCAAGTCCCCACTGAAATCAGTGTTGAACAAATGCTGCAGATTGACCTTTTCTCCTGCAGAATCTTTGCTGTGCTCCTTGCCATCTGTTATAGAGTTTAGAAAACTTTCGTTCCTTCTGAAACTTTTGGCAAAATGTGAATCAGTTGTGGATGGGTGTTTGTCAGCCTCTTGGTTGTCACTCCCTGCGGGAGCTCACAGACACTGCACCCAAGTTCTCCCTCCCACCAGGCCGGCGAGGGAGGCCAAGCCCTGGGCAGGTCCCTTGCCTTTCACCATGTCTTTTCCCATACCT
This sequence comes from Bos mutus, assembly GCF_027580195.1. Taxonomy (NCBI): domain Eukaryota; kingdom Metazoa; phylum Chordata; class Mammalia; order Artiodactyla; family Bovidae; genus Bos; species Bos mutus. The sequence goes on from NC_091627.1 coordinate 38,850,864, forward strand.
TCCCTGGTAACTGAGGTGTCCTGTAGGGTCTGCTGTGGGGAGGGAAAGTCAGCAGCGAAGGAGAGTGGACCAAAGTCAGGGCCAGGAATTGGTGTGCCCGGATTGCCGCCCTCTGGCCCTTCCTCTAGGTGGCAGCACTGGGAAGCCACTTGGGCTTTTCTCTGTGCCTCAGTTGCCCAGCTGGTCAAGTAGAGTTGGTCATACATGTCCCGCTACTTCACAGGACTCTCGTAAAAGTTGAAGTTGGGCTGTCTTGTTCAGTCCTAGCCTGGAAATGGGTTTCCTTGACTTGCACAGGGGTGAAGAGCTTTTCTACAGTTGTAGCCAGGATTTGAAAATCAGGAGATTTCTCCTAAAAATCGAGCTTCTTTTGGAAATCAAAAAACTTGGCAGCCCTCAGCCCACATTCCTCCATGGCAACAGCTGGCCTTCACTGAGAAGCCACCGCCTCATGAACGGGGTGTGCCCTTTCTCGTTTGCCTGGGTCCGCCCCTGCTCATGATCTCCCATCAGCAGGCTCCCTCTGAACACTTTGTTATGCCTGCACTATCTCCCTGCTTTAGATGGTCTGTCTGGCCCCTGTAGGTATTTGAGTTTATGCCCTTTATCTCAAGAAGATACTCCAGATTTAAAACTTGAATGACATTCATTTAGATACCACTTGTATCTACCATAAATACAGAGGATTTGGGTGGGGAGGAGGTAAGGCCAGACAACCTGTATTCATCATATCCCTCCTATGGATATGATGGTGTCTCGCCTGTCATTCAGTCCTCCCCAAAGCTAAGAGGTGAATCTCAGCCGACCTTGAAAGGTGAAAGGATCGGGCCTCAGGGAGACCGTGGCTTTCCTGAGCCAGGGTTTGAACCTAACCTGCTGGACTCCACAGGAATACTCCACGGTCTCAGTATAGAGTGGATCTGGTGGCCCTGCCCCCACTCCCACCTCTGTAGCTGCCTGTGCACATATGTGTCAGTGGTAGGCTTGTAGGTAAAGGCTGTTTGTGTGACTCACAGTGCTGTACTCCTTACCTTTATATAGGGATATGGAATATTCTTTGGGTTTTTTCTCCTTTAAAGCAGAGTTTCCCCCCTTTTTTCAGAATGAATATTCAGCAGATAAAAGGAAGCTGTATGTAGAGCCACTGCAGCATCTCCTGTAATCCTAAGTCTCCGAGGGACCCATTCATTTAAATACCACTAATTTGGTCTTAATTTCTGCAGTTGAGGAAATGGAGACCAAAGAGATCCAGTAACTTACCCAGTGTTGTCCTTTCTTTTATATCTCCTGGGTTAATACCACTTTAACTGGATTCGCTCTCTGATTATTATTTGTTAATTAATTTTTGGCTGCGCTGGATCTTCATGGCAGTGCGTGGGCTTTCTCTAGTTTTGGGGTAAGGCGCTACTCTTCAGGGGCGGAGGGTGGACTTCTCATTTCGGTAGCTTCCCTTGTTGTGGGGCACGGGCTCTAGGCACGTGGTCTTCAGTAGTTGTGGCGTGGGCTCAGCTCTTTGGAGGCATATGGAATCCTCCTAGACCAGAGATTGAACCTGACTCCCCTGCACTGGCAGGCGGATTCTTATCCACTGTGCCACCAGGGAAGTCCTCTCTCTGTCTGATTCTTCAGTGAAGCTTCAGAAAGCTGTTTTATTTTATGCTAGCTTTCTGTTAGTTCCAAGAGAAACTGCATTAAGTAAATAGCAGTCATTGGGTTAAACCTTATTTTGAAAGAGAAACACAGAACGTGTAGGGTGGAGAAGTGGAGGACGTGAGCAGAGTATGGGTCTGGGTGAAGTTTCCCTCATTGTAGTTTCCTCTGGCTCTGGTTTCTGTTTCCTTTCCTCTCACACAAGTGGAAGCCATTCCTCAAGGTGTGGATGGGACCCATGATAGGAAATGAAGTTTCCTTTTACCTTCAGGAAATAAGCAAGCCGCAGATGTTGGTAACCCAGACTCCAGGCTCGATTGCTAAATACCCACCAAAAACCTCTTTGGCAGCAAATCCAGAAACCCTGCCTCAGCACCATGATGGGCTTCTTTGTTTCACGGTCTAATCATTCTCATTGTCTGCCCAGCTGTTCCCTATCTCTGTGCATATCACTGCTCAGATCATCAGTTTGGTGCTTTCCTTCTCTTCTCACTCACCTTCCCTCCCCATCCCTCACTCCTCCTTGCTAAGTGGAGTCACTGGTGTCTTAATTCATTCAGAAGAGCCCCCAGGGCCTGGTACCACCTAGCATGATTGCTTATTTTAGATAAAGCCAGGAGCTGTACTACAGTTACTTCAAAAGCCCCATTGCCAGTGTTGAATAGCATGATCAGGCTCCTTGAGAAGGTTCTGTTTAAAAGATTTCAGTCCAGATAATGATGTTGATGACCATGATCTCCTGTTGATGTTAAAGTTGAACAAGATTTTAGCAATTATATAATCCCCTCTCTTTGTATTACAAAGGGCTTCCCTGGTGGCTCAGATGATAAAGAATCTGCCTGCAGTGCCGAAGACCTGGGTTCAATCTCTGGATGATCGGGAAGATCCCCTGGAGAAGGGAATGGCAACCCACTCCAGTATTCCTGCCTGAGGAATCCCATGGACAGAGGAGCCCGGCAGGCTAGAGTCCAGGGGGTCACAAATAGTTGGACACGACTGGGCAACTACACTTTCACTTTTTCTTTCATGTATTACAAATTCTCACTTTCCTTTTTTCCCTCAGAGATAGATAGCCATTTCTGTCATCTTTGCCTGAGAGGTAGAAGTCCAAGTTATCTCATATCTCAGTAATTTCATTGGTGACTCGTTGATACTGTGCTCATTAAAGCCTTTTATCAGGACAGTGGTAGGAAGCAGGTAATCCTGAAGTTGAAAGATAAGCGATCTATTGGGAAATGCAAATTAAAATCACAATTAAATATCACTACACACTCAACAGAATGGCTAAAATAGGAAGACCAATAAAACCAAGTGTTGGTATTAGAACAGGGTCCATATTTCTCTCTGCGTGTGTGCTCAGTTGCTCAGTCCTGTCCAGCTGTTAGAGACCCCATGGACTGTAGCCCACCAGGCTCCTCTGTCCATGGGATTTTTCAGGCAAGAATACTGGAGTGGGTTGCCATTTCCTTCTCCAGGGGATATTCCCCACCCAGGGATCTAACCCGAGTCTCTCATCTCTTGCATTGTGACAGGGCAATAATTAACTTGAGTTGTATAGAAGCTGCTCCTTTACATGGACCATATACTTTGGTTTTCCACAATCTCCACCACTCTCTGTAGTCTTTTCTAATCTCTCCTCATTAAGAGGAAAGCTAATTCATTTTTGAGGACTCACTATGTGTCAGGCACTGTTCTTGGGCATGAAGATACAGAGGGGAACCAAACACAAAACCTCTAATTCATATAGTGAGTGGAAAGTACCCATCTGCATCATCAGAAATTAGAGGGAGAAAGTGAGGCCAAGAGTACTGTGTATTTTAGGGAAAGTGGGAGAAAGCATGTTTCTTTGTGGAAATAAAAATATTTTTGGATTTAAAATGAATTGGTAAAAGTGAGTCTGTCAAAGTTATCCTGTCCTGCCTCTTTCCCTTACCTCACATAATGGGTCAGATCCTTTTTCCTGTTACAATTCAATACATCCATGAATTTTCCTAAGAAATGGATTTCAGCAAAATCCTGAACATTATCTTAGTGTTTTAAAAAATGCCAGTAGGCAGAGCGATTGGCACAGGCTCCAGTGGGCAGACTGGCACAGGCTCTGCTGAATGTTAGCTTTTCTTCCCTCTGTGCAAACTCTCCCCAGCTCAGCTTTAGATTTTTCCATTTAATCAAGATGTAGGGATGCAACTCAGTCTTAGGTAAGCACCTCTCTTGAAGCCTGATAGCTGCCTTCTGTAATCCCCATACCCTCTTCAGCTGTGGCCGAGCCTCTTCTCACCCTGATACGCGTGGCAGATGTGGGCCTGTGGTGAAGAAGATTCGTGCTGTTTGCGCTCTACCTGAAATTTACACTCCTCTTAGTCAGCCATGTGGTGAAAGTGACTAACATCTTTAAACTGACAAATCCTATCAGGCTTCGATTTTTTCTTTTTCAAGATTTTTTTTTTAATGTGGATCATTTTTTTAAGTCTTTATTGTCCTTGTTACAATATTATTTCTGTTTTAGTTTTTAAGCCGTGATTTAAATGCTTCTTACCTGCAAGTGCCCATGTGGCGCTAGTGGTAAAGAACCCACCTGCCAATGCAGGAGACATAAAAGATGCAGGTTTGATCCCTGGGTTGGCAAGATTCCCTGGAGGAGGTCATGGCAACCCACTCCAGTGGTCTTACCTGGGAAATCCCATGGACAGAGGAACCTGGCGGGCTACAGTTCTTAGGGTCTTCAAGGGTCAGACACTACTGAAGCGACTTAGCATGCAGCACGTGCCTGCAAATAAGCCCCTTAATAGGCATAGATGCCTAAAACGTGGTTCTGTTTGTGGGAAGCATAGCGGCTCATTTCTTTGTCTGTAGATTAATGTTGGTCACAGATTTTGAGAGTCTGGGCTGGCATTTCTCAACCAGTTACGCTTGACTGGATCCTGCCATAGGCCTTGGAACTGATTCTCTAGTCCTGTCTGGAAATGTCATCTTGCTACCTGGTGAAGAAAGCTGCACTGCTCCCACCTGGTGGCAGTTATCTCGAATTGCCACATCACCAGCCTGCTCCTCCAGGCTCACCTTGCCCTTTGGTGGTGCCACATGTCAGAACCGTAGGAACTGGTCATTCCCAGCTTCCGTTCTGCAGCGCTGTCACGTGTCTCCTTGTGATCTAAATGAGTATTGCAGTTTTCACTAAGTGGAAAGAACACTTTTTAGATAATTAGGACAATAACACTGGTCCAGGTTCTGCCCACAACTAGCCATTGGGTCCTAAAAATGTGGTTCCTCCCCCATAAAGCAAAATGCTAGGACTTAACACTCTGTAGCAGCACTGCTCGAAGAAGGAAATGGCAACCCACTCCAGTATTCTTGCTGGGAAAATCCCATGGTCAGAGAAGCCTGGCAGGCTTCCGTGGGGTTGCAGAGAGTCAGACATGAATGAGCAACTGAGCACAGCACAGAAGCATGGCTGGTGCAAAGTCTGCAGTTCTGTGATTTAAAGAGAAATTCAAAATCTGTAAAAGAAATACCTACCTGTATTGTTCACACAACAATTATGATTATGCGTGGAAATTGTATAATTTATCATTTACATTAATACTATTATTTTCTCCAAGTTTAATTGCTTATAAGAGACATCATGAATTTAATGGCTTTTGAGGGGGGAAGGGAAGACAAATAGTACTGCATTAAATGTACATATTTATTAGAAGAAAATTCTGATCCTAAAAATTAAAATGTAAAAATATGCATCTTAGAATTGCATTCTTTTGCATGTGTGTTAGACTTCTATCTATTGTCGATGCATGCTAGGGTTTTAAAAATCTTTTGTGGTAAGTACTCAAAATTGTAGAATTAAATCGACAGTTGAGCAGTGTGAGTGGACTTTATTATAAGAAAATGAAAAATGTTATTGAGGTACAAAAATTAGAGAGATGACAGCTGAAATGAAAGACTGGATGGTAAATTGTAGTGTTTATCTGAGTACTGAAGAGCACCATGACAGGAAATACACAAACTTGCAGTCTCTGCTAAATCATTATCAAAACGCACATTTGGAACATTTGAGTCTGTTCAAAATTTTTTTAACACAGAATTATGTGTGTGCTTTATGAAAAAATGCAACAATGCTGCATGATTAAGGTTCTCTTTGGTTGCATGGAACAGAATCCTACTCAAGTTAATTTGAAAAAGAACAGTTATTATAAAGATACAACAGGAAATACTGAGAACATCGACAGACAGCTGCTGGAGGGCTGCTGGGTCTTCAAGGATTTCGAGTGGAATGGTTGGGACCCGGGTCTTATATCACAGGCCTGAGGTCTCTATAATCACTACTAATGGCCCTGTCTCACCCCAGGACTATGCCATAACCCCAGCTCAAGTTCCTGTACTGCTGACTTCTCTCTGTGTTCAGCTCCATCCAATTAGTCATCACCTCCATGCAAAGAGGGCTTCCCTAGTAGCTCAGCAAAGAACAGCCTAGCAGTTTTTTTCAGTACCCAGGGTCAATGTGCAGGGTAGTACAAGCTAAGTTAATGCAGGTGTGTGAGCAGGCAGATAGACTAAGTCTGATGTAACTGCTGCTTATCCCAAAGCTTCACCTTTGATAGCTTTGCTGCACCTTATCTACCCAAACTCTTTTTAACAGTGGCACTGAAGGCCTCTGACAGTGTTTGAAGAGTGAGGTCAAGGTTAGGGGTTCTAAGAATTTGTGGAACACCAAAGTATAACCAGTTTAGAGCATTGAAGGATTCCTGTTAGAGTTACAGTAATCTCTTTTAATGAATTATGAACTGTGTTTTAGAGAAGGGTTAGAGCAGACATTAAAAAAATCTGCCCAGTAATCATCGTGCTTCCCTGGTGGCTGCTGTGTAGAGTAGCTCTTTCCTAACTGTGTCTGTGTCTTCTCAACAGCCCATGAAGTAGGGAGGGCAGAAGTAATCCTCCAAGTGTATTGTTGATTAGTCAGGGGATGAGGTGAGGAGGGATGAGAAGAAAGGAAGGGAAGGAGATTCTCGAAATTGATTGCCAACTATCTTAAAACGGTTTTTGAAATAATTTCCAAGCCTCTCTGTTTAAGTATTGGACTTAGGTGTTTTTTTTTTTTTTTTCTTTTAAAGAAGTCCTTGGTTGAATCTAATCTCTTTAAGCCTCTGTTTTCTTCAGAGTAATTGTCTTACAGGGAAGAATATCACCTGGCTTCATAGGATTGTGGTATGAATTAACAAGAGCTCAGAGAGCCCAGGAGAGTGATTCCCTGGTGGCTCAGACGGTAACGCGTCTGCCCGCAATGTGGGATACCCAGGTTCGATCCCTGGGTTGGGAAGATCCCTTGGAGAAGGAAATGGCAACCCACTCCAGTACTCTTGCCTAGAAAATTCCATGGATGGAGGAGCCTGGTGGGCTACAGTCCATGGGATCACAGAGAGTCGGACACAACTGAGTGACTTCACGACTTCACGACGACAGAGTGCCCAGGAGAGCAGTTGGAATGTAGTTGGTTCTTTTTTTTCATCTTTTCATTCATCTGTTTATCTATTATTGTTCTGTTTTATTTTGTTTTGTTTTAGATAGTTCAGGAACAGTTTTTCTGATTCTTGCTACCCTATCCCACAAACGATACCTCTGAGTCCCAGACTCTTAAGAATGCATTTTGTGCCAGACCAGCCCTAGGCCTAGCTGACGATGGCATCAGAACCATTAGCAGTGACATCAGCAGCCTGCAGCCTCATGGTCATTCGACTGACTTCTACAACATGACTTACAAGAGCTTGTGTGTGTGTTTCTCTCCCAGGTGGATTTGCCATCGTGTTTCTGGTGAGGACGAGCAATGGAATGAAATGTGCCTTGAAACGCATGTTTGTCAACAACGAGCATGATCTCCAGGTGTGCAAGAGAGAAATCCAGATAATGGTAAGGTTGCCCATCAGACTTGGGCTCACTTGTTCAAATGTTGGGGAGGGACTATGCCCTTTCATAAGAAAGCCCCGGGGGGTGCTTCTTTCCTTCCCTGAGATGACAGTGAGGCCTCACCCAAGATGGGAGTGAATAGCCAAGGGACATAGGGTGTTGCTCCTGCCTCAGTCATTCTCAGCTGGAGAGTTGAGGAGTAGAAGCATATTGAGAGAACTGACCAGTTTTCAGGTCAGAGAAATAGTTTGAGGCACTGGGAAAAACATACTTAACAGCTTGGTTCCCAGAATTATTAATAGTTACAGAGATCTGAGGTTGCCAACGAATCTCTTCTTGTAGTCTTATCATCTATCAGCTACCAGTCCTAGTTTTCAACCCTCTCAAGTCCTTCATCATTCTGTGAATGATGATGTAGTCTTCCACATCTTTGTATTTTGTCCATGTCATCCTTCCCCCCAGAATGCTTCTCCTTTTTCTTTCTTTTTTTTTTGCCTAGAAATGTTTATGCATACATACTCTGATTCCATTTATAAAAGGTTAAGAATAAGCAAAAGTGACCCATGGTAATAGAGATCAGAAAGTGGCTATCTGGTTGTGAGAAATTCACTAGAAAGGGGTATATGGGAACTTTCTGGGCCACGGACATTGTTCTGTATCCTGTTTTGGGTAGTGGTTATGGCTGCACAATTGTCAGACCTCAGTTGGGCACCTTAAAATCTGTGCCTTTTATATATTAATTATATCTCACTTCATAAATCCTCAGTTTTCAGGATTTAGGTTCTTCTTGTGTTTAAAGAAAGAGACCCCATCTGTTAGATATTTGATGAAATATTTGTGGATGAAATAATGTGATTTCTTGAAATCAAATGAGTGGGTTTAGAAGAGAAACAAGATTGGCAATGAATTGATTATTGCACCAGCAGGGTGATGTGTATATGGGAGTTTGTTGGAGTGTTCGCTTTCTTTAACTTCTGTTCGACATTACACATTTAAGAAATTTGGGTAGTCCTTTATTATGCCTTTGTGTTTCCTCAGTACTTTTGTTTGTGTCAGTTATGTTCCTTATCATGTTATTTTATAAGTAATTTAGAAAGTAAGTTATTTGAAACCAGAGACTTTTGTATTCCAGTACATTGCCTAACATAAAGGAACTAGTTAAACTTTGGATGAAATGAATATATGAATAATGATTGTAGCAGACGCACATGTCACCTAGGGGTGATGGCTCCTTTGTACCCTGCATTTTAATGCTCCTGGTAAGCGCATTAAGAAAGAGGTCCAGAAAATGGGTGAGTGGCAACGTGGGGATCCCCCAGGCTTTGCTTGCCATTGTGCGACTGCCCTTTCAGTGGCTGCTTGTAGAGTAACAAGTGGTACAGCTCAGGACTTTAGAGAGCCTGGTGATATGTAGATTCCATAAAGCTGAAACTATTTGGGAAGAAACTGTTGACAGAAATAAATGTTGCTGTCATCATTGCAAAGCAAGCAAAAAAACCCCCAAGGCTGATAGACATATAGTCAGGGCCGTGTGGATCTGTCCTCAGGCGCCAGTGTCCTCCCGCTGCCCGCCACTTGGCTCCCAACAGCCACGCTGCTGTGTTTCCCTTTCTCCACCCAGTGTTTCCTGGATGGTGTTCCTCCACCCCCACCGCCCCTTTTCCTTGCTCAGCTCTCACACTCCACTTCCCCTCTTCGCTTCTGCTCTCTCCTCTGCCCAAAATGCCTTTCTCATTCATTTTCAGGTGTTAGAGTTAATCTCACTCTTTAACTTTCTCCCACTCATTCAGAAACGAGGTTGGAGGGCTTATTTTGTGCTAGGCAGGTGTTGGAGTAAAGCAACTAAGAAGTCGTGGGCCCCTTAGGAGCTCATAAATTAATGGACCTGATTTGGAATTAAATTATATGGTTCACATTCTGCGGCAGCCATGTATTAGCAATGAGAATTTGATTTTTTAGTTTATATTTTTCCAAAACTTGAACACTCAAATAATTGGAGTAAGCTTATTACAAAAAACATCAAGCAGTTCCCTGAGGGGTCCTCCTGTGCCATTGCAAGGTCCCGAGGCCACCACTTTTAGTGGGTTCTTTTGATATATTTCTAAGTAACAAGCTGATGTTGCTAGTTGTTTTCCCCTCCCCGTCCATTTTAGGCGATATGTACTATGCAAAGTAAAAAGTTGGCGTTCTTTCATCCCTACATGCCCTTCCCTCCAAATACTTTCATTATTCTCACTTCTATTCTTCCAAAATAGCCATAAGTTTGGCAATCTGTCATTTATGTTAATATTAGTTTTTACATTATTATGTAAGAAAACATTGTTTTGCGAATCTTCTAAGTGGACTATGATGACTATTCCTTTCTTTTTTTTCTCCCCACTGGAATTAATCATTGTCTTTTTTTTGTTTTTTAGGTTTTTTAAATCTCAGTTTTCTGTGTGCTTTTGCACAATTTCAAACTCTCCCCCAAGTTGTTTAAATCCTTTTAAAAATACTTCTGAACATGTTCTGTTTTATCATCCTGAGGAGATCTCTGTCAGTCTTCAGACTTGATGAAATCTGAGTTGGTTGCTCTCTAGGACAGTTTACTGTCTTATCTTGGGATTTTCTAGCCATTCTTTTTGCTTCTCTTTCTTGTCAGATTTGTCGCCTCCTCTTTTCGCTCTGCTTTCTCCTTTTGGTGGAACTCGTCCTCCAGGAGCTTCCTGATGTACTGTAGGTCAGTTTTTGATAACTTGCAGGTCTGGAAGTATCTTTGTTTTACATTCACACATGTGGTAGTTTGCATGTAAAAGTCTGGATTGGAAATAGTATCATTGAGATATTGAAAGCATTGCTGTACTGTGTTTTAGCTTCATTGTTGAGTTTGGGAAATCCAAAGTCATTCTAATACCTTGTCCTTTGGCTGTGACCCATTTTCTCTCCCTAGAAATTTGTAAATTCTTTGCTTACAGTGTTACAAAATTGATGATATATCTTGGTGGATGCATTTTTTAATTTATTATGTTTGTTGTTTGGTGGTCTCATTTAATCTACAAACTCATATCCTTGTGTGGGGAGAATTTCAGTTGGTCTCATTTGATGGTTTCCTTTTCTGTCTTCCTTTACTACTAGTATTTGGATGTTAGTTCTCCTGAACTGATTTTCTGACTTTTTGTTTTCTTCCTTCTATTTTTCATTTCTTTGTCTTATCCTTCTACTTTCCAGCAAATTTTCTCAACTTTGTATTCAACCAAACTGTTGCATTTTTTTATATATCAGGCTTTTTAATTTCTAAGACCCTTCTTTTTGGTTTTGTTTTGTTTGGGATTTTGATGAAGTCCAGTTTATTAGTTTTTCCTTTGGGGGATTGTGTTTTTGGTGTAACTTCTAAGAACTCTGCCTGGCTCTCAGTCCTGAAGATTTTATTTATTTACTCTTTTCGTAAGTGTTTACATTTTGCATTTAAGTCTGTGAGCCATTTTGAGTTAACTTTAAGGCTTGAGACTTAGGGTGAAGTTTATTTTATTGTTTGTGGGTGTTCATTTGTTGAAAAGGTGATCTTTCCTTCTTTGAGTATTCTTGTAAAAAATCAGTTGAGCTTATTTGTGAGGGTTGATCTCCAGACATTTCTCTATTTTCTGTTCTATTCCATTAATCTCTGTGTCTGTTCATCCACCAGCACCATGCAGCCTTGATTACTATAGCTTTATAATAAATCTTGAAATCAGACTGATTCCTCCTACTTCTTTTTTTTCTGAAAATTATTTCTTAATTATTCTCATTCTTTTGTCTTTTCACATAAATTTTAGAATAATCTTATCTATATCTGCAGAATGTTCTGCTGTAATTTCATTAAACTGGTATATCAATTTGGGGAGAAATGACATCTTTTCTCTGTTTAGTATTCCAGTAAATGAATATGGCACCTCTCTCCATTTATTTACATCTTTGATTTCTTTCATCAACATTGTGTAGTTTTCAGCATACAGGCCTTGTATGTGTTCTGAGATTTATACCTTGGTTTTGGATTTTGTTTTGAGTGAGTATAAATGGTATGGGATAATTAATTCCAGTGCTCATATTTTTACTGCTAGGATGTAGAAAATCAGTTGATTTTTCTGTGTTTATTTTGTATCTTGTAACCTTGCTGACCTTGTTTACTGGTTCTATGAATTTTTTCTCCAATCTTTAGGATTTTCTATGTACGCCACCATGTCATTGACAAATAGAGGCAGTTTTATTTTTTCCTTTCTGATATGTTTCTCTTTAACTTCCTTTTCTAACCTTACTGCACATCTCCCTCATTTAATTATTTACTCAATCATTTATTTATATCAGTTTGTTCTTAGGCATATTAATTTTGTCCTTTTTTTCCCCCTTCAATCTGTTTGCTATCTTTGGTTCATACTGGGTAATTCCTGTTGTTTCATCTTTCAGTTCACTGATTCTTTGCTGTCTCCCTTCCATTCTGCTGATGGGCCCATCCATTGTGCTTTTTGCTTTGGTTATTGCATTTTTCAGTTCTAAAATTTCCATTTGGTGGTTCTTTAGGTTTTCTGGGTTTTTGATGACACTTCTTGTTTCTTTGCTGAGGCTTTCTGTTTGTTCATTTGTTTCAAGCATGTCCTTAATTGCTGGTCTAAGCACTTTTGTCATAACTGCTTAATATAACTGGATGATTCTGTCTTTTTGAAGTGAAAGTCACTCAGTCGTGTCCGACTCTTTGTGACCCCATGGACTATACAGTTCATGGAGTTCTCCAGGCCAGAGTACTGGAGTGGGTAGCCTTTCCCTTCTCCTGGGGATCTTCCCAACCCAGGAATCGAACCAGGGTCTCCTGCGTTGCAGTTGGATTCTTTACCAACTGAGCTATCAGAGAAGCCCAAATCTGTCTTCTTGGTCACCTTCATTTTGGCATCTATCGACTGCTGTCTTGTCAATAGATGTGGCTTGAGATCTTCCTAGTTCTTGGTATGACAGACAATATCAACACTTTCATATTGTGCTATGAGCTTCTGAATCGTCTGTCAACCTCTTGTTCTGCCTGGTTTCTTCTGCTCTGGCGGAGGATTGATGGGACTTGAAAAGAGCCCTCTTGTTACTACTAGGTGGAGGTAGAAGTTCAGGTTTCCTGTGGGGCCTCTGTTTTCACCCCAGAAAGTGCTTCTCATTATTACTGGATTGAGGTAAAAGTTCTAGTTTCCTGTTAGGCTTACACCGATCCTTCCCTGGCCGGGAAGTGGGAGTGCCTTGCTGCTATCCGCTCTATGGCTTCAGTGGATACCGTGGTGGTGGGAGTTGACCTTGTTACTACTTGGTGTTTGTGGAAGTCTTGACTCTCTGCTTGGCCTCCTCTCCTAGCACCTCAGAGCTGAAGGTCCTGACTCAGCCCTCTCCTGACACTGCCTACCCGGAAGGGAAGGTTGGAGGGATTTGTTGCAGACTAGTGAGGTTGGAAGTCTAGGCTCTCCATTTGGTCTTTACTGGCATGGCTGGGTCAGGGCTGTTGGTTTTTTCCATGGCTTTTGGCTGGCATAGAGCAGTTAGTTTCTATGAGTTCTGTCTTACTGGGTTGCCCCTTTTCTGGGTCTGTCTGGGGAGGGCAGACTTTTTAGGTCTGCACCCATTGGTGGTTTCAGTTTGCTGGCTTCTTCAATTTTCAGTCGGGGAAACATATGGCAAAAAGAAAACCCAGGCAGCTCACCACTGTGTTGTTCCTTGAGCCCCAAAGTTCCTATTCAGTCTGCTTTCTACTCAGCATTTCAGACTTTTGTTATTAAGTCAATTATTTTAAATTCAGTTTAATGTACAAAATAAGTGTACTTAGCAGGAGGAAATGAAAAAGTACATCTACTTCACCTTCCCAGAAGCAGAAGTCTTCTGTTTATGCCTTTTTAAAAATTAAACACTTGGACTTCCCTGATGGTACCGTGGATAGGAATCTACCTGCCAATGCGGGGGACAGAGGTTCCATCCCTGGTCTGGGAAGATTCCACATACTGTGGAGCAGCTAAGCCCGTGAGCCACAACCACTGAAGCCCGTGCACTCTAGAGCCTGGGGGCCACAACCACTGAAGCCAGTGCTCTCTAGAGCCCAGGGGCCACGACCACTGAAGCCCATGTGCTCTAGAGCCTGGGGGCCACAATCACTGAAGCCCGTGCTCTCTAGAGCCTGGGAGCCATGACCACTGAAGCCTGTGTGCTCTAGAGCCCAGGAGCCACGACCACTGAAGCCTGTGCTCTCTAGAGCCCAGGGGCCACAACCACTGAAGCCCATGCGCTCTAGAGCCTGGGGGCCACAACCACTGAAGCCTGTGCTCTCTAGAGCCCGGGAGCCATGACCACTGAAGCCTGTGTGCTCTAGAGCCCGGAGCCACGACCACTGAAGCCCATGCTCTCTAGAGCCCGGGGGCCACGACCACTGAAGCCCATGCGCTCTAGAGCCTGGGGGCCACAACCACTGAAGCCAGTGCTCTCTAGAGCCCGGGGGCCACGACCACTAAAGCCCGTGCACTCTAGAGCCCAGGAGCCATGACCACTGAAGCCTGTGTGCTCTAGAGCCCGGGAGCCACGACCACTGAAGCCCATGCGCTCTAGAGCCTGGGGATCACAACCACTGAAGGCCGTGCTCTCTAGAGCCTGGGAGCCATGACCACTGAAGCCTGTGTGCTCTAGAGCCCAGGGGCCATGGCCACTGAAGCCCATGCACTCTAGAGCCCGGGGGCCATGACCACTGAAGCCCATGCGCTCTAGAGCTCATGTTCCACAACTAGAGAAGCCACTGCAATGAGAAGCCCACACACTGCAGCTAGAGAAAGCTCACTTGCAACTACGAAGACCCAGTGCAGCCAAAAATAAATTACTTCATTCATTTCTAAAAATAAATACTTTACATCATTTAGTAAGGCTTTTGAAGGAAGCAGAGATAAATACACGTATTCAACTTTTGAAACAATTTGCTACTACTGTTAATCAAAAGTCCTGTGCAATATTTTTAACCGGAGAAGGCAATGGCATCCCGCTCCAGTACTCTTGCCTTGAAAATCCCATGGACGGAGGAGCCTGGTAGGCTGCAGTCCAGGGGGTCGCGAAGAGTCGGATAAGACTGAGCGACTTCACTTTCACTTTTCACTTTCAGGCATTGGAGAAGGAAATGGCAACCCACTCCAGTGTTCTTGCCTGGAGAATCCCAGGGACAGGGGAGCATGGTGGGCTGCCGTCTCTGGGGTCGCACAGAGTCGGACACAACTGAAGCGACTTAGCAGCAGCAGCAGCAGACTCCAACTTCTGTCCAATAGACGCTCAGCCCTACCTCTCTGAGTTATATGTGTATATAATACATATCATTTAAATTTGCTTGAGAAAACACTGGAAGGATGGAAGAGAAAGAGGAATGGCAGAAGGGAAGAAGGGAGAGAAAGGGGAGGGTTCCCTGAAGGAGATGGGGACTGGATTTGAAAATACTTGTCTGCTGTGTTTTGGTTTTTGAAGTTAATGTGTTACTCATTTTTTAATTAAATTTTAAGCTGTTTTATAGTCACTTAGATGAGTAAGAAAGGATCCAAAGAGCCTTCAGGTTGAGTAAGGACAAGCTATCACCATCATGTCCTCCTTTGGGAAGGTTTTTGGATAGGGAGCTCATGGGAGTGCCATAGATCCAGTGACTGTGGACTGTGTCATTTGAATAAAGGCATTCACCAGAGATCTGTGAGCAAGATGGAGAGTCTAGGCTGGATACTGAGTGTAATTGCTACTGTTTGTAATGGTCTCTGATCAGTGATGTGCTACTAGTTTGGAGGGAACGTTCTAAGAAAAAAGCACTGCAGCTTACCATTAACTTTGTTGTTTTACATTTAATAAATAGCTTCTACTCTAAAGAAGTAGAAGACATATCTATTAATTGTGTGCCAAGTATAAAGTTGGACAATATAATAACTGCATTGGATGATAGAACTAGGATCAAAATTATCCTTAAAATTGGAGCAATGGACTGATTATAATGAGATGAAATAGCAAGGTAAGGTCATATACTTGGGGTTTTTTTTGTTCTAATCAACCTTACAAGCACAGTTCTGGGAAGGTAGAGATTAAAAGCAGCACAAATAGAAAACAACTTAAAAGTTTTAGTGGTCAGTTAACTTGATATGATTGTATAGCATGATGTGGATGCCCCCCAAAAGGAATATAATTTTTAGTTACATTAATGGAATTAATAGAGAGTGACAGTGCTGGTCAGCTTTTCATGAGTCAGACCAGGCCTGCATATTTCATTCATTCCCTGGGGCCAGTCTTACAGAAAGGATATAGACAAAATGAAGTGTTTAAGTGTGGGAGCAGCCAAAATGGTGGTGTGACTAAAAACCATGTCAAAGGAAGTGGGTGTGTTTAACCTAGAGAAGAAAAAAACTTCTAATTTTTTTCTAAATAATAATATTTCAATAATAGTAAGTCTAAATAATATTTCAGTTGTTTGGAAAGTGAAAAAATAGATGCAGCTTGTTCTTTTTGTTCTGAAGAAGACAGTCTAGAATCAGATGGTGGAAGTTTTTAGCTGGCTGTAAAGAAGTGTTGGAGAAGACTCTTGAGAGTCCCTTGGACCGCAAGAAGATCCAACCAGTCCATCCTAAAGGAGATAAGTCCTGGGTGTTCATTGGAAGGACTGATGATGAAGCTGAAACTCCAATACTTTGGCCACCGCATACAAAGAGTTGACTCATTGGAAAAGACCCTGATGCTGGGAGGGATTTGGGGCAGGAGGAGAAAGGGATGACAGAGGATGAGATGGCTGGATGGCATCACCGACTCAATGGGCATGAGTTTGGGTAAACTCCGGGAGTTGGTGATGGACAGGGAGGCCTGGCGTGCTGCAATTCATGGGGTTGCAAAGAGTTGGACACAACTGAGCAAATGAACTGAACTGAACTGAAAGAAGATCAACAGCAATGGCTGTCTGCAGATGGGCTGAAGGCCCAAGAAAGTCACCTTAATCTAGGAAAATTTCTGGTCAAAAGGCTAGAGCAGGGATTCATGCATGGACTGCCTGACTGCTTTAGATCAGTGCTAGTCAAAAGATCTTATTTTCTTTTTCTTTACCCCCTTGTATATTTTATTTTTATTTTTTCCCATCTTGTCATACTACTTTTCTTTGTAAATTGAGATTCATCCTTTTAAATATAAATATAATTTAAGTATAACTTAGGGACTTTTTTACTTACAATATCATTCACCCATCACCATTTATCAAATTCCGAATTTTTTTTTCCCATCGCCCTGAAAGGAAACCCCACACCCGCTAGCAGTCACTCTCCATTCCACCTGCCCCCAGTCCTTGGCAGCCATTAATCTGCTTTCTGTTACTTATTCTGTGTATTTCTTATAAAAGGGCTCATACAATAAGATCTTGTGTCTGACATCTCTCACTTAGCTTAATGTTTTCAAAGTTTATCCATGTTGTAGTGTTTCAGTACTTTATTCCTTACCGTGACTGTGTGATGTTCCATTTTATGGGTATGCATGCATGCATGATCAGTCGCTCAGTCGTGTCTGACTCTTGGCAATCCCATGGGCTGTAACCCATCAGGCACCTCTATCCATGGGATTTTATCCCACAAGGATACTAGAGTGGGTTGTCATTTCCTCCTCCAGGGGATCTCTCCAGCCAAAGGGTTGAACCCATGTCTCCTGCATCTCCTGTATTGGTAGGCGGGTTCTTATCACTGAGCCACCTGGGAATCCTTTATATGGATATACCACATTTTGTTTATTCTGATGGACAGCTGGGTTTTTTTCACTCTTTGACTATTATGAATAATGCTGTTACCGACATCTGTGTACAAGCTTTTGTGAACATAATGTTTCATTTCTCTTGGATATATACTTAGGGGTAAAATTACAAGGCAAAATGGTAACTTTACTTTTTCAGAAAATGCCAAACTATTTTCCATAGAAGCAGCACTATTTACATTCCTACTGGAAATGTATGCAGGTTCCAACCTCCATATCCTTACTGACACTTTTTATTGTTTCTGTGTTTTATTACAGCCATTCTAGTTGTTATGAAGTGATAATCTTATAATTTTGCTTTGCATTTTCCTAGTAATTAATGGTGTTTAGCATCTTTCCTTGTTCTTATCATATGCTCTTTGATAAGAGTCATCTGTATAAAATGGATACTAGACCCTTAGCCAGACATCCTGGAATGTGAAGTCCAGTGGGCCTTAGAAAGCATCCCTATGAACAAAGCTAATGGAGGTGATGGAATTCCATTGGAGCTATTTCAAATCCTGAAAGATGATGCTGTGAAAGTGCTGCACTCAATATGCCAGCAAATGTGGAAAACTCAGCAGTGGCCACAGGACTGGAAAAGGTCAGTTTTCATTCCAATCCCAAAGAAAGGCAATGCCAAAGAATGCTCAAACTACCGCACAATTGCACTCATCTCACATGCTAGTAAAGTAATGCTCAAAATTCTCCAAGTCAGGCTTCAGCAATATGTGAACTGTGAACTTCTTGATGTTCAAGCTGGTTTTAGAAAAGGCAGAGGAACCAGAGATCAAATTGCCAACATCCGCTGGATCATGGAAAAGCAAGAGAGTTCCAGAAAAACATCTATTTCTGATTTATTGACTATGCCAAAGCCTTTGACTGTGTGGATCACAATAAACTGTGGAAAATTCTTCAAGAGATGGGAATACCAGACCGCCTGACCTGCCTCTTGAGAAACCTATATGCAGGTCAGGAAGCAACAGTTAGAACTGTTAGAACATGTTAGAACAGTTAGAACATGGAACAACAGACTGGTTCCAAATAGGAAAAGGAGTACGTCAAGGCTGTATATTGTCACCCTGCTTATTTAACTTCTATGCAGAGTACATCATGGGAATCACTGGGCTGGAAGAAGCACAAGCTGGAATCAAGATTTCTGGGAGAAATACCAATAACCTCAGATATGCAGATGACACCACCCTTATGGCAGAAAGTGAAGAGGAACTAAAAAGCCTCTTGATGAAAGTGAAAGAGGAGAGTGAAAAAGTTGGCTTAAAGCTCAACATTCAGAAGACTAAAATAATGGCACCTGGTCCCATCACTTCATGGGAAATAGATGGGGAAACAGTGGAAACAGTGTCAGACTTTATTTTTTTGGGGGCTCCAAAATCACTGTAGATGGTGATTGCAGCCATGAAATTAAAAGACACTTACTCCTTGGAAGGAAAGTTATGACCAACCTAGATAGCATATTAAAAAGCAGAGACATTACTTTGCCAACAAAGGTCCATCTAGTCAAGGCTATGGTTTTTCCAGTGGTCATGTATGAATGTGAGAGTTGGACTGTGAAGAAAGCTGAGCACCAGATAATTGATGCTTTTGAACTGTGGTGTTGGAGAAGACTCTTGAGAGTCCCTTGGACTGCAAGGAGATCCAACCAGTTCATTCTAAAGGAGATTAGCCCTGGGATTTCTTTGGAAGGAATGATGCTAAAGCTGAAACTCCAGTACTTTGGCCACCTCATGCGAAGAGCTGACTCATTGGAAAAGACTCTGATGCTGGGAGGGACTGGGGGCAGGAGGAGAAGGGGATGACAGAAGATGAGATGGCTGGATGGCATCACCGGCTCGATGGACATGAGTTTGAGTGAACTCCGGGAGTTGGTGATGGACAGGGAGGCCTGGCGTGCTGCAGTTCATGGGGTAGCAAAGAGTCGGACATGACTGAGTGACTGAATTGAACTGAACTGGCACCCTTATCAGATGAATGATTTGCAAGTTTTTATTCCATTCTTTGCACTGTCTTTTTACTTTCTTGATAGTATCCTTTGAAGCACAAAAGTTTTTAATTTTGATGAAATGAAGTTTATCTGTTTTTTCTTTGATTGCTTATGCTTTAGATGTCAAAATCTAAGAATCACTGACTAACCCAACATCATGAAGATTTGCACATGTATTTTCTTTGAGGAATTTTTTAGATTTGTGGTCCACTTTTGTTACTAAATTCAGGTTTGGCTGCTCGATGCTCAAAAGCAAATAATTGAGAAGCAAGTGTCAATAGAAAGGAAAGGTGTTTTAAGGACTTCCCTGGTGGTCCAGTGGCTAAGACTGTACACCCAGTGAAAGAGTCCCGGGTTTGATCCCTGGGATCAAACATGCCTAGATCCCCATGCCTCAACTAAAAGAGCCTGCATGCTGCAACTAAGACCCGGCACAGCCAAATAAATAAGTATTTTCAAAGAAGAAAAGCAAAGTGCTTTAATCAGAAAAGCTGACAGTCTCAGGAGAAGGTGGCCAGTCTGGGGAGAATATGTCCTGAGACCAACTCTGAAGGTTCTGGTCAACCATGACAGTTCATAAAGCAGGAGATGGAAGGTGGGGGAAGAAGGGAGAATCTCAGTGAATCATTAAGGCAGGAGGTTGGGTTCTGCATCTTTCTCCATTGTATGCAGGCTGCTGACTCTTCACATGTTATCTTGCCATGTGATCTGCGAGCAAGACTGCTAAGGGGGCTGTTGGGGATAGAGAGCTAGTCATTCTTTAACTACTTAATTCTTTTTTTTTTTTTTTTAATCTGGGAAAAGAATCAACAGGTTAATTAGTTTATTTCAAAGTTGGAGGGAAAGAGAAATGAGCAAACCGGAAAGAAGCAAAAGAGCTGCCCTCAGTTCCCTACGGTGCAACGTCATTCCATTTCTGTGGAATTAGGGGCAAACCCACTCCAGTGTTCTTGCCTGGAGAATCCAAGGGAGGGGGGAACCTGGTGGGTTGCTGTCTCTGGGGTCTCACAGAGTCGGACACGACCGAAGTGACTTAGCAGCAGCAGCAGCAGGGGCAAAGGTCCATCTTCTATAACTTCTTTGTAGAAGAAATTGACATAGGGAACCATATTCTCAGAGTGGAAGATATCAGCATTTCTTTGCTGACAGTTTTAGTTGCCTACTTATGTAGACAGGCAGAGCAAGCTACAATTACTTTAATGCCCAGAATGATTCAGATTGTTACAAGCAATGATGTTAATCCCATTCTCTTGAGGCCTGTTCTTGGAATTGTGCTAAACATAGATTCAGTGCTGCTCAAGATGGAGCAGCTTATGTCATGGACACAGTCTGGTTCATCATGCAGTTAGTTTTTTTTTCCTCTGGTTGCAGTTATAGTATTTATAAAACAACTCAGGAGTGTGCATCAGACACTGAGTCTGTGACTCTATTGTCCTAATCATTAACTGCTTGGTTTTATACTTGGGGGAACATGCCCTGCACGGTTCTCCTTAGTTCCATTTTGAGGAGTTGTGAGGTTTATGGTGTGAGGTAGGTATCCAACTTCATTCTTTTGCATATAGATGGTCAGTTGTCCCAGCACCAGTTTGTGAAAAACACTGTTCTCTTCCTCACTGAGTCTTGGCATCATTGTCAAAAATCAGTTGTCGATCAATGTATGCTTCACGAAGATCTTGTCCTAGAACATAAATCAATGAACTGCTTCCCTCATGGGTGGAGTCTCACTAGGAAAAGAAAGTCATCTTAGTGAGCAGATTGATTTATGTCCTGGAGCAAGCTTCTTATCTCCTTATGAACTTGTTTCTACTCAGAAAATGTTTTGGACCACATTTTGAGGAGTACTGCCCTAGATCTTTGGCACTTTAGGTGCCACTGACCAGAAACACCCTAGGCTCTATCCCAAAGCTACTGGATTAGGATCTGTTTTCAAACAGAAGCCCCCCAACCCTACCCCACCCCACCCCCCAGCCCCCAAGTAATTCACTTGCTCATTAAAGTCTGAGCAGCATGACTCTAGAATCAGACTCTAAGTGACTTTAAAGATCTGTTCTGTAAATACAGGATTAGTTAACGAGTAAGACTTGGAAAAGGGAGCATAAATGTAAGTGTAGGCAGGATTATATCTGGGACTCATGTGGTAGAAATCCACAAGGGCCTCAGATACGACAGCCTTCAGTAGAAACTCCAGCGCTAGTCTAGATCTCAAAGCGTTTCTTTTCACTATTGCACCGGATTTGATAGTTTTTGTTTGCTTGTGAATTATAGTTATAAAGGAAATTTAGAGTTTTAGAGAATAGGTACAGAGAAAATTTAGAGTTATAGAGAAGAGGAGTGGGAGAGGAATAGTAAGACAGAAGACTTTTACAAAGCAACTTTGGGAAAGAAGCTAACTTTGGTTCAAACTGTTTGTGAAATCACAGTGCAATGCTAGAAGTTGGCAGCAATAGTGCTGTGTCATAAAATAAGAAATCGTTGACTATTTGGGTAAATACACCTCTTTGGAAGCTTATTGTATGCAAATGCAAGCACTATCAGCATCAGGAATTTGCAGGAATTTGTCATGCTGATGTTCCAAGGAAGAGTGGTCTGAGCAAAAGATACATAAGGGAGTTAGTTACATACCATACTCACTTGACTATTTTGAGGTGAGTGACATATTGATATGCTACTTAGAATGCTGTCTTCTTTGTTTTCTTGAACATAAAAATGAAGGTTTTTATAGATGTACTTAGGAATTGAGGCCTCTGTTCTCTTGTAAGGCTTTAAGATTCTTAGTAGGAATTTCCTGCTGCAGAAAATTTGAAGCTCGGGATAGAATGCTGTTCTGCGTTACAAGCACCATTAATTCAGTTCAGTCACTCAGTCGTGTCCCACTTTTTGTGTCCTCATGGACTGCAGCACGTCAGGCTTCCCTATCCATCACCAGCTCCCGGAGCTTGCTCACACTCATGTCCATCGAGTCGGTGATGCCATCCAGCCATCTTTTCCTCTGTTGTCCCCTTCTCCTCCTGCCTTCAATCTTTCCCAGTATCAGGGTCTTTTCAAATGAGTCAGTTCTTCGCATCAGGTGGCCAAAGTTTTGGAGTTTCAGCTTCAGCATCAGCCCTTCCAATGAATGACCATTAATTAGGACCACAGATAAAGTTTCTGATCCTCTGTAGGATCCGGTAGAAGGCCTTATTTTCCAATGGTAGTGTTTGTGTGTGTTTATGAAAAAAGTTTGTCATCACTTCAAGCATTTAACTATGAAAGTTACTAAGTTAACTACAAATACTTTAAATATCTATTTGTTGCAGGAAGGGGGACCCCTTCCAGGGGCTGAAACTGGGCTCGTGTCTAACACTCGGAAATGAATTGTCCGAGGAGACACATGTACTGACAAAGCAAGAGATTTTATTAGGAAAGGACACCCGGGTGGAGAGCAGTAGGGTAAGGGAACCCAGGAGAACTGCTCTGCCACGTGGCTCGCAGTCTCGGGTTTTATGGTGATGGATTGGTTTCCGGGTTGTCTTTGGCCAGTTATTCTAATTCAG
Source organism: Bos mutus (assembly GCF_027580195.1). NCBI lineage: Eukaryota > Metazoa > Chordata > Mammalia > Artiodactyla > Bovidae > Bos > Bos mutus. The sequence continues at coordinate 38,873,688 of NC_091627.1, forward strand.
AGTCTTTCCTGGTGGCGCACGCATCACCCAGCCAAGATGGATGCTAGCGAGAGGGATTCTGGGAAGTGGACGGACATGTGGTGTCTCCTTTTGACCTTTCCCGAACTCTTCCACTTGGTGGTGGCTTATTAGTTCCGTATTCTTTACCAGGATCTCCTGTCATAAAACAACTCATGTGAATGGTTACTAAAGGGCCTGGCCAGGGTGGGCGGTTTCAGTCAGTGTGCTTCCCCTAACATATTCAATAAAGTAGGTCTTCTAATAATGTTTATCAGTGTGGTTTAATGTTAATTTAAAGTTTAGGGACTTCCCTGGTGGTCCAGTGGTTACGAATCTGCCTTCCAATGCAGGGGACACAGGTTTGATTGTTGGTCGGGGAACTAAGATCCCACATACCATGGAGCAGCTGAGCCCATGCACTGCGACTGCTGAGCCTGCTTGCCACAACTAGAGTGTCTTTGTGTGGCCGTGAAAGATGGGACACATAACACAACAAAGATCAGAGTGCAACAACTAAGACCCGATGCAGCCAAATAAATAAATAAAAATAGTTTAGAATGACAATACAGTGTCGTTAGACTTATCACCGCTTCCATGATTTAATGTAATATATAAGCTGATCAGAGTTTAGCCGAACATTCACCACTCCCTGAAAATCAGATTTTGACTTAGCAAGTAGACTTTTATCTCAATACTCCAAATAATAGTTGTAACCAAGGACATCAGAGCATCTTCCTATACCTTGCCTTTTCCTGAGTAAACAGGTAGTAACTGAGGTGCCTCCCCTGTGGGTTCCAGCCCAGATCTCTCCTGTAAGTGTGGGGCTGGTCTTTTAACTCAAGCCAGGGAAAGCTTGGATATCCTCTCACCTGTTGCTGTTGAGAAGTGCTGTCACTTGGACCCTAAATGTGAGCCTATCTCAACTTGTAGTAAGATTTCCTCTTGACCTTTTTCTACATTTCCCAGCCAATCAAACAGATCTTCTCTATCACATACAAACCAGTGACATTTTACTCTAAAATCTGAGATGTTCCTGGACTCCAAGCCATTAAAAGTAAAATGCCATCGTCTCCCTCCAAAGAGATGGTCTTTTCTACTTGAACGTATCTCTAGATCTTTGCAGAAGACATGGTGAACGGGAATTTGGCCTTGGACCAATCATCCAGCGTCGTGGCATACTGTTCTGAGATGCCATCTACAGATACTGATTATCCAGTGTGTGTCCTCTAATAGCTCTTGACCTCCTCTTGGCTCTATCAGTTGCTTTTTATTTTCCTTCCAGATTCTTAATTATTCCTCTTGGGGTGAGAGAAACTCAGAGGCGACTTTGCTAATTTTTATTTTCCCAAACAGTTAAATACAGAAACATTAGTCTTTCATTCCTTTCTGTGAACATTTGGAGAACAGGATCTTCTGCTCCATTTTAGTTTCAAAGAAATTCTGTCTACATGTTCCTACTTCTAGCACTGTGTAAATGGAAACAAGTTCTAGAAGAGTTGATAAGACTGAGAAGCAGGGAGAAGCACAGTCCTCTAAAACATGAGCCCTGAAATCACTTTCTGTTTAGAGAAACTTCAGTTTTAGCGGCTGCTTTTCTGTCTCATCATCTCCCTTGTCAATTATCCAGAGCAGTTGCTCGAATCCTTTTATTTCTCTCATCAGGCTTCTTTCTCATTCCCTAACGCTTGGAAGATAATCTTGCATTCTACCCCAAAACGGAACAATGGATCTGAACTCCCTCAAATTCCCTTTTTCCCTCAGCCTTAAACCAATATGCATATCCATCCTTATTTCCTTCCTGTTTGCCAGGAAAGAAATGCCTTTGAAAGACCAGTTCCTTTAACAGTGTTCCTAATCCTGACCCTTTCTACTCAGAGGACCTTGTTGCATCAGTTATCCCCATCCTCTTCTGTATCTTAAAGCTTGTCTCTCCTGGCTCCTGCCACTCTCCAGTGCTCAGTCCTCTCCCACCCTTTCCTTTCCCTCAGTGCTGCTCCTTTTCGGCTCAAAATGTTCGGTAAGAGTCATCCTTAGTCACTGGTTCTACGTACGCCACTCCTGTTCTTTGCAAGTCCAGCTCCATTGTTCTTTCATTTTATTCCTTCTCCGAAACTGTTCTTGTCTAGATCTCCAGTGATTTCCCCATTGCCAGTAGAAGCGGACCCATTTCTACCTTTGCTCTACCTTTCTGAGGCAGTAGTCATTCTTACTCCTTCACTCCAAGGAAAGTGCTAAGAAATTTTCATTTGTATGCTCAGAGTTCAGGTGTGTTAGTTTGATACTGTGAAGCCTCCTCTTGTTTTGGTATGTACTTTCCCGTTAAAAGAGACTTTATCACTTGGAACAGCTGAGGTCTCCAGTCAGTGTGGTGGGGGTTACTATTCTCATGGTTCTAATTGCCAAATTTGTGGTAACTCTTACAGAACCACATGTTTCTCGCCTCCTCCCTCCCATGTATATTTATTAAACAGAAGTAAAACAATTTATTAAAACTAGTTTAAAAATAGGGCCTTACTTTGTATTTGTGCATAAATTCTATTACCCAGCTTGCTCAGTTTTTGCTCACTGACCTTGGATTTTGAACATCATTTTCAGGAAGGTTTGCCTCTATGGATATTGAAGTAACCATACCAAGGGATGAGGCAACTTCCAGTGCCTGAATGGGTCCTGAAACATGAGAAGTGCTCAATATGTACTCGTTGAAACATTAATTCCACGAGCAGCCCTGAGATATGCTGTTCTAACCAGAGAGCTGGAAACAACCCATCTTCTATCCCAGTTGGTTGGCTTGAAAGGCTTAATTGTGAGCAAAATGCTTGCCATTGTAGTCCCTCCAAAACTTTAAAAAGCAGTTATTCTTTTCGTATATTTCCTAAAGAGAGAAAAACAGTATGAATAGTTTGAAAGTCAAATTGAATTCACTTGTTGTTCTTACAACCGGGGAAAAAAATGATCAGTTTCATTTTTCTGAATTAAAAATTCACATATTTAAATAGTTTGTACTGTGCTCTCCTCTAAGCCCCTCTGCAGTGTTTCTAGAGATGAGAGTCTTCGCTTCTGGCTTATAGGGAAGACTGATGCCCTGAGCAAGTAGGCAGCCTGTGACCATTTGGTTTTAGAATCTAGTTCAAGAGAATGTTGAGCTCCAAAATCACTGCAGATGGTGACTGCAGCCATGAAATCAAAAGACGCTTACTCCTTGGAAGGAAAGTTATGACCAACCTAGACAGCATATTAAAAGCAGAGGCATTACTTTGCCAACGAAGGTCCATCTAATCAAGGCTGTTGTTTTTCCAGTAGTCATGTATGGATGTGAGAGTTGGACCATAAAGAAAGCTGAGCACTGAAGAATTGATGCTTTTGAACTGTGGTTTTGGAGGAAACTCTTGAGAGTTCCTTGGACTGCAAGGAGATCCAACTAGTCCATCCTAAAGGAAATCAGTCCTGAATATTCATTGGAAGGACTGATGCTGAAGCTGAAACTCCAATACTTTGGCTATGTGATGTGAAGAACTGACTCATTGGAAAAGACCCTGATGCTGGGAAAGATTGAAGGCAGGAGGAGAAGAAGATGACAGAAGATGAGACGGCTGAATGGGATCACCAACTCAATGGACATGAGTTTGAGTAAACTCTGGGAGTTGGTGATGGACAGGGAGGCCTGGCATGCTGAGGTCCCTGGGGTCTCAAAGAGTCAGACAAGACTGAGCAACTGAACTGAACTCAGGAGAGCATTATGGTTTAGTTGGATTGTAGAATTGCTATTGAAGATATGGCCATGACTCTCAGAGACCAGTGGAAATGTTCTCTTGACCCTGTTTCTTAGTCTGACCTCTGCTCACTGTCAATGTTGGTCTGTGTATTTAAGTTGTCTGTGCTAATGGAAAAACCTGGCTCGTTCTGTCTCTATTGGTGTCTGTAACGAATCATTTATTTCTCAACTCTTTACAGAGGGACCTGTCGGGGCATAAGAACATCGTGGGTTACATTGACTCCAGTATCAATAGTGTGAGTAGCGGTGATGTGTGGGAAGTTCTCATCCTGATGGACTTCTGCAGGGGTAAGTACATGAGCCAGATTGTACGCTTTCATTTCTCTAGGACTTTGATTGTCAAGGGGGTGGGGTCATTGCAGTTAACAGGAACTGTACTCTAATGTATGTTGTTCTGGTTTTAAGGATGGGAAGACAAAGAGGCTGAGAGAGACAGAGCCTCCTGTGACTTCTTGGTTAGTCTTACAATGTCAAAGATCAGTGGCACAAATACTGGTGGATAATACAGAACTCTAATTTTGTTAGGTTTTGGGAGGTTTGGTGCTTGTACGTGAATGTGGATGTATGAGGATGAGAATGAATGTGTTCTTTGTGATGCTTTAAAGCAAATGATGAAGGCACATAATAAAGACCCGACTCCAGATGGACTAAAGAAACAATTCAGCTTCCCTCACTCGTGTGTTCTCTTCTCCACCCACACCACCATCCTTGCATTGGGAGGGAAAGAATCCTTTTTGTCTAATGGAAATGACCCTCCTCTTCTTGCTCCAGTTTGGATTGCCAATAAGGCTCCATTCAAATCATGCTGCTGTTAACAGTAGTTAAGTAGTTGAAAGCTTAGCATTTTGAGCAGTATTTATCTTGGGAAACCCAGGCTGGAGCATGAATGTATTCAGAGTTGACTGTATTTCATACAGCTGTTGTTTGGAGGTTCAGCTTTTTGGGTCTTAGCAGCTGCCACTTACATTCTTGGGTCGCTTTTTCACTGTTTGGTGCCCAGTTTTGTAATCACCCTTGGTTCCACTAACATTGTCCTTGCCTTTCAAGACACTGTCCATAAATTAAATATGTTGCTAATCCTAAAAACATGATGTTAACCAATAATTCCAGCCTTTACTGTAACAGCTGTTAGCCTGACTTTATAAAATAGTACCGCATTGTTTCCTCCTGGCCATTCCTTTTTGGACAGTTAAATGTTCACAGATGAGGTAGTAGGAGAATCCAGGGAGCTGGGTAATTTTCTAAGCGAGGTCATCAGTCTTTCAGTCCTAGGCGTTAAGTGTTGATGTAGCATTTCTGCAGGCCAGGCAGCAGGCAGTAAAGCCAGAGAGACCAAGCTGTTCCTAAAGTACAGGCTATCAAACTGTCTTCTTCCTCCTCCTGGGGTCTATTGTGCAATCTGATTCTTACTAAAAGGTACAGCAAGTTGAACCTGTGGCCCCATCTGATGCACAACAGGGACAGTATAACCAGGCAACCAGAGCCAGGACCATGTTGTCAGTTCTGCTGCTAATCTTGAAGACAGAATGAGGGCAGCTCACATCTGAACTGCTTTATAAAATGAAGAAACTGTTTTGAAGCAGTAGAAAACAGGTCGCAGGCTGGGAATCAAGATACTGGGGTTTAATCCTGGCTCAGCCAGTAATTAGCCGAATCCAGATTGCTCCTCTGTGGACAGCCATTCATTCTCTTGAATAAGTGAAGGGGCTGAATGTTTATTACCTTTCCTCTGCTCTGCACCCCTTTCAGGAGGCCAAGTGGTCAACCTAATGAACCAGCGCCTGCAAACAGGTTTTACAGAAAATGAAGTACTCCAGATATTTTGTGACACCTGTGAAGCTGTCGCCCGCCTGCATCAGTGCAAAACTCCTATTATCCACCGTGACCTGAAGGTAACAGATCACCCTGAAGCTTTCTTACAGAGTATTTTCTACCTGCTCCAGGAGTGGGGTAAATGTTATGAGGGTATGGGAAAAGCGTCAGGCTTGGTACCAAATTATGAGTTGACATTCTGCTTGGGGAGAGAAAGCACAGAGAAAAAAATAGCAGAACAGTACAGTATAATAGAGCTTCCCAAGTGGTACTTGTGGTAAAGAACCTGCCTGCCAATGCAGGAGACATAAGAGATGCAAGTTGGGTCCCTGGGTGGAGGGATGATCCCTGGAGGAGGACATGGCAACCCACTTCAGTACTCTTGCCTAGAGAATCCCATGGACAGAGGAGCCTGAGGGGCTACGGTCCATAGGGTGACAAAGAGTCAGACCCAAGTGAAGCAGCTTAGCATGCATGCTCATACAGTTCAATATAGTATCAATTTTATTATTAAGTAGCTTTCAGAAGTTCTTTATAATTGCCAAATGCCTGAACACATCTTTGTTATTTTTCCTAATAAACTCCAAAATTCACTGTTTTAGAGTCATGAAGAGTAGTAATATGCTAATTTAAAGTTTGTAAACAGCAGTGCCTAGTCTTTAAAGTCTATTTTATATTTTGTAAAATCCATTAATTGATAATTTAAAAATTTTGTCCTGCTAAGAAAAGACTCTGATGCTGGGAGGGATTGGGGGCAGGAGGAGAAGGGGACGCCAGAGGATGAGATGGCTGGATGGCATCACCAACTCGATGCACGTGAGTTTGGGTGAACTCCAGGAGTTGGTGATGGACAGGGAGGCCTGGCGTGCTGCAATTCATGGGGTCGCAAAGAGTCGGACATGACTGAGTGACTGAACTGAATTACTGTTCCCTTGCACTGGACCTTTCAGACTGTATCACTTGATGACGTTTGTTGAATGGAATTGGCACCTGGTCAGGGTTCACTAGCATCTTTGGAGCACTGACTGTGTGCCGTGTACTCTGACACTGCATGCACACTGTCTCTTGGGTGAGAGACTGTCTTGTTAACATTTTATGGTCAGTGAAACTTAGGAGCAGAGAGGTTATGTGACTTAACTAAGGTCGTATAACTGGGAAGGAGGAGTACCAGAATTTGAATCCAGCTCTTCTGATTCTAAATTGCAATTTCTTTTGATTATACTTATGTTTCCTGAAACATGCTTCATGGCTAACATTGACATCATCATCCCCTCCCATGCTTGTTAAATGCGGGCTGCTGGGTCCCCACTGAATCTTCCGGGCCACAGTGTTTGTGATGGTACCAGGGAAGCCTGGGAGTTTTTATCTTAGGCACCCCAGTTGGTTTTTGTATATTTCAAAGTTTGAGGATCACAATAGCATACTAGCTTTTCTGTTATGAGGATGGTTTTTAGTTTAATTAAGGTATAATTCACATACCATAAAATTTACTCCTTTAGAATGTACATGTTGGTGGGTTTTAGTATATTTACAAGGGTGTGCAACCATTACCGTTGTCTAATTCCAGAAAATTTCATCTCCCCTCACCACCACCCACAAAAGCTTCATCAAAAGTTTCATCACCACCACCCCCAAAAGCCTGTACCCATTAGGGGTCACTTCTTATTCTTCCCTTAGCCCTGCCAACCACCAGTCTACTTTCTGTTGCTTATTCCAGACATTTCACCTAAATGGGCTTGTATGGTATGTGACCTCTTTCACAAGCAGTGTTTTCCAGGTTCATGTATGTTGTAGCATATGTCAGTACTGCATTCTTCTTGTGACAACATCCCATTGTGCGGACATATCACATTTTGTTAATTCCTCAGTTAGTGGACATCTGAGTTGTTTCTGCTATAGCTATTGTGACTCAGGCTGTTGTGAACATTCATGTACTAGGTTTCACGTGAGCGCATAGTTTCAGTTCTCTTGGGTACACACCTTGGAGAGGAATTGCTGGGTCATATGGATACTCTCAGAGAAGGCAATGGCACCCCACTCCAGTACTCTTGCCCGAAAAGTCCCATGGATGGAGGAGCCTGGAAGGCTGCAGTCCATGGGGTTGCTGAGGGTCGGACACGACTGAGCGACTTCACTTTCACTTTTCACTTTCATGCATTGGAGAAGGAAATGGCAACCCACTCCAGTGTTCTTGTCTGGAGAATCCCAGGGACGGGGAAGCCTGGTGGGCTTCCGTCTATGGGGTCAAGTAGAGTCGGACACGACTGAAGTGACTTAGCAGTAGCAGTGGATACTCTAACTTTTTGAGGAACTGCCAGCCTATTTTCCAAAGGAACTGCACTATTTTACATCCTGCCAGCAACTTACAAGGTTCCAGTTTCTTCACACTAGCTCATGATTTTGCCCTATTTTATTTTTCTGTCCTATTGAGTGCAAAGTCTCCAAATGCCTAAGACAGCCTTCTCCGGTGCACCTCAGCTCACAGTCAGCCCCTTTTCTGACAGAACAAGTATACATCTGTGAATATTGTGAGCCTCACATCATACAAAACATAATTCTGTGAGGACAGTGCAGATACAACATGGTGCCTTCGCTCATAATGTAAAAGTATTGGTGAGAGCATATAAGTGAAATATTTGGAACTGAAACTTAAAGAAGTGAAATACAAAGTCTCTTAGTATGTGGTCAGATAATGAGATCTGGCAGTGGTGATTGGGATATTCTGGAAATGTTGAATTTTGAAAGACTGGTGGGATATGGGTGGTCACAGAGAGGCTGAAGAGTATTTCAGGCAGAGAGCAGGGCCTAAGGACTGCCGAGGGGAGGGAACAAGAAGGTGTTTGAAGATGAGGAGGTGGGTAAGGGCCTGGTACCTGGCTGGTTACAAAGCAGGCCAGAGTGACTGTAGGCCACTTCTCTAAGAATGTAATGACACTCCTTTTTTTTTAAATACACTTGATTTACAGTGTTGTGTTAGTTTCAGGTGATGACACTTTTTTCCTAGTTGTTTTAACATTGAGTGAAATTCTTGGGCCTGTTAGTGTATATTTCAAAATAAGCAATGGTACCAATATTTTCAGAGAAGGCAATGGCACCCCACTCCAGTACTCTTGCCTGGAAAATCCCATGGACGGAGAAGCCTCGTAGGCTGCAGTCCATGGGGTTGCTAAGAGTCGGACATGACTGAGCGACTTCACTTTCAGTTTTCACTTTCATGCATTGGAGAAGGAAATGGCAACCCACTCCAGTATTCTTGCCTGGAGAATCCCAGGGATGGGGGAGCCTAGTGGGCAGCCGTCTATGGGGTCACACAGAGTCGGACATGACTGAAGCGACTTAGCAGTAGCAGGGGTACCAACATTTTAGGACCTGATCTTTGTCCCTGCCACTTATCTTGAAGAACAGTTTATGAGGGGCCAAGAAAAGGGTTGGAGAAGTATGGCCTGGCTGTATCAACACTACTTCTGTGACCTGTATGAGCTTGGGTCCCTCCAGAGTCCCATTCCACCCCTCCATGTCAGATGGGGTTCGATTTCATATGAGAACTCTGGTTCTGTAGCCATGTAACTGGTACCAACTGAGTTGTAAGCTCTGTGAGTAATAAGCATCCTTCATATTTCCAGATGCACAGGACGTGTTTCCATCTCCGACTTGTTCTCCTCCTGTTTCCATCCCCGTCTTGCTCTCCTCCCTGTAGTCTTTGACTCCTTTGTGACTTTTCCCTGACCTCGTGTTCTCCTAGACCCTCAGGCTCCTGGGTTGTTCCTCCCATCACTTGGCCTCAGAGCCTCAGCTTCCTTGTCTGTGCAGCAGAGACAACAGCACCAGCCTTGTTAGGGCCTGGGTGGGGCTAAAGGAGAACATGCGCATCAGTGCTCAGGCACATCCTTGGCTCAGAAAATTCTGAGCAGACACCCAGGGAGGTGAGAGCAAGGAAGAGGCCAAGGGGGCTACAGAGCCTTGTTTTAGAGAGTGCTACTCGTACGTTTTAAACAAAGTCTTCCTTCATTGTCACTTTTCCAACATTTATTGGACTAAACAAGGCCTAAATGATCATCACTCCACACCCATAAATAGCACCTGCCCAATTTCTGTGTGGCCAGCATACTAGTGCCCCGTGGTGCTGCTCTGAGGTGGCGGAGAAGGTTGCCCATGACGGGAACCTGAGGCAGAGTTCAGCATCTTACCTGGGGACACAGTAGGTGGTTGGTCTCAAGCAGCCAGAGCCCAGACTCTTTCCTGACTGCTCTGAGCAGCCTGTGAGATGTCTGAGCAGAGGACCTGGGAGCACACTGGGCTCTGAGGGTGAGGCCGGGCCATGAGTGAGTGGCTGCTTCACTGTCTTCCCAGCCTGCCTTAGGCCCTGGCCCTTGCCCCTCCGTCACCCGTCACTCCAGTCTAGGAGCACAGTAATTGTGTTCAGTCAGTACTGAAGACTACCGGGTATGCCACTGGTTTGCCACTTGTGGTTCGGGAGACTTTGTTTCCTCTTCTCCTTGACCTTGGAAACAAAACGTACACAGGGGCCCCTGTGATTGGTCTAGAGGAGTCCTGTTGCTGTTGATTTTAGTCATTGACTCCTACCTGTCTTTTTGTGTTTTTTTTTTAATGCTTTCCCAAACTCCCCAAATCTAGGTGCCATCTGGACGCTTTTGCTGGCCTATTAGATTCTGTTGATTTCTACTGCTGTGTGCTTGGCGGGCAGTCACATCTGCCTGCTGCAGTGCCAGCTTGCTAGGCGGGAGTGAGAAGTCCCCTGGACCTCCTGCTGCCCTGGCTCTGTCATTGCGTCACAAGGCCTCGGCCTCTTTGCGCTCCCTATCATGGCTGGTACCAGCCAGCAAGGTCCTAGCGGTGGCCAGAGCCAAGAAATTCTTTGTTCTCCTCTTGGTCAGAGAACGTGCCCGTGGCTGGTCTCTCTTGTTTCTGTGTGACCCGAGTTACCACATGATAAGGAGGCGCCCTTGGGAATAAGTCCGTGGGACACAGGAAGGAGCACAGACCAGGCCAGCTGTGGATGAGGGTGCTGAGCCAGTGCCACCTGTGGGGAACTCAGAAGGCCCCTCTTGCCCTGCCCACCACGTGTGTGGTCTTTCTTTCTTTCTTTTTTTTTGGTCTTTCTTTCAAATTCCGGAGAGGAAATAAGCTGACAGCAGTCCCTGTCCTTAAGCAGCATATGTTCTGAAAAATAACCAAAACAGAAGTTCTAGTCTTTACTGAATGTTTCTCCTCAAATACATTATTTTACGTTTTCATTATTTCCTCCCTTTTTTAAAATTGTCTCTCTGAGGACTGACAGAGGTCTTCATTGCAAATAATAGAATTATGTTCCTGGGAAGGTCACGTAAGTCAGCGCTTTCCTTTTACCAACAGGGAATCCTCTGCTCAGAAAGGCTGTGACCTGCACAGCAAACTCATTGATCAAATCAGAACAAAGGCCAAGGCTTTTGACCCTCAGTGTGGTTTCTGTTTGTTTGGTTTTTGCTATATTTTACCATGCCGTTTGCCCAAGCTTTTAAGAAGGGGGATAAAAGGAATAAGACTTAGTAAGTACATTCTAGGTTGAAAAAGTCATGAATGTCTCCTCATCTGTCAGAAAAGAGGTTTTGGATCTCATGAAGTACAGTAGCATGAAGATTCTTGTCCTATTTTTGAATCACAGGTTGGAAAACCTGCATTCACCTAGTGCTCCACAATTTCTAGTGGTAATAAACTCTGTGGCTGAATGCCTGGATGCTGTTTTGTTTGGGATAATACCAAGATGAAGAGGTCAGAAGGAGGTGGCTTTCTAGACATTTTAGCTGAAGCTCTGAGCAGAGTTCGGGAGTGACAGCTTTAATAATCCTCTCAGGCTGATTGCGGAATAAGGTCAGTAGCTTGAACGCTCAACAAGCTTCTAGATGGGAGGTTGTGAGCGAAGGTAACCAGCATTCACCTGACTTCCTAAAGGACCTGGCCAAAAACAAAGTCACCACGCAGTTTCTCTGAAGCTTCTGGAAGCTGGTGTATGAACTTCCAATTGGTTGTCGACCTTCCTCATTGAATCCCTCTCAGCCCTGGTCATCTCACACTTGCAGAGTCGTACCTGCCCTCATCGTCTCCTTTCTGCACATGAGTGCAGCCGGGGAGGGTGCAGTCCCGGCGGTGTGGCGGCCTGAGCCCAAATCTTGCCCCCACAGCCTTGTGACCTCTGCCTGCACTCCGTTCTCCCACGTATCAAGTGGGACAGTGAGGCCTTGGAAGAATGTCAGGAAGTACGTGGGGCAGGGTTGGGCCCCACATGTTAAGTGCTACTAGTTGCTGACACCATTGTATTACTCTCACCCCCCATGCCTTCTTGTTCTTGGTTCCACTTAACCTGCGTCTTGCCCTTTCTCCAAGGCCCAGCATTATCTCGTCTCCTCATTCTTGAGAGTGCTAGCCCATAGTGTGCCCGGTCCCACGTTTTTAGTTTCCAATCCCTAGGACTGTGCTGCCCCAGCCACAGAGGCCTGTCTCTGCTTCGGTCTCCTTCAGTCTCCCTACAGGTGCTCTTACCACCGTGCCTTCCTGCTGGCTGGTCTCTAATGAGAATGCTCATCCCCCAGATTGTTCATGGTGGCTCCCCTCACCAGAGTGACCTTTCCTAAATGTGCTGTTTACAGTGGCATCCGTCTTAACTGACATATATTTAACCTGCTGGGGTTTTTTTTCCCCACAATGTTTATCAGTACCAGGCAAATATACTTTTTTTTTTTTAAATCATCAGCTGGACCCTAAGCTCCAGTCACAGCCTTATTTGTGGAACTTAGAAAAGTACTTGGCACATAATAGGCGGTAGTAGGAGTTCAAATGTATTTCTCTAATAAAGGAATGATCTTACATGTGTCCAGGGAGACTTGCAGTGTGCTTTCATGGTCATTCTCTTCCTTGTTTCATAAGAACAGTAATAGAATTATTACCAGCTTTACTTTACAGATAAGAAATCTGCCCAAAGAGGTTTAAAGGTTTATTCAAGGCCAAACATCTAAAATCGTCCCCGAGGTCTTCTGAACCCCAAGTCCAGTGTGGTTGCCACACATTGTGCTCTGTGCTAAGTGTTTTGTTAGTGACGGTGCTGTTGCTGATGGAGGGCAGCAGCCGCCTGAGCTTGGAGGTTGTCACTAACTAGTGTCACAGGTCACAGGGACAGATGGCGAGGGGGCGGAGCTGTGGCTGCTGCCAGGCGATTTCACCTCTGTAATCTCACCTGATCCTCCCCACAGAATTTCACGGTGGCCAAAGCAGGGATTACTTTTCTCATCTGCATCGATAGTTCTTTGATATTTCTCAGGCTTTCACTCCATTGATATCTCTGGTTCTCTTGTCTGTTTTTGAACACACCGTTAATTTCTTCTGGTTTTCCTATGAATATAGTTCTGTACAGTGGTATCTTTGTGGGAAGGAGGAAGGCAGGGTGGGGACCAGGTTAAATGTAGCATAATTCCTGAGTTCTATCAGTCAAACTAACCAGAAATATAAACCAAGTTTTTAAGGTCTGGGTAGAAAACAAAAACAAAGCCTCATTGTGCATCATCTTTATTCTGTCCCTTGCCTACTCAGTTTTCTTCCCTTTCCCAACAGAGATTTTGGTCCCTAGAATGACCTTGTTTGTGTTTTGATATGAGTTGGCTTTTCAATTTTCTAGATTGTATATTCTAGGATTAGAAGTATAGCATCTGATTTGGGAAGGGACTACTCATATCCAATGGGAGAAACATGGTTTCACATGATCCCTGTAGGGTGGCAGAGGCCAACAAGGAGGGTTGTTGCTGACAGTGAATAAAGGAGTTAGAGGTCCCTTATGTGTGTAAAGACCAGAGGTGGCAATTTCTCTTCAAAGGGCCAAAGAATAAATATTTGAGGCTTGTCAGCTGTATAGGCTCTGTCTCAACTGCTTGACTCTGCTGTTGGAGCAAAACAACAGCCATAGACAAGAGGCCAGGTAACCTATGGGCATTGCTTGGTTTGGCCAGGTCTCACTTTGTCAATCCTTTCTAGCCGTAGCAAGTTCTGTAGATTTTTGTAGGGTGGCCAGGGAATGTTTTCCTGAGGAGTTATGACTTGAGCAAGGCCTTGAAGAATGGCTAGGAGTTGACTAGCAGAGAGGGAGCAATTGAATAAAAAGATAAACTAGTCATTGTAGGAAATGCTTAGGAGACATTGAGCAAATCAGCCTGAGTATTGTTTGGACATTTGGTTCCTCATTGACTGGATTCCTATTATAGGGGCATTTCTGAGCTTAAAGAATTAAGAAACCCCTGTCCTTATGCTTGTAGCCAGGACACTGGGTGAGTGTAGTCATCCCTACCAGGTAGGAGGGTGGGAATGGGGGGCTTTGGGTAATTATTCTGCCCCCTGCCCTGGCAGAAAGGCAATTACCTGTCCTTCTCTAGAGTTGGATTGCCTAGGTGCACTTCCTTGCTTAATCACTGTGAGCCTCACTTTCTCTGTCTGTATAACGGGGATTATTGTTATATTGTTACTGTAAGGATTGAATGAGATAATCCATGTAAAGCGATGAGACAGTCAGTCAGTAAATAGTAGCTATTCTTTTTAAAATCTCTAAATTCCACTGGAAATATTAGTGTTGCCTTGTTGGAGTTACTTTAGATTCCTGAAGTGAGTATGCGTTCAGGATAGCTTGACTGTTTCACTTTGTGTAAATAGATTAAACTGATGAGCATTATAAAAAGCTGTAGATGGTAGAAATATTTGCCTGATTCAGTCTTGTCTTTGGGGAACAAGTCTCTCCTAAGAATTCTTAACCACAACAGCATATCCGCCCAAGTTTATGGTCATAGTTCACACTGCCTGAAGGGCTAAAACCCCAAGGTCAAAACTGTAGCGCCTACAATTTTGTGAAGTGATTGTAGGTTATTAGTGCCCCAGGTGCATAAGTAGGTTATTCCTGGAAGAATAATAGACCTAAACTCAGGCCTCTTAAGGCTTCCCACAGACGAATTCTGAGGAGCACGAATCAACAGCAACAGTGGCAGAGCCTCTCACAATAATATATCGTGAGTGACACTCAGTTGGAATAAGGAATAATAAACTATAGAGTCAGTTTTTAAAGACTTTAGGTATTATATTTATACAATGTAGACTATAATTTTTATAATCTATAATCCTAGAAAAATTAAAGTATAGAAACAGGAGACATCATAGTTGGGAAGATATTTTTAAAAGAACCACTAGTAGTCGGGGCCTGGGTATTTGGTGGCTCCTGTCTTATTTCCGACAGCTTCTCTCTCTCTCTCTCTCTCTCTCTCTCTCTCTCTCTCACACACACACACACACACACACACACAGTGTGTCATATGTATTTCTCTTTTTCACTTTATTCCATTCAACAAACATTTTCTATTCCAAGCATCATGTTAGGCATTGGTAGAGAAGATGACAAATATCTGTGCTTGTCCTTAAGGAGCTTCTAGTCTACTCTTACCTTTGTTTTCCAAAGGTGATCAGTCTTTGGAAGGCTGAAGACAAAAGACAATGGAGGCCACGGACTTATTGATCTAACAAGATTTTTTGGCTACCATTTTACTGCCCACACATAGCCAGGTCTGTCCTCCAGCACACCAGTGAGCTCAATTCACCTCTGCCAAAAATTAATGCATCTTGAGTACGGTAGTGCCCATGTTTAGAAATTGTTATATCTTTGGCAGAATCCTTTGACACCAAGAATTTCTCTAGGTTCTGGTCTTTGGAAGCTCCCTCCTACCCAGAACTCCTAACTCACTGCCCAGAGAATACATCTACAAAAATAGAAGGATGGTACTTTCACAGGAGAACTGTGCATTTGCCCACAGGCCTTTAATCACTTTGAGAAATAACTAAAATATAGCAAATATTTATTAATTCAGAAAATCCTTACCTACCATGGTAAACAAATTGATATGTATGTTTAGAAGGTCTAAGTGAAATCACTGATATCAGGAAGAACCAAGTACTGAAGGAATGTAGGGAAAGGGTGACATTTTTCTGAGGACGGCTTCAAGGAAGAAGTGGCATTTGAACTAGAGTGGTTCAGACAGTAAACAATCTGTCTGCAGTGTGGGAGACCCAGGTTCAATCCTTGGGTTGGGAAGATCCCCTGGAGAAGGGGATTGCTACCAACTCCCATATTCTTGCCTGGAGAATCCCATGGACAGAGAAGCTGGGCGGGTTTTTAGTCCTTGGGGTTGCAAAGAGTCGAACATGACTGAGCAACTAACAGTTTCCCTTTCACTTTTGAAAGATGAATGGGATTTTGATAGCTGGGTAAGGAGCTGGTGATCATCGGAAGCATTCTAGACTGAAAAAAAGGCAGGAGAAAAGATACGGTCTTGAAAGTACTGTAGGAGGGCTGTTTCTGCAGAGGTGAGAAGTGTGGCTAGAAATCCAGAAAAATGGAACTCTTGGCTTTCCCACTGTGGAATTTCCTCTTCAGCACTCCGCTCCCCACTCTCATTTTCCTCTGTTACTGTGCATCTCTTTTTATTTCACTTGGAATGACCCCTGTTGATATACTTGGAGGAGAATAACTTTCCTATGCATGTTGATGAGATTATCAGAAATAAAACCTTTATGTGTAATGTACACCAAATTTTCAAACCAGTATTAAACAATATCTTGGAATGGGCGGTTGCACAATGTTTTTCAGGTTGAGAATATTCTCTTGCATGACCGAGGCCACTATGTCCTGTGTGACTTTGGAAGTGCTACCAACAAATTCCAGAATCCACAAACAGAAGGAGTCAATGCAGTAGAAGATGAGATTAAGAAGTAAGCTTTTCCTCCTTTCTCGGAGTTTTATCCCTTATCAGATCAACAGTTTTACTTTCAGCTTATGATTGAGAGGGTCATGGTGAAAAGACAGTGGTGCCAGTCAGTTGTCCCTCATTTCAGAACATCATATTAGCAGTTGGGTTGCTTGATTTTTAGGTGGAGGATAGGGAGGGGATTCACAATCATTGATCGGTGGACTAAAACGAAGGAATTTTATAGCACTTTATCAATGGTCCTGTGGTACATAGATCTTTTGATTTTTATCCCAGAGCCCTTAAAAAGGTTCACACACCATGGAAGTACTGTGATGTCTTTCAGTGGGATCACAGCAGCTGTGACATTACCAGTCAGTCGGTTGTGCTTTTTACTGAACCCTAAATTGCTGTATATTTTTTCCTGCTCATAAGGAGCTAACCTGCAATTTAGTGGAATTAATGGTGAGCAGGGCTATTAAAGTCTCTACAGACATTGAATCACTGACTTACATGAGAAACAGCTTGTTTAGATTTGTTACTCCAGTAAGAACCTGGGCTGTTTTCCCCTGTTGTCCAGAGTGTTAAATTTTTCAGAGGCAGCAGCGCTGACTGTTACTGCTAAAAATCAGCAGTGTAGAGTGCGCCCATATCCTGATCCTTTCCTGCTTCACCCTTGGCAACCCAGCCTGGGGCAGGAGGGCTTCTGGTCCAAGGCCCTGGTGGGCATCTAAGCCACAGAGCCCTCTGGGCTCTAGAGGCTCAAGCAGCACAAATTGCAGGCTTGGTAACACTAACTCTCACTTTGAAGATGAACTTCTACTTCTCTTTTCTTGAGCCAGAGAAGAGAGAAAAGCTGTTGTCTCAGCCCTATTCCATCAGCAAAGACCCATCCAGCTCCGGGCCCACTTCCTGCCTAGCCAGGGCCCATTTTCTATCCTGAGTGTCCCAGCCAGCGTCACATCTCTGTGTCGAGCCGCATCTTAGGGGATTACTGTATATTTTAAAAAACAAACCAGCCAAATATAGTGTCAGACAATAAGGATTTATAGGAGACAATTTTGTTATTTAAGGACCCATGGAAAGTTGCTTTTAGGGTTTATTTAAAGCCTTAGTGTCTGCGTCCACCTGCTCTTAGAGTGAGAGGATGGCACTTCAAGGGTGTGGTGTGTGCCAAGGACAGCTCTTCATCCCACCAGCACTAACGTCCCGTCCTCTCTTCTCCTGAGTGCTCCCAGGGAACTTGACTGTACTGATACATATATTCTTTAAAAAGTAATTCTGCTACCCCTGGTTTTTAATTATAGCATTGACATATTTAACAAAAAAATGAATCTCTTGATTGTAGGTACACAACGCTGTCCTATCGCGCACCAGAGATGGTCAACCTGTACAGTGGCAAGGTCATCACGACGAAGGCAGACATTTGGGTAGGTGTCAACAAAGCTATCTGCATCTCAGATGTCAGTAGTCTTGGCTGTAAACTCCCCAGCCTAATCCAGACAGTGCCTTAGCCAGAGAAGCCACTGTACCGCATCCCTGTCTACTTACCCCTCAGGGTTATTCTTGCCTCGAGGTGATCAGCCACTGCTTCTTGAAGCCTGTCAAAGACAATGACTTCAGACCTCTGGGAAAGTTATTCAGGTCACCTGCCCATTACTTAGGTGGTCTTCACATGTGTTACTAGTTCTTAAGGGCAGAACCAGCTGAATACTTGTTCTCTTTTGAAGCACAATTGGGTAATGATGGTAGAAATAATGGCAGGTAAATAGTGATATTGGGTTCTAAATTCAAGTTTCAAATAGGTTAATAATGCCTAGTGTTTAGATCGGCTAGTAAATGTGGATGGTGCCAGTATCTCTCAGTAATCCCATTTTCAGTTATGGTAAATAAACCTCTAATAGCACTCTGCTTCTCTTATTTTTTCAGGCTCTCGGATGTTTGTTGTATAAATTATGTTACTTCACTTTGCCATTTGGGGAGAGTCAAGTGGCAATTTGTGATGGAAACTTCACAATTCCTGATAACTCTCGATATTCCCAAGACATGCACTGCCTAATTAGTAAGTATTTTAAGGTTCTGGTTTCACATTTTTACTTCTGATCTCTAGAAATGGAATGGAAGATAAAGGGGTTAGATTCCATGAGTGATAAGTTGGATGGAAAAATAAAGAAATCAATTGATAATGATTGGTTGCTCAAAGATCATGTAACGGTGTTGAGTTAGAGTTGTGAGTCTTTTTGCCACTTGGTTTCCCACCTGGGCCGGCCACCCAAGCAGAAATCCTTACTGGGCTTTGAGCATTGCAGAACATTGCTCTGTTCTCTTGCAGTCTGTGTGAAAGCTCCGGTACCAAAGGAGTCCAGCTGACTCAGATCAAGTGATAAGAAATTCGTCTTTGCAAAACTGGAAGCAACTCAAATTAAAATGATGGCAATGCATTGGCTGAAGTGAATTCATAATTGAGACTATACCTCAGTGGAACTAGTTTTTTCCTCTCATTTAGGTTCATCACTGGATTTCGATAAGAGGCATTTAAATGTTTTAAAAGATTTTAAGATTCCTCACTCTTTTGTACGTTCATAGTAAGCATATGAACTAATGTTCATTAATCAGATGGCAGAGTAAGTAAGCTTTACTCAAACCCTTGTACTGGAATGCTGAAGTAACAAATTTTTATTATATTTTTACTTTGGTCAAGACGTTCAGTATCTACATTTAACAATCACAGACTGTAAATCCTAAATGGGGATGCACTGGAGAAAACAGATGAAGCCAGTGTGAGTGGAGCATCTGACATTTGTGAAAGGCCTACTTGTACCTCATTTAATTCTTAAAACCGTATATAGTAAATATAATTATCCCTATTTTACAAACAAGGAAACAGTACCTCAAAAAGGATAGGTATTGTACCCAAGTTAAGATAGTTTTAGCTTCTAAGTGACCACCTGTTCCGTTATACTAGTTTTATCAATTAATCTCTTCTGTTTATTAATACAAAAGTAGGGGCAATATTTGAAGAAATGGAGTATGGTATTTAATGGTTGTTGGATTGCTTTCGGGGGTAAAGCATTATATCTGTGCTAAAATGGCAGCTTTATAAATGAGCTTGGAAAGAAATATGCAAAAAAATGGCCAAATTTGTTGCTAGAATGGTAGTATTTTTTGATAAATTTTTTTTTTTACTTTTGTGCAACAAATTTGTATTAGGAAAAACAACTCTATGAATGTGTATAATATGACATCTTTCCTACACTCTGATCTATTTCACTTTACAAACTTTGGAAGAGTCCGTTGTCACCCTCACTCATACATTTCCATCATTCCCCCCCGCATACCCTTTCACTTCCAACACAAGGTTCCCCCGCTTTTCAGTTTCTGTCAGGGGTGTCACCATCCAAGCCTAGATGACTGAAATGTGACGTTTTCTTTGGATCTGGCCAGCAAGAAAAAAAGAGAGTCAGTCATTTCCTAAGTGGTAGCATTAATGCTTTCTCTGAAGTTTCTCCTGTTTTCATGACATTCTCTCTGTTCTCATCACTGCCACCATAATACATTCCAACCTTGTCAGCTCATGCATGTACTGGTGAACTGGCCAGCCTCTCCCCTTCTTCCGTCTGTCCAGCACACCCTCAGATCAGATCAGATCAGATCAGTCGTTCAGTCGTGTCTGACTCTTTGCGACCCCATGAATCGCAGCACGCCAGGCCTCCCTGTCCCTCACCAACTCCCGGAGTTCACTCAGACTCATGTCCATCGAGTCAGTGATGCCATCCAGCCATCTCATCCTCTGTCGTCCCCTTCTCCTCCTGCCCCCCATCCCTCCCAGCATCAGAGTCTTTTCCAATGAGTCAACTCTTCGCATGAGGTGGCCAAAGTACTGGAGTTTCAGCTTTAGCATCATTCCTTCCAAAGAAATCCCAGGGCTGATCTCCTTCAGAATGGACTGGTTGGATCTCCTTGCAGTCCAAGGGACTCTTCACTATTAGATTAATCTTATAAAATGCCACCCTATCACGTCCCTATTCAGTTAAACCTCGTGCTTGTCAATGGTCCCGCATATTCTGGCTTCGTTCTCCCCACCTTATTTCCCTTTATTCTCTGATGAGGAAACCTCTGTCCTGTCCTCTTGGCTCATCTGTTCCTTGCAACAAAGTGTTCTCTTGCCTTTCTCCCAGTCCATTTTTTCTCAGACTGTTTTCTTACCTGGAATTCTTTTTTTCTGTGTTTCCCTTGACTCACTAAATTTTTTTCCTGCCTTCAAGGACCAGCTCAGCTCCTGCCTCTTCTGCAAAGCCCTTCACCAGGATGCAGCCTCATCAGTCTTTTCTCAACTTAGTGTCCAAACCATTCATTTGATTACTTAAGCAATACATTGCCTCACATTACTGTTTGTATGTATGTGTGTGTGTGTGTGTGTGTGTGTGTGTGTGTCTTCTCAGTATTTTTTTTTCCCCCGGGGATTTTTCCAGCGTCAGAAAGGGCAGAAGTTTAAAAGACCGGAGACAGACACATGATCTATAGATCACGATAAAAGTAGAGATGTATTGTTATCTTGCAGTTTCTTTTAGATGGGAAACCAGCTAATACCTCCAACAAAAGAATGATAAGTACACTCTTGAAATCTGAGTTTAGGTTATAATTATCAAGAACAATCATTTGTTTAGCTGACAGTATGAAAGAAGGAGGCCAGAATTTCCTAGGAACCAGAAGATGAATGTGTTAACTTCCACATTGAGAACTTGAGTCCCTGTTGTGCAGTGCACAGAACTTGAACTTAAAGTATTTTTGTTACAATTCAAAAGCATTATTTTCTTGCGGATATTTAAAATTTTAGGAAAGTCAGAGCTTCCCTTTCTGAGAGGGGAGGAAGAGGGCTAATTGCACTCTCTGACTTTTCTGAGAAGTAATTTTAAAACAACAGAATTTTGGTAATAGAGAAATTATGCCTCTTAGCTAATGTAATAACTCTTCGGGTATCATTAAACAAATTCATGTCTGTTTATCTTAGGGTACATGTTGGAACCAGACCCTGACAAAAGGCCGGATATTTACCAGGTTTCCTACTTCTCATTTAAACTACTCAAGAAAGAATGCCCAATTCCAAATGTACAGGTATGTGAGAGGTACTTTTTAGGGGAAGTAAACATGATTGAATTGTCCTTTAGTGTTCCTGGGGTAATAGTCAGCTGTTTAAAATGAATGTAAGTGTTCCTTGCTTTCTCTAGTAAGGGGCATTCAAACAAAGCTAACTATGAAGCAGTTGCTTTAAATAGAATCCAGCTTTCCCATAGAATTTAATTATAAAACTGAGGCAATTACACATACATACATCTAAGCACACGTACACCCAAGCACCCTAGGAATTGAGTTGAACACTTTGGGTGAAGATTGACCAGCCTTACCCTGTCAGCAGTCATACTTCCCTGAGAGTCACTGGCCCATGTATTTACCTAGAGGGGGTTAGGCAGGCTGCTTTCCAAAGGCGAGGCCCTGGACTCGCCCCTGCGCTTGGTGGAACGTGAGCCTGTTGTCCCTTTGCTCCTTCGTTGTAGTGGAGCTTTCCCGATGTTGCTTCTGTTGCTGACCAGTCTGTAACCCACACGCTTTTCTTCTACCCTCCCCACACACTTTGCAGCCATCAGAAGGTTTTCTGCTCGTAGTCATCCTAAACTCTACACTCAGTTTTCTGAGTACAGTGCTTGCAGGCATGCTTTTGACAGACTTGGTATATTTCTCATGTCATAGTATGATCCAACTTTGTTGAGTATTTTACTAATAGACGCTGTAATAAGTAATTTCTGCTTGGAAATTGTCTTGCCAGTTTCTCCAGTGGTGAACTTCTGATGTCACTACTAGGGTTTGAAGCTGCTAATAAATAACACTTGTCCTTCACTGCCACATTTGGAATCAGACGTGGGAATCATTCAGATGGAGCTCAGCATATTGGTTTCATTACGAATAAAACTGAGTCAGAGAGTGTGGCTTGACCAGTCAGCATCCCTACCATTAGCTCTGCATGACTGAGCAGTGTCCCTGATTCCTGAGGGACATGTTCTTTCATAAAGGAGGGGAGGGGAGGGTGGCCAGGCTAGCTCCCTTTTCTCTCCCAGTCTTATCAGTCAAGTAAGCTACTCTTTCCCTTGGGAGAAGAATGTTTGTGAGGTGGGAGAGAAATGAGGAGAAATTTCCTAGCAGAATCACCCTCCCCCACACCCGAAAGCTTGAATGAAATGGAGGCGCCTCCTAAAAGCTACTTTCATGACCAGTTTTCCATAGTTCAGGTTTCTCAGATTAAAACGGGATACTGAGCACTAACCTAACACGATATGATATCTTTTGCTGTCTCACTTTCTCACTCATGATGTTAAATAACGTGGATTAGAATTGCAAGCATTCAGATTGGTAACTTGTTTTTAAAAAGTAAGTTTTGGAAGTGGGCCAAAATAGAAGGGAGTCAAAAGGGACAGACTTCCAGGTATAAAATAAGTAAGTCCTGGGGATGTAATGTGTAGCATGGTGACTATACTTACTTAATAATACTGTATTGCATTTGAAGGCTGCCAAGAGAGTAAATCTTAAAAGTTCTCATCACCAGAAAAAAAAAATTTATAACCACATGATAGATATTAACTAGACAAAGATTGTGGTGATTATTTTGTGATATTTGCAAACATCAAATCAATGCTATTGTATACCTGAAGCTAATTGAGTGTATGTCAGTTACATCTCAATTTTTTAAAAAAGTCTGTGATATCCTTTTAAAATTTTCTTTCAATTCTCTAGAACTCTCCCATTCCTACAAAGCTCCCTGAACCAGTGAAAGCCAGTGAGGCAGCTGCAAAGAAGACCCAGCCAAAGGCCAGGTAAGAAATGCCTGAGTGAGCAAGTATCCTACTGCTTGTTGCTCCAGTAGTAGGGGAGGGCGCCTAGTGTTTCTTGATTCTTCCACTGCCAGGGCCAGAGGCTGCACAGAACAGGAAAGGAAGCTCTGTCTCCCCCAGGCAGAAACTGTTCTTTGGGACTGCCAGTTGGAATACAATAAAATACAGTGATCTACATCTGAAAGAGAATCAAGAGCCCTGTGGCTGTTCCCTTTGCATGGGAATAGGTGCAGATAATTCAGAACAGGGCAACAGCAGATCTTAAACATTTCTAGTACAAGTCTGTCCTAAACTCATGTCCTGGCCTTTGCATAGCCTGGTCCACCACCTTAATCTCCAGGAATTCTTACTTTCTGTGGCTCTAGCCACATTGGGCAAGGACAGGTCAAAAGCATTTGAGTTGTGAAGAGCAAAAAAGCCTGTGGATCTTAACTAATCCATATTCTAAGAAGCTGGCCAAGGGAAGAGTTAAGAAGCTAAGATTTTATTAGGGGAAATGCCCCTGTGAGAGAAAATAGAGAGGGTGCCATCAGAGCCATCAGAGAGCCTCCCAACAGTGAGGGAGTGACCCAGAGATGGGGAGTTGAAGATTGGTTCGAAGTGACGTGGACTGCCTGCCATACAATGTAAGGAAGGTGCATCATCGGGGAACCCTGTCTTGTAGGAATGGGCCTGGCTTAATAACCCTGTGGCTAGGACATGAAGGCTGAGAGCAGCCTCTGGGAAGCGTGGCCTCAGAGCACACAGTGCAGTGGATTTCAAGAGCACTAGTGGATTTCAGTTTCAGTTCTTGGTCTTTTACACCCTTGTAGTCGAAGATCTGCAAGGCACATCCTCATGGCTGCCGTGCCTTCCGAATGGCAGGTTCTCATGGTGGTCTGGAAAAATGTTTATATCCCACTTTCCTACCACACTCCCATGGCAAGGCACCTTAGCACAAACTGTATCAACAAAGCACCCTATTGGGACTTCCCTGGTGGCTCAGTGGTAAAAAATCAGCAGGAGACATGGGTTCGATCCCTGGTCCAGGAAGATCCCACATGCCTTGGAGCAACTAAGCCCATGCACCCACAACTCCTGAGCCTGTGCTCTTGGGCCCGCGAGCCTCAACTACTGAAACCCACATGCCCTAGAGCCCATGAACCGCAACAAGAGAAGCCAGTGCAGTGAGAAGCCCGCGCTCCGCTATGAAGAATAGCCCTCGCTCGCTGCAACTAGAGAAAGCCCAAGCAGCAACGAAGACCCAGCACAGCCAAAAATGAATAAAATGATATAAAAACAAACAAAGCACCCTAGGTGGAGATGTGTGAATTTTAATAGAATAGTATCTTTTAAACTTCTATGTTTTAAAAAATTCTTGAACATTTATAAAATGCCTGGGGCTATTCCAGATGTGGTAGTAAAATAATAAGACTGGTTTTTAACAAACTTAGCTAACTGCTTCCATGATGTTTGTTTGCAGTTTGTTTATATCTTAAGTGAGTCTGCCATGTTCACTTTTGGGAGTTGCTTTTGGGGCTGATTTTGGTCTTATGGTAATCTTGTACTCGGCTCAGGTATGGTATGTACAGAGGCTACACAGAGATCCGTTCCCACTAAAGCATAATCATTTGTAAGAATTCTATCACCCGCTGACATTTGAGTGGTACTCTGTTGTGTAAAATGGAGAACATGATACCTACATCATGAGGCAGACATGAACATCGAATCTACCTGTGACTGTCAAACTTTTGTAAACTCCATGATGCCCAAACTATTGTTTTGTATGACCTCAGTAATGCTGAAAGAATATGCAAATCTTAGAGCCAAGAGATTTGGGTCTACATTGTCCAATATATAATATGCTATGATTTCATTTCCATGATCATATTCACTCCCTAGTGCTGAGAGGTGGGTTTTTCTTTCAAACTTTATTTTTAAAGTAGCCCTATTCATGGAGGCATCATATACACCAGATACCATACTGGGTACTTTACATATGTCAAGTGACCTTCAGCCCTTCAGACAAACCTGTGAGGTTGTTGCTGGTCTCACTTTACAAGTGAAGATATGGAAAGTGAGACGTATACGTCAGTTGCCCAGGTCATCAGTCAGTATGTGGTTAGTGAAAGACCCACAGCTCCAGCATCCTCACTCTTTCTCCTCTGCACACGCAGTGGTTTGCCCAGGATCACACAAGGCAGTGTAGAGCCAGATCTCCTGTCTTCAAGACTGTATCTTCGTACAACATATTGAGATCCATGCAAACTGACATTTTGAGCACTCTTCAGTTTCTGGAATGGTTTTACAGTTGTTGATACATTTGGTGTTCACATCTGCCTCATAATGTAGGCATTATTGTCTCCACTGTATGCCTGGAGGAGGAAATGGCAGCCCAGTATTCTTGCCTGGAGTAGCCGCTGGAGAGAGGGACCTGGCAAGCTTCAGTCCATGGGGTCTCAAAGAGTCCGACACAACTGAAGTAACTTAGCACACACACACCACTGTATACATAAGGGACCCCAGGCCAAGAGGTTCGATGCCAAGCCTGTTGTTGCAGTTAGTTAGTGGGGAGCTCGGAGACACAGGTTCGATCCCTGGGTCAGGAAGATCCCCTGGAGAAGGAGGTAGCAACCCATTCCAGCATTCTTGCCTAGAAAAAAAAAAGTCCCGTTGTCAGAGGAGCCTGGTGGGTTGCAAAGAGTTGGCGGCTGTGCACAAGCATGAGAGTTCAAGTAGAGTTTTCTCTGACTCCAGATTCCATTGATTGTAAAAAATATTGCCCTTAGAAGGCCAATACAGAAGTTCTTGGCATTTGGTTTTCTACAGAAGCCTGTTTACCTCCCTCACCCTGAACTTGATCTTTCATACCCCTTTCTCCTCTTCCCCAACATCTATCCCGTTTTCCTCCCTGATTCCTTCTCCAGATCATAGCCTCCCCCAGTGTGGTAGCTTTTCTATTACCAGTTCTGCCCCCCGCCCCCAGCATGAAAGCAAGAAGCTAGTGAAAAGCCTCAGGGTCTGGAATGGACCTGTCTTGGAGGTATGTCATGAGGAAGAACCAGCTCTGCCTGACTTCCTATTTTGAATTTTATGGAGACTGTGCCAGACATATTTTCGAAATATTCACGAAGCTTGTTTATTTTGGCCTTCATCTCGGCTATAACTCCCAGAAGTGTATTTGCAAAGAACAGTCACTGTGACCTGAGTTAGGTAGCAGCCAGCTGCCTGAACTGCTCAGAATCAAAGGAAGCTACCACCTGAGTGGCAGCACTATTACAGAGAGCAAGCTGACCACACTCTGTACTTACTTGGATTAGGTCTGGCAGTGAGTTCCAGAAAGTGCAAATGACAGTGGCTTATATAAGGTAGATTTTTTTTCTCTCTCTCTCAAAGTAGTCCAGGGCTGGTACAGAGTTCTGTTAGACAAAGCCGTCAGGTACCCAGGCTGCTTTAAGCTCATCACTCTACCATCCTTGTGGTTGTGGCCATGCCCTCATGGACTGATATGGCAGTTGTGGCCATCCCTCTTCCAAGCAGTAGGATCAAGGAATAGCCAAAGAAGAAAGACAAAGAGCATGCATGGAGTTTCTTAAAGTTCCCAGAAACTGCTCCATAACAATCTGTATATATCCCATTAGGGATATAAACAGAACTTAGATGCATGGCCATACCTGATTACATGTGAGACTGGGCAATGAGATTTTTACTATGGGTGACCCTATGCCCAGCTAAAAATTGTTGTTACTATGAAAAAAGGCAATATGTGTACTGAAAGAAATGGAGCTCCTGTCAGACTCCCCACATCCTGTGTCTTGAGTTACTTACTTGTTCCTTTTAGTTGCCTTATTGGATTAACTCAGTTGATGCTTTTTATTATCAAGAGACCATTTTGACAGCTAGTGCTAATCAATTTTGAGTCCCTCTGCATCTGAAAACCACCTACTTTAAACCCCTTTTTGCATCATCACCAAAGTATATTCTAGGAACTTCTGGTTAACTATTAGGCAAGATGGTCCCAAGATCAAAAAAGCTTTGAGAAACACTGCATTCTATATAATGGTCTCTTTGAGGTTTTCTATGCACATTCACACATAAATGTTCTGCTAGTCAGAAATCTGCTTGGTGTATTTTGATCAATATGTTAAAACTTATTTGCCCACTTTTTTTTTTCCATAACACATAGTAATATAACATCCTGTGAAATATCCTTTGGGAAATGTCAATTAAGTGAATCTGGGTGGTTTCGGTAAATGTGGAGATGAAAGCTTATCCATTATATACTCTGTCTACCCCTTCTCCATTTTCCCATACTTTAACTGGAATCTTCTTTTTTTCCCCTCCTTTTCTTTTTCTAGACTGACAGATCCCATTCCCACTACAGAGACGTCAATTGCACCCCGCCAGAGGCCTAAAGCTGGGCAGACTCAGCCCAACCCAGGAATCCTCCCCATCCAACCAGCCCTGACCCCTCGGAAGAGGGCCACAGTTCAGCCCCCGCCTCAGGCCGCAGGTCAGTGACAAGACTGTTTGAAACGTGGAACACCTCTCTGTTATCCTGGACAGAGAAGCCTTGGGAAACCTGGTTTTTCCTGGAATGAAATCTAGAGGCACATAAAGAATAATGGTTTTCCTTGGGACTTCCCTGGTGGCTTAGACTGTAAAGAATCTGCCTGCAATATGGGAGACCTGGGTTTGATCCCTGAGTTGGGACGATCCCCTGGAGAAGGGAATGGCTACCCACTCCAGTATTCATGCCTGAAGAATTCAATGGACAGAGGACCCCCAAGGGCTATAGTCCATGGGATCGCAAAGAGTTGGACACGACTGATCAACTAACACTTTTCACTTTTACACTTTGGGACTTTCCTGGTGGTCCACTGGTTAAGACTTCACCTTCCAATGTAGGGAGTGCCTACAAGTTTGATTCTTGGCCAGGGAGCTAAGATTCCATATGCCTTGCAGCCAAAAATCCAGAACATAAAACAGTAATAATATTATAACACATTCAATAAAGACTTTAAAAATAGTTCACATCAAAAAAGAATTTTTTTTTTTTTAAAAAGGAATAAAGGTTTTCCTTGAGGAACAAGAGGTGAGCTGCCATTGAAATTGTACGTTAAGTGACCAGCAAAAGGGAAGGCTCTCACTGAGTTCTCCAGTGGATCTCCAAGGCCACTGAAGCCTGTTATCTCTACTTTTTCTAGTCTTGGCCCTGATTTTATGGGATTGAGCCATCTTACATCTCCTGCATTGGCAGGTGGGTTCTTTACTACTAGCACCACCTGGGAAGCCCGTGGTCCATTCATCCCATACCTGCCTCTCTATTTCATGTACTTCATATTTTTAAAAAAAAACAAAACTTTTTTTTGACACGGACGAATTATTTCTTTAATGCTGTGTCTCTTGAGGTATCTCTCACCTCTTCATGTTTTGACATTCTGTTTCTGATGAGCTGACTGAGTTTATTTTTGTGAAGAGGATTGATCCAGATTATAAGTAACTGAACACAGCTATCACTCTCCAGGAAGCTGCTTTACTAACAATCAGACATGCAGACTGGGGTTGTGAAACATACATGTAAACCAGCAAAGAATGCTTTTGTGCTGCAGCAGGCTGACAAAGATTGTGTTTATGTATGGTCGCATCAAAGGCCAGTTGAATATGTAGATTTTCAGGGTGCTGACTAAAGGGGTGATTAACTAAATGGGACGGCGAATAGGGACGACTTTCTGGAGACAGGTCTTGAACCCTGTTAATGAACCGTGTTTTGAAAAATATGAGGCACATTGTTTGGCAAGAAGGAAGAGACTTGCAGGTGCAAGAACAGTGAGGAGCCCATGGGTCATGGGATTTATCTTTCCACAGATCACCCCTTCTTTATTGCTTTGGCAAGAGTTTCAAAGTTTTGAGCCCTTATATGGAGTTTATTCTCTTTGCAGGATCCAGCAATCAGCCTGGTCTTTTAGCCAGTGTTCCTCAACCAAAAACCCAGCCCCCACCCAGTCAACCCCTACCACAGTCTCAGCCCAAGCAGCCTCAGGCTCCGCCCACCTCACAGCAGCCGCCTTCCGCGCCGGCCCAGGCTCTGCCCACCCAGGCCCAGGCCACGCCCCAGCACCAGCAGCAACTCTTCCTCAAGCAGCAGCAGCAGCAGCAGACAGCGCCGCCCGCACAGCAGCCAGCGGGCACGTTCTACCAGCAGCCACAACAGCAGGCCCAGGCTCCACAGGTAAGGTGGTAAATCTGACCCTCACTTTGATCTGTGACAAGGTCCACTAGGCACAGGGGTCTTCCTTGAGAAGCCCTGGAAAGACAGAGCCATGACAAACCGTTGTCACACACAGGTAGACACTGAAGCCTGATATAGTGGAGCCCTCGCTGAATCACTCGCACCTCTCCCACTCTTCTTCTCAGGCCATGGGGAATTCTGCACCTTGTTGAGGACCCTCAGCAAGAGAGCTGGTTTTTCAGGGCTCAATTTTGATTCTTTTTTCCTGACATGACACTGTTCTCAAACTGAGCCAAAAAAACAGCTATTTCTTATCATCCAGTAGTGTTTAATTCTTTCTGATGTGTCTTAATTTAAATTGGTTTGTATATTTTTTCACGTTTTTTAATCATACATTTTTATGTCCCCTTTTATCTATAGGTGCCTTTCTCTTCTTTTTTTTCCTCCTTTAGCCCCCCTCCCCCCCTTTTTTTTTTTAAGAACCTGGGTCATTTGTCCTGTGGAATTTCCCACATCCTGAATTTGGTGGATAGCAGCCCCATGGTGCTGTTTAATATGTCCCACCACCGCCTGTGTAAACTGGTAATTTCTTGAGGCCTCTCAATACTTGCTTCAGGATGATAGTTCTTTGTTCTTCGGGTTACATCACATCAGGAGACATACAGTAGTCTCACCTTATCTGTGGGGGATACGTTCTAAGACCTGCAGTGGATGCCTGAAACCATAGCTAGTACCAGCCCAATATATAATATGTTTTTTCCTATACATACATACCTATGACAATGTTTAATTTATAAGTTAGGCACAGTAAGAGATTAATGTAACAGCTAATAATAAAATATAGCAATATAATATACTGTAATAAAAAGTATGTGAATGTAGTCTCTCTCAAAATATTCTTGCCTACTTGATGATGTGAAGTAAGGTGAATGACATGGACTTTGTGACATAACTTTAGGCTACTGTTGATCTTCCAACCATGGGTCAGAGGGAGGATCATATGCTTCAGGGGATCCTGGATCATGGAGCCATGTTGATGGTTGGGTGTCTGGAGCAGATGATGTCAATGGTTGGAGATCCTAGGCAGGTGCAAGGGATGGTGCAAGGTTTCATCACGCTGCCCAGAACAGCATGCAATTTAAAACTTACGGATTGCTTATTTCTGGAATTTTCCATTTAATATTTTCATATCGTTGATCACCATGGGTAACTGAAACTGTGGAAAGCAGAACTGCAGTTTGGTTGTCCTCTATTTTATTAATATTAAGATCAATCAGTGTATTTGGTGTTGTCTTGTGTGATCCAGTCACTTAATATTCGCCTTCAGTTTGTTTCCTAAGTCCCTTAATTCCTTAGAGGTTATAATGTGCTGATACTCTAGCATTTTATCTTCATTTAGGGGATGGAATTTTTCTGTAAAGAACTTTTTCATCAAGTATTTGCTTATCCTGAGGTACTGTTTGTACAGAAAAGGCAGAAAAAAATGCATGACTCTTTCCCTGTGTTTCCCAGTTTTCAGAATAATGAGTTTGTTCCTGGTACCATCCAAAGGTGAACAATGAAGATTTTGTTTGCTCTTAGTATCACTATGAATTCATGCATCTTAATATTGGGTTGGCCAAAAAGTTCATTCATATTTTTCTGTAGGAAGTTACAGAAAAACCCAAATGAACTTTTTGGCCAACCCAATATATTTGATATGTTTCTGTACATTACTATTAAAAAATTTGTTCTAACTGTCCCAGGTTTGGCCAGTGAAAGTCTCTTCAAATTGGCTCCTGGGTCCTTTGGCTCTGACTCCAATAAGCTTTAATATGCCTTTATTATTTGATGTAACAGGCTGTTCCAGGATCATTCTTCCCTTGACCTGGAGTCAGCCATTTCTCTAAAGAGCTGTTTCCCTTTCATGGAAATGGTATTTAGAGACCACAGTCTTGCTGCTAGGGATTTGTTGTTGTTGGTCAGTCACTAAGTCATGTCCGATTCTTTGCAACCCCATGGACTGCAGCCATGCCAGACTTCCCTGTTCTTCACTGTCTCCCAGAATTTGCTCAAACTCATGTCCATTGACTCGGTGATGCTATCTAACCATCTTATCCTCTGTCATGCCCTTCTCCTTTTGCCTTCAATCTTTCCCAGCATCAGGGTCTTTTCCAATGAGTCAGCTCTTCACATAAGGTGGACAAAATATTGGAGCTTCAGCCTCAGCATCAGTCCCTCCAATGAATATTCAGGGTTGATTTCCTTTAGGATTGACTGGTTTGAGCTCCTTGCAGTTCACATGACTCTCAAGAATCTTCTCCAGCACCACGGTTTGAAAGCATCAGTTCTTCAGCACTCAACTTTCTTTATGGTCCAACTCTATCATCCATACATGACTGAAGGAAAGACCATAGGTTTGACTGTATAGATCTTTGTTGGCAAAGGGTCTCTGCTTTTTAATACACTGTCTAGGTTTGTCATAGCTTTTCTTCCAAGGAACAAACATCCTTTAATTTCATGGCTGCAGTCACCATCTGTATTGATTTTGGAGCCCAAGAAAATAAAATCTGTCACTGCTTCCACTTTTTCCTCAGCTATTTCCCTTGCTAGGCATATCCATTTGCTAATAGGTTGGTTATTATTTTTAGACCTTTTCAGTGAACAGTTAGGGCATGTATTTGGGTTTTTTCTTAATAAAATGTATATCATGAATTCGAATTTATATTTCTAAAGCAGATTTGTAATTACAGGATTTTTAACTTCTTGGCTTTTCTATTTGTATTTGTCTCATCTGGAAATCTTGATTCCTAACAACATTAACATAATTCTTAGTTGATTTATATTTTTATGTGATATACAAGTTTGTTTGCTTTGTTTTGCTTTTTAGTTGTTACTTTGTAATTTTGTTTTAATTTTGTTTTGTGAGAATTTAAAACATTTGCATAGTTTCAAAATTCAGTCTGCAGTATTCTGTTCCTTCCATCCCGCATATAGAGGTATCCGTCATTTCTCTTTGCAACTTGAGAGTGTTCCTAAGGCTGTCTAGCGTAGTTTATCTGGTCACTCCCTGTTGACAGACATTTGGTTGTTTCTAGCATTTTGCTGTTGTAAGTAAGCTATTTATTGACATCTGCCTTTTTTGCTAACTCTTTTAACTTTGCCCAAGTAGACAAACAGTATCTTCCCAGTTAATTTTATAACTAACAATATTTGGGATTTCAAAACTAAGATCCTGATTTTTGTGCATCAGTAGGCCATTTTTTAAGCTGTGTTTTTGTGTCTGACACACAGTCCTTAGCGGCGGGGAGAAGAGAAGCATTCCTATCCTTAGGAAGTTTACAAAAGAATATAACTTGAAACCATGCTGCTAGTATGAGACAAAATATCATTAAGTAGTAGAGTATACTGAGTGTTCTGAATATTTAAAGGTGGAAGTTTAATGAAGAGAGCTATTTGGAAATAATTTTCAGAAAGGCCTGAGAGGACTTACTAGCTGGGCTGACATTTAGGTTATTCTCTTCAGTGTCATCATTGCTTTGCCCAGTTCATGTAGGGAAGAATTTTAATCCTGGCTATTTCCAAATCCCTTTGTAAGAGGGATAACTTCTGTGACTGGGAGTTCATTTGTTAGCTTCTGTTACACTGCAGCATGTGGAGTCACAAGATGTAAGTCAGATGGATGCCCTCAGGCCAGGCACGGAAACCCCTTGGAGGCCAGTCTGCAGTGCAGGAGGCAGGTAGGCAGTGGCTGCAGCGGAAGGTGCTGCTGTGTTTAAGCGCGGTGCCCTGCGGTTACCCTCGTGAGTTTTCCGGCCAAGCCACAAGACGCCTGCCTGCCCTTGCCTTTGCCTTCCGTGCTGGTCTCAGTTGTCATTGAGGCGTTTTCATCCTCTGTGGAGTATGGTTCTGAAACAGGCTTTTACTCACCTCCTCCTTCCTGGCCTCCTTCCCCTACTCAGTTTCAGGCAGTACACCCAGCAGCCCAGCAACCAGTGATCGCTCAGTTCCCCGTGGTATCTCAAGGAAGCTCTCAACAGCAGCTGATACAGAACTTCTACCAGCAGCAGCAGCAGCAGCAGCAGCTGGCCACAGCCCTGCATCAGCAACAGCTGCTGACTCAGCAGGCTGCCTTGCAGCAGAAGACGACAGCAGCGGCCGCACCGCAGTCCCAAGCACAGCCGGCCGTAGCAGCCTCGCCAGCCCCTGCCCAGGAGCCAGCGGTGAGAGTCAGCCAGAAGAGGAGCCCGCAGTGAGGGCTAGGGAAAGGGTGGGCAAGAGGCGGCAGCAGCTGGTGAGGGAGCTGCTGGACCAAGGCTTGGCTGCTCTCCACCCTGGTGGTTAAAATGTTTGATCTTTTCCCAGTGTATCCAGGAAAAGGATGAAGTATTCTATAGAAGCTTAAGGTTTTAGAAAAATGATTCTAAGTTGCTGATGGACAAGTGAACTTGTGTACAGGACATAAATAAACTCATAGACATGGAAAACAAACTTATGGTTATCAAAGGGGAAAGGAGGGGAGAGGGATAAATTAGGAGTGTGGGATCAATAGAAGACAAACTTTCTTGTTTCTCACCCTAATATTAGACCAGTGGGAGGAGCTGTCCTTTGTGTCTTCCGGTGCCAGTGTCAAGCAGTCAGAGACCAAAGTAGATTTAGAGCCAATCCCTGTCCTGTCTTTAGAGGGCAGTGTGACCACTGTGGCCTTGCCAGTCTCAGAAGGTTCATGGAGGCCCCCCACCTTAACCCTGAGTTCTGACCGTGTTGTGCTTATTCTTTGTCTTGAATGACATTACTGGCCACTTCATATGAGTATGCAGTACCTTCAAGAGCCTGCTTGCTGAGACCATTTGCTGTGGCCTGATGCCCCTCTGGGCACCAGAGTGTCTGACTGTTATTTGAGCCATCCTGTCAGTTTAGAAATTGGGCATGTTCATTCTATATATTGGCTGAGTTTAGAATCAGGACCTCTACACACTCTTCTGATTCACCTCCACGGGTATATCCTCAGGCACATGATACTTTGGCTTTTAATGAGTGCCCTTAATTCTGTACTCACAGAGTGACAGTAATAGAAAACTTTATAGTGATGGAAAAGGGTGTTTTACATCCCCAGTTGATAGAGTATCACAGCTATTATCGTTCCCGGGCAAGTCCAACCAACAGAGAAACAAAGAAAAGTAAGAAACTGTCTTTCTAAGGATTGATTTCTAATAGAGTTTTGTCATCGATCTTAAACCAGAAAACCTACATCCCTTCAAAAGTAAGCAGCGCCATAAATAGATTGTCTTCTCTGAGTCTCAGCTAAATGTGTGCTCAGTGTCTTTACACCTTCATTTCTGAAATAGCTCGATCTTCCTGCGGGCATGTGGTAGACGATCATTCTCTGTTTTTTTAACAAGTAACAGAGTTCCTCTTGCTAATGGAAAAACAGTTTTTAAAAAATTATCATATCATGTAGCTGAGATTTTGTCTCATCCAGTCCTCCTGTAATGGAATTAGAAGCTGAGGTCCAGGCTAGAATGGGAATCACCCGAGATACACAGACTGACAGCAGCAGAGCTGGGGCAAGATTTGAAGAATCCTGATCTGTGTTCAAGGGCACCAGCAGTGCTCATCCAGGGTCATGACAGTGCTGCCACTGACTGTACACTTCTCACAGGAACCCTCTCTGCTGACCGTGGACAAAATATCCACTTTTCTGGGAATGAACTGTGATCCTTCTCCATGTTTTTTGAATGAAAAAATACCTGGGCACTTTGTTCAGGGGTAGTTGGTTAAGAGTACGGAGAGGGGACAAGAGCAGAATGGGCTTCAGCCAGGAGCCAGAGAGTTTCCTGGCCTTGACCCTTCCCTTCTTCCCATGACTTTATAGGACTTACCTAGAGAACCAGGTAAGTGAATGTAAATTGTACCATGCAGCCCTTTCGCAGCAGGGATGTGGCCGTATCCCACAGAGGTTTACTGCAGTCTTAATGATCAGCACAGGCATGGAAGCAACATTCCTCATTCCAACAACCTAACTATGCAGTCCTTAAAAGTCACGGTTATAAAAGTCTGTACAACAGTATGGAAAAGCTCATGGGGTAATGCTAAAGGAGAGATGAAATTACAGGAAGAGTATGTCCTTAAAATAGACATAAATATAAGATACCAAATAAAAGATAAGAACAATTGTACTAGAGTAGTGGAGTGGAAGTTGAGGTGGTTTTTCTCCCCTTGTCTGTATTCTTATATTTCTTGATGTGATTATACTTCTTTCATAGTTTTGCTTTTTAAAAAATCTTTGGCAAGATAGACATGTTGAGTCCACCTTGCTTCTCTCCCCCTGTGTTATGTGTCTCTCTCCTCCTTTAGAATCTCATTTTTGGATGAGGAAGCATCGTTGTGCAAAAAAAGAGAGTCCTGAGCGATAGTCGAGACATGGATTTTGCCCTCAATTGACCTTGTGACCTTGAGCAAGCACTTAACCTCAGGGGGCTTTGGTCTTATTGTCTCTAAAACGAGGGAGTTGGAATCCATGCTGTCTTAAGATCCCTCTTGAGTCTTCAGTCTGAGATTCTGATGGGAAGTAAAACTGCTTGATAAGGCTGTTGTGGGATGTGGCTGGATGGGTTGCAGCCACTTTGAATTGGTAGCTGTGGTAGGATAAGGTGTCGTCATGACAGAAGCATGTGTTCTCCAGTGTGCGGCATGCGGAGAATAGGTGAGAAGAAGGGAAAATGTTCTCCGAGTAGTTTGGACTCTTCAAAATAAAGGGCCTCAACAGTTAAGTACCCTTTTCAGAGTAATGGATGTCCTAAACTCCAAGAAATAAGCAAATCTAGTTCTGTCCTTAAATCCCTTCTTGTCCCTGCGGGGACTGGCTTTAGTTAGGTTGGCTGTTGCTTCCTGGAGCCCTGAGGAAGTTGTGGAGCTGGAGCTCTGGGCTGCTTCACAGAGCACTTTGCTTCTCCCTCAGAGATGCAAAGTGCTTTACCCTCTGACCTTAATTTGATCAACATTAGAACCTTATATTATTTCATTCATTCAGTTGGTGAGTGGTTGTGTACTCTTACATGCACATAGCTTGCCTCAGTAAAATTAAAGCCTGAGTCAGTATAAGGACAGAAACCCCCAGGCTGTCAGCATCCTGACCCAAGTAGCTGGACACTAGTTTCTGGAATCTCTCCCAGGGCCAGCCTTTGAAGACATAGAATGTAGGAACTGACCTGCAGCATGGAGGGACAGCTCCAATCTGAGATGAGAGACGAGGGAAGGGATAGTTCAACCCCTGAGGCTTTGAATAGTCTTAAATTCCTTTATTTCTGGATTGGCAGTTAGGAAGAAAAGGATTAGGTGTTCCTCTTTAACCTTTTTAATTTGATCATTTTCTTGACATGGAACTTTGTAGATCATGGCTTATGCTTAAAAACTCACCACATGGGAACAAGGATGTTCCCTCCAATTTTTTTTTCTCTGGTGACTGTGCATCCTGCCTTCCTTCTAAAAAAGGCCCACATCTCATATTATTAGGTCAGTCATCGTCAAGGGCTTTAACATTTTTTTCTTATTGTATCCTCTACCTTGTTCTTTGGTGCCATTTCCAAAATGAAGATTCTGACAGATTAATCCAACTGCCCCCGTGCTTACATTTTCTCAGAGGTCACTGCAGAAACAGAATCCTGTAAGACCCATCCTGTCAACGAAACAGAGTGTTAACAGCAAAAGCAAAAAAGAACTGCCATTTCTTAATCACAGTGAAATTCTGTCTCACTTATTTCTAACTAGTAGTCTGTGTTCTGTCAGAAAGTCAGGGATCTCCTAGCAGAACTCACTCAGCTCAATCGTGTTTTAGCTGGAGGTGAGCCTTTGTTGGCTTGTGACTCTGGTAGTGGAATGCTTGAAGCCTACCCTTTGGAGGCATTCTGAACGAATTTTGAAAGCAGAAAGTTGTCCTTCAGGAAACTTTCTAGATCTTTAGACCTAGGGATGACTTCTGCAGTCTTTGGGTCGACTTGCGTATGGTTACCTTGTTTATTATTGCTGATGAAGACTGAAATGTATATATAAGCACCAGGTAAGTACTCTGTTGGTGTCAGGCTCAAGGCTGCATCTCAGATTGTCAAGGAAGCCTAGACAGTCTGGGTGTTATTGAGAAACTGTGCCATTTGAGCCATATGTTAGCTCTCACATGGCATTTTTTGTTATGCTTGTCTGCTTATTTGTTTTTCTTCTCCTCCCCCACCCATCTCCCCTCTCTTGAACACTTTCATCTCTCTTCCTAGCAGATTCAAGCCCCAGTAAGACAACAGCCAAAGGTTCAGACAACCCCACCTCCTACCATCCAGGGGCAGAAACTCGGATCTCTCACTCCTCCATCATCCCCCAAAGCCCAGCGTGCTGGGCACAGGCGAATTCTCAGCGACGTGACCCACAGCGCAGTCTTTGGGGTCCCTGCCAGCAAATCAACCCAGCTGCTCCAAGCAGCTGCAGCTGAGGCCAGTCTCAATAAGTCCAAGTATGTACTGCTTCTGTGGGCAAGGGCTGCTGGGGGGCCATTGCTGTATAATTTTTGCTATGTACATAATTGTGTATGGATGTACGTTTAGGGGTGCGTGTCTGGGTTTAATGAGAAACTGAATTTTCCTGTAGTGCATAGATCAGACCGATCTTAAAAAATAATTTTTTACTTGCCTCACTGTTTCAGTCTCTCATCCATCCCATACCGTATAGAGTGTTTTCTAAATTCTTGATCTGACCAAATCTCTACATGCCGATAACATTTTCTTGACTCCCCATTTTCTGTGGAATAATATCTGAACTGACTGGTTAACAGATCAAGGCCTATTATATCACACTGGTAGAACTGCCACTTTCCTTCTGTTCCACTTAGGAACTGCTTGTTTGTTCGTTAAGATCCATGTACACAGTTATTTTCTCTTTGACCCTTCCTCTGGTATCATATATAATTTTGTCTGAACTGTCTTTTGAGCATGTTTCACACTGTATTACTTGTTTGTATGTCTATCTGACCTGGCCTGTAGGTTCGTCCGTAACAAGCACCATGGTTTAACCAAGCTTAGTAAATCTGGTGACAGGCTCTGTGCCTGACATCAAGTAGATTGCAATGAGTGTTTGTTGCGTAAATGCAGTGTCAAACCCTCAATTTTCTTGGAACCATGTACTAAAGTTAAAAATCTTTAAGTCATTGTTGCTACTGCTGCTAAGTTGTTTCAGTCGTGTCTGACTCTGTGCGACCCCATAGACGGCAGCCCACCAGGCTCCCCCATCCCTGGGATTCTCCAGGCAAGAATACTGGAGTCGGTTGCCATTTCCTTCTCCAATGCAGGAAAGTGAAAAGTGAAAGTGAAGTCGCTCAGTCGTGTCCGACTCTTAGCAACCCCATGGATTGCAGCCTACCAGGCTCCTCCACCCATGGGATTTTCCAGGCAAGAGTACTGGAGTGGGGTGCCACTGCCTTCTCCACTTTCTTGGAACCATGTGCTAAAGTTAAAAATCTTTAAGTCATTAGCTAAATGCAAAGGGCATCAGAGAGACTTAAGAGGAAATTAGGTAATGACACCCAGGAGCCCCAGGATGGTGGAAACTGTCTCTATTGCTCTTTAACTGTGATGGTGTCCACTGATGCAGGACCCTGACAGATGTGAGGCAGCCAGAATAGGCCTCAGCCCCTCTGGGGCCAGTTGTTACAGTGGTCACCACAGGGTGAACGAGCCCAGCAACAGGTTGGTTTGGGATCCTGAATGAAAGAACTCACAGATGAGGCCAAAAATCTAATAAGCGAGAGATTAAAGAAGTAATGAGAGATAGTGAATCACAAAAGAAAGAGAGATGTTTGTTTCACACAGTGGAAAGGGCATCTGTGGAAACTTCCATTGCCTCGGGAAGACCTTTTAGAAAAATACTGTGGAAGATGTTAGTTAGACTTAGAAAATAATTTAATCTTGAAACAAGAAGAATAGATTGACCCTTTTCAACCTTCATGTATCTTTTTATTTCGTGGGGGTGGGAACCTACCTAGGTCTGCAACCACCACTCCTTCAGGCTCCCCTCGGGCCTCCCAGCAAAATGTTTATAATCCTTCAGAAGGTTCTACCTGGAATCCCTTTGATGACGACAATTTCTCCAAACTGACAGCTGAAGAACTGCTAAACAAGGACTTTGCCAAGCTGGGGGAAGGTGAGTAATCAGTATCTTTTTGAGGGTATTGAACCTTAATTCTAGAGGGGTATGCCTGTGAAAATGTAGGTTTGGACCCAAGACTTGACTTTGAAGTATGTGTGCAAATCAATTTATATTTTCACCAGAGCGCCGAAGTCTTTTTGTCCTCAGGAAGTCCTGGTTGTGTTGTGGGAGCAGCAGGGAGAGTTGGAAACATTTAGGACAGGTTTGGTAGCAGAGATCAGTATGATAGTGTCAAGTACATTTACTCTTTAGAGGTGTGTGATGGCATCTCCAAACAGTAGCAC
This sequence comes from Bos mutus, assembly GCF_027580195.1. Classification (NCBI taxonomy): domain Eukaryota; kingdom Metazoa; phylum Chordata; class Mammalia; order Artiodactyla; family Bovidae; genus Bos; species Bos mutus. The sequence goes on from NC_091627.1 coordinate 38,913,581, forward strand.
CCTCAAATCCACCGGCTAATATGAAAGGCAGGATGCCTACATACATACACACACACACACACACACACACTCTTTCTCACACACACACACACACACTCACTCTCTCTCTCTCTCTCTCTCTCTCCCTCCTCGCCAGAAAACAACAGTATATACCCTGGGAAAAATTCTCCAATATGATACAGTTCAAAAAAAAGTACCTTAGTGTCAACAAAAGCACAGGCTAAAAGAATGATCAGAATAGAGTGAATGATAAGAGCTTTGATCAAACATTTTAGTTTTGTTATTTTATGGACATCATTTAAAATATGTATAGGCTTCCCTGGTGGCTCAGTGCTAAAAATCTGCCTACCAGTGCAGGAGATGCAGGTTCGATCTCTGGGTTGGGAAGATTCCCTGGAGAAGGAAATGGCAACCCACTCGAGTATTCTTGCCTGGAAAATTCCATGGACAGAGGAGCCTGGCGAGCTACAGTCCATGAGGTCGAAAAGAGTTGAACACGACTTAGCGACTAAACAACAACAAAATCCATATGCTTTCTTGCCCCCTTTTGTTTTTAGTCTTCATAGGGAATAGGATTTAATTTCCTTTGACATTCATTGTCAGTTTGTGCTATCATTATGTATACCACCTATTGCTCTAGATTATAAATAGAAACACCTTCATGGACTACTGAAAATTAGTATTTTGCACTCTATTAAGTGACGCCCTAGTTTTAAAATTCTTGTCTCTATTTTTTAATAATTTCCTGTCACTCTTCTTGTTATTCAGCTGTTGGCTTTTACATTAAGCTGTTGTCATTGTGCCCATCCCTCATAACATCTCAGTACTGCCATCTTTCTTCTCACTCGCTCTCCTGACTGCTTCTAATGTGGAAAACAGATTATCACACTCATTAGAATTATGTAGAGATAAATGGACTCAGTGTGAAGGCTGAAGGCATTCTGCTGTGAGTAATATGCTCAAGCTTCAGGGCTTCAGACTTCCTTTCTTTGCTCAGCTGTTTCTCAGTTACTGCAGTGGCTAGATAAGGACCTTTGAATAGCCAAGGTGCTGCCTTTCTGCAGTAAAAATAGTCAAGAGTGATGTCAATTTGGAGGATGCTCTTCACCTCCTGCCTGGGTGTGCATTGTGGGATTCTCCTGGGATGAACTGAGTGGTGTTTTGTCCTTCCAGGCAAGTATCCTGAGAAGCTTGGAGGCTCTGCTGAGAGTTTGATCCCAGGCTTTCAACCAACCCAAGGTGATGCTTTTGCTGCTTCCTCATTTTCTGCTGGAACTGGTTAGTATGGCAGACACCTGTAACTCAAGACTTCACTGTTGTTACCTTCCCACTACTGGGTTCCAGTCCACAGATGACCCTAGCATGCCAGCGAGCCCCAGATCCTGGGGTTAACATATTTTCCTTCATTCAAAAGATTTCCTAAAAAAAGATGGGGATTGAAAAATGATCTAGAGTTTCTTTGAATTAGATTGTCAGAATGATCTGGCAGTAATATACAGGATTTGTTCTCTCAAGTCCATAGACATGTTTTTAAGCAAATATTTCTAAATTTCAGAAACATCACTCTGTTACTGTCTTGTAATTGCTTAGGTTCTTTGGAATGACTGGGAGGATTCTGAGAATTAGATGTTCTGTCCTATATCTGAGATTCTGCTGTGCTTGTTTTTGTGCATGTGTGTCTGTGCTTCTAGGGGGAGAGAGAGGTCTTTTTTTTTTTTTTTTATTTTATTTTATTTTTAAACTTTACATAACTGTATTAGTTTTGCCAAATATCAAAATGAATCCGCCACAGGTATACATGTGTTCCCCATCCTGAACCCTCTTCCCTCCTCCCTCCCCATACCAATCCCTCTGGGTCGTCCCAGTGCACTAGCCCCAAGCATCCAGTATCGTGCATCGAACGAGAGAGGTCTTTTTAAATGAGACTTTTAAAAAATTCTCGAAGTAATAGTAAAAACCTAATTTTCCCTTTTATTAATAAACAATATGTTTTATTTAGTAATTTATAGGAAAGTACAGAGAAGAAAGTTAAAAGCTCCATGATCTTATCCCCAAGAAATTAACACAAGAAATAACATTTTGGATACCATTTTGATGTCTGTCAGTAGCAGTTAATCCTTTTAGGGTCACAGAGATCTTTTGAGAATCTGAGGAAAGTTATGGATCTTCTTCTTTATGAACACACAGGTGTCCACAGTTTTGTACACAATTTTCACCCTCAGTTTATGACTCCAGCATACATTTTTATAGTCACATTTTAAAGCCTGATTTTTATTTTAAAAATTTAGCATTTTTTCCCTTATATCATTAGAGAAACTCCTCGAATGTAACTTTTAAATTGTCTACATAAAATTCCTTTATGTGGATATATCCTAATATATTTAACCAAGTACCACTTTCTTAAACGTTAATTTTATGTCAACATTTTACTGTTATAAATTCCTCAGCAATGGATGTAAGGTTTTGACTATGTTCTTTGTAGGATATGGAATCTGATATCCTTCAAAATTGATCTTTTAAATTATATTGATTAATTACTGATTTTAACTCTTTATATTCTTTCTTCCTGCTTTCTCTATGTGTGTTAGTAGTTTTTCTAACCTCATAAATTTATTTCTTATTAGAACTTTGGCTGTCATTCCGTAATATTTAATATGTAATGCTGTCTTATTCTTGTTTTCTGGACATTTTTAAGTTTTGATTTCTTTACCCTAAAGTTACTTAAGATATATTTTAGTTGCATTGTGATAATATGGCCTCTGTAACTACAGAGGTAGTTCTTACTATGGAGGAGCTTTCTGTTGTCCAGTTTGTTATTCATTTTGTGTACATTATATGGGAATTAGTTTTCCATGTTGATAAATATTAGTCTATAACATGATTTTTAGTGGAAGAATAATAGCATTGTCTTTAACATCACTTTTGACAAATACTTGCTGCTGCCGCCGCTCAGTCGCTTCAGTCGTGTCTGATTCTGTGCGACCCCATAGACGGCAGCCCAGCAGGCTCCTCTGTCCCTGGGATTCTCCAGGCAAGAACACTGGAGAGGGTTGCTATTTCCTTCTTCAATGCATGCTAAGTTGCTTCAGTCGTGTCCAACTCTGTGCGACCCTATGGACAGCAGCCAACCAGGCTCCTCTGTCCACAAGGTTCTCCAGGCAAGAATACTGGAGTGGGTTGCCATTTCCTTCTCCTGACGAATACTTAGGTTGTTACTAATTTTCACCATGTAAACATTCCTGAAGCTAAGTTTTTATTTATATCCTTTACCATTTCCTTAAGATAACTTCTAGGAGATTATTTGCTAAATCAACAGATATATATGTATTTAAGGCTTTATGATACCTATATCCAAATCACTTTCCAAGAATGCTAATCAAATTTTATTTCAATTAACAATAGATGAGTAATTTTCACCTCATTTTCCTACCCAGACCAGCTTAGAGGTTTTAGATAGAGGACACTGTTTACTGGCCATTTTTATTACTTTTGGAATTTGTGTTGTTTGTGTCCTTTTTTTTTATTGTTCTGTTTGTTTTGTTCTTATTAATATGTAAGAGCACTTCATGTGTCATATATTGTAGGCAATCCTACAGTTTGTCATTTGTCCTATATAAGTATTGTCTCATCTGACCCTCTCAACAACCCTCGAAGGTTGCCATACCATCTGCATATCAGTTATGGTTGAGGTGACTGAGTACAGACTAGTCTCTTTCCCAGAGTCGCATAGCTAGTAAATAGCAGAGTTAGGACAGCTAGTGTCCTAACATTTGGCTCTAGAACTTCCTCTCTCAGGTATTCTGCCTCATAATAAGGCAAATTTAGTAATATTTTCCTACAAAATCATCTATAGTTTCAAAATTTTTTTAATAAGGTGGAAGAGCACATTGAAATCTTTTGTAGTATTTTCTTGCCATACATCAGTTTTATTGTATGCATTTGTGTTGCTCTTTTTCTTGGTAACTCTAACTAGAGATTTGCTATTTTATTATCTTTCAAAGATAACTCTATAGAACTGTTTTTCTGTCTTCTAATTCTTTGACTGTTGCCGTTATCTTTTTGATTGCAGTTCCCTTTTTTAGGCCCACTTTGCTGATTTGAAAAAGAATACATAGTAAATTTTTTAATTCTTTAAAAAAAAATTTAGAGTTTTTCTCTCAATATAAGAGAGATTTTCAACCAGCGTGAGTGTGGGGAGGGAGACTGTAATCTCCAGGAAGACTTTTTCACACATAATTTATTACTCCCTTGTCGCCTTTTTCCAGTTGCCCACCCTACCCCACCTTTTGAGGATTATACTGTTATTGAGAGTGCTTTCTAATAGCTGTGTGTTTCCCTTGTAAGAAAAAACTCAAGTTTTAATTGTATCTCATAAGTCTTCATATGATGTTTTCAGTATTTTGAAATAGGCATTGGAGTTATTCGGAAGGTGTACACTTCAAATATTAAATAGTTAAAACTTTTTGTGTGTTATTTTTTATTTTTAGCTTTGTTGTCTGGATGTAGAATTTTTAAGTTTATTGGTATTTTGGTCTGGCTTAAAGTGCTCAGGGTTGGATATTTAGTTTGACTATACCAGATGTATAAAGCATTGGTCATTGTCCTTGAGATGAAACATCACAGTGATGACCAGTTATGGTGTGGGTAGGAAAAGAGGGTCGTGGATAGCTCTAGGAGAGTCTTCTTTGTTGCTGAATCCCAGCATTTAGTACAGTGCTTGGCTCGGTACAGTCTTGTTGAGTGAAGGAAAGGAGTTGCTTTCTGCCAAAGGATAGGAGCTTGGATTCGTCAATGTTAATGACAAACGTTCCTAATCATTTTCCATCCACTTCCAGTTTTAATGCCTAATTCTAACTTATTATATATCTTATGTTTTGTTGTTTGTCTGTATAAACTGTTTTTTTAAAGAGTTGTTTTTTGCTTTTATTTTTGTGTCTTCTCCCCTTTATGCTTACTTTGAAGACTATAAATAGCAGTTTTTTTAAAGGCCCAACAATTAGAAAACACATATTTGAGTAAAATTAGGGCTGTAATAAAAGTGTACATATGTTGAATACCTGCTACACACTAAGCCCAGTAAGTGCTTTTATTCACTTTATCTCCAGTGATCCCTCACAACAGCCCACAAGAGCCTGAGTGACCTGCCCAAGGTCCCCGGTGGAGAATGACAGAGTAGAGATTTGTACCTGAGAGCCCAGCACAGTAGTTGTAGTCATAAACACATCTCAGAAATCTTATAAATCAATGACATTAAGCTTTTGCAGACATAACAGAACGTCTTTTTCTCTCGGTTTATGCAGCATTTTCTGTGAACATTTGGTATTTTCTCTATGTTCATATTTGTAGTGTGAATGAAGAAGAATCTTCATTCTTTACAAATGAAAGAAAATTATATCTAAGTCCCAGAAATGAATATGTCCCCATTTGATGAAGTTCAGGGTGGCAATATTTTCTGGAAGGTTTCTAATCAAGCTCAGATGGTTCACTGATTTTAGACCTTCTAACCAACCAAGGGAGGAGCTAAGCAGGAAATGTGGCAATGAGGTGGGGAGGATGACACAAGGGTTATCATTAACATTTTTATGGTAAAAGCTGCAAAAATGTTACTAAACTATGTCCATACATTAGAGGAGAAACGGGCAGATGACATTAGAGGAGAAACGGGCAGATGATTAAAACTTGACATTGTACCTCTTTTTTTAAAATAGGTTTTGGTTGATAAATTATATACGTTCATTTGCTAAAACCCCAAAGAAGCAAGATTAAGAAACTCATAACCCCACTCCAAGAGGAAAGCGTTGCTAACGTTTTACAATATTTACGTCCATAGTTTTATTTCTGCATACATACATTTTTCAAAATGAGTTATGCTACTACTACTACTAAGTCACTTCAGTCATGTCTGACTCTGTGCAACCCCATGGACTGCAGGCTTCTCCGTCCGTAGGATTCTCCAGGCAAGAACACTGGAGTGGGTTGCCATTGAGTTATGCTATATATATTTTTTCATAGTTTGTTATTTTTCTTTGAATATATTTCATTGTATCTCATTTTAATATATTTCAAAGACTTAAAAGCTGTGATTTTTACCCTTCTCTTCCTCCATCAGCCTTTAACGAAGCTTAGTTAGAAGCCCACTTTAATGATATTCTCAAAATGACAAAATTAGATTAGGAGAAGAGTAAGGAGTGGGTGTACAGGGAAGATTTTTGTCTGATAGAACAGTTGTGTATTATTGTTGTGGTATTTAGACTAATTTATACATAGAATCAAATTACAAGGAACTGTGTGTATACACACACATACACACAAATGAATACATGTGAAAATTTACATAAATGGGATAGAGGTTAGTCAACAGAATTGCACCAGCATCAATGATAATGAACTATAATTATAAGAACTCGCCACTGGGGGAAGCTGGTTCACAGGGTTCTATGTACTGCAACTTCCTATGATTCTATAATTATTTGAAAATTAAAACTTTTTTGTACATCCACTTTATAAAAGGCTAGATTAGATTTTAATTCAGAAACAAACTGATTATTAAAATGCAAGGTACAACATGGTAAAGTAGGAACTAGGAGACTTGTGTTTTGATCATGGATCTGCTGGTGGACCTCTGGTTAGTCTCTTAACTTCTGGGCTTCATTTTCTCTTCTGAAAAATAAGAAAATTGTGCTAGAAAATCCTGAGATCCCTTCAAGCTCTGGTATTCCTTAAGGTGTATAGATTTTTTGTAAATCTGTAAGTTTGCCAAATACAAAGTGAATGCCAATAGTATGGTAGAGGTTGTCCAGAGGTTAGGGCTTGTCTAACCTTGCAATAGGCAAGAAATCTCTTTCTGTCTCTCTGTTTGCCTAGCATTACATTAGACATTTGGTGATAGAACAGGATTCAGTCCCCAAAGGACCTCAAGAGGGAAATGGGTACAAAAGAAGTACCTATACACATATTCTAGATTACACAATAGAGTTTGTTTACCTACCAAAATGTGTGATGGGGCTAGTATTGCTGTAGGAATTCTGAAAGGGATCACTCTAGACTGCAGTATCTAAGGAAGAAGAGAAATTTCAGATGTACAGCTATTCTCGTTTTATCATTAACTGCATCTCAGACTGTGCTGCAAGGACCAGAGTGTATATCTCATACGTATTTTGCTATTACATTGAATTATATCCACTCATTTCTCTTTATTCTGTCTCTAAATTTAGACTTACTTTATAATTTGAGTTGGGTTAATAGATGGTAAATACATCTAGATTTACTTGATGTTTTCTGCTTTTCTCTTTTTTCCCTGTCTCCTTGACCCTTCTTTCCCCTCCAACCAACTCCAGCTGAAAAAAGGAAGGGTGGGCAGACTATGGATTCTAGCCTTCCTCTTCTAAGTGTATCTGATCCTTTCATTCCTCTTCAAGTACCTGATGCACCAGGTAGGTAAATAAAACTGAAGTTAATTTACATCACAGGGCCTCTTGAGAGTTCTGTTTTAAACACTGTGAGAACAACCTGCAGTCCAAGACCTAATAATAGGTACTGTTGTATATTTTTACTGTGTCTCAATAAAAGGGCCAAAATTCACTTGGAAGGCACTTATCCTTAGCAAAGACAGTAAATTCAGCTCAAATTATACCAAATTGTATTCCACATCATACCAATGTTAAGTTTCATATCCTCGACTGTGTTAATGGTGATGTAAAGGGCATGTGTATTGCAAACAACTTTTAGTCCAGTGTGATGTTAACAGTGTATGTGCGGGGGAACCTACAAGCACATGATGGAAGGAATAAAATCCTAATAGTATAGTATACTGATTGGATTATGAGTGACTTCCTGTTCCTGTTTTGTTCTAATGTGCTTTGATTTTTATAAGATAAAAATACATAATAAAATTTGATAGGGAATGAGTCAGGAGACCTAGGTTCCACTACTTTCCACTGTCTGAGCTTGACTTTTCATCATCAAGATAAGTAGTTCTCATCTCCCATACAATCTGCCGTGTACTGATTTTTAAGTAAGCAATCTGCAAAAGTAAGAAACGGTTAGCGTGGTCTGATTGAAACAGCTTTCAAAACAATGCTTGGATGCTTTCCAGTTGGGGTTCATGATGCCAAAGATTTCCCTTTGCTCCCCTCCTCATTCTCTTAGGGGAAGAGGCGCATGATGTGAGGGACAGAAGTTGCCCTTTCCTTCTTGATCAGTCCCTTTCAAAAAGCAAATAGATCCAGCCCCTTAGAAATAACTGGAGGTCATTTTGCTGTTGATAGTTTTTCTTTTTCCTCATTCTTACTCCTGTCGATTTCTTGAACTAAAAGAATCTGCTTGGTTTTTTCTTCTCTCTCAAAATGTCAGAGGGATTTATTTGATTGATTGCTTCATAATTGGAAGGGATTGTGATGTGGAAATCCTCTACTTACAAAACAGACCCACAGCTAGGGGTACCAAGACAGTTTTTATTTCTTTAGATAGTTTGTTGACCCTTCTAAGAAGAAGCAGAAATTTGCCTTAATCAGGTAGTATTGTGTATTGGCTGGACCTGGAGGTAGGTCAAAAATACTTAAAATAATTAAGGAATGACTCAGGGAGGGTAGTTAAAGAAATGAAAAGAAAGGTGTCAAATGGAGGTCCTTTTCTCTGTTGCATCTTTCAGGTATGCCTGGCAGGGCCTAGACAGGCCAGTTTCAAGCAGATACCCCTTCAGGTTCATGCCTTGTTCTTACCCAGATAGCCCATGAACTGCAGAAGCTGGAAGGGTGGCCTCTTGGCACAAGCCAGAGGATGAAAGCATAAATCATACATGTTACTCCTTTGAATTCTCAAATCACTGAGCAAAAAATCCAGGCTTCTTACCACACCCACAAGGCCCTAATGATTCTGGCCCTTGGCTGCCCCTCTGCCCTGAGCTCAGAGCATTCATCCCCTCATTTCTTCCTTCAGTAAGCTGACCTGATTCCCACCCCAGGGCCTTTGCACTTTCTGGTACTCTGCCTGGAAAGGTTTTCCTTCTTGTCAGTCGACATTTGGGTCTTGAGCTTAAATGCTGTCTTCTCAGTGAGGCCCAATGTGGTCCTGTGGGCACTGTCAGTCACGCTCCCTGGCTTTATTCTTCACAGCACCTATCGTGACATTGTCTGTTTTTGCTTCTTCATTGCCTCTTGTTTGCTTGTTCAGTTCCCACCAGAACATCAGGTCCTGAGGGAGGGACTTTGTCTGTCTTATTTGCCAATGTACTGCCAGTGTCGGGAATAGTGCTGGGCATAGCTGGCACTCACTGAGTATTTGCAGATCAGATGAATAAATTAAACAAAACCTGAGGCTGAAAGGCTTTTGGTGGTCCCATTACTCTCCATTTCTGTCCCCAAACACCGAACCCCAGACTCCTAGCTCCATAGCCTTCCATGTGTGACTCTGCCAACCCCGATCCAGGCCTGCTACCCACTGTTTGAGGAGATATAAACAGCCCACAGCCCACATGTCAGGAAGCTGCCAAACCCCTGGATGAAAGTAGTAGCTAAGCTCAGCAGATCCTCAGTTCCCTCTTTTCATGCTGCTGTCTGGAATTTGGGCTAAGGATGGCATGTGACCGTTGTGTCTGAATATTTCATTTACTTCAATGCCCAGCCTGTGGCACATTCAGCAGCGTTCAGTTATAGCTCTTTGTCCCCATATCCTTCCGCAGCATCTTGAAATACTGCAGTGAGGAAAGGGCTGAGAATTTAGGGTCTCTGGTCCCATGGCAGACTGCGGGTTTGTCTCCTGCCCCTCAAAGCAAGCAGTTGGTCACTCTCTCCACCCCATGGTGGACACTGGTCAGGTGTATTGGTTGGTTGGTTTTACATACGCGCTTTCCCCTCCCACACTCATCCTTCCTGGTGGTGAGAGTCATGGAACCTCAGTCTCCTAACAACTGTGTCTATGACTTGACATTTATTTTATGCTCTTTAAATGTTTACACATATAATATCCTTTGAGCCTACAGATAATACAAATGGGTGGGTGTGTCACGCAGTCTCTTGCCTTGTGAGTGAGGGAGGGAGGCCCTAATTCTGTGTGACTGAGCTCCCTGCTCTTTGTTGGCCCACAGCCCAAGGCAGCTAGTGGTCTCCTTTGCATCCATCCCAGGTCAATCAGGCCTTTGACTAGAGAGCTCACCTTAAGGTTTAGGGAAATACAGGAACGGATTTGAACATGTAAGAGCTTGGTTCTAGCCACTTAGTAGCTAGGTGGTTTTAGTCAAATCACTCCAACCCTGTTCCTGCCTGAAAAATTCCAGGGACAGAGGAGACTGGCAGGCTACTGTCCATGGGGTTGCAAAGAGTTAGACATGACTGAGCGACTAACATTTCACATGACATAATGCCTCATGGTTCATGCATATTGTAGCATATGTCAGAAATTCCTTTCTTCTTAAGGCTGAATAATATTCTATTGTGTTTTGCTCATCCATCCGTCAGTTGACACATGGTTTGCTTCTGTCTTTGGGCTGTTGTGAATAATGCTTCGGTGAACATGACTGTGCAAATGTCTCTTCAAAACTCAAGATTCTTTGGGGTATGTACCCGAAAATGGAATTTCTAGGACGTACGGTAAATCGGTTTTTAGTTTTCTGAGGAACTACCATACTGTTTCCCACAGTGACTATACATCTTTACATTTCTGCCAGCAGTGCTCAGAGTTTGAGGAAAGGATTTTTATAGCAACCCCTTCATACTGAGCTTTCGACATCAGTGTTCCACAAGACTAAGCAAGAACACATTAGTTGCCCCATGAGCACTACTTCCTAGAATTAATAACTTAAAAAAAAAATACTTCTTGGCTTACAGCCCTCTGTCTTCTTTCGACAAGCAGGCAAGAGAAGCTGCATTTCCTTAGTAGTTTATTGTTAAGATTGGCATTCTTCTCAGAGCTATTTGCTTGGCATCTTCCTCACTTCCTACTGCCATCTTGTGATATTAAAAGGTCCAAAGTAGATCAGAGTGCGTGTCTTTACTCTGGAAAGTTTTTCTTCCCACAGATTCAGTTCTCTAAAATGGACTTAGAATGCGTCATGGAGATTGACTTTTGATTCCAGCGTGCAGATGTCACAGTTTAGTGCCTGGTTTCTCAGTGATAGGAGCTGTTTAGAGTGGCTAAATTCTAAAAACAGAATCTCTTGTTACAAGACTTCAGGGCTCACACCCCAAGTCAACACGACATACAGTTTCCAAAGCCACACAGCTGGAGCAGCCATATCATCTTTTTTGATGAGGCTTGCATCTGGCTCTTCTGTGTCTTAAGTTCATTCTGCTTTATTCCTCATGCCTATTTCTCATTAGGGTTGGAATGGGCCCTGAGCAAGCCCTTAGTCTTATTAGTCTGTATAAATAGATATCTATCCTCATTTTTGAGATTTTAAGAGAGAAATTTTACAACTTGCAGTATTCCCTGGTCTCATGCCAGGAAGTGGTTCTGATTATCTATCCTTAGACTGGTTTATGAAGAATTTATTACCCTTTTTGTGATATATGTTTTCAATAACTAAACCTTGAGAGGAGAGGGATCTACATCTGAAATGGATGAATTCCTGCCCCCAGCTCCAGCAGTTGCCTTCTCCTCTCTTCTCCTAGTCCCTGACGCCATTTGACTTACTTTGAAGGAGAGGGGTGGTGCTCAGAGAAGACCCTTTCACTCCTTCCTTCATTTCTAAGTTCTAACAGTCCTCTCCTTCAAAAGCAGTCTTGGTCTCCACTGTCCAGGCTAACTAATTCTGCATCCATTTTTCTTTAGCAGTCTACCTTCTCAGTCTTTTAACTGTGATTTCAGTGCTTTTCCAAGGACTTAATCTGACTCATTTTTGAGAAGCCTAGAGACTTGGGAAAGAACTGATTATAGTACTGAGAATGTGATAGGAAAATACCACCAACGGGAAAATAAGAGAAGACAATTCATAAAATAAAGTATGAATTATCAGTAAGGAATATTTTTTTAAAGTTCACTATCATTTAATTGGTATATATAATATACCAATTATAAAGCAGTGAGGTGCTCAGCTTCTGCTGTCAGCTTGGTAAAGATGGAAATAACCCAGTGCCTCATGCTTAGTGAAGGGATCAGAAAATGGACACACTCTGATCCTGCTTGTGGGAACATCATTAGTACAGCTCTTGGGGTGGATAACGTGGTCTTTGAGATTTTACTTCCTTATTGACAGCAGTTCCTTTCTAATACATTATCTCCATGAAGACATGAGTATGCTTAAATATTCATTGAACAATCAGTTTATATAGGAAAAGAATGAAAGAGTATTTGTTTAAAACTCAACAGTGGAGCTTCCCTGGTGATCCAGTGGTTAAGACTGCCTTGCAATGCAAGAGACACTGGTTTGATCCCTGGTCAGGGAGAGCAACAAAACTTGTGAGCCCCAACTACTGAGCCTGTGCTCTAGAGCCGGGAGCCACAACTGCTGAGCCCACGTGTCCCAGAGCCTGTGCTCCGCAACAAGAGAAACTGCTGCAGTGAGAAGCCTGCACACTGCAACTAGAGTAGCCCTGGCTTGCCGCAACTAGAAAAAAAGCCTGTGCAGCAACGAAGACCCTGGGCAGCCAAAAATAAATATATCTTCCCAAAAAACACTTAACAGTGGCTATCTCTACAAGGGAAATTTGGGGTAGTTTAACTTTTATCCTGTAGCTTATTTATATTTCCCAAATTTTATACAGTAAACAGATATTATTTTTATACTAGGGTAAAAAAAAATTGCAATTTGTTCTTTTTTCAAATGAGAAGCAAGTTTAGATATTCCCCCCAGCCTCATTCCCTGTTCACCCGGCTGGGCATGTCTGAGCTGAGTTTGCAGGATGAACAGCTCTCTGCATTGCCCAAAACCTGCCACCTTGGGGCCACTCATTTTAGCTCCTGCCCATGTCACTGAGGAGTCCTCCGGGTGTCCTTCTCTGCCGTCAGTACCAGTTCAGAGCTCCAGTGTCATCATTCAGCTATCTGTCTTCTAAGCAACCAGTTCCTACTTTCTGGTTTTCCCCTCATATTGTATGATTGAACTTTTAGAGGTTGATAGCATCTTTAAGTTTATCTTCATTTTATCGGTGGGAAGACTTAGATCCAGAGAGAGACAGTGATTTGCCCAAAGTGCCACACAAACTTTGTGCAGAACCCAGGTCCCCTGGTTCTTTTTTTTTTACCTTTAATGTTATTCTTTTTAAAAAATCAATTTATTTGTTTTAATTAGAGGATAATTACTTTATTGTGATGGTTTTTGCCATACATTGACATGAATTGGCCACAGGCATATGTGTGTCCTCTCCACCTGAACCCCCCTCCCACCTCCCTCACCTGTTTTTCCTCTCTACATGCTGCCTCCACCTCCCACTTCACATTATTCAAGGAATTCTGCTTATTCTATTCTCATACCAAGGCATTTGAGAAAATTCTAGAATTTCACCCATTTTCACTACTGTAATCTCACACCTCTTTTATGTGCTAAGTATTTCAATTTATAAACACACACACACATTAATTTCTAATAAATATGCCCATTTAATCCTGACAACCTTTTAAAGTAGTTCTTAACCTGTATTTACAGGTGAGAAAACTGATGCTTAGAAAAATTAGGTAACTAATGTAAACTCAGGCCCTTTGGCTCTTTCATGTTGCTTATTTATTTGAGAGGATTTTGCAGACTCCAGCTGAAAATGTACAGTATTACAATCAGAGTAGATAAATAATAACCTCCTCAAATCCAGGAATTTTCTCCCCTTTCCCTCCAACACACATGTAGAATCTGAAGCCGGATCTGAAAATATCAGAGTCAGCCTAGGAACTGATATAAAACTGGATCATTTTCTTCTATCCATAATTGTCCACTGCTTTTCACATATACTGCAATAAGATGGAGTCATGGACTTTTGATTCTAACACAGAAGATATTGAAAACTCTTGTAAAATGTTTCTTGGGATGATTCGATCGTTGCAAAATGCAATTTATGAATTATTTCTTGGTTTCACTGGTCTGTCACTTTGTGTAATTGGGAAATAGAGTGTGAGCCTCTATGCATTTCAAGTATGAGCTGTCCCAGAATTTGGGTTTTGTTTTTGCTCCCAGGGAAGCCACTTCCCATTATTCAAGTTAAACTATAGAATTCTTTGTTAGATGGCAACAAGTCATACGGTGGTGTGGGGCTTGGTCATAAGGTTTTGAATCCTAAAGAATACTTCCCAGTTTCCTAGATTCACCACCCTCTCTACTCTTTCCTCTGTCATAATACACAGCCTCAGAGTGTTTTTATAAAAATGTGAGAGAGGCAATAATTTGTAAAATGAGGGATATCAAAACCAGACCTTGATACACTTAGGAGGCATCTAGGCTGTGGTTTAGAGGCTGTCAGCCTCCTGTAGCCTTTCTTTTAATTTCTCTTATAATTTCTCGTCAATTTCTCCATTTACAGTGACCAGAAATGACCGGTAACAGCTTAAAATTTATCTTCTAGGAGTCTGTACACTTTTATTTATGGCTGTGCTGCATCTTCACTGCTTTGTGCAGGCTTTTTCTCTAGTTGTGGCGAGTGGGCCCTACTCTCTGGTTGAAGTGTGTGGGCTTCTCGTGGCAGTTGCTTCTCTTGTCGCAGAGCATGGGCTGTAGGCGTGTAGGCTTCAGTAGTTGCAGCACGAGGCCTCAGTAGTTGCAGAACACAGGCTTAGCTGAAGCATGTGGGATCTTAGTTCCCTGATAGGGATTGAACCATGTCCCCCACATTAGTGGGCACATTCTTAACCATTGGACCACCAGGCAAATCCTGAGTCTGTGCACTTTAAAGCAGTTGAAGCCTTAGTTAAACCAGAAGGATGAATCTCTGTATGTAAAGATCTGGGTCCTAGTCCTAGTTAATTCTGTGACTTATTTGCTAGAAGATCTTAGGCAAGTGGCTTCACATTTCTGAAGCTGTTTCCTCATCTGCAAATGAGAAGGCTAATTGGATAAGATCTGAAGTTCTTTCCAGTGTTAACATATCTTTTATAACTTAACCATTGTTCATGAGACCATGTCTGTGAAAACCCCTTCTCTGGTAATGAAGCTAGGCAGACCCTTTGTGCAGCATGGGGAGGAAAGTTTGAAGTCAAGTCCAGCCTCTGTCATGTCCCATCTGTGACTTGGACAGGTCACACATTCTCGAGGTCTCTGATGTCCATTCTCAACTGCATGGATATTCCCAAACTCCAGGGGGTTTTGTGAATAATGAATGAGAATGTTTGGCATTGAACTCTGCAAATGCAGGCGACAACCTTTGTTACAATAGCACTGAGTAAGGGACTGCCCACTCTCAGCAAGAGTGCTGGTAGTGAAAGAAGCTGTTTCTGCACAGGCTGTGGCCTGGACTCTCACTCCGTGTTTTGTGCCTAGTTTTAACTCTGATCCCTGCTTCTCCTTCCCTAGTTCCCATATTTGAATATTCTTAAGTAGCAGTGACCATACAGGTTATCTATGTGAGCAGCCTGTTACTTTGAGGTTTGGTCAATAAAGCCTTCTTAAACATGGCCATTTAACCCACCCCCACCCCATTATATATCACCATAAACACACATATGCACGCATGCACACACATATTCTTTTACCCTCTCATGTTTTTTGCTAATGGCTAATAAAAAATTAGATTCTTGTTGAAGGACCTGCCTTTCTGCCATCGATCCTCTGTCCTCCCCACCTCTCCAATGAAGCCAAAAGGCAGAGATGTGACAGAGGACGAGAGGGAACCGGGAACTGGGGATCAGAAATTAAGAATCTACCTTCCCTGCCTTCAAGGGCTGTAAGAGAAGTGAAAGCAGAGTGTTCCAGAAAGTTGCTACTGTGACAGAGAGTGTGGGGAAAGGCTTAGAGATGATGTCTGAGTGACTAATACGAAAAGGTTGGGGGGTAGCTGTCTGCATTTTACAGGTAAGGAGATCCGTTTCAGGAACAGCCCCAGAGTCACACCCACTCACTGGACAGGCCAAGACAAACAGGCCTCCGGTGAAAGACAAGCAAGACATGTGGGCTCTTTCCCTTTTGTCCAGGACTTCATAAGATTGCAAATGTCTGAGTGCTAGAAGTGAAAAAAGCAGATCATCACTTTTTTTTTTTTTTAACGTGAAAGGTCCTTGTTAGGGGGGAATAAAACCAAAGCCAGTGCTCAGAATAATGAAAAATTAGATTTGGGGGGAAAACCATCTTACTTTTGCCAGTATGCAGAAAATTGCCCAAGAAACTTTAAACATCTTTTCTCACCATGTCATCTGTAGTTCAAGAGTAATGCTGATGTTATTATGTTCGTGTACTTGGTTAGAACCCTGAGTTTCATCCTCTGCTGCTCAGAGGCTGCTTTCTTCTTTCCTTCCTTCCTTCAATATAAATTAGGTATCAATGAGAAATGTCGCTTACTGGTATTTAATTCCAATATATCCGCATATTATACTTTCTAAAAATGGTAAATTGGTTTCACCTATAAAAATGGCTTTTTCTGCAGTGTTAATTGTACCAAAGCAAGTTATCTTGCCTAGACACTAAAATCCATTATTTTGTTTCACCTGTGCAGTTACAGATCATCTCAATTACAGGTCACCTAAAATCTGGCTTCTGTCCCTCAGTGAATATCTGTTTCATCTTTGCTTATCTCTATTCCTAATAGCCTAGAAGAATACAGATTAAGATATTATATACACACAGTTGTCACTGCTTTTTCTTAGATGTCTTAGTTTTATTTTAATGGCACTTTATTTCTGAGGTAGAAAAGACATTGTTGACAGGCCTTTACTTAGGCAAGTAATAGAATTTGTGTGGTCTCACTCAGTCTCTGTAAGTTAAAGGAAGTATGAGCTCTTAATTCCTTTCTTTCTCTAAGAGTCTGTGATTCATTATTTTGTGTCAAGTTAATGCTCTACTTTTAAAAGGTAGAGAGTTGTTGAAAGAATTGTCTATAAAGACTTGTCTTGGAAGGAAACAGTGTGCATGTTATCACACATTAAGTTATCAGGTGTGACAAATCTGGTGGCTTCTAATGTCCTTTTGTTCTTTAGCCAAAAGACATCAGAAGTAATCCACCTGCAGGCTTAAGTGAATTTTATAAGATTTGACAGTTTAATAATGAGTACTGGGAGTGTCACAAGCTGTAAGTTGGCGGACAGTAAATGATTGTTGAAGTTAAACCTAGGTGTGGTTTCATTGCTTCTCTTGGTGAGCTATAAACCATTTCTAAGTGCAAGTTCAAAAAAAGGGGAGAGATTCAAAACTAAGCTCAGAAGGAGATACAAACACACAAAAACTCATATGTGTATGTTTATGGCAGCTTTAGTAGTAATAGTTGTTAGTCGCTCAGTCGTGTCTGACTCTTTATGACCCCACAGACTGTAGCCCGCCAGGCTCCTCTGTCCATGGGATTCTCCAGGCAAGAATACTGGAGTGGATTGCCATTCCCTTCTCCAGGGGATCTTCCTGACCCAGGGATCAAATCCGAGTCTCCTGCACTGAAGGCAGATTCTTTACTGTTTGAGCTATAGGGATCCCTATGGCAGCTTTATTTTTAATAACTAAAAGCTGGAAATAACCGAAAGTCCATCAGCTGATGAATGAATCAACAAAATGAAGTGCATTCATACAGTGACACTCAGCAGTAAAACAAACAGCTGATATGTACCACAACATGGAGGAATCTCAATTGCATCATGCTAAATGAAGGACATCAGAAAAGAAGCAAAGCTACAAGGACGGAATGCAGATCAGTTGTTGCCAGGGCCTGGGGCTCAGAGGAAGGCATTGACCAGAGAGGGGCACACAGGTCCTTTTGGGGTGATGGAAACCTTCTGCTTCATTATTTCAGTGGTGCTTGTGTGTACGTTTGTCAAAATTCATCAAATTGTACTCTTAAAATTGGTAACTTGTATTCTTATTCAGTGTAAATTATACTGCAAATTTAAAAACAAACACATTTAAGGCAGCATCTTGAATGCCTTACAAAGTGACTAGTTCATTTGGGGAAATAATCATTTTTAAACTTTGAGAGCATGGTTTTAACAAGATACTAGCAGTTATTTGTTTTTATGCTGAACCTGTATAAAATTTTGATCCCTCAAATGTTTGCATAGGATATGGTAAATGATTGGCTTACTTGAATATCTCATTGCATTTTTGCTTTGTCTTTACTTCTCTGCCCAACCTAGAAAAACTAATTGAGGGACTCAAATCTCCTGACACTTCTCTTCTGCTCCCTGACCTCTTGCCTATGACAGATCCTTTTGGTAGCACTTCTGATGCTGTAATTGGTAAAGTCATTCTCTTTGTGTCTTCTGTTGTGCATGAGATGTGTGTCTGTTTCAAGAATGGCAACCCACTGGTTAACAGTTCCCTACTGAATAACCCTGCAGAGGAGTAGAAATGCTAAAAAGCCTCCTGGTGTTGAAGCATTGCCTTCTGCTGAACCAGAAGCCAGGGTTAGTTGATTTCCCTTGTTATCACTCCAAAGGAGTGTTTTCTCTGCCTCCCCGCAGCAGAAGGGAGTGCTATTATTTATGCCTTTCTTGAAACACTGAGATTTCTAGAGTGAATTTCTTATGAATGAAGGGGAATGTGGGAAAATTGACATTTCATTGCAAAAGCTTTGTGAAAGAAGTTGGTTTTGAGGTGGTCTTTGCCTGTAGCAGATTCTTCTTTAGAAGGCCTCCATATGTGCCAAGTGTCAATAACTGAGAAAACATTTGCCCCATGGTGAAGCACCAGGAGTAGAATCTTGATCTGGTGGCTTGATCTGCTTTCTTTTACATTTTCTTGTGCTCCAACCACAAGGCAGGCAAAACCCATAAAATATCTGGAGTCCCTGTACTATGGGGCACGAAGTCCCAGAACTCAGAAATGCCATGACCCTTCAGAGAGATGCGCCTCCAGCTGGGGGATGTCGCATGGTAAAGAGTACCTCCAGCTACATCATGGCATGGGACTCAGGATGGACCAGTTGCCTTTGCAAGACACAGAACGTGTTTGCCCTAAGTTTATCCCTTAAGAAAAGCACAATTCCCGGAAGACATTAACGTGCCTTCAGCCTATGTCTTCTGACATGTAAGAGGTCTGCTGGGGTGGCTCCCGTTCTGCATTTATTTATGAAAACTGAGAATCACCAAAATTAGACACAATGGTTAACCACAGTAGTGCCTGCTTGGTCAGGGTAGCCCAGACACTCAAATCAAGAAAAAGAAAGAATCTTAACATGCTTTCCATCTTGCCCGAGATGGGCATTTTAGAGAATTGCAGAAGAAAGCCTTTGCAGAATCATCCCAAGAACCTTCTGATTCCCTTTTCCTCACCCTTTCCTCTCCTCTCTTAATGCTCTGTCACAAAAGAAAAAGCTGATGTTGCTGTTGAGAGTCTGATACCAGGACTGGAGCCCCCGGTGCCTCAGCGCCTCCCATCTCAGACGGAATCTGTGACCTCGAACCGCACAGGTCAGTCAGGAGTCTCTACAGCTGCAGGGACTGGTCAGTGCCAGCAGCGCTGAGTCAGATGTTCTGCTTGCAGCCAGTGGTCCTGGGCTTATTTATTTCTCAGCCTGGTTAGCTCCTCCCACAATGATGCTCTGCATCATTATAGCTCCAGCTTCTAGATGTTGAGGGATGTGTTTCCTTGATAAAGAGTGGAGCACTTTTTGAGGCCGTGTTCTCTATAGAGTGATTCCTGAGCTTTCTTTGGTTTCAGTCTTAAGAATTTTTTCACTGCTTCAGGTTCTCTCTAGTTTCTTAATGAAAGAACTGTGCTGTAAGGATACCCTTAACTCCTCCAGGGTACTGAGCAGTCTTTCTCTCAACAGTATCTGTCATGTCCATGGGAACTCATGCTATGTATGTTAACATTCTGTTCCCAGCCCAGAGCTTTGATCATATCTAGATGATTTGTTATTAAATTTTAGGCAAAATTGAAATCTTCCCTAGTTTTGTCATTGCTTTTAACCCAATTTCAAAGTTCACTCTTAGTAGAATTCCTTAACTACAGTTCCTTAAATAGAGATTTGCTAACCTTCATTTTGTCGAGTCCGTAATTACCTTGATAAAAGTGTCCACTATGCCAACTTGGAATAGAAACAATTAGAAGTCTGGGAAATATGAGAATAAACTCAACCAGGTTAAAAAAGAATTAAGATAGGAGACAATATAGTTCTTTTTCTTGTGCTTACTTGGCTGTTTTCTCCTAGAAAACTTTTGCAGAAAACAATTCATATGTTGAAATACTTGGAACTCTGAATTTTATCTTTCCTCTGTTCCTTAACTAAAACAAAGTCATGTGCTCAGAGGACCAATTCAAATTTAAAGAGTACTAATAAGAGACAAGATAATTCTGTTTTGAATGGGCATCGGGTTGAGTTCTAGAAGGTGCTGTCTAATCATGTCATATTCTGCTAATAAGAAGCCAGGGATAACCCACTTCTTGTCAGCTTGGATACCTCATCCTGTAATAAATGTTTTCAATGAAATTTTAGGGAAGATTTAAGTGAAACTCTAGCTGCGGAGTCCTTTTTCCCAAACAGCATTTGCTGAGAACTGAGTTGCCAAAGTTTTATTGGCATCCAAACCATTTACTTGCTTAACCAGTAACCTCCAAGCAAAAAATTCTTCCATATTTATATATTACTGTTAAGAGTTTAGAAATACATGTTTCTGTAGATGAAAATCCAGAGTGCTTAACGTGTTTCTTTTGGTTTTCTTCCTCCCGCCTTGGCTCATATGTATAATATAAATGCAATAACTCAAAAGCTAAGACCTAACCTGTGATATTGTTGTGTGTGCCATTTAATGCCGTCACTGACCTGGGATGCTGTTAATCTGGACTCAGATTCTCTCACCGGGGAAGATTCCCTGATTGATTGCTCTCTGCTTTCTAACCCCACTACTGACCTTCTGGAAGAGTTTGCCCCCATAGCCATCTCTGCTCCGGCCCATAAAGGTAAACACTTTCCTCTTCTCGAGCCCACATGTATCCTTAGAGGAGAAGAGAATTTCCCTTAACAAAAGTCTTTGCTAGTGAAGTTTTCTAACCACCTCCTTGAGTGGAAAACTCGAGTTTGTACTTTTAGCCCCTGTGTTAAAGTTCCTTTCACTAAGAATATTTAATCAGGCTGGGATGGCAGATTGTGGAGGTGTGGCTTTCTCACAGTCACCTCTAATGCAGATATCCCATGCTTTCTCTTAAAGACACAGCTACATGCCTTTGTAGTCAGCTCAGGGAGATCACTGACTGTCCACGAACTGGCTCTGATTAGATACTGGGTGGCCTTAGAACCTAAAACTGTTTCATTAATCAGATTTTAAGTTTTTTGGTAGTGATTACTATAATAAAGAAAAAAGCACTGTTCCTCAAAAGTGAGTCCTCAAAGATTGAACTCAGAAAAGGTTTGAATTTTAGTTAACCTTGGAGTCATGATTAATTACTATATTTCTCTTTCTAGTCTACTAGTTTTATTTCTTTGTCTTGTGTTAATACTGGTTTGAACTTCTGCTGGACAGAAAAATAGCTTGAATTGAGTTCTGTTCATTGAGTGGTTTGTGAGAGTGGCAGACACAGAACATGGGCATCCAGTAAACTTTCTGGGCTCAGACAGTGAAAGTGGTTTTCTAGAAGGAGCAAATACATATAAAAGGAATAGCTGTTAAGTCCTTTCTGAGGGAAATGTAGGAAGGAAGCCTCCCTGATATGACTGAAAAATAGTTAGCCTTTAGTTTGCAATGGTAATAGCTGAGTTTTTGTTTTTATCCTTGATAGCATTAAAATGACTGTGTTTTTATAGAATGTGTAGTGACAAGTTTCCTATTTAGCCAATTATGTCTGACAGGAGTGTGTCAGCTGTGATGCATAATTACAGAGAAGCATCACTTGCAAAACTGGTGCTCAGCTAGCACTTGCTTGTAGAATGGAGAAGAATTTCTAGCAAACTTCTGCCTTAAATCTCTGTTTTCCCAATCACAGGGCAGTGTGGCCTTTCAGAAGTATGTTGTTTTGTTTTGTCTGTGTATGGTAGGCTATGGTCCATAGGATCGCAAAGAGTCAGACATAACTGAAGTGACTTAGCACTAGCTCGTACAGTGGTTACTTCTTAAAGGGCAACTAATTATCTCCCTGCTACCTCTGGTTTTGAGTTTTTCTAGCGTTGTTAGTCCAGCCTCTGTTAGCTCAATGAAGAAGGTAAATGACTTAACTCCCATGCCTTTATGAATTACTGATGTTGAAGAGATCTCTCACAATAACTATATTTAATGACCATATAAAGGTAGGGAGAACTCTTCCTGTAACCCTTCTCCCTTCTCATTTATAAAAGTCTTAACACGGCTAGCTCTAAAGCATTTTTTTTCTATTTCCTCAAGTTTTCCAGCTTTACTACTTTTATTTCAATGCAGGAGAATAAGCATTTTCATCTTTAAAAGCAACAGTGACTGTGCAGTTGCTCTGATGTGTTCTCTCATTTGCTGATCTCTGCCTCTGTTGTTTCTGCTTGTGTACTTGCGTTCTGTATTAAGCTGCGGAAGATAGTAATCTCATCTCAGGTTTTGATGTCCCTGAGGGCTCGGACAAGGTGGCAGAAGATGAGTTTGACCCTATTCCTGTATTGATAACCAAAAACCCACAAGGTAAGAAAGAGAGGCTGGGGAAAAGAAAAGAGCTTGATACCAGCTCTCTTCAAAATAGTAATGTACCTAATGTAGAAAGTGGGGGGAAGCATTAACATTTAATGAAAGAAATTGGGGGTAATAACAATCATTGTGGGCTGGACCAGTATAGATAGATGGAAGTACACATAAAGATACTAGTATAGGTATCTTAAAGCATGACTGTGGTATTTATTTAGAGAGAAGGAAAGTATTTAATAGTTTGACTAAAAGCTGGTTTTTACAAAGTATCAAGCTAAAAATAGTGATCTTCAGTAAATGGAAACCTGAAGATCTATATCAAAAAATGAACTGAACATTTTTTATCATAATTAGAACAATCTGTGATAAATACTCTTTCCAAAGAGATTAATAATGGTGCTTTGACACCATTTTGCATCTTTTAGACATTTGTGGAGTATCCTTTTTTTCCTCTTTGTTATTTGAACATGCCATAAAGCACTGAATTGCCATAAGACCATCTATGTATTCTTAAAGCATGTTTTTATTGCAGTAGTCTTAATAACTGCTTCCTCCCCAAATCAAAAAGTACTGATTTTACTTTATCAGGGAAGTGAGTTGATATTATCTGGAAATTATGTACAGCCAGCAGTTCTCAGGCAAAATAATACTCATTTGAAAATAGCATGCTCTTTGCAAGATCTCCTGCCTACAGTGTGGTGTGCACACAGTGCCCGAACTTTTGGTGGGAGGTGGTGGACAACTAATTTATATGTTTAAGAATTAACATGTAAGAGTTTTCAAAATGTAAATTGTTGCTTCTCCAGGATTTTTTTGTTTTGATTTGTTTTTTTTTTCCTTTGCTTTATTCTGCACATCTAAACCTTAACCCTCTGTGTTTTGTACTGAATTCCTATCTCTCCACTTCCAGGTGGGCACTCTAGAAACAGCAGTGGGAGCTCTGAGTCCAGTCTTCCCAACCTAGCCAGGTCTTTGCTGCTGGTGGATCAGCTCATAGACCTGTAGCCGTGACCCAGTAGCAGATGCAGTTCTGTAACCTTCATACCGTAATATACATTTTCATTACGGAGTTATAAGAAAATGATTTTTTTTTTAATCTGCAAATAAGGGGCCCTCTAGCCCTGATCTTCTATCCCTTGCCTTCTCCCATAGAAATGATAAGGAAAGAAAATCACTTTGGCCCTCCAGATACTCGTTGGCCAGTTCCTCCCTGTTAGTTTGCTGTGTTTTCTCATTACCCGTCTTCAATAGCATTATCTTACATCAAGCGCTAGATGCCATGAGCTTCACCTCCGCTGGAGTCGACTCCACCACAAGCTTAACTGTAACTGAAACTAGTGAATTGACACCTTTGTCTCATTCTTGCTAGGAATGGCCTCCCAAATCGATCCTCCCAACCCCATCTCCTCTGGCCAGATGCTGATGAATGTGTTTCTCTGTTTTTGCTTTTCTATCCTGCTGCATTATCCTGAGGACATGGCTTCTTCAGTTGGTCTTGACTCTAGGCAGTAACCTAGAGATGGGTGTGTGGTTTAAGAGAGGGTAAAACTGACTGATGGTTTATGTCCGGAAAGAGAAATTGAGCCCAGCTCTAGCCAACCAACTCTGACCTTGTTTGATCATAGACTTAGCCAAGAGATTTTACACCCCATGCAACCTGCCCAGCATCCTTCCAGCATTCTGGCTTCCATTGAACCGTGATTTCTCAGATCTGGAGACGTGACCGCAAGTACTTGAGATCCTTGGATAAAATGTGTACATTATATAAATTCCAAGTATTGCCATTCCTTTTAGTGTTTAACTATCCCAAGCCGGGATCTCAGAATTAGACCAAAACAAGACAATATGGTAATATGATACCTTTTATTAGAAGACTTTTCACTGGGGGGTGGATGAGGGAAGGGAAGGAATTGTAGCAGAAACAGATGTATTTTTCTTGTGATTTTTATTTTGAATCAAATATTGTAAATTGTGTATAAATGAAGACACTGAATAGTTCTGTTTCCACTTGGCGTTTCAAGTCCGATATCAGGTGTCTGTACAGGGTTTTGATCTCTTTCCCTTGTATAACTAACTACACGGCAGCCCTACAGTGTAACATATGGAATCATTTTGAATAGACTTGTGTGTTGCTATAAGCTTTCAGCAGGTCCTCTGTCTTTGTAGAATAAGCATGTTGTTTATTTTCAGATAATCAGAAATAAGTATGCAGACACACCAGGCACAATTTGACTCTGGCTACTTACCTTTCTTTCTCTGATGTTTGAACTGAAGGATACAGCCAGTGAAATATGTTCAGTTGGTTTTCCTTGGCTTCTTAGATTAAAAAACAAAGCAGTTTCTCACTAGCCTTAGAATATTGTTCATAAAATAAATAAAGGCCCCTGCACTGATGTGACAACATGCCTCATGGTCACCCTCTGTACATGTCCTTCCTCACTAAAGTATATTTTTTTCCTTACATGCAAAGCAGTTATATCAAATCATCCTTTGATAAGAGGTGGGCACAGAGAGCCCCATTTGGTTCTCTTCCTAGAGTGCCATTTCCACGGTCAAAAGGGAACCTCTTAGCTGATCAGATTGTACCAATAAAATTCCAGGTCCATTTGCTTGTTTCCCTGTCTAGTACTCTTGTTTCTGCTTCCTCATGTTTGCACTTTAAGGGGAAAAAAGAAAGCTGAACAGCAACAACAGCCTGCAACACACTGTACTTTAGAGGTCAAGCTTTGACCCCAGAGGTCAAGCTTCAAAAGCCTTTGAAAGGCAGCAGAGGAAAAGTCAGAACTTTTCAGTTTTCCTTCTGACTTTAAGTACATCCGTGCCAGCTGAAACTAGATGCATGACGTACAGGCCTCTGTTAGGATAATGAATCATTCCCAGAATTGAGGGAGGTACAACCTTCCTACTGAGAGTTAAAAAAGATATGCTTGAAAAGCTCTCCTTGACTGGACAGTGAAAATGGGACTTGGTTTGCCCTTTTATGGACAGGATTATTACTGAAGATCAAAATGGTGTACTTTTTCCCAGACATAGAAAGAATATGTAAACTAATGAAGGAGATAGTTTATTTTTAAATAAGAATAATGTTTTATGCCTGTGTTTTCCAATCTGATTTTTTTCCATACATACATGTTAGAAATACAGTGAAATATCTAGCTTCCTAATGTAATTGAAGCCATGAAGAGTACAGTTTAGAAATTAGCTGTCTCTCAATTGTCCTTTTCATGTATTACCCATAATTACATTGAGATATATTATCTAGTCATCTGGCTCAGTAAAGCTTAATAGAGAATGTTAATAAAAATGAACAGACTAGAAACCAGAGAGACTGGGTGGAGGAAGGAAGCCTGAGGGGGATAATGACATGAAATTATCTTGAGTTTGTTCTTTAGGAGTAAGTCTTCAAAGGATAGAACTATTTTTCTGTTAAAGAAAACATGTGAGTGACTCAATAAATGGGGCCTCCTTTCGTTTATAGCACCATCCCTGAGCTAAAAGGGTTTATTTGAGATGAGCATAGTATGCTAATAATTGATAGAATTTTGAAACTGTAGACTGAGCTACAAGAGGGACCTTAGAGATTATTCTAGTTCATCCACTTCATTTCATAGATGTGGGTGGTGGGAGAAGAGATCCGGGCAGGAGAGGCCCCCTGGGAGCTCCTCCTGACCTTTGCCAGTCCCTGGCCAAGTGGCCTTCAGCAGGAGCTTCACTTCTTAGAACTGCTCCTTACCACAGTGATGACTTTGAACCAGATGGTTTTTAAGATTATAGAATTCTAGGGTTCTCAGTGTTTATTTTGATGCTTTAGGAGGACTATGAAGGATTTAGATAATCCTGATGTCCTTCAGTTATCTTCCGTAGCTCTTACTATTACTATAGTAGTATTTATATTTTAGAGAATTACAATAGGCTTTCGCTAACCTGGGTTGCTTCTTGGTTACCTGAAGAGACCCCTAAGTCATCAGAGAATGTTGGACAGATTTTCCTTTTTTTAATATTACACACATGCATCTACCTATTCCAACAGCGTCAGATTTCAATTATTGTAAACTGTGTAATCAAGGATCTGCTATTTTAAAATGGGCAAGTACTGTAAGCATATATTCCAACTGTGCAAAATAGTAACTAAACCAGAAAATATCACAAATTGGATTTTTCTTTTCCCCTTTACAGCATTCAGATAACTAGATCACCAAATTCAAGTCCCAGTGAAAACACAGGCCTCAGAGGAGATAAGGTTTAAATGGACACTTGTGAATATGATTATAGTTAGTGATTTCTTTAGCAGACATATCAAAATTGTGACATCTAATTGAGTGTTCCCTTCAAAGGCATCTAGTTTTACTTGGGAAAATAATACTTATTTTAATGATGCTGCCACCATTTATGTTAAAAGTATAAGAAAATCAGTTGTATTATTATCTAATTAGTATCTCTTTCAGCATCTGAACCTATGCTCTTACCCTTTTTTCACCAGTCTTGGTTCTAAGTAACATTTGATGTTTCCAAAAAAGCAAAACCACTCCCCTACACTGAAGAGTGGTTACAATGGAAGATAGTCAGAAGAATAATCCACTGAAAATTCCCAGAGAAGACCTTATAATGGACTGTGACAACAATCAGTCTTAATTTCTTTAATATTCTGAATAAAGGAACTTGTGTGATTTTGCCGGTCTTTAGTATGGCTTAGAAAATTGAAAAATACGGGTTTTATAATACCTCTGAAAGAGATTGTCAGTTTGTTTAATGTCATTGGATACCGGACTTGCCTCTTCCCAAGTGAGAATTACGGAATTTGGATTGCTAATAATTATAGGGGAACAAACCCAGAAAAGAACTTGTTTTTCTCAAGATGAACTATTGAGTGTTGTTTCTGATCTTTTTGGGGAGCTCCCCTGACAAATGATTCAAACCAACACAGCTTTCTCCCCAGGTCGGGAACAGTTCTGCCTTCAGCAGTGCTGGGGGAAGGAGGGGACTTTTGGGGTTGACCTCAGCCCAGCGGTATGGAAGCCTATGAAGTCAGCTGACAAGATACACCCTGTAGATAACTTGGGCCAAAACGAAGTCTCCCATGCTGATGTTTAGCTGTAGTTCCAGGAGTCTAACTTTCTCAGTCTGTAAGATTCAGAATTCTGTAGCCATGCACTTAAAGTTTGGAGATAAAATGACAGGATTGCCCCCAAAGTATTGAATTCAGCTAGTCAGAGGCTGCCGGATAAAGAAATTGTTAGATGGATATTTAACATGGTACCTTTACTGAAACACTCCAGATATTACAAAGCTATCTTTTACTCCTCTCAAGAGACTGTAGTTTTACCAACACAAAGTTAGCCTTTTCGTTTTCCCCACTAGTAATGCTCCTGGAGCTGGATGTGCTTAGATTTCTTGAGTCAGAATGAATCCCAGATGGCCTCCATTTCAAGGAACTGTAACATGATACTATTTTGTTTCTCTTGGGTTTCCTTTCATGATGATCAGGGAGAGAGGTTCTGGGTCAGAGCTGATCTATGCAGAATTATGAAGTGGTGGTGTTGCTAGAATGGAAGGTGTCTCCTTGGTTCCCACTCTGATGTAGTGGCCTCAGTTCACTGTTTCCCTGGGAGTCTCTTCTGCCCTGTTGCACACCCCCCTCATCAAGTATATGTGTATTTACCATAGACCTTTTTCCTGTCCTCCCCAAGAAGACAAAGCAAACAGAGGTACATGAAGCTATCTTATACAGTAAAAAATGTGAAATTTGAACATTGCTACGCAAGTATTGTATAAAAAAAAAAGTCTGTAAACAAATTTCTTATGTAAACATACAGAAAAATAAAGACTTTTATCTGTTCAACGGGGAGCATGATGTTCAGAGCTATAAATAACCTACAATAGCTGCTCTTTTCTTGATCTGAAAAGCCACTTTTACAGAAAGGATTTAAACACATTGTTGAGTGACAATAAGCACCTGTGCACGAGTGCTGTGCAAACACATCTGAGAGACGTGCCGAGGACGTTTTAATGAGTCCTGCCTACCCTGGCTTCACCTGTGGTCATGGAGATGAAAACCCCTGTGAGCCTGCATTTGATACGACCAGACGTGGAGTTGTTAAAGGGAGCACACATTTGCAGCTGCCCTCCTTGAATTTAATCATTGATGTACCCAGGCCAATTTAATTAAACATTTTGTCTTGGCAACAGCAGTTTTATGCCCAAGGAGAAATCTCTCTCATTTAATTGCCCCATTGGCTTGAGAGACAGCATCGCTAGCCAGTGTTAGCTCCCAGGCATGGGTTTTAGTGCAACGCCACAGCATATGGTAGAACCAAATGCTTGATCTTATTGTCTAAGCAAAAGGTCATGGAAATTATGCATTTGAAGCACATCTCCTGATTCCCTGATTCAACTCTGAAAGAGTGTGGATTTCATTTGGTGCTGCATTTCTGAAGTTCTTGGGAAGGGATGTATTTTGCTTTCTATTTGCTAATTAACTGAGAAGGTTTTCCAATACTCCCAAGTCTTAATTTCCAGTTTGGGGCAAGAAGTATGTCTCTGATGCTTCTTCTAATTGTTATTTCACTTTATAGTATGGGAGAAAGTGAAATTCTGGTCACCTATGATATATGGCACTCAGGAAGATCCAGCCTGAAATTTCAGTCTTCAGATTTCGATTTTTCTTTTTTAAGGGAACATTGGCCTTCACTGTGTCCATCAGATAAAATTTCCAGGGGTAACCTATTCTAAGTCATTCAGCACTTTGAGTTGCTTGGGAAATTAAGGGGGGATTGGTGACAGTCTTTGCAAAATCATCAGATACTTGTGAGTATGTCTTTCCTTCAAAGCATATAAGCTCTTTACTGAAATTGATGTAGTTTGGAGCCTCAAAATAGACTAAAATGGAGTTATCCCTAGTGGAAGCGTTGGAACAGTGTGCTTGACCTTACCTCTCACATAGTCCCTACATCAAAGCAAGAAAAAGAAGTGTGTTTTGACTTCTTGCTTAATTTAATGTGCTAAACCAAAAAAGAGAGAGAGAGACATGACTTAATTTGAGAGAATTAGAACAAAATTTCCTCACCTTAAACTTCATGATAAGGAAGATCCTTATGCTTGATAAGGGAGACCCTGACTCTGTGAGGTCAGGTCCTGGGGTTTAGCCCAGCCACCCCGCCCCATCACCCCACACCCCAAGAACAACTGGCTAGCTTTTTGAGTTTTATGATCACAGGATGTCTGCTATGCATAGCCATTGGTTCGAAAAGGAAATGGGCCAAGACACTGAGGTTAAGTTAGTGTAAATCTTTCATCGCTCACAGGCAGACGGCTTCCAACATGTTTTTCCAACAGTACAAGGCTATCTTCACATATAAGGACTATTCACCCTGAAAACATATGTTTTCCCTTCCTACAATAATACATTCATATTAAGGGGAAAAAAAAATGAAACCCTCTAACCGCCAACAAGATTTAATGTCTGTCTTCTGTTTACAGTTATTTAGAATTCCTCCTTCTCTTGACTGCTTTGTTTCTTGGGCTGCCACTACCAAAATTCCCTGCGGGGATGTGGATGTCTGCGCACCCTATACCCACCGCTTGTCTCTGGTCTCCAGAATGCCGGGCTTGGAGAGTTGCAAAGGGCAGTTGCTCTGAGCCTTGGTCATACTGCACCTCCTCTAAAAAGAATGGAAAGGTTAACAGATTGGGCCTTTTCAGGAGAATCCTTTAAATGTACTTTTCCAATCCTATAGAGCAGATTTATGCTCAGAGATCAAATAGGTCTGGTCTTGTTTTGAAGAACTGGATACTAGTTCTCCCGTCAAACTTAATGTTATAGTATTTTTGTGACTATGTACATTTTTAAAAAGTTGTTGCAAACTTTAGGTATGATTTTCCTATTATTCACTATGAAAGTCATAGGAATATGCTTGGAGTTGGCAGATTTACAGTCGACCAAGAACTCGCTTTTTAACATAAATAGTTTATATAGGCTAGGAATGCCCTTCCAGCCTCTCCAACTCTGGATATGGGCACCCCTACTTGGTACCTTCCAGCTCTCAAAATGTCATCTAATTCTGCAGGCATCCAAGACGCCCACGTTCTATAGGTAACTGCTTTTTGGAGGTCTGTGCTTACAGTTGGAGAAGGCGATGGCACCCCACTCCAGTACTGTTGCCCGGAAAATCCCATGGACAGAGGAGCCTGGTGGGCTGCAGTCCATGGGGTGGCTAAGAGTCAGACACGACTGAGCGACTTCCCTTTCACTTTGCACTTTCATGCATTGGAGAAGGAAATGGCAACCCACTCCAGTGTTCTTGCCTGGAGAATCCCAGGAACGGGGGAGCCTGGTGGGCTGCCGTCTATGGGGTTGCACAGAGTCGGACACGACTGAAGCAACTTGGCAGTGCTTACAATTTGATTTGACTGCATTCCATTAAAATTTCCCCCAAACACTAGCTCCAGTCAAATTAGTGCTCATTTTCATTGTTGGTCCATATGGTGGCCAGAGTTGATCATTGGCTTGACTAAATGTGTCAGTTCTTTCCTAAGAGATATGTTGCTCTCCCACAGAACTGCATCAGCACTTAGGGTTGTTTTCGGAGATGAGAAGCCATGCCTTAGTTTTGAGAACTAAAAACTTCGTACAACTGATACTATGTTAGAAAGTGGTTCAAGGAGTTTGGAAGGGGTGGTTCCTACCACTTTGCTTAGCAGATCTAAATTTGGAAAACTTCCCTGCCCTACTGCATTTTGAATTTCCTCCCAGATACCATCATCTGGGGATCACTGTGACAGATCTAATATCAGTATGCTTGCTTGAGAGGTCAGAGTTATGTCCCTCCACATATATTTCAAGGGAGAAGGTATTCCATTTATTTCCTGTTCCCTGACTAACGCTTGCCTATCAGCGTGTAGGTGCACATATTAAAGTTACAGTGCAAGGAAACATTTATCCTCTTCAAAAACTATTCAGAAAGTCTTTTGGCACCAGTACAGAGTTTAACTTAAAGAGTTTCTAAATTGGAATTTACCAAATACATTCACAGTTTTAAAAAGAGAAGGGGTGGGGGGGGGCACTTTTGTTTCCAAAAACAATACTTAAGGTCAGAACTGTTTAAAAAGAAGCACTAAAATAAAAAATAAGCACTGCTTAAAAAAATTACAGGATTCAGAGAAACATAGTATTTTTGTACAATATCTCCTAAAATGTTCAGATCGCTCTCTACATCACTTTACAATGTAATGTCTCTAACTCGTTTCCCAATAAATTGATTTTGATGCCGCTTCTGCTGTGTTCTGTGTGCTTAATTCAAGCAGAAACTTTAGCAGGGGAAAACTGTTAGCAGATGTTTCTACTAGCTAATGGTTTGCATAGAAGGGGAGAGGGTAATGTGGGGAGAGGATGATTGAATTACTTCTGTACAGAGGTTCTGAATCATCTATAGAATCCAAATCATGGTACCTGTAATTTCTTCCCCTGGTGGGTTGGGAAACCCATGATGACATGATACCTCTGCCCCCAATCACCCTTTTCTCTGGATTCTTCTTGCTTAGTTACATATGCCTTTTTCCTGCCCTCTTGCTAACATGTGCCCAATGACATACTTCTAACCTGCTAATATTTTTGGAAGGTAAGCTCTCTTGCATTCTGATAATTGTCTGTTTGATCTTGAAAGCCAGAGCACCCTGAGGCACCTCTACCTAGATAGAAATCGATTAGCATATTAGCATTTGCAAATACTTCTGTAATTACCTGTGCATTTTCCTCCTTTTGCTTAAAGAAGCTTATGACGGATACATTTAAGCAGAGGAGATCTTTGCTAACTTGGAAGACTGAAAACAAAATTCCAGGGCAACTCCAGCTGAAGGTGATCTGTTAAATGTGATATTGATTATGTCTCCCTTTTGAAAAGTGCCTTCAGCATTCATATTTGGGGCACTCTTATACTCTTTGAGTAGTGTTTATGATGTCAATCATCAAGTAATTGTGTATTTATCAAGCAGCCATGTTCTGCTGCTTTTTTTGGAGGGGGGAGGTGCAGTTTTCAGTCACAGGCGGTGGGGAGCAGGTGACCACACATCAGATCTGAACTGAGTTTGTCCCCAGACAGTATCTCTGCATCAGCCAGAACTGTCACGGTAGATGTGGAGATGAGGGACTGGGTTTTTCATTCCATCCAGAGCCAGTCAGGTAGAGCAGGTGTCAGTGCCTGGCCCCACGCGTGCAGGAGCATTGCATAGTTAACGCTGAATGTCTGTGTGCCTAACACCTTCATCTCCTTTCCTCCACATTGTTCCTCGTGTTCCGAAATGTGAGACCTTGATTGGTTGTGTTCCAATTTGTGTGCCGTTTCCTTGCCTGACTTTTCTTGTTCTGTTTTTCCTTTTTCCATTTTCAACATCCATTATTTGGTCCCACAATGTTCCTGCCGCGGGTTGACCATTGAGTGTTCCAAAGAGCGTTGAATGGACCAGTGCATTAATTCTGCATTTTGTGCTTTTCTAGGTCTCCAGAGAGAGCCCATTTCCTCTCCTGTAATAACTGTAGAGCACTTTAAAGAATCGACGGGTGTTAAAGGCCTTCCCCTATACCCGGACCCCTCCCGGGTACCTGGCACGAAAACTCAGAACACTTTGGAATCTGACTACTTGGCCCGAGATGGCCCTTCCAGCAACAGCTCGTTCCACAGCAGCGAAGAGGAGGGGACCGACCTCGAGGGGGACATGCTGGACTGCAGTGGCTCTCGCCCTCTGCTTTTGGAGTCAGAAGAAGAGGATGAGAGCTGCAAGCCTCCGCAGGGGAAGCTAGGAGGAGCTACTCCCTTCACTCAGCCGGAGGTCACTCCTGCGCAGGCCAAGGCCTCGCAAGGTGGGAGGAAGAACCAATTCGGAGCCCTCATTCAGCCAATTGCAGATGGACTCGGTGAGCCAGATGTGTTCGCCACTGCCCCCTTCCGGAGCTCAAGGATTCCCGCTGATGACATTTTTGCCAAAGCCCCCTTTGTCTCCAAGGGCAACGTGGCCCCTTCCCAGCCAGAGGAGACGGATGTGTTCTTGAGAGCTCCCTTTACCAAGAAGAAAGGCATGGAGGAGTCAACAGTTGCCCAGAGCCCCGCCCAGGAGCAGCCCGGTCTCCTCAGTCAGACCGATGACATCCCTCTGCTCCCGGGCCTCGATCGAGCCGTGTACCCGTCTGCCCGAGCTCAGTATTCCATGGCTGGCTTTGCCCAGCCGTCTAACCTCCCCTCCCATCCTGTACAAGCAGCAGACCATCTTGACAGCATCTCTTCCAGGGGCTCCTCCCTGGAATCTGGGGCCCATCCTAATGACAGAAACAAAGGACCTCAGCCCCAGAAAGAAGCTGTCTCAGGCCCTGTGGCAGGCAAACCATTCCGCCCCCAGTCTTTATCCAAATATTCCCGTCACTATAGCCCGGAAGATGAGCCGAATCCAGAAGCCCAGCCCATCGCTGCCTACAAAATTGTTTCGCAAACCAATAAGCAGTCGATAGCTGGCTCCGTTTCCATCACATCCCTTGCCTCCAGGACTACGGAGCTGCCAGCTGCTGATCCTTTTGCTTTAGCACCCTTTCCTTCGAAATCAGGCAAACAAAAACCTTAGGAACCATGCCTGAGCCTCAGGCCTCTGTCTCTACCCTACCCTCAATACCCACCACATCACTCCCAGCTGAGCCTTCCTGAGAAGATTATATCAACTATTCTCTTTCAGTTCCATGAGTCAGAGCAGAACTTCTTGAGTCAACAAACTCAGTCGAGGTGATACTTAGTTGAAACTCCTTTAAGTTATGCTCATTGCTTTTGTTTATATTGATTTCTGGACTTTCGGTGAGCGTGTCCATCTTCACCTCCACCCAGAATTCTGCTTTCTCTTGTGTGCCTAGAAACTGTTTTAATCTCAAACTACTTGTCAGTAAATCCAGAAATAACTTCCCAAAGGGGCCATGCTATTGCTACTTTGATTCCTGTAGTTCCTGTTCTGAGTCATGTCTAATGAGGAATTAAGATGAGTTCCTCCCAGACTTGGTTTCATACTCTTGAAAAGGGTACATTTCAGGAAGGAAGCACAAGATAAAAATTCTGCTCATCAAAAGGAAGTGTGATCCCGGAGATACTAATCATTCCTCTAAAACCAGCAACTCTTAGAAAGCTTCTCTGGATCTGAGTCTGTGTAGGCCACCCTGGTCCTCATGCATGAGTGTCAGTGGGTGTGTAACGTGTGTTAGATCCTTTCCTTTGCAGAAATGCAAACAGATGAGATTTCTGTGCTGGTGTCTGCTAATGTGGAGCTTTCTCCCACGTGCACACTTTAAAAATTCATGTGAGTGCACAGCTGTGTGTGTACATGTCTGTTTGCACAGGAAACATTCTTCCTTTAGGTAAATCCTGTCCCACCTTGCGTACAATCACTCATTTGCTGGTATTTGTTCTCCTAACCTAACTTCCTTGAACCCTGTTTTTATTGCCTTCTTTTCTCATGGCAAAATTTAATTTATTGGAATGAGTAGGAAAATCCTTCTGGAATGGAATTTTCTAAGTAGATTGTTTTTTCCTTTAGAATTTGCTATTAACAAATTTCATTTACAAAGTCTTGAAAAATTATCCTTATACAGTTTCCCCTGAGAACAATAGAAAAGAACCCTTTGTTACAGTTACAACCACTGGGTTTGGGGTCTAAGTAATTTTAAAAAGTAATCAAGTAATTTTAAAAATCTTAGGTCTGAGCACTCCATGCTGTCATTACAAAATTAATTGATCATGAGACTAGGCTACAAACTAGATTTGCTTTTTGTTTTTCCACATCCTTGTCACCTTCGTCTGCCCCTTGAGGAAGTAGAAACCTGAGACGTAAATGAGTTTGGGAGAATGGAAAAGAGCTGAACCAGTCAGCCACAAGAACCTTTCCATTCTTTGTCCCCTCGGATGGTGAAGCAGGTCAGACAGGTGCTTGACTTAAGTTTTTGAGATGTCTTCTATTTCTGGAAAGCTCTAAGTTATTCTTGACTGTTCTCATGCCCTTTATTATTATTAGTGCCTTAAGTTGAAACTTACATCTCAGTGGGAAGATTTCTGCTAAAGAATTTCATGTTTCAACTTGAAAGTTCCCTGTGACTCCTAGTAAACGTTCATGATTTCTTTATTAGCTGGAGAAGTTAGAAGAGTTGCTCACCAACCAAGAGTAATGACTTAAGAATTATGGGAAATTCATCCGAGAATCAAGCCTGAATGCCAGACTCAATTGACATTGACTAAATGTCGTATTTTTAAATTTGAAATTCTGGGAACTTGACAGTAAAATATAAACAGATACTTCTCAAGACTTTTTCTAGTTTAGTCTCCACCTATTTCAGCTGTCCAAGTTAAAAGGTAAATAATTGGCAGTGGATCAGGGCTCCTAGCAGTGGTTTTTCCAACTGAGGCTTCAGCAGTGCTGGCCCTTTACTTTTGAGGATGCTAAATGTTCACTGGGCTTTTCTCCCAATGATCATTTCTGAATTTTCTGTGTAACAGTGGACGTTGAATTATCTTTCTAATTGACTGATTTTGGCTAACGAGTATGAAAATTTGCACCCCAAATTCTTACCTTGGTCATTATCAGTGCACAAGCCTGCATGAGCAGGAGTGAAAGTTCAGTTCAGTCGCTTAGTTGTGTCCGACTCTGTGACCCCATGGACTGCAGCATGCCAGGCCTCCCTGGCCATCACCAACTCCCAGAGTTTACTCAAACTCATGTCTGTTGAGTCAGTGATGACATCCAACCATCTCATCCTCTGTCATCCCCTTCTCCCACCTTCAATCTTTCCCAGCATCAGGGTCTTTTCAAATGAGGCAGCTCTTCACATCAGATGGCCAAAGTTTTGGAGTTTCAGCTTCTACAGCAGTCCTTCCAATGAATGTTCAGGACTGATTTCCTTTAGGATGGACTGGTTAGCTGTCAAAGGGATTCTCAAGAGTCTTCTCCAGCACCACATTCAAAAGTATCAATTCTTTGGTGCTCAGCTTTCTTTATAGTCCAACTCTCACATCCATACATGACTACTGGAAAAACCATAGCTTTGACTAGATGGACCTTTGTTGGGAAAGCAATGTCTCTGCTTTTTAATATGCTATCTAGGTTGGTCATAGCTTTTCTTCCAAGGAGCAAGCGTCTTTTAATTTCATGGCTGCAGTCACCATCTGCAGTGATTTTGGAGCCCAAAAAAATAAAGTCTCTCACTGTTTCCATTGTTTTTTCATCTATTTGCCATGAAGTGATGGAGCCAAATGACATGATCTTAGTTTTCTGACTGTTGAATTTTAAGCCATCTTTTTCACTCTTCTCTTTCATCAAGAGGCTCTTTAATTCTTCTTTGCTTTCTCCATAAGTGTGGTGTCATCTGCATATCTGAGGTGATTGATATTTCTCCCAGCAATCTTGATTCCAGCTTGTGCTTCATCCAGTCCAGCATTTCTCATGATGTACTCTGAATATAAGTTAAATAAGCAGGGTGACAATATACAGCCTTAACGTACTCCTTTCCCGATTTGGAACCAGTCTATTGTTGCATGTCCAGCTCTAACTGTTGCTTCTTGGCCTGCATACAGATTTCTCAGGAGGCAGGTCAGATTGTCTGGTATTCTCATCTCTTTCAGAAGTTTCCACAGTTGATTGTGATCCACACAGTCAAAGGCTTTGGCATAGTCAATAAAGCAGAAATAGATGTTTTTCCGGAACTCTCTCACTTTTTCAATGATCCAATGGATGTTGGCAATTTGATCTCTGGTTACTCTGCCTTTTCTAAATCCAGCTTGAACATCTGGAATTTCACAGTTCACTTATTGTTGAAGCCTGGCTTGGAGAATTTTGAACATTACTTTGCTAGCATGTGAGATGAGTGCCATTGTGGGGTAGTTTGAGCATTCTTTGGCATTGCCTTTCTTTGGGATTGGAATGAAAATTGACCTTTTCCAGTCCTGTGGCCTCTGCTGAATTGTCCAAGTTTGTTGGCATACTGAGTATAGCACTTTAACGGCACCATCTTTTAGGATTTGAAATAGCTTAACTGAAATTCCATCACCTCCACTAGATTTGTTCAGAGTGATGCTTCCTAAGTTCTACTTTGACTTCATATTCCAGGATGTCTGACTCTAGGTGAGTGATCACACCATCATGATTATCTGGGTCGTGAAGATCTTTTTTGTGTAGTTCTTCTGTGTATTCTTGTCACCTCTTCTTAATATCTTCTGTTAGGTCCATACCATTTCTGTCCTTTATTGAGCCCATCTTTGCATGAAATGTTCCCTTGGTATCTCTAATTTTCTTAAAGAGATCTCTAGTCTTTCCCATTCTATTGTTTTCCTCTATTTCTTTGCATTGATCACTGAGGAAGGCTTTCTTACCTCTCCTTGCTATTCTTTGGAACTCTGCATTCAAATGGGTATATCTTTCCTTGTCTTCTTTGCCTTTGGCTTCTCTTCTTTTCTCAGCTATTTGTAAGGCCTCCTCAGATGACTATTTTGCCTTTTTGCATTTCTTTTTCTTGGGGATGGTCTTGATCACCGCCTCCTGTACAATGTCATGAACCTCCATCCATAGTTCTTCAGGCACTCTTTCAGATCTAATCCCTTGAATCTATTTCTCATTTCCACTGTATAATCGTAAGGGATTTTATTTAGGTCATACCCGAATGGTCTAGTGGTTTTTCCTACTTTCTTCAATTTAAGTCCAAATTTGGCAATAAGGAGTTCATCTGAGCCACAGTCAGCTCTGGGTCTTGTTTTTGCTGATTGTATAGAGCTTCTCCATCTTTGGCTGCAAAGAATATAATCTATCTGATTTCAGTATTGACTGTCTGGTGATGTCCATGTATAGAGTCTTCTCTTGTGTTGTTGAAAGAGGGCGTTTGCTATGACCAGTGCGTTCTCTTGGCAAAACTCTATTAGCCTTTGCCCTGCTTCATTCTGTAGTCCAAGGCCAAATTTCCCTGTTACTCCAGGTATTTCTTGACTTCCTACTTTTGCATTCCAATCCCCTATAATGAAAAGGACATCTTTTTTGGGTTTTAGTTCTAGAAGATCTTGTAGTTCTTCATAGAACCATTCAACTTCAGCTTCTTCAGCATTACTAGTCGGGGCATAGACTTGGATTACCATGATATTGAATGGTTTGCCTTGGAAACGAACAGAGATCATTCTGTCATTTTTGAGATTGTGTCCAAGTACTGCATTTTGGACTCTTTTGTTGACTCTGATGGCTATTTCGTTTCTTCTAAGGGATTCTTGCCTTGAGTAGTAGATATAATGGTCATCTGAGTTAAATTCACCCATTCCAGTCCA
This sequence comes from Bos mutus, assembly GCF_027580195.1. NCBI lineage: Eukaryota > Metazoa > Chordata > Mammalia > Artiodactyla > Bovidae > Bos > Bos mutus. The sequence goes on from NC_091627.1 coordinate 38,952,526, forward strand.
TTTTAGTTTGCTGATTCATAAAATGTCGACGTTCACTCTTGCCATCTCCTGTTTGACTGCTTCCAATTTGCCTTGATTCATGGACCTAACATTCCAGGTTCCTATGCAGTATTGCTCTTTACAGCATCAGACTTTACTTTCATCACCAGTCACATCCACAACTGAATGTTGTTTTTACTTTGGCTCCACCTTTTCATACTTTCTGGAGTTATTTCTCCACTCATCTGCAGTAGTATATTGGGCACCTACCAACCTGGGGAGTTCATCTTTCAGCGTCCTTTTTGCCTTTTCATACTGTTCAGAAGTGAAAAAGATGGGAATATTCAAGTAAGGTTCATCCTAGAAACTCTTAAAGTAGAAGGTCATTCTAATTCACCCTTTGAAACTACTCAGGATTACCTTTGTAACAGCCCTGTGAAATTACTTTTCTTTGGTTTTTTGATCAATCCCTCCTGATCATTTTTGTTCTCAAGATGAAATCAATAAAATGGTGATCTTATTACATAATTGAATTATTTGTCAAGCTGAGCTTGTAACCCTTTTTTATTTTATTCTTGCTAGAGACCTATGCTGGGTGGAGACTTTGTAAATACCTTTTTTGAACAAGGAATATAGACACACATAAATTACTGTTGTCTCCTTAATGATGCATGAACATTTTTGGATTATTGGATTACATTAATTATTAGCGAATAACTAGTGGATTCTGTGCTGATCATCTTTGGATCATATAGGTTAAATGCATCATGTAGAGATAAAGTGTTCTTGGGACTTCCCTGGTGGTCTTGTGGTTGAGTCTCTGCTCCCAATGCACGTGGGTACAGGTTGCATCCCTGGATGGAGAGCTAAGCTCCTTCATGCCACGCAGTGCAGGAAAAAAAAATAATAAAATTTTAAAAATAAAGATAAAAGATTTTTGTAGAGGCCATCCTGAAATCTGGGAAATTTAGCTTTAAGAAATCAGGAGTGCTCAGAGTGCTTTGAATTAAATAGCAAATGCATGTTTCCAACAACTACAGCAAGCTAACATTAAAGAGAAAAAGAAAACATATAGTGAACAAAATGCTGCACTCCTTGTTTAGTTTGTTTTCTGTTTTATATGCATTACACATATGAAACAGAATGCAGGAACCTGTGACCTTTCATTTCAGTGGAGTGCAATGAGCCACAATATATTTAGACATAAAACATTGACCTACAGCATACACTGATGAACTCTTAAAGAATCCACGTTAATCGACTAACACACAGTATTGAATTAATGAAGTTATCTTACGTGTGGTGAAAAATGTTTAGCATATCTATTTCTTAGGCCCACTCTTGGGTGTGTGCTTAGTCACTCAGTCGTGTCTGACTCTTTGCGACTCCTGACTGGAGCCCACCAGGCTCTTCTGTCCATGAGATTCTCCAGGCAAGAATACTAGAGTGGGTTGCCATTTCTTTTTCCAGGGGATATTCCCGACCCAGGGATTGAACCCACGTCTCTTCCATCTCCTTCATTACAGGCGAATTCTTTACTGGCTGAGCCACCAGGCTTACACCGAGAGCCCTTTAGCTTCAAATCCTTATTAGATTGGAAAATGGAAAATGAACAAAATTTGATGCTACAGCAGGTGCTGGACAGGATTCAGTGATATCTTGGCCACAAATTCTTTTTCATTTTGGGCTCATTGTTGAGTTGAAAATTTCATATGTGTGGACTGGTGTGTACGTATTTACACCCCCATATTAGGTCTGCGTGTAGCCAGGCGACCAAGATTTCTTTTTGAACTTTTAAGAAAAATACCAATATCTTATTGACCCATTATTTAGTAAGTTTTAGAATACATGTACATCAATGTTTTCAACTATTTGGTGGACATTTCACTGACATAAAGTAACAGATTTCAGTTTCTTTAAGATAGGTGTAATCACCAGAGTGATCTGGCAATAGAAATTCACTCATGCTATATTTGTTTCCATAATGAAAAGTTGGCAAAACGTAGGTTACATAATATGTATGCATTGTATCAAATAGAAAATTCAGAGAAGAGTGAGATCTAACTCACTCTAGCGGGAAGGATACTACTTAAGTTGGGGCCCCTGGGATCCCTTTAATAAGGAAAATGTTATTCTCTGCTGTGTCTTTGAATTTGAAATTGGAGAACACAGGCCAGTCAGCTTTGGAATGGCTGCAGGTCACACAGATGCAGTTTTATATGAAACCAGATTGTTCTGATGCAAGGTACATAGGAGAGTCACTAAAAAGACCTTCTAAGGAGATAGGAGCACCTTCTAGATGCCCACAGCCATTCCTGAGTTCTGACCCTCCAATCTTGCCTTCTGGAGTAAACATGAAGATTTTAAATAGAATCATGTAATTTAAATTCTTAGCCTTTCCAAATGACTGTCAACTATCTGTTTGTTGATTGATTGGTTTTAACCAGCAGAACACTTGCAAACTTGTGAAGTTCACTTAACGGAAAATTTCAAAATGCTTGAAAATAAAAAGTAGTATCTAGTTGGGGATTGTTTTTGTGTTCTTTCACTGTAAGATAAATTTGCTAGGTTGTTGAAAACAACTTGGCTGCTCCCCCTTGTTGTGGGAATTCACACTGACGGTGTCTCAGTTGCCAGGATGCCTCCTGCTGTCTGACTTACAGTCCTGCTAGCCTCATTTGCACCTTGACCTTCATTAAGAATCAGGCCTAAGTGTAATGCCTAAGATCCCATCCTTAAACTGACAGACCTGGTCTTTTCTGGTTTTTCTCTATTGCTGCAAGTCTATGTGGCTTACCTTGCTTGCTCATTTCCTCATTTGACATTCCCCTATTATAACCATACCAATAAGTGGGGAATGAAAGAGAAGACTGAAGGATCATGTTGATTTTTACTTACCTTCCTTTTTACTCTAAACAGTTTCTTCTTAAATTTCAGCCTAGCCTGTGATAATATCACACTGGAATAATTCTAAATAAAAATGAAATGGTTCACCTTCCCCATATCTTATGGATTAGAAGGAAGGTTGGCAGAAGCCCAGCCTTACTCTTCAGAGACACAACTCAAAAGCCCCGTGCTCTCCTAGGACACAGGGGCAGGTTTATGCATGAAGGGACTCTAGAACAACTTGTAAAAGGTAATTTGTAATTCCATAAGAAATTTAGTCTGAGCTACTTCTCAGCAATCTCAATATGAGTGACAGTATCTTGAGTTTATAATAGCAATGTTTTGTTCTTGAAATCAAGTCAATGTTATCTACATTGCATTATAAGAGAACCATATATACATGTTAGAGGGATCTGTGTGATTCCTTTTGGTAAGGAATTGCAGAAATATTTTTTTCCCCAATATCAGTTAAAGTGAGACTTTGGGGGCGAGAGAAGACAATATCACCTTTCGTTTCTGAAATGGCAAATCAGTTATACTCTGAGTCAACCAAAGACTCCTACTTGAGGAGTGTGCGTGAAGTGTGTGCATGTGTGTATCCTCGTGCTTTCTGCCATGGTGTTAAAGACCTCCTGATGAAGGCATCCAAAGAATAGCAAGAGGTGACAGTAGATGTTTGAAATGAGTAAATTCAGTGCTGTTTACCTACAACTTTGTGATCTAGAACTGGAATTGTTCTAGATGAAGGGGAGAGAAAGCAGCCGCTGCTTTAGACTCATTTCCACAGTAAGCATGCTTTTTTCATCCACAAGGATGAAACTCAATAGCGTTTGACCTAAACACCTCGTTCATGTGTGGTATTGGGAGGGCAGTAGTGACTAGAACACTACGAGGCCTGTAAGATGTTACTTTGAAATTCAGAGGGAACATTTAACGTCATTTGTTAGGAGACAGAAACGGAATACAGGCCAAGGACCATGCTCATTCCAGGAAGAAGAGGTGAACTCCCTTTACTGACTATATTTTGAGTTGACTGAATGAGGAGGTCAGTTCAACTGTGAGAATATTGAGGTCATCAGACCTCAGAAAACAGTATGTGCATGCAATCTCAAGGACTATGAACATGGGAAAGGGAAAGAGACATTTATAGAGTCAATCTTAACAGTTTTTGCAATACCTCTTTTTTGCAGACTCTTGGATTTATGTTATTGCACCCTTCGTGTGGTCTATCTTATGTATCTGCTAGTTTTTAAGGATAATTGTTTGAGATGTAAACTTCTGTACACTTTATTAAAATGGACCTAATTAAAATAAATGATTTACACTTTGCATTATTCCTTAAGTCAAATCTTCCTAGGACTGAAGGGCTCCATATGTGTCTTTCACTTAGTACCAAGCTTTATTCTACATTTTTAAGTTTCAAAGAACAGCTTTTGGTTGGTTGGTTGGTGAATTGGTTTCCAATGCTGGCAGTTATTTCCTGAGACCCACTTTTCATCTGGATGTTTGTGGAGACATAAATGAAATAAGATAATGGAGCCTAAGGACTGAGCTGGGAAAATCACAGAGCTCCCTAATATGTAAACTTTCCTGTGAACTTCTAAAATGTGTTACCTGAATGTGACCTGCATCAACATGCAGCTTTCAAAAAAAAAAAAAAATCTCTAAAAAGAGACCATAAGAAACTAGAAAGAGAAATCTTGGGTGGAAATGGATTATACCTAAGAAATTTAAAATTCATGCTGTGAGGAAAACCTGCCTCCTGTTTCCTTTCCAAATCTGAGAAAATAACAGAGCTTTGATGAGCCTGACACCCACTGGACTGAGTTCACAGGTATGGTGTTCAAGGAAAATTCAGGGAGCCAAAGAACTCTGGTATAAGATGCATGAGTAAAACAAGAGTTCGCCTACTTTTTCTGAAGATTTATTTTAAGATCTGATTCATTTATCTTTAAATATACCTAATTCCACAATGTGAAGTTCTTATGGTTTTTTCGTATTTCAAGTTAACCAAAAGCACAGTCTTCCTTACCTGTGACTCAGAGTGCTCTGGGGGAAACCCTTTCAGATGCAATACTCCCACTGAGATGCAGGAGTCAGAGCTTTCTGCAGAAGTGGATGGAGTTTACCTGTGGTGAGTCATCTCTGCCTTAATGGGAGCCAGAGCCAGAGTTAAAAGCTCCAGTTCCCACAGGGTGATCTCTGATTGCATTCATTCACCCTTTAATGACTCACTTTTGCCAGCCCCGAGATGGGTTGGTGAGAGACCAGCCAGGAAGGAAGTGCCCTTATATTGTGCCCTAATCAAGATCCAAGGGGGAGGAGCCAGAGTAAGATCCGGGGGAAAGCCATGAGCTGATGGTTTAGACCTGTTTCTCTGGATTTGAAGGCAAAGATCTTTCCCCTTATGTTTCCTTGTACTGAATTATGTCACCTTTCATGGAAGGAAACCAAGTACTTCTTCATAGCCCAGAGACCCAAAAGGACTCCAAATATTTTCTTCAGAAGGCAGCCCAGTTTTCTAGGGCTGAAATTTGGGGCCAATACCATCGCTGCGTGTGGAATTCTTAAAGTCAGGTATTGTGAAATTAGTAGTTTTATACAAGGACCAGATCTCCCATACCACATCCTGTTTTTGAGCAGTACTTATTGACCCCAAGCACATATTTTATTTTTCACTCTAATGAAAGCTTTCATTATCTGGGAGGAACTGATCACAATTTTCTCTTAACCAAAATTAAATATAAACTGTCAGCCTTTTTTCAGTTTATAGTGAATATCATTCAGTTTAAGTAAAATTCAAAGCAGCTAAAACTACACATAAATTGATGAAAGCATGAAATCATGGCAATTTAAATCGAAATTTTGATTTGGGAAGTTGGAATTTACTAGATATAGTGGCCGCAGGAGAACTCAGTAGCAGAATCTATTGGCAAAATTTGAAATGAACCAAAAATTGACTAATAAATTTCCATTGTAAAATGCTTATAGAAAAGACCAGATCCCAATGAACAGAATTACAATAAAATGGAAATTCAGTGCATAGGAAATTGATCCAAGAATTGAGTTGACTTAATGGAGTTGCTTTATAGAATTTCTTGATGAAAATTCATCAATATTAGCCCAATTAAAATATCTTTATTCAAAAACATTGGATAAGGGCCTTCCATGGTGGTTCAGTGGTTAAGAATCCACCTGCCAATGCAGGGGACACAGTTTTGATCCCTGGTCCAGGAGAATTCCACATGCCACGGAGCAACTAAACCCATGGGCCACAACTATTGAGCCTATGCTCTAGAGCCTGTGAGCCGCAACTTCTGAGCCCACGTGCCACAGCTACTGAAGCCCATGCGCCTAGAGACCATGCTCTGCAACAAGAGAAGTCACTGAAATGAGAAGCATGTGCACCGCAGCTTGAGAGTAGCCCCTGCTAGAGGCAACGAGAAAGCCTGTGCAGCAGCAAAGACCTAGCGTAACCATAAATAAATCTTTTAAAAACAAAAAGCATTCGATGAAACCACTACAGAGGTTCAAAATGTCCTGGGCCTACGTAGGGGCTATCAAAGCGAAGTTGTCCAGATAGTCATTAGCTGTATGAGTCAGGAGAGAAGTCTAGACTCCTGACAGTGAGTGGTAGTGGTATTTGAATGCCTAGATATAGATGAGATCAATGAAGGAGAATGTAGAGTAAGGAGAAGAGCACTTCTAACATCCTTTGGGAATATCTACATTTAAAGCATAAATGGAAAAAAAAAAATTCCATGAGAGAAACCGGGCCACAAATATAGGCAGAAAAACAGAAGGTGACACCAAGGTTATAGGAGGAAAACATTTCAAGGATAAGCAGAGGTGTTAAATGCCAGAGAGACGTAATGACAAAAATGCTTGTTGGATTTGTCCAGTAGGAGGCAATTGATCCTGGCAAGAGCAATTCTTGTAAAGTGGTGGGGACTGATTGCAGTGGGTTAAGAGTTCCAGAAAAATAAAAAACCCAATCAAACAATGGGCCAAAGAACTAAACAGACATTTCTCCAAAGAAGACATACAGATGGCTAACAAACACATGAAAAGATGCTCAACATCACTCATTATCAGAGAAATGCAAATCAAAACCACAATGAGGTACCATTTCACACCAGTCAGAATGGCTGTGATCCAAAAGTCTATAAGCAATAAATGCTGGAGAGGATGTGGAGAAAAGGGAACCCTCTTACACTGTTGGTGGGAATGCAAACTAGTACAGCCACTATGGAGAATCGTGTGGAGATTCCTTAAAAAACTGGAAATAGAACTGCCTTATGACCCAGCAATCCCACTGCTGGGCATACACACTGAGGAAACCAGAAGGGAAAGAGACACGTGTACCCCAATGTTCATCGCAGCACTGTTTATAATAGCCAGGACGTGGAAGCAACCTAGATGTCCATCAGCAGATGAATGGATAAGAAAGCTGTGGTACATATACACAATGGAGTATTACTCAGCCATTAAAAAGAATACATTTGAATCAGTTCTAATAAGGTGGATGAAACTGGAGCCTATTATACAGAGTGAAGTAAGCCAGAAAGAAAAACACCAATACAGTATACTAACGCATATATATGGAATTTAGAAAGATGGTAACGACAACCCTGTATGTGAGACAGCAAAAGAGGCACAGATGTATAGAGCAGTCTTTTGGACTCTGTGGGAGAGGAAGGGGAGGGGATGATTTGGGAGAATGGCATTAAAACATGTATAATATCATATAAGAAACGAATCGCCAGTCCAGGTTTGATGCAGGATACAGGAAGCTTGGGGCTGGTACACTGGGATGACCCAGAGGGATGGTATGGGGAGGGAGGTTGGGGGGTGGTTCAGGATGGGGAACACGTGTACACCCATGGCAGATGCATGCTGATGTATGGCAAAACCAATATAGTATTGTAAAGTAAAAAGGAAAAAAAAAAGTAAGCACGGTGTAAAGAACAAAAGATACATTTTAAAGAATGGGGGGTTTCATTTTATATAAGGACCTTCAATGATCCACAATTGAAGGACACAGTACAGCTGTATTACTCCTTCCCCCATAAAACATACCTGATCCCCAGTCTTTTTTTATAATTTTTTTCTTAAAAGACCTATCTCTCTTAATAGCTTTCTCCATATCTTGTTATATCTAACTTGCATTCCAATATCATTGATATGGATGTGTTTTTTTCCCTCCAGTTCTCATTAGTAATATCATCAAACAAATACTAGATGACATTTTTAGGGTAGAAAAGGAGAATTACCCTATAGTACCAGTGAATTAAAAAAAAAACAACCAATAGTCACTGTGGTAGGCTAAATAATACCTCCCCACTCCCACAAAATGTCCATGTTCTAATCCCCAGAAATTGTGAATGATAACCTTACCTGGCAAAAGGGATTAAGCATATGCGATAAAGTTAAGGATCTCAAAATGGGGAGATTATCCTGGATTATGCAGGTGGGCCCAACATAATCAGAGGATTCTTTACTAGAGATGAAGGAGAAGTTAGAGAAGAAGGTGATGTGATGACAGAAACAAGGATTGAAGTGATACTTTGAAAATAGAGGAAGCCAAAGAATAGAGGTAGCCTCTAGATAGTAAAAAAAAAAAAAAAAGATGGAAACAGATTCTCCTCTCAGAGCCTCTAGAAGGAACCAGCCCTCCTGACTTTTTGTTGTTCAGTTGCTCAGTCGTGTCCAACTCTTTGTGACCCCATGTACTGCAGCCAGGCTTCCCTGTCCTTCACCGTCTCCCAGAGATTGCTCAAACTTATGTCCATTAAGTTGGTGATGCCATCCAACCCTCTCATCCTCTGTCGTCTTTCTCCTCCTGCCTTCAGTCTTTCCCAGCATCAGGGCCTTTTCTAATGAGTCCGCTCTTCACATCAGGTGGCCCAAGTATTGACTTTGGCCCAATGAAAATGACTGTCAACGTCTGACTCCCCAGACTGTAAGAGAAAAGTTTGCTGTCTTAAGCCACTAAAGTGCGTAATAATTTGTAACAGCAGAAATGGGAAACCAGTCCAGACACTAAAATTATTCTCCAAAATTCTAAGAGAAATTAACAATAGTTCCTATAATAGTGACAAAAGACAATGGACACCGGGTGCTGAGGGATGGTGGTGAGGAACATGGGTTAAGACTGCTTAAGCTGGGACTTCCCTGACAGTCCAGGGGCTAAGACCCCACCTTCCAATGCATGGAGCACAGGTTCCATCCCTGTTCAGGGTGTGGAACTAAGATCCCACATGCTGTGAGGTCTGGCCAAAAAAAAAAAAAAGACTGCTTAGGCTTGCACCTGGTCCTATCACTTCATGGCAAGTAGAAGGGAAAAACATGGAAGAAGTGACAGGTTTTATCTGGGGGGCTCCAAAATCACTCTGGACAGTGACTGCAGCCATGAAATTAAAAGACACTTGCTCCTTGGAAGGAAAATTATGACAAACATAAGCACCATATTAAAAAGCAGAGACATCACTTTGCCAACAAAGGTCCATATTGTCAAAGCTATGGTTTTTCCAGTAGTCATGAAAGTTGGACCATATAGAAGGCTGCCAAAGAATAGGTGGTTTTGAATTGTGGTGCAGAAAAGACTTGAGAGTCCCCTTGGACTGCAAGGAAATTAAACCAATTCCAAAGAAAATCAACCTTGAATATTCATTGGAAGGACTGATGCTGAAGCTCCTATACTTTGGCCACTTGATGCAAAGAGCCGACTCATTGGAAAAGATACTGATGATGCTGGGAAAGATTGAAGGCAAAAGGAAAGGGGGTGGCAGAGGAAGAGATGGTTAGAGACCATCACCAAGTCAATGGACATGAATTTGAGCAAACTCCAGGAAAGAAAACACCAAAGCAAAGATTCCCAGAAAACATATCTCACAAAAGGAGATAGTGGAGGACAGAGGAGCCTGGAGTGCTGCAGTCCACTGGTTTGCAAAAAATTGGACATGACTTTGCAACTGAACAACTCTGTCCATCACTTTCTAGTTGTATGATCTTGAAACATTACTGAGCTTCTAAGGGGCTCAGTCTCTTCATCTGTAAAATGGTGACATTAAATGTCCATGATCTAGATCATTACGAGGTGTGCTTAGAAAAGATGGCCCACTGTAAGTGCTCAATCAATGTAAGCGATTTCTATTTGATTCACCAGCTGTAATGGCACGACCTTGTGGTAATATCACAATTCCCTCTGAGATTGTGTTTTACCTAACAATTTTTAATATTGGCATTTATTTCCGATTTTGTACACAAAGCATAGTTGATTAACAATATTATGTGTTTCAGGTATATGGCAAAGTGATTCAGTTATACATACACATGTATATATTCTTTGTCAAATTCATTTCCCATTTAGGTTATTACAGGGAAAAGATTTTTATTCACGTACTTACATGAGCATTAATAGAAAAATACAACTCAAGGAGGTGTTTAGAATTTGGAGCTTATACACTGTCTTAATCAGGTGTTGTTGCAAATAATCAATAAACAATCTAAATAAGAATAGAAGAGAGTTTTATTCAAGCCAAACTAAAGATTATAGCTTGAGAAACCACCTCTGAGTAGCTCGGAGAATACTGTTCCAAAGAGGTAGGGGAGGCGCCAGTATATATATAATTTTTGACTAGAAAATATATACATCTTCACTGATCAAGCATCAGATCAGATCAGATCAGATCAGTCGCTCAGTCGTGTCTGACTCTTTGCGACCCCATGAATCGTAGCACACCAGGCCTCCCTGTCCATCACCAACTCCCAGAGTTCACTGAGACTCACGTCCATCAAGTCAAGTGATGCCATTCAGCCATCTCATCCTCTGTCGTCCCCTTCTCCTCTTGCCCCCAATCCCTCCCAGCATCAGTCTTTTCCAATGAGTCAACTCTTCGCATAGATGTTGATAAAACATTACGGCTAGTCACAAAGGACAGATACCTCAAATTAATGATTTTAGTGACTTTCTATATATGGGAAGATGTAAGAATCTAGGGTCATTTACATTCTTCCTGAGGTATGCATCTCAACTATCTGGGAGCCAGCTTATTCAAAACACGGAATGCCTCACCATGTTTTGGTCCCCACCCCCCTCAATTCCCTTCAGGGCTCCCACTGTGAGTCACAGCAGTGGGTTGTGACTTAGTCCTTTATGTAATAGACGGTGGGCAACATTCTTTGAATGGTTAAAGTATGTGTACAATGTATGGTTGACAAGTGATAAGACAGACTGTTTTAGTTAGCATAAAGTCCAAGCCAAATTATGTATAAGCCAGAATAACTTCCCCATACTTCAGTATGTGAACATTTCTTCCATCAAAGAGAAGGGCAAGGGGAAGGAGAAGGGGAGAAGGAGACCTATGGGAATACAAATGATTTTTTAGGAAAAGACAAATAGGTTTTTCAGAGAATAGAGATAAGATAGTTTTGTGAGAATGTCTGCTTTGGTGTTTTCTTATTCCTAAGCCAAATTCCCCTCTTCAGTGATAGGAGTCCATCTTTCCTGGTTGCTAGACTACTGGGGAGAGGATTTATAACAGCTGAATTCTTTTGTGAGGCTCTATTTTTAGGTAGATAAGGGAAGTTCAAAACAAAGTTCCTGAAGTAGTATATTCTGGATGCCTTCAACAGAAAGAGATAAGTATGTGAGATTGGGCAAGGCTCTAATAGTTTAGAAAGTCCATTTCCACCACCACCTTTTCTCTGCAAAGTAAAATCTGCCAAGAATGAGGAGGAAATGGAAATCTTTAGAGTAGCTAGTAAAGAGAATGGTTAAAATATATATACATATAACTAGTATTTTGAATAGAAATGAGTTCACTAAGATAACTGTGTTTGAACTCAACAGTGTCTGACTTTTTGCGACCCCATGGACTGTAGTTTGCCAGGCTTCTCTGTCCATGGGATCTCCCAGGCAAGAATACTGAAGTGGGTTGCCATTCCCTTCTCCAGGGGATCTTTCCAACCCAGGGATGGAACCCATGTCTTCTGCACTGCAGCTGGATTCTTTTTTTTTTTTTTTTTGCAGCTGGATTCTTTACTGCCTGAGCCATCAGGGATTCTTGCCTGGAGAAATCCCATGGACAGAGGAGCCTGGCGGGCTACAGTCCATTGGGTTGCAAAGAGTCAGACACGACTGAGCAACTAACACACACACCTGAATTGAAGTTTGTCAATTAATCACACACAAAAAAGGGAAAGAGTACCAGGAATGAGGTCCCCCAAAGTGCTTAAGAGGCAGGCAGATGAAACCCTGCAAAGGAGAAGGAGGAGTAATCATAAAAGTAATAGGCACAATTGGCAGTAGTAGTGCCAGGGAAACTAAGGAATGAGATTATTAAAGGAAGGAGAGACCCTCAGCATTTGATGTTCTGGAGGTCAAGAAAGGTAAAAATGAAGAAAAATCCTTCAAATTCAGCAACATGGTTGATGGGGGTGGTCTTGACTAGAGCAGGTCCCCTCCCTGTACCAGTGGGACACAGAAGGCTGCTTTTGGTGGTTTTGATCTCAGGGTGCCTCAGGCTCCAGCAGCTTGAAGCAGGATTTCAGTTTCCAGCCAGAGGTTGAGGTCAGGCCGTGTCAGTGACAGTGCTGAATCCCAGATACTAGACCACCAGGAACAGTGGCCAGGGACAAGTGCCTGGCCTGTCACTGTGTGGCAGTGAAATTCCACATCGAGATGGAAAGTAGTAAGTAAAGTATTTATTAGGAGGAAAAAAGAGTACGTGTGTATAGACACATGCGTGGGCTCAGAGAGAGTCGCACCCTCCTGGTAGTTTGAATCACTTGTATGGGGCATTTCTTCTGGGTTTCCTGTGGCCAGTTTGAGGAGTGGGAGGTGAGAAACTAGAGATTACAACTGTAGGCAACACTTACATCAGTCGACTTTGCAAGAGGAAAAAGTCATTTGAAGGCGGTTTGGGGCAAGGCAGGATTTTTCTTGTAGGAAGGAGTAGATAAAAGATGGAGAAGTTGAAGGTGAGAGAAAAGATGGTTCCTAACTGGGGTATGTGGAGAAGGCAATGGCACCCCACTCCAGTACTCTTGCCTGGAAAATCCCATGGACGAGGAGCCTGGTAGGCTGCAATCCATGAGGTCACTAAGAGTCGGACACGACTGAGCAACTTCATTTTCACTTTTCACTTTCATGCATTAGAGAAGGAAATGGCAACCCACTCCAGTGTTCTTGCCTGGAGAATCCCAGGGACAGAGGAGCCTGGTAGGAGGCCTTCTATGGGGTCGCACAGAGTCGGACACGACTGAAGTGACTTAGCAGCAGCAACTGGGGTATGTTCTTGGGCAGAGGAGCCACGTTGCACACTTGATTCAAGGTCTAGAAGACAGTAAAGGGTCAAGCTGTGGATGACACTGAAGTCTAAAACGGGTCAGAAAAAAATGAAGCCAATATACAGCCTTGAGTATGTAAACTGCACTCAGTTTTTTCAGCCCTAGACCAGCTGTAGTCTGAAGCCCCCCCCACTCCCTTCAATGCCTCCCCTTGGATGCGGTCTCAACCTGTCCGACAACAGGTGTGTTGTGTCCATTTCAAAAACCAAAGGGAAAAGTGAAAGTATTAGTCACTCAGTCAGTCTCCTACTCGTTGCCATACACTGTATATATTCTAGAGCAGTGCCTCTCAAAGGTAGCTTGCATCAGAATCACCTGGAGGGTTTGTTAAAACCAATTACTGGATCCCACCTCCCGAGACTGCGGTTCAGTAGTTCTAATGTGCAGTCTGATAATTCACATTTCCCACTCATTCCCATGAGGTTTCTGCCCCTAGTCCACCCTTCGAGAACTGCTGTCCTAGAAAAAACTGTATACCCCAATAAGATTCTGGAAAATAGATAATGAACTTTGTACTGTGCTCTGCAAACTAGTCAGTACTCATGTTTATATAGAAGAAGGCAGCTCCGCACTAAAGTGAGTCTCTGTGCGTGCTGAATCCACAAGCCCAGCCTTATCCAGAGCCATATGGGCCTCACAGAAGGAAGGCAGGCAGCTAGCTGGCTGGAGGAAGGCGAGAATCTTCTCAGAGGATGCTACAGGGTGACTTCTGAGCTGGGGCTGAATGGCGAGAAGGATTTTACTGGAGGTAATGGGCAGGGTTAGGGATGGGGAACAGCATTCTGCTCTGCAGAATCAGGTAGTGCAAAGGCAGCACTAGGAAAAGAAATGTACGGTTCCGCGCATGCATGCAGAGTCCCTCGTGCTTACCTGACACCTGTGCAGTCATCGAAAGAATTTCTACCTGCCCCCCAGCCCCCCCCCCCCATTGCCCAACCTTATGAAGTAGATAAGTAATGGTTTCAAATTCACTCAAAAAAAACAAAGACCATGGCATCCGGTCCCATCACTTCATGGCAAATAGATGGGGAAACAATGGAAACAGTAACAGACTTTATTTTGGGCGGCTTCAAAATCACTGCAGATGGTGGTGAGTGCAGTCATGAAACCAAAAGATGCTTGCTCCTTGGAAGAAAAGCTATGACCAACCTCAGTTCAGTTCAGTCACTCAGTCATGTCCGACTCTTTGTGACCCCATGGACTGCAGCACGCCAGGCCTCCCTGTCTATTACCAACTCCCAGAGTTTACCCAAACTCATGTCCATTAAGTTGGTGATGTCATCCAACCATTTCATCCTCTGTCATCCCCCTTTTCTCCTGCCTTCAATCTTTCCCAGCTTCAGGGCCTTTTCCAATGAGTCAGTTCTTCCATCAGGTGGCCAAAGTTTTGGAGTTTCAGCTTCAGCATCAGTTCTTCCAATGAATATTCAAGACTGATTTCCTTTAGGATGGGCTGGTGGGATCTCCTTGCAGTCCAAGGGACTCTCAAGAGTCTTCTCCAACACCACAATTCAAAAGCATCAATTCTTCAGTGCTCAGCTTTCTTTATAGCCTAGCTCTCACATTCATACATGACTCCTGGGAAAACCATAGCTTTGACTAGACGGACCTTTGTTGGCAAAGTAATGTCTCTGCTTTTTAATATACTGTCTAGATTGGTCATAACTTTTCTCCCAAGGAGCAAGGGTCTTTTAATTTCATGGCTGTGTCACCATCTGCAGTGATTTCGGAGCCCAGAAAAATAAAGACTGTCATTGTTTCCATTGTTTCCCCACCTATTTGCCATGAAGTGATGGGACCAGATGCCATAATCTTAGTTTTCTGAGTGTTGAATTTTAAGCCAACTTTTTCACTCTCTTCTTTCACTTTCATCAAGAGGCTCTTTAGTTCTTCACTTTCTGCCATAAGGATGGTGTCATGTGCATATCTGAGATTATTGATATTTCTCCCAGCAATCTTGATTCCAGCTTGTGCTTCATCCAGCCCAGCGTTTCTCATGATAACCTAGACAGCATATTAAAAAGCAGAGACATTACTTTGCCCACAGAGATCCGTCTAGTCGAAGCTATGGATTTTCCAGTAGTCGTGTATGGATGTGAGTTGGACCATAAAGAAACTTGAGCGTGGAAGAACTTATGCTTTTGAACTGGTGTTGGAGAAGACTCTTGAGAGTCCCTTGGACCTCAAGGAGATCAAATCAGTCAACCTAAAGGAAATCAGTCCTTAATATTCATTGGAAGAACTGATGCTGAAGTTGAAACTCCAGTACTTTGGCTACCTGATGCGAAGAACTGACTCACTGGAAAGGACCCCGATGCTGGCAAAGATTGAAGGCAGGAGACCTGGTCGACAGAGAATTAGATGGTCGGATGGCATCACTGACTCCATGGACATGAGTTTGAGCAAGCTCCGGGAGTTGGTGATGGACAGGAAAGCCTGGCGTGCTGCAGTCCATAGGGTCGCAAACAGTCACGATTGAGCGGCTGAACTGACTGAACTGGTTTCAAATAGCCAGACTCAAGCCCGCCGGGCCAGTCCGCAGCAGCGCCGCGAGTGGCCAGTAGGGTGCGCTATTCCCGGTGCCTTGCCTGATCTCAACTGACCTGCGCCTGCGCTCACGCCTGCGCGGGGCTTCGGCACCGCTTCGAAGGCAGGGGGAGGCGGGGGTGGGCGAGCGTCCTGTCCTACGCCTGCGCACTCGGACTAAGATGGCGGCGGCGGCCCGCCTGGGCTGGGGAGTTGCTGCCGCTGCCGCGGGGCTGCGGAGGCGGTAGGTGGTGATCCCGGAACTGCATAGGGGTGCCGCTGGGCTTAGCCATCTGAGCGGTGGTCGTCCCGTTCGCCCCCTCTTAAACCGAGTGGGGAGAAGTGCCCCTGACCTTGCTTTTAGGTTCACTCCCATCGCCGAGTTAGACTTGAATCTAGAGGTGGGCAGCTCTCGGTGACGCAGCTCTGCGACCCAGGTTCTGGCGGACCGTGCCATTCCTGGTCCCAAGCTCCGAGACCCGGTGCCTGAATCCCTGCGGTGGGGAGACTCTCAGAGACCGACTGTAGGGACCCCACTGAGGAGCTCTTTTTAAATCGTGGCTCCTCCAGCTCCTCTACCATGTGCATTTCCTCTGCCTTTTAAACACAAAATCAGAATGTCAGACAAAATGTCATCATTTTCTCAGTGAAGCCCGGAAACGGAACGTGACCTGAGGTCACACAGCAATGAAGTGATGGAACTCATGTGCATCCAGAACCCTAGATTTCCCCCGCCCACTCCTACCGGCTAAACCCTCTTGGTTTCCTTGTCTTTCCTCTTTCTATTGCACTGTCTTTGACATCTGTCAACATTGATTAGGCGAAAGGCACCTAGGGCTTAAGTAGCCGTTGTACCCTGATTTCTCGAATGGAACAAAAGGAGCAAAGAGCCTAACAAAGGTTGACCTCCTCAGTGTTAGGGATTTTAGTGCTAATGAGGCTTTTAAAGTTGAAATGCATTTCCTAAAAAATTAGCTTTGCAGAAGGATTTTTTGTTAGTCACCTCTTGTCTCCCTCTCTTATTCCTGAAATAATTTAACTCACCTTTACTGTTTTATTACTCTAGACTCATTTCTTCTCAGATTATTTGTCCTTTCTGCCTTTTCCATCCTTGATGCCCTTCCATAGTCCAAGGTATCCAAGATTTAGGGAGTGTGCTATAGATAAAAATACCTTCACCCCAAACCTGAATTCCATTTAATAAACAATTGTACTACATGGCCTAGCACTGTTTTAATCACTTTACATCGATTATTTGGATCCATCTTTGCCTTAATCTTTATGAGGTAGCTGTAAATATTAACTTCATCTTAGAAATGAGGAACCGAGGTAAGTCATCAGGCTAGTGGCTAGGGACAGAAATGAAGACAGCCCCTCCTTTTTGCAGGTGAAAAGAATCAGAAATGTAAAAAACAAAAAAATGATCATAAATATGCTTAAAATTTCTCAGTGAAATAAAAATTGGAATGGATGGGTGTATTAATATTTAAAGTAAACTGGATTTTAAAGTAATTACATCAGATTTCTAAAATTTTCACAACTAACGTCTCTTTTTGTTTCCTTTTCCAGTACTATTTGTTTTTCCCTTCTCCTTTTGTTTTTAAGTTGTCAAATCCATGAAAAGAATAGCCAGTCAACACCTGGGAAATTTTCTAACTCTGGTTACTCCATTCTGATTATATTCAGGGTGAAATACAAAACAGGGTCAATATGTTTCCAATCAAAAAGCACATAGGCTGTGGACTTCTTTAGCAGTTTGGTGGAGAATAGTATACTTTCTGTTAGACTTTTGGAGGCATTTGAAATGCCTTTCAAAACAAATAGCAGAGGTTATTGAAAGGCAGAGACATTACTTTGCCAACAAAGGTCCATCTAGTCAAGGCTATGGTTTTTCCAGTGGTCATGTATGGATGTGAGAGTTGGACTGTGAAGAAAGCTGAGTGCCAAAGAATTGATGCTTTTGAACTGTGGTGTTGGAGGAGACTCTTGAGAGTCCCTTGGACTGCAAGGAGATCCAACCAGTCCATTCTGAAGGAGATCAGCCCTGGGATTTCTTTGGAAGGAATGGTGCCAAAGCTGAAACTCCAGTACTTTGGCCACCTCATGCGAAGAGCTGACTCATTGGAAAAGACTCTGATGCTGGGAGGGATTGGGGGCAGGAGGAGAAGGGGATGACAGAGGATGAGATGGCTGGATGGCATCACCGACTTGATGGACATGAGTTTGGGTGAACTCCTGGAGTTGGTGATGGACAGGGAGGCCTGGCGTGCTGCGATTCATGGGGTCACAAAGAGTCGGACATGACTGAGCGACTGAACTGAATTGAACTGATCTCTTTCCAGGGAAACATAGTGGTAGAGACCGAAAAGGAGGGAGACTTTTCACTGTATTTACTTTTATTCCCTTTGAATTTTGAACCACGTGACTCTATTACCTAGTTGTTTTTGTATCTGAAAAAGGAAAAAGTTTGTAGCTTTGCCTCCTTCATGCATAGCTAATACTCTGTAACTTTTACACCAAATATTACAATATTCTGTGTACACTCAGTTTTCAAGGTTGTACATTTCCCCTTGAGCTCTTGTTTTAAATTGTTTGCAGATATTGCTTGCCTAAGGGAGTGGAAATAATGTTGATGGAAAATGAAAATTCATCTTGGTTATTATTTTCATTGTGGTTTTTTTAATATATGAGAAGTAGAAACTTGAGCTTATCTCCTAAAATGTCATTTTTGTTTTTAAATATAGATTCTGTCATGTAACGAATCCATATACAATTAAGAAACAGCTTCTGCATCAGTTTGTCCAAAGACCGCTTTTCCCACTCCCTGCAACCTTATGTAACACAGGTAAAATTTCATCTCTTTTAGAGCAAACCGCCGAACGAAATTTTGTAGGTCATAAACAATGAGAATTTGTAAATTTTCTATTCAGATGCTTATGAAAAGAATATAACATTTTTTCTATCATAAATCACACTTTAATTATTTGCTTACACATATCATTTGGCATTAAATTTCAAGAATCCTGAGTACAGTGTCCAGTAAATCTGTGAAATCTTAGCATGTTGTGTAACACATGTTCTGGAACATAAGAGTTGCTCAATAAGTAATTTCTGAAATGGAGATATAAAAAGAAGTTACAAATGGGTATGAAGATAGGATTTGAACATTTTTGCAATGTGACCACAGTCATGTGGTTAGGGAACCTTGGGGCAAGGGTGTGTTGTCTGTCTGTCTGTGAATGCCTACCTTATGGAGCTGTAAGAGTTTGGATTTGCTTATGGAGCTGTAAGAGTTTGGATTCAGCTCTTGGCCCATCTCCATTTCCATTGCTGTCTTGAACTGCTTATGGCCATTCTCTGGAGGGTGGCCGACTGTGTCTTATGGCATGAGTTGGATCAGGGTAGAGACCTTACCTCCCCTGTATCCTGGGGCAAAAATAGGATTGCCTTCCTTGACTCTTTGCTTGAATCACAGAGCAATTTGGGCATAAATAGTAATTCACCTTAAGCTACTTTAATTAGACTTAAATTTTATGGAACTGAATTATGTAGTCATCTAGGCTTTCAAGTTGGAAACCTGCTTATTTTAGTCTTTGATATTGACGTCAGGAACCATTAATCTGTATTTTGGGGGGAGATTATGTCTACTTTTTTATCTGTTACCTGATTGGTCAGAAACAGGGTTAAAAGAACCTTATTTTCTGTGTATTTACAGAAAGTGGTGGCAGCTTTTTCTATAATGTTCCGTCTGAAAAATTGTTCCCTTGTCAGAGGAATTTACTGCTTGGAAGTATAAATATTTTAAATCAGGTATTAGGTTGGCCAAAATGTTTGTTTTTTTTTTTTTACCATAAGATGGCTTTAATAGTGCTTAGTTGTTTTTAACTTCATTCAAAACAATTTTGTTAGATTGTATTCTACAGCTGCCATATCAGCATGCATTTTTTAAAAAGCTTATCTAATTTGAAGAACTTTTTATAGTTACTGTAATATTGAAGATGGAGGATAAAAAGGAACATTTTCAGCATATTATACTTTATTATTTCAAGAAAGGTTAAAGTGCAGCTGAAATGCAAAAAAAAGATTTATGTTGTGTATGGAGAAGGTAGTATGATTGACCACATATGTCCAAGTGGTTTGCAAAGTTTCACACTGGAGATTTCTCACTGGATGATGCTCCATGATCAGATAGACCAGTTGAAGTTGGTAGCAATCAAATAGAGACATTAATTGAGAACAGTCAGTTTTATACCATGTTGGAGATAGCCGACACACTCAATATATCCAAATCAAGAATTGAAAATCATTTGCACCAGGTTGGTTATATAACCCAAACCATTTATATTTGGGTTCTACATAAGTTAAGCAAAAAAACCCTTCTTGACTGTATTTTGGCGAGCAATTCTCTACTTAAACATAATGCAAATGTTCCATTTTTAAAACAAATTGGACAGGCGATGAAAAGTGGGTACCGTTCAATAATGTGGAGCAGAAGAGATTGTGGGGTAAGCTAAATAAACCACCACCAACACACCAAAGGTCGGTCATTATCCAAAGGTGGGATTGGAAGGGAGTCGTCTATTATGAGCTCCTTCTGGAAAACCAAACAATTCTAAGTACTTCTCCTAATTAGACCAACTGAAAGCTGCAGTCAAGGAAAAGTGTCTGGAATTAGTCAACAGAAAATGCATAATCTTCCATCAGGATAACACAAGACCACATGTTTCTTTGATGACCAGGCAAAAACTGTTACAGCTTTAAATTTTTTTATTTGAAAACTAAAGGAACTTTCAGGCCAACCTGGTACTTCAATGTTGGAGGTTATCATTTAAAATTTTTCTCCTTAATAGGATTTGCCTGGCACCAAGTCACCAACCAATATCTTTACAAGACAGCGACTTAATCAAAATGTATGGGAGTTTTGCTCTTCTTTACCAAGAAAATGACTCATCATCAGTTAGCTGGAATTGTCTGGAGAGGTGCAGAAAGAATCTCATTTGTCAAATTAGAATGTTCTTTTGTAATAGTTAAGTATTTTTATACCAACCATATGTTTTGCCAAATTTTATCATTTTCTAATTTAAAATAAAACTGTTACTTTGTGATATTTTACTCTTTCTTAAGACAGGTGATGTGAGGATCATGACAGGGTAGAAAGACTGAGCTTAAATATCTTTTTCTTTTATGCTTGGCACTAGTAAGTTTGAAGTGGCACTATGCACAGTGGTTAAACACGTGCTGCAGAACTGGCCAGGCTTGAGTCCAGGCTCTGTCACTTAACTAGGTGGGAGACTTTGAGGTTTAGTTTAGTCATTTATAAATTAGGATAAAAACAGTGCTTCCTTGGCAGGATGTAAGGATTAAATGATATAACTCACATAAAGTGCTTAGCACCATATGCAACACATGATAATTACTCAATAAATTAACCTATTTCCATGTACTGCTCTAAGGTGAGAATTGGGTGGTTTTTTTTTTTTTTTTTAAGTTTATTTTTATCATAAATAACCAGAACCTGTTTAATAGTTGTAAACTATTAAGACCTCAGTATTATCTTTTTGTCCTGCAAGCTGTTATCATAATAGCAAGGTAGGAAATTCAGGATTCTGTTATTCTCAATCTAATCATGGCCTGAGAAGAAACAGAAGAATTTCTGAAGATAATTTTAAAATATCCTGAAAAGTAATTCACGTGGAGTCTCACTTATATGATGATTTATAATGTCACTATACCTTTGGACAAGTTATTTAACTTTTAGTAACTTAACAAGTAATTTCTAAGTCTCAGTTTCTTCTTCTGTAAAGTAGGAACAATAATACCTTCTTCATAGGATTGTTAAAGGCTTAAATATATTTAAAGCACTCAACCCTGTATCTGACATGTAATGAGTAAGCATAAAATAAATATTATGATAATTTTTTTTTAATGTTAGCACTTTGGCAAGTGATGATGATTTGTAATTATAGCCAATTTGGTATTGAATTACCAAAGAGAATACATCGAAGACTGCCTTCCTACTTAGGTATACGATTTTGCTAGAGTTTGTGGAGTAACAAAACTATATAAATAATATTAATATAAAATTCAATGTAATTATCCTAGATATTTTTATAAATTTGCTTTTTATCTTTAACAAGTCTTCTTTTGTAAGCTTGGGCAAGAAAGCTTTATTTTTTTGTTTTCTAATTTTTCTTATATCTTTTGGTTCTCTGAAAATGAGCACTTCATAGTCCATAAGCTTGTTAACTAGTATTTTTTTCTAGAATAACATTCCTTTTTCTTTTTTCTCTTTTAGTGAGATACATGTTTATTCAAACACAAGATACCCCAAATCCCAACAGTTTAAAGTTTATTCCAGGAAAACCAGTTCTCGAGACAAGGACCATGGATTTTCCCACACCAGCTACAGCATTTCGCTCCCCTCTGGCTAGGTATAGTATTATTTTTATTTGCTTTTACTGAGAAGCATAAATAACTGACTTCAGGAGTTAAGGTAGCCTTAGCTATTGCACTTTTATGTGTGTTGCATCTCTTCAGTATAAAGATTGTTTTCTTTTCAGGTAAACAATAAAGAAAAACAAGATTTGATATTAAGAAACTCTTCTCTTGAAAAGTGATGTACTTAAGAGATCTGTAGCGTGACTAAATAGAATTTATATTTTTACTTTTAAAAAATCTGTCAAAATGGTAATATGGCAGATATCCATCCTAAATCTTAAAACGCTGTTTTTTAAAAAACATAAAAATGTGCTCATTTTTTTCTCAAGGATAGCTGAACTTCTAGATGCTTCAAAATGGAGTAGTTTCTAAAACAGTCCTCTCAGAATTATAAATGATGATAATTATTAGATGTGGCATGAATTTTTAATAAACGAGTGGTGACAGTTTTTATTCATTTTTATTGAAGTATAGTTGATTTACAATATTGTGTTAGTTTCAGGTGGATAGCAAAGTGATTTTTTAATTTTTCTTTTCAGATTATATTCTATTATAGGTTATGAAAAGATACTGAATGTAATTCCCTGTGCTACATAGTATATACTTGTTGCTTACCTATTTTACGTGTAGTAGTCTTTATCATACTCCTGCCTGGAAAATCCCATGGATGGAGGAGCCTGGTGGGCTGCAGTCCATGGGGTCGCTAAGAGTCGGACACAACTGAGCGACTTCACTTTCACTTTTCACTTTCACGCATTGGAGAAGGAAATGGCAACCCACTCCAGTGTTCTTGCCTGGAGAATCCCAGGGACGGGGGAGCCTGGTGGGCTACACGACTGAAGTGACTTAGCAGCAGCAGCAGCAGTCTTTATCATTAATCCCATCCTTCTAATTTGTTGCTCCCTTCCTTTCCCCTTTGATAACCATAAGTTTATTTTCTGTCTTTGAATCTGCTTCTGTTTTGTATAGATTCATTTGTATTATTTTTGAGATTCCACATTTAAGTGGTATCATACAGTATTTGTCTTCCTCTGACTTCCTTCACTATGTATAATATTCTCTAGGTCCATCCATATTGCTGTAAATTGCATTATTTCGTTCCTTTTTATCATTGAGTAATATTTCATTGTACCACATCTTCTTAAGCCGGTTATCTGTTGATGGCCACTTGGGTTGTTTCCGTGTCTTGACTATTGTAAATAGTGCTACTATGAATCCTGGGATGCATGTATCTTTTGGAATTAGAGTTTTCATTTTTTCTGGATATATATCCAGCAGTGGGATTGTTGAATCATATGGCAGCTCTATTTTTAGTTCTTTAAGGAACTGCCTTGCTGTTTTCCGTACTGGCTGTACCAATTTACATTCAGTGGTGACAATTTTTAAATTCACTAGATAAAGACATATTAAATGTATGTCAGATGATAAGCCACAAGGATAAAATTATAAAACCCCTTCTAAACTGATAGCTAGAGAAATCATTTAAAATAAAAATGTTAAAGTCAGTCACATCAATTGAAATTTTTGGTAACCTAAGTCTGATACTGATTGCCAAGGATATTGAGAAAATTTAGATAACTGTTTCTGTATACACACAGCCATTTTATGTGTCTCATTTAGGGGAGCCAGAAATATGCTTATCTCAAGAATGGTTTTTAAAGTTTCTAGTTAATCAATGTGCAAATTTCCTTTGACCTAAACATGCCACTTCTTGGAAGATATCTTAGCACATTTGTTTTTTGTGCTTTTTAATACAAGCCACAGTAAGAAATATTTTATATGATGATGCACTATACACATATACACATATACATACAAAGATATACCTATATCTGTGTATACGTATGTGTATATATATATGAATCACATACGTGTGTGTGTGTGTGTGTGTATATATATATGAAACAAGTGTTTGATGGGGCAGTTTTTGCCTTTATAAGGTATGAAACTTGGTTATATTTCCTTTCTTTTTATATTATTATGTTCTGTTTTATTTTATTGAATAAAATCCTGGTTACTACATAATTGATTTTACAACTTACTGGTAGGTCTGAAAAACACTGCCTGAAAGAATTAACACGTATATACATAAGTTGTGTGCAGTAGTGTTCATTGTAGCCTTGTTGATAATGGTAGTAAGTTGGAAACAATCTAAATATTCATCAGTATGGATAGTTAGATAAACTTTGTCCATCCATAGCCCACAGATATTGAAAAGGATGAGGAGGAACCATATTTACTGTTAATAGAGTGACATCTAAGACATACTATTAGTGAAGAAAGCAAGTTGCAAAACAGTGAATACAGTATGTTATTATGTGTATGAAAAGAAAACACAAAAATGCACTGACAAAAAAGGTATGGAAGAATGTATATCAAACTGATAACAGAGAATTCTCCAGGCCAGAATACTGGAGTGGGTAGCCGTTCCCTTCTTCAGGGAATCTTCCCATCCCAGGAATCAAACCAGGGTCTCATGCATTCCAGGTGATTCTTTATCAGCTGAGCTATTAGGAAAGCCCAATAGTTTGAAATGTGTACATCAGATATAAGCTCACATATTTAGTATTTTTAAAAATGTAAAAATAAAAAAGCCCAAATTGATTCAGTTATAAATTGGTTGGAGATCATTGTCAGATGTTCAATTGGCCAAAACCTTTTTCAAATTAATCTTTTAGAATTCACCCATTTCTTGTGTTTACAGAATTTGTTATCTTCAGTCAATCTTATTTTGTTTAGCAGAGAATATTTTTGCTGTAAACATGAGGACGGAAACCAGTCTGTCCTACTGGTCACCGTGTCCCTAATGCTTAGAACGGTGTCTGTTACTCGGTATTCAAATATTAGTTGAGTGAATGAGTAAACAGGAATATGTCTGACTTCAGGGAGGCATTTGACTTGTTTTTTCCTAGCCTTGCAGAGAAGATGAGGAAATACAAGTAGAGGGTAGACCTACCTCTAAGGACATGTGAAAGGGCTCTGAATCTCTGTAGTTGGCGTGTTTATTCAAGACATTTTAAAAACCAGCAACATTAATAAGATATAATTATCAGTTTTTCAGATGATAGGTTGCTTATCTGTTGGATGACAAAATTCAGAGACATTTTAAAAAGTTTTATTAGGCTTGTATGATAGGTTGAAGCAAATAAGATAAAATCTAGCAAGAGTAAGTATTAAGCTGTGTGCCTAAATTTTTTAAATGCCTAGCACAGTTATGGGATAGAAGAATCTGACCTCTCAATTATGTTAGAAATATGCTTTAAAAAGTCAGTCAAACAGAGTCCTAGTGTCTAGCATAAGAGAGGTAATAGTTTTTGTATTCAGAACAAGTTAGACTACCTTTGGGAGAGTATGTTCATTTCTAGGTATCATATTTTGTTTACATTGATGAGTTGAAATTGTCCCAAGGAAAATAACCTAAATGACAAAGCATTTATAATAATGCTTCAAACTCCTGTTTCAGCTTTTTCTTTCTCTTAGGGACAGAACTTCTGAACTCTTTGCTACAAGCAGTCTCCATGATATGGCCCATGTGTGTGCTCAGTTGCTCAGTCGTGCCTGACTCTTTGCAGCCCCATGGACTGTACAGCCTGCCAAGGTCATCTGTCCATGGGATTCTCTAGGGAAGAATACTGGAGCGAGTTGCCATTTCCTACTCTAGGGGGTCTTCCCAACCCAGGGACTGAAGCCCCACCTCTTGCGTCTCCTGTATTGGCAAACTGATTCTTTACCATTGCATCCCCTGACATAGATCAGGTGTCTTCTTTTGCAATGTGCTTTCATTTGGAGGAAAAAGAAGTTTTGCTAATAGTGCTAATCAAGGGTCCTACTTAGAGGTCTGTGTTTTGATTTATTGCATCATAAGCTGCAACCCAGAGAAGGCGATGGCACCCCACTCCAGTACTCTTGCCTGGAAAATCCCATGGACGGAGGAACCTGGTGGGCTGCAGTCCATGGGGTCGTGAGGAGTCGGACACGACTGAGCGACTTCCCTTTCACTTTTCACTTTCCTGCATTGGAGAAGGAAATGGCAACCCACTCCAGTGTTCTTGCCTGGAGAATCCCAGGGACAGAGGAGCCTGGTGGGCTGCCGTCTATGGGGTCACACAGAGTCGGACACGACTGAAGTGACTTAGCAAGCAAGCAAGCAAGCTGCAACCAAAAACTTTGTGACGACTTGCAGATTTAACATTAAGTGGTTGTGTAAAGGACTTAGCTGACATTGTTTCAGAAAAATTCCTAAGCAATTTCAAAGCAGTAATTTTGATAACATTCTTGCAATGGTAGACAAAGAAAAGGAAAACTGTGACCTTCCTTGGAGTATGTCAGCTTTTATTCCTAAAGTTGGGGGAAAAGGATACTGCTCTAGTGTCTGCTAGATGTGGTACATGTATCAGTGACTGGGAGGGAGGCCGTATTTCAAAATCCTTTGAAGGGTTTTTCAAATTATAATCTGCCCCTCTTTCTCTTAAAAATTAGCTTTACTGAAATATAATTTATGTACAATAAAAATCACGGAATTTCCAGTGTACAATTTATTGGGTTTTGCTAAGTATATACAATTGTGTATCCACCAAAAAAATACAAATATAAAACATTTTTATCACAGCAAAAGATCCCTCATTTCCCTTTGTTTTCAGTCTCCTCTTGCTTTACCTCCCTGGTAACTTTTTTTTATGGCAATGACTTAATTTTTAAAATTTTATTAAAAAATGTTTTTTCTAGGAGGGAGGGGATATATGTATACTTACAGCTGATTCATACTGTTTTATATCAGAAACTACAACTTTGTAAAACACTTATCCAATTAAAAAAAGATAAAACCAAATAAAAAATGATCAATTAATCCAATAACAATGTTTTTTCTAGCTTCTGTGAGATGTAATTGTTACAAAACATTGTATAAGTTTAAGGTATACAGTGTGAAGATTTGATACACATACACATTGTGAAATGATTACCACAGAAAGGATAGTTAATACATCTCTCACACTGGTAACTGTTGATCTTCTTACCCTATTGTTAAATTGCTGACTTCTGTCCAACTCTTTGCAACCTCATGGTTGCAGCACACCAGCCCTCCCTGTGCCTCAGTTATCTCCTGGAGTTTGCCCATGTTCATGTCCATTGAATCAGTGATGCTACCTAACCGTCTACTCCCGTTTTGCCTTTTCTAGAGTTTCATATAAATGGAACCATGTAGTCTTTTGTGTTTGGCTTCTTTGATTTAGTATGATGATTTTGAGAGTCATCCTTGTTCTTGTAGGGATCTGTAGTTCATTTCTCTTTACTGCCAAGTAATACTGTTGATACAAAGTTTGTGTGTGCTCGGTTACTCAGTCCTGTCCACTCTTTGCCGCCCTTTGGACTATAACCCTAGGCCAGACTGTCCTTGGGATTTCACAGGCAAGAATATTGGAGTGCCACTGGAGTGCCATTTTGTCCTCCAGGGGATTTTCCCACGTCTCCTGCGTCTCTTGCATTGCAAGTGGATTCTTTACTGCTGAGACACTGGGGAAGATCTGATATACTGTATGGTTATTCCCAATCTGTTTTGTCATTCCCCAGGGCTTCCCCAGTGGCTCAGAGGTAAAGAATCTACCTGCAATGCGGGAGAATGGGTTAAATTCTTGGGTTGGGAAGATCCCCTGAAGAAGAAAATGACAAGCCACTCCAGTATTCTTGCCTGAGAAATCCCATGGACAGAGGAACCTGGCGGGCTGCAGTCCATGGGGCTGCAAAAGTATCAGATGCAACTGAGTTATTATCTCTCAGTTTTTATTTTTTCACAGGCAGTTATTTAGGATTGAGGGGGTAAAAAGTGTCTTTTTTGGACCAGATTTCATCACTGTCACAAAGGTAAGCAGAGTATTATATAAAACAAGATGTGATGTACTTCTGCTTTTTTCTGAGTCCAATGCTGCTGTCCAGAATATCCATTCTTAATGTGTTTTACACATGCTGTTATTAAAAATCTCAAGTTTACTTCTCATATTTCTCAAGATAATTATTTAATAGAATTCACAAGTTGAAATTAACTTCTAGATCTCTTGTTTTTCAAGAAAGAAAAACATAAGCTTCAGAGAGTTAAATGCAGTGTCCAAGACTCAACCTTGGCAGGACTAAAATTTAGGCTTCCAAGTATTGTTTTTACTAATTCTTAGCTTACACTGATAGACTACAAAAAGAAGTAAATAAATTATCAAATATATATATGTTAATATATATATCAAATATATATATATATATGACCAACAGAATGCTTGAATATTTGTCTTCTTTCACAGTGAGCATTTATAAAATGGCGCCTGGCACATTTTTGTGTCAGCCTGCCATCCCGCAATGAGACTTTAGAGCTTCACAGATGAGAGCAGTGGGCTGTGTACTTCTGTAACACTTGGATAATCTCTTAATGTCAAAAAATCAAACTAAATATGCTATACCCATCCAATATCTGAGATCATATTTGGTACAAAAGACTTTCATTTTTAAGTGTACTAGATTAATGAGAAATGAATTACTTAAATTTAAACTGCATATTCTTTTAAATCTATAATTGATATATATGTGCTGAACTTAATCTCTTGTCCAGTTTTGCATCAAAATCAAAAGTATTCAATGAACTCCTCTTAAGCAGTTTGGAAGGATTACACTTACTGATTTACTTATTTTTATTTCTTACTTTACTGGGTCTTCGTTGGTTGTGTGGGCTTTCGCTAGTCGCGGCGAGCGGCGGCCACTCTTCTTGTGGTTTGTGGGCTTCAGTAGTTGCAGTACATGAGTTCAGTAGTTACGGCTCGTGGACTCTAGAGCACAGGCTCAGTAGTTTGTGGCCCATGGGTTTAGTTGCTGCAAGGCATATGGAATCTTCCTGGACCAGGGTCGAACCAATGTTCCCTGCACTGTCAGGCAGATTTCTATCCACTGCACATCAGGGAAGGCTATGGATTGTTTCTTAAGGATACCAATCTTGTTGACAGTCCACAAGTCCTCTAGCATAGTAGCCATAGATGAGACATGTTATAGTTTGGGTTCAACAGTTATGTCTTTGATGCTCTTAAGTAATATACATAGGTTGAATTTTTTAAATAGTCATAGGATATCCTGTATAGTTCATCAAGCAGTTATATCCTATTTTATTAAAAGAATGGGAAGTCTGTTTATTATCCACTCTAAAAATAGAATCCAACTCTTTTTACTTTATGAAAAAGTATCATTTAGTCATTTTGATATCCCCTCTACGGAGCATGTACACACACCACACTTAATACAGGTTTGATGAATGATTGAATGGGATATGTTCTAAGATTGTATCTTCTAAAAGTCATTATAAGCTAGCTCCTCAATAGTAACTGACGTATTTTCTAGAAATGAGTGCTATTGCATGTTATAGAATATAAATAGGGAAAGAGTCCTAAAAGATTCACATTATTGTTTTGTATTTTGTCTTTGCTCTTGGATGAAAATGTAATGTTTTCCTTCAAATATTTACAGGAGAATGAAGAATTAGACTGGAATTTATTGAAACCAGATATCTATGCCACAATTATGGATTTCTTTGCATCTGGCTTACCTTTAGTTACTGAAGAAACACCTTCAGGAGAAGCAGGTAATATGTTGGGAATTAATATTTAGCTTTTTTAAAAAATTGTTCTGGTTTCTTCACATTTGTCTTGATTTCTGAAAGCATGGGAAACAGATTTTTGTCATTATACTTTATTGAGCGCTGGAACCAATTCCAGAGGGGATAAAACCTCATGTATACTAGTTTTACCCATCATTTTATAAAATGTGTGTTTACATGGAATATATTATAAAAAACTAAAACTTTCAACTATAAAAATTTCAAACTACTATTATTTGTTATAATATTTATCATATTATAGTATAGTATAATATAACATAATATTTTATTGTTTTCAAAATAATATAATGCTCACCAGCTTGCCCTTCTCTCAGATTTAACAGAAGTTTAACTTTCTGCCTTAATTACTTTAGAATAATTTCTAAACACACTATTAAAGATAATAACGACCCCAGTTTTCTTGCCTGGAGAATCCCATGGACAGAGGAGCCTGGGGGGTTGCAGTCCCCCCAGGGGTGCTGCAAAGAGTCGAACACGACTGAGTGACTAAGCATGCACGTGTGCACATATGTCTACACACACACACACAAACATTTGTATAATCACCTTTAAATGGTACAGTTTAACTTCTAGATATATACTCTAAATGAGTCTGATAAATGTACACAAGACAACATGTGGAAGCATATTTCAATATGTTCATTGAAATATTTTAAAAATATATTAGCAGTTAAAAGGAGTGAACTTGATTAGGAGATACCAATGTGAAAAGAAATGCAAAAAAGCGAAATGGCTGTCTGGGGAGGCCTTACAAATAGCTGTGAAAAGAAGAGAAGCGAAAAGCAAAGGAGAAAGGAAAGATATAAACATCTGAATGCAGAGTTCCAAAGAATAGCAAGAAGAGATAAGAAAGCCTTCTTCAGCAATCAATGCAAAGAAATAGAGGAAAACAACAGAATGGGAAAGACTAGGGATCTAGTCTTCAAGAAAATCAGAGATACCAAAGGAACATTTCATGCAAAGATGAGCTCAATAAAGGACAGAAATGGTATGGACCTAACAGAAGCAGAAGATATTAAGAAGAGATGGCAAGAATACACAGAAGAACTGTACAAAAAAGATCTTCAGGGCCCAGATAATCACGATGGTGTGATCACTGACCTAGAGCCAGACATCCTGGAATGTGAAGTCAAGTGGGCCTTAGAAAGCATCACTACAAACAAAGCTAGTGGAGGTGATGGAATTCCAGTTGAGCTATTCCAAATCCTGAAAGATGATGCTGTGAAAGTGCTGCACTCAATATGCCAGCAAATTTGGAAAACTCAGCAGTGGCCACAGGACTGGAAAAGGTCAGTTTTCATTCCAATCCCAAAGAAAGGCAATGCCAAAGAATGCTCAAACGACTGCACAATTGCACTCATCTCACATGCTAGTAAAGTAATGCTCCAAATTCTCCAAGTCAGACTTCAGCAATATGTGAACCGTGAACTTCCTGATATTCAAGCTGGTTTTAGAAAAGGCAGAGGAACAAGAGATCAAATTGCCAACATCCGCTGGATCATAGAAAAAACAAGAGAGTTCCAGAAAAACATCTATTTCTGCTTTATTGACTATGCCAAAGCCTTTGACTGTGTGGATCACAATAAACTGTGGAAAATTCTGAAAGAGATGGGAATATCAGACCACCTGATCTGCCTCTTGAGAAATTTGTATGCAGGTCAGGAAGCAACAGTTAGAACTGGACGTGGAACAACAGACTGGTTCCAAATAGGAAAAGGAGTTCGTCAAGGCTGTATATTGTCACCCTGTTTATTTAACTTATATGCAGAGTACATCATGAGAAACGCTGGACTGGAAGAAACACGAACTGGAATCAAGATTGCCGGGAGAAATATCAATAACCTCAGATATGCAGATGACACCACCCTTATGGCAGAAAGTGAAGAGGAGCTCAAAAGCCTCTTGATGAAAGTGAAAGTGGAGAGTGAAAAAGTTGGCTTAAAGCTCAACATTCAGAAAATGAAGATCATGGCATCTGGTCCCATCACTTCATGGGAAATAGATGGGGAAACAGTGGAAACAGTGTCAGACTTTATTTTTTTCGGCTCCAAAATCACTGCAGATGGTGACTGCAGCCATGAAATTAAAAGACGCTTACTCCTTGGAAGGAAAGTTATGACCACCCTAGATAGCATATTCAAAAGCAGAGACATTACTTTGCCAACAAAGATTCGTCTAGTCAAGGCTATGGTTTTTCCTGTGGTCATGTATGGATGTGAGAGTTGGACTGTGAAGAAGGCTGAGCACCGAAGAATTGATGCTTTTGAACTGTGGTGTTGGAGAAGACTCTTGAGAGTCCCTTGGACTGCAAGGAGATCCATTCTGAAGGAGATCAGCCCTGGGATTTCTTTGGAAGGAATGATGCTAAAGCTGAAACTCCAGTACTTTGGCCACCTCCTGCGAAGAGTTGACTGATTGGAAAATACTCTGATGCTGGGAGGGATTGGGGGCAGGAGGAGAAGGGGACGACAGAGGATGAGATGGCTGGATGGCATCACTGACTCGATGGACGTGAGTCTGAGTGAACTCCGGGAGTTGGTGATGGACAGGGAGGCCTGGCGTGCTGCGATTCATGGGGTCGCAAAGAGTTGGACACTACTGAGCGACTGATCTGATCTGATGTGATCTGATGTGAAAAGATATAAAAAATATTAAGTGGTAAAAGGAGACTGAAGTGTTTATTTACAGATTCTTAACAAATATACCATTTATGCAGATTTTAAATAATACATGAAATAGTTACATGTATTCTTGATAGGTATATATGTAAAACTGATATATCATTTTGAGAGCCTTTGACTACCTCTGCCAAAATGTAAAAAAACACAAGGCTGTTGACCCAACACTAGAAATTTACCTCATAGATATATTTGCAAAAGTGCACTGATGAATACTTTACACAAACACATCAGTAGCAGGATTGTTAGAAATAGCAGCAAACTGGAAACAAATGATTTAAAAACTAGCCAAAAGAAGACAAATTCATATAAAAATCACTATGCATTTATTTTGAAAATTGAGCCACATCTTTATATGCTGATACAGAAAAACCTTTTAGGTCTATATTAAATAGAAAAAGGAGAAGGCAATGGCACCCCACTCCAGTACTCTTGCCTGGAAAATCCCGTGGACAGAGGAGCCTGGTGGGCTGCAGTCCATGGGGTCGCTAAGAGTCAGGCACGACTGAGCGACTTCACTTTCACTTTTCACTTTCATGCATTTGAGAAGGAAATGGCAACCCACTCCAGTGTTCTTGCCTGGAGAATCCCAGGGACAGGGGAGCCTGGTGAGCTGCCGTCTATGGGGTCGCACAGAGTCGGACACGACTGAAGTGACTTAGCAGCAGCAGCAGCAAATAGAAAAAAGCAAGATACATAACAGTGAATGTAAATATAGACATGTAAATGTAAACATGTACTAGAAGGAGGGTATATACTAAACTAATGATAGCAGTTGCCTATAGAAGTGATGATGGCAAAAGGAACTTAGGTTTGCTGATGTAAGAGAATTTTAACTTAATTGTATTCTGTTTATTTAAAAAAATCAAAGTTGATATAATTTAATATTAATATGTTGGTATTTATATTGTTGCCAGAATCCTAGTGTCTGTCGCAATGTAATTTGAATTAGCTGTATTTTTAGTTTTCCCAATGATAAAAGAGATTTTTTTCCAACTAAATGTAAAACCCATAAAGATAGACATATGTGAAGATCTATATATAACCTTACAAAGTAAAAAGGAAAACAAAAATGGACTTTGCTGGTGGTCCAGTGGTTAAGAATCAGCCTGCCAATGCAGGGGATGTAGATTTGATCACCGGACTGGGAACATTCCACATGTCTCGGATCAGCTAAGCCCCTGCACCACAGCTGCTGAGCCCATGCACACTAAAGGCTGTGCTCCAAAACAGAGAAGCCACCGCAGTGAGAAACTCATGCAGCACAACTGGATAGTAGCGCCTGCTCCCTGCAGCCAGAGAAAGCCCGTGTGCAGCAACGAAGACCCAGTGTAGCTAAAAATAAAAAATTAAATAAATTTTCTAGAAAAGAAAAAAATGAAAAAAACGAGGTTTTTGTTCAGATTTGTAGAACATTTTAGAATTTCCATAAGGCTTATATCTGTACTTAGTATGATTGTCATCATGAAAACCACTAAATTGAGGGGTTAAAAATTTAACTTAAAAAGTAGTTAAAAAAGACTTAAAAAGTGCCTTTTTGTCTCAAAGTTTTCATCAGGATCCAGGCAATGTCTTTTCTTTGCTCCTTTTCAATCCTTGAGAAGGATGAAAGTTTACAAATATATTGACCAAAAAATTAAAACCCTAACATCATTAGTAGATCATGTTATTTCAGTATATTCACAGTTATCACCATGTTGATCAGTGCACCTTAGTTTTTCTTCAGAGAATCAAATGAATGATCCTTCCATTTTCCCCCTATCACTTATTTCACTATACCAAGTTGCATGTTCTATGCTTTTTTTAATGAGACATTAAGTTAAAGTCACTTTATTTTAATATTTGTACTTGCATGGATATAACATTTCTTTTGTTGATATGTTTTATTTGTAATTGTTTCTAGGATCTGAAGATGATGATGAAGTTGTGGCAATGATTAAGGAATTGTTAGATACTAGAATACGGTATGTGTTCATCTTTCTACCTGAGATCAGATACACTACAGTGTAGCAATAAATTTTTGGTTGTCTCTGAGGTTGTAGTAGAGTTCCAAAACAAGTATAAGTTAATGTAAACAAAATAGGTAACCACAGAAATTGAATTCTAAAGTCTGCAGTTTCTTTACCATCTGAGCCACCAGGAAAGGTCCCTCCAAAATGTATAACACTCTGTCTAAATATAGTCAGTAATTTATGTAATTTATCTTTCATGGTCACTGTTTGGATTTGATATTATTATAATACCTAATTTCTTAGAAAGAAGAAAATGACTTAACAGTGTTTGGGAGAACTGTGAGGAGAGGAGTACCTCTTTTCAGGCTGCTGCCCCACTTTTGCTTATAGTAAACCAATGGTCCTGCTGAGAGTTCCAAAAAAATCTAGGTAAAATACACAAAAAGTTTGTTGTTGGACAGTATGATATAGCTGCCAAAGCAAATAAGATTCTGTAGAGAGGGGAAGCACACTGAAGCTTCTCTTGGGGTATTTACTCATTCTTGGTGTGAGGTTAGAGTATGAGAAGGTGGGCAAAGAGCAGCCATTGAGAAACAGAGAAACTGTGTTAACTTTCAGCAAATTTGTTGAGATTTGGAAGAATGAAGCTTTGACTTTAAGGAGCAAGACCCCAGAGGAAAGAAAAATGTAAGCCTCAGCACTCAGAGCTTCTCCCCACAAGGCACTTAGTTGTTTTTAGCTGTGAAAGGAAAGAGACTAAGTGAAACAAAAGACAGTTGAAAACCTGAGCAGAGTTTTGGCAGTTTTATGGTGCTGGGAGTGATAAAACTTGGAGTTTAGTATCTGTCAAGGAGGGTGGGGCCTCAAAGAACATCCAGGCTCTTAGTTGGGTTCTCTAGAGGACTATACCGTTGAAAGAGAGAAGCCAGAGGTAGACCAAGCCTTGTGAAACTATAGGCCAGTATTGAATGAACTTAATTCCACAGAGGGTTAAGCTGGTGCCACAAGATAGGATGAACCCTTTCTAGTATAATATAATCCCAAGTCACTTTAGTTCTTCATATTCGTTGTCCATCATTTATTGCCCCCCAAATTACTAGGCATAGAATTTGGAAACTGAACCAACAGAAAATAAAACAAATCCATTGATAACCTAGATGTGAGAGTTATCAGACATGATCTTTAAAATGATTGTGAATAAAACGTTAGAGAAAACAGAAAGTCAGATGAATTTCATCAGAAGACTGGAATCTATAAGAAAAAGTAATTCTGAAACTAAAATATACAATAGCTAAACTTAAGAACTCATTAGGTTAGTTGAATGTCACACTGGATTCTGTTGGAGAGAAGATTAATGTACTGGAATATTTTAATAGGGCAGTAGGAAATATCCAGTTAAAGCACAGAAAAGAGAATGGAAAATACAGCCAAAAAAAAAATGATAGACATAGAATATGTGACAAAAAAAGTCTCACAATATCCTGTAGACCTTTTAATATATGTAGAATTTAAATATGTGACAAAAATATAACGTGCTAAGTATAAGAGTAAGTGTTCTTCATTCTTGGCATATCTGGGAATTAATAACAGTATAATGTATTTTGCTGAGCTGTGTGTGCTCAGTTGGGTCCGACTCTTTTGAGACCCCATGGACTGTAGCCTGCCAGGCTCCTCTGTCCATGGGATTTTCCTGGCAAAGAATACTGAATTGGGTTGCCATTTCCTTCTCCAGTGGATCATCCCAACCCAGGATCAAACTCACATCTTCTGCGTTGGCAGGCGAATTTTTTACCACTGAGCCACCTGGGAAGTGTGCACTAATCTGTATTCAGTTCAGTTCAGTTCAGTCGCTCAGTCGTGTCCGACTCTTTGTGACCCCATGAATCGCAGCACGGCAGGCCTCCCTGTCCATCACCAACTCCCGGAGTTCACCGAAACCCCTGTCCATCGAGTCGGTGATGCCATCCAGCCATCTCATCCTCTGTTGTCCCTTCTCCTCCTGCCCTCAATCCCTCCCAGCATCAGAGTCTTTTCCAATGAGTCACCTCTTCACATGAGGTGGCCAAAGTATTGGAGTTTGTATATAGGTTAATTAACAAGAAATAAAATTGTCAGATTGCCTGTTGAAAAAAGCTATATACTGCCTATAAGGACAGTATCTTAACTATAACTTAACTATAAGGACAAAGAAAGGTTGAGTAGAAAGATGGAGAAATATATAGCATGCAAAGAATGGATAAGAGAAAGCTGGTATAGTTGTACAGATATCAGACAAAATATACTTTATAGCTAAAGACATTACTAGCAATAAAGAGAAATCTTTCATAATAATAAAACGGTAATTTCTGTGAGGAATATACACTAATTTTAAGCATATGCATCTAATAAGAGCTTCAGAATAGATGAAGAATATTTGACAGAACTAAAATGAGAAATAGATAATCCACAATTACAGTGGAAGACCAACACATCTCTCTTAGAACAAGTAGAGCAAACACATACAATGATGAGTAAAAATACGAATGTTTTATACACGTGATTAACAAACCTGACTAAATTGTCACACATGAAACATTACACCCAACAATAACAAAGTGCTTATTTTTTTTCAAGTGTACATGGAAGATTTACTAAACGGGACTATATTCTAAATCATAAAGCAAGCTTGAACAAATTTTCTGGATTGAAATCATTGAAAATATTATTTTCTATAGTTAGATTAAGCTAGATGTCAATTACCAAAAGGTATCTACATAATCTATATATATTTGGAAACTAAACAGTGCTCTTCAAAAACACCAATGGTCAACAAAGAAATCGCAAAGGAAATTTAAAATAGAGTTTTTGCATGACCTTTGGATAGGCAAAATTTTTTTTTTGCAAGCCATAAGAAAACTTAAGAGAAAGACATATAAAGTAGACTATAATAAAAATAAGACTTCTTCGTCAAAAGATATCACTTACCATGAAGAAGCAAAGCACAGATTAGAAGACATTGATAATATGTATGTCAGAATATATTTAAAATCTCTTACATAATGTTAAGAAAAAGACAATCAAATAGAGACTGGAGCAGTCTCTTCACAAAAGCACTGGAGTAACAATTCATGAAAAACAATAACCAAATGACAGTAAACATGAAAAAGTACTCAACCTCATTATAGATATTCAGATTAAAACTGTAATGAAATATCACTGCATATCCACTGGAATGATTAAAATTATTAAAACTGACAACACCAATTGTTGGCAAGTTTGCAGGGCAACAGGAACTCTCGTGTACTGCTGGTGGGAATATAAGTTTAAATAACTTTGGGAAACTGTTTGGCAGTAGCTACTAAATCTGGACATAAGCCTATTCTTGGTGAGCAGTTTCACTCTTGGGTACATTCTTAGTTGTAGTTTATTAGTATGCCATATGGAGAAGGCAATGGCAACCCACTCCAATACTCTTGTCTGGAATATCCCATGGATGGAGGAACCTGGTAGGCTGCAGTCCATGGGGTCGCTAGGAGTGGGGCACGACTGAGTGACTTCACTTTCACTTTTCACTTTCATGCACTGGAGAAGGAAATGGCAACCCACTCCAGTGTTCTTGCCTGGAGAATCCCAGGGATGGGGGAGCCTGGTGGGCTGCCGTCTCTGAGGTCGCACAGAGTCGGACACAACTGAAGTGACTTAGCAGAAGCAGCAGTATGCCATAGGATATTTGAAAAAATCTCCAAGCTGTGCCATTTGTAAAAGCCAAAAGCTGGTATTAACCCAGATGTCCATCAGCAATAGAATGAGTCCTTCTCTGGTGGTCCAGTGGCTAAGCTTCATACTCCCAGTGCAGGGGGCCCAGGTTCAATCCCCAGTCAGGGAACTAGATCCTACATGCTACAGCTAAGATCCAGAGCAGCCAAAGAGATAAATAAGTAAAAACTAGATATTAAAAAAAGAATAGATAAATTCTGGCATATTCACTTAATGGAATACTCTGCAGCAGTGAGATTGAATGAACTATTACTATATGCCACAATGTAGATGAGTCTTGCAAAGAGAAAAAGAAGCCAGATTAAAAAAGTTAATACTTTGTGCTTTCTAAATGAAATTTATGTTTATAAACTATAAAGTTAAAAAGCAGGCAGAATTTGTCAGTGGTGATAGCAGTTGGAATAATGGCTACCTTTGGTTGGGAGGAGTGGTAAAAAGGAAGAATAGGGGGGACTTCTGGGGTTCCAGTGTTCTGTTTCTTGGTCTAGAACATATATATGTTCAGTTTGTTAAAATATACTTAATTGATCTTACGTGATTTATGCATTTTTTTGAATTATTTATATTTCAATGAAAAGTTTTAACTGGAAAAAGAAAGCCAGCACATGTCAGTCTCCCTCCATTTACTTAAAAGAAGTGAATGAGTATATCTTAGGTAATCAGTATAATTATTAGGAAATTTGAAATCTTAAATGATAAATAAGATTAAAATGCAATAAGCAGATAAAGTTCTTGTATGAATGAATTGGCATTTTATCTGAAAGTTACAAATGAGACTAGCTACTAACTGTTGTTATTCTTGTTTATAAGAGTGGCTCTAACTTTGTGAATTTATTAATATAAAATCTAAGCTCTGTGTTGTATTTTTTCAATAAAAACATATTATTTTAAATATATCACAAATATTCTGTGTCTACAGGCCAACTGTGCAGGAAGATGGAGGAGATGTAATCTATAAAGGCTTTGAAGATGGCATTGTACAGCTGAAACTCCAAGGTTCTTGTACCAGCTGCCCCAGTTCAATCATTACTCTGAAAAATGGAATTCAGAACATGCTGCAGTTTTATATTCCAGAAGTAGAAGGCGTAGAACAGGTATGCCAATATTGTATGACAGTTTAGATTTAATATTAAAATGAAGTTTTTGGAAAGAAAAGAAATTCATGATGTGACATTTTCTTCAACTGCTATATCATTGTGTTACCATTATTATCAGGCTCCTTCTTTGAGAATTATCTTTATGTTAATAATTCCCTGCTGTTTGCTCAGCAGTTTTCCAAATATTACATGGTTTATTTTCTAACAACACGGTTTGTTAATATTAAATAAGTCACTTTCATTTTGTACTTGGGAAACAGAGGGCATATTGCTGTTCTGGCTGTAGAAAAATTATGAAAGGGAAACATCATGGAATTTTATAGATGACATTTACCAGTCTTCAGTGGAAGAGCTCTACTACTTCATATTTTTTTAATTAATTGATTAATATTTGGTTGCACTGAGTCTTTGTTGCTGTGTGTGGGGTTTCTCTAGTTGAAATGAGCAAGGGCTACTCTTCATTTTGGTGCACAGGCTTCTCATTGAGGTGGCTTCTCATGTCGCAAAGTGTGGGCTCTTGGGCATGCAGACTGCAGTAGTTGGGGCTCATAG
Organism: Bos mutus; assembly: GCF_027580195.1. Taxonomy (NCBI): domain Eukaryota; kingdom Metazoa; phylum Chordata; class Mammalia; order Artiodactyla; family Bovidae; genus Bos; species Bos mutus. The sequence goes on from NC_091627.1 coordinate 38,992,388, forward strand.
GCTCCAGAGCACAGGCTCAATAGTTGTGGCTCACAGATTTAGTTGCTTCACAGCATGTGGGATCCTCTCGGACCAGGGACTGAACCTGGATCCCCTGCATTGGCAGGTGGATTCTCATCCACTGTACCATGAGGGGAGCCCCTCCACTACTTCACATTTAAATACTTCTTGTTCTTAAACATGCAGGCAAGAAGCCCTTCAAAGAATCATACTTTGTTGTACAAAGTACAGTTACAGATAGAGTTTTAGAGCTTTATTTATAGCCTGATGTCGACATTTTTTTCCTGCCCAAAGATATCTAAGGAATATAGTACCAGTATTTTTCTCAGCAGTAATAGTGACCTTCACTGCTGTAATTCTCAACCAAGAGGCAAGGCCTTCTGGAGAGCCATTATCAAGGAAGGAAAGAGAATATGAAAATTAAAAATTTGAAAAAAAAATGCTTCAGGTAATTCTGTGCCTTTAAGGAGAAGGCATCATCTCTCAGCTCCTGTGAGACTCACTCTTTTCTGGGCAGTACTTAAACCTGTCCCTGTGGTACAACACATGCCATCTCCTCTTTGAAGTTCTTATTAGTTCTTCAGTTGGAGTTAAGCCCTTCTTTGGTGCAAAGCTTCTGTGTGTCTGTTTCAGCTTTCTGGTAATGGATAATTCCTTGAGAGATTTATAATCATACCTAGGTCTCTGTGTTCTTCTGTAACAGCCTTGTGTGTTGTACATGTTTACCTAGTTTTCGTTAAATATTTAGAAACATTATTCCAAATTTAGGAATATTTTGCCTAAAATAGAAGTTGATTGACAAAATTTTTTTGATTGGATATTGCTGAGATTGCATATAAAAATATCAGTTCCTTGAAAGTAAATATCCATTTTTTATTCAGTGCAAAAGAAACTATGAGGGAATTGATTGTCTCAGATCAGAACCAGATTCATCTAGATTTAAAAAAAATTAATTTTGGCCCCATTATCCTCTGTATGCCTTTTTAAAAAAATAGCTAACACTTTGCTAGATTGACAAGGGAAGGTTTTTATTCACTTGTCCAGGGTTGGGTGATGAATTGGCAGTAGGATTATAAACCTGAGTTGGTTTTAATTATAGTAGGTGTGGCTAAGAAAAAAAATAGTCTTAGGTTTATATAACCCTTTTCTTTTCCAGAGGAGTTGGTTTTTATTATCTGAGTAATATATTAACTCATGAAAAGATACTAATCCTTTTATTTTTTCCTTCGAGTATTCATTAGTATTTTTCCGTAACTTAACTTGAAATGAAAATCTTCATATTTTTCTAAGGTTTAAAATGAACTTTTATCTGAGTAAGACCAACGTGATTAGTTGCTAGTATATTTTCTAGCAACTATAAAGGTATAATCTCTTTACCATTTTTAGGGATTCATTTTTCTAATACATATTTTTGCAATAGCAATTTGGTATATTTCCCTAGGACTATGCTTAAGGAAATAAGATGCTTTTGAAATAAAAACAAAAGAAGTCAATTCTGTATATTAGTCATAGAGCTAGGAAATACCAGTTCATCATGATGGTCCTCTATGTCCACCTGAGACTCTGCTTTTGGAAACCTCCTTTGGAACAAGGAACACAGACCAATGTTTTAATTAACTTGCTGCCCAATATGCTACTGGAGATCAGTGGAGAAATAACTCCAGAAAGAATGAAGGGATGGAGTTAAAACAAAAACAAGACTCAGTTGTGGATGGGACTGGTGAAGAAGCAAGGTCTGATGCTGTAAAGAGCAATATTGCATAGGAACCTGGAATGTTAGGTCCATGAATCCAGGCAAATTGGAAGTGGTCAAACAGGAGATGGCAAGAGTGAATATCGACATTCTAAGAATCAGTGAACTAAGATGGACTGGAATGGGTGAATTTAACTCAGATGACCATATCTACTACTGTAGGCAGGAATCCCTTAGAAGAAATGAAGTAGCCATCATAGTCAACAAAAGAGTCCGAAATTCAGTACTTGGATGCAATCTCAAAAATGATAGAATGATTTCTGTTTGTTTACAAGGCAAACCATTCAATATCATGGTAATCCAAGTCTATGCCTTGACCAGTAACACTGAAGAAGCTGAAGTTGAATGGTTTTATGAAGACCTACAAGACCTTTTAGAACTAACACCTAAAAAAGATGTCCTTTTCATTATAGGGGACTGGAATGCAAAAGTAGGAAGTCAAGAAATACCTGGAGTAGCAGGCAAATTTGGCCTTGGAGTACAGAATGAAACAGGGCAAAGGCTAATAGAGTTTTGACAAGAGAATGCACAGGTCATAGCAAACGCCCTCTTCCAACAACACAAGGGAAGACTTTTTACATGGACATCACCAGATGGTCAACACCGAAATCAGATAGATTATATTCTTTGCAGGCAAAGATGGAGAAGCCCTATACAGTCAGCAAAAACAAGACCAGGAGCTGACTGTGGCTCAGATCATGAACTCCTTATTGCCAAATTCAGACTTAAAGAAGGTGGGGAAAACCACTAGACCATTCAGGTATGACCTAAATCAAATTCCTTATGACTATACAGTGGAAGTGAGAAATAGATTTAAGGGACTAGATCTGATAGACAGAGTGCCTGACCAACTATGGACTGAGGTTCCTGACATTGTACAGGAGACAAGAATCAAGACCATCCCCAAGAAAAAGAAATACAAAAAGCAAAATGGCTGTCTGAGGAGGCCTTACAAATAGCTGTGAGAAGAGAAGTGAAAAGCAAAGGAGAAAAGGAAAGATATACCCATTTGAATGCAGAGTTCCAAAGAATAGCAAGAAGAGATAAGAAAGCCTTCCTCAGTGATCAATGCAAAGAAATAGAGGAAAAAAACAGAATGGGAAAGACTAAAGATCTCTTCAAGAAAGTTAGAGATACCAAGGGAACATTTCATGCAAAGATGGGTTCAGTAAAGGACAGAAATGGTATGGACCTAACAGAAGCAGAAGATACTAAGAATAGGTGGCAAGAATACACAGAAGACCTATACAAAAAAGATCTTCCCGACCCAGATAATCACGATGGTGTGATCACTCACACTCACCTAAAGCCAGACATCCTGGAATGTGAAGTCAAGTGGGCCTTAGGAAGCATCACTACAAACAAAGCTAGTGGAGGTGATGGAATTCCAGTTGAACTATTGCAAATCCTAAAAGATGGTGCTGTGAAAGTGTTGCACTCAATCTGCCAGCAAATTTGGAAAACTCAGCAGTGGCCACAGGACTGGAAAAGGTCAGTTTTCATTCCAATCCCAAAGAAAGGCAATGCCAAAGAATGCTCAAACTACCACACAACTGCACTCATCTCACACGCTAGTAAAGTAATGCTCAAAATTCTCCAAGCCAGGCTTCAGCAATATGTGAACCATGAACTTCGAGATGTTCAAGCTGGTTTTAGAAAAGGCAGAGTAACCAGAGATCAAATTGCCAACATCTGCTGGATCATCGAAAAAGCAAGAGAGTTCCAGAAAAACATCAATTTCTGCTTTATTGACTATGCCAACACCTTTGACTGTGTGGATCACAATAAACTGTGGAAAATTCTGAAGGAGATGGGAATACCAGACCACCTGACCTGCCTCTTGAGAAATCTGTGTGCAGGTCAGGAAGCAACAGTTAGAACTGGACATGGAACAACAGACTGGTTCCAAATAGGAAAAGGAGTACGTCAAGGCTATATATTGTCACCCTGCTTATTTAACTTCTATGCAGAGTACATCATGAGAAACGCTGGGCTGGAAGAAGCGCAAGCTGGAATCAAGATTGCCGGGAGAAATATCAATAACCTCAGATATGCAGGTGAAACCACCCTTATGGCAGAAAGTAAAGAAGAAGCAAAGAGCCTCTTGATGAAAGTGAAAGAGGAGAGTGAAAAAGTTGACTTAAAGCTCAACATTCAGAAAACTAAGATCATGGCATCCAGTCCCATCACTTCATGGCAAGTAGATGGAGAAACAGTGGAAACAGTGGCTGACTTTATTTTGGGGGGCTGCAAAATCCCTGCAGATGGTGATTTCAGCCATAAAATTAAAAGATGCTTATTCCTTGGAAGAAAAGTTATGACCCACCTAGATAGCATATTAAAAAGCAGAGGCATTAGTTTGTCTACAAAGGTCCATCTAGCCAAGGCATTGGTTTTCCAGTGGTCATGTATGGATGTGAGAGTTGGACCATAAAGAAAGCTGAGTGTCAAAGAATTGATGCTTTTGAACTGTGGTGTTGGAGAAGACTCTTGAGAGTCCCTTGGACTGCAAGGAGATCCAACCAGTCCATCCTAAAGGAGATTAGTCCTGGGTGTTCATTGGAAGGACTGATGTTGAAGCTGAAACTCCGGTACTTTGGCCACCTGATGCGAAGAGCTGACTCATTTAAAAAGACCCTGATGGTGGGAAAACTTGAGGGCGGGAGGAGAAGGGGATGACAGAGGATGAGATGGGTGGATGGCATCACCGACTCAATGGACATGCGTTTGGGTAGATTCCAACAGTTGGTGATGGACAAGGAGGCCTGGTGTACTGCGGTTCATGGGGTTGGAAAGAGTCAACACGACTGAGCGACTGAACTGAACTGAACCGAATATTCAGTTTGCTTTTATGTTGCTAGAATATCAGATTTTTATGTAAACCTTGTGCTTTGGGGCTGTTGATAGATTTATTCTTACTGGATTGGTATGTACTGTTGCAGAGTATTTTAGGTAAGCAAGTAATATTAAAATCATGAAAATAGCAATTTCTACTCCTTAATTCTGTATTTTTTGTTTGTTTGTTTGTTGTTTGTTTTAGGTTATGGATGATGAATCAGATGAAAAAGAAGCAAACTCACCTTAAACTCATTTGAGTTTTCTGTGGGCCCTGCAGTTGGACTTGTTGATAATATGTACTAAGCTTTTATTATTAATCTGCTAAGCAACTTGAGGATTAATAAAATATGTCCTTTCTTCAGAGAATGATATATAAATATTGCATGTTTGCTTTACCTCATATGAGTTATTTATAACATCCTGAATCATCTTCTGTACACGTGGATTTTGTCCAGGGATATTTTTATTTTTGTTCTTCATTTCTCATGGTTCCTTCTTTGCATAATGTGTGAAGCAGTTTAAAATACATTCCCTACCCCCAATCTGAGTTATTTACTCTTTAAATACAGAAGTAAATAGGGAGAATCTTAAGATATTCTAAAATGGCTTCACTTTTTATGAGACGTTTTAAACTATTTTTACTGAACTTTTACCTTGTTAAACGCTAAACAATTTTAGTTTTAAAATGGTATCTGGTGACTTCCCTGGTGGTCCAGTGATTAAGAATCCACCTTGCAACGTAGGGGATGCATTTGGATACCTGATCAGGGAACTAAGACCCCACGTGCCACAGAGCACTTGAGCCTGCATGCCACAGTGAAAGATCCCAAGTCCTGCAACCAAGACCCCATACAGCCAAATAAATAAAATATTTTTTAAAAATGGTATCTGGCTAGTAGCTCCCAACGTAGTATCATGTAACTTCCCACTGAAAGACCAAAAAAAAAAAAAAAAGAAAAAGGATCACAATGCTGAAAACTGATAAAGAACTAAGTCCTAGAATGTGGACAAAATTTCTATTGATTACAAGACAGCAGGCTGAATTGAGAAAAACTGCTTTAGTGTGCCATGCCAGAAATTTCGACAGTTATCTTTCTATTAACATAATGCAAAGAGCCAACTCATTGGAAAAGACCCTGATGCTGGGAAAGATTGAAGGCAAAAGGAGAAGGGGGCAGCAGAGGATGAGATGGTTAGACAGCATCACCAACTCAATGGACATGAATTTGAGCAAACTCCAGGAGATAGTGAAGGACAGGGAAGCCTGGCTTGCTGCAGTCCATGGGGTTGCGATGAGTCAGACACAACTTAGCAACTGAACAAGAACAACTTTCTACGCCATGGGGGTAACTTTTCTCAGATGACCCAAATAGCAAATTACACGTCTCTCTTGTTTTTGATGGGGTTTCCCTGGTGGCTCTGATGGTAAAGAATCTGCCTGCAATGAGGGAGACCTGGGTTTATTCCTCAGTTGGGAAGATGCCCTGGAGAAGGGAACAGCTACCCACTCCAGTATTCTTGCCTGGAGAATTCCATGGACAGAGGAGCCTGGCAGGCTATAGTCCATGGGGTCACAGAGGCAGACAGGACTGAGTGACTTTCACTTTCACCTTCTTATTTTTCTATAGGAATTCAGAGACAGCAGTTCATAGACAGTACCAGGAAAGGAAACATAAGTACGTTGGATCTTTGGAACTTTCTTCCCCAAAAGTGTGGAGATTAACATAGGGATGGAAACAAAAAGAACTCCAGCATTTGTGAGTGGTGGAAAGAGAAGTTTTTATTTTTGTTCTTTTGGTTCATAGAACCGGGCATTGCGGTTGGAGAATTTGTTTCCTGAGCCATTATAGCGGAGAAGGCAATGACACCCCACTCCAGTACTCTTGCTGGAAAATCCCATGGATGGAGAAGCCTGGTAGACTGCAGTCCATGCGGTCACTAGGAGTCGGACACGACTGTGTAACTTTCAAGTAGACAACCTGAGTGACTTCACTTTCACTTTTCACTTTCATGCATTTGGAGAAGGAAATGGCAAGCCACTCCAGTGTTCTTGCCTGGAGAATCCCAGGGACATGGGAGCCTGGTGGGCTGCCGTCTCTGGAGTCACACAGAGTCGGACACGACTGAAGTGACTTAGCAGCAGCAGGAGCCATTATAGATGAATTTAGGTTAGACTTTGGGAATTACTTTGTAAGCTAGGCACAGTAACCTGCCCTTTAGCTGAAGCTACAGGAAATTGAAATTGTGGAGGAGATGCAGTTAATCAGTCTTGGGTCTGGCCACAAAATAAGTGGCTGAGTGGGGGTGGGAGATTCAGTTACTGGAATATAGGAACTCACAGAACTGAGAGGCCAAGTTATTGGAAAGATTCTCTACAAAACAGAGCAGCCATGAGGAACAAGGAGGAAAGGTGGAGAACGTTCTCAGCACACAAAGTGTTGTAATCAGAATCTGGAAGCTGTGAGATGTATTTGGGAACTGCAGGAAGCTAAGTAGGACTTGAGTGTGAAGTGGAAGGAAGGCCTTAGCTGGAATGGGGCAGAGGCAGGCAGTGCTTTGTGCGGACAGCACTGTAGAAGTTCTTGGCTGCCTACCCTTCTTTCAGCCAGAGAGTTTACACTGAGGCTTTCTTCTGACTGAGAGGTCTTCTCAGTTACCATTTGCTTGCCCTGTGCCCAGGGAAGATAGGTCTCAGCTCAGTCCCAGGGGATAAATTATGACTAGTCTAACTCAGTACATCTTAACTCCTTTTTTCTTTGCCAGTCATTAGTCTAAGTATGGACACAGTCATGTCTGACTCTTTGTGACCCCATGGACTATGCAATTTATGGAATTCTCCAGGCCAGAATACTGGAGTGGGTAGCCAGTCCCTTCTCCAGGGGGTCTTCCCAACCCAGGGATAGAACTCAGGTCTCTCTCATTGCAGGTGGATTCTTTACCAGCTGAGCCACCAGAGAAGCCTCTTAAGTATGGATACATGACCCAGCTCTGCCTGTGAACTGAAAGAGAAAGTCTATTAGAAAGTTCTGGAAAGATTGTCTTCCTTGATTGAGAGAGAAGGAAGTTTATATGTAAAGAAGGCTCTTTGCTTCTCCATTCCATTCCTCCCTGCTAGGTACACTGTAATATGAAGACTTGATGTCCAAGGCTCTGACAGTCAGCTTGTGATCATGAAAAGCCAGTTTGCTAAGAATGGCAAAGAAGAAGCGAAAAAAAAAGGAGATCTGGATATTTGAGGACTCTATTGACTTTTGAGCTAGTCCAGGAACCACCCATTTTCAGAGTATCATGTGAGATAAAAGGTTTTCTTGTTAAAGCTGCTGTTATCAATTACTCTCTCATTTGAAGCTGGTTGCCTTCTAACAAAGAACCTGGTAAATCATGGAGAACTTTGTAAGTAATTTTACTGCTTAATTATTTGTGGTAGACAGTGCCTAATGTTTGGAGAAGGCAATGGCAAGCCACTCCAGTACTCTTGCCTAGAAAATCCCATGGATGGAGGAGCCTGGTAGGCTGCAGTCCATGGGGTTGCTACAAGTCGGACGCGACTGAACGACTTCACTTTCACTTTTCACTTTCACACAATGGAGAAGGCAATGGCAACCCACTCCAGTGTTCTTGCCTGGAGAATCCCAGGGATGGCAGAGCCTGGTGGGCTGCCGTCTATGGGGTCTCACGGAGTCAGACACGACTGAAGCGACTTAGCAGCAGCAGCAGCAGCAGTGCCTAATGTTGATCCTAAAATGACAACAAATTTACATTTTTAACTGAGCCACTTTTTCAAATATTTTTTCAATCAAATATTAATTTAGGTTTAGATTAATCAGGTGATAGTTTTTCATTTTGAATATTTAAGTTATATTTAATTTCCTCCTCCCGGACAGCCACAAAGAAAGTAATCATTAGTTAGTTGTTTTTCACTAAAACAAAAAAATTAACCCCTCAAAATGTATAAAATTTTTGTTACATGAAATATTCTTGAAGGCACTTTATGGGATATTTTAATATGTATTTGAGACAGAGATTATTGGCCAAAAGTAAAGAGAGCACCTGGAGGATTTTTTACTAAACAAAATTAGGGTGTAGCCTATCATGGAAGGAGTAATTTCCCCCTCCACCTCTCTTGAGTTCTTATGAGTGGACACATAATTAAATTGATACAAGATAGATTAGCTGGAGAAAAAGAAAAAAATTTAATTCTTATAGATGTCTCATAGCAATGCGACCTAAGAAGTGGCCAAAGCAGTTGGCTTTTATATTTCCAGACAAAGTTGAGAGGAATTGACAGAACAAAGAAATGTAAGTTTGGGTGCTTAATTAGTAGGACTTCCCAGGTGGCTCAGTGTAAAGAATTTGCCTGCCAATGCAGGAGAGGCAGGAAACTGGATTCAGTCCTTGAGTTGGGAAGATTCCCTGGAGGAGGAAATGGCAACTCACCCCAGTATCCTTGCCTGTAAAATCCCACAGACAAAGGAGCCTGGCAGGGTTGCATTGAGCCAGACGTGACTGAGCACACAGGCTCAATTAGTAAGGAAGAAGTTTGGACTTGGGTGGGTAGTAAGGTAGAAAGGAAGTGACGAGGTTTGTTTAGATAACCTCCTGGTCCGAATTCCCTATCTCTACTGATAAGGATGTCTTCCTACCTCCCAGTACAGGAAGGGTACCTGTCACATGGAAGATTTATTTCCTGCTTTCAGGGAGACGAGAGGGTCAGTGAGTCCCTCTTGTAATGGCTATTTCTTAAGTAACTTGAATTCAAAATAATATGTCTTTGAGGCATATTTTGGGGTGCCTGCCTTGAGCCCCAACAAACCCTAAACAGAATAATGAGCAAAGTATATAAAAGTAGTAAACTTTCATTGTACATTCACTGTGTGACACTGTTGTAAGCACCTTATATTTATGAAGTCATTTAATCTTATGAGATCAGTAACTATTGTTGTTTCCATGAGGCACAGAGAAGAGAAGTACATATTCCATTGCCATAGAACTTAAGGGGAAAAGACAGGAACATGACCCCTGGGCATTCTGGTTGCAAAGCCTTTGCACAATACTGTACTATTTTGCCTTAAGGGAATTGAACCCATGTACCTTTCCTGAGTATTCCTATCTCAGGGAAGGGAAAAAGCATCTCTTGTCTCCATAGCTACTGCTTTCTAGTGGACAAATGTCTTTTCCATCTGTTATTTGCTCCAGACCATTACAGGCCAAAGCAGTGCATATGGTGGACAGTTTTAAATGCAGGAATATGAAGATAGCTGCTCTCCAGTCCATTGGGAATTTACATCCCTTTGTGAGGGTAAATTTACACTCCCAGCCTTATGCTCTGCTTCTCCACATCAGGATTATCAATGACAATTCCACAGGGTGCTTACAGTCTGCAGAATCCACTTTTGGAAGAAACTCCAGAAAACAGTATTTTTCGTCACTGTACATTTCTAGCTGTCTTTCAGCTCTAGGCAGCTCCTTAGAATGGTCCACTTTTATTTTGGCTCTGGTCACATCCTGCTGCTGCTGCTAAGTCACTTCAGTTGTGTCCGACTCTGTGCGACCCCAGAGACGGCAGCCCACCAGGCTCTGCCGTCCCTGGGATTCTCCAGGCAAGAACACTGGAGTGGGTTGCCATTTCCTTCTCCAGGTCACATCCTAGAGGACAGAAATAGACAGGCCCGGTTAATCTCATGGTGTCCAATTTGTTGACAATTTCTTGGCAGTAGAATGAGTTTCTTTCTAGCAGAGGAAGAAAACTTGCCCCAGGTTCTGCCTACTGCGGAAATTTGGAGCCACCCCTAGAGGGGAGTATTGGGAAGTGTGTTCATTGTTCATTCTAGTTGGAGTCAGTACCTCAAGTTTGTCCTCAAACCTGAGGAGTGGACATCTTTTGATTGTGTGTCTTTGGTGTCCCCTCATTCTTTTCATCCTTTCCTTTGAAGACCTACATTTTCCTGACTCCATGTGGCTCTGTCCAATCACCATGTCCTGCCTTCTTTGCAATGGAAGTGGGGCATGTGACTCACACTAGACCCATCAGAATCCTTGCCTAGAATATAAAAAATGAGGATGGAGAAGTAACCTCTTTCCCCTTGGACTGCAAGCTGGAAATAGGTGATTTCAGAACTGTGGGGGGTGGGGTGGGGGTCTTTTCCTTGTCCATGAGGTCACAGAGAGAGACAGAGTTCTGACAGTTTGTGTCCCTGGATATAGATGTACTTGAAACTCTGTATCTCTGTCCTTCCAATTACATTAGCCAATAAATCCCCTTCTTCAACTAGTTTGAGTTTCCTCTAGAAATTTAAAATAAATACATATATTCACACTGAGGAAATCAGTAAGATCAACCTCGGATGTATTAAGGTTCTCTAGAAAAACATAACTGTTAGGACAGACAGGGAGAGAGAGAGTGAGAGAGAAGGAGAGAGGGAGGGGAAAAGAGAGAAACAGAACTAATAGGAGCGATAGGAGAGAAAGTGAGAGAGGGAAGAAGGGAGAGAGTGAAATTCATTTTAAGGAAGTGGCTCATGCAGTCATGGAGGCTAGCGAGTCCAAAGCATGCAGGATGGGTTCCAGGCTGGAGACAGGGAAGAGCTGATGTTGCAATCCAACTCCAGTTCCGCTGGGGAATTCTTTCTAGCTCTTAGAGGCGGGTGTGTCAGTGTTTGTTCTGTTCAAACTTTTAACTAACTGGATGAGGCCCATCTACGTAATGGAAGGCAATGTGCTTTACTCAAAGTCCATTGAATATAAACATCCGGAATATAATATTTTACCAAATATCAGGGCACTCTAGTGCAACCAAATTGACACATAAAATCAACCATCACGGTGGGTAAAGTTTGCCTTCATCTCCAACTTCTTTCTGATTCCTTCTTCCATATCTCAGCCTCCTCTCTCCGGCATTACCACACCTAATTCCACACGCCCTTATGTTGTCCCTTTCTCGCCCAGTGTGGTAATTTGTCTGGGTGTTCTTGTCTGGAGAATCCCAGGGATGGGGGAGCCTGGTGGGCTGCTGTCTATGGAGTCGCATAGAGTCGGACACGACTGAAGTAACTTAGCAGCGGCAGCAGCCTTCCTTCTAATTTTAGAATTATCTTCACTTTATCCCCATCATAACTTGTATTTCCTCAGGGGTTTTTTTCACACCTGATATCCAAATGAAAATAATCCCATATTTTCACTCTAAAGTATAATGGATGATAATGACTTAATGTAGATCTCCTTGGGGAGGGAGTAGTGAGTAGTGTTCCACATTAAATATATATGTACAGGTAGAGTTCAGGAAATGTGATAGGGAAGAAGTGAAGGTAATTTTGCACAGGGAACTTGCTGATTCCCTTGTAATCTTATTTTGTGAGTAATTGTCTAGTTCTCTATAGTTAAGTCCTAACTACTTAATATTTGGTTCCCTTTTTAATGCTTCTTTTTTAAAAAGGGGAAATGCAAAGATGCAAAAGTTCAGGATTTTTCTTTAGGGAACTACCAATAGATTAAATATAGCTAGACCATAAGATGCTTGAATAGAACGGTGGGAGATGATGCTAATAAAACTGACAAGAGTGAGATCTGAATAACAAATGGTGTGTGCATAGGAATCTGGACTTAACCCTGCAGGTGAAGGATACCCACTGAATTGGAAGCAGAGAGAAACAGGATCTGATCTATATTTTTGAAAGATCACTCTGGTGTGAAGGTGTATAGGATGAACTGGGGCAGTGGTGGAACCAAAGGGGTTCACTAGAGGGGTCTTTCTGAGGCCACGACTGGTGCCTTCTGTTCTTCTGTTTGTTGCTTTCTTCTCATAGGCCTTTGTGGCTCAGCCTACTTCTTTTTCCTTTGATACTTGCTACCACCTTCTCTGTTCACTGAAGTACACTTCACAGAACTCCAGAAAAAGTGGGCTACACATGTTCTTGCTTCCTGTATTCTTTTAATGCACAGACTTTTAAAAATATTGAGATAGGGGCTTCTTTGGTGGTCCAGTGGTTAACAATCTGCATGCCAATGCAGGGGACACGTGTTCCATTCCTGTTCCAGGAAGATCCCACATGCCAAGGAGCAATAAGCCCATGGGCCACAGTTACTGAGCCTGTGCTCTCGGGCCTGTGTTTTGCAACAATAGAAGCCACCGCAATGAGAAGTCCATGCACCACAGTGAAGAGTAGCCCCTGCTTACTGCAACTAGAGAAAGCTTGTGTGCAGCAACAAAGACCCAGTGCAGCCAACAATAAAAGTTAATTAATTAAAAATATTGGGATATAATTGACATATATTCGTTTCAGGTGTATAAAATTATTGATTTGTACTTATTACAAATGATCAGCACAATAAGTCTAGGTGACATCCATCACCATACAGTTATAATTTTTGACCCTGGAGATGAGAACTTTTAATATCTTAGCAACTTTCAAATATATAATATGGTCTCATTAATTATAGTCACCATCCTGTACACTACATCCCCAGGACTTATTTATCTTATAACTAGAATTTTGTACCCAGGCCTTTTTAATTTTAGTAATTTATTGCTACTTATTGTTATAATCCAGATGAGGGATAACAAAAATCACAAACATGGGAGCATTTAAAAATCTTATAAAGCCATTTCAATTATGGTTCTTTGTTTCATTGGTAAAGACAATGAAATCTCTAATGGCCTTCAGCCCATCAGTTAGCATGGCAAGGAGAAGGCTGAGAACCATCATATTCAACAGGATCACTTATTTAACTTATATGCAGAGTACATCATGAGAAACTCTGGGCTGGAAGAAGCACAAGCTGGAATCAAGATTGCTGGGAGAAATATCAATAACCTCAGATATGCAGACGACACCACCCTTATAGCAGAAAGTGAAGAACTAAAAAGCCTCTTGATGAAAGTGAAAGTGGAGAGTGAAAAAGTTGGCTTAAAACTCAACATTCAGAAAACGAAGATCATGGCATCCGGTCCCATCACTTCATGGGAAATAGCTGGGGAAACAGTGGAAACAGTGTCAGACTTTATTTTTTGGGGCTCCAAAATCACTACAGATGGTGACTGCAGCCATGAAATTAAAAGATGCTTACTCCTTGGAAGGAAAGTTATGACCAACCTAGATAGCATTGAAAAGCAGAGACATTACTTTGCCAACAAAGGTTCATCTAGTCAAGGCTATGGTTTTTCCAGTGGTCATGTATGGATGTGAGAGTTGGACTGTGAAGAAGGCTGAGCGCCAAAGAATTGATGCTTTTGAACTGTGGTGTTGGAGAAGACTCTTGAGAGTCCCTTGGACTGCAAGGAGATCCAACCAGTCCATTCTGAAGGAGATCAGCCCTGGGATTTCTTTGGAAGGAATGATGCTAAAGCTGCAACTCCAGTACTTTGGCCACCTCATGTGAAGAGTTGACTCATTGGAAAAGACTCTGATGCTGGGAGGGATTGGGGGCAGGAGGAGAAGGGGATGACAGAGGATGAGATGGCTGGATGGCATCACTGACTCACTGGACGTGAGTCTGAGTGAACTCCAGGAGTTGGTGATAGACAGGGAGGCCTGGCGTGCTTCGATTCATGGGGTCGCAAAGAGTCGGACACGACTGAGCGACTGAACTAAACTGAACCATCCTTACTTTTTTTTTTTTTTGAGTTCAGTTAGTTCAGAACTTTCGTTCAGGAAAGAAAATCTTTTCCATTTCCTCAGATGTTTGAATTAGACCCAGATGTCCTGTTTCTTTCATAGACCATTTATTTTCTTCTCCTCCAGCCCTTATCCCCAAAGGTCCAGCTATGGCAAAGCTCTGTAGAGATGGGGGTCAGACAAAGTTCTTCTGTATCAGTGTCTTTTGACTGATGGTTACAAAGGCTCTTTGTTGCAGTGGGTGGGTGAGCTTGTTCAAGGTTGGGCTGGGAAAATATTGACCTTCAAAGTTTCTTCCTAGCAACTGGTGCATAAGCATCTTCCAAAATAGCTGTAGAACGGACAAGACAAATTGGTAGTCACGATAGATGAGCAAGCAAAAGAGGAAAGCCAGGGTCTGATAGATAATTAGTTTGAGCATGAGAACTTTGGTGACACTGGGTAACATTTTCTTTGTGGCATCAACGGGTTTTCTGGTGATGCACAAAAGTAATGTTCAAACTTTGGAATCGTACCTTCACTCCTTGAGTGAATATCACTAAGTAAATATCACTAAGATTTTGCCAGAATCTCTTAGATCACGGTTCTGAGGCTAATATGTACATGCATAGACTTTTTTGCCTCTTGAGTTAAAAAATGTGTAGTCTATTAACAAACAGCAAACAGCTCACTGTTTTTTAACTTTGCTATGGGTAATTAAGGAACCTATTTCAGGGCCTGAAATATTAAATGGCTTTCAGGTAAGAAGTACTTTAATTAGTTAAATGTGACATTTTCCTGTCTTCCTTTGAGAACAGTGATAAAAGGGCATCTTTTTCCTTTTTTGAAAACAAACAACTTTTTATTGAAGTATAGTTGATTTACAATGTTGGGTTAGTTTCAGGTGTACAGCAGTGATTCAGTTATATATATATATATATGTTGAATGTATTAATAGTTTCCTGTGCCATACAATATGTCCTTGTTGGTTATCTATTTTATCTATATTATATATTTTATATATAGCAGTGTGTGTATGTTAACCCCCAAATTCTAATTTATCCCTCCCCCCTTTCCTTTTTGGTAACCATAAGTTTGTTTTCTATGTCTGTGAGTCTAGTTTTGTAAATAAGTTCATTTGTATAATTTTTTAGATTCCACTTATAACTGATATCCTGTGATATTTATGCTTGTCTGATTTACTTCACTTAGTTTGATAATCTCTAGGACCATCCATGTTGCTGCAAATGGCATTATTTCATTCTTTTTATGGCTGAATAAAATTCCATCATATATATATATAGAGAGAGAGAGAGAGAAAGAGAGTATGTAATGGAATATAATGCACCTTCTTTATCCATTCATCTGTCGATAGACATTTAGATTGCTTCCATACTTTGGCTACTGTAAATAGTGCTGAACATTGGAGTGCACCGTATCTTTTTGAATTAGTGTTTTCATCTTTTACAGATACATGCTAAAAGGACATCTTTTTTCCTCTAAGAAAAACTGGAAAGCCCTTTGCATTTGATTAGATAACCAACCATAGAAAGTCAATTCTGCTAAGAACACAGGACTTTTCCCACTCATTCAGAAACATTTTTGATCTCTTACTTTGTGCTAGGGTATACTAGGTGCTGGGCATGCAAAGACTTGTTCTACTCTCAAGAAACTTAGCTTTGCAGGGAAATACTCAAAAAATCATAAAATATAGATGCATATTGCTTTAAATCCGGCAGCTCAAAGAATGAGAGGTTAATGAATAGGCTTAAGTCTCTCTGGGGAAGACAAAAAGGGTTTTCCCCAAGAAGCAGTACTTAGGCAGAGATGGGCTGGGGATTCCCTGAAGGTTAACTAATACATGCAAAAGATTGAGGATGTTGAGAAACTGCCCAGTTGAGAAACTACCTGTTCAGAGTGTAGAGGACTGAAAGGTAGAGTAGGAAGACATCAGTAGTGCGAGAGACGTGGAGTCAGAATATCATGTGGTATTCTGTATATAACACAAATTTTACTTGATTCTAATCTTGGCCATTAATTGAGTTATGATAGCACTCTACGTTTGACCAAAGATAGCATTTAAATCTTCTTAAAGCAAATGCTCAGGTAGTAAATTTTCAGAAACATCGTCTCTCTCTGATTAAGTCTCTCTTGGCAGGAATGGTGCATTAATTCATAGAATTAATCATTCATGAGCCCAAGCTAAGGCTGTCAAATCTAGGCAATTCCTACACTCCTCTCCTGTTGGCCATTCGAAGTCTGGGCCAGCAGAGTTTCTTAAGCCCGAGCACATAGTATTGGATAGTTGAACCTTACAGTCAGCCCCTCCGCCTCTGCAAAAAACGGGGGTTATGCGGTGGGTATGGGGAGCAGAGGTTTTAGAGGCCACGCGTATGACTTAGAGCTTAAGCTGGGACCTGAATCTCCTGTCACCAGAAAGACTGGCCGAACCTGAATACTGCCTTTCTCCCCTCCCCTCACTCAATCCTGTGCAATTTCTCATCAGTCTTCCGTCCTTTTCCCTTCCTGACTTGTTGGTCCCCCAGGATAAGGCCGCCTGTTCTCTTCCTCCTCCTCCTCCGCTCGATGGGGTGCTGGGTCTTGGGGCCTTGGGCTACACGAGGCGAACAACGCACGCTATTTGCTTTGCTAACAAGTCCATCCTCTTTACTGATCCTTTCGTCGTTCCCTGCCAGCCGCCGTGTTCCTTATTCCCCGCAGGGCAGTGCCTAGCGCTGCTCGCCCCGGGGCGGGCGTCTCCAGGAACCTCAAGCGGATACGGCCACGAACCGGTGCCACGTCTCCGCCGCCAGCAGGCCAGGGCCTGCGTGGGCTCGGGGGCGGGGCGGGGCGGGGCGGTGCGAGGAGGCGGGACCTGCGCGTGAGCGGCGCGGGCGCGGCCCAATGGGACCTGCGGGCGGCGGCGGCGGCGGCGCGGTGCGCGCCGGGGGGCGGGGCCCCGCGGCAGTTGCTGGCAAGCCCGGGAGGCCGAGACCGCTGTCGTTGCCTCCGCCGTCGCATCCCCTGAGGGAGTCGTGTCGGCGCCCCCTTGGTCCCCAAGCTCGCGGGTTGCCCTACAGGCTCGTGTACGCTCCCGGACTCGCCAGCCGCTCGCCATTCGCCTTGCCAACCGTGCCTCCTGCAGCATGTGTGGTAAGGGGGCCGCGGGCGGGGGGCGTGTTGCGGGGCGGTGCTGGGGTGCCGTGCGGGCGCCGTTGAGGCCGGTGGCGCCGGCGGGAGCGGGGAGCGGGAGTGTGGAGGGTGCGAAATCTGGGTGTTGGGCCGGGGGCGTCCCGCGGTGGCTGAGGCTGCTGGGGGAAGGGGAGCTGGAGTGTGGAGGGGTGGACCTGGAAGGGCACCTGAGAGGAGGGCGGGCCTTAGAGGGGATCTGGGGGGCCGAATGGGGGCTTTGCGAAAAGAAGAGAAATAGGAGGGAAAAGCAGTGTCTTGTATTGGAAAAGGGGCGAGGGCTGAGGGAACTGAGGTGTGGAGGGGAGTGAATTCAAAAGAGTCCAGGTGAGTGAGGCAACCTGTGGAACATCAGGTGAGGTCTCTTGAATTTATCTCGCATGTTTCTAGGATTTATCCTTTAAAAAATACTTAATATTAGTTTCTTTCTTTCGGGCACGCCCAGCAGAAAATAGAACTATAACTAGAACTACGATAATGACATTATGCATGATCTTACTTCCTGCCTATCCCCCCGCCCCGCCCCGCCCCCTGCCCCCGACTCAGCAGAACCCAATGCTGATCAATACCTTTGCGAATGGGCCCGGAAGTGGCCGTGGAGAGAGATCGTACTTCATTTATCCCTTGAGTGTGCTTCCATTTGAAACACTTACTTATGAGAAATATTGGCCTGCATTTAATGAATGTGTTACCTAGAACAGCTAAAACCTGAAGTTAGGCTCTTCTATTACATGATTTGAGACTTAGTCATTTTAATAGTAACCTGAAAGTGTTGTGAATTAAAAGGGGTTTCCCAGGTGGCGCTAGTGGTAAAGAAACGACCGGCCAATGCAGGAGATGTAAGGAGACGCAGGATCGTACCCTGGGTCGGGAAGATTCCCCAGGAGGAGGGTATGGCAACCCACTCTAGTATTCTTGCCTGGGGAATACAAAGGACAGAGGAGCCTGACGGGCTACAGTTTGTAGGGTCTCAGAGTCGGACACGACTGAAGTGACTTAGGACGCACGCACAGTGAGTTCGAAAGGAATTGTCAGAATTGTATCTGAAATGACTAATATGCTCTAAAATTGGTACTAACTTGGCTATTGTAAACAAAAAGAATTGAATTCTTACCTTCCTTATTGAAATTTACAA
Organism: Bos mutus; assembly: GCF_027580195.1. Classification (NCBI taxonomy): domain Eukaryota; kingdom Metazoa; phylum Chordata; class Mammalia; order Artiodactyla; family Bovidae; genus Bos; species Bos mutus. The sequence continues at coordinate 39,010,893 of NC_091627.1, forward strand.
CAACTTTACCCCTGGAAGATAAACACCTTTTAAGGGAATTATGATTGCAATAGAATTGAAGCTACCTGGGAAAGTTATTCTTTGTAGCCCTTTTCAAGAAGAACTGAGCAGGAGGTAGCTGGTGCTGATTAGTGTCTCTTTTTCTTGTATTTAACTTAATGCTAATTTCAGCTTCTAAAATGAAGATCAGATTTAAATTTAGAGTAGACTAAAAAAACTGCACAAAAAACAAACAACTATAAATAGCTTGCTGAAATTATTTGGAAGAGTGGACTTTAGAATCAGTTATACTTTTGCTGTGTCTCAGGGTAGCAGAATGGTTTTCCGAAAGACATAATTTAGTTTGGAGCTGGCCCCCAAACTAAAGGGGGCCCCCAGGGTGCTTGGTTTGGTAATTAAGTGTTTCTAAGTGATGAAGCATTCACCTAGTCAAGTACCTGGCTTTCTGGTTGCAGATCATTTCTTATCTTGTTCCAGGAAAAAGGAAGTAAAAAATAGATTAGTATAAAAGAAAACATAAGATCTGGTTTAGAAAACGTTCAGATAAGAGTGGAGGTTCAGATTTTAGGGTGGAGATTAAATGTTAGACATTTTCACACAGCCAGCATCCCCATTCCACTGTGTTTTACTACTGAGGAAACAGGTGACGGAGCAAGAAATAAAAAACTAGTATTTGAGGCATTTCGAAGGTCCTGCTCTTAACCTGGATCAGAGTTTTACATGATTCCAGGAATATCCAGAATTTATCTTCTCTTTGGTGTATGGTTCTGAAAGTTAACTGTTAAGACAAGATTTGTCTTTGTTTTCTTCCCACTTATTAATTATTGAAATAGAATTTCTAGGCAGAGGAACTGAGTGGAGATGAGATTAGATGGGAAAATTTAGAGGTTTACTTTGTGAATACCTGCTGCTTGTTAAAGGTTTTCTAAATGATTATTTGATTTCAACATTGCAGAATATTGAAACAGAAGAATGAGGGTAGCAATTCTTTTTTGATAGCTTTTTCCAATCAGAAATACTGGTAAAACTGTTATTTATCAGATTGTATTGGGATGTTAGTAAGTGTTACTGAGGGGAAAAAAGATTTTATGGTCAAATAAACTTAAGAAGCAAATTTAAACAATACTGAACTGGCCTTTTTTTTTTTTTTCAGTTTTTTAATTGCAGGATTTATTGGAACGTTTCATGTGCCAATAAGCATTAAGAACCTTTGTCTTCCTCTTATTCTTGATTCTTCGGAATGCACTTTGTCCTTTATAATCTGTTTTACCTTTGGCTTCAGTAAGAGAGTCAATTCACTTAAACTTCACACAGCTCTTAACAGATTTTGCTGCATTTTTTTTTTACATAAGTATGGGATTATACGTTTTTGCTTCAGTGGTATATATAAGCGACATTTTCGTAGATGAGATTGTATTTAAAAGCAGTTAGAGAGCCGCAATTAAAAAATATTCTGAAATGAATCCTTAAAAATTGTTTTGTAATTATACTGTGTAATGGCTGTGGGGCTATTTAAGTGATGCTGAGACTGGCTTCTATGATAAATCATAAAATTAGTTATATTGCCATATTCTTAAACATACCGAGTATGAAGTAGAAGTGAAAGAAAAGAATTATCGCTTAATGAGCATTTTCTCAGTTGTGTTCCCTGGAAAAGGAAAAGTTAACAGGTTCTGGTAATGAGCAGTATAAGGTGGGAGTTTTGTAACAGATAAGTTTGGGTAATTCTGCTTTTGGAGATTCTCAATTAGCAAGTTTAAAGTTTTTAGGAAGTTCTACAAATAAAACTGTTAACTTTGTTTAATCCAGTATTTCTTAAACCTTTAATTATGGAGACTTTCTTTTACTGTATGCCTACTTAGCATCCTGCAATATAGTGTTCTCTTTCTGTGGTTTGAGAATTTTTGACTGTACATTTTAGGTGCCTAGAAAGTACTAGAAGGTATTTGATATGTATGTATAACTGAGTCACTTGGATGTACATCAGAAATTAACACACCATTATAAAGCAACTATACTTCAATAACAAAATATTGGTAAAAGAAAAGAAATTTTAAGTGATCTCTTTGTACTTGGCACTCTGCCCTTAGGAGAGACGACTAGAACAAGGGAATTGCCTTCAAGGAATTGCTGTCTGATTGAAAGGAACAGTAAATACACGTGCAACAGGTGTGGGTGATAATAACACAGTCCTTGTTCATTGCCATGTTTAAGATTTTGAGTGAAATGAATAGAAATTCAGAGACTGGTTAGGCCAGGAATGTTCCAGATGACAGGATAGGACTCTTGGTGAGGACTGCTGCCAGCTGGTAAAGAACTAGTGCATTGTGAGAGACACCACTGATGACACATTTTACCAAACAATGTATGAAGTCAGAAATAATAAATTAAGAAGCACTACCAGTGGGTTTGAAAGAAGAAATTGAAGTACCAGGAAAAGAGGCCAAAGAATAGTAGTTAGAGGCACAAACGTTCTAAAGTGGTATATTGCCTTAGTAGAAAGTCTGTAAGAGTAGAAAAAGGGTCATTCATGTTTAATACTGCAGAGAGAGATTAATTGCATTTGGCTATAAAGAAATCATTAGAGAAGTTACACATATGAAGGTAGAAGAATTTAAGTTTGTGTTCAGGAAGAGAGCATGTATACCAACAAGAGAGACAATATTGTGAAACTGAAGTCCCTGGTAGAGTTGAAAAGTTGATTTCCAACATGTAAGCTATGAAATTAAAACCAGGTGTTAACTGGTTGATTCATACCCTAAGCATTGTCTCTAAATTGACTGAAAGTTGAGCTAGATCATTAGATAATGAAAACTCAACCCACTGTTGTGTAGGACAGGGATGCCTGGTGTGCTGCAGTCCATGGGATTGCAAAGAGTCAGACACAACTGAGCTACTGAACTGAACTGTTGTGTAGGATCCTCATAATATTTTGATGTTAACAAAAAGTTCTGTATTTATAAAATCAAGGACTCACTTATCAAGACAAGTAGGAGAGGTTTGTTCAAGTAGGAGAGGTTGGTTCATGGAATAGTGTGTAGAATATCTTTCTCTATTTTGAGTTTATAAGGAAGGATAAGAGAGGTATAGAGTATTATACCCTTAAGATGAAGAAGAAGGCTTCAGTTCTACAAAGAATCTACCAGAAATGAGAAAGAAGCTGGAAAGAGAGAAATGAGGATTTAAGAGTTAGTCTAGATTCTAGACTTTAGCATAATATCTGGGGGTGATTTGAAAGTTAGACAAACAGTGAATTAGCAGAACTGGTCAGCAGTTGGGAGGGTCTCTAGGAAAGTAGACCTCAGATGGATGGATGACCTGAAATGGATGGATTTCACTGTAGGAGTGCTCAGGGACACAGGTGAGAGCATAATGGGCCCAGAGGGGCTGACTTGGCAAGATGATGAAAAACTGTGGTCTGATGTGTGATTGATCAGAGAGAAGCAGGAGAGATGGAATGTTGGAATGTGTGTAAGCAAGGAATGCATGCTTTTTCTCAGGAAAGATGATGACAAAGGTAGACTGTGAGGGAGTGTATAATTAGTGATGTCAGGGTTTAAAACACAGCTTTGAGTTCCAGGGTGTTAAATACGCAAGAGAGAAGTGTTTTGGAGCTCCGTCCAGTGGCCACAAGTATTTACAACAAAGTAGGGGACAATTCAACCAGCATTTTGTAACTAGGAAAAAGATTTTGAACAGTTAAATAAAAAATGGGAATTTCTCTTGTGTCACTCCATGTAATTTTTTCTTTGTGTTTTTGGGGTTGTAGAAAATGTTCTCTCAAATATTTCATCTTTTAGAGGAATCTTACCTATAGAATGTGCCTGCACAATTATAGTATTGACTGTGTTTTATGGCAAGTGTCCAGTTGTGTATAACTTTAATTGCAGAATTGTTTATAATTACAAAGAGTTAGGAAAGCCTCAATAAATAGGTAAATGGCTGGGTAAAAAATGAGAAGTCTATTATGATCTACTATTATTATCCAGCCATTAAATAGACTGGGGTGGATGTGTTGTACTGACATAAAAAGATCTCCAACATCTTAAGAGAAAAATACAGAACAATATGTGTATTATCACATTCATATGCTTTTAGAAAAACCTCTAAGACCATATACATCTGAGTTTATATATGTAGAAAAATTCATACCTGAAGGTTTGGTGCAATTTGTGTGGGGTTAATGGTAGTTATCTCTTGTATGGAGGTGGAAAAGAGATTTTTCACAATTTATTCTGTAGGATTTGTGTAATTTGAATCTTTAGTGATAATTTGTAAGTTGTTATAAGAATTGTAAAAAGGAAACAAATGACATTGTGGATGGATTGTTTCAGAAAATATAAAATTTGGAGAAGGGATTTGAACTCTTAATACTGATAAACTCTGATATCTAGGTTCTCATCAGAATATTGAAGCTGTCAAAGTGAGAAAATACGGAAGAGCAAAATTTCTTCCTGAAACTAATACAATATTGCAAGTTAATAATACCTCATATAAAGTAAAATTTTTTGTTCATAAGAACCTAAATTAAACCAGACATAGAAACAATAATGTGATTGGTCAGCTAAATTGCATTGTTTTCATTTCAGTACAGTTGAACAGTCTTTGCCTATAACTAGATTGCTTTTAACCAGGTGTGTCAAGTCTATGATCTAGGTCATGTCTGAATATCTTGTTAAGCAAGGCGCTTATAAGTGCTTTTATGTCACTGAATTTAAGTTGCCATTTTCTGAGAATGGTGCTTGTAGGTGCAGCCTCTTGCTTCAGTTAGGGATATATTTATTCCAGGTATATTACATTAACAAGAAATTTTCACTTTGGAAACACAAGCCGACTTGGCAGTAGAAAATCTCCTGTGCTCCATATAGCTACTACTGTTAGTGGCATTGGAACAGTTACTGAAGAGCTGTGAAGAGTTGGTTTTTAGGCTTTTGTAGTTACCTTAAGCAGAACTGTTTATTGTGAGGTTTGACAAGACAAACACCAAAGACCTGAAGTAGGGATTGCTACTCTGTCGCTTTGAGTTATGAATACTTACCCTGTAAACGGCTGTAAATATGCTCTGCATGCCCAATTGGCAATTGTTTGCGGTTCTGTTTTCCCCAAGATTACAGATAACCCCCTAACCTGAACAAGTGGGCCAGCTGTGCTCTCAAGGGGCTGGTGTGTAAATCAACAGATTTATCCTCTTTATCTTTCATTTTCCTAATGCTGGATAACTAACTTTCTTCTCCCAGCTCTGATACTTTGATCTTAGAGAATTTTTCTATGTGTGTCGTCCTTTTAATCCTCTTAGTTTCTGCCTAGTTATGCAAGGAGAAATATCGCTCCTACTACTTCCTCTATTCTACCTCTTCTTTTTTACTTTGTTCCAATAGTGAACCAAAACAATGACAGTAATGATTATTGGTAATAGTAGTGCTTCCTCTCTTGAGAGAAAGGCAGGTTTTGAATTGGAATTGATATATGGTATTTCATTGAATATAAGATGCCATTTATTGGGAAATGTACCATTTTTATATGGACCACAAAGAAAGAAAATATGAATGTCTTGAAATCAGTGTTGTCAGTATCTAAAGGCCTAGAAATTGTTATGAGAATACTTTCAGAGTATCATAGGCTAAGCGATATAGTTGTCTTTACTGTAAAGCTGCGATGAATCTTAGTATTGCTAATAGGGAATCAACAGACAATATAAAAAACATACATACTTACGTGAAACTTCCCTGGCGGTCCAGTGGTTAACCCTCTGTGCTTCCATTGCCGGGCGCGGGTTCGATCTCAGGTTGGGTAACTAAGGTCCTGCACGCTGCAGTGAAGGCCAGAGGTCCTGTGTGCTGCGACTAAGACCTGGCGCAGCCAGATAAATAAAAACCTTGTTTGTTTGGAGAGGGATATTGGTTTAGAGAATATTTCTCTTCCTATAAAATTGTACTCAGGATCTCAGGATCCATACAATGAACCAATGTAAACCAGGGAGATTGAAGTTAGGAAAAATATCAAAGTTGAATGTTGTTGAATTACATGTGTTGAAATTAGTGAATTTAGTATGACATCACTGTGAATTTTCTTTTAAAAAATGTATTGAATCTCTCTATAACTTGTCTTAAAAACAATGTTTTTGTCATTAACATTTAAATTGTTTTAAAAATTGGTATTTGATTATCATATTTCATCTTTAATTCTATGAATGTATTATTTTTTTTACCATCAGAATTGCATTTCTTTAAGTGAACAAACCAAACAAAAACAAGAATGTAGCAACACAGAACAGAGTATATAAGGTATACAGAAGTAGAAATATAATGTTGTATGTGTGTGTGTGTTAGTTGCTTAGTCGTGTCTGACTCTTTTCAACCCCATAGACTGCAGCCCACCAGGCCCCTCTGTCCATGGGATTCTCCAGGCAAGAACACTGTTGGGGGCAGGGAGGGGTTGCCATTTCCTTCTCCAAAAGGAACTATAGAAAGAAGGAAAGTGATGTCGCTCAGTCATGTCCGACTCTCTGTGACCACATGGACTGTAGCCTACCAGACTCCTCCATCCATGGAATTTTCCAGGCAAGAGTACTGGAGTGGTTGCCATTTCCTTCTCCGATAATGTTATATACATGCAACTTATTACCTCAATAAAAAAATAAATACCTCATAAATTATATTGAGGTAGAAAGAAATGCCTCAGTATTACCTCAATAAAAAAAATAAATCTCAGGAAAAAGGAATTATATTTCTTTTATTTTTATTTGTAAAAAAATTTTGGCCATGTTTCACTGCACATAGGATCTTAGTTCCCCAACCATGGATCGAGCCCACACATCCTTCATTAGAAGTGCAGAGTCTTAATCACTGGAACGCCAGGGAAGGAATTACATTTCTTAAGGGAGAGCTGATTTAGTAGTGAATTTTTCTGAATGTGTTGCATTATTGGGATTTGGACTTCTTTAAGGCTTTTGGAGAGTGAAAAAGTTGGCTTAAAGCTCAACATTCAGAAAACGAAGATCATGGCATCTGGTCCCATCACTTCATGGGAAATAGATGGGGAAACAGTGGAAACAGTGGCTGACTTTATTTTTCTGGGCTCCAAAATCACTGCAGATGGTGACTTGCAGCCATGAAATTAAAAGACACTTACTCCTTGGAAGGAAAGTTATGACCAACCTAGATAGCATTGAAAAGCAGAGACATTACTTTGCCAACAAAGGTTCATCTAGTCAAGGCTATGGTTTTTCCTGTGGTCATGTATGGATGTGAGAGTTGGACTGTGAAGAAGGCTGAGCGCCAAGAATTGATGCTTTTGAACTGTGGTGTTGGAGAAGACTCTTGAGAGTCCCTTGGACTGCAAGGAGATCCAACCAGTCCATTCTGAAGGAGATCATCCCTGGGATTTCTTTGGAAGGAATGATGCTAAAGCTGAAACTCCAGTACTTTGGCCACCTCATGCGAAGAGTTGACTCATTGGAAAAGACCCTGATGCTGGGAGGGATTGGGGGCAGGAGGAGAAGGGGACGACAGAGGATGAGATGGCTAGATGGCATCACTGACTCAATGGACGTGAGTCTGAGTGAACTCCAGGAGTTGGTGATGGGCAGGGAGGCCTGGCGTGCTGCGATTCATGAGGTCGCAAAGAGTCAGACACGACTGAGCGACTGATCTGATCTGATCTTATAGTTTGATTTTTCAGTTTTTATACATTTAAGCTATATTCTTGCTGGCCAAAGCACAATCATGGAAGACCTCAGAATATTTTCATGCTGCTATTCCTAAAATGTGGATTTCCTTTACCTGTGTTCTGTTGCCACTTTACTGGATCAGTTTATGTTGTACAAGTCTCTGTTTATAGTTTTGCTTTTCGAAATGATTGCTCCTTTTCTATGAATTCTCAGTTCAGGTTCAGTCACTCAGTCGTGTCCGACTCTTTGCGACCCATGGACTGCAGCATGCTAGGTTTCCCTGTCCATCACCATCTCCTGAAGCCTACTCAAAATCATGTCCATTGAGTTGGTGATGCCATCCAACCATCTCATCCTCTGTCATCCCCTTCTCCTCCTGCCTTCTATCTTTCCAGCTTCAGGGTCTTTTCAAATGAGTCAGTTCATTGCATCAGGTGGCCAAAGTATTGGAGTTTCAGCTTCAACATCAGTCCTTCCAATGAATATTCAGGACTGATTTCCTTTAGGATAAACTGGTTGGATCTCCTTGCAGTCCAAGGGACTCTCAAGAGTCTTCTCCAACACCACAGTTCAAAAGCATCAATTCTTCAGTGCTCAGCTTTCTTTATAGTCCAACTCTTACATCCATACATGACTACTGGAAAAACCATAGCTTTGACTAGACGGACCTTTGTTGGCAAAGTAATGTCTCTGCTTTTTAATATGCTGTCTTGATTGGTTCTCAAGAGTGAGAATTCTCAAGAGTTAATAATATGTGTTACAGTTATTTGTCCTTTACTAGAGTCTGGTGAACAAGTGAGAAACCACTGCTTCTATGATGATTACATATTTTTTAAGCCTTTTTCTCTATGATTAAATGATTTAGATTGTGAGTATTCTTCACATCATTGTTATTTATAAGTTATTTATTCCTAAATGTGTTGATAGCATGGTCATTGAAAGTAAGAAAAATTATTCTATGTAAGTTTTGTAGGGTACATATGTTACTTAAAATATTTAGTTCAGAAAATGTTTTCCTTTAAAAATAATGCTCAGTGTATAGAACATAAATCCCAAATTTGTTGGTTAATTTTGAAAAATAAATTTTACTTGATAAAATGTCAATGATGAAGGTAAGTCACCAGTCTTACAAACTTCTTTGAAAAACTGAACATTTGTTTTGACATATTTGCTTCAGTCTTTTTTATATGTATAAGAATTGAAAAAGTTTCACTGCCTTTGAACAGTTTGAAGTGAAGATTTCTTTTGTTTTCAAAGATGGACTCAAGCTTCACCTTTTTTGCACATCTTATACATTATTATGCAAATTAGGGTTTTGGTCATAACTATGCCAATTTTGATTCTCTAGTCAGAATTTTCTATTAATTAAATTTGTTTATTTGCAGGTATATTTGCTTACTTAAACTACCATGTTCCTCGCACAAGACGAGAAATTTTGGAGACGCTAATCAAAGGCCTTCAGCGACTGGAGTACAGAGGATACGATTCTGCTGGTATTTCCTTTAAAAAATATTACGGGTGTTGCATGATTCTTGACTCTCAATAAAAAGGGTTTTTTGTTTTCGGTTCCTAGACTTTTTATAATATCCATTTTGTTGTTTCTGGTAAATCTAAAATCTGAAGAATTTTTGTTTTTTATCATATTTAAGGCTTGTTCATTCAGTTTCAACAACATTACCATTTATGTAGAGAATTGCTTCTTATGGGTCTCTTCTTGTGCTAAGAATGTTACTGTAAAAACAAGTTACTGGGGCCATTTTCATTATAGAACAGAGTTTTTGAAGGCTTTACTCTCTAAAATTTTTTTTCTTTCCAATATCTTTTAATTTCTTTTTCTCCATGGATTCCATGCTTCTGGCGTGTGATCTTGCCCAAGATTCTGTCTTACATAAATGACAAAGCAAAGAAAAATAACTTTTTGTCAACTTTATGTTCTACTCCAACTCCTTCCCTTAATCATATTGGGGTTCCCAAGACCATCTCCAGTTTCACTGATTCCTTCAGAGCATTCAGCATATAATTGTACTCATGGCTATAGTTTATTATAGCAAAAGAATAAAAAGCAAAATTAACAAAGAGAGAAGGTGCGTGGGGCGAAGTCTGGAGGAAGCCAGGCATAGGCTTCAGAATTCTCTCCCTGTGGAGTCCCCACACGTGCTTGATTCCCCCAGCGAGTTGGACAACATGTGTAAAATGTGTACCAGGGAAGCTCATTACTAACTCTGTGCTCAAGATTGTCACTGTGGGCTGGTTATGTAGATACCTGGTGCCTAACATGTACCAACATTGCAGGCTCTTAGAAGGGAAGTGGATGTTCAGCATAAGCCACATTGTTTGCTCCAATGGTATAGGTGCAATAAGCCATTCTTAATCAGTTAACCTGGTGGGGGCCAGCTTTGCAAGCAAGCCTTTCTAAGATAGCGGTCTTGGGCCTACCATATTAACTCTTTACACTCAACATTGCCCTATGTAATGGGCGTTTATCTTCCTTGACTCTTCCTCAGCTAATGGAAAGTCAATTCCTCAACTCTTTGTTCTTCAAATTCTCTCTCTCCTTCACCTCTGACAACATATCTTCTCATTCTCTTCCTAACTTGCTGATTATTTCTTTTTTGTCTGCTTTGGAGGCTGCTTTTCTTTCACCTATTACTTATTTTAATGTTCCTCAAGATATTGGGTTGGCCAAAAAGTTCATTTGGATTTTTCCATAACATCCTGTGGAAAACCCGAATGAACTTTTTGACTTACTCAGTGTTTTCCTGAGTCCTCTTTCCTTATTTTGTATCTTTGTGCGTGAGCTCTGACTTCATCAGCCTCCTGTATGTTGGTGACTTACAATCCATATGTATTTCCCATGTTGCACACCTGTTTTTCCGGCTACTTCTTAGAAATTTTTCCCTGGACAAACCACGATATTGTAAACCTTGCATGCTCAGAATTGAACTGAATACATTCCAGTTCTCATCCGTGTCTCACTCTATCCTTTCTCTCTTCCTTTTGCCAACAGCCAGTCATTCAGCAAGTCCTTTGAGCCTGGGAGTTGCTTTCTCTCGTTACCTTCAGTCAGTTCTGCTTTTCAGTACACCCATCACTTCATGACCATTGTGTAGCTCAGGCCTTCCTCATTTTTGCTTTGCTGTAACTGTAACTTCTGACAGCAGGTTTCTTCTTCCCTGTTTCTCTCCTCCAGCTTTTGCACTGTTTTCAAAGAGTTTTCTAAACTTCTTTGCCGTGTCATTTCTCTGCTTGAAACAACTCAGTGGTTTTCCAGTACCTCTAGAGTAACTTTTTCAAATTCTGTAGGAACTTTAGTAGAATCTTGAGAGCTGTGTGTCCTGGCATCCCTTCCTTACCCTGCTTCTGAGGTGGTGCCAGTCTTCTCTCTATCTCCATTGTGCTGCAGTCGCAACCTGTAGCACTTTTATTCTAGTCACATGACTTTTATTATATTAAAACCACACTGTATGGTAATTATTTTTTCCTTGTCTGTCTTCTCAATAGACTGTTGAGAAATTTGAGAACAGGAATTGAATTTTCTTCATTTTTATCTCTAGTGGCTATCATGGTTCTTGACATATAGTACGTTTTCAGTAAATTTTGAATTGATAAGTAAATGAATTAATTAGATGAAAAAAATTTATTTTTCACTTACAAGTTCTGCCTTTCAGTCATAGTTTCTAAGTAGTAGCCAATTTCTAAATCTTGCTTTTCTACCTCTGGATGATTCAGGTGTGGGAATTGACGGAGGCAATGATAAAGATTGGGAAGCCAATGCCTGCAAAATCCAGCTCATTAAGAAGAAAGGAAAAGTTAAGGCACTGGATGAAGAAGTTCACAGTAATGTACTTAGTTTGTTTTTTGTCCCCCCTCCTCTTTTCTTCCTTCTCCCTTCCTTACCAAATTATTTTTCCTCCCATATTTTGGGGCCCATTTTAAGAATGGTGATTCTTAAAGTTGAAGGGAGGGAAGAAAAGTAGTTTTGATACTGTTTGTACTGCTTTTAATGTACCTTTGTTGCAGAAATATTATTAACTGGGGAGGGAAATAGCCATCATTCCTGAGGAAGGGCCTTTCATAAGACAAAAGGTATTTTTAGTAGTGCCCTTACTCATGTGGCTTCACTTGGTGCTTGTCTTCACTTTGGACTAAAATGCTGAGTTTGGATATATCATCAGTCTGGATGTTGTACCTTTTAGTAGGTCTGATACAATCAGGTAACTATCATATTTTTACCTCGTGATTTTCTTACTCCCCGAGCATAAAGTAGTTGCCAGAGATACATATTCCATCATACAGAGTGTACTTTACAGTATTTATTCATTATTTTGTGTTTATACATTTTATTTTTTCACAGAAAACTTGAAAACAAAGCAAATACTTTGAAGTAAATTGATTGAAAAAACATATAAAAAAAATCCTCCACAAAACCCAGGAAACAGTAGGTTGTTTATATACCTGCTGAAATGGATGCCATCGTTATCATTGTAAAGGGGTACAGGTGAAAGAGGAGAACAATGGATTTACTCATCTTTAATTTTTGCATAAGCCAGACATTCAGCTTCATGGTACAATTGATGCTTGAACAACATGGGTATGAACTGTGCAGGTTCATTTATATGGAGATTTTTTTTTTTTCCCTGTAGTAAATACTACACTGCTACACCATCCATGGTTGGTTAAACCTGTGGATGTGGAACCTTGGATCCAGAAGCTGGCTATAAGTTACATGTAGGTTTTTGACTGCTCAGTGAGTCAGCACCCCTAACCCCCTGTGTTGTTCAAGGGTCAACTGTACTTGTTCAACAAATTATGACAGTATTTATTTTGAATCTGTTATGGATAAGATTAGCTTGGAATAAAGCAGACACCCAAACAGCTACACTTCAAAAACTTGATTATAAATATTTGGTCTACTGTGTGTACTGCATCCTGTTTACCAGGTTGAATATAGTAGGTTTTATAGGAGAGAACAAACGGATTGGTTTAAGATTCAGAGGAGAGCTAGTTCCCACAAGTTGGGGAGGCTAAGTATATGTAAGGATTGGCTGCTAATTATATTGGGGCAGTGAAGGTGAGAGGGAGGACCTTCTGAATAGATTAGCTTGGGTCAAAGTAAGAATAGGGAAGGCAAGTTTGATGGAATGGTAGATAGCTTTCAAAGCTGCATTGTTGGTCAGTGAGTATGGCAGGCTGGAAAGGAAGATAGTGACCAGAATCACCATCTTTGAATGTCGTCATATTGAAACATGTTCCCTCCTGCAGGAAAGTGATCTCTTTTCTGGAATGGTCACTTGCAGACAGAGCTGGAGAATTTGTACCTGATGAGTCCCTTGGGAGAGCAGTCTGGCACTGTCTAAATGGGAGATGCTTATCCCTTATGGCCAGGCACTTCCATTCGTGGGTGTGTACTCGAAAGAAACACTATGACAAGGAGACATGACAATTAGATGGCATTGCAGCAAAGTTTAGAAGCAACTTCAGTGTCCACCAGCGAGGGAATGGGAGAATAAGCTGTATGTGACAGTGAATGACCATATTTAGCTTCTGGAAGGTATGTACCAGATCTGGCTCTGCTTTCTGAGAACCTAATATTGGAGTGAAAAAAAAAAACACAAAACCTGTGGAAAGGTATGTACAGTATTGTGCTATTAAAAAGAAGAACACTATAATTTATAGCTGTATTAGCACAATGGAAGTTTGAAGGCACAGGTGGGAAAGCTCTTGTGACTCCTTTGGGGAGGAAAGGAATGAAGTAGGGTATAAAGGAGGCACCAATTGCATTTTTTTTTTTTTACATTTCAGGACTTAAATAGATCTAAAGCATAAATGGCTAGAAATTAACATTTGTTAATTTGGAATGTGTTGTTTGGATATTTGTGGTGTTTATTTTGTTATTGCCAGTGTGTTAGTGTTTAACCTCTTAAGACAAAAGGGAAGGAAGACATCTCAAAGAAGGTCATTAGACTGGTTATTGGTAGCTTCTAACTTGGATAATACTTGCTGACATTTGTTGCTTTCTGTGTCCCAGACGCTTGACTGAATGCCTTCTGTGTAGTCCTCATTGTAACTGTGGAGTAGTTAAAATTATCTTCCTCATTTGCAGATGAGGAAATTGAAGCTCAGAGGAGCAGGTACTGACTTTAGATGGTGTCAACAGTAAAGCCAGTGAGGTTTGGGAGCAGAGGAAAGGCAGAAGAGGATTGCTATCCTAGATCGTGACAACTAAAGATTTTTTTAGTATTTTATATCTTAAAGCTGTAAAACACAAATGATTATATTAATATGTTAACATTTGTTCTCTGGGTGTAGGTATTTAGGTATTTTGTTATTACCAGCACATTAAATATGTTTGGACTATTAAGAAAGGTGACATCTGAGAAAAGGTACCCAGGGGACAAAGAGCCTTGGGAGTGAATGCAGGGGGAAGAGAGAAGATGCAAGAAAGGAAGTGATTGAGGCATTCCAGCTCAGAAAGGTGGGTTTGGGTAGGGAGTTAGCCTTCGTAGGGGTTAAGGGCAAAAGAAAGGCTGATTTAAACAGTTATGAGGTGAAAGAAAGCTGAGTAAGGTAGAGATTGAGGGACTACATAGAATTGAGTCTTAAGGAGAGTGTAAAAGATGTCATGAACTGTTGGGGAATTGAATGAGCTCTCAGTTTAATTAATAAGGAACATGGGTACATGGCTTTAGAGTGGAGTAACAGCGAATAGAAACAGTCAGGATTGGAGCCATGATTAATCTATAAAACCTGAAATACTACTTGTGGGGAATTTGTGTATTGTTGTAGCAATGATTTTTTTCTTATTAGACCTTAAATAAAGTTCCTTTGGCAACAGTGTACTGCTGCTGCTGCTAAGTCACTTCAGTCGTGTCCGACTCTGTGCGACCCCATAGATGGCAGCCCAGCAGGCTCCGCCGTCCCTGGGATTCTCCAGGCAAGAACACTGGAGTGGGTTGCCATTTTCTTCTTCAATGCATGAAAATGAAAAGTGAAAGTGAAGTCACTCAGTCGTGCCCAACTCTTAGCGACCCCATGGATTGGAGCCTACCAGGCTCCTCCACCCATGGGATTTTCCAGGCAAGAGTACTGGAGTGGGGTGCCATTGCCTTCTCCAACAGTGTACTAGATATGGTAATTACCTTGAATTTGAAATGGGTTCATTTTATAGACTCCTGTTATTTTCTCTGATGTACTTTCTCTTGCCAGTATGTGACGGGACATACTGCTTTCAGTTACAGTTAACCTTAATCTAAAAAAGCTAATTACGTGTTTTCATTGCTTGTATTGGCCTGTTAAGTAGTAATAAACGGTGATCCTTACTTTTCTGGAGGTCATTTATCAGGTTGCCTTAATTATTTAGAACATTGTTAAATCAGAAAAGACACTGACGATTTTTCTTCGTTGATTGATTGAGCTAGCCAACAAAAATTCGAGTATCTGCTCTATATAGCTTAATACTTAGAATTCAAAGATAATAAGACAAGCTCCTCCTTTTTGTAGAACTTAAATTCTGGTAGAAGCCAGGTTGACAATATGTCAAATGTTGTAATAGTACAGAAGAGTGTACACTGTGGTTTTAATCTTAGGCTCTGGAACCAGCCAGTCTTGGCTTCAAATTCTATCTCTGCTTCCTATAGCCATGACCTAGGGCAGGTTTTGTGACCTTGTGAGCCTGTTTCTTCATCTATAAAATGGGGACAGTTATACCTAATAGTATGTAATCGTATTGTGAGGATTCAGTAACAGAATGAATATCTATTGAGTACCTGTTGTATACCAGCCATTGTTCTAGGCCCTGAGGACAGAGAAGAAGATAAGCAAAGTCCCTGCCCAGATGGAGCTTACTGTCCAGTGAGAGTGCCAGACAACAAATAAATACATAATATCAGGTAGAGATCAGTGCTATAAAGGACAAGTATGGTAGAGGTGACATTTGAGCAGAGATCATGTGATTGTCTGTATGAGGGAATTCTAGGAGGAGGGAACACCAAGTGCATAGATTGTGTGTGGGCTTGGCCTGCTTGCAGCTGGAAGTCAGTGGGGCTAGAGCTCAGTAAGTGAGGAGTAGAGTGCAGGAGACGAGGCTAGAGAGGAGGCTGATGGCTAGGGCACAGAGGGTCTTCAGAACAATGGATTTTGCTGTTTGTTGGGAAGCCATTGGAACATTTTGCATAGGAAGTAACATGATCTAACTTCTGCTTTGGGTGGATCACTTTGGCTAGATTGTACAGAAGGAAGAGTGGACACAGGGCCACCAATTAGGATTCTGTTTAGTAGTCCAGTGTAGAGATGATGGTCAGAGTGATAGGAATAGAGTGAGGAGGTGTTTGTAGTACCTCACACAAGATAAGTTCTCCATAAATGTTAGCTGTTGTTATTTGTAACAGGTGCATTGAGAGCTTTGAGGAGTGACTGGAGAGGGTTGGGAGATGAGGATGGAAAGGGGATGGAAAGGTAGGTGGGGGCCAAATGGTGAAGGGCCTTGTATATTGTGAAAAGGTGTTGGGGCTTTATCTTGTGAGAAAATAGTTTTTGAGTTGTGTGTTAGAATTTGAGAATCTACGTATAAATCCCTGACCAGGTTTAGGATGGTTCATATGGGTAACTAGGGATGCAAACCACATTTTAAGTAATTGGAAGTCTATTCAAGGATTTTAAGCATTGTTTCTTGATCAGATTTGTATTTTAGAATGACCTTTGATTAGCCAGGATAAAACCCACAAAGACTGTATATTAAACTGCATGGACTTTCCTGTTCAGACTTCTCAGCAGTTTGCTCTTAATTTCGACCTAATTTGATAAGCTTTGTTATTTGCTTCCTTAGCCAAATGAATTTTGTATGTAGGCAATTAAAAGGGGACATTCTTAGTATATACTAGAACTCTTTTTTTTTTTTTTTTCTTTCTTTCCCCTGGAAGAAGAAAAAAGAGTTCATAGGGAGAGGGAATTAGAGTACCTGCTTTTTAAAACAGAGGAGGAACACCAGCCTGTAACCTCATGCTTTCATAGTATTGCTTTGTTCTCAAAGACTGTTCTTTGATTTTGGAAACTTCATAATTGCAGTTTATGGTGTGAGATACAGGCCACTCACTGGGGACCAAAGACATTGTGGTCATAAGGTTGTGTGGCACTGAGAAAATGAATTTTTCTTAACATGATACTAATTAAAATGATACTAATTTTTTTTCAAAGAAAGGATTAAATAAGATTTTTAAAGATCACATTAGCTCTTTTTGACCATAAGTTTGAAAATTTTCAAATTTGTAGAAAAATTGAAAGAATAGTACATTAATCATCCATATACTTCATCTATTTTTACCAGTTGTCAACATTTTGTCATATTTGCTTTATCTCTTTGTACACACTTTTGGGGTTGTTATTGGAACCATTTACCCTAAATATTTCAGCTGCATTAACTCCTCTAAGTCTTTTAATTACTGTTTGAATAAGCCTGATCTTCAGTTTTAATAATTGTATATTCCAGGTGTAAGACTGTAATAATTTAAATACAGCTTATAGCATTATCCCTACAGTTTGATTTAATATTGGAATTTTTTATTTTATCTTCTTCAGAACAACAAGATATGGATTTGGATATAGAATTTGATGTACACCTTGGAATAGCTCATACCCGTTGGGCAACGCATGGTGAACCGAATCCTGTCAATAGCCACCCCCAGCGGTCTGATAAAAATAATGGTATGGACGGATTGTACACACTTTGGAATGTTTGTATTTTGGAAGCCAGTAGGTAGCACATAGATACATATATCACAGATAACTGGATATCATAGCAATTAATCTGTAATTATGTAAGAGTGTGTTTCTAAAAAGTAAGGACCTAGCAGATTGATTTGTCTCCTAAGAGACTTCTCCTTTTCTCTCCTTTCTTCCTTGCAGTTTACTCTGTTATTTGTACTATTGAGTTTCCTACAGTCTAAATCTTGCTAATGGCATGCATCCTGTGGTGTTATTTCACATGATTCATGATTCTCTGTGTCTAAATACTTTGATAAAGAGAAGCTTCTCCATGTTAACAGTTTGATTGCCCAGATGTACAGATTGTCTAGGAAAGGCAAGATAAATGTTTAATTTTTCCCCCTTTATTTACCATTTTTCAAATGAAGTGGTTCTAATGGTCCAAGATGAACAGATTTTTTCGTTGTTATTATAAACTCATGTATTTAAAATATTTGGTTTCAAAACACTGAAGTAGTTATCTATATTGATGCACAAAATTTTGCATCTTTAGTCACTGGGAGCTTCTTCAGGTTGACTCCTGAGTACTTTTGATGTGATCCAAGTAGGTCCAGTAGTCTTTGTTATTTTGGTAGTTGAAGATATGCAGGTTTTTCTAATCCTGCCCCAAACTTGAAATCAGCCAGTTCTCTAAAGAACCCTAGTTCCTTTCAGTGGAAACAATAAAGACTCTAAGCCTGGGTATCACAGTGGCTGTGGGGGTGGATGTGGAGCAGATGCTGGAAGTAAGGGTACCACTTACAGTGAGAGGGGTACTGCCATACAGTGAGAGCTGCGGCCTGAGGGAGTGGGCGTGGCAACCACAGAAACACAGCACTGTCTGTCCCCTCTTCTCCTGGGGCCTTGTTACTCCCCTCTGCCAGCTGTGGTGGGTGAGTACCTTTGCTGCAGGAAAAGGAGAAGGAAAGCATTGAAGAAGACCACCAAAGGAATAGTAGAAACCCTGTCTTTCATAACTCCTGGGACACATAGTCTTCTAGCAGTGTTAATGGTGGGAGCAGCAATAGCAACAGCATCAGTAACCTAGACAGGGCCAGTGGGCTTGAAAGCAGCTTAAACCACCTCGTCGCCAGTCCAGCCCACAGCATCCCCAGCCTGTGCCGAGCAGTCCATGCTGTGCCAAGGCCCTTACTTCCACATCAGCCAGACCCTGGAGGAGGCCCACTTTCATAGCCAACAGCACGGAGAATGGCTTCCCATGTGGTGTGCTGGCAGTTTCTTGCCTTCTGTGAAGGAACAGTTCTGTGCATGTTTGATATTTCAACTTATAGTGTTTTAAAAAGTTGCGCAAAAAAATGCTTGTTGGTTTTTCAATCAGTATTTGAAATAACAGGTTAATAGGGGTTGCTAAGAGTCGGACATGACTGAGTGACGTCACTTTCACTTTTCACTTTTACTTTTCAGAAGGAAATGGCAACCCACTCCAGTGTTCTTGCCTAGAGAATCCCAGGGACGGGGGAGCCTGATGGGCTTCCGTCTATGGGGTCGCACAGAGTCCGACACGACTGAAGCGACATAGCAGCAGCAGCAGGCAGTTGTTTACTTGTGGTTTTGCTGCACTATTATGATTTCAGAAAGATTTTGAAGCAGTTTTTTATAGGATGCTTTTGAATGTGGGTATCAGGGTAACCATAGGAAGAAATCTCATCTGCATGTTGAATCCATAGTTTGTCCAGTTCAGATTGGTTTCTATATAGACCTGTAAGTTAGAAATTCTACTTTATGTAAAAAAGGACTTTAAAAAATGTGAGCGCTTTAATTTTTAAAGTTCAGAAAATGGGGTGCTTCCCAGGTAGTGCTAGTGGTAAAGAACTCACCTGCCAATGCAGATAGACGTAAGAGACATGGGTTCGATCCCTGGATGGGGAAGATCCCCTGGAGGAGGGCATGGCAACCCACTGTAGTATTCTTGCCTGGAGAATTCCATGGACAGAGGAGCCTGGTGGGCCACAGTCCTTGGGGTTGCAAAGAGTCAGACATGACTGAAGTGACTTAAGCACAGCACAGCAAACTAGATAGAAAAGAGTATCTAATTTCTAAAAAAAAAAAAAAATCTAAGTTTTTTCCCAGAAGATAGAAAGCTTGATTTAGTTTTGCACTGAGATTAATTGCTATACTACCTCTTAGTATGCAGATGTTATATTGAAAGTACTCTTTCCTCTGCAGTAGGAGAATAATCAGATCCAAATTAAACTATGTAATAAGCACCCTCCCTGATAACTGTCTTCTGTCTTTATTATATATTTGTGTTTCCAGAGAGGTCTTTCAGACACTTGGATACCCAGATAACTTATTACCATTATTCCTCCAGAGCCTACCTACATCACACTGCTCAGTTCTGACAGTCGAGAAATATGTAATGAATTTCTGTCTTACAAATTTGTCCAACAGTAGCTTATGTGATCTCATTGATAGTTCCACCTTGTAGTGTCAAGAATTAAGGCATGGGCCTCCCTGGTAGTCCGGTGGTTAAGAATTCACCTAGCAGTGCATGGGTTACAGGTTTGATCCCTAGTCTGGGAAGATCCCACATGTTGCAGGGCAGCTAAGCCTGTGCACCACAACTGCTGAGTGCGTGTGCTCTAGGGCCCATGCTGCACAGTAAGAGAAGACGCCGCAAGGAGAGCCCTCTGCACCGCAGCTAGAGAGTAGCCCCCCTCTCGCTGCAACTACAGAAAAGCCTGAGCAACAACGAAAAACCAGCTCAGCCAGAAAATGAAAAACCACAGCAAAATCTAAAAATGAATTAAGGCATTGGTGAAGGCTGACAAAGTGTAAGCTATCTGAACTGATGTCTGAAATCACAAGTACTGTGAAATTATTGGAAAAGGATTCACTTTCTGCTTCAAGTAAGCCCCAGCAGGAACTAGAGCGCCGCATTCTACCACTGAACCTGGAAAAATGGATGCAGCATAGAAACAGACGAGCAGAGACATCTCTAGAAGAAAGTGTTTATTTAGGGATGATTGTTCCCGTGTCATTTAGTCATATTAGAGAGCCACCCAAGTTTAAATAAATTAAGGCATCTGTGAGTCTTCTTCCTCAGTGACAAGCTGTCTGAATGAGGAGCCAGGATGGGTTGAGTCAGCTGCTCAGGAGAGGGCTGGGGGGACAACCTGCCCTTGTATGTGGAGGAAGGTGCCATAGAGTCTACCTGAGTCCTCCTGTCACTCTCCCTCCTCTCCACTGAGTCTGCACCGCATACATAGCAGATCTGAGGAACATGGATAGTTGTAGAAGAGAACTTTCCTCCTTGTGAAGATTTGAGAAGGATACGGGGGCAGAGTGAGATTTTTTTCATGTGACAGAACTAAAGGTAGAAGATGAGGGTAAACTCTGTACCCCCTTTTCATGGTTGGTTGGTTCCTCTAAATGGGTAGGGTTGAAAGGTCGGTTACTTAAAGTAGAAATGTAGAGTTGTGAGGGAAAGGTTCACAGGCCTGTGCTTATGGAGTAGGTGGTTTGTGTAAGAATTTTTTTTTTTTAACTACCACCTCCCAAGTTCTAAAATCATCTGTTTGACAAAGATTTTAAATCTTAATGGGTTTGATGGCAGGGAGTAGGGAAAGGATACATTGCTAATGTTTTATCTAACAAAAAAGCAAACAACTAAGTACTGTAAGAAGATAAGCTGTCTGAGCTCTCAGACACACATGTACACAACACAATTCAGAAATAGCCAGGAGGGCCCCTGCAGGCTTAATGGACGGCAGCCTACTGAAACGTGTATTAACAAGAACATGGAAAACTCAAGAAAACACATTTTTAAAAATTTCCTACACAGCTAAAAGAAATGAAAGATGAAACCATCACCGAAAAAACAGTTTTTTCCCCAAAAGTGCAGTTTATATTATAAAGTACTAGGCTAGCAATTAATTCTTTAAATTTTAAACTTTGTTCTTTGAATTTTCTGTTCAGTTCAGTTCAGTCGCTCAGTCGTGTCTGACTCTCTTCGACCCCATGAATTGCAGCACGCCAGGCCTCCCTGTCCATTACCAACTCCCGGAGTTCACTCAGACTCACGTCCATCGAGTCGGTGATGCCATCCAGCCATCTCATCCTCTGTCATCCCCTTCTCCTCCTGCCCCCAGTCCCTCCCAGCATCAGAGTCTTTTCCAGTGAGTCAGCTCTTCACATGAGGTGGCCAAGGTACTGGAGTTTCAGCTTTAGCATCAGTCCTTCCAAAGAATACCTAGGATTGATCTCCTTTAGAATGGACTGGTTGGATCTTGCAGTCCAAGGGACTCTCAAGAGTCTTCTCCAACACCACAGTTCAAAAGCATCAACTCTTCAGTGCTCAGCTTTCTTCACAGTCCAACTCTCACATCCATACAAGACTACTGGAAACACCATAGCCTTGACCAGACGAACCTTTGTTGGCAAAGTAATGTCTCTGTTTTTCAATACGATATCTAGGTTGGTCATAAATTTCCTTCTAAGGAGTAAGCGCCTTTTAATTTCATGGCTGCAGTCACCATCTGCAGTGATTTTTGAGCCCCCCAAAATAACTCTGACGCTGTTTCCCCATCTATTTCCCATGAAGTGATGGGACCAGATACCATGATCTTAGTCTTCTGAATGTTGAGCTTTAAGCCAACTTTTTCACTCTCCTCTTTCACTTCCATCAAGAGGCTTTTGAGTTCCTCTTCACTTTCTGCCATAAGGGTGGTGTCATCTGCATATCTGAGGTTATTGATATTTCTTCTGGCAATCTTGATTCCAGTTTGTGCTTCCTCCAGCCCAGTGTTCCTCATGACGTACTCTGCATAGAAGTTAAATAAGCAGGGTGACAATAATAGACAGCCTTGACGTACTCCTTTTCCTATTTGGAACCAGTCTGTTGTTCCATGTCCAGTTCTAACTGTTGCTTCCTGACCTGCATATAGATTTCTCAAGAGGCAAGTCAGGTGGTCTGGTATTCCCATCTCTAAGAATTTTCCACAGTTTATTGTGATTCATGGGGTCGCAAAGAGTTGGACACAACTGAGCGACTGATCTGATCTGATTGTGATCCACACAGTCAAAGGTTTTGGCATAGTCAGTAAAGCAGAAATAGATGTTTTTCTGGAACTCTCTTCCTTTTTCGATGATCCAGCAGATGTTGGCAATTTGATCTCTGGTTCCTCTGCCTTTTCTAAAACCCGCTTGAACATCTGGAAGTTCACGGTTCATGTATTGCTGAAGCCTGGCTTGGAGAATTTGGAGCATTACTTTACTAGGGTGTGAGGTGAGTGCAATTGTGCGATAGTTTGAGCATTCTTTGGCATTGCCTTTCTTTGGGATTGGAATGAAAACTGACCTTTTCCAGTCCTGTGGCCACTGCTGAGTCTTCCAAATTCGCTGGCATATTGAGTGCAGCCCTTTCACAGCATCATCTTTCAGGATTTGCAATAGCTCAACTGGAATTCCATCACCTCCACTAGCTTTGTTTGTAGTGATGCTTTCTAAGGCCCACTTGACTTCACATTCCAGGATGTCTGGCTTTAGGTGAGTGATCACACCATTGTGATTATCTGGGTCGTGAAGATCTTTTTTGTACCCGAATTTTCTGTTAAACACAAGAAATAATCTCCATCCCATCCTGCTTATTTTCTGCAGTCTTGGAAGCCTGAGATACATTTCTGTTATGAGGCTTCTTGATAGTAAATGGGCACCTTTTAAAACTTCTGTTAGTTCAAGCTACTAACACTGTGTTCTTATATATTTGTGCTCCAAAAAAAAAAAAAAAAGACTATTAACCAGGGAAGTGCTTATTGTACCTAGGCCTTTTCAGTGGGCAGAGCTAAGAGATAGAGACACACACACACAGACACACACACCTGTGTGTGTGTGTGTCCATGTGTGCCTGCATAAATTTAAAAAGAAAATACAGATAATTTTACACTAATGCTTCCAATTCAAATCCAGGGCTATACAGTTTTTATTTTACCTCATTGATTTATATGTTTCCTGTCAATAACACTTAAAACCTTAGTTCTTAACACCAGCGACATACTTACATGATCTATCAAATGATACATGTACAACAGAATCATAATGCCAACATTGCCACAACAGTATATTTATTGTTTTTTGTTACTTTCTTTTGTACTTAAGGGATATCTCTCTAGGGATGTATAATCAAATTACTGTATTTTGGAGTCACTTGGACTAATCCTTCTGTAAGTGGTTGTGCTGCTAGCTGGGTACAGCATTCTGTTAATGTATTTTATTTTGAATTTTAGGGATTGATTTTCTTAAACCGTTTTTATTTAAAATATTTGCATAGTTCTCAGAGGTCACACCTATAAAAAAGACATACTAAAATAAGTCTAGCTTCTATCTTATTTCCTTTTCCTTATTTCATCTTTTCCTGTATATAAGCATTTAACAAAATTTTTAGTGTCTCTTCTTCCATGGTTTTTAAAAATAAGCGAATGCATACATATGAATATATGTATAAATATGCATATGTATGTGTGTGTATATATCCCTTTGAGGTAAGATTTTGTAATTTAATTCAGAAGCCATCTTTTTTAGGTTTTTCATACTTCACATAATTACTGGATTGAATTAGAAAGCTACTGAAATTTTTAATTCAGAAGCTATCTTTTTTAGGTTTTTCATACTTCACATAATTACTGGATTGAATTAGAAAGCTACTGAAATTTTTAACACTGACAATCTTTATAAAAGATTCCTGAAAATGTATATCCATAATTATATTTTGAGAATTTGGCTTTAACTTCAGGCTTTATATCAGCTACTTATGATTCTCTGTGTTCTAGCATTAAAATTTTTTTAAAGTTTTTATAGTATTTTATGATACCTTAATCTGCTGCTGCTGCTGCTAAGTCACTTCAGTCGTGTCCGACTCTGCGCGACCCCATAGACGGAAGCCCACCAGGCTCCCCCATCCCTGGGATTCTCCAGGCAAGAACACTGGAGTGGGTTGCCATTTCCTTCTCCAATGCGTGAAAGAGAAAAGTGAAAGGGAAGTCGCTCAATCGTGTCCGACTCTTAGCGACCCTATGGACTGCAGCCCACTAGGCTCCTCCATCCATGGGATTTTCCAGGCAAGAGTACTGGAGTGGGGTGCCATCGCCTTCTCTGATCTTAATCTAGTGACATGTTTATTTTATTATTTGGTTTGTAGTGCATTCAGTTCAAGCTCACTTAATGTAAGACCAGAATATTAGATCTTATTTTGATAGTTATCAAATGTTATCAAAATAAAATTTTGATAATTTGATGTAAAAGTGAATTTAGTAGTAATTTCTCTGCTGACTTACATGAACTTTGAATAGTAAATCCACAGTAGTAGTCTTTACATACATTCTAAACATACATTCTAAGTGGCTAAAGATAATGTTGTCAACTGTTGATATCACATTTTTAACATTTTTGAAAGTTATTTAATCAAAAATATGAATAAAAATTATCCCACTATCATCTGTATTTGATCTTGGAATTTTCTGGACCTCAGGTAAATATAAACTGAATAACTTTTTTTCTTGCTAAGTTCTATAACTTTAGTTTTGAACTTATTTAGTGTAAACTGGATAAAGCCTTTCTCTTTAAACTTTGGATTGTTTTATGCATAAGATTGAATGATAAAAGAAGTGAGAATATAGTTAGTTCAACCCTTTCATTTTGCAAATGGAAGAAACTGGCCCAGGGAACATGCTTCTTTTGCGTGATGACATTGGACTGGTATTTTAGCCACAACTGAAGTTGATGCCTCTAAACTCCAGTTTATTCTATTAATCTGCTATACCCACTTCTAAGCACTGTGTGCCTTTACACATGGACTATGCTGCTGATCTACCTGAAGGTAATCTGATGATGAAAACTGGATAATACTTGATTACACCTGAAGTACAGTATGTTACAAATTTTTTGACGTGAGAAAAAAATCTATTGACAGTAATGGCAATTTATTGTGTTTATTAGACCTGTAATTTTTTGGTCAGCAGTGATTTTATCTCTTTTTAGAATTTATTGTTATTCACAATGGAATCATCACCAACTACAAGGACTTGAAAAAGTTTCTGGTAAGTAAAGTGACCTAAAAAGACCACCAGTCTTTGAGAATATTTCTAATGAGAGCATTGAGGTTGTTTGGGATGTGCAGTAAATCCCATCTAGGTATGATTAAATAACTCCTACGACAGTTACAGGGTATGTGGTTTATTGGAGTTTTCTTTGTTGACAGTGGAACTTTTTTGTTTTCTTATATGAAAAGGAAATAATTATTTGGCTTTATTATAAATGACCCAAAAGTGTCAATAAAATTGGAATTTGGGAGAGTCTCTTTTGCATTGAGAGAGACCTTGTTTGTCATTTTTAAAAGTTTCTAGAGTGTCAGAAGACTTAAGACAGATTGAATGAAGGCTCTATGCCCTAAATAGCTATATACTACATTGTCATGATAATGATGATGACCTTCATTAGTGATTGAGCAGAGCTGTCCAGTTCAACTTTTCTGCAGTGATGGAAACTTTCTATACATGTACTGTCCGAGAATGGTAGCCAGTGTCCATGTGTGGTTGTGGAGCTGGGATGAATGAGGAACTAAATTTAAAATTTTATTTCACTGTAAATTTAAATAGCCGCATATAGCTAATGGCCATTGGATCGGATAGTGAAATATCATCATTAAAGAATCATTATGTTCATAATGAAATTAATGTTTTGTGAATGTTACGTATTTCATTATATTTTAATTATTTTAAAATTTATTTAATTCATATATGGCATATATAGATTTATATAATTATAAGTATTATGTTTGTTCATAGGGAATACCTTACTATTTTGGCTTCCACATAATTAGATGGTGACCTTAATTTTGAACAGTAGGTATAATTGGGTGTTTGGTGGTCAAAAAAAGACCAGCAGAAGTTGGCTAATGAGATTTTTGAGGAAAAAAATTACGTAGAAAGAGTTTAGATATTATGAATATTTCCTTAAATGTGTCAATTTTTTTTCCTTTCTAATTATAGGAAAGTAAAGGCTATGACTTTGAGTCTGAAACAGACACAGAGACAATTGCCAAGCTTGTTAAGTACATGTATGACAATCGGGAAAGTCAAGATACAAGTTTTACTACCTTGGTGGAGAGAGTCATCCAACAATTGGTATTAAACCACAGTTTTAAAGATAGTTATTGCCAATGTTAATCACAATTAAACAAACACTTAAAAAATGATAAGTAGGAACTAGCTAATTTTTCAAGCATTTTTTGCTTTTATTCCTCCATATGTGTAAAACTATTCAATTTGAATAATTTTGAGACTGCTGCTTTAATGATTTTACTTCTTTCACTATAATTTAGTGTCATGGGAATGAAAAATGTCTAAATGTGAAGAGTTTGTCGAAAAACTGTGTATACTCATACACAAACCCATACATACCACACACAAGCATGTATACAGTACGTAAGTTGGGGGTTCATCACTTTCCCACTTCCTGCTCATTCAAGTGTTCTTCCCAGTCAATAACTTAGCAAAAGGTAGCTTTGGTGAAATACACACTTATTATTCTGAGATAATGTCTGCATGTCTCTGAGCCAGTACAGTCAATTAATTTTTCCTTATGGGGACTTTTACTTGGCACTGTACCTTTTCAGAAGAATATTTCCCAGCCCAAGAGAAAAGTGGTATTTTTTTAAAATTTCATCCCAGTTGTCCTACTTTAAAGATATCAAAGATACACAAAGGTCCAAATACATAGTGACTTCACCCCACCCTTCTACCCCCACAACTCTAGCTTTCCCGTTTGAAAGCTCTTTACTTCTCTGTAAAGGTCCACCCTTCCTCCCATCTCACCCAGATCTTACGGTGTCTGCAGCAAAAGGAATGAGGAAGATAGAGAAGGTAGAGGACTGTTCTTCCCTTTACTCAAGGCAGAGTAGTGTGCTTTCCCAGCCTTTTTTTGTTTCTACTCATTGTATAACCCAGATTGTTCTGTTCCTTCCCTCTCCTACCTTATGTTCCTCCTTTATTCATTCTTGATTTCCTTAGACCCTGTCTCTGAGGAGTTTGGGTTGAGGGAGTTGTATGGTGTGCATGTTAATAATTATGACTGTGTGTGTATATGTCTCATTATCAAGGGTCACAAAGAGTCAGACATGGCTGAAGCAACTTAGCACAGCACACACAGCACATCAAGTTCAAAAAGAATGAAGGTTAACAGTGATGGAGAATTTCTGGGCTAGAGAATGGGTTTTGAATATGGAGCTTAGTATCTTTTCTGACTCTGCCCTTCCTTTACTAATGCATAGTATGGGACACAGGAGAAGCGTTGGTAGCATGTACAAAGGTGACTTTTATAATGCTCTGTTTTTGAACTATTATCCTTTGACCCTATTTTAAGAGTGGGCTTGTTTAAAAAATGAATATTGGAAACATCAAAGCTGGAATAAGTGCCTGAAATTTAGGCTAATTTATAAAGTGCAAAAGAGCAGTGTGTGAACTGAAAATTTCTGTGCTGAAGCCAGTATATTTTAGGCATTTCTCATTTAACAGTTGATTATAATACATATTGCTAATGCACTTTTTTTCCCTCCATAGGAAGGTGCTTTTGCACTTGTATTTAAAAGTGTCCATTTTCCTGGCCAAGCAGTTGGCACAAGGTATATATAGATTTAATAATGACTAATATTTATATGTATTTTGAAACTTCTGAATTATAAGCATATTCTCTTTATACTATAAAATGATCCTTTACTATAATGGCTCTGCCTTTTCTAGATATTTGTGAGAATCATCCCTTAGTATCCATGAGGGACTGGTTCTAAAAACCCTTGTGAATCCCAGAACTCAAGTCCCCTATATAAAATGGTGTGGCATTTGCGTATAACCTGTACACATATCCTGTATACTTAAAAGCATCTCTAGATTACTTACATACCTAATATGATGCAAATCTTATGTACTTAATTATAAATCCAATGTATATACTACCAGTGTGTAAAAATGTTGCCAGTGTGTGGCAAATTCAAGTTTTGCTTTCTTGGAACTTTCTCAAATTCTTTTTCCCTGAATATTTTCAGTCCACAGTTGGTTGAATCTGCAGATGTGGAGCCCATGCATATGGAGGTCGACTATATATTTTTTTCACATGTTTTCTTATCTGTTTTACTCTTCTTCTATGTGACAGAAACCCTTAACAAAGCAGAACCATTCTGGCATTTGTAATTGGCCTTTTGTCTGCAGTGGGGCACCATTGTTACTTTGTGAATTTGGAGGTTGAGTATTCTATACAATATCCATAGTTTTTGGAACTAAATAGTCTAGACAAAGTCCTAGATGATTGTACGATTATTGCTTTTGCTGGGATATTCAAGCCTAAGCATTAAGTCCTTTTGAGAACAGTGTGGAGGCCTAAGACTTTGTAAGAGAGAGGAGTCTTTAAAAAGTCAGAGGAACTAAGGATAAAGTGCTGAATGTTCATATATTGTTCATCTATCAAAAGAAAGTTTCCATTTAATGTTAAAAATGAGAAACTTTTTAACGTATCATCATAGAACAGGGGTCTGCAAACCTTTTCCGTAATAATGCAAGCGTGCTCAGTTGCTTCAGTTGTGTCCAACTCTTTGTGACCCTGTGGACGGTAGCCTCCCAGGCTTCTGTGTCCATGGAATTCTCCAGGCAGGAATACTGGAGTAGGTTGCCGTTCCCTCATCCAGGGAATCTTAGCGACCCAGGGATGGAACCTGCTTTTCCTGCATCTCCTGCATTGCAGGCAGATTCTTTACCCACTGAACCACCTGGGTAGCCCTTTCTATAACAGGCCAGATAGTGAATATTTTAGGCTTTCTTGGCCATGCCATGCCACTCAGTTTGCTGTTGTAGTGTGAAAGCAACCGTAGAAATAAGTAGAGGAATGGGCGTGGCCATGTTCCAGTAAAAGTAGACAAACCTGGCTGTGGGTCATAGTTTGCTAACCTTTGAATATTTTTTAAAAACTCATTCTTTTGTTACATCTGAAGTCGACCTCAGAGGGAGAATTTAAGCATTATTTGAGTAGCATTCCCTCATCATATTTACATTTTGTATCATTACTGCATTATTTATAAAAATGGTTTAATTCTGTTTAATTTTGTACTAACAGACGAGGAAGCCCTCTGTTGATTGGTGTACGAAGTGAGCATAAACTGTCTACTGACCACATTCCAATTCTCTACAGAACAGGTAAAAACTATTCCTATATTATGGTACGGGGAAAATGTATAAATTGAGTGCAGTAGATACAAAAACTTGTTTTCCATAAATTGATTAAATGCCCATTTGATCAGATCCACTCATATATATAGTTCTGTCTAGACATGAAAAGGATTTGTTTTTGTGATTTCTCTGACGAGTAGAATTTTTTTCTGTTGTATATCCTTAGCTAGGACTCAGATTGGATCAAAATTCACACGGTGGGGATCACAGGGAGAAAGAGGTGGGAAATGCACTCTGCATGGATGGGGAGGAACCTTTATCCTCTTTTGTTCATTCTTTACTAATTCTTTGTTCTTGGAGTGAATGAATGTGCTGGGCCTCTAAAAATGTGCTTATTTTATGGGGAAACATATTTTGACCTTATTTTTCTAATTTGCAGAGTATATTTTGTCTGTCTGCTTTTGCCATTTAGAAAACTGCTTTTAATAATTTGTTTCTTTAAGATCTCTGAGATTTGAGGAAATGGTTGAAATTGTAACTTTTTTTCCCTTTGTTTTAAATTAAAATCATGTAGGATATATTATTATAAATAAGATGCTAAGATTAGGAAAAGAGCATTGTGTGTTAGGCTGTTATAGATTGAACTCCATGGTAGTTATTTGAATAATTTAGCCGAAATATGTTTAAATGGATTTTGTTTTATGCATGACATTTTACTTTTCGATTTACATTCGATATCTTGATTGGGTTTGTTTGAATTTGGAATTTAAAAAAAATTTATGTTTGAAATTTATCTTTTCAGCCATACAAACTAGATCATTTTATTTAGCAAAAAATTAGCAAAAAATGATGTGTTCTTTTAGTTTACCTTTTTACTAAACACTTTCTAGGTAAAAGACACAGGGAGTGGTAAATTCAGGAGATTGAAACCCATATTATTGATGCATAATTCTTGGCTTCTTAAAAAAGATTTAACAAAGTACTCTAAACCTATTCATCCTTAGATAGTGGCTGCTTTCACTATTTTATCTAGAGCAGACAGTTATTTCCTTAAATAACCTTCAAATCCTGAGGTGTTAGAATTTATTTTCCTCTTCTCCTCCAACTCTTTTTGGAAGTAAAGCTAGTCTACCAGTATAAATTTTGGATCCAGAGTTTCAGGTTTCTTTTAATGATTCTGCTTGTGTATATTTATTACTTACATGTTAACATTGTACATTGTCTTAGGCTGCTTTTAGAAGCAATAGAAAAATATTGGCTAAGATCTTAAGAGGCTGGAAGAAAACTTTGTAATGAGACAGATCTTTTTGAGATCAGGAGTTGTGTTATAGTAATCCTGATTTTTTTAGCTCTTAGTAGGTAAAAAGTTTTTGAAGTACAGCCTCTTGTTGAAGAGGCTGTGTATAGGGGAAAACATGGGAGTGGCTTTCAGGCATTGCTTTTTCTCCAGGTGTAACCACTGACCAAATAAAGTAGGATGATAATAATTGTTTTCCACTTAGATCAGATGAAATAATCAACAGATGGAAGACGTTTTACAGATTGTAAGAGTCATATAGATGTATGTAAGCAATGTTCATTTAAATAGGCAGTGATACCTTAATTAAGTATGCCTTGTTACTTGAAGAATGAAATAACCAGTATTGGAAGAAAGAATATGGTGAAACTCAACCCCAGTAGGACATTTTATAAGCAAAGCTAGTTGTTTTTATGTAAAAAATGTAGGTACTAGCCGATCCTTTTGCTTATTTTTTAACTTACTTTTTCACATACAGTAAAGTTCGTTCTTTCTGATGTACAATTTAATGAGTTCTGTCAAACACAGTCAGTTGTATAACCACCTCCACAGTCGAGATACAGAGCAATTCATCCCCTATAAAGTTCCTTCAGCTGACTCTGTAGTCAACCCTTGTCCCTGTATCCAGCCTCTGGCAAACACTGACCTGCTTTATCTTTCTGTAGTGTTGTCTTCTCTGGGATGTCTTCTTATACTTATTTTTTAAAAGCATGGTGTCATTTCTACTGTTGGGTATGGATGGGAAGAGCTGTTTTGTTTTCATGCCTAAATTACATCAAATAATCGTGGACTGTGGAGAACTTTGGATATATGTTACTAAGAATAGTTACTACCAAGTTTTTGTACACATTGATTTTAAAGGATGGACACAGTATGAGTTCTTACAAGTGTATTTATAGTATTCTTGGGCCATTGTGTCCATTGGTTATAAGGTCTGCTGTGTCCTGATCTTTGAGAAAGGTGCTTTTTTGTCTCTGAGAATTTATATATATAGTTTTAAGTTAATAGTATTTTCTGTATTTGGCTAATTGGTCAAACTTCATTATACCTTCCAGTTTTGACTTTAGTCAAAGAGGAAAAAGAAATTCTTCATCAGTAGCTTAACAAGTTAAGTAGAGATGCCAGAATTCTACAGTGCTAGAATTAAAAGATGTTACCATTACAAAAGGACTACACTTTATCCTGACTTAAAAGAAATGTAAGAAAATCCAGTTTTTTTTTTTTTTTTTTAAGAAAGGAGAGGTTCTGGGTTTATAGTTCCAGTCCTTAGCAATAGCTGCCTTGTATGGTATACCACAGTTAGAGAGTATCATTGTTTTGTTTTTAAATCAGAATTAGTGTAGCCTGAACTTTGATTTGTTACTTACCTTTAAAATCTAGAG
This sequence comes from Bos mutus, assembly GCF_027580195.1. Lineage (NCBI taxonomy): Eukaryota > Metazoa > Chordata > Mammalia > Artiodactyla > Bovidae > Bos > Bos mutus. The sequence continues at coordinate 39,043,149 of NC_091627.1, forward strand.
AAGTTTTATTTGGAGGTAACACAAATATGCCACTAGCCTTCATTTTATTTTTCATTGCATAATTTTCATATTTTTAATGTAATTTTAATGTTTAAGTGCACAAATTTATATGTATGAATTCCATTAAGTTTTGTTTAAAGTTAAAATTAGGCTATACATACATTTAAAAAGTTAGTGACATCATTTGCCTTTTACTTGGAAAAGAAATATTACATTAAAAAATGCATAACATAGCACTGTATATGCCACGCTGTCTGATAGTTGCTCTTTCACTCTGTGCCCTTTGTTCTTGTTGGCTTATTGCATGGAAATAGGGTGATCTACCTGGCATTGAAAAGTTGCTGGAATTATTTTGCATTGCTATGGTTTTTTTGTTGATTTTGTAGAAGTTGTGTATACTTAGAAATCAGCCATGGTTTTCTATGTGTTTGCTGATTCCTTTAACTCCACGCTCTAGGCAAAGATAAGAAAGGAAGCTGCAATCTCTCCCGTGTGGACAGCACAACTTGCCTTTTCCCTGTTGAAGAAAAAGCAGTGGAATATTACTTTGCTTCTGATGCAAGGTGAGCATCATTGGTTGATACAGAGAAAATTTTTAGTAAAGCTTCTTAGGCTGCAGGAAACCAAAAAGTCATTTTGTATAAATCTAGTCATGCTGTATAGGAGAACTTTGTTAATTAAGGTTGTGAAGGTGACCATTCTGGGGTCCTAGAATGTCTTTTCTCTCAATTTAGAGTATGTAGGTCCATCTGCAAAGAAGAGATAATGGTCATTGAGACTTGTTCTGATATATTTACTTGGAGCTCATGTATTTTTTTTGTCTCTTTTTTTAGAGCCATAACCCAGGTTTTATGGGGAGGAGAGATTTTATTTATTTATTTTTACCTGTTTTTTTTTTTTTTTTTTTTTTTATTTTGTATTGTGGTATAGCCAATTAGCAATTTTGTGATAGTTTCAGGTGAATAGTGAAGGAACTCAGTCACATATGTATCCATCCCCTCCCAAACTTCCCTGGGAGGAGAGATTTTTAGATTGGAGAGTAGAATGGCTTAGCATCATACCAGTGAAAGTATAATTGCTTACCTAGATTGTAGTTTTAATCCAGTGTGGACACATCTTTTTGATTGAAAAATAACTGGCAGCAAAATCACTTATATAGGAAATAGTACTAGACTGAGACATTTTGAGAGAAAATGCAGTAGGATGCTTGGAGGCATTTATAAATGAAATTTAAATAGTAATGAGGGTAAAATGAAATCACCCAAATTGCCAGCAGGTGTTTGAGTCATTCATTGTGCCTGAAAGTAAGGGAACCTAAAAATGAATATTCATGCAGGTTAGGACTGCAAAGGGTGTATTATCTCAGTGGGAAAGCAAGCCTCACTATTTTCTGAATTTTACAGGTGTGTAGGGTATGTAGTCAGTGCTGAGATGTGTCATTGCTGTCATTAAGTAGGCTTGTTACAGAGTTGACAGTTTTGGCTTAAGTGAGCTGGAAGTTATGAAAGGATTTCAACATTTTTTCTTTCACTCATATATTCATATTGAACACTCCAGCAAAGTAATGTACTGGGCTCAAGAGACAAGGGTGAGTAAAAATAAAAATATTACTTGTCCTTAAGGATCTCTTCCTTAATGGGGGGAGACAGATTTTAGTGAATACTCACCAAGTATAGAATTCCATTTGTGACAAGAGCTACAGAATGCTGTGATAGAGGGATTTAACTTTCCTAATGGTACATTTCTTTAAGAGAGTGATGTTTGAACTGAGACTTAAAGAGTTACTAGGAGTTAACTCGGTGAAGAGGTGGAGGGGAAGAGCATTCATTCTCTGCAGGTGCATCAGCCTGTGAGAGCTAGAACAGGTGTGAGTGTGGCTGGAGTAGAGAGAGGAAGTTTGGTGGGAGATGAGGCCAGAGAATGAGGTAGGGGTTGTGGTAAAGGCATTTTGCTATTTTCCTGAGAACTAAGGGGAAGGTGTCAGCTGGTTTACTGGGTGAGGGAGAAATCTTGATTAGAATTGACCTTTGATACACATTTTGGCAGAAATGGAGAGTGGATGGAGGGAGGTTAGAGGGAACAGGGGTGGAAGCTAGGAGGTTGCTGCAGTAGTCCTGTGAGGGCTGGTAGTAACTTGAACTGGTTTGTGGTGGTGGACACAGAGAAACTCTGGGAAATATTTAGGAGTTAAAATTGGAGGACTTGGTGGTGAGTAGGATGAGAAGGAAATAACCATGCCTTCTGATCTGATCTCATCAAATTTGGCTTTGGTTGTTAGACTGAGGTTTTATTTTCATTGTCTGTATTGACCACCCCCTCCTTCATTTCTCTGTAAGGAATAGCATTGATAACCAGAAATGTATCAGAGATACTGCCAGATGCAACTTTGTATTTAAACTTGGTCCTTTTGTTCTAATGATAGTTATATTTATAATAATCATCCTAGATTATTGATTGTTCTGTCTCCTGGAACATTTTGTAGTGCTGTCATCGAACACACCAATCGCGTCATCTTTCTGGAGGATGACGATGTCGCCGCAGTGGTAGATGGCCGTCTTTCTATCCATCGAATTAAACGGACTGCGGGAGATCACCCTGGACGAGCTGTGCAGACCCTCCAGATGGAACTCCAGCAGATCATGAAGGGTGAATGTTTTTGTCCTGTTATAGCCCAGTGTCCTCGATGGAAAGGATACATCCTCCTTCCTGTCCTGGTGTAGGAATCTGGTGACACAGAAAATAGTGAAGGGTTCACACCAGAAAGGGGGATGATTCTTTGGAGAAGGTATCTGCTCATTTGACCATATTCTGCTACCACCTAACTCATAGTTTGTTGTTTCTCACATTTAAAAAGAAATCAATCATTTAAATAGTACAGGGAAGCCTGGTGTGCTACAGTCCTCGGGGTCACAAAGATCAGACACGACTGAACGACTGAACTGCACTGATATTTTTAAGATGCTTTATAAGCATAGTTTGTGTTCTCTTCTTTATTCGTCTCTTCTCTTTGTGCTTCAGCTTTCTCATATATGAAGTGGAGATCATAGGACTTACCTCATTAAGGTTGTTTTGGGGATTAGCCCTGACAGCAGTGCCTGACATGCTTAGTGAGCTCTATATAATGTTTGTTTCTATTAACTATTGTGATTATGGTGATAGGGGTTTTTATAGTCCTTTCTGATGGGGTTGTAGTGAAAAACGAGCTAAAGTTTATTGCATAATGACTATATATGTCAAGTCTTTACTATATTAACCCACACTACCACACTATGACGGTGAAGGCAATGGCACCCCACTCCAGTACTCTTGCCTGGAAAATCCCATGGATGGAGGAGCCTGGAAGGCTGCAGACCACGGGGTCGCTGAGGGTCGGACACGACTGAGCGGCTTCGCTTTCACTTTTCACTTTCATGCATTGGAGAAGGAAATGGCAACCCACTCCAGTGTTCTTGCCTGGAGAATCCCAGGGACGGGGGAGCCTGGTGGGCTGCTGTCTGTGGGGTTGCACAGAGTCGGACACGACTGAAGCGACTTAGCACCCTTAGCACCACACTATGAAGTAACTGTTAGAACAGATTTAACTGGTTAAGGAGTTTCCCAGAGCCTCTTAGATAATAACAATAGAACCATTATTTGAATCTAGATCTGACTCTAAACCTTAAGCTTGTCTCACTCCCCTGTTTTGCTGTAATTGCATATTTTAGGTATACAGTTAATAAAAGGCTTTTTTCTCCATACTTGCTTATTTTTCTTCCCATAGGGTAAAGTGTCATAAATGAATATTGTTCTCTACTGCATGACCTTTTGTTTAATTTCATTTACTAAGGTTATATCGAAGGAGATAGACTTTTACTTGAATACAAATTTCTTACCCTTTGGCTTGTTAATTTTTGTTTTAATGATACAATTTATATTACTTTAGGCAACTTCAGTTCCTTTATGCAGAAGGAAATTTTTGAACAGCCAGAGTCAGTTGTGAACACAATGAGAGGAAGAGTCAACTTTGATGACTATACTGGTAATTACATATGAACTATGTTATTATTTCAAAGTCTTATGGGGGTTGACATTGACAGCCTTATTAGAGTTCATTGTCCTTTATAGCCTTATAGAATAACTATGGCTGCCAGCTATCAGTGGAGCCCAGTCCTCTTTTAAAAGTCCTTCAGTGTGTGATTCCACTGATACGAGGTTATATCTAAGTTATCCTTAGGGGCTGAGGAGAGGAGGGAATGGGGATTTAGTGTTTAGTGGATATATATCTAAGTTAGATTTGTAGAGACAGAAGGTAGACTAGTGGTTAGCAGGGGCTGAGGAGCAGAGAGAATGAGATTTAGTGTTTAATGGATGCAGAACTTCAGTTTGGGATCATGAAAAAGTTCTGAGATGGGTGACTGTGATGATTGTACAACAATGTGAATGTGCTTAATGCCACTAAATTATACCCTTACAGATCATTAAAATAGTAAATTTTATGTTATGTATTTTACAGTAAAAATAAGGGAATAATAAGTAATGGTTGCCAGGAGCTGAAGGGATGGGGGTGGGGAATGGTGAGTGACTACTAATGGACATAGGTTTTTTGGAGGTGATGGAAATATAAAATTAGATAGAGGTGATGGCTGTACAACTCTGAAATACTAAACACCACTAACCATACACTCTGAAAAGGTGAATTTTATGGTAAATGATAGCATATCTAAAATGGTTATGAAAAATGTATAAGATGGCTAGAGAGTCACATTTGAAAATTGTTGTCAGTTATGGGAGTATTTGGGCTTCCCTGGTGGCTCGAACAGTAAAGAATTTGCCTGCAATACAGGAAACCTAGGTTTGATCCCTGGTCAGGAAGATCCCCTGGAGAAAGGAATGGCTACCCACTTCAGTTTTCTTGTCTGGAGAATTCCATGGCTACAGTCCATGGAGGGTTGCAAAGAGTCGGAGACGATTGAGCGACTAACACTTTCACTTTCATGGGAATATTAGGGTGATCTTCCTGGGACAGGGAAAAGTCCTTCAGTGTACCATTAGAAACATTGAACCCATTTTCAGTTCAGAGATCTTTTATTGAACACTTGCTATTACCAGGGGCTGTTCTGAGCACTGAATTCTCAGAAGAATGCGATGTGGTCCCCTTATTGGGAAGCTTACTTGTATCTGTTCAGCCTAGGTTTTTTCTCTCAGTTTATAAATGAGTGAGATGTGAACTTCCCAGAGGTTTTCAAGTGTTTGCCTAATGCCTTTTGTGGTACTTTGTCTTCCTGTGTGTGTAAGGTGGGATGATAGTGCAGCTCTGGTCTTATTTCTGAAAATTCTCTCTAGACCTTGTGTCATAGGATTTTTTGCACTTAGTAAAATGAGTTTGAGATTGACTTTCTGTGGTCATAGAAGATCAGATTGGACATTCCTTGTGACCAGTTTCATAAACAAGCTTTGGGCTAAACTTCTCAGTGTTAGGAATCAGTTTTTGAGAGATTTTGTCTAGTACACAGAAATCTTTTCCTGAATTTGTGTGTTAAATAATAAATGCCTTCTCCTTTTTGTGATGTCCTGCTAATTGATAGAGAATTATTTCTCTGATAAGTGTGGTTTTTGTATACTTCATTGTCTGAGAATCATCATACTCTTTCTCAGCTAGAGAGATTTCTCGATGGCTGAGTTATAAGTGACATCTGCAGGAGGAGCACCATGCTGAATGCATCAGGAGCTGTGGGAAAGTTCTCTCTGCTGTGGTCTCTTCCTCTAGGTTCTTAGAAGGCGGAGGATTTGCATAATTTTACATAATTAACTATTTAAAGAAAGGTAAAATATGATAAATGACATTAGACCCACAGTTTAGTGTTGAAATGTTTAATGTTGAATTGAGAGAGAATGAATCTGTGTGGACAGGGGGCCAGGCCAGGTTCCATGATGTAGGCAGATATAGTTGTAAAGGATTTGGAAGGTTGGAATAGGTGACAGGGAATTGGGAGCTTTGCAGCTGGGTAGAATGCGTTAGCTAAGGGGAGATAGTGGAAAACCATCAGACGTTTATTTGTGATACAATGTGTAGTCCGGTTTGTCTGCCATGTCTTATACATGAAGAGGGGTAGGGAGCAGTAAGTCTAGGCAGGAGGATGAGAGGATCTGTCAAGGAGGGCCTTGAATGCCTTCTATTGTGTATGAAGGGTGCCTCCCTTGTAGAAATTACAGAGCTTTTAGGAGACTTAGGAGAGGCTTGGGAATGATCCTAGCTTTGCTGAAGCCAGGAATGATCCTAGCTTCATTGACGTGACCGGACTACCAGTCTCCAGTGTGCACTGGAGGAATGAGAGGCTGAGATGCAGTCACCAGTTACAGTGTTGTCCCATCTGGGGTAAAGCGATGGGGAAGGGGAGGCAAGTGGAGGCTAGGACAGAAACAGGAGCATTGGAAACCAGAACCTGCATCTGCTTGTATGGGGCGAGGGAGTTGTGGAAGGTGGTTGAACTGAAAGAACTGGGAGAGTAGCAGTAAGCAAATACTGTTACAGCATGGAAGGGAAGTAAGATTAGGAAAAAGCGTTGTTTTATAAAGGAAGAGAATAAGATGAACTTTGAGAAGTCATGATTTTAAAAAGCACTTTTATCTATGGTATGTGTTCCTCATAAAAGTTCTGTAATATAAACAGGATGACTGTTATCTTTTTTTATTGTTAAGATAAGGAAGTTGAGGCTCTGTCAGTTTGAAGTCTTGCCAGAGGTCATACGGCTGGTCACTTATGGAGTCAGTCGGGCCTCCAGCGTTCAGTGGTTCCCACTCCTCCAGCCCATCCTCCAGGCGCTCCTGCCACAGTCATGATCTCCCTTACCAGGAGTAGGAGTCTCTCCAGAGCATCCATTCAGACCATGGGCGACTCCTTCCAGAACTCTCCCAGACACCCCTCAGCTAGCAGGGAATGGCAACCCACTCCAATGTTCTCGCCTGGAAAACGTCATGGACAGAGGAGCCTGGCGGGCTATAATCCATGGGTTTGCATGGAGTTGGACATGACTGAGCAACTAAAACACAGACAATTTTAAGGAAACACTTAATGACCAGCTAACCTCATGGTCCAACCTTCCTGTCCTTCTTGGTCATCATCTGAAGTACTGGTCTCTCCGATAGTCTGTCTGCTTTACACTTAGTCATCTCCAGACTCTTTTGCTTTTCCATGACCCCATACCTAGATTCTTAAAGTTGTTTACTCTCCCCCGACTCACATCTTTTCAGTACCTGCTGAGGTCTGTGGAAAAATGCCAGAGACAGAGCTATACGTAAAGGAATAGCAAGGCCAGTCTGGCTGGAGTGGCCTTGGTGAGAGGGCAGATGCCAGGAGGTGAGGTCAAAGTGAGGCAAGAAACAGGGTGTCTGCCTCCTGAAGGCCATGATAAGGAATTTGGACTTTATTCCAAAGTTTATTTGGGAAGCCATTGAGGCTTCTCATTATTGTTTTATATTCTGCTTTACTCATTTCTTAAAATAGAGAAATACAGTATGCCCTCTCAGTATTGAAATTTAAAAGGAAGAATATAAAGTTATTCAAAAATATTCAAAAACCTATATCTTGCTTCCATTTTATAACTAGTTAAGGTAGAAAAAAGAGTGGAGGAGACAAAGAGCAGGGGCAGAGTAGACAGACTGATGGTGAGTCAGACGGAGAAGGAGTCTGCTCACGGGCGTGCTCCTCACTCTCACAGTCAGATGCTGAACTGTCTGATAGCCACACAGGCCTTGGACAGTGTGTTCACTTGGTAGGTGCTCAGAATATTAGTTGAGTGATTGAATAAATGCTGGATGAAACTTGCTCACAAGTAGAAAACTAGCCATGTAACCATGTGTAGAAGAATCCATAGACAAGGCACCTTTAGAAGGATACATACGTGGCTATAGAGACAGACTCATTGGAGGGTTTTGATATCAGATTTGTTTCTAAAGAATCCCTCTAAAAGATCATTCTGGCTGTGTGTGGAGAAAGGCTTTAGGAGGCGGAGAAGAGGTTGGAGAATGTGATCCAGGGTAGAGATGTTGAACTCGGGTGATGACATTAGAGGGGCAGTTTGAAGGTAGGGCTCTCAGGACTTGCTTGTGTAGTGGTTGTGGGGCAACCAAGGATGACCCCGATGTTACGTGAGTGGTTGGCATTTACTGAGATGGGAAAGACTGAGAGGGGTGTGGTATATATTGTGTTCAGAGCACTGTTCTGGGCACGTAGTAGAAATGAACATAAGATAATTTTTTTTTCCAGATAGACTTAGAGATAATTATATAATAAAACTTGACTGTTCTTAATGTATAATTCAGTGAGTTTTTACAACCTCTTACAACATGGTCATAATCCTAAACAACCTGTACAACAGTCAAGAGTTAGCAAAGATCCTTCTTAAAAATTTCCCCATGGCCCTTTTAGTCAGCTCTTTCCACATCTCCAGGCACTAACATCTGCTGATCTATTGTCTGTGTTCTTACCGTTTTTGCCTTTAAGAGAACTTTTAATCTGAAGAGAGGAATGTAAAAATGACCAATCAGGGTAGGTTGTGGTAAATACTGTAGTTGTGTAGGCATGTTTGTGCAGTGAGGAAGGTTAATTACAAGTTTGGGGTGATCAGTTACATTCTGACTTATTTAATTTACTTTAAAAACTAGAGAGAACTGTGTTTCCTAAGAGGAATATGAACAGCAGTGTTGTTTTCCCAGAGAGGCAGTGGACACTCTTGGAAAGTGATTACCTGTTTCATATGGTTCTTTCCTAAATAATTATGTCCACAAACTTTCTTTTCAGTGAATTTGGGCGGTTTGAAGGATCACATTAAGGAGATCCAGAGGTGTCGGCGTTTGATTCTTATTGCTTGTGGAACAAGTTACCATGCTGGTGTAGCAGTAAGTGGCTTCTTAAAATTTTAACTGTGTTATTTTGGTTATTAGAAAATATCTGCAGACAAATAGTACCTCCAGTAACATAGCATGTAAAACTATTTTTTTTTGTTGTTATTGTTAAAACATCATGTTTTCATGTTTTGATGACAAAAATCAAGAAGGTTGAGGAAAGGAATTTTAATAGCTACTTGGAATTACTTATCAATGGATCATCTACTTTAGAAAGGTCCTTAGATATACAGGTGGACTGCCTGCAACTGACTTAACAAAAGGCAAAGAGTGGCAAGTTCTTGTGCCCTCCTGGCCTTGTGGTTCACACCGCATGCCTGCTTCTGTTAGAGCAGTTCCTGGGTTTTGTGTGTCATTGTTCACTTACCTCAAACAGGGGGATGGGGCAAGTGAACCTTAACAGGATTTTACCTAGTAAGCACATTTCTGCAGAGAAAGAACGTCTTCTTTTTTGATAGACTTGACTGTTGATTTTGGAAGCTGAAATTCTGTATCAAAGATGTGTGTTGGTTCTCAGTATGGAAATATGGGACTTTAACAGTCTTTCAGTCCAATAGATCAGATCCACATGTAGTTACACTGTAAAGAGACAGGTTATGTGCTATTGATACCAATTTCTATAAGTACAAAAAACCCTTACCCACTCAGTTTCTGCTTTAGGATTGATTTCCAAAGTTCATGACAGTAATTTTTTAATTTGCTGGGGCATAAATATTACTTATCTACAATCGTGGGAACCATTCATTTGATGAGTGAGTAAACCAGCCCTTGCCTCTCAGTAGGCTTTGTTCTCTCTCTTCTCCCTCCTTCCCTACTTCCCCTAAATTACATGGTCCTAAAAAGGAAAATCTGTGCAGTTTTGAAGGGAAGAGTTGTAAGTAAGTAATTGTTTTGAGCATTAGAAATAAAAAGAATGAACTAAAGACATTAGTGTAAATTAAGGGATTGGTTAATTAGTGGTGGCTTAGATCTGTTACTGAATGAACCCTCTATTCAGAAATTAAAAATTGATTAAATGTTTCATCTAATGCTAAGCCTGTATTGTGGGGCATAAATTATATATATGCTGTGTTAGAATTCTCTGATTTGAAAAGATGTATGGTCTTCTTTTGGTTTGTTTGGTTTTTTGGAGACTCTTCAGTTCAGTTCAGCTCAGTTCAGTCACTCAGTCGTGTCCGACTCTTTGAGACCCCGTGAATCACAGCACGCCAGGCCTCCCTGTCCATCACCAACTCCCGGAGTTCACTCAGACTCACGTCCATCGAGTCAGTGATGCCATCCAGCCATCTCATCCTCTGTCGTCCCCTTCTCCTCCTGCCCCCAATCCCTCCCAGCATCAGAGTATTTTCCAATGAGTCAACTCTTCGCATGAGGAGGCCAAAGTACTGGAGTTTCAGCTTTAGCATCATTCCTTCCAAAGAAATCCCAGGGCTGATCTCCTTCAGAATGGACTGGTTGGATCTCCTTGCAGTCCAAGGGACTCTCAAGAGTCTTCTCCAACACCACAGTTCAAAAGCATCAATTCTTCGGCGTTCAGCCTTCTTCACAGTCCAACTCTCACATCCATACATGACCACAAGAAAAACCATAGCCTTGACCAGACGAACCTTTGTTGGCAAAGTAATGCCTCTGCTTTTCAATATGCTATCTAGGTTGGTCATAACTTTCCTTCCAAGGAGTAAGCGTCTTTTAATTTCATGGCTGCAGTCACCATCTGCAGTGATTTTGGAGCCGAAAAAAATAAAGTCTGACACTGTTTCCACTGTTTCCCCATCTATTTCCCATGAAGTGATGGGACCGGATGCCATGATCTTTGTTTCCTGAATGTTGAGCTTTAAGCCAACTTTTTCACTCTCCACTTTCACTGTCATCAAGAGGCTTTTGAGTTCCTCTTCACTTTCTGCCATAAGGGTGGTGTCATCTGCATATCTGAGGTTATTGATATTTCTCCCGGCAATCTTGATTCCAGCTTGTGCTTCTTCCAGTCCAGCGTTTCTCATGATGTACTCTGCATATAAATTAAATAAGCAGGGTGACAATATACAGCCTTGATGTACTCCTTTTCCTATTTGGAACCAGTCTGTTGTTCCATATCCAGTTCTAACTGTTGCTTCCTGACCTGCATACAAATATTAAAAATCTCGTGTGGTGGGATTTCCCTGATAGTTCATTGGTTATAACTCCAGGCTTCCACTGCTGGGGGCACAAGTTTGATCCCTGGTCAGAGCACGAAGATGCCGCATGCTGCACCACTGCAGCTCTCCCCCACCCCTGCAAAAAAAAAGTAATTCCAGTGTGGTTTAGGATACAAAAGTGTCATTGAATTAATCCTATCTAGTTATCTACTGCCTACTCTACCCTCCATACTGCAGAGTTTGAAAATAGTGAGCTTTCTTAAATAAGATTTCTGAAGTGTATTGACTTTTTGAGAAAATGCATTCTTAATGAATACATAGTATTTTGAAGTGTTTAATTTTTCATTTGGTATTTCTGCATCTGTTGTCTCATTTGAAATCTCTTACTGATCTGGTATTATATGAATTGTCATTTAAAACTTAGGAATTGGGAAGGTAGAGTTAATATGCAAGCTAACTCAGAACAGTGCTTTTTCCACTACTCAAAACATTTTATATGTGTGGGTGTATTTGCTTATAAGAACACATGCATTTATTATTGTCTAAAGAGACTTGTGCTGAAATGTTAACAGTGCTTATCTCCTGGGTGGTGGGATTTTGTTGTGTTTTTTTTTTTTAATGCTTTAATCTTTGTGGTTTGTATTTTCTAACATTGCTTACATATCATTTTTATAATCAGAAAAAGTGAAAACTATACATTGAGTCTAAAGTATTCCAGTGAAAAAGAGTATTTGAAGTACAGTTGTCTGATCAAGGCATCTTTTTCCTCTGCAGACACGTCAAGTTCTGGAAGAACTGACTGAGTTGCCTGTTATGGTGGAGCTTGCCAGTGACTTCCTAGATAGAAACACCCCAGTTTTTCGAGATGATGTTTGCTTTTTCATTAGTCAGTCAGGTATGCTAATTTTAAAGACTTAAAAGGAAAGTCATTCTTTCTAACAACTACAGCATATATCAGCAAAACTGATATTTAAAGATAAACTAGTATTTGCTGGTAGCTTGACAAATAACAGATTTATTTTGATATTATGTTAATGAGTTGATAAAGGCAACACATTTTACACTCAAAAGAGCTGAAGTTTTAAAGACAAAGAAGAAAAGGAGATCCTAAGAAGTAGGATCCTGTTATTAAAAGCTTTATAATTTTATCCTTTTAAGTACATGTTTTAAATTTTATTTAAAACAAATGAGGGGGAAGGCGGGGGAGGGATGAATTGGGAATGGGGATTAACAGATATATACTACTATATATAAAATAGATAAACAAGCACAGGGAGCTATATTCAATATCTTATAATAACCCATAATGAACAAGAATCTGAAAAACATATATATAACTGAATCACTTTGGTGTATGCCTGAAAAATAATAAAGCAAATGATATTGTTGAAAGAGTTGTCAGTTTTCTGTTTTTGCATCTGTGGAAGAGCAAATGTTCACTGCTCTGTCTGTTACTATTGTCTTCTTTTATATCCAGGAGAGACAGCAGATACCTTGATGGGACTTCGGTACTGTAAGGAGAGAGGAGCTTTAACTGTGGGGATCACAAACACAGTCGGCAGTTCCATATCGAGAGAGACAGACTGTGGAGTTCATATCAATGCTGGGCCTGAGATTGGTGTAGCCAGCACAAAAGTAAGTTCTTGACTTAATTCTCATGTGATAATTTAATCATAGTGTTGGTGAAATAGACTAATCTGTATCTTCTATTTCATTTCTTAGCAGTTGTACAGTTCATATAGTTAACTAGTCATTGTAATTATCCTAAGACTTAAGGGTCAAAAATAGATAAAAACACTTGTCATCTCCCTTCCTCATGCTCATCTTAAGAGCTTAAAAGGGACAAAGGTATATAATGTAAGTTCATTTTGCCTGAGTCTCTGCGGGGTCTCTCCATTCAGCATTTATATTACTCCTGCCCTGGGGGTAGGATGTGTGGTAAGTATAACAGCTTCTTCTTTGAGTATAGTAGGGAATTAGAAAAATAACAGAAGCATCCAGTTTAATTCTAATAATTTTTGACGTCTTTATTTACGTATTTATACTGTCCTAATAAATGTGCCAAAATATGCACACTACCTTTGAAGGTTTGTAAAGAGAAATACACTTTTAGTATAAAACTTGGTGATATTAAAAAAAGAGTAATATATGACACTATCTGTTTTTTCTTTAAATATACCATACATTTGTGGAGATTTAAAAGCACCTTTATTTTTGTTGAGGCCTAGTGAGACTACTTTGCTCTTTGAAATTAGGATATGCATAATTTTAGTACTAGTAATAAAAATAGGAATCTTAGGAAGTTGTATAAATGCAGGAAATGTTCTCCACACATGTATTATTCTTTGTGACTTCAAAATTTCAGTTTCTTGTCTATTGTTCTGCTTAATCTAATATTTATTGCTGATTGTTGAATAAGATGCTTAGGTATTGGTGGATTTATGTTAAAGATGTGTATAGTATGATGTTAACATATACAAATAACATTTGGATTCTTTTTTTCATTTAAAGAACCCCATGGAGAGTTTTTTTTGTGGAAAAGTTACAATTTTCAAGTAAACATTCCAATTTTCAAGTAAACACTCCAAGTGAGGTTTTTGTTTCTTGGTTACTTCGATATTGCTAACACTATAGTTAACAGAAAACTGAAGTCTGAATTTTCTCCATGTGGTAATTAAAACATGTAGGATATTTGTTCTTGGGTTTCTGTTACCTGAATGAATAAACAGCCTCCCTCAGCAGCAGTTTGTGGATTCTTGGAAAGTGTCCAGACCGACAGCTTTTGATCAGGGGTTAGAATCCCAGACCCTTCATTCAGACACATTTGAATCAAGGGCTTCAGCATGGCATGTGTGGGATGTGGGATCATAGCAGTGAACAGGAGCTGTTGATTTATCTTTTTATTGAATCTTTGTTAACTATGAACTGCCAGGAGAAATAATTTATTTTTGAATTTCTAATTCTGTCATTCATGAAAAGATAATTTTCCTCAGTGTTTTATTATAATTTTCAAACTTATTAGCAGAATTAAAAGAATTTTGCATTTAACACCTCTATACCCATCACTTAGATTCTGCTGTTAACTTTTTTCTAAAGCTTTACTGAGGTATAATTTTCATATCAGAGTATTCACAAATTTTAAGTTATACTTTTAGTAGATTTGGCTGTTTATCACCATAGCCTAATTTTAGAAGACTTAATTACTTGAAAAAGTTCCTTTGTGCCTAGTCAATTTCCACTTCTACCCCTCAGCCTCAGCTTCAGGCAAGTATTACTTTCTCTTGCTATATTATTTCATATTTAATTTTATAGAAATTTCTTATAAATGGAATTGTAATAATACATGTCTTTTGTATCTGGCTTCTTGCATTTAATATGAAGCTTTGAAATTTATTCATTTTTTTAATTTTAATTTTTTATTTTAGTTATTTTTATTTTTTTAAATTTAATTTTATTTTTAACTTTACAATATTGTATTGGTTTTGCCATATATCAAAATGAATCCACCACAGGTATACATGTGTTCCCCATCCTGAACCCTCCTCCCTCCTCCCTTCCCATACCATCCCTCTGGGTTGTCCCAGTGCACCAGCCCCAAGCATCCAGTATCGAGCATTGAACCTGGACTGGCGACTTGTTTCATATATGATATTATACATGTTTCAATGCCATTCTCCCAAATCATCCCACCCTCTCCCTCTTCCACAGAGTCCATAAGACTGTTCTATACAACAGTGTCTCTTCTGCTGTCTCGTATACAGGGTTATTGTTACCATCTTTCTAAATTCCATATATATGCGTTAGTATACTGTATTGGTGTTTTTCTTTCTGGTGTATTTCACTCTGTATAATAGGCTCCAGTGTCATCCACTTCATTAGAACTGATTCAAGTGTAATCTTTTTAATGGCTGAGTAATACTCCATTGTGTATATGTACCACAGCTTTCTTATCCATTCATCTGCTGATGGACATCTAGGTTGCTTCCATGTCCTGGCTGTTATAAACAGTGCTGTGATGAACATTGGGGTACACGTGTCTCTTTCAATTCTGGTTTCCTCAGTGTGTATGCCCAGCAGTGGAATTGCTGGGTCATAAGGCAGTTCTATTTCCAGTTTTTGAAGGAATCTCCACACTGTTCTCCATAGTGGCTGTACTAGTTTGCATTCCCACCAACAGTGTAAGAGGGTTCCCTTTTCTCCACATCCTCTCCAGCATTTATTGCTTGTAAACTTTTGGATGGCAGCCATTCTGACTGGCATGAAATGGTACCTCATAGTGGTTTTGATTTGCATTTCTCTGATAATGAGTGAGGTTGAGCATCTTTTCATGTGTTTGTTAGCCATCTGTATATCTTCTTTGGAGAAATGTCTATTTAGTTCTTTGGCCCATTTTTTGATTGGGTCATTTATTTTTCTGGAATTGAGCTATAGGAATTGCTTGTATATTTTTGAGATTAGTTGTTTGTCAGTTGCTTCATTTGCCATGTTTTTTTTTTAATGTCAGTAGTTTGTTTTTTTTTGGCAAGTCATTTTCTAAAATCTTTTTGTTTTGAAATAACTATAGATTTATAGGAAGTTGCAAAGATAATAGAGAAGTCCAGGTACTCTTCACCCAGTTTCCCCCGGTAGTTGGATCTTGTATAGGAAAATAAGCATCTCTTTATAGTATGTACTTCAATTTCTTTAAAAAAATGACTCCCTGAAAATATAGTATTATGACAGTTTAGTCTTAGTTTAATTTTTCTTGGATTCACTAAAAGCTCCAGGCCAATTATCACTGAAGAACATAGACAAAAAAATCAACAAGATACTAGCTAAGCAAATTCAATAATACGTTAAAAGAATCTTACACCAGGATCCGTTGGGTTTACCCCAAGGAGGCAAAGATTTTTCAGTATCTGCAAGTCAATCAGTGTGATACACCACATTAACAAATTGAAGAATAAAAACGATATCATCTCAGTAGATGCAAAAAAAGCTTTTGATGAAATTCAGTATCCGTTTATGAAAATGCTCTTTGGAAAGTGGGCATAGACAGACTCTGCTGCTGCTGCTGCTAAGTTGCATCAGTCATGTCCGAGACTGCGTGACCCCATAGACGGCAGCCCACCAGGCTCTGCTGTCCCTGGGATTCTCCAGGCAAGAACACTGGAGTGGGTTGCCATTTCCTTCTCCACCTCAACATAATAGAGATCATATGTGAGAAACCCATAGATAACAATATACTCAATGGTGCAAAACTGAAGGCATTTCCTCTAAGATCAGGAAGAGACAAAGATGCCTGCTATCACCATTTTTATTCATCACATTATTGAGACCCTATTCATAGCAATCAAACCAGAAAAAGAAATAAAAGGACTATAAATTGGAAAGAAGTAAGACTGTCACTGTTTGCAGATGACATATTATACATAGACTATCCTAAGGATGTCACTAGAAAACCGCTAGAGCTCATCAGTGAATTTAGCAAAGTTGCAGAGTACAAAACTAATACACAGAAATCTGTTGCATTTCCAAACACTAACTATTAGCTATCAGGAAAAGAAATTAAGGGAATAATCCCGTTTACCATTGCTTCAAAAAGAATAAGATGCCTAGAAATAAATATACCTAAGGAGGGGAAAAGACCTGTACTCTGAAAACTATAACACAGTGATGAAAAAATTGAAGATTACACAAGTGGATGGAAATACATTGTGTTCTTGGATTAGAAGAATTAATATTGCTAAAATGAACAACTGCCCAAAGCAATCTACAGATTGAATGCTGCTGCTGCTAAGTCACTTCAGTCGTGTCCGACTCTGTGCGACCCCATAGACGGAAGCCCACCAGGCTTCCCCGTCCCTGGGATTCTTCAGGCAAGAACACTGGAGTGGGTTGCCATTTCCTTCTCCAATGCATGAAAGTGAAAAGCGAAAGGGAAGTCGCTCAATCGTGTCTGACTCTTAGCGACCCCATGGACTACAGCCTACCAGGCTCCTCCATCCATGGGATTTTCCAGGCAAGAGTACTGGAGTGGGGTGCCATTGCCTTCTCCGAGATTGAATGCAGAGCCTATCAAAATACCAATGCTGTTTTTCACAGAACTAGAGCAAGTAATTTAAAAATTTGTGTAAAAACACGAAAGACCTTGAATAGATAAAACAGTCTTGAGAAAGAAGAACAGAGCTGGAGGATTCATGCTCCCTGACATCAAACTATGCTACAAAGCTATAGTAATCAAACAATATGGTACTGGTACAAAAACAGACACTTAGATCAATGGAATGGAATAGCGAGCCCAGAAATAAACCCATGCACTTAAGTTCAATTAACCTATGACAAAGGAAGCAAGAATATACAGTAAAGTCAATCTCTTCAATAAGTGGTACTGGGGAAACAAGACAGTTACATGCAAAAGAATGGAGTTAGAATGTTCTCTAACACCATAAACAAAACTAAACTAAAAGTGGATTAAAGAAAGACTTAAAAGTGAGACCAGAAATCATAAAATTTCTAGAAGCAAACCTAGTAGAACACTCTTTGACTTACATTGCAGTAACTTTTTTTTGTATCCTTTTAAAATAATGGAAACAAAAGCACAAGTAAATAAATGGGACCTAATTATACTTAAAAGCTTTTGCACAGTAAAGGAAACCATCAGCAAAACAAAAAGACAACCTGCTTAATAGGAAAAATATTTGCAAATGATATGACCAATGAAGGACTAATATCAAAAATAATCAGCTCATACTTATCAGAATGGCTATCATCAAAAAGGGCACAAATAACGAATGTTGATGAGGATATAGAGAAAAGAGAATCCTCATACTTTGTTGGTAGGAATGTAAATTGATACAGTCACTGTGGAAAACAGTATGGAGAATCTTCAAAAAATTAAAGACAATTATCAGATGATCCAGCAACTTCTCTTCTGAGTATATATCCAAAGAAAATAAAAAATACTAATTCAAAAAAATACATGGACCCCAGTGTTCATAACAGCATTATTTACAGTTGCCAACTTATGAAAGTAACCTAAGTGTCCATCAACAGATGAATGGATAAAACAGATATGTATATGAATCACTTCTTTTTTATCCATTCACGTATACACACACACACCCACACACACAGTGGCATACTACTTAGCCATTAAAAATGAATGAAATTTTGCCATTTGAAATAACATGAGTGGACTTGGAGGATATTATGCTAAATGAAATAAATCAAAGATAAATAATATATTGTGTCACCTATATGTGGAATCTAAAAATATAGGAATCTAAAAAATACAGCAAACTAGTGAGTATAACAAAAAAGAAGCCGAGTCACAGATTTAGAGATCTAGTAGTTACTAGTGGGAACGGGGAAGAGGAGAGGAGCAATATAGAGGTAGAGAATGAAAAGGTACAAGCTATTATGTGTAAAATATGCCACAAAGTATAATATAGGAACTATATCCAGTATTTTATAATAACTATAAATCAACTATAATCTTGAAAAATTATGAATCACTATTTTGTACTCCTGTAGCTTATGTAATATGATACATTAAGTATTACTTCAATAAAAATAAGTTTTAAAATATACAGAAGTCTTTCTCTGTAAGCTGACAGTGGCTACTTAGAAATGTATGGGTGTGTGTGTTTGGAGAGGGGATTCTATTTTTTAACAACTATGTGTTAGTCACTCAGTCATGTCTGACTCTTTGTAACCCCATGGACTGTAGCCTGCCAGGCTCCTCTGTCCATGGGATTCTCCAGGCAAGAGTACTGGAGTGGGTTGCCATTTCCTTCTCCAGGGGATCTTTCCAACCCAGGGATCAAACCCAGGTCTCCTGCATTGCGTGCAGATTCTTTACCATCTGAGCCATCAGGGAAGCTATAAAAATACTTAAAATACTTAAAAATAACTCTACCAAGAAATGTGTAAGATATTCATAAATGTTTGTCAAACAGATGAAAACTATATAACTTTTTTTTTTTTTTTTTTTTTTTAATGGGCTTCGCTGTGGCTCAGTGGTGAAGAATCCACCTGCCAGTGCAGGAGATGCGAGTTCGATCCCTGGGTCGGGAAGATCCCCTGGAGTAGGAAATGGCAACCCACTCCAGTATTCTTGCCTGGGTAATCCCATGGACAGAGAAGCTTTGGTGTGGGCTACAGTCCCCGGGGTTGCAAAAGTCAGACATGACTAAGCAACTAAACAACAACAACATATAACTTTCTAGACTTTTAAATTCCTAACAAATTGATAGAAACCATGTTTCTGGATGGGACGATTGTTTTGTAAATAAACTAAAAATGTGAGGCAGGATCTGTATTCTGTGACATAGCTCTAGTATATCAGAGAACTTAGGCTACAGGAAGTGTCTAAGGAAAAAAACAGAAAGGGACAATGGAACCAACAGAATTAAGAATATTTAATAATACTTAATTGATGTTAGGGTGGAAGGACTGTTTATGCTAGAAAGTATGACCTAAAGTTAAAAAATTAAAACTTTTGTGTCAATACACACTATTATAAAAGATTAGCCTAAACTGGGAAAATGTATTTGAAATTTAACGAGATCTTTCAAGACCAACTGAAAAGAAAATAAACCAAGTCAAAAAAAAAGCAAGTGAAGAATAATGAAATTAATTTTCAATAGATAAAATGACTGACTAACATGAAAAATCTTAATTTTTTGAATTCAAGGGCTGTATGATGAAGTAGTAGTGAGAGTCTATTGTCCAGCTGTCTGGTAAAAGTTTGTTAAAAGGATAATTCTCCACATTGCAAAGAATGTGGTAAAATAGGCATATCTCATATTCATGTACAGCTAACAGGAATGAAGAGGGTCTGGGCACTGTGATTGCAGGTCTTTAAGATATTCACAATCCTGTAACCTCAGTGGAAATTTTTTGTTTATTTTCATCTTTTTTTTTTTTTTTAAGTTAATTCCAAGTTCTTAAAATGCAGTGCAGCTAATTCTGCGCATTCTTGTGCTCTTTCAGGCATACACCAGCCAGTTTGTATCTCTTGTGATGTTTGCTCTTATGATGTGTGATGACAGGATCTCCATGCAGGAGAGACGCAAAGAGATCATGCTTGGATTGAAGCGGCTGCCTGGTATGAAGACCCTTACACACACAGTAGTTATTGTCTGAGGGAGTGGGGGATGGGTGAAGCTGTGGCTTGTACCTATTTAGTCAGTAGTATCTTTTTACTTTGTACCTGTTCATTTAAAAACCCCGCACTGATAGCACAGAAGATTAGAAACATTGGTGTTTTACCGATTGTTACCCGTATGGGCTGGAAGAAGCACAAGCTGGAATCAAGATTGCTGGGAGAAACATCAATAACCTCAGATATGCAGATGACACCACCCTTATGGCAGAAAGTGAAGAGGAACTAAAAAGCATCTTGATGAAAGTGAAAGAGGAGAGTGAAAAAGTTGGCTTAAAGCTCAACATTCAGGAAACAAAGATTATGGCATCTGGTCCCATCACTTCATGGGAAAAAGATGTGGAAACAGTGTCAGACTTTACTTTTTTGGGCTCCAAAATCACTGCAGATGGTGATTGCAGCCATGAAATTAAAAGACGCTTACTCCTTAGAAGGAAAGTTATGACCAACCTAGATAGCATATTCAAAAACAGAGACATTACTTTGCCAACAAAGGTCCATCTAGTCAAGGCTATGGTTTTTCCAGTGGTCATGTATGGATGTGAGAGTTGGACTGTAAAGAAAGCTGAGCGCTGAAGAATTGATGCTTTTGAACTGTGGTGTTGGAGAAGACTCTTGAGAGTCCCTTGGACTGCAAGGAGATCCAACCAGTCCATTCTGAAGGAGATCATCCCTGGGATTTCTTTGGAAGGAATGATGCTAAAGCTGAAACTCCAGTACTTTGGCCACCTCATGCGAAGAGTTGACTCATTGGAAAAGACTCTGACGCTGGGAGGATTTGGGGGTAGGAGGAGAAGGGGACGACAGAGGATGAGATGGCTGGATGGCGTCACCAACTTGATGGACAAGAGTTTGGGTGAACTCTGGGAGTTGGTGATAGACAGGAGTCCTGGCATGCTGCAATTCATGGGGTCGCAAAGAGTCGGACATGACTGAGCGACTGAACTGACCCATATGTTATTATTATATTGTTTAGTATATTGTCCTTGTTTCATAGATTTTGCTAATATTACTTCTTAACAGATTTGATTAAGGAAGTTTTGAGCATGGATGATGAAATTCAGAAACTGGCAACAGAACTTTATCACCAAAAGTCAGTCTTGATAATGGGCCGTGGCTATCATTATGCTACTTGTCTTGAAGGGGCCCTGGTAAGTCTTCTCATTTCCAGTTGTAGTCTGTTGACTCATGAACCTGGCACATAGTCATATTTTCAGACTGAATGAAATAGATGGAACTTTGACAAAAGTGCCTTTATATTTACACATTCTGATTTGTTTACCTTGAGAAAGTATAACAGAATACTTAATTCAGAAATTGAAAATCAAGGAAGTACACTTCAGCATGAGAACTTGGGTTTAGAAAGTAACTTGGGTTAATGTTTTGTCCACATGTGAATAAAATAAATAATATATTCTCTAGGTGTGAGATTTGAGGTGAAATATGAAACAATTAGGAAAACAGTTACAAAGAAATACGAGTACACTTGTGATAACCTAAAATCTTCAAAAAGTCCTTTTGGAGCTCTAAAATTCCCAGCTGCTTGTTAACATTATAGAAATAATGATCAGTAAATGTATTAGCTCTGTTTGTACATCACAGATCCTTTAATACTGTCTGATAAATAAGACAGGGATTTCCAACAGCAGATATCTTGTGTAATATTTATGTAAGAATGGGTTTTTGAAAAACAGACTGAAGACTAATCTAGTTCTTTCCTCTTAGAAAATCAAAGAAATCACTTACATGCACTCTGAAGGTATCCTTGCTGGTGAGTTGAAACATGGCCCTCTGGCTTTGGTGGATAAGTTGATGCCTGTCATCATGATCATCATGAGAGATCACACCTACGCCAAGTGTCAGAATGCTCTACAGCAAGTGGTTGCTAGGCAGGTAAGTCGGGGGCTACTGTGAGGACACAGGCTGCACGTGCAAGGGATCTTGGTTGCATTACGAGAATCATCCTGAAACCATCCCAACCCTCCCCCACCCACCCAGGTCTGTGGAAAAATTGTCTTCCACAAAACTAGTCCATGGTGCCAAAAAGATTGGGGACCACTACCACAGAGCTTCTATTTCCTTGACTTATGCATGAGACTTACCACATGGGATTGTGAGTTTAAATAAGCTTAAATAAGTTTAAATCAGTGTGGAAAATTCTGAAAGAGATGGGAATACCAGACCACCTGACCTGCCTCTTGAGAAATCTGTATGCAGGTCAGTAAGCAACAGTTAGAACTGGACATGGAACAACAGACTGGTTCCAAATCGGGAAAGGAGTATGTCAAGGCTGTACATTGTCACCCTGCTTATTTAACTTATATGCAGAGTACATCATGAGAAACTCTGGGCTGGAGGAAGCACAAGCTGGAATCAAGAATGCTGGGAGAAATATCAATAACCTCAGATATGCAGATGACACCACCTTATGGCAGAAAGTGAAGAACTAAAGAGCCTCTTGATGAAAGTGAAAGAGAAGAGTAAAAAAGTTGGCTTAGAGCTCAACATTCAGAAAACTAAGATCATGGCATCCAGTCCCATCACTGAATGGCAGATAGATGGGGAAACAGTGACAGACTAGTTTTTTTGGCTCCAAAATCACTGCAGATGGTGACTGCAGCCATGAAATTAAAAGACGCTTACTCCTTGGAAGAAAAGTTATGACGAACTTAGCATGTTAAAAAGCAGAGACATTACTTTGCCAACAAATGTCCATCTAGTCAAGGCTGTGGTTTTTCCAGTAGTCATGTATGGATGTGAGAGTTGGAATATAATGAAATCCAACCAGTCCATCTAAAGGAAATCAGTCCTGAATATTCATTGAAAGGACTGAAGTTGAAGCTGAAACACCAATACTTTGGCCACCTTATGCGAAGAGCTGACTCATTTGAAAAGACCCTGATGTTGGGAAAGATTGAAGTGGGAGGAGAAGGGCACGACAGAGGATGAGATGGTTGGATGGCATCACCGACTCAATGAACATGAGTCTGAGTGAACTCCAGGAGTTGGTGATGGACAGGGAGGCCTGGCGTGCTGCAGTCCATAGGGTCGCACAGAGTCAAGACACGACTGAGCGACTGAACTGATGTCAATGAGGCCACATTGAATTGAGCAGTGCAAAACATGCATGTTCACGTGTTACAGCCCTGCCTTTACTTAACCAGTGATCGTGCCTGTGATCTCTTTCCCAGGGACGGCCTGTGGTGATCTGTGACAAGGAAGACACTGAGACCATTAAGAACACAAAAAGAACAATCAAGGTGCCCCACTCAGTGGACTGCCTGCAGGGCATTCTCAGCGTGATCCCTTTACAGCTGCTGGCCTTCCACCTGGCTGTGCTGAGAGGTTATGATGTAAGTGACGGACCACTGTGGAAATTGAGTTTCCTTCCAAATTTTTAGCAATAGAATTTGATAATTCCATCATACATACATCTGTCACCTGCTGTAGTTCCATGGCCCAGTTTTGTCAGTTACATCCTGACATTTTCACACCCATCGAACCTGAAGGAGTTTTGGACATAAGCTCCATCAGGGGAGATTACCTCCCTGGGGACTCTCCACCTGTTTTCTTTCTGTGTTTCTCAGTGGGGTAGCTCTTGGAAATTCTTTGGGACTTCCTCACACATTGAAGGACTCTCAGCATTCCTAGTCCCTCATTCATTGTGACAACCACAGTGACAATCAAAACATTCTACTCTTAACAGTCTCTGTGGCAGTCACTATTATTTTTCTGTTAGGACTGCATCACTGCCTCTGAGCTTTAATCTTGAGGGTCCAATTGTACTTACTGTTCCACATTTTCTGAGGGCAGAAAAATGGATTAATCTGTATTTAAAAGATTTTAATATAGATTCAAGTCAAAAGGGCTCCTTCTGCTCAACTTTTGGTTAATCTAAAGAATCTATTCCAAAATCACATATAGCTAAAAATTTACTAAAATGTATCCTTCTATTGTGTTTTGTATAAAAAAATAAATATACAGACAGTGAATGCTGAAAAACAAACAAAAACATCGCACTCTTATACATTTCTAGTGTCCCGGGAGAGGGATGCCAGCTCATAGAGGACCACAGAAGTTTTCCATGTGCTGAACTGGGTCCTTTGGAATTCTTGTTCTGAATTGATTTCAGGTCGTTTTAAGATGCATTATATCACTATATTTCTAATCGAATTCTTTGTAGTCTCTAGTAAAGATGGTTAATGAACAAGTTGTTTTCTATTTTCATGGGGTTTCTTTGGTCATTTATTTGGCTGTACCAGCTCTTAGTTGTGGCATGCAGGATCTTCTGTTGCAGCATGTGAACTCTCAGTTGGCATGCAGATGGCAAATCAGTTGGCATGCAGCATATAGTCCTCGAGCAGGGATCAAACCCAGCCCCCTACATTGGGAGTGCAGAGTCTTAGCCCCTGGACCACCAGGACAGTCCCTGTTCTTATGTTTGTATAAGCAAAAATAATTTGTTGATGGCAACTGCCACCCCAGTTTGTATCATCTCTCAAATCTTACTTTTTTTTTTTTTGCAGGTTGATTTCCCTCGGAATCTTGCCAAATCTGTAACCGTAGAATAAGGAGCATCTGAAACTGGGCGATTAAGCAACACAAGACACCTTTGTATTTAAAACTTGATTTAAGATATCACCCCTTTAAGCCTTTTTTAGTAAATCCTTATTTATATATCAGTTATAATTATTCCATTCAATTTGTGATTTTTGTGAAATTACCTCATATTTTTCCAGTGATTTGTGGGGGAGTTTGAATAGTGGAATCTATGTTGGTATCGGTATCAGAGAGATTTAGCTCTCATTTTCTTTAAAGGATGCTGAGAGTTGGATTTTGGGACCCTCCACTTCAAACTGAAAGGATTGTGTGTTATTAAAATAATTGGCATTTGTTTCAGCATACATTGACATTTCATTCAGGCCAATGAAAGTGTGTTTAATTGGAATATTTAAAGCCGGTGACAGTGTACTTGGATATTTAATTAAGGTTTTGCTAAGTTATAAAGAAAAAATGCCATGATTATTTTGAAATTTATTGTTTGTTTTTAAATCAGTCTATGAAACTTAAAAACTGAAAACTTCTTCATGGGATTTCTGAGTTAATCTTAGTCTCTCAGATTTATTGCCTGTTATCTGTAGATCAAGGTTTCTTAGGAAGCTAAGAAGTATAGTAGTGCATTGGTTTTCTCCAGCTCTTAACAGAGAATGCTTGTGCAATTTCATAGCACAGACTTTAAATCTGAGCTGCTTTGAACAGCTGACAATATGATATTAAATTTGAAGATGGGATACAGATAAGTTGGATATCCTACTTCTTGTTTTTTTTTTTTAATCTCCTAAAAATGGTTTTGGTTTCCTTGTATCTGTAGTTTCTTTTTAAAAATTACTGCTGAAGGACATTCTATCTTGTTCTTTGAAATCACCACAGAGAGTTGCTATCAAATATGTCAAATACTGATGTTCAGAATTCTCTTCAGTTTTGTCCCAGAGAAGAATTCCTTACAGTTAATTTTAACTTCCCTTTACTGCTTTGTTGAATCAAACTCTAGTACCTGCATGCCAATTTGGAAACTCCTTGCAGTTATTTGGAAGATTTGCAAGTCTTTTGACTAAAATTTGGCTAAATGTATATGATGGGCTAAAATTAGAAAAAGCTATCAGCTTTACAGTGATAGTAGTGAAGGATTATATAAAATTTTTAGTATTACTTTCTAGGTATTTTTCTCTCTGAATATTCTGTGTTTTACCCCTGAAATATACTTAGGAATGAAGAAAATATAAATATAAAAGGGATATTGAGGTGCCTTTAGCTGGCTAGTGTCAGAAATGGAAACTTAACAACTTAGATTAAAAAATTTAGAGTAGAATACTAGTTTGACACCCAAAAAGTTGTGAATAATAATTTCTTCACGGAGCTTTCTAGCAACATCTTGGGCATCACAGGGCAGTGTGTTTATGTTTTGGTTAAGTCCTTTTCCTTCAAAAGTTTTCATTTTTAAATTGCAAAGGTAATTAGCCTAATAAAGTTAGCTGAGCCTTTCCCATTTTCTGTGTTTGAACTTCTAGTAGCTGTTGTCAGAGAAGCATAGAATTCTGCCTTGTGTTAGCGTTAGAGAAAGCACTGGCATATTTTGAGGTAATTCAGAAAGACTCTTAGATTGAGACTAGAAACCTGTTTTTAAAATAGGATTATTATTCATGTCATTATATAGCTACTGCAGGTATAAATTTATCTATTTTAATTGTTTGTAATATTATTTTGTGTAGGCCTGCTAGTTTTAGTCTGTGTGTAGTGTCATCCTTAACTATGTTATTTTAGCATTTTTATGCACATGATTTGTATGGATTTGTAGCATTTCTGAAGTTCAGATTAGCTTTCTAAGTGAAACTGATATGTGAAGTCAGTCATTAGTTTTCAGTCTGTTTCCTCTCCCTCTTTGTGTGTGTGTGTTTGTGTGTGTGTGTGTGTGTCTTTCTCTCACAGACACACACAGATACACTTCAAGCTAGGATAAGTTCTAAATCAAATCTCAAAAACCAGTAGTAAGAAAAAAAGAAGTGGTATTTTCCAAACAAACATCGTTTTTCTTCCCTACCCCTTTTTCTTGCTCCCTACACTGTTTAATGTAGTGATTTTTAGATGCTTTTATGAATTATGAACACAAAATAATGTAATGAGGCAAACTGCTAGTAAGTGTGGATGCTCAGATAAAACCAATGTAATAAGTATAAGAAAATCATTTTGGGGGAAAGATATTCTACAAAAGGAGTCCTTCATATAAGAAATTCTTTCTTGTAATACATTTAAAATTAAATTCACTTTTGTATAACTTAGTACTCTTTACCCAGGCCATGAATCCTTTTTAGGCCAAGGATCATGTTAGCATCTGACACGTGGCACAGTAAATGATTGTTACTTTGACATCAGTCAGCTCTTCCGTCTGTTTAAATCACCTATGCCATAGGAATAAATAGTTGAAGGAAAGTTAATGTTAACTGTCTTTGGCTTGTTATAACTCTGTCAACAGTGTATTATGTGAAAGTCACTGTGCCAGAAACTGAAAAATACATCCTGTTTAAAGTCCACTTGTCTCCTTGTGTACTTACCGCTCCTGGAGACTAGGATCATTGGAAGGTACAGGGTGAGAGAGTGGAAAAATGGAGTTGAGCTTTTAAATGTTGGGAGTGAATTTGTTCATTGAAATGATGGTTCAGGTTTTGGTGTATATCATGTTCCTAAGAGGTGAAGTGCATTTTGCAGAGTTAACTGTTACCACAGGCTATAAATCCATGTGTCTGTAGTACTGTAAGGAACAGCAGTTGTTAGATACAAGGTGAAAACAAGCAACACAACTAAAAGGGAACTGACACAGGTGACACGTAGGTGAGACTGTTGGTTAGAGAGCTAATAAAGATTTTCTTTAAGGTTCTTAGAAAGATGTTTCTGAGATGATACTGTTTTAACCTTTTGAATACAGATCTCTTGACCTGAGTTAATTATGAGGATGAGAGGAAAGGAACCCCTTTAGCTCCTTGGTTATATTCCTTTGACATATTTCTAGTAACTCTTGAAAGAGGGAAAACTATCTGAAATGTTGACTTCAGCAAACATATTTTAAGAAGTCCTTTGGGTTCAGTTTCCTTTGTCTCTCTCTCTCTTTCTAATTAGGCTATATACTATAGCAGTAAAAGGGAAAGACTGAGGTTAATTATTATATGCTACAGCTTAAGTGATTTTTCTAAAGAGAACAATGTCATTGAAAGTGTTTATTTAAAAAGAAATCACAGCTCACATTGAATTTATGAAGGCCAAAGAAATTGAAGGGAATGGTAAAGGTAGATAAAAAAGTGTTATATCCACATATTTAATAGATTTTTTTTTATATTGGAATACCAGGTAGTGTTTTACCTGTGAAAATGTATTTCAGATTACTT
This sequence comes from Bos mutus, assembly GCF_027580195.1. NCBI lineage: Eukaryota > Metazoa > Chordata > Mammalia > Artiodactyla > Bovidae > Bos > Bos mutus. The sequence continues at coordinate 39,071,252 of NC_091627.1, forward strand.
TGTTTTCTTGTGTTAGAGCCTCAAGTTAAAAATTGTAACAATTAAATCATTTTTTCCCGGAGTATTTAAAGATTGTTAATATGACAGTGTTTCTCTAGCTTGACGAATTTAACTCTCTTTAGATCTGTGATGATAACCAATAGGATGGATAGTACTAGCTTTGAACTGATAGTATCCGCAGTTAAAATAAAATCATAGTTAACTAGCAAAACTGTCAAGTTATGCCATATTAACTTGTGAGTCTGTAATAACTTGATATCAATGTTATGGAATATACGATAAATAATGGCTAATGAGAACTTTTTAAGAAATCTTAAATTACCTTTCTTACTATACTAATTTTCAGAATGAATATAAAAATGATCCTGTTAGCCTTTTAAAACTGTTCTGCAGTAGAAATTTTTTTTTTTTTTGCTTAAATAAAACTTTTCATATTTGTTTAAGTTATATTTCTTTTGAGCTGGAAGTTTTAGAGTCATCCTGGCTTTGTTTCAGTTTTCTGTTCTTTAAGATGAATGTTTAGTTTACTGAGCCACTTAGTCATTTCTTCCTCATGTCTTCTCAGTCTAATGACTATTTCTGAACTGTGAATAAGTTACCCAAATCTTGCTGCGAATTACATTTTTAAGCAGTTTGCCAATATTTGAAGTATATACATGTTTGTTGTTGTGTTAAATATTGTATTGTACTAAGATTGTAGCCAATGTTTAGTTGTCAGTAAACATTTTTGATGCTAAAAGTTTATTCATCACTGTTGCTTTTAAAAAGAAGAAATATTACATTATATTCAAAAGTCATGTCTTCACTCCAACTTCCCAATTACTTTAAAAAGGATCATTAGATAAAACAAAGGCTCTACTTTTTCTGATGTTATGCTCTGTAAATATTATACTTACCCAAGTCTTTTAGACTTGTGTGTTTCCAGCACATTTACAGGGTATACAGTGATCAGCAACTTTAAGTTGTTGATAGTTGCAAAAGAAGGGTGTTTAGGATGGGTGAATAGTAAAATAACATATACTCCAAATCTAAAGTTTCTGTCATATCTGGCAGTCTATTAATTGTAGAACAAAGAGTCCTTTTACAGGATCCTTTGATAAACAGCAAGCTAAAAATCTCTGTCCCTAGTGCTTACAGCACTTGCTGTGTTTTGCAGGAGACAGAGTTATGCCCAGCGTGGTTTGAATGAATGGATATGCTGTGTTGCCTTCCCATAGAATTGAGCCCAATCTTTCATCTCTCTTTTGCTCTGTGTTGCTCTGCAGCAAAGCCCAGGGCTGCCACACCAGCATGAATCATTTTTTCCACAGGCCACATTTTTTACATAAAATTTAGCTTTACTTCTAGTGAAAAGTTTTCTTTAAATCCTCTTCAATTCACTATCAGTAAGTATTTACTGAGTACTTTTAAAGGCCAAGAAATAATTTCCCTAGAAATTACGAGGCCACTTTTCATTGGAGTGGATTTAAGGAAAAATAAGTTCTTTAATTTTTTGGATGAGTGAAAGAAGTCTTTATTAAGTTTCTCTCATTATCCATGGTTAAACTGTTCTATCTCACTTCAAAAAATGACGTAGAAGCTTTATTAGCTAGCTTTAACAAGCATCCCAGAGATCAAAACTAATCTTGTAATAATATAAGAAAAGTTGCCAGGTTATAGGTCATTTAACCAGACAAAATTTATTACTGTCTTTTTGGTTAGCATGTATACAGGAGATTTTTCCCACAGTTGAAAAGACACGTTTGTGATCTTCATATTAACATGATTCATTGACTCAAACACCAAAGTTCACACATGTATTTTTTCATAAAGAATGCTGTTATGCAGCCACATTTCCTTTTCCGTATTTCAAAAAATATTTGAATATGGAGCATGGATATGTAATTGAAATATGGAATAAAAAGTGGAGCTTGTAAGCAATTGGAGAAGTGCTCTCTGGATAAAATGATAGCTATTTCCTTCCCATTCATTTATCAATCTGCCTTTATATATGTTTATAAAAAGTAAAAAACTTTTACTGTTAGGAGGAAAGCAATTGGCATGGTTTCATATGTTTTTAATTTCTGTTGTGTAGTGAGTATTGCATTATTTCCAACAATGCAAGTAAGTTATATTGTGGAACTCACAGCAATTGTACACCCGGGGGATCTTTAGGGGTTAATTTTTGCCTCTGTCACTCAGCTTTGTATGTTTTGAAATGGAGATAAATACTGTGTGGTCTTCGAAGGAAAATGGCCAAAATTCCCAAAGCTTGTAATATAAGTAAATACTCATTGAGAGTTCTAGATCCATTGTACCTAAAAGGCAAATGATCACGTGTTCTTAACTAATGTGTTCTTAATTTGTGAGACCCAAATGTTGATTTCCATTAATTTTAGATTGTCATGCAATAGCCAAGCTTCAAAGGTCTAGATTTGTCAGCATCACTACAGTTTCTGCAAACAGCCCCTTTGAGGTGACACTGTTGTTGGCATTAGGAAAAGCCAGTGTGGCAACAGTCAAGGATGTTTTACTATGGCAAGTTCAATGTGAGATGGACTCATTAGAAAACTTTGTCTTCAAAGAATGCCCCACACTGGGATGGAAAATAGTCTGAGACAATAAAAACCAGTTTCTAGGTAAGCAAAATTGCATTAAATTCAAGTTTCTTTCTGTGTTAGACTTGAATGTATCTAGCTAGTGTGATTTATGGGGGCTTTTGGTGGGGTTTTTTCCCCCTATTTGCTTTGTGTGTAGAATTGTTTTGAAATACTGAGTATATTTGCTTTGAATTTTATCTCTTTCTGTTTTGTATTCATCCTTTGAATAAAATTGTAAATCCAATATTGATTTTATTCTTAATTTACTTTTACCGCTGCTGTGGAAAAACCAAGGAACTGTGGGAGATCTTTGTAGGTTTTCTGTCTGAAGTTCTTGGTTATTAACTTGGAATCGTGTGTTACTGAATTTCAAAGCATTTCTTTCTTTGAAAGAAACAATTTTAAAACTTATTCATATAGATTGTCTCTTTTTGTGCTTTAAGTGAAGTGGAAAAATATACTGGTCTCTGAAAGCAGAATTGACTTTACTGGTACAACATTAATAATTTAAATACTTTGAGTTGTTATCTTGGCAGAAAAGACAGGTTTATATCAATTTATTTGCAAATTCCTGAGATTCCCCAAGATAGAGAAAAGTTAGCTGCCTTATGGAATTACGGAATAAAAAATGGAGATTGTAAACAATTGGAGAAGTGCTCTCTGCATAGAACTGTAGTTACTTTCTTCCCATTTGTTTATCAGTCTGCCTTTGTATATGTTTATATTAGTTAAACATTGGTCTCTTCAGTGTGATGTTCTGAAGTTAATGGTTCTCAACTTTGTTTGGGCTTAATATGCTGAAACAAAATAGGGGCTGCTCTGAGAATGTTGATAGTCACCCTATCAGAAGATGGAGCTGATATTTAATGGTAATATTTTAAAAATTAAAGATCTATAATGGCTTAGCTTGTGCTCAAATAGGATGCCTGAAAATTGGATCAATATTTAAATGGATAATCTCTTTACAAAGTTTAACAGCCAACTGTTGCTTTCTTGTCCATCTTACCTTATGTTATCCAGTGTACTGGGTACACCAGATATACAAATCATATGAGAAAGACCTAAGGATAAATGGGCTTCCCTTATAGCTCAGTTAGTAAAGAATCTGCCTGCAATGCAGGAGACACGGGTTCGATTCCTGGGTTGGGAAGATCCCCTGGAGAAGGAAATGGCAATCCACTCTAGCATTCTTGCCTGGAAAATCCCATGGACAGAGGAGCCTGGCAGGCTACAGTCCATGGGGTCGCAAGAGTCAGACATGACTTAACAACTGAACCACCACCAAGGATAGATGAGCTCAGCATAAACAAGATATATCTCTGTGCCTGAGCCCATGACTGCCATAGTAGTTGGCTAGTAAAATACTGGCTGACCTAAGTTATACTCTAAATAGCATTTTCCCTCTTATTTTTTCTTTCAATGTCTTTGCTTGCTCAATTAAAGTTTGGTCAAGAAATCATAAATCACTACTGGCATTTCCAGTAAGAAAGGATTTAATATGAGAATTGGGTTTACACAGGCATTAGGTCTGAGAAATGCAGATCAGGGAGGAAACAAATCTGCAGGAATTGCAGGGGACTTCTGTTGGTGATCTCAGTTGTCCATAGCACTGGGGTGAGTTCTCGGAAAGATGCTTGGAAGATAATGGCAAGTCCCGCATTAGCTGTCTGATGCTCATTAGTCTGTTTGCAATTGCCATTGGAGAATATTATTTGTCCTTTTCTTTTTCCTTCCAAATTGTGTTCAAATGATTCTCACTGGAGAAATCGAATGGGATATCTGTGTACAAGTATCCAGTAGGAGGGAGAATTTAGAAGGGTGGGTATAGTATATATAGAATATTCAACAGATGTTGTCCATCACAGTTCACCCTTTGGAATACACGGTGTCTTTACTTACCCTTGTATCCATATTTAAGTTTCCAGAAAACAAAAAGAATATCATGATTCTGCCTGATATGCAGCAACTATCCCTGTTGAAATAAAGATGTTCTCAACTTCTTCCCAGGAAGAGATACATTTCGTGAATTTCTCTGTCCATCTCTGTGTGATGTTTTTCTTTATCTGTAAAAACAATCCTCCTTGTTATAAAAGTCTTATAATTGGAAGGAGAAAGGAGAAAAGTTGATTAATTATATAAATATATATATCTCTCTCTCTCAAGGAAAAACAGTATACATTGCTACTAAGTCCCTTATTTGTATAAAAGTCCATAGTTCTATTATATAAATACATGCATGCAGATACTTACTTACAAATACGTACATTTTCTCTTCCATTACCTGTTTTGTGCTTCCTTAGCTCTCACCCAGCACTCAGGTAGTTGTGATATTTGCCAGAACCTTTTGCTTCTCTCCTTAAACCTCTTCCTCCCACCCATTCTTGTACTTAAGCTAGGGGCCTATATGTGAAAAAGATACCAGCAAGAATTTCTGACAATATGGTAGATTAGATGACCTGAGGAACTTCCTAGGACAAATTTTAATGCTGTATAAAAGTGCAAAAAACCCACATTTCCTTTATATAGTTAAATTAGTTGTTAAGAAGAAGAAAAAAAGGAATTCTAAGACACAAAAGGTAAGACAAATACTGAAGCTGATAGTTAGACTAGGAGAGGGGGGCATTGGTTAATATCTTGCTGACTACATCGTTCAGTTTTAATGGGTTGCATATGGGAGATGGGAAACTAAGCCATGGGTTGGAGAAAGGTGGGAAATCAACCAAAATGGAAAATGACATGTTTGGTAAAAGAGTAAATTAGGAAATAAAATTGTCAGAGTTATTGTGAAGAAAATGCAGGCCTCAACTGAGGGTTGTGGATGAGAGAGAAATCTGCCATGAGAATCCCATGGGAATTCTTACCACAGCTAATCTCCACGTAGGCTTTGTGTAGAAGTTTGCCGTACCCGTATGTCCTAAAAAGCCTCAAACTGAGTTTCTTTCACAGTGATTCCGAGTTGATGGAGTCCCAGAAGCAACTCCAAATCCTTGCTGGAGGAGTGTGCTTTACCACAAACCACAAAGCATTCCCACTAGTATTCCAAGAAACAAGCTCAAATCCAAAATCACAAACATGCAAGAGAAGAAATTACAAATGGCAAAATCAAACCTTCAAAGGTTGCAGAAATTGGAAGTATCAGAAGCAATGTGGGAATAAGACAATTATGTATGTATGACAAAAGAATAAGAGAAAATAATGTCAAGGCAGAGTTCAGGACTAAAAATGAGATGTAGAAATTAGAATGGATAAATAGACATAATTGAAGAGAAAATTAGGGAACTCAAAAGAAGGTCTGGAGAAGGTTTGATGAAGCAAAGAGTTATAGAAAACGAATCAAAAGTCAAAGCTTTTCAGAGAATGTCCTAGACCAGATTAAAGGCAAGTTATGGAATTTAGGGAGCCCCCAAAATCCAAAGCATTAGAAGAAATTCCATTCTTAGATACATTGTTTCAAAACCACAGAAAAAGAGACCTTAAAAACAATTAGAGATAAGTTAAATAAGCAGGGTGACAATGTACTTGTCAGCCTTGTCATACTTCTTTACCAATTTTGAACCAGTTCATTGTTCCATATCTGGTTCTGTTGCTTCTTGACCTGCATACAGATTTCTCAGGAAAGAGGTAAGGTGGTGTGGTATTTCCATTTCTTTAAAAATTTTCCACAGTTTGTTGTGTTCCACACAGTCAAAGGCTTAGTCAATGAAGCAGAAGTAGATGTTTTTCTGGAATTCCCTTGCTTTCTCCATGATCCAGTTTGTGCTGGCAATTTGATCTCTGGTTCCTCTGCCTCTTCCAAACCCAGCTTATACACCTGGAAGTTCTCAATTCACGTACTGTTGAAGCTTAGTTTGAATGATTTTGAGAATTACCTTGCTAGCATGTGAAATGAGTGTCACTGTGCAGTAGTTGGAACATTCTTTGGCATTGCCCTTCTTTGGGATTGGAATGAAAACTGACCTTTTCCAGTCCTGTGGACATTGCTGAGTTTTCCAAATTCGCTGGCATGAGTGCAGCACTTTTCACAGCATCGTTTAGGATTTGAATTAGCTCAGCTGGCATTCCATCACCACTAGCTTTGTTTGTAGTAATGCTTCTGAAGGCCCACTTGACTTCATACTCCGAGATGTCGGTCTGTAGGTGAGTGATCACACCATTGTGGTTATCCAGGTCATTAAGATCTTTTTTGTATAGTTCTGTGTATTCTTGCCACCTCTTCTTAATATCTTCTGCTTCTATTTGGTCATTACCTGATGAGACATAAGTTAGATTATCTCACCCTATTCTCCGTGCCTCTCTCATCCTCTCAGGTGTATTTTCCATCTTTTTGTCTCTCTGTGAATCATTCCAAATGATTTCTTCTAATCTGTTTTCTGGTTCACTAGTTTACTCTTATCTGTGTCTAATTTGTTTTGAAGGCAATTCTTTGAGCTTTGTTTTTAAACAACTTTATTAAGGACTACTTTATATACCATAAAGGGCTTCCCTGTTAGCTCAGTTGGTGAAGAATCTGCCTGCAATGCAGGAGACACTGGTTTGATTCCTGGGTTGGGAAGATCTGCTGGAGAAGGGATAGGCTACCACACTCCACTGTTCTTGGGCTTCCCTTATGGCTCAGCTGGTAAAGAATCTGCCCACAACGTGGGAGACCTGGGTTCAACCCCTGGGTTGGGAAGATCCCCTGGAGAAGGGACTTCAGTATTGTGGCCTGGGGAATTCCATGGACTATACAATCCATGGGGTTGTAAGGAATTGGACATGACGGAGCAATTTTTACCTTATATACCCATAAGTTTTATCCCTTTTTACTGTAGAACTGATAAGTTTTTGTGAATTTATGGTTGTGTAACAATCATCACATTTCAGTTGTAGAATATTTTTATCTCCCCAGAAAGTTCCTTTGTGCCTGATGACAGTCAAGCCACTGACTTTTAAAATTTCAATGATTTTTATCTCTCTCTCTTTAAATACTTAATATTTATCATAAAAATATTTTTATAATATTTAATACAAATATATGTATATTTAGCATAATTATATACACATTTATGTATATATATGTGTATATATTTATACATTTACTTTTTGGTTATTTTTCAACTTTGGTCATTGTTTTCCTTCAAGCTTTTTTCCACCTCATTTTTACTTCTTTAAACATGATGTGGAAATTATTTTTAAGTCTATGCCTGATATTTCCAGTATCTGGATAGTCTGTTGTTTCTGCTGATACGCACTCCTAATGATTTCTTTCTTTCTGTGCTTTGTTCATTTTGACTGTGAGTTCCCCAGTGAATTACTTCTGGGAATTCTTTGAGTCCTAGGTTGAAGATGCCTTCCTTCAGAGAAGTTTTGCATTTATTTCTGTGAGGTGCCTCAGACTCTACCAGTTCAGAATTTTGCTTTCTACATTCATGGTTTGAGATTTTTTGCTATCGAGTGATGTGAATTTGGGGCTTAAATGTGCACAACTGTCACTCCTAAAGGGCTTGATTGGTATCTGGTCAGCACTGATTCCCAATACAATTTTACAAAGAGAGACTACCACATCTTCCTTAGAGACATGTCTCCTTTTAGGCCTTGGGGAAGTAGTTCTTGAATTTTAGTGTGCTAAGAAGCCTATTAAACAGTGCAGATTCTCAGGTCAACAGCAGGGACTGTTGATTCAGTGAGTAGAGTTGCAGCCCAGGAATCTGCATTTCTAATAATCACCAAAGATAATCTGGCTATAAGCAGCCTAGATCCACACTTTGAGAACCATCACCCTTAGATCTCATAGCTTCATTGGATCCATTGTACAATCTTGAGCAAGAGTGTATGTGAGCATGGCTGTCTCCCTGGAGGAGAACATTCATTACAATGTTCAGTAACCATTTATCTCTTTATATGCATGGGCTGACCTACTTAAGTCTATTCTTTGACCATGGTACAAGAGGGAGTATTCTGTCCTCTTGCAGATCTGATTCTGAGTGAAATAAGAGAAAAAGTACCTTGTATATTGTGGTTTTGTGATTTATAATAGATATGTATTGTTTAGTCTCCGGCACAGAGCTCCTAAAACACTTGGAATTTCCTGAGTGATGAGCATCATAAGATGCTCTTGTATTAACGAGGTGACTTTAGAAAAACTTCTGGTCACCTCAGGATGGTAGTTGGTGGCCAACCACAGGATTAGAGGGTTAGAATTTTTAGTCCCATCCTCTGATTTCCAGGGAGGGGAGAGGGGCTGGAGGTTGAAACAGTCAACAGGGCCAATAACTTAATCAACCCTGCCTCTGTGATGAAGCCTCTGGAAAACCCAAAAGGATGGTGTTTGGAGAGCTTCTGGGTTGGTGAACACATGGAGATGCTGGGAGAGCATAGGAGCTCCATGTCCCTTCCCCATACCTTGCCTTGTGCATCTCTTCTATCTGGGTGATTCATATTCTTTGATAGTCTTTGTAAATCAGTAACCTGGTGGGGAAGCAGGTTTCCCGAGTTCTGTGAGCTGCTCTACCAAATTACCTGAACCCCAGGAGGAGTCCCAGATGGCACTAGTGGTAAAGAACCTGCCTGCCAATGCAGGAGATGTAAGAGACGCAGGTTTGATCCCTGGATCAGGAAGATTCCCTGGAGGAGGGCACGACAACCCACTCCAGTATTCCTGCCTGGAGAATCCCATGGACAGAGGAGCCTGGAGGGTAACAGTCCATGGGGTTGCAAAGAGTCAGACACAACTGAAGTGACATTATGTATGCATGCAAGGAGGAGTCATGGGAACTCTGATTTATAGCCAATGAGAAGCATAGGTAATACCTTGGGTTTGTGATTGGCATCTAAAGTCTTGTGGGATTGAGCCCTTGTCCTGTGGCCTCTGATACTCTTTCTGACTAGATAGTGTCAGAAATGAATTAACTGCTTGGTGGTGTGGGGAACACCCCTGCTCCCACATTGGAGTTGGTATCAAATTATTAATATAGTTATTCTGGCACTAGTTATAAAGAACCTGCCAGCCAATGCAGGAGACATAGAGATGTGGGTTCGATCCCTGGGTCAGGAATATCCCCTGGAGTAGGGTATGGCAACCCAGTTCAGTATTATTGCCTGGAGAATCCTATGGACAGAGGTGGCTGGTGGGCTACAGTCTGTAGGGTCACAGAGAGTTGGACATGACTGAAGTGACTTTGTACACACACATTCAAATATTTACCACACTGAAGAAAGTAATGATGTAGAAGGTTTCATTTATGCAGACAGGTATTTAGTTCTTTTTTTCTTGCAGTTCATGCAGTTCTAAGCAGAGAACTGCAGTTCATGCAGAGCTCCCCAGTTCATGAAGAGCTAAGCAGAGGCTTCATTTTCTTGGTGTGACACTTGGATTGAAACACACCAGCAGAAGCCAGTCTGCCCTTCTCTAAAAGTAATTTTTGGCTCCCATATACCCTTGGCTGAGTTGGAAGTGTATGAATTGAAGCCTGAGTTGAGATCGAAAAGAGGGTGAATTGAGGTCATGAAGCTCTTAAACACTTATTACCTGAGAAAATATCTATAAAAGGACTTTTAATCCTATAATGTATATAACATATGTAATATATGTAACATATGGAAGGGGAAACTTACCAGAAATGTGAATGAGAAGTAGGTAATACAGAGAGAAGGTATTACTTATTCTCTATTAAATTAAGAACTTTAAAGAGTAAGCAAAATTGTAGTAAGCCAGGTTTAAAAAAAAAAAGAGAGAAATCTAAAATGTGACCAAACTTAATAAATAACTGTGTGTTGCAACCTCACTGTATCTCTCAGACCTGGTTTCCTGGTGTATCAAGGAGAACATTTCAGGTAAAAGCGAAACGATGCTCAATCGTAAATCCACTTGAAAATAATAAAGTTCTTGATTCCAGTTAATTTCCCTTTTATATTATCAATACCCCAGAAATGGCTACCCAGTCCCGTACTCTGGCCTGGGACATCCCATGGACAGAGGAGCCTGGCAGACTACAGACCATGGGATGGCAAAAGAGTAGCCATTAATGAGCGACTAACACTTTCTGTCCTTTTGAAAACTGGAATGTGGAATGCAATGTGGCAAATGTTAAGAAGTGGGAAACGCTGTTGGAAAATAATCTGATGTCAATGTACTTTTCTCCTGGAGTAGAGCAATCCTTTCCCTCAGGGCTTGGGCCCAGACCATCAGCCTCAGGCGGGCAGATGGAGACGGTGGATGTCACTGCTGCATTCTCTAAAGGTCTCTCCTGTTGGAGGGATTGGAGTTCCCCACTTGAGTGTAAGTAGGTCAGACATGTTGGGACATGTCTGAACTGGTAGGCGGGGCCCCCAGATGCCTGTTTGGGTGAAGGCCTGAGCAGCCTCCTGTGGATTAGACTGGATGCTTTGACCTCAGTCACTGGAGGGAAGGGTATCCTGAGACACGCCAGGCGCCACCACTTGGACTGGCCATTGGATATGTGGCTGGGTTCTTTGCATGGCAGGGACATCTTCTGCTACAAACGTTAGTAAGATAATCAGACAGTGGGCACAGTAGCCTGGTTTGATGTGTGTTAATTGAGCAGAACATCAAGGGATGCAAGGGCTTCTCTGGAGTTCCCCCACACATCACTGGGTCCCCTGACTTCCAGGGAGAGCGCAGAGGTGGTGGGGGCCCTGTGGACACCACCGGGGGAGAGGCTGCACTGTCTCACACTGGATTTGTTCAGGGGCACCTCTAAGTACACCCCTTAAGATGCTCTGTGAGCAGGTAGGAGAAAGACCCAGAATACGGGTTACAGCTGCCTGTATGTTGTTATTTCATTGGTCCTGCAGGCTTGTGGGGCCCAAGGAAACTTTGGTTACATAAAAAAGGAAAAGCATACTGTAACTGGCAAACAAAATCTGTGTGTGTGTGTGTGTGTGTGTGTGTGTGTGTGAGAGAGAGAGAGAGAGAGAAATGAGCTTTCATTTAGAAGCTTTGGACGTGGTTGCAACCGGTTCCCCCAATACTTTTTAAATGACATTTTCTGAGCCTGGAAACCCAGCAGGCAAATCATGGAATTTTGGCTGGGGATGTTTTTAAAAAATGTAGGCTAGCAGTGAAAAAGGAGGCGGGAATTTGGCTGGGAGGCTTTAGGCTGTAAACCAAGCAGGGTTACCATGGTGGTGCTTCTACTGTTTATATAAACAAAGGTTTTTCCTGACAAACATACTTCATATTTAATAATCTTCAATCCACAGGGGCCTCTTCTCTTTGTGTGTAGCTAGTTCAAGCCATTTGGACTTGAGTAGAATTTTATTATTTTGGGAGGCTGTTTTCAGGCACCCTATACACTTTAAAAATTAAGCATTGAGGACTTCCATCTTGAAGTATAAGGGTGAGAGGGGTCTAATGATTGGAAGAGAGATTAATCTGCAATATGATAGTGTCAAACAGGCTTCTTGTGGATCTAAAGTCTATAGGACCAGCCTCCACTGAGCCCTCTGAAGAATCGACTGCCATTTTAATTCAGCTCGTGTGTCTGACAAAACGCGTACTCCATCCCCCTGACTTCTCAGTCTCTCTTAAGAGCACCGAGTCCCCCTAGTCAACTCTGCTTCATGCTGCCATTGCCCAAGATGGAACCCGCATCCAATCATATGTAAAGTTGTAACAAGCTCCTGTATTGTAAGAGGACTCATTTGGTTATTAGTAAAGAAAAATCCTACTTTTTTGAACTGAAGCACAAAAGGGGATTTATTGGTTCATATAACTGCAAAGGCAGGGGTAGATCTGGCCTACACACCCATATCTCCAGAGGGCCCCGGTTCTGGTACATCAGACATTGCTTGCTCCTCAGAGACTTTAGGTGGAATTAGTCTTTCTAGAAGCTTTTTTTCTTTTTTTTTGGCTGCACAGAAACTGTAGTTTCTGACCAGGAATTGAACTTGGGCCCTTGGCAGTGAGACCGTGGAGTCCTAATCACTGGACCACCAGGGAATTACCCAGTCCTTCTAGAAATCAGGACTTCTAGAAATAAGGAATGAGATAAGGAACTTAAAGAGCGCTTTCAGGCATCCTTTTCCCAAGACCATGAAGTGATCAGGAATCTCTGAAAGCCTCTGGGTAAAGAAAGCCGTTTGCCATTTTTCTCCCCCCTGAACATCTGGACACTTGCTCTGAGCAGCCTATGGGCTCAGAGCAGCTTCTTCAGGTGTCTCGTCATGGCCCTCTGGAATCTCCAAAGCCTGCAGGGACCACCGGCTTCTGGGCTGTTGCCCCTTCCAGAGTTTCCCTAATAAACTGGTTCCATTCCAGGGGCACCAAAGTGCATGATGCCTGTACACATGGCACGAGGGTTCCAGAGACCCAGATGAACCCTGGTGATGTCCCCTGGGCATCTCCAGGACCAGCCAACCTGGGGTCCATCCATTAGCTTCATGACCCCAACTGCAGGGCCCCTAACAACTACAGGACCTCTGGGTTCCCTGCTACTCCCGGTGACATAGGAATTTTGCTCAGGTGTTTGGGAAAAGCCCACTCGTAGGTCTTCTGCCAGGTCTGGGTTGGATGTCTGTCTCGCTTGTCACGCCCTCTCCTAGGGCCATGCCTGGCCACCCCAAAGGTGCACCTTTGAGGCACCACAGGGCTCAGTTCCTGGAGTGGATGGGGCTGGGATGACACACCACGATGTCCACTCTCTCGCCCTTGGCTCCACCAAGAGCCATCTCCTTCTCAAGATTCTTCTCCATCGAGTGTCCCATTCCCCTCTCCCCCATCCTATTCCTCCAGGCTTCCGTACTCACTACTTGTTATTTTAATGGGGAACAAATGATGCACAAAGAGATCTCCAGATTCCAGAGCTGGTTGGTGACCACTGGGCTGGGATCCAGGTGTCCTCATTCTCTGCTTTTTTCTTTTATAACAAAACAAAACAAAAGACACAGTGCAAATATAGCTGGTGTGTTAGTTCTGACAGTCTAATTTGAGAACTTTGGGGGATGCCAGTGTAATTACAGTGTCGGGGCTATTGGCACCAGGGCCCTAGCAGATAGTGGCTGAAGGCAACACCAGACCCTGATGCTGGGAAAGACTGAAGGCAGGAGGAAAAGGGGATGACAGAAGATGAGATGGTTGGATGGCATCACCGACTCAATGGACATGAGTTTGAGCAAGATCCGGGAGTTGGTGATAGATAGGGAAGACTGGCGTGCTGCAGTCCATGGGGTTACAAAGAGTCGGACATGACTGAGTGACTGAACTGAACTGAAGGCAACATCAACTTGGTCTGAAGACAGTGGTTGATGCTCAGAGAGAAAGGACAAGCTTCGAGTAAAGTGGCCTCTGAGAGGGCCCCTACTGGCGCTCCGAACTGAGAGTACTGGGAAGAGACGGAGATCAGTGGGTGGCGAAAGGGCCACCTTGATAAGAGAAAATAGTGGACGTCACAAAGGGGCTCCCAGGGGTTTGTTAAACTAATTTGGTTGGAACTTGTCGGGGTCCACAGTACTCACAATTCTGCAAGTGGGGCCAAACCAGAAAAATGCTGTTCTGTGCTGTTACTGCGATCCTCTTGTACCTGCTTCCAGGTAGATGTGATCAGGAGCAAGCAGAGGGTGACTCAAACGTACAGAACCGAGAAGTTTTGTTCAGTTCAGCTTACTCTCTCAGACTCATGTCAGACTCTTTGCGACTCCATGGACTGCAGCATGCCAGGCTTCCCTGTCCATCACCAACTCCCAAAGCTTGCTCAAACCCATGTCCATCGAGTCGGTGATGCCATCCAACCATCTCATCCTCTGTCTACCCTTCTCCTCCTGCCTTCAATCTTTCCCAGCATCAGGGTCTTTTCAAATGAGTCAGTTCTTCGCATCAGGTGGCCAAAGTATTGGGGCTTCAGCTTCCGCTAAAGAAATTTTGTTACGAAAGGTGAAAATCTCGGACGGAAGACAGTTGCTGTGACGGGCGGAGGCCACAAGGGGGCAGTGCCTCGCCAGTCTGTCTCGGTCCAAATGTGCAAAATCCCGCGGGAGTCGGAGGAAGAAAGGAAATGTAGCCACATCGCCAGGCCTTTTATCCACACTGGGCACCCGCTCCCACTGCAGAGGTCGGAGGCACCCCGCTCCCTGCTCTCACCCACCACAGCCCCCTCCCTCTTCCCCTTTCCAGAAATGTTTGGTAAGCAGCCACTGTTGCTCGGGCACTTTTCTAGGCCCTGCAGGCACCCGCAGTTCTGGGATCTAGATCCTGGAGGGGAGGGGCCGAAGTCTCCCGGCAGCTCCTCCCACCTGGCCACCACCTCCACCTGCGCCCGGAGCCCCAGACTCGCTCGGCCCAGCGGCAGATGCTTCAATCGCCCCAGGCCTGACTTTAGAAGGCCGGGTGACAGAGGACCTTCAGCCTTGCCACATCTGTCTCCCACACCCCGGGTGTGGCTGGGATAACAGAATGGTGATCGGGTGACAGAGCTGCAGGGGCGTGCAGTGACCACCAGGTGGCGCTTGGAGACACCAAAGGCACTGTGATCGCAGGGCCCTAACAGTTACTTCTTTGGGGATGCCAAAGGTCATAGAGACAGGGCAAGCGCAGCATAGCTTTAGAACAGTTCACTTGCCCCTGCGTGCTTAGAAAATTCCCAAGAGTGCTCTAAACGCAGAGATAAGTGTTCACTTGCAAGATGGGGCCAGCCTGCCTCCCACCCAGGGTCAGGGCAGGAGTAAACGAGCTGGTGTCTGCAGGGCATGATCCCTAGGCAGAAGACTGTTTCCCTGAGTGTTTTAGACATCTGTGGTTTCTTCCTTCCTCCTTAACTGGATCCAGGAAATGGCTGTTGCCTGGGACAGCTGGGTCCTGAGTCCTGGCTTCTAGTGGAAAGAGGGGCTGAAGGGAAGTGGGGTTTCTGGTTGATGGATGACCACCCTAGATGGGTGTGTTAGTTAGATGCTGGATTTATTGGTAAAGAATCTACCTGTAATGCAGGAGACCCAGATTCAATCCCTGGGTCAGGAAGATCCCCTGGAGAAGGGAATGGCAACCCACTCCAGTATTCTTGCCTGGAGAATTCCAAGGACACAGGAGCCTGGCAAGCTTTAGTCTGTGGGGTCGCAAAGAGTTGGACACAACTGAGCAGCTAACTAACATTTACATGCAGAAAGCCCTCCTTCAGTTATGCAAAGCCGCAAAATGCTCCTATTTTTGGTGGCTAAAGCCCATCTCTTGTGAAAGCCCACTCTTTTATTCTCTGCTGGTTTGGAGTAGAGAATTCAGGGTCTGATATAGCCACCCACGCCAGCCAGACATTTGCCTGACATTTGATAGCAAATTGCAACTTTCCAGGTTAAAATTCAGGTGTAGAAATCAAGAAAGTAAATCCATCTTTAAATGTTCTTCTCCTTAGTGTTATCTTTTTTCTTTTTGGCTGCTATCCCTTTGGCACAAGGAATACAGCTGAGGGTCGCAAAGCTGGAATGTTTCTTTCTCAGTCCACAGCACAGTGGGGATAAGAAAAGAATGTCAGTGTCCTCAAGGTAAGCGTGCTGTCTGCCTCAGCATCCCAGGCTGGGTGTGACCAGGGCACCCTTATCTCTGACTGTAGCTAAAATGAGAGTCTAAGGTAAGTGGAATTTTGCCTTGATTTGGAAGTTGGATCTGGTTGTTCAAAACAATTTGGAATTCCTGGGTGTCGAGGTAGCTTTGGGACCCTGGGTCTCATTAGTGCCTGCTTCTTGCTCCATGAGCAGTGGCCCTGGTGTGGAGAAGAGCAGACATCAGCCTCTCAGGTGGCCAGCTTCCTGGTTAATCTTCAGGGTCAGCTTGGAGGGATCAGAGGTCTGGCTGAGAGCAGATCTGAAAAGACCTGCTAGGGCATGGGGCCAAGAGAACCAGTCACGCTGAACGGCAGATACAAACAGGTGGACGGTGATTCAGCCTTGATCTCCCAAATGCCAAACTGGCTTGTCCTGGTTTGGCCAGTATGTGTGACTCTCAGCAGTTACCTGCTAGTAGAAACTCACATTTCAGTCAGCTTTACAGATCACTACCCACACAGGGCCCTTGCCTTCCCCCTCCCTTCTCCCAAGCCTCTCCCAGTGTGCTGTCTTATTATAAGAACTCACCTGTGGTCCTAGCTCTGCCTTGTCTCAACACATGGCTGCCCTGGCTTGGGACAAGGGACATTGTTCTTCTTTTTGCTATTCCATGGAAAGATATGGGTGTCAAATAAAAATCTAGTCACAACCTGAAAGTAGAGAGTTATTTTATTTGGTGGGAATGTTTAGGACCCTGAGCCTAGGAGACAGCATCTCAGTATCTCTGAGAAAACTGCTCCAGGGAGGCAGGAAGGGGAGTTAGGGCTATATATGAGTTTGCAACAAAGATTATTGTGAGGTAAGGAAAATCAGATACCAAGTTAAGAAATTTAGCGTTCTTCTGTGTATGGGAAGATGCAAGCCTCTGGGCTCACTGAATTCATTCCTTTCATACACACCTCAGCTATCTGGGGCCAAACCTGGTTTCCTGATTGTTTACATCCTTCTTTCCTTGTTCACCTTATGGGGTGGCAGATGGCTGCTTCTGCATTCCCCTCCTCCCCCAGCTCCTCAGCAATCACCATGGGGCGCTGGGTGGTGGCATCTGCTGGATCACGTGTGTTGTGTTCCATTTTGGGAGCCCTCCTTCACATTTGGAGGCCCGAAATCGCTGATGGCTGTGACTTTTCTTGTTTATTGATATAGCAGCAGATATTCCATTTCACATGGGTAAGCTTTTCTCTCCATACCCTGTGATGTGGCTGTGATCAGCTGACATATTTCATAGACTGTAGGAGAGGCTTGGACAAGCAGAGGTCTGTGAGACACAGAGTGTCCTGGTATCCACCTACCTGATGTAGTGGTACTTAGGGCCACCAGCCCGTCCTTGGGGAGCAGAGTTCTATCGTCATCCTCTCTCCCGGAGAGAGGGCCGTGTACACCCTCCCTACATCCTGGCCTTCAAGTGTGAGAGAGGGTGGGGACTGGAATTCACCTTTGGGACAAACTTTACTTTATCCCCAGGCCCAGAGAGAAGAGGAAATGCCTTTTCACCCCAGCCCAGGACTCAGATCCTTTCATTTCCTGTGCTGGGACCTGCCTTTCCTAGGACATTTGATAGTGGGGCTGTTCATCCAGCCCCACCCGTCGGGGTTGCTCTGTCCTCCTGGCCAGCAGGATGGACCTCGCGGCGTAGCAGTGCACTCTAGCACACTTGGCGGGTGTGGAGGATGGCAAAGTCCAGTCCCTTTGCCTCCCCTCAGCACCAGGTGAAGCTCGTGTCTGCCAGGAACGTCCTCATGCAGCCTCCGGGTAGCTGCACAGGTCCCCTTGGGGATAATGTGTGGACATTTGCTGGACTCAATGTGGTTTTCTCAGAAAAAAGGCAGCTCTGCCTTGGGGGTGGATTTAACCATTGACCGGTCCTTATGGACACAGACTGACAGCCTCGTGAGAGACCCTAGGTCAAAGGACCCAGCCAAACCTGGCTAGACCCCCACTGCAGGAACTGTGAAATAATAAATGTTTGTTACTCTAAAATGCTAAATTTTGGAGTAATTTATTACACGGCTATTTGTTTTTTTTTTAATTTAAATTTATTTATTTATTTATTTTAATTGGAGTCTAATTACTTTACAATATTGTATTGGTTCTGTCCATCAACATGAATCTGCCACAAGTATACACGTGTTCCCCATCCTGAACCCTCCTCCCACCTCCCTCCCCGTACCATCCCTCTAGGTCATCCCAGTGCACCAGCCCCAAGCATCCTGTATCAAACCTGGACCGGCGATTCATTTCTTATATGATATTATACATATTTCCATGACATTCCCCAAATCATCCCACCCTCCCTCTCCCACAGAGTCCAAAAGACTGTTCTATACATCTCTGTCTCTTTTGCTGTCTCGCATACAGGGTTATCGTTACCATCTTTCTAAATTCCATATACATGCGTCAGTATGCTGTATTGGTGTTTTTCTTTCTGGCTTACTTCACTCTGTATAATAGGCTCCAGTTTCATCCACCTCATTAGAACTGATTCAAATGTAATCTTTTTAATGGCTGAGTAATACTCCATTGTGTATATGTACCACAGCTTTCTTATCCATTCATCTGCTGATGGACATCTAGGTTGCTTCCATGTCCTGGCTATTATAAACAGTGCTGCGATGAACATTGGGGTACACGTGTCTCTTTCTCTTCTGGTTTCCTCAGTGTGTATGCCCAGCAGTAGGATTGCTGGGTCATAAGGCAGTTCTATTTCCAGTTTTTTAAGGAATCTCCACACTGTTCTCCATAGTGGCTGTACTAGTTTGCATTCCCACCAACAGTGTAAGAGGGTTCCCTTTTCTCCACACCCTCTCCAGCATTTATTGCTTGTAGACTTTTGGATAGCAGCCATTCTGACTGGCATGAAATAGTACCTCATTGTGGTTTTGATTTGCATTTCTCTGATAATGAGTGATGTTGAGCATCTTTTCATATGTTTGTTAGCCATCTGTATGTCTTCTTTGGAGAAATGTCTGTTTAGTTCTTTGGCCCATTTTTTGATTGGGTCATTTATTTTTCTGGAATTGAGCTGTAGGAGTTGCTTGTATATTTTTGAGATTAGTTGTTTGTCAGTTGCTTCATTTGCTATTATTTTCTCCCATTCTGAAGGCAGTCTTTTCACCTTGCTTATAGTTTCCTTTGTTGTGCAGAAGCTTTTAAGTTTAATTAGGTCCCATTTGTTTATTTTTGCTTTTATTTCCAATATTCTGGGAGGTGGGTCATAGAGGATCCTGCTGTGATGTATGTCGGAGAGTGTTTTGCCTATGTTCTCCTCTAACAGTTTTATATTTTCTGGTCTTACATTTAGATCTTTAATCCATTTTGAGTTTATTTTTGTGTATGGTGTTAGAAAGTGTTCTAGTTTCATTCTTTTACAAGTGGTTGACCAGTTTTCCCAGCACCACTTGTTACAGAGATTGTCTTTTCTCCATTGTATATTCTTGCCTCCTTTGTCAAAGATAAGGTGTCCATATGTGCGTGGATTTATCTCTGGGCTTTCTATTTTGTTCCATTGATCTATATTCCTGTCTTTGTGCCAGTACCATACTGTCTTGATGACTGTGGCTTTCTAGTAGAGCCTGAAGTCAGGCAGGTTGATTCCTCCAGTTCCATTCTTCTTTCTCAAGATTGCTTTGGCTATTCGAGGTTTTTTGTATTTCCATATAAATTATGAAATTATTTGTTCTAGCTCTGTGAAAAATACTATTGGTAGCTTGATAGGGATTGCATTGAATCTGTAGATTGCTTTGGGTAGTATACTCATTTTCACTATATTGATTCTTCCCATCCATGAACATGGTATATTTCTCCATCTATTAGTGTCCTCTTTGATTTCTTTCACCAGTGTTTTATAGTTTTCTATATATATGTCTTTAGTTTCTTTAGGTAGATATATTCCTAAGTATTTTATTCTTTTCATTGCAATGGTGAATGGAATTGTTTCCTTAATTTCTCTTTCTATTTTCTAATTATTAGTGTATAGGAATGCAAGGGATTTCTGTTTGTTGATTTTATATCCTGCAACTTTGCTATATTCATTGATTAGCTCTAGTAATTTTCTGGTGGAGTCTTTAGGGTTTTCTATGTAGAGGATCATGTCATCTGCAAACAGTGAGAGTTTTACTTCTTCTTTTCCAATTTGGATTCCTTTTATTTCTTTTTCTGCTCTGATTGCTTACACAGCTATTTGTTGTTGTTGTTCAGTCATGTTAGTGTAGTCAAGGAAGCAGAAGTAGATGTTTTTCTGAAAGTCTCTTATTTTCTCTATGATCCAATGGATGTTTGCAATTTATCTCTGGTTCCTCTGCCTTTTCTAAATCCAGCTTGTACATCTGGAAGTTCTCGTTCACATACTGCTGAAGCCTAGCTTGAAGGATTTTGAGGATTATCTTGCTAGCATGTGAAATGAGTGCAATTGTAATGATAGTTTGAATATTCTTTGGCATTGCCCTTCTTTGGGATTGGAATGAAAACTGACCTTTTTCAGTCCCGTGGCCACTGCTGAGTTTTCCAAATTTGCTGGCATATTGAGTGCAGCACTTTTAACAGCATCATCTTTTAGGATTTAAATAGCTCAGCTGGAATTCCATCACCTCCACTAGCTTTGTTTACCATGATACTTCCTATGGCCCACTTGACTTTGGATTCTAGGATAACACCATTGTAGTTATCAGGGTCATTGAGATCTTTTTTTGTATAGTTCTTCTGTGTATTCTTGCCACCTCTTCTTAATCTCATCTGCTTCTGTTAGGTCCTTACTGTTTCTGTCCTTTATTGTGCCCATCTTTGAATGAAAAGTTCCCTTGGTATCTCCAGTTTTCTTGAAGACATCTCTAGTGTTTCCCATTCTGTTGTTTTCCTCTGTTTCTTTGCCTTGTTCATTTAGGAAGGCCTTCTTATCTCTCCTTGTTATTCTCTGGAATTCTATATTCAGTTGAGTATGTCTTTCTTTTTCTCTTTTGCCTTTCTCTTCTTTTCTCAGCTATTTGTAAGGCCTCCTCAGACAACCACTTTACCTTCTTACATTTCTTTTTCTTTGGGATGGTTTTTGTCACTGCCTCCTATACAATGTTACGAATCTCCATCCATAGTTCTTAAGGCTTTCTCTATCAGATCTAATCTCTTGAACCTATTTGTCACATCTATTGTATAATCATAAGGGATTTGCTTTAGATCATACCTGAATGGTCTAGTGGTTTTCCCTACTTTCTTCCATTTAAGCCTGAATTTTGCAACAAGAGGCTCATGATCTGAGCCACAGTCAGTTTCAGGTCTTGTTTTGCTTACTGTATAGAGCTTCTCTATCTTTGGCTGCAAAGAATATAATCAATTTGATTTTGGTGTTGACCATCTGGTGATATCCATCTCTTGTGTTGTTAGAAGAAGGTGTTTGCTATGATCAGTGTGTTCTCTTGGTAAAACTGTTAGCCTATTCCCTGCTTCATTTTGTCCTGCTTCATTTTGTACTCCAAGGCCAAACTTGCCTATTACTCCAGGTATCTCTTGACTTCCTACTTTTGTATTCCAATCCTCTATGATGAAAAGGACATGTTTTTGGGGTTTTCTTTTTGGTGTTAGCTCTAGAGGTTCTTGTAGGTCTTCATAGAACCATTCGACTTCAGAAACGTTCAACTTCAGGCATTAGTGGTTGGAGCATAGACTTGGATTACTGGTATAGCTATAGATAAAGAATACAAGGGCCCTCAGACTTGTCAGTTTCTTAGCTCTGAAAAATTTGAAAAGATTTGAAGATCTACATAAGGTTGCCACCTTCTTAGTTTACACAATAGGTCTTGAAAAATGACAGTCAATTTTTACTTCCATTATTTTTATAAAAGAAGGATCATTTGAAATTTTTATCACAGTGTTATTTGTTTACATACACTAAAGTTCATCCGTTTAAAATTTGAGGAATTTTGATAATTCTAAGTGATTTTAAACTCCCTTCCATAATTTATATATAGAATGGCTTCTTTGTCCTAAAAAGTTTCCTTATGCTCCTTTGTTGTTAGCCCCCTCCTAAGGTGGCCCCCATGCAACCTTTGACTGGCTTAAGAGGAAGGACAATTGAATATAGCAAAACTTAGGAAGGATGTAATCTCAAAATAAAAGGCAACCATTAAACTGAGTATATTTAAATGTATAAGCCAAACTTTATTTATACAAGGTCTTATGAATTCATAGACTAATGGCTTTCAACACCACTGTTCTGGCTCCCAACAATTTTAGATAAGCTAGGCTGCAATGGCACCCCATTCCAGTACTCTTGCCTGGAAAATCCCATGGACGGAGGAGCCTGGTAGGCTGCAGTCCATGGGGTCACTAAGAGTCAGACATGACTGAGTGACTTCACTTTCACTTTTCACTTTCATGTGTTGGAGAAGGAAATGGCAACCCACTCCAGTGTTCTTGCCTGGAGAATCCCAGGGACGGGGGAGCCTGGTGAGCTGCCATCTATGGGGTCGCACAGAGTTGGACACTACTGAAGCGACTTAGCAGCAGCAGCAGCAACAGTCCTGAGTACACTGGTTTAAATAAGATGGAAGAGTTTTCACTCCCTCACATTTCAAAGGTAGGTCGGCAGTTAAGGCAACTAGAGGGCTCTACTGTACAAGGTCATCTGGAAAACAAGGCCTGTGAGCTGACCTGCCGACCTCTGTAAGTGATGCCCTTCTCCAGGCCCAGAGCAGCTGCTGCATTTCCAGCCATCAGGAAAGGAGAGAGTGTGTCCATAGCAAACACCTTTAAGGAAATAACCCAGAAATTTAATATGCAACTTAAAAAAAATTTTTTTTTATTTTTCAGTTGTGCTAGGTCTTTTTTTGCTATGCGTGGGCTTTCTCTAATTGTGGCTAGCTGGGGCTGCTCTCTAGTTGCAGTGTGTGGGCTTCTCACTGATGTGGCTTCTCTTGTTGCAGAGCATGGGCTCTAGGTGCACAGGCTTCAGGAGTTGTGGCACTTGGGCTTAGTAATTGTGGCACATGGGTTTCGTTGCCCTGCAGCATGTGGGATCTTCCTGGACAAGGGATCAAACCTCTGTCCCCTGCATTGGCAGGCAGATTCTTAACCACTGGACCACCAGGAAAGCCCTAACACCTAACTGTTGCTGATATAGCATTGGCTCAAACTAGTCAGATGACCAAGTCTGTGGGAGGTGGGAGGCAGGAAAACACAGAGACTGCTGGGTGACCCAAAGTCCAGTTAACAGATGGAGGATTCTACTGCCAGCCAAAGAGATGGTTAGCATTATGCCCTCTCTTCTGAACTGCCAGTCTTTTCCTCTCTTCTGCTTCCAGCTGTCAGCATTTCCAGTGCTTCTCATCTTTAAAAGCGCTTCCTTGGGCTCCATGTGCTGTGCTCTCCTTGTTGGTACCCTATCTCCTCCCTGTTCCTCACACTCTCTTCCTTCTTCCTGAATCCTGTTCACTACTCAATCCACGCAACTTGGCTCTCTCCCAACATGTCTCTAAGACTCATTTTTATTGAATTCATGCTTTCCTTACTGGATGTTTCTTTAGCCTCTAATATGTTGACCTTCTCTCTTAAATATTTTCTTCCCCTCATTCATTTGATATCATGACTTCATGTTTTCTACATTCACTTAGTTGCTGTTAGTCCCTGCCCAGAATGGTTCTCCTGCTGCCTTCAGTTACCTCTCAGCATTTCCCAAGACACTATTCTGTTTTATTCTTTTGTCTATACACTCATCTTAGTAGACCCACTCCTATGGTGAGTCAGTTAGGATTGTGTTTGACTGCATGTAACAGAAATCCAACAAGTGGTGGCCAACAAAAGTAAAAGGATCATCTTTTTCATGATGATGGGGGCAGGCTGTCAGTCCAGGGATATCTGTGCTCCTTTTATGGACCTGCTTTGCCAACCTGAGTGTGTGGCTTTTTTCCCTGTGGTTCAAAGTTGCTTCCATGTCTTCAGGCATCACATCTACATTCCAGGCAGGAGGAAGGAGAAGAGAAAGGGCAAAAGGCAAAAGGAGGATACTAATTAATCTGTCACATTGCAAGAAAGCTCCCTCAGGAGTTCCCCCAGGACTTCTATCTCAGAAACAGTTCCCATGGCCTCTTGTATCTAGAAGAGTGTCCTGGGAAGTGAGTGATGTAGCTGTGCACAGCGCCAACATGAACAATGCTGGGAGCATTAAGAAAGAAGGACAAGATGGATACTGGATGGGAGTGGATGCCACCCGTGACTTGAGCATCTATCTGCTGACAACTCAAAAATCTGTATCTTCTGTGCAAATGGCCAGTTCTAATACGTCACTAATGATCAGTTCAGTTCAGTCGCTCAGTTGTGTCCGGCTCTTTGTGACCCCATGAATCGCAGCACGCCAGGCCTCCCTGTCCATCACCAACTCCCGGAGTTCACTCAGACTCACGTCCATCGAGTCAGTGATGCCATCCAGCCATCTCATCCTCTGTCGTCCCCTTCTCCTCCTGCCCCTAATCCCTCCCAGCATCAGAGTCTTTTCCAATGAGTCAACTCTTTGCATGAGGTGGCCAAAGTACTGGAGTTTCAGCTTTAGCATCATTCCTTCCAAAGAAATCCCAGGGATGATCTCCTTTAGGATGGACTGGTTGGATCTCCTTGCAGTCCAAGGGACTCCCAAGAGTCTTCTCCAACACCACAGTTCAAAAGCATCAATTCTTCGGTGCTCAGCTGTCTTCACAGTCCAACTCTCACATCCATACATGACCACTGGAAAAACCATAGCCTTGACTAGACGGACCTTTGTTGACAAAGTAATATCTCTGCTTTTCAATATGCTACCTAGGTTGGTCATAACTTTTCTTCCAAGGAGTAAGCGTCTTTTAATTTCATGGCTGCAGTCACCATCTGCAGTGATTTTGGAGCCCCAAAAAATAAAGTCTGACACTATTTCCACTGTTTCCCCATCTATTTCCCATGAAGTGATGGGATTAGATGCCATGATCTTCGTTTTCTGAATGTTGAGCTTTAAGCCAACTTTTTCACTCTCCTCTTTAGCCTTCATCAAGAGGCTTTTTAGTTCCTCTTCACTTTCTGCCATAAGGGTGGTGTCATCTGCATACCTGAGGTTATTGATGTTTCTCCTGGCAATCTTGATTCCAGCTTGTGCTTCTTCCAGCCCAGCGTTTCTCACGATGTACTCTGCATATAAGTTATGCAGGGACATGCAAATGATGCTAATCAGGGACATGCTAATGATCAGGGACATGCAAATCTAAACCGCAAACCTCACACACATTAGAATGGCTACCATGAAAAACAAAGAACAGAAAACTAGTGTTGGTGAGGATGTGAAGAAATTGGAAGCCTTGTACATCGTTTGTGGGAATGTAAAATGGTGTCACTGTTGTGGAAAACCATAGGGCAGTTCCTTAAAACATTAAATATAGTATTAAAAAATAGTATAAAAAACCAAATATAGTATTACCCAGCAATTCCATGTCTAGGTATACACCTAAAGAAATTGAAAACAGGGACTCAAAAAGATATTTCTACATGTGTGTCCATAGCAGCATTATTCACAGTAGTCAAAAGGTGGAAGTAATCCAAATGTTCGTTGACAGTTGACTGGATAAACAAAATGTGGTGTATATGCATGGTGAAATAGTAATATATCTTCTAAAGGAATGAAGTTCTGATCATGCTACAATGTGAGTAAACTTTGAAGACATCCTGCTAAGTGAAATAAGTCAGACACAAAAGGACCAATATTTAAATAGTGAAATAGGCAAATTCACACAGACAGAAAGGAGAACAGAGGTTACCAGGGGCTGGGGAGAGGGAAGAGGGGGAAATTATTACTTAATGGGTACAGAATTTCAGTTTTGCAAGATGAAAAGAATTCTGGCAATGGATGATGGTTGATGGTTGCACAATAATGTGAATATATTTAATGCTACTGACCATCCACTTAAAAATGGTTAATATGGTAAGTTTTATATTATATATATCTTACCATAATAAAAATCCATATCTTCAGTTTTGAGCTCCTTTGAAAAAACCCACTTACTTAGGTACTAGACATTTTAATTTGGATACCTCTGTGCTCAGAATGGAACTCCTAAAGTCCCACACGAGGCTTGATGTTTTAGCCCTTTGAAATCACACTCACTCAGTCTCAGGCCTGCAGAGCTTCACAGGGCACCAGGATAGGAGGGTCTGCAAAAGTTCCAGTTTCAGCCATAGGCTCATGGGAACCAGCCTCCTCAGTGACCCTCGGCTCCTTGGGGCCAGCCCAGGTTACTTCCCCTCCAACAAACGAGCAACTCTTTCCTCTTTTCCTGCTGGTGAGTTCCTCTTTGGAGCTTATGGTGTCTTTTCCTGATATGTTGCCAGCTTTGGAACAAGTGTCTGGGCTCTTCTTGGACATACAGCGCTACCTTTTTCCAGAATGCTGCCTGTCACGAGATGTCAGGGACTGGAATGCCTTTGTCCAGCCTCCCAGGCTTCTGGCACACCTATTCCTCAGGACTGGGGGCTTACCCGGGACATGATGAATCATCCAGCATCCATCCTGGTCAGTTCTCATGCCCAGACTTGTTAAATATGTTGAAGCCTAAGGCTGTGGGGCCACTTTCTGCAAACGGAGGTCCGCTGACTCTTATGAGAAGGAAAGTTTTCTCCAAGGGGACCTCCAGTCCCCTACAGTGTCTGCTGACATTGAGTGTGACATAATGTAAGGGCTTCTGCTTCATCCAACATTTCTACAGACACAAAGTAGTTCTCAAGTTGAATGATTTAAAAACTATGTACTAAGCTTTTTGGGAGACATACTAATTAATGGTGAGGACAGGGGAAGATTTAGATGAAGGGGATGTTTCTGCTTGTATCAGGCACAAATGTCAGCTCAGGCACACATATGACCTGGTTTTTATCCCTGGAAACCTGATTAGACTGGGTATTTGTTATCTCTTGCTGGATAACAAATAACCCCAAACTTAAGGACTGAAAACAACAATATTATCTTCCAGTTTCTGTGGGTCATTAATGGATTGGTTGGGTCCTGGGGCTCAAGACCTCCTAACCAGCCATCAAGGTCTCAGTCAGGGCCACAGTTATTCTAGGCTACCCCGGGCAGAATCCTCTTCCAAGTCAGTACAGTTGGCAGGATTCAGATGGTCGATGGCTGTTGGCCAAAGGCCACTCTCAGTTCCTGATCATGTGGACCCTTCTGCCTCTCATAACGTGGCAGCTGGTTCGTCAGAGTGAGCAGCTAGATGAGACAAAGAGAAAGAGTGAGCAAGAAGGAACTCACCATCTCAGGTCTAAATCAGAAGTGACAGCCCATCCTTTTTGACTGTATTCTTCTAATTTGAAGTCTCTCACTAGGTCCAGCCCACGTTCAACAGGAGGAATGGTGGGGGCTGGGCGGGGGGCAGTCATTGGCAGACATTTGGAAGTTGCCCACCACAGAGGTCTCATTCTTGCGAGTGTATTTCATCTTCCAGGGAACTTTGATCAATCGGTGGGATCAATCAAAAGCTAGGAGGTGGATAAATCACCTGACAGATCTCTGAGCAGCTCTCCCTGCCTCTGCATGTCTTTTCCAACTCGGGTTGATTTCAGTATTTTTAAGCACAGATGGTGAGATTGCAGACAGAGTGGAAGGACCAGGTTTCCTCCCTGGTCTTTTAAGAAGGAGAGAGCGCCGCTTCTCAAGGCAGCTTCTCCTCTCTTTGTCTGACTAGCTCTCTGTGGTTTGGCTTTGCTTTGTGGTTTGTTTACACGGCTGGCAAGAAAGATGACTTAACTCATCCAGACTGAACTCAGGGCTGATTTTAAAGCGAACCATCCGTCAAAAAAAGGGCATAATCAACATAACAAGCAGAAATTCATGTCTTTGCTACACACGCACCAGAGTGAATCATATTCTGTGCCTCTGTTCCCATCTGAAATGCTCTCCTGACTTCACCTATCCTTCCTGCCAGGGGCCCCTTCAGGAACCTTCCTGACGATTCCTGTCCACACAGCTCTTCCTCTTTCTTCTCTGAAGTTTTAGAGCAATTAATGTCTGTGCCTCCCAGTTGATCTCCTGGTTACATCCTGCCTCATGGGGGTGATTTCCTGCATGTGGGCTTTATGCTCTGTCTCCGATGAGATGTAAACTTCTCCAGGGCAAGAACTGTTGTCCAGTTACACCCGCCCTGGTATCCAGGCCAGGGCACACAGTTTGTTGATACTTGAGGGCAGAGGCCTGGTCAGGTCTTATATTCTGAGCCTCTCCAAACTTCTTGCACAGCATCTGTCCATGCATGGCAGGCTTTCCCTCAATAAGTGTAAATTTGATCTTGGTGTCTGTAGCATTTGCATGGGTGGAACCTGTTACTGAGGAGATGGATGGAGAGGATGCTGGCCTCTTCCTGTTGGCAACGGTGGTGTGTGGGCGGAACCCGCTGTCATTCAACCTCCTCTGCTCATTTCACACAACGTCTTTGTGCATTTCACTCACGGCATCTGGGTTAGACCTTCTCTCCTGGGGTGGCTGGGTGTGCCGCCTCCATGGTGATGCCCAGTCTCTAGAAATCTCTCGGACTAGGGAGGGGAATCTGAATCTTTACTTCTGGGCAAGGAACCCTCGCCTCCCCAGCATTCCTGTCTTTTGGAAAGAGCAGCTGTTTTTCTGCTTTGAAGGAAGCAGAGGAAAATGTACGTGGGAACTGTGGGGAGAAGCTTGGCGGTTGTTCAGCAGCCTCTCTGCGCAGGCGCAGCCCTGGTGCCAACTTGGAGCCCGAGCTGGAATGGAGCAGATAGAGGGGTTGGCTTCTTGCAAGGGTCATGCTGTGGATTCTGTCCTCAACTCTGCAGTTCTAACTCTAGGACTAGGCCTGGAGTGTTCTGGTGCCCCTGGGAACAGGAGGCCGTGTGGCCCTTCTGGTGGCATTCCTGTCTCCTGTGAGCGCCAGGGAGCCTGTGACTGCAACTGAGTCTAGGGGCTGGGATGGGGTGGGGCCAGGATTCCTTACCTTCCTGTGCAACTGCATTTATAACCAGCATCTGCTGGGCTCCCACTGTGTTCCAGGCTTTGGGGTGGCAGACACTGAAAATGGTCACATAAGGCAGGTCGTTGCCCTGGAGGAGCCCTTACAGCCTAAGGGGAGAGGACAAGGGGCCCTCAGAGGACTGCATCCTCGCTTGGCTGCCGAGGGGCTTCCCATGTGACACAGTGGGTAAAGAATCCGCCTGTCAGTACAGGTACCTCAGAAGACCCGGGTTCAATCCCTGGATGGGGAAGATCTCCTGGAGGAGGAAATGGCAACCCACTCCAGTTTTCTTGCCTGGAGGATCCCATGAACAGAGGATCCTGGCAGGCTCAGTCCTTGGGGTTTCAAAGATTTGGACATGACTGAGAGACTGACCACTCATGCATTGGGTGCTGAGAGTCTAGATGAGGGGCCATTGCAGGTGAGAGCCATCAGGGATAGTGAGGGAGACCGTGCTTAAGATGAAATTTGACAAATATGAATGAGTTACTTGGGGAAGAGGAGTTTCAGTAGAGGAGGTGTAAGGTGTGTGAAGACCCAGCAGGATGGGACTACACGGTGCATTGAGGGATGCTCGGTGAGTTGGACCTGGCTATAGTATGAGGATTTCAGGCAGGAGAGAAGCAGTCAGGCTTGGATTTTAGAATGATTGCAGTGCCTTGTAAGGTGGGAGAGCTGGAGGGGCCAGGAGAGCAGTGGGTAGGCGGGGGGTGGGTGGGGGACTGTGCTCTGCAGTGGTCCCCTCCCCTGAGGGAATCCAGAGAGCAGGTGGCCATGGAATAGATGTTGTGGAAGGCAGCCAGAGTTTCTGCTGGTTGTGTGTGTGCAAGCGTGTGTGTGAGCGTGTGCAAGTACACATGTGCATGTGTGTATGCACATGAGAGCAGTGCCTGCATATGTGTGTGCATGTGCTTGCATATCAAGATGCATGTTCGTGCACGTGTGTGCTTGTGTGCTGGGACTGGGGGAGGGTATGAGAGAGCCAGGAACCCACATTTGGTGAACTTGGTATTGTAGTCTCTGTTTTTCATTTGAGTAAACTGAGGCTTCCGTGTATTAAATGATGTCCTTTCTTCATTTAATGAATATTGAACCGTCCATTTGAAGGGCATATTTCACATATTTAATCCTTAAAGAAACATAAAGAAGGTACTGTTATCACCCCATTTTATAGATGAAGAAACTCAGGCTCAGAGAAATAAAACTCCTGAAGAGATTGAACTGACTATCGTGTATTGTATGTGGAATCCGTGGTAAATGTCAGCTGGGACTTTTCTAGACAGGTGGGATTCTCATTTTGAATATTCCAATTCTCTCCCTGCTACCTTTCATTTTTCACAAAAAGTGATCTGAGTGCTTTTCAGAGCCCTCCAAGGATACGAGCAAGACAGACTGAGAGGACCAGTAAAGATTTCTTCAAACAATAAGAAATATATATGCACACCATCCTCCATGAGGCAGTTCCCTCTATGACAAAGTCCAAAGCAGTGAATGGGGGTAGAGGGAGTCCTCTGGGTCACTCTTTGCTGCAGGGTGGATGTCCTTCTGTTTTAATGTCAAGCCTCTATGTTGGATACATGTTAAAACAATGATCATTGGAAAGAAAGATGGTTGTGATACATGATGCAAACCTGCACTTCCAAAAATTACATCTGGGGATCTTGTTAAAACACACATTCTGATTCAGTGGGTCTGAGTGGGAACTGAGATGATGCGTTTGTCGTGAGTTCCCAGGGAAGTCCATATGCCCACATGGCAGGGTTTGAACAAGCCTCTGGGGAGCAAGACCAAAAAGGAAACAAAGTCAGGGGTGCCTGTGATTAATGATGAGGGGAGCATGGCCAGCTGCTTAAGGGAGAAGAGAAAGAGTGTCGCTTTGGATGTGTTGGTTTGAGGCACTCAGATTCTTGTGGGAAACTGTGATGACCAGTGGGGTCAGAGTTTGGTGAGAGTCAGCAAGAGGTCAGCGAGAGGCCAGAATCAAAGACACAGATCACCCCCATCTTGGGGACTGCATGGATGCCTGGTGGGTGGGAAGGAAATGAAGTTGTTAAAGGAGGGAGGGACAGAGTTTGTGAAGACAAAAAATAGTCAGGCATAGGGTCTAGGACAAGACAGTTAAGATGTTGGTGGGAGAGAGGGATCAGTGAAGACCCTGACAAGTGTGGTTAAAGCGTTAGGAGAACAACCAGAAGAGTCAGTGACAAACCAGGAGAGAAGACAGGAGGAGAAAGAGAGGCAGTGCCGGGGCTTTCTGTCCCCAGACCCCCATCCCCATTCAGCTCCTGGGAGGGGACCTGCACCCGCAGTGATGGCGCTATTGCCTTCTGGGCTCTGGTCGGTTCAGCCAGTGGGGAGCACTGACTGGAAGGGGAGGGTGGGTAGCTGTGTGTTCTCCTCGCCCCTAGCCTCCACCTCAAGCCTCCAGCTCCCATAACTCCCTCTGGTTCTGGCAACTCTTCTGTCCATTACTGGCCGTTACTAGTATTCTGACCATTCCTTGTGAATAGAGGTGCTATTTGCAGAGGTGCTGGGTGGTTTGGGAAAACCCCCAAGTTTGGTGTGTGCCATTTGCATTCTGTTTGAACCATGAACAATAGGGAGGGAATGGTTGGCAGGGCTAGATGCTGTCAGAGGAAGACTGGGACCAGGACAGAACACCTCACAGTTGAGAGCTCGCCTTGTTTCCCCAGAGCCATTTCCCAAAGATGCTGGGCATGGTGAATTGAGGATGGAATGAAACTGGAGGAAGTAGAGCCTACTCCTTTGAAAAGCTTGGCTTTGGAGAGAGTGAGGGAAGGCAGGCAGTTGCCAGAGGGAAGGCTGGGGTCGAGGAAGGTGATCTTAGGGTTGGAGACACTGGAGCATGTTTATGGCAGACAGGAAGGTGCTGTCAGAGACGGAGAGACCGAAGATGCAGAAGAGCAAATGGATGACGGGTGGAGAGATTGAGAGGGCCTGAGGCCTCAGGATATACATGGGAGATGGAAGACTCAGCTTCGTAAAGGAGGAGGCACGTTACCTTTGTGACAGATAAGGAAGAAGGGTTGAGTGGGCGATGACAGTCATTTGTGGAGGAGGGAAGGGGCATGGACATGCCTTCCCTTGGAGGCTTTGCTTCTTCTCCTGATGGAGGAGGCAGATCTCCACTGGAAAGTGAAGGGGTGAGGGGTGGAGAGAGGTTTGGGAAAAGCTGCTGTAAGGAGGGAAGCCAGAAACATCTGGAGAACAATGAAAGGAGGGCAGCAGCCAGGAGGCCTTTTCCACGTTCTGTGGTCTCCAATTTCTCTCACCGCGTGGGCTACTCTTCATGTATTGGCCCATTCTCTTTCCCCTCACAATGGCTTCTGCCACAGCATTCAACACTAAACGCACTGTGGTTGTGAAGACTCTTGTCTTTGTGGCATAACTGCTTGTCTTTCAGGATTTCTGCCCCCTCTTCCTCCTCTGTTCCAGCATGGTGTCTGGGTTGGGTGGGAAGCACATGAGTCCTCATCAGGTTTGTTTGATGGCTCTGGTTGATCTCCCGTTGAGGGCTCAGACCCCCTTCTCAGGTCTAGGGGCATCCATCTACACCCTTCATTCGGCTCAGCTCCTCGTGGCACTAATCCTGCTTGGTCTGGAATCACAGATCCAGGGCCTACCTCTCTCTTATCCCCTTTTGAAAGGGAGAATCTGATTGGCTCAGTTCAACCAATGGGTAGGTTTCATCTGAGTCAGGACTACACTGGTGTTTCAGGCAGGACTAGGGGGCCACATGGTCCAAATATGGGCCTAGACTCACCCTTCACAGAAACTGTGCTTGGTGTTCAAACAGATTTGTATGAGAAGCTCTTAATGAGACTAGTATCCTTGAAAGAGTTTATTTTACTTTATTAAAAAAAAATTTTTTTTGACTGTGGTGTGTCTTCGTTGTGGCAGGCAGGTTCTTTGTTGCAGTGGGTTGGCTTTCTTGAGCTGTGGAGTGTGGGCTTCACTTATGGCAGAGGTCAGGCTCTACAGTGGGCAGGGTCAGTCAGTCATTGGCAGCCCATGTGGTATGAGGGCTTAGTTGCCCTGTGGCTTGTGGGATATTAGTTCCCCAACCAGAGATCGAACTTGTATCCCCCTGCGTTGGAAGGTGGATTCTCAA
This sequence comes from Bos mutus, assembly GCF_027580195.1. Taxonomy (NCBI): domain Eukaryota; kingdom Metazoa; phylum Chordata; class Mammalia; order Artiodactyla; family Bovidae; genus Bos; species Bos mutus. The sequence continues at coordinate 39,104,467 of NC_091627.1, forward strand.
CCACTGGACCACCAGCAAAGTCCCTTGAAAGAGTTTAGTTCATTGGACTCCGGATTGATGCGAATGAGATTGTTTCAAGAAAATTCTTTTGATGATTTTCCTGGGATGGTGAGAGCTTCTGGAGGGATAAAAAGGGAATTAGGCTCCCCAAAGATACTTCACCAAGAGGTGGAACTACCTAAGAGGAAAAAGTGATATTTCTCTTTATTGTTATTATTTTTATGACTCCAGGAGATAGATCTGACTGGTGAGCCCATCTACTCAGAGGCTGAGGTGGTAGAAATAGAATGTGGGCATGCTTCTCACCATCACCTGCCCAGAGCTATTATGCCTTAGGCAGAGAATGTCTTAATAGCCCAGAGAAGGGAGAAGGGCTCCAGCCTCATCCTAAGGCATAGCGGTGAGGTCTGGAAGGAGTTTGGCATTTAGAGTCAGAGCATCTTGTTGGAATCATCCCCACTCTGTTCCATATAATTTCAGTCAAATCTTTATCTCACTGAGATTATAATTTTCAATAGACAACACTCCAGGATGGATAAGACATTGGGTTAAATTCACACTAAGGTGTGGCTGATGGATTATGCAAACTTTTCCTTGGAGCCAGTTCTGACTCTAAGAAGAGTACTGAGCTCTGAAGAACAGGAGTGGAGGAAATACCACAGAAGGAAGATGTCAGTAAGTCTAGAGGCCAGGAATTCTACTCTGGAGATTTCTACCCTCTTAGCCTTGGGCTGATTATTCTCAAGCCTGATTGCATAGGCATGGTGCCCAGTGGGCTTTAAACATGCATGTCGATGTAGAAGAAAGCCATCACTTGGAATGTTTGTAAAGGGTTTGTCTGTCACGGACTTGAAAATGTTTTGCATGAGATATGTGCCGACTCTCCCCCTCAACTGTCCACACCAATTCTGCTTGAAAGAGACAATTCTGAACACTGTCAGTGCTCTGCTGTGACCCTTCAGTCTGCTGACCCATGAAGGTATGTGTTCCCTCCATAAAGGGCCAGGTACCCTGACTTATTGCCAATTTTCTTGAAAAACTAAAAGCAAAAGCTAGGGAAGCTTCCCTCCCCAAGCAGCAGCAGAGCCACAACAACAACAGTAGCAAGACCCCCTTGGGCCTGTTTCTCAAGGAGACGCTCCTTCATCAAGTCTCACTGCGGCATGTTTTTCTTTTGTGAAGGAGTCCTGACTTCATGTCTCCCCAAGGACTCTGTCCGGATGATCTCACCCTCTGAAAATGGCAGGAAAGAAGAATTCTGATTGCGTTCCAGCTCAAGAACAGAAAGGTGGTTGTTAAGCAGAAATTGTCCAGTCAATAATCAGACAAGCCCAGTCCCTACGTCCCAAAAAGATTTGGGCCAGATCCTGGAGATGCTTTCTGCATGTAGGGTTGACCTTGAACTCACAGGCATCTGCTTCTGGCTTCTGTTTAAAGTCCTGGTTGCTTTTGAGGGGCTCTGTGAAAGAAAGGAAGTCTTGGGAGGAGTGGACTCGTGGAACCCTTCCTGTTACAAGCACAGAGAAATGCAAGATAAAATGAAAACCAAATCAGTTCAGTGGCTGGAACTGAAGAGGTAATGGAAACACATAGCTGGAAGTGGCGAGTGGTGCCCCAGCAAGCCAGGGGTGTGGGTGTGTCTGTCTGTGCTCTATTAGATGGGGGTAGGGCCCATGCAGAGATGAGAGTGAAGGCCTTGGGCCAGAGCCAGGCAGAGGCCTAAACAAGAAAGCAAAAAGGCAGAGGGACTGCAGGGCTGAACTCTCCAAGAGCGGAGGACTAGGAAAAAAATAATCCAGTCATGAATCAGGCAGATGCCAAGAAAGTTTGCCTCTGCCTGGATTCTGGGTGGAAAAAATAAAAGCCATTTTGCGAAAAAGTGAAACCCCAAGCTTCTGCGTTGATAGGTTCTGGAGACAATGTACACTGTCTGAATTGGGGACATCCTAGATTAAGAAATGCCCATAAAAGAGTGGTCTCGGTTATGTTACAATTAGGACACATGCAGAAGCAGATGAAAAATCACTCTGGTCATAGGAGTTTTCATTGAAAACTCAAGTTCAGTTGAAGATTAGCTTTCAGTAAAAGATCACAATATGAAAAGATCTACCATGAACAACAATTTGCAGAAACAAGAAGTAGGTGGTGGAGGTCAGCAACCCCCACCTTGAGATCATAAAGAAGCAATCAGAGAGAGACCATAAATATAGGGATGTTTAAATGATTAAAGAGAGAAAAAGAAAAATATAGAAACCACAATAAAAGAACAACCATTATGAAAGAGTGGGAGTAATACTGATAATAAAATATATTTGTGTTCACGTTCAGATTTACAAATAAGTAGACTTAAACTAGGAGCTTCCCTGGTGGCTCAGCAGTAAAGAATCCACTTGCCAATGTACAAGATACAGGTTCAATTCCTGGGTCAGGAAGATCCCATGTAGAAGGAAATGGTAACCCACTCTAGTGCTCTTGACTGGGGAAATTCCATGGACAGAGGAGCCTGGTGGGCTACAGTCCACGGTGTCACAGAGTCGGACACAACTTAGCGATTAAATAAAAACAACAAGACAAACTGGGGAAGATGGGTTGCCACCAACCAACCACCTGACCAACAAACAAAAAAACAAAATTCTAGAGCATCCCTCTACCCAGCCCCTTTCCCCTCCCCCGCAAAAAAACCCCTGAATTAAAAAACAAACCAAAACTCTAAAGCCAGACCTTGGAAAGAGAAAATGGGAGGCTAACATCTTGTCTTTGTGTATTTCAGCCCACTGAAGATTAGCATGGTTTGCATTAGGTTAAACTGGACCAGTTAGCTTTAGGTTTGTCATGAAGATGAGAATGCAGGCTCTCAAATTGGTTGCCTAGGATGCCAAAATAATCTACATGATAATGGAAAGAAAAGTATTGGGCCAGTAAAATTTCTGTGAGCAGCCCCATAAGGTTACACAGTGGGAGAGAATGAATGGGAAATCTGAATGAAGACATGAGATGGGGAAAGGAAGTTGTATAATTGTAGAAATAAAAATTGTATAATTGTACAATATGTGGTAGAGAACGTGGGCGCTGAACACCCCTGATGGTCAGCCACCATCAATTTTAGCTTTACCTCCTCCTCATTCTGCTCATGCTCCATCCCAGTGTTGCCACAGTGTTGTTAGTACTGGATCTAGGTTGCAACTGATGTGGTTGTAGAAAAAAGAAGAAAAAGGTTGGATAGGAGAAAAGGAAACTGCCATGATTTGAGATTATATGATGGCCAACTTGGGTCACCTATGAGAACCTGTGGGCAAAATATTCAAAATAGTTGAGTTTAGAAAAGTTATTGGAAATGATCAGTGTACAAAATCATTAGTAACAAAATTTAGAAAATTTAATGAGAGATACTATTTATAATAACAATAGCAACTAAAAACTATGAACTCCAAGAAACAGACATAATAAAAGAGTATAAGATCATTAGGGGAAAAAAAAATCAAAACAATTTATTGAAACTATAAAATAAAACCAAAGTAGTTGGAGACAAAATACCATGGATGGGAAGACTTGATATCATAAAACATGTCAATTTTCATCCAAATTAAAGTCTATTCAATTCAAATAAAAATTCCCAAGAAATTTTTCCTCCCAGAAATAGACAAAAATAGGTTCAAATAGTCACACAAAAGAAAGAATGCCAAAAATATTCAAAAAATTTAAAATAATCATCGTAACTGTAATGATGATGAAGAGAGATTTGCCCTACCAGATTTCAAAAATTTGTACAAAACTATAGTAGTTTAAACAGTGTGATGTAGGCATTGAATAGAGAAATCTAACAATGAAATTGAATAGAGATTGTAGAAACAGATTTATGTATATGTTAAATTTGACTTATGATGACAAAGGTAGCATTACAAAGTAGCAGGAATAGGGCAGACTATTTAATAAATTGATCTTGGACAATAAATTACGGATAAAGATAAAATAAGATGCCTACCTTACCACATACACATACACTTCTAGCTAGATTAAAATATAAACATAGTAACTTTTGTTGTTCCTTCACTGTCATGTCTCTTTGTGACCCCATGGACTGCTGCACGCCAGGCCTCCCTGTCCTCCATTAGCTCCCGGAGTTTGCTCAGACTCATGTCCCCTGAGTTGGTGATGCTATCTAACTATCACATCCTCTGTCAACACCCTTCCCCTTTTGCCTTCGATCTTTCCCAATATCAGGATTTTTTCCAATGAGTCACCTCTTCACATCAGGTGGCCAAAGTATTGGAGCTATAGCTTCACCACCAGTCCTTGCAATGAATATTCAGGGTTGATTTGCTACAGGATTGACTGGTTTGATCTTGCTGTCCAAGGCACTCTCAAGAGTCTTCTCCAGCACTGCAATTCGAAAGCATCATTTCTTCAGTGCTCAGCCTTCTTTATGGTTCACCTCTCACATCCATACGTGACCAATGGAAAAACCATAGCTTTGACTAGATGGACCTTTGTCAGCAAAGTAATGTCTCTGCTTTTTAATATGCTGTCTAGGTTGGTCATACTTTTCTTTCAAGGAGCACGCGTCTTTTAATTTCATGGCTGCAGTCACCATCTGCAGTGATTTTGGAGGCTAAGAAATTAAAATCTGCCACTCTTTCCACTTTTTCCCCTTCTATTTCCCATGGAGTGATGGGGCTAGATGCCATGATCTTAGATTTTTTTAATGTTGAAGTTTTAAAAACATGTATTCTTATTTATTTATTTAGCTGCATCAGGTTTTAGTTGCAGAAAGTGGGATCTTTGATTGTCTTTTTGGCATGTGAACTCCTAGTTGCAGCATGTGGGATCTAGTTCCCTGACCAGGGATCGAACCCAGACCCCTTGCATTGGGAGTGCAGAGTCTTAGCCACTGGAGCACCAGGGAAGTCCCTAATGTTGAGTTTTAAGCCAGCTTTTTCATTCTCCTCTTTCATCCTCATTAAGAGGCTCTTTAGTTCCTCTTCACTTTCTGCCATTAGAGTGGTATCATCTGCATATCTGAGGTTGTTGATATTTCTCCCAGCAATCTTGATTCCAGCTTGTGCTTCATCCTGCATAGCATTTCACATGATGTAATCTGTATGTAAGTTAAATAAGCAGGGTGACAATATACAGACCTGTTGTACGCCTTTCCCAGTTTTGAACCAGTCTGTTTTTCCATGTCTGGTTCTAACTATTGCTTCTTGACCCATATAAAGGTTTCTCAGTAGACAGGTAAAGTGATCTGGTATTCCTGTCTCTAAGAATTTTCCACAGTTTGTTGTGATCCACACAGTCAAAGCCTTTAGCATAGTCAATGAAGTAGATGTTTTTCTGGAATTCCCTTGCTTTCTCTATGATCCAACGGATGTTGGCAATTTGATTTCTGATTCCTCTGCCTTTTCTAAATCCAGCTTTTACATCTGGGAGTTCTTGGTTCACATACTGTTGAAGACTTGCTTAAAGAAGTTTGAGCATAATCTTGCTAGCATGTGAAATGAGTGCAATAATATGGTATTTTGAACATTCTTTGGCATTGCTCTTCTTTGGGATTGGAATGAAAACTGATCTTTTCCAGTCCTGTGGCCACTGCTGAGTTTTCCAAATTTCCTGACATATTGTGTGCAGCACTTTAACATCATCATCTTTTACAATTTGAAATAGCTCAGCTGGAATTCCATCACCTCCACTAGTTTTGTTCATCTTCCTAAATCTTCCTAAAGCCTGCTTGATTTTACACTCTAGGGTGTCTAGCTCTAGAGTATGGTATGGAAAATATTTTAAAACAAAATGACATAGGTAAAAAAGTTAGAGGAAAGAGGAAATTTTGATAAATTTGACTACATGAAAATGAGAAGATATTTGCAACCTACATAGCTAATAAAGAGCCAGTTTGCAGAATATACAAAAAGCCTTGAAAACTAAAAATAAGGATCTAGGCAATAATATTGGTAATTTATAAACAATTGAGTAGGTAAGGATGACCCAAGGAGGAACTTGGTTTTTCACTAATGAAAGAAATACAAAATGAAACAAGAAATCATAGCCTTCCTTGGTGGCTCAGTGGTAAAGAATTTGCCTGCCAATGTGGGAGACATGGATTTGGTCCCTGTCTGAGAAGATCATACAAACTGAGGAGCAACTAAGCCCATGCACCACAGCTATTGAGCCTGTGCTCTTCTAGAGCTAGGGTGCTGCAAATAATGAAGGCCATGTGCCCTAGCGTCTGTGCTCCACAACTAGAGAGGAGCCCTTGCTCCCCCAAGTTAGAGAAAAGCCTGCACAGTAACAAAGACCCAGAAGATTTAGCCCAACCAAAACTAAATAAATAAAATTATTAAAAAACATCATCTCACTCCACCAGATTGACAAAAATACAAAGACTTGTAACACCAAGTGGTGGAAACTCTTTAAAAATGCTGATGGCAATGTAAATTCATACATCAGTTTCTAGGAAAATTTAGCAATATTTACTACAGTTAAATAGGTGCAAGCTTTGACTTAAGCAGTTTCATCTCCAGTTATGTATCTTAGAGAAACTTTTGAGTTTATGTGTAAGAAAGTTCACTGCAGGACACGTTGCAATAGTGAAAAGAGAGAATCAGGCTAATTGTCTATAAATAGGAGGATAGATAAATGTTTGAGTAACATGACTAGGTAAAAATGAATGAACTCCTTGGGTCAAAATGACGAATTCTCAAAAACTATTGGACGTGAAAAAAGAAGCTATAAGATGATATTACAGTGGAATGCTAATTTTCTCAAACTGTTGGTTATGACCCATCTGTAAATTGTGAAATGAATTTAATGAATAACTGCCAGCATGACGAAATAAAATTAGAAAATCTCCGCATGTGCTGATGGTAAGAAAACAAGTAATTTCATGAAAGTTTTATTTCATTTTATGTATACATGCACACACTCAGGTGTATATGTATATGTACACACACAAGTGTTTGCATGTGCATATTTATGGGGTCAAAATGTAGAATGCATTTTTTTTACACTGGGTGTGGTAGAGAAGTCTAAAGCCTCTGTTTTATATAAAAAGAATACTATATGCTTACACATCCTGTAGAATGCATGGGAGTGATAAATACAGTATTCAGAGAGTGTTTTCCTCCAGAGTGGGTGGAAGGAGGAAGACACGGAGTCAGAGTATGAAGACTTTATTCCATTTATGTTGATATATTACAAAACCACATTAATATCTGTTAAGTCTAGGATAAACATGGGTGTCCATTACAGTATTATCTGTACTTTTCCATATGTTTGAAATATTTCACAACGAAAAAAAAAAAGCCTTAAAACTTAACCAACAATAAAAGCTACAGGGATGTAGGTGGGGAGGCAAGAGGGACCCAGATGGTTGCAGGAGGCTTGGAGCAAAGGAACAAGTTGTATTCACATCTCTGTGGCCAAAAGTCCCAGGAGGTTCTGGGGCTCTGGGCCAGTAGTCTGGGCAGCCAACTGCCATGTGCTGATGTGGCCTCACTGCTATCCCTTCATCCTTGTCTGGTATTGTCACCAATTTTATTCTTCTCCATCAGATCAGCATCTCTCAAAGCAGCCTGGCTTCAGAAAGTTACTGCTAGTTATTTACATAAAATTCTTTTCCTAGGATCCCATTGGGCCTCTGGCCTTGGAATTCTTCCTACCCCAACTTTATTGAGATATAATTGGCATACAACATTGTGTAAATTTCTATTTTTTCCCCTATTTATTTGCCATGAAGTGATGGGACCAGATGCCATGATCTTAGTTTTTTGAATGTTGAGTTTTAAGTCAGCTTTTCCACTCTTCTCTTTCACCTTCATCAAAAGGCTCTTTAGTTCCTCTTCACTTTCTGCCATTTGGTTGGTATCATCTGCATATCTGAGGTTATTGATATTTCTCCTGGCAATCTTGATTCCAGCTTGTAATTCATCAGTGACAGACTATTTTCTTGGGCTCCAAAATCACTGCAGACAGTGACTGCAGCCATGAAATTAAAAAATGCTTGCTCCTTAGAAGAAAAGTTATGACAAACCTAGGCTAAGGCTAAGTCACTTCAGTCGTGTCCGACTCTGTGTGACCCCATAGACGGTAGCCCACCAGGCTCCCCCGTCCCTGGGATTCTCCAGGCAAGAACACTGGAGTGGGTTGCCATTTCCTTCTCCATGACAAACCTAGACAGCACATTAAAAAGCAGAGACATCATTTTGCTGACAAAGGTCTGTATAGTTAAAGTTATGGTTTTTCCAGCAGTCATGTACGAATGTGAGAGTTGGAGCATAGTGAAGGCAGAGCACCAAAGAATTGATGCTTTCAAATTGTGTTGTTGGAGAAAACTCTTGAGAGTCCCTTGGACACCAAGGAGATCAAATCAATCAGTCCTAAAGGAAATCAACCCTGAATGTTCATTGGAAGGACTGATGCTGAAGATGAAGCTCCAAAACTTTGGCCACCTGATGTGAAGAACTGACTCTTTGGAAAAGACCCTGATGCTGGGAATGATTGAAGGTGGGAAGAGAAGGGGACAACAGAGAATGAGATGGTTGGATTGCATCACCAACTCAACAGATATGAGTTTGAACAAACTCCAGGAGATGGTGAAGGACAGGAAAGCCCGGCATGCTTCAGTACATGGAGTCGCGAAGGGTCAGACGTGACTTAACGACTGAACAACAATTGTATAAGTTTAAGGTGTAAAATGTGACATGTGATTACCACCATAAGGCTAGTTAACATCTCCATTACTTAACATAATTACCATTCCTTTTTTTGTGATCAGAACATTAAGATCTACCCTCTCAGAAACTTTCAAGTGTACAACGCAGTATTGTTAACTATGCGCTTTCCCAGGTGGCTCAGCGGTAAAAGAATCCACCAATGCAGAAGATGCAGGAGACCGGAGTTCAGTCCCTGGGTCTGGAGGATCCCCTGGAGTCAAGAATACTGGACTGGCTCATCATTTCCTACTCCAGCCAGTCCAGTATTCTTGCCTAGAAAATCACATGGATAGAGGAGCCTGGGAGGCTACAGTCTACAGGGTTGCAGAGTCAAACATGCTGAGCTCATATGCGCACACCCACACACACGCGCGCGCGCGCACACCCACATTGTTAACTATAGTCACCATGCTATACCTTCGTACCACTAGGCTATCCTGGTGGCTCAAATGATAAAGAATCTGCTTGCAAGGGAGGAGGTTTGAGTTTGATCCCTGGATTGGGAAGATCCTGGAAAAGGAAATGGCAACCCACTCCAGATGTTCAATCTGGTTTTAGAAAAGACAGGGGAACTGGAGATCAAATTGCCAACATCCGCTGGATCATCAAAAAAGCAAGAGAGTTCAAGAAAAATATTTATTTCTGCCTTATTGACTATGCCAAAGCCTTTGACTGTGTGGATCACAATAAACTGTGGAAAATTCTGAAAGAAATGGGAATACTAGACCACCATACCTGCCTCCTGAGAAATCTGTATGCAGGTCAGGAAGCAACAGTTAGAACTGGACATGGAACAACAGACTGGTTCCAAACAGGAAAAGGAGTACGTCAAGGCTGTATATTGTCACCCTGCTTATTTAACTTATATACAGAGTATATCATGAGGAATGCTGGGCTGGAAGAAGCACAAGCTGGAATCAAGATTGCTGAGAGAAATATCAATAACCTCAGATATGCAGATGACACCACCCTTATGGCAGAAAGCGAAGAAGAACTAAAGAGCCTCTTGATGAAAGTGAAAGAGGAGAGTGAAAAAGTTGACTTAAAGCTCAACATTCAGGAAACTAAGATCATGGCATCCGGTCCCATCACTTCGTGGGAAATAGCTGGGGAAACAGTGGAAACGGTGTCAGACTTTATTTTTTTGGGCTCCAAAATCACTGCAGATGGTGACTGCAGCCATGAAATTAAAAGACGCTTACTCCTTGGAAGCAAAGTTATGACCAACCTAGACAGCATATTAAAAAGCAGAGACATTACTTTGCCAACAAAGGTCCATCTAGTCAAGGCTATGGTTTTTCCAGGTTTTTCCAGTAGTCATGTATGAATGTGAGAGTTGGACTATAAAGAAAGCTGAGCACCGAAGAACAGATGCTTTTGAACGTGGTGTTGGAGAAGACTCTTGAGAGTCCCATGGACTGCAAGGAGATCCCACCAGTCCATCTAAAGGAAATCAGTCCTGAATATTCATTGGAAGGACTGATGTTGAAGCTGAAACTCCAATACTTTGGCCACCTGATGTGAAGAGCTGACTCATTTGAAAAGACCCTGATGCTGGGAAAGATTGAAGCTGGGAGGAGAAGGGGATGACAGGGGATGAGATGGTTGGATGGCATCACCAACTCAGTGGACATGAGTTTGGATGAACTCTGGGAGTTGGTGATGGACAGGGAAGCCTGGCGTGCTGCAGTTCATGGGGTCTCAAAGAGACGGACACGACTGTGGGACTGAACTGAAGTGATCCAACTCCAGTATTCTTGTTTGGAAAATGCCATAGACAGAGGATCCTGGAGGGCTATGGTCCACAGGGTCGTAAAGAGTTGGACACGACTGAATGACTAACATGTGACTTAGTTCCCCAGAATTTGCTCATCTTGTACCTGGAGGTTTATGTCCTTTCACTTATATTAACCATCCCCCACCTTCTGCCCCTGGCACTACTATTCTACTCTCTGTTCCTTCCTATGGGTTCAGTTTTTGTTTTTGTTTTTTTAAAGATTTCTCACATAAAGTGATATCAAACAGAACTTGTCTGTCTCTGTCTGACTCATTCTACTTAGTGTAATGCCCTCAAGGCCTATCTGTGTTGTTGCACGTGGTGGATTTCCTTCTTTCTTATTCTTTATTAAGTAATTTTCTGTGTATATATGTACCACATCTCCTTTATCTATTTGTAGACGGACACTCAAGTTGTTCCCATGTTTTGCTATTGTGAATAAAGTTGCAATGATCATGGGAAGGCCAATATCTCTTTGAGATTTTGATTTCATTTCCTTTGGATATTTACTCAGAAGTGGGATTGCTGGATCATATTGTAGTTCTATTTTTAATTTTTTTTTTCATATTCCTTCATTTCCATAATGGCTATACCAATTTACATTCCCACCTTTCTTCCACATTCTCATCAACACATGGTCTCTTGTCTTTTTGATAACAGCCATCCTAACAGGTATGAGGTGATATCTTTTTGTGATTTTGACTTGCGTTTCCCTGGTGGTTAGCCATGTTGAGCATCTATTCATTTATCTACCTGTTGAATACTTGCATGTCTTCTTTGGAAAAGTGTCTATTCAGTTCCTTTGCCCATTTTTAAATCAGTTTGTTGCTTATAAGTTGTATGAGTTCCCTGTATATTTTGGATATTAGCTCCTTATCAGATAGATGATTTGTGAATATTTTCTTCCATTCTCTGGGTTGTTTTTTTCATTTTGTTGGCAGTTTCTTTTGCTGTGCAGAAGCTTTTTCATTTGCTATAGTTCCACTTATTTATTTTTACTTTTGTTGTTTGTGCTTTTGTTGTCACATCCCCCAAATTATTTCTAAGACCATAGTAAAGGAGTTTCCCCTAAATGTTTCTACTAGGGGTTTTATGGCTTCAGGTCTTATATTTAAGCCTTTAATTCATTTTGAGTTAATTTCTGTGACTGGTGTGAGATAGGGGCCCAATTTCATTTTTCTGCATGTGATTACTCGGTTTTCTCAGCACTGTATATTGAAGAGAGAATCCTTTCCCTGTTGAGTTTTGTTGACTCCCTTGCCAAATGTTAGTGGACCTTGAAAGCAAGGGTTTAATTCTAGGCTTTCAATTCTGTTCTATTTGTCTACGTATCTATTTTCAAGGCCAGTGTCATACTATTTTGATTATGATAGCTTTGTAATACAGTTTGAAATCAGGACCTGTGATGGCTCCAGGTTTGTTCTTTCTCAAGATCACTTTTGCTCTTTAGGGTCTTTTGTGGCTTCTTATGAGTTTCAGGATTTTTTCCTGTGAAAAATGCCATTGGAATTTTGATAAGAATTGTACTGAGTTATAGATGACTTTGGACATTTTAATACTATTAATTATTCTGATCCATGAACATAGAGTATATTTTCAGTATTTGTGTCATCTTCAATTTCTTTCATCAAAGCCTTACAGTTTCCATTCTACTTATCTTTCACCTCCTTGGTTAAATTTATTCCTTCTTTAGTTAAATTTATTTTATTGTTGTTCATGCTATCATTAATGAGATTGTTTTCTTTATCTTTTTTCAGATATTTATTTCATTGTTAATGTATAGAAATGCGATTGACTTCATATACTGATTTTGTATCCTACAACTTTACTGAATTTGTTGATTAGTTCTAACAGTTTTTTGGTGGCATCTTTATTGTTTTCTATAGATAATATCATGCCATCTGCACAAGCAATTTTACTTCTTCCTTTCTGATTCAGATGACTTTTTTCTTGATTAATTGCCCTGCCTAGGATTTTCAGTGCTTTGTTGAATACAAGTGGTTAAAGAGGTCACCCTTGTGTTGTTTCTGATCTTAGAGGAAAGCTTTCAGCTTTTTACTGTTGAGTATGATGTAGGTTGTGAGCTTGTTATCTAAGGCCTTTACTATGTTGAGGTATGTTCCTTTTATACCCAGTGTATTGAGAGTTTTTATTGTGAAAGCATTTTTTGGCAACTGTTTTTTCTACATGTATTGAAATGATCATAAGCTTTTTATTCTTTATTCTTTTAATGTGATGTGTCACACATTGATTTGAATATGTCAAACCATCCTTGTATCCCAGAAATAAATCCCACTTAATTATGGTGTTTAATCCTTTTAATGTGCTGTTGGATTCAGATTCCTAATATTTTAAGATTTTTGCATCTATGTTCTTCAGGGCTAATGACCTGTAGTTAGTTTTCTTTTCTTATAGTGTCCTTGTCTGACTTTAGTTTCAGGGGTAATGCTGACTTTGTAAAATGAGTTTGGAAGCGTTCCCTCCTTTTCAATTTTTGGGAAGAGTTTGAGAAGAATTGGCATCAGTTTTTCTTTCAGTGTTTAGTAGAATTCACAAGGAAACCATCTGGTCCTTGACTTCTCTTTGTTGGAAGGTTTTTAATAACTAATTAAATCTCCTTAGTCATTGTTGGTTTGTTCAGATTTCCTATTTCTTCATGATTCAGTCTTGGTAGACTGTATGTTTCTAGGAATTTATCCATTTCTTCTAGGTTATCCAATTTGTTGGCATATAATTATATATGGTAGTTTCTTATGATCCTTTGTATTTCTGTGGTGTCAGTTGTAATTTGTTCTCTTTCATTTCTGATATTATTTATTTGACTTCTCTCTTTTTTTCTTAGGTTAGCTAAAGTTTTGTTAGTTTTGTTTATCTTCTCAAAAAAAACCAGCTCTTGTTTCTTATGATCTTTTCTATTATTTTTCTGGTCTCTGTTTCATTTATTTCTGCTCTGATCTTTGTTACTTCCTTCCTTCTTATAACTTTGGGCTTAGTGTGTTCTTTTCCTAGTTCCTTGAAGTGTACTTTAGATTATTTACTTAACGATCTTTCTTTTCTCTTAATGTAGGTGTTAATTGCTACAAAATCCCTCCTAGCCATCCTAAAGTTACTTTTGCTGCATTTTATAAGTTTTGTTGTGTTGTGTTTCCACTTGTTTCAAGATTTTAAAAAACTTTTTTTTTCCCCTTTTGATTCCTTCTTTGATCCATTGGTTATACTGGAGTGTATTGTTTTATTTCCACTTTTTAAAAATATTTTCCAGTTTTCCTCCTGTTATTGATTTTTAGTTTAATAGTGTTGTGGTCAGGTTTTTTTGGTCTACATACCATACATTGAATTATTTTAGTGTTCTTAAATTTGCTAAGACTCATTTTGCGACCTGTCATATGATCAATCTTGGTGGATGTTTCTTGTTAGGCAGGTTCCCCTCTGCCCTCCGCCCCATTCAGCACTTTGAATATATTATCCTATTCTCTCCTAGCTAGTAAGGTTTCTGCTGAGAAATCTGCTCATAGCCATACAGGGATTCCCTTGTAAGTTACAAGCTTCTTTTACTGCCTTTAATTCTCTCTTTGCTTTCATATTAACAATTTTATTAAAATGGGTCTTAGAGGATATACCTTTGTGTTGAGTTCAGGAACCTAGTCACTTCATGAATTTGGATGTCCAAATCTGACCCCAGACTGGGGAGTTCTCGGTCATTATCTCTTTAAATAAGCTTTCTATCTCCTCTCTCTCTCTCTTTTTCTCCTGACACCCTCATAATTTGCAGAGTGTTTCTTTTGATGGTGACCCGTGGATCATGTGGGCTTCCCTCGTGGCTCAGACAGTAAAGAGTCTGCCCACAATGCAGGAGAGACCTGGGTTTGATCCCTGGGTCGGTAAGATCCCCTGGAGAAGGAAGTGGCAACCCACACCAATATTCTTGACTGGAAAATCCCATGGTCAGAGAAGTTTGATGGGCTACAACCCATGGGGTCACACAGAGTTGGACACAACTGAGCAATTAACCGTTTCACTTTTATACTTTTATTGATTATGTAGACTTTCTTTACTCTTTTTCAACATTTCAATGTTGTTCTCCTCTGGATAATTTCAAAGTTCTTGTCTTTTAATTTGCAGAATTTTTTTCTGCTCAATTCATTTTGCTATTGATGCTCTCTGTGGCATTTTAAAATTGCAATCATTGTATTCTTCAGTTCCATACTGTCTGTTTTTTAAAGTGATTTCTGTGTCTTTGTTAAACTTTTCATTTTTGTGTGTGCATTGTTTGCTCAATTTTGTTGAATTTTGTCTTTCCATGTTTTCTTCTAGGTCACTGATCTTTCTTAAAATAGATATTTTGAAATCTTTATTGGGTAAATTGCAGATATCCCTGCCTTTGGGGTTGGTTACTGGAATATTTCAGAAAACGAAGATCATGCCATCTGGTCCCATCACCTCATGGGAAATAGATGGGGAAACAGTGGAAACATTGTCAGACTTTATTTTTTGGGCTCCAAAATCACTGCAGATGGTGACTGCAGCCATGAAATTAAAAGACGCTTACTCCTTGGAAGAAAAGTTATGACCAACCTAGATAGCACATTGAAAAGCAGAGACATTACTTTGCCAACAGAGGTCCGTCTAGTCAAGACTATGGTGTTTCCAGTAGTCTTGTATGGCTGTGAGAGTTGGACTGTGAAGAAAGCTGAGCATCGAAGAGTTGATGCTTTTGAACTGTGGTGTTGAAGAAGACTCTTGAGAGTCCCTTGGACTGCAAGGAGATCCAACCAGTCCATTCTAAAGGAGATCAGTCTTAGGTGTTCTTTGGAAGGAATGATGCTAAAGCTGAAACTCCAATACTTTGGCCACCTCATGTGAAGAGTTGACTCATTGGAAAAGACTTATGCTGGGAGGCATTGGGGGCAGGAGGAGAAGGGGATGACAGAGGATGAGATGGCTGGATGGCATCGCTGACTCGATGGACATGAGTCTGAATGAACTCCAGGAGTTGGTGATGGACAGGGAGGCCTGGCGTGCTGTGATTCATGGGGTTGCAAGGAGTCAGACATGACTGAGCGACTAAACTGAACTGAACTGAACTGGAATATTATTATGATCATCTGGTGGCTTCATGCTTCCTTGATTGTTCATATTCTTTAAAGCCTTGTGTTGCTGTCTTCACATTTGAAATAGCAGTTGACCCCACAAGTCTTTACTGACTAATTTCTCCAATGTGTCCAAATGTGTGTGTGCATTTTTTTTTTTTGCTCCAACACTGTGTCAGAACTTTCTTGCTAGACACCTGGACTTCCACAGAGCTCTCTAATCCGTGGGTCATTGTCTAAGACAATGTTCTCCAGAAGCTCCTGGACCACAGTTGAGAGGGCCTAGAGGAGCTTCACTGTAGGATCCATCAGTTCAGTTCGGTTCAGTTCAGTTGCTCAGTCGTGTCTGACTCTTTGCGACCCCATGAATTGCAGCACGCCAGGCCTCCCTGTCCATCACCAACTCCCGGAGTTCACCCAAACTCATGTCCATCAAGTCGGTGATGCCATCTAGCCATCTCATCCTCTGTCATCCCCTTCTCCTCCTGCCCCCAATCCCTCCCAGCATCAGAGTCTTTTCCAGTGAGTCAACTCTTCGCATGAGGTGGCCAAAGTACTGGAGTTTCAGCTTTAGCATCAGTCCTTCCAAAGAACACCCAGGACTGATCTCCTTTAGATGGACTGGTTGGATCTCCTTGCAGTCCAAGGGACGCTAAAGAGTCTTCTCCAACACCACAGTTCAAAAACATCAATTCTTCGGTGCTCAGCTTTCTTCACAGTTAACCCTCACATCCATATATGACCACTGGAAAAACCATAGCCTTGACTAGACGGAACTTTGTTGGCAAAGTAATGCCTCTGCTTTTCAATATGCTATCTAGGTTGGTCATAACTTTTCTTCCAAGGAGTAAGCGTCTTTTAATTTCATGGCTGCAGTCACCATCTGCAGTGATTTTGGAGCCCAGAAAAATAAAGTCTGACACTGTTTCTACTGTTTCCCCAGCTATTTCCCATGAGGTGATGGGACCAGATGCCATGATCTTCGTTTTCTGAATGTTGAGCTTTAAGCCAACTTTTTCACTCTCCTCTTTCACTTTCATCAAGAAGCTTTTTAGTTCCTCTTCACTTTCTACCATAAGGGTGGTGTCATCTGCATATCTGAGGTTATTGATATTTCTCCCGGCAATCTTGATTCCATCTTGTGCTTCTTCCAGCCCAGCATTTCTCATGATGTACTCTGCATATAAGTTAAATAAGTAGGGTGACAATATACAGCCTTGACGTACTCTTTTCCTGTTTGGAACCAGTCTGTTGTTCCATGTCCAGTTCTAACTGTTACTTCCTCCATACAGGTTTCTCAAGAGGCAGGTCAGGTGGTCTGGTATTCTCATCTCTTTCAGAATTTTCCACAGTTTATTGTGATCCACACACTCAAAGGCTTTGGCATAGTCAGTAAAGCAGAAATAGATGTTTTTCTGGACCTCTCTTGCTTTTTCCATGATTCAGCGGATGTTGGCAATTTGATCTCTGGTTCCTCTGCCTTTTCTAAAACCAGCTTGAACATCTGGAAATTCATGGTTTATGTATTGCTGAAGCCTGGCTTGGAGAATTTGGAGCATTATTTTACTAGCGTGTGAGATGAGTGCAATTGTGTGGTAGTTTGAGCATTCTTTGGCATTGTTTTTTTTGGGGATTGGAATGAAAACTGACCTTTTCCAGTCCTGTGGCCACTGCTGAGATTTCCAAATTTGCTGGCATATTGAGTATAGCACTTTCACAGCATCATCTTTCAGGATTTGAAATAGCTCAACTGGAATTCCATCACCTCCACTAGCTTTGTTCGTAGTGATGCTTTCTAAGGCCCGCTTGACTTCACATTCCAGGATGTCTGGCTCTAGGTGAGTGATCTCACCATCGTGATTATCTTGGTCATGAAGATCTTTTTTGTACAGTTCTTCTGTGTATTCTTGCCACCTCTTTTTAATATCTTCTGCTTCTGTTAGGTCCCTACCATTTCTGTCTTTTATCGAGCCCATCTTTGCATGAAATGTTCCCTTGGTATCACTAATTTCCTTGAAGAGAATCTAGTCTTTCCCATTCTATTGATTTCCTCTATTTCTTTGCATTGATCTCTGAGGAGGTTTTCTTATCTTTCCTTGCTATTCTTTGGAACTCTACATTCAGATGCTTATATCTTTCCTGTTCTCCTTTGCTTTTCACTTCTCTTCTTTTCATAGCTATTTGTAAGGCCTCCCTAGACAGCCATTTTGCTTTTTTGCACTTCTTTTCATGGGGATGGCCTTGATCCCTGTCTCCTGTACAATGTCACAAACCTCCGTCCATAGTTCATCAGGCACTCTGTCTATCAGATCTAGTCCCTTGAATCTATTTCTCACTTCCACTGTATAATCATAAGGGATTTGATTTAGGTCATACCTGAATGGTCTAGTGGTTTTCCCCACTTTCTTCAATTTAAGTCTGAATTTGGCAATAAGAAGTTCATGATCTGAGCCACAGTCAGCTCCCGGTCTTGTTTTGCTGATTGTATAGAGCTTCTCCATCTTTGGCTGCAAAGAATATAATCAATCTGATTTCGGTGTTGACCATCTGGTGATGTCCATGTGTAGAGTCTTCTCTTGTGTTGTTGGAAGAGGGTATTTGCTATGACCAGTGTGTTCTCTTGGCAAAACTCTATTAGCCTTTGCCCTATTCCATTCTGTATTCCAAGGCCAAATTTGCCTGTTACCCCAGGTGTTTCTTGACTTCCTACTTTTGCATTCCAATCCCCTATAATGAAAAGGACATCTTTTTTGGCTGTTTGGTCTAAAAGGTCTTGTAGGTCTTCATAGAACCATTCAACTTCAGCTTCTTCAGTGTTACTGGTTGGGGCATAGACTTGGATTACTGTAATATTGAATGGTTTGCCTTGGAAACGAACAGAGCTCATTCTGTCGTTTTTGAGATTGCATCCAAGTACTGCATTTAGGACTCTTTTGTTGACTATGATGGGTACTCCATTTCTTCTAAGGGATTCCTGCCCACAGTAGTAGATACAATGGTCATCTGAGTTAAATTCACTCATTCCAGTCCATTTGGATCCATAGTTAGGACTGAAATCTGTTTGTCTACTACCTGACACAAGGGTGGATGAGACTCCTCTCAATTCCCTTGGCGTATGGTGATGGATCCCACATCTCCCACAAAGACACTTTTATCTGGATGGAAGCCAAATAGTTGTTGTGGGGTGGGATACAAGCAAGGGACTTCTTATTTGGCTGTCTTGCTGATGTTACTCTCTTAGGATTCTATTAGAAAAATTTTCCCATTATTTTTATTTATTTTAAAGTCTTTATTGAGTTTGGTACAATATTGCTTCTGTTTTACGTTTTTGATTTTTCGGCCATGAGGCAATGGGATCTTAACTCCCTGACAAGGGATGGAACCCACACTCCACTGCATTGGAAGTCGAAGTCCTAACCACAGAACCACCAGAGAAGTTCTCTCATTATTTTTAAATTGTGAAATTACATAAGATTTACTGAAAACTTAGAGAATAATTTACCAACATTCATGTATGCATCATTTAGTTTAATAAGTAGCAAGTGCATTTGAAACTTCCTGTATCTTCCTCTGCACCCCAGTACCCACTTCTCTTTCTAATTATGATGTTGGTATTTATCATGCCCCTATACAAGTTTATAACATACACTTTTAGCTTTAAATAATGCATTGGATTACTTTGCATATTTATAAATTTTACAGAGATGGGATAATGCCACATCTATCCTTCAACTTCTTTTTTCACTCAATATTATGTGTTCTGAGATTTGTCCACATAGATACTACTAGCTCTAGTTCATTTTTTATGAATATGACACCATTTATTTATCCATCCAGGTTGTTTTCATTTTTTACTATTCCAAATAACACTGCAGAGAACCAGATTTTCATTTTTTACTATTCCGAATAATATTGCAGAGAACATTCTGGTTCATGTCTCCTGGAGCACACTTAGCATACTCCCCATATTTCGTGGGTAACAGAACACGAAATGCAAACCTTCCTGTATCTATGGTTCTGGCAGAGACTTCAAAGTCTGAACCAGTTTTTCCTGATGGACTATTTGCCTTGTTTTTACTAATTTGTAGAAGTTTTAAAAATGTTTTCTAGAGACCAGTTCCTTGCTGATTACAATCATTGTAAATACATCTCCAAAGTTTTTATCTTTGTTACTGTTTATTCTGCTTAAAATAATTTTAAAAATTCTGAAAGTGTCAAAATTTGTGAATCTCTTCTTATATTTGTTGTGCTTTTTGGGTCTTATTTAAGAATGGCTTCATCAAGCCCTGTAGTGGAAGGATTTCTCCTTTAATTCTAGCTGTTTATTTTTAGTGACATAATGGGTTTTGGCTTATATCCTCTGGTAGTGTCCTCTGTGCCCTGGGTCTCTTCTCATCCATGAAAACTATGACTTATGCGTACAGAGACTCATCTCCCAGGCCTACCAGACCCATTTCATCCCAGGGGTGCTGCCATCTTGACCTATCTCATTTTTTTTAAGTGCCAGCCCCAACCTTTTTGTCTTAGTTAATTAATTTCCTTTGGGTTGTGCTGGGTCTTCATCGCTGCACAGGCTTTTCCCTGGGTGCAGCAAGTGTGGCCTATTCTTCATTGCAGCACTCGGGCTTCTGATTGTGGGGGCTTCTCCTGTTGCAGAGCACGGACTCTAGAGCGCAGGTTCGACAGCTGTGGTCCAGGGCCTCAGTTGCCCCTTAATTGCATGTGGGATTTTCCCGACCCAGGGATGGAATCCGTGTCTTCTGCTTTGGCAGGCGAATTCTTTACCACTGAGCCACCAGGGAAGCCCGACCTGTCTCGTCTTGTCTCCAAAAGAATTACCTAATTTAGTCAGTAAGCTTGGCTAGAATTTTTTCAGCAAAGGTTTTTGAAATTCTTCTCTAGAATAATGTTAGATAGAGATTGATAATTGGACAGTAGAAATGGTTTATATGGGTTTTAGAGCAAGATGACGACAGCCATGCAATTAAAAGACACTTAATACTTGGAAGAAAAGCTATGACAAACCTAGATATCACTTTGCTGACAAAGATCTGTATAGTCAAAGCTATGGTTTTTACATAGTCATGTACGGATGTGAGAGTTAGACCATAAAGAAAGCTGAGCGCCAAAGAATTGATGCTGGAAAAGACTCTGGAGAGTCCCTTGGAAAGCAAGGAGGTCAATCCTATAGGAAATCAACCTTGAGAATTCACTGGAAGAACTGATGCTGAAGCTCCAATACTTTAGCCACCTGATTTGAAGAGCTGACTCACTGGAAAAAACCCCGATGCTGGAAAAGGTTGAGGGCAGTAGAAGAAGGGGGTGACAGGATGAGATGGTTGGATGGCATCACTCACTCAGTGGACATGAATTTGAGCAAACTCTGGGAGATAGTGAAAGACAGGGAAGCCTGGCGTGTGGCAGTCCACGGGCTCACAAAGAGTCAGACATGACTTAGTGACTGAACAACAAAGACTGGTTTTAAAATCCCAATCAAGTCACTCGTTCTGAGTCTTAGTTTTTACTTTTTATCTATAATTTGGGGATTAGTTGTATTTAAAGTGAAGAATGTTATAAGTTTTGAGTGTACAATTCTGGACGCAGAGCAGTTGTATTAAGCAATGATGGTTAAATTTGTTAAGTACTTAATATATGCTAGTCACAGAGCTAATTGTTTTATGTGAATTATTGTACTTGGTCCTTATGACAGTCCTCTGAAGTTAAATACCACGACTGTAGTAATGTAGGGGTGAAGGTAAAGGTTTTGATTGGATTCAGATCTCAGCCCAGCTACTTACTGTATGAACTTCAGCTCTTACATTTTGGTTTTTTCATCTATAAAGTAGAAATATGATAATAGTATATTTATTAGATTTTTGCTGCTGCTGCTGCTGCTAAGTCACTTCAGTCGTGTCTGACTCTGTGCGACCCCATAGACAGGCTCCCCTGTCCCTGGGATTCTCCAGGCAAGAACACTGGAGTGGGTTGCCATTTCCTTCTCCAATGCATGAAAGTGAAACGTGAAAGCGAAGTTGCTCAGTCATGTCCAACTCTTAGCGACCCCATGGACTACAGCCTACCAGGCTCCTCCATCCATGGGATTTTCCAGGCAAGAGTACTGGAGTGGGGTGCCATTGCCTTCTCCGATTACATTTTTAGGGTTGTTGAAAAATTGATTAATAATCTAATTACATTAGATTTAGGGCTCCTTTTTAATAAAGGGCCATAAATGAAATGGCATATAGAGATTTTTCTCTCAGGGCTCTGTAGGCTAGAAGTCTGAGATTAAGGTGTCAGCAGGGCTAGGCTCCCTCTGACAGTACAAAGGAATGATCTGTTCCAGGCCTTTCTCCTCCCTCGTGGCAGTGTAATGCCAATCTTCACATAGTATTCTTTCTGTATGCACATGTTCATGTCCAAATTTCCCTTTTTAAAATAAGGACAGCAGCTTCATTGGATTAGGGGTCCATTCCACTTTAATATGATCTCATTTTAACTAATTACATATAATGACCTCCATCCCCAAATAAGGTCACATAATGAGGTTACAGAGGTATGGTAGGACTTGAACATATAAGTTTTGGGAGGACACAAAGCAACTCATAACAATATACATGAAAGTTTCTCATGAAGATAAAAAAAGTTGATATATGTTGAGAGTATAGAATATTGGTACAGAGAAAATGATCAGAAAGTATTAGTTCTTGTTACTATCACCGTGAATCAGATGGAGAAACTGACAGAGTCGTGAAATGACTTTCCTAAAGTTACATAGCCAATAAGTGGCAGAACCACGGTTTCAATCCTGATGTGACTGATCCCCAAAATTCTGTACTACGTGTCTTCATCACCTAAAGAGGACAGAACAGAGACCTTTATTGTTCAAGTCTCTATTTAAAAGAAGAGGCTCACCTGAGTATAATTATGTACAAAGAGTTCGTGCTTAGTCACTCCATTTCCTTCTCCAAGGGATCTTCCTGACCCAGGCATCAAAATTGCGTCTCCTGGATTGGCAGGCAGATTCTCTACCACTGAGCCACATGAGAAGCCCTAAGTACAAAGACTGTTCTGAAAATTGTGTTTAGTACTTCATTTGCATAGTTGCGTTGCATATACATTTTCTTATTTTCAGTAACATATTTAAGATAAAACGATTGTCAGTGATCAAAATGAAATAAATTAAAAGAAAAGTAAGCCTTGCATCATTGTACTTCTGTTTTCCTAGTCCTTATTTATTGCGTTGTATCATTTGTGCTCCCCTTTCCTCTGTGCTATTTTTTTTCCACTTAGTATTGTCCAGAGCCAGGACAATACCTCCTTACTGAGGCTGCCTTCCTAGTAAAGTATTCTGTTGGCTGTTGTCTTTTCCTTCCAATTAATAGTTACATCCCATTTGTATAACAGGATGCTTGCCCAGGCGTCCTGGGTAAAAAAATCAGTGAGGTAAGCCCTGCTGGGGCACATGTGTCATTGCCCCAGTGAGTTCACAAAGACTCCCCCAACAGCCTGGAACTGAGGGCAGTAGAGTTTGCCCTTAGGGACAAGTGAGAGGTGGTCACGACAGGACAGGCCTAGCCACCTTTGGAGGCTGAGACTTTTACCACCTCATGTCGTGAGACCAAGCCTTCAAATTCCCCCTCGTTTCCAGGGTGGCTAATCCCATCTCTCCATCAGGGTCCCACAACAGCGTCCTCACCCACCAGGCACTGTGGAATTAGGATTTTGTTTTCCTTTTTCCCCGTGTGGTTCATCGTGCAGTTAATTCTCCCTGCTTGTGCTGAGGCGAGGCTTCTCTGGGATGTTGGAAGGAAATTTCCTCACATTTTCCATTTCTTTCTTTCTGAGACAGTTTGCTGGCAGAGTAATGGCCACTTCTCTTGGCAGCCAGATGAGAAGCCGAGCTTAAGGCAGAGGCGAGAACAACGCTTATGTGGCCAGTGTTATTCCTTGGCATTAAAAAAAAGTCAGTCCAACTTGGGGTCTTTTTTTTTTTGAAAAGTAAAGGAAAATGCAAAATTTTAAAAAGAGAGTGACTGTGGCTGGGTGACAGATGCCGTGTTTCTCTTTCCTCCCAGGCATCAACACTCACCCTTCTGTGTCACAAGCCCTGGCCTGGGTCTCCGGTGGCTGGGCTCCTGGGCTCCAAGGCCCAGTCCTCCACCTCTTGTTCCCAAAGGCCGCCTCTCTCAGGCCCCGTGTCCAGGTGCCCAGCCCCACGTCCCAGTGGCTGGCCACCCCCCTCAGATGTTGGCTACCCCGCCACAGGCCCTTAGTCACTCACTGAGTTCCTCTCTTCTTGTTCCAGATGGCCCTGCTGCCAGAAGGACAATATTCACGTTAAAGGGCTTCTGAAGGGCTTTTTGCAACTACAGTACAATTATCAAAATCATAAAATTACCATGAACACAATATTATTATATATTCTATAGACCTCATATTCAATCCATCACTTTCCATTAGTTCTTGCTTAAGGAATTGCTATCACTTTTAAAGAAAGTGATGAAATAAAAGCAATATGTGTGTGTGGTTACAATACAAAAAAGAGCAACATTACGGAAAGGCTGACAGAAGTTCCCATCTCTCGTGCCATCACCACTCATAGCCCTGTCTTGCTTCCTAGAGGAAACCATACTTAATCATTGCTTTCTTTCTTTTATCTATTTAGTTTTTTATTTTGTTTATCATGGTTTAATGAGTTACATAGTTCTACAAGGATTGTTATTAAAACAGCAGTACATTTTCTGTCTGGGGTGATGACACTGATCTAAAATTAGATTGTGGCAATGGTTGCACAACTCTGTAAATGTATTAAACCCACTGGGTTGCACACTTTACATGGAAGAAAAGTGTGGTCAATCATGTCTGACTCTTTGGGACCCCATGGATGATACAGTCCATGGAATTCTCTAGGCTAGAATACTGGATTGGGCAGCCTTTGACTTCTCCAGGGGATCTTCCCAACCTGGGGATCAAACCCAGGTCTCTGGCATTGCAGGTGGATTCTTTACCAGCTGAGCTACCAGGGAAGCCCTTACATGGATTAATATAATGTAAATTATATCTCAATAAAGCTGTTCTAAAAAGGGGAGGATAATAAACATTTCCAAGAAAAACTTGCTGAAACCACTCTCCCGTCACTTCCCAACAGCAACACATTTCAATCAGGGTGAGATTTTCCTCCATATTTCTAACTGGTTTGCTTGCATTGCTATTTTTGATTATTCATTTTTTGTTGTTGCTGTTCAGTCACTCAGTCGTGTCCTATTCTTTGTGACTCTGTGAACTGCAGCCCGCCAGGCTTCCCTGTCCTTCACTATCTCCCAGTTTCCCCAAACTCAAGTCCATTGAGTTGATGATGCCATCCAACCATCTCATCCTCTGTTGCCCCCTTCTCCTCCTGCCCTCTGTTTTTCTCAGCATCAGGGTCTTTTCCAAAGAAAATAATTAAAAACAACTAAAATTAATTTTCATGGTTTATCTATTTGTTGATTCAAAAGTTAAAAATTAATAATAAAATTTATGAATATGTAATATTTTAATTGCATACCCAACTTAATTGCATTTTTATTACATTTCATTTTTTGTTCAGTTTTTATTTTTTCCTGGAATTTTTAACTGCCTTTCTTTTTCTCTTGCATTGTCTACCTGAATTATAAGCTTAAGTTTCTAACTAAGAGTAGATTATGTTAGTTATAGTTATTAATGTATTGGTCTTAAAAACACAGAGGAAAAATTACAGATGACAAGCTAAGGAGTGTAAATGGATGAGAGAGGTAAATGAAAAAGAAGAGAAATAAATATATCCAGATCCTTTTCCTTGATTTTTACTCTCTGGTGGTCTCTGTTGTTTAGCTTTAGTCTGGATTGACTCTTCTTTCATTGTGCTGAACAGTTTTTATTCTGCAACCTTAAATTCCTGAGTTGAATTTGTTGTTTCCAGAATCCTGTGTCTTCCTCTTTTTACTCTCTTATTTTGCTGGAATATATCCTCAAGTGTATCTATGAAAAAGAAGTAAATTTTTCTTTTCTTGAAAAGAAAATCATCTTTGTCTAATTTTATGTTAGATTGATAGGGTGGACAATTCTATGCTGAAACTAGAATTTTATCAGAAATTTGAAGGCTCTGTATGTTCTAGTGTTTTCTGGGATTCAGTATTTCTGATGCAATGTCTGAGGTCAGTTTGGTTCTGGTTCTCCTGTAGACAATTTTATTTTCCTTTCTGGAAGCTTATAGGATATTTTTCTTTATCCTTGGTGGTCTTGAACATGTTTTTCTCTCATTTTCTCTTTCTCTCTTTCTCTTTTTTTGTGCAATGCAGTTGGTTGACCTTTCAATCTAAAAACTTGTATCTTTCAACTCTGGGATTTGGGGGTATTATTTGAAAAATAAAGATTCTGTTATATCGCTTTCTTTTTTTTCCCCCTGGGACTTCTACAAATCAGATGAATTAATCCTACATGTCTCTTATCTTCTTTCTTTCTTTTAAAAATTATTTTATATTCTTTTTGTTTTTATTTATTTATCTTATTTTTTTGGCCATGCAGCATGTAGGATTTTAGTTCTCTGACCAGGGGTCAAACCCATGCCCTCTGCATTGGAAGTGTGAAGTCTTGACCATGGAACCACCAGGGAAGTCTCTCTTATCTTCATTCTTTTATTTTATATTTTCTTTTCTTTTTTATTCTCTTTGTTAGGAGATTCTCTTGCTTCCCTGGTAGCTCAGGTGGTAAAGAATCTGCCTACAATGCAGGAGGCCCAGGTTCAATCCCTGGGTGGGGAAGATTCCCTGGAGAAGGGAATGGCAATCCACTCCGGTATTCTTACCTGGAAAATTCCATGGAAAGAGGAGCCTGGAGGGCATGGACAGAGGAGCCTGGTGGGTTGGACATGACTGAGCAACTAACACACACACACACACATACACACACAGGAGATTCTCTTAGATTTATTTCCCAATCATTCTGATAATTAAATTCTTTTTGGATTGTTCCTTTTAATTGTAGTACTGTATCTCACTGGGCTTCACAAGTGGTGCTAGTGGTAAAGAATCTGCCTGCCAGTGCAAGAGATTTGAGAGATGTGGGTTTGATCCCTGGGTGGGGAAGATCCCCTGGAGAAGGGAATGGCAACCTACTCCAGTATTCTTGCCCAGAGAATTCCATGAATAGAGGAGCATGGCAGGCTACAGCCCACAGGGTTGTAAAAAGTCCAACACTACTGAAATGACTTAGCACTGTTAGTCGCTCAGTCATGTCCAACTCTTTGTCAGTGCATGGACTGTAGCCCACCAGGCTCCTCTGTCTATGGAATTCTCCAGGCAAGAAAACTGGAGTGGGTTGCCATTTCCTTCTCCGGGGGATCTTCTTCACCCAGGGATTGAACCTGGGTCTTCTGCATGGCAGGCGGATTCTTTACCGTCTGTGCTGCTAGGGAAGCCTGCACTGTGTCTCACTATTATTTCATGTGGCGTTGCCTCAAATCTCTCTGAGGATACTAATTAGCAATCTGCTGTGTCTGTGAATTGCCCATTTCTAATTGTTTGTGTTGGTCTTTCTCTTCACATTGTGGGATTCCCTCAAAAGTCTAGTAAATTTTTAGTTGTTTGGTTATATTGAAGGATGAGGCAGTAGAAATGGGTGATTGGGAGGTCTGTGTGAGAGGGCAGAGCTTGTCAACTGTAGCTTTTCTTTAAGGAGAGTGGACAGGAAGTTGGACTTTACCGAGGAGACTGCAAATGCCCCACACTGACTATCCTAGTTTTTCAGTTGGTCTACTTAAAAAAAAAAAAATTAAATTGTGCTGGATCTTGGCTGCTGTGGGCAGGCTTTCTCTAGTTGGAGCGAGTGGGGGCTACTCTAGCTGTGATGCCCAGGCTTCTCACTGCAGTGGCTTCTATCATGGAGCACAGGCTCCAGGCGTGCAGGCTTCAGCAGTTGCTGCATGTGGGTTCAATAGTGCAGCTGTTAGGCTGTTGAGTGTGGACTCAGTAGTTGTGGCACATGGGCTTTAGTTGCTCCCGGCATGTAGAATCTTCCCGGACCAAGGACTGAACCTGTGTCTCCTGGATTGGCAGGTGGCTTCTCATCCACTGGACCACCAGGACAGTCCTGTCTACTCTTAAAAGAGAAGAACTCTCTTATTTGTTTGGAGTAGGGAGATGGTGATTAGACAATATCAGATGACTAGGAGTTTTGCACGAGGTGGAGGCAGGGAGTAAATTGGGGGACAACTTTTTATTATTCCATCAATCTCCTTGTTTTTGGCCCCCCATTTACTCCCACTTTCTGGTACTTGGCATGTCTGAGTTGGAAGCTGCCCTGGAGCTGTTCAGGGGAGAGTTCTCCTTCTTTAGCTGTGGCTCCTTCTATAAGTCCTGTAGACTGTTGCATCCTTCACCCTGTTTCATCTCTTGCCAACTTCTTAAGTATTATTTAATGTCTTTCAGAAATTTATCAAAATCCATGACCCATTGATGGATACTCTTACTCTATTGTGATGGATTTTAAAATATTTTTACTATTATTTAATGAGGTCTTGTAAGGGAATGACAGCAGTGTGTTATCTTGAATTAGAAACTCTGTTTTGATAGTTATAGTAGAAAGATCTTGTGTTTGTTTACAGATCTGGATTCCAGTTCCATGAAAGTAAAAGTGAAAGTCACTCAGTTGTGTCTGACTCTTTGTGACCCCATAGACTCTACAGTCCATGGAATTCTCCAGGCCAGATTACTGGAGTGGGTAGTCATTCCCTTCTCCAGGGTCATCTTCCCAAGCCAGGGATTGAACCCAGGTCTCCCACATTGCAGGCAGATTCTTTACCAGCTGAGCCACCAGGGAAGCCCAAGAGTACTGGAGTGGGTAGCCTATCCCTTCTCCAGCAGATCTTCCTGATCTAGGAATCAAGCTGGGTCTCCTGCATTGCAGACGGATTCTTTACCAACTGAGCTACTAGGGAAGCCCAGTTATATAGTTATATGCCACTTCATCCCTTCGAGCTGTGGCTTTGCTAGTATGTGGAAGACTGGAGAAACACTGAGAAGAGTAGGCTAAACAATTAATCTGTCTGAGGCCCAGGTCCCTCACTTTTAAGTCATTCATGCAATTCATGAGCATCTACCCTATACATGGTTTTGCGTTAGATGCTGGAAAAGCAAAGATGAAGCAGTTATAGTCCCTTCCTGTCAGGTATTTGGGGTGAGGGTTGTTGTTCAGTTACTCAGGCATGTCTGACTCTTTGTGACCCCATGGACTGCAGCACGCCAGGCTTCCCTGTCCTTCACCATCTCCCGGAGTTTACCCAAACTCATGTCCATTGAGTTGATGATGCCATCCCACCATTTCATCCTCTATCACCCTCTTCTCCTGCCCTCAATCTTTCCCAGCATCAGGGTCTTTTCCAATGAGTCGGCTCTTCAACTCAGGGGTGGGGGTTGAATAGAGAAAAGAATGAGGTGAGCGCTATGACAGAGATATGTAACAGGTGATGTATCAGAATAGAGGAAGGTGAATCATGGAAAGTTTCACAGAGGAAGTGATACATAAACTTCCATAATAGTTATCCAGATTGACAAGGAAGAGGAAGGCATTTCAGGCAGAGAAATCAGCATGTATTTAAGCATGGAGTCTTGACAGAGCTTGGTGTTTTCTGGAAACATCCCCAAATAATAATTCCAGTGATAATTCCATATAACTGGGTAGGGCATAGGTGCTTGTGGAGGAATGATGAGAAGTGAGACTAGAGAGTTAACAATGGCAGCTAATAGGTCTTATATGAATAATGACTATGTACATTTACAGATGAGGAAACTGAGGCGCACAGTCACATGACCTCAAGTTTCCCAGTTAATAAGTGGGAGAGCTGCCATTAGATCCCTCCAGTCTGGCTCTAGAGCTCATTCTTTTTGTTGAGGGATTAGATGATCAAGGACTTTATTAAGGAGTTTTGGTTTGTTCCTTCAGACACACTTTAAGTTAGGGGAGTGATATGATCAGTGTTGTCTTTTAGAGACATAACTCTGGAGCTATCATTTGAAAGGCTGTTAGGCCAGAGCCAGAGAGCCTATAGAGCTAGTTAGGGGGTGACTGCACCATGTTTCAAACAACGGATGCGGCTCCTGAGTTTAGAAGGAAAATGGGACTGCGATGGAAGAGGCTATTTGTGATTGTTATTGTTGTGTTGTGTTGTGTGCTCAGTCATGTCCGACCCTTTGCAACCCCATTGACTGTAGCCCACCAGGCTTCTCTGTCCATGGGATTTTCTAGGCAAGAGTACTAGAGTGGGTAGTCATTCCCTTCTCCAGGGGATGCCCAGGGATCGAACTGTGTCTCTTGCATCTCCTGCATTGGCAGACAGATTCTTTACCACTGTACCACCTGGGAAGCCCCAGGAGAGGCTACTGTGAAACTTATTTCAGAGGCAGTATCCACAGAACTTGGTCACTGACAAAACATGAGAGTTAGGCGAAGATGGAGTCAAGATTGGGTGGCTGAGCCTCGATGGTTTGTCTGTCATATCTGGGAGTACACACTGAGTGTGCTTGGGTGGGTGGAGAGGCAGAGAACGAGTCCGTGTTGAAAATCGTGCAGTTGAGGCGACTGTGCAGTATCCAGGCAGTCAAGTCCAGCAGTGGTTGGAAAGGTGAGTCTGCAATGCGGGGGGCAGATCTGTATTGGAGGTACAGAGGTGGGAGTCACTGACTCGTGAGGAAAATGAAATTGTGGGGGTGGACATGAAGAGCGTATGCGGTAGAAAGAGAGCCGAGGTCTGATTTCTGGGAAGCATCAGAATTTATGAGGACCTTGCCTAAAAGTTGGCTGATGACATCCCTGAGAAGAGGTGGCGGGGTGGGGGCGGTGGGAGAAGTTAGGAATATTCTAGCACTGCTGCTGGGCCTTGTGGTGTGCGGGGCTGAGGGCTGTAAGGGGAGAGCAGGTCTCTGAAAGGCAGGAGGTTGAGGCTGGGGGTGAAGGAAAAAAGAGTTATCCCAGAGATGAGGACTGCAGGAGGAAGAGGGAAAGGGGTGCAGAGAGGAGAGCATTCAGAAGGTTCGTGGTGGCAAGAGGATGCTGGACCGAGAGCTGAGTGACCAAGGGCACCATAGAAGGCGCATGAGGGAGGGGAAGGAGCCATTCCAGAGGGGCTCCTCATGTGGTGCATATGTGCAATGGAATACTACTCGGCCATCACAAGGAGTGAAATAATGCCATTTGTAGCAACATGGATGGACCTAGAGATGATCATGTTGAATGAAATAAGTCAGAAAGAGAGAGACAGCTGTCATATGATGTCTCCTATGTGGAATCCAAAAAAGTAGGAAAGTCGCTCAGCTGTGTCTGACTCTCTGTGACTACATGGACTGTAGTCCACAGGCTCCTCTGTCCATGGGATTCTCCAGACAAGAATACTGGAGGGGGTAAGCCATTCCCTTCTCCAGCAGATCTACCCACTCCCCAGAGATTGAACCTGGGTCTCCTGCATTGCAGGCAGATTCTTTACCATCTGAACCACCAGGGAAGCCCATGTGGAATCCAAAATATGATACAAATGAATTTATTTACAAATCAGGAACAAACTCACAGACATTGTAAACAAATTTATGGTTACCAAAGAGGAGAGGGGGGAGGAGGGATAAACTAGGAGTTTGGGATTAGCAGATGCGAACTACTGTATATGAAATAGATCCTACTGTATAGCACAGGGAACTATATTCAATGTCCTATAATAAGCCACAATGGAAAAGAAAATGAAAAAGAATATCTACATATCTGAATCACTTTGCTGTAAACCAGAAACTATCACAACATTTTAAATCAAGTATAGTTCAAGAAAAAAGAAAAAACAAAGTGGTTTCTTTTCTCTCAGCTGTTTTCAGTCCCTAGTCTGCTTGGGTGCCTGCAGGTGGTGGTCAACCCTTATGGATCTGCAAGGTTGGACCTGGGTTCCTGAAGTGCTGATGGGCAGGAACCACTGTATACATTTACATCTACGTATTTGGCTTCCCCGAACCTGAGGACAGATGTGGAAAGAGCAATCTTGGCCAGCCAAAGTAAGCAGGGAGGCTTCCAAATCCGATCCTTTCTGTTTTCACTGGAATGTAAGAACCCAGCTTCATTCCTCCAAGCTGCTTTGGTCCAAAAGAAATGGACCATCCCTACTTGAGTAGAGCATGACGACTGCACGCCACATATCCAATGGGCTGGTCTAGACCACCACGCACCCTGCTCCCTGGCCACTCCGGAGCCCTCTTCCATACCCTGTGCAGATGTCTTGATTGGTTTCTGAGTGTCTCCTGAACTTCTCTCAACAGCTCATCCAGTATTATTTGATCTTATTTGCAACTAGATAAAAGGGAGGCTGGGGATCACGCAAATACAAAATGGGAGAAGTAGAACGTATTATATTAAATTTTTCTTTCATTAAGAAAAACTCCAAACAGATAGAAACATTCCCAAAATAATATATTTGATACTTTCTGTACCCACTGATGGTTCTGTAAGACTCTACCGAAGAACCATCCTTGTCCCATATTTTAAATTTTAAAAATAGTTGTTTTAATTTATTTGGCTGTGCCGAGTCTTTGTTGATGTATATGGGATCCTTAGTTGAGGCATGCAGGCTTTTGGTTGTGGCGTGTGGGATCTAGTTCCCTGACCAGGTCAAACCGGGGCCCTTTGTGTTGGGAGCTCAGAGTTTTGACTGCTCTGCCACCAAGGAAGCCTCTAGATTTTTTTTTAAAGAAAATTTTTGTATATCCAGCTGAAGCTTTCTGTCTTCCTTCCTGATGTTTCCCCTCTCCCTGTCTCTCTAGAGATAACCACTATTTGAAGCTGGTATTTATTATTATCATGCAACTGTATATGTTTTTTCACATATATTATATTAAAAACAATCTCAGTATTATTTTGCGTGCTTTCAAGTGTTGCATATGTAATATAAACTCTGCATTTCTTTTTTATTTTTTGGATTCCACTTGAGTGCATTTAAGATATCCATCGGTGATCACGGACCATGTTCACTTCAGCTTGCTTCAAGCAAGCCAGTTTTGTCAGCTCTGACAGGAAGTGCTCATAGGCTATGAAAGTTTAGTGGCTCACAATTCCATTCCAGTCCTAATAACTCAGAGCTCCAACTCCTTAGCTCCTAATGTGGATATTGAGGTCAATTTCCTTACTTCCTTGGGTAATGTTACAGGCTTTATTATTGGAAATTTGTCTTGGTCAAGGCATCCTTGCCAAACCATTCTGTATAATAAATGAAACATGTACAATATTTTCCATAGTGTGGAGGTGGGGGTGGAGGATGGGGAGAAATGTAGACCAACCAAGAAATCAGAGGACATAAGAATATCAGAATCTTCTCAACAATGTTTGCAATAGTCTCAAGGTCCTTTATTACTCCTGATTCTTCTTGATGAGCCTCTCTTCTTTGGCAAAAAGAGCTATCCTGGTATTGAATTCAATAGGAAGTGGAGTGTGTGGGCTTTATTAAAGGTATTTCTCATGTTTTGCCAATTTTCCATGACTCAAAGACAATGAAATAAATAATCACAGCTATCTTCATCAATAACAAGCTCTTCAGCTTCTGTAACTGAATATACAATGTATAATGTAATATACAATGTTATCTGAAGATTTATAGACTGCCCAGAATTTTCAGTAACAATGGAAGTGTTCAGTATCTATACTGTACAGTAATAATGGCTATAAACCACTAGCCACATGTGGCTATTGAGTACTTAAAATGTGGCTCATGTGACTAAAGAAATGAATTTTAAAATTTTATTTATTTTAAAAATAATTTAAATTAGAATGCCCCACAGACCTAGTGACTACCACATGAGATAGTACAGTTCTAGAGCATTTAGAGCAATATGTGTTGAGAGAGCTTCAACAAGTCTCACATTAAATTACAATGGCTTTATTTGCTCTCTAATTCCCCAAATCTGTAGTTAATATAAGAAACTGGTTAGCTTGGAACTATCGTACAGAGTACTTTTTCTCCAAGAACTGCGAATCTGTTATTTGCAGTCAGTACATTCTTGTGGTTTTTGTTGGCATTGTTGACTGCCAGGTACTAGTGGCCTATCTGCTTGCACTGTCTTGTCCCTGGCCTTATGGCTCACTCAGTCCTCATTCCCCAGCTCTGCTGATTCTGACTCCTTTCAACTCAGGCTCTCCTTAGCATCCCTCAGCTCCAGCACAGCCTCCCTTTGCGAGATAGGTGAGAGTGGGGATCTGGACCTACCAGACCCTGATCATAGTCCTGGTTCTGGACTACAAAAATGTTCCGAATGGGACAGTGGTATAAAGAGTCTTAGAGTATATTCTTCACCCAGATTCCCATTTTTTTCACATGGTTAATATTTTACCACCTTTGCTTTATTCTTCCTTCCCCCCTCTTTATGGCCATATCATCATCTCTATCAGTATCTGTGCTTATATCTGTTCTTCCTCCTTTCCTTCTTCTTCCTCTTCTCTTTCTCCTTCTTTCTGTTGTTCAGTCGCTCAGTCGTGCCCGACTCTTTGCGACCATGGACTGTAGTCCAGCAGGCTCCTTTGTCTGTGGGATTCTCCAGGCAACAATGGAGTCGGTTGCCATTTCCTTCTCCACTCCTTCTTTCTAGCTCTTTCTATATATTTTCACTACAAACAGGAATATTCTCTTATATAACTATAGTATTATTATCAAAATCATAAATTAGCATGAATACAATATTATTATCTATTCTATAGACTTCATTTGGAGAAGGCAATGGCACCCCACTCTGGAATTCTTGCCTGGAAAATCCTGTGGATGGAGGACCCTGGAAGGCTGCAGTCCATGAGGTCACTAAGAGTCAGACATGACTGAGCGACTTCACTTTCACTTTTCACTTTCATGCATTGGAGAAGGAAATGGCAACCCACTCCAGTATTCTTGCCTGGAGAATCCCAGGGACGGGGGAGCCTGGTGGGCTGCTGTCTATGGGGTCGCACAGAGTCAGACACGACTGAAGCGACTTAGCAGCAGCAGCAGCATAGACCTCATTCAAATTTTTCTGGTTGTCCCATTAAGGGCCTTTATATCATTGACAACAAAAATCTTCTGATCCAATATTCAACCCAGGGTCATAGGCTGTGTTTTTGGTCTCATTAGTATCCTTTAATCTAGAAAAGTTCTATAATGTTTATCTCTCCATGGTCTTGATATTTCTAAAGAGTGTAGGTCAGTTATTTTGTAAAATTTCCTTCAATTTGTATTTGTCTGATGTTTCCTTGTGATGAGATTTAGCTCATACATTTTTTGGCAAGAATGTTAACAGAAGTGATGGTATGTCCTTGTCAGTTGTTCATATACAGAAGAACAGGATATCATTTTTCATTTGTGATTGCTTGCTGAAGATCTGCCAGTTTTCTCCATTATAAAGTTTTTATAATTAATAAGTTCTCTGGTGAAATATTTTGAGACTATCTAAATATCCTGTTTTTGTTACAATTCTGCCCATTAATTTCAATATCTATTTTTCATTCTTACTTGAAATACTATTGTGGCTGCCAAATGGTGATCAGCTAATCATATCATTCTTTCTGTAGTTGACATTTATTTGTTGACATTCTATTATAAGGAAGTTTTAAAAAAAATTTTTGTCTATATCTCTGTATCTATCATCTACCTCTCTAGCATATGGTGCTCTATTTCAGTATAAACTTGTGGATTCTTATTCCTTTACATGAATTTTACTCTAATAAACTGTCACAGTTTATTATGAGGCCAAATTTTCCCAGATGTGAACAGTGGGAATCCATTCATTCTAGTTCCTTTTTAAAATATCTTGCAATCTTTTTTTTGGAACAATTTCTTACTCTCTGATACAACAAAATGTTCCAGTCTCACCGTATATTTTTTTGTGTGTACCAACTCTGGAAGCACTCATTTCTTTAATGAGACCCAGCTTTCATTTTGATGATCACATGTTGTAGAGTTAATAGGAGGCAAAAGCCAAAGGAAGGAGCTGTAACAGTAAAAGACAGCATAGTGTATGAATGAACTTGAAAAATATACTGCTTTACAGATAGAAATAGCAAGGAAGCTTGCTTGTCTGTGTTGGGTTAAGGGAGAAAATTTTCTCTTGAGATTTCCTAACCATAAACTGGCACTCATTCAAGTTTGTAACTCAAATTTATGCTACCTGCTTGACTCTAAATACTCTTAGGTCAAATTTTATTTTAAAATAGGTCTGGATTGGTAATGCTTCCTGAAGTTTGGAAGAAGCAAAAATAAATCCTCTTTGGAGAAATGCAATCACAACAAAACCCTCAAAGTTTTCCATGAATAAAGTTCAGAGGAATGTGGGCTAAGAGACAGAATCAAAAAGCATTTAAGGAGACAAGGCAGCACTCAGAGCAAAAGCCAGCAGGAACAACAAACCACAGAATAAGGCCAGCAAAGTTTTTAGATATAGGAATTATCAAACATGAAATAGAACTTAAGCATGTTTAATATATTTAGAGAAAGAAAAGTGGTGATTAAAAATACAAGGTTAAAGTTATTATGAAAAATAAACAGGCATAGTTGAAAAACAGCCAAATAGAATTTTTATGAAAGACACATCTAAAAGTTGAAATAAGAAAACTCAGATGATGGTTTAAATTTAAAGAGAGAACTAGATATTGGCGATAAAACATGAACAGGAAAATAGATCTGAAGAAATTATCCAGAATGCAAAACAGAGGGACAAAGTAGTAGCAAATATGAAAGACAGGTTAAGAGGCATGAAGGACAGGGTGAGGAGGTCTAACTTATGTCTAATTGGACTTCTAGGAGGAAGAAGAACAAGAATGAAAGAGAGGCAGTTTTTGAAGTGATATTGAATAATGACTGAAAAATTTTCAGAATTGATGAAACATGCATGCATACTGCAGTTTTAAGAAGGTCAATGAATTTATAGCAATATAAGCACAATTTTCCTTAGACAGTAGTAGAACTGAAGAATACCAAAGACTGTGGCTAGGTCTTAAACATAGCCAGAATGTAAAGACAGATTAAAGAACCTTTCTGTTAGTAGTTCTTACTATGGAGCTCACAAACAAAGTGGTGTCCATAAGACATTGGAATAATATTAATATCTTCAATATTCTGAGAGAAAGTAACTGTCATCCTAGAACTGTATATACAGTGAAACTATCAGGAGGGAAAGAGGGAAATATAAGTATGGTTTGGTCAAATGAAAAAATCAGAGACTTTTTAATTAACAGATTTTACATTAAGGAAATTCTAAAGATGCCCTTAGGGTACACAAAAATTTGATGGTCTACTGCAAGAAGGGATGAAATAAATCTTTAAATATGTGGCTATCTATAAATAAATGATTGAGTTTAATAAAAACTAATGTCTAAAGATGTATAAAAATTACAAAACAAGTAGAACTGAAATACTGAACAAAAATAAAAAACAGGTTTGGAACATATGATTCGATTTAAAAGTCTAAGTTCTTGTATTTTTTAAAACAGTAGTATATGTAGACTAAGGTTAGATATGTCAAATCTATGGGGTGATGTCAGCAAGATGGACAAATAAGACATCCCTCTCTTGTATTATCCCCTCAACAACAGCTTAGGCACCTGTCTATGGAGAAAGTATCTTTGTGGGAGGTTGGGATCCAGCACCATAAGCCAAGGGACCCAGGGGAGACTTGCTCATTAGATAACAGGCATACAGACTTTGGTGAGGTCCCTCTTCAGCTTGTGATTTCTCCCGTGTGGGAAATGAGAGAGTGAGTGACCACCAGCTTCCCCAGCTGTGTGGGATGCGGCCACAGAGGTCCATTTCTCTTTTGTCCCGTCAAGAGTACTTAGTTGTGAGTTGAATGATTGTAGGTGGGGGTGGTAGAGGAGAAGCTGGGAGAGAGGCAGGTGGGGCTGGAGGGCCCTGAAAGGATGTGGATCCTACTAACTGCCTCCTGACCTGTGGGACTCCATAAAGAAACCCACCAATGAGGCCCTGGACATGCATTATGGATACCCCAACTGGCCTGTTGCACCCCCAGTGCTCTGGATGCCTCGCCCACACACTTCCCCATGCTGTGGCCAGATCCTTGGGCATGCTCACGATGGTGGTGTGAGCAAGCCTTGGCAGATGGCTAGTTGAGGACACACAGAAACCTGAACTACTGCCCGGCCAGGGAGAGACCACAAAGCTGAGCTTTAGTTCTACTCTGAGAGCAAAAAAGAGGTTAGTGTACTGCAAGACTGAGAGTAGGCATACAAAGTTAAGAAGCCTGCCACAAGAGGGAGAAATAAGGGGAGAGCAGGAATATCCAGGTAAAACTGGTCTGAGGAAACCTCAGCATCCCTAGCAGGGCTGGTGGAAGTTGATTTTCTCCTGAAGTCAATTTGTGAAGACCAGAGGAGGTGATGACAAGTTCAAATGCAAAGACAGCAATGCAAGCCTTCAGGGAACATGAGATATCAAGGAAATATGATGTCACTGAAAGATCAGAATAATTCTTCCAGTGACTAATCCTAAAACACGGAGATCTGTGATTTACCCAAGACAGATTTCAAAAACAAACAAACAAAAAAGGTTTTAATGAAGCTCAATGAGCTACAAACAACAACAACAACAACAACAACAACAACAACCCAAACACACAGAAAGATAATTTAACAGAGTCAGGAAAACAATGCACACAAAAAATGAGAAGTTTAACAAAGACACAGAAATCATTAAAAAGAACCAAACAGGCACTCCAGAGTCAAAGAATACAGTGAATGAAATGAAAAATGCAGTAGAGAGCATCTACAACAGAATGAAGCAAGCAGAAAAAAAAAAATCTTTGAATTAAAAGACAATAACTATGAAATTATCCAGAGGAGAACAAATTTAGAAGATTCAAAAAGAGTGAAGAAAACCTACATGATTTTTGGGTCACCATCAAAAGAAACAATCTGCAAATTATGGGAGTCCCAGAAGGAAAAGAGAGGGAGAAGGGCATGAAAAGCTTATTTAAAAAAATAATGGCTAAGAACTTCCCAAATCTGGGGAGAGATTTAGACATTAAGTTCATGAAGTGAATAAGTCCCCCGAACAAACTCAACATAAGGATATATTCTCCAAGACCCATTATAATAAAACTGTCAAAATCAAAGACAAAGAAAGACTTAAAAGCAGCAAGAGAAAAGAAGTTTGTAACTTAACAAGGGAAACCCCACAAGCTGTCAGTGGATTTCTCATCAAAAGCCTTACATGACCAGATTGAACCCACAGAAATGCATCTCAAGGGGCTCTGAGGAGCTCTAGTTCTTATGTCTCAGAGTGGAAAGAATTCAGTGAGTGGCAAAGTGATAGCTAAAAAGTGACTTATTAAAATAGGATTCTTGTGAAGTTTACAAGTGAGTGGGTGAGAGGGCGCTTGCTATCCAGAGAATGCAGTTACCATGTTTTATAATCAGAGGAAAAGTGAGGAGAGGGAGAAAACCATCTTCTTCCTCATTCTTGTGTAGGTGTCAAGCTTTTATCATCAATTCCTCCTCCACGATGGGTGGAGGAGTTTTTTTCTCCCTACATGGACAAGCCAGGACCGTCATGAGGGCAATGGAAATGAGCAAAAGGAGGTAACATATACTAAAACATGGTAAATCACCTCAGGTTTCAGTATAATGTCAACTTTTCCTTGTGTTTTTGTTTTTGGTGTGCAACGGAGTAGCATGTCCTAGGAATCACTGATTCACTGAGTTCACTGGGCAGCATGTGAGTCTCATTTCACCATTGTTTTATTGTTTTGGGGCATGCTTCTGTTGCATGGTTTTGTTGCTAACTAAGCCTTCTTGGTTTTGTGGTTAAGCAAACCTGCTTTCTTGAGTGATCATAAACTTACAGGGGTCTCTCATACTTTTTTCCTTACTTATGATCCCTCAGTGGAATCAACTATTTAATTACCTTACTTTGTCTCTTTACTCCGTTCCTGTCAAAAGCCTCCTTCTACTAGTATCCCATCCCAGTTTTACCATTTGTGAAAGTTTTAATAATTACATCACCAGAGCATGCCAAGGGCTCTCCATTCTCCATTTACCATCAGTGATGGGGTTGCCCAAGGGATTTCCCAAGGGATTGGTGTAAGTCACCCAGCTACAGAATTCAATGTTAGAGTCTGCTTCCTAAGACCATTTCTGGTGACAACTGTCTTAGATTCCTTGAAACAGAGTTGATGAGCTATATGGGGGGAGAGGGGGTGGTACTCTCAGATTAGAAGTAAATAAGGGAGCTGGTTTTCAGTGTAGCTGTAACTGAAGCCTCACCTGATTCTAAAGGGATCTCTGGAGCTGACATGGTTCTTCTGAGTTTTCTCAATTTGAGACAAGAGGGCTCTCTGCATCTATGCATCAGCCTGTCACTGGCATGGGCTTACCCAGGAGGGAGCATAACCTCGGCCAAGGCCAAGAACAAGTCCTAGTAAGGGAATTAGCTGTGAGCTGCCAGCAACTAATATACCCAGCAGCTGGGGGTTGGTATGTCATTTGTTAGCCTTGAGGAAGTGTTCTTGGCAGAGAACCAAATATCCACTACAAAATTTCATAGTATTAAGTGAGAAAAACAAGATAAAAATTGCATTTATTCTGACTTTGGTACTTTACAGTGGGAATATGTAAAAAATGACTGGAAAGAAATTAAACTGTTTAAGAGATTTTGTTTTGGTGTTGGGATAATGGGTGACTCTTATCCTCCTGCTCCATGAAACACCATCTATGAAACCATCCATGTATGTTTATAAAGATACATGAAAAACCTCAGAGAATCTTATGGAAAACATAAAGCCATCCCACTGATTCCTGTCTATGAGCTGTTCAAATCAGTCATAATGAACATCAGTGTCACTTGAATGGATAAACATGCTGTAGTACATCCAAACAATGAAATACTATTCAGCAATAAAAAGAAATGAGTTATCAAGCAATGTAAAGACATGGACTCTTAAATGCATATGGAGTGGTGGCTGCGCGGGCGCAGGAGGGCCGAGAGGAGCTACTCCATGTTCAAGGTCAGGAGGGGCGGTGGTGAGGAGATACCCCTTGTCCAAGGTAAGGAGCAGCAGCTGCACTTTGCTGGAGCAGCTGTGAAGAGATTCGACGTGTCCAAGTTAAGAGAAACCCAAGTAAGATGGTAGGTGGTTGCAAGAGGGCATCAGAGGGCAGACACACTGAAACCATAATCACAGAAAACTGGTCAATCTAATCACGTGGACCATAGCCTTGTCTAATTCAATGAAACTAAGCCATGCCGTGTGGGGCCACCCAAGACAGGTGGGTCATGGTGGAGAGGTCTGACAGAATGTGGTCCACTGGAGAAGGGAATGGCAAACCACTTCAGTATTCTTGCCTTAAGAACCCCAGGAACAGTATGAAAAGACAAAATGATAGGATACTGAAAGAGAAACTCCCCAGGTCGGTAGGTGCCCAATATGCTACTGGAGATCAGTGGAGAAACAACTCCAGAAAGAATGAAGGGATGGAGCCAAAGCAAAAACAATACCCAGTTGTGGATGTAACTGGTGATAGAAGCAAGGTCGGATGCTGTAAAGAGCAATATTGCATAGGAACCTGGAATGTTAGGTCCATGAATCAAGGAAAATTGGAAGTGGTCAAACAGGAGATGGCAAGAGTGAACATCAACATTCTAGGAATCAGCGAACTAAAATGGACTGGAATGGGTGAATTTAACTCAGATAACCATTATATGTACTACTGCGGGCAGGAATCCCTTAGAGGAAATGGAGTAGCTATCAAGGTCAACAAAAGATTCCAAAATGCAGTACTTGGATACCATCTCAAAAACGACAGAATGAGCTCTGTTCGTTTCCAAGGCAAACCATTCAATATCACAATAATCCAAGTCTATGCCCCAACCAGTAACACTGAAGAAGCTGAAGTTGAACAGTTCTATGAAGACCTACAAGACCTTTTAGAACTAATACCCCCAAAAATATATCCTTTTCATTATAGGGGATTGGAATGCAAAAGTAGGAAGTCAAGAAACACCTGGGGTAACAGGCAAATTTGGCCTTGGAGTACGGAATGAAGCAGGGCAAAGGCTAATAAAGTTTTGCCAAGAGAACACACTGGTCATAGCAAACACCCTCTTCCAACAACACAAGAGAAGACTCTACACATGGACATCACCAGATGGTCAATACCAAAATCAGATTGATTATATTCTTTGCAGCCAAAGATGGAGAAGCTCTATACAGTCAGCAAAAACAAGACTGGGAGCTGACTGTGGCTCAGATCATGAACTCTTTATTGCCAAATTCAGACTTAAATTGAAGAAAGTGGGGAAAACCACTAGACCATTCAGGTATGACCTAAATCAAATCCCTTATGATTATACAGTGGAAGTGAGAAATAGATTCAAGGGACTAGATCTGATAGACAGAGTGCCTGATGAACTATGGATGGAGGTTCATGCCTTACAAATAGCTGTGAAAAGAAGAGAGGTGAAAGGCAAAGGAGAACAGGAAAGATATAAGCATCTGAATGCAGAGTTCCAAAGAATAGCAAAGAGAGATAAGAAAACCTTCCTCAGTGATCA
This sequence comes from Bos mutus, assembly GCF_027580195.1. Taxonomy (NCBI): domain Eukaryota; kingdom Metazoa; phylum Chordata; class Mammalia; order Artiodactyla; family Bovidae; genus Bos; species Bos mutus. The sequence continues at coordinate 39,146,605 of NC_091627.1, forward strand.
ATGCAAAGAAATAGAGGAAAACAACAGAATGGGAAAGACTAGAAATCTTTACAAGAAAATTAGAGATACCAAGGGAACATTTCATGCAAAGATGGGCTCGATAAAAGACAGAAATGGTATGGACCTAACAGAAGCAGAAGATATTAAGAAGAGGTGGCAAGAATACACAGAAGAACTGTAAAAAAAGATCTTCACGACCAAGATAATCACGGTGGTGAGATCACTCACCTAGAGCCAGACATCCTGGAATGTGAAGTCAAGTGGGCCTTAGAAAGCATCACTACGAACAAAGCTAGTGGAGGTGATGGAATTCCAGTTGAGCTATTTCAAATCCTGAAAGGGCTGCACTCAATATGCCAGCAAATTTGGAAAACTCGGCAGTGGCCACAAGACTGGAAAAGGTCAGTTTTCATTCCAATCCCAAAGAAAGGCAATGCCAAAGAATGCTCAAACTACTGCACAATTGCAGTCATCTCACACACTAGTCAAGTAATGCTCAAAATTCTCCAAGTCAGGCTTCAGCAATATGTGACCCGTGAACTTCCTGATGTTCAAGCTGGTTTTAGAAAAGGCAGAAGAACCAGAGATCAAATTGCCAACATCTGCTGGATCATGGAAAAAGCAAGAGAGTTCCAGAAAAACATTTATTTCTGCTTTATTGACTATGCCAAAGCCTTTGACTGTGTGGATCACAATAAACTGTGGAAAATTCTGAAAGAGATGGGAATACCAGACCACCTGACCTGCCTCTTGAGAAATCTGTATGCAGGTCAGGAAGCAACAGTTAGAACTGGACATGGAACAACAGACTGGTTCCAAATAGGAAAAGGAGTATGTCAAGGCTGTATATTGTCACCCTACTTATTTAACTTATATGCAGAGTACATCATGAGAAATGCTGGGCTGGAAGAAACACAAGCTAGAATCAAGATTGCTGGGAGAAATATCAATAACCTCAGATATGCAGATGACACCACCCTTATGGCAGAAAGTGAAGAGGAACTAAAAAGCTTCTTGATGAAAATGAAAGAGGAGAGTGAAAAAGTTGGCTTAAAGCTCAACATTCAGAAAACGAAGATCATGGCATCTGGTCCCATCACTTCATGGGAAATAGCTGGGGAAACAGTGGAAACAGTGTCAGACTTTACTTTTTTGGGCTCCAAAATCACTGCAGATGGTGACTGCAGCCATGAAATTAAAAGACGCTTACTCCTTAGAAGGAAAGTTATGACCAACCTAGATAGCATATTCAAAAGCAGAGACATTACTTTGCCAACAAAGGTCCGTCTAGTGAAGGCTATGGTTTTTCCAGTGGTCATGTATGGATGCAAGAGTTGGACTGTGAAGAAAGCTGAGCACCGAAGAATTGATGCTTTTGAACTGTGGTGTTGGAGAAGACTCTTGAGAGTCCCTTGGACTGCAAGGAGATCCAACCAGTTCATTCTAAAGGAGATCAGTCCTGGGATTTCTTTGGAAGGAATGATGCTAAAGCTGCAACTCCAGTACTTTGGCCACCTCATGCGAAGAGTTGACTCATTGGAAAAGACTCTGATGCTGGGAGGGATTGGGGGCAGGAGGAGAAGGGGACGACAGAGGATGAGATGGCTGGATGGCATCACTGACTCAATGGACGTGAGTTTGAGTGAACTCTGGGAGTTGGTGATGGACAGGGAGGCCTGTCGTGCTGCAATTCATGGGGTCACAAAGAGTCAGACATGACTGAGCGACTGAACTGAATTGAACTGAACTGAATGCACGATGTTAATAACAGGGAAGACTGTCCAGGAAGAGGGGATATACGGAAACTCTCTTCGCTGCTCATTCAAAGATAAAGAAAGACAAAGAAGAAAGTGAATGTTCGTTTTTGTAATCTACCAAAGGCAACAACATAAGCAGCCTTGAGAGTGAAGATGACAGGCTCAGCAACCCGGGGTGAGATCTACTTATCATGGACTGAACAAAGCCCGCTCAGGCAGTTGTGAAATATCAGAGCCCAGATCTACAGATGAACAGCTGCTTTGTTGATGAATGCACTATTGAGTATCACGACAGCTTGACTCTTGATTCTAGATTCTTGCTATTTCTCAATGAACCATGACAGGGCTGTTGAGTCTTGCTCTATGCACTTACAGAGTGGCAGGGAATCTGGTCCTGTGATAGGACATTTGATAAACAAACAAGGGAAATTGGAGCTGATTCTTCTGGTGACTGCCAGTGCTGGCGCCTTTTTTCCCTTTTGGCACATACCCTAAATTCCTGGCATCTACTCTTATTTTTCCTCCCAGGCAGAAAGGACTTGACCTCAGCTGACATAGAATGTGAAGGAATGTGTATGCATTGAAAAGTAATTCAGTCAGTGGAAGGAGTTAATGAATTTGCATAGGAATTTATTCAATACCACCCAGTGAGAGTCCACAGTTTGAATATTTGCTCAAAGGCAGTGGGGAAAGGAAGAACCTCTTTACCACTGCTGGTTCTTGAAAGTAAACATTGTCTCAGATACAGCTGTTTCTTCTGTTGATTTGCTTAAACATGGGACTTGTTGGGATTCTTCATTTGTACGTTTATTCTCTCAACTACAATTGATTAACTACTGTGGGTTGGGCACCATATGCATAAATTATTACTGGAGAGCTACACTAATACACAGTCTACTTTAGTGTCAGAATGTAGGGGGTGAGAGGACCCTTTTATTTTCCTGTTTCTTCTTGCTATGACCATAGAGAAGACAATTCTTCCTTGCCTTCCATTCTCCTTTTTGCCGTTTTCTTGATTTTCCCTGAGGGTTGATTGGCAAGATAACAAGAACCTTCCGTTCATGGACAGGCCTGCCAATGAACAGTCACCATTAATTAGAAGCAAGAACACTTCTTTTACATTCTCTCTCCATTTTTAAAAGTCCATTTGGAATCTCTTTCTATGTAGTGGAGATCTGACATCTTTTTTGTATTCAGTTTTCCAATTTAGAAATGTAGTACATCTCTCTTTTTATGAAGGGTAATTCATAAAGTTTTATAGCTGTCTTCCTATAGGTTCTGCACATTTTTTGGCTAGGTTTTTTCCTAGTTACTATATATATACATATATGTGTATAATTTATACATAATTTTAAAATTTCATAATTTATACATATTTCTATTATGAATGGACAGAGCGCTAACAGGTATGCTCATTGACTGTGTTGGTCATGTCCCTGTCTAGCTCACTGACCTCCTTTGTTAGCTGTAGTAATTTTTAAGTTGATTCTTATATTGATCTGTTGTTATTTTAGTTGCTCAGTCATGTCCGACTATTTGTGACCCTGTGGACTGTAGCTAGCCAGGCTCCTCTTAAGTTGATCCATTATATGATCTGCAAATAATGACAGTTTTTTTCTTCCTGATTTTTGTAACTGTTTTTATAACTTTGTGTTATTGCACTGGTTAGGGTGCAATGGTTAGTAATGGTGATGGTTAGAATCCTTTCTTGTTTTTTATTTTAAAGGAAATACCCCTAATACTTCAACTTTATTTTTTATTTTTTTAATACTTCAACTTTAAATATAATGTCTGAGTAGTTTTTGTGGATACATTTTATCAGGTTAAGGAAGCTTTTCTTCTTTCCTATTACTAAGTTGCAAAGGAAATTAATTTTTTTTTTTTTTTTAGAAAATCAACTACCAGTTACTATTAATTAGAAGCAAGAAAACTATGTCCAGGACATAGAGCTGAATGGGATCTATTTGTTTTTACTAATGATTCAAGACTAAATAAAGGTAATAATCTTCTAAGAATCCCCTAAAAGCAAATATTGAAAAACCTATGAAGATGCTGATCTAAATATAAAAGTTTAGCATTTTAGAGAACTGATAGTCTCAGCCAGTAATATGTGTAGTGGCCTGGGCTTTTTGAAGAGGAGTCTTTGTTTTGGCATCTCTAATGGGGCAAATGGAAATGCCTGACGAAGGTAAGACGTGGACTTGAATTCTCCTGGAGCTCACTGCAGGTCTATTCCTCATAAGCAGGAATAATGTCATCAGAGCAGATACAAATGTGAGTGAGTCTGAAAGAGTGAGTGAGTCTGAAAGTCTGTTCAGCTTCATGGAAACATACAATGCAAAGCCATGGAAACAAAACATGTGTTACACAGACATTAACAATATTTCTGTGTTAGCACCAAGAGGTGCTCATTATATCCAATTTTGTATGGAGTGGAGAAGGCAGCCAGGTGTGGTGTTAGAAAGGAGTTTTGGTACAAAACAGTTACATGCCTATTTGAAGCAGGAAAGAAAACTTCTCTTCCTGAAGGGATGACTGGGAGCCACATTACTATTCTTGAGGCTGGGTTTACTCACCCAAAGCTTAAAGTCCACCATCGTGGCCACCATTTGGAATGAGAGGAACTGAACAGGGTCTGTCTGGACTTTCCCTCAGATCAATCCCATCAGTTATCAGTACTGTTTTCAGGGAAGTTGTGCCCAAATGTATAGTTATTGCCACCAAAAGTTGAATAATCCTTTGGTCATTTGCTACATCCTAGTACTCTTGCCTGGAAAATCCCATGGACAGAGGAGCCTGGTGGGCTGTAGCCCATGGGGTCGTGAAGAGTCCGACAGGACTGAGTGACTTCCCTTTCACTTTTCACTTTCATGCATTGGAGAAGGAAATGGCAACCCACTCCAGTGTTCTTGCCTGGAGAATCCCAGGGACCGGGAAGCCTGGTGGGCTGCCATCTCTGGGGTCACACAGAGTCGGACATGACTGAAGTGACTTGGCAGCAGTAGCATTAGTAATCATATTGGGCTTCCACTGTGGCTCACTGGTAAAGAATCTGCCTGCAATGCAGGAGCCACAGGAGATGTGGGTTTGATCCCTGGGCTGGGAAGATCCCCTGGAGGAGGGCATGGGAACATGCTTCAGTATTCTTGCCTGGAGAATCCCATGGACAGAGGAGCCTGGTGTCTACCGTCTACAGGGCCGCAGAGTTGGACACAACTGAAGTGACTGAGCACACATGCACAATGACCATACTATCATGTCTGATGTCTTTAGCCAGCAGGACCACAGAGCCGAATCAGCATCCCCACCCCTGGGCCCTAGTTTTTTGACACTGGAATTAATTCCAGGTGTGCATTATCAGAAAATTTGTAGTCTGATTTGACAGCTCTTCCTTTTCCCCACTCTTGCCTGGAATCACTCTTTTGCTATTCCTGTCTGAGGGTCTCCCACTGTCTTCTTTCCCACTCTTTGGAGCCTGCCTGTGAACCCGAGAGCCAACCCTACAGAGCAAAGGCTGCTTCTCAGTCACCTGATATCCACCCCAGCTGGGGAGAAGCCTGATCCTTCAGGTTCAGCTAAGTGTGAATGCTTCTGCATCACCTTTATCTATGAGGTACTCTGCATTCACAGGGAATATTTAAAGCTTGGATGGAAATGCATATTACCATCAATTTCAAACTGGTCTTTTACAATGTGTATATGTGTGTGTTTGTGCTCAGTCACGCCCAACTCTTTGCAACCCCAGGGACTGTAGCCCACCCTAGACTCTGTTGATGGAATTTTCCAGGCAAAAATACTGGAGTGGGTTGCTATTTCCTAGGGGATCTTCCTGACCCAGGGATCGAACACCTGGATCTGTTGTATCTCCTTACCACTGTGCCATTTGGGAAGTCTCTTTTACAGTAGGAAAATAGTTTTAAAATAGTTTTAAGTGAAAAGAGATGTACTCTGTATTACATAGTTTCAGGTGGGGCTCACAGGGAGAATGTCAAAGGGCTTGTATTTATTTATTGGCTTTTTCATAACTAATATTTATTATTTTAAATTTAATATTTATTTAATATTTTAAATTGAAGTGTAATTGACCTACCACACTGTTATTTCCAGGTGCACAGAATAGTGATTTGATATTTTATTTTAATTAATTAATTTGGAATATATTTAAATTATTCACTTGGCTGTACTGGGTCTTAGCTGTGTATGTGGGAGCTTTAATCTTTGTTGTGGCATGTGAGCTCTTAGTTGCAGCATGGGGGATCTAGTTCCCTAACCAAGGATGGAATCTGGGCCCCCTACATTGGGAGTGGGGAATCTTAGCCCTTGGACCACCAGGGAAATCCCTGATAACTTTTATATGTTATGAAATGATCACAGTTTGAGTAGTGACATCATCATAGAAAGTTATTATAATATTATTGACTATATTCCCCATGTTGTATATTTTATGCTCAAGGCTTAGCTTTTTTGTAACTTCCACACCTCCCACCTATGGCAACCACCTCTTCGTTTTCTATATCTATGAGTCTGTTTTTTTTTGGTCATGTTAGTTCATTTGTTTTTTGGATTCCACATATCTGTGAAATCCTGTGGTGTTTGTCTTTCTCTATCTGACTGATTTTACTAAGCATGCTACGTCTAGGTCCATTCACATTGTTTCAAGTGGCAAAATTTCATTCTTTTTTTATTGCTGAGTAATATTCTATTGTGTACACATACCACATTTGTCTGTTCATCTATCGGTGGGCACTTAGGTTGCTTCATATTAGCTATTGTAAATATTGCTGCAAGGAACATAAGGTTGCATATATCTTTTCTAATTAATAGAATTGATGGATTGTATGGTAGCTCTGTTTTTAAATTTTGAGAAATCTTCATAGTGTTTTTCATAGTGGCTACACCAATTTACATTCCTACCAACAGTGCACAAAGTTTCCCTTTATTCTACATCCTCTCTAACATTTATTTGTTGTCTCTTTTTTTTCTGGCTGTGCCATTAGGCTTGTGGGATCTTAGTTCCCCAACTAGGGATTGTACCTGGGTCCCCAGCAGTGAAAGCACTGTGTCTTAACCATTGGACCACCAGAGTTTCCCTCTTGTCTTTTTGATGATGATCATTTTGATAGATGTGAAGTGATACCGTGGTTTTGATTTGCTTTTCTCTGATAACTAATGATGCTGAACATCTTTTCATGTTTCTTGGCCATCTGTATGTTTTGACAAAGTATCTATTCAGGTCTTATGCCCTATTTTAATCTAGTTGTTTGTTATTTTGATGTTAATTGTATGAGCTCTTTGCATATTTTTGATATTAATGTCTTAACAAAGATATTATTTGCAAATATCCTATCCCAAACAGTCTTTTTGTTTTGATGATAGTTTCCTTTGCTGTGCAAAAGCTTTTTATTTGTTTATTTTTGCTTGTTTCCCTTTCCTGATCACTATGGCTAGACCTTTCATTTCTGGATTGAATAAAAGTGGTGAGAGTGGGCATCATTGTCTTGTTCTTGGTCTTAGGTGAAATGCTTTCAGCTCTTCAACATTAAGTATGATGTTGGCTGTAGGTCTGTCATATATGGCATTTGTTATGTCCCCTCTATACTAACTTTGTTGAGAGTTTTTCTCATAAATGAATGTTGATTTTTGTCAGAATTTTTTTTCCATGACGTTGAAGGGGATAGGCCGCAGGGTTTCTGCTGAAAAGTCAGCTGATAACTTTATGGGAGTTCCCCTGTACATACCTTGTTGCCTTTCCCTTGCTGCTTGATTTCTTCCCCATCACATACACATTTTCATAAAAGAACTGCATTCCAAGCATATATACTTTCTACTTTCCCCCAACACTAGACCATAAACACTTTTCATGATTAAATATTATACCTGTCCATGACACATAGATTATCACTCAGCCACTATTGAGCATTTAGGTTATTTCTAATTTTCCTATTATAAATGATGCTGTGATAAGTTTGAAATAGCTAACACGAATTTACTACAAAGAATTACCAATTTTTTCTTACCTCTTTTGAGAAGATGTAAATGAGAGCTAAGGAAATACTAACCATGAGGGCAGCTTAAGACCAAACTGGGCTTTGTGAAATTTCTTAAATAAAACTCTCAGATGCCTAGGGAAAAAAAACATTTTTTTTTCTCTTTAATTTTTGTCATTTTAATTACAATGAGTTTGGGTGTGGATCTCGGATTTATCTCTTTTGGGATGTTCTGTACTTGCTGGCATGTTCTCTTTCCCAGATAGCTGTAAATTTTCAGCTATCATTTATTCAATTATCTGCCCTTTTTTCTCTTTTCCTTCTGTGACTCCTCTAATGTGACTGTTATTATGCTTAGTATGGTCCCAGAGATCTCTTATACTATACTTCTGTTTTAAAATTCTTTTTTCTGTTCAGCTTTGGTGATTTCTTCTACTCTCTCTTCCAGTTTGCTGACATATTCCCCTGTCTCATCTATTCTACTGTTGATTCCTTCTAGTGAATTTTTATTTCAGTTATTATATTCTTCAGTTCTATTATTTCTTCTTTATGTTTTGTAGCTCTTTAACTTCTCATTGTGTTCATACATTTTTCTCCTGAGTTCATTAAACATCTTTATGATCATTACCTTGAACCCTTTATCTGTTAGATTGTTTATTTACAGTTCACCAAGTTCTTCTGGCATTTTATCTTGTTCCTTAAGTTGGGACATAGTCCTCTGTTCCTTCAATTTGCCTAATTTTCAATGTATTAGGTATATTGTTATGCTTTCTGATCATGGAGAAGTCACTTTGTACAGGAGATGTTTTATGGGACCTAACAGCATACTCTTCTCTGGTCACTGGAGCTATATGCTCTACAGTGACCCTGTGTGGGATGCTGGGCCCTTCTGTTATGATGGGACCAATTGCTGTGGGCAGCTGGTAGGTAAAGCTGGTCCTTGGCCTGGTTTGTTGCCAGGTTCTGCTTCATGCAGGGGCTGCCAACCTGCTGTCTTGTGGTGCTAGGTCTTGGTGTGGCTGGCTGCATGGACAAGGATGTCTGGGGCTATTGCTCGGCCCGCTTCTGGGCAGGGCTTAGTTCCTATGCTGCTGGCCTTTCAACCTGGATGGCCCCAGGACTGGTGCTGATCTCCTGGTGAGTAGAGAAGTCCTTGGTGCTAACAGGCTAGAAAAAGACTCCAAAACTGTGCTTGCCAGCCCAAATGTCACCATGGTAAAATGAGCCCTCAAAAATAACTGCTGCCAACACTACGTTCTCAAGGGGAGTCCTTGTTGAATCTTGCTTCTCTGGGAGCCTCTCCAAGATCAGTAAGTGGGTCTGACCCAGGCTCCTTTAAATTATTGGCTTTGCACTGGGTCTCAGAGTATGTGAGATTTTGCATGTCTCTTAAGAGCCCTGGTAGCCGAGTCAGTAAAGAATCTGCCTGCAGTGCAGGAAACCCAGGTTTGATCCATGGGTTGGGAAGATCCCCTGGAGAAGGAAATACCACTTTGGTATTCTTGCCTGGAAAATCCCATGGACAGAGGAGCCTGGTGGGTGACAGTCCATTGGGTCACAAGAGTTGGACACAACTTAGCAACTAAACCACCTTAAGAGTCTCTAGCTCTCCCTTAAGCAAGTCCCATTAGCTTTCAAAGTCAGACATTCTGGGAGGTCATCTTCCTGGTGCAGGACCCCTGGGGGCTAGAACCCAAAGTGGGACTTGGAACCCTTGTTCCTCTGGGGAGAACCTTTGCAATTATAATTATCCTCCTGTTTATGGATCACCTACCCATGGTTGTGGGTCTTGACTATACTGCATCTTTGCTCCCACCACCAATGTTACTATGGGGACTTCCCTGTAGTCCAGTGGTTAAGCATCCACCTCACAATGCAGGGCACGTGGGTTTGATCCCTGGTCAGAGAATTAAGGTCCCACAGGCTGCAGCCAACTAAGCCAGGGCGCCACAACTACTGAGCCCATGTGCTGCAAAAAAGACCAATGTCACTATGGTTCCTTCTTTACATCTTTGGTTGTGGAAAATCTTTTCTGCTAGTATTCAGGTCATTCTCATTGATAGTTGCTCTGTAAATAGTTGTAATTTTGGTGTGCCCAATGGGAGAAGGTGAGCTCAAGGTTTTCCTAACCTTGGCAACATCTCCAAAGTGCTGGTATTTTAAAACAATGTGAATATAGGAGGTTGTAAATCTTCCATGACTAATCTTGGGGGTACAAATTTTTGTTGTCAATGATGAGTGGTTGACATGTCTCTTATGACTTCTCCTTCAGAAGAAAATGAAGCGTTTTCTGCACTCTTAGCACCAATGTTTCTTGTACTTTTAAAATGCTTTGCAAGAATGCAAGCCATTTCACTAAAAAGAAGTATGTCTTTTATGAATTGCATCCATTTTAATGTTTACAAGGATCTCTCAACTAAAGATGCTGGCTAAAAAGTACTGAATGTGCACAACTAATTGAACATCTTTTAACAGAGCTTTGCTCTGCACTCTCCAGTGACTCAGGCATTATGTTAACTGCTGCTGTTGCTTTATAAGGACATTGTGAAATGACATTTGAAACTAAACAGAGGAAATGTTGCACAGTTTTAACTCCAAACTTTAAAACTGTCCCAAGTAGAGAAGGAAGGGTTTATATAACTAAATGACCATTTTAACATTTAGCAAAAAGGAAGGAACCAAAGCTTATGCCCAGAGGAATTAAAAGGCTTCTAATCTGTTTAGGTATGATAACTTTAGGGTAGAGGCATGGTTCAAGCCAACATGATACAATTGTAACCAGAATAACTTCATTTGTTTTGCATATGCCAACTCTCTGGTCTATGTTTGATAATTATAAGTACCATGGACCTTGTTTACAATGTATTGAGATGGACAAAGTGTTATACTGATTGTTCTACACCTAAGTGAGACTCTGCTGCTGCTGCTAAGTCGCGTCAGTCGTGTCCGACTCTGTGTGACCCCATAGATGGCAGCCCACCAGGCTCCCCCGTCCCTGGGATTCTCCAGGCAAGAACACTGGAGTGGGTTGCCATTTCCTTCTCCAATGTGAGACTCTAGGGAAACACATTTATCTGAAGATAGAAAACTGGATTTAGTGACAAACAATTTTGTACCTGCTGCTCAACTTTGCAGTTAGCACTTGATCAATAATCTTATTCCTGTTAGTTTCTTTGTTTATTCAACATAATACATTGGAGCATGACTCAGCATTCAGGACTCAATCATTGAAATGATTATATAAGAAAGTTGGTTGGCAATGCAAGCAATATATGAGATTTAAAAATTCTTCATTCCGTACAGTAAACATTTTTCCTACTTTTGGTACTTTCCTGGTTTCATCTGTTACACTTAAATACAGCTGGAATTTATTTTGGTATAAGGAGTGAGGTAGGGCTCCAACTTCTTTTTCCTTCCAAATTGCTAGTCAATTATCTCAAAATGATTTAATGATGAATGTAATTTGAAAAAGTCCATGTGCCCAAAATGCTATTAAAGTTGAATACTAATGAAGCCTTGGGAAGAAATTGTGGAATGATTTTGTTTTCAGATGGTTTTATTCTAATTAAGATGAACTAAGGCTTAATGAGGACTTACAAAGAAACAGATTCAGGAACTAGTAAGAAACACTGTTTTACCTACAAAAAATATAAGTTGAATGTTGGACAGCTAAAGAAGAAAGAGTAATCAAGATAGTAGAAGGCACAAAATAATTTGGGAAATATAATCTGCAGAATGATAGCCATTTTTATGATCACAATGTTAAGCACTTGAGCAATCTGTACTTCATTTTCATAGCAAAGAGACAACCAGTAAAAGAGTTGATTTTCGGAATTTATTATTTTTTTTTAAAAAAAGCAACTTCCAAGGTTTGTCATTGTACACATTTAGCCCAGTCTTCTATAGCAGGTACAGCAATAACTGATCTTTATAACAATGACTCAGAGGCACTGAAGATCCATAATGTCTTCTGAATTATCACAGATAGAAGAAAGAATTAGAAGAAGAGTTTAATGTTAAGTGTATTTAAAACATCATATTCTAATTCTTTTAAATTGGTTATCCAAGTACAATAATATAGTAGAGTTCAGATAACTAGAAAACACGACTAGAACATCCCATTCCCATCTGATGTGCATTAACAGGCTTTTTACTGCATATATCTTTATTATAGTTTGCAAACTAATTCAACCCACTTTTACACAGCATTAATTTCTTTTTGAGTTGGTGCTGGGCTGAAAACTGTGGTGCAATATTTCATGTTTTTTTTTTTTTTCTAGTTCTTGGATGAATTTCCCTCTTCTGACCTGGTGTTTGAACTTTAGTGTGTATGAGACTTCCACATAGTCTCTGCCCATTCTAGATATATTTACAGTAAAGTTACCCACAGCCAGATATCCAAGACTATTAATTAATATGTCCACCAGCTCTGTTCTTGACTCTGGTAAAAGAGACCTTGTGTCTCACTGGAGTATGTGCCAAGCTACAGGCCAGACACTGTTTGTGAATTGGTCGTTAACAGAGGTAACCACTCAAGGTTCTTCTTAATGCTGTGCAAATAAGGGTCTCGTCATTTCAGTAACTATTTGTACATTTATAAAAGCAATACAGTCATGGGAAAAACCAACAAGCACAGCTTGGTAGAATAACCTGCCATGAAATTTCATTGGCCTTATAATAATTTACTACAACTGTTCCTTTTATTCACACTGGATAGGAAATGCTTCCATCTAACACATGGAATATGAATATATACAACAAAAAGTTGGTTTTTATTAAAAAAAAAACTTTGGGAGGACAATAATATGAGGGTTGAAAAAAATAATTTTGTGCAGTTTCCTGATCACAATCATATGTCTGCGACCTTTTACAAGGAATGACCCAAGTACGGACAGACTTATAAACCAGTTAAAGAATTTTCCTGCCTGTAATAGCCTACTATTCAAATATTACCTTATTCATACAGTATAGAAGTTTCTCCTTCTCCACTGTCATTCTAAAGGACTAGGGTTTACATGAAGAATCCGTTTTAAGGACAAACCCTGCTAATCCTCTTCAAAGCCATCATGTATTTGCAGTTCCCCATTTCATCAAAGAGTTTATCAAAACAACATCTTGGAAACTGCACAGGGGCTTCTGATTGATGAATGGTTGAGATTGTAAATGTTGCATTCTCACCTTATGCCTGCCGTCTTGATGCACAATGTTAACATTTTGGCTTGAACTTTTTGATGGCCGCAGTGAGCCCGGCGGCAGTGGTGTGGGGTGGACTGTTTTGTACCGCCAGCAGTCAAAACAGTGGCCAGGGGCTCAACGCCTCTAGGCCGTGAGCCTGGGAAACCCTTTGGCCTGTGGGATGGGTCTCTGGAGTCCAGCAATGGCACTGCGGGTCGCTGCGACAGTCTGACACCTGCTTCATGGAAGACTGTACTAAAGAAGAAGCCCAATGTTTTCAAAATAGATAATTTGGGCCAGGATGGGGTGGGGGGTGAGGGAGGGAGCCCTGGAAAACATCTCTGATTTTAGCTCTATGAGGAAGCTGTGGGCATCTCTGGAAGTGGCAGGCTGGAAGAAGGGAGGCCCAAGGTATGCCTGGGGAAGTGTCAGTTTGGTGTTGGCAATGCGTTTAGTGCCTGTAGCCCCCCACTAAGGCACTCTGCCTAGATCTAGTTTCCCCTGACTGTACCTTTTATGTCCAAAGGTTCCCCCATCCCCCCACACAATCCTTGTTTGCTTTTGCTTTCTAAAGTTGAGATGGCAATTAAGGATCATTTCTCTCTCAATTTGAACTGATGAGTGGTGGCTCTTCAGACTTATGGTTTGAAGGTTGTGAGGGAATCCTGGGCTCATTGGAAGATGTGCTGTGATTGATTAGCAATGTCTGCCCTGGCTACAAGCGTTGGTGTGTATGCAGTGCATGCTGCGTCCTATGTCTCTGTTCTAAGTAACGTGAAAGAATGAGACTGGCTTGGGGGGTTCTTGCAAGATCTTTGGAGACCACAGCCCAAAGCACCAAATTTGCATTTACTTTATATTCTGCTTTATTCTCGAAAAGATTTAAGAGTTTTACGACTTTTAAGACCTGTGGAAAGTTGGAGGGCGGGGTGGGGGGAGGGGCGTAATTTTGAACAGGCTGGTGCAGCAGGCCCTGAACAATGGCTTCTGTTTTCATCTTTGGGTGATGAAGTCTAATGTTTAGAAAGTGATTATGTAGCTTCCTGGTGACAACAGATTTAGAAAGACTTGGAGGAGTGGAGTGGTTCCCAGGCATGGTGGGAATTTCAGGCAGCTGATAGTATTTGTCAGTGTGCTGAAAAGCCAAGGAGAAATATATTTGCACCAGCTTTTTTGGGGGGATATATTCCTTAGTATGTTGGGACTATTGTCTCTCAGCTCTACCTAGAAGTCTCTGGTGCACAACTTAATGAAGAAAGAAAAACAAAATTAGTGAAATTGTGTGGTAGGTGCTAGTGATGCCATTTTGGGAAGGTCAACTCATATTTGTCTCTGGAAAATAGTATCAGTCACTTCTTCATATCTCAAGTGATCTACATTGAAGCCAAATCTTGATTTTTCTTTTAACATAAATCATGAATAAGTTGCTCTTCGACAGTGCTATTGTCTGTTGATTTAGGGGCCATGTTGGGCCAAAGCCAGCCACCTCTAGCTGCTGATGGCCTGTGAGCTTTAGAAACTGTCCGATGCTCCCACCAGTACTCGCCTGTCGATGCACACACCTGATTTCACTTACACAGCAACATGGCAACATACCTTTTCCATCTGTGAACAACCACCCTCTTCCTCACTTGGAAACTGGGAGAATCTGGAAGGTTTTATTCCTCTGCAAGTCCCAGAACATGCTTTTGGATACCTATCTGATGTTGAGTTTCTTGTCACAATGGGGACCCTAATCTTTCCCCAAAGTTGTAGGTGAAGGGTTTTGACCTTCTTGGCTGGCATGGAGAGGATTCCTTGGTTCGTAGGTCTAGGGTCAAGAGATGGAGGTGGTGTGGAAGAGGGAAGGCAGCACTTAGCAACCCAGCAATATGACTTCTTATCTGACGCTGCATTTCACCCTCAGAGAAATGATTTTCATATTGGTCTCCAGGAGACCCAATCCCACTTAGAGCATCTCAGCAGTTTCACTGTCTCTGGAACCTTCTAGAGATGATGGCTGGCTGGTGGCTATGATTGTGACTGTAGTTGCCTCATCACTGGTTTTCAGGCAATTCAAAATTTCAATTTCTTTCCGCTGATCACAATTGTTGGTGTACTGGTGTTACAAACAAATTTTTATAGTGTGTGAATGTCAGTGGGCGTTATCACCACTCTTTTCCAAAGTGGAAGCCCCCTCTAACTGAAAAGACTTGTTCTAACACCACAGAGGAGCCTCCTCCCCAAAGTTTCTGAGAGAACCCAGAGCATGAACTGTGGGTTCTAGACAGAAGGTCTAGGAGGAGGTCGGGAGGGGGGTGGCGCCCTGTTGGGAGGGGGAGCCTGCGGAGGAGGGGGGAGAATGGAAGGTGGGGATGGAATTGGAGGGGTGGGGGCACTGGGAGGTGGGGGAGGGCAATGGGGAGCAGGAGGTGGTGGGGTGTAGATGGGGGCAGGAGGCGGCGAGGTGGTGTGGTAGGCGTTGTTGAGGGGGTACTTGGCAGGCGGATTGTTCTTGACTCTGGTGAAGTTGATACAGCGTCCCTGAAAGAGAATCAGAGAAAAAGAAACATGAGCTGATGCTTGCTGGGGTTTTACAATAGGGCGGGTGGGAAGTGCAGGGAGCGGGCAGAAAGAAACCTGCAGAAAGCAGATGCTTTCTGTGAGAGTTTATGTCAGTGCTCTCAGCAGAGCACTGAAATAGAACCTGATAACAAATAAGCTCCCCATTTCCTTCTTCTGGGCTTACTATAGACAGAGTTAATTCTTAGGTACATTGATAAAGAGTCCAGGGCCCTCAAGGAGGAGAAAGGGGTCCGGGGCTCTCAAGGAGGTGAAAAGGAAAACTTTTTTTTCTACACTGCTTTGTCTTAGTCACATAAGATGTTATTTTCTTTAAGCCAAGAGCTAACAGTTACACAAAACTCATCTTGCTCAAGGGTATGTTTTTCCTTAAGCCTTGTACTAAGGAGGAGAAGGGGACGACAGAGGATGAGATGGCTGGATGGCATCACCGACTCGATGGACATGAGTTTGAGTGAACTCTGGGAGTTGGTGATGGACAGGCAGGCCTGGCGTGCTGCAATTCATGGGGTCGCAAAGAGTTGGACCGCGACTGAGCGACTGAACTGACTGAACTGAAGGATTATATAACAACAATGTATCTTGCTGAAAGACGTTTCTCCTTTTTAACAAGAACCTTCTGATTAATCTTGTTATCTTAAGATGTATGTTATGGGAGTGGGTCTGGTAAAGTATTTAAGGCCTTGATAAGACTAGCCAGTGGGGCACTCTCTGTCCCTCTTCTGATGTCTATGTCAGAAGCTTTCTCTGTTCTTTGTCACTGTAATAAAACTTCTGCCACAAAAAAGCTCTGAATATTCCAGCCTGGTCCCTGGTCCTGAAGCTAAATCTTCTTTGGAGATCATGAATCTGACATTGTTCACCATAAGCTATCATATTGGGGGCTTTTAAGAGAACTAAGTTGCCAAGGGAAAGGGGCAGAGTTCTCATTCCATAACTTCTTCGAGTTGGTAAAGGACACAGACCCTAAATTGTTGAGGCCAACACTATGTTGCAAAATTATTTGTTCAACTTCATTTTTGCCCCAGATTCTATCAAGGGTGCGGAAGAGAAGGGGACTGGATGCACAGGGTCAGGGCAAGAACAGAAGTCATTGAATTTAATCTCCTCAACAGCCTTGCCAGGCAGGTATTACTATCAATTGTTCTGTTGCACAGATGAGGGAACTGAGGCTCTGAAAGGTTAAACCACAACTAGGAAGAGGTGGGTTTGTTGTTCCCAGGACATGCCGCCGCCTGCTCCAGGCCCCTGCCTCCCTAGCGCAATGACATAGACAGTTTATCCTGCTTTTGCTTTGGCTGGGGAAGCCTTCTTCCAGGGTGCTGTGGCACCTGCGTGGGTGCCCTTAGATTCTTAAGAAATACAACCTGGGGACCTCTTATTGCAACACAGGCATCTTGAATTCTGTCTTTTCTCCACCCTTCCCAGGGACCCAGCTGGATAACATGGAGTAGACACCTGGAACACTTCCAACTGCCTCCTCAGAGTAGCCCTCTCCCCCCTGGGGCACTTCCTCTCTGCTCTGTGGAAGCACACACCCACTAGCTCTATTCCTTTAAAAAAAATTTTTTTTTAATTGGAGGATAATTACAATATTGTGATGATTTTCACCATATATCAACATGAATCAGCCATATGTACACATGTGTCCCCCCATCCTGAACCCCTTCCCACCTCCCTCCCCACCCCATCCCTCTGGGTTGTTCCAGAGCACTGACTTTCGGTGCCCTGCTTCATGCATCGAACTTGCACTGCTCATCTGTTTAACATATGGTAATTATGCATGTTTCAATGCTATTCTCTCGTATCATCCCACCCTCTCCTTCTCACACAGAATCCTAAAGTCTGCTCTTTACATCTGTGTCTCTCTTACTGTCTTCCATATAGGATTGTCGTGGTCCCGTCTTTTTAAATTCCATATAAATGCGTTTATACAATATTTGTATTTCCCTTTCTGACTCACTTCACTCGTATAATAGGCTCCATTTTCATCCACCTCATTAGACCTGACTCAAATGTGTTCCTTTTTATAGCTGAGTAATATTTCATTGTGTATATGTACCACAACTTCCTTATCCAAAGGACCAGTTAGACCTAATTGATATCTACAGGGCATTTCACCTAAAAACAATGGATTTCAGTTCTATTCTTAATCGGTGCTTGGGAGCCTTCCACTCAACACTGGGCTCTGCAAGGGATGGGAGCACAGGGCCTCTCCCCCTCATGAAGTTCTCCTTCTGGTATGTGGACCATCGCTCCCCCCTCATCACCTTTCCCATTCGACCCTCCCCCTCCTGTCCAGGCGGCGTGCTGGCCACCCCCGTGGGCCCTGGCCTTTTCCCAAACTCCCCACGCCCATGGGGGCATCTTCTCTCCCCACTGTGTGTCCTGGATGCTGACAGAACCCTTCCCCAGGAGGCTGAGGTGGGGTACCCGCTCTGAGGCTGTCCTTTTCTCCTCGTCCTGCTCATTTTAACCTGATTATAACCCATGACAGGGATGACGGGGATTACTCTGGGGCTTCCTCTGAGGAGGAAGTGTGGATTTTTCCTGGCTTCCTTCTTTAGGATGGACACCATCCTGTGCTGTCCAGCCTGGATGTGATGTGTCCTGACAGGCCAGGGTTTCCTTTTCCAGGCCTTTCGAGGAAGAGCCTGGGGGAGTAGGGAATGAAGAGGGTGTGACTGTTGACCTTAAGGACCAATTACCCAAAGGACAAGAGGGAAATACAAATGTGTGATCTGAGACTCGGGTGGGGGCGAGTCATGGCAGGGGCACAATGCAGGTTTGTGGGAGCTGATGGGGGCGGGGCCAGAGCACAGCTTTCCGCACACATGCGCCCCTCCCTGTGTCTTTCAGTCAGGAGTCAGGTTCTTTGTCTCCCACGTATCTTTCCCTGAAAAGTCCGGCTTCTACTCATTCCTTGCTTTCCTCCCTGAATTCTCTAGTTACCATCTACACATACTCCAAAGCCTGCATCCTATAATTGCTTTATTTGTAAATGCCTTGGCTTCCTGACTAGATGAGAAACTTCTGGAAGGCACTGGCCTTGTTTTGTCATCTGCTGCTCCACTGCTGGTTTAGGAATTATAAGGCCATATTTAGGTGCCAGCACCCCAATTCCTATGAGCTTGCATTTTATGAAATTAAACCAGGGCCTGACCTCATTAGGTTCTGATTGGGGTCCACTAACTGCAGAAATCAGCTACCATTGCATTGCTGGCAACTCCAAGATCATGGTCGGACTTTCTTGAGTTAATTTTGTGACCCAGTACTATGAATTCCTATTTGCTCAAGCAGCCCTCTTTTACAGCTTTATAAACCTAAGCCTCAGTTATAGTTTATTTATGATCCTGGATAGAGCGCTTTCTTTCAAGATGTGAAAGTCCTAATTTTATGACCGTCTGTGATAAGTTCCTTTAATGGGTAAGTCAGCGTTGGGATTTACTGTACTACATGTTCTGTCCTATGTTCCCAGATGTGCCCGACCAGACCAGGAGACTAGAGAAACCCATTTGCTTTAAAGCTGAAGGAAAGTTCCCTTCCTGGGGAAGGAGATGCTGATGCCTGTGGTCGAGTCCCCACGTACCTTCAGATCTCCTTTAGGGTTGGCTGTCCCACTATTCTCTCCCTCCCTCCAAGGATCAGTTGATGGTCAGGGTGGGCAAGAGATGAGGTGAATGAACCCAGAGATCCGTTTAATTATTTCATGCAATTGTAGCTAGTACTTTTACCAGAGACAAAATTAGGAGCTCCCAGGCTTCTCTATCAATATTTTCATTCATAACCCAGATTTGGATTCCTCAATGTCTTCAAAGGATTTGAAAGGATCCACTGAGCAAAATTCTCTCACATCTGTCAGCTAAAGATGGAGTAAAAGTAGGTAGGGGTTGAGGGGGGTGGTGATGAGAGTGGGGAGAAGAGAGATCTTCCTTGGTCAGCCCCTCCCCAGCCACCATCACAGCCTATGGCCATAGCAGCTGAGGGACAGGGGTGGGGTGGGGTGGGGGAGAGGCAGAGAGCGCTCCTTCCTATAGTCAGTAACACCCCAGGAGTGCCCTGGGGTCAACTGCTGCAGAGCACAGGCACAGGCCTAGCACGCTGGAGCGGAGTGCAACAGCTCGGAGCCAGAGGGGAGGGGGCAAGCTCACAGCCTCTGTCATGCCCCTCCTGGGTGACACCCCACTGTAAAATAATACACCACCTGCCACTCACTGTCAAGAGGAGGATTAACTTAATCAGCACTGGTGATGTGCTTGGCACTTGTTTGATAAGTGAAGTTGAGTCTATGTGGGGACACAGACAGTAATGTCTGTTGTGCTCAGACATGATAATGACCTTGTCTAGGGTAGAAAGGCCAGTTGGAGGTAGTAGCAGGTTTTCTGACTCCTAGTTTAGTGCCTTCTAGGAGGACTGTGGGGTAGAACCTCTACATTCCTCACCTGGCTTCTAGAATAAAACTGATACACAGGGGTGACAAAAAATGTAGCAATGGACATGTGACCAGAGCAGCTCCCAGAGCCCACTCACTTCCCCACCCTCCTCTGTCCTCCCGTCGCTGCGCCTCCTATGACTTATTCTTACAGGACACAGTTGACTGGCAGTGCTGTCACACGTACTTATCGTCCCCCAAAGAAGATGCAGACACCGCATAAATAGATCCCCGGAGTCAGTTACAGTAAGACGCAGTTAGGACTTCAGGGAGGGGTGTGGCTACAAATTAAATTCTTAAAACCTGGAGCCAGAGGAGCCAACACAAACACTGTAACACTTAGACCATATAATTGGCCTAAAGATCAGTTTACACGACATCAGTTTTTGCTTGTGAGAGGGTAATAGAAAGGCCAGATGCTTTCAGTGTCACATATGCCAGCGAATCTGCACCAGTGTTTGGTTAAAAGGTTGCTAGGACGGTAGAAGCACTTAGTTCCTCCATGGGTCTCTGTAACCAGGTTAATTCTTTGCACTATTGCTTTTGGGTGGTTTGATTCAGAGCCAATATTTGGTTTTGACCTCAGTTTACCTCATTGCTCTTTTACAAAGTAAAAATGCCAGTTATTTTTACATGTTAGCAATAAAATGTCCTGATTAAATTTTAAGAAGAAAATGCAACAGTATTTCCTGCTAAGTGGAGGCAGAGCAGGATGCTAGGTGGCGTTCCCTCCAAACTGAAAAATTCCACTTTGATTTGGTTGCATGGGAAATAGATGGGGAAACAGTGTTAGACTTTATTTTTCTGGGCTCCAAAATCACTACAGATGGTGACTGCAGCCATGAAATTAAAAGATGCTTACTCCTTGGAAGAAAAGTTATGACTAACCTAGATAGCATATTCAAAAGCAGAGACATTACTTTGCCAACAAAGGTTAGTCTAGTCAAGGCTATGGTTTTTCCTGTGGTCATGTATGGATGTGAGAGTTGGACTGTGAAGAAGGCTGAGTGCTGAAGAATTGATGCTTTTGAACTGTGGTGTTGGAGAAGACACTTGAGAGTCCCTTGGACTGCAAGGAGATCCAACCAGTCCATTCTGAAGGAGATCAGCCCTGGGATTTCTTTGGAAGGAATGATGCTAAAGCTGAAACTCCAGTACTTTGGCCACCTCATGTGAAGAGTTGACTCATTGGAAAAGACTCAGATACTGGGAGGGATTGGGGGAAGGAGGAGAAGGGGACGACAGAGGATGAGATGGCTGGATGGCATCACTGACTCAGTGGATGTAAGTCTGAGTGAACTCTGGGAGTTGGTGAGGAACAAGGAGGCCTGGTGTGCTGCGATTCATGGGGTTGCAAAAAGTCAGACACGACTGGGCAACTCATCTGATCTGATCTGAATGGTGTTGGGAGGATTCTTAGAAACGTCCAGGCACATTATCCACTTTATTTATTATCAAACCCCATTAGCTAAGTATTATCATCAGTGTATAGAAAGGAAGTCGACTGAGGAGGTAGAACTATTTAAATAACGTGCCCAAGACCATACAGCTGGTAAATTGTGGGAATGGGATTAAAATCTAGCTCTGCTTGCCCTAGGCTCTCATTCACACCCCCTTTACTGTATTATCCTGAATATAGACTAAAAGTGCTAATAAAGCTGTTGAAGCACTTGTAGATAGTATCATATAATGTAGTACTTGGCCACAGTCCATCAGCTGTCAAGAGATCTTTCCAGAACCTAAGTCTGGTCAATTCACTCCCCAGGTCACCATCATTCAATGGCTCCCACTGATGCTGAAGCTGAAACTCCAATACTTTGGCCACCTGATGTGAAGAACTGACTCATTTGAAAAGACCTTGATGCTGGATTGAAGGTGGGAGAAGAAGGGGAGGAAAGAGGATGAGATGGTTGGATGGCATCACCAACTAGATGGACATGAGTTTGAGTAAACTCCGGGAGGTGGTGATGGACAGGGAGGCCTGGCGCGCTGTAGTCCATGGGGTCGCAAAGATTGGACACGACTGAGTGACTGAACTGAACTGAGTCAACTTTAAAGTAAATTCCAACCACCTCCTTCCAATAGCATACGTAGCCTTTTGTGATCTGGTCCTTACTTACACCTTTCAATTAAATTCTTGCTCTTCTATTGCAGGATGTTTAGCTGAGCACATCCTAAGCTCTCCACAAATATTTATTTAATGAAGTCTGTACTCTGCCACTTGGTTTTCTTCTCAATATAAACTGTGTTCCCCAATGTGTGGGTGAATATTTTTGAGGCTCTATCTGCTTCTTCTCCTTTTGAGGTCTTCATAGCAGCATGAGGGTCAAGTTTAGGCTGGCACTCAGCGAATACTGCTCACATCTCCAAGTCTCTCTGAGGTGGAGCAAGCCTTCTTAGGAAGCTCAGATTTCCCCTGCAAGTTTAGTTTCTCAGAGGACCAAAACTCCATGGTCTCACAGCTCTGTGTTTACATCTCCTCAGGTATCCTGTGATGCTTTCCTTTGACCGTAGGAGTGGTACGAATTCTATGTATTCCCTTTGATTTCCACACTTGAAATGTTGAAACATATCTTTTTCCACACTTGAAATGTTTAAACATATCTTTTTAGGCTACTTTTTATTGATTTATCAAGGGAAGTTGGTCTTCAATAAAACTTTCTATCTAAATTGGAGAGGACACACTCTGAAATGATCGTGGGATAGGCAGGATGAAAGATCTTATTCACCAGGTTCTGGCTTCTTCCCAGCTTTGAACTGCAGACAGATGGTCCAGGAAGAATAGGCAGGAAGCTGGGGGTGTGGGACTGTGGTCTGTCTGCCCTGCGGGTCTGGCCTGGGAGGCAGAGCTCTACCCCCAGTTCTGCCTCTAGCATATGAAACCCTGAGTCCCTTTCTCTCTTGGGTCTCAGCCTCATCATCTCTGAAACAAAACTGTTGTGCTTGCTAGATGATGTCCAAAGACCCTTCAGCTCGAATGTTTTAAAATTCTATCAAAATTCAAACTGCCTTGGAACACTTTAAGTTGGATACTTTAATCTGAAGTCTTTGGGGGCATCCAGTTTGCACATCTTTTTATAGACTATTTAGTTTGGCTAACTCTTTGTATTGCATATTTTCCATTTGGTCATCAGATTTATAGAACATTAATAGACTGAAAATTCAGAATTGGATTCTTTATGCTCTGCTCTTTTTTGTTACCATGGTAAAGGATTCAAGCTTGCCTGCGGGTTCTGAATTTGGGTTTGCGGGAGATGTGTGAGAAGAGCTGAGGTCTGATTGTGTGCAGAAGACTTGCCAGTGGTGAGCTCATGTGTGCTGAGTGCTGTAAAACATCTGTTTGGGTATCAGGCACCCTCAATGGAGAGGGAGCTGGCCTTCAGAGATGGTTAAAAATATGCCATGGCTTCCACTGATTAAACCAAATAGTTTCCTACGAACAGAGGTCACTTAAGGAAATCGGATTTCACAGGAAGAATATGAAAATAATCAGACGGAAAATGGAGAACATGTCTGCCAAGTTTCGTCTGACGAATACCTTTACTCTCTGGTCTAGTTCCTCCATTGATTGTCCTGCTTGGAGGTATTTCTCAAGTTACAAGTGGATCAGGTTTCCAAAGTTTGTTTTATGTCAGTTGTTTAGAATTAGGAGCATAGTTCCTAACTTACATCATTCTAGTAAATGGGGGTTGGTTCTCAGGCTAGACCACAAAAAGCTCACTGGCGTGTTGAAGCAACTGATGTAATTCTGCTGAAGTAGATGCTCTGGTGATAAATGAGGCACATGACCAATGAACAGATGGAGGATGGGATTTGAAGACTGCATCAGGCCTATTCTTCTGCCTGAATCTCTTCATTAGTCATTTGTGCATTTCTTTCCCACAAATGGTTTTTGAGTGCAAACCATGTCCTGGACACCTTATAAGGTGCTGCAGACAGTGCTGAGCAACCAAACACAGTCCTGGCCCTCAAGAAGAATATAGTCCAGAAGTGGAGGTAGACAGCAATCAAACAATCCCACAAATAAATGGATCTCAGCACCCATGGGCTTCCCTGGTGGCTTAGACGGTAAAGAATCCGCCTGCAGTGTGGGAGACCTCACTTTGATCCCTGGGTTGGGAATATCCCCTGGAGGAGGGCATGGCAAGGGACTCCAGTATTCTTGTCTGGAGAATCCCCATGGGCAGAGGAGCCTGGCGGGCTACAGTCCATCTACAGTTGCACATGACTGAGTGATTAAGCACACACAGAACACAATATTTGTGTTCGTGGGACTGTCCTTGGTCATAGTTGACTGGTCAGGGGAGTGGACACCTAATTTGAGGTAGATGGATCAGATTCTCTCTTCTGGAAGTTTGGAATTATGACTAAATTTGCAGGTAGTCATTCAGTTAGGGTTGATCTCAGTTAGGAAATATAAGTGGAAACTGGGGGATGGCCATCTACTGCCACATTCAGGGAGAAGCAGAGTTCTGATTCTCTTACAAATGATGAATACTTTATTTATTTTATGCTTGGCTGCATCAGGTCTTAGCTGCAGTACACGGGATCTTCGTTACAGCATGCAGGATCTTTTGTTGTGATGTGTGGATTCTCTAGTTGAGGCACGTGGGCTCAGTAGCCCCGTGGCACATGGGATCTTAGTTTCTCAACTAGAGATTGAACCCGCATCCCCTGTGTTGCAAGGCAGATTCTTAACCACTGGACCACTAAAGAAGTCCCTGATTCTCTCTAAGATCTCTCCATCCATTCTTTCCTCCATTGAGCCACTCAGTGAACCTGTCTTCCTGCTTTCTGCCTTTCTCTTTTCCAGTGACATTTTGGTTTCCATGTAAAATTTATATGTAGCAGGCAGGAGGAGAAGAGGGCAACAGAGGATGAGATGGTTGGATGGCATCACTGACTCAACGGAATGAGCTTGAGCAAGCTCTGGGTATGGTGAAGGACAGGGATGCCGGGTGGGCTGCAGTTCACCAGGTCACAAAGAGTCAGATATGACTTAGTGACTGAACAACAAATGCACATAGATATACACATATATGCACAAACAGGGATAAATAGAACTATATAGAAGATGTGGGTTTCCCTAGTGGCTCAGCAATAAAGAATTCGCCTGCAATGCAGGAGATACAGGTTCAATCCCTGGGTTGGGAAGATTCCTTGGAGGAGAAAATGGCAACCCACTCCAGTATTCTTGCCTGGAAGACCCCATGGACAGAGGAGCCTGGCAGGCTACAGTCCATGGGATCACAAAGAATTGGATACAACTGAGCGACTGAGCATGCATACAATAAGGTGTATGTATGCCTGTATATGGGCTTCCCTGGTGGTTCAGATGGTAAAGAATCTGCCTGCATGTGGGAGACCTGGGTTCAATTCGTGGATTGGGAAGATCCCCTGGAGGAGGGCATGGCAACCCACTTCAGTATTCTTGCCTGGAGAATCCCCATGGACAGAGAAGCCTGTCGGGCTACAGTCCATGGGGTTTCAAAGGGTCGGACACAACTGAGTGACTAAGCACAGCACATGCCTGTATATATAAACATTCATATATTTCTATATGTAAATATAAACATATATATAATCATATACATATTACATAAACACACAGTCAATGTTGTCTTCCTGCTTAAATTCTTCAGTCTCTCCACCTTCTACGGGAAAATATCCAAGCTCCTCAGCGCGAATTGGTCCTGATCCCTTGGTATTTCTTTCTGCCAATTTCATGTGCTTTTCTTTTTTTGAACCCTACACTTCAGCTTTGGTCCATCACTGGAAATGAAGATACCACACTTTAGCTTTTCATTTATAAGTTACAGAGACACCTGTCTTGCCTCCTTCCTCTTCCCCAAAGTCAGAGCCGAGGGCGAAGAGAAGGGTGTGCTGTGAGTGGTGATGCCAGAATTCTTCTCTGCTCCCTTTCCTCCACTGCACCCTTACCCTGTCTATAAATCTCATATAATAGCCTGCCTTTTATGTGCTGTTCGTGGAAAAGGATCCAAGGTCAATTCCTTTAGTTATTTGATGCATTTTGCTGACACACATACTGGCCTGCTCTCCATAATAACTTCTTTGGATGCCAAAACTGAGGGTAAGATGAAAGTACGAAGGAAATATTTGGTAACGAGAACAAACTAGAAAAGTGAAAGGGTAGAAATATATAAAAATGGCACATTTTTAGTGGGACACGTGTAAACACAGGGTTTGTTAAGAACGACGACTGAGATAAGACATTTAAGAGCAAAATTCCCCCCTTTTTTTCTGATTACTAAGTTCTACAATTTATTTGTGGAAAGTTTGGAAATGCACAAAGGAAGGAGGGAGAAAAGGAGGGAAGAATTTTAATGCTCACCCTCAGAGTTGTGCTCATTCTTTCAGATCACACACACGCATACACACACACAGAGTGGGCACATGTTTACAAAAAATTGTATCATCATCTGTCAAAGTTTTTTAAATAAAATGCTATCATCATTTCTCCCCTGCCATTTTCAACGGTTGCATAATCTGTCACATGAAGTACCAAATGCAATTATTAAATTCTTTACTGGGTATTATGAGTCTGTTTAATTTCTAACTATCCTCATATTTCTAAAATAAACTTCTGAAAATTGTTAATTTTTGATTTGGGATTTTTGTACCAATTTTCATATGTGAGATTGGCCACTTTTGTTCTTTTTATCATCAAGGTAGTAATTTTCACTAAAGGAATTGGGAAGATTTTCATCTTTTTTGTATATTCTATATTTGTGAAATAGCCTAAGAATTATTAGGTCACTAAAGAATGAGAAAATGCTCTCAAAATCTTTCTGGACATGTTATTTTTTTTAAGTGCAGCTTATTGATGGTTTTAAAAGTTTTTGCCACAGATATTGACCTATTCAGGCCTTATAGTTTTTCTTGCATATTTTCTTGCATATTTCTTGAGTCTATTTCTATAACTTATCCTTTCTTAGAACATCATTCATTTTATCAAGATTTTTTAATCCCTTGCATAGATCTATGCTTTGTACATAGGAAATTCTTACAATTAAGCAAATCTTTCTTTGTGATAATACCCTTTTTCTCATTATCCATATTATACATATTTACATATCCTGACTTTTCTGAATTTCAAAGATTTGTCAATGATATTGGTATTTGCAAAGAAAACTTTTTAAGATTTATTTCTCAGTTCTACTCATTTTGTTTGGTTTTCATTAATTTGTTCTTAGACTCACAGACTTCTTGTTACTGTTTTTTGTAGATTTGTTTCATATTCTTTTCTAATTTTTAACTCAATGCTTAGCTCATTGTTTTCATTTTTTCTAATAATGAAAAAAATTAAGGCTATGATTTTTTCCAGTTCCCATAGGTTTTAATTGTGGTGTTCTAATTGTCTTTATTTTCTAGAATCCCAGTAATTGTCATTTTCATTTCTCCTTAGACTCAACAGTAATTTATGAGAGTGTTTTAAAACTTCTAAGGGCTTTAAAAAATAGTTAAATTCTTATTCCTAACTTCCAGGAGTGGTTTGTTTATTTGTATTTTTGGTGGTGATGTGGTGGGAAAAACGTAGCTTGTAAAATTATATTTTTTCTCCTCTTCCCAGTTTTCTTTGTTGCCTAAGTTATAGTAATTTTTCACAAATTTAAAAAATACTGTGAATTTTCTAGTTGATGGGTACACTGTTAAAGAAATACCCAAAAATCTATTTTTATTAGATTATAATAATCTATCTGTTGTTTATTTATTTTTTCATCAGCTTGATCTGTTGAAGTCTAAGAGTGGTATGTGTTTATTAATTCCTCTATGCTTCAATTTTAAACAATTGTATTTGCCCAAATTTTGCTTTGCTGCGTTAGTCATTGGGCCACCCAAGAGCAGCAGGGGAGGGGCCTCTCTCAGAGCAGTCTAGGCAGAGAGTTCTGTTCCAAAGAATTCTCTCTTCCTGTTTGGGTAGCTTGTCTGCAGGAATGGCTACCATCAACTCCTTCCTCCCTCTGGGTACAGGCTTCTGCCCCTGGTGAGGAAGAGTCCATTTTTCCACACTCTTGAATCTGGTTTGTGATAGTTTATTTATTTAGAGTTATTTATTTATTTGTTTTTGGTTGCGCTGGGTTTTTGTCGCTGCTCCCGGGCTTTCTCTAGCTGCAGTGAGTGGAGGCTACTCTTCGCTGCCGTGTATGGTCCTCTCAGTGCAGCAGGTTCTCTGTTGCAAAGCACGGGCTCTAGGTGCAAGGGCTTCAGTAGTTGCAGAGCACGGGCTCAGTATTTGTGCTGCATGGGCTTAGTTGCTCCATGCGGCATGTGGAATCTTCCCGGACCAGGGATCATACCTGTGTCCCCTGCACTGGCAGGCAGGTTCCTATCCACTGTATCGCCAGGGAAGTCCTGTGATAGTTTTGAATAATGAAACATAATGGAGATGATGTACTAGCTTTGAGACTGATATCAAGTGGCCTGGAAGTTTCTGCTTCCTGTTTTTGGTGCCCTGAGACTCGGTGTAAGAGGTCCAGACTACTGCAGTGAAAGGCCATGTGGGGAGCACTGGGCACAGCCAGGTGAGAGAAGAAGCCTTCCTGGACATCTAGCCCAGTCGATCCTGATGACTCTAGCCCTAGCCACCATCTGACGGCAACCTCATGAGAGACCAGACCCCAGGTGAGTCAGGTCAGCCCACAGAACTGTGAGAGAAATAGCAAGTTATTGTTTTAAACCACATCGTGTACACTACAGAGCAATCACCACCGCAGGTCTAGTTACCATCCCTCACTATACAGTTGACCCCTCACCCATTTTGTCCACCCCCACCTCTTTCCCCTTTGATAACAGCTAATCCGTCCTCTGTATCTATAAGTATTTTTGTTGTTGTTGGTTGTTTTTTAGATTGCACATATGAGTGATGGACTATGGTGGCTGTCTTTGACTTATTAGCTAAGCATAATATCCTCAAAGTCCATCCATATTGTTGCAAATAACAGGATTTCATTCTTTTTTATGGCTGAGTAGTACTCCATTGTGTTTATGTGTATGAAAAGTAAAAATGAAAGTGTTAGCCTTTCAGTTGTGTCCTACTCTTTGCGACCCCATGGACTGTAGCATGCCAGGCTCCTCTGTCCATGGAATTCTCCAGGCAGGAATACTGGAGTGGGTTGCCATTCCCTTCTCCAGGGGAACTTCCCAACCCAGGGATTGAACTCTGGTCTCCTGCACTGCAGGCAGATTCTTTACCATCTGAGTGCACCTGGGAAGCCCATTTATATGTGTGTGTATCTGGAAAATCCCATGGACAGAGGAGCCTGGTGGGCTGCAGTCCATGGGGTCGCTAAGAGTCGGACATGACTGAGCGACTTCACTTTTTCATTTTCATGCACTGGAGAAAGAAATGGCAACCCACTCCAGTGTTCTTGCCTGGAGAATCCCAGAGATGGGGGAGCCTGGTGGGCTTCTGTCTATGGGGTCGCACAGAGTCGGACATGACTGAAGCGACTTAGTTAGTAGTAGTATATATATATATATATATATATATATACACATATGTGTGTATATGTATACATACATACACATGTATACACATATGCACATATACATACATACACACCACATCTTCTTTATCCATCCATCCACTGACAGACACTTAGGCTTTTTCCATATCTTGGCTATTGGAAAAAATGCTTCAGTGAACACACAAGAGTCTATGTCTTTCCAAGTTAGTGTTCAGAAGTGGAATAGCTGGGTCATATGGTAATTCTGGGCTTCCCAAGTGGCACTAGTGGTAAAGAACACACCTGCCAATGCCGGAGACATAGAGATGTGGGTTTGATTCCTGGGTTGGGAAGATCCCCTGGAAGAGGGCATGGCAACTCACTCCTGTATTCTGGCCTGGGGAATCCCATGGACAGAGGAGCCTGGCAGGGTACACTCCACGGAGTCACACAGGGTCAGACGCAACTGAAGTGACTTAGCACACACACACACACACACACACACTATTCTTCATTTTTTAAAAAATCTTAATACTGTTTTCCATAGTGGCTGCACCAATTTACATTCCTACCAGCAGTGCGCAGGGTTCCCTTTTCTCCACATCCTCTCCAACATTTTTATTCCTTGTCTTTTTCATAATAACCATTCTAACAGGGGTGAGGCAGGATCTCATTGTGGTTTTGATTTGCATGTCCCCGATAACTAGTGGATGCCTGTTGGCCATACGTGTGTCTTTTTTTTTATTTTTGGTACTTAAAAAAACTTTTTTTTAATTGGAGGATAATTGCTTTACAATGTTGTGTTGGTTTCTGCCATACAACAATGTAACAGCCAAAAGTATACAAATGTCCCCTCCCTCTTGAAACTCCCTTCCACCCCCTACTTCATCCCAGCCCTCTATGCTTTCACAGAGCATTGGGTTGAGCTCCCTGTGTTACACAGTGGCTTCCCACTAGCTATCTATTTTACATATGTAAATTCGATTCTGGTCAATGCTACTCTCTGAATGCGTCCCACCCTCTCCTTCCCCTGCAGTGTCCACAAGTCTGTTCTCTATGTCTGTGTCTCTATTCTTCCGCTGCAAATAGGTTCATCAGTACCATTTTGCTAGATTCCATGTGTGCTAAGTCGCTCCCGTCATGTCTGACTCACGTCCGACCGATGTGATCCTATGGACTGTAGCCTACCAGGCTCCTCTGTCCATGGAATTCTCCAGGCAAGATGGGGAGGGAGATGGGAGAGAGGGATTTGTTGAGGTTTGACAGAAAACAATAAAATTCTATAAAGCAATTATCCTTCAATTAAAAAAAAAAAAAAAAAAGAATACTGGAATGGGTTGCCATGCCCTCCTCCAGGGGATCTTCCTGACTCAGGGATCAAACCCATGTCTCTTATGCATCCTGCATTGGCTGGAGGGTTCTTTACCATCAGCGCCAATTACATGATATTTATTTTTCTCTTTCTGACTTACTTCACTCTGTTCATCCACCTCACTAGAAGGGACTCAAATCTGCTCCTTTGTATGACTGTTGTATATATGTGCCACAACTTCTTTATCCAGTCATCTGTTGATGGGCACCTAGATTGCTTCCATGTCCTAGCTATTGTAAATAGTGCTGCAATAAACACTGGGGGTACATGTGTCTTTTTGAATTATGGTTTTCTCAGGGTACATGCCCAGTAGTGGGATTGCTGGGTCATATGGTATTTTTATCCCTAGTTTTTAAATAAATCTCCATACTGCTCTCCATAGTGGCTGTATCAATTTACATTCCCACCAACTGTGCAAAGTTCCCTTTTCTCCACATCCTCTCCAGCATTTATTGTTTGTAGATTTTTTTGATTATGGCCATTCAGACTGGTGTGAGGTGATACCTCATTGTAGTTTTGATTTGCATTTCTCTAGTAATGAGCGATGTTGAGCATTTTTTTTTTCCCTTTGTTTATTGGCCATCTGTATGTCTTCTTTGGAGAAATGTCTGTTTAGGTATTCTGCCCATTTTTTGATTGGGTTGTTTGTTTTTCTGATATTGAGCTGCATGTGCTGCTTGTATATTTTGGAGAGTAATCCCTTATCAGTTGTTTCATTTACAATTATTTTCTCCCATTTGGAGCTGTAGGAATTAACTTTCCTGTATGTCTTCTTTAAACTCAGACAGTGTGATACCTTCAGCTTTGTTTTTCTTTTTCAAGGTTATTTTGACTATTTGGGATCTTTTGTGATGCCATACAAGTTTTAGAACTATTTGTTTTAGTTCTGTGAAATATGCCATCATGCAAGCATGCACACTAAGTCACTTTAGTCATGTCTGACTCTTTGTGACCCCATAGATTATAGCCCATCCTCTGTCCATGGATACTCCAGGCAAGAATACTGGAGTGGTTTGCCATGTCCTCCTCCAGGGGATCTTCCCAACCCAGGGATCAAACCCACATCTCCTGCATAGCAGGCAGATTCTTTACCGCTGAGCCATGGGGGAAGCCTTTGTAGCCATTATATTTTAGAGTGACTTGTCACAGAATGGTACTGAAATAAGTGGTAACTCATCTAGTAGGATCATTCCTTTTTGTGGAGTTGAGTAAAGGAATTGTGGGTTTCTCTTTTTTTGTGGATTCAACTTGGTATCCTTCAAAGGTGTTGGTAAGGACCATGATCTTTGCTCTACTTATTGACTGATTGGCTAGGACTTCAGATGGCTAGAATCCATGGGACCTCAGGAGACAGATAAGCTTGCTGAATGAGAGAAAGATATAACCCCAAAGGAAACCATCACAATTTTCCCTTTTTGTTCTCTTGATATTACCCTGCTGCTGCTGCTGCTAAGTCGCTTCAGTCGTGTCCAACTCAAATGTAGGCTGTTATGGTGATGAGAAAAGTTGAACTGGGAAAGAAATAGGCAAGATGTTGCAATATTGAAAGGCTTTTCCTTGTTTATACACTTGTGTGAGCTTACTTATGTGAGCTGGGCCCGAGATATCCCATCACTTACTTCTATGCTGCCAGTGGGTAGCTCAAAGTTGAAAGGTCTTCCCTGCTTCTGCAGTCAAGTGAAGTAACTATGCTCCAATTGCCATTCCAGCACTGAAAGTCTTTAACCATATTTTTATAAGTACCCTGACAGAGAGGAAATACAGTAAGATAAAGTAATCCTGCCACTCAAATGTGGATGAATAAGTTCTGTCCTAAGGTTACATGAAAGTCTGCTAAGTGCCCATGTCTAAACTATGCCTAAAGTTGCAATGAATTACTTGTCATGCAAATGAATGTATTAGTGAGTCCATGTAGAGAAGGACTCACTTTTATGGCTTCTGAGGAAGATCAATATGCCATTGCGGTCAACAAAGACAAAAACACACACAGTGACATAAGGAACTGCTTTACAAATGAGTTTCCCATTTGATGCTTAAATCCCCTATTTATGTCTCATCATTATATAAAACCTTGACGTATTATGTCTGCACCTGTCTAGTTTGGACACATCTTAAAAACAACAACAAAAGAAGGAATAGGACCAGAGAAAGGAGATCCAGGAAACGTGATCAGTGGCCAAAGGGACTCTAAAAATTCAGAGCATTCAGGGTAGCAAGACAAAGATGTATGCAGAGATTCCAAGGGTCACGCACTTAGAAGTGGAATTAATTGAAAACATTTGCTGATTCAAGAGGAAATGAATGGTGCTGAGCGGTCAGACCTGAGGTAGCATGCCCTAAATATTGTTTCTAAGCATGCCCTAAATATTGTTTCTAAGCTTTGCTTTTCTAAAAACCAGCCCTTGGTATTGACCATTTTCTCTTCATTGGTGGTATCAAGTTCAATGTTGGGTCCTGCTAAGCAGTGCAGCAATTATTTTTCCAAAAAGCCTGGTTTTAATTGACATTTTGGATGGGTCTCAGTAATAATGTTGCTTTCATGCACTTTTCTAAAATTTAAGAAAACACTGTGGCATGGTCATGCTGAGTGAGTGAAAGTCTGACCCAAGATGAACTAATTTTATTCAGAGACTTCCTTCTCTCCCTTTCTGTCTCTTCCAGTTAACAATCTTGAGGATATTTTTCCTGTCCTTGTCCATAATCCCAGTTAAATGAATCGGACTACTTAGAACTATCATTAATATAGTCTATTTATTATTTTATTTATGTTGAGATATTTGCCTTAAAAAATAGGGGCCAGAAGATAAACTGAGATTGCCTTGCCAAAAGCATTATTTAGCTTGGATGTGAAATGTCAAATTACGAAATTACTTATTCATCTGGTGCATAGCTCCAGTCCCATCCTGCTCCACACATACAAGATCCTGGATGAAGGTCTGTTTTCTTCTTTTGCACAATGTGAGGAATTCCATCTTTAGGGCGAGTTCTTTTCCAATGCCTGTAGATATCAAAGTACTTTTCCCAAGTGGAGAGGATATTAATTAAAATTTAAAGAACATTTTGCTTTTGTGACTACTATACTCTTGCCAATGAGTGGCTGGCACCCTAAATGGGTATGTGTCCTTTAGATTCACAGCATCTCACACATGTACTGTTTTTCTATCCTGTGACCTGTCATAATGTCTAAGCTCCATATTTGAGGGACCAGTTGCTTATCATGAGATGAAAGGTTTCATACTAATTGCATCCACCATTCACTGAGCCAGGCTGTAACTAGTACATCATCTCATTTTGTTCTCTTAATAGTACTGAGTGTATGTGTGTTAGTCACTCAGTTGTATCTGACTCTTTGAGACCTCATGGACTGTAGCCCACCAAGTTCCTTTGTCCATGGAATTCTCCAGGCAAAAATACTAGAGAAGGTTGCCATTTCCCTCTCCAGGGGATCTTCCCGACCCAGGACGGAATGCAGGTCTCCTGCATTGTAGGTAGATTCTTTACCATCTGAGCCAACAGGGAAGCCCTAATAGTAAGTACTACTAGTTAATATTAATACTGTGATTCCAAAATGTAGAAATGGGCTCAGAAAGGCTAAGTAATTTGTCCAGGGTCTTTCTGCAAGTAAATGATGGAGCAGAGATATAACTCCAGCTCTGCTGAATGTTAAACTCTTTCTTTTGAGCAACATGTGCTTTTTAGATTGGAATGAATCTAGAGCAGAAGGAATCAAGAAGCATGTCTACTTAAAGAGCTGGCCACCGGTGATATTATATATTTGGGGATTGGCTTTGGGTCCTGATATGTTCCCGTTCCCACCATTCCCTTCGACCTCTCCACATCTCTATTTTTAACTTCCTCAGAATTTCAGTGCCCTCCAGCTGCCCTTCCTAGAGAAGGGCTCCATATATCCCCACTTTCTTCTAATCAAAACTTGCTTACCCTTTCAGTCCTCTGTTGCTTTCTATGTGACAATCTCTAATATGATCCATGGGCTGGGACCACTATGAAGGTTTATTCCTTAATAGGCACTTTCTTTTCATGTCTGCAAACATGTACTGTAAAAAGCAATGGCTAACTGTCTCCCAGATCCATTTTCACTTTCTTCCTTCAGGGGTAGAACCATGGAGTTCCACTGGGCACAGGACCACATAGTAATGACAACACTTCCCAGCCTTGCTTGCATAAATTGGTTCAATTGGTGGAGTAAGTGATGCTGAAAGCTGACCTAGTGTGGTGCAGGAATTTTCAGATGGGTGTGTCTTCCTTTCTGTTGAGGTGTGGCCACATGACCTAAACTTTGACCAGTTGGCTGTGAGCGGAAGTGGTGTGTACGAATTCTAGGTAGTGCCTTAAAAGGAAGGGACATACCCTTCCCTGTTCCTTTCTTGGATTATGCAGATGAAAGCCACTACACTTGGGTTAGTGGAGACACAGACAGAAGGAACCTGGACCCCTGACAGCATGGAGCCACCATACTGAAGCCTCTGTATTGACTCTGGATGGCTTATCCCCAGAAGGTTACATGTGGGAAAAAAAGTTCTATCTTCTTTGCTGTTTGTTTAGTTGCTAAGTCATGACTGTTTTGTGACCCCATGGACTGTAGCCTGTTACGCTCCTCTGTCCGTGAGGTTCCCCAGGCAAAAATACTGGAGTGGGTTGTAATTTCCTTCTCTAGGGGACCTTCCTGGCCCAAGGACTGAACCTGTGTCTCCTGCCTTGGCAGGCAGATTCTTTACCACCGAGCCACCTGGGAAGCCCCTATCTTGTTGCTCCTGGCTTGTATTGTTTTGGGATTTGCTAGACCAGCTGAACTGCTAACCTTAATATTGTAACTCCTAAAGGGAAAGTCCCAAGATAGTGTTTAAAGGGGCGGCCCCAATAATGGGCATTTGGGGGGGCTATAGCAAGCCACTATGGTGATGTGCTGGAGCAGGTAGGCTTTGGGATGCCTCTTAAATGTTGACCATGAAGTTGGCTGCCCACTTCAAATTTACAAAGGCTGATCCTTGCCCAGCTGGCTCCAGGCTGCCACTGATATTTTCCTGGACTCATCTGCTTTTCAGGTAAGGGCTGCTGTGATCCTGCCAGAGTGCCTCTTAAATTGAAACCAAAGGAAGACAGTAGTCAAAGCCCTGAAAGGTCATGGTTGATGTTTGCCATTGCCAGCCGAAGAAATGGAAAATTTATAGCATTCAGAATCTGGGATTCATTTAGGAGTAAAAAACATTAAGTTATTCAGCCTTAAAATTAGTTTCAGGCCTCCACTGGGCCCCCATATTCTTCCCAACTATGACACAGTGTAGAGTTGGATCTGAAAGGGGACCCAGTATTGAAATGCCTCATCTCCGTGGTACAGGAAACACCTCACTAATTCAGGCTCATTAATTCAATATCTGTGATATTTAATTCTTCCTAGGCTGGTCTGAGCTTACATTCTGTCAGATCTGGGAAGAAATGGTTTGTTAGACTGATATTTAGTGAGAGTAGAGCACGAATCATTAAGAGGAAAAAAATTATACCTTAAATCCCTTGGAAAGAAGCAGGATATAAAATATAGGAAAGCTTCTGTGGATTTCAGCACCTTAATTGCAAATAAAGGATGTTGCCAATGACCAATGCATTTTATTTGTTCAGTGGAAGTGGACTCAGTAGAGTTCACTCTCAGCAGAGGGTCCACTCTTCACTTGGAGAGACTTAGGTGGCACTGCCTGCTTCATTTCTATCCATTTAAACGGTCCCTTCCAGTTGTACAAGCTCCTCCCATGGCAGCAAAATGTCACCTAAGTGCCTGCATGGATCTCTGATTCTGGAATTCTTCTTGGCCTCTACCCAGGTTATGTTGATGTAACTGGTTTTCTGCATTTCTTCCTTCTTGAACACTCTTCTGGCCCCAGGCTCTCTCATTTGTATGGGTTGATGAGACCTTTGAAAATAGCTTGACCTTCATTTCCCTTGGCTGCATGATCTGCTCCAGGTCCTGCCTAAGTGACTGGGCTTTCAGCAGGCCCCACTCAACAGGGGGCAGAGAACGATCTGGAGCAGATGATCACATTTACAGATAGGAATGCGGCTGCCCTGAGAAATGGACAAGTCAGGCTTTTGTTAATTTGCTTTGTGTTCCCTCTTCCCCTGTGTGCATGCGTGCTAAGTTGCTTCAGTTGTGTCCGACTCTATGTGACCCCATGGACTGTAGCCCACCAGGCTCCTCTGTCCATGGGATTCTCCAGGCAAGAATACCTGAGTGGGTTGCCATGCCCTCCTCCAGGGGACCTTCCCAACCCAGGGATGGAACCATGCCTCTTATATCTCCTGCAATAGCAGGCAGATTCTTTACCACTAGCACCACCATGGAAGCCCTCCCTCTTCTCCTTTGTTGTTAGTGTTCAGTTGTTCAGCTAAGTCGTGTCTGACTCCCTGTGACCCCATGGACTGCAGCATGACAGGCTTCCCTGTCCTTTACTATCTCCCATAGTTTGCTCAAATTCATGTCCATTGAGTCAGTAATGTTATCTAACCATCTCATCCTCTGTCATCCCCTTCTCCTCCTGCCTTAAATCTTCCCCAGCATCAGGGTCTTTTCCAATGGGTCAGCTCTTCACATCAGGTGGCCAAGAAAAAGTATTGGAGCTTCAGCTTCAGCGTTAGTCCTTCCAATGAATATTCATGGTAGATTTCCTTTAGGTTTGGGTGGTTTGATCTCCTTGCAGTCCAAGGAACTCCCAAGAGTCTTCTCAGCACCACAGTTCTACAATCCCACTCCTGGACATGTATCTGAAGAAAACTCTAATTCAATACACACACCCCAATGTTCATAGCAGTACTATTACAATAGTCAAGCCATGGAAGCAACCTAAATGTCCATTGACAGATAAAAGAATAAAGAAGATGTGGCATGTATATATACCTAAATCTAATATTACTCAGCCATAAAAAGAATGAAATAATGCCATTTGTTGTAACATGGATGGACCTAGAGATTATCATATTAGGTGAAGTAAGCCAGACAAAGAGAAATATATAATATCGCTTGTACGTGGAATCTAAATAAAGAGAGATACAAGTGAACTTATTGACAAAACAGAAATAGACCTATAGACATAGAAAACAAATTTATGGTTACCAAAGGGAAAAGGGGGAAGAGAGATAAATTAGGCTTCTGGGATTAACATGTGTGTGTATGCTAAGTCGCTTCGGTCATGTCTGGTTCTTTGCGACTCTATGGACCACAACCCGCCAGGCTCCTCTGTCCATGGGATTCTCCAGGGAAGAAAACTGGAGTGGGTTGCCATGCCCTTCTCCAGGGAATCTTCCTGACCCAGGGATCAAACCCCAGTTGCCCCCACTGCAGGCAGATTCTTGATCTCCCAGTTTGGATCAGCCTTATTGGGGCTGAAGGAGAAAGTCCTGAGTTACTCTGCTCATGTAGAGGGCTATCCTTCCAATGAGAGCACTTCTTCATAGTTCCATTTTAAGGATGAACTGAGAAGGAAGTCAGAAAATTCAGAAGCCTCATCTCTCCAGGTTGGTAAATTAGTAGAAGGGGAAACCTACCAAACCAAAATGAGAAACCAGTTAAGAAGGGAAGGGAGACTATGGAGGATTTGGAAAGGGAGATGTCAGCTGAAGAGTGACAGACAGCATTTGGGGGAGACTGACAGAAGAGGTTGCTTGTGATGTTATCTACAACGAGGAAGGAGCTGGCTGAGTAAGGCATGGCCCTCCCTCTGGGTCTGTCAGTGTCCAAGCTGTTGGTTACTCAATCACCCTTGTGTGTACTATTTTATTCCCTATCCATGTACTCCTGAAGGGATCTCAAGTTGTGGTTCACAGCCCCACCAGGGCCTTCTGAGTAGAGGTGACCTGATGCCATCTCAGAACTGTTCTGGACTTGAAGAGAGCCATTTCCTTGTTTCTCTTGGAAACACAGGGACCCCCAAAGTGTGGAACATGGTTAGTGAAGGGGCTTTTTTCTGAATGCAAATCACAAATGTATGCATTCTTTATATAAATGAAAAGATGCCACTTCTCCTTATACCTGAAGGTACGTTAAAGAGTACAAAAAGGAGCAGTTCCAGAAAGTGATTATGAAAGTGTAATTTATACAAAATAAAACCTCAGAGAAGGTTCTAGGCCATGTGAAAGGGGTTTATG
Organism: Bos mutus; assembly: GCF_027580195.1. Lineage (NCBI taxonomy): Eukaryota > Metazoa > Chordata > Mammalia > Artiodactyla > Bovidae > Bos > Bos mutus. The sequence continues at coordinate 39,185,508 of NC_091627.1, forward strand.
GACCACAAATGTCAGAGTACTATCACTTCACATCCCTTTTTATGAATGAGGAGAACATTATCTTCTTGATATGCCAGGGCTGGGACAATGGTGCTGTTCCGCTCCATCTCAGGAAACCTACACAAGGACGCCTCCTCCACCTCCGCTACCTTGGAAACCAGACAAGGTGCCTCCAACTCCATGTCACTCCTCACCCCTTTCCTCAGCATCCAGCGATTTTGGGGTCATTCCTTATCCACTTTCTGGCCTGCTATTGTTCAGACCAATATAGAAAGCCTACTAAATAGTCTCTGGGGGAAAAGACAGTTTTCTTGGGTCATTTTTAAAAGTTTCTACAGTTCATTACTATTGTTATAGAGAATAACTAATATGTTTATAATTTTGCAATGGGCACATGTAGGGACAATGACAGTTCTGTCACTCTGTTACTAGCACTAGGAAAACATCACTGTGTACTCAAGAACGTTGAATAAATATTGTACATTGGCTTTTTCAGCTCTCAGTGCTTTTCACTTTTAAAGGTTCAAATCTTGGGTCAGCCTGCCAGAAAACATTACCTCATCATACTCTGTCACTGAGAAAAGAAAAAAATTCTGAACTAAATGAAAATTGGATTTCATACCAAAGTGCTGAGTCCAAAGACCTTGGGGGATCACTAGACAAAAAGAGAGACAAGAAGACCAGAAAATGACTTTGAATGATGTGACCTTGTGAATGGGTGTCTTGGGAGACTTGGGCCACAGATGTGAAGATGGTGCTGGATGCAGTGTAAGCAGGAGTGGGCAAGGCAAAGAACCATCACGCTCTCGTGTGACCAACCACTCACACCTCCTTGCTTTGGTGCAATGAACTGGAGCGTGTTTTATCCTCAGAAAGTCTAGCTCAGATATCACAGACCCAGTTCTACAATCACCCCTTCAAGCATGCATTTGCAGTTTTCTCTTGCTTCTTAAATTCCCACTTCTTTCATTAAAAAAAAACAATTGAGGACATTAAAAACTTTACAGAACTAAAAGAAAACCTCAGGCCCACGATCCCAGCTTGAACACTGTTAATATTTGGGAGCTACATGATTTTTTCCACATTTCACCATTTTCACATTTCAATGGATCTGCCTTTTTTTGGGTGATGCAATAGGAACCAGAGATTTTTTTCTTTTTTTTTTCTAGAGGGGAAAATGCCATCCAGGCAAAAAGTAATCAACTGCCAACAGTCTCTCTTTGATGAACTGTGCCATGATTTGAATTAAGACCCCACTGAATGCCTTTTAATTTATTTTTAGGTCCCCCTTTCACTCTCATTCAGATTAAAAGTTGAATTATGATACAGGGACAAGATGGGGCTTTATCTGGATCATTTTAAAAGAAACAATCTTTCATTTGGGTGTAAGGGCAAATAAAACTCCCAAACTCTGATATCTGGTGAGATTTTACTGTATTTTAGGTACATAAAGTTGTACAGATACTTTTGAAATGTGTTTTTAAGTCAGTTTCACTGGAACTTGATTGTTTGGGGGTATTGTGGCCACTGAGTTCTGGTCCTCTGTAATCATGTGTGTGCTCTGTCACTAAGTCGTGTCCAACTCTTTGTGACCCTATGCACTGTAGCCCACCAGGCTTCTCTTCCATGGGAGTCTCCAGGCAAGAAGACTGGAGTGTTGCTATTTCCTTCTCCAGGGGGTCTTCCCAACCCAGGGATCAAACTTGCGTCTCCTGTATTGGCAGGTGGATTCTTTACTGATGAACCACTTGAGAAGCCTCTCTAACTGGAGGGTCTCTTGATAACTCCTGGTCAGCAGGCTGCTGTTATAAATGTATAGTGTCATTTAAAAGCCCCACATTGTTGGAAAAAAGGCAACAGAAAAAAAACGCCTTCCCATATGTTTCTACTTAGTGTATACACAAATATTGCTTAAGTCTTTTTTGTGACATTCCATCCACCTTCTCTGTTTTGTACATGATGTTTTATTTAATATACCTTCATTTTATTATGATGGATCATATGAGCTGTATTCCCAAGACATATCACATAAAATCACTCTTTGTATTTGAGGCAATGATGATCTCTTTGAGTTTCAAAACAAATTTGATTCAGGGGAGAGGAATCATTGGAGCATAGGAACTTCCAGGGGTCAAACACTCCACCCTGTAGTTTCACAGTGAAGATCAGCCCCCAACAATCTCTGCACAAGGAGAAGATGCTGGACTCTGTCTTTACAATCCACCAGAGGACAGTCCACTACTTGTTACATAAATCCATCCTAAGAAGCACATTCAATTGAAGCTAAGACATGGAATACATGTTTTGAAAAGTTGTTTTAAAGAAATAGAGAACAACACACACACCTGATTTCAGAATGATTCTTATTTATAATTCCTAAATAGTACATGGAAGTCTTTTAGGTTATAGATACAAGCTGTGAGTTTCCTTGTGTCTCAGACTTGGAGGTTTCAAAGCAGTGTCTTGTTGTTCCTCGACATATGAGAAAACTCTCAGCTAATTGCTTCTTTACCCAAATTTAAGCATTTCTTATCAGGCTCCCCTGGTGGCTCAGATGGTAAAGAATCTGCCTGCAGTGTGAGAGACCCAGGTTCGATTCCTGGGTTGGGAAGATCCCCCAGAGGAGAGCATGACAACCCCCTCTAGTATTCTTGCCTAGAGGATTCTATGGACAGAGGAACCTGGTGGGCTACAGTTTATGGGGTCGCGAGGAGAAGGACATGACTGAGCAACTAACACTTTCATCATTCCAGGCACCATTGGGATCATCTGGTGGATAAGGAATCATAGTTTCAGGGGATGATGCTATAACTGTAACTGTTTAATTTTGCTTCAGAAACTCTAATGCCAGCATGGCCTTATCTTGTGGATCACTTCAGTTTCTCCATGTGAAGAGGAGGGAGCAGGAATCATCATTCCGTTATAGGCCGGAAAAGCTGAGCCACAAAGGGGAAGGAGAGGGCCCAACTCCAAGGTTTCTTGGACTCCCTGTGTGGGGCTGTCTTGGCTTCCTATGTGGATATTTCTGTTAAATATTTTTGCTGTTTCAGTAGGTGAAACCACCATCAACATGAATGTTAACCAAAACAGACTTCAAATTAGTTGGCCTCCCATTTCTTTAAATCATGGTTCTAACTCTGAGAATTTCATAAATGCAAAAAAGGTACTGTCCTTAGGGCAGACAGTTTCTTTCCAATAAAAATTTCCTTACAGTGGCCTGCTTTGGTTTTCAATAGCTAAAAAGCTTGTACAAAAAATACACAGGGAGGATAGAGATGATTCTGGAAGAACTCAACGAGAGGGGAACTTCCTGGTGGTGGAGGGGCTGTGGCCAAGTCCAGAGCTGCTGGTCTGGGCAACTCCTGTCCCCAGTGGACAACAGGGTACATGGACATTTTCTGCCATGTGTCCTGATGACCCCTGGCTACGAGGGCTGCCAAATGCATGGGAGAATGGAGCCAGGTTGAGAAGCAACAATAGGCTAAATTAAATAGCTTAGGTATTTAGGATTAAAAACCAGGTCTAGCACTTAAGAAAACTGACTCTGGCATGGGGGAGGCCCTGGCTCAGTCACAGCTGGGGTGAAGAGGATCTGGCGGTTGCAAACTAGCTGGTCAATCTGAGTCTGCTGTATGACAGCCCAGGAAAAGTGAATGGATTTGTAAGTCACATTGGGAGGTCAGTGCCCCTCACTCAAATGACCAGCCTGCTGCTCTCTGCTCCGCGGTGATGAGATCCCACCTGCTGGGAAATTGGGGGCACCTCAGTCAGGAGGCTGTGGGCAAATTGGGACGCCTCCCAGGAGAGCTGCTCAGTCATAAGTATCAGTTGGGATCCTTGTCAAACACACTGATTCCAAACCTCGGATCTACTGAATCATGATTACCAAGGTCATCTATCATTTCTGGGCTTCCCCTGTGGCTCTGCTGGTAAAGAATCCGCCTGTAATGTGGGAGACCTGGGTTCAATCCCTGGGTTGGGAAGATCCCCTGGAGAAGGGAAAGGCTACTGACTCTAGTATTCTGGCCTGGAGAATTCCATGGACTGTATAGTCCATGGGGTCGCTCAGAGATACGACTGGGCGACTTTCACTTTCACTTCACTTCTATCATTTCTACATATACTGAAAGCTTTCTGATACATGAAGATGATTAATTTGGTAAGAATATAGCACAGTGCCTGGCTCATAGTAAAGGATCTAATTATTAGCAATACAAAAAATGGTGAATAAATAAAGAACAAGATCTACTCTTAGCCAGTTGATTAAAGAAGATTTAACTGATATCATTTTCATCAGTGATGTGTGTGTGTGTGTGTGTTTGTGTTCCTCAAGCTGGTGGACATTGATGTTAACTAGGTTCAAGTTTCCTAAAGCAAAGAAATGAACCTTTCTCCTTTTGGAGACTTTCTGGTAAGTAGGTTGGGGAGATACATATACACAGAAGAGTTTTCTAATCACAGCTTATGAACTGCTCTGACTAAGCCTCCAATATAAGAGTAGGACTACCAAAACCCTGGTAAGGAAACTGGGGACTTCTTTACGAGAGGCTGGCTCTGAGAATAGATGTCCATCTGTGATGGATGAGGAAGTTTGATCTTTGGTGATCTTTAGTCTCACTGGTTTAATTCTTCAAGCATTGATTAAGTGCATGAAATAAAGCATTAATAATCTCTACATTGTAACCATTAGCAGAACCAAGAATGAGTTCCCTGATGTCAACATAGGGCAGCAATTGAGGCTCCTAGTTTGTTTTAATCAGACCTAAGTTTTTAGACCTGGAGGGCCCCCCACCCCAATTAAGTGGTGATCTAGGTGGGGCAGGGATATTTAGTAGGTCTTTGGTCTTCTGTTAGCCTTTTATTAACGCTGAAAGTTACAGGGTTCAGATGTTCTCGGCTGTGTTTCCATCTATGCTGGATTCCTGGCTGCTGTGGTTTTGTTCCGGTTATGATCCCTGACTCTTGCTGAAAGCTGGTCAAAGTCAAGGCTGGAAGTGCTGCCCCTTCTAGCAAAGCCTCAGGCTGGGCTAGGCGCTTTGTGAAGAAGCAGCCTGGCAGGCACCACCTCCCTTTCCAGGGACCTCGCCAGCAGCTTTCTGCTCTTAACCTACCCTTGTCACTTCCATATCGTCCAGCCAGGAGGGCTTTTTCTAAAGGGTCTCAATCTGTGACTGTGGCATATTGAATTAATTACTTTTAGACTGACAAACACAATGGAATCTCTCTACTGAATTATCCTTAATACGAAAATATACAGGGATACCCAACTCCCTAATTTTTTTCAGTTTGAAAATAAAACTTTTAAGTTCCCAGCTGTCATCTATTACTATTGCCTTTAGCTCAAGTATTTAAAAAATAAATGTGCTTTAGAAATTGGCCCAGGAGTTCTAAAATCCACTGCAGCTGAATTCTGCCAGTTTAATTTTAATCAACAAAGGCATAGGGTGACTGTCCAGCAGTTTTCCCACAAGGGCTGGGAGCGTGGATTGTGATAACGCTTGCCCTCTGGATGGACATTTCTTTGGAGGGTTCTCTCTCTTGGTTCCTCTGGATTTTCCTGAGTCCTCAAGGAGACAGAATCTCTTGTACTGAGCCCTCTGTGGGTTAGGAGCTACACTGAAGAACTTACCCATGAAAACCATAGATCTTCTGAAAAGTGACTCCAGGAACCAGCTGGGGGCCAGTCCTCTGGGATCTCAGCCTGACATGAAGACAGCAAATTCACAAACCATGTGGCTTCAGGGACATTTTTTTTCATGATTTTTTTCCTCTACAAGAATCCAAGCTTTATAGGAAGACTGTATAGGAAGACTGTCTTTCCTGTATACCTCCTGATGCCTGGGAAAATGAATTGTGTACTTAGGAGCATGCTCCTCATACACAGATCCCTTTCTCTGGGCCTATCCCTTGCCTTGTCCCACCCTTGACCTCCAGGAATTGATCAACAAGGTCATTTTCTCATAGTGACAGTCATGATGTGTGCCAGCCACCATTCTATGCACTTCATGGACCATCCTGCATTTAGTCCATACAACCTCCCGCAAGTTCATTTGACAGGTTCAGTGAAAGTGAAGTCAGTCACTCAGTTGTGTCTGACTTTGTCACCCCATGGACTGTAGCCTGCCAGCCTCTTCTGTCCATAGGGATCCTCCAGGCAAGAAAACTAGAGTGGGTTGCTACAGTTAACCAAACCCAGGCAGCGTGTGGGAGAGCTGGGTTGCAAATCCAGCCGTGCTTCTTTGTAAAGTCTTGTTCTTCTGCTCTCGGCTAAGCGATTCTGAGCCCCGGATTGGTGTTGCTGATACAGAAATAATTCCACTAACTTGAACTCTCCCTGCTTCCCATTGTGCTCCTGTAACAAGCAGGAGGATGCGGGAGCCATCTCTGTGTCCTGGACTTGGGCCAGCACCTGGGACAGGAGTCCCTGAGGCCCTTAACTCTTGGTGGGAACTGCTGACTGGTGAGATGGACGTCAGTCCTTGGCAGGAAGCTTGAACAGGTCATTACACAGATGGTTTGTGAGTTCCAAGGACAGGAAGCAGTGGTCGTCCCTTTGAGCCAAGGTTTGCAGAAAGTGAATTGGGGCCAAACCTCATTTTTTTTTTTTTGCAAGTCTCACCAGAATTATAGATGGGGGCTGACAGATGTAGTTTATCTGCATTTCAGCAAATCATTTCACAGTGTGTCTCACAGCACATTTGAAGAAAAGATGGATAGATGTGGGCTGGATGTTTAGTTGCAATTGAGATGGTTCAGAGAAGGTTGAACAAACAGCATCCGGAGAGTGTTGATGAATGCAGCTATGACAATGACCATTTGTCCTGAGTGCCATACACAGGGTCAAGGGTGTAGCCAGCACTTAGTAAATATTTGTTGGTTGCATTAAACTCAGGGGGGAAGTCTTTAGTGGCCCCATGAAAGGGCTCTTTCTTCGATTCAGCAAACATTTACAGAATAGATGAATTTGGGGAGTGGAGGGAGCAAGGTCTGACCCTCAATGGAGGGAGGGAAAAGTCGGGTCTATTTGCTTTGACCTCTGGAGCCCAGCCTCACAGACATGCTGATGACAGAGGACAGCATGGGTCTTTCACGGTGTTTGGACCCACTGCTTCAGAGCACTTAGGAATTCTGAGGGGGAGGTTTGGGGCTACTGTGGGAAAATCATGTGTGTGTGTGTGTGTGTGTGTGTGTGTGTGTTTGGCTTTTCTGGCTCACTGCCCATCTAGAACCAGATCATCTCTTCTTATCTGTTTTTCGTATTGGCTTCTGGTAAGATTTCAAGAATTCTCCTTTTGGCTCAAAAATGTTTGAAAACCACAGACTCTGATGGTATCTAAAATTGCTTCTAGCTCTAAAAATTAAGTGGTTCTTAAAAGCTGTGTGGGAGGAGGCAGTGCTAAAGGCAAAACACATTGTTAAAAAAACAATGGCTTTGTTTCCCATTCCCCTTCCACCTCCTGGTAGGCTCAGTCTCCTTGGCGAGTCTCTCAAAGGGTCCCCACCTGGAGGGGTGCCATTTTTTTTTCCTGTGGGCGCTCCCTCCTGGCTCTTTTTAGGTCAACTAGCCTTCCTGTATCAAGCTGCCTTCATAAGTATAAATGACTGACAGCTTCCATTTACTTAGTGCTGATGTATGGATTGCTAAGACTCACTCTGAGAGAGATCTCTGATGGGTACAGTTTCAAGCAGTGTGGCCAAGTGAAGGATTTGAGGAAGGGTGCCAGAGACTTTTGGGGTTAGTGGAGCGTCCATGAATTCTACCGGAAGTGTGGCCACTTGCCCAGGTTCATTAATTCATTCAAAGCTACTTTTAGGGACTTCTCTGGTGGGCCAGAGGTTAAAAGTCTGCCTTCCAATGCAGGGGACACGGGTTCAATCCATGGTCAGGAAACTAAGATCCCACATGCCAGGGTAAGTAAAGCTGCACATCACAATTAGAGAAGAGCCAGTGAAGCCCAAAACAAAATGAAACAAAAACTACTTTGAAAACACCTACAGTGGGCTAGCGTTCTACAAGATACTAGAGGTAGATGTTGAGTAAAAATTAGCCCAGTCTCTATGCTCATAAAGTTTACAGTCTAGAGAGAGACCAAGACTTTACTTAAAAATTAATTAATTCAACAATTATTCCCTGAGTGCTCACTATATGGTGGGATATAGCAGTGAATAAACCAGATGAATTTCATGCCCTTTGGGGCTTATATTTAAATAAGAACATGATTAAACTCTAAGATGAGTGTGTGCAGAATGTTAAAATGGAAGTTCTGACTATGTTCCATGATGTAAGAGTTTCTGAGGAGATGTCTTGCCATCAATGCAAGTTTCCACGGCAACATCTGTAAACTGGCCCCATGATGCATGGACTCCTCAGCTGAGGTCTATAAATGGGCTGGGGTAGGGAGAGGGGTTTGGAGAGGTGCTTTGCTTGTGTTGTGAGTCCCCAGTGGACCTCCTGCCAGGGAGAGAGGTATGGGGAGAAGGGGAGGCTTCCCTTCTAAACTGGTGAGGTGAGTGAGGAACAGAGAGCTTGGAAACAAGTTCCCTGAAGGTGGTAAGTGCAGAGTTCTGGAAGCAGCCAGGGCAATGGAGTAGAGACGGCTGCCATGGGGTTGGCCTGGCCACGTGCTGTCTGAGTGCCTCCTGTGGAGCAGATGTAGCCATGCAGAAGGATCCAGTGTGGAGCCATCTTAGATCCTGTCTAAAGCCATCTAATAGGAGAGAGGGAGTAGGAAGCTGGAGATGAACCATCCAGAGGTTGTGGAAGCAAGTAATCCAAGTAAACAGGTCATAGGAACTGCCTGCAAGGATCCAAAAGGAGTTCCAGACACATCAGGGGAAAACAGAGCCAGCGTTTAGCCTGGGCTGCACTCAGCTTAATGTCCAAGATCAAGGAAGATCTGCTCTTTCTCCTATCTCTGCTCACCTGTCCTCGCCTAAAAGGTGTTAAGAAATTGGCTAATAAGCTGGGGTGGGACTGAGGAGAAGAGTGAACTACAGAAGAGAGGAGAGACACCCAGACTTGTGCTTCATAGGGAGGCCAGCCCAGGGTGGGGAAGGGAAGACTGAACACCGGTTGAGGTGTGAGTTTTTGATTGATCTCTTAGATCAGACTTTCTGAGTGCTGAATTTAGGTTCCTCTTTTGATTGCAGATCTGCCTATAACCTAAGAGTGGGCCTAGGGATTATGAGGCCTGCTAAGTTCGTGTCTGGTGGCAGGAGGGAAATCTCTCAGTGAATGAAGTATAAGAGGGGTGGAGGGAAAGACAAACCAAAGTTTTATCTTGATCATGCACAAGTCATCTTATGCCACGTTCCAGGTACCAGAGCTCAGAAGGAGAGAGACTCAGCTTTGTGGGGCTGGTAACAAGGAACTGACCCAGCTACAGGGCAGGGAATGGCTTGGTCTTCCTGAGTCTGGGGAATTGTGCATCATTTTCTCTTCTTCTTCCTCATAAGCCCCAGAAATGCTCTCCTGGACTGGGCTCTTACACACGTTACACACTTCCAGCTCTTTTTCTCCGACAGGGCTGGCTGTGAACTAGTGTGGATGGCTCTGGCCTCAGCCCTGCTCTGGCTCAGCTCTGCCAACTGTGGGTCCCTGGGGGCTGGGGGAAGGGCCAATTTCTCTCCCACGGCCCACGTCAGCCTTTTCCGCTCAGGGTCCACTATCTCCATCATGTCCCATGGCTTCTGGCACATGGGGCCCCGTCATCTGCTTGCAACTTGTAAAAGTCAGAGGAAACACTGACTGGAACCCGGGCCTCCTGGCATTCAGGTTCTTTCCACGAATCACTTTCAGGAGACGGACTGAGGTGTTGCCCTGATACTCTGAAATGGAATTTATGCACATGCATGAAAGAAACACATCTGGGCATTTAACAGAGTGTTAGAGACAGGTCTGGCAAACCCGCCAAGCCATGTGCTTCCATAGGATGAGCTTTTCCAGGGTGGGACTCTGGCAGGGCCCCAGCCTTTGCAGAAAGGACCTAAGGTGATGAAAATGGACTGATGTCTTACCAAAGCTGGGCTCTTTTGGAAGATATCTGTTTAATCTGATTTATAAAGTACACCATTTTGCTTGACTTTTTTTTTAAGAGTATAGGGGAAAAAAAGAGGAAGGTTGGGCCCCATTTAAAAAAAAATGCTTTGTTAAATGGGGTGGCCATGTTTGTGTGAGTCAGAAGCATAAAGCAGATGTGGGAAGGTTTCTTGTGTCTCTGTCTCAGGCAGTGGGCCATTTGGCTGAGAAAGAGATCACAGACTTCCTTGCCAGGGAGGCAGAGCTTAAAGTAGTTCAGAAAGTGAGTGCCCAAGGCTACAGATTCAAGGTTTAAGCTCAGTTTCAAGGCCCAAGATGCTCTGTGTTTCAGGCCTCTTCCATGTAAAAGGAAGGCACTGGCTTTAGCAAAATGCTCTTTTGATGATTGCTTTAGGGTTAATCTGTACTTTGTTATTTATTTTGCTTAATATTTATCATTAATTGTATATGGTGCTATGTTATCTGGGCTTCCCAGGTGGCTCAGTGGTAAAGAATTCCCCTGTCAGTGCAGGAGATGCAGGAGACACAGGTTGATTCCTGGGTCAGGAAGATTCCCTGGAGCAGGAAATAGCAACCCACTCCAGCATTCTTGCTTGGAAAAGTCCCATGGACAGAGGAGCCTGGTGGGCTACAGCCCATAGGGTTGCAAAGAGTTGGACACAACTGAGCACAATTATGTTGTTGACAAAAAACAACAAAGAAAGGGGTACATATGATGTTTTGTTAATACTGTAAAGGCATACCTAATTATGTTAATTATTAAGGCACAAGTCAGGTTAAGGGGTCACAGCTGGGGCCAGTCTCAGGTATGGCACCTCCAGTGTGAGCTGGTGCCCTACAGTTGGGCACTGGGCCTTTTGCAAAGTGGGCCTGGGGACCGGTCCCCTCCCTGGGGGCTGCTGTCATGGAAGGAAAACCCAATGGATCTTCTTTTCTGCAAAGTAGTTGAGGTGCAATTCCTGGCTGTGCCTCTCCCGACACTGAATGAAATACCACGTCTAAGATCCTGGAGGACTCCTTTTCCCTCTGTCACCTCAGTGCTCTTCTCTCCTCTTCCTCCACCTCCATCATCCCGTCCTCCTTCTCCCTGGCTCCTTTTCTTGTCCTCTCTTCCTTCACTGCCTTCCTATTTCTCCTCTTGTTGAGCGCCTACCACATGCGAGGTGTCACAGAAAGTTAGGGTGGGGGGACCTCTATGAAATGCTAGATGAATGGGACATGAAGCAGGGTGATGATGGATCAGAGGCAGAAAGCATCTCGGAAACCTGGCAGGGACTGGCAAAGAAGAGACATGATTTGCATTGAGTTACAATCAGAGGACAGGAAAGGCCAGGATCATTTGGGTTAGGGCATGGTGTGAGTGGAGCTCTAGATGCAGGAATACACAGGGCCTGTCCACTGAAACAGGGTCTCAAAGGGAAGACTGTTTTGTGTAGGACTCATGGACAGGCGGGCAGAGTCTGATCCACTGTGCAGGGTGATGGGGGTCAGGGGGTTGGGGGGAAATGCTGGGCAGCCCAGCACTTCCCAAATTTGCCTTCCACAGGGCACAAGTGATGCTCAATCAAAACAGAGCAGTCATTTTCAAGTTTGGGAAATATGGCATGATACATTCCATGGGAATTCTTTGGAGATTCCCAACGCAATTGGGTCATGAAAGCATCTTTGAAGTCTTGCAGATTAAAAAGCAAAATAAAACCAAACCTTTAACACTGTCAAGTGCAGCATTCCCCAAACTTATTTGATGCCTATGAGCAGCTGGGGAATAAGTGTCCATAAAACACATCTTGTGTGCAGGCAGTGGGAGCCAGTGGAGGTTTCAGAGGGGGCACAGTTCATTGCTGTCAAGGAGTCAGAACTCCCTCACATCAGGGAGATGGGGGTGTGGGGCATATGCAGACGTGCCAAACACCTGCTGCTGTGGTTAATCGCCCTCTGTTTTCCTGGGAAGAGGCTGGCTGGCTAGTAGGTAAAGGAGAGCGAGTTCTCATTCCTTAGCACTGAGAGCATTTAATGAAGGCTCAATGTGCACGCCAAGAAAATGTTTTCTCTGGCTGGAGAAGGGGCTACATATACATATACACGCACATAGAAACTTGCTGACTGGCAACCCTGTTGGTCTTACTTTTTTTGTTTTGTTTTGTTTAGCCAAAGCCTGAGCATCCTCGAAGGAAAAGCTGAAGTCATACCTCCTATCTGCAGTCTCTTTCAATCAAACTTGACCTCTGGCTTACCCCCTCCACTCATGATCTCTCCATTTTACTGTCAGCAGCAAACAATCACTTTATGACACACCACCCAGTTTCTTTCCCATCCACTCTGTCCCTTAATCAGGAGTGCCTACCCCAAGCTGGGTCCCAGTGTGCATGGTGCATTGGCTGATGACTGGCATACATGACAATGCATTCTGCTTTTTCAGTCTCCAAATGGCAGCAGGGCAAATGAATGTGCAAATGACTCATCTTCCTGCCAGCCCCAATGTGAGAAAGAACAGAATCACTTCTCTATTATTTCCATGGAAGAGATTCTGGAATACAGTAAGGTCTCACTGTTCATCTCGATATGATTCCAGAGCTTACCAAGCATAGTCAAGAGGCTGACAGCGAGGCACGACAAGAATTCACAAAGCGAAACCAAAGGGTGACACACAATGGCGCTCTGCTGGAGTTTCCTTCTGCTCTCTGGGCATGGTGGAAAGGCCCCTACTGGGTGAATGGGATGTGAATTTCCAGGACACAGTGTGCTGGGAAGGACACTGCAGGAGGTGGAGGGGGCTAGAGGAACAGCCAGATGGAAAGAGGGATGAGCACCCATCAGCTAGTCTCATCAGCTGTGTTTCCAGAATACTTTCTTCCTTTCTCTTTTTCTCGGCTGCACTGGGTCTTCATTGTACATGGGCTTTCTCTAGTTGTGGTGCACAGGCTTAGTTGTCCCAAGGCATGTGGGGCCTTAGTTCCCTAACCGGGATGGAACCTGTATCCTCTGCATTGGAAGGTGGATTCTTAACCACGGGGCTGCCAGGCAAGTCCCTCTACAATACATTCGGATTGCATTCACTCCTTGCCACTTCTGCTCTATTCTCGCCAGGCCATCACTGCTGCCCCTCACCCAGCTCTATTTGCAACGAGCTCCTTACTGGTTTTCCAGTTTCTGCTCTGGGCCCTACAATCCCTTCTCCCCATTGAATCAAGGGCAGTTTGAGTTGAATGTGAATCACACCATGTCCCTCCCCTGCTAACCCGCTACTCCATGCAGCCCTCCTGTTAACACACAGAGTAAAATCCAGTCCCTGGTTTACAAGCCTTGCCCTCCTGTCTCTTACTGCGCTTGGTGACTTCCTCCAACAAGCCATGCTCTCTCCAGCCATACAGGCATCACACTGCTGTTCCTCTCCTGATCTTGACATGGCCAGTCCCTGCTTGTCATTGACACCTTAACTTCAGTGCCACCTCTCCAGTGCCCATCTCTCTAAAGAGAGGGCTTTTCTAACCACACAGGCTAGGTGTTTATTTTCTTTCTATACCACCACCCTACTTTAATTCTTGGCATAGCACTTAACCCTTGGGTACTGGGAACCCTACAGTGCAGACCGCAGGGAGGGACCATGGCCTCCTGGTTCACCGGGGCTTAGCCTGACAAACGTGATGAGTGAATAAATGCTAGCTTTTCCATGTATCAGCCATGGACTCAAGAGGCTCTTGAGTCCTCTGTAAAGTGCATTTCCTCCTCTGTAAAACAGGGATGAGAACACTTACATCAAAGGATGATCAGAGGAAATGCATTCAAAATAATTACACATTATGAAGCTCCTGGTAAATACAAGTTATTATTTCCCAAGTCAAGTCAGTTTTCTTTTTGGTAAAATGGGGATAATATTTGCTTTCTAGGAATTTTTCAAAGATAAAGCAGAGAATCCAATAAATGTACAAATATCTAGAACAAAGTTTTAAATGCAGCAAACCCTTTCTTCCCTGTGATGATAGTAAAAGGAAGCTTAAAAACAAAACCCTTCATGCTGGTTTGGAGCATGGAAGACTCTTGGCTCCGAACAAGAAGTTTGGAATAGGAACTGGCCCAGAAAGGCAAAGTCACAGCTGACCTAACAGAAAACCAGGAAGGGCAGACTGTGACCCAAAACTCTGAAATGATCCTTATGTGTACTAAATAGAGATGGCTGGAAGAGGCGGGGCCTGTATGAAATCATGTTGTCCCTCCTTTCACAAGTGTCTTGCAGGCTAGTTCTCTAGGCCAGCACAACCAATAGAAGTGTCACACAAACCACATACGTAATCTTCAGCTTTCTAGTAGCCCCATTTGTAAAAAGTAAAGAAACAGGTGAGAGTATTTTTAATAATAGATCCAGAATGTTATCATTTCAACATGTGACCAATATAAAAATGACTGGTTGCAAACTGGGAGAGGAGTATGTTAAGGCTGCATATTGTCACCCTGTTTATTTAACTTATATGCAGAATGCTGGGCTGGATGAAGCATAAGCTGGAATCAGGATTGCTGGGAGAAATATCAATAACCTCAGACATGCAGATGATACCACCCTTATGGCAGAAAGTGAAGAGGAACTAAAGAGCCTCTTGATGAAAGTGAAAGAGGAGAGTGAAAAAGCTGGCTTAAAGTTCAACATTCAAAAAGCTAAGATCATGGGATCCGGTCCCATCACTTCATGGCAAATAAATGGTTAAACAGTGGAAACAGTGACAGACTTTATTTTCTTGGGTTCCAAAATCACTGCAGATGATGACTGCAACCATGAAACTAAAAGATGCTTGCTCCTTCGAAGAAAAGCTATGATCAACCTAGACAGCATATTAAAAAGCAGAGACATTACTTTGCTGACAAAGGTCCATCTAGTCAAAGCTATGGTTTTTCCAGTAGTCATGTACAGATGTGAGAGTTGGACCATAAAGAAAGCTGAGCGCCGAAGAATTGATGCTTTTGAACTGTGGTGTTGGAGAAGACTCTTGAGAGTCCTTGGACTACAAGGAGATCAAACCAGTCAGTCCTAAAGGAAATCAGTTCTGAATATTCACTGGAAGAACTTATGCTGAAGCTGAAGCTCCAATATTCTGGCCACCTGATATGAAGAACTGACTCCTTGGAAAAGACCCGATGCTGGGAAAGATCGAAGGCAGGAGGAGAAGGGGATGACAGAGGATGAGATGGTTGGATGACATCACCGTCTCAATGGACATGAGTGTGAGTAAGCTCTGGGAGTTGGTGGTAGACAGGGAAGCCTGGCACACTATAGTCCATGGGGTCGCAAGGAGTTGGACACGACAGCGACTGAACTGAATTGAAGGATATCGTTTACATTCTGTTTGTCATGCTACATCTTTGAAAATCCAGAGTGTATTTCACACGTACAGTACATGGCATTTCTGACTAGTCACATTTCAAGTGCTCAATAGCCACACGTGGCTGGGGGCTGCCTTATGGGACTGTGGAGCCCTACACTTTACATTTTTTAGAAAAATTTGCTTTAATTTTTAAATTTTGCTGTGCCAGGTGTTAGTTGTGGCATGTAGGGTCTAGTTCCCTGACCAGGGATTGAACCCAGTCCCCCAGCATTGGGAGTGTGGAGTCTTAGCCACCGGGCCACCAGGCAAGTCCCTAGATTCTCCTTTTGAGCTGTTCAAGATCTTTTGCTACTTGTGAGGGTGAAAGGGGAGGTCACAAACAATTTTGTAAAACACTCCATTTATTTGTAACAGACCACTGTTTATTTGTAAAAGACCATTTATTTGTAAAAGACCATTAGTTGCCCACTGTTTCCCACAGCTGGAAGAAAAGTTCCAGTTGACTCTTTCGCTGGCCAGTGAAGAGCTTAAAAGAAAATTTAAGAGTTTAAATTCCTGTCATGGAAATACTTTTATCTTCTGATCTCCACAGACTCTTCAAGGTATGTAAAACTGTTTGAAACTGTGCCCGTCTGTCTGTCTGTCTATTTATCTATCCTCTGGAAGTGATAGGAAGCTTTATACTCATTTAAAATCAAATCATGCCGCTTTTCTCTCACCCTGTGTTTCAGAGAAAGATTTATGAGCAGCTGTGTTTTTTCAGGGTGGGACAGTTTGGTCCATGGCTTGCAAAGCAAGAGAATTTCAAAAATCAAACTGTTGTCTTTAAAAAATAAATGGATTAGAACTAAACACATCAATGGAATGAGCTTAAGAGAGCAAGAAAACGATTACAAGGTAAAGTTACCCAAAAATTGTTCTCTCTTGATTCATAAATCTGTTATGTAGTCTCAGGCTTTTTGGACACAGACGGATGAGTTATAAAGGACAGGCATCAAAGCTTGGCTGTGTCCACCGAGGATCAGAACAGTCATTTCACTATTGGCATTTACAGTAATTTGAAGGCATAGTAACACTGCTGGATGAAACTGGAATTTTCACACGGGTAGGTTAAATCTTTGGGAAGCTTCCATCTGTGTTGCTTATTAGTGACCTTGTGTGGGATGTAGTCACGTGAGTTGTTGGTGTATGTGATGTGAACTGCTTGTAACCCTAATTTTTTGCTAGGAGGTTCTGTTGTGAATCATTCAAACACATTTTAACTCTAGGCCACCAGCAGAGGATCTAGTGCAGAACAAGCCAGGGCAGCTGATGTGGTACAGTGGGGACCATGGGCTACAGGAGTTCTGTACTTATTCCTGGTTTGGAGGGATGCTTACTGTCTGCAAGCACAGAAGGTGACCTCAGTTCTACAGCTGCCTTGGCCATCTCTGGAGGACCATACATCCCCTGGGCATGTATGGTGGAGCATCGAGGGCGTGGCTTCATAAATTTTGGGAAGTTTGTTTCCACCACCAATTGGAAAATATTCCCTCTTCTTTCCATTTCTCTCTACCTCCATGCTTAAGAAGTCCAGGCCTGCTTGGTCAGAACTACTTCCCTGTTAGAAAAAAAGAAGGGAGGATTCCACAGTGGACTTTCCAGTGGACCCACTTTGATTAATGATCCCAGTAAGGGGCATGGATGTCTGTTATGATGTCCAATTTTCCAGACTCTGTGACATTCAAGAGTTTCCCATTACAAATCACCTTGAGTGAGCAGTAGAGAATGTGGAAAAGCTTACACAAGATTTACTCCTACTTAGAGCTTATATTTGAGTTGGAGTCACAGAGGCCTTGGAAAGTAGGTACACTGGGGACTGAGGCCAGTGACTGGGTGTCAGCTGTGTAGGGCCACCCAGTCAATGGGGTGACCCAATCCAGATGTTGGGGGGATACAGGAATGCACACAGGTGCTGAAGGCTAGAGGAGTGAGCGCCCCTGAAGCTAACTCTGCCATTACTACGGATTCTGAACATAGCTCTGCTCTCGACGGTCTTAGCCAAAAGAAAAAATGGAAAAACACTAAAACGTTAAACAAATATCACAAGAATGAATTTACAAAGCAAGACGAGTAAAGTCAGAGAGTCGTTTTCCTCTCAAATTTTCTATTTTCAAAAAATTTAAAGGAAAAGTCAAAGTTATTAATGGCAATGACAGAAAGTATGAACAGCAATTATAATGAAAGTTTAATGTTTTAATAATGCTCAATCAAGTGGCGTAGTGGTAAAGAAACTGCCTGCCAATGCAGGAGATGCAAGTGATGTGGGTAAGATCCCTGGGTCGGGAAAATCCCCTGGAGCAGGAAATGGCACCCTCCGCCAGTATTCTTCCCTGGAGAATTCCATGGGCAGAGGAGACTGGTGGGCTACAGTCCGTGGGGTCACAAAGAGTCGGACACAACTGAGCACACACGCAAACTGTTGGTGTAGTGAGGTGAGTGATAGGTGTGTACACACAGGTGCATGTGTGAATATAACTGAATAAACTGAATGCTCAGCCTCATTTTACCTGAAGATGCCCCTACAAGAACATGTGAACGCTCCCTCTTTGGTAAAGGTGAGGATTTTTTTGAGACATATTTGGGCACTGCTGAAATGCAGGTACCTATGGAGGGAATCTTATAAAAGTTTACAAACAGCTATGACCTGGGGGTCACAGAAAAAGTCTTCACAGAACAAGAAAACAAATTGAACCACGTTCTCAGTGCTGTGAGGGAAAGGAAAGGAAAGGAAACGTCCCTTTCCTCAAATCAGTTACTGCTTCCTCAGGCAGTGAAATGTCAGTACTGCCTTTAAATTAAAATGGTGTGAAATTTTGAGGCAGCAGCTGTGAGCACAGGAGAAACGAAGGACCAGACAATGAGCAGGAGTCAGGGGAGAGCCTCGGAGAGCTGGGCACCCGAAAGATGTGAGCAGCTGTAAGGGTGGAGAAGGCAGAGCTGGGAGGTGGAGTGTGACTGCTCTCCCCTCCCCCTCCAGTGTCAGCCTGGGCCACCTCTTTCAGCTAGTGTCCTGTCTGGGCCTTCATACATGCTGTTTCTCCCACCCAAATGCCTTTCCCTCACTTCACCAGGAAGTTCATCCTTTAAATCTCAGTCCAACGGTCTCTTTTCAAAGTCTTCCCTGGTCGTCCAGCCTGGATTAAATCTCTGTGTTCTATGCTCCCATGAAACTTCAGATGCTCCCCACAGTTCCATACCACTCATCACATCAAGTTCTAATTTAGTGCTTTTCTGACTACTCTGATGAACATCCCACAAGGGCAGGGATTGGCCTCATTCGTGTAAATCCCCATTGCCTAGCATGGTACCTCCTGTAGGGTCGGAGCTCAAGACCAGTGCACGGGTGCACTCTGTCTTAGACACAGTGTTGGTGATAAAGGGAGAGGCAGGCAGAGGTGGAATCAGTAAGAGAAAATATGAGGTAACTTGGGAACACAGCACACGGAAAGAGGGCAGGTCACTAAGGGAGGCAAGCAGTGGGTATGCCATCTTGGGCAGGGTATAAAAATGGAACAGCGCTGGGAGGTGGGCAAAGGTAAGTGGATAGGAAAGGAGGGGTTTGGGTCACAGGGACCAGCTCTACCTCCCAAAATTCAGTCTGGTTTACCTTTTCTTCAAGGAATCAAGCCCAATCATGAGCCCCACCCTCTTCTCCTGGCCTGGGGAGAGAACTCAGGAGAGCCAGGGTATGTAAAGGGCTGGAGGGGTCTGGTCCTGCCACTTCCAATAATTCCCTTTGTAACTGTGAATGAGGCAGGGATCTTAGTATGAGAGCATTAATCCAGCTAATATGAAAATAGATAAGTAAAGCAGTGATGGGGAGCATCCGAGAAAATGTACTTGGGAGTGTTTGGAGGTGTCCCCATCAGCTTGCTAAACATCAGTTTCCTTATCTTGAAAATGAAGGGACTGAGATCATAAGGAACCTCCAACCCATTCCTGAGACTCAGGGTCAGGTTGAGGTTAGGTGGTAATGGGGATACTGGGAGAAGGGGTGTGTGTGTGTGTGTGTGTGTGTACAGCAGACTGTGAATTCTGGAAGGATATCTCCTAGGTCAGATCCTGCCACCTAAGATTCAACATAACACTTTTGGACCAGAATAGAACTCCCCACCAACCTGGGTTAAATAAATCTTAATTGAGGCCTATGGCAGAGGTGTAGACCATTCACTAGAGATGATCTTTTCTGATGCCCTCAGCTGAAAGAGAAGGCCCATAGTTGCCAAGTGGCTAGACATAAACATCACACTTGAGCAAAGTAGAAAACTTCCTACAATGTTATACACTTGGATGAAATTTTGACCCTAGAACCAAGCCCAATTTCCCTTAGTCCTGACTCTCTTTGGCAGGAAAGAGAAATGAGATCAGAGAATTTCAAGAGGGGTGTCTCTATTACCCAGCCCTGCCTTCTTCAACCCCCAAATTCTCTTCTGTTTGCTATTTGCAACTTGATACCAGGACTTGACCTGTTGCTGCAGCTGTTTGGGAGATGAGGCAATTCAAAGGTGAAAGTCATCAGTTAAGCAATAAAATGATGATCCTGATGAGTATGGAAATATGTATGGGTGTGGAAAAAGGAGGGGTTAGGTTATGGGAGATTGAAAGGGGAGGAAGAGACCTCAGCCACTTCAGATACCGTCACAATTATTTATTTAAAGAGACCTCCCACTGAGAGCAGGAAGTTAGTTCAAAAAAAAAAAACCCTCAAGATGGTATATTTTGCAGCATCAACTTTGGGTTTAACCTTCAAAAAAAGTTAACTTTGCAGGTTTTGGGTACAGTTTGGTTTTTGCTGTGGACAGAGGATGTCTTGAACTTTTTCTTTTGTAAAATCAGGCGGGTAAGCCAAGAATTCTAAGTACTCATGTTCCTCTCCAATGAGACAGTGAAGGAGAGATTTCCAAGGGTGAGAACTGAATAAATACTACTGAGGATTCAAACATCCAGGGAAGGGGCTCAGCCAAAATAAATCACACCCTCTAGGAACATTTCCTATAATTTGCTTTTTTTTTTTTTCTTAAATGATCTAGTCTTACAAAAGGTTATGAAAGGTCAGAAGTCAGTGGCCAGCAAGTTGGACTTTCTCTCTAGATCTACTGGGGACTTTACATCTTGGTGTCAGACACTGATAGAAATTTTGAAGATCCCTGTTTACTCAAAGTAAAAACCAATATATTCTATGCAAACTTCTTTTCCCCCACTTTAAAATAAAAATGTCTACTTTTTCAGCAGTTCTGTGAATTGAATTAAAGAGCAGAGGGACTAAGAAAAAAGCCTTATATAAAGCCTATTGTCTATTGTACAAGAAGGAATTGACCTTTACATAAAGACATTAATACAGTAATTTGATTCTTTTAGTCACTGCTGATTTAAATATGAGAGAGGAATTCTGAGAAGTTTTTCTTGTGTGCAGAGATCTAACTTCTTTGAAATCAATTGTAGTTTTCAGGGTAAAGAAGGGAAGAAAATGAACTCCCATCTGTTTGAATTATTTACACTTGTCATTTTGTTTCATCCTGACAAACCAATATCATTAATTATTAGCTTATTAACTATTTACCAACACATTGGATCCTTTGCGTTCTTGAGCTTTGGTAGAATGATTTTAACTGGGCTGTTCTGCAAGACAAAGATGCCTATGGCCAAGTTTTCTACATACATTAAAAACAATTAAAAACTCTATCAATATTTTGTCAAACCAGAGCTTTGCAAAACTTTTGAGAAACTGTGCCTGAAATCAAATGTCTTGAAATACAATGCAATTTGGCACTCAATATTTATCCCAGATGAAGACTAGCTCAAAATGGTGATAGTGTAAAATTTTCAGTCCCTATCATCAGGGTGGCAATATCTCACCCTTGTTCCCCCTCCAGCCTCAGGAGGTACACTCTGTATCCCATCCTGGGGTGTCTCCTCTCACTCCGCAGGTTGGCCATGGGAACTAATGGGCTGCAGGCTGGTCCTGGAAACCTGCTACCCTGACCTTTCTACTTCCTGTCTGCCCAAGTCCCAGCTTTCCTCCAAAGCCCACTTCAAGCCCTTCCAGTCCAGGAGAAGGTCTGCCATCCTCTCAGATAACTGCCCTTCCTGTGGCTTTCATTCCCTTCAGCAATCTTGGTCTGTCCCGGGAGCTACCTTGACCACCCATCTGTTCTGTCTCCTCAACCTTAGCCATCTGTTCTTTGAGGTCTCACACTTGTTTGCCTTTTCCCCAGAGCCCTTCCCAGCACCTCAGTAATATTTGTTGAAAAGGATCTCACTTAGAAAGTTGGGTAAACATTTCCTGCTCTCAGGTTTGCTCCGTTCATTTTATTTTCACCAATCAGTGTTGTCAGAACAGAGGCATTTACTAGCGATGCAATGAAGCAAATTCAGAGGAAAACTGAAGGGAGGAGTTTCAAACGCAAAATGTTACTCGGCAGACAGACAGGAAATGACTGATAAGAGCCTCAGGGTCAGGTGAACTTTCCACAGAATATTAACCAACCAATTGTGTGTATTATGGACACTGGGACTTGCCCAAGTCATCCATTTTCACCACGTTTTGGGGATGTGTCTTAGAATGTGCTGGTATTTACGTACTTGGATCTGTTGTTTCATCAGCAAGCTGTTCAAATGGGGATGTTCATGGCTTTACATAGCCGCCATGTGTTTTAAAATTGCCAATATTCAGGAAGGAATGTCTTATCAGCACACATAGAACAGTGGTTTTAATGATTTTAATTGCCTAGCAATTTGAAAAATTGTTTCCCCCTTACGTTAACAGGGATAAAATTAAATAAAAGAATCAGACATTAAGTTATATACATGCATGATCACAAGTGAAGAAAGAAAAAAGATAATATAGGGTAAAAACTCTATTAACTATGTAAATGCTTTCTTGGTGAGTACAAGCAATGGTGAGAAGGATGTTGCTGGGAATGATAAAGTTGGGGGAACCCACTGGACTGAGCAATAGTATCTGAAGCAATCCTTGGGAGGAAATGAGTTGCTTTGTATTTTCATATGATGGGGGCCATCACTAGCCCACATGGTGCTTTTGTGTGAGTCAGGAAGAGACACTCCTCTCTGAGCTGGGATGCAGACCTGTCTCAGGGAGCTTGACCAGTGATGTTCAGGGTGGTCCTCTGTCACAGGGCACAGCCTGCACATCCAGGTGTATGCATTCCTGGTAAACAATTCTTTGGAAAATGGACATGATTTTAAAGAGCACAGTGGCCTGAAAAGTGACCCTGCTAGGACATAGTAGAGTGAGAGACTAACTCCAGAATTGTTGGTTTAACCTAATCCCGACCAAGGACATTTGTCAATGGCTTTGTCTATGAAACGCAGGGCTCTGCCACAATATTGATACATGACAAGTATCTCACTTAAGTAGCTGATTATAACCTAGTATAAAACTATTAATTGGTAATTGACAGATATTATGGGATTAATTTATCAGAGAAATGGGAGGCTGCCCCTAACAAAAGAAGTGGGAAGCCTCCACTAACAAAAAAATACCTCAATGCAGTCAGCACTGCCCTTTAGGTGCCATGGGTAGAGAAGATCATTATTTCCATTTTGCCACCAAGAAATAAAACATACAGTGATATATTCTAGGAAACCAACAATGGGCTCTCTTGCAGGTGGAGTTTTGAAGTGAAATTGCTTGTAACATGGCATCCCAAATTACCATGTTTCTTGCATGAAGACTCTGGAGAAGGAAATGGCAAACCACTCCAGTACTCTTGCTTGGAAAATCCCACGGACGAAGGAGCGTGGTAGGCTATAGTCCACGGGGTCGCAAAGAGTCGGACACGACTGAGTGACTTCATTTTCACTTTGCATGAAGAAGAGATACCCACCCTGGAACTGCAGAAAGTGCGGATGCACGGGAGAGGTGGAAGGTGTGGCTGGTTTCCTCCTCATCCTCTCCTCAGACAATCTACGTCTACATGCCCTGCTTGGCTGGCCTATCACAGGGAAGACAGAGGCCACTGAATGGGGGGGGAGCCCATCTTGGACTTTGCCACTGAGGTCACTAAGGAAGAGAGGCATATCCCGGCCTCTAGGTCATCTACTTCCTCAGGGCTCTTGCCCTCTAACAGTGAGCTCTTCAGTCTCAGCCCCTCCTGGTCTTGCATCATAGGCCCTTCATCTTTCTTAAGTCCTTCATCCTGATCAAACAAAGAGCCTCTTTCAAGCCCAGCTCTCCTCCAGCCACTGCTTTGGTTCTCCCTTCCCATTTTCCACTAAGCCTCACTCCTGCCCCCATCGTTGCACTGAATCCACGTCACTAAGACCTCCAGGACCTTCTTACTGCTAGTAATTAGAGGACCTGTCAGCTTGCATCTAAATTTCCCATACTTGAGGCTGTTGACCCCAGCCTCCTCTGTGATGAGCCATCTTCCCTTGGCTTCCATGACCCAAACTCTCCTGTCACACCTGCTCTTTCTTTCGCTGGTCCTTCTTCGTTTCCCTCTTGTTCTCCTTTTTCTTTCCTCGCCCCAGCTCAAAGGATGTGACCCTGGGTGTTCAGCACTCAAGCCATTTCCCTTCTGTCTCTCCACCCTCTCCCTGGCTCTGCATCTGTTCACATTGGTCTCAGCTGTCATGGTGGTGACACTTAAGTCTCTGCCTCCTGCCCAGAACTCTCACTGAGAAAAACTGCCTCCTGACAGGTCGGGTGATGTCAGGGGGCATCCAGGGCACACCTTCCACTCTCAGGTCCTGTAGGTGCACACCCTGCACGTATATGACTCTGAGAGTGAGCATTCCTGAAGTGTAATAAGCTGGTGGTACTTACACTCAATTCTGTAAGTGAAAAAGCTAAGTCCTCCTCTTCCCTCCCAAAGCTCTTCTTGCACCCTTATCCTGGTGACTGATGTCACAGTTGGCTCAGACCAAAACCTGGAGGTCCTCCCTGACAACCCACTCTCTCATCCTCCACACCAGCCAGTTGCCAAATCCAGTCATTCTGTTTCTTCAATATCTCCTAAATCCAGCCTCTTTCTTCCTCCCACCACTGACTCTGGTCAGGCTGCCACCATGTCTACACTGCAGCCAGCATGACTTTTCTGAAACACAATGTGACCACAACTATGCCTAAAACACTTGGCAGTGATTCTCCACTGTCCCCAGAGTGGGCTCCATGACCAGCACCCCCTCCACTCCTCACACTGTCCTCCACCAAACCCTGCTCCTCAAGTCTCCTGAAGAAGCCACAGACCACCCCCAGATTCTTGCTCAAGATTCCTTCCCACAGAAGAGCCTCCTTCCACAACTCCGCTCTGATCTTAGCCTCAATGCCACTTCTAGAAGCCAGTTTTGATCCAAAGCTGGTGAAATGCCCTTCCTGGGTATATTCCTTCCCCTGCCCCCAACCTTTCACATCCATTACAGAGCCATCACACTTGTGTTTGGGGCCTTGACTGTTGGTTCCTGCTTCTCAAGGGACAGGACACAGCTTATTAATTGGTGAACAGCCAGCACAAACTCAGTGCTCATCTCACAGGAAGTATTTGATAAGTATCTATTTTTTTTTTAATATTAGCAGCTTATTAGGAACTCCCTTTCTCACTTATACTAGTAACAAGACACTGGTATCAGTATTTTAATCTAGACTTAGTTAATCTGTATAATAACAAGAAAATAGACATTAATCTTTTAATAAAAAAGGACTATATAGAAACTCTTAGGTTTTGGAATATATAGAAACTTTTAGGTTTCTATATTATTCAACAAGTATCTACTGAATGCGTAAAGGATTTGAGGAATCCCAGTGTGGACTTCAAGTCTGATAGTCCTGAATTAAGCCCCAGATCTGCCCCTTCCCAGCTGTGTGTCCTAGGGAAAGTTAATAACCTCCCCTCGAGTCTCAGTTTCTGCTCTATACAGTGGAGATAGTAGTTCTTCCCCTTCTTGTGAATGGATCTGTGCTTCTCTGTGTGCATGTGTGCTAAGCCGCTTCAGTTGTGTCTGACTCTTTGTGACCCTATGGACTATAGCCCACCAGGTTCCTCTGTGCATGGGATTCTCCAGGCACGAACACTGGAGTGGGTTGCCATGCCCTCCTCCAGGGTATCTTCCCAACCCAGGGAATGAACTCATGTCTCTTATATCTCCTGTCCTGGCAGGTGGGTTCTTTACCACTCGTTCCACCAGGGAAGCCACTGTGCTTCTATCAGTTCAGTTCAGTTGCTCAGTTGTACCGACTCTTTGCGACCCCATGAACCGCAGCATGCCAGGCCTCCCTGTCCATCACCAACTCCCGGAGTCCACCCAAACCCATGTCCATCGAGTCGGTGATGCCATCCAACCATCTCATTCTCTGTCGTCCCCTTCTCCTCCTGCCCTCAATCTTTCCCAGCATCAGGGTGTTTTCAAATGAGTCAGCTCTTCGCATCAGGTGGGCAAAGTATTGGAGTTTCAGCTTCAACATCAGTCCTACCAATGAATATTCAGGACTGATCTCCTTTAGGATGGACTGGTTGGATCTCCCTGCTGTCCAAGGGACTCTCAAGAGTCTTCTCCAACATCACGGTTCAAAAGCATCAATTCTTCGGCACTCAGCTTTCTTTATAGTTCAACTCTCACATCCATACATGACTACTGGAAAAACCATAGCCTTGACTAGATGGACCCTTGTTGGCAAAGTAATGTTTCTGCTTTTTAATATGCTGTCTAGGTTGGTGATAACTTTTCTTCCAAGGAGTAAACGTCTTTTAATTTCATGGCTGCAATCACCATCTGCAGTGATTTTGGAGCCCAGAAAAATAAAGTCAGCCACTGTTTCCACTGTTTAACCATTTATTTGCCATGAAGTGATGGGACCAGATGCCATGATCTTAGTTTTCTGAATGCTGAGCTTTAAGCCAACTTTTTCACTCTCCTTTTTCACCTTCATCAAGAGGTGTCAGGAAGCATTTAACAGGAGGCTTCCTGTGTGCTGTTTTGGATCTGTCAGGAATTCTCTGTTCCTTATTAATTCCTGAATATTCAGGAATTAAGAGGAGAGGCAAGTCTCTCCCGGGGGCTGAGGAATCCAGGCATTTCCTTTGTTAGTTTTTCTATACAGTGATAAGTACCTGATTCCTTTTTATGAACCATTTGGTAAAAGTGATTATTTACAACCCTCTGTCTTTCATATGGATGACCTCATGTTTCCTTGATAACATGTAAGTTTTGATTTTATCTCTGCTGAAAAGCTATCTTGTAAGACAGTATAAATACCTACACAATGTTGAATAAAACACCTTTGCTCAATCAGAGCTTTGGTCCCCGTGTCTTGCTTTCTCTCTCTCTCTCCCTCTATCTCTTTTTCAGGCTGATCCCCTGGAGCACAGAGGCTCTCTGAGTTCACTTTCCTGCCCGGGCTTCTAAGACCCTCTCAAGAAGGCGCCCTGCACCTTCACCCTATTGAGAGGGCGCCTGAGGCCTCCGTGAACAGAGCAAGCCCCGTGTCAGGGGCTTTATGGCTTTCTGCGTAAACCAAGGAATATCAGCCTCTTTCTCCCTCCTTCACTT
Organism: Bos mutus; assembly: GCF_027580195.1. Lineage (NCBI taxonomy): Eukaryota > Metazoa > Chordata > Mammalia > Artiodactyla > Bovidae > Bos > Bos mutus. The sequence continues at coordinate 39,212,412 of NC_091627.1, forward strand.
TCTTATCGGTCGACTCCAGACCACCAGGTTCTGGTCCATTAAAGGACCTCAACAAACAAGCTCTTTAGTTCTTTTTCACTTTCTGCCATAAGGTGGTGTCATCTGCATATCTGAGGTTATTGATATTTCTCCCGGCAATCTTGATTCCAGCTTCTATAAACGTCTATAATTAATACAATGCTTTACTCTTCTCTTTCAAATCATGCACTGAACTCCAGGAAGTTAGAATTAAGTCCTATTCTAACTGACATCTCCAGTGCCCAGCCCAGGGATGGGTTTCTAGGTGGGAGCACAGTAGATGAAATTTGATGAAAGAATGTTTGAGGGAAGGTAGCCAAGATGAAGATGGAAGAAGGAGGAGGAGGTCATGCAAGGTACATGAAGAGGGAGAAAAGAGAAAGCAAGAAACAGAGTGCACACACTTTGAGTCTATTTATGTTGCAGGAGGCTCGTCTGCTTTCGAAGGACTGGGCTGAGGACGCTCTGTCCCTGGAGATAACCTGCCCAGATCATTCTTGCTTCTGCAACAGTAGGAAGGCATGGGGCCCACGTGACTGGCCCAGCTCCCTTGCTGGAAACAGCTGTGCAGACGGCAGCCCTGGGGAGCTCAGGGAGAGGATTTCACAACCTCTGCGCTGCCCTTCAGAGGAGTATCATATGTTGTTTACATACATCTCCATCTACATGTGTGTTTCCGGGGTCTTTCTGATTGCAATGAGGCTCAGTCTTGCAAAACAAGTTCAGAGTGTGCCTCATATTTTGTTTTTGCAGATAGCGATGGAGCGATGGAATGTACCAGCCTCCCCATGCCAGATCAGAGAGAAACTGAGGAGCTGAAAACAAAGACATCCAACCCCAGTGGCTCCTCCCAGAGCATGTGCAGGGGTTGGGACTTTAAAGCTGGGGTAAAAATGCCTGGGGAGGGTTTAGACAGGTTGATATTTTAATTCCATCTGGGAAAGACCCAGGAGGCAGAGTTATATTTTCTCTTTTCCTTTCTCTTCACCCAAGCAGTAACAATATTGGAGCAGGAAGAATCTATGCTTATTGTCTGGTGATTGTAATCATCCATTTTCCTTACGCCTATGAAACACAGGATAGAGTTTTTGAAGGGATATTGAGAGTTGCCTTCAAATTGTTCCATGAAGGAAACAGAAGATGCTGCCCAGGACAAGAAATAGAGACTTGGGTCAAATCACTGATTGTCAATCCTAGTTGCTTCTTAAAATGACCTGGGGAGCTTTTAAAACTCCTGTATCCAGACTTCATCCCAGAAAAATTAAATAGAATCTGGCACCAGGGCCTTAAAACTCCCCAGATGATTACAACACGCAACCAGATTGAAAATCACTGGATTCTGTGAACCCTGATCTCTGAAACTCCCTTACATTTCTGTGCTTGAAACTAGCAATCTAGGAACAAAACCATCTGCAGCTGGCAAGATTTCTCTGCAACTGGTTGGTACTTAATATTTAGACTTCTGCTAGAGCAGTTATTCCCCAATTAGGCTAATAGGTGTTCTGCAGAGGAACATAGGAAAGTAGTCACTGGTGGTCAAATAAACACAGAGATGCTGACTTCAAGTCCCCAGCAGTCAGGGTTAGAGGGATCTTGATGGGCATCTAATTCCATTTATCTCACTGGTTCCAAAGTGTGGTCCCCAGACCAGTAGCATCAGTATCACCTGGAAGCTTGTTAGAAATGCTAATTTCCAGGCCTCACCCTAGACCTGCTGAGTCAGAAACTCTGACAGTGGGATCCAGCAACTTGTGTTTTAACAAAACTTCTAGGTGATTCTGTGCTCAAGTTTGACAACTAGTGATCTGCTGCAGGAACTGTTTACTATGTCCTGGCCCAGTGGTTTGACTGGTTTTACCCCTGTTTAGTAACACGGAGCAACCCCAGTGAGGCCTGTGGAAGCCCATTTGTTGTTGAAACTCATCTTTCAGTTTTTTAAGATGAAATACGTGTTATTGTAATTTCTACCTGTGGCTTAACTTCATGTCTTCTCTGAAATCATATTCTGTGCTTTAGAGGCTCTAGTGTTCCAGGGCTTCTGGTTGATATAACATATAGCTGATATACCTGAGGGCACTTCTCCAAATGTACATAAAATACCCAGGAAGATAAAGAAAAGGTACCAACTCACACCACCACCAAAACTAAAAGTGACAGAATAGAATAGAAAATTTTTGTGAAAATTTACATCCTCTTGGAGTAGAGAAGACTGTTCTAAGTTTGACACCAAAGGCAGAAATTAGAAACATTCATAGATTTAACTATAAAATTATAGGTAATTTCACATGCACTCACACACACACAGACACAGACACAAAATTAGACTTTAAGTTTCATGAAGTAAGCATCTTATACTTAATGTATACCACTGGATCTTCAAAACATTTGACTAATAAATGAATGAATATGAGTTAAGCAAATGGCCATATAAAAATCAAAGCTAAAATATTCAATAGAAAAGTAGGATAGAGGCATATATAGGCAATAGACAAAAGGGAAAATAGTTATTTGAAAGAAGTTTCACTTCAATAACAGAAAACACAAATTAAATTAACACCTGTCAAATAGATAAGGTTAATAATGTTAATGGGAGATGGGATTTTCACAGATGGCAGGCGGTCATGTTAATTCACACAGTGTTTCAGGCAATAATGAATAATGAGCCCAACCTGGCAATTCATGTCAAAACTTTAAAATTTTGCATGCTGTTTGATTGATCGACGAGACAACTGCATGCTTAATCCTAAGGAAACATTCATGAATGTGCACAATGATCTAGCAACAACTATACTGATTACAGATAGCTTCATTTGTAAGAATAAACACTTGAAATAAACATTCTAAAAAGAGAAGGCAGGCCGAAATATAATGTCACAGTTTGCACTTAAAATCACATCATATAATGATAGGAAGTGGCGTGAAAAGATTATTCCTTGAATATAGGTAAGTGATTAAAAATATTAATGAAAGTGAAAGTGTTAGTCTCTCACTTGTGTCCAACTCTTTGCGACCTGACCCCATGACAGGGCTGACAGGCTCCTCTGTTCATGGAATTCTCTAGGCAAGAATACTGGAGTGGGTGGATATTCCCTTCTCCAGGGCATCTTCCCAACCCAGGGATCAAACCCAGGTCTCCCCCACTGCAGGCAGATTTTTTACCATCTGATCCATGAGGCCCAGAGAGAAAATATTAATAGTTTATAAAAAGAATGCTTAGAATGATGACCAAGTTAAAAAGCTCTCAGCTCCCTTTAAGTCTTCTGCCTCAGACTGAACATTCCCAATTCCTTCTGCCATTTGTCCTTGAATGGTAAGAAAATTTTCTGAAGTCAGAGAGGCTCCCATATAGGAAGAATTGGGGACTATCCTGGCAAATGCTCATGGGACACAAGTTCTAATTGCCAGACTTTCCTGCTAAGTCTCTGTAAATGTTCTCTACTTTGGTAAAACCCCCTTTAAAGCCTGGGTCTGGACAGCAACGTTTTGTGTTTACAGGGGTACCATGGGGACAATGAACAATATTACCAAGGTAACAGTTCAGTAGGTAGAGATGATGGGAAAGACATCCCAGGCAGAGAAATTAAGACTGTGCAAAGGCACAGAGACACAAACGATTCTGGCATGTTCAGGGAATAGGGAGCAATTCTAGGTGGCTGGAGCCTCTATGGAGTGATAGGGGAACCAGAGGGAAAAAGTAGATGAAATGACAAGGAAAGCCTTTCTAAATCAAGCTAAGGGTTTGGGGCTTCTTCCTAGCCTTTGAAAGACTGAAGCTTTGGGATGGCATGCTGAGATCCATGTTTTCAAAAGAGCAAAGCGGTGGCTATACACTGGAAGCCAGGGGATGGTTTAAGCAGAGGATACTATATGGTTGGGGCTTCCCAGGTGGCGCTAGTGGTAAAGAACCTGCCTGACAATGCAGGAGATGTAAGAGAAACAGGTTCGATTCCTGGGTTAGGAAGGCGCCCTGGAGGAGGGCATTGTAACCCACTCCAGTATTTTTGCCTGCAGAATCTCATGGACAGAGGAACCTGATGGGCTACAGTCCACAGAATTGCAAAGAGTTCGACACGACTGAAGCGACTTGGCACGCAAGCACCATGTGCTTAGTGAGCTTATTAAATTTTAGGATCCGATGTGTTGCTGGTTTGCTACTTAAGTGGCTTCTTTGGTACTTTACCTTTTATGTTGGCTCAGGCTCTCTTGGTGGGCTCCAAAACACAATAGGACTGTGGGCCCACCCCAGGCAGAAAGAGGAAGATGGTGGTGGCAGTCAGAAAGCATTCATGTCCCCTGCTGTCATCCCATTCATGTTTTCCCTGACCCAGGGAAAACATGGATAGCTCCCATGAAGTGGGCACCAATCCCAGGGAAGGATGTGACTCTGGGCTCAGGCCTCTCTCAGCCCTCTGCTCTGTGGTGGGGGCTGGAGGCATTCTGCTTTTCCAGCAGCCTCCGAGGCTCTACTGGTGAGCCCATGTCTGCCTCTGTAGAGCAGGGGTGGGTTCATTTGGGGAAGGATAGAGCAGATAGGAACTGAGAAGAACTGCCAGGTTTTTGTGCGATCAACATGTGTTTGAAACAATTCAGAATGTAACTGAGAATGTAATTAGGTGATGTTTGTTTTTGTTTTTGTTTTAAAGGAAAAACTCAGAACCTGTGACTCTTGTTCATGAGCACATGCCTGGATGTAGTCATTTTGAGTTTATGGAAAATGTGGTCAGCCCCATAAATCAGTGCTGAGGAATTCTTACAGAGTCATCCACCGTGCAAAGAAGGCAGGTCTGTAGTGAGTCTGTCGAAGTTATGAAAACAGAACAGAATAAGCACATAATAATAAGCGACAGCATAATCTTCTCTTCCAGAATTCTTTCCTGAGTTGCGATAAGGTAGCTTTGAATTTCCCTTCCTACATAATCTATGATCTTTCTTGTGTATCTCCATGTATACAACTAGAAGTCTGTGGCCATCATCATGATTACAAAGACACGGTTCTCTGCATCTACTCTCATGTGTCTTAAAGATTTTAGCAGGATTCCTGTAAAGAATGTCCATTTCGAAGTAGGCTCAGCAACTGTACTTTGCAACACCTCTAAGAACATGGTCACAAATGTATCCTAATTCTCAGACCTCCGGTCCTTCCCATCTATTATTTTGTGTGACTGGAGAATGAAATTTCAGGGTGGGATTGTATTTCTCAAAAGCACACAGAAGGTCTTCAAATGTGAAAGACACAAACTTTCATTCAGAATTTGTAAATAAGAGATTCAATCTAGGTGTGATTCATTAGAAGGAACTCCATCCATTTTCATCTCATTTTTGTTAGATTTATCCAATCAGCCATTTGCCCTCAAACAGTTTTAGTTCTTGTATCTTATCTACCATAATATTTCTCTTATCCTTCCTCTTTCCTACACTCGATTCTCTGGTTGACCCAGTTTATAAATCTGTTTCTGGCAAACTGGTCAGTGAAGAATGGAATGTTAACAAATCTGAGTGGAGATGTTTTTCAAGTGCTCTGAGAAAAATGGTCTTGTTCATGGACTAGTACGTTCTATCACAAAAATAGTACTGCTGAGCCCGAGGAGTTTACCTATCCTATTGTTTTCTTCTTATTCTGTTAGATGCGTTTCATGCAGGCTAAAAAATTTCTTAATTTTCCACAGAAACCATATGTATAACTTACAAGGCCAGATACCACGCTGAGTACAAAGCTGATGGCCAAGGCTCATTTCTGTTAGCTGTTTATACTTTAAAATCTGCTCTAGCAGATTGTTCTTGTTGTGTTCTTGTTGACTTCCAGACAAAAAACAAATTCTAGAGATCAAGAAGGTCAAGTTGGCCCAGCATTTATATGCCCTGGGTGGTTTTTTTTTTTACATCATACTTGCCTGCTGTCCCTGCCACAACATGGAGCAGGAACAGCTAGCTGGCAGCAGTCTGCTCAGGCTGTGAAACTTTGGACCAAATCCTCTCAACCACAAGCCACCTGTTGTCACCAGGTGCAAAGGGAGGGCAACCTGCCTGACTGACCCTGCTCTCATGTTTTATCAGTTGTACCGTGTTGCAGAGTGGGCAGTGCAAAGATGCAGGTATATCTGACATAGTCAATAGCAATATAGTTTGAATTTCTGCACCAACCTTTCACAGACAGAAAAGCACAAGGTAAATAATCATAATAATGTTTGACTGAGCATTACTATTTAATGTGTTCAAATGTTAAGCCAAATGCTTTACAAACATTACTGTCTCCAGCCAGCCACACTGAAGTAATTATTATCAACCACTTTACAATATGAAGAATGGAATTCAGAGAGGTCAAGGGACTTGCTTAGAGTTTTCCAGGCAGGAAGGAAGCAAAATTCAGACCCAACTCTACCTGATTCAAAAGGAGCCCCAAATTAGACACCTTGATTTTGCTTTTGGGTTAGTGTGTCTGATTCCCAGAGCAGCAGATGAAAGATGCAGGTTGTGGGTGGTTGAGGGAGAATTTGGTCCCAGGCTTTGCTTTGAAGATTTTATAAAAGAGAGACTAGCTCTTCCCAGAAGAGCTAGCAATGGCATGATTACGACAGAACTGAGGTTGTTTCCAGCGTTGTTATTATTCAGCTTGTCCTGTCCTCTGTTTCCTCATTTACAAAATGAGGACTAAGGCCGCTGTGGCCTCCTCCCTTTCTATCTCCTTCCAGTTGGAGACACTCAGAGCTTGGTCCTAACAGTTTCAGGGCAAATCCTCACTGTGGAAGACCCTCCTGTGATCCTGGACCAGACAAACCCAACACCTGCTGGACGATGGGGGAGTTTTCCCATGGTCCCTATTCCCTGGCTCCACCTTGTGGCCCTGGCGTCCTGCTTGTCACCACTGGCCAGTGTGGCCGAGGAGCAGCAGCCCTCTCTCCGGAAGCTGCCTGAGCATCCTTGCTTTATTCACTCACCGTACATGGAAACCCAGCAGCTCAAGTCCTAGGAAGCTAATCTAACCTGTTTCGGTCAAAATCCTTTTCAGAAAAGCAAGTCGAAACTCAAGGTCTTATAGAACCTAAAATTTGAAAACTAGTATCTGATTTGTCACAACATGAAATGATAGCTGGATTCATTATCTGGAGTTATTCCAGCTCAACAGTCAGAGGCAGAGAGAGAAAAAGAAAAAGAACGCGTGTATGCGATACTGTTAATGAATCCTACCGTGTCTCCTGGCTGTGGACGCATCACGGACACACGATCGTAGCCTTTCCTTAGTAGGACCCACAAGGCATCAAGTTTTCCCTGAAATAAAACAAATGCACCAAGATTACATCTGAAACCAGACTGAGGGCCCGCACTGACATGAACTTTCCATACTTCTTCAGTCATATGAACCACACTTCACCAGCAATGCAGTTGTCACAGGATGTGACTCTCTAGTTCAAAATGTGGATTTCAGCAATAGAGGAGAAGAGACGCATCCCAGAGAACCCTGATGCTCACGCAGGAGACACCTGCAACTGTAGCACAGCCTCAGGTGTGCAGACACACAGGAGTCATCCAGCCTGTTGCCCTCATTGCATTTCTGGGCATCTTCTCACACTGCAGGCTTTTCAACTTGCACTCAAGTTTTTTCTTCCCACTTAGTGTCCCGAGTTTACAAACGAAACAATGAGGACAAATTCAGGAAAATGACTGAACAGAAGCGTGGATGGGGCTAGACCAATGAAAGGGTCCTGGGGCACAGATCCACGGCTGTCCCCACAAGAGGCTCCAGAATCCTGGACTTGAGGGACAAATGACCAAGGATCATGGATCACCACAAATCACAGCCCCCTTTGGAGTTGTAGGTGATTGGCTGAATCTGAGAAGACTGAATCTGTGAGGGCTAAAGTTTTCATAGTGTGTGACAAAGGGAGTCTAATGTTCTAGTTCCTTAGACATGCTGAGTGGTGCTGGTTTCTGCCACTGCAAACACTAAAAACACAGGAAAAAAAGGACCCTGGCTGGTGACGCCACCAACAGGCAGAAGTCACCTTTACTTTGTCTGATTTCCCTTCACCACCAGGAAATCTGCTCGCCTCCACCTCTAAATATGACATTTTAGCCTCTGGAACTGGTGACTACGTTCCCTTTCATGGCAAAAAAAGGACTTTGCACATTTGATTACTGTTGAGTCCTGCTCCAAAGCCACAGGTGCGAGCCCTGTACCAAGGCCACAGAAGTGGAGCACAGAGCCAGGTCAACAAGCTAATTGACCCTTTGTTGCCAAAAGCCCCTGATCATCACTAACAGGCCTCCTGACTCCAAATTAGGCAAAGATGCCCACTCTAGTAAACACTCTATAGTGCCCCAACCCATCACCTAACACCAACCTTCCAGCAGGAATTTTCTTTGTCTTGAGGCTGTAAAAATTGGCTATTAACCCACAAAGACTGTCAACTCTTCTTGGTCTGTCGGGTCAGCCCACTGTGTCTGCAGTGCCTCTTTTATCTCTGCTCTTTGTTCTTAATAAACTCACTCCCTTCTGAAATGCTGTGTGTCTGGAAATTCTTTTTCAATCTGCGCTCGAATTGCCCCAACAACTACGTTAAGGATCTTAGATTGGGGACATGATCCTGGATCATCTGGATGGACCCAAGCTAACCACGTGGATTTGTTTATTATTTATGTATTTCACAGGGGTCCTTAACAGAGGGAGGCAGGAGGGTCAGACTCAGAGAAAGAGATGGAGAAACAGAAGCAGAGTCAGAGTGATCCCATGTAAGAAGGACTCAACCCATGGTTGCTGGCTTTGGGGAGGAAAGAAAGAAAGAAAAGAAAGAAAGTGAAGTTGCTCAGTCGTGCCCGACTCTCTGAGACCCCATGGATAAGTAACCTGCACCAAGCTCCTCCGTCCATGGGATTTTCAAGGCAAGAGTACTGGAGTGGGTTGCCATTTCCTTCTCCAGGGAATCTTCCCAACCCAGGAATCGAACCCAAGTATCTCTTGGGTTCGTATCACTGTAGACAGACATTTTACTGTCTGAACCACCAGGAAAGGGGGCCACAAGCCAATGAGTGGGCAGCTTCTGGGGTCTGGAAAAGATGAGGAGATGGATTCTCTCCTAGAGCCTCCAGAAGGAGTGCAGCCCTGTCATCTTAGCCCAGTGAGACCCATTTTGGGCTTCTGACCCCCAGAACTATAAGACAATAACTTTGTGCAGTCTTAAGCCACTTAGTTAGAGGTAATTTGTTAGAGCAACAGTAGGAAACTAATACAGCCCTTATCACTCCCTGACAAGGACTCTGTTTATTTGCTTAGTATTTGTCTCTGTCGTCTGGAATGCCAGCTCCGTGAAAGCAGAGGTGCCTCTGGTTTTTTTAAGTGCTGTATACCCAGCCCTTAGCCCAGCTTCTGGTGCTCAGAAAATATGTGTTAGATGAATGAATGCATCCAGTGCTGCTATGTGCGGGGCGAGGTGCTTTTCTGAGTGTCTGCTCGTTTCATTCTCCCAGCAGTCCCAGAGGGTTATGGGGAAGGAATCAGAGAGGTCAACTAACTTGGCCAGAGGCACACAACTTGCAAACTGGAGAGGTGTGACTGGATGCCCCCACCATGTCTAATTCTAAATATTAAAAAAAATTTTTTTATGGCATTTATTAATTTTTAAATTGAAGCATAGTTGATTTACAATGTTATGTTAATTTCTACTATAGAGCAATGTGGCTCAGTTATACACGTATCTACATTCTTGTGGCTCAGCTGGTAAAGAATCCACCTGCAACGCAGGAGACCTGGGTTCAATCCCTGGGTTGTGAAGATCCCCCGGAGAAGGGAAAGGCTACGCACTCCATTGTTCTGACCTGGAGAATTCCATGGACCATTCCATGTGGTCACAAAGAGTCGGACACGACTGAGCAACTTTCACTTTCACTTCACCTTCTTTTTAAATATTCTTTTCCATTATCGTCTATCACAGGATTTTGAATATAGTTTCCTGTGCAAAGCTCATATCCTTTCTATGATACCAACTGCAGCTTCTTCCTTGTGCAGATCTTCTGGTCGGAGCACTTTCACTTAGATCCTCTAGAATAGGGTTTCTAAACTGGGGGTTGCAACTCTTCAACCCCTCATGAAATAATTTTGTGTATTAGGATCTGAATTAATAGGAAAGAAAATATTTGAGTTAATGGCACATGGTGAGGATAAGTATGATTTGTGAAAAATGTGTATCAGTTAAACATGCATGGGTGTGAGTATTAGTGTATGAAGTGAATGCACACATAAGGATTTACTGGGCCAACATGTATTCCTGTTGGGGTTTTGTGAGCATGTTTGAAAACACTGATCTGTAAGTGGTCTTTGAAGGATAATGCTAAAGGCTAGAAGAGTCTAGAAACTTCAAGTTCCTTGCCACAAAGCGTTCATAGTAGCAGCATCAATTTAAGAATGCCACTTGAAGAGTTGGTGTTCTGAAGTTATTTTCTGGTGGGTTTTATTCAGATACGAAAAATGTGCTCTGCAACCTTTATCAATGGTCGCTTGAGTTCTTGTGGGTTCAACTCTGTCTTGCTAAGCATAATGTTTCTCATCTCTCTTGGCCAAGTATTTACAAAAACCTCTAAAAATATTCTGGACTGACTTCAGAATGCTGGGAAGGACTGCTGCTGTGTTCAGCATGGTTTTCTGCATTAAACCGTTTCAATCATTGGTTAAATGTTTTCCTTTAAAGTTCTTTGGGATAAGTATTTATGTGTCAGGATATAACCAGGTGGACTTCCTGGACGAACGCCTCTTTTCTTTTCCATTTTTTAGGGGGGACTCCTGGTAACTGACTTGGTAAATCATCCCCCTCTCAGTATTCTGTGCCCTGATCACTCAACTCCTTGACAAATGAGGTGCAATGAGATGGGGCTAAAAGAAAAAGTGGCTGTTGAGGAAGTGTTATAATTAACTCAGCAGAAATACAAAGTTCCAGGCAGGGAAAAGGGGCAAAAACCACCTAGATGTGCAACACCAGGAGAATGGGTGGCAACAGATCATAGAGCAATATTTAAGCACAAAATGACTGGCTTTAGACTGTATTTTGGGGCTGCCCCTCACCAGCTCTGCTGTGGCCTTGAACAAACTGTTTCATGTCCTTAAGTCTTACCTTTCTCATCTTTAGAAAAAAGAGAGATAATAATATTGTCTGCTCTATGGATTTCTTAAAAGGCTTACAATTAGATATTGAAGTAAGATGCGTGCATGGTAAGTCGCTTCAGTCACGTCTGACTCTTGGTGACCCCATGGACTGTAGCCCGCCGGGCTCCTCTGTCCCTGGGATTCTCTGGGCAAGAATACTGGAGTCGGTCCCCGAGCCCTCCTCCAGGGGATCTTCCTGATCCAGGGATTGAACCCATGCCTCTTATGTCTCCTGCATTGGCAGGCAGGTTCTTTACCATTAGAGCCACCTGGGAAGCCCTTGAAGTAAGATACTTGTCTCACAGAAAGCATTCATTCAATGTTATCAATGTATTAATCCTTAGGTAGTCATTAAAATAATAATTTGGAATGCCCTGTAGAAAGATGGAAATGAATGTAAGATGACGAGTAAGAATCCAACAATTTGTACTTTACAAGCATGGAGCGCCCGCCCTCCACTCTGTCCTGCAACCACATTTCCGCCTTTCCCCCGGCTTCTATGACGGTGTCTGGGGACCCCCAACACTCCACCACAGCTGCTTCGCTAAGGCTTGGCTAAACCTTGGCTCTGCCTGCTCCTTCTTAACTCTCTCATATCCTTTTCAGCTTCTTCTTCCCCTCCCCTCTGCCTACACTTGATGCAAGGGGGTCCCCTCGGTGTCCCCCCTCTACCAGACTCACCCCCAGGCAGAATGCTCACCCCGCGTACTCTCACCTAGTCTCATGGGTCAAATTTCCACCTGTCTGCCCATGGCTCATATAAGCTTCCAATCCAATTACCAAATCTTAGTTGTAAAGTAAACATATCACAGGTATAAAAAGCCCCCAAACATCACATATTGAATAATTTTCCTCCAACCTGCTCCCCCTTTGGCACCCTGCCTTGAGTATGCCATGGAGCACCACTGACATGGAGACAGGCAATGACCAGACAGGCCATTCTCACCTCCTCTCTCTCTGCCACCCCTTCACATCCAACTTCGACCGTGTCCAGTGGATGTTCTGTCCCATCTTCCCTCTTGCCTCTTCCTGTCCAGCCCTGCCCCATTGTCTCCTTGGCTACTGCCTTGGCCTGGATCACCTGTCACTTATCCTGTGAATAGTTTCCTGATTGGTCTTTTACCTCCAGGCTCCCAGTCCTTTCTACTACTTGATTAACAACAGATTTCATGGCTAGCTGGAATGGATGCTTTGTCAGTAATAAAATAAATCAAGAAACGTATTAGCAGTGTGAATTTAGGCAAGTTACCCCTCTGTGCCTTGATTTTCCCATTTGTAAAACAGAAGGAGTAGTAGCAGTTTCTAATTTTGAGGGCGTTGGTGAGAAACGAAGAAGTGAGTGCAAGCAAGGCCCTCGGGACTATGCCCGACTTGTGGTACATGTGTCACCCAGGTGTGCCCTTCATCCAGGTGAGCTGCTATCAACAGCTGTTCTGGCCGAGGTAAGACCAGCTAGTTCTGATTGTAGCCCTCAGTGTTCTGAATTCTAAAAGTTCCACAGATGAATCCAAAGTCCCCATTCTGTGTGGCATAGAAAACAGCTGGGGTAATCTATACATCCTATACCTTGTTGTACTTCTTTCAATACATCAGGTAGCATTTTATGCAAGAGCTGAAGTAAGCTATAGAATAAGTGTGTTTAGAATCAAGAGGATGAAAAATAACTCTTAAAAGTCAAAGAGAAGTACATAACAAGGTTCCTTTGCTTGATTTTCTGAGAGGAGGCAGAAGTTTTGTCATTTCAAGACAGTTGCTACTGGGCTTATTAATAACATCCCTTTGGGGCCAGAAGAGCCTTAGGAGATTCTTCCAAGTGGTCGGTGGGTTTTCCTCACAGCCTGGGAGGAGCCTCTGAGTTGACGCCACTATTTCTCTCAGATCTGAGAGTCCTGCCTGCATGGCCCTCTCTACAAGGTGCGTTTCAAGACACAGGTTCTCACTTCCCAGGAGGAATGCTTCTGCGAAGCTTAAAGATTCTCCGCCACTCTGGGAACCCTCCACCACAGTGTATTACCTGACATTTGTATATATCTTTCTTTCATATGAAATGGACACACTTTGACTATCCCATGAGAAGTGTACCAATTCCAGGTTCCCCAACTCTACCCTAGCCTGATAATCAATATCTTCCAATCCACAAAGGCTGGCAAACCGGGAATTTTACATCAATGCTCGCTTGTTTCTTCCTAAACAAGAAGACCACGCCCGGAGGTTTGTGAGGTCCATCGCTCAAAGCATTTCAGTGCATGGGCTTTGTGGCTGCCTTTCTTTCCTTTTTTGGGGGTGGGAGGAGGGGTGGGCAGGCAGCAGCTGTATCTTCTCTCCTGGTTTGTCTGCCTCAGCTAATTGGAAGTTAGTCAGAAGCTGGGAATTTTGAGGGTAGTTCAACTTAGAGGGGTGTGAGAGACTAATACTAATTTTTTATACCTTAAAATATATAATAAATATTGTGACTCATGCTTCTCCTTAAATGAAACAAATGAATGCATAAGTTAGAAACTTCCCCTACATATACCCACACATAGACACACTCATACACGGTAATTTTTTTTCTCTCTTCTTTTGGTCTTTGTTTAAAACATGTTTGGAACCATTCTGAATTGTAGCCAGGAAGGGACAAAAAAATGTCTGTTCAACATCAACAGCACATCTGACAACATTTAAGGCTTCAGTGTGTCTTACTGGACGGCATACAGCTTCGTTCAGTGCAGTTTCAGCACTGAATGCTGCTTGATTACAAGGTCAAGGTGCTTAAGGCCAGGGATGACAGGTTTGCCTGAAAGAAAATGAACAGAAGACCACCGGCTTCCCGGTGCTGTGAGCAGCACAGGCTGGTCAGGCTCTTCTGCAGAACACAGCGGTCTGCAGGGCCAGCCAGGGTCTGGCTTTTGTCCTTCGGCTGTCATTTCTGTCATTGCCAGTCAAAGGGAGGAGCTACTGGAAAAGGAGGAAAATCATTTCTCTGAAGGCTGCAAGCCTTCCAGCAAACTTGAAAACAGACCTGGTTTTCATCTTTCTGGTGGCCATACATCTGGGCATTACTTAACTCGCCTGAAGCGGTCAGTCCCAATTTAATGAGAAGCACGGGATTGCTGTAAATCCAGGGGGTGAAAACCAAGCAAAGAACAATTCAGGCCAAATATCGGAAAATTTCCTGATCATGAGCCTGGAATGAGGAAAGGGTAAAGTGTGGTCAGCGTGGTCAGTGCCTTAAATTAGCCTGGGCGATGGCAGGGAGCAGCCCGTTGTGGACTCCTTCTCCTAGTGAGCTCCCTTGGGGTGTGCTGAGGCAATGTGCTCCCCTGCTTCTCTGGTCCTCAAATCTATTTCCTGGAATGCTTGAGAAACTGAGTCAAATGCAACCAGTTCAAAGGTGTGTGATTCTGACCACCTTCACTGGGGAACCAGGACTCTTTCTAGAACTTTCTGAAAGTTTTGCCCTGGGTGGAGATGTTCTCCCTGTTGATAGTGGGGCAGAGAGTGGGCGGGCCATCCTCCATGAGCTGCCTGCTCCCATCCACTCTCTGCAATTCTCTGCCTTCCTTGTTCCATGCCTTGGAAGAGCAACCTCAACAGATGGCATCATTTAGCTTCCCTTTGGTCTGGCCAACAGGTAGCACCAGAAGATGACAGCAGACAGATGAATGGATAAAGAGTGTGTGGAGTGCGCACGCACGCGTGTGTGTGTGTGTGTGTGTGTATATATATAGTGGAATATTACTCAGCCATCAAAAGAATGAAATAATGCCATTTGCAGCAACATGGATGGACCTAAAGATTATTACACTAAGTGAAGTAAGTCATACAAACATGATATTGCTTAAATGTGGAATATGAGAAAACATGATAGAAGTGAATTTACTTACAAAACAGAAACAGACCCATAAACATAGAAAATGAATTATGGTTACCAAAGGGGGGAAGGGGGTGGAGGGATAAATCAGGAGTTTAGGATTAACATATACACAATACTAGATATACTAGATATAGAATAGATAACCAACAAGGACCCCACTATATAGCACAGGGAACTCTACTCAGTATTTTGTAATAACCCATAATGGAAAAGAATCTGAAAAAATAAAAAATAAATATATAATGGAATCACTTTGCTATACAGCTGAAACTGATACAACATTGTAAATCAGCTATACTTCAATTTAAAAAAGGAGAGAAGAGGGCAAGATAACGAGGAGGTTGGTACTTGTTCCTTCTACTCCCTCCCCGACCCCCACTTCCATCAGTGGCTGCTTTCTTATAGGGCAGGGGTCTGCAAACATTTTCTGTATAGGCCCAGAGGGTAAATATTTCAGGTTTTGTAGGTCAAGAGGCAAACTCAAGGCTATTATGTACGTGCTAATAAAATCATTAAAAAAATACAAAAACCATTCTTAGCTTGTGGACCATATTAAAACAGGGAGCAGGGCAGATTTAGATTACTGACTCCCTCTCTACGGCCACAACTCCCGTTGGGTGACCTCTACTCCGGGGCTGCAGCTCTCACTGGATCCAGTAACACCCTCTCCTCTCCTTGCCCTTCAGGCCCAGGGGTGTCGCAGCTCTCACTGTTGAGTGCCTGCGTGCCTCACCATTGCCACGGATTCTCTTAACCCTGCCCAGATTGTGTGAGTTTGACCCTCTTGAGTGTGCCTTCTGTTTCCTGCCAGGACCAAGACAAATCCAGCACGAGGGTTCAGGAAAGGGAAATAGAGTTTACGGCACAGCTTGAGGCTGAATGCTTTGTCCAAGGTCTAGTGAGCGTGTAGAGACGTGGCTAGAATGGGGCTGATCGTGAACCACACATGGGGTTACAGTCCAAGGGCTGAAGTTCTGGTGGAGAGTCTGCTCTTCTTCTGAACAGTGTGCATTACACCTTTTCAATTCTGTTCTGTGCTTCCACTCTCAAACTTTCTTGTTCTTTCCCTTCCCTTGCCCATATGGCCCAGATACACATAGGATGACCTTTTTCTCTCCTTGCCTCAAAGAGATGGCAAGAAGAATGTCACATTCTTTAGTCCGAGAGTACCAAAGTGATCTGTGTAGGTCACAGGAGAGTCTATCCCATGATGCTCTGGATGTGGTTTCATAATTACAACCCACGCATCAGCTCTATTATCAAGAGGTGGAGGAATCCTTACTCCATGCCAGGTATAATGCTGTTTGTGGGTGATTCAAAGATGAGTTAAGGATAACTGGTGCCTCCAGCAGGGCTTAAATCTGGTTGGGGGAAGACTCACAAACAGGAGCAGTCACACAAACGAGCTGTGCTACGTAAGCCTTGGTGTGAGCTGCTCCAGCAGCAGGAGGAGCATTCACACTTTCTCAAGTCCTAACAAAGGGGTCCTACAGAGGTGCCTAACGAGCCCACCAGCATCACAGGTTTTTTCCAGCTGGCTTTTTTGGTGATCCCTTAACATGCAGTTTTCCAACCATTCAACATTAATCCAACAGCTGCGTTTGGGAGAACAATGGACCCATGTGAAATTTAGGATGTCTCCGAGGCATGACTGTAGTCACTTTGCCACGCACCATGGTTCCTGTCCTCAGGGAGTCTCCTCTGGAAGGCTGACTGGTACCTTGGGTGATCCCTTCTTAATTGGGCCCCAACCCCAAAGCTGCTGATTCAGCAGGTCAGGCTTGGGGCCTGAGGGTGTTCATTTCTAACAAGCTCCTGGGGGATGCTGATGCTGCCCATTCAGGGACCACACACTGGGAATCAGCGTGAGACCAAGGCTGAAGAGCAGGGGCTGGGGAGGGAGTGGTAACTGAGGTAACAGTGGGGTCTCCCTTAGGGAGTTTGGATGGGAAATTTGAAAACGGAGAAAATTAGGGGAAAAAAGGAGTTTCACTTCATGAGAAAAAGTGGGCAGGTCATGAAGGCTAGAGAGACTTTGAAAGCCTTTTGTGAGACTGAATCATGAGGTTTGAGACAGCAGGCCTGGGGATTTGTATTTTTACAGCTCCTACAGGTGACTGATTCTCAGCCAAGTTTGAGACCCTCTATAGACTCAATATCCAGCAGTACTGGCATACAGTAGGTACACAGCAAATTTCAGTTCAACTGACACTAATTCCAAGTGCGTGTTGGGAGTATTTTGAGATTTCTAAATCCAGTTGACCATATGCTCATTTGTTTCATAAAACTCAGTCCTAGACAACTAGTTAACAGATGAATAACATGCTCTCAAGCAAATATGAATTCTTCAAATAGAATTAAAGCTCTCTCAATATCCAAGATTACAGAGATGAAACCCTGGCTCTTACCAAATATGTTGTATTAGTCACAAGGTACAGATTTCTGAAAACAACATAATAGAAAATCCCCTTTCGCCTTCATCTGAGATTCTCCTTGGCTCCTTCCTGTCTGTGCATGCATGCACGCCACTGAATGTTCCACATTAGAATATAATTAGAAGCAAACAGCTGTTAGTCAAGCAAACTACATTTGGGCCACATTTTTTCCAGAGTTCAACCCATTGCTCTAGGAGAGGGGGTGGCTTATCTTAAGAATCTCACCACTTGAAACACAACAAACCAAAATGACAATGCACTGAGATTAGTCTGAGAATGAGGTAATTCAACTCAGCAGAGACAACTACCAAGAAAGTGTCCTCCACTGTTAAAAATGGTTACTACTTTTGATTTCATGGGAGAAGAGCTGCTCTGAAATTAGCAAATATCTCAGTTTATCACTGGAAGGGGGTAAAGCTGTATGTGTGTGTGAGGGGGGTGGCTGCTGATGAGATCTGGTTCTTTTTTTTAAAACTTTTTATTTTATTTTGGAGTATAGCTGATTAAGAATTTTGTGATAGTTTCAGGTGGACTCAAAGGTGAGCAAGGGGACTCAGCCATACATATACATGTATCCATTCTTTCGCAAAGAGAGCTGGTTCTTATATTGAGTCTTTCACCGGAGGCCTTGGAGTTGGCATAGTTCTGTCTGCAGCACAGAGCTAGAGGGTACAGATCTGAGTTGGAGCCTTGGATTCCAGACAGACCCGGGCAGAGCAAAGACTCTACCACTCTAGTTTTACTGGTAGACTATGTTGGTCTTTTTGGCTACAATTTTCTAGTGCTCTTTGATGGTTGGCATAGTGCAGATGCTTATGGGGAAGATCAAGGAGCAAGGGTGTTGAATGAATCACATGAATTCAAAGACATCTGCACCCATGAGGAAGAGAAAAGAGGTCTTTGGGAAGCATTAACTGCCTCTTATGACTTAAATTTCTCAATAAGTCAAAAAGGCTTTCAGTTAAGCTGTGGAACTGTGAGGGGGGAAGAGAGATGCTGGAGAAATAAGACATTTTGTTCGCAGCCAGGGAGAATGAGTACTAGACTCATGGCCA
Organism: Bos mutus; assembly: GCF_027580195.1. Classification (NCBI taxonomy): domain Eukaryota; kingdom Metazoa; phylum Chordata; class Mammalia; order Artiodactyla; family Bovidae; genus Bos; species Bos mutus. The sequence continues at coordinate 39,230,907 of NC_091627.1, forward strand.
ACACAGCCCTCTACACCAGCACACGGCTTGAATAAAGGGAAATGGGCTACTGTTGAGGCAAGAAGGATAGATATTAGGCATTGAGGAGAATCCAGCTATTGTTAGACTATGGAAAGCTTACCAATGAAATTATTCAAAGTTATAATCATTCTCTGGGGTTACTACCCAAGTCACTTTCTTCAAGTCCACTCTCATTCCACCACTTTGCCATGGGGATTTTAAGAAGCCCAGCTCCTACTGCTGGGCATATATCAGGAAAAGATGAAAACTTTCAAGCACCCCAGTGTTTACAGCAGCACTATTTACAATAGCCAAGACATGGAAACAACCTAAATGCTCGTTAACAGATAAATGAAAAAGAGATGTGATGTATATATATACACAATGGAATATTACTCAGCTGTAAAAAAAAAAAAAAAATGAAATAATGCCATTTGCAGCAACATGTACGGACCTAAAGATTATACAGCAAGTGAAGTAAGTTAGAGAAAGATAAATACTATACACTATCACTTATATGCTGAATCTACACAAATTATACAAATGAGCTTATTTAAAAACAGAAACAGACTCACAGACACAGAAAACAAGCTTATGGTTTCCAGACAGGAAGGGGGGGGAGGATAAATTAGGAGTTTGAGATTAACAGATAGAAACTACTATACACAAAATAGGTAAACAATAGGACCTATTGTATAGCACAGGGAACTATACTTAATATTTTGTAATAACCTATAATGGAAAAGAATCTGAGAAAGAATAGATACACATGAAACGGAATCACTATGCTGTACACCTGAAACTAACAAGACACTGTAAATCAACAATACTCCAATTAAAACAAAAAAGCCCAGCTCTCACCTCGATATTGTGGAAACTGGGAAAATATACATTTAAACTTTCAAGTCCATGATTTGAGAAATTTGTTTCTTTGTGATAAGCTGGGTTTTGGTTTGATATCATCTCAAGAGATTCTGGTTCTTCCTATGTAAGTGTTTTACAAGGAGTGAGGATGGGTTTTTGAATAGAAAGAGGCGCACCTTGATCGGAGAATACCACTTTCGGGGAGAGGAGGGCCGGCGCATGTTGTTGTTGAGATTTCGGGGTTCAGGGAACTCATACTCCTGCTCTGGCATCTTGACTCTTGCATTCTTTGCTTTCTCCAACTTAGCACCTTCTTCTGTGGAGCCCTTTTCTCCCCAACGAACCTAAAAGAAATAACATACAAAAAACCCCATGAAATGACAAAATAAAATATGATGCCCCTGGAGAACAGGGATCACAAATAACTGCAATGTGCTACCCAGTCCTCATTTCTTTTGGGTCATGAGGACCAGAGAAGAGGGGTGGAGTAGAGAAAGGGAAAGGGGAAGGGCTGGAGGAGCAGCGAAAGCAAGCAAGGGGCGTGGGCATTTGGGGGAGGGACCATCCAGGGCGTGGGAACAACACACGCAAGGGCATTGTGGGCCCAGTAAGAACTCTGGATTGTATTCCAGTGACAGAAGAAACCACTGGAGTGGGGGTAGGGGGACTTGAGCTAATGAGTGAATTGCTCTGATTCACAGTGGACAAGACACTGGGGTGCAGAGGTAAAAGGCTATACTTGCCATCTCTCCATTGATGCCTCACGAGTCACATCCCCATTAGACCGTAAGTGTGAGTTTTCACCATTTTGCTTTGGTTTTTGTCACTGAGTAGTCAGCAAGTAGACATGAGTAAGTGAAGCTGTCCTTACCTCCATCCTTTTAATGCCTCCAACGCCTCGGCCACCATAATAAGAAGCGTCTACCGTAGGCCACTTTTTCTTAGGCAGACCATCATCATCTTCTTCCTGCAGAGAGATTGTGACACATGAAGGAAGCAAAGCGCCATTGTGTCCACTATGGCAGAGTGGATGGGAGCAGACTGCCTGGGTTAAATCCCAGTGCCACCGTTTATTGGGCCTTGAGCAAATCGCTTAACCTGTCCAAGTTTATTTTCCTTATCTGCGAAGTGGGAATAAGAGCAGCACGACCTGGTTAGATTGTGTTGCGTTCTTGGAACATGTTCTCTTCTGCATCTCTACTCCTTTATAGCATATTTCATCTAATCCTGTCTACATGTTAATGCCTCATGAATGTACATCTTTGTCCCTGACTTCTCTGACCTCTGTTGGCACTGACATCTTCTCGGGGACTAATCAACTTCTCAACAATACATGTCTAAAAGAAGTCCCGATTTCCCCACCTCAGATTGTTTCCTGCCATAGTCTCTCCCTCTGCCTGGGAGTCAAGCTTGAATTCTCTCTTCCTCTGCTTCCCCTTCCCTGTCTCATCTCAATTTTCCAGCAAGTTCTACTGGCCTTAATTCTAAAAGATCCTCAGTTGATGGCTTCTCCAACTCAAGCTCCATCACCACCTCCACCACCCGGTACCAAGGCTTCATAAGTTTTCTCCTGGGTATGGAGACAGTCTCCTAACTGACCTCTCTTACCTATAATCCATTCTCCACAAAGCAGCAGAATAAATTCCAAACCTCAACTCTGACTTGAGAGCTCTGGCCTTTATTCATTTCTCCAGCCTTCTTCCTTCCACACTCCCTTCTCTCAGATACTCTCAATGCATTCCCTGGACATCCTTCTCAGGTAGCTCCAGTCTCTTCATCCCATCAATCTATTTTATTCCTAGTTTTTGCTCTTATAGGGCTTCCTAGGTGGCTCAGTGGTAAAGAACCCGCCTGCCAATGTAGGAGACGCGGGTTTGATCCCTGTGTCGGGAAGATCCCCTGGAGGAGGGCATGGCACCCGACTCCAGTATCCTTGCTTAGAAAATTCCATGGACACAGGAGCCTGGCGGGCTGCAGTCGATGGGGTCACAAAGAGTTGGACACAACTAAAAAACAGAGCATACACATGGCTTGATATTTATTTATTGTCTGTCTCTCCACACTGCAATGGAAGTTTCAAGAAAGCTTCTGTTTATTTGTCATAGTTACCACTGCAGTCTCAGCTTTTAGAACAGCACCTAGTACATGGTAGATGCCCAAGAATTATCTGCTGAATTTACAAATAAATTCAACAAGATGATTCAAATAAAGCAGTTAACTAGGTGTCTGGAACTTAGCTTACCGACAGAAGTTAGCATTTACTATGCTTTTTAAGATGAAGGGAGAAAACAACAGGAACTTGTAAGCTTATGGGTGGAAAAGGGAGGGATAATTAGCAAAACTCTTCCTTATCTTGGCACTGATTCCTGTTGTGGGGAGAAAAAGTCACCATCTATCGTCCTGGATGGGCTAGGGGGTGGTGGCATAATTTCCCTTCTGGGTAAGGAAAGGAAGCTGAAAATGGAGTCTGCAAAGTAGATAAATGTGCTCAGAACAAGCTCACCTCCCACAGCCCTGGGTTGGAGGCATCTGGGGAGGCAGAGTGGAGTCCCATGTGGGGCCACTGCTGTGCGGAAAGCGGCAGGCATGGGACTGGGTACATGCAAGGGTCCACGGAAGAGAGATCAGAGCCAGCGGTGACAAAGCAAAGCAGTAACACGACACATTCAGACCTTCAAGGTGACCTTCTGTGCTTGTGATGGGCAGGCTTCTTTTTAAAAATTAATATATCTAAAGGACAGTGATCACATTCTGGCAGCTGACCAGAATGGGTCAGTCTGCATGTGTGTGTTTGTGTGTCTTAAATGAATTTTTCTTCATTTAAGAAAATGTCCTTCTTGTATGTGGGACTGTGAGCCCTAAAGGCACAGTGGATTCTGTTGACTCTTGTATTCTAAATCTTGCACAGAGCCTGGTGCATAGTAGGTGCTCAATAACTGTCAGTATTGAATTCGTGATAACACAGCTGGATTTATGTAGCCTTTAACGTGTATGTGCTGGTCACCCTTCCAAGTGCTTGACGTATATTAACCAGCCAGTGATGTCGGTGGTGCTATTACACCCACTACACAGGAGGAACAGAGAGGTTAAGTGACTTAGTCAGCAGCTTGGATGTGGCAGAGCTGGATTTGAGCCCAGGCAGCCACACTCTTGTTTGATTGTTTCTCAGTGTTGACAAAATTCTAGGTTTTGGCCTTTTGTGTTTTGCTTTTCCAATCATTTGATGCTTTCAAGTAAATGCAGTTTTCTACTTCTCACCCCTTGTACCTGCTAAGACTTCTGACTACATGTGCCAAAATAATAAATAAAAACAAACAAAAAAGATACCAGCAAGAAAATACTATAGCTCACAGTATCTCACCTTATAATTTCAGAAAATTTATTATGTCAACCAGGAACCTTATATGGTTAAACTTTATCACCAGAATGTGTCTGTGTCATACATGAAACATGGCTTCCAAAACTCTGGGCATGCCTGGTCAAGGACTTAACTGAAATTACGTCATCCTAAACTGAACATAGCAGCACAGAGAATGTATGAAATTCCAAGAATAAAGCTGCTCTATTCATTAGGGCACTGAAAGGGTCTCATGAATCTCCTAATTTTTTAAATGACAGGGGCACAGATGTTAAGAGACCATCTAAGTGGGATTTTTCACTGCATAGAAGAGGATAGCTGAATCCAGAGAAGTAAAGAGACCAGTGGAGTGGAGTTCTGATCTGGCCTGCCTTGTCGGGTATTCCCCTTATACTTGCACGCATAACAGCCCTTCCCCCTATCTCTTCCTGCCCCTGGGCTCTATCCCCCTCTGTGGTTGCCGGGTACCCAGGCTGGGCTGGCCTTCTGAGTATGTGCAGGTCCTGCATCCCATACAGGAAATGCCTAGATGGCAATCCGCTCCACCCGCTCCTGATACAACCAAGCCTGCCTTTAATCCCGTGACCTGAGCTTGCGGGCCAAACTCAAACAACAACAGCAAAAGACAACACAAAGGCCCAAGGATTGACCAAAGGGAGAGTCCCTTCAGTTACTATGGCTCTGTTTACATATTCTAGAGACGGAAGGGTTTTGCAATCTTCAGAAGAGAAGGGAATTTTTGATGTGGTGTTTTTTTTTTTTTTTAATCTGGCCAAAAATTGATGGAGTAAAATCAGAGATAGTCCCCAGCAATTTCACTGACAGAATTGGCAGCACCTGAGGTGAGTCTCAACCTCTAATTAAATAGCAGGGCTTTGGGGGGAAGTCTCCTCTCACACTGTCCTTTAAGGATGTAGCAGGGAAGGGAAAAACCACCAGGACAGAAATCCCCTATGATAAATGGAGGACTGGATGAGCCGAACTGCTTTGTGTCAGCAAAGCCATAGGAATCAGGGATTTGTGGGCAGTCAGCAGAAGATGAGCAGAAGAGTGGAACTGAATTCCAGGAAACTGCCAGGTTTCACCGCAGAAGACGGCCGGGAGAACCTTCCAGGAATGGGATGACAGGGATAGTATACATGTATATGTATGGCTGAGTCCCTTCACTGTTCACCTGAAACTATCACAACATTGTAAATTGGCTCTGCTGCTGCTAAGTCGCTTCAGTCGTGTCCGACTCTGTTCGACCCCATAGACGGCAACCCACCAGGCTCCCCGTCCCTGGGATTCTCCAGGCAAGAACACTGGAGTGGGTTGCCATTTCCCTCTCCAATGCATGAAAGGAAAAGTGAAAGTGAAGTCGCTCAGTCGTGTCCGACTCTTAGCGACCCCATGGACCGCAGCCCACCAGACTTCTCCATCCAAGGGATTTTCCAGGCAAGAGTACTGGAGTGGGGTGCCATCCCCTTCTCCCAAATTGGCTATACCCCAATACAAAATGTTTTTGGTGTTAAAAAAATTAAAAATAAAAAAGAAGAGGCTGTTTAATATTCTGTTTAATTGGCTGCACTGTATTGTAACCTACTGGTACTTTTAAACCTTCAGTAAAACTTCCTACATAGATGGCTTTGTGCCAGTTGTGCCTTTGGGGAATAGAGGGATCTGATTTGTTAGATGGTTCCAGCAAAGGAAGAAGAGGAGATAAGGCAGAAGAAGCAAGTAGTAGGAGGCGGTGGTGCCTGGAGCAACCGCAGACATTAGGAAGGGATGCTGGTTTTCCATCAGCGGAAGTTTTGTTTAAATTTTAAAGGATGTGGTGGCCCCAGACATCCAGTTGGCTGATGCTTGAGTGGCAGCACATGACTCAGATAGGGAGGTCTGTTCTGACCTGTTCATCCAGGCAGACCTGGACAAGAAAGAGCTGAAAAATAGAAGTCTGATGCACACATTTGGGAGTCCTCTGCTGCCTGCACGCACTGCACTTTTTCCATCTTTCCAATCATGCCAGGCTTTTATATATATAGCTCCATGCTTCAACATTCACAATTCCATATGCTTGAAACAAACTTCTCCCGCTTCTTTTAGCCATCTTTTAAGATATTGCTCAAATGTAACCTATTCCATGAAGAACCCCCTGGTTCCCCAGGGAATTCAGTGCTCCCTTCTTGTGTTTGCCATGATTCCTTGTATTGACCTTCACTCACTCAACAAATATTGACCTCTTAGTCAGTTATTAAGCAAACCAGCAAGGAAAGGGGTGAGATTATTGATCTTGGGGATCTCTCACTCCTCATGCAGACCATGCTGTGAATAGCGCCCCGGAGAGTTGTGCCTATGGTGGCCCTCTGAGACTCAGTCTACAAGTTCTTTAATATTCCTGCTTCTTTGATATCCATCTGGCAGAAGAACCAAATGGCCATTTTGATCCAAATAGGCTCTCAATCTCCAATTCACTACGGGTAACAGTAGGACCCATCTATGGAAGGGAAAACATAACTGAAATAGAATGGAGCCCAAGGAAATAGTTTTAAACCAGCCTCTGAATTCATTAAAAAGTTCCTTGAACTGTTGCACATCTTAAAACCTTATGCTAAACCCTACATACCCCCAACAAGGGCCCTATATTTGTCCATTCCTTCCTTCACTCACTCAGACAATTTTTTTTTTTTTTTTCTTATCAGGCCTGACGCAGCTTGGGAGCTGTCAGGAGAGGCAGCCAGAGGTTCGGATACCTGGGCAGGGGCACACCTTACGGCTGCCACTCCCCGGGACCCTCACCAGAGCCCGCCCGCCCGCACGCACTGGAGACCCTTCTCACTCAGACAATTGTAGTTGTGCCTCCACTGCAACATGTTCTATTTTGAGAAAAATAGAATGCAACTGTCAATGAGATTGTTTACATTTATAGAAGAGTAAGTTTTGTGAGGATGATGATATGAAATAAAGGACGGAAAAAAACTCCCAGGTCTGAGAGGCTCTGGAGGGCCGACCTTAAGTAGCTCTGGCTGTACTGTGTCCTCGGAAGTCTCTGGGGATAAGCCAGAGAGGTCAGCTTCAGCGTCTGTCTTGGAGACGAATTCCTCAAAATGAACTGGTGAGTCAAAAAAATTCATCAACCCTTCTGTGTAAGTGCAAAAAAAAAAAAAATCTCAGTTGACTTAACTGATATGTTTTGGTACCATCCGGCACCCCACTCCAGCACTCTTGCCTGGAAAATCCCATGGATGGAGGAGTCTGGTAGGCTGCAGTCCATGGGGTCGCTAAAAGTCGGACACGACTGAGCGACTTCACTTTCACGCATTGGAGAAGGAAATGGCAACCCACTCCAGTGTTCTTGCCTGGAGAATCCCAGGGACGGGGAGCCTGGTGGGCTGCCGTCTCTGGGGTCACACAGAGTCGGACACGACTGAAGTGACTTAGCAGCAGCAGCAATGATTAACGCAATGGCTGTCCTGTGTTTTTCAATAAAGAATTCTGTGTGCACTTTTTAAAGCAATTGTGTGTTTATTTTTTTAAACTACTGAATATAGAAGACTGAATTTGGGTCTGTTCTAGGACTTCTGATTGGAGCAAACATGTGTACATAAGGGTGTATTTGTGCATGTGTGTATCGGATGTGTCATATGTCCACTGGAAAAAAAAGATGCCTGGCAGAAACTTGGCTCTTCACCCCTCCACAGTAGGATGCTAGTCTGGCTGTTTGTGTAGACACAGCTGTGAGAGGGACCAGGTCTGCTGCTGTTAGGGAGTTCAAAACAACAAGACACATGTTTAATTTTTCTGTAGCCCAGTTTTCCCATCTAAGAAATTCTGGCCACAGAGAAATCATTAGCATCAGTGAGCATGATGATAAACCTGGAAATAAATCCATCATTTAAAGCCAGGTGCTTACTATTAATTGGGTGCTCACACAGTGTCAGTTAACTCAACACATGTCCCTTTCCCTCTCAAACAGTCAGAAAATGCATGGAGGGTGATGACCTTTAGAACTAAATTAGCAGGTCAAGTACTCCATTATTGATTCTTCCATAAACTGCCAATTATTTAGAATAACTGGAGATAGTGAGGAGTCCTCAGCCTACTGCCAATTAGGGAAGACCCTAAACCCAGGAAATACTCTTCTTAGTTGCTAAAATTTAGCTTTCTTGTTTTTGTGGAGAGCTTGAAATTTCAAGTAGTTTTTCTTTGTCTTGTCTTTATACACAGAGATACACTGTCAGTTGCTCAGAATCTATAGCTCCAGAAAGAATGAAGTGGCTGGGCCAAAGCCAAAACAGTGCTCAGCTATGGGTGTGTCCGGTGAGAGTAAAGTATGATGCTGTATAGAACAATAATGCATAGGAACCTGGAATATTAGGTACACAAATCAAGGTAAACCGGACGTGGTCAAGCAGGAGATGGCAAGAGTGAACATCAACACTTTAGGAATCAGTGAACTAAAATGGGTGGGCATGGCTGAATTTAATTCAGATGACCACAATATCTACTGCTGTGGGCAAGAATCCCTTAGAAGAAATGGAGAAGCCCTCATAGTTAACAAATGAGTGCAAAACATAGTACTTGGTGCAGTCTCAAAAATGACAGAATGATCTTGGTTCTTTTCCAAGGCAAACCATTCAACATCACAGTAATCCAAGTCTACGCCCCAACCACTGATGTAGAAGAAGCTGAAGTTGGCTGGTTCTATGAAGACCTCAAGACCTTCTAGAACTAACATCAAAAAAAAGATGTCCTTTTCATCATAGGCGACTGGAATGCAAAAACAGGAAATCAAGAGATATGAAGTAACAGGCAAGTCTGGCCTCAGAGTACAAAATGAAGCAGGGCGAAGGCTAACAGAGTTCTGTCAAGAGAACACACTGGTCATAGCAAACACCCTTTTCCAACAACACAAGTGATGACTCTACACATGGACATCATCAAATGGTCTATACTGAAATCAGACTGATTATATTCTTTGCAGCTGAAGAAGCAGTAGCTCTATACAGCCAGCAAAACAAGACCTGGAGCTGACTGCAGCTCAGGTCATGAGCTCTTTATTGAAAAATTCAGGCTTAAATTGAAGACAGTAAGGAAAACCACTAGGCTATTCAGGTATGACCTAAGTGAAATCCCTTATGATTATACAGTAGAAGTGATTAATAGATTCAAGGGATTAGATCTGGTAGACAGAGTGCCTGAAGAACTATGGACAGAGGTTTGTTGAATAAGCTATGACAAACCTAGACAGCATATTAAGAAACAAAGACATCACTTTGTCAACAAAGGTCCATATAGTCAAAGCTATAGTCTTTCCAGTAGTCATGTACAGATGTGACAGTTGGACCATAAAGAAGGCTGAGTGCCAAAGAATTGATGCTTTTGAGTTGTGGTGCTGGAGAAGACTCTTGAGAGTCCTCTGGACAGCAAGGAGATCAAACCAGTCAATTCTAAAGGAAATAAACCTTGAATATTCATTGGGAGGACAGATGCTGAAGCCGAAGCTCCAATACTTAAGCTATCTGATGTGAAGCACTGACTCGTTGGAAAAGACCTTGATGCTGGGAAAGATTGAAGGAAAAGGGGAAGGGGGCGACAGGATGATATGTTGGGATAGCATCATCGACTCAGTGGACATGAGTTTGAGCCAACTCCAGGAGATAGTGAAGGATAGGGAAGCCTGGAGTGCTGCAGTCCATGGGGTCACAGAGAGTCGGCCATGATTTAGTGACTAAACAACAAGAATAAAGAGGATAACTGAGAATTCATTATAAAGTTGTGTTCATTTTCTCAGCATATTTATTACCTTTAGGATATGATGTTTATAGAGCTGATGAAAGTTTGGATAATTGATACTTATTCATATATATGGCAGAAAGCATTTAACCTCATTTGGCTATTAATTAAATGTTAGATATTGTAAATCCTTTGGGGATAAGTCAAAGATCCATTAGATATAGATCCTGACCTTCAAGTATAGCTAATAATCTTAAACTTTGATGCAGAAGGAAAATGTCAATAAAATACCCTGGGAATACAGAGAAAGGAGAAATTAGCTGTGGTGAAAGGAAATTAGAGCACAGGAGCTGTCTTTGAAGGGCTGGTGGGATTTGAACACAGGGAGCCAGAGTGGAGAAGGTTGTCTAGGTTCAGACTGTGATTCAGGGCTTCGTGTAAAATACTTTGGGGTTTCTTTTTTATGATTATTTTCTTTTTTTCTGCCAAAACACATTAGGAAGGAGATGAGGGCTGCTGAGCTCACAGGGCCAAGGAGCAATCAGGACAAGCACACATGCCCAGAGAATCAGCGCCCCCTTTAGCCTGTCCTGGAAGCTCCTATAGGTCTAACACAGCCTGCTCGGTCTCAAGGGTCCCCAGGTTGTCAATTGTGTCTCAGGTCTGCCTTCTAGAGGTGAAAGTATGACTCCCATAAGAATATTGGATGAAACTGGAAAAATCCAACTACTTGTCTTCTTTTGCTTTTAGCTATTTTTTCTTGGTGATTTACTGATTTGGGCTTTATTTTTTACCTCCAAAATTGTAGGACTTTACTTTACAAATACTTATTGCTTTTGTTTTGTGCATGGAGTCCTATGCTAGATGCTGGGGCCTGGGGTCAACCATACCCCACAGTCTTGGACCTAAGACCCCTGGTGTATTTTGGCTATGGTGGCTGCCACATCACCTTCCAAAAGCAAATGCAGAGCCAGCAGCAGAAGAAAGGGTAATAACTCCGCTGATTGAACATGATGAGTGAAGGGAACATTCTTCACCTCAGGGCAAACAGAGCAACCTCATCGAGAGTTTCTTGCCCTATTTTTCTCAGAGAGTATAAGACACAGCTGCACACAATAGAACCACAGCCAAATTGGAACTGGGGGAGCTAGCCACGGTGCTTTCTCTTGAAGGATTAAGAAGAGGCTTTTGTGGATGTCAGGAGAGTTTTTTTCCTTCCCTTAGCTGTGCACAGCAATGTAATTTCCTCCACTGATTTCTGGGCAGAAAGTTAGCATTCCAACAAGATGCGCTTTAATTGATTGCAGTTATTAAATCCCTTAGCTTACAAGCTTATAGTTCAGGATATAAGAGCCACATGGAATTTTAATCATTATCTTTTTTTCTGTATGAAGGAAATTTGACAAAGGCACTGGGAAGAGGAATGGTGAGGGGGTGGTGCTCACTTTGCATGCAACCTACCTTAGGGATTAAGGAAAATGAACTGGAAACCTCACTGATATCTCTGGATCCCACTCAGCTTGCAGACCTGTACTCTGGCTTCTACATTGGTGAATGCCACATTGAGGGAAGCCAGCTATCCCAGGAGTAATCAGAGGACTAGGAAAAGCTCTGGGCAGGCACTGCTCCCCAGGGATGCTCCTTCTCACCATTAGCCTTTAACGCCTCTAGGCCACACATGACCAGATCTGCTTATTGGGCAATTTACGATGGAATCTAAGACATTTTTCTCCTTTCCAATGATGAGGATCTAATATCCTATACAAGGCCAGAATACTAGCATACTGGAGGGGGCTCCAGTATATTTTCTTTATTGCCTGGCAAGTCTTTAGGTAACATTGTTTTAAATTAAAGGAAAATGTAATACTTCAGCATCAGTCTGTTCCTAGAATCACTGATTGTTTGGAGAATGTGGCAAATTCACTCCGATCCACCCACAAAAAGCATTGTCTCTTCAGGGAGAAGAGATCCAGCAAGTATCTGCTTTGGAGAAAAATCAGTACCTCAGGGCTCCAAATAATTGTACTGAGAAAACCATTTATGTTCACATCTCAATTTTTTCTTTCAGGGAGAAAACCTTCCAAAAACCATTGTGCCTCCAGCTGTCAGTTCAGATCAGTTCCTGTTTATCCTTGGTTAAGAAAGAGCCAAAGACCTCCCTCTTTGCTGCTTCATATGCAGTGGGAGTCTAGGCCTGATGTAGTTCTGCTCTGTGGGGGCCTGAGCCTGGGGCCAGCCCAGTCAGCTCTGTGTCCCACCCTGCCACCCAGCCCACCTGGTCACTCACCTCACTTTCCTCAGCAGGGGGTGGAGGGACCTCCTTGATAATCTGAAAAGAAAAAAAAAAAAAGAACAAATGAGTAGAAATCTCCAGCCACCTGCTTTCCAAAGGTACCTGGGTGGTATGGCCATAATTACCACCGTAATGGGTTCAAGCAAGGCAGGTGTCTTTCTGGGCAGAATAACTCAGTAATTACATACAGCATGATCCATCTGAGGGCTCCACACTCAACTGGGCCTCTTATAGTTTTGTATATGGAAAAAAATATTCCACAGCCAACAGTTTCATCTGTTACCCCAGGTAATGTCCTGCAAATGTATTCACTCATTTATTCATCTAGTCATTCCTGCATCAACTCATTCACCAGTCCACCCGAACCGCTGCACATCTAACAAGAATGGTACACAACAGAAGTTAAGATAGTGCTGCAGAGGTCAGTCAGGTATGGGCCACACTCAGACTGTTGGCAATCCCATTCACTGTTGCTGGCCCCAGGTGGTACTCTTGGAGGGAGGGTGTGACAAGCAGGCAGACTGATTCCCAACAGAAGGCAGCAAAGAAGGGCTAACCAGGGATTCCTTTCAGGGCCTTGAAACTGAAGAGGTACAAAGATTTACATATCAATATTCTAAGACTGGACTCCGCAAACACCGCATCCTCCGGGTTAAAGAGAGATGTGTGGTCACTTTGGGAAGGCAAGCAATTGGGAGCCGCTTCTAACCAACGAGAGGATGGGTAACACGTGGGAGAAGGACAAGCAAGGAGGACAGAGGGGTGGCAGTAAGCCACCTGTCTTCATTTGTATCTCCAACTTGTACATCCATTCATAAAAGGAAAGCTCTTGCCACCTTTAAGTTAAATCTGTTTAAAAATTTTTACAAGGCAGTTTGGCCATTTATTCACTCTGACTCTACCTCGTGAAAAAGCTGGCTTAAAACTCAACATTCAAAAAACTAAGATCATGGCATCTGGTTCCATCAATTCACGGCAAATAGATGGGAAAAGGTGGAAACAATGGCAGATTTTATTTTCTTGGGCTCCAAAATCACTGCAGTGGTGACCGCAGCCACGAAATTAAAAAATGTTTGCTCCTTGGAAGAAAAGCTATGACAAACCTAGACAGTGTGTTAAAAAGCAGAGACATTACTTGCTGACAAAGGTCCATATAGTCAAAGTTATGGTTTTTCCGGTAGTCACGTACGGATGTGAGAGTTGGACCATAAAGAAGGCTGAACACTGAAGAATTGATGCTTTCAAACTGTGGCACTGGAGAAGACTCTTGAGAGTCCCTTGGACAGCAAGGAGATCAAACCAGTCAATCCTAAAGGAAATCAACCTTGATTATTCATTGGGAAGACTGAAGCTGAAGCTCTAATACTTTGGCCACCTGATGGGAAGAGGCAACTCATTGGAAAAGACCCTGATGATGGGAAAGACTGAAGTTAAATGAGGAAACAGGCAGCAGAGGATGAGATGTTTAGATAGCATCACCGACTCAATGGACACGAATGTGAGCAAACTCCAGGAGATAGCGAAGGACAGGGAAGTCTGGCATCTTGTAGTCCATAGGGTGGCAAAGAGTGGGACACAACTTAGCGACTGAACAACTACCACATCCCTTGAAGCTTCCCTCCTCTCACACTCCAAACTTTATTATCAGAATGTTGGGACCCCAACATGCAGTCCTTTTCCTGAGAATTCTGGATAATACAAAAGTCATTATGTATCTTTTCATGTGTTAGCATCATCGCTGGCCTGAACCACTTCGTGGATGGGTGCTCAGGTGCTGTCCATGGGACCAGTTTCTTAATCTGATTGGAGAGCTCTACCGGCTACAGAGCAGGCTGCCTACTAGGCAGCGCTTCCTCCCCATCCCTCCGACTAAGCACATCCCACCTTTCATTTGATGATTATTCTGGGGACCTCTTTTGGGTTCTGATCCCCACTGCTGTCACCCATGCTACCACTATCTGTAATGTCATCTCTGTTGCTGAGATAGGCTACTCACTTGAGGTTCTACTAACACCAGCCAGGGGACTGAGCCCTCAGTCACCCAAAAGGATGGTATTCAGTTAATCAAGAGGCAGAGGTGATCATTTCAAACTATTGTTGCATTTGCTTCCATTTCCTGGCCATTGTGAGAAACCTGCTGAAGGTGTTTGTAAAGTACAAAGCCATGATTTTTCTCACCCACTCAACGCTGGCTCCAAACTCCTTTAAAAAAAATCTCTGAGGAGGGTCTGCTGCTGCTGCTGCTAAGTTGCTTCAGTCGTGTCCGACTCTGTGCCACCCCATAGATGGCGGCCCACCAGGCTCCCACGTCCCTGGGATTCTCCAGGCAAGAACACTGGAGTGGGTTGCCATTTCCTTCTCCAATGCATGCAAGTGAAAAGTGAAAGTGAAGTCGCTCAGTTGTCTCCGACTCTTCGCGACCCCATGGACTGCAGCCTACCAGGCCCCTCTGTCCATGGGATTTTCCAGGCAAGAGTACTGGAGTGGGGTGCCATTGCCTTCTCTGCTGAGGAGGGTCATTACTGCCCAATGCAGACTTCCCATTGTCCCAGAGGCAGTGGTGATTTTCAAATAGGAAATGGGAGGAGGAGTGAGGAGCCAGGGACAGCAATCTGGCATACATCTCTTCTCTCAGGGCAGTCTTAGGGAAGGGAGTGAGAGGAGAGCAGGTGACTTGGGAACACAGACAGATGTCGACCAGCGTGCTGTGAGCTATGTGCTTGCTGAGTACTCGAGGTGAACAGAGGTTTGGTGCAGAGCAGCTGGGCTTTTGTCTTCAAAATGCAATCAGCCTCGTCCCTTGCTGCATGGAAGTACAGAGTAGTTGTCACTTGTGAACCCCAGACCTGCCTCTTTCTGACTGTGAAGATCAGACAAGTCTTCGAACCTCTTTGAGCTCCACTGTCCACTTCTGTGAAACGGGAGCAATAACACTAACCTTGCAGGAACTGAGTCACGGTGAGCAATAATGTTTGCTCTGAAACAGGGTGGGTGCTCAATAGATGGTGCATACTATTATTAGTCCCCTTTCCTTTTCTTATAGTCACTGTCTCTTGCTTTTATCACATCTTTAATGAAGGTTTCACTTAACACTGCCCACCTTCCCCTCCCCTCCGCCCCACATATACTGAATGACTATGTATGGTGATTTCCAGATGGTGCAGCCTACAAGCCAGAGCTTCATAAAATGAGTGAGATAGGAGGCTGGTGTTCAGACAGTGGCCAGGGGGGCCTGACAGTGGCCAGGGTCTTCACAGGGGTCAGCAGCAGTGTGTTTTACCACGTATTTTTAAGAACATGACATCAGCTAGGAAGTGCAGATATCAGCCAAGTGGCCCACCACTCAGACCAACCCATCTTATGTGAGCTTATGTTCAGTGTCTTATTGGATATTTATTGAACTTTACAGCCAACAATGTCCCAAGGGGAACCCAAAAGACAAAGTGCAAGATTTATTAAGTGTTAATCAGAAGCAGACTAATCTATAATCTAGATTCCACTCTGACATACTTGTAAACTGGCCACCTGAGCCTCTGAAAAAATGCCACCATGTTCAGGTAGACAGGATTTAAGCACTTCCATCTGGCTTCCTGGGTTGGGTGTCTGGCTGCATTCAGTGGGAATGAAGAAGACTTCCTATTGCCTCCAGCACCGCCTGCCGCCCCCTAAACACCACTCCCCCCCGACCCCACCCTGAAGTGATGGCAAGAGAGCATCTCAAAGTGCGATCCAGGCAGGCTGAGTTGAAGTCATATGATTACTCCAAGCCTCGAAGCTGGCTGGGCTGCCTGTGAGCGAGCCAAACCCTCATACCAAGACCAGCGCCTGGGCCACCCAATGGAGTGCTCTGAGTATACAGCCACATCAGCCCTCCCCACCTCACCCGCCCAAGGGCCCTAGCCCAGGTGGCCTGGAGGAGCAACTGGGCAACAGCCTGCTTTGCTCTCCAGCCTACAGCCCACTGCGGCCCTGCTACACAGAGTGGCCCAGGCTCACAGGATAAAATGCAGACTGCCCTGGCCCCCACAAGACCTGTAAGACAGGGCCCCCCACTTCCCTCCCTCCCTCCTCTCTACCTCCCTCCCCTTCACTTCTGCACTTCAGCCTCCTGTCACCTTCCTGCCCATTCCACGCACCTGGCTGCTTCTCACCGGGAGCATCTTCTGCCTAAATGCTTGCTGCGTTCCCTGCTTTGTCTGCATATCTGCAGGTCTCCGCTATGGGGTCTCACACAACCCAGTGTTTTCTGTCATACTTTTAAATGTAATCGAAAGTTAATGGCATAATTTCTGGGCTTCTAACTAGTATGACTGGAGGATCTTTATTTCTTACAAGAATGCACACAAGAAGCTGCTGGGCACTACCAAACTTAGGCTTGATTTGGGCCACTTCCCTTCTTAGAAGGTTCTGGAGCTTCCTCTTGGTTTTGGGTGGGCTTGTCAGCTCCTTTCTCACTAGGAGGGACAAAGAGAAGATGGATAAGGGTGAAGAAATCCTTAACGAAATGTTTAAGAGGAAAATCCCTCAACAGACATATTTGTAAGCATGTCATGGCAGGACTGGGGAGAACTCTGGTCTGTGATGTCTGGAACAGAACTGTCTCTGAAGTACGCCTGTATATATTTTAGATTTTTTTGGTTATGGTAAAATTCACATAACGTTAACCATTTAAAAGTGTGAGCCAATTATATTGGGTGTACCAACTGCTATCAGGTGACTGTGAAGATGCCGTCCAGTTGTCAGTAGTGACCTGGAAGAAATACACAAGACTCTCTCTCTCGCACACACACCTCATCTGCTTTCTCACTTATGTTTTCCCCTGTGCAGTGCAATTACATACCACACTTGTGAGCACGTGTATTTTCTTCACTAAAGCATTTACTATAGCATCCTTAACACAAATGTGTGTCCTGGTTAAAGAAGCCAGGTATTCAGGGAAGGAGGAAAATCTTAAGCTTTGGTAGAACTCGTGAAGACGTGAGAGACAGAAGACACCCAGAGAGCAAAGGAAACAGAGGGACCCCCGAGGGCTTCATCAGAGACCACACTGAAGAACACAAAGAAAGGAGAATGGAACTCATGGGGCCCATCATTTGCTTTACAGGAGATTAGAAGCATGTGCCATGGATGAAGAAAAGGCTATAATGCTGAGAGCAGCAGAAAAACAAATTTGTGGCATTTTTTTCTTATTTGGAATCACACAAATAGCTTTTTTTTGTTGTTAAGAAAAGAGGACCCTGGCAAGACATCAAAAGCTGGGTTTCTATTTTAAGCCAGTGCAGAAGGAATAACAAGACAATGAGTCACAGCCATCCACCTCTGTTGTTGTGATACTTCATCCTAAGAATGTCCTTCCTTCCGTCCTGTTAACTCAAAGGCATGGGGCTACATCATACTCAAACCCATCATGAAACTTCATGTGTTTATATTTTAAAAATTGAGACATAGAGCTATTTATACTGTAGCATTATTTTAATTGGGCTTTCCTGGTGGCTCAGACAGTAAACAATCTGCCTGCAATGCAGGAGACCTGGGTTCAATCCCTGGGTTGGGAATATTCCCTGGAGAAGGGAATGGCAACCCACTCCAGTATTCTTGCCTGGAGAATCCCACGGACAGAGGAGCCTGGTGGGCTACAGTCCATGGGGTTGTAAAGAGTTGGACACGACTGAGGGAATGACTAAAATACACACGTTACTTTAATTAGGAATTTAAAGCATTTAAAATGCTAGAAAATTTTAGTATATTATTAATGTTAAAAAATGTGTTACTTTAGAAGGCTTTGGGTGTTCTGTTCTGAACCTATTTCCCTCACTAGGCTGTTACTTTCATGGGGCTAAAATTCCATAAAGAATTGACATTTTAATTTATTTATTTTGCTTTTATTTTTAAATTTATTTTTTAATTGGAGGCAAATAGCTTTACAATATTGTGATGGTTTCTGCCATATAACATTGCAAATCAGCTGTAATATACATATATCACCTCCTTCCCTCCCCCCAACCCTCTAGGTCATCACAGAGTGCCAGGGTGGTCTCCCTGTGTTATATGACAACTTCTCACCAGTCATCTATTTTACAGATGATGGTGCATATGTGTCCATGCTACTTTCTCCATTTGTTCCACTCTGTCATCCCCACTGTGTCCGTAAGTCTATTCTCTATATCTGCATATCCATTCCTTCTCTGCAAATAGATTCACTGATACCATTTTCTTAGATTCCATATATATGTGTTAATACATGATATTTGTTTTTCTCTTCCTGACTTACTTCATTCTGTATAACAGGCTCTAGAACTCACCAGAACTGACTCAAATCCATTCTTTTTTATAGTTGAATAATAGTCCATGGTATATATGTTCCACAGCTTCCTTCTCCATTCATCTGTCAATGAATATCTATGTTGCTTCCATGTCCTAGCTACTGTAAATAGTGCTGTAACGAATACATGTGTCTTTTTCAATTATGGTTTTCTCAGGGTCTATGCCCTGTAGTGGGATTGCTGGGTCGTATGGTAGTTTTTTATTCCTAGTTTTCTAAAGAATCTCCATACTGTTCTCCATAGCAGCTGTATCAGTTTTTATATTCCCACCAACAGTGCAAGAGAGTTCCCTTTCTCTATATCCTCACTACCATTTATTGTTTGGAGATTTTTGGGTGATGACCATTCTGACTGGTGTGAGGTGATACCATGTTGTAGTTTTGTTTTGCATTTCTCTAATAATTAGTGATGTTGAGCATCTTTTCATGTGTTTATTGTCCATCTGTATGTCTTCTTTGGAGAAATGCTTAGGTCTTCTGCCCATTTTTTGATTGGGCTGTTTTTCAGATATTGAGCTGTATGAGCTGCTTATTTATTTTGGAGATTAATCCTTTGTCAGTTTGATTTGTAATTATTTTCTCCCATTCTGAGGGTTGTCTTTTAACCCTTGTTTATTTCTTCATTTGCTGTGCAAAAGGTTTTAAGTTTAATTAGGTCTCATTTATTTATTTATTTTTGTTTTTATTTCCATTACTCTAGGAGTAGGGTCAAAGAGGATCTAGCTGTGATTTATGTTAAAGAGTGTACTGCCTATGTTTTCCTCTAAGAGATTTATAGTTTCTGGTGTTACATTTAAGTCTTTAATTCATTTTGAATTTATTTTTGTGTATGGTGTTAGGAAGTATTCTTGTTTCATTCTTTTACAGGTGGCTGTCCAGTTTTTCCAGCACCACTAACTGAAGAGGCAGTCTTTTCTCCATTATATATTTTTGCCTCCTTTGTCAGAGATAAGGTGCCCATAGGTGCAGGGGTTTATCTCTGAGCTTTCTGTCTTGTTCCATTGGTCTATATTTTTGTTTTTTGTGCCAACACCATACTCTCTTGGCGACTGTAGCTTTGTAATATAGTCTGAAATCAGGAAGGTTGATTTCTCCAGCTCCATTTTTCTTTCTCAAGATTGCATTGGCTGTTTAGGGTCTTTTCTGTTTCCATACAAACTGTGATTTTTTTTGTTTTAGTTCTATGAAAAATGCCATTGGTAGTTTGATAGGGATTGCACTGAATCTGTAGATTGCTTTGGGAAGTATAGTCATTTTCACAATATTGATTCTTCCAATCCAAGAACATGGTATATCTCTCCATCTGTTTGTATTGCTTTTGATTTCTTTCATCAGTGGCTTACAGTTTTCTGCATACAGGTCTTTTTCTCTTTAGGTAGATTTATCCCTAGGTATTTTATTCTTTTTGTTGAAATGGTGAATGGGATTGTTTCCTTAATTTCTCTTTCTGAGTTTTCATTGTTAGTGTATAGGAATGCAAGGGATTTCTGTGCACAAATTTTATATCCTGTGACTTTACTATATTCATTGATTAGCCCGAGAAATTTTCTGGTGGCATCTTTAGGGTTTTCTATGTATAGTATCATGTCATCTGCAAACAGTGAGTTTTGCTTCTTCTTTTCCAATCTGGATTCCTTTTATTTCTTTTTCTTCTTTGATTGCTGTGACTAGGACTTTCAAAACTATGTTGAATAATAGTAGTGAGAATGGGCACCCTTGTCTTCTTCCTGATCTTATAGGAAATGCTTCAGTTTTTCACCACTGAAAATAATGTTTGCTGTATGTTTATTATGTTGAGATACATTCCCTCTATGAGTTTTTTTTTTTCTGTATCATAAATGGCTGTTGTATTTTTGAAGTGACATTTTTAGAAACACCCTTCAAGTTATGGGACAAATAATGGTACTTAGAGAACTTTTGATGTATCTGCTACTTAATCATTGTTAATTTTGTAAAGAGGACAGGAAGGACAAATGACAGGGCCTGACTTTCTCAACTGGTTTTTGGTCTTTTGTGCTTTCTATGCATAGTACAACACCAAGGAATCTGAGTAATAATATTCCTTGAGTTTTGGGTAATTTTCAATTGTGAACTCATGTGCAGTTTGCATTTACCTATGGGAGTCTTATGAAGACTCAGCTAAGGGATCAGCCTGCCAGAGGGGATTCAAGTTTCATTTTGCAGATTCCTAAGTACTTCTAAACTGTGAATCCCTTTCTCTTAGTTTGTAATTTATAGAACCCAAAGTAATATATATTTGAACTCTAAAACTGAGAGGTTGTTGTTCTGAATTTTTAGGGACACACACATACACACATTAAACTCATAGCCCATCCTTTTACTCAAAGTCTCAACTGTAGGCAGAAGATTCAGTCCTACTGTCAAACTTTTATGGACTTATGTAAAGTTATGAAACCAAATGTCTAGGTTATTGAGATTAGAAAATCACCACTGCTTTAGGGTCAGCTAAGCACCTAATTTCCAGAACTTTCTTTGTTTTGTCCCTGGAAATGTCTGTTTTCTTGTGATCCTGGTTATGCACTTAAAACAAACTTTTATACATTTTTTCCAGGAATTTTTTGTTTTTATTTTTCTGTGAGGTCTAGTGTATCACCAGCTGGGAGTAATCGATTTTTTTGCAAATGATTACCTCCTGCATACTCAGGAGGCATGCTAAGTTGCTTCAGTCATGTCTGACTCTGTTCAACCCTATGGACTGTAGCCTGCCAGGCTCCTCTATCCATGGGATTCTCCAGGCTAGAATACTGGAGTGGGTTGCCATTTCCTTCTCCAGGGGATCTTCCCAAACCAGGGATCAAATCCGTTTCTCTTACATCTCCTGCATTGGCAGGTAGGTTCTTTATCACTAGCACCACCTCAGAAGGGTTAACTCAAATAAATGTATTTAGATGCTTAAAGTCATTTGGAGCTTTTGATTCAAAACATGGCATATTATGGGACTTCTGGACTGATACCTTAATTCCAACTCTTTTGCTACCTCCCTGGCCTTACAGCTCAGTTAGTATAGAATTCGCCTACAATGCATGAGGCCCTGGTTCGATTCCTGGGTTGGGAAGATCTGCTAGAGAAGGGAGAGGCTACCCACTCCAGTATTCTTGGGCTTCCCTTGTGGCTCAGCTGGTAAAGTATCCACCTGCAATGTGGGAGACCTGGGTTCGATCCTTGGGTTGGGAAGATCCCCTGGAGAAGGAAAAGGCTTTCCCACTGCAGTATTCTGGCCTGGGGAATGCCATGGACTGTACAGTCCATAGGTCGCAAAGAGTCGGACACAACTGAGAGACTTTCACTTTCACTGACCTCATAGGTTCTGTGTGAGGAGAAGCCATCAGAAGAGAGCTGTGTATAGAAGAAATGCCAATGAGATCTGAAAAGCCATATAACAAAAGGCTTTAGTCTCATGGATGGAAGAAGATGCTTGCTCTTTTACTTTTACAATCTAGACTTCAATTCTGATTCCTTAACCTTATAATAAATATCTTTCTAATTAAAATCAAGAAACCAAGGGAAACTAGGCAATGCAATGTGGAGAATGTCCAGCAAGTATGAGATATTAGCTGATGACAGATAAATGAATCTTACTATACAAACAGTATAAATGTAATAGAAACCTCACAGCTGATTAAAGCTGGCCAAGTACTGCTTGAATTCAATAAATTTACACTGTAAAAGTTTAGTAAAGGCTACTGCCAAGGGTGTTGATCTAGAATGTAGTACAAGACATTTTCAAAGAAATGAGCTCAACTTTTTTTGTCTTTTGCATTTGGAACTCAAATTCCAAATAATTCTTGGCCTTTCATCATATCTCCCTTAAGACTGGAATTATTTCAAAGGCAAAACTCATCCATAACTCAAGAGAAAATGGTGGCAAGAATTTTAACATCAGTTGATAAGGCCCAAATGATTTACATGGTAATTCAAAAAAATGGCTATGCATAGTCTCCAGTAGACAATGTGCCAGGCACTGCAAAACTGAGACAGTTTTAAAAAAATCCATGAATTCAGATTCCCTGAAGCTTGGAGGAGCATCTTGTCTGCCTTGGTTATGAGCACGGTGATTCCAGCCACGGGGAGTGGCTGTGGATCTCATCAGGACACACACTGAGCAAGGATGGGGGGTGATGTTCACAGCATGTTTGAGCTTGTTGGTGTTGACGTACCCTTCGAGAAGGGAAGGAATGGGGCCGTTCTTAGGAACCCAGGAATATGACATTCAGCATTCTCTGGGATTATGTTTCCCAAACAGTCTTTGGCAGGATGGTAGTGTCCTTCCAGACATCAGTATGTCTATGGGTGTTTGGGAACGAATAGTGTGCCAGGTGCTGGTATGTTAATGGGTGGGGATAGGACTAGGCCAAGGGGAAGGGGCTCCAGGATCAAAAGAAGCTTAGGTGGACGTTGTTTAGAAATGTTGCCACTGACTACTTGCATCATATTTTGATGTGTAACCAGATTTGAGGATCACAGGCCAGGACATGTTGAAGGGGAGGAGTAGATTCACTTATACTAGGTGAGAACAAAAGGAAGCAACCTTAGAGCCAATAAGGTTCCAATTTTCTAATTTTTCACATGAGGAAATGAATTTAAAAGATTTTCCTTTAACTGATGGACGATGATCTCATATTGGAATCCTGTTGTCTTTAATGACGGCTCGTTTCTTCCCAGCTCACTCGGGGGCATAAGGATGGTGGTGGGTGGGTTCCCAAGCAAGTGTCAAGACCAGCCCTGCAGGGATGAGGGAAGCCATGAAGGCAAGGTGGAGATGACAACAGACTGGGCGTCTGGGGCTTGCGGTGCAGGGCAGGCCACGGCAGAGCTCTGTGTAATCTTGCAAGCTTCAGAGCAAGGCGTGTTCAGATGGGAGTGGGTGGAGGCTGGAAAGGGGTCCAGAAAGCACGATGAATCTAGACCTAAAATGCCTGGCTAAGGAGCTGCTTGTACTTGTTAGGTTTCTATTAAATAAACTTCAGTAAATCCCTTTGGTGATGTGAGGTTTGGTTGTCTGGCCCTTAAAATTAAATATTATGCTTAAAGGTGTGGAGGGCAATATTTGAAGGCTTTATTTTTATTTCAATTTAAGGCATATCAATTTCCTGATTAGTTTTCATCCCTTGGAATTTGTCACTGGTGATGACAAAGGGGCTTATTTGTTGAGCTACCCTGGAAATTCAATAAGGGAATTAAACATGATCCTTTACATAATTCTTTAAAAACTGTTCATAAAACACCTACAAGGCCGTTAAAAACAAAGCAAAGCAAAAGGGAACTGACTTTTGTTTATATGGAGAGAAATTCTCAATACAAGCACATAATCCTTTCCCAACAAACTGAATAAAAATATTTGCTATTATTTGAACAGAAATATAGCAATTTGATTTCACCTAAATAGTGTGGTTTAATTAGCTGGGTTGCAGAAGAATTGCGACTCTCTAGCAGGATCTCTTTGAAGTAGGAAATGGCAACCCACTCCAGTATTCTTGTCTGGAGAGTTCCATGGACAGAGGAGCCTGGTGGGCTACAGTTCATGGGGTCGCAAGGAGTTGGACACAACTGAGCGACTGAGCCCAGCACAGCAGGATCTCTTACTTTCTTTCTAGTTGTGGAAAAAAAATGCACAACCTTCTCTTGACCATTTTAAAGTGTACAGTTCAGTAGTGTTAAGTATATTCACATTGTTAGGCAACAAAGCTCCAGAACTTTCTCATCTGGCAAAATACAGCAGGATCTTTTGTCTCAGGGCTCCTGATCCCATTTACCTTCCAATAAAATGGGCACATTTCTATGATTATATTTAAGAAGCAGATATAAATGTGCTTTGTTACGCAATGTTTGATACATATAAAACCATGTGTTAACAGACATGTAATTTATGAAACCTAATAATAATGATGCAAACACTCATGAGACTACCATGTCCTACAGTTCCACTGTTTGTGAGCTCCTTGCATATCCCCAAGATGATTTAGCTTTTTAGTTTACTTTGGAAAACATATGAATTACATGCCAGGCACTGTACTCCTTTGTAGGATGATTTTCTGTGACTAGTTTCTCCCTCCCCTGGAGGGGTTCATTGTATAGTGACAGGAACATATATATGAATGAATGGCTGTGTTAGAATGAAACAGTTCTCTAGTCCAGTGGTACCCAATCTTTTTGGCACCAGGGACAGATTTCATGAAAGACAATTTTTCCAAGGATGGTGAAGTCGGAGGGATGGTTTTGTGATGATTCAAGCTCATTATATTTAGGGTTCATGCTCCTATGGGAATCCAGTGCGGCCCCTGATCTGACAGGAGGCTGAGCTCAGGTGGTAATGTGAGCAACAGGGAGCGGCTGAAAATATAGACGAAGCTTTCCTCACTGGCCTGCCTGCTGCTCACCTCCTGCTGTGCAGCCCTGCTTCTAATAGGCCATTGACCAGTGCTGGTCTGAGGGTTAGGGACCCCTGCTTTAACAGATGTGTGAAAAAAGTGCTATGAAAACCAAGGAAAGTTGAAGCTAATTCTCCCAGGTGGGAGAAAGGAAAACTAGTTAGATGGAGTAATCATGAGCAGGACTTCAAAGAGGAATTGTAGACAGAATAGATAAAGACTATGAGAATATTTCAGCAAGTGGAAGCAACAGAAAGAGATCAATAATAACTACATGGTATGTTCAAGGAGCCCCAAAGAACAGAGCGAGCCTGGAGACCGCTCTCCTTCCATTTGGCTACTCAAAGAACTTTGAGATTTATAAGTAACAGTCTTGAACTGGGCGTGGTTAATGTCTGCGGAACTACACTCCTGGCTGCCAACAGCTTATGTCCACAGGGGAAGATTGACAAGTAAACAATCAGTAACAACAGCATGGTTGGTGCCATGAAGAAGCCCTCATGGGGTGTTTAGGGGGTCCATGCACACACAGGGAGAAGGGGAGGAGGTGAGGCTGGAGAAGGGGGTTGTGGCCAGACTGGGAAGGGTCTACACATGCCAAGTCAAGGAATTTGAAGTCTATTTTAGAGAACTTGAACAGTCATGAGGATTGGGGGCAGGGAAGGGAGTGGGATCATGAACTGTTTCCTTGATTTTTTTTTAAAGGAAAAAACCTAGTGACGGTAGACTAAAAGAGCAGTTAGAAAGTTACTGCAATAGTTCAGGTGGGCAATGCAGAACCTTAGACTAGGGCAATGACACCCATCTATTCACTCGTTCATTCATTCCAAACCATTTCTTAGCAACTCCTGAGTTCTAGGTAATATACTTGGGCTGGGGTAGAGGATGTGGACAGAAGTGCCAGATGAGACGGGGTGTGAGAGAAGAGGATGCTCTATACACAATTCCGAAGTGAGAGAAGACAAGAAGAGAGAGAGAAGACATTGGCAATCACTCTGCTATCTCTAGTTTGGGCAGCTCCGAGGATGATGACATATCCATTGATGGAGACCAGTTCTGGCGTCAACAAGTTTAATTGGGACATGTTGTGAGGGTGGGTAGAGATACGCATGTTTGAGAAATCCACTTGGTCCTGATACTATAGACCTGATCTTTTGAAGCCAAGGCCAGAGATGGGTGGCCACACTGAGGAGCCACTAACATATCCGTTGTAGCCGAAGTCATGAGCATTGGTGATATTGCCAGAGACAATGTGTAGAGAAGGCTGAAGACAATCTCAAAGAACAAGAGGTGAGCAGCAGCAGAAGGAGACAGAAGAGTCAGCAGCAGCCGGCAGGGGAGAGAGTTGAAAGGAGAGAGTGCCCACTGCTGGAAGAACTAGAGTAGGAAGAGAAATGAGCACTCCTGGCTAGGAGTTCAGGCTTGCAAGGGATGGACTAGAGAGACAATGGTGATGGAGCCCAGGACGCAGCAGGCTGAAGAGTGAATGGAAGAACAGTCTGCCCTGCAGAGAAGTTTTCAGATGAAAGAGAGGGAGAAGGAATAGGGCAACGTTAAGGAGGAATAAGCTATGACACATTTGTTAAGGTTGAAGGAGGCCAGCAGGCAGCAGGGAGGAAGATGGTGGAAAGGATGAAGATACCATAGGCAGAGGTGGGTGGGAGAGAACAGGATGAAAGATATGAGTGGAAGGAGAGGGAGAGGGGCCAGTCTGCATCTGGGGAAGGGAGGGATGTTGGAGAAGGATGCACACAAGTCTGTTTGAAGTGGAAGGTTTCTCACAGGATGGTTTCCATCTTCTCACTGAGACAGAAGAGCAGGTTGTCTGCTGAGAGTGAAAGGGCCAGAAGTAGCATAGACCTCTCCAGAAGGAGAACAGTCTGGGAGAGACACTGTGAGAGTGAAATTGGGGCTCCATACGAATGAGGTCAGAGTGTGCTAAGCAATTCAAAGGACCGGTAAATGTGCCCTGGCTTCATCAGTGTGCTCGGGCTTCATCAGTGTGCTCGGGCGATTATTTCCTGAAGGGATCAGCATCTTGGGAGCAGGAGAGAAGACTTAGAATTGCTCTGTTCAGGTGCAGGAAGGGGCCAGGGCAGGTGGAGAAGGAGTTACGGAATCAAGGGTGTTCCTGAGAGTGGCAACATGGGATCAGTAGGTTAAGAGACCATGCAAGATTTTATTCTATCCCCAGATTTTTGATTTGGAGGAGTCAAGTCCCCACTACTAATCAGGGATCTATCAGTGTCTGGTGACCTGCTGAAATTTAGGCCGGAGGTGATGGCCTTTCCCTGTGTACATGAAGCTACCACCCTAGCTGGACTGCAGGCTCTTGTTAGGGTGCTGCCTCTTGGCTGGGACGATGGTAGACACCCAGGGTTACCTATACTTTCTTCATCTATATTAGATGATATTTATTGCTAATACCACTGATTTATTGTTGACTTTTTCACTCTTACAATATATTTCAACCCTTTTCTCATGATCATCTTCTTATTTAGATTTCTTGGTCTTCCTTTTTTTAAAGTTCAATTGAGAAAGTTCAATAATATTGGACCAACTAATAAGTAGATAGAATGGCCATTGCATGACTTAAAGGGTTCTGGCAATGTCCCTTGTGGAACTGAGGCAAGTCTCTATTTACTTATCTATTTTGGGGTAAAATATTGGCTCCTGAATTCCCTTTCTGCAATGGCAAACAAACCCAGGCTACACAGTCCAGTGACTCTCTCCCTTTCAATGGGAAAGTTTTTCGTGCCAGTGAATAAAGGTAGGAATCTTAGAAATCAAAGGTTTACCTGGGGATATTGAGGTCCTTGCTGGGAAACACTAAAAGGTTTTGATTCAGGGTCTGGAAAAATTCTCTCTCCATTGGTCACCACTGATAGACTATTCTCTGCTATTTGGGCAAGAAGTTAACCCAGGTTTCATCTAGGCAGAAGATAAGAGCCAGATGGGAGTAAGGTCCTTTCAGAAAGGCAAAATGCAATGAGTAGCACCAGTCACTCTCACCCTTCAGATTTCTGCTTCCAGATGGGGCCAGCAGGAAGCAAGAGGATGCTGAGTTCTGCAGAGGGCCAGCTTGTAGTAACCAATACGCTTGCTCTGGTCATCCTGGTCATTACTTTTAAACTGTTCATTATGATGAGTAAAGAGTGATCTAATTGCCTGCCCCCTACCTCTGCCACCCTCCAGTACTTTGTGGACCACCTCCATTCCCAGTTCATATCCAGCCACTAAGGGTTAATGTTTGGCTCAGTTGCGATGGGGGTCCTTGCGGGTTGTTAAATACTTTAAATATCATTCCTGGAGAGAATTGTGTAGAAGACAGAGGAAGGACACAGCAGAGAATCCTCATGGGCTCCTCACGTTACAGACCCTTTCTGCTCTCTGGTTATTTTCCATCATTGAGATGTGGCTTGGTACCAGGTCACTGAGGCATTCCTCACACTCGAGGCAGGGTAGAGAGAAGGACAGAGGAAGGTTTCAGGACCATCAGTTACAAGGATGCCCTCTGTCAGTCCCAGACTTGGAGAGGGATGCTGTCAAACAAGGGAGAGAAACTTCCTGCATTCTGCCTCTTAGGGAGGCAGGAGATGATGTTTGCCCTCCTTCCTGTGTACTCCCTTCAGAAAACACATGACTTTATCCTATCCCCCTCAGAACATCACCATTCATGAAGGAAGCCAGTGATCAAGAAGCAATTTTGGGGGTACACCAAGTGTCAGCCCCAGCCAGCTTTCAGAAATAGCTGTGAGGGCAGTTTCTATAGACCTCATAAACAGGGAAATCAATCTCTAAGATCTTCCCCTTGCAAAGAAATCCTTCAGGACTTACAAAATCAGACCGCATTAAAACTTTTGGCTGTCTTCCAAAGCAACATAGGCTTAACCAGATAGAATTGTTGAAAAATATTTTGAGTATTGCAAAACAACCTGGCCTTATGTAATCCTGCTCCCAATAGTGAAAGGCGTTAATTAAGAGACATTTTCCTGGAAAATAAAACCACAATAAGATATCATCTCATGCCTGTTAGGATGGTTATCATCAAAAAGACAATAACAAGTGTTGGTGGAACTCCTTATACACCATTCATGGGAACATAAACTGGTATAGCCACAGTGGAAAACAGTACGGAGGTTCCTCAAAAAATTAGAAATAGAACTACCATGACCCAGCAATTCCACTTTTAGGAAACAAAATTACTATCCCGAAGAAGTACCAGCAGCCTCCTGTTCATTACAACCTTACTTATAATAGCCAAGAGGTGGAAACAACCTATGAAGGATGAATGGATGAAGAAGATGTGATATGCATATACAGCGAAATACTATCCAGCCATAAAAGAGAAGGAAATCCTTCCATTTGCGACAACATGGATGGACTTTGAGGACATTACGCTAAGTGAAGTAAGTCGGGCAGAGCAAGACAAATACTGTATGATCTCACATGTGGAATTTAGAAGAACCAAATTCACAAAAGCAGATCATATTTGTGGTTGCCAGAGGCAGGGGTTCGGGTACAGGTTTGAGGGTAGAGGAACTGAGTGAATGTACAAATTTGCAGCTAGTTCTAAGATAAATAAGCTCTGGAGCTGTAATGTAAGACACGATGTCTACAGTTTAGACTACTGTACTGTCCATTTAACAGTTGCTAAGAAAGTAGTCCTTGGGCTTCCCTGGTGGCTCAGTGGTAAAGAATTCATACGCCAGTGCAGGAGAACATGGGATTGATCCCTGGGTTGGGAAGATCCCCTGGATGAAGGACATGGCAACCCACTCCAGTATCCTTGCCTGGGAAATCCTATGGACAGAGAGGCCTGGTGGGCTATAGTCCCTGGGGTCACTAAAGAGTCGGACATGACTTAGTGGCTAAACACCACCACCACTACCAAGACAGTAGTTCTTAAAAGTTCTTATCACGAAGGAAAAAGTGTGTGACTATGTGGGGTAATGGATGTTTGTTGTGGTAAACTTTGTGCAATCATGTATCAAATCATTAAGTTGTACACTATAAACTTATAAAATATTATATGTCAATTATTTCTCAATAAAACTGGAAAAAAGAGACATTTCTCACCAATATAAATTGAATGCCATGTGGTACAGCTATGTATTCTTATTATAGTAACTATTTTAAAATAATAATATTAATTATTGTTATTAAAAATAATACAAGGAACTGCTTCAAGCAGTATATATACACATATACATATATATCTATACATATATAGATATACATATTTATGATCCTTTAATTTTCACTATCTACCTATGAGGTCAGAACTCTCATTGTCCTCAGTATACAGCTGAGGAAACTGGGGGACAGAGTGGTTAAGTAACTTGCTCAAGATCACACAGCAAGTAAGTCATAGAGTACTGCTTGGCTGTTTTATTGTTTCTAGCTGCCCTCACTCAGAGGTAACAGTTTTTAACAATTAAGGGGACTCAGTGAACAAAGGTGATGCCTACTATAACAGAAGCCCTGGTGTTCACTCTGGGCTGCCACCAATACCACCACCAGCCACCCCTTCTTTAAGAGCTCCTCCAGAATTCCAGACTTGGAAAGGTGTATATTTCTGAATCACCATACAGAGCACTCTGGCTGGCTCATTTTTTTTTTTTAAACCTTCAAAATAAAATAGTTGTGCAGCCTTAAGTATTTAAACATTTAACTTTTGAGGCTGCCGTGGCCGAGACAGCTTAAAATCTTGGTGAAATCACTCCCGCCTGGATTACACTAATTGACCCAAGATTTGCACCTGTCTGGAGTCCCTCTCCACTACACATTCTTGTCTGCTAAAAGTCATCTTTTCCCGTCTACACCAGAGGCTTCTGTTGGTGCAAAGGCTTTACTTTCCAGAAATCCTTGCCACATGGATCCATATCCTGGCTGAATTTCTTGTTTCATTCATTTCCCATCTCCTTTAGATGTCCTTTGAAGATATTTCCTCCTTCAGGTCAAGTCTAGTACTCTATGAGTCTTTGCTTTCTGTTCTTCACACAGAAATAAAAAAAACAAAACAAACAAACAAAAAAACACCTTTTTTTTTTTTTTTTGCTGTACTGAGCAGCATGTGGAACCTTAGTTCCTTGGCCAGGGATTGAACCTGTGCCCCCTGCAGTAGAAGTACAGTGTTAACCACTGGAACTGGTACCAGGGTATTTCCACACATAGATTTTAGGAGCTTTGTGCTGTATGCTTAAATGCTGGCATTCCAGAGATAACGTGAAGACAAACTGGCTTGGAGAGTCTCATCATCTGTTTTCCCCTCCGGGGCTGGCCATAGAAGGACTGAAATCCAGGGAATGAAAGATGCTGCAGCAGCAGAGCAGCGCTGATTCAAACCTACCTGGCTTTACAGTGCATGCTCTGACTGGCAAGAAGGCAGGGCGTGTGCTAGAACTAGACCTGTGAGACCTAATGTTTTTCTTCATTTGAATATTACGTTGTTTGGGCTTTTCCTTTTGTTTGGGTCTCTGGGCCAGGGAATGGAAACTGACTGTTGCTGTTGTTTAGTCGGTAAATCCTGTCCGACTCTTTTGTGACCCCATGGACTGTAGCCCGCCAGGCTCCTCTGTCCATAGAATTTCCTAGGCAAGAATACTAGAGTGGATTACCATGCCCTCCTCCAGGGGATCTTCCTGACTCAGGGATCGAACCCATGTCTCTTATGTCTCCTGCATTGACAGTTGGGTTCTATACCACTAGCGCCACCTGGGAAGCCCAGGTGCATGCTATAAAAGGTAGGTGCCACTCTGTATTGTTAAAAACAGAGGCCTAAGTCACTTTCCGGAGAAGGCAATGGCACCCCACTCAAGTACTCTTGCTTGGGAAATCCCATGGATGGAGAAGCCTGGTAGGCTGCAGTCCGTGGGGTCGCTAAGAGTCGGACACGACTGAGCGATTTCACTTTAGTTTTCACTTTCATGCGTTGGAGAAGGAAATGGCAACCCACTCCAGTGTTCTTGCCTGGAGAATCCCAGGGACGGGGGAGCCTGGTGGGCTTCCATCTATGTGATTGCACAGAGTAGGACTCGACTGACGCGACTTGGCAGCAGCAGCAAGTCACTTTCTCGGATGAGCTGACAAGTTGCTAAGACCAAGTTGGCTTTGGAAGAGTATCAGTTGGTGCAACTCCACAAATATGTGTGCGTACGTGTGTGCACACATGCACATGTACCAAACACACACACATGCATGTGCATTGGTTACATATCATCATTTACAGTTTACAGTATTCTACTAATCCTTCCTAGGCACTGGACCCAGAGCAAGCTCTCCAGCTGTTCTACCCAAATGGCATGTCCACAGGCAAACTCACTCCCTAACCCATTTGAACTCCTAATGACTCAGTTTTATTGACTGTGTTAGATTTTGCCAATTTTGTATTAATTGTACCAGAAAATGCTAGATTTATACTGAACTATTCACACATTTTCCCGTCACCCTTTCCTTGCTCATGGTGCTGTTAACTTTGTGTCACTCTTCGCTTTGAGTGGCCAGAGGCCCAGGGTCAGGGGAGGGGGCTGTGTTACTTACCACAGTGCAGCAGAGGGGCCAGAACCACCAGAGGAGCGCCAGGGCCAGGAGTAGGAACAGGATCAGCAGGGCGATCGCCAGGATGGAGCCATCGGACTGTGGGGCCGAGAGAGAGGGTGGTCAGCAGTGGGACTGGCTGTGTGTGCAACCAGCACCGAGCTTGCGTGGGGCAAGGCAACACCTGTGGTCCCCCCACCCCACACTCCCATCCTCAGTATGCAGATTTAAGGCCTGGAGAAGAGCACGGCTCGCTAAGCAAATGGCTGAGACTCTGTCCAGCATTTTGGGCAACACACTCTATGTAGCCAATTCTCATGAGAAATGGATTCCTCTTTTCAGCGAGGCCCTGTTCTTCTCTTTGAACAACATCCCGAAGGACCAATCCTGCAAGAGACAGAGCAGATGGCCGCTTATGCATCTGGGCGCTGAGAAGGCCCGCCACACCGTGCCTGCCTGTGGACCATCATCCTCTGCACGGTGACAGTTTCCTGCTCCCTGGATCTGCTGCTCCTGTCACCACCTGGGCTGGAATCAGGACAGTTCTTAGGACTCAGTCTGCTCCCCTGAACCCGTTTCTCATATGTGCATGTAACAGATTCATGAGCAAAGACTAGAGCCCACAGATAGGATGTGATAAAGGGCAAAGGGATTCCAGGGTATGGAGGGTAAAGCAGCTGCTGCTAACCCTGGGAGGAGAGGGGTGTGGTGGCTGAGTCAATGCTGCTGTCAGATCCAGTGAGACAAGTAGCCAAGACAAATTATGCCCACTTCCAAACATGCCTAGGCTGGTCTCCAAAATGACAGTTGCCGTGGCCTGAGATGGTTAACTTTTAGCAGCAGAGATCTCATTGGCTGGGTGTCACTATTCTGAGGCTGCTGGTTCAAAGAGGCAGATTTAAGTGCCCTCCATCTCCCTTCCTTCCCAGCTACTGGGAATGCAAGGGGGCACAATGTCTGGAGCTAAGGGTTAGAGGCAAGTTGACACAGTTATTAACTGTCATGGGTACCCTTTCTGAATACAGCTGGCACTTCTACTTTTAGCACCTCCCTGGGAAAATCAGGTACGTTTGCACAGATAATGATGATGATGATAAAGGAAAGCAACCTAAATGTTTAACAAAGGATGACTAATAATACATCATAGAACCACCATGCAGTCAGTTACTCTGTAGACATTATGTTTGCAAATATCTAAATGACCCAAGAAAACAGCCCTGATATAAAGAGTGGACTTATGTATATGTGTCAAGAGTGAGAGAGACTGAGGGATATTTACTAAAATATTAATGGTGGTTTTGCGGGTAGTGGGTTAATGGTAATTAAAAAAAAAATCTATCTTTGTTTTTTTCCCTTTTTAACATTGCATAATAAAATAAACTCCTGAAGTTGTATTTTAAAAATCTGAACTTGGAAAAAAAAAAAATCTGCACTTGGGGAACCTCGCTTTGGTGTGAGCGCTCACATGACCCTGGGGCTCTCACCCTGGGTTGGTGGACCTGTGGGGTACACAGACGGGCTCAGCTGGATGGAAGGTGTCACCCTCCCAAAATGACACTCATGAACTTTAGGGCACACAACTTCACGGGAAGCTGTTCACAGTGTGACCAGGTTCTCAAAGCTGCTCCCTCCCACCCATTTCCAGAGCCGGGAGGCTGGGTGGCCTGTTGGAGGTTACACAGTAGGTTAATGACAGAGCTGGGGTGTGACTCACTCTTACTCTGAGTGCTCATCAGGGACTACTGGAAGCTGTTCAAAGGCGTCTCTTACTCTGTGGAACGTCTTTGACCCAAAAGCCAGGGAACTAAACATTTGACTCCCACCAAGCCAAGGCTTGGGAATGCCTTATTGTCCCTGAGGGAGCTGCACCTCACAAGGGCAGGTGCAGGGCTGGGCAGTGGGTGGGGAGAGGGCACAGTGGCCAGAGGATGCTCCTGGACCACAACATTTATGCATGAGCTACAGCAGAAAATGATGCTCTTCTGGAAGACACAAAGAAACGATGTGTGTTTTCCAGACTTACTGTTAGTCAAAGACAACCCTCTTGATCTTTCCATCCTTACATTCCATGCCCATAAAATGGAGATACTAAACCTCACCTGCCTCACTGCATTGACGTGAGGAGAAAATGAATTGTAAGATGAAAGCAGACAGGCCTGGATGAGAGATTCGGAGGCCATCAAGCCAGACGCTGAGCTGAACTCACCCTCTCTCTGTTTCCACATGGCCAGCAAATATGGTGGCCATTCCACATCATAAATCTGTTTGCACTCGGAATAATAAGTGATTCGGAATAATAAGTGATTTTGTTACTGCAAGGTTTATAGACCTTTGATATTTCAGTATTAAGTTATAATTTAGTAAAGACTACAGACTACATGTATTCACATTATATGCAGTCTCTCTTCTTCTGATTTAATTCTCACTCTAGAGAAAGGAACTGAAGCAGAAAGGCTGATGTATTTGGGGGATTTTAAAAAATCTCCTTCTGGAAAAAGGAGAAGGTTTCCTATGAAGTGGGGAGGGTGAAGGACAGGGCCCAGATGGGAAGACAGAAGCCTTCATTACTGGAAGAAGATTTCCTGGATTCAGACAAAGCTCCGTGTGGCCTGCCTCTGGCCAGGTTTGGTCTGACCCTACCCAGCCCCAGGCCTCCCTGCTGCAGTAGAGGAAGACAACGTGGGACTCCGGCAGGGCCAAATACACTGGGGATGCTGGGGGGGAGGAAATGCGGCAGGGTGGGAGGTCCTGAAGGCACTGACCCCTGCTCTGGATGCAGCCCCCAATAAACCCCCCAAATGCACTGCCTGGTTTTCAAGATCTTCCAGCAAAACTGGGAATTGAACCTTCACAGTCTGATTTTAGCACTTTGCCCACTTCTACTTCACCATTATACTGTAGTATCAGATTTATTAAAAAGTCACTTAAGAAATATCGATACTTTAAACATTAAATAGCCACGTGAGAGACTGACAATGTGTTTGTAATTGCTACATCTGCTCTGATGGAAGTTCACCCACATGGCTCCAGGTGGACTGGAGTCTCACATGGTGAAAGTGTACTTCAGAGTAAAGTCCAAAAGGGATGGGGGCCACAGCAGAGCTTGCTTGCCCTTTATGAGCTTGGATTGGAGTTTTAATCAATTGCCTCATGACAACTCATATTAGGAGACTGTGTTACCTTGTTGAGTATATATCAGAGTGTAGTAGAGAAATACATACACACCTGCACTGTGTAGTAAATGGTATTTTTTCCATTCCAGAAGTTGGTTCAGTTACTCTAAACTAATCCTTTTGTATCTTCACCAAATTCCAAGATGAAGAGCTCCCTTGGATGTTAAGATTCTTCCATAAGCCAGGAGACAGGTGGAATGCTCCAGAGCCCAGAGTATAGCCTGGTGGCCCATAAGCTGCCTCTTTTGTTCTGTTCTGGTGCCACCTTCTTTGGTTCCTTGAGCTCTGGCCTTCCACCAGCCCTCCTGTGTCCCAGGTCACTGTGTTACCCACTGCTTGCTCCCCAAAGCTTCTTCCTGGCCTGGAGCCTAAGAGGGTCATGGGCTTAACCATTGCTCTCAGTCTGACTCAGGACAAGTGTGTGGACTTGGCCTCTGCTCTCCGCTTCACCAGGCACAGGGTGACCAAGACTGGAAATACCCCTGGGCCCACATAGCCTCCACTATGGGGCTGAGCAGGGCCATTTGAGGCAGTGCGTAAATGTGTCTGCCCCAGCCCTGTCTTAGATGACTAGCTGGCAGGGGGCGAGCTGGCTGCCTCACCACTCACAGTGCCGCCCCAGCCAGCCTCCAGGCCTGGAAGCAAATGTAGCCTCTATTTTCTCTGATGCTGGGGAGGGACCTGCCTGGACCTGATTTTACGACATAAAGTGAAAGCAGAAGCTGACCTGCCCTGCAAACTCTGTCTTGACACCTGTCCTTGCTGGGAAGCCTCTGCATGTAATTCTCTAGAAACTTTGAAAGAGCTTTCTGAGGGAAAAGAAAGCAGCAGACAAATAGCCAAAGATTGATTCCTGCCATTGTTATTTTCTGGACAGCCTAAATATCCAACAAGTTAAATTCTTATTTTATTTAAAAAATAAAAACAAAGTTTAATAAATCAACATAGCCCTTTAGTTTGGAATATTTTCAGCAGGAGGTTGGGGGTTCTGGGGTCTGTGACTAGAGCTGAACGGAAGCAGCCTAAGGTACTTCCAGCTGGGGGAGGGGACACTCCTAGACAGCGTATTAAAAAGCAAAGACATCCTTTTGCCAACAAAGGTCCGTATAGTCAAAGCTATGGTTTTTATAGTAGTCAAGTACAGATGTGAGAGTTGGACCATAAAGAAGGCTGAGCACCAAAGAACTGATGCTTTTGAACTGTGGTGTTGGAGAAGACTTGGAAGTCCCTTGGACTGCAAGGAGATATTCATTGGAAGGACTAATGCTGAAGCTGAAGCTGAAGCTCCACAACTTTGGCCACCTGATGTGAAGAATTGACTCACTGGAAAAGACCCTGATGCTGGGAAAGCTTGAAGGCAAAAGGAGAAGGGGGCGGTAGAGATGGACGGCATCACCAACTCAATGGACATGAACGTGAGCGAACTGCAGGTGATGGTGAGGGACAGAGGAGCCTGCAGTCAACGGCGTTGCAGAGAGCTGGACACGACTTGGGTCTGAAGAACAACAATACGTCGGTTTCTTCAATGAGTAGTAGTTTCATGCCTTTTTTTCCTGTGAATGCTGAGGTGTAACATGCTCACAGAAGCCTGCAGTGAAGCAGACATGGTATATTAAATACGAGGGCAGGATGCTCACCTGCTCCTTCCTGCAGTCATCCTTTGTTAGGATAACTTTCTCTGAAGTAGACCTGGCTTGAAAGGCAAATCCCCGCTGAATGGCTTTGTCAGTTCCTTTGTTCCCAGCTCACCAAATAAGGGTGTATCTTTTAAAACAAGGAGGCATTATTTTCAAGGGTATAGATTTGGAAACTTGAATAATGACAGCAACTCTCACAGTAGGTTTAGTAATTTTGGATTTCTGACTCACAGTAGTGGGGCATGAGAGATTTTGTATAATAGGAGGGAGGCAAGCTTCTAAGTAAGAGAGCATTAAGCACCACTGCTCCTTTCTGTCTTGATATTTTGCTTTTTTGTTTGTTTGCTCTGAATATATCTTTTAAAAAAGGAGAAAAAATAAAAAACACAAACCTGTCCCCACAAGGGGATGGTCTCTAGTGGGACCCTGCCTGTTGTTTTCCCTGACTCCAGAGACTTCTATATAGGTCTTAGCTGCTTGCTGACCCGGGTAAAGGGAGGAGGGTAAAACTGAGAGGAACGGTGGGAAACTGGGGAAAGCTCAAGTTTAAGAAACTTAGATCTTCAAGGTGGGTTTGAACTGGGATTCTGCCTGATGTCCAGGCATGGGGTTATTAACATGTAGCCAATGAAGTGTCTTCAGTTCTGGATCAGTTAAGGAGGGTGTGTTCTTCCCCACTCCTGCGTATCTTTCCCTGTTGAAGGCGCTTTGTGCACAACTCCAGGCCTTTCTTCCTCTTTGAGTGCATAGTCGCTCAGTTGTGTCTGACTCTTTGTGACCCACATGGACTTGCCATGTGGCTTGCCAGGCTCCTCTGTCCATGGGATTTCCCAGGCAAGACTATTGGAATGGGTTGCCATTTCCTTCTCCATTCAGTAAATAGGACCAGAGCATAGAGAACATGGGCCTCTGCTCTCCACTTCCTCTCCTGGGAGCATGCTACCCACTGGAAACAGCTCCTCTTCAGCTCCATGCAGGCTGGTTTTGTGTGAGGCCTGATGCTTGTACAATTTGGGGAGTCCTCTTTAAGAAAAAGAATGTAAAAATACAAACTCATAATTATAAGTGCCCCTCCTGGGGCCTTAAAAGGGCTAGGAGGAACCCATTCAAATGAGGATCCTGGAAACTTAAACTTCATCAGCTCCCCCAAAGCTCTGCATCTTCCCTGGACAAGTCCCAGGTGAGAGGAGGCGGACAAGTCTGTTTAATCCTGGGCTTCAGTTTCTAGCCCATTGCTGTACCCTCAGCCTCAGTTTCCAGTCCACAACAACAAAGGCTTTCATATATGGTGTTGAGCGTCTTATTTCTGTTTGTTCACATGCTTTATTGCCCCTAGGACTGTGACCCCTCAGTACCTTTTAACTTACCCTAGTATGGGCCCTAGGGCTTCTCTGGTGGCTCAGACTGTAAAGAAACCGCCTGCCAATGTGGGAGACCCACATTCGATCCTTGGGTCAGGATGATCCCCTGGAGAAGGGAATAGCTACTCACTCTAGTAGTCTTAGCTGGAGAATCCCAGGGACAGAGGAGCCTGGGGGGGCTAGAGTCCATGGGGTCCTAAAGAGTCAGACAGGACTGAGTGACTAACGCTTTCACTTTTTAGGAAGGGCCCTGGTAAATTGTAACAATTACATGTTGACAAGAGTGTACAGGAATTATCAATAAAGCAGTATGGAGAGCCCTCCCTGATGGGTGGTGGGTTTGCTGCAGTTTTAGGATCTAGGCTAGGTTTTACAGATTCTGAGCATTATCACTGAGTTACCGAAGATAATGATTATTTCACCTGGTTAGATGAGATGGTCTTTTAAACATTCAACCTGAAGAATAAATTAGCAGGTTTATTCTGCCACATTGTAGGCTATCAGCCAAACTCTGCCAAAAGTATGACAGGAAAACAGCTGATGATCCATTAGATCTTTTTAAAAGCTGGAGAGGCTGCTTCCCTGGATTCAGCCGGGAAATGATGATGCCACAGGGCACTCCAGGACACGACTAGGCGTGTTTGCTATGGGGTGTGGCTACCCAGTGGTCCCTCTTCCTCTCCTGCCTCCATCTTTGGCTCCGTCCCTCTATCCCTGGTGTTGAGCACGGCTGTCTTTGAAGCGCTGTCTGAAAACACTCAAGGGAAAGAAGCCCTTCGGCCAGGGGCAGTTCTGGTTCGTGACCTTGAGATCTCATGGCAACTCCCTTGTTGTAAACAATAAAGAGGCCATCTGGCGGAGAGGGAGATGTGCAGACACAAAGGGGCCAGGGACATGGTGGACAAGTCGGGCAGGAGTGTCAGCTTCTCCCAGGAGGCCAAAGGGCTCTGTACCCCCTGCTGTACCCCCACGCTCCGCTCCAGGCAGCTTCCCTCCCTCCATCCCTCCCTAGGCAGAGGCTGCCACTTGGGAGGTGTCACATTCCAGGGCTCTGAAGTGGAATTTCAAATCATCCTCAGCAGCTGGTATGAGCTCTGTTTCCTGCCCAGACAAAACTGGCAGAGTATGGGCAAGTTTTATTTTGAAAGATGAAATTTAAGTCATTTTATTACTGCTGAGAAGTTCTGGATGGGCAAGCCCTGAGACCAAAATTCTCTCTCTTTCACTCTCTCTCTCCCAGAGCTTATATATTCCTGACTGTTATTTCTGGAAGTAACTTTAGCCGTTATCTAATTCACTGCCCATCCCGCCCTGCATTTTATTGGAATTCTGTTGCCCTGGCATCTGTGGTGGCTCTCTTCAGCTTCCCACCTCTCATCTCAGATTACTCCTTGCCCACCTCCTCATGGGCTTTTCCTTGTATGCAGTCCCTTAAATATCAGCAGGCGGCATGGATCTTTTTTTTTTTAAAGCAAGGTATATACTTTTTAAAAATTAATTTTTATTGGAGTATAGTTGCTTTACAATTTTGTGTTAGTTTCTGCTGTAGAGCAAAGTGAATCCGCGATACACGTACATATATCCCCTCTTTTTTTGAATTTCCTTCCCATTTAGATCACCACAGAGCAGTGAGTAGAGTCCCCTAAGCTATACCTGAAGTGCCTACTTTTTTCTCATTTTAAAAAGCATGGTAAAATACATATACACACAGCATATGCCACTTAAACCATTTGTAAGTGTCCAATTCGGTGGCATTCAGTTTGCTTACCATGTTGTACAACCCATGGATGCATTCTTGGTCCCTTGCTGTTTTTCTTTCTATAAAACTGGCCACGGGCTGTCTCCCTTCCTTTCACAGTTTAAACTCTTATCTAGATACTGATGACTTAACTCTTTATCTCTAGCCTAGATCTCTCCTCATGCTTCAGGGTCATGGTCAGGGTCATTCCACTGTCTGGTAGGTTCTACTGGCACTGCACTGCAAACTCAACAATTCAAACTGAGCTCACTGTTTCCTTTTTCAAACCAGCTCATTCTCTTCTCATTCAATGATAAGTACTAAGTACTTCCCAGGTGGTGTAGCGATATAGAACCCGCCTGGCAATGCAGGAGACATGGAGACCTGGGTTTGATCCCTGGGTCAGGAAGATCCCCTGGAGAAGGGAATGGTTACCCACTCCAGTATACTTGTCTGGAGAATCCCATAGACAAAGGAGCCTGTCAGGCTATATAGTTCATGGAATTGCAAAGAGTCGGCCACGACAGGTGACTTAGCATACACGTACCGCCTATCAATCCAAGTTGGAAATCCGGAAGTCCATCTCAGTTTTCTCTTTCTTCCTCTCCCCCCTCCCCAAGTTCACACCCTCCTATAAGTACACCTATTCCTTTGACCAGCTAAATACTTCCTGAATCTGGCCTTATCTACTCCTTCTTCAACACTTGATTAGATTTAGAATCTTTTTTTTTTTTGGCCACTTATAGTTATATCTTCACTGGTTTCTCCACCACCAGACTTGCTACCCAAATTCCATCCTCCACCACTGCATCTAGAGTTATTGACCTAACATGTTATAATAGCTCTGCCGCCCACGAATCTTTAACAGCTCTTCACGGTCAAGGGTTCTTAATATTGGAGAATTTGATGAAAGTGATACAGCCCTTTCCTCAGAAAAGGACACATTCAAATTTATAAACAAGCTCACTAATTTTGATCATATTTTCAGAGGGGTCCATCAAACCCGCAGAATCCATTTATGAGTCCCTCAGTCCAAGAGTCCTTAGCTCAAGGCCCTTCACAACTAGGCCTCTCTTTTCTCCAACCTCCTCCCTCACCACCTCCCTCCTTAAACTTTGGGCTTTGATGAAACTCAACCACATGTAGTTCCCTGTACACCAGCTCACTGTTTCTCTCACGGTCTTCTCCCTGAAACACCCTTTCTTCCTTCATTCCTTGGGCAACTGTTTTTCATCTTTCAAGTCTTAGCTAAGTGAATGAGTGACGTTGCTTAGTTGTGTCCGACTCTTTGCAACCCCATGGACTGTAGCCTATGACGCTCCTCTGTCCATGGGATTTTCCAGGCAAGAGTACTGGAGTGGGTTGCCATTTCCTTCTCCAGAGGATCTTCCCGACCCAGAGATTGAACCTGGGTCTCCTGCATTGTAGGCAGATGCTTTACCATCTGAGCTACTTCCCAACCAGTCTTAGCTAAGGCACCACCCAATTCATTCATACTGTACATATTTATTGAATACCTACTCTATGCCAGGCCCTCTGTAAGCACTGGCATAAAAGATGAATGTAGTCTTTGTAATCACTGACCTTGTAATTGAGAGGGGAACACAGATAAGTAAGTGCTACCACTCAACTCCAAGTCTGGGCTCTCATCTTACATCTCTATCTCAGTATCTCCTGTGTATTTTAGATATTATATCATTATGTGCTTGTCTCTCACTGAACTATAAGACCCTGGAGGACATAAGTCTGACTTTACTTATCTTTGTGACTGAAATGTAATATAATGTTTCAAACTAAAAGGACTTGTCACTCAGGTATTTATTAGATTGAGGGAAATAAAGATTTGGTAGACCAAGACCTTCCACGGCTAGTGGGTAGCCGAAATGGCACAGTTGCCAGTGTTGCCCCAGGTTGCTCACCTCCCCTCCATGGTCCTGTTGCTAGAAACAGCTCATCAATCTTATTGCAAAGAGCTTGTGCTTTGGACTCAGTAAAATTTAAAGTGCTAATTCTTTCACTTATTAATACATAGACTTTAGGTAACTAACCCAGCCTCTCTTAAACTTCCTTTTCTCAACGGGTATGAAATTGCACTAATTCCTACTTCCCAGGATTGATTCGATATGACATAGGATAAGGTATGTAAAGATCCTGGCACACAGCCATCCTTCAATAAAATGTGACTTTCCTTTCCATTCTCCCCCTTGCTTTTATGCCCAAGCGGTGTTCCTGGTGATGTGCCCAGACTTGGCTCAGGTGAATAAATTTGATTCCTGTGAACAGTCTCTTACAACTATGACTGGGCTGTGGTGTTGATGGGTGGTCCCAGGTTACATAGTGGGAAACCACAGGCCTTCAGGTTGCCATTGCAATGTCAAGCAAAGGAAAACCCAAGTGAGTGTTCCAACAGTAAATTTACTGCTGCTGCTGCTAAGTCACTTCAGTCGTGTCCGACTCTGTGCGACCCCATAGATGGCAGCCCAACAGGCTCCTCCGTCCCTGGGATTCTCCAGGCAAGAACACTGGAGTGGGTTGCCATTTCCTTCTCCAATGCATGAAAGTGAAAAGTGAAAGTGAAGTCGCTCAGTCGTGTCCGACTCTGTGCGACCCCATGGACTGCAGCCCACCAGGCTCTTCCGCCCATGGGATTTTCCAGGCAAGAGTACTGGAGTGGGGTGCCATTGCCTTCTCCAGTAAATTTACTAGCTTCCATTAAAATCAATCAAACATTAATAAGGGTAAAACACTATCAAATATGATGATTTATTCTTGCTACCTGAGAGGTAATCCAGGCTAGAGGT
Organism: Bos mutus; assembly: GCF_027580195.1. NCBI lineage: Eukaryota > Metazoa > Chordata > Mammalia > Artiodactyla > Bovidae > Bos > Bos mutus. The sequence continues at coordinate 39,274,097 of NC_091627.1, forward strand.
AATCTGTGCTAAAATGGTGATAAAATTGATAAGCACCGAAGATACTGGATTCCTTAACCCATAAACTGGGCAGTACAGGAAAAATACTAGGTGAGAATTACCTTGGCTCCTGTGGGACTCTGTAAAAAGCATGACTATAAAGTAATGAGGCTGTTCGTGTATTGAACATAGTAGAACTCCCAGAGAGGAATCTAATTCTCTCCAAACTAGTGACTCTGGATGCTGGAGACTCTCCAGTGATTCAGCCCATGCTCAAAGCAATTCTGAAATACCTCCTTTGGAAGTCTTTCTGAAGCTAATTTATAAGCCACAAAAAGAAAATCTGTTATCTTATAAGCTACGTGTTGCTTTTTATCAGTGAGTTTCCCAATTTGATCACCCAACATTCACCAGACCTGGTTCCCACAACTTTTGGAGTTGTTTTGATATCAAATGATGATGATGTCTTCCTAATTCTTTGACTGGGGGTATTCAAATACTGTGCCTTCAGAGTCATGCCAGTCTCACAGCAGGAGTGCAGAAGATAGCTGAAATTTTGAGTCTTGAAATTTTAAGCATACGGCTTTCCAAGGTAAATATTTTGAAGAAGCAGTAATAATTTGGATGTGTCAATTCTAGTTTGCTATACATCTTATTATTTTTTGCCTTATACAAATAATACCAAAAGGCCTCAGACAAGCCACCGTTATAATGCAATGAGAAGGGGAAGATTAATGCCACACTCCTAAAACTCAAGCTTTGAGGTCCTTATCATGGAAGGACACTGTCAAGATTTTCCAGCATCACCTTGATCTTCACTCGCAATGGTGAGGGTGATAATAAGTAGATGTTGGATTCATTCACTTTCCTTTCCATAAAATTCACAGAGCTTGCTAGTCAGAACCAGTTTTTAGAGAATAATGCAGACAAGATGTAGCTCCTAAGTACTCAGAATGCCTTAATTCCTGTCAGTGGGCTGTTGAAATAGGATTACAGAAAAAGTAATGGTCAACTACTGATGGTGGAAGAGAGAGACTAATTTCTCATTTCCACTTTTTGTTCCATTAGCTACAGAGACTTGTCTATTTGCCTTTAATGTAACTATTTATTTAATGTTAATGCATATGCTCAATTGGTCTTAGTGATCATACTTCTTATGTTAGTCAGCATCATTATTATCTATTGTCCATAAGCATATCTTCACTATACTGTTAGCTATTGCTTTAGACTATGAACTTGGAAAGGTAGAAGCCATGTTTATGATTTGCAGCCATTGTCGAAAGACAGCTGCTTACTACTGGTGACCATGATGATCTAGTCCTTAAGACAATGTCTCTAAACTGCATAATAGGGTTTCCTGGGTGGCTCAGTGGTAAAGAATCTGCCTGAAATGCAGGAGATGTGAGTTCGATTCCTGGTTGAGAAGATCCCCTGGAGAAGGAAATCGCAACCCACTCCAGTATTCTTGCCTGGAAAATCCCAGGGACAGAGGATCCTGAGGTGTTACAGTCCACGGGGTCACAAAGAGTTGGACATGACTGAGCGACAAAATAACAACAAAACTGCAAATAGTATCAGGAAACCAACAGATAATTTTCTATTGAATAGTTAACATATGTTCAGCAGTGGGAGACATAGAAAGATGAACAAAGTCAGCCTACAAGCTTGGAAGATGTTATCACCGTCCAGTGAGAAAGTCAGGACTGACTCACAGAGCTTACTCAAAGAGCAGCACACATTATATGCAGTTAATCTCTAAATGATGCTATAACCCGCAGTGCTTGAGCTCAGAGCAGGAGGAGATCAGTGAGGCAACCTGGGGCAGGTCCAGGCAGCACTTGGCAGGCCCTGTAGCCATGGTGAAATTTGGGTAGGTGGAAAGGAGGAGAGGGCATTCCAGAAGAAAAGTGAAATTTGATCAAAGGCACTGAGTAAGGATGGACATTATTTAGAGTGAGGAAATATGAGATAGAAATATGGGATCATCATCAAACATTTTTTTTTAATCTGTCAGGGATCCAAAATTTGCATTCACAAATTTTAAAGCCAGCAGCTAAAGGCCAACTGAGGTTGCCATGTCGGACTCTACTGTGAAGAAGCTTTGTTAGATATTTACTCTGACGGGTTTGCACCTTTTACATACAGTCTCAAAAGCCTTGAGCTACCTTTTCTAAGTCGAAGGATTTGGGCAATGCAGATAAAACAAAAGTGCCCTAGCCGCATCTTTTTCATTTTCTTGGCCTGCAGATGAAGCAGTTTTCCTGCTGCTGGACGGTATATAAAAGGAAATCAGAAATATTTTAGTTGTCACTTATTCAAGTGCTTTCTAATTTATTAAGTAAATGAAACAAAATATTAAGCCCACTGCTTTGGACACTGGCTGAACTAACATCTGTTCTAGGAACCACGGTTACAGCAAAGGAATGCTAGTTATGTATTACTTGTGGCACAGACTCTTCTTCTGGAGAGCTATAAATTAAATCACTGAACTTTGAATTTCCTTGGTGCCCTAAAGAATAGCTGAGAAGCTGGTTGATTTGCAAAAGGAAGGGCGCTCATGTACCCTGGTGGGACTTTGTCATTCTGTGGGGAGCAGAGGGAAGAGTCTGTTTGCTCTTTGGGGGTGCAGACAATGTAAATCACAACATCCTGGTCAGAAAATATATGTAAAGACCCCGTGGCAATTTGTGATTTGGTGCATTGTGACTGTAAACTCCTAGCCAGGACAATGTAGCCTGGGTCTGGCTGCTGTCTCCTCTAGTTCTGGGATAGCCTAGTCCACTGGTTTTTGCCAATTTGGGACCACTTAAAGAGTTGGCATTATTTTAGTGCTGGCAGAGAGAAATGCTCAGAGGCTTTCTCTGTGATTTGGTTGTATTTCCCCAACTATGAATCTGTCCTCCCTCTCTTCCTGCCCCACTCCCTCTACTCCTCTTTTCTCTTTCTCTCCACAAACACACACTTTTTGGATCCTCTTTAAATTGTGCACTTCTTCCTAAAATTGTGCCTCTCCCAACTGGATTTGCTAATTCAGAATGCTCAACCTAAAAGACTCAATCTTTTGGAATAGCCTCAATGACCCAAGAGCACACGTAAAAGCACACACTGGACATTCACTAAAACTTGTGTACTTAAGGAATATACTCTCTTTCAGGTTCCTATTCAGAGACTGGGGATTCTTATTTTATATTCAAAGAAGCTTGGTTGTTTGATATCTGAGCACCCAGAAGCTTCTGTCAAATCAGAAAAGAGAGGGGGGAGGGGATCTAAAATAGAAGACCAGGAAGTGAGAGGCTAGAAAAAGCAGAACCATAAACTTCAAAAAACAGTGATCAGAAGACATCCCTAGGGGCAAACAGCCACAGATATCAAGGGTTTCACAGTAACATGGAAAATTTTAGTTCCTGATAAGAATGGCAGAGAGTAAGGGATTTTCCTGACAGTCCAGTGGTTAAGACTTTGCCTTCCAATGCAGGGGGTATGGGTTCAATCCCTGGTTGGGGAGCTAAGATTCTGCACATCTCTTGGCCAATCACAGCCAAAAAACCAAAACATAAAACAGAAGCAATATTGTAACAAATTCAATAAAGACTTTAAAAATGGTCCACATTAAAAAAAAAAAAAAGAACTTAGAAAAGAATGGTGGAGAATAAAATGTAAACACTACACAACACTTTATAACATTCACTTTGTGTACAAAGGCTTCCATAGGAGGAAAGACCTCGAAAGGAGTGAGTCCAGTTTAGTTCAGTTCAGTCGCTCAGTCGTGTTCGACTCTTTGCGACCCCATGAAGGGAGTGAGGGATGAGCTCAACTGGCATGTGTTTTCTTTGTTCACTCAGTAGATGATCTCATTGTAGCACAGCCTGAACCTGTGACAGAAGGGAGTTTGTGTGTCCCCCAACCAGAACTGGAGGCTTCTCTGGTGGCTCAGATGGTAAAGAATCTGCCTGCAATGCAGGAGAACTGGGTTAGATCCCTGGGTCAGGACAATCCCCTGGAGAAGGGAATGGCTGCCTACTCCAGTATTCCTGCCTGGAGAATTCCATGGACAGAGGAGTCTGGCGAGCTATAGTCCATGGGATTGCAAAGAGTCAGACATGACTGAGCAACTAACACTTTTCATCCAGAACTGACCGATGAGAACACAGTTCTTTGAATACATGTTTATTCTTTTACCTCCCTTCCCCACAACTCTGGGAGAAGGCAACGGCAACCCACTCCAGTACTCTTGCCTGGGAAATCCCATGGATGGTGGAGCCTGGTGGTCTACAGTCCACGGGGTCTCGAGGAGTCAGACACGACTGAGCGACTTCACTTTCAAGTTTCACTTTCATGCACTGGAGAAGGAAATGGCAACCCACTCCAATATTCTTGCCTGGAGGCTCCCAGGGACGGAGGAGCCTGGTGGGCTGCCGTCTATGGGGTCACACAGAGTTGGACACAACTGATTCGACTTGGCAGCAGTGGCCACAACTCTGTTTTCTCTCTATTTTGTTTTCTATTCTCTTACTTTATTGTTTTTGTTCTATTTTTGGAGGCGCTTACTCCATTGTTTCTCTGTAATGGTTTGAGCTCAACGCTTGGCTAATCAACTTATGCCTTTCTTCTTTTCTCACATAGATATTTAAGGATACACATTTCCGTCTAAGACTCACTTTAGCTGTATTCCACAAGTTTTGGTATGATGAATCTTTATAATCGACTACTTTATTTTCTAATTTCCATTATGATTTTAATTTGACTTATAAAAGATTTAAATGGTTTATTTGAAACTGCAAGCACATGAGATTTTCCTATACACCATAAGCCCTGCAGCAGCACAATGAAGATGTCATGGATTTGGCTGTAAGGTGGTTGGTGATCAGCTCCTTCCCTCTGCCTGGCCCCCACTCTCCAGAGGAGAAAGGAGCCTCCATTTCCACTCTTGGTAGGGGTGATTGGGGGAGAGGAAGTGAAAAATAAGTTTTGCTCAGCATATATTTCATCATCTTTACTTTGGGTACAGCACAGACTGCTGGGAAATATTTTAATGAACTTAAGATGCATCCATTGTAGGATGACTCATTATTTTATGAGCCATTAGGGAAAAACACTATGAGATTATGATACATTAATCTCTGAAATTTTCCAATTTCAGAGATATGTTTCTTAAAATTTATGGAATAATGGTGTTTTTCATTAATCTTATAACTGTATAGCCCTCATTTTATGCAACCCCCAAATTTTGGATCCTATTTGAAACATTTTGCTGTAGCATTACGGTGTGTCCACTAGATCATGTTTAACTGCATGATTTAAATAATTTTTTCAGGTATTTATTCTTTTTGCAAAGAAACAGAGGAAAACAATAGAATTGGAAAGACTAGAGATCTCTTCAAGAAAATTAGAGATACCAAGGGAACATTTCATGCAAAGATGGGCACAATAAAGGATAGAAATGGTATGGACCTAACAGAAGCAGAAGACATTAAGAAGAGGTGGCAAGGATACACAGAAGAACTGTACAAAAAAGATCCTCATGATCCAGATAACCACAATGGTGTGAAAACTCACCTAGAGCCAGACATCCTGGAATGTAAAGTCAAGTGGGCCTTAGGAAGCATCACTATGAACAAAGCTAGTAGAGGTGGTGGAATTCCAGTTGAGCTATCTCAAATCCTGGAAGATGATGCTGTGAAAGTGCTTCACTCAATATGCCAGCAAATTTGGAAAACTCAGCAGTGGCCACAGGACTGGAAAAGGTTAGCTTTCATTCCAATCCCAAACAAGGGCAATGCCAAAGAATGTTCAAACTACTGCACAATGACATTCATCTCCCACGCTAGCAAAGTAATGCTTAAAATTCTCCAAGCCAGGCTTCAACAGTACGTGAATCGTGAACTTCCAGATGTTCAAGGTGGATTTAGAAAAGGCAGAGGAACCAGAGATCAAATTACCAACATCCGTTGGATCATAGAAAAAGCAAGAGAATTCCAGAAAAACATCTACGTCAAAGCCTTTGACTGTGTAGATCACAACAAACTGTGGGAAATTCTTCAAGAGATCGGAATACCAGACTACCTTACCTGCCTCCTGAGAAATCTGTACACAGGTCAAGAAGCAACAGTTAGAACCGGACATGGAACAACAGACTGATTCCAAATTGGGAAAGGAGTACGTCAAGGCTGTATATCGTCACCCTGCTTATTTAACTTATATGCAGAGTACATCGAGAGAAGGCAATGGCACCCCACTCCAGTACTGTTGCCCAGAAAAATCCCATGGATGGAGGAGCCTGGTAGGCTGCAGTCCATGGGGTCGCTAAGAGTCAGACACGACTGAGTGACTTCACTTTCACTTTCCACTTTCATGCATTGGAGAAGGAAATGGCAACCCACTCCAGTGTTCTTGCCTGGAGAATCCCATGGATGGAGAAGCCTGGTAGGCTGCAGTCCATGGGGTCGCACAGAGTCGGACACGACTGAAGCGACTTGGCAGCAGTACATCATTAGAAATGATGGGCTGAACGAAGCACAAGCTGGAATCAAGATTGCCGGGAGAAATATCAATAACCTCAGATATGCAGATGATACCATCCTTATGGCAGAAAGTGAAGAGGAACTGAAGAGCCTCTTGATGAAAGTGAAAGAGGAGAGTGAAAAAGCTGGCTTAAAATTTAACATTTAAAAAATGAAGATCATGGCATCTGGTCCCATCCCTTCACGGCAAATAGATGGGGAAACAATGGAAACAGTGACAGACTTTATTTTCTTGGGCTCCTAAATCACTGCAGATGGTGACTGCAGCCATGAAATTAAAAGATGCTTGCTCCTTGGAAGAAAAGCTATGACCAACCTAGACAGCATATTAAAAAGCAGAGTCATTACTTTGCTGACAAAGGTCCATTTAGTCAAAGCATGGTTTTCCCAGTAGTCACATACGGATGTGAGAGCTGGACCATAGAGAAAGCTGAGAGCCCAAGAATCGATGCTTCTTAACTGTGCTGTTAGAGAAGATGACATAAGGAGATCAAACCTGTCAATCCTAAAGGAAATCACTGGAAGGACTGATGCTGAAGCTGAAACTCCATTACTTTGGCCACCTGATGTGAAGAACTGACTCACTGGAAAAGACCCTGATGCTGGGAAAGATTGAAGGCAGGAGGAGAAGGGGACAACAGAGGATGAGATGGTTGGATGGGATCATCAACTTGATGGACATGAGTTTGAGCAAGCTCCAGGAGTTGGTGATGGACAGGGAGGCCTGGCATGCTGCAGTCCATGGGGTCACAAAGAGTTGGATATGACTGAGTGACTGAACTGAACTGAACTGATTCCTTTGGCTGCTTGACCTATTAATTACTGAGAGAACTGTTTTAAAATGTCCTATTGTGATGGTGGATTTATCAATTTCTCTTTGTAATCTGGTCAGCTTTTTCCTCATATATGTTGAGGATATGTCATGAAGTACAGGTTAGAATTATACTTTCTAGGTTAATGGTTCCTTTTAACATTATGTAATGGTCCTCTTTTTATCAATAAAGATTTTTAGCTAAAAAGTTTAATATAGCTATATTAACTTTATTTTGGTATTCCCTTGACATAATTTTTCTCATACTTTTATTTTTAACCTTTGTGCCCTTTTATTTTGTTGAATGCATGCTTTATTATAAATAAAATAAAGCAGAATATATTTTAAACACAATATATCAGTCTGTGCTTTTCAACTGCTGGGTTTGGTTCTTTATATATTTATCTTGGTTATGGATTAGTATTTGGAATTTTTATTTCTAAAAATAAATATTACCTTCTTGCTATGTGCTTATCTGAATTTCCTCAAGTATAGATTCAGAAAAATCCCTTTTTTTTTTTTTTTCTCATTTACTCTCAAAACAGGGAAATTTCAAACTTAGGGCAAACATTCTTTAAAATGCCTTGAGATAAAAATACTGAAAGTCAATTCCTCAAACATCCAAGAAAAACAAATCAGCACAATCCTCCAAAACATATTTGAAAAGATTCTTATGTATACAAGGGTTATCAAAATAGAGATGCCGCCAAACTATTTTTATTTCAGTTCATAAACAACATCTGACATCTAAGTTTGGCATTCTGATATTCCTGTGGTCTTTCAGCCTTTCTAATGACAGTACAAGAAACCATAGCTCATCTTGTTAAAATAATAGTAATAAATACTAGGATATTGTAAAAAAAAAAACAACACACCTTGAATTATATATGTCTCTCCTAAGGCCAGCTAATAAATAGATGAGACTGATTTGTGACTAGTGTATTAATTGTTTGTAAATGAGATGGTGTGTTTGAAGTTATTTGAAAACAAATTTTTCTTGGGAGGAGCTTTAAGCTCACTTTAGTCTGAAATATAATCTCACTTGTATCAGGCAAAGGTTGGCTCGTTTGAACCACACTAAGAGAAACTATCTCCAGTGTCACCAACAAAAGGCTTTCATTTATTTTCAAAATATAAAAGCCAAGCTCATTTGTTACACCATTTAGGACTGATAATATTTGCCTTACTCTTTCACTAGATCACTTTTAGTTCTAGAATTTCACTTTCAGCATTGGAAGAAGTCTGAAAGTTTTTCTAGTCCAATTGCCTATCTGATGCATGAATGGCCTTTACATAATTCTGCCAATTTATCAAGTTGCCTGGACTTGAATATAACCACAACAGGGAGTTGACTCCCACCGGTACGGAGCACCCAATCAGAAAGACCTTTTACAAAACTGAGCCACAAACTATCCATCAGCCTATTCTACTCCAATCTTTGTAAACTCATCGACTGTAGCCTGCCAGGCTCCTCTGTCCATGGCATTTTCCAGGCAAGAATACTGGAGTGGGTTGCCATGCCCTCCTCTAGGGGATCCTCTCAACTCAAGAATTGAACCTGGGTCTCCCACAATGTAGGCAGATTCTTTATCATCTGAACCACCAGGGAAGCCCCATTCTACTCCTTAGATATACACAATAAAAGCAGTTGTACCTCAGGAGAGCCCAGCCCTTGAAATATTGAAAATGTCTATCAAATCTTTATATCTTCGGTCTCAATTCTATAGATTATTCTAAATGATTTATCATACTTGGTAATCTTTTTTCACATATTCAGTTTTTTGAGGTTCTCCTTTGTAGTGTCCTTACTATTTAATATGATACTTGAAAGATGTTCCTTCAGCAAGTTGAAAGGTTCTATCAACTTCCTTAGGCTCAGATACCATTCTCCTGTTAATTCAATCAGAAGTCAGAGACTGTCACTGCACTGATTCTTAGAGAACCTATAACATCAGCCTAAGGAAACTAACATTGGGTATCTATTCTGTACTAGGACCACTGCCAGCTGTTTAAGGCCTGGGATTTTAGCCACACTGATCTGATTCCAAAGTCCATGATGGTTCCTACTTTTCTTCCTCAACTAAGTCTTTCCTTCGTACTTTGCTAAGCCACATCTTTCACAGGACATATCACCTATAATTACAGCAATAAGAAAGTAACAGCCATCCTTTTTCAGGGGCTGATTATGAGACACTAATGAATCACTTGTAGCCCTAGGGTTGTGGATTGGTCATTCTTGGAACAAAGTTTCTTTCACCTAAATAATGGAACACTAAACTGGAGCCTGTTCCTTTCCAAATGACCAAATTATAAATCAGGGACATCCAGACAAATAATATTTTGCTAAAAGACTTGGAATAAACAAATGCTGAATTAATCTTCCAAAAATATTGCCTTGTTCTTTCTTTGAATGGTTTCCCATCACCCAGACTCCATCTTTTGTCATTCAAACACTCTGCAATGTCAGTCTCCTATTTCCCCTCCAACCCTGACACCCCTTATTCTTCCAGGATAGGAATTCTTCACCCTCTGTGAAGACATGGGGGCTAAATGGATAAGGAGAAAGATGGGAGAAAGGTGCACACGGGAGTGAGCTGTACAGGCAGTGGAATGATGTCAGGGTGAAGAATCTATAAGCAAAACTGGAGTGTGGGGCTTGGTCCTGCCCTTCTCCACTGGTTGTTTGGAAGGGACTTGTCTTCTCCATGAGTTTTTTCCTGTAATTGAGAAATACAATTGGGGAGAAATAAAAACTGGGGAGGGTCTTGTTGGGAAAAAGACACTCTGAGCTCAGTACATCATGAGCCGTCTACATGTTATTCTTGAATTTCTAGAATTTGTCCAGCTCCCTTTTGCAGGAAGTCATGAATGCCTTCTTAAGTAATTGAGAATTAGGGTTACAGTTAGAACCTGGTAACCCGCTAGGACCATTAAATGGACTCTCCCCAAAGTGTGCAGTGCTTGTGTCAACTTACTTATCCACAGGCCTGGGTGGAGGCTCACAAGTCTTTAGAATAGACAAAGAATTTCTGGATATCCTGTGGTATTTGTCTTTTGCACCCCCAAATATAATATTTACCTTTTATACCACCAAATACAGCATTTACCTCTTGGAGTATGTATTCTGCCTTGATAACTAGTTTGTATGTTCTGGAGGGCAAAGACAGGCTACGTGCTTCTCTGAGACCCTAACACTTGGACCATAGTACTATTTCATACATGCCAGTCCCAGTCTTTGGCTCTGTTCACCATCAGCAACTGCTTCTCTAAACTACTTTACTTAATGAAGAGGCCCACATGCTTATAGCTGCTGGTATGAATTAGCTACTTCAAAGATAGCTACCTATTTTGATTAATGGACTGTTTTGTTTACCTTGGAAAAGAAATAGAAGAAAAATGACTTCTCTGATTTCTACTTTTTCTGAAGAGTGAGCATTAGTTTTTTATTAAGTTGGAAGGCGAGATTGCCACTCAGCACAAGGTTCTGGATTCATTCCCTACCAGGCTGGTGAAATTCAAGAAATTTTGGCAAGGGCAGTCACGCCAACTGTCTGTTTACCTAGATAGTTATACAACTACAAAGCTGGGCTGGATTTTTATTTTCCTAAGTTATTTCAAAGCAATTAGTAACAGAATTGAACTCACTTACAAAATGAACCCAGGAAGTTGCTAAGAATAGAACTCTGCAGACAAGGTTGGAAGATGCCCCCTGACCTCCATCTGAAGCCTCGCTTTGCTGCAGCCACTGGAGCATTCTTCTATGGCTCCAGCACACTGTCTTCTGAGCTAGCCCTAACCAAGGCTGCCTGTGCAACCCCAGCCTTCACTGGCAGCATCCAGGTTATTTAAGTTACCATCGCCTTGGTTTCTGGTGAAAGTGAAAGTCGCTCAGTTGTGTCTGACCCTTTGTGACCTCATGGACTATATAGTCCATGGAATTCTCCAGGCCAGAATACTGGAGTGGGTAGCCTTTCCCTTCTCCAGGGGATCCTCCCAAACCAGGGATTGAACCCAGGTCTCCTGCATAGGAGTCAGATTCTTTACTAGCAGAGCCACAAGGGCCCTTGGTTTCTGGTACTCCAAGGCAAACTCAGGCCATGACAGTTTTCCTACGACACTGCTTTCCTCTAGATTCTTTTTTTGAAGATGAAAAATGTTTATTTCCTAAATGAGGAGATATTGGCATTCAACATCAAAACAGCATTCTGTATTATACTTAAAGTAAACACTAGAGAAAAACTCCAACTAAGGAAGGCTTCTCCAACTGGTCCCAGTTATCTCTATCTTCTCTCCTAACATCCTATCCCAACCAACCACAGCCACATGGGCCTCAAACACACCTTCACCCAGGCCATACCCTGAGCAAATTTATCATCTTTCTTGTGAATCAATCCTTCTTTGACTCCCCAGACACTCCATTTCACCGTATCACTGGGCATTGTTCATTTCTCAATTAAAGCACTTATGTCAAATTGCAAATCTTTGCAGTACTTGTCTGTTTCCCATGCATTATCTTTGTGTTCCTTGGACTTAGCAAATGTAGTTACTTAGATTCTGTATCAGTCGCAATGGTTTTGTCTGCTTTGTGCTGTAGATCCTCATGTGCCAGAGCCTGCCCTGAATCTTGATCTTGATAGCACACACACACATTTTTTCTCACTCTTTTTCTGGGAAAAATCCCATTAGTTTGGGAAAAGAACTGTCTCAATTCATGAAAATCTGAAGAATAAAATCATTTAAAAACCCTTGGGAAACAAATTGGTACTATGTTCATCCATATAGAAGTCAAATGTGCTCCAAACCCCAGTGAGTTGTGGCTATCTCAGGGCACGCTGGAGGATCTAGGCTGTCAGAAAATTCTGAGCTTGCAGTTCTCATCTGTGTGAAATGGTACCTCCTGTGATAAGACGCTTCCAGACATGCTGGGTGTGATAGCATATTTTAAATTATAATACTAGAAATCTTCTATGTGGTAATGACACATCAAATTTAGTTAATACTTGTTTTGACTCATTCTTCTAAATAGTCTCCGTGATTCATTTACTGAGAAAACTTTTTTTTTTTCAAAAATAGTGAACATTAACAGAACACACCACTATGTATAAAGTAGATAAACAACAAGATTTACTGTATAGCCCAGGGTACTATATTCCGTATCTTGCAGCAACCTATAATGGAAAAGAATTTGAAAAATTATATATATATATATGTAAAACTGAATCACTTTGCTGTACACTTGACACTTGCACAATATTATAAATCAACTATACAAAAAATATTGAAGAAACTGCAGCTTAACCCAGTTTGACTTATCACCAGATCTAATTTACTGGTGCTGCTTTCCCTCGTTATTATGCAGGCAACATCTTCAGTCTTTCCCAGCCTGTTGGAACAGGCTTATCATGGACTCAGAAGGAAGCATACTTCTTAATCAGGGGAAAATAGGCTGTTTATAAATAATGAACAGCAAATCTTTTAATGAGATAGTCCCTTAGACTTTTACTCGGCAAGGAGAGGGAATATCAATGAACTAACACACAGCTGTCACTTTTTAAACTTTACAACAAGACAGACACTGAGACAGGCTCAGATTAACTTGCCCAAGATCACTGTAGGAAATGGAAGGGCTAGAACCTGAAATTAGGATTTTTGACTCAATATTATTCTTAATTCTTCCATTATGCTGTAATCATAGAGCATTTGTTCTGGTTTTGATGCCTTAGGGTTAAGTCTGTTGCATTTTTATTTTAATTCAAAAATTTTCTCTGAATAGGAACTGACATGAGTCCTCTCAGATTTACTCAGCCTTGTCACTGTGGGGCTTCCCTGGTGGCTCAGTGGGTAAAGGATCAGCCTGCAATGCAGGAGACACAGGAGACGTGGGTTTGATCCCTGGATCAGGAAGATCTGGAGGAGGAGGGTATGGCAACCTACTCCAGTATTCTTGCCTGGAAAATTCCATGGACAGAGGAGCCTGGTGGACTATAGTCCATGGGGTTGCAAAGAGTCAGACACGACTGAGTGACTGAGCATGCTCACATTCACACCACTGTAGCCAGGCTATTGATCATATAAATTAGGAGGAAAGAGAGGGTGTCCACTGAGTTAGTGTTGATTTTAGACTTTTATGTCTAACTTTAGGTCTCCTCTTCAAAGATTGTGATTCTCCAACCTGGAAACCAACACTAATCAAATCCTAATAGTTAGTAGGGAAGAGCATCAGCTGGGTCTCACTGCTGATCACCAGGTGACCAAGGGTGTGGAGTGCACATCCTAGGAAAGTAATTGGCAACCTGAGAGATGGACCTCAATTAGAAGACCCCAGATATTGATACAAAATAAGAGGGAAAAAAAAAAGTCATGTTTCCTGGGAGGGACCATGAACAAACTATGCTTATGGCCGTATCCAGTCCTGCTCAGGTTGGTTTCACTTTAGCAGAAGGTCACTTTCCACTTCTCACCTGTTATTATCATTTTTCAAATCACCACTTGGGTTTTGTCTCCTTTATGAAGCCCTCATGACTCTTCGTGGATTCTCCCCTTTTTCTCTACTCTGAAATCCTACAGCATTTATACACCTGGCTCCCACAACCTTGTTCTTTATTACATACTCTTTTATGAGTCTGTTGGACTCACGTCTCAAAATGGATTTTAAGTTCCTTAAGGACAGCGACTTGTAAAATGTAAATGGAGCACCAGAGACACAGGAAGAATTTGAGAAATACTTGTTGGATGATTCTCTGGTTTTTGTACACTTCAGGTGGAAAATTATACAATTTTAAGGTTATTTACATAAAAGAAGACAATCTTTCATAAAAAGTTCTGGTAAGGTCCTAAATTTGCTTGCATTGTTATCAAAATGACAAATTGCTTTTTGCTATTTCCCTTAGAGCAGTACATTTTGGTGATTTTTCTCAACCTATTTCTAGAGCTGGGGAAAAAAAAGGAGGCTGGTGAAGACTCTTAGAGATGGGATGTATTCAAATATGCTGGGAAGAGAGAGCTTTGGATCTTTGACCATTTTCTATAGTCATGGAGCTCAACAAAGTTTACCATTTGTATAGGAATCTTTTAGTTCTTGGATGGAAAAATGTCTTTCCTGTAAAACTTCATGGAATTTCTGCTCCTGGCAGAGGCAATAGTTATTCATTGCAGATCTTGAAAACTTGTGACATGGTTGTCCAAATGGGCACCAAATAAAGCGAGAAAAGAACAGGTTCAACTACATATTTTAAAATTATTTTTGGTTCCAGGGGATGGACTGGGCAGGCTGCAACTGGCACTGACAAGACTAACCCTTTACTCAGACCCAAGGGATCATTTTTGATCTAAAAACCTTGTCCTCCAAACCAGCTGCCCAAGAAACAAAGGGAAGTCCAAGACCTTCATATTCTGGAGGACCACCCACTCCTCTTGCATCTCTATTTGTCCAGTGATGGCTTTAGTCCTTTTAATTTGAGCTTCTACAGGACCTGTTGGGGACTGGGGTTGAATATTTCACTATAGGTCCTCTTCTCTGGATGATTTTGGCCAACTTGTCTGCCCCCTTGCAATCACTTGGGTTTGATCAAGCGACAAACATGTTCTCACAGGACTACCTGTTGTGTTGAAAGAGTTATTTTGTTACACTGGGACTCTGAAGTGAGGAGCAACTCCTTGGGAAGAATCTCCAATTAGGTCCATCATTTTGACTAAACTTCCACTATAATAACAACTAACATTTATTGAACACTTACTACAGGCCAGGCCTTCTACCAAGCCCTTTACATAATCATTTCATTTAATACTCACCATACTGCTAAGGGATGCAAATTATTATTATTCTAATTTTACAGATTAGGAAGTTGAGGTACCTAGAGGCTAAATAACTCAGTCATAGGCCACGGGACTAGTGGACAAAAAACTGATGTGATTCCTCCTCTGCCTCAGATCCTCTCTGGCTTTAGCCTTCTTCCTGTCAACTGAGGGCTACTCCTTGGCCAAAGCCCTTGGGACCATTCTTTTTTTTTTTTTTTTAATTATTTACTTAAGTATAGTTAATTTATAATGTTGTGTTAGTTTCTGGTGTACAGCACAGTGATTCAGTTATATTTATATATGAGTATATAGACTCTTTTTCATATTCTTTCCATTATGGTTTATTACAGGATATGGAATTCAGTTCTGTGTGCTACACAGTAGGACCTTGTTATATATCTATTAAATATATAGTATTTATTGGATATATGGCATTTTGTATCTGCTAATCCCAAACTCCTGATTTATCTCTTGCCCATCCCTTTTCCCCTTTGGGAACCATAAGTTTGTTTTCTATGTGAAGTTTCTTTGTATCATATTTTAGATTCCACGTATAAGTGGTAGCATATGGTACTTTGTTTTCCTCTACTTACTTCACTTAGTATGACAATCTTCACCTAGTACAACGATAGGTCCGTCCTTGTTGCTGCCAATAGCATTATTTCATTCTTTTTCATGGCTGATTAATATTCCATTGTATATATGTAAATTACATCTTATTTATTTATTCATCTGTCAATGGAAATTTAGGTTGCTTCCATGTCCTGGCTATTGCAAAACGGTATTGCTATTAACATTGCAATGCATATTTCCTTTGAATTAGATATATGCCTAGGAGTGGGATTGATGGATCTTATGGCAACTCTATTTTTAGTTTTTTTATGGATCCCCCATACTGTTCTCCATAGTGGCTGCACCTTGGGGCCATTCTTGATTCCTCTCCTCTCAAGCCGTATGTCTAACGATTTGGGAAATATGCTAGCTTTGCCTTCGGAACATATCTGACTATGATCTCTTCTCTCGTCACCATTGTTCCCACCTGAGTCAAGCTGCCATCATCACTTGTGCCTGAAATATTGCCATAACCCTCCTAACCAGTCAAGGTCCTTCTATCCTTGTCTTCCTATTGGCCATTCCAGCAGCCAGAGTGAACTTTCAAACGCAAGCCAGGTTGCGTTGCACCTCTGCAAAAGCCGAAGTTCTCACAAGACCCTCCACTCTCCATCCCATACCCTCACTGCCTACTGCTTGCCTCACTCTCTCCTTGTGACTAATCACCAGCCCTCTTTCTTCCTTGAATATACCAGCTGCCCCTGGTGGTGGGCTCTGAGCAGTGGGGCTCACCGTTCGCAAATTCTCCCTCACAGTTAACTTCAGAGTCTCTATTCAAATGCCACTTCTCAATGTATCTCTATTTAAAATTTGTACTCACTCACTCACTCACGCAGTACCAAATTCTCTTACTTGGTTCTATTCATTTCTTTATTTTACTTCTGGTGGTATGGGTTGTGTGATCTTAGTTCCTCCACCAGGGATTGAACCCAGGCCCATAGCAGTGAAAGCATGGACTCCTAACCTCTGGATCATCATGGAATTCCCTTGGCTTTTTTTTTTTTTTTTTTTTAGAGCTTATATCACTTCTAACATAGAGTGTGATTCATTTGTTATGTCTATTGTTCGCTGTCTGCTTTCTCCCCTGCATCCCTGTGAGATAAGAGATTTTTGTCCTTTGTGTCTTCTAATGTATCCTGAGCACCCCGGGCAGTGCCCATCTGGCACATTGTGCGTGATCAGTGAATATTTGTTGAATAAATGAGTGAATGGACCTGGATCTGAAATCTTAGGGTCCTTATAACTTTGTCATAGATATGCAGCCTTCTCAAGTGAAAGGCGAATAATGCAGATGTTATGAGGTGATGGTGATCAAGGGTTAGTTGAACAGAAAACTTAGTGATTTGCACTCAGATTAAGGAGATGGGAAATGTAAAGGAGGGGGCGATACTAGAGTGACTTGACTGGGAGTTCTTTTCCTTTTGGGTTATGTCAGTGAGGACACCATCTCTTCTTGGCTTAGAGGCCCAGGACTTGAATTTATTGTCCTGCCCCTGCCACCCCACAGGCTTGGTCCCGAGATATTTCCCCTTCCCACCTCCCTGCCCTCACGACTCAGGACATGGCTGTTTCTCTGGTCCGGTCAGACATAATGAGAAACACAGGCCCAAACTGTTGGGTCATTCCAAAACGGGGAGGAATCTGGAATGGCGTTGTTAGATTTGGGGTATTTTAATCATTTCCTGCAGGTTGGCAGTTTCCAACAGGGTCAGTTTCTGAAAGAATTGGGCAGGGCATGCTTGGAGACATGTCACTGCTCCCGCATCCAGCTTTCAGCTTTGGTCTCCAGATTTGAGGTTCCACTGAGGTGTGACTGAGACACAGACATCGCTCAGGGGTGACAAGTCTGACATGTCTCTGTGATGACGCTAGGCTCTTACTTTGGTCAAGTGGAACTTTTCCGTTGTCTGTACCCACTGCATTGGTTTACCCAGCTGTCAAGAAAGCTGAGTGGCTCCTAACATAGGATGGACTGTATATGTGTGGGGGGAGAGGTGGAGGAGGGACAACTGGGGAAGCTGGGTGCATCGTCCCTTGTGAGGCCTGGCCTCCTGCTCCTCCAGGAAACAATTCATGTTTATCTTGTCCAGCTCCAGGGCCTGCCTGCTCTCCCTCATCCACCTGGATAGTGTTAAGGACACAAACCCCAATCACTGAGGGATTCTAACGACATGCCCCCCAAAGGCCAGCTGGAAAGTAACTAAGGTACCTGTCTAAGTTGGCCAGCAGGTCAAAAAATGCTAGTCTCTAGAGTGATCTTCCCAGGTGGTGCTAGTGGTAAAGAAGTCTCCAATTTGCCTGCCAATGCAGGAGACATAAGAGGCACAGGTTCAGTCCCTGGCTTGGGAAGATACCCTGGAGGAGGGCATGTCCCCAAGGATAGAGGAGCCTGGTGGGCCATAGTCCATAGGGTCGCAAAGAGTCAGACACAACTGAAGTGACTTAGCATGCAGAGCAATCTCATGGGAAAAGTGCATTTGGTAGAATAGAAACTGAATATTCAACAAAGATCCTTTTGGAAATGTTCATATTAGGAGCTGAGGTCTGTATATGAGCTAACAAAGCCATGACTGCTCTCTGACGGGCTGAGCTCCAAGACACTGACAGTGGGAGCAACCTCATAAACCCAGGGGTTCCCAGCCATAGTTGCACAAGAGAACTCCCAAGGGGGCTCTGAACCCACCAAAGCTGGGGCCCGCTGCACAGACTTTGTCCCTGTTGGTCAGGGAAGCCATATTTTTAAAAAGCTTTCCAGGTGATCTCATGGTAGCCAGAAATGAATACTACCTTCCATGAAGGACCCAGAGATGGGGCATCGGAGGAGCTGGCAGAGGATACAGTCTGCCCTCTGCCTCACTACCCCTATGGGCCAAGGTCCCTTCCCCTTCTCTCCCACTTCATGAATTTTCCATTTTCCCCTGGATTATTTTCACAAGCATATTAACAAGTGGCAACTTTTCCAATTCTAAATAAAAGCCTCTCTTTTTACTCCACCTCTTCCTTCAGCTACTGCACCACCCACCTCCCCCCTGCTTCCTTTTAGAGGAAAAACTCCCTAAGATGGGTTTTCTGTATATACTGTGCCATTTCCTTCTGTGCATTTTCTCTTAAACCCAGTCCATCTAGGCATCCCCACTCCATACTGCACAGGCCCTGGCCCCATCGTACCGTCTGGTCATGCCAGTGTGTCCAGGTCTCACTTTTAGTAACAGAAACGGGGAACCTGGGAGGCACAGGCCTTCCTGATACACTCCTGACATGTGTACAGCCCCTGAGGTGGCCAAAGGCTGGCCTCGCAGTGCCAGAGTCAAAGCTCAGTTAACAGAATGCAGAACTGGAAAAAACTCGCCAGGGAGATGAGGATGACAGTGATGTTCTCGGTCAAGGGAAAGGCAGGGACTTACGCAGTGTGTGGTGGTGATGATGACAGAACTGGAGATGAAGGAGAGGCCGTCGTTCATGCTGACCTGAAGTGCGGCTTTCCTGCAACGACACGGGGACCAGGGATACTCAGCATGGCGTGCAGACACACAGGGCCCCGGGGGCTCCGTTCTAAACCACCCTCTGAGCTGGCTCCTTTGTAAAACGCGGAGGATGCTCTCCAGGGGCCCATCCATCTCTAACACCCTAGAGAGATGTCAGGATACACCCAGCTGGTGCAGCAAGGCAGTGTATCCAGCCTTTCTTACATCATGGCAAATAGAATTGAATGGGCAGAGGCTGCTCCCGTTTAATTTACTTGCCACACTGTAGTAGGTAGGAAGAGGTAGTCTTAACAAACGGTCCAAATCAGCGGGGGATGAACTGGTTAAGCTAGAAACTGTACAATTGTTATCTGGAGTCTCAGTGATGAGATTCTGATGGTGATGGTTTGTTACCACCCAGCCAACACAGAAAGGTACAGCAGCACATGAGCTAACCTGCCTTCTATTTCCTCCCATCTAGAAGATGCTCGTTGAGACACAAGCTTGCCTTCTGCAGCATGGACACAGGGCTAGTTTGTGGAATCAGTGGCATCATGAGCTGATGTCAGGCAACTAGATTTGGAGGCTTTATGATTTGAACAAACGATTGAAAGCAGAATTCAGATGAACAAGTGTAGCATTTTTCCTTAAAGCTACCATTCTGTCTTCAGTCTGTTAGAGATGTGTTTACAGAGAGGTTAGTTTCTTTCTCTCACCAACACTGCTTGTCTGTTTCCCTGCATATTTCTTTTCTTGCTCAGGATGCTAATTCTCTTCCTTCTCTTGAATATTTTGATTTCATCTCACTAGCACTTATCACAAATGCATCACTGTGAGATTTTCTCCGTAAATTAGTTCACAGAGGCTTGGGCAGTGTGGATGAAGACACGGAGGAACACTGAACATGGCCTCAGAGGGTCTGACTGTAGGGTCCTGAATCAGCTGTGGATCACTTAGCCTTGCTGAGCTTCTTTTCTGAGTTTCCTTACGACAGCGCTTTGGGCAGCCTGAGAGCTTTCTAGAAATGTAGTTGTGATGAAGCCAGACAGACCTTGTTTTGAACTCATACTCTTCCACTCACTATGTGACCTCGACAAGCTACTTAAATTCTCTCTGCTACAGACTGCACATCTGTAAGATTGCGATGGTTCATTGGGCTTCCCTGATGGCTCAGAGGGTAAGGAATCTACTTGCAATGCAGGAGACCCTGGTTTGACCCGTTTGGGGAAGGTCCCCTGGAGAAGGGAATAGCAACCCACTCCAGTACTCTTTCGTGGAGAATCCCATGGACAGAGGAGCCTGGCAGGCTACAGTGGATCTTGGGAGAATCAAGGTCCCCTCTGTGAAACACTGATGCAGTGCCTAGCTCACTGCACTCATAGCACCACCATCATTATCTGGAGGAGTCTAGAGAAAGGTTCCATAATGACAGTGAAGAGAGACTCTTCTCCTTTTGTCCGCCCCCACCTCCTCTCACTTCCCTGGCTGTGGGGTTTAGTTGCTGGTGGAAACTTACATGCCAACTTCCTTTAAGATAGGTGCTGGACACAGCAAATAAGTATCTTCCACAGTGAAGGGCTTCTCATCTGTAAAAAGGAAGTCACTGGATTAAGAGGAGTGAGGCAAGTTGATAATTTCATATTCGGTGCCTCCTGCAGACCATCAACCAAGTCCTAGAAGACACTAGAAAAGCCGTGATGTTTTGAAATATAAACTTGAGTTGTAAAATCCATTAGAGTGAACGCAAGCTCTTCTGCCTGAATGCTTTCTAACCTGTATATCCAACTGAGTCTCAGTGAGCACACAGAGTGAGCTTTTACCAAAAGACCAGGCACAACCGAGGGGAAATGAGAAGGTATTAGACTGATCCTTGGGAGCTTCAAGTCTACGTCTAGTTTGAGAGAGGAGTCATATTCATGGGGAAAGTTTGTTGATTCAACATTGTTTATTGATACAATAGCCAAGACAGGGAATCCACCTAAGTGTCTATCTACAGATGAATGGATAAAGAAATTAGGGCATATGTGTGTAGAATGCAGTATTATTCAGCCATAAAAGTGGAAACCTCGCCATTTGTGACAACATGGATAGACTTTGAGGGCATCATGCTAAGTAAAATGTCAGACAATGAGAGACAAACACCGTATAATCTCACTCATATGTGGAATATAAAAAGGAGAAGAAAAAAAAACAACCAAAAACAGAACTCACAGATTCAGAGAACAGATTGGTTGTTACCAGGGGCAGGGGTAGGTGGGGTAGGTGAAATGAGTACGGTGGTTAAAAGGTACAAATTTCCAGGTATAAAATAAATAAGTAATGAGCATGCAATGTACAGCATGATTTGAAAGTTTACAAGAGTAAATCTTAAAAGTTCTTATCCTAAAGGAAAAAATTATAACTATGTGTGGTGATGGATGTTAACTAGATTTAATGTGGTGATCATTTCACAATATATAAAAATATTGAACCATTATGTTGTACACCTGAAACTAATTATATCTCAATTAAAAAAAAAATTGCTGACAGATACAAGAAGTAGCTAAGCCAAAACATCACTTGGCTTCAGAAGACAGAGAGCAGCTTCCTCTAGGTGGGTGACATGATAAGGTCACAGGGAACATAACAGCAGCTGAGTTTTGGGGGAGAGATGGGAAGATGCATTCCTGGTGGAAGAAATGGAAAACAGCAAAGACAGAGCAAACAAAAGGGATGCTCCAGGGTAGGACACAAGGAGGATTTGAAAAGATCAGTATAGGAAAATGTTTGGTCCAAGTTCTTTGAGTTAGACCGAGGGATTTGGACCTAAGCCTATGTGGCTATGTAAAGAACTTTGGAGGTTTTTGGAGAAAAACTTGAAGTGATGATTTTGGAAGTTTTAGCCAATGTAGTTATGAAAGATGGATTCAAGCGGGGGAGGAATCTGGAGCTGGGGGATTTCTTTTTCTTATCCTAATGGATGTCCAGGGAAAAACTTAAGCAGCTTTAATCTGGAACTCCTTAAAAACTTCATCATATCTCAGATTCTGGGGCCAGAAGCAGGGCTGAGAAGTTACTATACTCAGCATATGGTAGCCATTCTTTCATGACTCAACATTTATTGGGAACTCAGCATTCTTTGTTCAAAAGATTGTAGTAGGAACTGTAGGTGATATGAAGATGAATAAATATGCCCCTTTAATCAAGTTGTGAATATAAATGCCTAGAAGACAGAAAGGAATCCATGTGTAATGGAAGGATGCTATGCTGCTGTTGCATTTGATAGGAAATTGATATCTCTAATGACATTTAAATGCAATTGACACTAATCACTTGCCTGAGTGGAGATTAGGAAGCTTCGTGCCCTCCATGATAGGATTTAAGGACCAGACCCACATGAGACAGGAGCTGGAGGACACATCTGAGTTCTAAGCACTGAGTCTCCGTGGAAGGAGGAAAAAGGGATGGCCAATTACAGTTTCCCCTGATGTCTAGGGAGACCTTCAAGTGGTGAAAAGGTAGGGAGATTATTCCAAGTCATTCATTCAACAAATATTTATTCAAGACCTACTATGAACTAGAAACACAGGCTTTTAGAAGAGAAACATGGTCTCTGTTTTCATGGATTTTATAGAAGTTTCAGGGGAGATAGTTGTTAAACACATTCAATTTTTTGAAGCAGTAAAAATACTACATTTACTTAGTCTTCAGTACAAGATTTTTTAATTGAAGGAGAGTAGATTTATAATACTATATTAGTTTCCAGTGTATACCATGGTGATTCAATATTTTTATAGATTATACTCCATTTAAAGTTATTACAAAATAATGGCTAAATTTTCTTGTGCTGTACAATATATCCTTGTTGCTTATTTAAACATTTATTAAAAATATATTCTCTTGAATGTCTACCATGTGCCAAGCATTATGCTAGGTCTGGAACTGAACACAATAGACAAAGCCTCTCACTTTTTTTTTTTTTTTAATGGCCAGTGTTTTAGTTATCTATTGGAATTAGGGATGTGGCCAAGATCTATGTCCTGGGGAACATCAGATATTGAACTTGCTAATAATAAGTGGCATTTATTTCCTGTTATTCTTTGGGTCTGTAGCCTAAGGAGAAGGGATAATTAGCAGAACAAAATGCAGACACTCTTACACCTTCCAGACAGAGGTCACCTACTAAATCAAAACTTCAGTTAGAGTTCTAATGAGTAACGCTGTTTGTGGGAGGGCTTCACATAGGAAATACAATGAACATTGGGTTTTGCTGAGTGAACAGGAGTTCTGGAAGAGGAGAAATCATGAGGAAAGTACAGCAAAGCACAAAAAAATACTGTTATTACACATATTACTATTTAATTAAATTGTGTTCAGTACAAAGAAGGAGAATCAGGGGGCAGACTTTCATCTGGAAGGTCAGGAAACATTTCCTTGAGGAAAGGCTCTGTGAGCTGAGACCTGAGGCCAGGTGGAGAGGAAATGGGTTGGCAAAGAGGTGGACCTGCACAGATTCTGGGACAAGAAGCAGCCCAGGTCTTAAGGAGCTAGGAGAAAGCTGACAAGGCTGTTGGATTTCAGTGAGACAGCGGGTAAAATACGAGGCTAGAAAAGGCAGCAGGGCCAGCTGATCAAGCCCTTGTAGATCATGGTGGGTTTGGGGGACTTTTCCTAAGTGTAACAGGAAGATACTGGAGTTTCCCTTCATATTTAGAATGAATGCTGGCAGACTGGGCTTCCCGGGTGGCTCAGTGGTAAAGAATCTGCCTGCCAATGCAGGAGACGCAGGAGATGCAAGTTCAATCCCTGGGTCGGGAAGATACCCTGGAGTAGGAAAAAGATTTCCACTCCAATACTCTTGCTTGGAAAATTCCATGGACAGAAAAGCCTGGCGGGCTATAGTCCATGGGGTCACAAATAGTCAGATGGGACTGAGCACACAGCCCGCAGACACTGGCAGATTATGGAATATGTCAGAATAGTGAGTGTGTTGAGAACAATTAAAAGCTTATGAGAACAGAGGCAGATCACACAGGGCTTGAACTGGGCATTATCTTCAAGATGCTTTTCTGTCCATGATGGTGATGATGACAGTGAGACTTGGGGCATGCTGTGTGCTCTAAGTCATCACACACATCACATAACCATTTTACCTTCCAGTAGTGCTGTCAGGGAAGGCTATTATTCCCTTTACTTTATTTTTTAAATTATTTTTGGCTGAAGGGGGTTCTGGTTGCTTTGCGCAGGCTTTCTCTATTTGCTTTCTTTCTCTATTTGTGAGTGGGTTCTACTCCCTAGTTGTGATGCTCCAGCTTCTTATGCCAGCGTCTCTTGGTGCAGAGCCCGGGCTCTAGAGCCCGCAGGCTTCACTAGCTTTGGCCCATGGGCTTAGCTGCCCTTGCCAGGTGGGATCTTAGTTCCTGGACCAAGGATTGAACCTGTGTTCCCTGTACCGGCAGGAGGATTCTTAACCATTGGGCCACCGAGGAAGTCCCTATTCCCTTCCTGTAAAGGTGAGCAACAGACAAAGATGGAGACACTTGCCAAGTGTTACACAGGAGAGCTCGCATCAGCACGTGGGCAGTCTGGCCGCCACCTCTGGATAAAAGCCAGGCTTGATCTCTTCTCACTATGACCTTGGGAACCAAGGCAAGGCAGGACTCACTAGGCTCATTTTCCAGATGCAAAATGGAGGCTCAGAGAGGCTGTAGTAAACTATGATCTCACAGCAAGTCAGAGGCAAAGCCAGGACTAGGACTGGATTCCCCAGTGTCCACACCAAGGGCCTCTCCGTTCCAGGAAAAGCTCGTATTAGAGAAGAAACAAAGCCCAGGATAGGCGTGGCCAATGACAACCTATATTGACTTGCTCTGGGTGCTGCACATGCTCTAGTAATACATGGGAGTGTGGGGTCCTGCCCACGGAGCCACCAGCCCACCACAGCGCGTCCACAGGAGGCCTTGTGACTCCTGGCTGCATTCTGCGGGGGGAGCGGTAGGGGGCGCAGTACAACCACACGTCCGGGCCCAGGCTCCCTCCCCTGCGCTCTTCCAGCAGTTCCTCTGCTCCCTCCCAACAGGAAAGGCAGGAGAGGTGGAGGTTGTCTCGGTTAGCCTTGGTCAGCCTGGGTCAGCCTTGGTCAGCCTGGGTCGAGCAGACTCCTTTCTCACTTTCCCCCTCCTTTCATTTTCTTTTCCTGCCTGGGAGACCAGCGATTTCAGGAGCAGAGCAGAAGAGACCCTCGCCGCTGAGAAGCCTGAGGAGACGTGGCTGAAGGCGGTGGCACCGCCTCCCACCAGTTCATCGGAGTCCCAGGCTGTGGGCCTGCTCTGGGGAGCTGGCATTTTCGGCTCGGAGAGAGATTGTTTGGTTTGGAGGCTGGTTTCACTTTACCACAAAAATGAGTGATTTTTTTCTTTCTTTTTTTTTTTTTTTTTCTCTCTAAACAAAGGAGGGCCATTTGGTTTCCATAATTCTGATCATCTGACTCCTTCCTGGAACGTCCACTTGGGAAGCAGGGCCCAAAGCCTTCCTCCTCTGGCTGGGCTACGTTTGGCTCAGGGGCCACGCCAACCTCAGGGCCACCTCTGCCAGAACCACTGGTGTGGTGATGTTTACGGGGCAACATCCACTTTGGAGGATCGTGGAGGGCCCTGGTCCTCTGTCCACTGGTGGCCATTCACCGCTTGTTAGTACCAGGTGGGCGGGGGAAACGGAGGAAAGCTGGGAGGAAATTAGTGAGGGGAGGGGGTTGAAACCAGGCCTTAAGGGAATTTTTGGATGATCTATAAATATAAATGTCCTTGCTTTTTACCTAAGATAGTTCCAAATTCAGTGCATACCCATGACATAGGTGAATCCAAAGCATCTGTCTTACAACAGTCTGATAATCAAACTGAAACTTGACTTAAAGCAGGATTTGGGGATCAACAAGTGTCCTTAAACCAAACCATCAGACACCCAGGCTTGGGATCTGAGCAGCTCTGGAGATGAGTACAGGGGTTACAGTGCCGGGTAGACTCCAGAGTCAAACAGATGCAGGTTCAAATCCCAGGTCCTGTGACTAGTGGGTGACTGAGGACAAGTTCCTTATCTGTGAACAGTAATGATGACATCATTGCACTAGGCTGTGTGGGGATTACAAGAGCGCATGGAAGTACATTACTTGGCACTCAAGAAACATTTACTAAATGTTCAGTTCAGTTCGGTTGCTCATTCGTGTCGGACTCTTTGCGACCCCATGAACCGCAGCACGCCAGGCCTCCCTGTCCATCACCAACTCCTGGAGTCCACCCAAACCCACGTCCATTGAGTCGGTGATGCCATCCAACCATCTCATTCTCTGTCGTCCCCTTCTCCTGCCCTCAATCTTTCCCAGGATCAGGGTCTTTTTAAATGAGTCAGCTCTTTGCATCAGGCGGCCAAAGTACTGGAGTTTCAGCTTCAACATCAGTCCTTCCAATGAACACCCAGAACTGATTTCCTTTGGATCTCCTTGCAGTCCAAGGAACTCTCGAGTCTTCTCCAACACCACAGTTCAAAAGCATCAATCTTCGGCACTCAGCTTTCTTTATCGTCTAACTCTCACATCCATACATGACTACTGGAAAAACCATAGCCTTGACTAGACGAACCTTTGTTGGCAAAGTAATGTCTCTGCTTTTTAATATGCTGTCTAGGTTGGTCATAACTTTCCTTCCAAGGAGTGAGTGTCTTTTAATTTCATGGCTGCAATCACCATCTGCAGTGATTTTGGAGCCCCCCAAAATAAAGTCTGTCACTGTTTCCACTGTTTCCCCTTCTATTTCCCATGAAGTGATGGGACCAGATGCTATGATCTTCGTTTTCTGAATGTTGAGCTTTAAGCCAACTTTTTCACTCTCCTCTTTCACTTTCATCAAGAGGCTCTTTAGATCTTCACTTCCTGCCATCAGGGTGGTGCCATCCGCACATCTGAGTTTATTGATATTTCTCCCGGCAATCTTGATTCCAGCTTGTGCTTCCTCAAGTCCAGAGTTTCTCATGATGTACTGTGCATATAAGTTAAATAAGCAGGGTGACAATATACAGCCTTGATATATCCCTTTTCCTATTTGGAACCTGATTGTTGTTCCACGTCCAGTTGTAACTGTTGCTTCCTGACCTGCATACAGGTTTCTCAAGAGGCAGGTGAGGTGGTCTGGTATTCCCATCTCTTTCAGAATTTTCCACAGTTTATTGTGATCCACACAGTCAAAGGCTTTGGCATAGTCAATAAAGCAGAAATAGATGTTTTTCTGGAACTCTCTTGCTTTTTAAGTGATCCAGCGGATGCTGGCAATTTGATCTCTGGTCCCTCTGCCTTTTCTAAAACCAGCTTGAACATCTGGAAGTTCACAGTTCACATATTGCTGAAGCCTGGCTTGGAGAATTTTGAGCATTACTTTACCAGCGTGTGAGATGAGTGCAATTGTGCAGCAGTTTGAGCATTCTTTGGCATTGCCTTTCTTTGGGATTGGAATGAAAACTGCCCTTTTCCAGTCCTGTGGCCATTGCTGAGTTTTCCATATTTGCTGGCATATTGAGTGCAGCATTTTCACAGCAACATCTTTCAGGATTTGAAATAGCTCAACTGGAATTACATCACCTCCACTAGCTTTGTTCATAGTGATGCTTTCTAAGGCCCACTTGACTTCACATTCCAGGATGTCTGGCTCTAGGTCAGTGATCATACCATCGTGATTATCTGGGTCATGAAGATCTTTTTTGTACAGTTCTTCTGTGTATTCTTGCCACCTCTTCTTAATATCTTCTGCTTCTGTTAGGTCTCTACCATTTCTGTCCTTTATTGAGCCCATCTTTGCATGAAATGTTCCCTTGGTATCTCTAATTTTCTTGAAGAGATCTGTAGTCTTTCCCATTCTATTGTTTTCCTGTATTTCTTTACGTTGATCGTTGATCACTGAGGAAGGCTTTCTTATCTCTCCTTGCTATTCTTTGGAACTCTGCATTGAAATGTGTATATCTTTCCTTTTCTCCTTTGCTTTTCACTTCCCTTCTTTTCACAGCTATTTGTAAGGCCTCCTCAGACAGCCATTTTGTTTTTTTGCATTTCTTTTTCTTGGGGATGGTCTTGATTCCTGTCTCCTGTACAATGTCACGAACCTCCGTCCATAGTAAATGTTACTTCATGTTATTACATGGGTATCCAAGCCTTTAAAATGGACTGTAAACTAAATGTGTGGTTTAAAATCAGAGGAATTGAAAATTCAAAATTTCAAAATGCCTTAATTGCTTGATTACATTGTTCTATCAAGCATTTTTTTAGGCATTAGTGATAAGAATAGAGTAGGATAATTAAATAGTTTAGAAATCCCACTAGGGGATTAAAGATAGAAAGGGAATTTTAAGGGAGTTTGGGAGACTGCTGAGAGCATATGAACAGTCAAGAAAAGAATCCAGTCACCTAGCAACAATCTACTCTGTCTTGAAGGAAGACCAGGCACATTCAAGTGCCAGGCACAGTCAAGCCACAAATCCTGAGAGTTATAACACAAGACAATAGATATGAATCTTGTTACCTGAAGTCAGGGAGTTAATGGTCCTTGGAAGACTGGTATTTCTGCATGTAGCCAAGACAAGAATTTAGGTGAAAGGGGAAATGAAGGGCATGTTATATCAAAACCTAAGACTAATCAACATGTGTTAGTATATGTCATCACCCTTTTGTCCGACTCTGTGACCCCATGGATTGAAGCCTGCCAGGCTCCTCTGTCCATGGGGATTCTCTAGGCAAGAATACTGGAGTGGGTTGCTATGCCCTCCTCCAGGGGATCTTGCCAACCCAGGGATCGAATCCAGATCTCCCACATTGCAGGCAGAGTCTATTAACTGAGCCACAAGGGATCAGATCAGATCAGATCAGTCGCTCAGTCGTGTCTGACTCTTTGCGACCCCATGAATCGCAGCACGCCAGGCCTCCTGTCCATCACCAACTCCCGGAGTTCACTCAAACTCATGTCCATCGAGTCGGTGATGCCATCCAGCCATCTCATCCTCTGTCGTCCCCTTCTCCTCCTGCCCCCAATCCCTCCCAGCATCAGAGTCTTTTCCAATGAGTCAACTCTTCGCATGAAGTGGCCAAAGTACTGGAGTTTCAGCTTTAGCATCATTCCTTCCAAAGAAATCCCAGGGCTGATCTCCTTGCAGTCCAAGGGAAGACCTTTGCTAATATACATATGATTTAAATAGCACCATGACAGTACCAGTTAAACCATATAGGGACAAACTAAATGACATAAGCCTGATGTCTACTCCAAAATGAGGAAGAAGGTGGTCTTCTCCCCTCCCTACTTTTTGATTATAAAAATATAGCCCTCTTTGTTCTCAGGGCTGCAGTCCCTTGCCTGCCTGCTTGTATTTCTAACAAGCATCTTATGCTAATAAACTCACTCTTAGCCTATTGTTCTACCTCATGCTGAATTTTTTTCTGTGGCAAAAGAACCTGAGCTTCATTAAGTCTGGATGCCAGGTAAACAGTTTCAGTTAAAACACAATGGATTCTAGTCCCTTCCCAAGTCAGGAACTGTGGGTTCAAGTCCCAGTCTGAGTTTTGGCTGGGTCTGAGTCCCATCTGAGAAAGAATGTGATTTTATTAGAAATTCCTGGGAAAATGAAAAGTTTTAGTGAATGTGTTTTGTGTGTATATATGTGCACACACACAGGCATATATATTTACCTATGCATTCACACACATATTTATACCTATACATACATATATATATATATCTAATCTATACTGATTTTGTGTAACACTATATACCTATGGACACCATATTAAAAAGCAGAGACATTATAGACATTACTTTGTCGACAAAGGTCCGTCTAGTCAAAGCTATGGTTTTTCCAGTAGTCATGTATGGATGGGAGAGTTGCACCATAAAGAAAGCTGAGTGCCAAAGAATTGATGCTTCTGAACTGTGGTGCTGAAGACTTGAGAGTTCTTTGGACTGCAAGGAGATCCAACCAGTCCATCCTAAAGGAAATCAGTCCTGAATATTCACTGGAAGGACTGATGTTGAAGCTGAAACTCCAGTACTTTGGCCACCTGATGTGAAGAGCTGACTCATTTGAAAAGACCCTGATGCTGGGAAAGACTGAATGCAGGAGGAGAAGAGAATGACAGAGGATGAGATGGTTGGATGGCATCACTGACTTGATGGACATGAATTTGAGCAAGCTCCAGGAGTTGGTGATGGACAGGGAGGTTTGGCATGCTGCAGTTCATGGGGTCGCAAAGAGTCGGACATGACTGAGTGACTGAACTGAACTGATATACCTATGGTCTCATTGGACATTATTATTATTATTAATAATTTATAATTTGGGAAACTGAGTCTCAAAGAAGTTGGTTAATTGAGTTAGTGTTGTAACATGAATAAAAGACCTGGAAATCAAACCCAGGTTTTCTTGAAATAACTTGCCCATAGTCAACTCAGCTAGTTTTTTTACAGATATAATTTAAACTAGTTAGTCATTTTATATTGTCGTACTCTCACAGCTAGTTTTATGATATGGCCTGAAGTATACCCAGAGCTGAGTCTGACAGCTGTGGAGGCAAAAGTCAAGATTCTCCATGGGTGAGGTTGAATAAAGTTAGGAGGCTTGTCTTCCATGAGAGGCAACCAGGGTTGAGAAGCTCTGTGATAAGGTTCCAGTGTCTTCTGGGAGACCCTGACTTATTATAATTAACCCATATCTCAAAACCATACTGGAGAAGGCAATGGCAACCCACTCCAGTGTTCTTGCTTGGAGAATCCCAGGGACGGGGGAGCCTGGTGGGCTGCCATCTCTGGGGTCGCACAGAGTCGTACACGACTGAGTGACTTAGTAGCAGTAGCAGCAGCAAAACCATACATTCAAATGTGTATAATGGTTTTGATCTCAGATCAATATAATTTTTTTCAGACTGGTTAAGAAGTTTCCAGAATTCTTAGTTGCAGTTGGTGACTGTCTAATGGAGTTGGAATAAAACCAAGATTAAAATTTATTAGCTAATTCAAACACCAATCACAGTGAATCCTTTTAAAGGGCTGATTAAATAACTGAAATATTTTCCAAGTCTTGGCAATCCTTTCTTGATATAAATATTTATTTCTGGCCAAAAGGACAAGAAAAATAACTCTTAGTCTTATCTAGGGGAGCTTGCTGAAACCCTCCAAAAGCTGATGTAAGCTCCAAAGTAGGGTTTACATTCCTACTGTGACAAAAGAGTGGAGGTTAGGGACTGAATGAGCTCACCCTGCTCTTTCTCCCCATCTTCCCTGGGTCTAGGGAGCATTTTTGTGGCATCTCTGCGCCAAGTATAACTGTTCAGCACCAAATTATCAGCTGGTTGGGGAATGTGTCCCTGAATGAAGGGAGAAAAGACAGGCTAGACTAAATGTTTCTACCTTTTCACTGACTTGAAAAGTAACCAGCTTTTAAAAAATTAGACTTTTAAAATGCTGTGCAAAAACTGGAAATAAAATGATACTCTGCAGGACTCCAAGTTGATGAAATTCAAGGCATCTGTCTTGAGCTTTCTGAGGTCCCAGCCAGAAAAGAGGTGGTTGATTGCTCTACTGGGACTCGTGCAATGAAAATTCACAAATGTGAGGGTCTTACTGTAAAGCTAAATGGGATCCATTGCTTAGAGTAGAAAGAAGCTATTTATTAGGCCTGTGAACTCCATGTCAGACCCTGAACTGGAAGATTTTTCATAGACAGGTTTGGTAACAAACCTATGCATTCTCCTGATAGAAGTCATTAAACTCTACAGAAGGCGACCCAGCATGGATTTTCAAAGTGGAGAGGGAAGCTTCTACTTGGAAAGGCTAAACAAGGGTTTTCTGTGGTCAGAGCAATGAGAAGAGTCAACACAGAATGGGAAGAGCCAGTAGTGAAGCACAGGAGGGTGTGGCCAAGTTGGGAATGATCCTCAGAACATACACATCTGCTATAATGTTCTCTCATGTCTTTAATATGGCAGAACCAGGCTGGTCACTATTTTTTTTCCCTCAGACATGACCCATATCTATCCACCCATCCCTTGGGCTGGAGTTGTTGCAAGATTTCTCTGGAAGCCCTCACTGCTTAGTTACTATGAGATCAGCTGATGAGCTTGGCCAGCAGGTTCCAGGTAAGTTTCCTGGGTCTATACATGACTATTTCCCTAGTACCTCTGTGTTAAGGTGTCCAGAATATACCTTTTGGTTTTCTTCTTTGTTCTCTGGGCAGGTTAGAGTAGGAACCATGAGCACATGAATAGCCTGGTCCCTGGCTGGAGCCCCATCACAGCTTGCTACCTACAGACTGTATAATCCTATCCATAACCCAGAGTTCTCACCTGTAAGATGCAATAATAGTCATTTCATACTCACTCATTTAATGAGATGATATGATTAAATACTGAACACTTAATAAGCACTTGACATATGTCAACTGTGACTACTAAAGTGTGGTACTTCTGGGTTCATAGCCTGATGTACGTGTACAACACATGATGTGAGGGTATATATAAACTGACTAGGTCCTACAGAACTTATTTCCTAGGTTGTGTCAGGCTATATAGTGTAGGTATGACAAGAAGGCATTCATTTATTCTAATAGCACATGTGGACACGTATGCAGTGCAGCAGTCCTTGCATGGGGGTGGTTTTGACCCTCAGGAGATGAAAGGCAATGTTTGAGGCAATTTTGATTGTCAGACCAGAAGGGAAGTGCTATTGGCATCTAGTGAGTAGAGACCACGTACAATGCTAAGTAGCCTACAATACAAGGCATTCCTCTCCCTCTTATTAAAAAATTATCTGGCCCAAAATGTCAGTAGTACCAAGGTTAGAAATCTTGGTATAATATCTACCATGGTTTTGGTGGCTCAGATGGTAAAGAATCTACCTGCAATGCAAGAAACCTGTGTTTGATCCCTGGGTTGGGAAGATCCCCTGAAGAAGCAAATGGCTACCTCCTCCAGTATTCTTGCCTGGAGAATTCCGTGGACAACAGAGCTTGGTGGGCTACAGTCCATGGGGTTTGCAAAGAGTCTGACACAACTGAGTGACTAACACTTTCACACATGGTTTTGGCCCATTGTAGAGGGTTCTGTAGATATTACTAGGTAGTTCACAGTTCCCCCTGGGGTACTGACAGAATGTCCAGAAAAGTTCAGAGGTGTTGAATGATTATGCACAGAGGAGGGTGAGGGAGTAACAGCTTGGGGGCCATTGGAAGGCATCTGGTTAGAGTAAAGAAGAGTGTTTTTTTGGTAAATTCTTCCATGCAGGCTTTGATGGGTCCAGGTTTGCCTAGTGGTAGGTGGCACCTGAGCCACTCTGCTGGGTGGGGCTTTACAACTGAAATGGGGGTGCTCCAGAAGTGGGGATTAGGTTGCTGCTGAGGCTCTGAGGATATGGGTGGGAAGGCTGCAATCAGAACACCTTACCTACAAACACCAGTGTAGGACAGAGAGCTGAATGCAGTCTTGGAAAAAAATGAAGTGGGTTATCTTGAACATTGTTTACAGGAGGATCAAGATTACATCATGGCGCCAGAAGGAGAGGCAGTAAAGGGTGAGGGACCATGAATGCATTCCCAGAGAAGCCCAGGGATAGTAGCCAGCAGCCTGCTGGTCACTGGGTTGTCTTTTGGGGGCTTGATCTCTGTGCCTCAGAACTCTCCAGCTTTTAGAACTGGTCCTTAGCACAGCTAGTCTGACTTCTCAGGATGTAAATTATTTTCAGCTCATATTTACTGTTATTTTTAGTGACTGTAAAAGTAATACATGGTGAGTGTGGGAAGTCTGAGAAATACAGAGAAGAATATAAAATGCATGAAAATCCTTGGTAATCCTAACTTCCAGTAACAAACACTGTTAATGCTTAGGGGCATACTATTTCAGAATTTTTTCTATGCATATTATTTTTTACATAATTGGAATCATACTGCACATAATGTTGTAGTCTTCTGCATCATCTCTATCCAAAGTTAATAGGGACAGATTTAGGTATTGCAAGAAAACCAAATGAAGATAATGGGGCTCAGGGCTCTGGCAAAATGTTTCCTCCTCTCAATAAATCTAGACCAAAAATTCTTGACTGTTGACATTTACAAAACTAACAAATTATCTTATAAGCAAAGCATCAACCTTTAAAAAATTTGTAAGCTTGAGGTCAGAAAACTGGTGCCCTTGAGACAGCTGTAATTTGCTAAGAAATATATTTTTTAAAGTTTTGTTTTCACTTGGCGGAAGACAATTTAGGATTCATGCACAAGGTATGTGTCTACTGACACAAAGTCTTTCAGCTGTGCACAATTAGGTTTGGAAGGGTTTACCTTTGGAATTGGGATTGAGGGACAAGTCTATTAAAATATGGTAAAGACTCTGCCTGCAATGCCGGAGACCCAGATCTGATCCCTGGGTCAGGAAGATCCAATGGAGAAAGGAATGACAACCCATTCCAGTATTCTTGCCTGGAGAATCCCATGGACAGAGGAGCCTGGTGACCCTGTTCATGGGGTCGCAAAGAGTTGGACACGACAGGGCGACTATCTATCACTATCACTATCTATCACAGGATCATGACCATGACCTATGGCAAATGCTGACTGCTTTTAAAGAACACAAATTAATACGGAAATGCAGAGAAGAGGTGGGAAGCAGACCTCAGGCACGCACTTGAGTCACAGTGGACATCACTAAGCTGCTGTGCTGTACATATTAGGGGCCAGAGCTGAACCGCTCGAAGGAAAGATACATCAGTAGCGCTCTCTTCCTTTCGCTCAGAAGCACCCAACTTTTCCTCTAAATGAATGTGGAGCAAATATTTAACATATTTCAAATGCTAATTTGAAGGGGGCATAGCTTATTAGCCTCCTTGGAGTTCCCATAAGTCTGGTCCATTTCTGTTAACCACTGTTTCTTCCGTCGTCCCACTGAAATGACAAAGGAGTAGTGCTCCATGAGGAAAGGCACTGCAAAAGTCCAGTTATCTGGTACAGAATAGAGGGGGTGCCAACTTCCCCTCCTGAGACAACAGGACTAGGGTAACAGCAGTTTCAGGGACATTCACAAGCAAATCTCTCTTAATCATGCTTCAAAGAAGCTCACTGGGTGCCAGAGTCCGCAGGCAGCTTCCAGTTTTCATTTGGCAGCAATTGCACCCTTGGTAGAACCGGGGCAATGCCAAGTTTGACCATCTGTCAGGCACTGCTGTAGTTAACTTTGTGTCAGTTTGCCCCTGGAAGAAACTCTTTTGCCCCTAAATGAAAGTCTTCACCAGTTGGTTACATCTGGTGGCAAATTCTCTTTTATCACCACCTCATCCCAGATTCCTGAGGTTTTTGTCTGACCAAGCAAAACTGCAGTAAATTTCCACTTATCTATATTTTTGTCTGGATCTGAAAGATAGAAACATGGACTAACACAGTCTTGGCAGGAGCCATTTCAGAAACAACTGGGCAAAACCCAAACTCCCTCTGAGAGCAGGGGCAAAGGGAAACATGAGCAGATACATGGAAAGCTCGTAAAGTGTAAGAAAGAGAGGCCACTTGGGGAACCAGAAGAGGTGGCTTCCCCGTGTTCACAATCAGCTGCATAAACTGACCTAAAGCCTGGGCTCTTCGTCCCCTGGTTCAGGGCTTTTTTTCCCCTTTGAACCACAGCTCAAGTCTTGACTAACAAACCCAATCTTGGGCAAGTAGCTGAATCTCTCGGAGCTGAGGTTTCCTGTCTCTACAGTAAGGGGAAGCCATGGGAATCAGTGTCTTCAAATCAGGCACGTGTCAGAGTGATGTGGGCATTCAGGATCAGGGACCCGGGGACCTGTGGGGATCGGTGTTTAAGAAGCAACATAAAGAAGCGGGCAAGAGCCTCTGGAGTAGACCGCCTGGTGTCCACACTGCTCCAACCTCTGGCCACCTGGGTGACCTTGGGCAGTTTCTCTCTGTGCTTCAGTTTCCTTGTCAGCCAAGGGGGATGCAAGTAACTCCTCCCTCACTGGGCTGCTGGGAGGATGAAACGAGTTGGTTTAGGAAGGAAACCAGGCAGGTGCTCACAATCAGTAATTGTCATTACTTGGATCACGCTTCTGGGGGATTCTGATGTGAGGCCTGATTAAGAAGCAGGAGTGGAGGATGGATCATTAAACTGAGTGAAGTAAGTCAAACACAGAAAGACATATATCCTATGATATCACTTATAGGTGGACTCTGAAAAACGGGTACAAATGAACTTACAAGACAGAGGTAGAAGCGCAGATGTAGAAAACACACTTATGGTTACCAGGGGATAAGGGGCGGGTAGGGATAAACTGGGAGGTTGGGACTGACATATACATACTACTATATATAAAATAGATGACTAATAAGAACCTACTATATAGCACAGGGAACTCTATTCAATACTCTGTAATGGCCTGTTGTTGTTTAGTTGCTAAGTCGCATCTGACTCATTGAGACCCCACGGACTGTAGCCCACCAGGCTCCTCTGTCCATGGGATTTCCCAGGCAAGAATACTGGAGTGGGTTGCCATTTCCATCTCCAGGGGATCTTCCTGACCTAGGGATTGAACCCATGTCTCCCGCATAGGCAGGCAGATTCTTCACCACTGAGCCACTGGGGAAGCCCAATGGCCTGTGTGAGCAAAGAGTCTAAAAAAAGAGTGGATGTTTGTATATGTATAACGGATTTAATTTGCTGTATACCTGAAGCTAACACAACACTGTAAACCAACTACACTCTACACTCCAATAAAAAAAAAAGAATTACGAGACAAGATGTCCCTTTGTATCATTTAATTCCGAGTTGCACAAAGTGACATTCTGTTATCTTCATACGACATCAAAGCCCTAAGTAAGGATGCATCCAAATTGCGCTAAGTACCTTTGACTGATAGACGCAACATTCCAACCAGTGAGAAAGGAAACAATAGGCTTTTGTTTGGGAAATGTTTCTCCTTCTCTCTCCCCAGCTGTCACCATAGGTGCACTTGATGATCTCCTTAAGGGG
The DNA here is from genome assembly GCF_027580195.1 of Bos mutus. NCBI lineage: Eukaryota > Metazoa > Chordata > Mammalia > Artiodactyla > Bovidae > Bos > Bos mutus. The sequence continues at coordinate 39,311,285 of NC_091627.1, forward strand.
CCCAAAGCAGTCCTGAGGACCAGATGTTTTCTAAGATAAAGTATAGTTTCTGGATAACTGGACAGATTTCTAAAAACAAACACACTGGAACTTCTATATTTGAGTGAGTGTAGTCTCTCACCCCCTTGGGAAGAAGCCCCTCTCTGAAACTCTCTTAGAGCTGCTTTCAGGACTGATGTTCAGTTTGAGAAAAAAAATCTTCAAAGGGGGCAATGTTTTATTCTTTGAGAGTGAACCAAAAGTGAACCAGAGCTATGCCTTGTGAATAAGATTGAAGAAATAAAATCCTGCATCAGAAAAGAAATGTGCCTATAAAACCAAGAGGCTGATTTTTCACATGGCCCTTCAATTGAATTTTAGTAAGTTTGCTAAAAATCAGTTTCTTTTGTTTCTGGTCATACCTCGTAAGTCTCCATGCAACACTAGGAAAGTCTAACAAGTTTCTCATTATGGTATTAGTAAAACCATCCATTTTTTATTTACTGTTCTTTAAAATGGGTCATTTCTCAGCTCCTACCTCAGTGTATCCTTTTTAGCATTTTAATCTCTCTACAAGTGGATTTCCAATTGAAAGTGGATCTTTTCGTGGCACAATACACCGAATACTGAAGTAGGAAAAAGTGTAGCCAGAATAAATAAAGTTTGTGTGAAGATTTCCAAGATACTTTCTTGGCCAGGAGTAGTAGTTCAGCCTGGTAACTGGAGAACCAACTGAATGCTACACTTAAGATGCATGCTTGGCCTAAATAATTAACAAGAATTTTAAAATGAAAATTTAAATAACTGTCTTTTTTTTTTCTTATGACAGAAGGGACATATGATCATAGAAAACTTAGATGGATAGAAAGAAGTAAAAACTCATAGTGGACTCATTCAGAGGTAACTACTGTTAACATCTGGATGTGTGTCTTTCACATTTCTCTCTCTGCATATAAATGTATGTGTCTAAATCAGGAGCAGCTTTAAGGCACTGTTTCATAACTTATTCTCGACATGTGAAGCAGTACTGTTAACATTTCCCCCACATAGGTAATTACTCTTCCTTCTCACAATATTAATTATTTAAACATGAATATAATTTATATAACACACCATCAATTGTAAAACATTTATGTTACCACCTAGATGTTTCGATTTGTTTACTCGCTTTCCTCTCTGCTTCCTTCCTTCCTCCCCCCTCTGTCTCTTTTTTTCCTTTTTGCTAACATAAAGCAATATTATGATGAACATCTCGCAGCTGAGTCTTTGTTAACATTCTCTAGCATTTCCCTTTGATGAAGTTGAAGTTGAAATTCTGGGTCAAAAATGTACAAAAGCAGTTGATTTGTTAAGAGTGGCCTTCCTGGAGAGTTCCCTGATGGCCTAGTGGTTAGGATTCCGGGTTTTCAGTGCTGGGCCTGGGTTCAGTCGCTGGTTGGGGAACTGAGATCTTGCAAGCTGTGTGACTCGGCCAAAAAAAAAACAAAACAGGAATGGCCTTCCAAAAGATTTAGTGATCTTTAATGGTCTCTAGCTAATGATGAATGAAAACACTTCTTCCTCTGTATCTTTGCCAATACTGGCATTGTATGTCTGTTAATCTTTACCAGTTTGATAGATTATTTTAATTTGCATTTCCTTGACTACAGTGAGCATTTACCATATTCTTATTTGCCATTATTTTTCTTGTAAATTTCTTTTTCCTATCTTTTATCCATTGATGTACTCATCTTTTCTGATTTTAAGACCTATCTATACATTAAAGTTATTGACCCTTTATTTGTTATACGTCTTAAAAATAATTTAGCAGGTTTTCTGTTTCCCTTCAGATTTTTTTAAGGGGGGAGGTTTAAAGAATTTTAAAATGTGTACTCAAACCATTCAAATTTTCCTTTGTGGTATCTCCTTTCAGAGTTATGCTTAAAAGGATTTTCCCCTGTGGAAAATTATATAAATATTTATTTTTGTTTCCTTCTAAAACTTCTATAGTTTCATGTTCACATTTAAATTTTTCATCTGGAATTTGTTTAGATGTAAAGTGTGAGATAAAAATTGAACTGAATTGTTTTTCCAAGGGGTTAGCCAATTGTCTCAATACCAAAAAGCATAATCTACTCTTTTCCCACCGATTAGAAAGGTCACTTTATTTTATACTAAATTCATAGAAGTGTTTGGCTGTCTTTATGGACTTCGTGTTTCCTGTCCCAACATTCAGTTTGCCTTTTGGGGCACCAGTCATACATTGTTTCAATTACTGCAGATTTTTTCATACATCTTAAAATGGGCTAGGGCAAGTTTCCACATTTTTCTTGGCTATTCTTAAATGTTTATTCTTCCATATACACTTTAGAATTATTTTGTTAACTTCAAAAGTCCCATTGGACTTTTCCTTGGGACTGCAGTAAAAGTAAATATTAATTTGAAGACAACTGATGTCTCTACAATCCTCAGTTGCTGCTCCACTGAATAATAGTGATAATGATAATAATAAATTAATACTATCAGCCAACGTTGATTGACTGCTTACTGCATGCTTGGCCCTGTTCTGGGCCCTAATTATTACACTGAAATACCATAGGGATCCACCACGGAGGTGCTATTGTTGCCATACTCATTTTACAGCTGGAGAAATTAAGGCTTAGAGAAGTTAAGTAACCAGCCATGGTCAAAAAGCTTTAAGACAGAGCCAGGGTGCTTTTCCTGAGTGGTTTGGTTCCAGTGTGTGTTCTATGCCATGAGTCTATACTGGCTCTCTATTCACTTACATTGTCTTCATTTCCCTCACAGAGTTGTTTAACTTTCTTCCTATATGTCTTTACAGTTTGGTTAAATTTAGTTCTTTCTAGAGTCTATATGCTGCTGCTCTATTTTTCCTGTGAATTTTTTCTTTTCTTTTTAAAAATATAATTTTATTTATTTATTTATGGCTGCACTGGGTCTTCATTGCTACATGTGGACTTTTCCTGGTTGTGGAGAGCTGGGGCTGATGCTGGAGTGGAGGTGTGCGGGCTTCTCACTGCGGTGGCTTCTCTTGTCACGCAGCACAGACTCTAGGGCGCTTGGGCTTCAGTAGCTGCAGCTCTCGGGCTTGAGAGTGTGGGCTCAGTAATTGTGGTGCATGGGCTCAGTGGCTCTTGGCATGTGGAATCTTCCCATACCAGGGACTGAACCCATGTCCCCTGCATTGGCCGGCAATTCTTGGACCACCAGGGAAGTCCCTAAAAAAGTATGTATTTTTAAAATTTGGAATGGATAGTGAATTTTAATATCTTCTTGGCATCAAAAAATTTGCTATGTGAGAGGAAAATTCCCCTCTCATTTTTTAAACGGTATTACTTATCCTGGTCCTTTTTAAATACATTGCTGGATTTTTGTTTACCAATAGTTTATCTGTATGTTTGTCATCAAAGAAATCGATTTCAAATATACTCTACTACTAGTGTCTTGTCCAGTTTTTAAAAAGTCAAGATTACATAATTTTCATAAGTGAATTAAAATTCTTTTGCTCTATTTCTTTTCTCTAGAAGAATATGTATCAGATATGAATCATTTGTCCTTAAATTCTGGTAAAACACAGATGAAAAAAATCTGGGTCAAGTGCTTTGGTTGAGGGGTAGTATTTCCTCACATCTCTCTTCCAGTTCATGCATTTCATCTTTATCTGTGTCTAATCACATTGCTTAGTCTATCCACTAAGTTGTGTATATATGTGGACAGAGGAGCCTGGTGGGCTACAGTCCATAGGGTCATAAATAGTCAGATGCAACTGAAGCAACTTAGCACACAACACACACACACACACACACACACACACATATATCACATGTTCCTCATCTATTCACCTATGGATGGATGTAAGTTGCTTCCTCATCTTGGCTACTGTAAATAATGCTGTAGTGAACAGTAATATGCATATATTTTTTCAAATTAGTGTTTTCTTCAGGTAAATACTCAGGAGTGAAACTGCTAGATCATATAGCAGTTCTACTTTTAAGTTTTTGTGGAAACTCCATACTGTCCTCCAAGTGGCTGCATCAATTTACATTCCCACCAACATTGCACAAGTGTTCCCTTTTCTCCAGATCCTTGCCAACGCTTTGTTATCTTTTGATGATAGCCATTCTGACAGGTATGAGTTAGTATATCTTTGTGGTTTTGATTGGCATTTCCCTGATGGTTAATGATGTTCAGCATCTTTCTATGTGCCTATTGACTATCTGCATATCTTCTTTGGAAAAATGTCTACCCAGTTCTTTGCCCATTTTTTAATTGGGCTGTTTACTTTTTTAGATGTTGAATTGTATGAGTTCTTTGTATATTTTGAATATTAACCCTTTATCAGATACATAGTTTGAAAATGTCTTCTCTCATTCAGCAGGTGGTCTTTCCTTCTATTGATAGGTTCCTTTTCTGTGTAAAAGATTTTAGGTTTGGTGTAGTCTCATTTGTTTTATTTTTTTCCCTTGCCTGAGGAGACAGATCCAAAAAAATATTGTTAAGACAGATGTCAAAGTGCATACTGCCTATGCTTTCTTCTAGTTCTGTGGTTTCAGGCCTTACATTTAAGTCTTTAATCCACTTTTGAATTTATTTTTGTATGTGGTGTGAGAAAATAGTCCAGATTGATTTTATTACACACAGCAGTACAGTTTTCCTGACACCACTTTTTAAAGAGGCTGTCTTTTCCCATTGTATATTCTTGCCTGCTTTGTTGTAGATTAATTGACCATATAAGCATGGGTTTATTTTGGGGCTCTTTATTCTGTTCCATTGATCTGTGTGTTTGTTTTCATGCCAGTACATAGTGGTTTGACAACTGTTGCTTTGTAGTATGGCTTGAAACCCAGGAGTGTGACAACTCTAGCTTTGTTCTTCTTTCCCAAGATTGCTTTGGCTATTTGGGGTCTTTTGTTTCTTCATACAAATCTTAGAGTTATTTGTTCTAGCTCTGTGATATATGCCATTGGTATTTTTATGGGATTGCACTCAATCTATAGATTTCTTTGGGTAGTGTAGTTATTTTAACAATATTGATCCTTCTAATCCATGAGCACAAAGTATCTTTCCATTTGTTTTGTTGTTTTTGATTTCTTTCATCAATCTCTTATGGCTTTCAGGGCTTTTTCATCTTTGATCAGATTTATCTCAAGTTATTTTATTCTTTTTGAGACAGCTATAAAAAATGTGATTGTTTTATGAATTTCTCTAATAGTTCACAATTAGTATTTAGAAATGCAACATATTTCTGTATATTACTTTTGTATCCTACAACCTTACTAAACTCATTTCAGTTCAAATAGTTTTTGTTAGTGTCTTTAGAATTTTCTGTGTATAGAACCATATCATGCACAAATAGTGACACTTTTACTTCTTCCTTTCCAATTTTATTTGGATTCCTTTTCTTTTTCTTTTTTGATTGTTGTGCCTAGGACTTCCACTTCCATGTTAAAAAAAAAAAAGAGTGGCAAGAGTGGGATCCTTGTTTTGTTCCTGATCTTCCAGGAAATGCTTCCAGCTTTTCACCATTGATTATGATGTTGCCTGTTGTTTGTCATACATGGCCTTTATCATATTGAAGTATGTTCCTTCTATGCTCACTTTGTGAAGAGTTTTTATCATAAAAGGATGTTGAATTTTGTCAGAAGCTTTTGCTGCATATATGGAGATGATCATATGGTTTTTATTCTTCGGTTAGTTAACATGGTGTATTATGTTGATTGATTTGTGGATACTGAACCATCCATGCATTCCTGGGCTAAATCCTACTTGATCATGGTGTATGATCCCTTTTAACCTACTGTTGAATTCAGTTTGCTAACATTTTGTTGAGGACTTCTGCATTTACATTCATCAGTGATAATGACCTATAATTATTTTTTGTGGTATCTTTGTCTGGCTTTGATATTAGGTTGATGTTACCCTTGTAGAATGAGTTCAGAAGTATTCATTCGTCTTCATTTTTAAAAAATAGTTTGAGAAGGATAAATTTCTTATTTTAATTTTAATAGAATTTCTCTGTGAAACTGTGTGGTCCTAGAGTTTTTTGGTTGGAAGTTTTTTAAAGTAATGATTCAGTTTTACTACTGGTAATTATTAGTCTGTTCATTTTTTATATTTCTTCCTGATTCAGTTTTGGGAGATTGCACATTTCTAGGCATTTATCCATTTCTTCTAGGTTGCTCTTTTATTATCACATAATTGTTTGCAGTACTGTTTTATGATCCTTTGTATTTCTCTGTTGTCAATTGTACTTTCTCTTTTTTGACTTATTTATCTGGATCCTTTCTCTTTTTTTCTTGATGAATTTGGTTAAAGGTTTGTCAACTTTGTCTATCTTTATATAAAAGAAAAAAACCTCTTCTGTTGCAGAAAAAAACATTTTCTGTTGCTTCCTAACTCTCTATTTTGCTTATTTCCACTTTGATCTTTATTTCTTTCCTTCTAATGACTTTGGGTTTTGTTTGTTCTTATTTTTCTAGTTCCTTTAGGTGTAAAGTTAGATTTTTTTTTAGATGTTTTCTTGTTTTAATACACTTTAAATATGTTTATTTTACCATCTTTTTTAAAATGCTCCCTAGTCATCTTGCTTGTTCTCCTTTTTCTTTCAACTATTGCCATATGATTTATCATTTGGTGCTGTGAGCCCATCTTCAGAGGGAGTTATGGCTTCAGGAGTGGTGTAGGTTGGACTCGATGTATACTGCCTCGGCCAGGGCCACAGCCATCAGGATGGCCACAGACACATTGTGGTGCTTCTGTATTATGTGGTTGGTAGAGCATCTTACCTTACTCCCCTGCCTGCTTTCCTGAATCACTGAGCGCCTGTCCCTGTACCCATTCAATGTGTGTTACAGCCCCTGAAGCCTGATCTCTACAGGTGGCTCTGCTTTTGCCTGCTTTCCAAATAGGAAAAGGAGTACGTCAAGGCTGTATATTGTCACCCTGCTTATTTAACTTATATGCAGAGTACATCATGAGAAAAGCTGGGGTGGAGGAAGCACAAGCTGGAATCAAGATTGCCAGGAGAAATATCAATAACCTCAGATATGCAGATGACACCACCCTGATGGCAGAAAGTGAAGAAGAACTAAAGAGCCTCTTGATGAAAGTGAAAGAGGAGAGTGAAAAAGTTGGCTTAAAGCTCAACATTCAGAAAATGAAGATCATGGCATCCGGTCCCATCACTTCATGGCAAATAGATGGGGAAACAGTGACAGACTATTTTTTTTTTGGCTCCAAAATCACTGCAGATGGTGACTGCAGCCATGAAATTAAAAGACGCTTGCTCCTTGGAAGGAAAGTTATGACCAACCTAGACAGCATATTGAAAAGCAGAGACATTACTTTGTCAACAAAGGGCCATCTAGTCTAGGCTACGGTTTTTCCAGTAGTCATGTATGGATATGAGAGTTGGACTATAAAGAAAGCTGAGCACTGAAGAATTGATGCTTTTGAACTGTGGTGTTGGAGAAGACTCTATAGAATCCCTTGGACTGCAAGGAGATCCAACCAGTCCATCCTAAAGGAGATCAGTCCTGGGTGTTAATTGGAAGGACTGATTTTGAAGCTGAAACTCCAATGCTTTGGCCACCTGATGTGAAGAACTGACTCATTGGAAAAGACCCTAATGCTGGGAAAAGATTGAGGGCAGGAGGAGAAGGGGACGACAGAGGATGAAATGGTTGGATGGCATCACCAACTCCATGGACATGGGTTTGGGTAGACTCTAGCAGTTGGTAATGGACAGGGAGGCCTGGCATGCTGCGGTCCCTGGGGTCACAAAGAGTTGGACACGACTGAGCGACTGGACTGAACTGAACTGAACTGAACTGAACTTCCTGGTGTCCTGTATCTATATCAGTACTGAGATCACAGCCTGAAGATCCCTCAGGCCTGGAGCCCTCACAGCTTTGCCTTCTGCTTAGATTTTGCATTCCCTTTTTGTTTCCTGTACCTGGGGGTTTTCCTCATTCCTTTGAGCAAGACCACATGTCACAATTTTTACATCATATTTTATGCATAATTTGGAACCACTGACCAGAAACAGGTCACCAAATTGTTTTAGATTCCTAAGTGGTTGATTTATTTTTAAGCAAAGGCAAGGAAAGCAGGATGGATATAGGTATTAACCTATGCTTTTTATTTTCTGGTTATATTTATCATCTAAAAATATATGTAAACAATTTCAACACTTTGGCATTAATATGTCAGTGGTTTTTTTCTTAGTGCAATACATGTTAAAGGGAATTCATAGCCATTAAAAAAAAGTATATATATTTGCTCTATAGCTTTAATTTTTTTATTATCCATCCAAAGGCTTTGACAGTTATGTTAATATATCTCACTATAAATGTAATTTTTTTGTTATTTTTTACTTAACTATTTTTCTTCACATAATCTGCTACAAATAATACATTATTTCTTGAAGACTCCAAGGCTTATATAATAAAAACCATAGCTTCATTATTGGGCCTTCAATTAGTCATTTTTTGATTAATAAGGGAATTCTATTCTCTTTTTTGTTATAAAATGTAATGCAGTATTTAGGGAAAAATCTTGAAAGAGGAAATATATACTATAAAAATGAAAACATAATATTTTAAAACATGATCTGGAAGTGGAAAAGGAGAATGGGAAAAATAAGAGAATCTGAATTTGTCTTATTTTATGGGGACAACTCAATAAGATACTTACATTCATAAAGTTGACAGAAAGATAAAGAATTGAATATGTTGCATTTTAAAATTTATTTATCTTTTCTGTCCTCCGTAGTTTCTTACTTTACTGAATATAATGAACAGATGAATTAATAAATACAATTTTTAAAAAAAATTTCAGTATTTCCCCCTTAGCTAGGATATTTTTAGTAACTATTTGTTTGAGTTCAGGAGTGTTGCTTGTGGCATATAATATGGTTGAGTCACTGCCTTTCTCTTGTCCAAGCTGTCAGTGCTTGTGTTGAAAGCATAATTAGGTTTGTGGTTTAAGCTAAACCCAACAGCCTTTATTTCTTTTAAAATATGTATTAGGTGAACAGACTGTGCAGGTGTTTGCAAGTTTATATTAGGAAAGGAAAAGAAGCTAGTTTTCCAAGAAATAAAATTTTATGGAGAAGCTGGAAAATACGTGTTTAAAATGTCATTCTATAAATCCATCATAAAAAATTTGCATTTTTTTGTTATCTTAGTATAGAATCTCTGGGTAACCTTTCAAGCAACAGCAATGCTATACTCATGGCCATACATCTTCAGAGAGGAGTTGGTTCTAAAGGCTTGCTTGTCTGGGAAGCCTTCTTTGGAAGGTGTTGATGTCTTTTGAATTTAATCCTCAGGAGTTTCTGATCTTAGATTTAAGATTAAGAGGAGAGAGGGAAGGTGGACTTGAACATCACAAATTAAAGGAGGAAAAAAAAAATGGAAAGATTCTGCAGAGGGTGCATGTCCAACTTTCACACTATGACAGGATACTTGAAAATGTTTTCAAAAAGCAAGTACTTTCTGGATACGTGAGGGCATTTCTAAGTATTAGGAAAAAATAACTGAATATTTCAAATCTTTGCAGTTTCTCCATATACAGGAATTCCAGATGTAAAGAAACCATTGCATATCTTTGTTTAAATATTCATATGGGTTTTGAGATGCTAAAGAGGGAAAAAGGCATACCCTTCAGTTCTTCCTTTTTAAAAACAGGATAGTAGCTACTCCACAATGCTAACAGGAGGACAAAACCAGTGTGAAAGGTCAATAAATGAGTATGCTCTCCATCTTCTTTGTCTTTCTACCTCCTAGGGCTGTTGTGGTAAAAAGATGTGAGGTATTTAAAAGGTCCTAGCACTGTAGAAAATACAGTATATGATTGCTGTTTACTGCTGCAGATACTGAAACAGTAATTATCTGTGGGATGAATGCCAGATGTAAATAATAACAGGGACTCCTGGCCATCTGTCTTAACATAACCCATCTGCCCCCATCTTTCCTGGACAGTAATCTGAGTCACACATGTCTTTAACTTCCCTGCTACAAATGTCTTGTGAATGTGCCAATGTTGTGATAGTTCATTTTTCCCATGAAATACACTTAGTTTTACATCCATCTTTCTGTATCTCAGGTCAGGTATCTCCCTGATGAGATTTTTTTGGCTTTTGGTTTACTCAGAATTAATCAATTTGGAACACCTATTGTTTTCCTCTTTTTGTTTGGAGAGTCCTGATATCTCACTAAGCTCCAATGTGGAGCTTTGTAAGCCCCAACCAGTCAGGGCCACCACTGCCACCTGAGAGTTTGGAACTTGGTACAGGTATGCTGGCGGACTGGGAAACAAGTACCCGCTGCCTCTCCTCATGGGAGCAAGGGGCCTGCAGGGGCCAGTTATACCCTTTGCTGGTGGCCTTTCTAGCAGGGAGGACCCTTCTCTGTAGTTTCCTGGGTGTGGCTTTTCGGGGAGATAGGCTGGGAGCTCCCCCTTCCCAGAAGCCAGCAGCAGAAACCCCCAAACTCCGCAAGAACTTACTGAGCGTGACTGACTCGTTGATCTTAAAGCTGCAGAGGACCCTGTCCACGTTGCGGGCGTGTCGGAAGCCATTCCCTCTCACGACTACTTGAAATGATTCTGAAACAAAGAATAATGACAAGACACCTTAATTGACTGCACAACGTTAACCTTACATTTCCCATCTGCCCTGATTTAGGGTACTTGTTAACTATTCATCAGGCTTAAAACATTCAAAAGCAGTTCAAGCTGGGAAACAGGAGCATCCATGCGGGAGCCTTTCACCACCTATTCACTACCTTCTCACTAGTTGTCCACAGGAAGACACAGACTTCTTACTTTAAATTCCCACCTTGGCTTTGCCTTTACTGTTCGTCCTCCCTGGAGTGCCTCTCCCTCACCTGTGTCCTGCAAACCTTACCCATCTCTCAAGTCGTGGCAGTTTTAAAACCTGTGATGTCTGCTGCCAGCAGGCCTCTTGTATCTCTTTTATACATTGGATGCAGAGGAAAGGATTTCTTTAGAACTCAAGGTGCCTAGGGTTTTTGAAGACCACTGTCTTCTGGCATTCACAGTCTGCCCTGAATAGTGTAGCATGTGACTAGGTATCGTTTGCCGTTGTCCTTTTGTGTTTTCTTCCACAGCTAGAAAAGCATTCCTTTGTGTTTAGAATTTGTTTGACAACAGTTTCAGCTCTCCTGTCTCTGCAGGGCACACAGTAGGAAAACGTAGTGTTAGGTGGGAGTAACTGTACTCACCAGAGAAGACAAGTCTTGTTTATGGGTGGCCAGTTGTCAAGCATTTCCCTTTTGAACTGACATAGGTCCTAGTGCGGTTAATGCTCTCTTCTCTCCAAATAGAAGAGCTAATATAGCTCACTGGCCTCTAGCCCTGCATGTTAATTTCATGTTGGCATAATTCATGCTGAATTAACACAATATCTTCATAAAGTAAAAATAATGATCCTCTTACTAAGGGGAAAAAAACAACTAATTAATTTATTAAATGTTTAGGAATATTTGCTTAAGTTTGATGGTAACTAATAGCCAATACTTCATTTTCTTTTATTTTTGTCATCCTTTTGTATATAAAAATTGGGGCATGGGATAATGCTGTGTGGCATTAAAAAAAAAGAAAAAGCCTAAAAGTTAAAAGTCAAAGTACAATATTTGTGAAAGTGGATTTGGCAGTGTAAAGTTTCAGATGGAGATTTTCATTGGAGGAAGAATGGAATTAAAGGACTAGCATAGGGGACTCTTCCAAACTTTAATAAATGGCATGAATGTATGTCACCTTCATTCCCAGGAAACTCATTTAGGGGTCATGTTTGCCAAGAGAATAATAACTGATATCAATTGCTCCCTCTTTGTGTGCCAGACTCTGTACTAAGTGTTGTAAATGTCTGATGTCATTTAAACCTCACTACAGGGAGGTACAAATGAGAAAAACAAGCTTAGAGAGGTTAAATAGCTGGTCCCAGATCACACAGCTGGTAGTCAGGATTAGAACTGGAATCCAGGTCTGTCAGGTGTCAAGTGTCATGTGCTTAGAACTCAGCCATGCTCTTTACCATTATGCTAAAATGAATCCTCAATGTCTTGTGACATATGACTCATTTGGAGATTAACACTGTGATTTTTTTTAAAGCTTACTTTATTTTTATTTTGGGCAGGTTTGCCTGTTTTGCAGGTAAGTGGAGCTGGCCTGGCTGGGAGGCGGAGAACCCAAAGTAAAGGAAAGGAACCTAGAGGCACTAAGTGTGCCACAAGGAGAAACAAGTTAGCACAGAGTGCTGTTGAGACCTATGAATGAACTTCACTGTAAGGAAACTGAATTGTAAATGACTTGCCCAAGATCAAGTAATCTGTAATTGGTGAGCAGCAAAACTGGGTACTAATATATGAGTATTCACTGCCTTAGTTTTGAACTATATTAAGGTCATGGGCACATGGCTTTTTCAGATCCAATTACCAGGCTACCTGATGCCAGCTATGACTGTTTTGAAACAATGCATGAAGAAGAATGCCAAATTCTCACTTTGTTCCTTATTACATACCCCAGACTGGGAGGCCCATCTATATGGTCCCCTCTGACTCCCCAGGGTGGGGGGCACTGGCCTGCTGTGTTCTTCCCTCAACCAGCTGAGGATTCAAGCCATCTTTCTAGTTCCTCCAAACTCTGTCTTTGTAATTTTTTATTTGGCTTCAGTGGCCAGAGAAAGCCAAGATTTTGGTGGTAACAAACAGGGGCTTATAGTCTGGGGATGTGATGAGGAACAAAGTAGTGAGAGTTTTCTGTCCTTCTCCTTCTTGTATTGTTTCAAAATACTCATAGCTGGCATCATGAAGACAGGTAATTAGTCTCTGTTAGCTCAGACAGTAAAGAGTCTGCCTGCAGTGTGGGAGACCTGGGTTTGATTCCTGAGCTGGGAAGATCCCCTGGAGAAGGGAATGGCTACCCACTCTAGTATTCTTGCCTGGAAAATCCCATGGACTGAGGAGCCTGGTAGGCTACAGTCCATGAGGTCACAAAGAGTCAGACACGACTGAGGGACTAATATTACTATCTCTGGTTTATTTTCCTGTGGCCTTCTTTTTGAAATGCAAAAAGCTACAAGGGGTGGTCTGCAAAGGGAGAGCTCAGGAAAGGTAAGCACCAGGTACAGGATGTAATTAGCATAGAGTTAAGGGGCAATACATGCAGGATGTAACTCATGCAGAATAATTTACAGAGTGTCAGGTTAGTTTGTGAAAAGCAAATCTAGTAACAGACTACAGATTAGGAATAGTTAAAAGTAAAACTAGGAGTGATCAACTCTTTCAGGTGTGTTTATATTTCTTCCCTGACCTGTTCACTGTTCTCTTTCTTTGTTCTCAGGAAAGGGAAAGAAAACAAAAACTAATTCCTCTATTTTCCTTTTCACTGCAACAGTATGAGTATTAAGAATTTAGATATGCATGTTGATACATAGATAGGATTGCTAAATTTAGAAGGATGAACTAAATAGTTTTCTTTATTTTTTTCTTTTTTAAAAAAGTTTATATTATTTTTAACACCAAAAACATTTTGCATTGGGGTATAGCCGATTAACAATGTTGTGATAGTTTCGGGTGAACAGCCAAGGGACTCAGCATTTTCTTTCGATGCCTGCCTGGCATGTGATCGATGACACTGTCGGTTCAACAAGCATTCTGTTAAGTGCCTGGCATTGTGGAAGAATCTTATTGTACAATATCTTTTTATTCAGTTTAGCCTTTAGAAACTCATTTCTGTTTTTAGTCTGAATGCTAGACATCCAGAAATCTGCCATTGGATGTTTCTGCTGATTCAAAATGTTTTCTGCCTCACTGCTGGGCCTACTTCTCTTATTTCCTCAAAGATCAGTGGAAGGAGAGAAGATGCTGGAAATGTAGGCCATGTGCCAAGTTCTCTTCTCTTAAGGTTATATCCTAGCCTTAGCAGTGCTGCTGAGGGGTCCTCTGTAAGAGAGGATGTCTGTCTGGTTGGGCTTGGCACACCCTCAGGGTATTAGGAAGAAAGACATCAGGAATCCATGAACAGCCACAGTGGAAACCAAACAATTTAACCCCCAGGCCTGGGGATCAGATGGAGGAAATGATGCTCTGGGAGGCACACCAGAGCAGAGGCCAGATGCCACCCTGCCTGGTACAGTTTCTGTGATAGGATGCACATTTGGTCTCCAGAACAGCCCAAATACTGACCCTGCAGCCTGACTGGAATGTCAGCCCTTCACACGTAGAGGTTATGTAACAAAACCTTTGTCAAGTGGATCTGCCAGCAAGTGAGACCAGGACACACCAGAACCAGGACATACTGATTGAATTACACTATTCACAAAGCCCTAAACCTACCTCTCACAATAAGTACATCTAAGGTTTTTTTTTTTTTTTCAGTTCAGTTCAGTCTCTCAATCGTGTCTGACTCTTTGCGACTCCATGGACTGTAGCACGCCAGACCTCCCTGTCCATCACCAACTCCCAGAGTTTGCAACATGTATGTTGGGTTACAGCTCCTACAAGAAGTGCTTAGAGATTGGAAAGCTTCAAGGAGGACTTTCTACCAGGCAATGATCTTTTACTCCATCTCTTTACATATTCTTTAAGTTAGCTTTAAGATATATATTTATTATGACTTTTTGTCACTTTATTCTCAATTATAATTTAAGCTTCCTGATGGGAGAGGCCATGATTTCTTTTTCTTTATAATTTTGGGTTGTGCCTAACCCAGGGCTGAGTCAGCATCAGTCTGCTGCTGCTGCTAAGTCGTGTCAGTTGTGTCTGACTCTGTGAGACCCCATAGATGGCAGCCCACCAGGCTCCCCCGTCCCTGGGATTCTCCAGGCAAGAACACTGGGAGTGGGTTGCCATTTCCTTCTCCAATTCATGAAAGGGAAAAGTGAAAGTGAAGTCGCTCCGTCGTGTCCGACTCCTAGCGACCCCATGGACTGCAGCCTACCAGGCTCCTCCATCCATGGGATTTTCCAGGCAAGAGTACTGGAGTGGGATGCCGTTGCCTTCTCCCAGTGTCAGTCTAAGCTCATTTAATGAATGGATAAATGACGTCTTGGGAGAGAAAGGGAATAAGGGAAGGAGAATGTGGTCATTTATTCAGGTACCAGTCAGATAAAAATCCTGTTTATTTTCTGAGGCTTAATAAGGTCATTGAATGAGAAGATGCCCAACATCATTAATTATTCAGTTCAGTTCAGTTCAGTCGCTCAGTCGTGTCCAACTCTTTGCAACCCCATGAATCGCAGCACGCCAAGCCTCCCTGTCCATCACCATCTCCCAGAGTTCACTCAAACTCACGTCCATCGAGTCGGTGATACCATCCAGCCATCTCATCCTCTGTCGTCCCCTTCTCCTCCTGCCCCCAATCCCTCCCAGCATCAGAGTCTTTTCCAATGAGTCAACTCTTCGCATGAGGTGGCCAAAGTACTAGAGTTTCAGCTTTAGCATCAGTCCTTCCAAAGAACACCCAGGGCTGATCTCCTTTAGAACTCATTAGTTATTAGGGAAATATAAATCAAAATCCCTCCACACTCTCCAGAATGGCTGTAATCAAAGAGATGAACAATAACAACTGTTGGTGAAGAAATTAGACCCTCTGTACCTTGCTGGTGGGAATGTAAATTGGTGCAGTTGCTTCGTAAAATAGTTTGACAGTTCCTCAAAAAGCTAAACCTAGAATTACTATATGACCCAGAAATTCTATCCCTAGGTATACACTCAAGAGACTTGAAAATGTATGTCTACACAAAAGCTTGTATATGCGTGTTCACAGTAGCATTATTCATAATAGCCAAAAGGTGGAAATAATGCAAGTATCCATCAAATGATGAATATGGTGTTCATACAATGGAATATTATTCATCCATATAAAGTAAGTAAGTTCTGACACATACTGTGATGTGGATGAATCTTGAAAACATCATGCCAAGTAAAAGAAGCCAGATACCCATTCCCTTTCATTTCCATATGAATAGCTCAGATTAGCAGATCCAGAAAGACAGAATATTGTCTGGCAGTTGCCAGGGCTGGAGAGAGGAAGAAATGGGGTGTGACTGCTTAAAGAGTAAGATTATGAATATATTCTGGAATTAGATAGTGGTTATAGCTGTACGACTTTGTGAGTATATCAAACATTACTGAATTGTGGAGGAAGCACAAGCTGCAATCAAGATTGATGGGAGAAATATCAATAACCTCAGATATGCAGATGACACCACCCTGATGGCAGAAAGTGAAGAAGAACTAAAGAGCCTCTTGATGAAAGTAGAAGAGGAGAGTGAAAAAGTTGGCTTAAAGCTCAACATTCAGAAAACTAAGATCCAGTCCCATCCAGTCCCATCACTTCATGGCAAATAGATGGGGAAACAGTGACACAGTGGTTGACTTTATTTTTTCTGGGCTCCAAAATCACTGCAGATGGTGACTGCAGCCATGAAATTAAAAGATGCTTGCTCACTGGAAGGAAAGTTGACCAACCTAGATAGCACATTAAAAAGCAGAGACATTATTTTGCCAACAACGGTTGTCTAGTCAAGGCTATGATTTTTCCAGTAGTCATGCATGGATGTGAGAGTTGGACTATAAAAAAGCTGAGTGCCGAAGAATTGATGCTTTTGAACTGTGGTGTTGGAGAAAACTCTGGAGAGTCCCTTGGACTGTAAGGAGATCCAACCAGTCCATCCTAAAGGAGATCAGTCCTAGGTGTTTTTTGGAAGGACTGATGTTGAAGCTGAAACTCCAATACTTTGGCCACCTAATGCGGGAGCTGACTCATTGGAAAAGACCCTGATGCTGGGAAAGATTGAGGGCCAGAGGAGGACACGACAGAAGATGAGATGGTTGGATGGTATCACGGACACAATGGACATGGGTTTGGGTGGATTCTGGGAGTTGGTGATGGACAGGGAGGCCTGGCATGCTGCAGTTCATGGGGTTGCAAAGAGTCGGACACAACTGAGTGACTGAACTGAACTGAACTCTTTGAAAGGGTGAATTTCAGGATATGTGAATTATAGCTCAGTTTAAAAAAAGAAAACTGTTAAGGTCAGAGAATAGATTGATAAAGTTATTCTATTCCTTCCTTTTTCTTTTTTTGAAAATATGGAACACATAGTTTTGTGATGACCTCAATAAAGATCCTTTTTCAATCACTGGATCTGAAAATGAGATATCTGTATATTCACCATTTGCTCTGGTCACCTAAGACTTTTGTTGTTATCACTAACAAAATTATTGTTAGTGATATTTCTATCTTGTGAGTTAGTTTTAATTTTCTCTCCTATTAAATGCTTATTGTGACATGTAACATCTAAAATATAATATAGAGCTGAATGTTTATTAAGTGCTTTCTGATGCCTAAATTACTCTGCTTCGTCGCTTCAGTCGTGTCCGACTCTTAGCGACCCCATGGACTGTAGCCCACCAGGCTCCTCCGTCCATGGGATTTTCCAGGCAAGAGTACTGGAGTGGGGTGCCATTGCATTCTCCTAGAAGATTCAAAAAAATTTTTATAGCTATTTACTTTTTAGTGAGGTATAATTGATATACAAGTTGTATATAAGGTGTATAACTGAAACATTTTGATACAGTTACACAATCATGGGGCAATACCACAATCAAGGTGGTAAACACACCCAGCAGCCTCAGAAGTTTCCATGTTCCCCTTCATAATCTCTTCTTCCAGTCCCTCCCCATACCATGCAACCACTGATCTGTTCTCTGTTGTTATAGGTTAGTTTGCATTCTCTAGAATTTTATGAAATGGAATCATATGGTAAGTATTTCTTTTTGGTCTGACTTCTTTATACTCAGCATAATTATTTTAAGACTCATCCATAATTACTTTGAGGTTTATGCATAGTCTATTCCTTTTTATTGCTGAGTATTATTCGTTGTATGAAAAACCACAGTTGTTTATCCATTCATGTGTTGATGAAAATTTGAGTTGTTCACAGGTTTTGGCTCTTAAAAATAGACCAGTTATAAACATCTGTGTACAAGTCTCTGTCAGAATATACATTTCTTCTTTTCTTGGGTGAATACCTAGGAGAACAATGGCTAGGTCATGTGGTAGGTGCATATTTAACGTTTTGAGAGACTGTTAGAACTGTTTTCCGAAGTAAGAGTACCATTTTACATTTCCACCTTCTAAGTGTGAGTATCCCTCCTTCAAATAGAAATATCTTTGAATGGAAAAGAAGACAAGCAGAGAATTAAACAACTGATTCAGACGCGGTGCCTATGGGCCAGGCAGGAGCTTTTTGAAAGAAAATGAAGAGTGAAAGAAACAAAGCCACTTTTTGATTTTGCTTAAAAGTGTCTGGTTTAAGCTGCCTAAAAGTACCTTCCTTTGCACTCACTTGATCATTGTTTATTACAATGGGAAACAACAGAGTACAATAATACAATTGCTTCTCAAATGATGATGTGGGGAGCTGATGAAAACCTCCTTCCACTTCTGGAGGACAAAAGCTTCACATGAAGAGTAGCTGGCAAGTTGTATGCTTAATTCCAATGAGTTTCTTCCTGGAGTATTGCTTACATAGAACACTATGAGCTTTGACTGTGTGGATCACAATAAACTGTGGAAAATTCTGAAAGAGATGGGAATACCAGACCACCTCACCTGCCTCTTGAGAAACCTGTATGCAGGTCAGGAAGCAACAGTTAGAACTGGACATGGAACAACAGACTGGTTCCAAATAGGAAAAGGAGTACATCAAGGCTGTATATTGTCACCCTGCTTATTTAACTTATATGCAGAGTACATCATGAGAAACTCTGGGCTGGAGGAAGCACAAGCTGGAATCAAAATTGCCGGGAGAAATATCAGTAACCTCAGATATGCAGATGACACCACCCTGATGGCAGAAAGTGAAGAACTAAAGAGCCTCTTGATGAAAGTGAAAGTGGAGAGTGAAAAAGTTGGCTTAAAGCTCAACATTCAGAAAATGAAGATCATGGCATCCGATCCCATCACTTCATGGCAAATAGATGGGGAAACAGTGGACACGGTGGCTGACTTTATTTTTCTGGGCTCCAAAATCACTGCAGATGGTGACTGCAGCCATGAAATTAAAAGACACTCCTTGGAAAGAAAGTTATGACCAACCTAGACAGCATATTAAAAAGCAGAGACATTACTTTGTCAACAAAGGTCCGTCTAGTCAAGGCTATGGTTTTTCCAGTAGTCATGTATGGATGTGAGAGCTGGACTATAAAGAAAGCTGAGTGCCGATGCTTTTGAACTGTGGTGTTGGAGAAGACTCTTGAGAGTCCCTTGGATTGCAAGGAGATCCAACTAATCCATACTAAAGGAGATCAGTCCTGGCTGTTCATTGGAAGGACTGATTTTGAAGCTGAAACTCCAATACTTTGGCCACCTGATGCGAAAAGCTGACTCATTTGAAAAGACCCTGATGCTGGGAAAGATTGAGGGCAGGAGGAGAAGGGGACGACAGAGGATGAGATAGTTGGATGGCATCACTGACACAATGGACATGGGTTTGGGTGGACTCCGGGAGTTGGTGATGGACAAGGAGGCCTGGTGTGCTGTGGTTCATGGGGTTGCAAAGAGTTGGACATGACTGAGTGACTGAACTGAGCTATATACATCTGAGGCCATCATTGTGGTAGCAGAAGAAAACTGTGCTTAGGCAAAGGATGCATTTCCTAAAGAGGAGCTACACTAACGTAGGCAGGGCCAATCCAACATTGGGCCTATTCTCCTAATTACACACAGGCTAATCTGCAAAACTATTTAATTAGGAAATTTTAAAAAGAGTCTATATTGGAAGGGAAAGAGAATCATTTAAATGTAGGCAATGTCAAAGCTGGGGTTTCCCAGGTGGCACTAGAGGTAAAGAACTTTCCTGCCAACGCAGGAAATGTGAGAGATGTGGGTTCAGTCCCTGAGTCAAGAAGATCCCTGGAGGAGGGCATGGCAAACAACTCCAGTATTCTTGCCTGGAGAATCCCATGGACAGAGGAGCCTGGCTGGCTACAATCTATAGGGTCACACAGAGTCAGACATGATGGAAGCAACTTACCAGGCACACATGCAAAGTCAAAGGTGCTGTAAAGGCTCTCCACAGAGCAGATGACTTCCTACATGTTTTAGAACAGGAGCTGTAAATCCAGGGACTTCAGCACCATACTAAATGGCAACCATATGCTTGGCCTTAGTATAGGGGTGACAATGGGGAGAGGTGGGATAGTAGGTGAGTTGGAAAGAGTACATGCTTCTTTTAAAGGGAAGTTATTCCGTCTCTAATAATCATTATCATATGATAAATACAGGCCCAGTGTTGCTAGATCTGATTTTTCAATATGAGATGAAAATCTGAATTTTTAGGTGAAATCAGACTTTTAAGTGTTAGTAATAAATTTGTTTTGTTTTTTTTTAATTGCGATGTGAATCAAAAAGAACATATGTGCAGACCAGAGAGGGCTTGTTGGCTGCCAGTTTATAACCTCTGGAACTGGAGGCTTTGGGGGACGTCTCTCTCTCCAAATAGTTTCACTCATTTCATTGAATGAAATTCTTTTTGATCAGGGCAGATCCTTACATCTTCTTCCCATTAAGACTTTTTGTTAAAATGCAAAATAGTTCCAAGTGTACTGGTCTCTTTAGCAATTAAACAATAATCAGCCATTAATATCTTAGCTGACGTTGAATTAAGTCTTTAGAAACTCAAAGTTATAAAGGAAACCCAAAGGAGGAGTTCTCTGGACAGCATATGTTTACAGATGGCCATTCAGCTGTTGCTCACATAATTCTAGGGGTGGAAAGTTCAAACCATCTACTCCACTGTTGGGAAGCTTTCATGGTAAAAGTTGCATGTGTTAAACCAAAATCTGCCTCCTTGAATTCCTCCCCAACCGCTCGGTGGTGGTCTCCTAAAGCTACATATAATAAGACCAATAAGTCCTTTCTGCATGGGAGTTCTCCAAATATCCTTGTGTTTCAATTCTTTGTCTAAATCTCTGTGGTCGCTTCAGTCCTTTCTCATCCCACAAGCATCTCATTAGCATCTCTTTGAGCAGATCTCTGCTATAGTACTTCATACATGGTTTTGTATTTTATCTGAACATATGACCATCTCCTAGAGAAGACTGAGAATTTCATGGGGGTTGGGACGAGGCATGCATTTTGGTACTCAAATCTTTTCACATTGTTTGGTACGTAGTAGACACTAAGAATTGATGGAAAAGGAATAAATAAAGGAGGGAGAGGGAGAAAGAAGGAAAGAAAAAAGGGAAGAAGGAAGGAAGGAAAGAATCAGTGACTGGATTCTTAGAAGCTTGACTATCCTGCGTGTTCCTGTAAATGGACCTTGAGTGCTTGTTTGGAGGTTGTAGCAAGGGAGCACAGCTACTTGTATATCCTTGACTGAAGAATGGACTACAGTGCATGAAGCACTATAGCATTCATGAACTACGCATGAAGCACTATTGCAGAAGGTTATCCTCTTCTACTAAGCATACAGCTTCAGAAGGGACACACGTGGGAGGGAGGGAGGGGACACCTGTCTAGCCAGCCAGATCAGCTCAGTCAATCCTGTCTATCAGTGGAGTGACAGATATCACAGCCAGGCTGCCCTCACATCCTGAATGAATTATTAAATGCTTTCTAGTTCCATCTCCTCTTCTATTAAGAACATGTGTCAATGCTATCCTTAAAATATGGGACTTGGAGCCATGGTCTGAACTTGGAATAGCACAGCATGGAATTAGCTCTCTTACCCTGGACACTGGATGGCTACTGATGCACCCTAAGATGGCATCAGCTTCTTTTTTGTCAAAGGCATTCTTGTTGGCTCTCAAGATAGCTATGCGTCTTCTTGCTTTTTTCTTTTTCTTTGCACGAAATGTTACTAAGTCAAGTTTCTCTAAACTTGCTTGTATATGAAACTGTTTGCAAGTTCAACATTTTATATCTGTCCTATTAAATTTCACCATGTTATTTGCAGGCCAACATGGAAAGGTCTGTGTTGGATCTCAGTTTTGTCGTCCAGTGCGTTGTCTCACTGCCTCACTCAGAGCTTGGTGTGCTGTCAGAATTATGCCTGTTGCTGAGTTGTTGGTGAAAGCCAGCAGAGATCACTGTCTTGGGGGAATGCAGTCATCAGCATAGAGTGTCTTGAGCGGACAGGCCTGGGTGGGGCTTCACAGGAGGGGGTGCTCTGGCGGCCAAGGAAGGGAAGTAATTCAGAGAGGCAGGGGAGGGGGCTGAGAGGAAAGGTTTTGGATGAAAGCAAATTCTATCTTCTTCACAGGGTTTAGTCTCAATATTTCCTTGTTTACTTTCCCCTTCAGTACATATTGAGTTAGTGAATCATTTTGCAGATACTCTGAACTCTATGTATTTCTCCAATTTTCTTTCAGTAGAGAAACATTGTTGTTGTTTAGCTACTAAGTCATGTCTGACTCTTTTGCCACCCTATGAACTGTAGCTGCCAGGGTCCTCTGTCCATGGGATTTCCCAGGCAAGAATACTGGAGTGGGTTGCCATTTCCTTCTCCAGGGATCTTCCTGACCAGTGGATCAAATCCGCGTCTCCTGCATTGGCAGGTGGATTCTTTACCACCGAGCCATCAGGGAAGCTCAGAAAAACATACAGGCATATTTTTCTCATCTAGGTATGACATTATCAACATTCTCACATTGACCTTCAATCCTTATTAAAACGATACTTATGATAATAATATCACCTTGTTTTGTTATAACAGTTCATGATTTTTAAAGCACTTTCACATAAATCTCCAGATCCTCGCAGTAGCCTAATGAAAATTTCAGACGGGGTATGCCTGGGTCTACTTGACAGGAGTTCATAACCACGGGGAAGTAGCCCCCAATATTTCATGAAAGCCATGCTTACTCCAAGAATGATCAGAGATAGACCTTTAAGAGAATCCTTGGAAGAACTTTTGGAGTAGGGATATCTTATGAAAGTTTCATTTTCTTCTTAATAAAGTTATTCTCTAATCAACATGCTTTAACCCTAATGATTCTAAGTCAAGAGAGGTGAGAGCTTGCCTTTTCAAAACATATGACTAGGTCTATTGTTGTGTCTTTGTTAATTTTTTTCTAAGAAATAAAGGAAATGGGGGGGCAGAGGGGGAGTTGGGGGTTAGCAGATGCAAACTCGTATATACAGAATGGATAAATAACAAGGCCCTACAGTATAGCACAGGGAAATATTATCCTGTGATAAACCATACTGGGAAAAAGTATAAAAAAGAATGTATATATATATACACACACACGCACATATATAACTGAATCATTTTTCTGTACAGTAAAAATTAACACAACATTGTAAATTAACTATACTTTAATTAAAAAAGAAATAAAATAAATAGAATTGGATAGTTTACTCTGATATGGGAAACTATTGTTTGTTTATAAAATATGCACTATTGCATTTCAGTCAGAGATTTAAAAAGTATCCAAAGGAAGATTCTTTGGTCTGGATTTACCAGAGATTTGTCTATTTTATTGGTCAAAGACACAGCTCCTGGCATAATTTATCAGTTAACTTGTTTTAATTTGTTTAAATTAATTAATGCATTTTAATCTTTTTTCTTGTATTTTCCTTAGCTTTAAAAATATCTTTTACTTAATTATTTTTCTTTTTTGTTTAATAAGAAACAGACTAAAAACTGAATTTGCTAGGATTAGATCTTGTGGATCTTGATATTTCTGTGACAAATTCATTATATTTATATATGTGGGCTTTTTATTGTCTTGAACACCTTGATGGCAAGTAAAGTAGATTTTGGTTTATTAATCTTTGATTCAAGAATTATTTAATAAGATATTTTTCCATTGTCCAACCGGTTGAGATTTTGTGGGTTTGAGGGGTCTTGTTCTGTCTTCGGCTATTTCTAATTTTGCTTCATTTTAAATTGGCAGTTCAAAGGTCTGATAACTTCTTGAGATTAGGTGAAAGTAGTTGTTAATCAGGGTCAAATGAGCAAAAATTGGTGCATTGTTTATTGAAGGAATATATGAATCAAGGCATTCGGTCAACATTTATTGACCACCTATTAAGTACCATGTACTCTGAGGCAGTGGGAAGTGGAGAGAAAGATTTCTTCTCTGTCCCTAATAACCTTACAGGAAGGGAACTGATTATGCTGCTGATTTAACAGAATTCAGTATTCATTGTCTTTAAATGTTCTGATTCAATACACGGTTGCAAAACATACAGTAGGATTGCTAAACTGCAAGTCTGGGTTGTTTTTTCATGAATGAGATAATTGCACAATTAAGGAACTCCCCTGTTTTCTAATTGTTTTAAAATAAAGGAATGATAAAAATTGTGGAGGCAGATTTACCTTGGAGCTAATGAACCCTGGTTAGGCTCCTGGCACTGGGTTTCATGTAGTCATATGCTTTTGTAAATTTGCAAAAGTAAGATATTTCAATTCTTTTTCTTAAGAAGGTTTTCCTGGACCTGTCTTTGTGCCAGCTACATATGTTGCTGCCATCTGTGTTGCCAGGTAGCAGTGTATTTAAAGGTCAACAGATACTCTTTGTTGATTGCTTTTCTTCAGGAAATTTACACACATTTCTGAATAGTCGGTACCCAAATACCACTAACAACTTTGTATGTTTACATATATCCTTAGTGTTTTGTTGTTGGTTCATACTATTCAGTACATCTAACTCCTTGAAAGTGTTTCAGCTATTCTAAAATATAGCCAAGAAACTAGAATGAAATCCTCAAGGAATTACCTCACTTATATCAATAGAATATGCCATAAAGAATAAAACTGTACAGTTTTTGAAAAAGCTGGAAAGTTCTTCCTCACTACTTACAGGGTTGCATGATATATTTTCTATGATAAATTAATAATTGGCACTTGGTATTTTAGGAGACTAGAAAGATTATGTCAACAGTGAGGTCTCAACAGTGGAAGACTCCAGGTCCTAGAGCACCAGGAAATAATGGAGAGAGTTTATCCTTTTCGAATCTTGAGCACCTACCACAGTGCCTGGCATTCAGTAGGTGCCTAACGGTACTTTTTAAATAAATAAAAGGAGAATGATGGGGAAACTACCAGGAATTGTACGAGGAGAGCCAGCACGGTTGAAGCTTTAGGCAGTCCATTATAATACAAAACAACAACAAGACCCCAATTTTGATCAGTCAGAAAAAATACTGTGACCCAGAGAAGGGTGATTCTTCGTTAAGCAGAGGTTTGCTGCATTAATGATAAAATTATAATGGCTCTTTATGGGGACAACTGGAGCTGCCTATTGACATTCTGTAAGGGCTGGCAGATGGGGCGATTAACTAAAATGAAAATATTAGTTATGGAAAGAGGTTCAGCACCAGTTAAACAATTAAATATGTCAACATTTCAGAGGTGGCCTATGATCACTGTGATGTGATGTAGGGCTGCCATGAAGATGAAGGGTTAAAGGGGTATTGGTAGCGGTGTGTGGGAATCCAGTATTTCTGTAATATTCCTATAATTAGTTTCCATGAAAGGAGAGAATTTGGATAGGCTTTTTCAAACTTTCAAACAACTGACATGTTGTTTATTTATTACCTTTTTGCCCCAGAAGCAAATTTAGCAATTTCTACTCCTTTTTTCCCCCTCCCCTTTTGTGCCCCAACTCCCTTCTTTGCTACTGATGAAGTAACCGTGACCTGAATTCGATATCTCATCATTCATGTGACAGCAATTAACACTTAGTTTCAATTTACCTCCTGCACATATGGTGGATGGTTCAGCTGCTAGAATTTCGATGCAGGATTTCTTCAATATCTAGGAGGAGAGGAAATCAAAAAGTCAAAGTCAAAGCATAGCTATTTTGTTAGAAAAGTGGGTTTGATTTTAGCTACCAGGATCAGAAGGCTCAAGGATACTATGCTGTAGTGGGTGGATAAGTAGAGTGTTACATTTTCACTGATATTATTAATGTCAAGCATTTAATGAGCAGTACTGTGCTAGATGTTCTGGGTGTCACAAAAGCTATGTGCCTGTGTGCTAAGTCGCTTCAGTCCCGTCCGACTCTGCGACCCTATGGACTGCAGCCTGCCAGGCTCCTCTGTCCATGGGATTCTCCAGGCAAGAATACTGGATTGGGCTGCCTTGCCCCGCTCCAGGGGATCTTCCTGACCCAGGGATTGAAGCTGCATCCCTTAGGTCTCCTGCATTGGCAGGTGGGTTCTTTACCACTAGCAACACCCTGGAAGCCCCACAAAAGCCATAAGAATTATTTATTCATTTGTTCTGGCAGATATGCATTGAATCTATGAAAGGCCAGTCCTAGTTATAGAGACGTTTACATCCAGTAGATGAAATGGGAGCTACACTTGAAAAGATAAATAACCATGGACCATTCTATGTGATAGATGCCAGGGTAAAAGGGCAGACAGTACAAGCTACAGAGTTCATGGGGGAGATCACTGAGGGCTGTAATTGAGAAGGGCTTCCTGGAAGAAGTGGCTGCTGAGGGTGGGATGCAGTCAAGTGGGCAGGAATAAGTTAGGGGAAGGTTAAGGTCCCAGCAGGGAGTGGCATTTGCAAAGGTGAGAAACTAGAAATGCATAGACCTCTTTAGCTGGAACAAAAGAAGCTTAAAAAGTAGAAAAACAAGTGATTAATAGATAAGACCAGAGAGATAGGATGGAAATGGCCAACTCTCTAGAAGAGATGCACGCTCAGATTACTCAGTCGCCTTCTAGTTAAAGAAGTGGAAACATGTTGCAGGCAAAGGATGTCTTTGAAGCCTACTTATTGTGCCTCACACTTTAAGAGGACCTTACGTAAATGGAAATAAAATAGTTTTTCCCCCAAGTGAGTCTTTCAGGGTTCAGTGGAGAGTCTGGAGAACTCCAAGACTGCACAGGGAATTAAAGGCTTCTGGCGAAATCGGGGTATCTGACTTTTAAGCTTTTCTCTAGCATTTATGAATCTCACTGCTTACTGCATAAGGATTCTAAAATTTTGGCTAAGCATTTTAAACAAGTATAGGACACTGAGTGATATACCGCAGGATCTTTTATTTGGGTGGGCCTTACTTAATTTGGAAATTGAAATGGGTCAGAGGGCTGAAGAAGACCATTTTGCTCTATTTATGAAGGGGGCATTTGTTAAAAGAATTAATAGTGAAATAAAATGTAAAGTCTGTAAAAGAAAAAAAGGATTTTTAGCACTGGGAAACACACATTAACTTGCATGGATGTTTTTAGCAAATATGCTTCTTTGTTCCAGCTTAAGTGATACATATGCCACAAGGATACAGTAAAACAAAATATATAATAAATTACAAAAGGGGAGGAAATGGATTAAAGGGAAAATCAGGGGAAGATGAAGTAAGGAGTGAGAATAGCATAGACAAAATACACTGGGAAGAGCTTATTTCCTTGTTAGGAGTGGCTCCTGAATTTAATTCTAAGCTTTCTAGTAGCAAATGAGGACAGACAATATTTATGAGATTCTCAGTCTGAAGAATGAAAACAAACCAGTTTCTCAGAAGAGATAATATTTACCCATTCCAGAGAGAAATCTGGGCATCCTCATAGAGAAGCATTGTGAAAGGAAATGAACAACATGCTTCAGAAAATTGTTCTCTGATATACAGACGACAAAACATTCAGACGTATTCACTGAAAGAGGCTCCCTCGCAACCAGGTATTTGAGGTAATTCTCTATACCTGAGAGTCATAAGAAGCAGCATGGTCCTCCCTCAGTACCTGCAGGAGGACTGGTCCAGGATCTCCATGGACACCGAAATCAGAGGATGCACAAGTCCCTTATATAAAATGGTGGAGTATCTGCACACATTCTTCCGTATACTTTAAGTCAGGGGTCCCCAACCTCCAGGCTATGGAAATGGTACACATCCATGGCCTGTTAGGAATTGGGCCGCACAGCAAGAGGTGAGTGGCAGGCAAGCCAGTGAAGCTTCATCTGCCACTCCCCATCACTCGCATTACCACTGAACCATTCCCCCGCCCCCACCCCTGGTCCATGGAAAAATTTTCTCCCACAAAATCAGTCCCTGGTGCCAAAAAGGTTGGGGACTTCTGCTTTAAATCATCTCTAGATTGCTTATAATTCATAATACAATGGAAATGCTATGTAAATAGTCCCCAGCATGCTGCAAACTCAAGTTTTACTTTTTGGAACTTTCTGGATTTTTTTTTTTTTTTACAAATATTTTTGATCCCCAGCTGGTTGAATCTGCAAATGTGAAACCCAGGTTACAGAGGGCTGACTGTATTTCTTTTTCTTGACAATTCTAAGATTTAGACTTCCAGCTATTTTTCCTGAACATTCTTTCTGCCTCTTTCACAATTTAAAGGCATTTTAGTATCTGTTTTCAGCTTCTATGTGATTCCAGAGTCAAAGCAATTTGTTCCTTTTTGTCAGCGCTTGACTTCTTTCCTCTCGCTTTAGCTTACCCAGTCACCACGCACCTCAAGCACAGGTGCAGTCTCAGTTCCCCCTGTTTCGCAGGAATGAGATAACATGCACCCAGCTCTCCACCTCCATCTCTGTTGGTCAGTGGTCCTCACATACCTGGCTCTAGGGACCCAGTATCACCCCTGAGCCCTTCACTGACATTGTTACTTGGAATGAGGGACAGCCCCACCCCCTCCACCCCCCACCCCCCCTCCCCCACCCCCGCCCACCGAAGGATATATCCTGGGCATCCGTGTTTCCCTTCAGGCTTTTCCTTCCTCCTCTTTCCAATGGTCAATACAGTCCTTTAGATGAAGCAGCATCCTAGGATTGGGGCTTGCCAGGATCCTCATCCAGATCCTCCCCAGATAGCACCCAAGCTACCTGAACTGTGATGACTGTCCTCTCCTCTCTCCCCCCTAGTTTGCTGCCACTGGGCTCTTCTTGCCTGAAGGGCCATCCTAGCTACTGGTGGCCGTTACTCAGAGAGGCAACCACCCTCTTCATCATGTTTTCAGGCATAAATCTCCAAACAGGCCACATTGGAAGAAACACAATTGACCCATTGGAGAAATTTATTTAAGTGATATTAGAACAACATAAAGCTGTTTCTTACGTTTTAAATAAAATTCCTCCATCTCCATTTATAAGTCATTTTATTATCTTCAACTAAAGATTTCAACAGTCCAAGAATGAAAATTGAGCTATTGGATCTATCCTGTCCCATTCCTCAAACTCCATCAAAACACAAAAATGAAATTTTCACCCATGTTACGTTCCTGACTTGGAAGCAACATTTTTGAACCAACTCTAATACTTAACCAGGGGTCAGTAAAGGAAACACCCGTGAATCTTTAACCACAAAGACACACTTGCAGGTTTTGTCATAATAAACACATGCCGTATGATTCTCTCAAAGTGTCTGCAATTAGCTGATAAATCTAAGGAGTGTATTAGGGCCAAAAAATGTCAGCCAAGTGCAGTGATTCAATCCAGTAAAAACACAGCTTTCCCAATCTTAACATAAAACATCTGGAAGGGATATGGTGCAGCCAATAGAGTAAAATTTATCAGTGAGGGGGATGGGCAGGATTTGTCTGGGACTGTGGCTTCTATTAGTTTGAAATATCTGGTTTCAAAAGGTAGGAAGTCAGAATGGCATGGGGTGGATTTGGGGTCCTTTGGTTATTAGCAGCCCAGACTGTACAGTAATCAGTCTGTCTGAACTTCAGCAGACAGCAGAGCAGCCTAAGGGACTGGAGACTGGATGGGTGTGGGGAGGCAGAGGATCCGTCCCCGATCTGGGCACTGGTAGCCATGGAGGAGGTACAGACAGAGCACTGGGAACCAGAAGATGGGAAATGACTAGACAGAGCGGGAAGAACTCACACAGGGTCAGGGTGATGTCAGAGGTGACAGAATAATTGACCTCCACCGGAGACTGGGCTAAGACTACCACATGTCTCAAGCCTAACCAGTGTGAAGAACTGGCTTTTGGCCTTGATCTTGGCCCTCTACTTGTCTGACTTATGGTCCCTGGCAAATCCTTAAACTTGTCTGAACCCCAATTTTGTGAAACAGTTTAACATACTAATAATTTAGAATCTGGAATCAAATTGCTTGGGTCAACTCATAAGCACTGTGACCTTGGGGAAGTTCCATAACCTCTCTGAGTCTGTTTCCTCATCTGTAATGGTAGGATAAGAACAGTACCTACTGCATGAGGTTGTTGAGTTGGGAAGATTAAATGAGATACTATAGGTAGAGTCCATAGCACAGGGCCTGGAAATCCTCAACTAATGATAATTTATTCTTAGGAACCTGGGCTCTGGAGACAGAAAAAAATAGATCTGGACTTTAAATAGATTTCTGTTCAGATCCAAGCCCCACCACTTACTGGCCAGGAGGATTTGGATAAGTTATTAAACTTCTGCATCTCAGTTTCTTTTTCTGTAAAATGAGAATAAGAAAAACACTGACCTCAAAGAGCTGTCTGATGGTAAAATGAGTAACAGACAAGAACGCAGAGAAGTTTCATTTGTAAAATCAATAGAACTTAGGTGGTAAAAGTTGGCTTAGAGAGTGAGGAAGAGAGTGAGATTAAGGAATACTGACAAGGTTTTTGTTCTGTAGACAGAACTAGACAGATGTGATTAGTCAATAGTTATTTAATGACCTTGGGCCATCAGCCAACGAGTGCCTTTCATGAAAATAAGGTACCAAGAAACAGGCTCAGAGCAGCCTGAGTAGTAAAGCTCTTAGCAGGATGTCTAACACATACTCAGTTCTCAAACAATGGTAGCTGTTACTCTTACTTCTGTTACCTACTGCTATGACTGCTACTACTCTTGGGCAAAGACAATCACTCATAACTGCGTCTATCTCATCACTCACCATTGGCCTCTTGCTAAATCCTATTTGCTGAAAATGCCTGAAAGATGGCTAATAATGTTATCCTGCTACCTTTTGGGCAGATTTCAAAAAGAAGATATATGGGTAAGCATGTTGGAATCTGTAAAGAGCTCTAGAAATGCACGTGTTGTACTGGTAGTGATACTCTTGAACACCTCATTAGATTATTAGGGGAGTAAAAGAGGCAACCGATGTAAAATAACTCTGCCAAGTAATAAAAGCTATTCAATATATTTAAAGTGAAATCCATGGTGGATTAGTCCAGGACTTTACTTATTTACTTTGAAGACTTTTCTCATAAAGTTCAGGGTTTATGCAGAGATTTCTCAAGAATCCTTAAAGACTGTGAATATTTGCATAGAGTTGTTATGAATCCCTCCCTTACCATAAGCTTACCTAATTTTTTCCCCCTCATTGCTCTGCCTCCTTCCCTAATAAACTATCATTCTTTATTTACTTGGCCATTTCCTGTTGGAAGGGTTTTGTGTGTGTTCATTTAAGACCAATTTCCTTTATCCATTTGTAGTATTAGGGCCTTTTGCTTCTACATATCTATATAGCATGTTTCTTAGTGTCTTATTTATCATGAAAGGCATATTCTGCTTCTAAGATGCCTAGAGCTTGAAGTAGGCTGGCCCATAGGTGGTTAACTATCTATCACCCAATTCACTCCAGTATTCTTGCCTGGAGAATCCCAGGGACAGGGGAGCCTGGTGGGCTGCCGTCTATAGGGTCGCACAGAGTCAGACACGACTGAAGTGACTTAGCAGCAGCAGTTCTCTAAGCCAAGACTTAGCAATGTCCCTTACATTCACTCTCCTTGTCACCCTCCAAATTCAGTATGGATTTTGTGACCTAAGTCTTGGTGATTTTACCAATGAAATATTTCTGTATTCATTCACATTTTAGTATAAATTACCATCTTCCAGAGGACTTATTGTGGTTTATAATGATATATTTATGATTGGTTGGTCATTGTCTATCTTCCCTCTTAGACTATAACCTCTACAAAGGCAAGGAGAATTGTTTTTATCCAGCACATAGTAGGCACTAAATAAATATTTGTTGCACAAATGGCACACTTTCTGTATGGCTTCATTAACTGGCATTTTAGTATATTATATAGCAGTCTTTCTTTTTCCCCATAAATATAATCTTTTATTACATTAATCTTTTCTGGTTTTTTAAATTGAACTTTAAATCTTTTATAGTCTTTTGAATACAAAGCTAGTTTCAACATCTTGTAGCATCTCCCTCTTCTTATTAAGCACCACCATCTTTGGAGACTGCCCTTTCAGCAGGACTACTTCTCACCTTCATCCTTTTAAATGACTTATATTTTAAAACAGTAATGTTGTAGGTGTACTATATCCCCATGTTTAAGGTCTAGACAGGCCTGCTTTGTAAAAGGCCTTGGTCCCTTTACTTGGCAAAAATGTATATGTTTGAGAGGTGGGGTTCAGACTCCCAGGTACAATACTATAGCTGATGGCAGTATTCATGTTGGATAAACCTGGAGGATATTGCTTTTAGAAAATGTCAGGGAGCTTGGGACACGTATCTGGCTCATCCTTGTCTTCAGGACTGTCAATCTTGCCCCCACGACTTTTGAAACTATTTGATCTATAATAAAATTTTGGAAAGAAAAAAAAGATAGTCACCTTTCCTAAGTAAATTCCATTCCACATTTAAAACTCAATAGACATATCACTCTAGTACTCTTGCCTGGAAAATCCCATGGATGGAGGAGCCTGGTAGGCTGCGGTTTATGAGGTCGATAAGAGAGCAAATTCACTTTCACTTTTCACTTTCATGCATTGGAGAAGGAAATGGCAACCCACTCCACTGTTCTTGCGTGGAGAATCTCAGGGGCGGGGGAATCTGGTGGGCTGATGTCTATGGGATTGCACAGAGTCAGACACGACTGAAGTGACTTAACAGCAACAGACATATTTATTGTTAACTATGGACATTATCCTAGATTCCTATCAGTTCTACGGAAACTGAACTTAAAAATTTACTAACACACAGAGATCTTTCTAGGATTCATACATGATTTTATGTATAGTCATTGTTGTGTTTAGTTGCTAAGTTGTGTCTGACTCTTTGTGACCCTGTAGACCCTAGCCCTCCAGGCTCCTATGTATAGTCATGCATAATACCAAGTAAATATTCCAACGTGCAAGAAAGACATGTTTAAGAGATTACTGAATTTTAGACCATAAAGTTTATTATCCTCAAAACATTCAAGAGTTTTTGTCTGGAGAGGGGCATCCAGCTTATCTAAATATATGCTACTCTTCTCTTAGTTTCACACTCAAGGAGAGTCTGGTGTGAAGGAGCACAGGACAAACAAGGTTTTGAAACTGAGGAAATTCATCGTTTTTCTATAAAACCACTTTCCTGTCTTGTTTTCAGAAGGAAAGCTCAGATAACTGTGAACTCCAAGAGGAGGTTTATTTAGTAAGACGAGCTTGTTGATTTCATGAATACTGGCAAAGTCAGTGGCCCTCATGCGGAGCTGGACCCTGCAGTGTTTCAATGGATTTTGTCTAAATTCTGCTATTGCTTTTACAGTAAGTCTTAACAGATTCCTAGATATAGGAGAAGGAGCTGGAGGGTGTGGGGTTGACCTGAGGATTAACTGAACATACCTCCCTGCAATCTCTTCAGCCTATTTAAGTAATGGGAATTTTTTATTACATTTGGATTCTTTACTGAGTTAAATAGAAATAATAGTTTAGCTGAAATGCCTGACCTGAATGTCTGTAAAGTCTAATTAGTGACTCCTGAGGCAAATGATTTTTTAAAAAGCTTTTCCACTCACCACAAAATCTATAATTAATTCTATTTATGCTTCCAGGCCTGCTAATGTGAATGCAGCACAAAATGCCATCTTTTATAGATACAGTCCTGGAAAAGAGGGTAGGGAAAGACTAAGAGGATTTTACAAGAAACAGAGCCACAAAACTGCCCACGTGTGGTGCCACGTAGGTCACGAAAGCTCTGCAGTCCTTGGCGCTGCTTTGCAATGAATTCTTATGCTCAACCCCGCACTCGATGCCACAGGGGGAATACGACAAAGGGGGCGGGCTCTGTGACTACACAATTCAGCAACTGACCAGGAGGAAACACAAGGGCCAAGCAAGTGATGCCAACAATTAGCGCCAGTGGAGTTCAAGGCAGGGAGAGTTCAAGGTGCAGGAGAGATCAGGGCAGGCTCTGTGGAAAAGAGAGGATGGGAGCAGAGCCTTGAAGTTGAGACAGAACTCCAGACAGGATTTAGATGGGGCAAAGGTAGAGAGGGCAGTTTCTTCCTTCACAAACAAGGCTGATTTAAGAGAAGGGCTGCTGCTGACATGAATCTCCCCTCTGCTAGCCCTGGAAGGAGAGCTGGTTCAGTTAAATCAGGTACTTTCCAGGACTACAGGCATGTGATGCAGATACTGTTTTTTTTTTTTTTTTTAATGTGGAACATTTTAAAAGTCTTTATTGAATTTGTTTCAATATTGCTTCTGTTTTTTATGTTTTGGTTTTTTTGGCCACAAAGCATGTGGGATCTTAGCTACCTGACCAAGGATCGAACCAATGCCCCCTGCATTGGAAGGTGATATCTGAAGCACTAGAACCCCAGGGAAACCCGAGGGATTTAGATTTTGATTGGAGAAAAACCCTTAGCAGTCCCTTGTGGAGGAGAAGGCAATGGCACCCCACTCCAGTACTCTTGCCTGGAAAATCCCATGGACGGAGGAGCCTGGTGGGCTGCAGTCCATGGGGTCTCAAAGAGTCAGACATGACTGAGCGACTTCACTTTCACTTTTCATTTTCATGCATTGGAGAAGGAAATGGCAACCCACTCCAGTGTTCTTGCCTAGAGAATCCCAGGGACGGGGGAGCCTGGTGGGCTGCCACCTATGGGACCGCACAGAGTCGGACACGACTGAAGTGACTTAGCAGCAGCAGCAGCAGCAGCAGTCCCTTGTGGGGTCTTGGAAGAGTAGATGGGTGGGAAGCCAGGAAGATGGGCTTTGCCTTTTGTCAAAGCTCCGGTAGGGCTGGACGAGGGGCTTTCGCATTCCCATAAGGGGAAGGGAGAAATTAGCACATGATATGGTTACCATAAACAAAATAAATATATATACACCATGGAATAGATACAGTCCTCAGTTTCAATAGTTCTTACAGCTTCCTTGATAACAAGGATGTTAGTGCCAAAACTTGCAAGAAATCCTTTCAAATATAGTCATGTTTGCTCAATACTTGTTTATAGTTGATCAAACATGCAGAAAGCTCTAGGCACTGACTCACCCCTCGAATTAGGAGGAAGCCCAATGCAGGCTTAAATATTTATTCTAGAGAAATGCTCCTGGATGGATATAGTTTGGTGCCAGTGACTGGGTTCTTCTCAGAGACCAAGTGTGCTTGGTTCTAGACACCACCCTTGATTGCACGAGAAGTGGGGACAGTGGGGAGGAGGAGCTGGCACCATGGTAACCAGGTCAAGCGTTAGGATTCAAAGCTGCAGACCCATTTCAGTGTTATCCGAACCCAGCTTTCATGCAGGTTCCCATTTCACTGCCTGCAGCACTTTTGAAAAGGCAAACAAAGACCCAGGAGCCTCGCTGGACCTTTGCTTCATATTTTCACTTGAGGGCTGGCGCTGCATTCACCAGTTGTGGTCAATGGAAACTCCCGGAGAAAGCCACAATAAGAAAAGGCAAAGAAATAGTTTCTTCCTTTACAGTTTTACTGGCTTAAAGGGCTCCAATCTACTAACCTTCCAAATTTTGTTTTATAATTTTATCAACTGAATCCTGCAAAAACAAGGAATTCTGTCCTCCGAGGTAGAGTCCTGAGCAAATGTGAAAGTGAAGATGTTTCTTTCAGCTGTGGCAAGCTGCCAGCCTCTCAAAATGATGGAATTTCATCCACTGACTAGAAACTGAGATTTTCAGAGATGCTCTCCACCTAATAGTAAATGGCAAAGGTTCTCCTGCCCACCAGTGGTGCACTCACACCAGAGCACCTGCCTGGACTCTGGTCTTGTCTTTGCTATAACTCTGTAAACTGTGTTGAGTCATTTCACATTCTTGGTCCTCAGGGTCCTCTTCTCCGAAATGGAGCTGCTTCCCGGCCTACCCACATCAATCATTAAATGCTGTGGTCATCTTGTTATGGACCTTAGAGACAGAACTGAGTCTATTCTGGATCACTGCCCACTGCTGTGCAATCTTGGACCAGTTAGCTAATCTCTCTGTGCTTAGGGTATCTGCTTCTATGGAAGGAGTAATAATATCTACATTAAACAGTAGGGGTGAGCATTCGATGAGAAGACTATGTAAAATGATTTTCACTGTGCCTAACAGGTAAGAATTCACTAAATGATGACTTCTTATTTTTAACCTTTCTAAGGAAATTAACGTGGGAGAAAGCCTGAGCTCTAGAGTCATGTACTTGGGTTCCAACCTTGATCTCCCCATTAGAGCTGTGTGCCCCTGTGCAGGGTATCTGAGCCTCAGTTTCTTCATCTGTTAAATGGGAATATTTCCTTCACAGGGCTGTTATAGTTTTTAAATGGGGTAATATTAAAAAAAAATGGGGTAATATTAAATGAGAAAAAGGAACAATGTTTGGTACCAAAATAAATTACAAGCTTTTCTCTCTGCCTATTCCCTGTGTTGCACTGATGGGAGATTAAAATGGAAAACAAGTGAAAGCACTTTGAACTAACACGTTACACAAAATCTGAGTACTTCTTCCTTAAAGTAGAGAGGACTGAAGGATAGTAAAAAGACCAAAACACAGGAATCATATTGAGGAAACAGAGAATCCAAGGACTTGCTGCATCCGTACCTTAGATAATCAGTTCCCTATAATCCAGTGATTTTCCATTTCCTCAGACTTTCACAGCCCAGTATTGTGGAAAAAGCAGACTCTCTGGACCCAGATGTGGGTTCAACTTCCCTCCTCCACCATTATGAGTGGGCAGACTTGGGCAGTTTATCTAACTGCCTACACCTCAGTTTCCTCACCTGTAAAATGGGGATAGTAAGTCCCTCTTGACAGAGTGGTTGTGGAAGTAGTTAACAGAGGAGCTGGTAGAAGGAAGATGCTCAATAATCATAGTAATTTTTCTTCTTTTTCACAGGTCTCATTTCACAGGTCCTGAGTGTTGGTTTATTCATCATCCAAAGGGGATAAAAACCACGATCTCTAGATTCCCTGAGCATCTTGATTATAAACATGATCGTTCCTTTGTTGGACTTTGTATTGGCCACGGTTGCCTATTGTCCTTATAGTAAAATACCATAGTTTTCAAGGCTCCATGTGATTTAGCCACTTCTTGCTTCTTCCTTCATCATCTGTCACTTACCATCTAAGCCCCACTCTTCTTCAATTCTGTTATACACCTTCTTAGGGTTCTGCTCTGCCAAGAATGTTGTATCCACACTTTTCCAATGAACAACTCCATTTCACTTTGAGGCGATCTCTTCAAAGGAGCCTGAGGTCTTTGCCAACCACTTTACTCTTAATCTCAGTTGTATGTTACTTTCTATATATGATGTATCACAATTTAAATTATACATGTTTATTTATTGAGTTGTTTTTTTATGTGTTCTTCCCACTAGATTATAAGCTCCACCAGGATAGGGTCTCTATCTGCTTGCTGCTGCTGCTGCTAAGTTGCTTCAGTCGTGTCCAACTCTGTGTGACCCCATAAACGGCAGCCCACCAGGCTCCCCCGTCCCTGGGATTCTCCAGGCAAGAACAATGGAGGGGGTTGCCATTTCCTTCTCCAATGCGTGAAAGTGAAAAGTGAAAGTGAAGTCGCTCAGTCGTGTCTGACTCTTCGAGACCCCATGGACTGCAGCCCACCAGGCTCCTCCGTCCATGGGATTTTCCAGGCAAGAGTACTGGAGTGGGGTGCCATTGCCTTCTCTGCTCTATCTGCTTACATATAACCAAATGGCCAGAGTCTACCGTAAAAAGTTTTCAATGAATATTAGAGGAATGAATAAATATTAGCCCATGCATCTTGACTGGGGATTTAAAAACAAAGTCACTATTAAGAGGTACAAACCTCTGTATAAAATAAATAAGCTATAAGGATATATTGTACCACACAGGAATATAGCCGTATTTTATAATAACCTTAAATGGAGTATAATCTATAAAAACATTGAATCATTATGCTGTACACCTGAAACTAATATTGCAAATCAACTCTGCCTCAATAAAAAAAGAAGGTCACGGTGGATCTAGAACTTCATGAACTATCTGAGCTTTTGAAAGCTGCTCTGCACTCCTATTCTGGATAATTAAGCCCAGTCCTACTTTATTATGAGAAAAAAACTAGCCACAAAACAACATCCATGGGAAAAAGCTGGAAAAGATTCTTCAGATGGGGAGAGGGGATACAAGAGTTTCCTTTTCAGTATCCAAAAAGAGAAATGAACCCACTTTTTAAAATTAGTTAGCCAAATTTCAGGCCATAATTGTTTTTGTCTGACTTGAGAAAGATGAGCTGTGCTGTGTTTGTCCTCATTTTTCTGTCCAAGCAAATGAATTAACAACTGCAATAAACATGGGTTTCAAGTATTGGAAGGATGGAAACCACCAGCATAACTCCCAGATAAAAACTCACAAGAATGCTATCATTCAGCTAAAAGGTTGGAGTCTCAAATTATTTTTTCCCTTTTTGGAAGACAGTTTTACTAAAGTTTCTTAAACATCTTTGGAGTGATTTCTACTGGAGGGGTAGGGAGAGCTTTACAAACATCTGAGCTCATACTGAGCTTGAATGAGTTGCTAAGGCTGAAACAGTCAAAGAAAACACAATTTATACAGATAAAAATACTCAGATTATTTGGGGAGGAACCAACTCCTGAATGATGTGGCATAACACTCATAAGAATCTTTGAACAAGTAAGAGTTGTCCCTGTTTAGAACCCAGCCATCTGAAGAAAGGACTTCTACAGTAGCCTCATGACTGGGCTTCTGCCTCTGGGGCCCCTCAGTATCCTTTTTATATACAGAGACACTGCTATCAGATTCTCTTCTTAAATATCACTTGTTAGATGTTCAAATACTTCAGTGATTACACTAAGTTGGAGTTAAAATTCCTTCCAGGCTCTCATCAATCTGCTTCCAACCCAATGTCTTAGTTTATTTCTCATTATTCCTGACTCCTTTACCCAAACTCTCCCAGACAGATTATTGTCCTCAAAATATGTTTGCTCCTTTCCATGCTTTGGGCTGAGGTCATATTATCTCTTCTCTGGAGCTATCCATCACCCATCCTTGGTCTTTTAGGAATTCAGGTCTGCTCAACTTCTCATGAAGTCTCCAGTCCAGAACAGTTCACCTCTGAGCTGCCACAGGATTCATGATCAGGCCTGAATCCCGTTTTTAATCATCTGGAGAAATCAGTATTTGGGTGTTGTTTTACATGCTTATTACATTTCTTATTGTTTATACTGTCAAGTGTGCCACACTGACCTCAGAAGTTATTTATAGGACCCCAGGGGTCCCTCGCCTGGGGATCCATAATTGGAACTGATAATCTTCTATCCTTTCAATTATTTCCACTTTCTGATTAAGGTACTTTAAGTGGGTTTCTGTTTCTTGCAATCACATCTTAAAGAAGATGTCTGTCATATGTACACATTTAGGATAGGAGCTCTCAACTTGGGGTGGAATTATTTTTTCACAGTTCTGGAAATGTAAGGTCATACATATCGATGTTCTGAATGTACAACATCTGGGGCACTGACTAAAAAGTGCAGATTTAAAAGATGCAGGTTCATAGGCTCCATCTCATACTGATTCTGATAGAAGCTCTTGGGGACAGACCCTGGGAATGGGTAGTGCAGACCAGATTCTCCACGTGATCATTATGCATATTCAAGAAATTCAGAGGATCAGGAGGAAGCTAACACTAAAGTTTCCCGTGTGGTGGTAAAGGGATGTGGAAGAGGAAATAATTCATATGTCTTGAATACTGATTATGTGCTTGAAAAAAATATTAGGCATTTTAACTGGTGTTATCTCTTGTAATCCTCAAACAAGACTACAATGTATGTCTTATCATTAATCCCCTATACAAATATGGAACGAAAGAAAATACCTCATCCAAGGATCTACACATGATAGTTGTTGGGCCAGCCTTTAAACTCTGGACTGACCAGCTCCAAAGTTCATACATCTCACTCTCCTTCCCACTCTGCTGGGGTTCTTAGCAAACCTTGGAGGGAGGGAGAGGGAGCATCAGGCACAACAGGTTGGGGGCTTCCTAGGTCAATCTGCAGGAGCTGGACAGATCCTGAACTCCTGAGGAGTAATCCCTGGATTAAAGCCACACTGACATCTTAAAAGGACAGTGATCCTCTGAGCTCTGAATCTGTACTTTGGACCCCAAGTCTAAAGCCTGGTGAACTCCAACTGCAGATACCGCTGGCTGTCTGCCTGGTTCCCAGACCTAAGGCTTTAGCAACTCTGGACTTTATTACGGGTACAGCACACACACAGGCCTTTTGGCTAAAGTTTCAAAGATCAGCATTCTCCAGGATTCCACTGGACCAAGGGTCTAGCTAGGGGATGGAGGGTAGAAAAGAAATCCAGGAAGCCAGGTCATGTTCATTGATAGGAAAGGGATGATTAAAAACAAAACAAAACAAAACCAGGTTGTGATGGAAAACAGGGCTGGTGACTGTGCAAACCCTGGGGAACATGGAAACCCTCATATTTTACAGTAAGGTGAACTATTACTCAGTTATAAAAAAGAAAGAAACAATTCTATTTGCAGCAACATGGGTGGGCCTAGAGATTATCATGCTAAGTGAAGTCAGTCAGACGAAAGACACACATATGATACTACTTAAATGTGAAATCTAAAGAAATGATACAAATGAACTTATTTACAAAAGAAAAACAGGCCCACAGACATAGAAAACAAATTTATGGTTACTAAAAGGGAAAGTAGCAGGAGGTATAAATTAGGAGCTTGGGATTAACATATATATACTACTATGTATACAACAGATAACCAACAAGGACCTACTGTACAGCATAGGGGACAGTACTTAATATCTTGTAATAACATATAAGAGAAAAGAATCTGAGAATCTGAAAAAGAATGTGTGTGTGTGTAACTGAATCACTTTGCTGTATATATACCTGAAACTAACACAATATTGTAAATCAACAATGTATATTAAACAAACAAACGAGCCATGAAAAAACAGAGAAACAAGAACCTATGTTGTGTGACTCCAGGTAAGTTCCATTCATTAAATAAATAAAAGTTTAATATTAAAAAAAGAAGCCTTTTAAAATCACCAGGGAAGAACTTAAAACTCCTGTTCAGATAATCATCAACGGGCAGCCAAGGTAGAACACCACTGGTGGAAAGTACCTCTGATGAGCAAGTGATAGGGGTTGAGCCTGCAACGGTCTGAAGGGAGGCTGCAGTCAGTCATGACTGGGAAAGCTGAGGTCACTCAAGAGCACAGCAATGGGCCACAGTGCTTCCAGTAGAGACCTGCCTGAAGTCTGGCTCACTGCCAGAGCAGGACTCCCTTCCATTTTTAGTTTTCCACTGTAGGGTGAAGAATTGGCACAGAAGAATAGAAACACGTGTGAAAGGCAGGAGGGAGAAGTGGAACACAGCAGATACGAAGACATACAGAGGCGTGTGTCTCAAGAACAAGACCACCAGCCTCAGCGAGAGGCAGTGGGGCCACTGGGCAGCAGATCAGGGGGCCGGAAGGGCCGGAGTATTCAGTCCCAGAGGAAGTTGCTCTACTCACTGAGTGGATGATGCCTTGCAGGGCCTGAAAGCCGTCATTTACCGGAAACACGTGATCCTTACTGTCCGCAATCCGGGCCAGCTGAGAACACAGCAAACACAAACACACACAGAGACGTGTAAGGTTCGGACACGGAGAACCGGGAAAAGCCACTGGGTCCAGGGGGCTCCATCTCATGTAGAACCCGCAGGAACTGA
Source organism: Bos mutus (assembly GCF_027580195.1). Classification (NCBI taxonomy): domain Eukaryota; kingdom Metazoa; phylum Chordata; class Mammalia; order Artiodactyla; family Bovidae; genus Bos; species Bos mutus. The sequence continues at coordinate 39,353,128 of NC_091627.1, forward strand.
AGGCCTTGCCTGGGCGCAGGGGCCTCACTGCAAGGCCCTCAGTCATAATGAGCTTACCAGCCGCCCTTCTGGAGCGGGTCCGGAGAGTCGGCTCCAGCTTTTACGTTTGTTTTAATGCTTGTCTCCTTGGGAGCAGGGGTAAGATTGCGCAGCGAGATGAACATTTGGCCTGGGTTGATGTATTTATGGATTTGGGGGCAGGCCATTGGCTCATTTCTCTCCCATTCAACCACATTTCTATTGGCAACGGTATTTGAATCAAACAGACTCAGGTTTCCTTTCAGAGCAACTTTAAAAATAAATTCAAGCTTCGGTGTTGGGTGAGGTCAATGAATGGGGACCCTTATCTTAGACCCAAGCTGCTCATTGAGGGAAGAACCCTTAAAGACTGGTTTGGCTGCTCCTGCCTGATGGAGCAGAGGACTGAAGAAAGGAGAAACTGATCTGTGAGCTTTTCTCCTCCCAAATTTCTGTCTAGTGCTGAGACTGCCACAGTTAGAGTCAATGCCAGGATTTTTACTGATTGCAAAAGGAACACACAATCATTGGGAAATTTCAAAAAACCCAGGAGTATTAAAAAGAAAAAAAGTTCATATAATTCATCTGTTAAAAAAGGTTCATATAATTCATCTATCTACCCATTTGTCCATTCATCCTTCATCTATTATTGTTAATTTGATATATATTTTGAATATATATTATTCATACTTTTTCTATACAAATATCATATTTTATTTTAAAAAGTGGGTTCATACTATTCCCAAAACAGTTTTTGTTACCTTATTTTACTCATTTAGCAACATATCATGAGTATTGTCCATGTTGTCAAAACAAAAATAAATTATGAAGAACTAGGTTGCTAACACATTTTCACAATTTGATTATATATACCTGGACATATTTTTCTGCCCACTGGCCAATTATTTCCATTTATGGGAGGGGTATTGAAAATGCATTGTGTTTTTAATGAGATAAAAGGGATGTTTGCCATTTAAATAAGAAAATCAGATTTGTCAAAATAAATTTTAAAAAACCAATCTGTTTCCAAGTTAATTTCGATCTGTTTTGACTTCTTGGCAATTTAACATCAACTAAAAGACTTTTCACTGAACTGAACTGAAAAGTCAACTAGAAAGGATGCTGCCTAGATGCTCTGTGTTGAAGACCCTCAAGTGTATTTGCAAATGGGTTCACATCCCTCACACATCCAATGATTCCCTTCCTGTTTAGCATTCCTGGAAAAATCATCTATCTAAAGGGTATTTATACTGCTGATGTACCCTCCTCACCAAATGCATATGTTTTCTATCATTCACAAGCTTAATATGCTCCCAAGCATGAAGAAATCTAATGTTCATACCTGCGTTTCATTGAAATCCTTCACGCCTACACAGTAAACAATTGCACCGAGATCTCGGGATCTGTTCGCCTGGGCCAATGAAAAATGACATTAAAGTGAGAAGCAATGGCAAATGCAGTCCTTTTGGATCAGCCAGACTAATTGCAATAATCAGGTATTTATTGAGCATCTACTGTGTGCCACGTACCATAAGGGAGAGGGCAGTCCCTGTCCCTGAAGAATCAATACTCCAGTGAACATATTCTAATTCAATATGGTAGATGCAAAGGGCGTGATTAGTCTAATGGGAGGTGTTGAGAAAGACCCACAGAAGTAGAATCTTGATGAGAAACTTTGCATGACGAAGGGAGGAAAAGGAAACTGTAGGCTAAGTCATATTAAATATTCCGGGGAAATAATTATCTTTTCTGTTCCTCTGATGGATTTTTATTGACATAGGTTCTTCCTTTGTAATGGCATCATGCTCTGGCAGCAAGGTTGTAATCTTTGGAACCTGATATACCTGTGTTTGATGCTTGACTTAGCTCTGTGAAGTGTTTGGGGGATTAAATGAGATAACATATGCAGAGCTCCTCACATGAGGCCCAGAACAATACAGATGGGCATCAATGTCAGCACCTTTGTGAATAAGGGTTTTTTATTCCCAAAGACACAGGGTCAATGGTATGGGGATTGCAGTCCATATTTGAGTGGGTGAACCTATGACCTTCTCTACAATTAAGTATTGAGAGGGCAACACAATGAATAGTATACAGATTTTGGCTTGGTTTTAATATTTGATTTATTAAAGACTCTTCCAGGTTTTCTAGGTTGTTTGTTTCAGAATAGAAAACAAAATTTGTAATTCCTTGGTATATGTCAATACAGTAGGAAATTAATAAATAATTGATAGGAAACATATAATAGGTGCCCAATATATGCATATTGATTTCAATGGTATCCTTTTATCCCCCTTTCTTAGTACTCCAACCCACTTATGATTAACCTTGAATTTTAGAAGGGACAGAAACATACATCTTTTTACCTTCAAGTTAGAAATTATTTCTTGCTGCTTTCAGGATAAAATTAACTTTTAGATACAGTCTAGCCCCAGCCTTATCTGCAACAACTTCTATATGACATTTCTCCTCTAGCAGGGCTTTATATAGAATTATCAGAAATGGAAAGGTTCATTTTCTTTCTGTATCTTGAAATGTATCTTTCTGTTTCAGACACCCTCTTCCTATTGGCAGTGGCACTCCAAATATTTTTCTAAGTTTGCATGTGCCATACCTAAAATTCTTTTCTACCAATCCCTATTTTAAGCCTGTCACTTACCATTTATTTTATATTCACTTATTCCCTTATTAGGGTTTTTACTTTGATTGCTACTTTGCATCTAGATAAACCATTTTGCATTTCTATTATATAGTTAGTTTCAACTTTTTCTAAAGTTAGGAATTTCTATATAGGAATATATTTTCATATAGGAATATATTGTTTCCCAGATGCTCAGGGAGTGTCTGTCATAATTTACTCATATGTCTCCCCATTGAGAATTTTGTACAAGTTAAGGATGGGGGACAGTGATGTGATTACCCACTTAATATCCTCATGCCCTTTGCCAACAAAGCCTTCAAAAAGTTGAACATTATTACATGGTAAAGTCCTTGAGGGCAGCAACTGTGTCTTACGAATCAATGTTTCTCTAGTCCAGCAAAGTGCCCATACAGGTCAAACTCTAAGTAAATAGTGAGTGAATGAATGAATGAATATATACTTCTGGCTTGTGGAGAAAGCTGAATTTAAATTAAATAGTAGTCAAGAGCTTCAGGTAAGGGTAATGCTCTGATTGATTTCTCCTCAAGAGGCTGGCATCGCCCTTCCTCCCGGCCTGTGTTTCTTCTTATCGTGTTTCTTTTGAGGTTGTCCTGAATGAGCCTTTGTCACTAATGAGGCTTCAATACATTTCTATGGTGAACTGGTTTCTTTGGGTTACTTATACATATAGCTCGCATGTGAAATTTGAAAGGAAAGAATTTCCTAAATGTAAACATCACTTTCAAGTCCTAGACAAACCTCTTTTTCTGAATCTCTTTATACAAACTGAAAGCTTCATTTAGAAAGAATTCCTTTAATTGCTTTGGGGAGTACTTTTCAAGAGCATAAAGAAAAGGAAAAAAGGAATATTGAAGGAGAGCTTGCAATTTACTTTGTCACCAGTTAATGTTCAGCTTTGATTCTTAGTAAGAATTTCAGTGATTAATACATTTTGACAAAATTGGCCCTTACATATTTCAAGTAATTCTTTCCCCTCCTGTTTTTAGTAGAAATGAAAGAAAAATAGTACCAATGGATTTGTTAAAAAATGATATAGTATTTCAAAACTGCTTTCAATTAAGAAAGGCATGACAGATATATTTTATCCCCCAAAGTAATATGCAAATATTTTGTAAAAGGGAAAAATACCCACCATGTGTGAGACATGTGGATTCACTTTAAAAATAAACTTATTACTTTTCACATATGGGACTCTATTTTATCTGGGGATTTTACAAAGAAAATCTATCATTTTTGCCCAAGTAGAGAGACTGCAGCCCATTTCAGAAGGAAGAAGCCCTGTTTGTATGTCAGACAAGGCCAGGCTGTCTCTTACCTCCCTCTCTGAATAGAAGAAGAGGTCCTCATGGAGTTCTCCATCAGTCAGAGCAATGATGACGCTGGCTGTCCTGTATCCTGGTCAAACAACACAGACCCACTCAGTTCATCCTGCCACACCAAGAAAACCCCCTCAGCCCTGGGAGTCTATCTCTTCAAAGCTGCACCATCTGAGTTCAGTATTGTGAGAATCAACACCTTTTCTTTTGAGACTGGAAGTTGCTCCAGCACGAAGAAGAATATGGAACAAACTCTAAGGGGGAACATGTTTTGTTTCTGGGTTGCCAAGTCTTGTCTTTAAAAAAGACCAAACCTTGTAAATTGGTCACTGGACTGATAGCTGGGGGCTGGGGGTAGCTACAGGGAATCACACATGACTATTTCCCAGGAGCAGTCCACCTGACTCTTGCCAAGGCCTGAGGGCAACTTGACCACCTGGGCCATCCAGGTGTCCTTCTCACATGCTGTCCTTGACTGCATGCTACATACCTTGAGGAGTTTGGCAAAGAGGAACAGTCATCATGATTTACAAGTTGACTGGAGAAGGAAATGGCAACCCACTCCAGTGTTCTTGCCTGGAGAATCCCAGGGATGGGGGAGCCTGGTGGGCTGCCGTCTATGGGGTCGCACAGAGTTGGACATGACTGACGCGACTTAGCAGCAGCAGAAGTATTACAGCAGTTGTCAAAACTTACTAGAATTCTGTCAGTGATTTAGAAACTTCTAGTAACACTGTTTGTCAGTTGTTCAGTTGTATCCAACTCTTTGCAACCCTATAGACTGTAGCCCACCAGGCTCCTCTGTCCATGGAATTCTCCAGGCAAGAATACTGGAGTGGGTGGCCATTCCCTTCTCCAGGGGATCTTCCCAGCCCAGGGATCCAACCCGGGTGTCTCACACTGGAGGCACATCTGAGCACATCTGAGCTCACATCTGAGCCACCATTGCTGATGATGTCTTTGTATTAACAACTGTTGCTATAGATACTGGGTCTGGCTTATTTGTTGCAGTTTAGAGTAAAATAGGAAGTGGACACCTCTACAGATCTGGGAGAAAAGTCCCTACTGTAGTGCTGACTCTTTTTGGAGATTTGCCTCAGATAGAGAAATGTTACCCATGAAAGATAAGGTAGTAATAGTATATTAACTAAAATAATAATAAATATTATTTCCATGTGCTAAACACACTAGCAAGTGCATTTCATGCCCTTTCCCCATTTAAATGAAGGAACGATGAAGCCAAACTGGTATCTTAATCTAAAATCATATCCAGTCACAATGATGAAGAGGCTTGGAGCTCAGAGAAGGACAAGAGAATTAAATTTGACATAAAAATCCAAGACTTTACTAACTCATCCAAGTGTTTATTAACTTGATGAATTCAGCATGCAAAACTGGTCATGAGCATTACAAACTGTAGCCCGTAATGAGATCTTAATTACTTTTATATAACTTTTTGGGGAATCATCAGAGCAGTAGAATTTGACCTGGTACATGCCATCTTTCTATGTGTCCCTTCTCTGTGATGAAGTGTGTGTTCAAGGATCTGAAGCAATATCATATGTGTCTTTTGAAACAGGAAATTACTGAGGTAATTTTTTCAGAAGGAAACACAGAAAAAAAAGTTAATCATAATGGTAATTCAGAATATAGTCTTACCTTGACTGTTTTCATAATAAATCTGCTCACTGGCCTGAAAAACACATGAAAAAGTCATTAGATATATCTACTCTTTGCTACAACAAATGCCATTATGGGCAGTGGTCTCTGATGTTGGATCCACAGTCTTGGGTCAGTCTTGATTCTTATGTAATTCACCCAGGTTTCACTCAAATACCAATGGATGACATTCATCTAAGGTTACCTTGGATCAATATCTTACTTCTCATAGACTGGGACTTGTTTTTCTTAAGACTGAAATGATGAAATTCTGTCTCAACCTCTGAAGAAATATATAGAAAGGCTACCCTGGGAATAGAGAGGACTTGTGTGTGGCATGATTCATGAGCATCAGCCAAGCATTAGCTGAGACTCTTCATCCAGTGTCAGGGAAGGAGGAAGGAATTTCATTTATTCAGCTCTTTTGGATGGAATTATTGGGTACACACTTCTGGGAAATTTTTTTACTCTTGCCATTGAGTGTGGCTTAGTTCTGTTAAAACATGTGTCTCATCTCATCAGTCATCCCTGTTTCTACATCACAATCTACATTTGGAGTTTAAAACTCTTTTTAAAGTTACCCTTTCAAATCCTTCATGCATGTAAGTGTCTCCTCCTGGCAGAACCTTCTGGAGTTCTTCTAGCCCTTGACGGATCTGTTCCCTGAAATCCAAAGACACCCTGTTAGTCTTGTTTTTATTTTGCTGTTGATAGTCACATGCATTAGTCTTTATCTCCATGGATAGTCTGTATTACCCCATTAGTCCCATAAAAGCCTATCGGCAGGAAAGTCTTTGCAGTAAATCATCAATTTAGGGCAAGCCATAGTGTAGAGTAAATGAGATTCCAGGGACTGAGGGAAAGGACACTTCTTCAGGAGTCTGTGGGTGAAAATTTTCCATTCCCTGGAACAGGACAAAGTTTTCACTCTACATTGGAAACAAGTCTTGAGATGCAACTGGTCTTGAAGGAAACATACCACCCTAGGCAACTTTATATCGAGATGCAAAGGGCTCATGTAGTCCAGAGAGAGGCGGGTGCTAACAACCCAGGGCAAGGTCACCACAAGGACCACAGGCAGGAGGGACAGGCGTCTGGAGCAAAATGCCACCAGCACCATTGTGCCAGAGAAAACCAAGTAGTCAGCTTTGAAAATAAAGACCCTGGCAAACTGGGCTTTCCAGGACACCAACAGTGTTTTCTGTGGGTTGGAGTCTGTGTTTTCTTACTTTGATTGCTCAAGGTGGTAGTGGTGCAGGAAGAGGAAGTGGTTATGGTCTTGGGAAAGGGTCTGACAGCAGCGGAAAACATGAAGCTTAGGGGACCAATTAGAATCCTTGTGGACCATTCCCTTAGGGATGTTAGATGTCCACATACACATTCCCATCAATTACATAGCTAAATGGCAACCCACTCCAGTGTTCTTGCCTGGAGAATCCCTGGGACGGGGGAGCCTGGTGGGCTGCCGTCTATGGGGTCGCACAGAGTCGGACACGACTGAAGTGACTTAGCATAGCATACTATGCTGAAAAGGGCAAGAAAGTGTAGTTTTTGACAAAAGAAAAAAAAATGAACTTCATTCATGAATAGTAAGCCCATAAAGGGTTTGAAATTATTCTTCCTCCCACTGGAGTTTCTTTAGGGGCAGAGGGTGGAGATGCACAATTTAAATTGGGTGGGGAAAGTTCTTTTCAGCAGGGAAGGAAACTAATGTTCACTGAGCATCCACTAGATACAGGCCCTACACAGATTTCAGATTTCATCCTCATAATAACCACTCCAGGTGGGTATCATTGCCCTCAGGTAAGAAAACGAGTTCAGAGAGGTTAAGTAAGAGAACAGAGGCTTGACATCAAATCTGCCTGATTAGAAGAAAAAAAATTTTTTGCCTGGATTTCTACTTTGCCAAGCAGCATAGAACAGTGAGAAGTTTTCAGTAAAACTTGAATTAATGAAGAGCAATGGCAAATTTTAATACCATCTGTGTACTAATACTGTGTCAAACTGTTTGAAAAATACATACAATTAATTCACTTATGCCTTATGATAGCTCTCTGAGGTAGATACTAGAGTTATCTTCATTTTGCAGATAAGGAAACTGAGTCACTATATTGCTGAAAGTATTAAATAGTCACTTGACTTCCCCAGTTCAAATTAGCTCCCTCAATCAGACTTCACATGGCACCTGACAATTCTGGATTTATAGCACTTACGACATTTTATAACTAATAACATTTGACATTTTATAACTAATTTATAAATAACGAATTCTATAACTAATAACATCTGTTTGTTTCAGCTCTAGACTTTAAGGAAGTTGTCCAAAGCTCCTTCACTACCAAGTGGCAGAGGTGGGATTTCAACCTAGAGACCCTGCTCTCGGTCACTATGATAAACTATTCCTCTCTTGAATAAATGAATGAACAAATGAATGGATAAAATTTATTACTTGTATATACTGGTAATTGCTTAAAGAGGAAGCCCAACGCAGAATTAATATTTTTGTTAAACTGATGTAATGGGGTGCTCATAGGTGAGACTGGATCGTCAGGTTGGAAGTTTTAAAAGACGAATTGAATAGGGTTTAAACTGAGGTTGCTGATGCTTCTAAGGTGGAATATTTAAGGTCAAGTAACTTAGACTTTGGGAGACGTACAGAGTATTGTCTGCTTCTCTTATCAGTGCCCAGATATCAGCTCACGTGCCAAGCTGCCCAAATCATCTAACTGGAAGCCTTCTTTGACCCCCTCTACCTTGACTCCCCTCTCTCCTAATCCCCTATGTAATCTAACATTAGATTCCATTGGTTGTATTCTAAAGATATCTTGAGACTGACACTTCTATTTCTTTTGCCAACCTCATGGCCTGGGCCACCATCATTTCTTACTTAGACTATTGGGAAAGTCATTAGCTATCAGACTGCCTTTTCAACCCTCTTCTGTTCAATCTCCACATGTTCTTAAACTATGTGTCAAAACATGCCATTCACTCCGCTGCTCAAAACCCTTCATAGTAATTGATTACACTTGGCATAAGATCTCAAATCCTTACCACAACCTTCAAGGGCCTACATGGGATGGTTCTCTGCCAGCCTGACGGTCTCAACTTGCACCAGTCTGCCCCTACTCCCTTCATTTGAGTGCCACTGGTCATCCCTAGCTCCTTTCTCCAACAGATCCTTCACATCTGCAGTCACTGCTGCCTAGGGATGGGAGATATTCTTTGCCCAGCTCTCCACTGGGCTAATTCTCTCCCAGCCTTCAATCCCAAGCTAAATATCAATTGCTCAAAGTAGCTTCATTGGACACTTAGCTCCCTCAATCAGACTTTACAGGGTATCCCACAATTTTTGCTTTATAGCACTTAGGACATTTTATAACTAGTAACATTTGATTATGTCATCATCTGTTCAGTTTAGTTCATTTGTTTCAGTTTTAGACTTTAAACTCCATGAGCATTGGGCCATGTCTGTTTGGGTCTCCACTAATCTTCTGTGTTTATGACATACCTGGAACATTACAGACATTCAAAAAATATTTGCTAAAGAGGTAGGGGAGGGAATAGGCTTCATTGCTACATGTGGACAGTGGCCAGGCAGAAGCTCACCTGGTAGTAATTGACTGTAGGGCAGGCCTGGGTCCATGTAACTATAAACCATTCTCTACGCTGTACCTCTTTACAGAACCCCCACATTTTAATAAATTCCATTAAAAGCCATAGTTTAATTTCAACTCTGCTGTTCGGTGATGAGAAAGAGCACATATCTGTGCATTAGAAGGAGGGTTAAAGATGAGAGCAGAGTCCCCCATGAGGCCACCATGGTAGGGGGAGGGTGGCATTAGCATTCACCTGGCAGAGGGCAGCTTTGCCCTGCAGGTCAGCCTTTTCATGAGGGTAACAGCAAAGGTCCATCTAGTCAAAGCTATGGTGTTTCCAGTAGTCATGTATGGATGTGAAAGTTGGACCATAAAGAAGACTGAGAGCTGAAGAACTGATGCTTTTGAACTGTGGTGTTGAAGAAGACTCTTGAGAGTCCCTTGGACTGCAAGGAGATTAAACCAGTCAATCCTAAAGGAAATCAATCCTGAATATTCATTGAAAGGACTGATGCTAAAGCTGAAGGTCCAATACTTTGACCACCTGATGTGAAGAACTGACTCATTTGAAAAGACCCTGATGCTGGGAAAGATTGAAGGCAGGAGCAGAAGGGGACGACAGAGGATGAGATGGTTGGAAGGCATCACCGACTAGACGGACATGAGTTTGAGTAAGCTCCGGGAGTTGGTGAAGGACAGGGAAGCCTGGTGTGCTGCAGTGCATGGGGTTGCAAAGAGTCGGACACAACTGAGCAACTGAACAACAGCAACAAGGGCCAACAAGGTGGCAGGATGGTGAAGCTGGGATAGGAGAGTGTGGCTGAGACAGAAAACTGGGGTTTGTTCCTAAGTCACAGAGGTCATACGCTGAAACTCTCCGGTATAGCTGAGGTGCATTATGGAGTCGGAGGATAATTTCTAATTAGGTGGACGCAGATAGGGCATTGAAAGGAAATGTGAACCAAAAAAGTAAATGTGGTCTTGTCTTGGGTCATTGACTAGTGAGGTTTAGGACGTTTTGGTAACACTAAAATTGGTGTATTGTGTTAAAATTGGAACTTTAAAAAGAGGAAAGAAAAACGGGATACTGGGGGTGTGGAAAAGATTCCCTGGCTGCTTTGTATTTTTCTCTGCCAAAAAATGTCTGGGAACGGGGGTGTTTTCTCTAAGCCTATTTCCTTTCCTTACAAGTGTTTTCTTGAGCTTTCTATTTTTTTGGTACCAGAACAAGCACAGGCTGTTTTGGGAGCTGTCCTTATCCTTGATGTGTCTGGCAAGATATGATGAGCTCACTGGTCCCAAGCAGTGGTCAAACTTCCTTTATACCACCCTTAGTTGGTGAAAGATCAGATGACTTATGGCCCCATCTCCCTACTCCATGCCCCTTCTCTAAGCTCCCACAACATCCAAGCAAACAAAACAGATGGTTTCATGGAAATTGTGGGTCTGTTTTAATTCTGGGACAACAGAACTATTAATAAAGACCTATTTTTTTAATGCTGTCTTAGAAATGAAAGAAAGCTGGGAGAAAGGTCTTTTAAAGGGATTGATAAGAACCTCTCCTTTTTCTGAGAACTGGGGTATTACCAAATGAAATGTTATCTTCCTGGGAAATGAGAGAGTCTGGGAATCCTACGAAAACAGGCTGCTATTAAAGAGTCTCCTCTTTTCCTTGGTGGTTTCACATGTCTGCCAGTGTTCCTACTTAGAAGTTAAGGGTTTTCAGGCCACATGTCTTGTGTTCCTTTTGCAACTCCTGCAATACTTAATGATGGACATAGTTGAGTGATTTGTTGCTGAATGAATGACTCCACTTTGGACAGTCCATCCATCCATTCATTCATTTTCACAACTACTTACTGAGCACTCACTTTGCACCCATACTATGCTGGTTTGTAGGGGGAGGGGGTGGGGAGAATCAGTTACAGTGTCTGTTGGGCTTTCTCTTATCCTGGAATTTTTCTACATTTCTTGAAGATTACTTTCTGGGATTCCAGTTGTACTGTGATATTTTAATATTTGCTGATGGAACCATTAAAGGAGGAATGTACATAAGTACATCAAGAAGCACTTCAACAACTTTTTACCCCAAGTATCCCAGTGATTCTTCTACTGCAAAATCCACCTTGGGGTTGGGCAATGTCTACCACATTTCCAGTCTATAAAAAATAAACTCCACCACCACCTCTCTGACACCCAGCGTCAGCTCTGAATTGGCCAATTTTTGCCTCCTAGTGAAGGAGCTTCCGTGGAACTGACTTTCCTCAAATGTCCTGCAGTTTTTGGCTTTGGAACCTCAAGGATACAGTAAACATGCATCACAATTAACCACTAATGCTACACTCACAACCTTTCCAGATGTCTCAGGCCTCCAGTGTCGGCTACCCAAAACATGGAGTGAACCGAACAGAATAGCAAAGAAAGACGTTTTGCTGCTACTTGGGAAGTCCCGTAACCAACTCTAATCACTTGTTTATAATGTATAAAGATCACGTCCTCTTTACGATTTTTATCTCAGAGTAGGCCAGTATGATTAATGACATCAGGATGCATGTTGAACTAAAGATCCATTGTTATATTTTTTAAAGTTAGGTATAATTTATAGATAGTAACATGCATAGGTATTCATTAATATCCATTATAATTGTTGAATTTATTTCTATTACTTTTCTCTTAATATTCCTTCATTCTCTTTTAATATCTGTAGGATCTCTAGTGATATCCTCCCTTACATTTCATTTCAGCAGTTGCTATATGGATTATGATATTTATCCTTATTTTATAATAAGTTAATATCACGCTACTTCTCATATAATGGAAAAACCTTTTAGTATTATACTTCCATGTAATTCTCTGTCATACTTTGAGTTATTGTTGTCATATATTCTACCTCTGTATGTAATACACTCCAAAATATAGTGTTAATTGTTTCTGACTTAAATAATCATCCTTTTATGAAATTAAGAAAATAGTTGGCCTTCCCTGGTGGCTCAGTGGTGAAGAATCCACCTGCTCATGCAGGAGACAGTAGTTCGATCCCTGGTCCGGGATGATCCCACATACTGGGGAGCAATTAAGCCTGTATACACGACAACTAGAGAAGTAGCCCCTGCTCACCACAACCAGAGAAAAACTCGCACAGCAACAAAGACCCAGCACAGTCAAAAACAAAAAATAAAATTATAAATGAAAAAGAAAATAGTTATCATTTCTGGTTGTTGTTTTTAATGTGTTGTTATGGATAGTTTGCCGGGAGAAATTTCAATAACCTCAGATATGCAGATGACACCACCCTTATGGCAGAAAGTGAAGAGGAACTATAAAGCCTCTTGATGAAAGTGAAAGTGGAGAGTGCAAAAGTTGGCTTAAAATTCAACATTCAGAACACGAAGATCATGGCACCCGGTCCCACCACTTCATGGGAAATAGATGGGGAAACAGTGGAAACAGTGTCAGACTTTATTTTTCTGGGCTCCAAAATCACTGCAGATGGTGACTGCAGCCATGAAATTAAAAGACGCTTACTCCTTGGCAGGAAGGTTATGACCAACCTAGATAGCATATTCAAAAACAGAGACATTACTTTGCCAACAAAGGTTCGTCTAGTCAAGGCTATGGTTTTTCCTGTGGTCATGTATGGATGTGAGAGTTGGACTGTGAAGAAGGCTGAGCGCCAAAGAATTGATGCTTTTGAACTGTGGTGTTGGAGAAGACTCTTGAGAGTCCCTTGGACTGCAAGGAGATCCAACCAGTCCATTCTGAAGGAGATCAGCCCTGGGATTTCTTTGGAGGGAATGATGCTAAAGCTGAAACTCCAGTTCTTTGGCCACCTCATGTGAAGAGTTGGCTCATTGGAAAAGACTCTCATGCTAGGAGGGATTGGGGGCAGGAGGAGAAGGGGACGACAGAGGATGAGATGGCTGGATGGCATCACTGACTCAATGGACGTGAGTCTGAGTGGACTCCGGGAGTTGGTGATGGACAGGGAGGCCTGGCGTGCTGGGATTCATGGGGTCACAAAGAGTCGGATACGACTGAGCGACTGATCTGATCTGATGGGTAGTTTACACCTGGTATCATTTTTTCTCTGAAAAATTTCTTTTAACATTTATTTATTTTGTAACACAGATATGCTGGTAATGATTCTCTCAGCTTATTTTTTCTTTCTAGAAACGTTTTGACTTTGCCTTTAATTTTAAGGATATTTTCAATGGATACAGAATTCTGGTTGGACTTTTTTTCATTTTATCTCTTTAAAGATATTGATCCTTTGTCTTTTGGATTGCACAAGCTTTTTTCCAGGGAAAGTACAAGATTTTCATTGATATTTCTCTGTAATATGTCTTTTCCCTCCCCCTTTGACAGCTTTTAAGATTCTCTCTTTATTCTGGTTTTCAAGAATTCAGCTGTCATGTGCTTGGTTTTCAAGAATTCAGCTGTGATGTGCTTAGGTGATTTTTAAAAAATTTATCCTGTTTGGGGTTCTTTCAGCTTCTTGAATCTGTGTGTGAAATATCATGTTTAGTATTCTAATTATACATATATTAGATCACTTGATATCACCCCACAAATAATAAGATCTGGTTCATCACCCTCCATGTTTTCCCTTCTCTCTTTCAATTTAGATAATTTCTATTAATGTGTTTTTAATTCATTAATCCATTTTCTGCAGATATTGTATTTTTTAGTCTGCAGTTTTCACTTGGTGTTTTGAGATTCTTTCTTATTTTTCAGATACTCCATGTCTTTCTCCATTATATGCACCCTTTCCTGTAAATTCTTTATATGTTTATAGTGGTTGTTTTAAATTCCTGTCTATTAATTCCAATAACTGAGTCATTTGTAGTTTGCTACCATTCCTGTTTTTTTCTTGATCATCGGTTACACTTTCCTACTTCCCATGTCTCACAATTCTTAAATTTGTATTTCACACATGGTATATTTTTTAAAAGCAGTGGAAACTTAGGTATAATATTGATTTGTTTTTTTTGACTAACTGGAGACTGTAAGCCTTTTGTCTTTGTGAGCTGGAGTCGGGGTGGTGCTGAATGTTTAGATTCTCTCTTGAGTTAGGTTGATCTTCGTTTGGGATACAGCTTTAATTAGACTGTATTCCCTGTTATTAACCCAGTTCCCAGCCCTGTCTTTGTGATCTTTTCTGTATTTGAGATGGGAGTTAGGTGCAGTTTCAGATAATTTTGCTTGACTTAGGACTCCAGAATCCAAGCAAGCACCACAAATGGGATGAAGTGATTTCTCTCTCATTTTCAACAACTCTTTTACTGCTACTTTCTTGGGAAACTGCAGAGGTTTGGATGAGAGGGAAGAATTATTAGGCTGAGAAATTTTTCTTTATTGGGGCTCTTTAAGATAATCCATCTCTTTGGTGAACATTGTTGTCTAAGGTTCAGCTGACTTTCCCTCATACCTGAGAGGTCTGTCCATGGCTCACCTACATTTCTAATTTCCCAAACCCAGATCAGGTGGCCACCTTCAAGTACAGAAGCTTCTGCAGATGTCTGCTCAGTTCTACTGGGCTTGTTTCTCTCTCATCTCATCAGTGCTTCCTGTGTGTCTGCTAGCCCCAGTGGAACATATGAATTTTATTTTGTCTGGGCTTTTCTGGTTGACCATGGAAATGAAGGTTTTTCACATCCCTCTACATCCTAACTAGAAGCAGACATACTATAAAGGCTTTTTCTAAATATTTGCGACTACACATTTGTTTCAAGACAGGAAGAAAAATACTGGAGATGATTACCAGCATATAAATATACTCTAGTACCTTTCATCGTAACAAAATAAATCCTCTGTGACCCCAAATGTCCCTCTAGCTATTGACCAATTCATTTGCATGTCTCTTCAAAACAAAACTTCTTGAAAGAGTACTTGCTTCCCAGTTTTTCTTGGTAAAGATTTCAAATGTAAAGTGATCTTTATCTATCTCTTCATAGTGATTGAACAAGACTAAGACTGGTTGGAAGCTCTGTGTGCACGGTGCGTGCGTGTGTGTTGGAAGCTCTGTGTGCACGGTGCGTGCGTGTGTGTTGGAAGCTCTGTGTGCACGGTGCGTGCGTGTGTGCTGAGTTGCTTCAGTTGTGTCCGACTCTGTGTGACCCTATGGACTGTAGCCTATGAGGCTCCTCTGTTCATGGGATTCTCCAGACAAAAATACTGGAGTGGGTTTCCATACCCTCCTCCAGGGGATCTTCCTGACCCAGGGATCGAACCCATGTCTCTTACATCTTCTTCACTGGCAGGCAGGTTCTTTACCATTAGTGCCACTTGGGAAACCCTGCGTGCATGGTGGGGCATACCAGGTGGTGGGTGATCAGCTTTTATCAACAGGATTCTTTGTTGGATGGATCATCCACCGATGCATCAGTGTATGAACATTTTTTCCCCTCTGAAATGATTATTTCTACAGAGAAGTCGTTTTCAAACTCTTTCCTTAGGTGTTAATTCTGGAATTGACAAGGGAGAGGGTTGGAAGTAGCAACATTTATTGTGCATACGTCTCCATAATCTCCCTTGTGTGGTGTCTGTCCATGAAACTTTTCTTGTTTAATTTTTCCAGAGAATACACTTCTCTTTTCTAGTGGAGTTGGAAAAGAGGGAATTTTTCAAATTGTAGTGGAAGCAAGTGGTTCTGAAGGTTGAAAAGATCCTTAGGTAAACTTTTAAACATGTCCTAGTCTTCACCCTGTAACACTTTCTTGCCTTCTGCAGTAGCAGAAGACAGTTCCAGGTTTTGAGCTTTCCAAGGTTCTGCAAGGCTACAAGGCTATTTCCTCCTCAGTATCTCTTATTATGTATGACTTCTCTCCACACTGCTTACATCGTTTGCCACTCTCTGTTTTTTTTCTGTCCTGTGTTTTTGTGGTTTTAATTTCCTCAAAGATGGGCTTTGTGGTTTTGTCTCACCTTCTCCTGATCGTGGGTGCTTTTTGCAAGAAAAGGGGCTAAAATGTCTTTCCCTCTCAATTTAAAATTGAAACCCCTCACCTTTTAGCTCATTTTGCAGTGACTTTTGACTCAACAATTCCACTGAAACTGCCTATTTCAAGGCCCTCAATGATCACCACATTCCCAATTTAATGGTTACTTCTCTGCCTTCCTCTTACTCACTCTTTAACAGCAGCACAGTTAACTCCCCTCTCTCAATTAAAAATGCTTTCTTCTCTTGACTTCCATTGTAGCATCCTCTCTCCATTTCCCACATCAGTTGTCCTTTCTCATATTTCTGAGTAAGCTTTGCCTTCTCTTCTAGAACTTTAAAGACTGGAGTGCCCCAGAACCCAGATCCCCTATTCTTACACCTACACTGAACCCCTGGAGAAGGGAACGGCGACCTACTCCAGTATTCTGGCCTGGAGAATTCCATGGACAGAGGAGCTACAGTCCATGAGGTTGCAGAGTCAGACACAACTGAACGACTTTCACTTTTTTCACACTGTCTTACAAGGCAGTCTCATTCTTCACATGGGTTCAGTACCATTCACAAGAGCATGGACTTTGCAGGAAATCAGACTGAATTGAATTCTAGTTCTGCCACTTCTAACACATGTCAACCTTTGGTTTCTCAAATGCAAAGTGAAAGTGTGGAACTATAAGATCTACCAGCTTCCTTCCAGCTCAGAGTCCTGCATCTGATTTTATGTTAGGACCAATGGTTGAAATAGAAGCAGAACCTGGGAATCTGCTGGTAACTGGAGAGGCTACATTTGACAGGCAGGAGTAGTCTACAGTACGACACAGGGTCAAGTGCAGACCAGTAACTGGAGCCCATCAAGGAATTTCCAAATTCCTGAGCTGTCCTAAGCTAGCATAAAGGACAGGAACAATGGTTTAATCACAGGGCAACATGATGAATTTGTCCAAACAAACTCCTCTGTATACAACTCTAATTTGGTTTATTACTCATTTGCAGAGTGGTTTTCCCCATGCAGTTTCCTATGGCATTGAAAGTGAAAGTGAAGTCGCTCAGTCGTGTCCGACTCTTTGTGACCCTGTGGACTGTAGCTCTCCAGGGTCCTCCATCCATGGGATTCTCCAGGCAAGAATACTGGAGTGGGTTGCCATTTCCTTCTCCAGGGGATCTTCCCAACCCAGGGATCGAACCCAGGTCTCCTGCATTGCAGGCAGATGCTTTAACCTCTGAGCCACCAACCTGTAAGACCTTCCCCATCACTAACCCTTTCCCCTAGTTGAGTCATATTTTGCAAGAGACGGGAGTGGTGCAAAGTAGGCTCTATAGTCAGGGTTGCCCAAATACAGATTTTTATCCTGTGAGAACATTTAGTTCCACAATCCTCTTAGTTCAATAGGGACAGGGTCTCTCCTGGTGCTGGTGGCATCTAAGATGGTCAGTTTGATGTACCTGAGCTTAGTACTACTGACCACAAGGAGTGTTTGCAGGGGCAGAGGATAGAGTAACACTCTGCCAAATCCTAAGCAACAGAGAATGAGGAGCCCAGAGTCACTTTCTTGGATGGAAGCTGAAAGTAGACAGTTCTACGGTAGATAATAGACAAGAGTCTGCTGTTCTGGTCACGCTGAAAAAAGCTACAGTTCTCTCCAAAAGACAGGACTTCCTTGTCACACTTTGGAGCAATGTTGGGCTGGAGGTGGGAGTAGGTAGGAATATACTAGGTTCACACCAGATAATCCAATCCACAAGTCATATGTGGGCACATCTCTTTGATAAGAATAGGAGAATCACACAAGACATCGGTAGAATGTTGGGAAATGAAAATTCTTATAATCACTAATGGCAGTGTAAATTGGTGCAGCCCTTTTGGAGTACAATTAAATCATGTCTACTAAAGTTACATATTCACATACCAAAGACCTAGCAATTCAATCCCTAGGTATATATCTCTATATCAGAGAAATCTTGCTTCCCACCTTCTGGGAGACAGGTACAAGAATGTTCAATGCAACTTTGTTTATAATGGTGAAAAGTTAGAAACAAACTAATTGTATATTAATGAGAGAATAGATTAGTACATGGTGGTACATTATTACAATATAATGCAATGCAACAGAAAGTATACATTAGTTAAAATGAACCAAGTGTAGCTACACATATCTACATAGAAAAAGTTTCAAAAACATGATGTTAAGTGTAAAAAGCAAGCTCAAGAAGAACACAGTATGATAGTTTATTATAAAACTGAATATGAAAAAATACATTATTCATGGGTATGCAAAAATATACAACAGTCATTAAGATGACAAATCCTACTTTCAGGATAGTAATACCTCTGATAAGAGAAAGAGGGGTGTCAAAACATGTAGCATTTTCTTTCATAAGCTTGGTGGTGGATAATGAGGGTTTACAATCCTTTCTTTGTATACTTTGGTTATACTTAAAATATTTAATGGTTTTTAAAAATTGTTGAGGGTGAATATCAAAGGCTGAACCACAGTTCACAAGGAAGCATTCTGAGCCTGTCAAAGGCAGTGCTAAACCTGAGGTTCACGTTCCCACCCGAGAGGCCAAGGGACTAGGAGGTGATGGACAAGCCTGATGTTGACCAATAGTAGATTTTTTTTGGTTAGCCCACAGAAAATGTGTTGGTCTTAGCTCTCTGATTTGAATATGAGAACTCTACCATGTTTGATGCTGCTATTTCTGACGTTTGCCTTGCTGGCTTCATCCAGATAAGAATGTTTGTGGCTGCTGGTCTGTAAGATGTTATCCTTTATCTATGCCACATGCCAGATAGTAGGTGAGCAGGGAAAGTTGTATTTCCTGAGGATCCATGCTGTGCTGGGGTCTCTGCTAGGCTCTTTCTATGCATTAGTTCACAAAGCATCACAACACCACCCAATGGTGTTTATCTTCATCATGCATTTGAAAAGAAAACAGATTTTCTATGTGCTGGTAGAGCCCAGATTGGAGCTGAGGCTGGTCCTGGTACAAAGTGTGTGTTGTCTCTACTACGTATGTGGCATCCAAACTTGGTACAGGACAGTGAACTGTACACAAAGACACAGAAGATGTGTGCGTGTGTTTGTCTGTATAATGTTTTTTCCTAGGGCATAGATTATACTCCAAAATTTGAGAAAGGACTCAACATGATTTTTATGTGAAGTTAAACATCGGTGTGTTACAGAATAGAATACAAGTGTACATTCATTTTAAAGATGAAAGGATGTTGAGGAAATTTCTTATTTTGATGAGCCACTTCAAACTCAACCTAGGGACCCCAGGGCTATGCCTTTCCTTTCTCCTTCCTAACAGCGGCCCTCCAGAGGGAGACTATGAGAAGCGCACAGTCTGCTCTCACACATCCATCTGTTCCTAGACCTACTGAATTGCTTTAAGGTGGGTTCTTTTTTACCGTCATTGAGATTCAATATGAGACGCCCTTAGACAAACTTCCTCTAGAGACATTGCCTGTGTGCTCCCGTCTGGAGGAAGTCTTGCTAGAACCATTAGACAAAGGAAACAATCATTTTTACCTGACGCCATGCCAAAGCAGTCTTTTCTACCCATATCCCTCTGTGTAGGGAGAGACCAGCCAACGGTTAAAAACTTCAGAGAGGGATGTGAGGCATGGAGACCCGGGGACTTGCTCTGAATTATTCTTGGCTATGCTGTGATGATTTAAGTGGGATGTGTCCATGAGGATTTAGGGTGATTCCTTAATTCTTTGTTAAAACCCCCAACAATAACCACAAATGTAACAGCACCATCTACTAGGCGGCTGGCATTGCTAATCCTTTCAACAGTTCTACGAGGTAGGGATGATTGTAACAGTATTCATTTCACAATCAGAGAAACAGAGGCACAGAGAGGTAAGGACCTTCCCATAGACTGAGACACCATGATATTCTCTCTCAGTCAAAAGGAGAAGATATATAATAAGTGCTCTGCTCCATTTCTCTTAATTTTGCCATCAAATCTTCTTGTATCTGCATGAAAAGTTCTTCAAAATGGAATGAATCCAGGTGCTTTCAAGCACAAAGTATCTGAAGACTCTTTTTCTCTCCTGTTACTTTTAAATTTAGAAAAAGCTTTCAGAATTATGCCCCTTGGTAATGACAGCCTGCAATCATTCTGCTCCAGGAATCAAGTGATGTGTTCAGAATATGTCATTTTCCCCCATGATACTGATGGCAAAACCACACTCTCGACCAAACCAAAGGCTGACTGGGAGGGAGACAGAAGTGTGGTCTCTTGGTTTCTACTCAGCAGTTTGAGCCAAGCGTCCTTGGCTTTCTTTCCAACTCCTTAAGCAATAAGCAAGATGCTTAACCTCTTAACCCCATCTGCAAATTGCTGATTCTACCTCTGTACTTCTTTGTGAGGAGTATTTCCAAGCTATGTTGTTAAAAGGCCGCAAAGATAAAACGTGTAGAGGGCACATGCTTTCAGGGGAAATGCTTTCTGGAAGAAGTCAGAGGGTTTGGGGTGGTGAGTTATGTAGGCTCAGGTTTATTTTTAATTTAAAACTGTATATAGTAGTAAAACTGTGGGAAACTCTATAGTGCAGTGATTAGGCATGTGGGACATTGGGGCCATGGTTCCCGGGCTCAAATCCAGGTTTCTGCGTTTACAGTAGAGTGGCCTTGAGCCTTTTCTGACTCAGTATCCCCATCTACATAAAACATAATAAATAATATAATTCCCATAGCAACCTTACAAGGTAGGTATCATTATTTTCTATTATAATTGAAAAACATATTCTAGGTTGTCAGTACATAATAAGCCATTAATAGAAGACTATATATATATATATATATACACACACATATATATGTACACACAAATGCATATATACTTCTGTATTTGCACATATTATATGTAGAGTGGTTGCTACCATTTAATTATTCCACAGATAAGAAAAAGGATAACAATATGCATACAGATACAGTGAATTAGGTAAGCTATGTAATGTAATCGAAAAAAAAAATCATTGGATTTAAACACTTTAATTCTGTGAATTAAAAAGAAATCCTACTCTTAATGACCACTTATATGAATTTAGGCAAATAATTCAACCTCTCTGAGAATAATTTTCTTAGCAGTGAAGTGAGGCCATTGAGTTGGATAAGACATAATAATTCTTTGACTCACAGTTGTTTCATTATGCTTTGTTTTTTTTCATCTTGCAAAGTTTACAAGAAAGGTGAAATTTCCAGTTAAAAACAGTGATCTGGTTCTACACATTCCCACCTTTCTTTTTCTTTCCAAAATGCTACAAAAACAGCTGAACTAGTATGAAGGGAAAATGTTTTGCATTGCTGGCAAATTGGTAAGCGTGTTATATACATGCCAGACTCTTAGAATAATTCCTGCAAGATGTAGAGCTGCTGACATCAAGGTGACAGAAGGACCTACCAGCCTGCAAGTCTGTGACTTGAGGGGGAAAGCCTGTGGTTGATGGTGAGATAGATTCTCAACATAGTGATCCAACATTTACACTTGACTATTTTCCTTTGGCATAAGCTTCCTCCTTACCTTGAACATACTAAGTCTCTACCTTCCTCAAAAAAAAGTTACACTACATATAAATTTTCCCATCTTCTTTTCCTATGATCTTCACATTTTCAACAAAGATTTACATGATCTCTGACAGAACTCATCTCAAATCCTAGTAAATGTAGTTGTTCCTCTTTTGAGTCACTCTACTAAGAAAAATTCTCATAAGATGGAAAGAAGAGGAGCAATTTAAGAAAGTTAAAATTTCCTCTTTGAAGCAAACTCATATAAGAAACAGGGGGACACATAAGGCAATTCTAATTCACATTCATGATAAAGATATATCATCTCTAACACAGTGATAGTGTGTGCCCCTCCACATACAAAGAAAAATTCAAGATCAGAAAAATATTCATAGGGTTGAAAGATATTATTTGTCAGTTTAAAAATGCAATGGCACTGATGAAACAAATTAAAGAATGCCTCAATAAATGGAAAGACAGCCTATGTTCATGGATCAGAAGACTTAATATTGTTGAGATGACAATACTACTCAAAGTGATCTACAGATTCAATGCAATCTCTGTCAAAATTCCAATGACATTTTTTTTTTCCTGCAGAAACAGAAAAACTTATCTTAAAATTCATGAGGAATCTCAAAGGAATCTAAATACCCAAAACAATCTTGGAAAAGAGCAGAAGTTGGGAGATTCATACTTCCTGGTTTCAAAACTTGCTCCAAAGCAATGGTAATTGAAACAGTTTGGTACTAGCATAAGGACACATGTATAGGCCAATGGAATAGAACAGAGGCCCAGAAATAAAACTTGGCGTATATGATCAAGTAATTTTCAACAAGAGTGCCACCCACTGAATGGGGGAAAAGATAGTGTTTTCAACAAAAGGTGCTGGGAAAACTGGATATCTATTTTCAACATAATGAAATTATGCCCTTATTTCAAACCATAGGTAAAAATTAACTCAAAATGGATCAAAGACCTAAATGTAAGAGCTAAAACTATAAGTCTCTTAGAAAAAACAAAGGGGAAAGCTTTATGACCTTGGATTTGGCAATAATTTCTTGAAATGTAAAACCAAAAGCACAAAGCAGCCAAATAAAAAAATAGATAAATTGGATTTATCAAAATTAAATAATTTTATATATTAAAAGACACTATCAACACAGTGAAAAGATAGCTCACAGAATGGGAGAAAATATTTGTAAGTCATGTATTTAATTAGGGCTGAATATCCAGAATATGTAAAGAACTCTTAGAATTCAATGACAACAATAAAAAACAACCCAATTAAAAAATGGGCAAAGGACTTGAACAGACATTTCTCTGAAGAAGATATACGAATGTGCCAATAAACAAATGAAAAAATGCTCAACATTCATCATCATTAAGGAAATACAAATAAAAACTACAATGAGATACCATTCATACCCATTGGGATGGCTATTACAAAAGAAAAAAAAAAAACCCACCAGATTAAATGGATTAAAAATGAATGTAAGACCTGAAACCATAAATTCCTAGAAGAAAACATAGGTAGTACACTCTTTGCCACTGGTCTTAACAATATCTTTCTGAGCATATATCCTCAGGCAAAGGAAATAAAAAATCAGCAAACCAGACTACATCAAACTAAAAAGCTTCATATCTGATGTGAGTTTAATATCCAAATACAAAGAACTCATACAACTCAACAGCAACAAAACAACCCAATTTAAAAATGAGTTGAGGACCTGAATTGACATTTTTCCAAAGGCATACAGGTAGTCAACAAGCACACAAAGAGATGTTCAACATCACTAATTATCAGGGAATTGCAAATTAAAACCATAATGAAATATCACCCCATGCCTGTTCAATGGCTATTAACAAAATGGTAAGAAATAAAGAGTGCTGGAAAGGATGTGGAGAAAAGGGAACTCTCAAACACTGTTGATGGGAAGGTAAATTTGTACAGCTATTAATGGAAAACAGTATGGGTTTTCCTCAAAAAAGAATAGAACTATCAGCTACTTGACTTCTGGGTATTTATCCAAAGAATATGAAAACACTAATAATAAAAGACATATGTGCCCCCATATTCATCATAGTATTAGCATTACTTACAATAACCAATGTATAGAAACAACCTAAGTGACTGTCAATGGATGAACATGACATGAATAAAGAACATGAATGGATAAGAATATGTGCGTATATGTGTGTGTCTGTATGGAGAGGAATACACAATGGAATACCACTCAGTCATGAAAAGATAAGTGCATAAAAAGTCCAGCCATTTGCAACAGCATGAATGGACCTAGGGGATACTATGTTAAATGAAATAAATCATTTCGGAGAAATTTTCGGAGAAAATAAATCAGACGGAGAAAGACTGATAAATACTGTACGACTTCACTCATATGTGGAATATAAAAGTCAAGCAAACAAACAAAAATAAGTGAATACACCAAACCAACCAAAAACAAACATGTAGATTCAAAGAACAGAGTAGCTGTCAGAGGGGAAGGTATTGTAAGTGAATGTGAAATGGCTAAAGAGGATCAACTATGGTGATGAACGGAAACTAAATTTTTAATGGTGTCCATGTTGTAGTGTACACTGAAGTAGAAATATATGTTGTACAAATAAAACTTACATAATATTATAAACCAAAGTTATCTCAGTTTTTAAAAAAATCAGAAAATGATCAATAAGAATGTGAAGAAATTGGAATCTCTATGCGTTGTTGGTAAGAATGTGAAATGGTGAGGCCACTGTGGAAAACACAAAACACTATGACGTTTCCTCAAAAAATGAAACAGAGAATTACTATATAATCCAGCAGTTCTACTTCTAGTGTATATCCCCAAAGAACTGAATGCAGGGACTTGAACAGATATTTACATGCTAATATTCATAGCAGCATAATTCACAACAGCCAAAAGATGGAAACAACTCAAATGTCCGTTGACAAATAAATGGATAAACAAAATGCATTATATACAAACAAAGCAATATTATTTGGGCCTTAAAAATGAACAAAATTCTGATGCATGCTACAATATGGATGGACCTTGAAGACATGTTAAGTGAAATAAGCCAAACACAAAAGAACACAAATTAAATGATTCTATATGAAGTACCTAAAACAGACAAATCCAGGGAGATAGATGGTAGAACAGAGGTTACCAGGGACTGGGAGAGTCTCAGTTTAGGATGATGAAAAAGTTCTGGACTTGGATAGTGGTGATGGTTGCACAACTTACTGCCATCACATTGTATGCTTAAAAATGTTTAAAATGTTAAGCTTTATGGATGTACATTTTATCACAAATAAAATATATGATGGATATGAATACAATGGAAAAGAAATGATGTGACTGACGATGGGTTAATATGCAAAATATACAAATAGCTCATACAACTCGATATCAAAAAACAAACAACCCAAGATACCCAAGAGGCATAACAGCTATAAATATTAGAAAAGAGGACAGATGTTATCATTAATTGCAAATAATGTAACCATCTTGCTAGAAAAAATACTTCAAAAGTAGAAAAATACTAGAATTAATAAAATGGTTCTTTAAAATGTTGAGATAAGAAATAAATCTACAAAGCAATGATTTCCCCCAGGCCAGTATTTCTTAACTGTTTGGGAGGCATTGGCCTGTTTTGTTGCAAATTATAATCTCCTTGACTTGCAAATCTTAAAAAATAATTTTATGGAGTTCAGTAAAAGCCCAGGGATCCCAAGCTATAGATTAATTGCTTTATAGTGAACAATAGTTTAGAAAATACAACAGAAAAGAAATTCATTCATGACAGAAGCAAAATTTTAAAATGTCTAAGAATAAACCTAATGAATACTGCATGAGACTGATTTGAAGAAAATATCAAAACCGTACAGGGGGACATAAAAGAGAAGTGATATATCCTTAAGTAAGAAAATAGATACAGTAATAATGTAATGCTATTTTGTTCAGATTATTCTGTACTTTTCATACAATTCAAGCAAAAACTCAGGTATATTTTGGAATATTTAATAATTTAAATAATTACTTGAAGTGCACATGGTAGGGAAAAAGAAACCCAGTCACTTAAAGACCAGATTTTCACCCAAGATTAGAGGTAAGGAAGGACTTATCTTTCCATGTTAAAACTAATTAAAATAATGAGGTACTAGCATAAGAACAGACAAATGCAGTACATCAGAATAGAAAACCAGCAAAGGACCCAAGTCTATGAGAAAGTTTAAAATTTTAAATCAGTAGTAAAGGTTTACCCAGCATCTAAATGGTGTTAGAAAAACCATCTAAACATCTGGAGAAAAATGATGGCCCTCATACCTTATATCAGGTTAATTCTAGAAGTAATAATGTAAAAAAATTATTAAAAAAGTACAGTTACTAAAGGTAGTCATATAAAGGAAAATAGTAGCCCAATCATAATTATGAATACTGATTTAAAATTTCTGAATAAAATACACAAAACAGAATTCAGCTCTACTTTAAAATAATAAAATATCACAACCAAGTGTAACCAGAAATGCATCTGACCCAGTAGTAAAATATCTTTTCAATGCATTTCACTGTATTAGTTAGGTCAAAAAAAAATATGATCTCAATAGATACCAAAAATGCATTTAATTAATTTGAGTATCTATTTCTTTTTTCTTTTATAGGAAGAGTTGGACTTCCTTGACATGGTCTGGTTTCAAATGAAACATTTGAAGCATTTTTCTATTAAGATCAGGAAAAAGACCATCCAGGGAGTTTTTAGGGACTCATGTGCAATAGTTAACACTAAAGTAATGTATTCTAATAACTCTTAATTAACATCAGTTAACACTTAAATTAACTTAAATTAATATGTTAATGAAGAAACCTAAAAAAACTTGCTACACATTGTCAATTATTTTTCAAACTGATGACGCCAAGAAATCTTGAAAGAGCAGCATGATAGAATGCAAAGCACATGAGTTGAACTGAATCCAGAATCCAGAACCAGAATGCCAGTTCTGCCATTTTCATTCTTTGACCTGAACAAGTTGTCTAAACTCTGAATTTCAGTGTCCTTATCTGTAGTACTGAAGCAGCAGCAGGTAAGATGGAGTTAAATTTGCTGTCTTTTCTGTTGATTGTAAAAATGTCTGGACAAATGAAGAAAGCAAACACAGTAAAACTCTGAAAAGCAAAAAATCAGGTGAATTGGAGAGTTAAAACCTAGAGAAATAACCCATACAGGAATGAATTCCAATTTTTTTTCCTTCATTTCCTTCATAGCTTTAATCCGAGGGTGGTCTCAGTCACATGGCAGTAGCCTGGGATGTCATCTGAAAAACTAAGAAAGTCCCCATATTTTTGGCCTCTGGGAAAAGAGGTCCCTGTGGTCCAAAGAATGTGGAGGAAATCCCATTTCTATTCTCTTTTATTATCCTGGCTTTGTCCCAAGGGTGGCCTCGGTACAGAACTGCACGCAGCAATGTGGTGACCAAAACTCCACGAGGAACCCTGTTTTTCTTGCTTGGAAAGGGGGGCCCTCACTGAGAAAATTAGTGTGTGGGGAATCCTAGAGAGGAGAGAGCTGGAAAAGGGGATCCTTCTAACCGTGTATGAAGCTGTGTAAGTCCCGGGCTCATCTCTGAACCGCACATGTGCAGCAGAGACCCAAAGCAACTTAGCAAAAACTGAAAACTGAACCAAAAAGAAAACCACCACCCACAGAAGAGACAGACGTGTGATCTGAACTTCGCCACGGTGATTGCCAACGAAAGCAAACAAACAAATCAGCATTCTCTATAGGATTTGAATATGACTCAGTCTTAACAACCTAATATTAAAAACTTTTACAATATAACCTAAAATTGTTTGACATACAAATCACCTGGAAAATGTGACCAAGTCTCAAGAGAGAAGACAAGAAGCCAATCCTGAGCTACTGGAATTATCAATTATAATATAATAGTTATTATATAATAGGAGTTAAAATAACTATTTTTATAGTCATAGTATTATAGTTATATAACTATAACAACAATATAATCCATGAGGTAAAGGTAAACACACCTAAAATAAAAGGAAAGAAATTCTCAGCAGAGGAAATTTTTTTAAAAGAACCAAATAGATATTTTAGGATTGAAAAAATAAAGTATCTGTAATTAGAAATTCAGTAGATGAGCTAAGCAGCAGCATGGAGATGACAAAGGAAAGTCAATATGAAGATAGAATGACAGAAACAATCTAGTATAAAGAACAGAAAGAAAATTGCAAAAAACAATTGAACAGAACTTCAGGGACATGTGGAATAACACCCAAAAGGTTGAACATGTATGTCACTGAGATCCCAGAAGGAGAGGGGAAAACGACCAGTGCAAAAAAAACTATTTGAAAAATAACGGCTACAGAGACACCCAATTTGATCAAAGTCATAAATTTCTAAATTCAAGGAGTTCAACAAAGCCAAAATAGGAAAAACTCAAAAAACAAGCAAAAAAAGAAAAAGACTAGCTATGGCAGACATATCATAATCAAACTGCTGAGAACTAAAGGTAAAGAGAAAAACAAAATCTTTAGTTAGTGAAAAATAATACTTTACATAATTATTTTTCACTGTATTAGTCCAACCTTCCCCTGGTTTCCCTGTGTGGACCTAATGCCAAGAATTGGTTTCAAATGTACCTTTGATATTATTTCTTTTAATACGCCCCAAATCTTTTGCTCTTGTTGAAATAAGAATCTCTAATTCATGTCTTGTTTTTCAGCAAGTTTTTAAAAATTCTATAAGTTTCCACATTATTATACAGGTCTAATAATGCATCTTTCCCTGTCTTGCAGGGATATTATGAAGATCAAATGAGACAATTGATCTTCATATTAAATATAAATATTTATTATATTTCAAAAAATATAAACTAAAACTCTGAAAATTATGTATTTCAGAAACTATCAGTTTGGGAGCTTTAAAGCCTAATTCATTACACCAATCTCATGAGGAAGTATTTTAAATACTTTCTGGCTTGCCCACATCTCTCCACAGGCTGACAAGGTTAGGGATGTGTCGGTGAACCATTGCCATGCTTCACCAGCTGATCCGTAGTTTAGGCCAAGAGGTCACCACATAAAACTCATTCAGTCTTTGTTGGATTTACAATGTTGTGTTAATTTCTCCTGGACAGCAAAGTGATTCACTTATATACATTCTTTTCATATTCTTTTCCATTACGGTTTATCACAGGATATAGAACATGATTCCCTGTGCTATACAGTAGGGCCTTGTTGTTTATCCATTTTCTATATAATAGTTTATATCTGCTAATCCTAAATCATTCAGCCTTTAGCAAGGTATTTCTGGCTGTTATTTGATGTATCTTCATCCTTTAATATTAAATGCTGCATCCAGAAAAGTAGAGATTTGAATCCCAGCCTTCTCCTTGGCACAAGATACTAAGAGTAGTAAAGGCACAAAAAACTAGATTCAAAGTAGGATTCAGATGACTAATTGGAACTAGCATAACCAAAATGGGTCTGAAAGCCTCAGCGTTCTAATAGTGTTTATAAATCTGTGACCTTCCCCGACCTCTCCAACTTCCCAGAGGCTATGAGCAGTAGCACACAAAATATCCACAAGGGATGTGTGATCTTGGTCTCTCGCCAAACTCTCAGGCATGGAGAGAGTGGAATCAGCATAACACAGCATTAGGCAGCCTTGGGTTGCAGGAGGATGTGAAGAATGGCTAAGAGAGGAGTTTTCTCTAAAGAAAAGACATCTTTGTAAATTAAGACCGAGATATTATCATATATAAAGACTGAGAGAGATTAGGAGTCTTGCATGTGGTCCACAGGGTACAGACAGTGTCTCAGAGTTTCTTAAAATCCTTGGCCAATACTGAAGGGAAGTCACACAGGCTTCTTGGGTGTCATGAGTCTCTGATTACCAGCAGGTGGAGCAGAAAGGATGTGCAGCCTGGATCTACAGTGGGTTCTGCTCTTTTCTTAGGAACAAGATAAGGCTCAGTTTCCCCTTCTGTCATAAGGAATAAGAAACCTCTATTTTGAAAATGCGGTTTCAGTGAGTCTCATATGGCATGAGTGCATATAATAGACACTGCTAAAGGTGTAACAGGATTTGGAAATTCCATGTGGTACGGAGGACTATTTTTGTTACAGATGGGAAGCAAAGACACAGAGAAAAACAAGGACTAGATTGCTGTGTGAGTGCAAATTCCAGGAAACCTTACTCCATCCTGTTAGTCCTATTCTCATTTCTAGAAGAATGGTAGAGAATAAAGTCCTTTGCCCTCCCTGTACTTGCTATTCCTCCCTTTCTCCATCCTGTTCACATAAGTCAGTCAGTAATCCCAAGAGTGCCCCACCCTGGGGCCTCTCTCATGTGGACCACACCACTTTTTAAAACATAGAATCATTAACTCAGGAAAAGTGTCGTCTCCTATACGCCACCCTAGCTGTGAATAAATGACACGTCTCTGTTACTGCTAGTTTTCACCTACAAGTGGTAAAACCCCAAACAATGTTTGTGTTACGCTAGGTCTAAATAATCCTTTTATGTCAAAAACATTTTTCCACACCTGATTCAAATTGTCTTTTATCTTGTGGTACCGTAAGCCCTCCCTTTCTATTTCCTGCCTTTATAATTATGGATGATAATATTTCAAGTTCTTGGTGCTTTCACCGTGCTCAATCCACAAAATAAATCTAATTTAAAGAAAAGAAAATATAGTCCCCTAAGAATCTGGTTTGCTAACATTTTGCTCCACGTCAGCAGACTGAGTCACCAAGGTAAAATTTACCTTAATGTGATTCAGTCATTTATAAAGTTTCACCAACAGCAGGAAATTCTATCAAAGTCATCGCAGAGTAAATTAGCAGATGGGTCAATGTGCAAAGTTCAAGGCATAAGTGAAGAGAACTATTTGATTAAAATAACAGGTCAAGGCTGGCAGGAGGGCACAAATATCAGAACTACTCAAGAAAAGATGGGTTTTGTAATGACAGAGATGGGGAGCATCCTTACCTGTCTTCTGTGAGTTTCATTAGGGTTGTTCCTTGAGTAGAGAAGACAATAAAGGACATTCTTAGCTGTGGGCTGGAAGGAAAAGCAATTCTATTAGGGCAGAAAGAGACACAGTGGAGTGCCATTCCCTTCTAGGCTTCCCCCTCTTTCTTCCCTTTTATCATGGCTGCCAGAGCTGCCAACCTACAACCCAAAGGGCACTTCCACAGCTGGTGTTGCAAGTATTTAGCCACCAGAAAACCTGAAGCTGTGGATCAAAGAGAAGACTCTCTTTGTCTTCCTGGAAGCTGCTTCTGATTTGACACCATCACTCAGTGAATGTGGATTACAAGTAAGAAAGCTAAAACTCATCACTTTCCTCTGCTATGTCTGAAGTGTGCCCCTAGAAGACTGGTTTGCATCCTGTCTATACAATTCAGGATCCCAACAGAAAAATTCGTGGGTGTCTCTGCTATAGTCTGGTGTATCCTATAATGAATGGAGTGTCTTAGGCAGTGGCAGCTTTATGCCATTAGTCACCAATATTATACAGTTTATTTTACTTGGAAAGTAGGATCACAATCAATTTGTCATCTCTATTTGGCTTTCTAAGGAGGTTACCTTGTAAGGAGAGCATATGCGGATGGGCCACAAGAATAACTATTCTACTTGGTAGTTAGAACTTCTCATGATTAATGAATACATCAGCATGGTTTTTACATGGCAGTGATTGGGAACTTTATCAATGTAAAATCCACACTCTGAAAGACAGGATAACCCTCGGGTGAGGACAAACGTAACTTTTTGTCTGCAAGATGGACTGTCACACTACCACGGATCCACCACGGGAATGCCGCCCTTTGGGGCTCTCTCTAGGTAGCCAGCTGGTTTCATAATATCAACCTATTTCTACATGATGCAATAATTTCTCATATCTGACCTGGCCACAGATCTTATAGTTCCCACTTCCTAAAATGTTTCCCCAAACCTGTTCCCCTTTTCCTGACAATAGTAATTGTTTCCTAGTTGGTGACCCAGCTGATCATCATTCCTTGCTCCAATTCATTCCTCACACTGCTTCCAGAATTATTTTCCTAAAATATAAATCAGATCTTGTCACTCATCTTGTCATCTCTATCAAACCTCCAATGGCTTCTATCGCCTCCAAGATAAAGTTTACATCCATTACCTTATGTCCAATGCATCTTTGGAAACCCTTAGCGTGGTCTGTAATACATAGTAGGAGCCCAGGCAACACCTGGTGAGTTGAAATTGGCCTCTTGAGAAAGACCTGGGTTCTCTGTCCATGGCATCAGGCTGCCTGGTACTACTTCACCAGTGCTGAGGACATTACATCACAAGTGATAGTAACAATCATAAGTTTCATAATAATATAATAATCGCCAGTCCAATGATGTGCTTACTATGTGTCAGGCACTATTGTAAGTGATTCCCATGTATTATCTCATTAAACTTGTAACAACTTTACGAGATCATTACTATTACCGATCTTTATTTTCCACAAAAGGAAATTGAGACTCCGAAAGGTCACACAGTGGGAAAGTGGTGAACTTTGGGCTTAAAACCAAGCATTCTGATTCTAGAACTTGGGTTCTTCACCACCAGGTTATACTGCCCACCTTATATAGAATTATTAAGCTCTGGAAAGAATGAATTTGAAATGTGGGAAATGTAGGTCTCCAAACAGTAACTGGTATATGAGTCTGGGCTGAAGACATAATTTGGGAATTCTCAGCATACTAATGTGAGTAAAATTGTTCAGAGTGTCAACAGGGAGATGGGAAGGGAGCCAAACCTAGAACCAACACTAACATTTAAAGGCCTGGCTCCGGTCAGTGGATGAAAGGTGAGCCAGAAGTCAGCGAAGGAGAGGATTTCAAGGAGAGAGAAATCTGAATCCAATGAAGTGCCTCTAACCAGCAGAGCAAGCACTACATGGCTCTCAATGGATTTGTCCTATTGAGCATCACTTTGGGACTGTGGTGAGAGTAAGCAGATGTAAGGGTGGGGATAAAGGCAGATGGGAATGGGTTAAGGAATGAATGAGATGTAAGGATGGAGCCAGACAGTCTTTAAGGATATTTTAGTGAGAAACTGGGAAAGAAGGTAGCATCTATAGGAAGACAGGACCAGGAAATTCTTTTTTTTTTTAATGAGATTTTATCTATTGGCAATGGAAATGGAGCCAGAGGAAAGGTAGAGAAAAATACAAGAAAGAAACAAAGACCTGGGGGAATATTGGAGACAATGGGATAAAATGGACTAATGCGAAAAGACTGGCATTAGATAAAGGGGATACTTGAATCTCAGAGGCAATGGGAAGGCATGAATATATCTTTTAAGAGGAGGATTAGAGTAAGAGGTAATCCCTTGCCTGCTATTCTCTGGGCTTTTGGTGAAACAGCAGGTGAAGTTCTTTGCTGAGAGTGATGGGTGTGAGGTGTTGTATGAGGGTTTAAAGAATATGGTGAAAAGTTATGGTATTGAATGAGCATGTACTGTATGTTGGGCACTATTGGCGGCCCTGGGCCTGCAGCAGTTAACAAAAGACAGTTCCTCCTTTTGGAGTCTGCATGGCAGTTGTGTCCTGATGCCACATTTTAATGGGGGTCCATAGCCAAAGAGGACCAGAGGAGACATTGAAAGGAAGGTGGAAACTCCCTGGTGGTCCAGTGGTTTAGAGTCCATGCCTCCATTGCAGGGGACACCAGTTTGATCCCTGGTTGGGGAACTAAGATCTCACATGCCTCATGGCACAGACAAAAAAACAAACAAACCAGGAAAGTGCCTCGTGGTCTGGATTAAGCCATATCAACTACTCTGGTCCTTAGTTTCTTTGTCTATAAAACAAACAACTGGATTAAATGGTCTCTTAGTTTCCTCAATCCCTACCTCTAATTTCTTTGAATCTAAAACAGCAGAATGTCTGGAGGTACTGAAGGAACTGGGGAAGAGAAGTGCGGAGTGCCCACTCTAAGTCAGGTGCTGGGTTTGTTGCTTTGAGCACGTTTTCTCTTATAATTTTCACATGTAAACTGAGGTTCAACCAAGGTGAGTCAGTTGCTTTGGTTGCCCAGTGGAGCTTGGATGCAACTCCACACCTGCCTAACTTCAAATCTTTTTTCAGGAGACTCCTTTGTTTTAGAGGAAACAGGAAATCATCAGAGCAAATAGAAACATAGCAGAGACTCCCAAGTATCTGGAGGTAGATTTGTTTTATATCACTCCTGGATGAGAGTGTAGGAAGGGACATTATGGGTCAACGACAAAAGGAAACTGGAACTGTCCAACTATTGGGTTTGTATTTGACTCAAAAGGCAGCAGTTTCTCACCAGAGCTTTTCAAGCTGGCAGTTAGCGGGTAGCTCTTAGGATAGCTTGGAAAGTTATTCCTTTCAATTCTAAGCTTCTATGAGTCTCTTAAATATTTTGTTTCTCTCCTTTCCCTCTGTTTTCCCCCTCCATCTCCTCCCAGCTTCTGTTTTCTCCATTCATCTGGGCTTATATGCTACTTGCTCTGCTGCTGCTGCTGCTGCTGCTAAGTCGCTTCAGTCGTGTCTGACTCTGTGCGACTCCATAGACAGCAGCCCACCAGGCTCCTCTGTCCCCAGGATTCTCCAGGCAAGAACACTGGAGTGGGTTGCCATTTCCTTCTCCAATGCATGAAAGTGAAAAGTGAAAGTGAAGTCGCTCAGTCGTGCCTGACTCTTAGCGACCCCATGGACTGGAGCCCACCAGGCCCCTCCATCCATGGGATTTTCCAGGCAAGAGTACTGGAGTGGGGTGCCATTGCCTTCTCCAGCTACTTGCTCTAGTTTCCAATTTTTGGCATCACAGAGAGGATACCCCTTACCCTGCTCCCTCTGGTCAGGCAGATGGGTACATGTGGAGACCAGAAGGTGAATTTGCAGGGAACACATTTATCAGTACCCTGGTCTCAGAGGACAACTTGTCTCCTGAGTTAAAAACAAAACAAAAAAATCTCACTCACAGAAGATGTATACGGCTACTCATATTGGCTGGAAGACTCAATAGAGGCCACCAAGCAGAAGTGGAGTTGCTTTCAAATTTACAACATCCAGAACAATTTTTACCAAAGACCTGGACAACTGGTTTAAACTCTAGCATATAGGTGAACGCTATCAAAGTTGTGTTGTCGTTTGGCAGCTGCACCCAAAGAGGGTAAAATGACCTCCTTTCTTTTACTAGTGGGAGTCTACATTTACTGGACTGCTAAGACCCCTGCAACGTGTACAGTGCTGACGTTCAAAATTTCATTGTCCTCTCTTGGACACATGGTTGAGAATGCTCAGAGCATTCTATATCACAGGACACATAGCCAGGCTGAACAAGCATGGTGGTTTGCCCAGGATTGAGGAGAGCTCCCAGGGTATGAAACTTTCAATGCTAAAACCAAGGAGGTTCTGGGCAAACTGGGATGAATTGGTCACTTTACACTCCATAAGGTGTAAGACAACCTTACACCATACACATGGGTCCAGCTAGAATGAGCCAATTTCTCCAGCATAATGCACTGTGAAAGAAAATATTAATGATCCTTCTAGAAGGATACTATTTGACAAGAGAGGGAGAAAGTTAAAATGTTGATCTTATAACCAAATTGGGTTCCTCCTGAAAACACATAGTCAAGTTATTCTATTTAAAAACAAACAAAAAAATAGTCTGACATGTGGAAAAGATGAAAACAAAGGCAAGTCTCTCTTCCAAGGTCTGAGATTCTACCTTTGTCAAAAAGCACCCCCAAACTAGTCAGTAATTAGAATAGCAAACATAGGCTGGGTTTACTTTATGGCCAAGAGCTACATATTTCTCACCTGATGAATTTATGAGCCAACTGTTCCACAAAGTAATAGATTTCATTCCAGTGGTGCAGCACACTTCCTGACCTAGGGAAATAAAGCAGATGTGATTTAATCAGGTGTTCATTTGTCTTTACCTTGTGTCATATATTCTATTCTTTCACAGTTGATCTATCCTTTAACAGGGCTCACCATCTGAAACTTCCATAACTTTGGAAATTACCTGAAAGGATGCTTAGAATTAATTTTAGAATTCTGAGAAACTTTGGTAAAGAACTCTCTTCACTCCACCTCCAACTCCTTACCACCCCTACTCTAGACACTCATATGTCAAAAAAATTCCTGGGCCCAGCCAGATTCACAGGTTAGTTTCACAGCTTTAAGGAATAGTTATTTTTGTGCAATTTGTTGCTCTGATTAGAGAAGAAATGGTATTCCAATTCATTCAAATGAAATTGGCACAAACTATATGCCCAAATAGACAAAAACAAATTCCACTCCTCAAAAGAGTCAAAATTCATTGGTAAATACAGATTCAAAGTCTCTAAAAAAAATATTAGCAAAACAAATCCAGCAGGAATTCAAAAGAATGCTAATTAGTTCATTGGTGATTTATTTCCGTAAGATATTGATAGTTCAAAATTTAAGGATCCAGTACTTTGGCCACCTCATGTGAAGAGTCGACTCATTGGAAAAGACTCTGATGCTGGGAGGGATTGGGGGCAGGAGGAGAAGGGGACGACAGAGGATGAGATGGCTGGATGGCATCACCGACTGGATGGACATGAGTTTGAGTGAACTCTGGGAGTTGGTCATGGACAGGGAGGCCTGGCGTGCTGCAATTCATGGGGTTGCAAAGAGTCGGACATGACTGAGCAACTGAACGGAACTGAACTGAATGTATCTAGTCATACTAATACTTAAAAGAAGAAAAATGATACAGCCCCTCATCATTAAAAAGGGATCCTTTTACTGAAAAAAAAGAGGGAAACTTTCTCTAAGACATATGGAATCATAGCACTTTAGATTTGGAAATGGGCTTATTTCCCACATTTGACTTCTGTTTCACTGATACCACTTACTACTGCTTCAATTCACCTTATAAGTATTTTTCATAGTGCTCATACTCAATCTGTTGCACTGACTTCATAGTAGCTTTTTCTATTTTAACGTACTCTTCTGTAGACTCGATGTTCTTTTCTTTTTATTAAGGATCTGTTTCAGCTGAGCTCTGCATTTCTGCCTGTCATAATTGTTGAGGTTAGTTTGCTTTTTGGACTCTGACATTTTGTACTGAAAACATTTTCCACTGGTTTCAGATAGCTTTTATTTTTATGCGCTCATCTACCTTAATTTTAACTTCTAGAAAGTTATTGTTATTTTTGTTTCAGACTATTTTATAGATCTTTAAGATGAATCTGTGCAAAGTAAATTTTATGCCTTTTTTTCTGTGATTCAATATGTCTAGGAACTCTTATTCTGGTTAAGTGTATTCCACCTCTATGAGTAAAATCTATTTTTTTCTGCCCCACATCCAGTAATGACATGTCTGTCTGATCTGAACAGAAGTGATACAATATGTTATGGTCAAACACTGCAAGATTACTTATCATAAGGATATGGAAGTTCTCCAAGTTAACCTATAACTTCAATTCTAGGAGAAATTCTGAAAAAATGTTTTGTGAAACTCAAAAACTGACTTCAAAAATGAAATGAAGATTAAAGTTATAAAAGTAATCAAGGTAATAATGAAAAAGAACAAAGTTGGAAAGCCTGCCCTATCGAATATAGCAACCTCATACACATGATATGTAAGAGTAGAGCCAATGGAGTAAAATGGAAAACTACATCCACACCCCAGTGTATGTAAGGTCTTGCTATAATACATAGGGAAAGAGGTGATTCAAACTGTGGAGGGAGAATAAACCCTTCCATGTCATTGCAGTGACAATGGATTTCTAATTGGAAACAACCAATCAGATCGCTATCTCATACCAAATGTAACCCTAGGTGTATTAAAACCTAATAGGAAAAACAAAACTTTCAATCCTTGGGTGAATTATAGAAGATTTTCATGTCATCAGGTTAGTGAAGAGTTCCCTCAACCAAATACAAAAAGTAGGAATTGTTCTTTACAAAAATAATTATTATGACTATTATAAGTGTCTAAAATTCTGGATGACAAAAGATAAGGATGACAAAAGCAAAGATGAGGAAGAGATTGAGAGAAGATGTTTGCCACAAAAATAAATGGCAAAAGATTAGTGTCTAGTATATGTAAATCGGTACAAGTAAATGTTAACAAGGCAAACAATACAAAAATAGACAAAGGATCAGAACAGGCAATCCCTTGAAGGATGGCAAATCAGCATTTGAAAAAATATTCAACTCCTCCTCTAATAAATCCAGAAATGCTTTGTTTGGGGAAAAGCAAGTAGTTTTGGGGGGCAGCAGCATAAAGCCTACAGGGTCGAGGAGTGGGGAGTTGGGGAGATGCAGAAAAATAAACCTTTTCCAGTAAAACTCTCTATTCCAGCTTCTCAGCCTTTATACATTCCATCTGCTTGAGACACACAATGTCCACACTGGCAAACTCCTACTCATCTGTAAGAGCCAACTTGATCTCTGCCTGCTGCCTTTGACCAACACAGATGGGGCTCATTGCTTCTGCCCCGGGATCTCAGGGCACTGTGTCCATCTCTCAGTCATCATCCTCGGATACTGGGTTGCCATCACTTTTTTTCTTCAAGCTTCCATTGTGAGAATGTGAAGGATATTTCCCTCCCCAGCATCTACCTATTAGTTGGATGGAAGGAAGGAAGAAGAGCGTGGGGAGACGTCTCTATTGCTCATGGATGCCTCCTGATCTTTTGCCAGCTGGTCCTGGCTTCTGGCCTTGTTTGGATGAGTGTCTCAGGCCTGAGACTCAGATACCTCCAGCCAATTCCTGTGACCCTATGTGATCCCGAGGAGCCTTCCCAGAGGGGCCAATGATTCTAGAGTACAGGTCCTCAATGAATGGGCCTATCTAATCAATGCAAAGAAATAGAGGAAAACAACAGAATGGGAAAGACTAGAGATCTCTTCAAGAAAATCAGAGATACCAAAGGAACATTTCATGCAAAGATGGGCTTGATAAAGGACAGAAATGGTATGGACCTAACAGAAGCAGAAGATATTAAGAAGAGATGGCAAGAATACACAGAAGAAATGTACAAAAAAGATCTTCACAACCCAGATAATCACGATGGTGTGATCACTGACCTAGAGCCAGACATCCTGGAATGTGAAGTCAAGTGGGCCTTAGAAAGCATCACTACGAACAAAGCTAGTGGAGGTGATAGAATTCCAGTTGAGCTATTCCAAATCCTGAAAGATGATGCTGTGGAAGTGCTGCACTCAATATGCCAGCAAATTTGGAAAACTCAGCAGTGGCCACAGGACTGGAAAAGGTCTGTTTTCATTCCAATCCCAAAGAAAGGCAATGCCAAAGAATGCTCAAACTACCGCACAATTGCACTCATCTCACATGCTAGTAAAGAAATGCTCAAAATCTCCAAGCCAGGCTTCAGCAATATGTGAACCGTGAACTTCCAGATGTCCAAGCTGGTTTTAGAAAAGGCAGAGGAACCAGAGATCAAATTGCCAACATCTGCTGGATCATCGAAAAAGCAAGAGAGTTCCAGAAAAACATCTATTTCTGCTTTATTGACTATGCCAAAGCCTTTGCCTGTGTGGATCACAGAAAACTGTGGAAAATTCTGAAAGAGATGGGAATACCAGACCACCTGATCTGCCTCTTGAGAAATTTGTATGCAGGTCAGGAAGCAACAGTTAGAACTGGACATGGAACAACAGACTGGTTCCAAATAGGAAAAGGAGTACGTCAAGGCTGTATATTGTCA
This sequence comes from Bos mutus, assembly GCF_027580195.1. Taxonomy (NCBI): domain Eukaryota; kingdom Metazoa; phylum Chordata; class Mammalia; order Artiodactyla; family Bovidae; genus Bos; species Bos mutus. The sequence goes on from NC_091627.1 coordinate 39,392,568, forward strand.
CCGTTGGCCTGCCGTCTATGGGGTCGCACAGAGTCGGACATGACTGAAGTGACTTAGCAGCAGCAGCAGCAGCAGCAGAGTACATCATGAGAAACGCTGGACTGGAAGAAACACAAGCTGGAATCAAGATTGCCGGGAGAAATATCAATAACCTCAGATATGCAGATGACACCACCCTTATGGCAGAAAGTGAAAAGGAACTAAAAAGCCTCTTGATGAAGGTAAAGTGGAGAGTGAAAAAGTTGGCTTAAAGCTCAACATTCAGAAAACGAAGATCGTGGCATCCGGTCCCATCACTTCATGGGAAATAGATGGGGAAACAGTGCAAACAGTGTCAGACTTTATTTTTCTGGGCTCCAAAATCACTGCAGATGGTGACTGCAGCCATGAAATTAAAAGACGCTTACTCCTTGGAAGGAAGGTTATGACCAACCTAGATAGCATATTCAAAAGCAGAGACATTACTTTGCCAACAAATGTTCGTCTAGTCAAGGCTATGGTTTTTTCCTGTGGTCATGTATGGATGTGAGAGTTGGAGTGTGAAGAAGGCTGAGCGCCAAAGAATTGATGCTTTTGAACTGCGGTGTTGGAGAAGACTCTTGAGAGTCCCTTGGACTGCAAAGAGATCCAACCAGTCCATTCTGAAGGAGATGAGCCCTGGGATTTCTTTGGAAGGAATGATGCTAAAGCTGAAACTCCAGTACTTTGGCCACCTCATGCGAAGAGTTGACTCATTGGAAACGACTCTGATGCTGGGAGGGATTGGGGGCCGGAGGAGAAGGGGACGACAGAGGATGAGATGGCTGGATGGCATCACTGACTCGATGGACGTGAGTCTGAGTGAACTCCAGGAGTTGGTGATGGACAGGGAGGCCTGGCGTGCTGCGATTCATGGGGTTGCAAAGAGTTGGACACAACTGAGCGACTGATCTAATCAATGGTAGATCCCTGACTTTAATGCAACTGGGAGTCTCCCAATAGCTCACCAGAAGAGCATATCCCAGCCCTAAACTTTTAAAGCTTTGAAAAGTTTTTCATTAGAATCCCAGCCATCCTCTTGGACATGTTTCAGTTGTATATTTAAAATCTCAAAGACTGGTTCTGATTCCCTTTCTTCAGCCAAAGGGTAGATGCTCTGGTCCTGGGGGTCTTAGTGAGGGTCTGGCAGATCTGGCTCAGTGCTGTGTATGTGCTTCAGATGAGCCACCACGTGACTATTAACCACAGTCTACTTAGAATTCTACAACTCTTTTCCACTAGAATCAAGAGATCTCCTTGAACACTGGTCATCTATGCCCACTTCTGAAATGCAATACTGTGTTTTGCAATGCTGTGTTATGACCCAGACAAGTATCATCTGAAATTTTGGTCAGTGAGGAGTAGGATAAGATACCTAATGACTGGAGAGGAATCCCCACAGTTCCTCCATCCCAGGTCTGATTTTCTCATCAGTAGAGAAGTCCTATAGTGAGGGAATTAAACTGGAAAGGGAGGTAAAGAGTTGAAGTAGGGACTTGAACTAGAGTTGGGGGTCTATTCTTGGCTGTCTACTAAAGAAGCAGGGGTCTCAAGTAAATCCTTTTTGTGTTAGCAGTTTTCTGTCCTCAAGAATTGAGCACAGATCATTTGTATTCCTTTACTTATTACAAATGGCACTAGTGGTAAAGAACCTGCCTGCCAATACAGGAGACATAAGAGACACGGGTTGGATCCCTGGGTTGGGAAGATTCCCTGGAGGAGGGATGGCAACCCACTTCAGTATTCCTGCCTGGAGAATCCCATGGACAGAGAAGCCTGGTGGGCTACAGTCCGTAGGGTCACGAAGAGTCAGACACAACTGAAGTGACAGCACATATATACACACTTATTACAAAGGATCACCCACTGTTAATTAATTCACATTTTCTTTTATCTTAAAATATTTCATTTGCACTATTCTTCTATCTGATTGACATGTAAAATTTAGAAAATGTTGGTATTCATCTTTGATTTCTAGATGCTAGATATAAGGAAAGATCCAAGAAATATTCTGGAGTGTTGAGAAAATTCTAAAGCCATCTGGAACACTTTCTTGCCAATGGGCAGGTGCTGTATTTTCTCAAGAAGAAAATAAAACAAGAGGTAAGGGGATATTGACAGGCTTGCTTCTCCCATCCCAACTCTACTAATAATTGTCCTGTTGTTTCATATGTACTCATGATCATTCTTTACACAATTATATAAGCCTTGACCAAAATATATCCCCTTTGGGACACCCTTGAGATGTGCATAGCCGATTCCCTCCAACACTGAGGGTAAACATAATGTTCAAAGATTCTGGGAACAACATTGACTTTATTTTCTCTTTTGTTACATGGGACCCTAAAGGACCTCAGCTACTAAAGTGGCATAGGAATATAGGATTATGTAAGTCTGCACCTTGGAATCCTTCTAGTCCTCAGGACTGACCCTTCTTAACCCACATATGCATGCTCTGTGCTCCCCAAGATCAAATAATCACTTAGAGAAGGAAATAGTCCCATGGCAGCTCCTTATGGTTTTAGCATGGAGGTAAGCTTGTTGGGCATGCAGCTCATTTCTCTTTAACCCAAATCCCCAGGAGGAAGGGGCTTGCCTGCTTGGTGCCATGGTCCTTTCCCCTGCCTCACCACCACCCACTGGCTACAACTGGACTCCTAACTCTGAACTCTTAACTAGTTCATCCATGGAGGATCTCAAAACTACCCCCCTGAACCAGACTCCTGCACTTCTGTCATGGGGAAAGATACACTGGGTTTTTTATTCTGTTTGGACTTTCTGTTAAAACATGCGTGTCTCTCCTGTACTTTGCCTTGTGAACTGATTTTCTCGTTTGGAATCTAAACTAGTAGATACTCCCAGAATAATCAGCCCGAGATGGTGTGTCCATGTTCTAACATGGCTTCTTTTCAAGCTTGAGGACCCATGTGGAAGGTGTTGGTTGGGGAAGCTTCTCTCTACCCTACAGTATGTTAAATATCTCATTTATCATGCTAGACTGTTCAAGAATTACTGATGTTAACATCCCAGCTATGGGAGCCCTGATGTTCTCTTCAATAATGGCTCATCCAGCCATTGTTACCAAAGCCCCAGGGTAGAAACAAAAAGTCCTGCCTCAGTCAGTTCAGTCACCCAGTCGTGTATGACTCTTTGTGACCCCATGGACTGCAGCACACCAGGCCTACCTGTCCATCACCAACTCCCGGAGTTAACCCAAAGTCATGTCCATTGAGTTGGTGATGCCATCCAACCATCTCATCCCCTGACGTCCTCTTCTCCTCCTGCCTTCAATCCTTTCCAGCATCAGGGTTTTGTTTTTTTTTTTTTCCAATGAGTCAGTTCTTTGTATCAGGTGGCCAAAGTATTGGAGTTTCAGCTTCAGCATCAGTCCTTCCACTGAATATTCAGGACTGATTTCCTTTAGGATTGACTGGTTTGATCTTGCAGTCCATGGGACTCTCAAGAGTCTTCTCCAACACCACAGTTCAAAAGCATCAATTCTTCAGCGTTCAGCTTTCTCTATAGTCCAACTCTCACATCCATACATGACTACTGGAAAAACCATAGCTTTGACCAGACTGACCTTTGTTGGCAAAGTAATGTCTCTGCTTTTTAATATGCTGTCTAGATAGGTCCTAACTTTTCTTCCAAGGAGCAAGCGTCTTTTAACTTCATGGCTGTACTCACCATCTGCACTGATTTTGGAGCTCCCCCAAATAAATAAATAAATAAATAAAGTTTGTCACCCTTTCCATTTCTTCCCCATCTATTTGCCATGAAGTGATGGGACCAGATGCCATGATCTTAGTTTTCTGAATGTTGAGTTTTAAGCCAACTTGTTCACTCTCCTTTCACTTTCATCAAGAGGCTCTTTAAGGTTCCACTGAACTTGTGTGGATTGTTTTGTTTTTAGAATTGTTTTTAACACACAATTGCTGACAAACTATAGTCAAAGAGTTGAAATATCCATGTTTTAGATCCAAGTCAGTGGATGTGAAATGTCCCAGATATTTGCCTCAATTAAATTCTAACTCATGCAATTCTAGCCCCTGAAGATTTCCGTGAGCCCACTGGGTATCGAGATGCTGTAGAGAATTCAGGTCCCTTCTTAGGAGCTCATGCTTTGGCTCCACAAATATATATCTCAACAAAATTTGGAATTCAAGCAGCCTCCCAGGGAATTCTGCTTGAACACAGTCCTACAGAGTTCTTTGCTTGAAGATTCACTTACTATATCTGGATCCACTCAAAATCAGTCACCTCCTCTTCACATCACTTTCTGCTTGGCTTTCAGAAGGGTTCCCCAGACCACAAGGAGGCGAAGCCACTGGTCCCCTGAGAAGGTAATTGCTGGGAGCAGCTCCAGGGCTCCTTACTTATTTTTGTTTTTCTAGGCCCTCTCCAAGGTTTGGAGCCTGATAAGAAAGTCAATACATCTTGTGTATTCACTGTGTGTTTGCAGAGAGGGGTCTGCATGGAACTTGACCTGGTCCTCAGATTACTGCTCAGTTACTTTCAAGGATCTCATATGCAAAGAGTAACAGCAAAAGAAGAACCCTGGGTGTCATTCTGATTTGTTTCTGAAACACATTCTTTTGTGTTTATATGAGTTTCCAAACTTCCCTGTGGTTGAGCTCCTTTAAAAACACAAGCTCTTTCCATTAGCCACAGATACAACCAGTCAGAAAGAATTAAGTGGTCCAAATTGAGTTTAAATTGTCCTCTCCTTGGCATAAGGGTCAGAGCAAAATGAAAGGGAAATAAAGAGAGCTCACAGTTGGAAACATCACCCAGGAGTCTTTTAGTCCTGGAAGAGCATAGTCCCAGTAAGGATGGAAATTATAAAACTGTCAGGTCCTGCTTTTCTTCAGCCCCACCCAGTTGAAGTCATTCATGTCCTCAGTGACCTACCAGGTCCCCAGCTAATCCTGCAAGGCTAGGGCAACCTCAGGCCCACTGAGCAGAACAGGCAATTAATTCTGGCCCCGCATTCATCTGTATCCCCCTCTGACCCCCTACCCCACTCCACTTCTTCGTTGGCCCTTCTCTCCTTCCTCCTAGCCTTCCTGCACCCTACCTGGCTGGGGCCCAGATCTTCAGCTCTTGTCCTCTTCTGATTGGCTGGAGTCATGAACCAGCCTCCCTCTTGCTCTAAAAGCTGACAGCAACTCTTACCCTTCTCCAATGTCTTCAGTGCAGACCCAAGTCAAGCCACTGAACACTGTACCCACCCTGCTCCTATCTGTGTCTGGAGACCCCAGCCCCACTGTACTGACTTGTAAGGAATTTCCCTGTTAGTCCACCTCACTGAAGGCTATGACAGCAATGACTTTTATGCTGTGGAATGCAACCTATTAGTGATTTGGGAAATCAGTTTGGTGGGATGTTGCCAACAGTTAATAAAAATGAAATAGAATAGAAATATCAGAATATATTGTATACCATGACAGAAAGTCATGTTATGTAAAACTTTCAGTTAACTATGTGTAGGTATATAATGCACATACACTGTGTCAAGATGTAAACTAAACTGTGTTTTTCTTGTGAATGCTCAGGAAGATACTAGACCAAAATATGTAATCCTTTCACCTCCACTAATTTACCTTTCCAATACACACACACACAGACAGAGCAAGAAAAGTCTAAAGATATTTCTGATATCACGTATTGGTACATTTGGTGCAAATTCAACACAGAATTGTTGTTAAAATTGTTGTTAACTGTTGTTAAGACAACAGTTTTAGTTGTCTGAAAGCAAGATGTGATAAATGAGCCTGAAAGGCCACCAGTCAAAGCCAGCAATGTGATCTGTAGATGAACACCAGGTGACCGTGACAAGACAAGGTATGGTACTATGGATGCCAGAAAAGTCAGAGGCACCCTTCACGTGCAAGCCACGAGGACACAATGAGCCCCCTTCAAGCACACAGCCATAGGACTGAGAGAACTGGGGTGGCTCTAAGTTGTGCCTGACTCTTTGCGACCCCAGAATCATGATCTTTTCCTGTGAGTTGGCTCTTTTACATCAAGTGACCAAAGTATTAGAGCTTCAGCTTCAGCATCAGTCCTTCCAGTGAATACTCAGGGTTGATTTCCTTTAGGATTGACTGATTTGTAAGCTAGATAAAAGTAAACTTCATTTTAGGGGGGCAGTATATGTGAATATAGTATGAGCAATTTTTTCTATGTGGCATAAAAAAATTTATACTTTTCCCTTTCTGTTTTGAGAATCCATTCTTTAACTTTTAAATTTTGCTGTACAATCTCATTGATAACATTACTGTGACATTAACTTTTCTGAGGCCATTACTTCTATTTCTTTTATATTATGTCTTTTTCATATCCTTTATTTACAAAAGTTTTCCATTTTGATGTCAATACTTTCAAGTGATATTTTTTTAATAAAGGTATGTGGGTGGTATATATTTTGGATTTTTCTATGTCTGAGGAATTTTTTATGCCTTTGTATTACTTACCTCTGGTTTCATAATTTTAATGTCTGTATTCTTTCTGCTTGAGTTCTGGAAAAAGTTTCTTAAACTGTCTTTTGATGAGTTGAATTTATTTTTGTAATATTCTTTGTGGTGGTCATTTTTTCCAATGAATTTGAATACTCAGAAACAGCATATTTTCTCTCCAAAAGTTTCTTATTTTCAGCTGTTCCTTTCTCATAACAGACTGCTCTTATTAGTTGATGTAATATCATCTCCAAATTTAATGAAAATACTAATGAGACATATTTGCTTAAATGGTTTGGATGGTCATTGGAAGTTCTTTTATATAATCACTATTAAGTTTTTTAAAACCCTGATTCACTTTTTGAGTAATTTCTTAAAGAAAATTATCCCCACTCCCCCTTTTAGAAGAATCTGTATGTATTTGAAAATCTCTTTCTGTTTTCATGTAAATGACATCTTGACAGAACATTTTTGTTCATAACTTTATCCATTAAATTTTTCCAGCATTTAATGTTGCAGAACCTTTGTAGGTAACCTGTATCTTTTCCCATTCATAAAATTCTTCTTCTGCTTTTGAAATTAAACATTCTTACCAGGAAATGTTTAAGTACAAATCTCTTTTAATTAATTTTGATTATTACTTGATGAGTTGAAATCTACATTTTCAGGTTTTTGTTTTTTAATCAGGGAAGTTCTATCAAATTGTCGAGTGCTTCTTCTGGATTATTCTTTAGCAATGCAAATTATCTGGTATACTGGATATCTATTTTTGTCATTCATTATTTATCATCTTCTCTCTCATCATCTTTGTGTAACTCATTTCCTATTCAACTTAAAAGAACTTCTCAAACATTCCTTCATCCTTCATTTTCTGCATTGTCAGTTCTTTACTGCTTCTCAGGTGGCTTTATGACTTTACATTTTTCCGTATTATTTTATATTTCCTCAACTGTTTTAGGTCCCTTTTCTTTTCCTTTCATATTTTATCACCTAACAAAGTTCTTATTTTATTTAATGTCACTGAAATCATAAAACATATGGTGCTAAAACTGACTTCTTTTGCTGTTGAAAATTCTTTCCATAGACATGTTCTTCCACCTCAGGAATTTTGTTACATCATTTATTTTCAGTTGTTAAAATCTTGTAAGCCCTATTTTCATCTTTCAATGTGGGAAGGTATAACTGGGTCTCATATTTGCCATATATATGGCAATGTCTTGAACTTGCAAACTTCTCTAAAAACTAAATCTGGGGAACAAATATCGTATGATGTTGCTTATATATGGATTCTAAAAAATAAAAAAGGTACAAAAGAACTTATTTATAAAATGGAAGTAGAGTCATGGATGTAAAAAACAAACTTCTGGTTACCAGGGATAAGGGAGGGGAGGGATAAATTTGGAGACTGGGATTGACATACACACGCTTATATATAAGATAGTTAATAAGAACTTGCTGTATAGCACAGGGAACTCTACTCAATACTCTGTAATGGGCTACATGGGAAAATAATCTTAAAAAAAAAAAAAAGAGTGGCTATATGTATATGTATAAATGGTTCACTTTGTTGTACACCTGAAACCAGCACAACATTGCAAATCAACTATACTCCAATGAAAAAAAAATTTTTTTTTTAAGAAAAGAACTTCGTTTGGGGGAAGGGAGTTGGCCTTAATAGCTAAAGTAAGCTTATGTTATTGTTCCATCAATTAGGGGAGAGTAGGGAATGGAATAATTCTTCATCGTTTTTCACAAAGGAATCTCATCCTTGCAAAGTTAGTGTGTTTGTTTTGGACAGGGCCATATCAGTTCCAGCTTGCCATATGTTGGGCTTTTGGACCTGATGTCTACTCCAAGTTCACACTGCTGTATCTGACCTCATTCCTGATCCCTACTGCATCCACATAATCAAAGACAGGACTGCCATTTCCCTGGAGGCCCAGGATATGTGGGGAGGACTCAGCAATGCTGGAGGGAGTCACTGTCATGAAGATGCCCGGTGTTCGTGCGCTCTCTCTTTTGTGGCTTCTTTTCCCCTCTACTGTCCCGCACAGATGCCTCTGGGTGATACTGATGCCGCAGGGTAGCAGGGCTCTGTGGAGGTGGCCTCTGTTCTTCTGATGTCACAGTCTTTCCTTCAGACTCACTTCCAGATTTGGGATTGTTCTTGAGGCTCCTCCAGAACCCTCCTCTACATGTTTTTCTAACTTGGCAACAGGATTGAAAGCAGACCCGGCTGGACCTCCTGCAAACTCAGCTCACCTGCTTTGTTCCTAGTGGAATTTCTTACGAGGGTGTTGGAGGTCAGTGTGGCTGTCCTCCACGCAGGTGGCGGACACGCAGGCGTCCTGCATGGACCTGACGCAGGCTTCCCCGGATGCCTTCTGAAGACTTTCAGGGGATGAAACAGTTTTAGATGATGGTCGGGAAGGCAGTAAGAAGCTAACTGTCTGTGTTCAGCTTCTTTTTCAGAAGTCATCAACAAACTTTCTTTCCTTTCTCATCTCAAACTAAGCCCCTGAGTTCATTCAACCTTAATTTCTGCATTTATGAGGTCCTGAAGCAACATTTCCAAAAGTCACCAATGCCTTCAGCATAGGACCTTTCTCGGTTCTTTCTTGCTGGATATATTTGTAGTATATATAAATAAAAAAGATATGTATTGATGCAGCAAAATGATTTTTGAATGCCTGGTAGGTCCTTTAGAATCTAAAGATTAATTACAGAACAACATGCACTAAGTACTTACTAGGCAGCTGGCATTGTGCTGAGCACTTTACATTCATTGCCATTTAATAATGTGGTGGTTTAGTTCCTCAGTCATATCTGACACTTTTGATGCCCAATGGACCGTAGCCCGCCAGGCTCCTCTGTTCATGGGATTTCCCAGACAAGAATACTGGAGTGGGTTGCTATTTCCTTCTCCAGGTGTTCTTCCTGACCCAGAGATCAAACCCGTGTCTCCTGCATTGCAGGTGGATTCGTTACCAACTGAGCCACCAGAGAAGCCATTTAATAATAGCTAGCACTTAATGAGCACTTCCTGTGTGTGGGCAGCATTCTGCTCTGAGCACAACCCTATGTGATAATACTATTAGGTCCCTTTTCACAGATGAGGAAACCTAGTTCACAAAGAGAATAAGTAACTCATTCAAGGGCACACTAGTGAGTGGTAGGGTTGGGATAAGGACCCTAGAGTCCATGCTCTTAGTCCAAACACTACTCTCCTCCAGTCTTTCCAGTGTTTAAGCCTGTACTCCTAACACCTGTGCAACACTGCCTCCCCATGGAGGGAGGAAGCATACGATTACAATTCGTAGTGTTAGGCTGCTAAGTTAGCGAGAAGTACTGCAGAAGTTCCACACATTTTTATGAGAATTTGGGAATGGGGATGCCAGGGCAAGGTTAAAATTGGTGTACTTGAGTGGAATCAGAAGTGCCAAACTGATTGCCCATTTTAATGGAATAAGGTGTATCAGAGGATTCACCTGTTCGGCCTTCAATCCTCTTGTGTTCCTTTGATAGTGTCTTTTATGACAGTCAATAATCAGGATGACCATATAATTTAAAATCCAAACTGAAACACTTTCAAGAGTAAACTAGGAAGCCACTAATAATTATACTGGGACAAGCACAGGCGAGGAATGAACTGGAATGTACCATCCATTTACTTATGGTTAGATTATGGCTGTCCAATGGCATTTTGTACTTCCTTTGACCTTATATTGCTTATTATTGTGACTGGAGTGTAGTTGAGTTAGGATATTTCTTTTTTTTTTAATTTTCTATATAGTTTCCATAAACTTGATATTTGCATTATCTTTTATGGTGGCTCAGATGGTAAAGAATCTGCCTGCAATGTGTGAGACCCAGGTTCAAATCCCTGGGCCGGGAAGATCCCCTGGAGAAGGGCATGGCAACCCACTCCAGTATTCTTGCCTGGAGAATTTCATAGACAGAGGAGTCTGGTGGGCTACAGTCCACGGAGTCGCAAAGAATAGGACAAAACTGAGTTCCCTTGGACTGCAAGGAGATCCAACCAGTCCATTCTGAAGGAGATCAGCCCTGGGATTTCTTTGGAAGGGCTGATGCTAAAGCTGAAACTCCAGTACTTTGGCCACCTCATGCGAAGAGTTGACTCATTGGAAAAGACTCTGATGCTGGGAGGGATTGGGGGCAGGAGGAGAAGGGGACGACAGAGGATGAGATGGCTGGATGGCATCACTGACTTGATGGACGTGAGTCTGAGTGAACTCTGGGAGTTGGTAATGGACAGGGAGGCCTGACATGCTGCGATTCATGGGGTCGCAAAGAGTCGGACACGACTGAGCAACTGAACTGAACTGAACTGAGTGACTAACACAACATTTTATGTAAATAATGATGGTTAAGATTCTGATCATAATCCTTTTGCCAAAAGGTGTTGGCGAAGTCCTGTTCTAGGTGATTCCTACAGGAATGAGCTGTATATGGTTAAGCAGCAGGGTATGAGGAAAAGAAGATGAGGCCACTGAATGAGACCTCAGAGGACAAACACCAAGGGTTATTCTTCTCCATGTCTTGATAATGGACCCCTCTGCTGCTTATTATGTGATATGAGCTGTTACAGGGTTGAGAGACTCTGAATAAAGAACAAATGTAGAATGAAGATGATATGTAAAGAGATGACTATTTTCAATTTTTCTGTACCACTGTGAGCCCACAGCTAGTGACGGGAAGGGAAGAAATGCCAGTATCATCTCAAAAGTTATGAGGGTATCACCTATACAAATATGGAAATGGTGATGAGGTCACTAAAGCTAAAGGCAAGAAAGAGCATGGGGTTAGTTCAGGGAACTGCACACCAACAGTTTTGTTGGAAATTGCAAGGGTGTTGGGTGTGGTAAGAGATGAAACTAAGGGCAACACATAGTAATCAGAGCAAAAAAGCTTTAGAATCCCTTGCTAAGGAGTTCACATTTTATACTGAAAGAACTTGGGGAGTATTTAGAAGTTGAAGGAGTGGGGGAGATGAAAAGATCAACTTGGTACCAATGTCAAGACTATAGAGTAGTGTGTACATGCTCAGGTGTGTCGACTCTTAGGAACTTCATGAACTGTAATCTGCCAGGCTCCCCTGTCCACAGAATTTTCTGGGTAAGAATATTGGAATGAGTTGACATTTCCTACTCCAGGGAATCTTCCTGACCCAGGGATCCAATCCATGTCTCCTACATCTCCTGCATTGTCAGGCGGATTCTTACCACTGAGCCACCTGCAAAGCCCCAGGGGGAAAGGTTAAAAAAAAAGAGGAGGTAAAGAGACCAATTTAGAGAACATTTCCATGAACTGGGTGGGAAATGGCCTGAACTAAGGTAATGATAGGGCTTCACTGGTGGCCCAGATGGTAAAGAATCCGCCTGCAATGCAGGAGACCTGGGTTCGATCCCTGGGTTGGGAAGACCCCTGGAGGAGGGCATGGCAGCTGACTCCAGTATTCTTGCCTGAAGAATCCCCATGGATAGAGCAGCCTGGCACGCTACAATTCATGGGGTTGCAAAGAGTTGGACACGACTGAGCAACTAAGCACAGCACAGCAAGGAGATGACAAAGCAGAGATGTGGGAGCAGACACTGCCAGGCTTAGGAGTATAAGAGGATTCATCCCAGCCTTTTGGCTTACGTGGTTAGATCTATGGGTGATGCTGCCCCCAAGACTAGGAACGGAGATGATGATTTTAGGGGGAAAACATCTAGTTCGTCACCCCTCCACTGAAATTCTCTCTCTCCTGGCCTCAGTGGTAACAGTTCTTAGTTGTTTCTCTTCTAACTGTTCTGGCGAATTCTTCTCACCTCTAGTTAATGGAGTTTTCTTCTTTGGCCCAGACATTCCTTTTGGCAATTCCTCGAGGTTGGACCCTGGCCATCTTCCTCATTTAACACCACCTCTCCTTGACATTTTTTAACCCTGATATTATCTTGATATTATCTCCATATTATTTATTATCATATCCATATTTTCATCTACTACTCTTGGGCTGACAACTCTCAAGTCTTTTTTTTTTTTTCCCCAGTTACAGGGTATAAATCCAACTGCCTACTCAATACCTTCACCCAAATGTCCTACGTGTTCAGACTCAACATGTCCACACCAAACTCCTCTTTTCTTCTGAAACCTACTCCTTCCCCTCATAGCTCTTTCTTCTCACTCACTCACAGCCAACTGCTCATCAAGTCCTGGTACTCCACCCTACAAAGTCACTCAATTTCATTTGTTCTTTTTTTCCCATTCCCCCAACATAATCCCGTAACCTACTGTTGATATGAAAAATCCTGCTCTTCCCAGATTCTTTTTCTGTCACCCTCACTGTCATGCTTACATCACAAAGAGTATGTGTCATTTCACCTTCTTGTGTTGCTCCTTGGGCATCGATGTTTTTTTCTTTACTTTGTCACCTGGAAAAACCCTGCCTGAGGTTCAAGTCCTGGATCCGGTTACCTTCTCTAGAAAATCTCCTAAACCTCTCTAATCTCAATCAAAATTCATTATTTCACCAACTCTGTTTCCCTAGCCCTTTGTCTCTTCTGCTAAACTGTGAAATCCTTTAGAGCCAGGAACATGTCATAGGCATTTTGTAATCTGATACATTTAGCAAAGTTTGATAAATACTGAATGGAACTGATGTACTCCTTACCCTAGACAGGAAGTCCAATTTATAATCTAAGGAGATGTCTTTTGTTAGAAGAACACATCCATTTCCTCTAGGGGTAATTACCACCATTACCACCACCAGCATCACTGTCATCACCACGACCACCACCACGACTGCTACATCATCAATAATACTATAATCATTATCACCTCTACCATCATCATCAATACCATCATCACCATCACCACCACCAATACCATCATCAGTAATACCACCACCAATACCATCATCACCACCACCACCATCACATCATCAATAATACCATTATCTTGATCACACTACCATCACCATCAATACCATCACTGTCACCATCACCACCACCATCACATCATCACTATCACCATCACTATCACCACTGCAATCACCATCAATACCATCTTCACCATCACTGTCGCCCCCTCCACCATCATCCCCATCACCACTGCAATCGCCATCAACACCATCTTCACCATCACTGTCGCCCCCTCCACCATCATCCCCATCACCACTGCAATCGCCATCAACACCATCTTCACCATCACTGTCGCCCCCTCCACCATCATCCCCATCACCACCACTGTACTGTCACCACCATCACCACCACCATTATCATCATCTAGGACACTCACATACCAAATGCTTCATTAAGGGTTTTAATTGAATATTATTTAATCTTCAGGATACTTCTGTGAGGCAGTAGTTTTAATACCTGTTTTATTAATGAGAAGACTGAGGTTCGGAAAGGCTAAAAAATCTGTTCAAGTCATACAACTTAGTAAAAGGTTGAGCTGGTATCTAAAGCCAGAAATGCCTGATTCCAAAGTCAGCTTTCTTAACCTCTGTGATTAGTCCAGTTCATGCCCCTGAGGAACTGGGGTATGTTTCCTGCCTGGAATCTTGACAGAAAGGGAACAAAGGATTGTCCTAGCAAACACTACGGCCTCCATGTGTATGCACACACGCAGGACCTGCCAACACAGCAGGGCAAAGCATGGCTTATTTGTGACCTTGGCTCTTCCTTCGCTATATCATGTTGAGCCTTCCATACCACCATCTAAAGTAAGAACTCTGCTTGGCATTCAGTTATCAGGTGTCTGCTTCCTTAGCCACATCCGCATGAGAGAGGAACAAGGCCATCACTATAGGACAGCTTTTCTGGTCTTTCTGTTCACTCTCATGATTTATTGTGGGAGGGAAAGAACCACATCACAATCACTTGGGAAATTTTCCAAAAGATACAAGCCTGCCCTTGACCCTTAAGGTTCTGATCTGGTCCCTAGTTGAGAACCACTGGTTGAGCACATTCATTTCCAAGGTCAGCAGTTTCCACTGGCCCTCTGGTTCCTCCTGTAGATAAATGCTCTTCCTCATCAGATGTAGTCCTACGATGCCTAAAATCAGTATCACTGGCATGCCTTGCTCTACCTGCTTTCTTTCAGTCAGGAGTTCTCAACCAGGGTGGTACCACCTCAAGGAAGGCATTTAGGGATATAAGTAGAGGTATTTATTTATTGAGTGTCACAATGACTAGAAGCTCACGGCATTTACAAAGGAATGATCAGAAATGCTAAGCATCCTACAGTCCCTCTCAGTGAAGAACTGTCCACTGAAAATGGCAATGACACCTTCACTGAGAAACACATTTGGTTGGAACCCAGATACTCTTGATTCAAGGTCGGAATTAGCCTCTGCAACACACAGCATCCTCTGAGCCTGGCTGCCTCAGTGTTCCAGGGGCTGCTCTCCCCTGGTGTACAGGGGTGCCAAGTCGCTTCCGTTGCAGCCAACACTCTGCGACCCTACGGACTGTAGCCCACAGACTATTCTGTCCATGGGATTCTCCAGGCAAGAATGCTAGAGTCAGTTGCCTTATCTCTTCCAGGGGATAGTCCCGACCCAGGGATCGAACCCTTGTCTCAGGCATCTCCTGTATTGGTAGATGGGTTCTTTACCACCAGCACCACCTGGGCATCCCGCTCTCCCCTCACAGCTTTTCAAATTCCCTCATAGTCCACAAACTATGAACAAAGGGATTCTGAGCTTCTGAATACATTCATGTAATACTTAGCTATCAGGGAAACATGTCTCATCTTCATTTCTACTTTCTATTTAGTCTAATTTAATCCCGTGCCCACTGCACTGAATTTTTCATGTAAAGAATGGGAGCAATGGGCAAGGAAGGAAAAGAACAAGAGGCCATCACTGCCACACAGGCGGATTTGAACTGTCGTGTCTGACTGTAATTCCAGGTTGATGAACATATCTAAGACATGGATCAACACTGACCCTGGACCAGAAGTCTTATCCTTATATCCTCTCCCAGGGACTACTCCTTTCTTGCTTACTCAGGCAAAAGTAGTGTATAGTTAAAGATTTATAGTAAAGACTTTTCATGCCCACCCATATCTGGCTTTCCTCTCCCTTTAGAAAAACAGGAGGATGGTATTTTTCCACACCCTATTTGTTGGTTTGGTGGTGATGGCAGTGGGCCTTCCAGGTGGCTCAGTGGGTAAAGAATCCACCTGCAATGCAGGAGATGCAGGAGACATGGGTTTGATCCCTGGACTGGGAAGATCCCCTGGAGGAGGGCATGGCAACCCACTCCAGTATTTTTGCCTGGAGAATCCCATGGACAGAGGAGCCTGGTGCACCATGGTCCACAGGGTCCCAAAAAGTAGGACACGACTGAAGCTACTTGGCACGCACACCTGCGTGTGTGGTGATGGTAGTGGTAGTATTGATGGTGCGATGGTGGTGGTGATGTTGAGTAGTCACGTGACTAGTTCTGACCAGTGGGTTGTGAGTGAAGGATGCATGTCATTTCACATGTCTACAGAGTTGAATTTCCCTTTCCCATCAGATTCAATCTGGACAAATCATTAATTTATTGGCAGTGCTCCAGCCAGAGACTCTCCAGCATTTCCTTCCTTTGCAGCAATGATGGTAAAAGCCAGTATTGAGGAATTTGCACCAGTCTAGCTTCCAGGATAGCACCCTGAGCAGAGCCCCTGTTGCCCCTCACCAGATGTGTAGCAGAGACAGAAATTACAAAGATTTATACCTTTGCTGTTTTGTGTCACTGTGATTTGGGGGATTTTTTGTTACCATGGCATACCATAAACTGCACTGACTGAGTCAATGTTCTCCTGCATGCTTAGATTCTTTTCATCTCTGTGCATAGATCGTGAGTCAGAGATGCCTGGATTTGAGGCTGATTTCACCACTTACAATGACCTTGGCTAACCTTGCTAAACCTCAGTTTCCTCATGTGTCAAATAGTGATCATGGCCTTATGTGGTTATAAAGGAGATAACTAAATGGGATCATACAGGCAAAATGTTTACACAATGCGTGGCAGGTAACATGGACTCAGTACACTTACTTATTTCTTCTCCTTTTTGATCTAAAATTGACTTTACCTGCGTGCATGGTAAGTCACTTTATTCGTGTCCAACTCTTTGCGAGCCTATGGACCGTAGCCCGCCAGACTCCTCTGTCCATGGGGATTCTCCAGGCAAAAATACTGCAGTGGGTTGCCATTCCCTTCTCTGGGGGAATCTTCCTAACCAGGGATCGAACCTGTGTCTCTTATGTCTCCTGCGTTGGCAGACATGTTCTTTACCACTAGCACCACCCGGGAAGCCCAACCTAACCTGCCCCCCGCCCCAAATCCTCATTAGAGCCTTTAGCTTTGCCTGCCTGGAGTCCTTCTAATGTCCTCCTACCTAAAAAGCAAATAGCTTTGGACTGCTTGCTGTTTTCTTCCATTCCTTGCAGCCTCCAGGACAGGACAGTGTTGACAACAGGTATTGTCACCTGTACTTTTACTGGAGCACACACTTGTGATCAGACTTGAGAACAAATCTATGCCAAATGAATGAAAGAATCAGCTCTTCCAGATGGAAGAAATCTAATCACTATTTTCAGTACAAACGTGGTATGTCTGGGAAACACATCAGGAAATAGCCAAATACCCACTTGGTCTTTTGTTGCCCAGTAATCACTGCAAGAGGCAAAATACAGTCTCTGGACATCATATCAAAAATAGACACATGTTCTAAATTCAGTTCAGTCGCTCAGTTGTGTCCAACTCTTTGCGACCCCATGAACCACAGCACACCAGGCCTCCCTGTCCATCACCAACTCCAGGAGTCCACCCAAACCCATGTCCATTGAGTCAGTGATGCCATCCAACCATCTCACCCTCTGTCATCCCCTTCTTCTCCTGCCCTCAATCTTTCCCAACATCAGGGTCTTTTCAAATGAGTCAGGTTTTCGCATCAGGTGGCCAAAATGTTGGAGTTTCAGCTTCAACATCAGTCCTTCCAATCAACACCCAGGCCTGATTTCCTTTAGGATGGGCAAATCCTATTTGCATTTGTGTGACAGCCAAGTCTCACTAAGGGATGCCAGAGTTTGCTCCTGGACTGTTGGGAGTCCTACAGGATTTGAAGATAATTGCAGGTTATCTCAGGATGGGTGCCTTCCTCCAGCACTCCTGGATTCTATTCTCAGCTTGACACTGAGTTTTACCAGGTCTCCACAGATAGAGGTAATTACTTGGCAGGCCCAGACAGAAGCACAAAATAAAACAAAAGAGTTCTGCCCTATTTATTTTGAACCATAAGCCAAACCTTCCAATTTGCAAGCAGTTCTACCAACTGTTACCTGACCTGATAAGACCTCTCCAAAACTACAATTCTTTCAATTAAGGAAGAATAATGAAAAACCATCAAATCCATCTTGATATCAAAAAGAAGACATTCCAAGGCCCTGAAAAGCTTTTTTCCCTGATGCTTCTCAGAATTATTACTGTATCATTTTCAAGGTACCTTCTAATGAACTCTGTCTTCCTTATTCAGAGTCAAGTTTGCATTTTCATTACTGGAAGTCTTCTTCCAAAGCACTTCTGAAAACAAGCTACATCTGTGAGTTTTAACATGTCTACAGAGTTGAATTTCCCCTTTCCACTGGATTAAATGTGAACAAATTATTAATTTATCAGATCTTTAAGGGCATTATAATCAGAGGTCCTTAGAGTCCTGCTACCCATCAGGTAATCCCCAGACCTCTGGAACATCTCCATGGGCTGCAGAGGGTTGGAGACCCTGAAACTTTCAATCAATTTAGAACTGCTTTAACAGCAGAGCAGTAGCTCCTCAGTTAAGTAACCTTAGTTGCCTTATGCACCATCATTTCCTGAAACTCTGATGCAGGGATTTTTAATTCCTGGAATCTACCCAGTCGTATTGCCATGTGCTTCTCATTATGACCCAACTGCACAGGGCAATGATGAGTGGAAAGAGCTGGGCTGAGAGTCAGGAGCAGACAGCATCCCAGCTTTGTCATTATCTAATCCTAGGTCCTTCCACAGGTCACTTAATCCAGTGGGTTGACCAAGGTTGAACAGTTTTCTCATCAGTAAATTAGACACTAGTGCGTTTGCCCTAGCAACCAAGCAAGGTTTTCTCTGGGGCACTTGTGAGACGGTGTAAGTTTTAGGAGACTTTCGTTTTGACTCTAAAGATTTCTTTTGTAAGTTAGTAGCTGGGAATCCAGAACATGGTGTGGTTCCCAGTCTAATGTTATAAAAATCCATTTAATGACTGTGTCTCTGAAGTGTAACACATAGGAAGGGTTCTACAGAGCATCACCACATGTGACCACCCAATTTTGGATGCTGGGGTTGGACTTGCATGAGTGGCAAGACAGGGTCCCTTTGTATGGGGAAAAGAGGAAGAGAAAATTGGTGCTGAACAGAAAAGACGTCGTGGAGGGAGGAGCTGGGGAGTTCTAATGGGGAAGGAGCCCACACAGTGAGCCTGTAGAGGGTCTTTGCAAATGTAAGGATTTGTTGGGTGACAGGCTGTGGCTTTAGGAAACCCTGTAGGTCAACTATTCAAGGCTTACTGCCATCCTCCAGCTCACTATCTCCTCCACTTCTCCTGCCCCACCCCACTCAACCATTCTATTTTTGAAATCTGTAGGGCACACATGAATATAGCCAGCACTTCCCCAGACTCACGATGGAGAGTCCATTTTTTCCACTTAAGTGACTAACAGCTCTCTATAAAACAGACCAATATGTGATATATAAATATCTAGTGTAATAACAGAAGAGCCCTGCAAGAGAGGAAAGGTCCACGCATGTCCATGGGTTGGCCAACTGGGTGCACTAATCTTAGAGGGCCCTCTGGGAGATTTAAGGTGGCTAGCTGCTCCTTGACTGTTTTCCTCTGGATAAAGTCCTTCCAAATCTGACTTTTCAAATCCCTGATTGAATTCCCAGCAGTCTACTTTTCCTGACTGTAACCAGAAAAGCATGCTTGAATGAACATAAAATTCCATCATATAAAGCCTTGTGAAGCCCAGTCCATCAGCTCCGTGGCCAAAGCCGCTAATAATGCCCTATTGTGTTACTGTGGTAGTCTAGGTTATCATTATGAAGTCTTTGCTTCTGGTTGAGAAAACATGACGTTCCATTAAATGTATAATCTGGGTTTCTT
This sequence comes from Bos mutus, assembly GCF_027580195.1. Classification (NCBI taxonomy): domain Eukaryota; kingdom Metazoa; phylum Chordata; class Mammalia; order Artiodactyla; family Bovidae; genus Bos; species Bos mutus. The sequence continues at coordinate 39,412,220 of NC_091627.1, forward strand.
CCAAGCCAGAGGTGCATTCTGCTTAAAGCTGAAATGAGCTGAGGTTTAATGTCACAGAAAAGAAGAGAACCATTCGCTGGGAAAAAAGGGAGTTGAGGGGTGGGGAGAAGAATGGTGAATCTACTGCCTTGTGAGCCACTGGTTTCAGCCTCTACAGTGTCTTGTCCGCCAGAGGATCTGAGAAGCCCAAGGAAAAAAAACTCATCAGCACTCTTTCCCTTTGCAAGCTGTAGTGTTTGGGTGCTGGACAGCACTTTCTGGGGAGGTACTTTCTAGGACAAAAGACCATGTCTTTAGGGACCAGCTGGGGGACTGTTTGCTATCACTGGCTTGTGGCCCATCCCCCAGCTTTGGGTTCCACAATCCCATAAATCAGCTCGAATCGAGATGGCAAACTGGAATTGCATACGCTTATCATACCAAGTTCTAGCAACTTTCTCATTCAGCACAAAAATGTCCCTCTCTTCAAGCAATAAGACAACTAAAAGAAGTCAGAGGAGTCCACCTCCATGTAAAGGTAGGTACCTGTAAAGGTCTCCCCACCATTTTTTTCCCAGAGCATTTTTGGGTCCTCAACATTGCCAAGGACCCTATGGTGTATTTAGAAATGTACTCCAGGATTAGACATGAAAGCAAATCCTCTATAACTGTGAGGGGCTTGGAGTTCAGCACTCTGGTTAAGAGAGTCCCCTCACACTTGAAGTGACTTTTTAAAAACTCAAAATAACTTATTTTTGTTGAATATGAAAGTACTATACATTCATTGTAGAAAAATTTGAAGATTCAGAAAAGTGTAAAAAAAGAATTTTAAAATTCTACTTTCTACAGACAAATACTATTACATATTGGGTAAATAAAGACACACATGTGTTTAGCATTTTTTACAAAGGTAGAAACATAGCGTATAATGTTTGGTAATTGTATTTTCCCTTAAGAGTATATTATGTGCACTGTGTTTCTCCTAAAAATATCTTACATGCATGTATAACATGTGTACTCAATATCATGCATATACCACGTCTAACTTATTAAAGCCTCTGTTGTTGGACATTTAGATAATTTTCAGCTTCATTATCATAAACAGCACAGCCACGAACATATAGGCACTCTTTTCTGACTATCTTGGAGTTTTCCTTTGATACATGTTGCCATGCTATCTTCTTGTCTATGCTATTCAAAATAATAGACACATATGGCTACTGAAATTTATATTAAACTTAAATAAAATAGAAAGTTCATTTCCTCAGTCCCACTGGACACATTTCAGGAGTCCATACCCACATATGGCTAGTGGCTACCGTACTGGAAAGCACAAAAAGAGAGTATTTCCATCATCATAGAAAGTTTTACTGGAGAGCACAAACCTAGAAAGACCAAACCAAATTTATATTTTCCTTATAAGATATGACAACGGCCCTCATTCCCACAAGTTAGCCAATGCTGAATATTACAATTCTTTAAAAATCTTTGCCAACGTAATAAATATTACATCTTGTTTGATTTTCCCATTTCTTTGCTAGGGAACTTGAACTTTTTTGTTTATTACCTTTCATAATTTTTTGTGATTTATTCATATAGTAAGCCTGTTTTCTACTGAGATGATCTTTTAAAAACTGCTTATTACATTTTAAGGTTACTCTATAGAGGCGAATTTATGTTGCAAAAGTTTTTGTAACTTGTTATCTTTTATTTGTGGCATTTTTTTCGCTTATAGACATGTCAGATTTTAATATATGTAAATCTTTTTGCAGTTTTCTTTATTGTTGCTACTCTGTTTTTAAAGCTCCAAAGTTAAGATTACAGTAATACTCATTAAGTTTTCTTCTAATTCTTTCAATACTTCATTTTTCAATTAAATGTTTAACATTAAAATCTTTAATTCCCTTGGAATTTATCTTGGTGGTGGTGGTGGGGGTAAAGAGTAAATCTAAACTTCTTCTTTTCCTATGGACCAACCATTTGTTCAAGAACCATTTTTTAAAAAGCCATCCTGTGTTTTATTAATTTGCCTCACAGTACATTTTAATATTTGGAGATATAAGTATTCATTATTCTTTTTCCAAAATGTTTTAGCTCTTAATACTTGTTTTTTTTTTTTTTTCTCTAAGATAAACCTAGAATCATTTTGCTAAATTCCTCTCACCAACAAAATTCTTTCAGAACTCTGATTTTAAAGTTTAATTCAATCTATAAGGTAATTTGGAAAGAGTTTGATAAATCTGCAATGTGGAGTTGTTCCATTCCAGGACATGGTGATTCTGTCCATTTTCAAGCTTCCTGTATGTTCTTCTGAACTGGCTTTAAAAAAAAAAAAAAAGGCAAAATGATGGGCATCTGTGTTTTCAGATGGTCTGAATCTGTGAGCTGGTGATCCCAGCCGCTAGAAGTAACAAAAGAAATTCCATTTCTTAGCACTGGAGTATATTTTCAGTATCCACCTTCTCATAAATCTGCAGGAAAGAGATCTCCCTTTTCATCCAAAGAATCTGGAGTTCAAAACAGCCTTTACGGAAAAAAACCAAACTCCAGGGGCAACTGCAAAGCACATTTGGTGTCTAGCTGGCCAGCTTGCTTTGCAGGACTCTTTTTCCAACTCGCAAATACTTTCCAGTCTGTGAAACTCATGTCCCCTCCACTGTACCAGCAAGCGTCCCGTCCTGGCAGCGGGGCGCTCACAGGACGCTAGTGAGCACTGATCTTCGCTGAGGGGCTTTTTATTGTTAAAGCTGCTTTTTAGTTGATAGCAGGCAACTTCCTTGAATGACTGTGGCTTGGCAAGTCTACGGGGGATTGGGCAGAGTTCAGTTCTCCCTTGAACAGTCCTGAAGCCTCATCCATTTTTGCAAGAAAACCAGGGCTCCTGCACTTCCCTGGTAGCCCACCAGTCAAATCGCCAAGAACTTGACTTCGCCTGCATCAGGGTTTCTCAAGCCCAGAGGGAGGAGAAATATACCCGCAGGGGACTTTTGGCAATGTCTGGAGACATTTTTGCCTGTCACCAAGGAGAGACTAGTGGGGGTTGGGGAGTGGGGTGGGGGACGTTATGGAGCGGGTAGTACCAGCATCTACAGGGTAGCGGCCAGGGATGCTCAACATTCTACAACTCACAAAACATCCTACAACTCACAAGACGTCCCCACAACAAAGAACTCCCTAGCCTCAAACTTAGTGAAGTGGAGAAATTCGCCTTATATTTCTACGAAGTGCCCAGTCTGCCTACATTCTATGATGAGGAACCAGGGAAAAGGAATATGTAGGGCAGAGTTTCTAAACAAGAGACGATTGGCTTTTAAAAGCCCACGCCGCTTACTTTAGACGTGCCTGAACGTTGTTCTACCTCTCCTAAGTCAGCTTTTCTCACCAAGGATTCTAAAGCAAATGGAAAAGGTTCACAGAGAGGTAGTAGGTCAACAGCGTCTTTACACTCCCATCCTCAAACTCAGGCGCCTCGGTCGCCGGAAAGCAAGGCAGAGAAGAAGCTGTCTGGAGAACAAGCAGCGACGCCTGCCCGTCCGGCTCCTGCAGCCGGGAAGGATGGGGACGCGCGCTCGGTCCACAAAGGCGCAGAGCTGGGGCCAGCGCCACCTCCCGCGGCCCCTCTGGGTCCCTGGAGATGCGCGCCTGTCCCAAAGCCACCCTGCCAAGGAGCCCAGCCCGGGAAGAAAGCATCATCAGCTTAGCCTAGGGTGGAACAACTCACGGCACTTACTTGTCCAGAATGAAGTACAGGTCAAATCCCCCGTAGCAGGCTGGACCCCCTTCCTCCCTGCGTCCCCCTTGCCCGGCGCAGATGAGCACAAAAGTGGCCAAAGAGAGACACTTGAAGCCAATGCCCAGGGCTTTCTGCTCCACGGTGGCCATGACCTGCAGCCCAAGGGAGAGAGTATGGTCCTCTCCTCCCCACGCTCCTCGAACTCGCCAGGACCCTCAGGGGCGCGCCATCCGAGGGGCCCTCCTCTCGGGCCCTTTATTCCCCCTCGCTCTCCCGAAAAACTCCCCGGAAGCAATTGTCTGAAGGAGTTCAAGGTTTTCCTTCTGGTTTCCGCTACGATTCTGTTTCTAGGTTTCGGGTTTCAAGAATCCCAATACTGTAGTCCGCTTTTTTTTAAAGGGGCTGCTCCTGACTCGGGCCGGCGGGCCGCTCGGGAGGCAGCGCTGAGGTTTTGCAATTGAAGCAGTTCCGTCCTGACGGTTCTTTGTCCCAGATTTTAAATATTTTGGGGTGGGTTTTCAAATTGTTCTTGGTTGGGGGAGTGCTTACTCTTTTCTCCCTCCTTTCAACCCCCCCGCCCCTTTCATATTTTGATGAGGAAAGAAAGTTCAAAGGGTGCCACCTTGTGGCCAAGGACGGCGAAAGCACTCTTGCGCGTTCTAGGGAGCCTGGCTGTGCACGTTTCTTATTCCTTCTTTTTTCTCACGCATCTTTTCTTTCATTCTCCATTTTTAGTTCTTCCTCACTCGCTAGCCTTTTTATCCTTGTTCTTTCTTTTCCTGTTCTACGTCCGCTGATAAGGTCCATGTAAGCAATTGGTGAGAACTTACTCCAAGCACCACGGCTCTGACCCCAGGCTAGGACCTTTGCAAACAAGATGCTGGACAAACGAGCAGAGAAGAACGGGCCTTTGTTATCTGAATTACCCAAGTGACCTTACTGTACACTTACCGCAGATCACAAAAGAGACTGTTAGGATGCGGTCATGTGACTGTAAACAGCAAAAACAGTACCACACAGAAAGCTGTTCCTGGCATGAAATAGCGGAGCATTCTAGACGGTCTCCAACTCCGATTTTGGAGATTCTGTGGTAAGTTCTTTTCAGCCTGTGAACTTTGACTTTTTTCACCCAATCTTTGATTTAAGACAGAGGAAACAAACAGCTTACAAGAATGTGAACCTTCCAAACAGTTTGGGACTGCCAGAGAAGCTCGGTTTTATACAGGGAGAGATCCTCTTTAGAGTGGGCTCTGGACCCCCGTTCCCAGCGGGAACTCAAGTTTTATCTTCCTATGTCTTCCACTCTGGGAATCCTCAATACACACTCGTGCTCTGTATTTCAGGATTATTGCTCCAGACACTCATCTTCCCCTCTGCTTGAGAGCCTCTAAATTTTGGAGATTCCTAATTGCACTGCTGCTGCTGCTGCTAAGTCGCTTCAGTCGTGTCCGACTCTGTGCGACCCCGTAGACGGCAGCCCACTAGGCTGCCTCCAAAATGTTCCTTTATGGTCTTCATCTCCTGATATTCACACCTCCTCTCCCACACTGAATGAGACTGAACTGTGTGTAATAAATAAGGAACAGCAGAATGATGGTTTGTGACTTCTGAGAATATAAAAGATATTGTGCATTTATCTTTTTAAATTAGAATTTTCTCCAGATGTATGCGTAGGAGTGAGATTGCTGGATTATATAATAACTCTATTCTTAGTTTTTAAAGGAACCTCTATACTGTTCTTCACACTGGTTGTACCAATTTACATGGTCACCAACAGTGTGGGAGGGTTCCATGTGCTTCACAGTCTCTCCAGACTTCATTATTTGTGGACTCTTTGATGATGGCCATTCTGACTGGTGTGAAGTGATACCTCATTATAGTTTTGATGTGCATTTCTTTAATAATTAGCGACTGAGCATCTTTTCATGTGCCTGTGGACCAGCTGCATTTCTTCTTCAGAGAAATGTCTGTTTAGGTCTTCTGCCTGTTTTCTGATGGGGTTGTTTGGTTTTTTTATATCGAACTGTTTGACACCAATGTTCATAGCAGAACTAATTACAGTAGCCAAGACATGGAAGCCACCTAAGTGGCCATCCACAGATGAAAGGATAAAGAAGATATGGTATATATGGACAATGGAATATCACTAAGTCATAAAAAGGAATGAAATAATGCCATTTGCAACAACATGGATGGACTTAGAGATTATCACACTAAGTGAAGGAAGTCAGAGGAAAAAAATAGCATTTGGTGGTATTTAAAATGTATACTTTCCCAGGTGGTGCTGGTGTTAAAGAACCCACCTGCCTATGCAGCAGACCCAAGAGGCTTGGGTTTGATCCCTGGGTCAGGAAGATCCCCTGGAGAAGGACATGGCAACCCACTCCAGGATTCATGCCCCAAGAATCCCATGGACAGGGAGCCTGGTGAGCTCATGGGATCGCAAAGAGTCGGACACAACTGAGTGACTAACACATACTCCAGAATATATATGTGGAGTCTAAAAATATACAAGTGGACTTATTTACAAATCGGAAATGGACTCACATACCTAGAAAACAAACTTATGGTTACCAAAGAGGAAAGTGCAGGGGGAGGGGTAAATTAGGAGTTTGGGATGAACTCCTATATAGAGAATAGGTAAACAACAAGGTCCTACTGGGTAGCACGGGGAACTCCATTCAAAACCCCTTGTAATAAACTGTAATGGAAAAGAATCTTAAAAAAGAATAGATATGTATATGAATCACTTTGCTGTAAACCTGAAACAATTACAGTATTGTAAATCAACTATATTTTAATAATAATGATAATAAAAGATATTGCGGTTTCCTCCTTGTTCTCCTGTACTGCTTTCTCTGGGGAACCCAGTGCCATGTCATGAGATTGCTCAAGCAGCCCTGTGGAAGAGTCCATGTAGTAAGAAGCTTACTGCACCTGCTGACAGCCAGCATCGATCAGCCAGCCACGTGAATAACCCATCTTGGAGGTGGATCCTCCAGCCCCAGTGAAGCCTTCAGATGACTACAGTCCTGACTGACTTCTTGACTGTAACCTCATGAGAACCTCAAAGCCAGAACCACTCAACCAAGCCAATTTCAGATTCTTGACCCACAAAAATTATGAGAGAATGAAAGTGTATGTATGTTTCAAGCATCAAATTTTGAGGGCAATTTGTTATGCAATAATAGACAACTAAGAAATGCCTATTATCATGTTAAAAATTTTCGGCTATCTTTAGGGGGAAAAAAATGTCTAACTGTATTTTCCAAGCTTAGTTGACCAAGAAACTGTTCTTTTTTTTGAAAAGTACTGTACCTATTAATACTTATACTTTAGGAATAACTACTCTCAGGAAAAAAATAATTGCAGGGAGATTAAAATACTCTAACTTATCCAAGTTTTTTTTTTTTTTTTTCATATATTCTCCCTCTCTCCAAAACTGAAAACCTCTCCTGGTCCCATTGCAGCTCTATGATGAGAAAGAAGGTGAGGAACATCTACCGAAATTAAGTGGGTAGATGAATGCAGAAAAACCAGAGGAAACTGATTAGAGAAGGAACATGAGATAGAAAAACATACTGAAGAGAACATTTGTGGGTAACAGGATTGGCAAAGGAAAAGAAAGGGCTTGAACCTGAAAGGGATTTAGGGGATGGGGGGGTCAGGGAAGCTTAGGAGTGTCTTCTCTCATCCTCATGCTCTAGGGACTCTCTTTAAAGTTTGGGTGACAGAAGCGTGTTTTGAAGGGTTTATAGATTAGGAAGCTAGTCTGGCAGGGGATCAGAAGAGTCTTAACAGAACTCTTCAAAGTTAGAGACACGATTGTTAAAGATAAGTGAGGGAATTCCCGCAGTAGGAAGCCGTGGGGAGGGAAATTCAGTATGAAACAAAGTTATGGGAAACGGGAAAGAGTGGATCGGTCTCCCCTGGGACAAAGAGGGTTCTTTCGAGGACAGAGAGTTAGATGGATTCAGATACTTGAAAGCCCAAGTTGCCTGTTTTTCTTTCACTATCCTAGATAAAGTGAAAGTCACTCAGTCATGTCCGACTCTTTGTGACCTCATGGACTATACAGTCCATGGAATTTTCCAGGCCAGAATACTGGAGTGGGTAGCCTTTCTCTTCTCCAGTGGATCTTCCCAACCCAGGAATGGAACCCAGGTATTCCCCGCATTGCAGGTGGATTCTTTACCAACTGAGCTATCAGTTCAGTTCAGTTCAATCGCTCAGTTGTGTCTGACTCCTTGCGACCCCTTGAATTGCAGCACGCCGGGCCTCCCTGTCCATCACCAACTCCCGGAGTTCACTCAGACTCACGTCCATCGAGTTAGTGATGCCATCCAGCCATCTCTTCCTCTGTCGTCCCCTTCTCCTCCTGCCCCCAATGCCTCCCAGCATCAGAGTCTTTTCCAATGAGTCAACTCTTCGCATGAGGTGGCCAAAGTACTGGAGTTTCAGCTTTAGCATCATTCCTTCCAAAGAAATCCCAGGGCTGATCTCCTTCAGAATGGACTGGTTGGATCTCCTTGCAGTCCAAGGGACTCTCAAGAGTCTTCTCCAACACCACAGTTCAAAAGCATCAATTCTTCGGCGTTTAGCCTTCTTCACAGTCCAACTCTCACATCCATATATGACCACTGGAAAAACCATAGCCTTGACTAGACAGACCTTTGTTGGCAAAGTAATGTCTCTGCTTTTGAATATGCTATCTAGGTTGGTCATAACTTTCCTTCCAAGGAGTAAGCGTCTTTTAATTTCATGGCTGCAGTCACCATCTGCAGTGATTTTGGAGCCCAGAAAAATAGTCTGACACTGTTTACACTGTTTTCCCATCTATTTCCCATGAAGTGATGGGACCAGATGCCATGATCTTCGTTTTCTGAATGTTGAGCTTTAACCCAACTTTTTCACTCTCCACTTTCACTTTCATCAAGAGGCTTTTTAGTTCCTTTTCACTTTCTGCCATAAGGATGGTGTCATCTGCATGTCTGAAGTTATTGATATTTCTCCCAGCAATCTTGATTCCAGCTTGTGTTTCTTCCAGTCCAGCATTTCTCATGATGTACTCTGCGTATAAGTTAAATAAGCAGGGTGACAATATACAGCCTTGACATACTCCTTTTTCTATTTGGAACCAGTCTGTTGTTCCATGTCCACTTCTATCTGTTGCTTCCTGACCTGCATACAAATTTCTCAAGAGGCAGATCAGGTGGTCTGGTATTCCCATCTCTTTCAGAATTTTCCACAGTTTATTGTGATCCACACAGTCAAAGGCTTTGGCATAGTCAATAAAGCAGAAATAGGTGTTTTTCTGGAACTCTCTTGCTTTTTCTGTGATCCAGCAGATGTTGGCAATTTGATCTCTGGTTCCTCTGCCTTTTCTAAAACCAGCTTGAACATCAGGAAGTTCATGGTTCACGTATTGCTGAAGCCTGGCTTAGAGAATTTTGAGCATTACTTTACTAGCATGTGAGATGAGTGCAATTGTGCGGTAGTTTGAGCATTCTTTGGCATTGCCTTTCTTTGGGATTGGAATGAAAACTGACCTTTTCCAGTCTTGTGTCCACTGCTGAGTTTTCCAAATTTGCTGGCATATTGAGTGCAGCACTTTCACAGCATCATCTTTCAGGATTTGAAATAGCTCAACTGGAATTCCATCACCTCCACTAGCTTTGTTCATAGTGATGCTTTCTAAGGCCCACTTGACTTCATATTCCAGGATGTCTGGCTCTAGCTCAGTGATCACACCATCGTGATTATCTGGGTCGTGAAGATCTTTTTTGTACAGTTCTTCCGTGTATTTTTGCCATCTCTTCTTAATATCTTCTGCTTCTGTTAGATCCATACCATTTCTGTCCTTTATTGAGCCCATCTTTGCATGAAATGTTCCCTTGGTATCTCTAATTTTCTTGAAGAGATCTCTAGTCTTTCCCATTCTGTTGTTTTCCTCTATTTCTTTGCGTTGATCGCTGAAGAAGGCTTTCTTATCTCTTCTTGCTATTCTTTGGAACTCTGCATTCAGATGCTTATATCTTTCCTTTTCTCCTTTGCTTTTTGCTTTTCTTCTTTTCACAGCTATTTAAGGCCTCCCCAGACAGCCATTTTGCTTTTTTGCATTTCTTTTCCATGGGGATGGTCTTGATCCCTGTCTCCTGTACAATGTCAGGGAATCATTAATACATCTTGACCATTTCTAGATTTTAAAGTCACTCTACCTTTTCCTCTCTCTCACTAGTCCAGAGAAATCCATTTCATGTGCATCTTCCAGTTAGAGAGTTTTTGCCAGCTTCACTCACTATGGAGAGGTATCCTCCAAATATGCCCATGAAGTGAACTTGATATTGAGCCATGGAGATATGGTTAATCTCATGGAATGCTGAGTAGAACAAAGATGTCCAGAGTCTATAACAAGACAAATGAAGTCCCTGGTATGATATCAAAATGGTGGTTCAGCAGGTCCTCAAGAGGAGACATTTTCAGGTTCTTCAAATTGGCAATATTTTCTTTTGGAAGTGAAAATGTAACAGACTTATAATTAGTGCACATAGGGAAATGAAAGGGGTGGATCAGTTCCTTGAGGTTGGAGAAGAAGTTTGGAAGAGTTTTCAATGGGTTTCTGCTAGCATTTCTCAGATTGATTTCACAGCTCAGAGATATTCAAGTATCAAGATACCTTTCCACAGATGTTATCATCTTCTCAAGGAAATGCTAAATATTCTACCTGGACTAAGGGTATCCAGAGTTCTAATCTCTTTATAGAACATTGGCTGGCCTTCCCAGGTTTCACAGAGAAAGCCATATGGAGTTTGGAAGGAACTCCCCCGCTTCTCAAAGTCAAGTCAGTGGAAGAATGATATAAATGATGATGCTGGGGCTATGGAAAGATATTTCTGGGGTTGAAGAAGCACAAGGGCAAATTAACCATGCACGTGAAAGTGTTTGAGTGATAACTGGAAGTCAAGGCAGGGAAGAGCTTCTTGGAGGAAGAAACAGTCAACAGTGCCACATCATGTGGAAGTCAAGAGCATAAGCAGTGAGAAAACACTACTGGTCTGACATGTGTGTTATCGTGTCACCAAGGAGCATGCCAGTGGAGTAGTGCAGGGAGATGTTGGACTGCAATGAGTGGCCAGGAAGGGGAAACTTCTGTGTCAAGAAGAAAGAGGGACAGGTGGTAACTTGTGAATGTTTGCACATTTTATGACACAGAGAAGGATCCCAGGATACCTAAGAATGCCAAGAATTTCAAGTTCCCTGGCTTCCAAAAGATGGGGACTTTGTAATACTAGACTGACCATCTTAAGGCTTTATCTTGCACTCTAATCACTATTTCACATGAATTTTCCAGGCTTCTTTCTTTGAGACAGAAATTGTTAAATATGACCTACCTGTCTACCAGCCCCTAGTGACTCACTCTCCATCATTTGTCCTCTACTCTTCAACACATACGATTGAGCCCTTTTGTCAAGCTCTCAAAAACAAAGTTTGCTCTCCTGATAATATTGCCATCTAATCTTCTAAGAATCCAATTGAGTACCAAAGGACCATTGGTCTAGGTTTTTGGCAAAGGTTTTGGAAGCTCCAGATAACAGAGTCTACCAAAGAAAACTTGGATAATTATTTCTTTAGGAATACTTGTTCACAGTATGGACAGATCTGGCATCCTCTGCCAAAATTTGTGTCAGTCAAATATGCTCAATGTTTGCTAAGGTCTTGGAGGTCTCACAGGTCCTCGGGCTTTGGTGAGACTCCATAGCCTTTTAAGGCAAAACAGCTTTTAGTTAAAAAAAAAAAAATCTCTTTTCATTGTTATGAGATTTCCTTCATGCTTATCTTCCGTTAGGACCACCACTTGCAAAAATTCAAGAGAGCATTCCTAGGAGCAATTTATTGTCCATAACAATATTTCTAAAGAATCTGAATTATTTGAATGTTGGTTTTTGGTCATAGGAAAAGAAAAGCCACCAGTAATAGCTTTAAGTCCAGCGGCAGAATCATGATTTATAGCTAAATAACTTGATGCATTCCGTAAGACAGGTTATCCACAACCTCAGCTCTGAAACAGGCAAAACCTTGCTAAATCCAGCATGCTAAAGCCCAGCACTGCTGCTGCTACTGCTAAGTTGCTTCAGTTGTGTCCAACTCTGTGGGACTCCATAGATGGCAACCCACCAGGCTCCCCCGTCCCTGGGATTCTCCAGGCAAGAACGCTGGAGTGGGTTGCCATTTCCTTCTCCAATGCATAAAAGTGAAAAGTGAAAGTGAAGTTACTCAGTCGTGTCCGACTCTTAGCAACCCCATGGACTGCGGCCCACCAGGGTCCTCCATCCATGGGATTTTCCAGGCAAGAGTACTGGAGTGGGGTGCTATTGCCTTCTCTGAACACGGGCTAACTTAAAAATCAGTTAACTTCACTATATCCCTTGATTCAATTTAGGGCAATCCCAAAACCCTGTTTACAGCCATCCAAGTGAAGAGAAAGAACTTATTCAACACAGTCCCAACCCAACTCTAATAAATTCAGAGCCATGAAAAAAAATGAGCCAATTTCATATATCTGTCAGCATTATCCCAGAGACAGACCATGCATAATATGGTTCACAGCTGAGTTCAGCTAAGCCTACAGACCATCCCAGTAGATCCTGAACCACATCCAAGCCCAGCCTGAAGTTGAACTGCTTACCTCCTTTAGCCTAATCCAACCAGAGTTTAGCCAAAGCTCAAAGTCAAACACAGCAAGCCTTATTCACATCCCTACAAGGACTAGCAATAGCACCCCACTCCAGTACTCTTGCCTGGAGAATCCCATGGATGGAGGAGCCTGGTGGGCTACAGTCTGTGGGGTTGCTGAGAGTTGGACACGACTTCACGACTTCACTTTCACGTTTCACTTTCATGCATTGGAGAAGGAAATGGCAACCCACTCCAGTGTTCTTGCCTGGAGAATCCCAGGGATGGGGGAGCCTGGTGGGCTGCCGTCTATGGGGTCGCACAGAGTCAGACACGACTGAAGTGACTTAGCAGCAGCAGCAACAAGGACTCAGCCAAGAGAATAATCCATGATTCATACCAACATATTGAAAAAAGAAATCCATTCCAGAGCCTCACAAGACCCAAAGCCTTGCAAACAAAACATTTACTTCATCTAGAGTAGAGACCAGGCCCGTCAAATACAGAACCCAGAAGAGGGATGAACTGGACCAGTACAGATAATCCAAGGTACTGACAGGTCCAGAATTTACAAATGCCTAATGGAAGCTTTATCAGATGACTCGAGGCCAGCACAAAGGTACATACAAGACCAGTTCAGCCCTTTTCTACCCAGTTCTGCTCAGTCTTGGCATATTTCAGGGTATTAAAAACCAAGGTCTTACTCAGAGACCCTGGACCAGTTTATAATTGAAGACGACACAAAAAACCTACCTAGGCCTGTCAAGCCCATAACTCCTTCAACACTTTTGGTAGTGGCCACTGTCCAAGTTCTAAGCCAAAAAGAACAGTGGTTCTCAAAGTGTGTGAATACATGTGTGTGTGGGTGGGGAAGTGTGAAAGGTGGGGGCAAAGATATTAATCACCCTGGAATAACCAATGGAGTTTTTTCAAGATATATATCTCTGTAAAATATCAGAAATGGATGTGGAGATTCCAGGGACACGTACAGTTTAATACAGCCTTACAGTGAGCAATTTCTTTTTCATCTCTACCTTTTTCTTCTCTGATGAGATCTGTTGAAATAGGTAGAATTAATGGTAATTCCCATAAACTATTTGAGCACTAGGCAGGACACACACTAATAAATAGTGTAATTGCACAACAGGCTATTTGAGACAAAGCACAGCTCTGCCATTATTAATGGGTGACCGAGCAAGTCAAGTGACCTATCTGTAGTACAATTTCCCATCTGTGAAATTGGGTTAATATTACTTACCTCATTGGATTGTTGTATGGTTTCAATGGGATAATATATTACATGTGGCCTTCAGGAAGCACACAGTAGATTTTGGCTTTTAGGGTTATTGAGAAATTCTGGGAAATTGCATGTGAATTTGTTCTAGGGATGAAAAGAGTAAGTTTAGAAGAACCACTTTCAGAGTGTTTGATTTTCTACCACCAATGAAACAAAGCTGTTTCTGTACCATGGGCATTCACATTATCAATTTTGAAAAATGCAAAGATAAAGATTTTAGCTCATCCAGGATTTAATGGGAGTTGATGGTTTCCTAGGGTGTGTACAGAAAACAAATGGAAAACATGCTTTGGGGCTATTAATAATCTATTGGCACCAATTCTGTTTCTGCTAGCCAAGAATGCTAGAGAGCTAAACTCTAAAGAAATGTCTGAGGAAATGGTTATAATCAGTGATGCTTCTTTCTGGTACTGTATTTCTTTTTTTTTTTTTTTAAGATCTAACAATTTATAGAAAACAACCATTATTGTTTCTTCTTCCTAACTCATTCATTCATTCATAAATAGCTTTTGGATATCTGCTATAAGGCAGGCCCTGTGCTTACACTGGTGATAGAAGGATGAATGCAACGTGGACCTTGCCGAGTTTAGCTGGGAGGCACAAATATATAAACAGGTCCAACAGTGTGGTTAATTTACCTTCTAGAGAAAACTCAACTTATCTCCTTGTCTCCTCTAGACCCCACCAGGACAATTCCAAGGAGAAGGAGATCTGACACAGTGGAATCCTCAGTGATACACTATTGGAAAATATATAAACAGTCCAACAGTGTGGTTAATTTACCTTCTAGAGAAAACTCAACTTATCTCCTTGTCTCCTCTAGACCCCACCAGGACAATTCCAAGGAGAAGGAGATCTGACACAGTGGAATCCTCAGTGATACACTATTGGAAAATATATAAACAGTCCAACAGTGTGGTTAATTTACCTTCTAGAGAAAACTCAACTTATCTCCTCGTCTCCTCTAGACCCCACCAGGACAATTCCAAGGAGAAGGAGATCTGACACAGTGGAATCCTCAGTGATACACTATATTGGACCACAGTCTTTGGGATGACCTGTTCCAACACCTGGAACACTGTCCTCTAGAAATCAGATTTGCTCAGAGGTAGAGGGAAAACTTCAGGTGATAGCTTTCTAAAGAAAGCTTTAGAATTTGGTGTCTAAAAACAGAAACTGTGAAGTGTGGAGGGAATTCATCACAAGCTTAGTAATGGAATCAGCTTAAAATATAGTTCTTAATCTTGCAGTCAATTCAGGGACCGTGGGAAAGAGATAAAAGGGAAAGAAAAACATTCAATTCAGAAAACTCTATGGATATAGTAGGATTTTCAGAATACTTTTTCCACAAATGGATAGTTCTTCATTAAGCACGTTCTCCTAACATAAAATTAAAACAACAAGTCTTTATTGATGCTGTAGTTCAGATCTACATGGGTGGTCCCATGGTTATGTGTTTTTAGTTGGATTACTTTCTTCCTCTCTAAGATGTCTATTTATACTTTATCTTTAAATTTCCAACATATGCTTCTTTATTCTTAATTGATACTGCCGCTTCATATTTTTGGAAAGTTAGAATGCAGAAGACATTCATCTGTGTGAATCTTACACTCAGGAATGGTGACTGGATGAAGAGCATTGTAAGTCACGAGTGTAGAAGTTGACGGTAAGAGTACACTTACATATTATTTTAGGCCAAGTGAAGAGAGCCACATAATGAGGTCAAGAATGGAGCCTGGGGATCTTGAACATTTTTACAGAGCTTGTCAGAGAATGAGGAACCAGAGGGAAAATAAGACACTTTTAGGAAGGAGTAATCATGAGCATCAATCACGATAGAGAGGGTGAGAAAACAAGAACTAAATACCCTTCATTACATTTAGTAATTAGTTCTTTGCTGATCTTTATGAAAGGAGATTAATAGAAATGGTGCTAGAAAAAAGGGACATTCAGAGAGGGGGAAAAAAGAACTCTTAGAAATTAAAACACAAAAATAAAAATAAAAAAAACTCAGAATAAATGGAAAATAAGCTTGAAGACTTTTTTTTTAAGGAAGTGGAGTTAAAAGACCACAAGAAGAAAAAGATGGGTAGAAAACGTATGTGAAACAATGGACCAGTGCAGGAGGTCCAATATCTGAATAACAGAAGTATAGAATGTGAGAACAGAGAAAATAAAGGGGAAAAAATCATCAAAACTTCTTAGAATTAAGGACATAAGTTTCTAGCTTGAAAAGACCCTTTGAGTCTCCAAAACAAGGGCTAGAAATAGACCTACCCCAAATTCATTACTAAATATCAGTATATTTGGAATCCCTTTCATGGATCACTGTCTTGACGTGGCAAAGGGACTTGCATAACTCAACGAAGTTATGAACCATGCCATGCAAGCAAACAAAACCATCCCAAAGAAAAAGAAAAGCAAGAGGGCAAAGTGGTTATCTGAGGAGGCTTTATGACTAGCAGAAGAACAAAGAGAAGCAAAAAGCAAGGGAGAGAGGGAAAGGTACATCCAGTCAAATGCAGAGTTTCAAAGAATAGCTGGAAGAGACAAGAAGTCCTTTTTCAATGAACAGTGTTTAATAATAGAAACAAAAAACAACAACATAAGGGGAAAGACTAGAGATCTCTTCAGGAAAACTGGCAACATCAAGGGAGCATTCTGCCCAAAGATGGGCACAATAGTGGATAAAAACGGTAAGAGACCTAGTAGATGCGGAAAAGATCAAGAAGAGATGGAAAGAATACATGGAAGAACTGTACAAAAAAGATCTCAACGAACCAGATTACTACAATGGTGTGGTTAGTCACCCAGAGCCAGACATTCTGGAATGCAAAGTTCAGTGGGCCTAAAGAAGCACTGCTGTTAATAAAGCTAGTGGATGCAATGAAATTCCAGCAGAACTATTTAAATCCTTAAAGGAGGATGCCATCAAAGTTTTGCATTCATTATGTCAGCAAATCAGGAAGACCCAGCAGTGGCCACAGGACTGGAAAAGGTCAATCCTCATCCCAATTCCCAAGAAGGGTAGTACCAAAGAATGTTCTAATCATTGGACAATCACACTGATCTCTCATGGTAGTAACCTCATGCTCAAAATCTTGCATGCTAGACTTCAATATTGTGTGAACCAAGAGCTTCCAGATGTCCAAGCTGGGTTTAGAAAGGGAGGAGAAACTA
Source organism: Bos mutus (assembly GCF_027580195.1). Classification (NCBI taxonomy): domain Eukaryota; kingdom Metazoa; phylum Chordata; class Mammalia; order Artiodactyla; family Bovidae; genus Bos; species Bos mutus. The sequence continues at coordinate 39,429,082 of NC_091627.1, forward strand.
GAGATCAAATGGCCAATATTTGCTGGATTATAGAAAAAGGAAGGGAATTTCAGAAAAACATCTATCTGTTTCATCCACTATGCAAAAGCCTTTGACTGTGTAGATCATGACAAACTGTGGAAAGCTCTTAGAGAGATGGGACTACCAGACCATCTTACCATTCTCCCGAGAAACCTGTATGCGGGTCAAGAAGCAATAGTTAGAACCCTGTATGGAAAAACTGATTGGTTCAAGATTGAGAAAGGAGTATGACAGGGCTGTCACCCTGTTTGTTTAACGCTGAGCACATCATTAGAAATGCCGGTCTGGATAAGTTACAAGCTGGAATCAAGATAGGCAGGAGAAGCATCAACAACCTCAGATATGTGGATGATATCACCCTAATGGCAGAAAGCAAAGAGGAACTAAAGAGTCTCTTAATGAGGATGAAGGAGGAGAGTAAAAGAGTCAGCTTAAGACTACATATTAAAAAACTAAGATCATGGCATCTGGCCCCATTACTTCATGGCAAATAGAAGGGGAAAAGGTGAAAGTAGTGACAGATTTCCTCTTCTTGGGCTCCAAAGTCACTACAGATGGTGGACTGCAGCCATGAAATCAGAAGATGATTGCTTCGTGGCAGGAAAGCCACAACAAACTTAGGCAGTGTGTTGAAAAGCAGAGACATTCTGCTTCTGCTGACAAAGGTCCCTATAGTCAAGGCTATGGTCTTCCCTGTGGTCACATATGGTTGTGCGAGCTGGACCATAAAGAAGGCAGAGCACCAAAGAATTGATGCCTTTGAACTGTGGTGCTGGAGAAGACTCCTGAAAGTCCCTTGGAGAGCAAGGAGATCAAACCAGTCGTTCTTAAGGGAGATCAACCTTGAATATTCACTGGAAGGACTGACGCTGAAGCTGAAGCTCCAGTATTTTGGTCATCTGATGTGAACAGATGACTCATTGGAAAAGTCCCTGATGCTGGGAAAGATCAAGGGCAGAAGGAGAAGAGGGCATCAGAGGATGAGATGGCTTGATTGCATCACTGATGCAATGGACATGAACTTGGGCAAACTCTGAGAGATGGTGAGGGACAGGGAGGCCTGGAGTTCTGCAGTCCATGGGGTCACAAAGAGTCAGACACAACTGGGCGACTTAACAACAACAACAGTATTTGGAACAGAGAGGAATTTTCATAGGACTCTAAAAAGAAAAACCATGGTCACATATAGATAAATAGTTATCAGAATGGCCTTGAACTTCTCAACAGCAAAATTTGAATCCAGTACATAATGAAGCCTCTGAACTTCTGAAGGAAAATCCAGAATTCTGTACACAGCCTAACTGTCAATGAAATATCAGGATAGAATAAGACATGTTCAAACATTCATGATCTTTTACTTGCCACACATATTTCTCAAGATGGTGCTGGAGGAGTTCCACCAAAATGAGGGAGTAAATCAAAAAAGAAAGACAAAATGCCAAAGCAAAAGGGAACCATTGTGAAGGTAATTTTATGTGTCAACTTGGCTAGGCTGTGGTGGTTAGTTTTTCGGTCAAACACCAGTACAGATGTTGCTGTGAAGGTATTTTTTTAGATAAGATTAACATTTAGATCAGTAGACTTTGAGTAAGGTGGACTATCATAATGTTGAAATGTAAGCTTCATTCAAGCAGTTGAAAGTGTTAACAGAAAAGATAAAGGTCCTCAGAAGAAGGAATTCATCCTCCAGAATACCTTGGGACTCAATACTACAACATCATTTCTTTTCTGGATCTCCAGTCTGCTGGCCTGCTCTACAGATTTCAGACTTGTCAAGCACCGCTGTTGCACAAGCCAATTCCCTAAGATAAATCTCTCACTCTTGGCCTCTCTTTCTGTACACTGTATTAGTTTGATTTCTCTGGAGAACTTTAACTAGTACACCAGCTCAGCATGAAGGTAAAGACAATTCTTAGGATGACAGCAAAGGGATGTCCCTGAGATGTAGCCCAGTGGGACCTTAAAGGCCTTCCTGGGACAGATGCTCCCACCACCCACCCATCATGTCCTCTGCCTGCCTCTTGTTTGTAGGAGACCTTTAGCTTCCTAGGCCTTCCCTGACATCAAAAGACTAAATGTAATCAGAGGAGTGAGAAAATGCAGAAACAAAAGAAAACAGTCAAGCAATATAAAATAATAATGTTAGCCGTTAAGCAAAGCCAAGAACTTTTAGTTCCTCCTCTAGGGCTAGAGATAATAATATTCTGAGCCATATCCTTTGCACTGTTTTGCAGATACTGAAACCCCCACCAGGTGGTAGAAGTTCAGTGCATGCTGACCACAAGCACATAGAGCCCAGACTGGTTGGAACTAGAAGGTTGAGGCTGACTCCCCATTACCTTACCACCAACCAATCAGAAGAATGTCCATGAGCTGATCATGTAAGCTGAAACACTTTCCCTCATCTCTCATCCTTTAAATACCTTGCCCTGAAAGTCATAGAGGAGCTTGGGCTTCTTGAGCATTAGCTGTACATTCTCCTTGCTTGATGCCTTGTAATAAACACTGCATTTTTCCTTCACCACAACCGAGTGTCAGTAGATTGGATTTACAGCACACGGGTGAGTGGACCTGAGTTTAGTTTGGTAACAATGACACATACACAGATGGCCTAGAGGGCAGCCAGTCCAGACAGGAGAATGAGTTCTCCCAAAAGGACACTGCCAATAAGCAAGAAAGAAATTGATAGCTCATATGATGTGATTGACACAGGAGAGCTAAATCTCACCTCTAAAATAGAAAGTCAGTGGATAATATCTGAGGCCAATGAATTAAAATATATCAGTGTGTATGCATCATTTAGAGATATGGCCATGTGTAAATGCCAGAAAAAATGACCTAAAATAGTTAAAAGGGAAAGGAGACTGAGAACTGGGGAGTATGGTGGGACAGGAAACAGAAACATTTTACTATAAGACTTTCAGAAATTTGACTTTTAAACTATGTGACTTTAATATTTTGAATAAAAATTTTGAGTCTTCAGATTTTGCCAATGTTCTTGCTAAGGAATTCTGCTAAGTTTGTTTCATTCTATTGGGTTATTAATACAATGGAATGCCATGTTGTCTTTAAAAGTGACAATCACGTGGGCTAGATATAAAAATAGGGAGATATTTATAAAATAAAGGGGCTTCCCTGATAGCTCAGTTGGTAAAGAATCTGCCTGCAATGCAGGAGACTCCAGTAAAAGTGAAAAAAAAAAGAGAGAAAGTTGAAAAATAGTCAGAGCACAGAGTAATTTATAAACTTTGAAAGCAATACCAAAAATCATATACATATATACACACACATATCATATGTATAGACAATATATAATGATATATATATATTTGGTTTGGGGTCATTAATAAAATGGTGCATTATATGCCATTAAAAATAAAACACAGGAAGGTTAAGTCTGTTTTGACTTTCATGGTGATCACTTCCTAGGCTTCTTTATGACCTTACCATTGGTTGGGAGCAAGGTAATGCCCTCCACCACTCGCCTCACTTCCCACTTTGGATGTCCAGGTCCTAAACTCCAGAACCTGTGAACTAGTTACCTTATAAGGTAAAAGGATTTTGCAGATGTGATTAAGGTAAGGATCTTGAGATGAGGAGATTATCCTTGATTATCTGGATGGGTCCACATACACACAAGGGTCCTTATCAGTGAAAGAGGGAGGCACAAGGGTCAGGGAATGAGAGATGATGACAGAAGCAGAGGTTGGAGTGATTTGATGGCTGGAAGGGGCCCTGCAATGAAAGGAGTGTAGGGCGGCCTCTAAAAGCTGGGAAAAGCAAAGAATAGATTCTCCCCTTGAGTCTCCAGAAGAAACACAGCTCTGCTGACATCTTAACTTTAACCCCTAAAGATCAGTTTCGCACTTCTGACCTCCAGAACTATAAGATAATAAACTCATGTTGTTTAAAAAAAAAATAAAAATAAGACACAGGAAGACTATAAAACATGAGAAACTGTTCATGGTGCATTGTGATATGAAAAATTTAGAATCTATGTAGGTTATGATGGCAACTATGAAATATATTAATCTGGATAAGGACTCAGAAGTCATTTTTACAAATCAAATCATTTAGAAACAAAAAGAACACACTGAAGAATAGTGGATGCAATTCATATAAAACACGAGTTTTGGAGCTGTAAAGAAGGGAATATCTGAGATGAGGGAATTGGAGGCAGGACAAGGCTACAAGAGGTCTACTTATTTGCCTGATTTCTTTTTTTAAGCTGGGAGATGTTTTAGTTGATATCCATGATGGGGAAGGGACAAAGGAACTGTAGAGACCAACAATGTGAAAGGTCAAAGATGGGAGAGGGGAGGAGGAGAGGAGAGGAGAGAGGAGGTGGTGCCTGTGTGAGGAGATAGGAAGGGGGGACTTAGAACACAGAGAGACAGGTCAGCACTGGCCAAGGAAATGAACATATCACAAGGCAGTAAAGATGCTAGAGGACCATGGATGCTGCCTTTCTCTAACGACAATAGCGTGATTTCCATATTACAATCCTTATTTCATGAATGAAAACCTGAGACTCAAAGAGGTCAAATAACTTTGATTAATCATCTCTGTACCTGTTTGTGGGCCTGGGATGCCGGCCTGTACCTGTTTGCCTTGGCTCTTCCCACTGTGTGATCCTTTGAGACAGTGGAAAGGATGTTGACAAGTTGACAAGTGAGTAAGTGGAAAGATGAGGAGTTGAAGTTTTGAATGATGAAGTATAAACATAATCGTCCTTTCTGAGCAACCATCTTCTACTTCTAGAGTTCCTGGAACTATATTTTCTGGATTCTATTCATAACATAGCGTTTGGCATAATAAACTTTGACTATGTCAAAGTACTTTGACATTTCTTTATTCTACTGTCAAGACACTGGTTTTTATAGCATTAATTTATGTTCTATCTAAATGTTTTAAGTCATATAAATGACTGTATCATGTGTTGGTTAGTGGATAATGAGAGTCCTGCCTCTGAATTATGCAAGGGCCAAGGATGCTTGAATTCAAACACAGGGTTGCTACTTCTTTTACTGTAAACTTAATTCTGCAAACCAGATGTGCAAAACAAACAGGGAAGGGATCACTTAAACCATAGTGTTGTGATTGCATTTTGTTTCCCAAAATGTTGATGGGTGCCTGTGGATACCTGCCATGCTCTGAAGGGTGATGCTTTGGGGTGGGGTGGGATTCTGTCAGACCCACCAGGGTCTTGGCAATGCCATCAGACACTAACCAGCTACACATGCCTGCCTATGGGTCTGTGTTCTTTGGAGTTTATGAAACAGGGGAGGTCAATGCAGGATTCTAGGGAATCAGATTCTAAGAGTGCTTCTCGAAAATGTCGTTAAGTATGTTTGGAGTCAAAGGCAAAGATTGTCTACAGCGGAAAGTCTAAGGGTCATTTCAGTTCCATCTGAGCTGGACTCTTCCTGGAGGAGGGGACATGGGGACATGTATGTGCCTTCAGAACTCGGACAGCATACCCTCTCACTGTGGACTCCCTCCCCATTTGTGAAGTAAAACAGGCTGGAGAGGGAGCTTAGAAGGTGCTAAAACCTTTGTCAAAGGGGAAGCAGGACCAACCCTAGGAGTGTGATGAATCTGATGGTGAGCAGGGAGTTTTTAAGTGGCAGATTCTCTGTTCAGCAGGGTCCTTCATGGTTTCAGTGGCTGCCTCATCTACCAGGTATCCAGAATGAGACACATGGAACAGATCAGAGCCAGCTGGATTCACAGTGATGTTCAGCCAAGCCTTGCCTAGGACACCCTACCTAGCTGACCACTGATGGGTGAAAAGAAATGCTTATTATTGAACATAACTGAGAGTCTGTGGTTGTTCATAATAGTTGACTAATACAGCAGGCATTATTAATCCTGTATTTTTTGCCCTGGGTCCCTGAGAAGTTAATTAATTTACCTAAAAGGATTAGCTGTGCTCAGTCCAGCTCCCCACACCATTCACTGGTACTCCAAGAGATGGGTTAAGACAAGTGTGACCAAGCTCCTACACTGCCTGATGGGCATGGGTTAGAGAATTGGAGGAGGCTAGTTTCTAAGGATCTAAGTGGGAAGGCTCCTCTCTATATTTATTCCTCAGGAAGTTCTTAGAGATTGCCGAGAATTTTGATCTTGGGGTGCGTGTGGGTTGGGAGTGGGGGTTGCTGTGCCTAGTTTTACTGTTTACTGAGTAATTTCCATGGCAGAGATGAACAACTAAGGAGGGAAGTCCCATCTACAGAGCTCAAGCATGAAAGAAAGCATTGTGGATTTGGCTGCCTTAATGTGGTTAGCTAAAGGGCTCAAAAGACCCTGGAAAGATGCTGGTCTCACAGAGATGAACTCTGCCTGTGTATGTGTGTGAGAGGATGGGGATTGGGATTCTGTACCCTAAAGGTCTACCATTTGATACTCTTCACAATGAGAACAAACGGAAGACTTGACATTCATCTAAAACTTAGTTTTCATGTTAAAACTCTCTTCTATATCCTGTGCTTGTGTTTTCAACAAATCAGATAATGTGAATAAATGTGCTAGAGAAAAAACTGGACTCAGATCCAAATCAGAGACCCAGTCCTGGTCCTCCAGCATTTGCTAGCTACCTGATTCTGATTGAAAGCTTTACCTTGCTAAGGCTCAGTTTCCACATGAACTGCTGCCCTAACTGCTGCTGCTGCTGCTAAGTTGCTTCAGTCGTGTCCGACTCTGTGCGACCCCATAGACAGCAGCCCGCCAGGCTCAGCCATTCCTGGGATTCTCCAGGCAAGAACACTGGAGTGGGTTGCCATTTCCTTCTCCAATGCATGAAAGTGAAAGGTGAAAATGAAGTCGCTCAGTCGTGTCTGACTCTTAGCAACCCCATGGACTGCAGCCTACCAGGCTCCTCTGTCCATGGGATTTTCCAAGCAAGAGTACTGGAGTGGGGTGCCATTGCCTTCTCCGGCCTGCCCTATCTACCTCACTCCAAAGAGCCAAATGAGACCATCGAGGGAGAAACATACACTTTCATCAAACAGATGATAAAAGAACAAATCCACATAGTTCTGGAATAGAGGTTATTCATGCATATAAATAACCTGGAAATATGATTTTCAATTTTCTTACTTTTGCATTTGTGAAAAAAAAAAAAAAAAAGGCATGTGAACCTTGTTTGTCATGATCTGGCTGCTGTCTGTCTAAGTCAATACCAGTATGGTCACTGTCCCCTGAAACCAGGCAAGACCTGTAGAGAGAGACATCAGCAGTTCAATTGCCCCTCTCATTTTTTGAATAAAATCATAAATTGGTTTTGAATTTGTCAAATGATTTTTCTGAACCTATTGACTGTTTTTTTTTTCTCATTTAATTTCTTGATGTAATTTGTTGTTGTTCAGTCGCTCAGTCATGTCGACTCTTTGCAGCTCCACGGACTGCAGCATACCAGGCTCCCCTGTCCTTCATTATCTCCTGGAATTTGTTCAAATTCATGTCCATTGGGTTGGTGATGCTCTCTAACCATCTCATCCTCTGCCTCCCACATCTCCTTTTGCTTTCAGTCTTTACCAGCATCAGAGTCTTTTCCAATGTGCAGGCCCTTCACATCAGGTGGCCAAAGTATTGGAGCTTTAGTTTCAGCATCAGTCCTTCCAATGAATATTCTGGGTTGATTTCCTTTAGGATAGACTGGTTTGATCTCCTTGCTGTCCGAGGAGCTCTCAAGAGTATTCTTCAGCACCACAATTAGATAGTATCAATTCGTTGGAACTCAGCCTTCTTTATGGTTCAGCTCTCACATCCATACATGACCACCCTCAGTCATGTCTGACTCTTTGTGACCCCTTGGTCTGTAGCCTGCCAGGCTCCTCTGTCCACAGGATTTCCCAGACAAGAATACTTGAGTAGGTTGCCATTGCCTTCTCCAAGGGATCTTTCCGATCCAGGGACTGAACCTGGGTCTCCTGCATTGCAGGCAGATTCTTTACCAACTGAGCCATCAAGGGAAGCCAGAAAAATCATACCTTTGACTCTGTGGGCATTTGTTGGCAAAGTGACATCTCTGCTTTTTGACATGTGGTCTAGTTTTGTCATAGTTTTCCTTCCAAAAAGCGAGCGTCTTTTAACTCCATGGCTGCAGTCACTGTCCATAGTGATTTTGGAGCCCAAGAAAATAAAATCTGTCACTGCTTCCACTTCTTCCCCTTCTACTTGCCGTGAAGTGATGGAACCAGATGTCATGATCTTAGTTTTTGTAATCTTGAGTTTCAGGGCTCGAGAGGCTCTCCTCTTTCACCCTCAAGAGGCTTTTTAGTTCCTTTCCACTTTCTGCCATTAAAGTGGTATTATCTGCATGAGATGAATGATATCTATAAATATTTGAATGTTAAATCACACTTGAATCCCTAAGATAAACCCAATTTAATCATGATATATTGTATTTCTTATACATTGCTAAAATTTGATTTGTCAATATTTAGTCTAGAATTTTTGAACATTCAGGAGTGAGATTGATCTGTAATTTTTCCTTTCTATACTATCCTTGCCAAATTTGGGTTTTTAAGTTTATACCAAGTTCTCAGAATAAGTGAAGAAGTATTGCCTCCTTCTCTATATTCTGGAAACATTAGTATAAAATTGAAACAATTTGTTCATTAAAGCTTCATAAAAAAAAAAAAACAAAAAAATAATTCTCCTTCCCGTCCCTCAGCACCAGAGACACCACAGCCCCATCAAAATTGCTGCTTTCAACAGTCATTTGCCAGACCTTCAAAGCCCCATGACAAGGTCCTGTTGGGGTCTGACATTAACTCAGCTTCCTCTCCAGCCTCTGGTTGAAGGTGGCATTTAAAGTCCATATAGGACTTCCCTGGTAGTCTGGTGGTTAAGAATCCACCTGCCAAGAGACACAAGTTTGATCCCTGGTCTGGGAAGATTCCACATGCAACTAAATTCATGAGGCACAAATACTGAAGCCCACATGCCCTAGAGCCTGTGCTCTGTAACAAAAGAAGCCACCGCAATGAGAAGCCCGTGTACCGCCACTAGAGGGTGGCCCTCATGACTGCAAAAAGCCTGCGTGAAGCAACGAGGACCAAACACAGCACCCCCCCCAAATTGTATATTAACTACCTTCTCATCCATATTCTTTTAGAACTTAATAACACAAAGAGTCGGACACGACTGAGCGACTGAACTGAACTGAACTGAACACAAAAATAGAGTAAAATTTTGTTTTAGCACTAGGAAAGATGGACGGTTGCCATTGAAAGGCCAGAAGCTGACAAGTTTTTGCTACCTACACCAAGGCAAAGGACCAGTATGACGGAAGTGACAAGCAACCCATGATTCAAGCAAGGGAAATAAAATGTTCTGGGAGAGCACATTAATGGGACAAAGGGCAAAGGCCCCTAAGGCTGGGAGTGAAGGGTGGTGATGACACTTCAGTCAGTTCAGTTCAGTCGCTCAGTAGTGTCCGACTCTTTGTGACCCCATGAATCACAGCAGGCCAGGCCTCCCTGTCCATGACCAACTCCCAGAGTTCACACAAACTCATGTCCATCGAGTCGGTGATGCCATCCAGGTATCTCATCCTCTGTCATCCCCTTCTCCTCCTGCCCCCAGTCCCTCCCAGCATCAGAGTCTTTTCCATTGAGTCAACTCTTTGCATGAGGTGGCCAAAGTACTGGAGTTTCAGCTTTAGCATCATTCCTTCCAAAGAAATCCCAGGGCTGATCTCCTTCAGAATGGACTTGGTTGGATCTCCTTGCAGTCCAAGGGACTCTCAAGAGTCTTCTCCAACACCACAGTTCAAAAGCATCAATTCTTCGGCGCTTAGCCTTCTTCACAGTCCAACTCTCACATCCATACATGACTACTGGAAAAACCATAGCCTTGACTAGATGGACCTTTGATAGCAAAGTAATGTCTCTGCTTTTCAATATGCTATCTAGGTTGGCCATAACTTTCCTTCCAAGGAGTAAGTGTCTTTTAATTTCATGGCTGAAGTCACCATCTGCAGTGAATTTGGAGCACCAAAAAAATAAAGTCTGACACTGTTTCCCCATCTATATCCCATGAAGTGATGGGACCAGATGCCATGATCTTTGTTTTCTGAATGTTGAGCTTTAAGCCAACTTTTGCACTCTCCTCTTTCACTTTCAAGAGGCTTTTGAGTTCCTCTTCACTTTCTGCCATAAGGGTGGTATCATCTGCATATCTGAAGTTATTGATATTTCTCCCAGCAATCTTGATTCCACCTTGTGCTTCTTCCAGCCCAGCGTTTCTCATGATGTATCTACATATAAGTTAAATAAGCAGGGTGACAATATACAGCCTTGACGTACTCCTTTTCCTATTTGGAACCAGTCTGTTGTTCCATGTCCAGTTCTAACTGTTGCTTCCTGACCTGCATACAAATTTCTCAAGAGGCAGGTCAGGTGGTCTGGTATTCCCATCTCTTTCAGAATTTCCAACAGTTTATTGTGATCCACACAGTCAAAGGCTTTGGCATAGTCAATAAAGCAGAAATAGATGTTTCTCTGGAACACTCTTGCTTTTTCAATGATCCAGTGGATGTTGGCAATTTGATCTCTGGTTCCTCTGCCTTTTCTAAAACCAGCTTGAACATCTGGAAGTTCACAGTTCACATATTGCTGAAGCCTGGCTTGGAGAATTTTGAGCATTACTTTACTAGCGTGTGAGATGAGTGCAATTGTGTGGTAGTTTGAGTGAAAAGGTTGGCTTAAAGCTCAACATTCAGAAAATGAAGATCATGGCATCTGGTCCCATCACTTTATGGGATATAGATGGGGAAACAGTGGAAACAGTGTCAGACTTTATTTTTCTGGGCTCCAAAATCACTGCAGATGGTGACTGCAGCCATGAAATTAAAAGACACTTACTCCTTGGAAGGAAAGTTATGACTAACCTAGATAGCATATTCAAAAACAGAGACATTACTTTGCCAACAAAGGTCTGTCTAGTCAAGGCTATGGTTTTTCCTGTGGTCATGTATGGATGTGAGAGTTGGACTATGAAGAAGGCTGAGCACCGAAGAATTGATGCTTTTGAACTGTGGTGTTGGAGAAGACTCTTGAGAGTCCCTTGGACTGCAAGGAGATCCAACCAGTCCATTCTGAAGGAGATCAGCCCTGGGATTTCTTTGGAGGGAATGATGCTGAAGCTGAAATTCCAGTACTTTGGTCACCTCATGCGAAGAGTTGACTCGTTGGAAAAGACTCTGATGCTGGGAGGGATTGGGGGCAGGAGGAGAAGGGGATGACAGAGCATGAGATGGCTGGATGGCATCACTGACTGGATGGACATGAGTCTGAGTGAACTCCGGGAGTTGCTGATGAACAGGGAGGCCTGGCATGCTGCGATTCATGGGGTCGCAAAGAGTCGGACACAACTGAGCGACTGATCTGATCTGATCTGATTGAGCATTCTTTGGCATTGCCTTTCTTTGGGATTGGAATGAAAACTGACCTTTTCCAGTCCTGTGGCCAATGCTGAGTTTTCTAGAGTGCCAGGCTGCGACGGCGCAGGAAAGGCAGAGAGGAGCTATTCCACGTTCAAGGTCAGGAGGGGCTGCGGTGAGGAGATACCCCTCATCCAAGATAAGGACCAGCAGCTGCGCTTTGCTGGAGCAGCCGTGAAGAGATACCCCACGCCCAACATAAAAGAAACCCAAGTAAGACGGTAGGTGTTGCAAGAGGACATCAGAGGGCAGACACACTGAAACCATAATCACAGAAAACTAGTCAATCTAATCACACTAGGACCGCAGCCTTGCCTAACTCAATGAAACTAAGCCATGCCGTGGGGCCACCCAAGACGGGTGGGTCATGGTGGAGAGGGCTGACAGAATGTGGTCCACTGGAGAAGGGAATGGCAAACCACTTCAGTATTCTTGCCTTGAGAACACCGTGAACCATATGATGACACTTAGATGCAGTCAAATTTCCAATGTACAAATAACTCAACTCCAGAGCAGCTGACTGCACCCAAATGCCAGCTTCCATTGCACTCAGATGGCCTGGGAAAGATTTTGCAATAGCAGATTTGAAGTGGAACATCCATTTCAGGCAAAGGAGGCAGTGCCCATACTAATTTCAGCTATACCACTGGGAAAGAAAACATTTGACACAGTGGACATGCCCAGTGTAACAGGGAAGAGAAAACTGACTCCACATTGGATCTCTTTGTTACTTTAACCTTCTCTTTTTGTTGCTTTTGTTATTATAATAGCTGTCTATAGCTGTAAGCATACATAAAAGCAAGTCACAGGGAACCCTGCCCCCCTGCCTGACTGTTAAACTAAAGTGCCTTTGATCAGCTCGCAGGGAGACAATCTGACCCTGCCCACCTGTGAATGACTGCAGAGGAGAAGAAATTAACACATCCCCTCCCCTAATGCTGGCCAAGTAAGGAGATATTTTGCAAGATAAATGGCCTTTTTACTTTACTTCTTCACCTCCTCCTCTTCTCTGTTCTATAAAAGAAACTGACCCCAATAAGATGGCCGTTTTCAGACAATAGTCTGTCATCCTCTAGTTCTGCTGGCTTTACATATAAAGTATTCCTTGCCTCAAAACCACATCTTTCGATTTATTGGCCTGTTTACAGTGAGTATACTGAGCTTGGACTCAGTAACACTAGAACTGAGGCCACCTCCAGTCAGAGATGCAAATACTGCCCTGTTCAGAATGGCAGAGAGTGGAGTGGAGGGCAGTTCTCACGGACAGAACCTGACGGCCAGTGGCTTCAGGATTTTCCAGATTAAAGGCCTTACAGAGTATGATGGGCTTCCACCCTTGTTCCAACCAAGTAAAGAGCTACAAGAAAATGGGTGTCAGTTGCTTCAGCGGTCCCCTAACTGGAGAATCCTACTAAGTAGAAGACCCAGCTAACTTCAGGCAATAAAACATAAAAAGAAAACCTTGTGTCCAGTTGGGACATCCCAAATATGCCACCGTTGTTTTGGAGCTCTCTCCAAACTATTAACAGGTAGCATATAACAAGCAGTAAAAGATTTGAAGAAAATTGTAGGAGAATTTTAGTTGTCAAAATTAATTGTGTGTATCAGACACACACTGAAGTCATTTGGAGGGTTGCTCAGCTGAGATTGCAATAGGCTCCGTGATCTTGTCCTACATCCCATGTGATTTTTAATCTAAATTAAGTTTAGATAACACTTATCTTTATCTAAACTCAGTTTTCTGGATTTAGATACTAACTTATTTTACATGGAGAGATTTACTTTGTACATTTTTGGGTGGTTCCAAAATTTCCAGGAATGAATGTAAATTGAGGGAAGATGTTGTTTAGAACTGTATCAGAAATTGTTTGCCTTTGAAAAAAAACCTCTTCAACAATGAACACAGCTCATGGTATTTAAACCACTGAAAGCAGATACTGACATGACTGCATGTCATTGTGATTCTATGTTAAGATGCAAACATATGATATTGAAGTTTTTCATATTCTATTTTCATGTATTTAATCTTAAAAATTGATGGATATGGTATAAGTTTTCCTCTCTCCTCTCTCTAACTTCAGTTCAGTTCAGTTGCTCAGTCGTGTTCAACTCTTTGCGACCCCATGAATCCCAGCACTCCAGGCTTCCCTGTCCATCACCAACTCCCAGAGTTTACTCAAACTAATGTCCATTGAGTCGGGGATGCCATCCAGTCATCTCATCCTCTGTCATCCCCTTCTCCTCCTGCCCCCAATCCCTCCCAGCATCAGGGTCTTTTCCAAAGAGTTAACTCTTCACATGAGGTAGCCAAAGTATTGGAGTTTCAGCTTCAGCATCAGTCCTTCCAATGAACACCCAGGACTGATCTCTGTCAGAATGGACTGGTTGCACCTCCTTGCAGTCCAAGGGACTCTCAGGAGTCTTCTCCAACACCACAGTTCAAAAGCATCAATTCTTCAGTGCTCAGCTTTCTTCACAGTCCGACTATCACATCCATACATGACCACTGGAAAAACCATAGCCTTGACTAGATGGACCTTTGCTGGCAAAGTAACATCTCTGCTCCCCAATATGCTATCCAGGTTGGTCATAACTTTCCTTCCAAGGAGTAAGGGTCTCTTAATTTCATGGCTGCAGTCACCATCTGCAGTGAATTTGGAGCCCAAAAAATAAAGTCTGACACTGTTTCCACTGTTTCCCCCTCTATTTCCCATGAAGTGATGGGACCAGATGCCATGATCTTTGTTTTCTGAATGTTGAGCTTTAAGCCAACCTTTTCACTCTCCTCTATCACTCTCATCAAGAGGCTTTTTAGTTCCTCTTCACTTTCTGCCATAAGGGTGGTGTCATCTGCATATCTGAGGTTATTGATATTTCTCCCAGCAATCTTGATTCCAGCTTGTGCTTCTTCCAGCCAGCGTTTCTCATGATGTATCTGCATATAAGTTAAACAAGCAGGGTGACAATATACAGCCTTGATGTACTTCTTTTCCTATTTGAAACCAGTCTGTTGTTCCATGTCCAGTTCTAACGGTTGCTTCCTGACCCGCATATAGGTTTCTCAAGAGGCAGGTCAGGTGGTCTGGTATTCCCATCTCTTTCAGAATTTTCCACAGTTTTCTGTGATCCACACAGGCAAAGGCATTGGCATAGTCAATAAAGCAGAAATAGATGTTTTTCTGGAACTCTCTTGCTTTTTCCATGATCCAGCAGATGTTGGCAATTTGATCTCTGGTTCCTCTGCCTTTTCTAAAACCAGCTTGGACATCTGGAAGTTCATGGTTCACATACTGCTGAAGCCTGGGTTGGAGAATTTTGAGCATTTCTTTACTAGTGTGTGAGATGAGTGCAATTGTGCGGTAGTTTGAGCATTCTTTGGCATTGCCTTTCTTTGGGATTGGAATGAAAAAAAGATGTCCTTTTCTTTATAGGAGACTGGAATAAAAAAGTAGGAAGTCAAGAAACACCTGGAGTAACAGGCAAATTTGGCCTTGGAGTACGGAATGAAGCAGGGCAAAGACTAATAGAGTTTTGCCAAGAAAATGCACTGGTCATAGCAAACACACACTTCCAACAAGACAAGAGAAGACTCTACACATGGACATCACCAGATGGTCAACACCAAAATCAGATTGATTATGTTCTTTGCAGCCGAAGGTGGAGAAGCTCTATACAGTCAGCAAAAACAAGACCGGGAGCTGACTGTGGCTCAGATCATGAACTCCTTATTGCCAAATTCAGACTTAAATTGAAGAAAGTAGGGAAAACCACTAGACCATTCAGGTATGACCTAAACCAAATCCCTTATGATTATACAGTGGAAGTGAGAAATGGATTTAAGGGACTAGATCTGATAGACAGAGTGCCTGATGAACTATGGACAGAGGTTCGTGACATTGTACAGGAGACAGGGATCAAGACCATCCCCATGGAGTCATTTCAGTCAGTTCAGTTGCTCAGTCATGTCCTACTCTTTCGACCTCATGAATTGCAGCATGCCAGGCCTCTCTGTCCATCACCATCTCCTGGAGTTCACTCAAACTCAGGTCCGTTGAGTCAATGATGCCATCCAACCATCTCTTCCTCTGTCATCCCCTTCTCCTCCTGCCCCCAATCCCTCCCAGCACCAGGGTCTTTCCCAATGAGTCAACTCTTTGCATGAAGTGGCCAAAATATTGGAGTTTCAGCTTTAGCATCAGTCCTCCCAAAGAACACCCAGGACTGATCTCCTTTAGGATGGACTGGTTGGATCTCCTTGCAGTCCAAGGGACTCTCAAGAGTCTTCTCCAACACCACAGTTCAAAAGCATCAATTCTTCAGCGCTCAGCTTTCTTCACAGTCCAACTCTCACATCCATATATGACCACTGGAAAAACCATAGCCTTGCCTAGACGGACCTTTGTTGGCAAAGTAATGTCTCTGCTTTTCAATATACTATCTAGGTTGGTCATAACTTTCCTTCCAAGGAGTAAGCGTCTTTTAATTTCATGGCTGCAATCACCATCTGCAGTGATTTTGGAGCCCCAAAAAATCCCCATGGAAAAGAAATGCAAAAAAGCAAAATGCTGTCTGAGGAGGCCTTACAAATAGCTGTGAAAAGAAGAGAAGCGAAAAGCAAAGGAGAAAAGGAAAGATATAAGTATCTGAATGCAGAGTTCCAAAGAATAGCAAGGAGAGATAAGAAAGTCTTCCTCAGAGATCAATGCAAAGAAATAGAGGAAAACAACAGAATGGGAAAGACTAGAGATCTCTTCAAGAAAATTAGAGATACCAAGGGAACATTTCATGCAAAGATGGGCTCGATAAAGAACAGAAATGGTAGGGACCTAACAGAAGCAGAAGATATTAAGAAGAGATGGCAAGAATACACAGAAGAACTGTACAAAAAAGATCTTCACGACCCAGATAATCATGATGGTGGGATCACTCACATAGAGCCAGACATCCTGGAATGTGAAGTCAAGTGGGCCGTAGAAAGCATCCCTACGAACAAAGCTAGTGGAGGTGATGAAATTCCAGTTGACCTATTTCAAATCCTGAAAGATGATGCTGTGAAAGTGCTGCACTCAATATGCCAGCAAATTTGGAAAACTCAGCAGTGGACACAAGACTGGAAATGTCAGTTTTCATTCCAATCCCAAAGAAAGACAATGCCAAAGAATGCTCTCTAACTTAGCTAGTTTCTTTTGGCAATTCCAACAGGGATTTTTAGTTTCATATAGTTTGGATATATGTAATTCAGTATATAAAGTTTATGACTATTAAGTCTTCCATGTGGATTACATGTTCCATCATCACAAAAGTCTTCCTATTACTTTATTTACTGATTTTGCCGTAAGTTTTACTTGGCAGTAATAATATCACCACTTGACTTTATTATTTATTTTAAATGTAAAGCCAAACATCTTTGACTATTTTTTCCTGACATATCAGTATTTCTTTTTATTGTTTTAGCTGGTCTAATCTGGACTTTTAAACAAACTCTTGAGTTTTTATCTCTTAATAAAATAGTATGATATGGTCATTTAATGGAGAAGGAAATGGCAACCCACTCCAGTATTCTTGCCTAGAGAATCCTGTGGATGGAGGAGTCTGGTGGGCTGCTGTCCATGGGGTCACACAGAGTCGGACACGACTGAAGTGACCTGGCATGGCATGGTCATTTAAACAAAACTTTTGACTTGAAATAATTTTAGATTTATAGAGGAGTTGTGAAGATAGTACAGAAAATCCCCATATACCCTTCACCTAGTTTCTTCTAGTAAGAATGCATATCTTACATGATCATGGCACAATAATCAAAACTGGGAAATATATATTAAGGCAGTGTTAAACAATAATAAGAAACTAATATTGTCATGGCTTTATTAAATAACATACAGATTTTATTTGCACTTTACCAGTGTTTATCTTTAATGTCTCTTTTTTTAACTCCAGGACACCACATGGCATCTAGTCATCTCTGTCCAAGCCCCAACCCCTGGTACCTGTGAATGTGACCTAATTTGGAAATAGGGTCTTCACAGATTTAAATTAAGAATCTTGGGATAAGATCATCTTGGATTTAGAGTGGATCCTAAATCCAATGATTGGTGTCTTGGTAAGCGAAAGGAGAGGAAGTTTTGAGACACATAAGGAAGGAAGATGGGGCATATAAAGATGGGGCAGAGACTGGAGTTAGGCTTCTCAAAGCTGAGAAACACCACAAGTCACCAGAAGCTGGAAGAAGAAAAGCAAGATTCTTCCCACAGCCTTCGCTGACATGTTAATTTCAGACTTTTGGCCTCAAAATTATAAGAAAATAAATATCTGCTATTTTATGGGCTTCCCCAGTGGCTCAGCAGTAAGGAATTCATCTGTAAGGTAGAAGCTGTGGAAGACACAGTTTCAATTCCTGGGTCGGGAAGATCCCCTGGGGGAGGGCATAGCAATCCACTCCAGTATTCTTGCCTGGAGAAGCCCATGAACAGAGGAGCCTGGTGGGCTACAGTCTATAGGGTTGCAAAGAGTCGGACAGGACTGAAGCGACTTAGCATACTGCACATTTTAAGGCAGTAGGTGTGTGGCAATTTGTTTTAGTGGCCCTGAGAAATGAATACAAGAACCTTGACACTTTTGAAGAGTACTATTAAATACTTTATAGTTCCCAGGTGGCCCTAGTGGTGAAGACCCTGTTTGACAATTCAGGAGACATAAGAGACATCGGTTTGATCCCTGGGTCAGAAAGATCTCCTGGAGAAGGGCATAGCAATACATTCCAGTATTCTTGCCTGGAGAATCCCATGGACAGAGGAGCATGGTGGGCTACAGTCCATGGTGTCACAAAGAGCCAGACATGACTGAAGTGACTTAGCACAAGCACATTAAATATTTTATAAAATGCTCTTTGTTTTGGGTTTATCTGATATCTTGTCATGATTACACTGGGGTTATAGATTTTGGGGAAGGATATCAGATAAATATATACATCATATCAGAGGGCATATGATATCTACATGACTTAGTACTAGTGCTGTTCACCCTGATAACAAAGTGGTCTCTATCAGTTTTCTCCATTGTAAAGTTACTATTTTTTCTCTCCACATTTGATTTATTAGAAGCAAGTCATTGAATCAATACATACTCATGGGCTAAGAATTAAGTTCCACCTCTGTAACTTTATGTTCTGCCTTGAATCTTGGAACTGACACACATTTTTTAAAAATAGCCTTATGAAATTTTAGGTAATTTAAATAAATAATAGTACTGTCAATAAACTGGAAAATTCTGAAAGAGATTGGAATACCAGACCATCTGACCTGCCTCTTAAGAAACCTGTATGCAGGTCAGGAAGCAACAGTTAGAACTGAACATGGAACAACAGACTGGTTTCAAATGTGAAAAGGAGTACATCAAGGCTGTATATTGTCACCCTGCTTGTTTAACTTATATACAGAGTACATCATGACAAATGCTGGGCTGGAAGAAGCACAAACTGGAATCAAGATTGCCAGGAGAAATATCAGTAACCTCAGATATGCAGATGACACCACCCTTATGGCAGAAAGTGAAGAGGAACTAAAAAGCCTCTTGATGAAAGTGAAAGTGGAGAGTGCAAAAGTTGGCTTAAAGCTCAACATTCAGAAAACTAAGATCATGGCCTCTGGTCCCATCACTTCATGACAAATAGAGGGGGAAACAGTGGAAACAGTGGCTGACTTTATTTTTTTGGGCTCCAAAATCACTGCAGATGGTGATTGCAGCCATGAAATTAAAAGACGCTTACTCCTTGGAAGAAAAGTTATGACCAACCTGGACAGCATATGAAAAAGCAGAGACATTACTTTGCCAGAAATGTCTGTCTAGTCAACGCTATGGTTTTTCCAGTAGTCATGTATGGATGTGAGAGTTGGACTATGAAGAAAGCTGAGGGCTGAAGAATTGATGCTTTTGAACTGTGGTGTTGGAGAAGACTCTTGAGAGTCCCTTGGACTGCAAGGAGATCCAACCAGTTCATCCTAAGGAAGATCAGTCCTGGGTGTTCATTGGTAGAACTGGTGTTGAAGCTGAAACTCCAATACTTTGGCCACCTGATGTGAAGAGCTGACTCATTTGAAAAGACCCTGGAGCTGGGAAAGATTGAGGGCAGGAGGAGAAGGGGATGACAGAGGATGAGACGATTGGATGGCATCACTGACTCAATGGACATGGGTTTGGGTGGATTCCGGGAGTTGTTGATGGACATGAAGGCCTGGCGTGCTGTGGTTCATGGGGTCGCAAAGAGTTGGAAACGACTAAGCAACCAAACTGGACTGAACTGAATGTCAGTGTTGTTGTTGTTCAGTCACTAAGTCACGTCTGACTCGTTGTAACCCCGTGAACCGCAGCTTGCCAGGCTCCTCTGTCTTTCGCTATCTCCCTGAGTTTGTTCAAAGTCCTATCCATTGAGTCAATGAGGCCATCCAACTATCTCATCCTCTGTTGCCCCTTCTCCTCCTGCCCTCAGTCTTCCCAGCATCACGGTCTTTTCCAATGAGTTGACTGTTTACATCAGATGGCCAATGATTTGGAGCTTCAGATTCAGCATCAGTCTTTCCCAATGTAATGTGAATAGTACATGTTGAAAATGAAGGAATAAAGTTGAGTCAGTTATACACAGGAAGAAATTAAGAAATTAGTAAACGTTTGTATTATTTAACAATGGAAAGAATGATAAAGATAAATTAAGTCATCAACTCAATAAACTAGAAACAAATAACAAACTTAAGAAGAATAAGAATGAATAAACATATTAAAGAAAGTGACATATTATAAAAGAGAATTGATAAGCAAATTCTAGAGCTTTTTCTTTGGTTTGGCACAGGGTCCACTGCTATGATGACAGTTACAAAAGTCACCTTGATGAACCTTTACAGCTTTGGCAGGAATCTGAACCAGGAGCCCTTTGCAAAGCAGGAGGGTCAGCCTTAGCCTCATGTCGGACACTTACAAGTTTTATGAGGGGAAACTCTTCCTAGTATCTAAGTTAGGGTTAGGACCAGACCTCCTATTTGGGCACTAAGAGCTATAACTCAGTAAGTTCTGGTAGACACTGAGGATTCTTCCAGGTCCATTGAAGCATGTCTGGTTTCTGATTCCATGCGGAAACAAGAATAACCAGAACAGTTCTTTAGACATGAGTACATTCCCAGGACTGTGGAGATGCAGAAGGGAAAAAGCCCTGTGGAGACACAGTGGACTTTTGCTAATCTTGATAGACGGGTTTTGAGTGTCTTCCTTTCAGATATGACCAGAGAGACAGTATTTGCACTGTAACTATAAAGCAGAACACATCAATTAGATCAGAATTCACTAGAAGCTGTAGCCCATTTCTGATTAAGTTCAATGTTTTATTTTGTATTGTAAAACAGACCTCTTAATTTTCTTATCTGACTAAGCTTTTATCTTCCTACCTCAATAAAATAATACTTTCTCAATATAAACAATTAAAAGGTCTTTTCTTTCTCTTTTTAAAGTTAAGGCAATCCAAGAAGTAGTTAGATAAATTAGAAATAAATCTTCCAATCTATCTTTGACAAGCTGATTGTTGGCATGCTGTTTAATGGTAAAAAATGAAGGTACAAGTTGTGTGTAACTGCTATGACTTTATATTTTATACTGCTATTAATGTTCTAGCCAATGCAATTAGGCAAAGAAAGATAAAGAAAGAAAGCAGGAAGGAAAGAAAAAAGAAAGAAAGAAAGATAAAGAAAATAGATATTAAAGGAAGCAACATAATCAAATTTGTAGGCATTATTATCTCCACAAACTGCCTTTGCTTTGGAAACGAGCTATGAGGTCAGGAGTCTCCAGGCTACCCAACCTCTGACCAGCTGGCTAAATATTCAGGGGTTCTCACTACAGTTTCAGATTGAATAATTAACTAAAATAACTCAGAACTCAGTTTTACTATACCAAAGGGATACAAATCAGGACCAGCCAAAGACAGATGCATAGGGCAAAGTCTGGGAGGGTCTCAGTCATGAAGCTTTTTTGTCCTCTCTCTGTAGGGTCAGGGTCCTCACTCTCCTGACACACTGATGGGGAGTGTTATAACCAGAGAAGCTTGCCCAAGCTTTGGTGTCCTAGTCCTTACTGGGGCTTACCTTATTAGGTAAGCACTACTGATTGAATCATTAGTCATGTGATTCGATCTTCAGCCTTCTTTCTTCCCCTGAGGTCAGGTTGATATCATTAGGCTCAAAGTCCCAATCTCTAATCAGTTCAGTTCAATTCAGTCACTCAGTCATGTCCGACTCTTTGCGACCCCATAGACTGCAGCTCGCTAGGCCTCCCTGTCCATCACCAACTCCCAGAGTTTACTCAAACTCATGTCCATTAAGTTGGTGATGCCATCCAACCATCTCATCCTCTGTCGTCCTCTTATCCTCCAGCCTTCTATCTTTCCCAGCATCAGGGTCTTTTCGAATGAGTCAGTTCTCTGCAACACTGGCCAAAATATTGGAGTTTCAGCTTCAGCTTCAGTCCTTTCAAAGAATATTCAGGATTGATATCCCTTAGGATGGACTGGTTGGATCTCCTTGCTGTCCAAGGGACTCTCAAGAGTCTTCTGAAACACCACAGTTCAAAAGCATCAATTCTTCGGTGCTCAGTTTTCTTTACAGTCCAATTCTCACAACCTCTCCAGTGGACCACATTTTATCAGAACTCTCCGTTTGGGTGGCCCTACACGACATGAGGAGATACCCCATGTCCAAGGTCAGAGAAACCTCAGTGAGATGATAGGTGCTGGAACAGTGGCTGCGCAGTGCTGGAGCGGCTGTGAGGAGATACCTTATGCCCAAGGGCAAAGGAGAAGCTCCAGCAAGGTGGTTCAGTTCAGTTCAGTTCAGTCGCTCAGTTGTGTCTGACTCTTTGCGACCCCATGAATCACAGCACTCCAGGCCTCCCTGTCCATCACCAACTCCCGGAGTTTCCAGAGTTCACTCAGACTCACGTCTATCAAGTCAGTGATGCCATCTAGCCATCTCATCCTCTGTCATCCCCTTCTCGTCCTGCCCCCAATCCTTCCCAGCATCAGAGTCTTTTCCAATGAGTCAACTCTTCGCATGAGGTGGCCAAAGTACTGGAGTTTCAGCTTTAGCATCATTCCTTCCAAAGAAATCCCAGGGCTGATCTCCTTCAGAATGGACTGGTTGGATCTCCTTGCAGTCCAAGGGACTCTCAAGAGTCTTCTCCAGCACCACAATTCAAAAGCATCAATTCTTCGGTGCTCAGCCTTCTTCACAGTCCAACTCTCACATCCATACATGACCACAGGAAAAACCATAGCCTTGACTAGACAAACCTTTGTTGGCAAAGTAATGTCTCTGCTTTTGAATATGCTATCTAGATTGGTCATAACTTCCTTCCAAGGAGTAAGCGTCTTTTAATTTCATGGCTGCAGTCACCATCTGCAGTGATTTTGGAGCCCAAAAAAATAAAGTCTGACACTGTTTCCACTGTTTCCCCATCTATTTCCCATGAAGTTGTGGGACCAGATGCCATGATCTTCGTTTTCTGAATGTTGAGCTTTAACCCAACTTTTTCACTCTCCAATTTCACTTTCATCAAGAGGCTTTTTAGTTCCTCTTCACTTTCTGCCATAAGGGTGGTGTCATCTGCATATCTGAGGTTATTGATATTTCTCCAGGCAATCTTGATTTCAGCTTGTGCTTCTTCCAGCCCAGCGTTTCAACAGGGTGACAATATACAGCCTTGACATACTCCTTTTCCTATTTGGAACCAGTCTGTTGCTCCATGTGCAGTTTTAACTGTTGCTTCCTGACCCGCATATAAGTTTCTCAAGAGGCAGGTCAGGTGGTCTGGTATTCCCATCTCTTTCAGAATTTCCCACAGTTTATTGTGATCCACACAGTCAAAGGCTTTGACATAGTCAATAAAGCAGAAATAGATGTTTTTCTGGAACTCTCTTGCTTTTTCCATGATCCAGTGGATGTTGGCAATTTGATCTCTGGTTCCTCTGCCTTTTCTAAAACCAGCTTGAACATCTGGAAGTTCAAGGTTCACGTATTGCTGAAGCCTGGCTTGGAGAATTTTGAGCATCACTTTACTAGTGTGTGAGATGAGTGGAATTGTGTGGTCGTTTGAGCATTCTTTGGCATTGCCTTTCTTTGGGATTGGAATGAAAACTGACCTTTTCCAGTCCTGTGGCCACTGCTGAGTTTTCTAGAGTGCCAGGCTGTGACGGCGCAGGAACAGCCGAGAGAGGCTCCCCACACCCGAGGTCAGGGGCATCAGCCCGGAGGAGCTACCCTATGCCCGAGGCCAGGGGCGGCGGCCAGGAGAAGCAACCTTACGTCCAAGGAGCGGTGGCTGCGCGGGTGCAGGAGGGCCTAGAGGAGCTATTCCACATTCCAGGTCCGGAGGGGCAGTGCTGAGGAGATACCCCATGTCCAGGGTAAGAGAAACCCAAGTAAGATGGTAGGTGTTGCAAGAGGGCATCACAGGGCAGACACACTGAAACCATACTCACAGAAAACTAGTCAATCTAATCACATTAGTACCACAGCCTTGTCTAAGTCAATGAAACTAAGCCATGCCATGGGGCCACCCAAGACGGGCAGGTCATGGTGGAGAGGGCTGACAGAATGTGGTCTACTGGAGAAGGGAATGGCAAACCACTTCAGTATTCTTGTCTTGAGAACCCCATGAACAGTATGAAAAGGCAAAATGATAGGATACTGAAAGAGGAACTCCCCAGGTCAGTAGGTGCCCAATATGCTACTGGAGATCAGTGGAGAAATAACTCCAGAAAAAATGAAGGGATGGAGCCAAAGCAAAAACAATACCCAGTTGTGGATGTGACTGGTGATAGGAGCAAGGTCTGATGCTGTAAAGAGCAATATTGCACAGGAACCTGGAATATCAGGTCCATGGATCAAGGCAATTTGGAGTGGTCAAACAGGAGTGAACGTTGACATTCTAGAAATCAGCGAACTAAAATGGTCTGGAATGGGTGAATTTAACTCAGATGACCATTTTATCTACTTCTGTGGGCAGGAATCCCTCAGAAGAAAAGGAGTAGCCATCATGGTCAACAAAAGAATCCAAAATGCAGTACTTGGATGCAATCTCAAAAACGACAGAATGATCTCTGTTCGTTTCCAAGGCAAACCATTCAGTATCACAGTAATCCAAGTCTATGCTCCAATCAGTAACACTGAAGAAGCTGAAGCTGAACGGTTCTATGAAGACCTACAAGACCTTTTAGAACTAACACCCAAAAAAGATGTCCTTTTCATTATAGGGGGCTGGAATGCAAAAGTAGGAAGTCAAGAAACACCTGGATTAACAGGCAAATTTGGCCTTGGAGTACAGAATGAAGCAGGGCAAAGACTAATAGAGTTTTGCCAAGAAAATGCACTGGTCACAGCAAACACCCTCTTCCAACGACACAAGAGAAGACTCTACACATGGACATCACCAGATGGTCAACACTGAAATCAGATTGATTATATTCTTTGCAGCCAAAGATGGAGAAGCTCTATACAGTCAACAAAAACAAGACCGGGAGCTGACTATGGCTCAGATCATGAGCTCCTTATTGCGAAATTCAGACTTAAATTGAAGAAAATAGGGAAAACCACTAGACCATTCAGTTCAGTTCAGTCGCTCAGTCGTGTCCAACTCTTTGCGACCCCATGAACTGCAGCACGCCAGGCCTCCTTGTCCATTACCAACTCCTGGAGTTCACTCACTCATGTCCATCGAGTCAGTGATGCCATTCAGCCATCTCATCCTCTGTCGTCCCCTTCTCCTGCTGCCCCTAATCCCTCCCAGCATCAGAGTCTTTTCCAAGGAGTCAACTCTTTGCATGAGGTGGCCAAAGTACTGGACTAGCCTTGACTAGACGGACCTTTTTTGGCAAAGTAATGTCTCTGCTTTTCAATATGCTATCTAGGTTGGTCATAACTTTCCTTCCAAGGAGTAAGTGTCTTTTAATTTCATGGTTGCAGTCACCATCTGCAGTGATTTTGGAGCCCCCCAAAATAAAGTCAGCCACTGTTTCCACTGTTTCCCCATCTATTTCCCATGAAGTGATGGGACCAGAGGCCATGATCTTAGTTTTCTGAATGTTGAGCCTTAAGTCAACTTTTTCATTCTCCACTTTCACTTTCATCACGAGGCCTTTTAGTTCCTCTTCACTTTCTGCCATAAGGGTGGTGTCATCTGCATATCTGACGTTCTTGGTATTTCTCCAGGCAATCTTGATTCCAGCTTGTGCTTCTTCCAGCCCAGCGTTTCTCATGATGTACTCTGCATAGAAGTGAAATAAGCAGGGTGACAATATACAGTCTTGACGTACTCCTTTTCCTATTTGGAACCAGTCTGTTGTTCCATGTCCAGTTCTAATGGTTGCTTCCTGACTTGCATATAGGTTTCTCAAGAGGCAGGTCAGGTGATCTGGTTTCCCATCTCTTTCAGAATTTTCCAGAGTTTATTGTGATCCACACAGTCAAAGGCTTTGGCATAGTCAATAAAGCAGAAATAGATGTTTTTCTGGAACTCTCTTGCTTTTTCCATGATCCAGCCAATGTTGGCAATTTGACCTTACCATTGGCTATTCCCTTTGCCATTAATACTTTTCTCCCCAAAATATTGACATTGCTGACTCCTTTATCTCCTTCATTCTTTGTTCACATGTCACCCGCTCTGCATTTTTCCCTTAGCATTTCTCATTTTATATCCCATTCATAACAGTACACAATACTGTCCTATCAAATATCCTATTTATTTCTGTTTGTTTGTTAATCATGTTTGTCATTTATTTTTGCCTCCTCCAACTAAAACATCACCTTCATGAAACAAGGATCTTTGAATTTTTATTTGCTGATGGATTTCAAGCATGTACAGTAGTGCTATACATGTAGCAGATACTTAGGAAATATTCTTAAATAAATTAAATATTTTTCCCTAGGTATGTCATATCTGTTGCTGCTTTTATTCCTGTTATCAATGTTTTTTAAAAATTAAACTTTCTGTATGTTTGCTGCTGACATATTGAAACACAATTCATACTTAATAGTTATTTTTGTATTCAGAAAAATTTCCAAATGCTCTGACTCCCATAACTTATCTATAGATTTGCATTTTTTTTACACAGAAAATCTTGGCATCTCAGCATAATAATAGTTTTTTCTTCTTTTTCTTCTAATTTTTATAGTTCACTTTTTGTTTGTTTTTACTATACAATACCACCTGACCTGCCTCTTGAGAAACCTATACGCAGGTCAGGAAGCAACCGTTAGAACTGGACATGGAACAACAGACTGGTTCCAAATAGGAAAAGGAGTACGTCAAGGCTGTATATTGTCACCCTGTTTATTTCACTTCTATGCAGAGTACATCATGAGAAACGCTGGGCTGGAAGAAGCACAAGCTGAAATCAAGATTGCCTGGAGAAATACCAAGAACGTCAGATATGCAGATGACACCACCCTTATGGCAGAAAGTGAAGAAGAACTAAAGAGCCTCTTGATGAAAGTGAAAGAGGAGAGTGAAAAAGTTGGCTTAAAGCGCAACATTCAGAAAATGAAGACCATGGCATCTGGTCCCATCACTTCATGTGAAATAGATGGGGAAACAGTGGAAACAGTGTCAGACTTTATTTTTTTGGGCTCCAAAATCACTGCAGATGGTGATTGCAACCATGAAATTAAGAGACCCTTACTCCTTGGAAGGAAAGTTATGACCAACCTAGAAGGCATATTAAAAAGCAGAGACATTACTTTGCCAAAAAAGGTCCATCTAGTCAAGGCTATGGTTTTTCCAGTGGTCATGTATGGATGTGAGAGTTGGACTGTGAAGAAAGCTGAGCGCCAAAGAATTGATGCTTTTGAACTGTGGTGTTGGAGAAGACTCTTGAGAGTCCCTTGGACTGCAAGGAGATCCAACCAGTCCATTCTAAAGGAGATCAGTCCTGGGTGTTCATTGGAAGGACTGATGCTAAAGCCGAAACTCCAATACTTTGGCCACCTCATGTGAAGAGTTGACTCATTGGAAAAGACTCTGATAGTGGGAGGGTTTGGGGGCAGGAGGAAAAGGGGATGACAGAGAATGAGATGGCTGGATGGCATCCCCGACTCAATGGACATGAGTTTGGGTGAACTCTGGGAGTTGGTGATGGACAGGGAGGCCTGGCGTGCTGCGATTCATGGGGTCACAAAGAGTCGGACACGACTGAGTGGCTGAACTGAACTGAACTTTCAGTATAATGTTTCTGGAAGTTGTGATGGCAGGCATCTGTTTATATTTCTTGTTTTAATGGAAATGTTTTCGTTGTTCTAATTGATGCTTACAATTTTCTTTGATGATTTTGGTCTGTTTAATGAATTTTCTTTTAATTCTAAGTTTCCAAAGAACTGCTTGTTTATTGTGAATGAATATTCAGCTCTATTAGGTAATTTTGCTGCTATTGAGATATTTAGTAAGTTTGTTGTCTTTTGATTTTTATTGTGCCAAACCACATTATTGGTTTTCTAATATAAAATCTGTAATCTTTCCCAGCAGATAAACAAAGTTGAAGATTGAAGGCAGGAGGAGAAGGGGACGACAGAGGATGAGATGATTGGATGACATCACCGACTCGATGGACAACAGCTGAGCAAGCTCCAGGAGTTGGTGATGGACAGGGATAGCCTGGCATGCTGCAGTCCAAAGAGTCGGACACAACTGAGTGACTGAATTGAACTGAACTGAATATCAAACCACCTGGCATGGATAGGGAAAATTCCACATGGTCACACTGTATTACCTTTTCTACACTTTGCTTGATAAGTTTGCTATCATTTCATTGAGACATTTTGCATCTATTTTTATGACAGAGATTGCCCTGTACTTTTCCTTTCTCATACTTGTCACATTTTGGAATGAACTAAATATTCTTATGAAAGGAACTGGAGAGTACTTCTCTCCTTGCCACCATACATTTGAATAGTTTTATGATTAGAATAATCTATATTTTCAGTGTTTGTAAAATCTCAATGTAGAAACTATTTTAGCTTGTAATTTTCTTGTGTGAAGTTTTTATACTTTTCACTAACTCCTTTTCTGGCCATAATTATTCAGGTTTGCTATTTCTTCTTGAATGAGCTTTGGTAGGTTAAGTTTTTAGATATGCAGTTTACCCAATCTTTAAAATTCATCTGTATAAAATTCATATCATTTTATTGACATCTTAATATTTGTGATATTTGTAGGTTAGTATTATTTTTATTACTAACATTGCTTATAATTTATCTCTTATTTGTGGTCAATTTTACCTAAAGGTTGTCAACTGTCTGCCTTCCCAAAGAACCACTTTTTGACGTTGTTGAGTTTTTCTAGTGTATAGTTGTTTTCTATGTTACTTACATCTGCCACCGTCTGTGAAATGGAATATCTCTGGCCATATCAATCAACCAGAAATGTCATAGCCATCAGCGATTTCAGGGCTCCAAATGTGAATGAGAGCGCCCCCAAATGGAAATCAATGCCTGTGATCCAGCAGATTCCCTACTCCTCACCCCTACCCCCACAGTGACTGCTAAGGAACTGAGGAATGCAAGAAGCAGCCATCTGCCGCATCTGCCACCCAGTAAAATGAACAGGAATGGAGGATGTAAACAATTAGGAAATAGGATATGGCCCCAGATAGCAGAGGTGCACGTGAAAGGAATGAATTCAGTGAGTCCAGAGGCTTGCATCTTCCCATACACAGAAGAACGCTAAATTCCTTAGCTAGGTATCTGGTTTTCCTTACTATCAGTAGTCTTTGATGTTCAGACTGCCTGCCCACTTTGTGCAAACTTGTATATAGCCTGACTCCCTTTCCTGCCTGTAGGAGCAGTTTTCTCAGGGCTGCTGAGATGCTGCCCCCTGGGTTCAGAGTCCTTCATACGCCCACCAAATAAAACAACTCTCTTATTTATAGGTTGTGACTAATATTTTTTAGTCGACTTATCCATATTATTGTTTTCCTTCTACTGATTTTGGATATTTTATTGTCTTCCTTTATTTTTAAAGTTGAATAGTTGACTCAGTTTTTAGCTTTTCTTTGAACATTTAAAACAGTAAGTTGTTACAGCCGCTGCTCACAAGCTTTTGACACGTAGCACTTCCACTATTGCACTGTTCTAAATAAATTGTATTTTTCATCATGGATTTTTCTTTGGCTCAAGTGTTATTTAGAATTATGTTGCCTAATTTCAAAACAAATGAGGCCATCTTGTTTTATTCAGAGGTGAATGCTTATACTCTCTTAATTAAATTGAGATCTGTAAAAGTGTGATCTTTTTGATACCAATCATTGAATGTTTTTGAGATCTGCTTTATGCCTCAGCATGTGATTGATATTTGTATATGTCCCATATATGCTTAAGAAGAATGTGATTTCTGTAGTGTTCTTTATATATGTTCATCAAAATAAGCTTGTTATTATTAATTACATTCATTTTTTCTTAACTGTTTACAAGTAATAGAAAAATATGTGTTAAAATCTTTAATAGCATACTCAGATTGTTAAATTCTCCTGAAATTCTTACAATTTTTATTTCATGTATTTGATAGGTATATATAATCTAAAATTTTTACTTCCCATTGAATTCAATTTCTTATCCTGAAATAGTGATGAGACAACTCTTCTAAGAAACATGAGACTCACTGGTTCACTTAAGTCAGCTCCATGACATTGTGTCTAGTTGGGGAGTCGTGGTTTTCTTTCTTACTTGCTTGCTCATAGGAGGGCAGTATGTAAGACTTTTATTTTTAATGGATCTTTGACAGGTTTCCACATCTCATGGCTTCAGGGTATTTTGGAAGTTCTACTCTGTTGGTAGCACACTTCTAATGAACAGCAGTGGAATAGAGGCAGGAGATAGATGGACTCCAGGCTAGGCATTTACAACTGGTCTCCTGTTCACACCTCCTTGTATATAGCCTGATGAGAGGTGAGAAGGTGAGCTCCAGGTCGGACATTCATTACCAGCCTCCTGTTTATATTTCCTGAAGCAAGAGACAAACAGGCTCCACGACTACATATTTGTGACTGGACTCCTGTCTATATTTTGAGATCTACACGTTAATATAAAAACCAGCAACAGGAATAGGGTAAATAGCTGGACACTGGACGTTTTCATGGCAAGGACAGAGTGAAACTAAACCCTGTTAAAAGAGCGGTTGTATATTTCCCATCCTTGTGGCAAGGAAGACATTTCACATGCACAGAAAGACTCCTTGGGGGAACCAAAGGAGGTAGTACCATCTTATAATACGTGATGATAATATTCCATAGGCCTCTGGGCTGGAATGCATCTTGGAAAAAACTTGCACAAGCATGTCAGGGAGGGTCTTAGGGTAGGTCAGGTGTGGAAAAGGAAATCAGATAATTGGTTAGAGACAAACAAAGATCCAGAAAAACTACCTCATGTAAATAACTTAACTGCCTCTTTGCTGCACTCCTCACCAGGAGGGGTACTCACATCCCTCCTCTCTGGGTGTGCATCTCTGTCTTGCTTCCACATTAACTAAGCAAACCACTTCTCTGTGTGCTCTCCCACTTGTTGTGCTGTGTCTCTAATAATAAACTTGGCACTTGCAGGAACAGTTTTTGCCTCTGGGATAAATGCATTTTTTGCTGGGGGCAAAGGAAAATAGCTTCTAGCCTCTAGTCTTTGCTGTCTGGTGGCAAGGATTCCTGTTTTTCATACAGGCTTCCCAGATCCGATGCTTAGGCAGGGAGTTAGGACCTCACTTCATGCCACCACTCACTGCTGCCTCGCACCAAGATCAGAATTGTTTCAGAATTTAAAAAATTATAATGTTTCCCAATAAGGGCTGGTAAATATGGGCATTTTTCCAATGCCATTTTCACCATTTCAATGCCCTTCATTTTGTTTGTTAGGTTATTTAGGGGTGTCTTATACGAAGACATGGTAATGGATTAATATCCTCTTATGGCATCCAGGATATAAAAAATATATGTGGGAGTAATTTTTAAAAAGAGCTGCAGTTTCATATGAGAACACACACCAGTTCGCACCTCTGTTTTCTCTGAGATTGTTCTCCTTCAGCGGGGACCTCAGTGCTGTGTGTACCATGTGACTTCACTCCCCTGCCCGTCAAAGAGTGGAGGTTGTGGGCTCTTGAACCATGCATTGTGAAGAAAATTTGGAATATGGATTCAAAAGTACAAGACTTGATCTTGTGAGCTGGAAAGACACAAAAACATGGGAGATGGGGATGACATTCTGGTTCAGCCATCTTCTGCCATGAATACAGAGAAAGTCATCAAGATGGAAAGAAGAGAGAAGTTGAATTTGAGAGGAACAGAGAAGAACTATATGTGGTTTCAGAGACAAGGAGACTTGGGTCTTGGAGCCAATATAGTTCCAAGACCCAAGTCTTCTTCTCCTTTTCTTTCTCTAAGAGTAATTTTAGACATTCTAATATCCTTGCAATACCCTTCCCCCTCTTTTGGCTTATGCTACGTTGAGTGGATTTCTGTTGATCTGAAATGTTACTATGCACATCAACTATAGGCAGTCTTCAGAGCAGTTGGATGGTCTTGGAACTATTCCCAGAGCTGCGGTTAGTAGTGTCTGAAGCAGCTGAAGGGGCTCTTTATAAGGCACAGGCCCTGAATATAGGCTAACAGTTGGGTCTAATGCACTTCGACAACTTGCTGCCACCATACAGCACTTTTGACCCTGTGCTTTCCAAATAGAAATACTAAAGAATTTTAGTATAAACTGAACTCAGTGCTAAATAGGTTTATTGACTCTTAAGGAAACCAAACAGGACTAGGAGAGAACATTTCAGAATGATACGATAAACACCATTAGAATCCACATTTTTCTGAATAGAATATTCTGATGACTAAACTCACAGGAACTTTTTTTTTTAGTTCTCCATTGCTTCTTCACATAAGGAAATGTTCAGAATCCAGAGTATATCAACATTGAAGCACTTTTCTGGGTACAGAATCAGGTTTGCTCCTGATAAAAGAAGAAGAAAGCACCATCAATGCCTTTTCAAGGACCTGTCTTTTTGGGGATGGTGGTGAGAAATGTTGCACAGTTTTCAAACCAACTCTGCAATAATTTCAAGATTAAGCTGGTTAGCCATAAATTAACCAATTAAGAGATCTAAAAAGTTGGTGTTATATTCGGTTCCTGAGTGGACACTCTGTTTCTGCGTAAATTATTGTTTTAATGCTCAGAATTGGTGATTGTTTGAGCTATAAAAAACCCAACAGATTCTATCAGCATTCTCCTTGCATTTAATGATTTATGCATTTCTTGAGTTTACTCTAGATTCACCCATGAAAGGAAATATTTCCGAATGGTTAAAAACCACAGAATCCAGAGCCAAAATACTTAAGAATGACCCAGGCAAGGAGTTTGTGTCCTCTTTCTGTGCCTGTTTCCTCATCAGAAATTGAGAATAACAATAAAGTCTATCACATAAGACTGGGATCAAGAGCAAATGAGCTAACTCACGTAAAGCCCATTGAATGGTGCATGGCACAGAGCAAGCACGACTTAAGTGTTAGCCTTGATCACCACCTCCTGAGTAATTTGTGTCCTCTGTGGACAGGCCTGAAAACAGTCTGACAATCCTACCAGCACTAACTCAGAATGCACAGTAGGGGGGTTCCTCACCCTGAATCTCTTCAGCCATGTATGTTGGAATCCCCTTGCACATGGTAACAACGGATTTCCCAAACTGGTCCAGGTTGTTGACTTTGTCAGGCTTGACTGAGTAGATCAGGCTCTTGGGAGGTGGTCCCTCTGGTCCTCTACCCTGAAGCTGAGTGTGGGGAAGATGTGGCAAGGAGGAGAGAGAGTAGTGTTAAACCCAGTGGTTTGTTGAATTGGGGGTTGGATACAAGGCCAAGCAGAGACATTGATTTGCCAACAACGGTTCGAATAGTCAAGACTATGGTTTTTACAGTCATCATGTATGGATGTGAGAGTTGGACCATAAAGAAGGCTGAGTGCTGAAGAATTGATGCTTTTGAACTGTGGTGCTGAAGAAGACTCTTGAGAGTCCCTTGGACTGCAAGGAGATCCAACCAGTCCATCCTAAAGGAAATCAACCCTGAATATTTATTGGAAGGACTGAGGCTGAAGCTGAAGCTCCAATAGTCTGGCCATCTGATGCGAAGAGCTGACTCATTGGAAAAGACCCACCTGATGCTGGGAAAGGTTGAGGGCAAGAGGAGAAGGGGACAACAGAGGATGAGTTGGTTGGATGACATTACTGACTCAATGGACATGAGTTTGAGCAAACTCCAGGAAATAGAGAAGGACAGGGAAGTCTGGTGTACTGCAGTTCATGGGGTCGCAAAGAGTAGGACAACTGAGGGACTGAACAACAACAAGGCTGACAGGGCATATTTCTTGGCTATAATTTTTCCATAACCAAAATGAAGAAGAACCAATTACAACCCTGTATATCTCAACACTTTGAAATGTCCTAAGGGATTTAGCTGATTCAAAACCTCAGCTTTTCATAACAGCATAAGTCTGAGGATAAATTTACCCTGAAGGTTGTAGCTCATTTGGTCATCTTATAGTTCTTGGATTGATCTATATGATAATCAGTCTCTGAAAATGTAGTTTCTTTTCTTTCCACTGTCAATGAAAGATACCCACTTATCAGTTATACAAATATAAACTCAGGCTGACATTTTAGTGATAGTTCCCCTCTCCCTGCCCACCACACCTAGGGTTACCAGATAAAATACAGGACACCCAGTTAAATATTGATTTCAGGTAAACAAAAGATCATTTGTAAGCATGTCCCAAATATTGCACAGGACATAGTTAGGCAAAAAAAAAAAAAAAATTATCCACTGTTTATCTGAAATTCAAACCTAACTGGGCATCCTCTATTTTTGTTTGTTAAATCTAATAACCCTAACCCAACTCTTCTGGGAAAATGTCCTTGAAGTGCGGAGGACTCCCCTTGATGTGAACAGAGCTTTGTTCCCCTAATAGTAAGAGTGAGGTGCTCTGATCAGACTCCAGAGGCACAGGTGTGAGTCTCAGCATTTGAGTGTGATGGCAGTTGCCTCTCCTCAGGCAGTTCCAACTCCTCTTGCCCTTTTGTGCTGCACAGGACAGCGTACTATGTGGTCAGGAGGGAGCAACTGTGACCTTCTCACTGTTTATTGGAAATCATAAGATCCCCCCTCTCCCCGAGTAAGGAATAAAATGACTTTTGCTTTTACCTTGTTTTTCTTGGCCAGCATATCAAGGGCTTGAATAGAGGGCATGACTTCCTTGTTCATTTTGTGCACAATGCACGACTTCTTCTTAAAGGGTCTGATGACAGCAAAGCCCTATTAAAGAAGATGGTGGATGGTAAGCAGTATGTTCTCCAAGGTGTCTTTCTCATCAGAAATTAGTTTCACCAGCAGATGGAAATGGAATTGTGAGATCACAATGAACTGAGATAAGAGTGCTGGATCTGGCCCTGTTTTGCAATCATTTTTATTGCTGACATTTGTAAGCACAGATCACAAACTCTTTGAGGGAGAGACTGTTGAATTCACTTCAGATTCTAGCCCAGCAAGAGTCTCCCTACATGTTTGTTTTGCCAAAATAAATTTTTAAATACTATCATATTTTAATCTCCTTTGATCTTCACAACATTTCAAGGAGGCTAGCAGTATAGTAATTAGTTTTCTAATTGACCAGATGATAAAACTGAAACTACAAAGAGTTGCCTTTTCTAAAGGACAAATTTTGTTAAATATAGAGCTGATAATTGCAGAGTTAGGTTTTCTAACTAGAGCCAAGTGGGTATTATTTTTTTGTTGTTTTCTTAGGTGCCCTTACATTTAATTAATATTATTACTTACATTTACTTTGGTCCTTTTGAATTATAAATTAAATGCCAATTTCTGTCTTTTTAGGAAATTGACAATAGAATGATGTGGACTATGGTTTGGCAACAGTAATATTATGAAGGTCTTTCATCTTTATTGAGGGTTTCTGCAGGTAAGGCCAAAGGATGTTGCACTTGTTTTATAGCCTCATACCATTCACTGGATTCTAATGAACATTCATTGACTTGAATTTTAACTTACTATGAGAAACTTATTGACAGCAATTTTATCTAGGAAGTGAAGCTGAGTAAGCAAAAGAGACACTTTTACTTATAACTCTCTTATTTGCAATTAGAATTTACATAAGTTTTTTATTTATTTATGGTTAGCAGGCAGTTTTCATTATTGTTTAAAAAGAAATGCCATGTTTGCAAAGAACAGAAATTGCATGTTGACTACCTACACTTCCGTAATCCCAGAGGGAGTTCCAGGAGTCCCATCCATTGTTATTGTCAACATTGGCCACGCCATGTTCATTGTTGACACTCACTGACTGCTGCCCACTTCCACCACTGTTGTTGTTATCATTAACACTGATATCCTGAAATTTACAAGAAATTGATAATGATTTAATACCATTTTTTTTTTTTTTTGCAAATGCATTTTGGTAACACACTTTAAAAAACGAAACTTACATAGTCAGCAAGAGTAGGAGTCAGGAAGATGCCAAGAAGTCCAGCAAAGACAATCTGAAATCACAAATAACATTGGTCTACTGTTAAATGGCAAAACAATGTCCTCATCGTCTTTTTCTAGCTAAACTTGTAAAAGTGCTTACTAAATTTATTACTGTTGAGTGATCTGTCTTTTCTTCTTCTTTGATCTTCAATTTTTTTAAACTGTAGAAAATTTAATGATAATGTTGAATTGTAGGTTAATTATAAATAATTATGTTGTTTTAGAATTTTTAATGTAGGTCTTACGAAAAACTGATGAAGTGTAAGTATATTGAAAAATAGCATTGACACTGAATAGCATACTTGGCATGAAAATGGTTTTAATTTCTGAGAAGCAGACCTGAAAATGAATTAAGATAACTTTCCTAATGTGGTCTAGAAACCAAATAGGACTAATTTCCAGATCAAATTATTGACCTGAATGCTTTCTTCTCTTCCT
Source organism: Bos mutus (assembly GCF_027580195.1). Taxonomy (NCBI): domain Eukaryota; kingdom Metazoa; phylum Chordata; class Mammalia; order Artiodactyla; family Bovidae; genus Bos; species Bos mutus. The sequence goes on from NC_091627.1 coordinate 39,465,582, forward strand.
AGACCCCCTAATCTCAAAAGCAGTCTTTATTAAAAACATTTTTTATTGTGGTAAAATTCACACAATATAAAACATATTCTTTTAACCATATTTAACTATATGGTTCAGTGACACTAAGTACATTCATATTGTTGTTCCTATTTCCCCTTCCCATCCTACCCCCAGCCCCTGGCATCTATCAATGTACTTTTTGACTATGAATTTAACTATTCCAGATATCTCGTGTAAGTGGAATCAAATAGTATTTGTCTGCATCTACTGTGTGTGTATATATATATATTCAAAGCAATGGATTAGTAACCAGGTTGGATATGAATGATGAGAAGCCAAAGATGGAGTATCTGGCTATCGAGTATGCTTAGTAGAAGGGAAGTCAATCAGTGTCCCAGGATACCTGGGTAATCATAGTTGTCATTGAGTACATGATACTGGTTCTCAGAACACGGAGCTTTATGCAGGATGCACAATTTTGGGTCCCTATCTTCATTTTCTTTGCCTGGAACAAAACGGGTTGAGACCTGCACTAGTGATTCAAGATAATTAAAAAAAAAAAAAGTTTGATGTATCCCCTGATAGTTTAAAAAGGAGGATGAAAAAAAATCAGAGGTGAAAGAAATTTTAAAGATCTACTAGCACAACATAATTCTTCACAGACGAGAAAATGGAGCTTCAGAAGTTGAGTGACTTGGCCAAGGGTCTACCTTTTGTTCAGACCACAACTGGAAGAGAAGTCAGGTCTAACCTGTCTGAAGCTCTTTTTTCCCTTAACCTTCCTATCATTAGCACTTATTTCCAGAAAATTATTTCACACTTGCAACTCCATTATGAAGCAGAATCTACTGTCATATATTTGAATGTTTAGTATGTCAAAATATGAATGTTTATTCACCCTACTCTAGCCCTTTTGCATCCTGTTATGAGACACACAGCATCACCGGTTGCTTTGGCAGAATTTTGCTGTCCATTTGCTACTCTCTCAGCCTTTTACATGAAACAAGTGAGATGATGAACTAGCTTCATGCTTCTAGTGTTTTCATGAATATAAGACTATAGACAGGGTTCAAGGTAAAACTTTGTTACTTAGAGATCCATTTCAAAGGAGGGAATGTGACAGTAAGTCTCTCACTAATTTATTTTGATAATAAGCTTTTTATCTTGCCTGAACCTGTTCAGTAGTATTTTTTTGTCAAAAAAGGAATTCAAGAATGTAATGAAAAATCAGACATTTCATATAGTTAGCAGCTGTTTGCTCTGTGCCTAGATCTGAATCAACAGATCCAGAAAGCAATTTTTTTAAAAGATAGCATAGTATAAGATGCTCAGGCAGCTGACTAATCCCAGTATAATTATCCTTTTCTATGGAGATGTGTATAAATGCCATAATTCCATAAAAAGGGATTATTCTTATTTTTACAAATTTTTCCATGACAGTGATATTATAATAAGAAGCATACCCCCACTTAGCTGAGTATATTAGCAGTTTCCAATTATAAGGTAATAAATTCAAAAGGAACAATCTACTCACTGTGAACTTCATCTTGACTTCACCAAAGCAATGAAGCTGAGATGACAGGTATGCATTCAGATAAAAAGTGTTCTCATATTTGTACTTGGCCAGCTTTACTCAAGCTAGGTGTGAACAGGTGAGGCCTAAGACTTATCTTTCTCCATTTTCCATATCTGTGCCACATTCCGGCATACCAGGAAGCCTTTTGGAATATCCACCTGGTTGGCAAGGCATTTTGACATGGAGCTGATCTGACTCACCATATGTTGATGTTGAAGATATCAAAATGATTGATGACAACTTCTGGTCCAATTGAAGCCGTGGCTGTGGGTATTTCATACATTGATATTACTGAGATTTAGGAAAAGAATCATCCCTAAAATCAAACAAGATAAGAAACTATGGACCTTGCAGAGAGCAGCTCATGCAAGAACGTGGCATGGCTTCCTCTTTGTACCTTCAACTGAGCCACTGTGAGGTTTTTGCTTAGGCTAAGCTGTTCTATTAGGGCTTCCCAAGTGGCGCGGTGGTAGAGAATCTGTCTGTCAATGCAGCAGACACAGGAGATGTGAGTTGGATTCCTGGGTCAGAAAGACCCTCTGGAGGCGGAAATACTAACCCACTCCAGTATTCTTGCCTGGGAAATCCCATGGGTGGAGGATCCTGGTGGGCTACAATCCATGGGGTTACAAAGAGTTGGTCACAGCTGAGCATGCAGGCATGCAAACGTATTCTATTAGCTACTTCCACTAAACCTATATTTTTCTCTACAATCCTGAACTCTCTCAGTGACAGGACCATACATCTGGTTAGAAAACTAAGGACTCTCTGTGACTCTTCTTACCACCACATACAGTTAGTTACTAACCCTTGTCATTTCATCTTAGAATTGGCTGTCAACCCTGGCTTTGTCCACAGATTTGTTCACCTGGACTTTTACAACAGTGATGTAATTGATAGCTCTGGTTATCAGTCTCATATTCCAGGGCATTTTCTCCATTTTCCCTAAGGCTGTTTTTCTAAAGTATTTAAGTAAACTGACTACTACGCTTTGAAATTTTCACTGGCAACCTACAAGATAAACTTCAAGCTCATTGGAATGGCACAGAGGGCGTTTTTTAATAAGATTTCCAAAGCCTCTCCAGCTGTATCTGTCACTCTATGCTAAAAATCTGTATTTGAGCTACACCAGGGTTCTCACTCTAGTGGAAACATTCAGGATGGTTCATGCCTCTCTGCTTTCATACATGCTGTTCCTTCACCCTGGAATGCCAACCCTTGCCTTTATCTCTAACTGGTAATTGTTATTCATTTTCCAGGCTCAGCTCAAATATCACTGCCACCATCACGTCTTCTCCATATCCTGGGGCTAAATCTTTTTTCTTTTTTCCTGGAGTTCTAAAAGGAATTCTTGCCCTTTGACTTGTTTTTAGATAATTAAATTTTCAGAAATGATGTTAACATAATCTTTTTTTGATGTTTTTATCAGAAGCAGAGAGTAGATATTGTCACTTGGACAAACAAGTAAATGCTCAAAACAATCTTGGAGGTGAATTAAAGTCTTAATTTTTTTTTCCTGCTCTCTCTTACAAATGGAAGTTAGTAAATTAAATTACTGAAGAGAAAAGCTATACGTCATGAATCACTGATCTATAAATTTTCCTTTGGGAAACCTTCCTGAGCCCATAGCTATCTTTCTATATATGGACTGCAATCACAGGACTGGGTTATGTGGTTATAAAGCTTGATCACTATCCACATCTCTTTCAGAATGTTGGCTTGAGTGATTTAGTGTAGCTGTGGTAAGCTTTTATGTTTTTAATATGTTCACTAATCTTTTCCAAACTTTCTCTTTAACTGCATAAGATCAGGAAGCCTGGGATAGAGGCAGAGATCTGTGAAGAGGTCTTCATCTTCTTCATGTGCTGTCATGTGACTTCAAAGTCAGCGGGACAGCACGGTGTCTGTACACTCAGCCATGTGCAGTCACTTAGGTACATGGCTGCAGTACCTAGGATATGTTTTGCGTGTCATATCTTACGAAGGATTGGAGGTTGACGTATTTTCCTCTGGGGCTATGGAATGCTGGTCTGGAAGATGCTCCACAGTGAGTAATTAGTTAACTAGCTAACTAGAGTTCAGGGTTCAATAATCTCCCTCTTAGGGACTGACAACTCACATTCACCTATCAAATGGGCTGAGGATTTTGTGGAGGAGAAATCTATGTCGCATTGCTTCATCCAGATTCTCCTAAACTTAACTGACCATAGAATCTGGTTTTCTTTTTTTCTTTTATTGATTTATTTTTCCTAATAGCTATTAACGTTCCTGGGAGGCAACTTCCTTAGGGAGACAATTGTGCTGCCTCTGAGGATGCATTTTGGATTTGACAATAATTCATCCTTCATATAATATTGTATTTCAGTGGCCTGAAAAATCAGAAGAATCTCTTCCTCTGTACTTTGTGTGTGCTGTGCTGTGCTTAGTCACTCAGTCATGTCCAACTTTTTGCGACTCCATGGACTGTAGCCCACCAGGCTCCTCTGTCCATGGAATTCTCTAGGCAAGAATACTGGAGTGGGTTGCCAAGCCCTCCTCCAGGGGATCTTCCCAACCCAGGGATCGAACCCAGGTCTCCCACATTGCAGGTGGAATTTTTATTGTCTGAGCCACCAGGGAAGCCCATGGATACTGGAGTGGTAGCCTATCCCTTCTCCAGGGGGTCTTCCTAACCCAGGAATCGAACTGGGGTCTCCTGCATTGCAGGTGGATTCTTTACCAGCTGAGCTACCAGGGAAGCCCATACTTTGTGTGAAAGTGAAAGTGAAAGGCGCCCAGTTGTGTCCAACTCTTTGTGACCCCACAGACTATACAGTCCATGGAATTCTCCAGGCCAGAATACTGGAGTGGGTAGCTGTTCCCTTCTCCAGGGGATCTTCCTGACTCAGGAATCGAACTGGGGTCTCTTGCATTGCAGGTGGCTTCTTTACCAACTGAGCTATCAGTGTAGTATGTATGAAATATACTCACCTCACCCCACACCTATATATGTGTGGGGAGGGGTCAATTCTGACCCCAACACTAGTCTCATCCAAAAGTCTTAGGGAAGTGGGAATTCCCTGGCAGTCCAGTGGTTAGGACTCTGCACCCTCACTGCTGAGGACCCAGGTCCAATCCTGATAGGGGAACTGAGATCCTACAAGCCACATGCATGAGCAAGTCTCTTGCTCCCTTCCATTCTGAGAGCTATGTTTTATATGTTTCTTGCCTTCCCTTGAGAGAAAAACAGGTGTTTTTGTCACCTCCATAGAACCTAGAATATATATGGCACATATATGATGCTCCATAGGCCTATTTTGGGCTTCCCTCATGGCTCAGCTGGTAAAGAATCTGCCTGCAATGTGGGAAACCTGGGTTCGATCCCTGGGTTGGGAAGATCTCCTGGAGAAGAGATAAGCTACACACTCCAGTACTCTGGCCTGGAGAATTCCACGGACTATATCCATGGGGTCCCAAAGAGTGGGACACGACCAAGCGACTTTCACTTTCAGGCCCATTTTAAAATTTAGAATTAGAAAAAGGAGAGGCTTCCCTGGTGGCTCAAACAGTAAAGAATCTGCCTGCAGTGCAAGAGACCCAAGTTCAATCCCTGGGTCAGGAAGATTCCCTGGAGAAGGAGATGGCAACCCACTCCAGTATTCTTGCCTGGAGAATTCCATGGACAGAGGAGCCTGGCAGGCTACAGTCCACAGGGTCACAAAGAGTCAGACATGATTGATTGACAAACACACACTGAAAGGAGATGTTCAAGCTAGAAGATAAAAGATGCACGATATTCATTCATTTCTGATTTTTAGAGGCAGCTAGATAGCTGCTGCCTTGCACTGGCTATGGTAACACAGCAAGGGAGTCTTGGGAGATGGTGTGACCCCAGTGCCCAAGGTCAGTGTGGGGCAAACCAGCCGCTGCGTAAATAAAGCCTCCTTTGCCCGCAGAGCTCAATGCTGGGCCATGCCAAGAATAAGTCCCTGTTTTATCTCACAGCACACACACCCAGGACCTCACGTCACCCCACACCCTGTATGTCCAGCTGGGTGGAAGCTCTCTTTGTGTGGATCAAACAGGGGTGCGATATGAATGCGATATGGTCAGACCACAGATCCAGAGGAACTTTCAGAGCTGTTTTGCATAAATCAGACTTCTATTTCCCTTCTCTTTCTCTGAGTTAAAGGGATGTTTACTTACAGGGCAATTTTTCATCATTAAATATCCTCATTCAAGATTCCTGCTCTGGTGTAGGTAGGTAGAGGGGCTGCCCTCAACATCTAGGAAGCCCGAAAGAATCTCATCTTCCCTTTCCTTCTCTCCCATTTTCTGATATTTAGGACTCAGGTGGCCTTTAACCTCTGTGACTTCACACTATACTGTCTTTGCTGGAGAGGGGAATCCTCTTCATGCTGAGATTCTGTCTCAGTCTCTCTGTCTCTGTTTTCTTGCTGAACACTAGTCTGTGATGGTTCCACATCAGATGGTTGATTGTGAGATCTGAGCACCCTTCATCACCTGGAGGTGGGGAGTGGAGGGGACTTCTGCCCCCTCCCACAATCTTGGTTTACCAGTTTCCATCTAAGACTCTAATAACAGTCCCTGTGATTACAGCTCCCAGGGCTTTTAACCGTGATGTACTCCTATTGAATCTTCCATATGTATTTCTGGCCAGGAATGACACATCTGAAAAAATAGCAATAAGGACATGTAGAACAGCATGTTAATAATTATTGCTAGAAAGCTTCCAATTCCAGAAAATCCATACTTATTACATAGTTGTTTTTTTGTATAGGAGAGAAATTCTTTTCAAATTACAGCAACATGGAGGAAGCTCTTTCTTATGGCATCACAGAACCTTCTCTTTTTGTTATTTCCTCTAGGACCATTGCCTGCCAAAATCTATATAATGCTGCCTTTCTGTTGCTGCCTGTATGTCTGCCCAATCACATCTGCCAAACCTCTGGAACCCCTCAGAGACAACCAGTGACACATTATGACTCCAATCGGTCGCTAACCTTGAGCGTTAGAGTGCTGTGAACAGGATTTGGAAACATCTTGCTAAAAGAAGGTCTCCTGAGTGATGACATCATTTCTATAAAACATATGAAAGTAGAGCTAAAGGGAATATTGATTAATAACTTCATTTTTCATCACTATAAAGAGTAATCAAATCAAAGTACTTTTATTCTGAAAAGGAGTTGGAGAAAATGTGCCTGCTTGAAGAATAGAAACAAAGTGATAATACCGTGCTGCTTTATAATTATTTACAGGTAATTCAGAAGTAATAGCACATTCCTTGTTGATTGCTCATATTGAAGCAATTTAGAGAAAGTGGTGTGAAAGCTCATGCTGATGGTATGTTCCTTCAGCCATAGGAGTCAGGCCTGGAAAGGATCAAAGTGAACACTGGAAGATGAAAATCAGATTATAAGTGATGAGAACCAAAAGTAGCACAGCTGTGAGAGTCACACCCGGAGCCCAGGTTTCGTGAGGACCCCATGGCCCTTACACTGAACTATCCCCATGACTTCCCTGGCAGAAGAGCCAAAGTGAAGGACTTGCCCTAAGACTAAACAGTGAAACATGATTTTGTGGATCATTGAATGTTCTGCAGGGTGACTGATCTAAACTGGTTTTCTTTTCTGCATCCCAGATAGAAAACACACACATGTGTGTAATCTGTTCGTCTGGAAGCATACATCCTCAGAGGAAGAAGCTGGATACTCAGAGGTGCTTCAGGGAATACTGAGCTCCATGTTTATTCAATTACGTACTCGTTCTACCCACACCCCCAGTCTCCAATTCCTGGAAATGCTTAATACAGTGTATCCACTGGGATTTATTCTGGAATGTATTTTTTCTTCAGGGGGCCAACTGCATTTAAATAAAGACTCAATGCCCCTCATCCAGCCTGGGAAGTTTTTTCATTTGCTGCCCAGACCTACAATTCTTTGCTCATTTTCTCATATTGAAAAGTAATCAATTAACCATGTTAATTAATCATGTTAATTAACCAGCTAATGCAATGAGCCAGTTAAACACAAGTGCTATAGAAGATTCAAAGATATAAAACAAGTGCTCACACTCCAAGATCCTGAAATCTGTCCAAGGGCAGGATTCGTTTTTTGGACATGTGATCACTATAGTACCCATGCAGGACTCATGCTCAGAAGAGGGTCCCAAACTTAACATTTTGAAGTTGCCAACTTGAAATTATTGTTAATTACATTTTTGAATTTGTGTTTTGTAAGTAGAGTCTAATGGGACAATGCAGCATGCCCTGGGGGCTTGGATTTGTGGCTCAACAGTTCAGTTCAGTTCAGTTCAGTTGCTCAGTCATGTCCAGCTCTTTGTGACCCCATGAATCGCAGCACGCCAGGCCTCCCTGTCCATCAACAACTCCCGGAGTTCACTCAGACTCATGTTCATTGAAGTCAATGATGCCATCCAGCCATCTCATCTTCTGTCATCCCTTTCTTCTCCTGCCCCCAATCCCTCCCAGCATCAGGGTCTTTTCCAATGAGTCAACTCTTCACATGAGGTGGCCAAAGTACTGGAGTTTCAGCTTCAGCGTAATTCTCTCCAAAGAAATCCCAGGGCTGATATCCTTCAGAATGGACTGGTTGGATCTCCTTGCAGTCCAAGGGACTCTCAAGAGTCTTCTCCAACACCACAGTTCAAAAGCATCAATTCTTCAGCACTCAGCCTTCTTCACAGTCCAACTCTCACATCCATACATGACTACTGGAAAAACCATAGCCTTGACTAGACGGACCTTTGTTGACAAAGTAATGTCTCTGCTTTTGAATATGCTATCTAGGTTGGTCATCACTTTCCTTCCAAGGAGTAAGTGTCTTTTAATTTCATGGCTGCAATCACCATCTGCAGTGATTTTGGAGCCCCCCCAAAAATAAAGTCTGACACTGTTTCCACTGTTTCCCCATCTATCTGCCATGAAGTGATGGGACCAGATGCCATGATCTTCGTTTTCTGAATATTGAGCTTTAAGCCAACTTTTTCACTCTCCACTTTCACTTTCATCAAGAGGCTTTTTAGTTCCTCTTCACTTTCTGCCATAAGGGTAGTGTCATTTGCATATCTGAGGTTATTGATATTTCTCTTGGCAATCTTGATTCCAGCTTGTGCTTCTTCCAGCCCAGCATTTCTCATGATGTACTCTGCATATAAGTTAAATAAGGAGGTGTGGTTCATGGGTTGTCCCAATTCCTGCTTCTCCCCAACTTCCTGGATGGTCTCTCCACCTCCCACTCCTCTACCTCTACTGTGGACTCTGGGTGCAAATGCAAACATAATCAAGGTCAGACACGTACACCTGCATGCTGAGTCATAGTGAGGGGCCCCGGGTGCCTCTGAGGATTTGCAATTACTTCCAACTATCCCCATGCCTGAGAGATTGTGACATTAATTATCAAATCAAAGATACCATCATAGGTTGAGAGAAAGAGAGAAACTATGGAAGAAAGGAAAAAACTTTTTTTTTCTTTCTTAAAAATTTATATATTTATTTTAATTGGAGGCTAATTACTTTACAAAATTGTGGTGGTTTTCTGTTTCTTGAGCAAGAGGTCCCATATTTTCATTTTGCCCTGGGCTTCACAGATTACATATCTGGCTCTGTAAGGAGACAACACACACACATAACATGGATATATCAAAGTAAGGTAAGAGGAAGGTTCTGGGAGGCTTTGAGCTTATCCAAGGTCACATGGCAGTTAAAAAGGGAATAATCCTTTCATGAAACTCAGAAGCCTATATTCTTTTCTTTTACGCCTTGCAGTTTTTCCAAATGAGCAGTAGAGACAAAATATTCAGAGGAGTGTGTGCTCTTTAAGCTGGAATAGTTATGGAGGCTTCATGCAGAAGATGGACCTTTGGTCAAGATCTGTGGGGCAGTCTGGATCTAGATACCTAGGAACCAAGTGTCAGCCTAGGGGAGCAGCAGAGCCAGGTGGTGTGAACTGGGGGAGTTCCATAGCTGTGAGAATCACCTTACAACATTCTTAATACTCTCAGATTCCTCTTTATAGTTATGAAATCTCCCATTTAATTGGATTTCAATAGATAAAAGTTGAGTCAGAATTATTCCACTTATCAAGAACTGACAATTGGCTACACACTAAGCTCAGAAAACTAAGATCATGGCATCTGGCCCCATCACTTCATGGGAAATAGATGAGGAAACAGTGGAAACAGTGTCAGACTTTATTTTTGGGGGGGCTCCAAAATCACTGCAGATGGTGATTGCAGCCATGAAATTAAAAGACGCTTACTCCTTGGAAGGAAAGTTATGACCAACCTAGGTAGCATATTCAAAAGCAGAGACATTACTTTGCCAGCAAAGGTCCATCTAGTCAAGGCTATGGTTTTTCCAGTGGTCATGTATGAATGTGAGAGGTGGACTGTGAAGAAAGCTGAGCGTCAAAGAATTGATGCTTTTGAACTGTGGTGTTGGAGAAGACTCTTGAGAGTCCCTTGGACTGCAAGGAGATCCAACCAGTCCATTCTAAAGGAGATCAGTCCTGGATGTTCATTGGAAGTACTGATGCTAAAGCTGAAACTCCAGTACTTTGGCCACCTCATGTGAAGAGTTGACTCATTGGAAAAGACCCTGATGCTGGGAGGGATTGGGGGCAGGAGGAGAAGGGGACGACAGAGGATGAGATGGCTGGATGGTATCACTGACTCGATGGACATGAGTTTGGGTGGACTCCAGGAGTTGGTGATGGACAGGGAGGCCTGGCGTGCTGTGGTTCATGGGGTCGCAAAGAGTCAGACATGACTGAGTGACTGAACTGAACTGAACTGAAGCTCGAGATATTCTAGGGATTTAATCCTCACTGATACCCATGTGAAAATTCCCTTTCTCCCTGGGCTCTGAGCTCAGGTATGTCAGCCTCATACTTCCCTGTGTGTGTGAAGGCTCTTTTCTCTTTGCCACACCTATAAGTTCCTTGCGCTCCTCCCAGAAAAATAATATTTTAATTGGTGTTAGTTTCTGTGGGTGTTTCTCTAAAAAGGCAGTCACTCATTTTTAAAAATAATTAACACACCTTTAAATTTGATTTACTCTCTTCATATAGGCACATATTTAAGGGGGTATGTAAATAAATATGTATATTTTAGAAATGTAGATACTATTTATTGTGTAGAATTTCATGGCTCACCCTAAAATAAATCGAAGAATTGACTCCTTTATCATGCTGTTATTGCCCACTTTATCTTGAATAATTTTTTTTGAGGCCTGCTTTATCTAAAATTAATATAGATACTCTAGCTTGTAAAAATTAGTGTTAGATGGTATGTATTTCTTTACTCCTTTACTTTAAACTGTATTTTAATATATAATCTGTATCTTTATATTTAAAGTGAGTTTCTTGAACATAACATATAGTTGGGTCTTGTTTTTCTGATCCACTTTGACAACCTCTTTTTTACTTGGTGTATTTAGATCATTCATATTTAAAGTAATTATTGAAATAGTTGGATTAATATCTAATATGTTTGAAACTATTTTGTATTTGTTGCATTTGTTTTTTTTCTTTCCTTTTTTTAACTTCTTCGTTTTTTTAAACAGTTTTTTTAAAAGATAAGTTTTAAGTTGGCATTAAAATTGAGTGGAATTCCTGTATCTTCCTTGCCCCCACACATGCATAGCCTCCCTCAGCAACACTGAAAGGAAAGGCACATTTGTTACAATTGATGAACCTCTACTGACAGATCATTACCACCCAAAATCCATAGTGTGCATTACATCTATCAGATCAATTAAGAATAAGGAAAAAGATTTAATTTTACCTTCTTTATTCCTTCTCTGATTGTCTTAGGCATTCAGACTTGGTGGCTTATAAACAATACATATTTATTTCTCATAGTTCTAGAGGCTCATAAGTCCAACAGATTCATAATCTGTGAGAGCCCACTTCCTCTATGAGGGCCATCTTCTTACCGAGAGGCTCTGCAACTTGTCAAAGGTCACATGGCAGCTAAAAAATGGAACGATGTTTTCATGAAATCCAGGAGCCTGTACTTTTCTTTTGTGCCTTGTAGCTTTTTCAAACGAGCAATATAGACAAAGCATTCAGAGGAGCGTGAGTTCTTTAAGCTGGGGTAGTTACAAAGGCTTCAACCAGAAGATGGAACTTTTTTCACCTTATACTCACTAAAAGAAGTAAATGGTTTCTTATTAAATTATTGATTTGCAATTTCTTAATAACTAACAAGACTGAATGTGTATGCTGAATAATAAACAGTGACCATAATATTAGCTAACATTTATTAAGAACCTACTGTGTCTGTTACTCTACTACGTGCTTTATATGTGTGCCCTCGTTTAATCTTCATGGTACCCCTGTGAGGAGATGCTTTTATTACCCTTTCTTTACAGATGAAGATATCGAGGCATAGAGAGATTAAACAACTTGGCAAAGAACACACAGTGAGTAGCTGGAACACCTAGACAATTCAAATTTGGGTAAGACGTGTCAGAAGCTATAACTCTAAGCACCTCCTATTGTTTTGTTCCCTCTAATCATGTCTTTGGCCCTAAAGACATGTTCCATGTGTTCATTTTATAACCTGTGGATTTGTAAAATGTTTCATAAGTTGAGACTAAATCTACATCTGTGACTCAATTTCTGTTTTGTAAATAGGTTCATTTGTACTCTTTTTTAAGATTCTATGTTTAAGCAATACCATATGATCCTTGCCTTTCTCTGTTTGACTTACATCACTCAATAGGTCAATCTCTAGGTCTGTACATGTCGCTGCAAATTACTTGTGTTTCTTTTCTGATACTTAACATCTACTATATATTTCTTGATTATTATTTTTTAATTAAAGTATAGTTGACTTACAATATTGTGTTAGTTTCAAATGTACAACAAAGTGTTTCATATATTCATACATATATATATTCTTTTTCAGAGTCTTTTTGCATGTAGGTTACTACAAAATACTGAGTATAGTTCCCTGTGCTATACAATAGGTCATTGTTGGTTATCTATTTTATATATAACAGTGTGCATAACACCTACTATATTTTAATAGTTATTTATGTTTATGATAGCAAGCTCTAAGAACAGATACTCATTGGGTCTGATTTATTCTTCTATCCATTTCAGAATATTTATTTGGTGACTTTCATAAGAGAGACTGTCATTAAGAACAGAAGGAAGAAGAGAAATAAAAGAAGGAAAGAAAGAAGAAAGAAAGACAAAGTAGATAAAGGTAATATGAAAAGAAAATAGCATGGTGAAAAGTGGGGAGCCTAAGACATGGAGGGAAAGGACAGGAAAGTAAAGTTGAGTGTCTTTTGTGGCTATTGACTACATGAACATCTCTCTATCTCTATAACCACATCCTCTCTTCTTCATTTCAAATATTTCTCACTCATACCACTTGAGAAATTTAGTTTGCAATGAGACTATAATAGTGAGTTAAGTGCCAAGCTAATAGTCTTCAATTTCTGCAAAAGCCTACAGTTTCTGGAGAATTTTAGAAAGTCTTTGAACACAAGAGCGACTTAAGCAATGTGGTGCCTTTAAGTCTTGAATTAATTGGTTTTGAGGATGGAACAATGGAAAGTCTGGAAGCAAGAAGACAATGCCCAAAGACTGGCTTCCTCTTTTTGACACAGAGCTAAGCTTCATTTCCCTCACATCTAGATATGAACTGTGGCTGGTCCTTACTAATGGATAATGAATGGATGTGGTCATCTTCATTCTGAAGAAGCTAAAAGAAGATGTGTTTTCATCATGCTGTTTATCTAAACTCCCAACTGCTGGTTTGTTGATGCCAGGATAACCATGAAACTACATTTCAAGATGGGGAAGCTGCATAAGAAAGAAGCTGGAAGCCATAAGTCATCGGTTGGAGGAGAGCCATTGTCCATGAAGTCATCTGTATTGGCCTTATGTGAATAAGAAATAAAAGTTTATGTTGTCAAATCACTGAGATTTAAGTGTTTCTTGTTATAGCAGCTACTGTAGCAATTCTGGTTACTTAAAGTCATTGCAACAGGGACAGTGTGTGGTGGTGAGAGTGAGAAAATGGAGTTTGAGCTCATAGATTGAAAAGAAAGACACAAATGGTCAAGGCATTACAGAGGAAAATGGCAGAAAAATCAAGGATAACCTCAAGGTGAGCCTGAACACCTGAGGGAAATTGTCAGCAGAAATAACAATGTCCAGAAAAAAGGCTGCTCTGAAGGAAAAAATGTAGGAACTTTTGTTTTAGATGTATTGAGTCTCATGTATTATAGTATATCCAAACATAAATGCCTGGCAAATTAAAAAAAGAGTTACAGAATTATGTTCATGTGTGTGTGTGAGAGAGTGAAAGAAAAATTGCAAAAATAGGGGATGTGGTGTCATAAAAAAAGTAATAGTTAAAATAGGCTCAAACTTACATAAGGAAAGCTAACAAAATCAGTAAGGGAGTGGATTTACTATTTAGTTTGAACAATAAAATAGCAAGAAAAAGTCTTATCTTTTCCACTAACCGTATCTATACATGACCTTGGCCAAGTTTCTTAACCTATTTGAATCCTATTTTCCTCAGGAGGGGTTTGGACAGGATTTGAAACAGCTCTTTCAATTAGAATCACCCAGGGAAGTTTAAGAGTCTACGTGGCTGTGCCCCTTTTCGGACCCACTGAAGAAGAGTCCAAGGTGTAGGTAAGTCCAGCAGGAGCCCCTTCTGCTAGGCAGTTGAGTCTTGGATTTTATTTATAGTAGCTTTTGTAAATACAGTGTCTCATTCACCCTATTTAAATTTTTTACCCTTAGGTTGTGGGTTAGGCCTATTTCCAAGTCTATCTTTTTGTCAAGAAACTTTCTGGAATCACAAGGCTCCTTGCTAATGCCTCCATCTCAGAAAGGCAAGAAGTTACACTTAGCACCCAATCAGAGAGGACAGACAGCGCTTGTTACCAGTGTGGACTCTGGTGACACAACATGATGTCAGATTGTGCTCTGACCCCCACTTGCATCCTGAAAAGTTGAGTTCTCTGCACCCTAGTTTTCTTATTTGTAAAATGAAACATGGTTAGAAAGTAACCTATAGGATTGTTGTGGGGACCAAATGAATTAATATATGCAAAGTTCTTAGGAAGTGATAGAACATATTAGGTGCTCCATTAATACTAAAGTGAAAATGATAGTCATGTCTGACTCTTTGTGACCCCACGGACTATAGCCCACAAGGCTCCTCTGTCCATGTGATTTCCCAGGCAAGAATACTGGAGTGGGTTGCCATTTCCTACTCCAAGGGATCTTCCCAACCCAGGGATTGAATAGGTGTCTCCTGCATTGCAGACAGATTCTTAACCATCCTGAGCCACCAAGGAAGCCCCTATTAATGCTAACTATTGTCGTTATTAGACATACAGACTCAGAACTCTTGAGGGGACAGGGGACACATTAAAGGGTAGAGTGTAATACCTCTAATTCTAATATCTATTGTGTGATTTTAGGGGGGATTTTTGGAGCCAGATATGGGAGAAAATTGCAGATGTACTGTAACCCTTCTTGCTGTTGCTATCTTAGATTAAATGAAAAGCCCATTTTACATCCAATGCAGCTGAACAGCCAAGGTAGGGGAATTCCAACGAGCTAGGTAACTCCCAAATTGCCCAAATGTCTGCTTTTTAAAAGCTCAAGCTTTAAATAGTTACTGGCTAAGAAGTCATTCCAGCTCTAGAACAAGAACATCATTTATGTTTTTTCTTTGCTCACTGTAGTAATTTTCCGTATTGAACAATTCTGCCATTTACAGGTGCTATTTGCTTTTGTATTTTCCCACATTTGAGTTCAAAATCCCACCCTAATACTAGCTAGCCATTTCTAATGGCAGAATTATAAAAATTACTTGCTTTAATCTTTATTCTCTCTAATTTTTCAGTCTGAGAATTTCTCAGTGTATATCAAGATAGCAAGAACTATATGTCATAGTTGTGATGGAGTCTTAGGTAATGTTTAAACATAAAAATTGGTTAATGCTGGTAATTGGGCAGAGGGATCTCTGAGACTTGTTCTTCATGGATTTCTGGAAATTGGCACCAAATCTGAAGGAGAGGAGAAAAAAAGTCATAAGATGGCTTTTTCTTACAACATGTCCCCAGACAATACCCTCAGCTCTAGTCTCATATCCAACTCTTGGATGGAAAAATTCAACAGGCAGGGATGAAAAGACGCTGAGTGGGGGCCCAACTAATGTCTTAAGGGTGGACTTTACCATCAGGTGAGATTTAGGAATATAGTATTAGTATAGATGACCATGAGATGTTTGTGTAAAACAAGGATCTTGCAATGCTTTTAAAGGGTGGACATTGACATCACAAATGCAACACGGAATAGATAAGTGGTGATATTTACAGAGTGACCAAGTGGCGAATTTTCACTATTGAGTAATCAACTTCTCTGATATTATGTTATGTGGTTGGGTCTTAATCCTGAAAAAGGAGTTTGCTGGGGTGTGGCATTGATAGGAACATGGCCTTTTTCAAAGTGATCCTTCTGGACAGAGATTTCTGCACCTGAAATCTGATATAAAGGTCGAAGTTGCACTGGGCAGCCTCACTTGCTCCAGCAGCTTCTTTTCAGGCAAGATGAAAATCCTTGTGAGTATTTGTTTATGCTTCTTTATACTCTTATGGTAACTGCTTGCAGAGAATGTTCACATCCAATATGTGTTGGTTTTCAGGGGTCTTAGACAAATACGCATGCTTCTAAGTTTCTTGACTGAATTAATGCTGTCTTTGGCAGGAATGATGTCAAATATTAATTAGTCCATATTTATTTGTCCTTTGTTTCTTGAGATGTTTACTAAGAAAATACAAAGAAAAAATGGGAAATAGCTAGGGAATTTTAATTTGTAATATTATAATAATAATAATTCCTTATTGTGAAATTTGGAGGGAATATAGGCATTTTAGGATAACTATACTTACCATCTAAAAGGGAAATAGTCATTTGAAAATAGTAATATCAGGGACCTTCCTGGTGGTGAAGCAGTTAAGGCTCCGTGCTTCTGCTACAAGGGGTACAAGTTCAGTCCTTGGTTGGGGAACTAAGATCCTGCATGCCATGAGGTATGGTCAAAAGTAATAATGATATCAATAATAAAAAAAATCTGCCATTTCCCAAGTGCAGACTAGGCCTTATGCTGAACATTCACATGAATCACTTCGTCTATTCACTGCAACAAGTGTATGTGTGCTATGCTCATTTGCTTCTGTTGTGTCTGAACCTTGCACGACCCTATGGACCACAGCCTGTCAGGCTCCTCCGTCCTTGAGATTCTCCCTGCAAGAATACTGGAGAGGGTTTCTTACTCTAGGGGGTCTTCCTGACCCAGGTATTAAACCTGTGTCTCCTGCATTTCCTGCATTGCAGGCGGATTCTTTACTGCTGAGCTACTGGGGAAGCCACTGAACTGAGTAGTATTGCCCCATTCTACAGGTGAAGAGATTGAGGCACAGAGGAATATGATTTCCCTAGGCCAGGAAATGTGGGGTTTAGTCTTAAAATCTATCCATCTTAGGCCCCACATACAGAAGCAATCATGGCAGAGCAGCCCTGCCGTGACCACTCCAACTGATCCCGGCCCTGGTCCCGGTCTCCCATAGCTTCACACGGCAGCGCTCCATAGACAGTGAACTATGATCTATTGCAGCATGGAGCCTCTACCCCTTATTCTCACTGAGTTGTTGAAGGAGAGAGTAATATAAGTACCTCCCCATAAGCTGTCAAACACTGACAATTTAATGAGTTCCTTCTCCCAGGATCTCTTGATTTTCCAAGAGAGATCTAACCCCCAAATGCACACCTAGGACGGTGGTGTATTAATCACATTGTTGGGTGGGTGGCTATTTGGGGGCAGGGGACATTTCCTGACTAATCATTCCACTAAGGTGCTCAGCCCTCCACCCATCTAACTCAAGCTTCTGTATTTGACCCATTAAACAGAACACGTAGGAGTGTCAGAGGTTACTAGAGCTGGCCTTGGAGCCCAGGTTTTCCGTATGTGAGTAGACAGGTTGGACATCTGCACTTAGGTCCATGTTAGACATTCTACCCAGTCACCAGGACAGAAATATTACTGATGAGATGCAAAGGGAAGTAGGAAAACCTCACTGCTGCTGCTGCTGCTAAGTCACGTCAGTCGTGTCTGACTCTGTGAGACCCTATAGATGGCAGCCCACCAGGCTCCCGTCCCTGGAATTCTCCAGGCAAGAATACTGGAGAGGGTTGCCATCTCCTTCCCCAGTGCATGAAAGTGAAAAGTAAAAGTGAAGTCGCTCAGTCATGCCCGACTCTTCGCAACCCCATGGACTGTAGCCTACCAGGCTCCTCCGTCCATGGGATTTCCCAGGCAAGAGTACTGGAGTGGGTTGCCATTGCCTTCTCTGAAACCTCACTGACAGGTACTAAAAACATCTGCCCCTCTGAAGAATCTCTCCATCAGCAGTCTCAATGACAGTGCAGTGCCCTGTGATGTTCAGAACAGGGAACACAAAACCAGCATCAGCATATTGAATGAGACCCTTGTACAACTGCAGCAAGATGTCAGCAATGCCCCTGGGTCAGTCTCACATTCTGCTGGCCTAACACTTGTCTGATGGCATCACTAATGGGAATGTGGATGTTTTCTTTGATGTCAGCCTCAGAAGTTATTTGTGCCTCCACAATCTGATTTTCATGGTTTCCCTTAGGAATACATGGGTACCCCTATCACCCATGAATCTATTTTAAATCTGTCTTACTCTCTTTATCTCAAGGAATTAAATAATTTTTTAAACCAAAAACCACAACTTGATTCCTGACTACTAAAGCCAATGTGAATACCTCCAGGGTCCTCCTCTTAGTAAAATGACCCCTTTCTTACTGCTCATTTCTCCCAAGTATTTTTTAAAAATTTATTACTATTATTATTATTATTACTTTTAACACCAAAAAGCATCTTGTATTTCTCCCAAGTATTTTTCTGGCATATTCTTTCTAGAAGGTTGTGTTGTTGGGAAGGGTCAGGAATTTGGTAACAAAAGGAGAACTAATCTGAAAATTAGAAAAAACTCACCAAATGCCTGTCAAATGAATGAGTGTTGGCACATTTTGGAAATGGACTGCTGACCATCCATGACCTCCCCCCAGTGTCTTTAAGTATGTTTTCTGAGATATTTGTGCTTGTCCTGTGTCACCCCACTCCAAATGACAACCCTATTATGAATGGATGTGACTGATCTGTTTTTCAGGTGGTATTTCTGATGGCACTGGCCATCTTTGGGACACAATCTTTGGGAAATGAGGTGAGTTAGTTCACTATAGATATTATATCCTAGAGATATTGGGAGAGCAAAAAGAAGACACAAAATAATCTGAAGGACAGTGGGGAGTCTACATGCCCTACGCGTGGGATGAAATCCCAGAAATAACCAATAACAGAAACAATAAGGCTGACTATTTCTTCCAATCACAATACCTTAAAAATATAACCCATCGCTTTAAAATGTGGTCAATTTCATTTCTCATGTGATGTCATTGCTTTGCCCATGTATAATTCAATGAACTAAGAGGAAGACCTTTGCATTCTTATTTTAGCATGGGCTTTTGGTCTGGGATGCCAGTGGGAACATCTCAATGTTCAATCTCTTGTTCAAAGCAATAGAAGGCTTTACTTTGCTGGGAGGGTTGCCTTTCAAATGCACATGGTTTGTGAAAACACCATTATGTCTTTGTCAATCTAGGTTTATAACATCATTAGCCCAACTGACAAAGGTGGCCAAATTCAGGAGACGATGACAGTTGACAATGAAAAAAATGCTGCCATCATTAACATCCATGCAGGATCATGCTCCTCTACCACCATTTTTGACTATAAACATGTAAGCAGCAATATTTTATATTCTTCAAGAATGGACTCCTACAGGGTGGAGGGACAACCATTTATCATGCATTTGAATTCCAGGATCTATCCTTGTAATTCTTTCAGAATTTCCTTACTTCTTCTTTTCCCATTTCTAATTTAAAAATTGATGAGACAGGAAATATACAAATTTGCTTGATTTTTTCAGGTAGGAAGCCTGATGATGCTGGCTCATTACAGGCTCAGAAAGTGCCTAGAAGACTGACTAAAACCCAGGGCAAGGCCTGGCACACAGGCTCTCAAAAATATTTCTCAAATGTGTGAGTGAAGTAGGGCTTCTTCTAATACAAAAAATTTTGCAGAAAGAGAGCAATCATGAAACAAGCAGTCACAAAATAGCAGAAGTCCTGAACAGCTACATAGTTAACTATGTACATAGGATATGAAATAAATTATACTTTTGGAAGAATTAAAGCATGTTAACTTAAAAACATTATGCTATTTCCAAGTTTCAATTGCTGGAATTAACAATAAATCTCAGAAACCTGTTCAGAAAACTTATTCCATCCTTGATTCATTCATTTATGTTTTTGTTTTCCATTTGTTCCACCTGGGTGACAAACCTGCTTTTATCTATGGAGAGAGTTATGCGCTGTGGATATAAGTAGTCCACAGTCTATGGCACTGGGCATTTGAACTTGCTTTTCTTGTAGAAACCTCCTCCCTGCCTCTGTCCCACTGTTATTGGGAGTTTCATGACACATTTGAAAGCATCAGGTCTTAGTTTTCAAGGAGTTGTGCTGAAATTCTTTTTAAGCAGATATCAGGGAAATCCCAAAAGTATCTTTAAAAAGTAGCATGGTGAGAAGTTGGTATAAGCCTCTCCATTATCATCAGGCTTGGCTTCTGGATTTTTGGATTTTAGGAACTGGAAATTAGTGAGAACTAAAAATTAGGGACTAGAAAGATTTGCATTATATACAATCTTATATGCTGAATAATTATTTGGAACTATGCAGAGAAAATTCCACTCCAGATGAATATTCCAGAAGGTTCCTTTTGGCTCCAAGTTCTTCACCTTCCATTGTTCTTCCAATCCCAACTTCCTTCATTCCATCCTTATGCAGCCAGCTTGGGTTTGAGGTGGAGAAAAGATGAAGAGAAGATGGTGAAGAGGGGAGAGGAGAGTCAATGAAACATGTATGTGTGGAGCATGAGGGTGGTGTGGATATGTTGAGGAGATCTTCTAAAGCAGTACTGTCCAGTGGAACTTTCTGCAATGGTAGAAATGCTCTGTATCTGCATTTTCCAATAGGGAAGCTACTAATCACTTGTGGTTACAGAGCACTTGAAATATGTGATGGAGGAAGTACAGTTTAAATTTTATTTAATTTGACTTTAAATGTAAATGGAAACTTGTGGCTGGTAATTAACACATTTGAAAGCACAGTATTTACTCCAAATTGAGGACGTGGAAGAACAAAATCAATAGAGAGAGACAAAGAACAATTTCTCCTTAACCTTTCAAACCCCAAACTGCAAAACCAAAACGTGAAAAGTGAGAGACACATCAAGAGTTTACAGAAATTTAGAGATAGAAATGACAAGTGAAAAAGTGAAATGATGCGGTAAATGGATTGCAGCTTGAAAATCTTACTGTGCATGTTTGAAGCTTTCCTGAAGGGCTGTACTCACTAAGTTCAGAACCCAGGGAACTGGGAGGGGCAGTGACTGTGCTCTTGCTGCTTTAGGGCTACATTGCGCTCAGGGTGCTCTCCAGAAGAGCCTGCTACATCCTGAAGATGGACCACAAAGCCATCCCTGCTCTGGACCAGCTCAAACGGTACATCTTTGAGAGGAAGGTAATTATGGGGTAGCCTTAAGTATTCCCTGCTCTTGAGCCAGAGAATATAGGGTCCATGGAGAAATGAAGAGGGGAAGGGATAAGGATACGGTACTCTCCACTTTAAAGCATTTTCATATACATTGATTTTAGAGCAGGAATATATCTCTTAGCTTGAGTTCCACTATGCAGCCCCCAGGTATAAGAACTTATAATACAAAGGCTGCCTCTGCTCAGCCCTAGATATGTGTCCTCAGGCAAACTACTTACTTCCTTAGAAAGTAAAAATAACAATTAAAAATTTAAAAACCTATCATAAATGCCAGTGTCTTTGTAGAAAGGACTAACTGCTCTTTTCTTAAAACAAGGCTTCAGGAAGTAATGATTGGGAGGAAAAATGAGTGAAGTTATAATATCCAATAACACAATGCTGCAAGTAAATACAATATAGTGAGAATAAGCAAACATTGTGTGAGGCTAGGAACCCGAGGTTTAATTTTCCTTTTGTGTCTTCTCATTGGGCACAGGATTCACTCTCTCTAGGTTTCATTGTCATTAGCTGCAAAATAACATTGATAATAATAATGAGGCTTCTCTACAGACCAAGCGGTCAGAAGAAATGATGTCTTGAGATCCCTGACCACCTTCTGTTCAATAATCTGAAAGAGAAAAAGTCACAATTTAGAATAAGGTACACCAGATTGTATTGATTTATTTCATCTTATTCCACTCTGTCGTACTGATCTAGGCTTTGAACAGCATGTTCTCTGACAAATACATCTGGGTCAAGTACAACCCACTGAAGTCTCTGATCACACATGTGGATTGGTTCCTGTTTGGATCACCCATCAGGCAGCTTTGCGAACATGTCCCCTTATATCAGGGGGAAGTGGCTGATAAGACACGTAAGTACCAATAAATCATTCCTTCACCAAATATTTTCTGACTGCTGCAATATGTCAGGCACTCTGTTAAGTGCTGTGTGAGATACAAATAAATATGAAACATGACTCGATTTGGTTTATTGGGGGAATTAAATATCTTTCTTGTGTGGAAATGCTTCTAAATGTTGGGGGAGACACAGAAATGAATAAAACTCTGCCCCCAAGGAACACATGATCTGGTGGAGAAGTTAATTCATTAAGATAGGGGATGGAATAAAAAGAGATTCCTTTGGGACCAAGGAAAAACTATTGGATTTTCTAAAGTATAGTATAGGGCTTCCTTGGTGGTTCAGTGGTAAAGAATCCACCTGGAATGCAGGAGACACAGGACATGTGTGTTCGATCCCCAGGTTGGGAAGATTCCTTTAGAGTAGGAAATGGCAACCCACTCCAGTATTCTTGCCTGGGAAAATCCCACAGTCAGAGGAGCCTGGCAGGCCCATAGGGTCGCCAGGGGTCAGACATGACTGAGCAACTGAACACAAAGTTCAGCATGGTAACTCTGGTTAATAATATGGTATTGTACACTTGAAAGTTGCTGACAGTAAAGATTAAGAATTTCTACCACACAAACACAAAAGGGTTAACTACAGGTAGTGATGGATGTGCTATTTTGACCTTCTATAATGTATCTGTATATCAAATTATCATATTGTACACTTTGGTGGTGGCTTAGTCACTAAATCATGTCCGGCTCTTTGTAACCCAGTGTACCGTAGCCTGTCAGGCTCCTGAGTCCATGGGATTTTCCAGGCAAGAATACTGGAGTGGGTAGCCATTTCCTTCTCAGGGGTATCTTCCTGACCCAGGGATCGAACCTGAGATTCCTGTGTTGAAGGTGGATTGTTTACCACTGCGCCACCAGGGGAGCCCCAATATATTGTACATTTTAAATATATACAAATATATTTGTCAATTGTTTCTCAAAAAGGTTAAAGAGCAATCAGAATTTAGGATAAGATTGGTCCAAAAAAGAGCAGGCAAAGTGGACTGACAGACGGGGAATAAAAACTCTGATTTATCCAGGTAACATATGTCACTGCAGTCATTCCTGGTATTTTTGCACAAAACTGCTAAATATGGCCAATTATTAAGAGTGGCCAGAGTGAAAGAGAGGCTGGATCACAGACAGTGAAGGCAGCAAGAAAAATTCCTCAGAGTAGTGGGAGGTAGATAAAGAAGAAAAGAAATGGTGTTTATTACCTTTCTATTGCCCAGGTGTTAAGGTATTTTTCTTTTAATAAGGTCATTAGTACTTACAAGTAAAGGCACACTGGCATGCCATCAATGCAGAATGCCATGGCATCAACTGAGTCAGAGAGTACTTCCAGGAGTTGTTAGTCTTATTTAAGCTAATATATAATTATTCTTTACAAGTATAGCTGAAATCTTGAGCAACATGAAATTATATGTACAACCCCTTGTCAAAACATTTACAAAAGGGCATTGGTTTGCTAAATTAAACCTAATTTGCTAACGTCTTCATTCTCTTTCTTTCAACAATTTCCCCCTTTTCAGATAATACTGGTGCTGGAGTCTGCGCAAAGGCTGGGCTCCTGGGCATCTTGGGAATTTCCGTCTGTGCAGATGTTCACGTGTAAGGCATTCAGCTCACTGGTTTCATCTTTTTAAAGAAATACACTCTTGGTTTCCACTCAACACCCAAATTAAATTCTTTCTCAATGCCCCAACTAATTTGGAGATTCACTAGTAAAACACGACTAGTATATTTATAGATATCTGCGTGTTTGTTTTTGTAAACCACAAAGGGAAGCCAAATGATGTTTACATCAATATATGACAGAAATTGCCAGGATTTCAAATAAAGTGCATAGTGTGAAAATTCCCAGATAATATAGGTGAGTTACATACAGGCTGGTCACTTATGTGCAAGTCTCCATTTTTGCATCTGTCATTTAGACCAGCTGCCCATCTCTCCATCCAACACACTGAGGTAGCTTAGGTAGGGCAGGGGCTCAGGTGACAGGAACTTCCACCTAATGAGAGGGATAGTTTATTTATACCCTTTAAAGACAACTTGACTGATCAGATGATGCAAACTTTATAAATAAAATTTATGTTATCAAGTATACCTTCTGACAAAGTCCCCAGCTTTGAGGGGCATTTATGTAACTTTTAGTTCATCAGATTAGTGACTCAACTGTAATAAACACTATCATGACATATTTCATCCCAGAGTGTGGAGAGAGAGGGGGAGAAACACCCATCACCTAGAGAGAGATGCATATTCCTGAAAGTTTTACAGGAGTGAGGACTTGACTGGGAATATCAAGTCAATGTAGGAGGAAACAATTTCTAACATTTCAAATAAATTGCAAAAGGTGGGCAAATTTCCAGCTCATATAATTAATTCTCATATGGACTGGTCAGTGAATGCAAGTTCAGAACAAAGAGGAACTACTTTAGCAAGAATTTCTATCGTCAATTGCTCCTATTTCTAACATATAATCCTTAATAACCATTAGCACCAGGATAGATATGCTGGCAAAACTACCATAGTAAAGAAAGTTATTTTCTTGTTAGGCAATGAGTCATTTATATGAAACCGTTTGAGAACAGCAGTAAAGAGTGTATAATAAAGTGTCAAACAAAAGTAGAATATATTAGCTGGGCTCCTAATGTTTGCAAATGATGGCACCCAAATCAAAATAACAGGTGGGAGTGGCGAGGTGGGAATTTATTGTCTCGTCTACCAAACGAAGATAGGTATGTTTTGGTCTTGGTTGGCCAGAACTAGGTGCTTGAAGGTGACCAGACTATCTTTTTCCACTCTCAACACTCTTCCTCTCCACATGCCATAGTCAGTATCTTGCATTAGCTTTCTCCATGGTGGTAAAACCAACATGACTATGAGTCCCAAGGTCTCCATCTTCCTTGTGTCATCATCAGAAGGAAAGGACTCTTAGTTCTAATTTCAAATTAGCTTGACTTTAAATTACCAGGAAGATAAAACAATTATAAATCTATGTACACTCAATGTCAGAGCACTTAAACATAAAAAGCAAACATGAACAGATCTAAAGGAAGTAGACAGCAATATAATAATCATGGGGGACTGCAACACCCCACTTTTAATAATAGATTTTTCACAGAAAATCAATAAGGACACAGCAGACTTGAAAACTATAAACTGAACAAGCCTGGCAACATATAGAGAATATTTCACCCAACAGTAGCAAAAACACATTCTCCATAAGCACTCATGGAACATTCTGTAGGGCAGATCATGCTAACCCAGAAAACAAGTCTTAACAAATTTAAGAAGATTGAAATCATTCCAAGTATCTTTCCCAACCACAATGGAATAAAACTAGAAATCAATAACAAGAGGAAAGTATTCATAAGTACATGGGAATTGAACAACATACACTCGAACAACCACTGAGTTCAGAGAGAAGTCAAAGGGAAATTAGAAAATATCTTGGGACAAAAATGAAAACAGAATTAATATCTTCCCTCCCCAGCCCTTACACAGGGACTCCTTCTGGAGAACATTTAATGCAGCCCCAGCTTCCTTGTAGCTTACATTTGACTCACTTCTTGTAGGCATGGGCCTGTCCTATTTGATTTGCTTCTCCTAATAAGTTTAATTGAAGTGTAATTGGCCTACAACACTTAGTTCCAAGTGCACAAGATAGTGGTTTGATATTTCTATACATTATAATATGGTCACCATCAGTCTAGCTACCACCTGTCATCATACAAAGATACTGCATTATAAATGACTATAATCCTAATACCTCACCTTAATTTTGTAACTGAAGTTTGTACCTTTTAATCTCCTTTAACTATTTTACTCATCCCTCCACTCCTTTACCCTCTGGCAACTACCTGTTTGTTCTCTGTACCTATGAGTCTGTTCTGTTTGTTCATTTGTTCTGTATTTTGAGTCCACATATAAGTGGAAATATATGGTGGTTATCTTTCTCTGTCTGAACTATTTCGTGTAGATTAATATCCTCTAGGTCCATCCAAGTTGTTGCAAATGGCAAGATTCAATATTTTTATGGCTAATAGTCTGTTGTGTGTGTGTGTATCCATTCCACTTATTCCACTGTGCATGCTGCTGCTAAGTCGCTTCAGTCGTGTCTGACTCTGTGCGACCCCATAGATGGCAGCCCACTAGGTTCCTCTGTCCCTGGGATTCTCCAGGCAAGAATACTGGAGTGGATTGCCATTTCCTTCATCAATGCATGAAAATGAAAAGTGAAAATGAAATTACTCACACGTGCCCGACTCTTAGTGACCCCATGGACTGCAGCCTACCAGGCTCCTCCGTCCATGGGATTTTCCAGGCAAGAGTACTGGAGTGGGTTGCCGTTGCATATATACATCTTATTTTTCTATTCATCTATGGGTGGACACTTAGGTTGATTTCATATCTTGAGTATTGAAATTAACGCTGTAGTGAACATATGGGTGCATATATCTTTTAGAATTAACATTTTGCTTTTTTCAGCTATATACCTGGGAGTGAAATTGATGGGTCATATGGTAATTTTATTTTAGTTTTTTTAAGAAAACTTCATATTGTTTTTCTTTATAGTGGCTGCAGTCATTTGTATCCATACCAACAGTGTACAAGGTGTTCCTTTTTCACCACAATAACATTTGTTATTTGTGGTGTTTTCGATGATAGCCATTTTGATATGTGTGTGGTGGTATCTCACTGTGGCTTGGATTTGCATTTCTTTGATGATTAGCAATTCTGAGCATTTTTTCATGTGTTAGTTGGGCTATGCATATCGTCCCTGGAAAAATGTCTATTTAGGTCTTCTGCCCATTTTTAAATTGTTTTTTTCTACATTGAGTTGTTTATATACTGTGGATATTAACCAATTTTCAACCGCATCATTTACAAATATTTTCTCCCATTTAGTAGGTTCTCTTTTTGTTTTGTTGATGGTCCCCTTTGCTGTGCAAGAGCTTTTAAGTTTAAATAAGCCCCTTTTGTTGATTTTTACTTTTTCTTTTTTTGCCTTAGGAGACATCCAAAAATATTGCTATGATTTATAGGCAAAGTGTTCTGCCTATATTTTCTTCTAGGAGTTCTATACTTTCAGGTCTTATATTTAAGCCTCTAACCCATTTTGAGAGGTTTTTTTTTTTTTTTTTCCATGTATGGTGTGAGAAAATCTTATAATCTCATTTTTTCCCACATAGTTGCCCAGTTTCTCCAGCACCAGAAGGATGTTTTCTGCTAGTCTTCAGATCATTCTTATCAACAGTTGCTCTGTACATAGAAGTAATTTTTGATGTGCCAGTAGAAGGAGGTGAGCACAGGGTCTTCCTACCCCATAATCTTGGCAAATCCTCCTCCTCATCTATTGTTGATCAGAATTTTCCAATCTCTACAGCAAAAACAAAACAAAACAAATCCACCAACTACCTAATCCCTATTCCCCATTCACATCTTTCCTGCCAACAGTAGTCGTTTCCTGTTTAAGTAGCCATTAAAAAGATCCTTCAATTTTAAGGAATATGTTCCTTATTTAGTTCCAAGGCTTCCATAATGATTAGTCTAAATCAGTGGTTTTCGGTTAGAGCTTTTTAATAGACTGTCTTGGTTTGTCATAGCTTTTCCCCCAAGGAGCAAGTGTCTTTTCATTTCATGGCTGCAGTCACCATCTGCAGTGATTCTGGAGCCCAAGAAAGTCTGTCACTGTTTCCGTTGTTTCTCCATCTATTTGCCACGAAATGATAGGACCAGATACCATGATCTTAGTTTCCTGAATATTGAGTTTGATGCCCAGGTAAATAGCACCCACCTGATGAGGCCAATGAAGCTGCTTCATAGGAGTAACTGCAGAGATAGTTTTAACTGTGAGGATGGTCCTTCTACCTCAGGCAGGAGTAGGAAGAAGAGGAGCAGCACATTCTCGGCAGGACAAGGGGCCCCCCTCTGACCCCTGGGGAATTTGAGAGCATGGAGTGGGCAGGGAGCCAGAGAGTAAGCTCTGGGCAGTCACTGCCCTCGGCTGGTGAACCTGCCCACCCAGACTCACAGATCTGGGGTTCGGGGCCAGTTGGCTCATCCCTGAGGCTGCAGAGAGGCAGGCGTGATGAGGACAGGTAGGGGAGCCTCCTTCTAGGGTGGAAAGAGCAGGGCTAGTGAAGGGAGCAAGACTCCCCTCAAGGGAGCCTATCATTGGAGCCTCATTCTTCAAGCTCAGAGGCAGGGAAATTGACCTCTATCTTGGGCCTCCTCCCTGAGAAAGGCCTAAGGGCAAGGGTGGAATTTTTGCAAGAATCTCAGAGATTTCTTGGCAGGAGGATTTTGAGCAGTTCCCAGCTGGGATTTAGACATGATCCTTCCACGGCATGTTGGCAGGAAGATAAAGACAAAGCTGAGGGAGATAGAAAGCTCAGGGAAGAGGGAACTGGGACATGGTCATACCCAGCAAGTCCTAGATGGGAGGAGTGGTGACGAACACCCTGTGACATCTGTCTTGTGCTCAGATTTGCCCCCAGTCCAGTCTCCAGAGGGCTCAAGCTTCAGGCTCCAGGGTGGTGAGTGGGAGCTGTGAGCAGAAGCAAAAGAAGAGAGAAGCCTTTTCTCACTACACTTGCTCGAAGAAACCAGAGCAAACGTTGCAGCAGTGCGAACAACTGACAACAAACCCCAGGGGGAGACACACTTCCCTATTTCACGATAAGTCCATGACCCGCTGAGGCTGAGACAGCAGTGTCTGCCCGGGGCGCATGCTCAGTGGAGGCGTGGCAGATGTGACTGCTCAGCTGAGAGCACCTTGGGCTGTGGGTTCCCAGTCCCTTCCGCCCAGACCTAAGAGGCAGCATTGGAGATGTAGACAGAGGTCAGTGACAGCAGCTGTACCAAGAAATGGGGGAAAAAAAGAAAAGAGAATAGAAGATTTCCCTGCTTAGAAGATGAATGGTTTCATAAGCCAGTTCAAAGATTATTGCAAAAGACCTAGCGAGAAGCTTGGGTTCTTCAGTCACAGATGGAGGAAAACACTTTGCTATGAATATTAATGTGATTGCATCTTAAACAGAAGGCTGGTGGTGTTGATAACATGGAATATGTTTGGGTCAGGGTGAGGGGTACTGGCTTGAGATTCAAATATGGTGAATTTCGCTGAGTGATGGATTAAGGATAAATATTACAATGGTCATCAGTAGGGTGGTGCTGTAGACAGGAATGTTTATGTCTCCTTAAAATTCATATGTTGAAATTCATATGTTGTGGGATTAGTCTCCTATAAAAGAGGCCCTAGAGAGCTCCCTTTTACCTTCTACCATGTTAGGACACAGTGAGAAAACGGCTGTCCGCATGAGGAAGTGGGCTTTTATCAGACACCAGATTTGCTGGTGCCTTGATCTTGGACTTCCCACCCTCTAAAAATGTGAGAAATAAATGTTTGTTGTTTACAAGTCACCCAGTCTATGACAGTTTGGAATTTTGCCCCTTCCAATCCCATTTCCTAAAATATCTAAATCCTGGTGCACACATGGAAGATTCTTTATGAGATGAAGATTGAGCCTGAAGGACCCGAAGGACCAAAATCTATCTTGACAAGTTCTGTAAGGTCTAGAGCAGTGGTCTCCAACATTTTTAACACCAGGGACTTGTCTCCTGGAAGGCAATTTTTCTGCAGACCGGAGTCAGGGGGAGCGTTTCAGGATTATTCAAGTGCATTACCTTTATTGTGCACCTTATTTCTGTTATTATTACATGAGTTCCAATTCAGATTATCAAGCATTATCAAGCATTAGATCCCAGAGATTGAGGATCTCTGGTCTAGAGGACTATGCTAGTTGTTTCTCAGAGTTGGTATAGAGCTCTTACAGCCCAGTCAATGATAGCCAAACATGGCAGGCCTTGAACCAAGAATTTCCTGAAGGAAAGCAGTCTAGCTGGCAGAATGTCTGTGGGGAGGGTAACAGATGGAAAGACACATGGTGGATGTCGGGAGGTGGGATGTCTAAAGTCTCCTGGAAGTAACTGCGATGTTATAGTGATCAGGTGGAGCCCCGAGATGATGGGAAATTTAGAAACAGCTGAAGCTCAGATGTCCAGAGGGGAAGATGTGATAGATACCAGAACCAGTCAGTAGGCAGCAGGGGTCCAGTAACTGTAACAGGGACTCAGGCACCTGGGACCAGATAGGGACTGCTCCTGAAGATGCTCGGGGCTAGATGTCAGGGATAAAGCATACACTAGTCAAGGAAGGACTGATAGCCATGGGGACTTAACTCCAGGGACACTTTAGGTCAAGCCTTGAGGGCAAGACGATGCTTTGTGGGCCTCTGGTTGAAAAAGACTTAATCTGTCACATCTGTCTGATTCTTCCAGTCTGGATGCTCTGTGCAGGTATCTCCACCAGCCTTATCCTTGACAAGATGCTTGTGACCAAATGCATAGTTTCAGAGATCCTGGCCGACCCAGCCACACCTTATTTAAATCCAGCTAGAGGTTTATTCTGGGCCTTTCCCATACAATCACTTTTCCATTCGTAACTGTAAGTCACATCACATCATGACCTTGCAGAGCGGAGCTGAGCTCCAGCTCTGCCTGTGGCAAATCAGTGCTGAAATTCACCCCAGTCCGTCTACTCCACGCGCATGTGCGGTTCAGCAGTCCCCATCCCTCCCATTCCAGTCCTGTTTTATTTACTCCAAACTCCAGCATGACCTTTGGTGGATGTCTATGTATTTCCAGTACTCTTTCCTTGTTTATTCTGGTTTAGGCAGGTCAGGGATGTTCTGGGTGCTGTGGGTGGGGCTGACTAGGGATTCCCATGAAGGGGTTTAGACTGGTTCCAAAGAGAGGTCTGAGAGGCCTTGTTCATGCAGTTAACTCTCTCTTAGGGATTTTCACTGTGCAGGCTGGGCCACAGTGAACAGCATCAATTTGCAGGAGATGGAGATGTGACCTCAGACCTGAAAGCTTAAGTCAGGCTGTGGCTGATGTCTTTTTGTTCTTTCTTTCTTTGTGTCCCAGATTCTTCAGGAATTCTTCAAGGGACACACCAAAGAGAGGCCCTTAGAAATGAGACCTTCCAGGAGAGGCGTATTCTCCTCTGTGCCTTGCTTGTGTGTGATGGTATGGACAGCATGTGGATGGGAGTCCAGTAACTCTAGAGAGGATAGTGCAGGCAGGCAGTGCTCATATGTTAGATCAGGGAGGCAAGAAACTTTATTGTTCTAAGCCAACAGAATAGGGAGAAAGTATATTCAGTTTCTAGGTCACAAAGCTGGATCTTGGGTCAAAAGATAGGGGTAATCAGGCCTGAAATGAGCAGCTTTCCATTGGCAGAGGTGGGCTGGGTCCCTGAGCTCTGGGGTCAGGTCAGTGGCCCCAATCCAGACAGGTCTGCCCCTCACGTGGCTGACCTGGAGGTTCAGAGCCCAGGTATCTCCCCACAGATGGAGAGTCCCAGGAAAGACAGGAGTTGGATTTCAAAACAGGAATCTGGGTCAACAGCCAGTGCAGTACCTTTAAAAAGAAAGAGAAGCATTTTATTTAAAAGATCACTTAATTGCTCTAAGACTCTAAAGTAGAGTGGATATATTATGAGTTGCATCTAGATGAGGTGTGATGCTCAAGACAACGTCACTAACCAGAGACTTGGGAACAAAATGGAAGATCTCATCAATGCTGCAATAACGGGTCCCACATTCTTTTTTTCTATTTCTTTTATTGATCTTTAATCACCTTCTGAACCCCTTATTGCCAAATTCAGACTTAAATTGAAGAAAATAGGGAAAACCACTAGACCATTCAGGTATGACCTAAATCAAATCCCTTATGATTATACAGTGGAAGTGAGAAATATATTTGAGGGCCTAGATCTGATAGATAGAGT
Source organism: Bos mutus (assembly GCF_027580195.1). Classification (NCBI taxonomy): domain Eukaryota; kingdom Metazoa; phylum Chordata; class Mammalia; order Artiodactyla; family Bovidae; genus Bos; species Bos mutus. The sequence continues at coordinate 39,497,655 of NC_091627.1, forward strand.
GCCTGATGAACTATGGAATGAGGTTCATGACATTGTACAGGAGACAGGGATCAAGACCATCCCCATGGAAAAGAAATGCAAAAAAGCAAAATGGCTATCTGAGGAGGCCTTACAAATAGCTGTGAAAAGAAGAGACGCAAAAAGCAAAGGAGAAAAGGAAAGATATAAGCATCTGAATGCAGAGTTCCAAAGAATAGCAAGAAGAGATAAGAAAGCTTTCCTCAGCAGTCAATGCAAAGAAATAGAGGAAAACAACAGAATGGAAAAGACTAGAGATCTCTTCAAGAAAATTAGAGATACCAAGGGAACATTTCATGCAAAGATGGGCTCGATAAAGGACAGAAATGGTATGAACCTAACAGAAGCAGAAGATATTAAGAAGAGATGGCAAGAATACACAGAAGAACTGTACAAAAAAGATCTTCACGACCCAGATAATCACAATGGTGTGCTCACTGACCTAGAGCCAGACATCCTGGAATGTGAAGTCAAGTGGGCCTTAGAAAGCATCACTACAAACAAAGCTAGTGGAGGTGATAGAATTCCAGTTGAGCTATTTCAAATCCTGAAAGATGATGCTGTGAAAGTGCTGCACTCAATATGCCAGCAAATTTGGAAAACTCAGCAGTGGACACAGGACTGGAAAAGGTCTGTTTTCATTCCAATCCCAAAGAAAGGCAATGCCACAGAATGCTCAAACTACCGCACAATTGCACTCATCTCACATGCTAGTAAAGTAATGCTCAAAATTCTCCAAGCCAGGCTTCAGCAATACGTGAACCGTGAACTTCCTGATGTTCAAGCTGGTTTTAGAAAAGGTCGAGGAACAAGAGATCAAATTGCCAACATCCGCTGGATCATGGAAAAAGCAAGAGAGTTCCAGAAAAACATCTATTTCTGCTTTATTGACTATGCCAAAGCCTTTGACTGTGTGGATCACAATAAACTGTGGGAAATTCTGAAAGAGATGGGAATACCAGACCACCTGACCTGCCTCTTGAGAAACCTGTATGCAGGTCAGGAAGCAACAGTTAGAACTGGACATGGAACAACAGACTGGTTCCAAATAGGAAAAGGAGTACATCAAGGCTGTATATTGTCACCCTGCTTATTTAACTTATATGCAGAGTACATCATGAGAAACGCTGGGCTGGAAGAAGCACAAACTGGAATCAAGATTGCCTGGAGAAATATCAGTAACCTCAGATATGCAGATGACACCACCCTTATGGCAGAAAGTGAAGAGGAACTAAAAAGCCTCTTGATGAAAGTGAAAGTGGAGAGTGAAAAGTTGGCTTAAAGCTCAACATTCAGAAAATGAAGATCATGGCATCCGGTCCCACCACTTCATGGGAAATAGATGGGGAAACAGTGGAAACGGTATCAGACTTTATTTTTTTGAGCTCCAAAATCACTGCAGATGATGACTGCAGCCATGAAATTAAAAGACGCTTACTCCTTGGAAGGAAAGTTATGACCAACCTAGATAGCATATTCAAAAGCAGAGACGTTACTTTGCCAACAAAGGTTCGTCTAGTCAAGACTATTGTTTTTCTTGTGGTCATGTATGGATGTGAGAGTTGGACTATGAAGAAGGCTGAGTGCCGAAGAATTGATGCTTTTGAACTGTGGTGTTGGAGAAGACTCTTGAGAGTCCCTTGGACTGCAAGGAGATCCAGCCAGTCCATTCTGAAGGAGATCAGCCCTGGGATTTCTTTGGAAGGAATGATGCTAAAGCTGAAACTCCAGTACTTTGGCCACCTCATGCGAAGAGTTGACTCATTGGAAAAGACTCTGATGCTGGGAGGCATTGGGGGCTGGAGGAGAAGGGGACGACAGAGGATGAGATGGCTGGATGGCATCACTGACTCGATGGACGTGAGTCTGAGTGAACTCTGGGAATTGGTGATGGACAGGGAGGCCTGGTGTGCTGGGATTCATGGGGTTGCAAAGAGTCGGACATGACTGAGCGACTGAACTGAACTGAATCATCCTCTTTAGCCCCCCAGCCTCTCAAGTTCTCTTTGTTTTCCTGCTGGAAGTTCTCGTTATGAAGAAGCCTTGTTCACTGGGTTAGTTTATACTCAGATGTAGTTGACAGACAACAGTGTAATGGGAAGTGGTTATTGACTCTTTCTGGAGCACCAGGGAGATTCTATTCTTATCTGGTAACTTCCCAAGCTGGTAGACACTGATCCCACTGTATCCCCATCAGGGATGCCAGCCACTAAGACATTTCTTTCCCAAAGTGTAGTCTATAACTGTCAGAGTCCTGCTTTACAGCATCTGGGCCGCCTGATAAAGAGGAGGACTGAGATTCTCCAGAGCCATGGGCCTCTATGGGGGATTCCAGGCACTGTGCTGCTGGGGTGGGGGGAAGGGAGGGGAGGCTGAAACTTTGGGTCAGCTGAGAGTATCCACCAGCTGTCAGTTTTCAGTGGCAAAATGACTGTCCTCAACCATTTGGTAAAGCTAAGTTCACTCTGCTTCCTGTTCTCAGTAATTGGAAGTCATCTCTACCACCAGAGGGAAATACATCTCAGGCCCCATTATTTTTATACCCAATTGCAAAGAAATGGAATAGACCTGAAAAGTGTCATTAGAATTTGTCAAGGACCTAAAAACCATTCCACACCTCTTGCCTCACCTGTGGTCTTGAGTTTCTAGGTAAGTGATTCATGTACCTTCTTTTTGCTGTTGGGCAAAATAAGTGGGGACTGCTCGGCACATGTCCTTGATGGGTGCTCCGAACTGGGCTAAGTTCTTGACCCGGCTTGGTAAAACAGTGTAGGTCAGGCCGTGAGTAGATGGATAATGCTTTGGAGCCTGGAAGATGTGACATTTCAAAAGGGTGAGACAGCAGGTAGAGGTGGCCCAGCAAGGAGGAAGCGTGAGAAACCTATTCCAGTGCATGGGGGCACTGGATGTCCAAAAATAGCCTTGAACCTGCACTAGCCCTTGAGTTTCCTCTCTAATAGCAATATTCTATCTGACCACAAGGTGGCAAAATTATTCCAGAAAAGTCTGTGTGCCTCTGTGACTCAATCTGTACTCCTTTTGCCCTTGAATTCTCAGCGCTTCCAGACTCCTGTGCTATTCTCTTTCTAATAATGATATACAATACATTTTAAGTTATGGTCTTCATTTATATTATGCTTTTTACTTGTTATAAATCAGATGAGGGGAATACTTATTACCTCTCTTTTTAAAAAGTGACAAATTATTTTATTTTTATGTGATCCAAAGGCATTTTCTTCCCCAGGAATCAGCAGCCCTGCTGCCATGGACATCAGGGACACAGCCCAAATGTGCTGGGTTGGTTATTTAAGCAAAATGATGCCAGATTTCAATGACTTCCCAAGGGCTTCCTTCTGATTTTTAATTTATCTGACAACCCTTGGCATTTAAGAGACAGGAAGAGAGTTTCAGGAGTCCTAAACTCATTTTCAACTAAAGATATTATGTGTGTATGAGCTTAAAGGGTCTGCAGGGGAGGAGAGGAGGTATGAGAATGAAAATACTCTAGTATTTCACTTTAATAATTCATATTCACTAACGTGTAGTTCACACCCTTTTGGAATACATCAAAATTATGTCATTGCATGGAATGCAAAGGTTCATTTTCATTAATGTGCTGTGACTTAAATAGGCCATGGATTGGACTTGGAGTCCTTTGCACGAAGATGGAATTCCATGGGCGTTAAGATCAAGTATGAAATGAATTCCCCAGCATGTACAGCATCATCTTAGGAGGTCAGAACGTAGAGTTCAAAAACACCAAACTAGGAGGGGACTCCAGTGAGCTGATCTCACTTACCTGGTGGTCCAGGGCCTTAACAATGTCATCCAAAGTTGGGAAGACAGCTTCATCCATCTTGGCCAGGACACAGGCCATCTTGCTAAACAACTTAGCCACCAAGAGGGCCTTAAAGCAACACAGCAGAACCCTGTCATTCATTTAGTCACAATACAGGGGCTCCTACTTGTCAACAGAGCTGCACATAGCTGTCCTTCAGACTGTGGTGTGGAGCATCCTGGCAGAGCAGGCCCTGGGCACCAGAGCAAAGTGCCAGCCACAGGACTGGCCTTGCACATGGGGCCCTGCTGCAGGCATCACGGAGGGTATCCCCTGGGGCACTCTGTGTACCACTAACAGACTGGGGGACTGGAGGGACAGGGGGTCGGCCACAGTGACAGTTCTGTTCATGGTCCTCAGCCGCCTCCACGACCCTCAGCTTCCCCATCTGCAAAGCAGGAAAAGTAGACTCTCTCCAGGGGGATGTCCTGAACAGATGAGACAGATAACGCCTGCCTGTGAAGCCAGTGTGTGAGTTAGTGTCCCTTCTGGGTTTACAAGATGAGGAGGAGCCTGGGCTTAGACCTCTAGGGTCAGATCCCGGCCCTCAATTTGTGACTAACTGCCCCCAACGTAGCCTTGGACCTGACCTTCGGCCTCTCTGAGCTTTGGAGTAAAGCAACGATTCTCCAGCTGAGTCTGACACTGAGCCCATCTCCCTCACCTGCTAGGGTTCTGACTTCTGTTCCATCAGGTGGAATTTTGCGAAATCTTCGTTGGAACAAAAGTCTTTATGGCTTAAAACAGAGTTACAAATCCCTGGCCTGCATGTCCTGTAAGAAGACTCAGGGAGCTGTGTCCTCCAGGAAATCAGGAGTGGGTCAGGTGAAGAATGGGGAGGACAGAGTCTGGGGAGGTCCAGGCATAGCAGAGAGAAAGCCTGTGTTTGTGGATTCTGTCCTGAGTGGGGAAAGTAGGAGCGGGGCTTCCGAACACCAGGGGCTGGATGGCAGAGGGTCATCCAGGGAGTGGGGGCTGTGGTCTTTTCCTTCACTTAATCCTCTGAATTCTTTCTAGTAGGAAAGGCAGCCATTGATTTTCCTTTGCAGATGAGGAAACCGAAGCACACAAAAGCTGCATCCTGTCTCTGGTTGCCTCGTGTCTCTGATTGCATCATGTCTCTGATTGTGTCGTGTCTCTGGTCATATAACTTTTCTATTGTGGAGCCTCTCTTCCCAATCCTGCCTCTTTCTTCCAGGTCATGCCTCACCATCCCTGACCACATGGGCAAGTGGAAGCAAGATTTCTAAAAGTGAAAATAAATTATTTTCCTGCTTTGGAAATAAACTGATTAAAATCTGAGAGCAAGACCAAAGAACCTCTATGGTACATACAAGTTGGAGGACATCAGGATTCTTAAAATAGCTCTCTTATTTCAGAGGCCTTCAGGAGCCCTGTGAAGTCAACACAGGAGAGGGACACAAAGCCTGCTGGATCCCTAGAGATCTCAGAAGCTCTTCCTATGGTCACTGGCTCAAAAGCAAGTCACTGCAAATGCACGAAAGCTGGTTCCTTACCAAGAGAGATGTATTCCCTCAAGATCCTAAACTTAGAGAGGCCTGTGTAGACAGGGTTCTCGTCTCTCTGGAAAAGCAGGAGGCTAAATTTTGGAGCAGGCAAGGCTTTCTTTGGCATTGTAATGAACGTGTTCTACATCTTACATTCTCGTAGTCCAAGACTCCATCCCATTCACTCAAAACATTGTTGTCTCGGATGCTGACCATACCTCGAAAGGCATTGACATGGATGCTCTGGGTCCCAACAGATCCATCCAGAGGATGGTTGTCACTGATGTTCTGGAGAAGAGAAGGCAGCAAGGAGAACAGTCCTAAGTCCAGAGTTCCTGCATTGCCCGTCTCTCGCAGGTATAAAGGGGTCCTCACAAGAAATTTGACAGAGGCCACCCCAGATTCCCTGGTGGCTCAGATGGTAAAGATTCCACCTGCAATGCAGGGCACCTGGGTTCAATCCCTGGGTTGGGGGGGTCCCTTGGAGGAGGGCATGACAGCCCTCTCCAGTATTCTTGCCTGGAGAATCCCCATAGACAGAGGAGCCTGGTGGGATACAGTCCATGGGGTTGCTAAGAGTAAGACATGACTGAGTGACTAAGCACAACACAGCACCCCAGATTATCACCTTTGAAGTACTTCTGCTTCAGGAGGACCAGACAGGTTGGACCCTCTCCACCCTCACTTACCATCAGGGCCAGAGATGGAGCTAGGAAAAGGACCATAAGGATTGAAGGCACAATCTGAAATGGAAACAAATGTCAGTGTACAGGGCTGGCTCCCTTAGCCTCAGATGAGCCCAGGGCGTGGGGCTCAGAGTGAGCCGAGGGTTGGACCCTTTTTAAAAGATCTGTAACTTTCATAGTGTCTCTTGCCCTAGAGGCCCCAGATGCATCAGGAGACTGTCATTCCGTGTGTTCTATATGGGATGTACTGGCTGCTCAAGAAGGAAAGCTTTATCGTTCATTCAAAGATACCTTTTGTTTTGCGCTACATCTGCTATCGATCACTGGGCTAAAGATTAGGCAACCTGACCAAGCACTTGATCTGCACATAGTGCAAGGCCATCTTAAGTCAAGTCGTAAAATAAGTGATAGTTCAGGTCCCCCATCTTCCTTTCTGTACCTCCTTCTTTCTTCCCAACCAGTGGGGACCCCCTCTCTGTCCCCTCTGGAATCTGATAATCCTTCCAATTTCCTCTCCTCCAGTTTCTCCCACCTTGCCTGAGCATAAAGATTATGCATCACTTGTTTACACCTTATTTTGAAATAGATTTGACTCAAGGGTGAGTGGTTCTTGAGATATTTGCAGGGAATCGTTTGCTCCTGCTGTGACCTGCCTAACCTACTGGAGGCATTTCAGACACCAGAAAATAAGTGAAAGAGAATTAGAAGGACGGGAACTGGCTAAGATAAATGTAGCGGAGAATCTTTCCCTACACTCACAGCTCAAGGCTCACTCAGCTCAAGAGCACTTACAACCTAAGCCGAAATCGACAGGAAACCCCTCCTCCCCTTCCCCACAATATCCTATGCAGTATTCTGCATGTGATGACACCATGAATGTGAGATACATCTTCAAAGAAAAAGACTACAGTTATTCTCTGAATAATAACCACAATGCAATGAGGTTAACCAAGGAAAAACATGTGATGCAGACAGCAATAATATTCTATTAAATGTTTCTTAGAATTAGTGCCATGTGTTAAATACACCTGAAACTTTCTTTGCTAGAAATTTATAAATAAGATGAATCTAGGAAGAAAAGACCCCAAAATATGAATATCTACTCAATCCCCAAAGATGGTTGACCTTTTAAGAAACTAGCTATTAATTCTTTTGGGACAGACCCATTTTCTGATATTCTAAAAAAAGAGAGGCTTACCAACAGGGAAGTTATGTGCCAAGTTAATATTTGGAAGTTCTATTTAGGGTTCATTTGAAGAGTCAATGGGAAAAAGGAACTGCTCCCTGGCTATTCTGGCTCTGAAAACATAGTTAACTATATTCAAAACCAGAAAAAATACTTACAAGGTGTTTCATACTGCCTCTTTCTCAGAACCTAGGCAACTTCACGCATAAAAGAATTTTCATGTCCTATTTGCTTTCTAAGTCTGGTTTATATAGTCTTGGACCTTTCAACTACTGCCATGGTAAAAGATTCTGGAAAATTAATCATAATCTGAATACCATTAGGGGGGGAAAAGGCAAGTTTATGTAATCACTGCTATCACTTTTCTTTAACTACTTCTAATATTTTCCTTTTACTCAAATACCTCCACTGGTTACATAAGGCAAACATGGCAAAGAACAAGGCTTTGTGGGCTGGCGTGCCCATAACATTAACAGTCAAGGAAGGATTGCAAATAGTAGATCTCACCAAATGGTCCTGATACAAAATCAGTGTTTACCATTTCTATTTCCCAGTCCAGAGAAGTTCTTTACTAATAGTGGAGGTGGTTGAGAAAAACCTTATGAAACCAAAAGAGTTGAACTGTAACCACAAGATTAGATTGGAGAGCAGACTAGTCCAGTTCTTCATCCAAACCCCAAATCACATGGTTGGTCCTGTAATGCCTTCTGCCCACCCACCAAGCTGACCTCATTTAATCTCTTCAAAGATCTACCTCTGGCTGACTTCCTGATATTCTGATATTTTGCTTCCAGTCTATGATTTGTCTTTCTCCTCCCAGCCTTTGTTTCAGGTTGACTTTTTCCATGAAGGACCATTTGAGCAGCCCTGGATCTCCTGAGACATAGAACATTCTATGACTAGACAACACTAACTCAGGCTTTTTCAAACATTTTCTTATGTTTTTATCAAGCCCTTAACTGGTTGTGACTCAACTACCTGGACCAAATTCCAAAAAGTCATAATCAAATGAACGTATTTCTTCAGAGATAAAGATGAATTATATGGATGAGGTTGGGCACTGGAATGATTAAAGTGGAAGACAGACAGCTCAGTTCTTACAGTACTTCCTGTGAATTTTCAATGAGAGCATGAACTAAGTGGGCCCTGGGGACTATCAGGTCACCCAGGGCTCAGATAATATAATCTCAATTGCTATCAGTACTTCAAAAACACCACGCACAGAGCACATGCTCAGTAGTTATTGGCTGAATAAGTAAAATGCAATGAAAGAATGACTTTCATTTTGGGGTACGTGGTTATGCATTTTTCCCAACAGGATTTATTGACTACATTATCCTTTATCCACTGTATGTTCTTGGTGCCTTTGTCAAAAATTTGTTGACTGAACATGCATTGGTTGCTGTTCTGTTCCACTGATCTATGCTCCTATTTTTATGTTCAGTTCAGTTCAGTGCAGTCACTCAGTCGTGTCCGACTCTTTGCAACCCCATGAACTGCAGCACGCCAGGCCTCCCTGTCCATCACCAACTCCTGGAGTCCACCCAAACCCATGTCCATTGAGTCAGTGATGCCATCCAACCATCTCATCCTCTGTCATCCCATTCTCCTCCTGACCCCAATCCCTCCCAGCATCAATTAGTACCACACTGTTTTGATTACTCTAGATGTGTAATATAGTTTGAAATCAGAAAGTTTTATGTCTCCAGCTTTGTTCTTCTTCCTCGGAATTTCTTTGGCTCTTTGGGACCAAAGACTTAAATGTTACGACCTGAAATAGTAAAACTTCTAGAAGAGAACATAGGAGGAAAGATCCTTGATATTGGTTTTGGCAATGCTTTCTTGGACACCACACCAAAAACACAGGCAAAGAAAAGCTAAAATAGACAAACCAAAGATCTTCTGTACTGCAAAGGAAACTATCAATAAATTAAAAAGACAACCTACAGAATGGGAGAAACTATTTGCAAAGTATATATCTAAATAGGAGTTATTCAATATATCTGAAGAAGTTATACAATTCAATAGCAAAAGGGAAATGATCCAGTTTAAAAAAATGGACAAAGAAACTGAAGAGATATTTTTCTGAGGAAGAAAGACATTTACGTGGCCAATAGGTATATGAAAAGGTGCTCAACATCACAAATCACAGGGAAATGCAAATGAAAACCACAATGAGATATCACCTCATACATTTTAGGATTGTTGTTCCAGCACCCAGTAATGTTCAACTCTTTGCGACACCATAGACTGCAGCACACCAGGGTTTCATGTCCCCCACCATCTCCCGAAATTTACCCAAGTTCATGTCCATTGCATTGGTGATGCCATCCAGCCATCTCATCGTCTGATGCCCTCTTCTCCTTCTGCCCTCAATCTTTCACAGCATCAAGGACTTTTCCAATGAGTTGGCTGTTTGCATCAGGTGACCAAAATACTGGAGCTTCAGCTTCAGCATCAGTCCTTCCAAAGAGTATTCAGGGTTGATTTCCCTTAAAATTGACTGGTATGATCTCTTTGCTGTCCAAGGGACTCTCAGGGTCTTCTCCAGCACCACAGTTCAAAGGCATCATTTCTTTGGTGCTTTGCCTTCTTTACAGTCCAGCTCTCACAACCATACATGACCAGTGGGAAGACCATAGCCTTGACTATACAGACCTTTGTTGGCAGAGTAATGTCTCTGCTTTTCAAAACACTGTCTAGGTTTGTCATAGCTTTCCAGCTAAGAAGCAGTCATCTTCTGATTTCATGGCTGCAGTCACCATCCACAGTGATTTTAGAGCCCAAGAAGAGGAAATCTGTCACTACTTTCACCTTTTCCCCTTCTATTTGCCATGAAGTAATGGGGCCAGGCTTCAGCAATATGTGAACCATGAACATCCAGATGTTCAAGCTGGTTTTAGAAAAGGCAGAGGAACTAGAGACCAAATACCAACATCCACTGGATCATGGAAAAAGCAAGAGAGTTCCAGAAAAACATCTATTTCTGCTTTATTGACTAAACCAAAGCCTTTGACTGTGTGGATCACAATAAACTCTGGAAAATTCTGAAAGAGATGGGAATACCAGACCACTTGACCTGCCTCCTGAGAAACCTGTATGCAAGTCAGGAAGCAACAGTTAGAACTGGACATGGAACAACAGACTGGTTCCAAATAGGAAAAGGAGTACATCAAGGCTGTATATTGTCACCCTGCTTATTTAACTTATATGCAGAGTACATCATGAGAAACTCTGGGCTGGAAGAAGCACAAGCTGGAATCAAGATTGCCTGGAGAAATATCAATAACCTCAGATATGCAGATGACACCACCCTTATGGCAGAAAGTGAAGAGGAACTAAAAAGTTTCTTGATGAAAGTGAAAGTGGAGAGTGAAAAAGTTGGCTTAAAGCTCAACATTCAGAAAATGAAGATCATGGCATCCGGTCCCATCACTTCATGGGAAATAGATGGGGAAACAGTGGAAACAGTGTCAGACTTTATTTTTTTGGGCTCCAAAATCACTGCAGATGGTGACTGCAGCCATGAAATTAAAAGATGCTTAGTCCTTGGAAGAAAAGTTATGACCAACCTAGATAGCATATTGAAAAGCAGAGACATTACTTTGCCAACAAAGGTCCGTCTAGTCAAGGCTATTGTTTTTCCTGTGGTCATGTATGGATGTGAGAGTTGGACTATGAAGAAAGCTGAGCACCAAAGAATTGATACTTTTGAACTGTGGTGTTGGAGAAGACTCTTCAGAGCCCCTTGGACTGCAAGGAGATCCAACCAGTCCATTCTGAAGGAGATCAGCCCTGGGATTTCTTTGGAAGGACTGATGCTAAAGCTGAAACTCCAGTACTTTGGCCACCACATGCGAAGAGTTGACTCATTGGAAAAGACTCTGATGCTGGGAGGGATTGGGGGCAGGAGGAGAAGGGGACGACAGAGGATGAGATGGCTGGATGGCATCACTGACTCGATGGACGTGAGTCTGAGTGAACTCCGGGAGTTGGTGATGGACAGGGAGGCCTGACGTGCTGCGATTCATGGGGTCGCAAAGAGTCGGACATGACTGAGCGACTGAACTGAACTGAACTGAACTGAATGGGGCTGGATGCCATGATATTAGTTTTTTTTAATATTTATTTAAAAATACCTTTGACTCTATGGACCTTTGTTCGCAAAGTGCTATCTCTGCTTTTTAATACATTGTCTAGGTTTGTCATTCAATGAATGAATATAAAAATGTGATTAAAAGCCATATATATATATATGGCTTCACTGGCGGCTTAGCAGTAAAGAATTTCCCTGCCAATGCAGGGAATTAATTCCTTGGTCAGGAAGATCTTCTGGAGAAGGAAATGACAACCCACTGGAGTATTCTTCCCTGGCAAATCCCTTGGACAGAGGAGCCTGGCAGGCTACATTCCATGGGGTTGCAAAGAGTCAGATATGACTTAACAACAAAACAATAACAGCTATATATATATATATATATATATATATACACACACACACACATACACACATATATATAAATATTATATATATACATATAGATATCACATGTCTATATGAGTATTATTCAGCCATTAAAAATACTGATATATAAGTTTGTTAACAAATAACTGTATAGCTATATAATGAAATCTGTATTTATTTCTGCAAAGAACAAAAGCCATGTGCACAAAGGAAAAATCAATATATCCAAACAATGAAGTCTCATTAAGGAATGCGCATTGGCCAAAAAAAGTTTAGGAAGCACTTCTTTTTCACCCAACATTCTCTCTTCTATCTTCCAATCCATTCCACAAACTTTTGTAGTCTTACTACTTCACTTTTCCAAAGTCACCTGAGGATTTCCATGGTTTGCCCCCCCCCCCAGTCTTTGCAGTCCTGTCTTCCACTTCTTTCAGCCTATGCCAGGATGCCAACCAAAGGTGGCTGTCCACTGTTCCCCATATGGAGCGCATGCTTTCTGGACTCCAATCCTTGGTCCATACCAGAGACTCCTTACCTGGCCTCTTCCTCTTGCCCATTCTTTAAGGCCAATTTAAATAGTGCCCCACTCCCCACCCTGCCATCACTCCTAGCCACATGTGACCACTTCTTCACAATCTCATAATTCCATGCTTGGGCCTTACTTTGCTATTTATACTCTTTGCTGTGCTATGTTTAATTGTATAGTTGTTTGATCTGGTCATTAAATGACACATTCATGTCACTAGACCATAAACTTCATAAGTTTAGAGGCTCCTTTACTTTCTGCTACAGCTCTGATATAAAATACCGAGAGCAGTACCTGGCACAGAGAATGTGCACAAAAATATATACATTAAGAAGGTGAGTGAATGGGTGCCACTCTTGATATATCATTCATCGCTCTATCTCCTAGAATACTTAGCAGTGGTCAACACGTAGTGAGTACATAGTAAATGATTGTTAAATTTAAAGGCAAATTATGAAATCAACAATTTAATAATAATGTGAATGAGGAAGGCAATTAAATTTTGAAGAGCATAGCGGATTCAACAAGAAAAAAATGAGCCTTTTTATAGATGCCAATTATAGGGCAATCATAATGTTAGCCAAGACATCATTAATATTTCTGCCCCTGGATTTGAGGGTAGGGGGTGAAGAAAAAGGAAAAGAAAGCCAGGCATCTGCGAAGCTGTTTGCCTTTTATCTTGCATCCTGGAGCCTCTGGCATGAGCCCAGCTCCCTTGACTGGATCCCTTGTTGTACTTGGTGTTTGCTAGTCACTCTTTGATTTCTTCTGTAATGGACTTACCACTTGCTGCAAACCAGAAACTTCCTCATCCTTGTTTTACAGTTTCTAGTTCCTGCCTGGAGCACAGGCCTCTGTATTCATCCCTGTCATGGTGCTGATATTTAGTTAATCTTTCCAGCTTTGTAGAACTCAGCAGGCATCACAACTGGGGAATGACTTTTTTAATTAGTAAAGCTAAGGAAAATGACTAAGTCATTCAGATATGACCTAAATCAAATCCCTTATGATACAGCAGAGGTGATGAATAGGTTCAAGGAATTATATCTGGTAGACAGAGTGCCCAAAAAACTGAGGATGGAGGTTCCTAACATTATACAGGAGGCAGTAACCAAAACCATCCCAAAGAAAAAGAATTCAAGAAGGCAAAGTGATTGTCTGAGGAGGCCGAGGAAAGAACAGAAGCAAAAAGCAAGGAAGAAAGGGAAAAACATACCCAATTGAATGCAGAGTTCCAGAGAATAGCAAGGAGAGATAAGAACTTTCTTCAATGAATTGTGAAAAGACATAGTGGAAAACAATAGAATGGAAAATACTAGAGATTTCTTCAAGAAAATTGGAGATATCACAGAACATCTCATGCAAGGATGGGCATGATAAAGGACAGAAATGGTAAGGACCTAACAGAAGCAAAAGAGATTAAGAAGAGGTGGCAAGAATACACAGAGGAACTATACAAAAAAGGTCTTAATGACCCAAATAACCACAATGGTGTGGTCACTTGCACAGAGCTGACATCATGGAGTCTGAAGTCAAGTGGGTCTTAGGAAGCATTACTACAAATAAAGCTAGTGTGGGTGATCAAATTCTAGCTGAGCTATTTCAAATCCTAAAAGATGCATGTTGTTAAGGTGTTGCACTCAATATGTCAGCAAATTTGAAAAACTCAATAGTGACTACAGGACTGGAAAAGGTCAGTTTTCATTTCAATACCAAAGAAAGGCAATGCCAAAAAGCTGTTCAAACTACTGTACAGTTGGTGTTTATTTCACATGCTAATAAGGTTATGCTTAAAATCCTTCAAGCTAGGCTTCCACAGTACATGAACTGAGAACTTTCAGATGTACAAGTTGGATTTAGAAAAGGCAGGGGACCAGAGATCAAATTGCCAACATTCATTTGATCATAGAAGATGAAAAAGAATTCTAGAAAATCATCTACTTCTTGCTTTGTTGACTATGCTAAAGCCTCTGATCATGTGGATCACAACAAACTGTGAAAAATTCTTCAAGAGATGAGAATATCAGCCCACCTTATCTGTCTCCTGAGAAACCTGTATGCAGGTCAAGAAGCAATAGTTAGAACCTTACATGGAACAAAGGACTGGTTGAAAATTGGGAAAGGAGTAAGACAAGGCTGTATACTGTCACCCTGCTTATTTAACTTATGTGCAGAGTACATCATAAGAAACGCTGTGCTGTATGAATCACAGGCTGGAATCAAGATTGCCGGGAGAGATATAAACAACCTCAGATATGCAGATGATACCACTTTAATAGCAGAAAGTGACGAAGAACTAAAGAGCCTCTTGAGGGTGAAAGAGGAGAGTGAATAGCTGGCTTAAAACTCAACATTCAAAAAATTAAGATCATGACATCTGGTCCCATCACTACATAGCAAATAAAAGGGGAAAAAACGGAAGCAGCAACAGATTTTATTTTCCTGGGCTCCAAAATCTCTGTGGAAGGTGACTACAGCCATGAAATTAAAAGATGTTTGCTCCTTGGAAGGAAAGCTATGACAAACCTAGACTGGATTAAAAAGCAGAGACATCACTTTGCTAACAAAAGTCCGTACAGTCAAAGCTGTTTTTCCAGTAGTCAGGTATGGATGTGAGAGTTGGATGATAAAGAAAGCTGAGTGTCAAAGAATAGATGCTTTCAAACTGTGATGCTGGAAAAGACTCTTGAGAGTCCCTTGGACTGCAAGAAGATCAAACCAGTCAATCCTTAAGGAAATCAACCTTGAATATTCATTGGAAGGACTGATGCTGAATCTGAAGCTCCAATACTTTGGCCACCTGATGAGACCAGTCGACTCATTGGAAAAGACCCTGATGCTGGGACAGATTGAGAGCAGAAGGAGAAGGGAGTGACAGAGGATGAGATGGTTGGATGGCATCACTGACTCAATGGACACGAGTTTGAACAAACTCTGGGAGATAGTGAAGGTCAGGGAAGCCTGGCATGCTGCAGTCCATGGAGTCACAAAGAGTTGGACAAAACTTAGTGACTGAACAACAACAAAGCTTTGCCCACACTCTGTGTACTTGTATTTCTTCCCTAATCTCTAAGCAAATGAAAAATAGAAATCAATAACATCATTTTAGCCCACAAACCAATTCTCTTTTTTGATACTCTTGTTTCATTTTTTTAATATAAATATTTTTTCAAAAGGAAGCTCATCTGTTACTAACTGTTTTTGGTTGCACCAGGTCTTTGCTGCTGTGTGCCGGCTGCCCCTGGCTCCTTGGAGCAGGTCTGCTCTCCAGCTGTGGGATGCAGGCTTTGTGGTGGCTTCTCTTGTTGGGGTTTGCAGGCTCTGCACACTTGGGCTTCAGTAGTTGTGATGCAGGGGCTTAGTTGCCCCAAGGCATGTGGAATCTTCCCAGACCAGGGATCAAACCTGTGTCGCCTGCATTGGCAGGTGGATTTTTAACCACTGGATCACCAGGGAACTCCTCTTTGATTGTTATTAATTAGTTTTTTTTTCTCCAGAGTTTGATACTCATGTGCATTTGGACTGCTTCATCCATGCACCACTTGTTTCACATTCGTAGATTCAATTATGATTGTATTTATATGTTCTCTATGACTGTTTTCAAATTTCACTCCACCCTTCTCTCTCCCTCCCCTTGGATTTTCTCCTTTAGCCCCTTTACCTTCTGGATGCCTCCATAAATCTTAGGACTCAGGATCTCAACTTTAGGACACTCCCTGTCCCAGAACTTTCTGCAGCTGTGTCTCTTCCCTTCATGGGTCCATTGCCCTGAATGTTATCTCTGCCCCTTCTTTTGTCCTCCCTGGATCCCAGACCCAAATATTTTTTTCCACAGCAGGCACTTCTGAGCCTGCCTTCCCTGAACAGCTACAACCTTCTAGCAGACATTATTTTGCTGCATCTTGTCTTGGCTCTGAGCTGCTATTCTCATGTCTGTGTCTTCCTGACCTGCAATTGCTTGATTGCATTCACTTTTTCCTGAGTCCATTCCAGGTAAATTGGCAACCAGAATCCACTGCGTCCTGCCTTGGTAGGCAGCTGACGTCATCCTTTACAGGGGCTTCCCAGGTGGCACTAGTGGTAAAGAATCTGCCTGCCAATGTAGGAGACATAGAGATGCAGGTTCAATCCCTGGGTTGGGAAGATCCCCTGGAGGAGGGCAGGGCAACCCACTCCATTAGGCTGACTGGAGAATCCCTTGGACAGAGGAGACTGAAGGGAAATGATCCATAGCATTGCAAAAAGTCAGATTTGACTGAAGCAACTTAGCACACAAGTGTCATCTTTTACAAAGTAAATTTTTACAGCAGAGTTTTTTTGAAAGCAGAGATTCTCACCTGGGCCCACGATGAAATGGTTCTAAGTCTTCCTGAAATTGCAAGTAAAACTTATATTTGTGCGGACATACGTGGTTTTTTCCTCCCAGGGAGAAGTGTCATGCCCTTCATCAAAAATCTCAAAGGAGTTCTATTTTAAAAGTTTAAGAATCTCTGCCTCAATGATCCTCTTCCCACAGAAAATACATGTTTATCTTTTCTTTTGTAATTTATTTTCTCATTTCTTAGTTTAGTTCACTTGGGAGAAAACTTAGGAGGGGGACGTTAGTAAGGAAAGACGAGTTTAGGTGGTAAAACCATTGTGGGGGAGGTGGAGATGGTGTAGTTTGCCCATTTCACAGATCTGGAAACTGAGACTGGACTGTGGGGTGGGGCTAGAGGTCGTTGGTTGCCACTGAGACCACAGGCCATCAGTAAATAAGCTCACACCTTGCCCTCTCCTCTACACCCCAGACAGCATCATGAAACCATGTGCAGGG
The DNA here is from genome assembly GCF_027580195.1 of Bos mutus. Taxonomy (NCBI): domain Eukaryota; kingdom Metazoa; phylum Chordata; class Mammalia; order Artiodactyla; family Bovidae; genus Bos; species Bos mutus. The sequence continues at coordinate 39,514,698 of NC_091627.1, forward strand.
CATCTGGTTAAGGAAGGGGCAGGGGGTGCTAAGGGCTTTTTTGCTCAGGAATCAGGAGGACAGAAAGCAAGGGAGGTGGAAACAAGGACTCACTGGCTACTTAAAATGAGCCAGGAGGATGCAGGGAATTAAAAGACCTGTTTGGTTTTCTGATTTTTTGAGGTGGAAAGCCTTGCCTCCATCCCCCTGCCCTGAGACCCAGCCGCAATGAAGACATCTGGATGTCACACTTCACTAACTCCCTCGGATCTCCACCCAGCAGGTGTTTGCCAGAAAGTGAGAGCAATCTTGGGTCCCAGCAAAATTCTGACAGACCTGGGCCCTGTGTGCTTCCATTTGGCCCTTCCAGGCTCTGCATCACCCCCGCTGGGGAGTCCTTTTATCCTTAACCCAGAACCTATACCTGATGACCGATGGCTCATTTTCTGGCAGATTTGTGGGCCAAAGTCACCCATTCATGAAAGATATTCCTTCAAGTATCTCAAACCTCTAGAAAAACAAACTGGAAGGCCAGCTGTCCCTGGAGCAGCAGCCTGGAGCCAATAACTTTAGCCTATGACTTCTCCTCTGGGCCTCCCTGTGGATCCTGAGTCAAAGAAACTAGACTCCATCCACTTCAGACCACCCAGCTTATGCTCTAAGATGCTGTTCCTTCAGGGGATGGGTGGAAATGGACTTCTAGAAATGTTGCCTTTCTCTTTTTATGCTGAACCTCTGTCCTACCACTGTTCGTCTTATGGGTGTGTGGGAGAGGAAGACCACCTCTCTGAAGATGTGGCATTTTCCTTCTTTTGGCTTCTAAATGTCTTTGTTTGTTTGTATGTGTTTTCTTTCCTTTTTAACTTAAAAAATTAATTTTTAATTGGAGGCTAATTATTATAATTATTTATAATTGGAGGCTAATTACTTTACAGTATTGTGGTGGTTTTTGCTCTACGTTGACATGAATTAGCCACAGGTGTACATGTGTCCCCCTGTCCTGAACCCCCCTCTCACCTCCCTCCCCCTTCCATCCCTCTGGGTTGTCCCATTGCACCGGCTTTGAGTGCGCTGTTCCATGCATCAAACTTGGACTGGTCATCTATTTCACGTATGGCAATGTACACGTTTCAATGCTATTCTCTCAAATAATCTCACCCTTGCCTTCTCCCACAAAGTCCAAAAGTCTGTTATTTATATCTGTGTCTCTTTTGCTGTTTCACATATAGGGTTGTCATTATCATCTTTCTAAATTCCATATATATGTGTTAGTATACTGTATTGGTGTTTTTCTTTCTGACTTACTTCACTCTGTATAATAGGCTCAGTTTCATCCACCTCACCTCATTAGAACTGACTTAAATGTGTTCTTTTTTATAGCTGAGTAATATTCTATTGTGTATATGTACCACAGCTTTCTTATCCATTCACCTGTTGATGGGCATCTAGGTTGCTTCCATGTCCTGCCTATTGTAAACAGTGCTGCAGTGAACATTGGGGTATATATGTCTCTTTCAATTCTGGTTTCCTCAGTGTGTATACCCAGCAGCGGGATTGCTGGGTCATATGACAGTTCTATTTCCAGTTTTTTAAGGAATCCCCAGACTGTTCTCCATGGTGGCTGTACTAGTTTGCATTCCCACCAACAGTGTAAGAGGGTTCCCTTTTCTCCTCACCCTCTCCAGCATTTATTGTTTGTAGACTTTTTGAGAGCAGCCATTCTGACGGGCGTGAGACGGTACCTCATTGTGGTTTTGATTTGCATTTCTCTGATAATGAGTGATGTTGAGCATCTTTTCATGTGTTTGTTAGCCATCTGTATGTCTTCTTTGGAGAATTATCTGTTAAAACCCTCACTGTTTGCAGATGGCTTCTAAATGTCTCGATCCTTCTACTCAGTAGAATGTTGAGAGAGAAACCCGTCAGGATGCGTGCTGTCATGATGCGCATGGTGTAACTGGAACCTCACACTTTTGTCATGCGCATTTACTCAAAAGGCACTGTTAGAGGAACATAAAATCAACTCTAGTCAAAGGATTCCTACCTCTTTATTCTCTATGACATTCTCTTGTATTGTTATTGCATACCTCATTTTGCCTTTTTATCTTAAATTCCTTGGAAGACATACAGTGTATTGGAAAAAGCACCAAATCTGAAGTCTGAAAACCAGGGTTTTAGTCTCAGCTCTTCTGTTTTTCACCCTCACTGACTGACTGTCCTCCATCTTCCAACAGATAAGGGTTTGGATGCTTGGCTGACGTCTTGAATGCCTGCAGGAAACCCACCTCAGGTGTCAATAAGCAGCGGTAACCAATTCCACTGATATCTACTTGTTTTTCATCAATCCCTGGTGGGTTGAGCCCTTTCAGAAATATATTTATTTTATTTTGGGGCGGAATGGCCAAGAGAAATTAACTTGTTGGCACTGCCTATAGAAGTGTATACCCTTACATATGTCCTACTTGCTTTTTGTGATCTGTCATAAGCAGTAACTTGAACAAGAGAATAGCAGAGGTTAAAATGCAGTGTTAAGACCAAATTAGCTGAATGCTCCTGTTACTGAACTCTTTATTCAAGCAAAAGCCTCAAGTGGCCTGACCATTTTTCCTCTCTGAATGACAAATGACCAACATTTGGATCACTTGCTTCCATGAGTGTGTCCAAAGAGTGTTCCATCCAAGTTAAGATTTTGGTAAAATTGTATTGATCTGGCTAACTTTCAGGAATGCTCCTATCAGTAATCTGATTGGGCAGGATCTTGGAAGATTCGACTCAAGAGATGACACGGCCAAGCCTGCAGTTCTGTTGGACTGTCTCTGGACTCTCAGAGCCATAACGTTGTCAAAGCTGCCGTTTCTGAGAATGGAGGGATATCGTCTGGACTTGCACAGTAGGGCAGGCCTAGGAGGTACAGGGAGGCAGCGTGCTGACATGTAATAACCCATAAAAGGAATCTAGGGAACCAAGGGCAGGGATCACCCACTCATCCCTAGTTCCTGACAAGGTGTCTCATTATCAAGGATCAATAATCCAGTTACTTAGGAGAGTCTTCCTTCAAAGAATATTTTCAAAGAAAATAGTTGCAGTGTAGTTTCCAGCACAACACAGATGCCTGAGGCACTTTGTAGAGACTCAGGCATGAATTTGTATAGTACCCCACATGTATGCTATTCACATGTGGTATTTCCCGTGTTTTCCCAAGGCTGCCTTTTGTTCTCTGCTTTTGGTGGTCAAGTTCATGTTGAGCAGGGGATGTAATTCATTACTACTCCTTGGGTAAGGGCCAGGAAGTGTGGTAACCAATCTTCCAGGTGGCCCCAGGTGATCCTTCCTTCCTGATATTCATGTCCCTGTAAAGGTCCCATCCACACTAACCTGTGCAAACAATGGATGGTGTGGAAATGATGGTATGGTATTTCCTAGGCTAGTCCGTACAAGACATTGTGTCTTCTGCCTTATATGCTCATGGATCACTTATTCTGCGGGGGAGCCCACTGCTGTGTTGTAAGGACATTCCATCAGCCTCATGGGGAGGTCTATGTGGCAAGAAGCTTCCCATTCCAAGCTAAGCCATCTTGTGAGGGAGCCATATTGGAGGTGGATCCTCCGTCCCTAGTCAAGCCTTCAGGTGAGTGTGGCCCCCACCAACATCTTGATGGATACCTCACGAGAGACCCTGAGCTGGAACTATCCAGCTAAGCCCTCCCAGATTCTGACCCTCAAAAGCAATGTAAAGTAATAAATATTTATTTTCTTTATGTTTGGGATAACTTGTTATGCAATAAGAGCTAATATTTTTCCATGAAGGTAAAATTCACATAAAATTAACCATTTCACAGTGGACAATTCATCAACATTTTGTATGTTCACAAAGTTGTACAACCATCACTTCTATATAGTTCTAAAACATCACCTTAAAAGGAAGCCCATACCCATTAAGTAGTTATTCCCTATCTTTCCTTCCCTTAGCCTATAGCACCACAAATTTGCTTTCTGTCTCTATAGATTTACCTATTCTTCATATTTCACATGGATGGAATCATATAATATTTGTCCTTTTGTGTCTGAATGGTTTCACTTAGCATATTTCATCCATGTTATCAGCACTCCATTCCTTTTTATGATTGAATAATATTCCATTGTATTTTATATCACAATTTTACAAATATATTGAATTTCTGCAATATGCCACACACTGTCATAGTACCAAACAGATAGAAATGAAAAAAGTTAGACATAGTCTCTGACTTCATAGAGATGACAGCCTAGTAAGGCTGTGAACTGTCCTCAACCTTAGTACTTGGGCATTTCCTCTTTTCTGTCTATATTTGGCTCACTTAGTGATTTTACTAAGTGTGTTATGGCCTTAAATATCTCTTCTCTAAGACTCCTAAGTGTATACACTCCTAATCCCAATTCTCTCTCAACCCCCAGACCCATATGTCTAGTTCTCTACTTGATGTCTAATCACCTAAAAGTCGACTTGTTTGGAACTGATCTTCAATGGTTCCACCTCCACCAACCTGCTGCCCACAATCTCCATCCCAGAGAATGGAATCACCATCCATCATTCACTAAGGTCAAAGTCACTGGAGTCACTTGACTCTTCTTTCCTTCCCCACCATATCCAATTGAGTGAAAACCTTTTCAGCTCTATCTTCAAAGTGTATCCCAGGTTAAGGTATCAACAATGCTACAACCACCCTTGTTAAAAATCCACCCCAGGCATCTTTTGAAAGTCTCCACCAGGGGTTTGTCAGAGCCCTGTCCTGTGAAATCCTAAGGCAGATCATGTTATTCCCTGATCAAAAGCCAGCTGTATCTTTCTAGCTCACTCAGTGCAAAAGCCACATGTGTTATAGGGACCTAGTAAGTCCCACAGGGTCAGACCTCTGTTACCTGTCTGTCTTCACCTCCAATTCTTGCTCCTCTTGCCTCTCAGCTCTGGCCACTCTAGCTTCTTCATTGTTCTTTGCTCAGGGCTTTTGCCATCTGTCTGGAACTTTACCCCAGGAATCCAAGTTTTGCTTCCTCATCTTTTGAGATCAAGATGTAACCTCCCTCAGGTCTTCCCTGGACACCCTGTCTGAGACAGTCTCCACCCTGGATATTCTCTGTCCCCTCTTGCTTTCTTTTTCTCTACCACACTGATCACACTGTGGTTTGTTTATAAAAACCACACCATTTCTTCCCCTAGGATGTAAGCTCTTTGAAGTTAAGGCCTCCTGTCGGCTTTGTTTACTACTTTATCCCCAGCCCATAAAACATTAGCACCAAGTCCTTAATAAATGATTGTGAATGAAGCAGTAAATAATTATCATGGGTGTCCTCAACCAGAAAGACTTTCACAAGATAGAGGAGCAGTGAGGACCCAATTTAGATGTAGGGGGAGAGTCAGGACTCTCTGAAAAGTGACTTTGGGGCTAAGAGTTTCTGGAAGCCTGGGCATGGCCAGTTAGGTACCTGGGGTTGGATGGGGAAGCAGCCTGGTCCATGGTTTGGGTCTGCTGGGGACTGAGAGGTTTCTGACGGAGAAGGCAATGGCACCCCACTCCAGTACTCTTGGCCTGGGAAATCCCATGGGCGGAGGAGCCTGGTAGGCTGCAGTCCATGGGGTCGCTAAGAGTCGGACAAAACTGAGCAACTTCACTTTCACTTTTCACTTTCATGCATTGGAGAAGGAAATGGCAACCCACTCCGGTGTTCTTGCCTGGAGAATTCCAGGGATGGGGGAGCTTGGTGGGCTGCCGTCTATGGGGTTGCACAGAGTCGGACATGACTGAAGTGACTTAGCAGTAGCAGAGAGGTTTCTGAAGTGTTAAAAGGAAAGTGCCAGGTCAACCAGGATGCGTGGGTCATTATGGGGGAGTGAGAAGAGTATGTCCCCAGCAGAGGCTGGGAGAAGTGCCAGTGTTCAGGGGGTAAGGCGGGAGGGCCAGGTTGGGCAGGCTGGAGGCTGGGCCCAGGTGGTTTTCTATTGCCTGTGATGGGAAGCCACCAGAGGTCTTTGAAAATCCTTTCCTAGCTCTCTGTGGACAGTGAATTGGAGGCCAGTAAGAGCAAATGTGGAAACTTGTTATCTTCTGGTAGTAAGGATTCTGAAAAGGGGTCTGGGTTTTATGAGCTTCATTCCAGACTCATTCCAAGCCCTGGGGTGAGGGTGAGGGTGAGGAGCCAAGCCTGAGTTATTGCTGCTTTGTCTCCTGGGGTTGGACATAGCAGGCAGACTGAGAGCTACCTAATTTCAGTTCATACAGGCACTTAGTGTGAATTGCTAAGTGGGTGAGATCCGAGTGGTTTCTTGATAAAGAGAGAGGTTGTCAAGGAGGATTTTGGAGCCATTTTCTCCATCAAATCAGTAGAGGTGTTAATCCTCAATCTAGATAATGGAATAATGCAATTGCAGATTTTGGCTTTAAACCCCACTGCAGATGAACCAACTGTCAAGGACCTCAACTGCCAGCAGACAGGCCTGGATGGTGAAGAATGCCAGGCATGTGGGCCTGAGACCATGGACATTCCAGACCTCATTCCCCCCTGTAGGCACAGGGTGCTGCCCATGAGCTTCTGGATGGCTCTGTGCTTTACTACCTGCCGGCACTATACCCGTGGCAGGAAGAATCCATCCAGGAAAAACCTGTGACAGACTGTAGGGTGGGATATCCTGGCCCAGGATATCTTTAAGGCAAAAACTATGATTTAGAAAAAGAGCTTGGTAGACAGATAAGCATTGTAACAGTTGTCCTACACGGACATAGACAATAGACTGGGAAGTTGGGGTTAGCAGATGTAAGCTTTTATCTATAGAATGGATAAATAGCAAGGTTCCACTGTAATGGGGTTTCCCTGGTGGCTCAGCAGTCAAAGAATCTGCCTGCGACGCAGGAGACACAGGTCCAATCCTTGGGTTGGGAAGATCCCCTGGAGAAGAAAATGACAACCCACTCCAGTATTCTTGCCTGAAGAATCCCATGTACAGAGGAGCCTAATGAACTACAGTCCATAGGGTTGCAAAAAATTGGACACGACTGAAGCAACTTAGCACACAATGCAATAAATGAATAAAACAAATCTTTGAACAAGATGAGAACATTACTAAGCATCTTGAAAATAAATTTGACAAGGCTATGATTACTCTTGCATAACCTCTGCTGGTATTTTCCCACGGGAATTTATTAACATAATTTCCATAAATGAATGTGGTGTTCTAATTTTTTTATAATGAAATATTTCAATTAATTGTCTAAAGATGCTTTAAAAAAAAAAGGGAAAGCAGAGGATATATAAATACAAAATACCAAAATTTTTTTTTTCTAACTGTCTGCATAATGTTGGAATGAATGTCTTAGTGTGAGAACATTTTTCATCTTTTGTATTATTCCTATAAGATAAGCTCCAAGAAGCAGATCAAAATCAAAATGTTTGCAACCCATTATGATTCATGATACACACTACCAGATTGCTTCCCAAAGAACTCTGTTCATCTGCACTTTCACCCATAATTATGTATATTCAAATTTCATGGAAATAAACACTCTTTTTTAAAAAAGTTTTAATGGTTTCAGTATGACATCAAATCTTGTTTTTCTTTTATTTCTTTGATTATAGATGAGATGACTCAATCTTTTCCCATAAGAGTTTCTTTGTTTTAAAACTAGTTCTCATTATGTGTAATTCCTGTGTGAACCTCATCTTCCTCTTCTGTAAAATGGGGATGTCAGCAGCATTACCTTATGGGATTGTTGTCAGAGTTAGTCAGTCTCAAGCCTGCGAGAGTGCTCACAGACTTCACTTGGATGTCGTCTAGATTATCGGGCTTTGGATGCCAGTTCTGATATTTGAAAGCTGATCAAGTGGGAGGCGTGTGGCAAGGTCACATTGCCAAAAGCAGGAGGGATTGGACATGTTGTTGCAGCCATCTTTGAAAAATACCATCTGTCACTTTAACCTGCTTCTTCTTTGAATAAGTCTCTACATAAATAATGCATCCTTGTAAAACATGAAAGTTAGGGCTTGTATCCCTTTTGACCAATACTTCAATTCCCATCTCCTCACCAAAGATGACCACCATATTCTGTTTGTTGAACGTCTGATGGGAACTTTGCCTGCGCCTACCTCCTTGTACATAAACACATGCCCACAGGCTTTTGTAGAAAATCTGGAGTGTTTCTAATGGTTCACATTAATAGCATCTTACTGTATGTATTTCATTTCAATTTGATTTTTCATTCAGTACATCCAGAGATTGTATCATGTGAGGCACTGAGATCTCTTTTAGCCTTTTCCACTTATGCACAATATAGATATGATGTGGTTTATTGAATTACACTATTCACCAACAGAAAATGAGTGTGCTTTTCCCACATCTTTCTGACAGTTATAAAAAAACTGTTCTCAATTTTTGCCAGTCAAATTAGTGAAAAATGGCATACTAACTGTTTTATGTTGCATTTCTTGGATTATTAAGTAAATACTTATATCTTTTCCTAAGTTTATTGACCATTTGCTTTACTTCTGTGATTTGCTTATTTTTATACTTGGCTCCTTTACAACTGAGTCATTCAAAATTAATTTATAGGAGCTTATATACTATTCATTTGTTGCAAAATTTGTTTCTCCTACTTTCTCTTACTTATCTTTGTTTACACTCTTTTAATGAACATAATTTTAGAAATGTTGATGTAATCAAATTTTTCAATCACTTAGGCCACAGCTTTGTTTTGTGGGTTTTAAAAACTTTGTTTAAGAGCCTTTGTTACTCCACAAATTTTTTACTTTAATATTATATAACTGAATTTTATAAGTTTAGATCTACAGTCCATTTATAATTAAATTTTATGAATATATTATTTAGATCTTAATGGACAGTCAATTGTTCTAATCACATTTATTGAGTAATTTCCCCTTAATTTGAATAGTCTTTATTGTATGCTAAATTCCTGTGTGTGCAGGGATGCTTCTGAATTTTCCATTGTGCTTCACTGAGCTATCTGCTTACTCTGTGACAATACCCCTGTTTGTATAACTATAGCTGTCTAACCTATTTTTCTCCCTATCTTTATTCTTATTTCTCTAATTTGTCTTGACTCTTCCTGCCCATTCAGTCTTCCATTGCTATTTAGAATCAACTTATTAAGAGCTTTTGATTGACAATGCATTAAATTTATTAACTAACTTGGAAAGACTTAAATACTTTTTTATTTGCAAATAAACTGTGGTGCTGGAGAAGACTCTTGAGAGTCCCTTGGAAATCAAGGGGATCAAACCAGGAAATCAACCCTGAATACTCTTTGGAAGGGCTGATGCTGAAACTAAAGCTCCAGTACCTGACCACCTGATGCGAACAGCTGACTCCTTGGAAAAGACCCTGATGCTGGGAAAGATTGAAGGCAGATGAAAAGGACGACAGAGGATGAGATGGTTGGATGGCATCACTGACTCAATGCACGTGATCTTGAGCAAAGTTTGGGAGATGGTGAGGGACAGGGAAGCCTGGCACGCTGCAGTCCAAAGGGTCACAAAGAGTTGGACATGACTTGGCAAGTGAACAACAAAACTTGTTTTTTTGCTTAGTGTCCCTAGTTGTGGCATGCAATTCACAAGGCAGCCACAATGTGGCGGTAGTAGCAAAGGAGGTGAAGCTCGGGTCCCCTCATGAGAGACCCAGTGAGAGGCTGAGACTGAATGTGGCAAAGTGAGCTTGCAATTATCTGCACATGATACCTTACACTTATTCTGCATTGTTTACAAGTATTTCATTCACATTATTTCCCTTGGAACAAATGAAGAAGGTTATCTTTTATAGAGGAAAAAAATGAAGCCCAAAGAGGTTAAAAGACTTTTCTAGGACATGCAGCCGCCATTCTGGGAGATGCGGTGCCTGCAACTCTCCAGGTCAAGTTCAGTTCTCTTTCCATTCATGCCCCTGCATGTTTCAGACTTCTCCACACTAATTGAATATAAAAGTAGTGGAAACTAAAATCCAAAGCAACAGCAGGAGAATGTATGCCTGACCATCATGCCTATGTTCAAACTCCTGATGTCACTTCTACATGTCTGTCTCTCCTTTCACTAATTTAGATGGTCCCTAAACGTGTGAATTTTCCCTCTGTGACCTTTTCTCTCTTCCCCAAATCATCATCTTCATCTCAATTCTTATTCAGTTCAGTTCAGTTCAGTCGCCCAGTTGTGTCTGACTCTTTGCTACCCCATGGACTGCAGCACGCCAGGCTTCCCTGTCCACCACCAACTCCCAGAGCTTACTCAAACTCATATCCATCGAGTCAGTGATGCCATCCAACATCTTATTCTCTGTCGTCCCCTTCTCCTTCTGCCTTCAATTTTTCCTAGCATCAGGGTCTTTTCCAGTGAGTCAGTTCTTCACATCAGGTGGCCAAAGGATTGGAGTTTCAGCTTCAGCATCCATCCTTCCAATGAATATTCAGGACTGATTTCCTTTAGGGTGGACTGGTTTGATCTCCTTGCAGTCCAAAGGAACTCTCAAGATTCTTCTCCAACACCACAATTCAAAAGCATCGATTCTTTGGCACTCAGCTTTCTTTATAGTCCAACTCTCACATCCATACATGACTACTGGAAAAACCATAGCTTTGACTAGATGGACCTTTGTAGGTGAAGTAATGTCTCTGCTTTTTAATATGCTGTCTATGTTGGTCATAACTTTTATTCCAAGGGCAAGTGTCTCAGGTTTCCCCTCCAACTCCTCCGCTTTACCAAGGTAATAATTTTTATCTGTCAGAGATGGGAAAACTGGGACAAACAAGGCTACTGTTTTAAGGACAGACTGACTGGGGTTGAATAGGAAGTTGGTGGGGCTTTTGAAGCAGGTGGGACCTTCTGGGAATATTTGGGTGGGTCGATGCACAAGGTGCCCAGGGCATGGGAAGCTGAGACGTCATCCTTCAGGTGATCATCGCTGTCTGACTACCTGGTATGACTCAAGTAGGGAAGATGCAACAGGAGACAGATGAGGGGCTAGTCAAAGATAGGCAGGCATGGGCCTTTTGATTTTCCTGGAGATCAGCCCATGCCGCAGCCACACTAACAGCCTAGGCTTTGGAATCACTTGTGCTCTAGGCCACGCTGATCCGACAGCCTCAAGCCAGTGGCTTCAAGGTTCTGACGACTCAGGCTTCTGTTGACTGAGCCCTTGTCACCTTCCTCATGATCGGGGCTTTACTTCACATCCAGGTCCAATAATGCTCTTATACCTAAGCAGCTGACTGGACTCTGAGCTCAGCTCCCCAGTTCTTCCCGCTCCAGGATCCTGCTTCACGTCCTGAGGGTCTGGTCCAAACCTGGCCTTGCAGGTCTTCCTGACCCTGGACATCTGCCTCCCTGGAGCACCATCTCTTTTCTGCCCCCAGGTACCCTGCCATCTGACTCTGCACACAGGCCAGGGCACCTCCCGCTCCTTCACTGGAACTTCCGGCCCTGCATGCCCGCCTGATCCACCGGGCTCTGCTTGACCACAGTCCCCTTGTACCTGCTGGAGCTCCGCCCATGGGACCTCTCTCAGTTCCTACTGCGGCGTCCACAAAGACCTCTCCAAGCGCCTCCAAGGACAAGGGCATATAGTCTGTGGATCCCAGGCAATGGGCAGCAAAGCCGATCGTGTTGGGATAAGCATCTGGCAGCATGGACACTGCTCATCGTCCAGAGGCTGCTGAAGAAGAGCACCCTCACTGGGATCTGTTTTCCAAGAAGACTCCCTGAGTCACTGTGGAAATGCAACCCTGGACCATGCCTCTCTGCACCTGCTGTTTCTACTCCCTGCAATCTTCAGAAGAGAAATTAGAAACCTCAGTTTTGCCTTATAAGGCAAATTGGGGCACTTCTCTGGGAAGGCGGGGCTGTGACTCAGGGAAGCCTGCAAGGGGCCTGAAAGAAGGTCTCTGTGCAAGTGTAGTTCAGATATTTACACACACACACACAGGAGCAGTGCTCTGGTTTAGGAAAGAAGACAGGATTCCTTTACCTTTACAGGATACCTTTACAAACACATACAAGCTTTACAGATGCTCTCTGTATTTCGTGAATTTTTTTCCTCTAAATTCACAGAACCTGGATTCATTATTGCAAATAGGAGTATGGCGGGTGTTTATTCCCACTATCTAAAAAAAAAGGAGGTCTGGGGACTTCCCCGGTGGTTCAGTGGCTAAGGCTCTGTACTTCCAATGCAGGGGGTCTAGGTTCAAACCCTGGTCAGGGAATAAGATCCCACATGCTATAACTAAGACCTCATGCAGCCAAATAAATAAATAAATATTTTAAAAGAAGGTCTAACACCAATACAGTATACTAACACATATATATGGAATTTAGAAAGATGGTAACAATAACCCTGTATATGAGACAGCAAAAGAGACACTGATGTATAGAACAGTCTTTTGGACTCTGTGGGAGAGGGAGAGGGTGGGATGATTTGGGAGAATGGCATTGAAATATGTATAATATCATATATGAAATGAGTCGCCAGTCCAGGCACGATACTGGATGCTTGGGGCTGGTGCACTAGGACGACCCAGAGGGATGGTACAGGGAGAGAGGAGGGAGGAGGGTTCAGGATGGGGAACACATGTATACCTGTGGCGGATTCATGTTGATATATGGCAAAACCAATACAATATTGTAAAGTTAAAAAAAAAAAGAAAGAAGGTCTCTAAGAACTGTGCTTCTAAAAGGAAAACATCAGCTTATAGGGCTTAGCATGGGGTAGGGGCAGGAAAAAGATGGAAACCTTAGCCAATCTGATGAACAGAATCAGAAATTGTGTTAGATTTTAAAAAGATTTCAGCAGGCAACAAACATTTCTTAAACAAGCATTGTGAGTCCACAACCTTCAAAAAATAACACTTTATTTGAAGAGTTATAAAAGCACAAGCATCCTCACTCCATTCTTCCTTAATCCCACCTTACACCCCAAGTGAATGCTGATAAGACCTTATGTAAGTAGAATAAAATAAGGAGAATTGGAAAAAGGCTTTTTCCCCTTCTTTTGTTTCCCCCTTCCAGTTTACCCTGTGGCCTGGCAACAAGGGCTGCTGGATAATTTGTTGAGAAAGTTCGGGAGTGGTCTGGACCCTGGAAGGACAAGGACGTTTTAACTACTAGGGCCGATCAGAGAGGACCAAACCCAAGTGTTTCTCTTGGTTCAAGTCACCTCCCTCTGCAGTGACTACTGCCCATTCAAACCCCTGGGTGTGGTCTATGGAGACTTTCGGGGGCTGCGGCCAGCCCACTTCCACCTATGTTCCTACTCAAGGACCAAGAACTACCTCATGCCCCCTGAACAACAGCTACAAGCCTTGCCCATCTTTAATCTCCTGAGATTTTTTTCACATCGTATCTCATTTCCAACTGGGCCATCCAACACTCAATACTATTCTGTACGTGTCTTTATAACCCTTTTTTTCCCCAATGTTTTGGTTTTTTTTAGCTCACCTTGCAGCATGTGGGTTCTTAATTCCCTGACTAGGGATGGAGCCCATGCCCCCCTGCAGTGGAAGTGCAGAGTCTTAACCACTGGACCACTGGGAAGTCTCTGTCCTTATAAAGAAAAGGTGCATCTTACCTCCTTGCCTAAGCCCCAGCTACAGCGCCTTCTTGTTGGTGGGATATTTCTCCACTTCTTCCTTCCACCCCTGGATCCCCAAGTTTCCTGATATTCAACCTGGGTCCCTAGTTAGAATCCTGGTTTTGAAAAGTGCTGTTCAAGGCCCTTCATGATAACCTATCTACCACCCGTGACTAATTGCCAAGTAGAGCAGTTCATATAATATCAGATATATGTTCCTGGTAAGTCACCAATATTTACCTGTTACCACAGAATAGGACTAAACCACAACAACAGATTAGATGGTGCTAAGTACTCTTGCCTGGAAAATTCCACGGACAGAGGGTCCTGGTGGGCTACAGTCAATGGGGTCGCAAAGAGTCAGACACGACTAAACGACTTCACCTTCACTTTTCACTTTCATGCATTGGAGAAGGAAATGGCAACCCACTCCAGTATTCTTGCCTGGAGAGTCCTAGGGACAGGGGAGCCTGGTGGGCTGCCACCTATGGGGTTGCACAGAGTCCGACACAACTGAAGTGACTTAGCAGCAGCAGCAGAGGTAAAAAACCTGCCTATCAATGCAGGAGACATAAGAGACTACGGTTTGATCCCTGGTCAGGAAGAGCCCCTGGAGGAGGGCATATTGCGTTGGCCTCCAATATTCTTGCCTGGAGAATCCTATGGACAGAGGAGCCTGGTGGGCTACAGTCCATAGAGTTGCAAAGAGTCAGACACAGCTGAGTGACTGAGTGCATAGCACAGCACACAGAATGTTTCCACCCTCCTTATCAGCACAGAATTGTGTGTGCGGTCTTGCTGTGCTTGCCCAACCCAATCCCCACTGTTCTCAGTGGAAGGAGATAAAGGAGACTGTATTATTGTTCCAAATATGCCCCTCCCTGAAAAGGACGAAAGCATTTTATCCCCCTGTCCCATGGGCATCAGACTTGTGCATGTGAACTGTTTTGGTCAATGAATGTGAATGGAGGTGGGATGTGTCACTTCTGGGCAGAAATTTTAGGAGCTGATATTTGCTGCACCATATTCCTGTTCCTTCTGCCACAAGGAACAGTGATGTTCCAAGCAGACGCTACTCTGTCTTCCTGAGTCCCAGAGTGAAGATGACCAGTCGATTTGTAACTGACACATAATCAGTCAGTTCAGTCGCTCAGTCGTGTCCGACTCTTTGCGACCCCATGAACCGCAGCATGCCAGGCCTCCCTGTCCATCACCAACTCCTGAAGTCCACTCAAACCCATGTCCATTGAGTTGGTGATGCCATCCAACCATCTCATCCTCTGTCGTCCCCTTCTCCTCCTGACCTCAATCTTTCCCAGCATCAGGGTCTTTTCAAATGAGTCAGCTTTTCACATCAAGTGGTCAAAGTATTGGAGTTTCAACTTCAACATCAGTCCTTCCAATGAACACCCAGGATTAATCTCCTTTAGGATGGACTAGATGGATCTCCTTGCAGTCCAAGGGACTCTCAAGAGTCTTCTCCAACACCACAGTTCAAAAGCATCAATTCTTCAGCACTCAGCTTTCTTTATAGTCCAATTATCACATCCATACATGACTAGTGGAAAAACCAGATGCCATGATCTTAGTTTTCTGAATGTCGAGCTTTAAGCCAACTTTTTCTCTCTCCTCTTTCACTTTCATCAAGAGGCTTTTTAGTTCTTCTTCGCTTTCTGCCATGAGGGTGGTGTCATCTGCATATCTGAGGTTATTGATATTTCTCCTGGCAATCTTGATGCCAGCTTGTGCTTCCTTCAGCCCAGCATTTCTCATGATGTACTCTGCATAGAAGTTAAATAAGCAGGGTGACAATATACTGCCTTGATGTACTCCTTTTCCTATTTGGAACCAGTCTGTTGTTCCATGTCCAGTTCTAACTGTTGCTTCCTGACCTGCATATAGGTTTCTCAAGAGGCAGGTCAGGTGGTCTGGTATTCCCATCTCTTTCAGAATGTTCCAGAATTTATTGTGGTCCACACAGTCAAAGGCTTTGGCATAGTCAATAAAGCAGAAATAGATGTTTTTCTGGAACTCTCTTGCTTTTTCGATGATCCATCAGATGTTGGCAATTTGATCTCTGGTTCCTCTGCCTTTTCTAAAACCAGCTTGAACATCTGGAAGTTCACGGTTCATGTATTACTGAAGCCTGGCTTGGAGAATTTTGAGCATTACTTTACTAGCGTGTGAGATGAGTGCAATTGTGTGGTAGTTTACTTAGTATAATAATCTCTAGGTCCATCCATGTAGCTGCAAATGGCGTTATTTCATTCTTTTTTATGGCTGAGTAATATTACATTGCATATATGTCCCACCTCTTCCTTATCCATTCATCTACGATGAACATTTAGATTGTTTCCATGTCTTGGCTATAGTGAACAGCGCTGCAAGAACATAAAGGTGTAAGTATCTTTTTGGATTATAGTTTTGCCTGAATATATGCCCAGGAGCAGTATGGCTGGATCCTATGGTATCTCTACTCTTAGTTTTTTGAGGAACCTCCACATTGTTTTCCGTAGTAGCTGCACCAGTTTACATTTCCACCAACAATGTAGGAAGATTCCCTCAAGAAGAGATTTGAGAGTGTTAGAATTTAGAGCTGGGAGGAATGTCAAATGCCTACTGCTTCTGGGCCTTCCTTACCACTGCACTTTGTGTGCACACGCACGGGCACACACACACACACACCCTCAGAGAAGAGTTTCAGTGTCAGCTTCCATAGAGAAAAAGATTCCCAGGGGAGCAGTTATAACTCCACCCTCTTCCCACGGTGATTAATACACCCAGACCAATAGGTCTCTTCCAGTTTATTTACTGCATTGAGACAAAAACTAAGCACCAGAGCTAGTTAGTTTGCGTTGAGATATCTAATTTTAAAAATGAAATAGTGTGTTGGTCAACTGAATGTCGCCTCCTGTGCCTTTGTTAAAAATGAATGTTGAAGTGCTCATCACTAAGGAGCTTTTCTTGTTCAGAGTAGAACCACAGATTGAGCAAATAAATTAACATCCCATTTTGATGGTCTCACTTAGTGGGAACCAGGAATATAAATAAGGAAAAATGAGCACAGCAGAACACTTCCTACATTTTATCAACAGATGAGCACTGATTCCACATTATTTGTTTATAATTTATTTTTATTTTAACACAACAAAAAAGTTACACTAAAGTTATAAGCAGAGGGAAAAGAACCTTATTTTCCTGACCCATCTGAGTGTAAGTCCCACCCTAATGGTCACCAACCATGAATTATTTGCATATCCTGCAAACTAGGACATTCTTCTACATAACCAGAATACAACCAACAGATCAGGAAATTAACATTGGTACACTATTACCAATTAATTCTTAAGCTCCCAGTCAAGTTTTGCCAATCATCTTATTAAGGTCCTTTGTAGAAAAAGGATTCAGTTCAGAATCAAGAGTTGCATTTGGTTGTTATACCTCTTTAGTTCCCAGTTCCTCAATCTTTTCTTCATCTCAATGGCCTTGATACATCTGAGGATTACAGGCCAGCTATTTTATAGAGCATCCCTTGATTTCCTTTGTTTGATGTTTCCTTATGATTAGATTCAGGCTATATATCATTGGTAGGAGTACCACTGAGGTGATGCTGTATGTGTCTCACTGCATCCCAACAGGGAGGTCTTGGTTTGGTTTTGTTCTGTTACTGATAATGCTCACTTTGATCCTTTGATTAAGGTGGCTTCTGCCAAGCTTTTTCACTCCTTTTGCCTTTATACTTAATGAGGCTTTTTTTGAGAGATACTTGGGAACCATGTTAATATTCCATTTCCCACTAAAGGTTCCATTGATTCATATGTTTATTTGTGTTTATAGATGCCCGATTTACTATTTTACTCAATGGGTTGCAATCCATTGCTATGATTATTTATTGGAGGCTCAAATTGTCCTCGATTTGCCCAGAAGGAGGGCTTTCCATTGGCTTCTGTATCCTGTTGAGGGCCCCCATTATTCCTTGTGTTCTTCGTAATTGTCTTTTGAAGACAACAGATGTGCTAGGCTCATCTTGTAATTTCCCTGCTCCAGCCCTGAAATCAGCCATTTCTACAAGGAGCACTGATTCCTTTTACTGGAGAATGATGTTCAGAAGCTAGGATATGGGCTCTAGATGTGTTCACAGAGATACTTATGTCAGAGTATCTTTGCCCTTACTTTCTTAGTGGCCAGAGTGAGGGACAGTATGTATATACACACATATTTTTAAATATTTGTGCATATTTAGAAATATAGACATAACATTTTATATCTATAGATATTGACACAATTTATCCATCATATATCATTTAGATCTATATCTACTGAAAGTCATGGTTCACACGAATACCTCCAATCTAAATTTAACAGCAAAAGGTTCATTTCAGTTTCTCACTTTTCCCATTTGTAACTCCCTTCTCTGACAGTAAGGACTTAACTCCTGTTACCCTTAATCTATTGATTTATTTGATCAATCATCCTGCACCATCAATTCCTCCAGAGCCACTAGCAGCTCTTCCCCATGTGGCTGACCTCACCCCACTTGGACCCTGAATCCCTTCTCTGACCACTATGGTTCCTACTCTCCTTCCTTCAAGCATGGATGTCTACTTTGCAGGGTCTCACCTAATGAGTTTGGGAAGAAATCGTTTAGGAAGGGAAAGAAAATGATTAGAAACAGCACATATATTTATTTATTTTGAAGAGAAAGGAGAGTTTTTCCACTATAGCACTCTATTATGTGAATCTTCTTAACGGTGAGTACTTGAGCTGGTTTAGAATTGAAAGGAATAAATGGAATGATATCCCGAAAGTTTTACACCAAGAGGTGTTCCCGAGTAGATAATCTTTGCTTAAAGACAGTCTCAACAAGCCATGATAATCCAACCCACAAATGACTGAAGCAATGTGTGAATAAAGACCCTGTGAACTTCTCTATGGTTTATCCTATAGATTCCCGGAGGAGGGACCTTGGGGCAAGCGTGGGGAGTGTACTGAGCAGGGAATTAGCTCTGGGTTCTAATATGGGCAGCACAGCCCATTCAAGGAGGCCACATGATGGATGCTAAACCCGCTGAGTGTTGGCCTTCTTGTGAGTAAAGCCTGATAATCCCTAGGTCCTCTTACAGTCAGACAGCACAGGGTCCCCAAAGCATGCTACAAGTTTATCACATTGTCTGCACATCCTCCTCGAGGACAAGCCTCGTTCATTATCTCCACGGTGCCCCAGCCCGGGTCTGGCAACTATAGGCATTCAGTTGGCCTTTGTGGATGAGTGAGTGCATGACTGACGGCCCCCAGCTGGCTGGTCTGATCCCCTCTTTAAAAGCATCTTCTCTTAGCACAGCTGAGAACGCCTTCCCAGACTGCATGCAAGAAGTCAGGCTTGTTAGGACTGCTGGTGTTCTGCAAGGGCTGACATCCACCCCATCCCTCATAAAAAGCCCCGATTGCCTGATAAGGGGAGGAAGTGACTGACACAGGAATTTGATCTGTGATAACCCGTTCCATCACCCTCGGTGGACTGTGGTGTGCGGCCGCTGGTCGCATGAGGCAGCAGCAGCCACAGCCTCTAAAAGAATGTGTGTCCAATATTTGGTGCTGAAAGGCTGGAAGGAGAAGCACAGCCCAGGACGTGTCAGGGTGGAGGATTCCTGTGATGAGAAGGGTGTGATCCTCATGTGGGCAGAAGTGGGGGACGGGGTCATGGGGAAGAATTTAAAGAGTATCAGGTCTTGCTTCCTGGGGCAAAATTTTTTAAGAAATAAAAAATCTATCTGTCTTTTTAACATTTCATACTGTTTCCTCTGAATCTTTCAACCTGGCCCCCACTAAAACCGAATTTTAAATAATCTTAAAGTTTGCAGTGCCTTGCGTGCATCCATGAAACTTATGAAGAGCTCTGTTCCTTTGGAGATGAAAGGAAATAGTCTCTCATTTCAATCTGGAAGACAGCAGACAGAGGTCTTTTAGTTTAGCAGTAGGGATGGGAGTGGGAGTGCAGGGGCAAATATTCATAAGAGCCAAATGGTTGATTCCTATTCTTGGAGGAAGAAGGAAAAATCTACACTGCTCAAAAATACCCCAATAGGCTTCCATGCTTTTATCAAGATAATGTGTTAGTGGAAAGAGTCCTGGATTCAGTGACTGAAGTTCTGAGCATCCACTTCATCTTTGCCACCTATGTTTTCTGTCCAGAGAAAGGAAAACTTGCCTGAGTCTTAGATTTCCCCATCTGTACAATACATGTCATACTGTTGATTATGCAACTCTGATATGAAATGTAAATGCTCTGTAAAAGGCATGGGGCTAGGAACACGTGGAGAGTATTGGATGTATATATTCCCTGGAGGAGTAACCCATCACCATTCACATCTTAATGTTAATTGCATGAGCATTCTCTCAATTCTTAACCATAATTAACAGTGGAGGAAGTGAATTTTGTTTCAGATCAAGCTCCTACTCTCACATCACAAGTTATTGGGGGAAGGAGCTTTTAGAGCTGGGCTTGCAGGGAGGGTATTGTAGAGAGGAGATTAGCTGTGACACCACCCTTATGGCAGAAAGTGAAGAGGAACTAAAAAGTCTCTTGATGAAAGTGAAAGAGGAGAGTGAAAAAGTTGGCTTAAAGCTCAACATTCAGAAAATGAAGATCATGGCATCTGGTCCCATCACTTCATGGCAAACAGATGGGGAAACAGTGGAAACAGTGTCAGCTTTGTTTTTTTGGGCTCCAAAATCACTGCAGATGGTGATTGCACCATGAAATTAAAAGACGCTTACTCCTTGGAAGGAAAGTTATGACCAACCTAGATAGCATATTGAAAAGCAGAGACATTACTTTGCTAACAAAGGTCCGTCTAGTCAAGGCCATGGTTTTTCCAGTAGTCATGTATGGATGTGAGAGTTGGACTGTGAAGAAAGCTGAGCGCCGAAGAATTGATGCTTTTGAACTGTGGTGTTGGAGAAGACTCTTGAGAGTCCCTTGGACTGCAAGGAGATCCAACCAGTCCATTCTGAAGGAGATCAGCCCTGGGATTTCTTTGGAAGGAATGATGCTAAAGCTGAAACTCCAGTACTTTGGCTACCTCATGCGAAGAGTTGACTCATTGGAAAAGACTCTGATTCTGGAAGGGATTGGGGGCAAGAGGAGAAGGGGATGACAGAGGATGAGATGGCTGGATGGCATCACCAACTCGATGGACGTGAGTTTGAGTGAACTCTGGGAGTTGGTGATGGACAGGGAGGCCTGGCATGCTGCAATTCATGGGGTTGCAAAGAGTCGGACACGACTGAGTGACTGAACTGAACTGAACTGAACCAATAAGAAATGGTGGGTGCTCTGGACTCATGGCGAGTTGAGTTGAAATCTCAGTTCTATTAGAGACTATGTCACTTGGGAAAAGTCATCAAACATCTTTGGGTTAAGATTTCACATCTTCTGTATAATGACGTAGGGCTTCTATAGATGATCTTTGGGCCCTGACATTATTGCATTCCATGGTTTAGGTTGGGAAAGCAAAATACGGTTATCTGGAGTATGATATGACATTACCTTGAATTATTTTCTCAAAAGAATTAGGAATATCGTCAATGAAGTGGTAGTTCAGATCTTATTTAAGGACAAATAGTTTCTGTCATTTGTAGGTTCCCCAGCACAAAGCACAGTGGTGGCACACAGTAGGTATCTATGTATTATAGAGACATGTTATACAATATTAGCCTGCATTTTAATGGAAGGAAAAAGTCAATTTTTCTGCTTGTACCACTGACAATTTTAAGAGTTCATCTAGTCTTTTATCAAAGGTTTTCCCTGTTCATTTTTGTTTTCTTAGGTATAAAGAATTATTTAAATAGCAAAAATTCTGAATATTTAATAATTAGTGATTGGGTAAGGAAATGTGGGTATATGCAAAATAAATGAAGTGTTATGTAGCCATGTAATAAAGATTATATAAATGCACATTGGCATATAAAGATATTCAAGTTATATTAAGTTTTAAAAGGTAGATTACTACAAAGCTCTCTCAACATGGAAAAAAAGACCAAAAGACTTATATACCAAAATGTTTACAGAGTTTATATATCTTCATGGTACAACTAAAGATTTGTGAAATGAAATTCTGCTTCCTTTTTTCTTTTTTCCTATTTGTTCTTTTAAAGATTTTAAATGAGATATAATTCACATACCATATAACTCACCCAATTAAATTGTATAATTTAATGGCTCTTAGTGTATTCATAGAATTGTGTGACTACATGACCACAGTCAATTTTAGAACTTTTTCAACATCACATAAAAGAAACCATGCACCCCTTAGCCATCACTTCTGAGTCCCACCCACCCCACCACCCGTACCCTTGCAACCACTAATTTTTCTTTTTTGTCTCTATATATTTAAAAACATTCTCTGGATTCATATTTTAAACATATTTATATGTCTTACCTAGGCATTTCAGTAGAACTCACCTATGATATATCCAATGATCATGCATGGACACAGCCATCACTCAACTGTTTGATCTGGATCCAGACGAGGGACCAAAGCTGCATCTATAATTATGTGTCGTTTTTAGATCTGACGGCATTGGCTGGATTACTGTGTGGGGTGGGGTATGAGGATCCCAAGCTTCTTTTGGTTTCTCATGGTGCTCTCATCCCTGGCTGGAGAGAGAGAGAGAGAAATTTCCCAGTAATTTTTAGCTCTTTTTATTCCTGACCTGGGATTTCTTTTCATTTTTTGGAGAGGGGACAGAGATATGACTGAAACCCTCACCCTTAACATCCATTTTCTTTACTTTTTTTTTTAAATTTTACTTTATTTTTAAACTTTACAATATTGTATTGATTTTGCCAAATATCGAAATGAATCCACCACAGGCATACATGTGTTCCCCATCCTGAACCCTCCTCCCTCCCCAAACCATCCCTCTGGGTCGTCCCAGTGCACCAGCCCCAAGCATCCAGTATCGTGCATCGAACCTGGACTGGCAACTCGTTTCATATATGAAATTATACGTATTTCAATGCCATTCTCCCAAATCATCCCGCCCTCTCCCTCTCCCATAGAGTCCAAAAGACTGTTCTATACATCAGTGTCTCTTTTGCTGTCTCGTATACAGGGTTATTGTTACCATCTTTCTAAATTCCATATATATGTGTTAGTATACTGTACTGGTGTTTTTCTTTCTGGCTTACTTCACTCTGTATAATAGGCTCCAGTTTCATCCACCTCATTAGAACTGATTCAAATGTATTCATTTTAATGGCTGAGTAATACTCCATTGTGTATATGTACCACAGCTTTCTTATCCATTCATCTGCTGATGGACATCTAGGTTGCTTCCATGTCCTGGCTATTATAAACAGTGCTGCGATGAACATTGGGGTACACGTGTCTCTTTCAATTCTGGTTTCCTCAGTGTGTATGCCCAGTGGGACTGCTGGGTCATATGGCAGTTCTATTTCCAGTTTTTTAAGGAATCTCCACACTGGTCTCCATAGTGGCTGTACTAGCTTGCATTCCCAGCAACAGTGTAAGAGGGTTCCTTTTTCTCCACACCCTCTCCAGCATTTATTGCTTGTAGACTTTTGGATAGCAGCCATTCTGACTGGCGTGAAATGGTACCTCATAGTGGTTTTGATTTGCATTTCTCTGATAATGAGTGTTAACATCCATTTTCATGCTATGGTTTGCACAGCTTTGTTTTTCATCAAGAATCACTGATTTGAAGTGAAATGATTTCTATATGATAGATCTAGTTTGCAAACTCAACCAGGTCAACTCAAGTCATACATATGTGCTATTCCAGTTTTTTTGAAATGATGGGTCAATTGGTCTTAGGTATTAGAACTGTGATGTTACAACTAAGGAATATAGGCTGGTTTTTAACAAGTAGTTTGCTATTTCCTAAAGTTTTGTTATATGAATTAATTATGCTAATATTTATTAATCATCTCCAATGTAGAAAGCCTTGAGAGAAATGCTCAAATATACAAAGTGTAATATGACTGGAATAAAAATTATACGCCTGGACCTCCAGTCTTTGGACACCATAATCCTTTCCTTATGTACATTATTAAGGAGATCAGTCTCCTTAACTCTGATGGCAACCAACATAAGCCTATCTGGAAAACACAACTATACAAGAAGTTAAATCATATGACCACCAGTATTCTACCATTTCAACCTACAAAGGTGGCAATTGCAAACGGCTCAATCTAAGCAAATAAGAAAAATGTGCACTAAATAACAATAATGAATCTTACCATTTACCTGTAGAGGACTTAAAATATTTTATGGTCTCACAACAACCTTATGAGGTAAGTAGTGTTTTGGTCTTCATTATATTTTTATTTCTTTTTTTATTAAAATATAGTTGATTTACAATACTGTATTAGTTTTAAGTGTAAAAGCATATTTATTTTACACATAGTATTTTATAAATAAAAAAACAGAGTCTCAGAAAGGCTCAGTAATCAACTCAAGTTTGTATGGTCAATCAGTGGTCTTGCTGCGTTCAATATGATACACAGAAAGGTCTGTGTAACACAGAAAGTTATGTTCTTAAATATTGTGTTAAAGGAAACATTAAAGGAGTTATAAGAGAAAGTAGTGGCTATGGAAAGGCTTGTATCCAAATTTGTAGCCAGTAGTGGGTGCTTAATAAAATTAGAAGGCAGAGAAGGGAATGATGAATGCTAATAAAAATGCCAAAGCATTAAATTGTTTTCATATCTTTCTTTTATATTCAAAAGTATACAGAACCATGTCCCCTTATGCTATAACATCTCTCCTTGAGCCCTATCTGCATCTGATTTTGTTGTCAGAGGTTCTGGGAGAATGAAGGCTCCCTTTAGTCAGTAATCTCTGGCCACTATCAAGAATCTTCAAACCATTGAACAAAAATTTCATTTCCACATGAAGTTCTTTCTTCTCTTTCCAACGGGCTCCTAACAAACTCAGTATCCAACCATAAACTAGTTGAGATAAGATGTATACTCATGAAAATTGAATAGCAATACAAAACATCAGAGGAGATATATGACCTCGGAATGGGTCCTGACCAATATGTCCCAGTCAGAATTCTGTTGCATCTCCAATTCAGGCAGTCTTTGGGCAGAGGCAGTCTGCCTGGTAGGACACCTCTGAGTTTACTAACAACAATCACCAACTGATAAAACACCAATGTGTGAACCACTTGACTCCATCTTATGATGAATACTTTTTCCCGAAGTTCCGTCATTGGAATTCACCACTCTATAAGCTTTGTTTGTAAAATATGTGCTGACAACTGCTTCTGCAGCTTTATTTCAGAATCCTGACATCTATCAATGATTTGGGAGCAATGGAATGATACAAATCATTCTCAAAAGTCATTGATACCAAAGGGCAATTCTAAGTTCTTCCAAAGCATTATGGGATGAGCAACACAAAGATGTCTATAAATGCTATCAGACACTGCCCGCAGCATGAGCAAAACCTTCGGTGAGAAGAGAGATACAGAGGAGTGTGACAGGGGTGGGCGTGTGCAGGATAACTAAAATTAGTTCCCAATCTGAGCTCCTCATTTCTGCCTTCTCTGGAATGGCTGTCATTTCCACATTTTTCCCATACATGGTCCATTCTGAGATGATTCTCATTCAGAGGTCTAAATGTCAATGGCGCTAAAAAAGCTACTGAAATTCTGATGATGAATGAATGTGTAACATTTCAAACAGATACTCTGGAATCTTCTCAGTCTGCCAGAAAAGCAGCTAGGGAGAGAACCACGGGTATGTATTGACGCAAGACCTTATTTCTGGCCTTGTAAAGACATGTCTGAAACATACAGGAGCATACTGCTGGTTGATACTTCATCCTATTAATAGAGTTTTACCTTGACCTAGAGCTCCCTGGCCCTCCCATTGTTTCATGTAGGCAACCTCATTCCCCAAGAAGGTCAGAGGCTGGCAGTTAATAGGCAAATGGGCCTTCAGGCCAGCTGTTGTAGAGGCCCAAGTGAAAGGTCAAGACTTCCCCCAAAGTTCTCCTTTAGAAAAGAGTCCACTTCATATTTGAGGCCTTACAAGTCTCATGCTACAATTACTGTCTGAATTCTTTTCTCTTGACCAGTAAAGTATTGCTTGAAGAAAACATCAACATGATAACCTTAGTTGGATATTTATTGAGGTCTGTCTGAACCGATAAAGTAAAAAAGAAGCAAAGGAATTTAACTCATATCTCACAATTATTTCTGAAAGTATGCTTCCCAACTGCAACCACCCAGTGATATAAAGGGGGGAAAAGCCTTTTGAAAATAAGCTTTAAAGCAATAAATTGGACGATTACCTTAGATAGGTCATAAATGCATACCCGAGGACAGTTGAAAACCTGACAGCTAATGTTATCCAAATGTGTTTGTGCTTGGGATCAGTTTTCTAGTGACAGGCTGATTTTTCCAATGTCTTAAAAGTGAAGATGAGGAGGTCTTGAAAATGTGATAAATGACTCAAAAATGGCTCAAGCAATGACACTGATGTTGAAGATTCAACTAAAGGGTTTGAATGCAATCTTTTGAAAAATATGAAAATAGAAACAATTTTATTTTATTTTTTTTTGACAGCTTTAATTTTTCAGCACTTTACTTTTTTTTTTATTTGATAAATTTAACGCCTTTTATTGCCATACCTCATTTTACTGTGCTTTGCTTTAGTGAACTTTATAGATACATGTTTTTTTTTTTTTTTTCATTGTTAATTTTCTGTTTAGTTGATCTATCCATAAGTGTGAGTGGGGTATTAAAGTCTCCCACTATTATTGTGTTATTGTTAATTTCTCCTTTCATACTTGTTAGGATTTGTCTTACATACTCATGGTGCTCCCATGTTGGGTGGATATATATTTATAATTGTTGTATCTTCTTCTTGGATTGATCCTTTGATCATTATGTAGTGACCTTCTTTGTCTCTTTTCACAGCCTTTGTTTTAAAGTCTAATTTATCTGATACTGAGTATTGTGACTCCTGCTTTCTTTTGGTCCCAATTTGCATGGAAAATCTTTTTCCAGCCCTTCACTTTCAGTCTGTATGTGTCCCCTGTTTTGAGGTGGGTCTCTTGTAGACAACATATGTAGGGTCTTGTTTTTGTATCCATTCAGCCAGTCTTTGTCTTTTGGTTGGGGCATTCAACCCATTTACGTTTAAGGTAATTACTAATAAGCACGATCCGTTGCCATTTACTTTATTGTTTTGGGTTCTGAGTTTATACACCATTTTTGTGTTTCCTGTCTAGAGAATATCCTTTAGTATTTGTTGGAGAGCTGGTTTGGTGGTGCAGAATTCTCTCAGCTTTTGCTTGTCTGAAAAGCTTTTGATTTCTCCTTCATACTTGAATGAGATCCTTGCTGGGTACAATAATCTGGGCTGTAGGTTATTTTCTTTCATCATTTTAAGTATGTCTTGCCATTCCCTCCTGGCTTGAAGAGTTTCTATTGAAAGATCAGCTGTTATCCTTATGGGAATTCCCTTGTGTGTTATTTGTTGTTTTTCCCTTGCTGCTTTTAATATTTGTTCTTTGTGTTTGATCTTTGTTAATTTGATTAATATGTGTCTTGGGGTGTTTCTCCTTGGGCTTATTCTGTTTGGGACTCTCTGGGTTTCTTGGACTTGGGTGATTATTTCCTTCCCCATTTTAGGGAAGTTTTCAACTATTATCTCCTCAAGTATTTTCTCATGGTCTTTCTTTTTGTCTTCTTCTTCTGGAACCCCTATGATTCGAATGTTGTAGCGTTTAATATTGTCCTGGAGGTCTCTGAGATTGTCCTCATTTCTTTTAATTCGTTTTTCTTTTATCCTCTCTGATTCATTTATTTCTACCATTCTATCTTCTAATTCACTAATCCTATCTTCTGCCTCTGTTATTCTACTATTTGTTGCCTCCAGAGTGTTTTTAATTTCATTTATTGCATTATTCATTATATATTGACTCTTTTTTATTTCTTCTAGGTCCTTGTTAAACCTTTCTTGCATCTTCTCAATCCTTGTCTCCAGGCTATTTATCTGTGATTCCATTTTAATTTCAAGATTTTGGATCAATTTCACTATCATTATTTGGAATTCTTTATCAGGTAGATTCCCTATCTCTTCCTCTTTTGTTTGGTTTGGTGGGCATTTATCCTGTTCCTTTACCTGCTGGGTATTCCTCTGTCTCTTCATCTTGTTTAAATTGCTGGGTTTGGGAGTCCTTTCTGTATTCTGGCAGTTTGTGGAGTTCTCTTTATTGTGGCGTTTCCTCGCTGTGTGTAGGTATGTAGAGGTGGCTTGTCAAGGTTTCCTGGTTAGGGAAGCTTGTGTCGGTGTTCTGGTGGGTGGAGCTGTATTTCTTCTCTTTGTTCAGTCGCGCTTAAAAAAAAAAAAAAAGCGCGACTAGAAACAATTTTAAATTCATATTTTGTTTTTTTTTTACAACACTATTCTAAATACATGTGTTAACATTATTAAATGAAATAATATAAGTAAAAATTTGACCATTTCTTCTACATCTTTAAAAGATGCACCCCCTCTTCCCTCAATCTATGTCTTTTATTAATCCTTCATTGGGAAAAATGGGAGAAATTACATTATACTTGGTGTATATCGGCCATTTGACTAATAAAGAGAAAATGTCAAGTGTCCTCCAAAAAAGAGATATTAGATGTGATTTTGTCTTGTTTTACCTGAATTACTCGTTATGATTTTTAAAATACTGTCAGCAAGCATTCTGTAGAATATTTAAATCTGTATTACGACTGAAATCATTAAAACCATTAGCCAACTTAGTAAATTTATTGTTCTGATGCTATCCAGCTTATTCTTTAAAAAAATCCTGTCTATTTCTCGGTTTAGCTTAGACCTAGTTTAACTGTTAGATTTCGATCTCGACTTTCAGGATCACTGTAAGAGGTCTTTGACAAGTTTCATTTCACTTTGGGGCATTTTGGTTTCCCTATTTATACAAAAAGATGATGTTGTGTGCCCTGCTTTTTCCACAGGATTATAGTGAGGATCTGAATACATGAAAGTGAACTGAGAATATTGCAGTAGTCAAGTTTTCTTTTCTTAAGTGTATATACTAAAAAAAAAACTAACCTGAAGCATTCAGAACATATATGGAGGAAGGGAGAGAGGGAAGATAGAAAGAAAGAAGAAAGGGAGGAAGGATAAGAGGGAAGGCAGGAGAGACAACCCAGAGAATACATTTTCTGGACTCCAGATTATAAAGGTTGAGGGTTTTTCAGCCCCTTTTCTTCCTTACATCTATCAAATCTGGTTACTTCATTCATCCCACGTGGCGATGAGAGGACAAGCTGCAGGAATCTTCCTAATTCTCCTGGCTTTGCAGACCTCCGTTTTCCATGAACTTTGTTTTCCTTTTTCAGACACAGCTAATGTGAACTTCACTGGAGTTCGGGGTTTGACCTTCTCTTGTATGGAGTATTTTAATGACTGTATCAGCCAATGAAGAAAGAAATGGTCCATTCAGTGAATGAAAACTTCTCATTAATAAGTTAACTGTGTACTCATTTAATCATTTTTCCAAAGTTTCTACTGCTGCTGCTGCTGCTGCTGCGTCGCTTCAGTCGTGTCCGACTCTGTGCGACCCCATAGACGGCAGCCCACCAGGCTTCCCGTCCCTGGGATTCTCCAGGCAAGAACACTGGAGTGGGTTGCCATTTCCTTCTCCAATGCATGAAAGTGAAAAGTGAAAGTGAAGTCGCTCAGTTGTGTCCAACTCCAGCAACCCCATGGACTGCAGCCCACCAGGCTCCTCCATCCATGGAATTTTCTAGGCAAAAGTATTGGAGTGGGGTGCCATTGCCTTCTCCACCAAAGTTTCTAAGTAGTTTTCAAAAGCTGTGTTTGAATCACAGCTTAGGGCATGATACAAGACAGAAAAGATAACAAATTTTAAAATGAGATTTTATTTAAAAGGGAGAATAACTATTCTCAAAGCCTCAAGCTGAATAGATATCTACATTCACAACAGTTACTAGAACTAAGCCTTATGCTAAAGACTGTTGTCCATGCATTACAGATGGCAAAGGCAAAGCTTTGAGGGCTTAAGAAACCTGCCTATTCAGGGCACAGATCGAGTGTTTCTGAGGACCAGGTCACACTGAGAATCAGGAAGTTCTAGGCTAGACTATGTTTGATTCTGGGCAATACATTTTAAATTGCATTTTCAAGTCACAAAGATAAAAATAAAATATTCAAAATTAAAAAAATTATTCCTAGGAATAAAAAGAATAGAAATTTACCTGCAAATTCAATGCATAGCTGAAGTGGGAATATCACTAAAAGGCTGGGGTAAGGCAATTTAAAGATGCTATAAAGGGGAATCCCACAAGGTTGCCTGGTTGGTGAGAGCCCTGTGGATGAAGGCCGTGTAGAAGTTTTCTTCCATAGAGCATGGGAACAAGCGTGCCATGTGTGTGCAGAGCAAGACAGTGTGTGTGGGCTTGGCTGAGAGTGATAGAAAGAATCAACAGAGGATCATGGGAAGGAAGGGATGGAAAAAGTCTGGGGATACTGGTTTACAAGAAAACCAAAGATGCTGTTAAAATGTTTTAGCTACTTACTGGAGATGTTTGTTCATTTAATAAAACCCTTGAATGAGTGACATTGGAGCCTGGCCTTTTCCTCAGCGACAATTCAGCAATGAAAGAACTTCTTTCAATGGAGAGATTAACTTCTTGTTGGCTCTGTACCAAGTAAAGAATAGAAAATAGCAAAGAAAATAAAGCAGGAGCCAATCTTTATCTTCTCCCTGGAAAGCCCCCTGTTTCCCCAAGACCCTCTCCCTCTGGTCCTTGGCAGCCTCCTTCACAGCTGTCCTCCTCTTCTCGCTGTTGAACTCACTGGCGCTTTCCATGGAGAACCTTGTCTTGCTGTTAATGTGATTACTTCTGGTGCTACAGACCATTTATCTACTTCCTTCACCAGTATACTCTGCTTATGTACTGTTTCAGGGCAGCTCACAGTATCTGCCATCAGCTCTGTAGTTCTGCAGGATAAGTAACTTTACACCTGAAGTTTACAGTATTTCTTCAGTATGACTGAAACTCAAATTAGACTTGACTTTAGTAAAAATGAAAATAGTTCTGATTCTACTTTATAGATTGAGATTCTATAGGGTTTGCTTAAAATCTGTTGTATTTAACTGAGTTTTGTGGGCAGAGATGATATATTTTACTAACTTTAATGAATGTTGGGGTCTATATATACATATTTGCATGTGTGTTGAATTGTATCACTCATTCAGTTAAAATTCTGGTGACTATAACATCATGCATTTGTTCAGTTGCTCAGTCACATCCAATTCTTTGTGACCCCATGGACTGCAGTATGCCAGGCTTCCTTGTCCTTCCCCATCTCCTGGAGTTTGCTCAAACTCAAGTCTGTTGAGTTGGTGATGCCATCCAACCATCTCATCTTCTGTCATTCCCTTCTCTTCCTGCCTTCAATCTTTCCCAGCATCAGGGTCATTTCCAGTGAGTCACCTCTTCACATGAGGTGGCCAAAGTATTGGCGCTTCAGTGCATATGATATGTTATTGCTATAAAAGCTCTACACCTAATTTCTCTCTTGAACTCTGGTTTCTTCATGTCTAAATACCTCCTTGGCATGTTGGCTTTGCTGCCCCATGTTCTGTCTAACATGTTAGGCTAAAATTCCCCCTGCAAACCACCTCTTAGATCACCGGTTTTCTAATGTTTATCTTTTAAACGAAAAGCATATGAGGAGTCATCTTTTTTTATATCCTGAACGGTCTTCTCATTTTCCCCTCAGCAGGTTGGGCTCTAGAGTCAGACTTCCAGGATTGAAATCCCAGTTTTATTACTTAGTCCCTGTCCTGTGATAGGCTTTTCTATTTCATTTCTTTGAGCCTTGGTTTCCTGGAGTCCAAAATAGTGCCTATCACATGGAATTGTGAGAATTAAAATAGATCACTCATGTTAATAAATTAGTACATTTTCAGCTCTTAATGGGAGCTTCCCCTGTGGCTCAGCAGTAAAGAATCCACCTGCAATCCAGGAACCGCAGGAGATGCAGGTTTGATTCCTGAATTCGGAAGATTCCCTGGAGGAGGGCATGGCAATCCACTCCAGTATTCTTTCTTGGAGACTCCCATGGACAGAGGAACCTGGCAGGCTACAGTCCAGAGGGTTGCAAAAAGTTGAACACAACTGGAGCGACTTAGCAAACAGGCAGGCAGCATGTAATGAACTCAATATTTGCTGCTCTTATTGTCATCATCCTCATCATGATCACTACCTCTTCCCTATCCTTGCACTAATTTGACTCAAACAGATGATTTTGCCTCTTACTTCTTAGAGGAAATTGAGGATGTCAGGTATGAAGTTCCTCAACTTCTACCATCACCAATGTGGCTGGATCTCCACCAGTCTTCTCCTCTCTCCCTTCACTGTAGACAAAGATGATCCCCTTTCTATGGTTTATCCTCCTTCTCCCAGTTGTGTGTTCTTTGCCATCCTGCTCAGCCCATCAAACCAGCCTTTCTTGGGGATGGAGAGCAGTGTTAGAGTGAATGACTGGGCTTGGGACTGAACCAAGCTGGCGTCAATCTCAGACCTTCCTCTTCCTGGTTTTCCGACTAGCCTCTTCATCTGAAAAATGGACACGATGGCTTAAATGACTCTAGGTCATAGAGTCTGGGGGAGAATTGGGTAAGATAATAACCATAAGCATGGAGCTCAGCGCCTGGCACAAAATAGGATCTGAATAAATGGCAGCCTTTTATTCTCATTGTTACATCTGTGAGCGCTGCCAGCCTCGTGCCACTGTGCATTACACAGTGTAGGTGCTTGATAAACATTTGTTCTAGAGGTGGTGGTGAATGACGAATTATTAGCCATGATAAGTTGACTCTGGCTGGGACTCAAGATTCCTGACTCCTCAGAGAGCTGCATGATATCACAAGTTCAAGGGACCAATATTCATGTAGCAGGGGGATGTTCCAGGCAAAATCATTGTATTTCTATGAGGATTTTTGCCCCAAACCTAATGCAGTCTCCTGATGAACTGGACTGGACCAGGGAGAGGAACATTTTCTGGCTGTTTGCAGGTTCAAAGATTACAGCCCAAGGGCAGCAGCAATCTCTTTTCCCCTGAGGACCACACATCAATCCATTTGAGAAGAAAAGCAACCCTGTAGAAACACAGGCTTCCCTGGTGGTTCAGAAGGTTAAAAATCTGCCTTCAATGCAGGAGATCCAGGTTTGATCCCTGGGTCAGGAAGATCCCCTGGAGAAGGAAATGGCAACCCACTCCAGTATTCTTTCCTGGAGAATTCTATGGACAGAGGAGCCTGGCAGGCTACAGTCCATGGGGTGGCAAAGAGTAAGACATGGCTGAGCAACTAATATTATAATAGAAACACAGTAAGAAAAAAAAAGGGGGTCCAGAGACTTTGATCCTGAAGGTCTATCAAAGAGAGTGGTGGCTTGGGGAGGGTGTGCTTTCTTAATTGGAGGATACCCAGACCTTTTTTGTCTCATCTGCCATGTGGAGGAAGGGTTCTCATGTGTCAAGATCTGGCTAGTATTCCCAAAGACTTTGTCTGTAAAAAAAATAGTTAAAAAAGAATCTCAATATTTTCAAAGGAGACCTCAAGGAGAGAGAGTAGATGGGTATGGCATGGAGTAGAAGATAGATGGCAAGAGAGGTAAGTGTCTTTAAGGATCTGATGCACCAGCAGTTTTGGGGAAGATGGGGACACTTAGGAAAATTAGTAAAAGTAATTAAAAGTAGATTCCCTTGAATATCTTTAGCCTAGTTCTCTCTACAGTACTATAGAAAACCCAAAGCAGATAAATATGTGATGATGTCACATCAAAAATATGTTCCTGTGTTTATTGATTTATTGAGCATGTACTACGTGCCAAGCTTCATACTGGGTTCCAGGGATAAATAAATGGAATACAGCCTCTGCATTCAACTTGTCTGAGAAGACAGGCATTCTAACATTATCTCAGGAAAGATGACACAACTCACGAGTATGCCAATCATGTAACAGAGAAGGGCCATTCTTGTGCCTGGGATAACAGCTGGAGGATGCATATTTTGGAATTCTTTTTATCACAGATTTGGTCATTTGGCTTTATAACAGAACTCACATGGATATTTCATGTTAGCTAAGCCAATGGATTACTATGTAGTGGGAGTGGCAGAATCAGGTGACCATAGCAATCTCCTTAAACCAAGTCTTACATGCTGTTCTTTGGCACTCCAAACTCCACTTAACTGTTTGATTGGCTGTTTAAAGAATTCAGTTTTCAATCCTAACTGCACAAATTCTCCAGAGGTAATTAACCAGTGATTTCTAACAAAACCTTGGTAGATAATTCACTAATAATAATTTTGGATGGTATGTGAAAGAACAAACAAATAGCTTTGGTCCCTTGGACTTCTACATCAGAACAAGCTTAATTGAAGGTGCTTATCTAAAATTCACTTTGTCATCTTCCAGTCATGTATTCACATCACTTTGTAAGGACTGCTTAAACTAAATTACTGTCTTATGACATCATATGATTGGATTGGAGCTTGACTCTATAATCTGACCTTTTGCCATGGAAAGAAAGACAGAGAAAGAGATTTTCATGGGGAGGTAACTAAGCCTTTTAAGGGAAAATGATCATCCCTTTCTGTTTAGGAACTGAAAGTTTGACTCTAAAAGTATCTGCTTTTGCAACATTTCCTAAAGATTATTCATGGTTTGGAGTTTCTTTTTCTCTTTGTTCTATGCATGACATTTAATGAAGATGGATCACATGCAGACTCTAATTTCACAAAGAACTGTGTGATGCTCAGCAGCAGTTCTGTCACAAGACACTTAGGCTATCGCTCTGATACAGAAGACCTTCTCCAAGAAGCCCTTCTGGCATGCAACCTTCTGAACTTGTCAAGTGAAAGTAGTCAGAAAAGTGGCTACCCACTGATAAGGCAGGTCTCAACTGTTACTCTCTCCTTCCTTCTCCCTTCCTGCAGAGTGTCTGAGGCCAGCTGGGCTGACCTCTTTTGTTCCTTCCAACTTGGAGACGCAGTGAGTCTCAGTCATAGAGTTTGCCTCAGTGAGTCACGACACTGGGGAGCAAGGAGTTTCTTCGGGAACATTCTGGTAGTTACACAGTCTCAGACTGTGACAGTGGCATTCATATTGTGATTTGGCTGAGATGAAGCTTATAAAACTACATGCCTTCTTCCTCCCCCAGGGAGTCATCATCTAGTAACAGTCACCTTCCAAGTTCAAAAATATCGTGAGTGGTTTGCCTTGACCTTGCAGCTGTCTGCAGAAGGTCCTGGTGATGATCACTCAAAGAAGGAATGTGTGTTACTCCTTTAAAATGTAGGTACACTGAGTTCTGCAGGTAAGGTGACCATATTTTCTTAATGAAAAAAAGAAAGAAAACTCATATTTTGCCTGGACAGAACATTTGAAATTGGAACCATTCTAGGAAATCTAAAAATATTAGAGGTTTCATGCAGTCTTTAGGGAAACCACAGAGGAGTCAGAGTACAGACTAGTCCACCACTCTGTGCTTGAATTAACCCGGGGTCTCCTGCAATGCAGGCGGATTCTTTACCAGCTGAGCTACCAGGGAAACCCGAATAATCACACCAGTCAAGGTGTTATACGGGCATACCTTGGAGATACTACAGATTTGGCTCTGTAGATCACCACAATAAAGCAAATATCACAGTAAGGTGAGTCACACTCGTATATTGTTGGCCTCTCAAGGCATATAAAATTATGCTTATACTTAGTTATTAAGTGTGCAACAGTATTATGTCTAAAATAGCAGTGTACAAATCTTAATTTAAGGATACTTTATTTCTAAAAATATGCTAACCATCATCTGAGCTTTCAGCAAATCATAATCTTTTTCCAATAGTAACATCACCATAACAAATACAATAACTGAAAAAACTTGAAATATTGTGAGAATTACCAAAATGTGACACAGAGACACAAAGTGACCAAATGTTACTGGGAAAATGATGCTGATAGACTTACTCCATGTAGGGTTGCTGCAAACCTGTAAAAAATGTAGTATTTGTGAAGTGCAAGAAAGAAAGTGAAGTGTAACTCACTCAGTCATGTCTGACTCTTTGCAACCTCTTATACTATACAGTCCATGGAATTCTCCAAGCCTGAATACTGGAGTGGGTAGCCGTTCCCGTCTCCAGGGGATCTTCCCAATCCAGGGATCGAACTCAGGTCTCCCACATTGCAGGCAGATTCTTTACCAGCTGAGCCACTAGGGAAGTCCTGAATAAAGAAAAACATAGTAAATAGAGGTATGCCCTATTTACCTTCGCAGAGTCTAACTATGTGGACTACCAGCTGTTCAGACAATTCAGAGGGAGCAATACCAAGAGGGTGAGGCTGAATACAAATTTCCCCAATGCACGAAATTGGCGCAAGTTGTTTCGACCTTTCAAATGTCAGTTTCATCTCTAAAATGGGGAGACAAATGACATCTTTCAGAGAGGGGCTCAGATGTAAGTGCAAAATGGCTGATAGCGAGAGAGACTCAGGGCCCTGGGGTTATTCGTCTCCTCTATCCACATGTTTGCAGAGCCTAGAAGACACGCACGTCTTGGCTCCTCATGAAGCTGGAATTCAAATAACTTGAAACCTACTAATTTTCTTCACTGAAATAAATAATTACACTTATTTGAATAGCTTTTTTTTTTTTCTTCTGAGCTGCTTTCCAGATCTGAGTGTCTTGTGAGGCGTGAAAGGCAGCTTATCTTGCTGAGAGTGTGGAATAAAACCTTAGCAGCTTCTGGTGTTAAAGGGCTTGACTTATCTCAGGGTGGTGGCAGAGCGCCCTGGCTGGCTTTGCTGCTTTGTCTTCGCACTCTGGATGGTTGCTTAGCGCAGCTGTCAAACACCTCTAGTGATCCTAAGAGCACGTTGACGGACAGTCTATGCCACTCCCAGGATATCCTAGGTCAGTGGGCATTTTCCTTTTTAGCACTGACTCCTTAAGACGCACATGCCAAAAAATATTTTGTTAGCTTTAAAGAACTACGAAAACGTGAACTAAGATGCAAATAATGTAATCTTCTGTGACAAGGAAAGCTTGCCTCATTCCATGAATAACTGTGTTCCTGAAAGCAGTGTAACAAAATCAATTTACCATGTAATTGGGGAACTCTGTTCCAAGGAACTCTTGGTGACATTTTTTCTAAAGCTAATAATGATAATACTATTTTGCTACTTTGGAATTTGATAGATAGAATAAATTTATATGCTTTTTTTTAAAAAAGCAAAAGGCGATAGGACAATGATTTATCTCCTTTTTATCTTCTGCCGTTGGAGATAGCATATGAAACACTAGCTCTTGGGGTGAAAGGAGCTTTTCTCCCAGGATTATTTTTTTTCTCCCAGGAGTCTCTATGTCACCAAGGCAAAGGTTCAAAATTACTCTTTCACATTAAGCTCTTACTCTATCTCAATTTGATTTTTGCAGAAAAAGTGAAGTAGATAGTATTCTCCAAGGGTATCTAAGCTATTCTTAACTCTTTGCTCCTGCATTCAAGTTTTAGGATCATCTTTTCAAGTTCAATGAAAAGTCTTGTTAGGATTGTGAGTGGGATCTTACTGAATCTATATACTAACTGGGGATTACTGACAGCCTTGTTATATTCTCTTCCTATTCATGGACTTAGAATGGTGTTGCCAGGACTTCCTTGGTGGTCCACTGGTTAAGACTCTCCACCCCCAATGCAGGGGGAATGGGTTTGATCACTGGTTGGAAAACAAAGATCCCACATGTCACACAGCATGGCAATAATAAAAAATAATGGTGCTGTATTTATATCAGTCTCCTTTCCTGCCCTTCAATAAGTTTTGTCTTTTTTTTTTTTTTGCTCTGGGGAACCATGCTTTATATGGTTTGAATCATTTATTACAGAGTTTTGGGAACCGACACAATACCTTAAAACAGTGCTTGCTTTCCCACATAAACTATGCCTTTTGTCCAAGAGACTATCTCCTGCTCTGTCGTGGATCCTGGGAATAAACAGGGCCAGCAACAGATGAGACAGCCTCATTCAGCCCCCAGAACAAGTGTTGGCAAGGATGTGGAATAACAGGTACTCCTGCTGGGATGAACAGAATTGGGAAAAACAATTTCAATTTGGCAATAAGATTACTCATAATACACTATAAATAATGAGGAAAAAAGGAATAACCCAAGTGTCAATCAACAGCATAATCAAAAAGCACATCTTTATATATTTGTAAAGCTGGTAACTATGTAGTTATGAAAATCAATGGACTACAGGTTAAAAAGTGCAAAAAAAAGTAGGCCATACAAAAGACATACAGCATGATTCAATTTGTATATAAGTTAAAACATGCAAAGCTAAGCTATATGTTTTTTGGAATTGGTTCATTTGTAGTAAAATCACAAAAGTGTAACAGATTAATTAATTAAAATTTTTAGTCTGATAGACTATTGGAATCTCTCTGTTGGAGAGGAGATGAATTGGAAAGGGTTACACTGGAGATTTTAAAGGTACTGGCCTTTTTCACTTTTTAATTTTCAAGTGGTAAGTGTGTGAGTGTGTCTGTTCTATTATTGTCTTCAAACTTTTGATATATTTCATATAAACACTTTGTATATATAGTACAATGCATAATAAAATTTTAGAATGATAAACCAATTCTTTGCAAAGTTTTAGTTGAATGGTATGTAATACCATTATATACCATTCTAGAACATAAGCCAACCTAGATATATATACTGTGTCTCAAGAAAACACATGCACATTTTAATAATGGTTTAAATAGTATTAAAATTATTACATATTATATTACTTATAATAATTTTACTAATTGTTATTTATTTTTAATGGCATTTATGTTTTTATGAAAGTACTGTAAGTAGTCTCAGGAAGAAGATATTTAAGAGTTTGATATCATTTTTCCTTGAGTGACTGTGACTATTTATTAGCCACTGTGGGGAAAGTAAAGCTCTAGGCACTTGTTATATAGCATGGAACATAACTAGGATTCCTGCCATTCCTGGAACACATATTCTAGCTAGGGGGTGAGGAGCAGATGGCAAAGAGAGACAGACTGACAGACTGAAAACAATGAGTATACTATATAAGAAAATCGTGTTATATCTTATGTTGAGAGGTGATAAGTGACCACTGGAGAAGGGTTGGTAAGTTCTGGATTGCTGAATGAGCTGCCATTTTGAATAGTGGTCAGGGTAGGCTTCATGGAGGAGGTTGCTTCTTAGCAGAGACTTGAATGGGGTGAGAGAAGGACCATGTGGATTACTGCGGAAAGCTTGTTTCAGGTGGAGGGAACAAAGGCCCTAAAATGGGAACAGGCATGGGGTGTTTAGGAATAACCACTGGCCCTAGAGTGGGGTTAGCAAGTAACAGTGACGTCAGAGCAGCAGTGGAGGGTCATGAGGACTTTTGTAAGACTTTGTCTTTTTGTCTGAGTGAGGAAAGGAGTGATGGTACAATATCATAGCAGGATCTGGTTATCATAGTGAGAACAGATGGTTAGGAGTTGAGGGCAGAAGCAACTGGTAGCCTGCTACCATAATCCAGACAAGAGGCAGTGTGGCATAGACAGTCTTCAAGTATTCCTGAGACTGGTGGTCTTCTATGAAGAAAAAAATGTGATTTAAGTACTCTGCATTTTTCTTGGACCTACATTCCAGGTAAGTGAATATATGAACAACTGCTCTCAGTCTTGGAATATGTTGGCAGTTGTATTTGAATCTAAATATCCAATGTCTTTACACTTTAATAAAATTGTAAGTTTTCCTTTGCTACTTTAAAAATCCTCTTGCAAGGTTATGGAAATTCTACCCAACGGAATTATGCAATTATTATAATGAATGGTTATAAACACTATATGCCAACGTGAAAAACACTTAAGATGAAGCAGTCAGTGAAAAATAAAAACAAGAGGAAAGTTGTGTATTTGCACAGTGTGACTATTAAAAAAAATCTATGACTTTCTAATTGGTCCAGCCCATTTCCTTTTGGGTTTATCATACAGCTCCCCCTTGCTTGGGTTCCTATAGCCATCTTGACCTTCTCATTGATGCTTAAGCCTCCCAAGCATCCTGTTTCTTCAGAGCCTTTGCATGAGCTGTTCCCTCTGCATGCAGTCCCCTTGTGTGTGCTCCATGGGCTCCCTGGACCCATCCGACTGACTCCCTCACCTCCACCAGTAAGGCCTTAACAGTGAAACAGCAGTCCCCTTCCCCCTTGGCTCTTCTTCATATCATTTTGCTTCCGTTTGGTTTTGCCATTGTACTTATCACCACCCAACAGGTACTTTGCTTGATTTGTGTATTTGTCTCTCTCCCTCCAACTGAAAAGTAAGCTCCACAAGGTCAGGGGTTTGGCATGTTTCCTTCAGGTTTTGTTTTTGAACCATACCTGGCACATAGTAGGTACATGCAAGAAATTGTTGAATGGAAGACTATTACAAAGCCTTGAATTTTTTTTAATTGCTAACAATTATTGACGATGATTCACATTCTAGGCCTCATTGGAGAGTGAAGGGATCAGGTGGAAGTTTATTGAAGGACGGACCTAAGACCCTACATCGGAAATACCCTACATCGAAAAGTTGAGTTGAGGCACTGGCTCCTGTGTGTTAGGGCATGAGAAGCACTTGGCACACTGCTAACCTTGGGTCAGCAGCCACCTAAATGTTGAGGGGTCAGTAGAGGCAAGGGTAAACATCTCCTACTGAGAAGGTGGACTGTGGCCTGTGGAGTTAATGAGAAATACCACTGCCAAGGCAACTTCTAATCCTAGAAGGAAGTCCTGGGCAGACCATATCAAAAGAAAAAAACCCACCCTGGGAACAGCAGCACCCAATCCCCCCTCAGTGGATTCCTACATCTGGTACAGTAGGCACCATCTGGGAGGGAGAAAAAAAGGCAGCCGGAGAGCAGATTTAGTAGTAGCTTGGAAGTGAACAGAGCAAGCTGTCATCCTTATGTTGACCTTCCAAGTTTTAACAGCATGAAATTTTCAGAGCTCTGGCTGAGGAATTTCCAGCAGAACTTAGATTTACCTGTTATACATGGTATAGCAGTACTATGTCGTGTTAAAATTTATCATCATGTTCCCATACCGCTTGGTAGGTAGCTGCTGCCCAAGTTCCTTCCTCAGCATTACACCCCAATCTCCCCAGGATTAAGTTCCCCAGAGCTTAAGAGGTGAAGCTTGGGCCCCTGGGATCCTGCTAGTATCTCTTTTAATTGGCTGGGACCTGTTATATATGTATCTTTCTAAGCAATTTTATTATATACCTTCAAAGTAATGGAAGAGACCATGTCTACAAATGTGAAATAAGTCAGAAAGAAAAAAACAAATATTATGTATTAACACATACAAGGAATCTAGAAAAATGGTACAGATAGACCTATTTGCAAAGCAGAAATAGAGACACAGACATAGGGAACAAATATATGGACACTAAGTGGGGAAAGAGGTGGGGTGGGATGAATTGGGGTATTGGGGCTAACACATATACACTATTATGTTTAAAATAGCTACCCGATGAGAACCTACTGCATGGCACGGCGAGCTCTACTCAGTGCTCTATGGTGACCGGAGAAGGGAAGGAAATCCAAAAAAGAGGGGATATGTGTATATGTATGGCTGAATCATTTTGCTGTGCAGCAAAAAGTAACACAGAATTGTAAAGCAACTACACTGCAATAAAAAAAAAAAAAAAGGAATGTGGAGATATTTGGACTTTTCAGAGTCATTAGAGAGTCACCAGGAAAAGCCCGAGATAACTGTGGTAATAAAGAGACGCTGTAGCTAAAATGTAAGATGCCTAGAAGAGGGAGGAAGTTGTGTATGCTTCTTTTATGCCTGAAGTCCGATCTTCTGCCTTATTTACCCAGCACAGGTGAGAAGCCTAAGGACCATGCATTCCAAGAAGTCATAGGCATTGAGACGTGGTTGTAGACACTTTCCTATTCTATCTTTGTGTGCGTTAGTTTCTCAGTAATGTCTGACTCTTTTGCGATCCCACAGACTGTAGCCCATCAGGCTCCTCTGTCCACGGGGATTCTCCAAGCAAGAAAACTGGAGCCATTCCCTTCTCTAGGGGATCTTCGCGACCCAGGGATCAAATCCAGGTCTCCTGCATCACAAGCAGATTCTTTACCATCTGAGCCACCAGACAAAGGCTCACTTCTATCTTTAAATCAACCCAAAAGTTAGACATTTGTGATGGGGAAATGGGTCCAAATATTTAACCCCACTGATACTCTAGCACAGAGTACAGGGAAGCCAGTGAAATCTCAGCTGCACACCTTAGCCCTGAGAATGTTCAGAACCAGAATTCTGCAAGACAGGATGCCTCTCTCTCCTCCTGACATCTGAAACCAGCGCACCCGGGTTATAAGTACCACCACTTACTTGGCTGTCCTGTGGCAGTTAGACGCACATGCCTGCCATTCAGAGTTTTGGAGTGTGCGCTGACATTTGTGTGTGTGTGAAGATAAACGGGCGCTGGTTTCAATGCAAAGTGTCATATAGGGGCCCTGCTGGTATGCTGTCAGGAGCCTGACAGTAAAGCCCAAGGGATGGAGTATGGCCCTTGGACTCACTCACTTGTGGACCTGTTCAGGTTGCAATCTATTTTCAGTCTACGATTGTCTTTTTAATGGAGGGGCAGAATCTTTTATTGAAATAGAGCATTGAATCAAATCCACAACTATTAACTGCTACTGCTACTGCTAAGTCACTTCAGTCGTGTCCGACTCTGTGCGACCCCATAGACAGCAGCCCACCAGGCTCCCCCGTCCCTGGGATTCTCCAGGCAAGAACACTGGAATGGGTTGCCATTTCCTCCTCCAATGCATGAAAGGGAAAAGTGACAGTGAAGTTGCTCAGTTGTGTCCGACTCTTTGCGACCCCATGGACTGCAGCCCACCAGGCTCCTCCGTCCATGGGATTCTCCAGGCAAGAGCACTGGAGTGGGGTGCCATTGCCTTCTCTGACTATTAAAGAGATGACCAATTTTGTGGAGGGATTTTTTTATCCCCTCAAAATACAAATCTTTTCTCTGATTCTTATAAAAATTTTGTTATAAATAATAAAATTTTGTTATAAACAATAAAAAAATTGTTATAAAAATTTGCATTTTTAAGAGGGGGAAGAATTAGAAGATGACAATAAACCATAGCGAACCTAGAGGAAAAAAGGAGAGATGCTGTAGTTATCTTATTGGGGGAAATGTAGGAAAATGTAACTCAGAAACTAAGACTATTTGAGGGCATCAAATACATAGATGCAGACCCCTGAACCAAGGCGTGCCCTGAGCAGGTCAGAGAGACATCAACCCCAATACTTCAGCAGAAAAAGCAACCCTGGCGTGTTGTCTGCAGAAATACCCTGATGGCTGCATGCTGCTCCTGCCACTAATTAGGGTTGAAAACTGGGATGACTTTGACTTGTCTTTCCCTACAGCAGACACACAGTCAATTCCACCATTGTTTTCCAGACCAAGGCATTTGGCACTTTTCACCTGTTTGCAAGCTTTTACTTGAACCATTTGATGGTCCTTTGATTTAACCATAAAGGCAGAGATTGTGGTCTTCTTAGTAACTCATCACACAGGTGAAGGACCTGAGCACCACACCCAGCTGCAAACTGTCACCTGCCTTCTCCTGACTGTGGACTCCTTGGGGACAGGCTGGCCTGGCCTGGCTAAACTGCCTCTGCCCAGACTAGGGGAAACCTGGTTAAATGGTCTGATTATTTTCTTGCTTCATAAGAGTCAGGCTGCCTGGATTCAAATCCTGGCTCTATCACTTTGTAGCTCTGTGAGTTCTGGCAACTTCTCGAACCTTAGTGACCCGTATAGGCCACGGGGATAATAGTAGGGTTATTATAGGAAGCACATTCGGTGATACATGCAAAGCACTTAGTACAATGCCTCTTCGTAGGAAAGCACCTAATAAATTTTAGTTGCTGTCATAATGAAGCACTTGCCCTATTTTCCCAAAGCCATTTTAGCCAGATCAAATCTGTACGAAAAAGGCTATTGCCCGTGAAGTTTATACTTTCCCGTTTCTAATAATGTCAGCTTCCAACGATTTATGTAAGATCATTCATATGTATTAACTCAACTTGGAAATGTTGGCTATTTTGTCTTTCTTCAGAAAAGCTTATGTGAGGATGAAACCCCATCACTTGCATTAATACGTATCACCATTGATGTGTATCCTGTAGATTCCTAATGTCTATTTTATGCATGTGTGAAACCAAACCATGTAAAAGCAGAATTTAGGCGTTCCTGCCAAAAGGAAGTGAATTAAAAGGAGAAACAGAGCCTTTGCGAGGAGAAAATTGTCCTATCTCTCAGCCAGTGTCAGAATGTGGAAATGTTTACAAAATGCTCATTAAAAGAAAAAAGGATTGCAAGATAGAAACAAAATCTGGTGTGCAGTTTACACTAGGGAGATAAGAAAGGCTAGGCCCCTATGGGGGATTTGTTATCCAATTACTGCAACCTGATTTTTTGGTTGGGGGGGAGAGGAAGAGTGGTAAAGGGGAGGGAGAGAGAGGGGAAGTTTCCAAACTTGTCTCCAGTGACACGAGACATTTATGCTCCGCGAGATAAAACTGCCACTTAGAGCCCCAGGAGCGCTAAACCTTCCTGGGTTGGCCTGGGGGCTGGAGCAGAGTCATGGGTTCCGTGGTCCTGCAGCTGTGCACTCTCTCCTGCCTGCTGGTTCACTCGGTTTCTGGCAACCCTATCATGAGTCTGGAGCAGTCGCCCCTGGAAGAAGACATGCCCCTCTTCGATGATGTCTTCTCAGAGCAAGATGGTGTAGACTTCAACACACTGCTACAGAGCATGAAGAATGAGTTTCTCAAGACATTGAACCTGTCTGACATCCCCATGCAGGACTCAGCCAAGGTTGACCCACCAGAGTACATGCTGGAGCTCTACAATAAATTCGCAACAGATCGCACCTCCATGCCATCGGCCAACATCATCAGGAG
Source organism: Bos mutus (assembly GCF_027580195.1). Classification (NCBI taxonomy): domain Eukaryota; kingdom Metazoa; phylum Chordata; class Mammalia; order Artiodactyla; family Bovidae; genus Bos; species Bos mutus. The sequence continues at coordinate 39,559,340 of NC_091627.1, forward strand.
TTTCAAGAATGAAGGTAAGTGGAGATTTTACTGATTAAATTTGGCTTCGAGTCTTCAGAAGTGGTGGGTAAATTTACAATGAGTGGAAATAATACAGCTAAGAGTGAAGACATCTATATAGGGGTATGTGTACATAGATGTTCCAAAGCAATGCACATTTTGGTCTATACTATTTTTATGGTCATTTTCCAGATAGTACTAAAAGGTATTAAAGAATAGCTTTTTAATCCAGTGCCATAAAGTGTCTACCATTTCACTATCATAATTGGCTCTTTGAAAAATTTCAATTTTGACAGCAGGTTAAAAAAAAATATTAATGTTGGTCTACCACTACACCTTTGTCATTTTCCAGATAGGCCTCAGTCCCATTTGGCTTTTAATTGACTCCAGGTTTGTGAACTTCTACTTCAAATGAAAAGGTTGAAGAAAAGACAAAATACAGAGTTGTGATTTGTGTTTCACTCAAACTTTGAGTTTTCATTTTGTGACTTGATGTAAAAAATATTCAAACAGGATGGAAACTTACATTTTAGAGATTCTTCCTAAATTTTTGTTTTGTTTGATGTGACATGTAGATCCTTGAGGGCTCAGTGGTAAAGAATCTGCCTGTAATGTAGGCGATGTGGGTTCAGTCCCTGGGTGGGAAAGATGCCCTGGAGGAGGGCACAGGAACCCACTCCAGTATTCTTATCTGGAGAATCTCATGGACAGAGGAGCCTGGCGGGCTGCAGTCCCTAGTGTTGCAAAGAGTCTGACACGACTGAAGCAACTGAGCATGCATGCGTGTATATCCTCGAAGCACTGGTTATAGTTTCCAGGAAGTGTGCCTGCCCAATTAATGATTCAGCTTATTCTATGTCTTTATGAAGAACAATGCACAAACTTTAAATTTCATGGGAAAAGTGTGTTTTCTCCCTCTAGATCTTTATTCAGTACTAAATCTAATGACCTAGAAAGTTAATCCTTTGTTTAATATGGTGCAAGTAATCAAAAAAAATTTTTTTTTTCTAGAATCTATGCTAAAAGCTGTGGGTCCAAAAAACCTAATTCTCTCATATTTACCAATTATTCTTTTATAGTCATTAACCAGGTACAAAAGACGGTTTAGGTAGATGTTGGCCAAATGTTCTTGAAAGCGAACAGGTAGTAGCTCAGAATTTGGATTTTTGAGACAGAGTTGACTTAAGAGATGTGGATATTTAGTTTAATTTCTCTGAATCCCAATTTTTCCTCATCTGTAAATTGAGAATAATATACCTACATAGCGGGCTTCCCAAATGGGGCTGCTGCTGCTGCTGCTGCTAAGTCACTTCAGTCGTGTCCGACTCTGTGCGACCCCATAGATGGCAGTCACCAGGCACTAGTAGTAAAGAACCCACCTGCCAATGCAGGAGACTTAAGAGACATGGGCTCAATCCCTGTGTCAGGAAGATCTCCTAGAGGAGGGCATGGCAATCCACTCCAGTATTCTTGCCTGGAGAACCCCATGGACAGAGGAGCTGGTGAGCTACAATCCACAGGGTTGCAAAGAGTCCGACACAACTGAAGTGACTTAGCAGACACGCATACATACATATAACACATTGAGCAATTTCACAAAGAGGTCATGAGTAAGAAAGTACACAACTGCTATGAAGTTCTGAATGTCAGTTATTGCTAATGAATTCCTCAAATTCTAGGCATTGGAGGAAGTATTGAATAGGTATTGCTCAGTCCTAGAGAAACTATTTGGTTTAAAATGTAGGTGACTGCCAGTTTCAAATATTTAGTAACATTGGAAATGAGACTTCATAACATTTAGTAACATAATGACAATGACAAGTTGACACTACAGATTCATTTTGGGTCAGTCTGGATTGAAAATAAACAACCTCCTTCCCTATGAAGACTTCCTAATGTTTCTGATTACTAATCCCTGGGCAGCTGGCTCAGAATGTGGGTGGGAAAGTGTTTGCATCCCTGGGGAAAAAAGTTTTTTCAGTTCTCAGTTCTGTGGAGGATTTGGATGATCTAGGTCAGGAAGTGAAGTTTTCAGAGCTTCTTATTACTGAAGATCAGCGAGGGTGGGAACAAACCTCTCCATGAACGCCCCTGCTGCCCGCACTTCTGTCAGTCCTCGGGTGAAAATGCACAGCCCGAGGTCATGAACCCCGCACTGCGCTCACCCTGTTGGCGTTATTATCTTTCTTTGATTTTCTGCGTTTGCTCAGTGCAACTCCCTAAGAGGCAAAGACCAACAGAACAAAATAAAATTTCCTCTACATCTAACCAATCAGGGAAAAACAAGAGCTCCTTCCAAGGTGGAAAAACACAACTTTATTTCCTACCACTGCTTTGACCTCATCTTGGAGAAGTCAGTTCTCTGCATTGAGGCTTGATTTCTTCCAGAATCAGATGAACAGAAGAGAAATACAAGCATTATAGAATCATTGCAAGAGCTAGATAAAACAGTTTGCAAAACACCTGGCACAGGAAATTTGCTCAACAAACCCTAGTTCCCTTGCCTGAAATATAACACCATTATTATCACTATATTTGCACAAGCACAGTGAATGTATTTTTTTATACCAGCTCTATTGAAGCATAATTGACATACAATAAACTTCATATATTTAAAGTGTATAATTTAACAGGTTTTGACTTATGTAAACATCCATCAGGACCATCACCACCATCCAGATAGTGTGACCATACGCATCATCAGTGAAAGTTCCTTTGTGCTTCTCTGTAAACACTTCCTCCCACAACAGTGAGCTTTTATTGTGTGCATTTTTTAAATGGATGGAACACTAGTCTATTTCCTTATTTTGAGTTTTCTCATGTTTCCTGTCCAAGGGGAGTGAAGCTTCCTCCATTCCTATGGTAGGGTGGGGGGAGGCGTCCAACTACCAAATTGCTCGATATATTAAGGACACATATCGTGCCCATAATCAGTTTGGTTTGATGCCCAGAATCATCAACTCATCAATATTTTTTAAAGTGCTATCTCCATCACAGTAGATTAGGGGCATAGAAGGGAATTTAAATTGTGGTATCTGAGTAGGATGTCAATCTGTTAATAGTCAGGAGGATCCACTTATAAAGACAACTGAGAAACAAGGACGTGAATGGCAAGGTCAAAGGAGAGATAGACAGAGTAAGCACTCAAGTTACCCAAGGGAGTGGACTTCCAGATAGGGAGGTGAGGAGAGGAGGGTCTCATAGGGAGGGGTCACAGCTAGATAGGTGGAGAAGAGGGAGTAGACCTTTCCAAGGGTCAGAAGAACATATCTGAAGGTGCAATAGACAGTAAAGCAAAGAAATGTTTGGGCAAGTAGTGAAGATATCAGTCTACTTTAAATAAGAGACTTTGTTTAAAAGATTTGTTTAATCTTTCAATGAATATTAATTGATAAATTGCAATATTCCATGCTGCTGGCGAAGAATGGGAGCTATGACTGGGTCAACAGATTAAGACCTGATTACAGTCCAGTTTTGACAGCCATGCTAGAAAGTCTAAATTCATTCCATTCACCTGTAGTTCTCACTGGTGGTGTATGAGAAGATTTGGGGTGGTGCCCAGAGGAAGCTGTAAATCATGCAAAATGATTATTTATTTTTGTTAATGTGGATTGAAAAAAAAATCCACGCAACTATCATCTCAAACCTCTCATTTCAAGAATAGAGCTGCTTGGGACAAGTCTAAAAGTTAGTAGGAAAACAATAAAATCAAATTAAATATTAAAAAATACAATCTGGCATAGGGACCTAACAGAAATCATGAACTGGATATACAAATGGGAAAAGGTTGCCAAAGATGATGGAGATCCCTTCAGATGGTGATTCTGAACATTTTTGGCATCATGGAACACTTTGATTGCAGACAGATGCCTTTAGGGATTCATCATAGACAGGTGCTAGCTGGGGCAAACTACTTCCCTGGTGGCTCAGATGGTAAAGAATCTGCCTGCAATGTGGGAGACTGGGGTTCGATTCCTGAATTGGGAAGATCCCCTGGAGAAGGAAATGGTAACCCACTCCAGTATTCTTGCCTGGAAAATCCCATGGACAGAGGAGCTTGGTGGGCTATAGTCCATGGGGTCGCAAAGAGTTGGACATGATTGAGCAACTAACACACACGTGTACAAGATTTGGACACCTATAAAATTCGCATATAGGGAGTCAACATGATAATATCTGGAGGTGTGCTTCTAAGACTAAGGGACCTTTAAAGTTTTATTTCATAACCATTCTGAATGTTTCCTATGTTCACAAAATCAAGGGCAAAATTAAGGCAACCAATTCACCCTCAAGGTTCATTTTCCCCCATCCTTCCTTACAAAGGACCACACACTCCAGATTCAACTGCAGTGACTCCCTTAGTGTTATGGCTATCTTGTTGAACTTGTTAGGCTTTGGTGTCTAGAGCAGGGGTCAGCAATTTTTTTTTTTGTAAAGGGCCAGATAAGTAAATATTTTAAGTTTTGTGGGCCATATGATCTCTGTTGAGACTATTTAACTCTGCCATTGTAGTGCAACAGTAGCCACAAACATAATGCAGAAATGAATAGTATAGTATAGTGAAAGTCGCTCAGTTGTGTCCGACTCTTTGCAACCCCATGGACTATATAGTCCATGGAATTCTCCAGGCCAGACTACTAGAGTGGGTAGCCTTTTCCTTCTCCAGGGAATCTGGAATCTTCCCAATCCAGGGATCGAACTCAGGTCTCCTGCATTGCAGGTGGATTCTTTATCAACTATCTATCAGGGTGAACTTTATTTCCAAAAACAGGTGGGCCAGGACTCCCCTTGTGGTCCAGTGGTTAAGAATCCACCCTCCAATGCAGGAGGTAGGGGTTCAGTCCCTGGTCAGGGAACTAAGATCCCATATGCCTAAGCCAAGTTTAAAAAACAGATGACAGGGCCAATTTGGTCCATGAGCTAGGTTTACAAACCCCTGGTCTAAATGGATGTTTTTCTGGAAGGCCCTGACTATGTGAAGGACTCCATCCATAAGTACAAATATGAAAAGCCATGACAACCTCATCTCTGACAAGTTTCAAGCAAAGAACAACCACACACAGCTCATTTGATAACTCCTCACTGGTTAGAAAAGTTTTGCCTGCACAATCTCCAAGGACCCTCCCAGTTTTTTAATTCTGTGACTGATAAGCTATGGGGGCCCTCCCAGTTGTGTAATTCTGTGACTCATAAGCTATGGGAACCAGGCTGGGTGTATCTTCTTTCATTCATTAGGGGGCCAGTTTCCATTTTAGTCTTGGCAGCTTAAGGTGGTCTAGCAGTCAATGCTTGACCTTCGGTACTTCCTCTTAGAGAATGCCAACACTGTGTTTGTTTTCACTGATTTCCTTCATTCTCTCTGTGTGGAGAGAATGGACAGGCACTCTTATTGCATAAATAAGCATCTGTTTTCCTCTGCTACATGCTGCAAATCTGATTTCTTTTTTGTTTTTTCCAGATCTGTTTTCCCAACCAGCCAGTTTTAATGGACTCCGAAAATACCCTCTCCTCTTCAACGTATCCATCCCTCACCATGAAGACATCATCATGGCTGAGCTCAGGTTGTACACCCTGGTGCAAAGAGACCGCCTTATATATGAAGGAGTGGACCGAAAAATCACCATTTTTGAAGTACTTGAGAGCAAAGAGGACCATGAAGGGGAAAGAAACATGCTGGTCTTGGTGTCAGGGGAGATCTACGGAACCAACAGTGAGTGGGAGACTTTTGATGTCACTGATGCCATCAGGCATTGGCAAAAGTCAGGCTCATCCACCCACCAGCTGGAGGTCCACATTGAGAGCAAACACGAAACGGAGGACACACTTGGCAGGGGACAGCTGGAAATAGACACTAGTGCCCGGAATAAGCACGATCCTTTGCTTGTCGTGTTTTCTGATGACCAAAGCAGTGAGAAGGAGCGGAAAGAGGAACTGGATGAAATGATCGCCCACGAGCAATTCCCAGAGATGGACAACCTGGATTTGGACGGTTATTCCAACGGACCTGGGGAAGAGGCTTTGCTGCAGATGAGGTCGAATATCATCTATGACTCCACTGCCCGCATCAGAAGGAATGCAAAAGGAAACTACTGCAAGAGGACCCCGCTCTACATCGACTTCAAGGAGATTGGCTGGGACTCTTGGATCATCGCTCCACCTGGATATGAAGCCTATGAATGTCGTGGTGTTTGCAACTACCCCCTGGCAGAGCATCTCACCCCTACAAAGCATGCGATTATCCAGGCCTTGGTCCACCTCAAGAATTCCCAGAAGGCTTCCAAAGCCTGCTGTGTGCCCACCAAGCTCGAGCCCATCTCCATCCTCTATTTAGATAAGGGCGTCGTCACCTACAAGTTTAAATATGAGGGCATGGCTGTCTCTGAATGTGGCTGTAGATAGGAGAGGAATCCTGTGGCTTATTTAATAACTGTAAATGTGTATATTTTGTGTTCCTATTTAATGAGATTATTTAATAAGGGTGTACAGATCATAGAGGCTTGCTGCCTTAGGGAATTTGACAGGTCGGTTTGTTGTAGGAAATCCATGTTTTACTCTACAGTCGAGTCCCTTCCAATCTATTTTTCTTTGGACTTACTATGTCCTGGCAATGCCATCTCTAACAGCAAGGGGCAAGCCCACACTACTTGCCTTCTATGTCAATTCAAAAGGAACACCGCTAAGCAGAAATACAGTGTCAGGAGAGGTAGATATTTGTGTATGTATATGTGTACATAGATAAGCTTATCAACCCTTTTGGGTCTATAGGAGCAGATTCTACTCACATGCACCATCAAATGTGTATATCTTAAAAGCCAGTGGGAAGGTCTCAGTCACCTCTTCTCTGAGTAGGATTTACATCAAGATAAATTGCACCAGGAATTTAACATCCTAGAGCTATTATATCTCTTCAATACTCTTGGAACTCTAGATGCAGCTTTGGTGAGTTGAATTTCTGTCATTACTCAGAGCAGCAAGGCCTGGTAAAGAGGCTGTACATTTGAGGGGAGGGCTTGTTTGATACAGAAACCAAAGGCCTTCAAAGGGCAGTGGCCTTAAGGGACAATAGCAAGGAAGGAGCCCATGGGAGACTAGTGTGCTTTCGAAGGTGGTGCCTTGTCAAGAAAGGAAAGCAGGGGACTTCGTCTGTTCCTGAGGTGATAGAAGATTCAAGGCCTTGTGTGTTGGCCTTTATGGCTACAGAGGGTGTGGGAGGTGGGAGAGGCTCCTAGGGGAGGAGGGGCAAAGAATAGAGATGTCCCAGGACTGTTTGTAACAGTATGCTGCTGCAAAGTCACTTCAGTCGTGTCCGACTCTGTGCGACCCCAAGACGACAGCCCACCAGGCTCCCCCGTCCCTGGGATTCTCCAGGCAAGAACACCGGAGTGGGTTGCCATTTCCTTCTCCAATGCATGAAAGTGAAAAGTGAAAGTGAAGTCGCTCAGTCGTGTCCGACCCTCAGTGACCCCAAGGATTGCAGTCTACCAGGCTCCTCCGTCCACGGGATTTTCCAGGCAGGAATAATAAGCAGGTCTAATTGGATAGTTAAATATTTTGGACAAAATAAAATTATCAAAGACCAAGAGAAGGAAATATCAGAAGGGATCTATTTGTTGGACTCTTCGCTTTTACTCTTTTCTTCACATTTTCTTCTTGGCCTCTGAACTCCCGCTCTTGCTTTTTCCCGCCTTTTCACTTCCGTCTCTCCCTCTGCCCAGCCCCTTGTGTCCTTCTTCCATTCCTGTGTCCCCTGTCTTCACTGGCCTTCATTGCCCCTGCTGTGAGCTGAAAGAGGACGCCTAAAAAGCATTTGCTCTTAGGATAGGAGTTAGTGCCTTATGCCGAGGTTTCCCCCTGGTATTTTAGTTGAATTGCTAATATATAAGATTTTTGTTCATGAAGAATACTAAAGTGTAAGAAAAAGAGAACCAGAGTCAAAATGAACACACTTAAACAAATGAGGTAGTAAACAGACACACAACCAAATGACTCGAAAGCCAAGCTGGAATTTAGAAATCAGCTATGGTAGAAACCCGGGGCCTTCCCTTCCTTCTCCCGCTGCAGTCTTTCCGTTTTGCCAGGATGAAGGGGCTGGGAAGTTGTTTCTGATGGGAATGGTCTGGGAGGTCTGCCCAGTAGTTGGCCAGTTGGAAGGATACTTGGGACTCTGACTTTGGTCCCAGCTCCTCGTGCAGGACCACAGGTGCTGTGCAGGCAGAACCATGACAGAATTGTTCCGACACCTCCAGGCAGACGACAGGGATGGTCCAAACTAGAACTGGAAATGTGGTTACCCCACCTTCACCCAACTCAATACTTCTTTAAGAAGTTTTGCACTTTTTTTTTTTAAACCCTGGGAAGCCATCAGCCTTCCTTTGACAAAACCCTGGGTTCATAAAACTCATCTTGCACTAGAAAATGGAGGCAAGGGAAGCTATTTTGAAGGACATTTTGCCGAATTTGGATCTCAGCTCTGCACATCCATTGTCTGCTGGTGTCCAGAGGGTGAGTCCTGGAGAATTTATTGGCCCTGGAAAAATGGAGTTTTGGCCATCAATGGGTATATGGTGACTGACAATTTGAGACAGCTAGGCAACTCAGAATTATTCAATGACGAATGCCTTCTACCTAAAATGGTGTGCTTGTGTGTGTGTGTGTGTGTGTGTGTGTGTGTATGTGTGTAACTGGCTTTATATAGCCAAGCTTAGTACCCTTTGTCGGAGAAGGCAATGGCACCCCACTCCAGTACTCTTGCCTGGAAAATCCCATGGATGGAAGAGCCTGGTGGCTGAAGTCCATGGGGTCGCTGAGGGTCGGACACGACTGAGCGACTTCACTTTCACTTTTCACTTTCATGCATTGGAGAAGGAAATGGCAACCCACTCCGGTGTTCTTGCCTGGAGAATCCCAGGGACGGGGGAGCCTGGTGGGCTGCCGTCTATGGGGTCGCACAGAGTCGGACACGACTGAAGTGACTTAGCAGCAGCAGCAGCAGCAGTACCCTTTGTGAGAAGGGGTCCATCCTTTCCATTCATGGTACACACCATTTACTCTCATACTCTATAGTATTTCTAAAGGACACTGTAATAGACATATGGTAAAACCTTGGTTGAACAGGATTGTTGTAGTTAGATAAAAACCAACCAAGATTTTCTTTATATGTAAAATACATAGGAGGCGTATGCTGGTGAATGCTTATAACCAGCAGTGGTAAGGATGGGAGTGGTGGGAGGGAATAGCTCTGATTTGCGGGTTTTGATGGTATAAATACCCCCTTCCCCTCCGCCCCCCACCACTGCCTATTTCAAGCCACCAGTGTGTTGTCAATTGGCTCACAAAATTCCCATAAACGTAACAGCAGGTTCTCAGGAGTCATGAATGCTAGCTCTGGTACACTCTGCTGTTAGCACATAGATAATAGAACACTGATGGTGTGAGGTGCCAGACTCTGCTTTTCTCATCCCCTCTGCTGGCTCTGCTGGGTTCCTAGAGAAGTTTGTCGTGAGCCCTCATCACCACTCTTCCATTTAAAAGATGTGAAAATCTAGGCTGTAGGCGATCAGGCTGCATATGCCAGGTATTTCTCTTTTCACTGCAGTCCAGATGTAAGCATGTGTTTCTAAGATTTTCTTCTACCCTACAGAAAGAGAGTGCAGAAAGCCTTTTATTGCTTATTCAAATGTTTGTTTTTTTTCTTTTTTCTCATCAAAAAATGAAGAGACACTGACCATAGATAGCGGAGTCCTGCCATCTCCCCTTAGACCTCCTGAAGCATGTTTGCAACCTCTCTACATCACTGCATTGATACAAAGCCAGAAAGTTGTCAGACCCTTAGGAAAGTAGAATTCACTACTGTCTTTTCTGGTCATAGACCTTTGCTATGTCCCACACCAGTCTTTTTTTATACTTTTATGGCAGAATTATCATCATAGAAGTTGATAAACCTGAATAACTTCCGAGGAGAAAGATAGCAGAGGGACTTTGGCAGCCAACAACCCAAATATTCATGTAAAAGTTTCTAGGCTTCCTACTATTTATTGATGGATATATTTATTTTTGTAATATAGTGTAGAATACCAAATATTTTATTTTTATGTTTGTGATTCTCTCTTGGATAAAAGCGTCTTCTGTGCTTTTTCAAACAGTACCTTCCCCTAAATATGGCTCCTTTACAATGTATGGCCTGTATTTTCATCTCTCTCTTTTTGCACCAACATTTCCTGTTACTTTAAGGAGTCTTTTCATAACTTTGCCATAACTTTGTATATTTGTACCTTGTAGGTATGCTGTGAGCTCCTTGGCATGTTTACTGATTTGTAAATAGGACAGTTTTAACTGAAGTGCCCATGCTTTCAGAAAGCATTTCATCAGTAAATGTCACTCTGATGAGCTGACATTATCATTTTACTGTGAGAGGCAAATGTCAGGATGTGAGGGACTAGGATTGCTGCTCAGTGAATGAAGACAGAATGTAATGGGGGCCTTTCCTCCCCCCAAACTGGGTGCTTCCCCTCTGATCTTATCCATTGCCTTCAATGACCCACCAGTTCAGATATCCAGTTGGAAAAACCTGTTTGTAATTGGACTCATTATGCCATAAATGAAAAAGATATATATAATATATATATTAATTTAGTGATTTCTCCAAAGAATCAGTCTTAAAGTGAATAACTTCCTTCCCGCATGTAATTTTCTGGTCTGGAACAGTAGTAAATACATTCCCCAGAACTCTTATTAAATTTTGTGGTATTCTTTGGAATTTACATGGTTGAAGTAAAGGATACTTTCACAGAAAGGAATTTTACGTATGACTGCTTACTGCACTCATCAACAGACTATAAAATCCAGCGGTGTTTTAGCAAAACCATTTGCAATTTGTAACACTGGGGGGACCTTGCCCTTTTTAAAGACTGTGGATCTTTTCACAGAGTCACCATGGGTGGTACTCAGCCCTTTTCAGATCTGGTTAAAAAAAGCAGTGTTTCTGTGACTCTGCGTTTTCTTGCCTCCAACAAAGACATTTGATTTCACACATTAGAGTAAAGGAAAGTAGATAATGTTGTATAATAGCAGCAAAAAAGGGTGTTTCTGGGTGTGGCAATGTATCCAAAATGAACAACCCCATCAAGGAATGCCCGTTTGTTGTGATCCACATGTTTCCATTGCACACGAGCACTTGTTTTGTGAGAGTCTGGCCTGAGTGCTGTGGGAATGTGGACTGTTCGTGCCCACCTAACACGCCCCCACAAACACGGGAAATCGGCTAATACCGCAGTCACACTGAACCAGCTGAAGCATGCTTATGTTCTCTTGTCAAACCATGTCTAAATGTATGTAGTAACTATTAGACTAAAGTGAAGGTAGAAATAAATATTTGACACTGTGTTCATAAGCCACATGTGTACATTCAGGATCATCTTGTTAAATAAAATGGAAAAACTATTTTGACAATAATTATTTGCAGCTTATTTTTCCACGAGATGAAATCTTTTCTGCCTTGCCTTCCCACCCCACCCCCTTCTTTTGCATATCTGTTTCACAGTCTATTCTGATGGAATAAAGCTTCCTGCTACATTCGTAGAGCATGGCCAGAGGAAATGATGAGCTGGTTTTGGCTTCTAACTGGTCTCCCCAGAGAGTGAGTAGTTGTTTCTCTCATTTTATACAACTTTCTGTGAATCCCAAGAATTGCAGAGACATACATAGACAATGATGTTGGCTCCTGTCAATAATTGAGGAATATTTCTTCTTTGAGTGTGGAATGAGGCAGGACAAGCAGAAGTTTCTTTGGGAAACGTACTCATGCTAAATTTCACTGAAATTTGATTATTCAAACTTTACAGAATCTCAGGCTCAGAAGGGAACTTGAAAGTTATCTGAGGGCTACTCAGGCAGCCACCAGAACACCTTTCATCTTTTCTGCAAATATTAGTGATGAGAAAGGAACACACTTCCTTTAAGGAGCACCTAATGCGTTTTTAGAGGACCTGCCTTGATTATACTCATTTCATCAAGTAGGTTAGGTCCTTATGCATACAGGTCACTTCAGGAGAGACAAAGGTAAGCAGAAAGCTGTTAGGATTCTTCCTTATATGAAATTTAATTCTCTTTCAGTGACCCTCACAGCTTTCCAGTTCCCAGCGCTTGGGGCTGGACATGTACATCTGATCCACCTTCCTGACAGCCTTTCTGGCTTGCAGACCACTCTCCTGTCCTTCTGGATCCACTGTTTTCCTTGTTCTGCAATAGGAAAGGAAAATGTTAGGTGCTCAGTTGTGTCCGACTCTTTGTGACCCCATGGACTGTAGCCTGCCAGGTTCCTCTGTCCATCGAATTTTCCAACCGAGAATACTGGAGTGGGTTGCCCTTTCCTTCTCCAGGGGATATTCTTAAGCCAGTGATCAAACCAGGGTCCCCTGCATCGCAGGCGGATTCTTTACTATCTGAGCCACCAGGGAACAATAGTCTATGTTGAAACACATGCCCAGAAACAGCTCCTTCAGCCAGAGGCAAACAGAAGGAAGGCCTGTACCTGGTCTAGACCATGGCCCTGATGGGGTAATAGGTCTGGTGGACAGACAGATGGTGCTGCTTGTCCTGGGAGGAAGTTTACTCTTATGGCAGAACATGGGATCTGAAGGACATAGAGACAGTCCCAGGTGGGTTAAAATTCCTTTTGTCAATCATCCTGCACCTCTTTTGGAGGTCATATCTGGCAAGTGCGTCAGCAGGGAGCACCACCCTAGTTCCTCAGCATCAGAAGTGATGAAGGCAGGATGAGAGTTCCAGACACAGAGAAAAGAGAACCAGCAATGCGCATAGGCCAGGACTGGACTGACAAAACCTGAAAAGCCGTTCTTATACTTAATTTTGAATTTTTTAGCAACATATTCATTCCTTTCTGTAAATAAGTCCATTACTGAGTGTTTCTCCCAGCGTGGAGCCTGGGTTCATTCTCCACCTTGGTCTGACCTGAGCATGGCAGCCCAGGACTAGCTATCATGGTTCTAGAAGTTTCTCATCTACAGTAGAGCCTGGTAGTACATTGGGCAGACAGGGCTGTAAGTGATTTGGGGAGGGGGGTAGTTTGTCTACAAAGTAAGAGAAAAAATGATTTTCAAAGCTCAGATTATACATTAATACTATTTATAGGTTGTATTACTGCTCTTAAGGTGAATGGGTCTTTGTGGTGTTGAGGGAAAATAGTGCCATGAGAGGGCCTCCATGTGACTTTAGTCATGTGGTCAAGAGCCCGCTTTTGTGCAGAAGTGACTATTTGTAAATAAGGGGCCTGCTTGGAGAGGGTGAGAGCTTGTTAACTTGGGTGGTTATAAATGGATTATGTGATTATCTTCAACTCACTCCCCCAAACTGTCAGTTTACAAGAACCAGCTCCTGCCTTCTCTTAACGTTCATCAGACAGTTCAGACAGATCCACAGGAGCTCAGCTCATCCCAAGGAGAAAGTCAGAAACTACACAGACATCCAGTCCATTTTCACTCTTACGTGAGATTCTGAGACTCTTGTAAAAGCTTTAGGACTCTCAGTTCAAATTAAGATTCTTTGGTGGGAAGTGTGAAGCAGGGTTTCAGCTGAAGATTTTCACTCACAGGATACAAGGCCAGCTTTCTCCCACAGAAGAGAAATGGTGTTAGAAAATCCAGTTCTAACTGAATTTTTGCCTAAAATGCATGACATAACCTAACTACGAGGGAATATCAGATGAGTCCATTTGGAGAATATTCTAGAAAATAACCAAGCTGTACTCTCTTAAATCTTCGAGGAAAGGCAAAGAAAAACTGAGAAGTTATTATAGATTAAAAGAGGCTAAAGAGACATGACAACTCAATGCAACACCTGATCCTGGGTTGGATCCTAGATCCCCCCCTCAGAGCTCCCCTCCACCAAAAGGGCAAAAGGACATTCTCTTTTTGTTAAGTTCGCTACTGCTTAGAGGGTAGAGTCTTCAGCTCTACACTCTCAAATGATGGTCATTTAAAAAAAAATCTTCTGCATGGTTATTGCTCTTTCTCTGAAGCTGTGGGGAGTCATATGGGAGGAGTAACTAGGACTTTTGCCCAATGTCATCTGCAAGAAGCAAGCAAGTAGCATCCAAAATAAGACCTTTGCCCAGTGGGTAGACAGAAGGAAAACAGAGTGGAAGGGAAACTATTCATCCGCGTGGCAAACGTGATGTCAGTACATGAGCTACGGCCAAGCATTTTCCTGAAATAACCACGCTCAACACTCCATTCCCCGAAAAGAAGCACGCTTTTCAGGCAGTAAACCATCTGTTTTAAGTGTTTAGAAAACGGCTCTCCAATCACTGGTAATTTAAACTTCCTTATACCCCAGTTCAATGTTTGATAAGGAAAGAGTGCTAACAGGATGGGAACTGAATGACTATATTAAGAAACCCAGCCAGAACAAAAACCAGCCCCCTGCAGCTATGTTGTTTATGCTCCAGATCCATCTGTTTTAATTAACGTAATATTTACATGAGACCAGCTCCTGTCACATGTTCTGTTCTTTAATTTTTTTTTGGGGGGGGGTGTTGTTGTTGCCTTTTTAAAAATTCCTACAAAAGCACAACACAGTGAAATCATACCATTGCATCCTAGTTCCCAAGGGCCAGGTCCTCTTGCTTTGTACAGTAAGGGGTCAGGTATTAAGTTGCTGGATAAAATATAGGATGCCCAGTTAGATTTGAATCTAAGATAAACAATTAAAAATTGATTGAGTATGTCTCAAATATTTGCATGGGACATACATATATTAAAAGTATGTTTGTTGTACATCTGAAATCCAAATTTGATTGAGTGTCCTCTGTATTATTTGCTAAATCTGTCTGTCTTCATGGGTTATTGCTCAGAAGATTCCTTGAGCAGAAACAGCCAGAGGAAATGAAGTGCATCTCCCATCAATTCCCCAACTAGCTACTCAGAGGATAACAAATCAAGCCTAGCTGGGTTCATTGTTGAATGAAATTTTGAGATTTGAAGTTGAAACCCAAAATCCACTTTACTATGATAACTGCTAACACTAAAAACAGTAGCAATCCCAGACAAATCCTCCTCCTTCTTTCCCTGGAAATCTTACCTTCAAATTTCTATTTTTCATGTGCACTTTGCCTATTTTGGATTTTGTTATATTCACAAAAGTGAAATTGCTAGAGATAAATGATGTACATATTTAGACTATATCATTCTAAGAGATACTACCAAGTTATTATCCACAATGTTATATACCCTGCCCCACCAGCTGGATACAAGAAGTCTGTTCCTATAGAGTTTCTAATATTAAATACTATTATTTTTCTTAATGGATGCTTCCATGGTTGAAATGTGTCCCCTCAAAATATATGTTGAAGCTCTAACCCCTAGTACCACAGAGTGTGACCTAATTTTAAAATAGGGTCTTCAAAAAGGTAGCTGGATTAAAATGAGGTCATTAGGGTGGTCCCTAACCCAATACGACTGGTGTCCTTATACAAAGGGCAAATTTGGACAAAGACAGAGACATGCACACAGGGAGAACATCATGTAAAAATGAAGGCAGAGATCAGGGTAATGTATCTCCACGATGAGGAATGCCAAAAATTGTCAGCAAACCACCAGAAGCTAGGGGAGAGGCAAAGGACGAATTCTCCATCGCACTCCTCAGATGGAACCAACCTTGCCATCACCATAATCCTAGACTTTTAGCTTCAAGAACTGTGAGGTAATATGTTTCTGTTGTTCAAGTCACTCAGTTTGTGGCGCTTTGTTATGCAGCCCTAGGAAACTAATACAGATGCTAAGAACAATGTGCTCAGTTGCTCAGTTGTGTCCAGCTCTTTGCGATCTGCAGCCCTCCAAGCTCCTCTGTCCATGGAATTTTCCAGGTAAGAATACTGGAGTGGGTTGCCATTTCCTCCTCCAGGGTATCTTTTTGACCCAGGGACCAAATGCTAAGTACAATACATTTAATTTAAAAATCTATTTCTTTAATGATTGGTGAATTTTAATATTTGTTTTTACATATTTCTTGATTAACTTTCTTTATTCCGCCAATAGTCTTGTCCTGTCTTTTACCCACTGTTCACATTCTTCTAGCTGGTCTGTTGAAATCTGTATATTATATGCAATCAATCCTTTGTTTTATGCTACCAATGGTCTTCCTGGTTTGTCATTTACATTTCAACTTTCAAAAATATTTTATTTTTCTGTTCAAAAGTCTTAAACTTTTATTTAGTCAAATCTGTCAGTCTTTTCCTTCGTAGCTTCTTGATTTTTGCATGTTATGCTTAGAAATAATTTCCCTGCCTCAAAATTATTAAAATGTTTGGTTGGCAAAGTAATATATGGTCCAGCTCAATGAAACAGTTAAATGAAGAAGAAATAAAGAGGAGAAGGAAGCTTTTTTCCTGACTAGGACTAACATAAGCCAATTTCACGCTGGGACTGGAAAAGGCTTAAAGCTTTGCTTCTTTCATGTGAGTTCTTTAAAAAAAAACCTTTGCTTTTGCAACAGCCTTTGACTCTGTAGTTTCTGTGACCTGAGGGTCTGCTTGCTGCCTCCTGCAACACCCAGGGAACCAGCGGTACCACCCCCAGTCCAGGCTCTTTTGTGCTAATGTCCCATCATGTCCTTAGGCAATTATATTGGATGGTGTTCCCATTATGCATCACTATATATGCAACCTTACCCAAATAATCATAGTCATTTGTTTTGTTTATGAAATCTGAGTGCTGATTAGGCTCATGGGGGAAGATCCTTCTTTCCCATCTCAGGCAGTCAGACAGCGGCTGGGGGTTCATCACCTCCAAGGCTTCCTCACTGACAATCTGTGGCATCTGGCCTGGGGCACCTTGGGTCTCTCTCTCTATCTATGCTATCTGTCCATGTGGCTCCTGCAGGGTAGCCAGACATCTTCTCTGGTGGCAGAATGTTTCCAGCGTGCATGGCTAGCCTTGAAAGAAAAGGAATATCACTTCTGCCACATTCTATTTGTGGCCAACAAGCTCACAATCAATGGGATGGGATGGGAGTTGGACTCCACCTTCCAAAGAGAGGGGCTTCCCTGTGGCTTAGCTGATAAAGAAACAGCATGAAATGCGGGAGACCTGGGTCCAATCCCTGGGTTGGGAAGATCCTCTGGAGGAGGGAAAGGCTACCCACTCCAGTATTCTGGCCTGGAGAATTCCATGGACTATATAGTCCATGGGGTTGCAAAGAGTCAGACACAACTGAGGGACTTTCACTTTCACAGGGAGATGTGTTGATGAAGCTTCAGCCATCTTTTAAAACCTCCATAGATAATAGCTAAGAAATCTCGAAGGTGATTCTCTTTCTTCTGCGCACCACCCACACAGAGGCTCCTGGAAACACGTGCATTCTTGGCCCTGCCTAACTCTGAGACGCCCCTCCCTGCCCCTCACAGTAACTATTCTGCACTCTTCCACCAGAGCAGGTCACCAGCCCATCTCTTGACCTTAGATTTCTTGGGTGGGGCTCAGACTTGAGCTACCCAGGCCCCTCCTTGCAAACATAGAAAACATCTGTCAAGTTCTCAGAGGGGTACAATTTGAGGCAACTCTGACCATGTATGAGATGGACAAGTATTCTTCTCCCTCCCCTTAATTCTAACAATTAGAGCTAGGCCAAATAAATGAAGATACAGCCAAAATAAATTAATAGTCACTAAAATTAAGTTTTGAAGGATATTTGTAGGCATGGCAAATCCTTTCTTGATAGGAAAATATTTTTCTTGAGTCAAATCATGATAAGTTTTTAAGCTTGGTGACTCAAGATGGCTAAGTAATGTGTTTAAACTAAAGTTAGAGGCCTCTTTCAGGTTCTTTTGGTTTATTAGATTTTAAAACTCTATTTGGAATTCTTGGTCTTTGGACAAAGGAGTTGCAAAAATATTAAGTAATTTAACTAAAGTCATCTAATTAGTCAGTGAAAGACTTAATCCTAAGACCTAGATATATTACAACCTCAGGTGACCAAGATGTTTTTAGTGAAGTTATAGACTAATGTTTGCCTCAATACTTTTTTGTGTTAATGAGCAACAAACAGACAAGCAAAACATCCCAGGTCCTACTAGACTATATTCTGCATTTTCTAAATTTTCATGAACGTGTTTGATCAAAAGCCAGATTTTTGGCAATCAAATATTGCCAAGCAATGTTATTTAGTAAATAGGGATTTACATAATATGGTTGAATGCCATTGGCTTGAGGAGTTGCAAAGTGAGAAGCAAAGTGCTTTTGAGAGAACCCAGGACATGTGTTGAAAAGCTACATGTGGAGTTCAGTAAAGGTTGAAGGCAGTGTGGATTCACAAGGCAAGTACAGTAACCAAGTCCCATGATCCATCACCTTTGGGTGTGTTGTTTTTTGCCATGACAACTGCTTATCTTTGGTAGACGTTTTTGGATCCAGAGCTGACATTGAGGAAGTGGCTTTTCTTAACTGGTTTGACAAACAAAGACTAAATGTGAAATTCAGCAACACAGCAAGAGATTTCCATGAGGAGGATATTAAGGGGTTTATTATAACTGCTCTTTTCATCATCACACAAGTGATGTCAAAAAGACACTGAGCAGAGAATACTTGTTATTCTGAGCTCTAATACTCACAAAAAAGATGGAGTTCATCAACTACCTACAGCTAATTTGAGCCCTGTAGTTCTATTACTAGTACTATTACTAGCACAGTAACTTATAATCAGTGGTAGAAAGATCAAACTATTTGTCTCTAACCCTTGTGTCCGGGCAAATTAGACCAACTGCCATGTTTGAGCCTGTATGGCTGTCTGATATTCTGGTACAGCCCTTCTCCCTGCCTTCTTATCAGACCACCAAAGGATCCCACCATTCTCTTTGAGCTATCTAGAACTGGGATGGCAACCCCAGAGGCCAGGTAAGTGACATAAACAAGTGAGGCGGCCTGGAGACTGCGGATCACTGGAAGACTCAGGCTCCAAGTGTGGGCAGCAGCAGCTGTGAGGAAGCAGACGATTGTTGCTGAAGTAGTTTAAGGCCTGTGAGGGTCAGATTTTCCAATTTTAAGATAAACTAGAAATTTGAAATTGTAATTAAAAAATTTTTTTCCAACTGATTTCAGAAAATGTCTACATTCTGGGAAATACAAATAATATATATCTCTGAGCCTAATTTGGCTCATAAGCCACTTCTTTTCCCTGTCTCTCCTTGGGCTTGGTTAGGACACTGAGAGAATCACATTCCCCTTGACTGGGACGGTGGTTTTTCTGCTGAATCCAGCAAACATATTCATGTTCCTCTTGAGGCTCATTCTCTGACTCCCAGCTGTTTTTCTTGATCAAAATGAACCAGGAGTTAGGTCAGGTGCTTCCTTGCCCCCCACCCCAGTTTTGGGGAGTTTACCTCTGGTCCTTGTTGATGTGGAGCCAACAACATCCTTAATGTCCCCCACTAGACTGTCAAGGCCTATCCTTGATCCTGGCATTGTTTCTACAGCTCAACAATAAAATGAGGCTTTCTCCAGCAAAGACATGCTATGTGTCAATGGTTCTTAAACTAATTTGTGCCTTAGAATCATCTGAGAAACAATTTTTAAAACAGAGTCCCTGGTCTTAGCCAAGAGACTTACATTTAGTTGAATGGATATAATACCAGAAAGTAGTCCTCAAATGTTTTATTCCTCAGACCCCTTTACAGCCTTAAAAATTACTAAAGACCCCCAAAAGAGCTCACATTTCTGTAGGTTATAGCTATTGATATTTACCGTATTAGAAATTTAAACTCACAAGTTAAAAAATATATTTACCAATGTATTTTAAAATTAAACTCATTGTACATTAATATAAACAATGCATTTTTAAGAATAATAAATCTATTTTCCAAAACAAAATTAGCATCACAAGAAGATTGGCACTGCTTTATAATTTTGCAAAAATCTTCAATGTCTGGCTTAATAGAAGACAACTAGATTCCTATAATGTTCAATTCTTTGCAATGTTATTTTGGTTGAAGTTGATGAAGGATATGTGACCTCCTATACATTTGTAGTTGAAAAGGGGAGACATATTTTAATGGCATGTTCAGATACTTGTGGGTATTCTTTGACACTACACTAAAACTCAATCAGTGCTAGTTTCTTCAATGTTAGATGCAAGGTAAAATCTTAAATCATATCAATGAAATCTTTGTATGTAATTACGTTAAAATCCATTGGTCTTCTTGCACTTTTAATGGATCTTTTAGACAAGAGTGAGTCTATAATATTGTGCACTTGTTATCTGGAAAATATTTGCTCACAGATACCCTAAATGTTGACACATTTCATGTTCAATATCAGCACACATTGTATAGCCTCTGAAAAGCTCCACTGAATGAGAGTGAAAAATTCAAATCATGTCTTAGTATTATTATGAAAATAGCTTTGACTCTGTGGACTCTCTGGTGTAGGAAAATAAGCCCTTTCTTAAAAATATGTCTATCTGGATTTTACCTTAGGTTTCGCTACTAACTGGGCTTCCTAGCTACCTGGGTTTCCCAGGCTGCTCAGTGGTAAAAATTCCGCCTGCCAATGCAGGGTACATGGGTTCGATCCCTGGGTTGGGAAAATCCCCTGGAGAAGGAAATGAAAACCCACTCCAGCATTGCCTGGGAATACTTGCCTGGGAAATTCCGTGGACAGAGGACCCTGGAGGGCCACAGTTCACAGGGTCAAAAAGTTGAACACAACTTAGCAAATAACAACATTTTATGGTTCAGTTTCTCAATTGTAAAATGGAAGTTTGGAACTCAGTCAGTGTTTATCAATGGGACATCACTGGCATTCAAGGCAGAAAAATCTGACATTGTGAAGGACTGTCCCTTATGCTATAGAGCATTTAACATCCCAGGCTCCCTAACTAAATACGAGTAGCACTGCACTCCACCCTCAGTTATTATAACATGCCCAGACCCTCAAAAGAGCCATTTGGAGGGTGACATGGCCTTTAGTTGAGACCGACTGGACTAAATGAACTTTAAATTTCCCTTCAGTTCTGAAGCTAATTCTGTTAAACAGTGGGGAAATGAACTAAAATAACATACTTCAAATTTCTCTTTTGATGTTGTAAACATCCTTAAATATATCTGATTTGAACAAATGTTTGTGACCACTCTGGTCTAGTAACATGGAGGGAAGGTAACAAAATTAGAAGAGGGGGTCACCTGGAAGAGAAAAATAGAAACAGGAAAAAAAATTCCCATTCTCCTTGCCACATTTCAGAAACTAAGGATTCCTGACATCTTTAATAGCGGGTAGTGCTTTGACCAGAGGTGTGGAAAGGAAGAGCTAAGTTTTCCCTAGACTAATAGATGGCCAGGCAGACAACTCTCAGAAGGCGGCCTCCTTTCTGCTCCTTGAAGACCAGTGTTGGCATAATGGCTAAAAACCGAACTGCTGGAGGCAGCCTGCCTGTTACTGACTCCCTCTGTGCCAGTGTTCCCTCATTTGCCAAGTGAGAGAGATAAAACACCTTACCTTACAGACATACTGAGAGGATCAAATGTGCTAATGCACATAAAGTATTTGGAACAGTGTGTGCCAACGGGTAAGGAAGCAATAAATGACAATTAATAGTGTTACTAAGTAAAGGCAGGAAGCCCCAGTTGCTCTCCATTGAAAACCCTGGGCTACCTTTGAAGCTTTCTTCATCTTTTCCTGTTCCATTTTTCCGTTCTTTTCCCATAAGGCTGAGTATAAAGCTGACTTGGTCATATATTTAAGTGTGCGTGTGAGTGGTTGATTGTCGTGGCGGGAAGCACCATCTTATCACCCTGGATGGCTTCAAGGAAGAGCTCTCAGGAACCCACTGATGTCCACTCTAAGTGAAGGCAAAGCCCAGTGGAGCCAGTAGACTAGAATTCTGGGGGGTTGAAACACACATTTTTAAATGAGGTTGATTTGAAAGTCTCTGTTGGCAATGAAAGTCCCGGAGAAACAGGCCAAAATGGAATTCCCAAGATTTTCAGCTTTGCGATGACCGCTGAGAAGAAAATTCCAGATTGAAAAAAAAAGAGACCACCCTTGCCAGGACTTTTCCACAGTAAACATTTGAAAAGGCTGGGAGGTGACTCTTTGAAGAGTGCCGCCTCTTCTAAATTTGGCAGTTCATACAAAGGCCGTGTCTTCTTCCTTATCCTGCTCTGGAAAGGAAGAGATTGATTTGCAGTTGTGCATTCTGTTCTCTGAGAAACCTTCCCCCAGGCCACAGAGAATTTTCACTTTCCTGTCACCAGAGGAATGAGGCAGGAGGGGAGATAAGAAAGCAAAGACACTCACTTCTTGGGTTAATTGTGAACCTTTCTGCAGCTTGGCTTCCGGCGGACTCACGGAACTCTGGGGAAAGAATTCTGACAGATGTGTATATTCCATCAGCATTGCAGAGATAAGGGCAAGGTGACCTCATGGCAGAGCTTCTGTCTGTTTGCGTGTCTCTGGATAAACACTGTAGTGGAGCTTCTTGTTCTGGGTTCTTTAGTGGCCCAGACACAGCCACTCTCTCGTCAAGATTCTACTGATGACCAACTTAAGTACTTAGTGGGCAAGATGAACTTACGGGCTCATCCAACTCCATAAGTATATACATTTATATATTTGTAGAGCTGGAAATGACTTCAGATTTCATCTAGTTGAACTCTATTTTTCCGAAACAGAAGTGGAAGCCAGAGAGGCCAAATAAACTTTTGGGATCAGAAACTGCAAGACTGAATCAAGAACTCCCAAATTACAGCCCTTTCTGTTACTCTCCAGAGTTCTCGAGATTGGGGTCTGCATGCTTCCTTACACACATGTGTGTGACTATATGGGCAAGGTACACAAAAGGGAGGGGATACAACTTAGGGTATTTTCCTAGAACTCAAGTCTTATCCTAAGGCCAGCACTTAAATGTCATATCACATGGACCACTGTTCATGTCACATGTATTGCCTGTTTCCTAGTTCCCAGAATAGTGCCTGATCGAGTGGGTAATCAATATTTGCTGGGTGAATGAATAAATGAATGTTAAAAATAAGATATGACTTTTCATCAGAAATTTTAGTTTACAGTGCCTTAGAGATATGTCATGAAAATATTTTAGAAAACTATAGTAGTGTTAAAACTAGATGTCTCAAAGAAGTATCTATATTGTGGCCATGTACCTCATCTGTGGCCTCATGATTCCATTCTAAGCAATAGCAAGTCTTCTGAGGATACTTATTTTTTCAGATCAAAGGACAGTGCCTCAAAGGGAGAGGTGCATTTGTCTTCTGCTCCTTGAGTTAGGATGTGGTCAAGTGGCCTAGAGTTGAAGTGGCCATTTTGGAAACATGAGGTGACTAATGTGAGACAAGACTGAGGATGGTGAGGGATAGGGAAGCATGGAAAAACCTGAGCCCCCAAGGAATTGTGGAGCTTCCCTCCACTATCTATACCACCTGCCTCCAGAGCTCTCACGAGGAGAGATAGTTATGTGTCTTCATTGCCTGGGTTGCTCTTAGTTGGGTGTCCTTTTATTTACAGCCAAACACTCTTAACTGAATCAGGCTATTGCCAGTATTAGAAGAAGAAACTAAGACTTGAAAATGGTCAGTGACTTTGCTAAGGCTGGTAAAGTGGGGAGAGAGGCTGGCATTGAACACACACAGCTGGACTCCAGAGCCTGCTCTCTGGGCACTGTCTGTGTCTGCCAGGTTTTGAGACTTACATGACATGGAGCTGGATGATGGGCAAAGAAAGAGAGTCAGATAAAGGAAAGTCATCAGGAGAGGACAAATTGAGAAGACCAGACTATAGACTGACTAAGGAGATGGCAATTAGAGAAGTCAGGGGGGAGTTAAGGTTAAATACACAAATCAACAACACATCTCCAGTAGAGAAAGTGATTTTGAGACTCTGATGATGGTGGAGCATAAAAGATTGGGTAAGAGAAGTTACTGCTGGGGATTGGGTGGGGCGTTCAAAAGATAGACCTAAAAATACTAGAATTCTTCTCTTTTTCAAAAAATGTTCTGAGCTCTTTGCACTTTCTTCAATACTATATGGAGATCAATGAAGTAATACAGAGAGTGGCTTGCATGGGCTTGGAGCCATGGGTTTCTATCAAATAATAAAGACCCCATAATAATGGCTCTGTGTTACAGATGAACCCAATTTTTTAAGGCAATAACTCATTCTCCAAAATTTCTAGCCTGAATGTATAACTATTTCAGCTGCCACATCATAAACATAATGAATAGAGCTGATAATGGAGTCAAAGAAAAAAGAGATGAAAAATAACTGCCATCAGGAAAATGAGCAGAAGAGGAAAATTAAGTTCTTAAATTCTAGATTTGCACCAATCGCTCAGCAGAAAATCTTTAAATGTCTAAGCTGGAGCTAAGGACAAACAACTGTTGACGGCTCTCTTCAGAGAAGGTGAACTGTGAACAATTAATATAAAATCCTGCCACCTTTGATTTCAGTCCCCTCTTTTCTAGCCTCTTCTGGGACCTAATAGCATCCAGACAGACTGATGGCTGGTTTCTGAATTAACTGATGACTCTGCTTTGCATGTGCCATCTTTTCTGCCTGGAACCCTTTCCTCCCCTCCTCCGAACACCCCACAACCTGCTCACTATGAGTGGCATCTTCTCCACAAGCTGCCCCACATCTGGTGTTGGGTGCTCTTTTTTTGTGTGTGTGTCCCAACAACCTGTATGTGCTTCTATTACGACACTTCTGTTGATTGAAACAGTCTACTCACAAGGACTGTATTCTTAATAATTTAAGCCTATATCTGCCAGGAACAGTGTCTCTGCCATTTCCTTTGCAGGAATCTCTTATTTAGGGCTCTCTCTGAAAATCTGTTTATTCTCGAGTAGTGGTGGTTTAGTGGCTAAGTTGTGTCTGACTCTTGTGGAGCACGCTATTTATTTCTTTAGCGGCATTAATCACAATCTGCAGTTCTTCCATTTGCTCCCATCTGTAGTTCTGCATCTCTCTCCCTCCTGCTTTAGGAGGGCCCTTGTATGATGGCAAAGCTCTTTTCTGCCTGTCTCTTTCACGGAGCCTGGCACTCACCGGGTGCTCCAAAAATATTAGAATAAATAATGCCTGGCACATGATAGTCAAACATACCTAAAATTCAATCCAGGGCTGCTTTATTGCATATCTTTCAAAAAATGAATTATCTGTGTCTTTTGTTGTTCCTGTTGTTTTTGTGGAAATCTTTATTTCAAGCCAACCAGTATCATTAATATGACACACACAAAAACCAAAATGTTTAGGTGGAAATCATGCAAAACATTTTTTTTTTAATTTCTTTATCTTTGGCTGTGCTGGGTCTTCACTGCTGTGTTCATCTCTAGTTGTGGTGAGAGGGGGCTACTCTGTCGTTGCGGTGCACAGGCTTCTCATTGTGATGGCTTCTCTTGTGGAGCACAGGCTCTAGAGCACTTGGGCTTCGGTAGTTATGGCTCATTGGCTCATGGGCTTGGTAGCTCTGGTTCCAGGGTTCCAGAGCACAGGCTCAATATTTGTGGTGCACAGGCTTAGCTGCGTCATGGCATGTGGGATTTTCCCAGATCAGAGACTGAACCCATGTCTCCTGCATTGGCGGGCAGATTCTTTACCACTGAGCCACCAGGGAAGCCCTTCAAAAGACTTTTTTGATGGGATAATCTCTGGTGATGAGGACTAAATACTGCTCTACAAGTACTGGTTCCTCAGAGCTTTGAGCCAAAGCGTATTCTTTTTTTTAAAACAGCTCCTTTTGGAATTCCTGAAGCACCCCTTGGGCATTATTCTAGGTCTTAATAGAGCAGGGGCTGTGGACCAGGAAATCCATTGATCACTGAGGCTCATTCATGAACCAGATAGACACAGTCTGTGCCCTGTGAGTCTATAGGTTGGCAGATGAGATCAACATTAATCAAATAATCTTACCTGAAATGTATCACTACAAACTACGATAAGTACAGCGAAGTACAACCAGCATGTTGCCAGCAGGACTTGTTCTCAGGCCTGGGGGAAGAAGCTATATCTGGTTCTCAGCAGGTGTTTCCTTTGGCAGCTGCAAATCCACAATCATGCTCAGCACCATCCTTCCTCAAACAATGACTTGAAGGGAGGAGAAAACTTGTAGGTTCCAAATTGAGGCATTAAAAATAACAGTGTTAGTCTTAATGAATCCATATTAGATTCATCGAGGTGGGTTTGAGGATGTTTATGCCAACCTCAGCATCTTCTTGTGACCTGTGGTTCTCAGTGACCATGTTCAGAAGGGGCTCTCCAAGAAAGACTACTTTAGTACAATAAGGCTTTTTTTTTTCTATAAATTCTAGAGGTTGGGCCAGGGTGAATGCTCGGGCCTTTTGGAATGAATGACTTTTGTCCGGTTCCTGGGCGAGTTGAGGCTTACAGCCTGGAAGCAGACTGTCTGGCCTTCTGGGTCTCAGTGCCTTGGGCCCTTTAGCCCTCTCTAGGTCTGTGTTTTTTAAACTTGCCATGTATAAGGGTCTGAAGAGGTGGAACTTCTCTTGCCCAGCTAGCTGTGTGGAGTAATAAGACTCAGAAGATAACACTACAGGGGAGAATTTGGAATACAGCCTGTGGTCCCCTAGCTCAAGGCCCACCAGAATATCCGCACCCCATATTCTAGCCCATCTCGGGGCTGATGGAGGCATGAACCTGGAGCTCCCACTAGTGGCAGGAGTGGGTCACCAACGCTTCCCAACTTTTCCATTGAGGGTTTCTCAACTTTTCATTGGTTTCTTCCTTCATTCACATTGGGTTTAACAGCTAAGCCAGTGGTCTTCAAGAGATATTAAAAAACTTCATCTTCACCTTTATGGGTACAGTTTTTCCAAATGCTAGCAATTTTCTATGGACCTATGGGGAACAATGGATGCCTCCAGGCCTTCATGAATGTCTCCTTATAGTTGACGCCAAAGCCTCAGCTACTAGGAGGGAAGTGTAAGGTCACCTCAATCCTGCCATCACCTCCGCTGACCTCCACTACTTTCTTTTTTTAAGGACTGTTCAGAATCAAGAGATGTGAGTTTTGCGTGCACACACACACACGCACACACACACACACACACACACACACACACACATGATTAGTTTATCTCTGCCTCCTGCCAGCTGGGAGGTTGGAAGAGCTCCTGAGGAGTCTGGAATGAGAGGTTTAGAAAAGCTCTCCACAGGGGTTAAGGAGAGTGGTCTCCTTTGCTTCTCTTCAGGCCTGTCTTTTCTCAGTGTCATTATGGGAGGTTTGGGGCCCAGCATCTAGGGGCGGAGGGGCTGCCCAGTCCTTCTGGAAATCAGGCTGCAAACCCACCTCTAGCCCAGGTACCATGGTGCTGCCGTGAGGTCCAGCTCAGGTCAGCAAGGGATTAAACTGGAGTTTGGGGCAAAACCTTTATAGTAATAAAGAGCATGCAATTGTCAACATATCCCCACAAACCCACCACAGTAATGACTGAATGAGTGCAGGCTGGGGCATTCAGGGTTCCTGGGCTCAAGTGAAATAGTGCCTCATCACACCTTCCTATTATTATTATTAATAGTTTAATAAATAATCTAATTAAAATGCTGTATATTATAAATAGAAATCAGGTTTCCTGGCCCCTATCCAATGTCCTTCTCATGACATCCATGGGTCAGCAAGACTTTAGAGTTCTGATCCTATTCATCTCCTGTGTAGAAAATTTAAAACTAAGTAAAACCATAGCCCCTAGTTTCTAGTTGTGAAGATATTAAATCTTTATTGATGTGCAGAAGAAATTCTGAAAAGTGGGGGGATCTTTCTTCTTTGGAGACATTAGTGATGAAGTGTCATGTTACCGAGTGTGATGGGTTGAATCGTGTCACCTCTAAAATTTACATGCTGAAGCCCTAACCCCTAGTACCTCAGAATGTCACCTGTAATTGGAGAGATGGTGCAATTTTGTAATTAGAGGGGTAATTAAGGTAAAATGGGATCACTAGGATGGGCTCTAATCCACCATGACTGACGTGCTAGGAGAAGAGATTAAGACAGATGTGCACAGAGAAAAGACCACATGAACACACAGGCAGAAGGCGACCATCCACAAGCCAAGGAGAGAGGCTCAGAAGAACCCGACCCTTCCCATACCTTGGTCTTGGACGTCCAGCTTTCAGAACTGTTAGGTAATAAATTTCTGTTGTTTATGGCAGTTCAAGAAAACTAATACACCAAGGGTGGGAGTTTTTCTGAAGATTTTACTGGTGATGGAGAATTCAAAATAATACAATTGAATAGAGTAGAACTGGCATTCAAATTCAGGGCTTCCAAGGTGGCTCAGCAGGTAAAGAATCTGCCTGCAATGCAGGAGACACAGGAGTTGTGGGTTCGATCCTCGGGTTAGGAAGATCCCCTGGAGCAGAGCATGGCAACCCACTCCAGTATTCTTGCTTGGAGAAACCCATGGACAGAGGAGCCTGGAGGGTTATAGTCTATAGGGTCACAAACAGTTGGATAGGACTATAACGACTGAGCACAGCAGGGCTCAGGGATTCAAATTCAGGTTAATTCTCACTCTGGAATCCACACAAACCGTAAATGTAATTCACTGTTCACCACCTTGAGCTGGCTTTCAAAAGGCAATTAAAATACACTTGGGGGAGGAGTACTTTTCATAGATAGATTGCTTTCTTAGTGGTATGGGGGGTAAGCAGGAAGCTTTGATGTTCACCAGAGTCTCTTCATTGCTCTGTCCCACTGCTGAGACTTCAGCTGAAGGAGCAAGCCTGACTCCTGTTTTTCTTCCAGGTGTTTCCTCCACACCAGGTGCTCTGGTGTGAACACAGTTCCTAGAAGGCAAAATGGAGAAACTAGGTCCAAGGGTCTCCTTGAGCTGTGTGAGCACCTCCCTGCATTGGAGGCTCCTCGTGTGCACGTTGGGTCAAAGACATGAAACTGCTCATAGTGACTTGTGTACTAACAGTCCATTTTCTCTGGCTGCATCAGGAGACCCTGGTGCCCTCCACCCCAGTAAGGACCCTCATCCTGAGCCCAGGCAGTCAGAGGGGCCGGGATGGATCTGTGTCCTGCTCCTGCTTGGGGAGCTGGAGTGCCAGCAGGCAAGCAGGATATAGAGCCTGCTTTCAGCACAATTCCTATTCCGGGGTTGTGAAATGTGGAGTCCTAATCCTCAGGCCAGTAGCTCACATTTGCTTAGCCCTTTCACAACATCATCCTATTTGGTCCTAAGGGCCATTATGAGCTTTGAGTGAGATAGATCTCCCCACCATCCCTGTTCATGGGTGAGCGAAGTGATGTCTCACAGGTGACTCAGAAGACACTTGCACTGCCAGTCAGATGAACGGCATGACGACGAGGACAGAGGCGATACCCGAGAGCAGTGGAGTGCTGGTTCCTGTGGCAGTCTTGTCTTGGCATTGGTTCTGCCCTCCAGGGGAAGACAGCCAAGACGGGCTGGGCCGAGCACATGGCAGCTCCTGGGGTAACATGGGGACTGCATGTGTATACATGTGTAAAGGGAGGATGTGGCTCAGAACTACAAAGGGGCTCTGGCCCAGCCCTGGCCTAAGTGCCCCCCACACCGAGTACAGGCAGTTGGGCTTGTCCTAGTGGCAGGCAAAGCTTTAAGAGGCAGGGTGGTCAGATGGCATTATTAGCTGTGTAGGATGCCTCTAAATAGACTAAATAATTTCAAACTAGGAACAATTCTTCCAAGGTAATATCCTTGTTTACACTTAATATAATACCATGCATCACCTAGACTAGTGAGAGGAGGTAATTTTAGAATGGAAGCCTGGGCATCTCTTGCTAAATTTGCAACCTACTGGTTCTCTCCATTCTTAAATCTTTTTATTTTCCTTTATTGTTGAAGTGTAGACATTTAGGTTGCTTCTATGTCTTGGCTATTGTGAGTAGCACTGCTATGAACCTAGAAGTGAATGTATCTTTTCAAATTATAGTTTTGTCTGGATATATGCCAAGGAGTGGGATGCTGGATCATGTGGCAACTCTATTTCATTCTTAAGTCCTTTTGATACTTTTTTTTAATCTGTAAGAGAGCTTTTCATCAAGGGAAGTAATAACAGTTGCCTCAGTTACTAACAAAGAGCTATTTTAAGGTGGACGTTTTGGCAAATCTCTTGACGTGTAAGAATCTTCTTTTCCCCTCTGTCTCTGAGTATTCACCAAGTATTTACAAAATTACTTATAATAAGACCCAAACTTCACCATTCTCAACAGTTAGGTGGCCATTTCTGCTTCACCAAGACCTCTGTTCGAGAGCCATAAGCAGCCTGTGTGGCTCTTTGGTGTCAGCTGAAAACTGTGCCCACTGTGGGCTGGCAGAGCCCTGCAGGTGCTGGGCTTAGCAAACTGAGTGTGGCTCTGCATGGAGGAAGGCCCCCTTCCGTGGGGTGAGAAGTCAGGATGGAGGGTTAGGGGACAGATCAGGCTGCAGACAGCAGAGTGAAGGATCTGTGTTTGCCCCCTCAGCTGTACAACTGCTCACACAGCCTGGAGGCAGGGTACACTCACCGTCCCCCACCCCTGGAGTTCCAAATGGTGAATTTTCCCTGCCTTCTGATCCTCTCTACAGGGTCTGCAACCACTGCCCCAGCTCACCTTGCCCTCGGTCCTGATCTTCAGTTCAGTGGTCCAGGAAGCAACCTCTGCCTGCCTTGTCTAATATTTTCCTATCAGGTGTGAACTTCACTGATGCTTTACTGGGGTTTCCAGTAAGTCTCTGTTTCCAGTTGGCCAAGCTAGGCTATTAGCATGTGAAGCAGACTAATTTGCTCAAAGGCAATTTGTCAGATGAACAATTCACCCAGTTACTGAATATTGCCCTCATGTGCTCCCAACTCCATCTCCAACCCCAGGAACTGTCAGAAAAATGTTCTCCTCTGAACGTGAGACAGTTTGCAGAGTCACCATGAAAAGCAGGAGCAAAAGCAGCAACAAATTCCTTTGCTGTAAAAAGGGGTTAGTGCTATCTAGTTCTGGGGATTTTGTTAGGATTAACTCAGATAATACCAAAAAAGCACTTAGAACAGTCTGACTGGCAATATTCAGCACACAATAAAGGTTAGTGATTATTACAATTATAATCATTATTACTTTTAATTTCACACGTGCATTTAAACTATATGAGCTAAACTACACTTTACATTAAAAATTAAAATAACAATTTGAATAAGAATGCCAGGAATAGAAGACAGATTGCAATCACTAGGCTTCCCTGGTGGCTCAGTTGGTAAAAAGTCTGCCTGCAATGCAGGAGACCTGGGTTTGAGCCCTGGGTTGGGAAGATCCCTTGGAGAAGGGAATGGCAATCCACTCCAGTATTCATTCTGGCCTGGAGAATTCCATGGACACAGGAGCCTGGTGTGCTACAGTCCACGGGGGTCACAGAGAGTCGGACATGATTGAGTGACTAACTCACTTTCAGGGCCAGTTCAGTGGTCTGTAACTTTGGTCTCATCATTTACCCGGAGGGTGGGGGAGAGGGCCTGGAGATTGAGTTTAATCACCAATTTGAAGCATCAATTTGGTCAGTGATTTAATCAATTGTTATTATAGAATGAGGGCTTCCTATAGGCCCAAATGACGAAGTTTGGTAAGTTTCTGTGTTGGTGAACACATGGAGATACTGGAAGATCAAGGAAGCTCTGTGCCCCTTCCCGTCTACTTTGCCCTATGCATCTCTTGCATCTGGCTGTTCCTGAGCTATATTCTTGTATAATAAACCTATGATCTAGGGAGTGAAATGTTTCTCTGAATTGTAGTTTAGAATTTTTAATTTTAAATTTTAGAAATTTTTAATTTCTCTGAAGTGCTAGTGATCCACTCTAACACTAGGCAAACTGGACAGACTTGGGTCAGTTCCTAGCTCTGCTACACTGAAACCTCAATTTTGTCCTCTGTAAAACTGGTATCAGATCAGATCAGATCAGATCAGTCGCTCTAGTAGCACTTAATCCAAGTGTTGGTTTAAGGCACAGTTCTTGAGGCACAAGCCTATTGTGTTCCCCCTTTGCCTGGCAAAGTAATAAAGCTACTCTTCCTTTCTCTTCAAAAAACAAAAAAAAACAAAAAAAGAGAAGAGTTGATGTAAGATTTAAAGATGACATGTACAAAATACTTGGCATAGTGCCTTGCAGAGAATACGTGGTATTTGTTGCTTATCAATGGTAGGGACTGTTATAATGTCGATGATGACACTGATCAAGGATCCAGAACGATGTTTGAACGTGACTGGCCTTGCAGGCAGGGAGGACAGCCATTAGTAAATGGGAGGAGAGAGTAGAAAAGGAAGTCAAAGTGCCAACTTTGATCTGTTATCAGGTTTGTTTGAGGGCAAATGAGCTTTCCATCCTGCTGCTTGAATCCCCTGTCCCTTTGTAAGTCCCTGCCTCCTCACCCAGTAGTCAACTATGGATGTGAGAGTTGGATTATAAAGAAGGCTGAGCACTGAAGAATTGATGCTTTTGAACTGTAGTGCTGAAGACTCTTGAGAGTCCCTTGGACTGCAAGATCAAACCAGTCAATCCTAAAGGAAATCAAATCTGAATACTCATTGGAAGGACTGGTGCTGAAGCTGAAGCTCCAATACTTTGGCCACCTGATGCAAAGAGGTGACTCATTAGAAAAGACCCTGATGCTGGGAAAGAATGAAGGCAGGAGGAGAAGGGGACAACAGAAGATGAGATGGCTGGATGGTATTATTGATTCAATGGGCATGAGTTTCAGCAAACTCTGGGAGATAGAGAAGGACTGGGAAGCCTGGCATGCTGCAATCCATGGGGTGGCAAAGAGTCAGACATGACTGAGCAACTGAACTATGAAACAGCTCTTCACCCATCTCAGATTGTATAACCTGTGCTCTCAGGTGACCAGGGCCCTCACCTGCTCTATTCTGTGGTACATCCCACACTCCATCCACACCTCCACCCATAGCACAATTTAGCCAGCCAGGTTCCCATCTTAATCACACAGCTCTCTGCTAGGAATCAGATAACTACATGGTATAAAGATGGTATTAATGATTAATGGAAATTTCATGGGTGTCTCCTAGGACTGTCACACTCATGGTTAATATCCCAAAGGCTCCTGGTAGAGATGTCGCTATCTGCCTTGAGTCTGAAAGAGAGATGGTTTGAATCAGAGTCATTCTCAAGACTGGGACTTCCCTGTAGCTCAAATGGTAAAGAATCTGCCTGCAATGCAGGGAACCTGGGTTCAGTCCCTGGGTTGGAAAGATCCTCTGGAGAAGGGAATGGCAATCCACTCCAGTATTCTTTCCTGGAGAATCCCATGGACAGAGAAGCCTAGGAGGTTACAGTCTCTGGGGTCGCAAAGAGTCAGACATGACTGAGCTTCTAACACACATTCTTAAGACTCTTTAAATCAGGTTCTCAAGGGCTTACCTTCTTTGCTTATGTGAGCATTTAAAGTAAGTTGAGTGTATCCCCATATATTAAGGAA
Organism: Bos mutus; assembly: GCF_027580195.1. Classification (NCBI taxonomy): domain Eukaryota; kingdom Metazoa; phylum Chordata; class Mammalia; order Artiodactyla; family Bovidae; genus Bos; species Bos mutus. Next base: position 39,592,811 of record NC_091627.1, read on the forward strand.
GTCTCAGACTCTTTGGATTTATTCACGACTAAGCTACTGTTATATTAAAGTTGTTTGGTAACATCTTCAGGCTCAGTTTTTCCCATCTGAAAAATGGATTCATATCATAAATCCATTTTCTATCTTGTAGGCATCTCTTACCTTATATGAATGAACCCATGATAAACCAACATGTAGGGAGGACAGAGTGTATAGTTGTGTTGATTGAAAATGGGAGAGGGAGCAGGTAGATTTAATATTATTATTAGTCATGACTTGAGTCATACTTAGCAGTTTTAGACTCATGTTTAACAATTCTGTCTGTATTAGAAGTAATTGAAAAGTTTTTTGTATTTTTTTTAATTCTTACGCTCCACTCCTAATATTCTGATTCAGTTGATATGGAGTAGGATCTGATGCTCAGATCAAGGGGGTTCTATTGTGAGGCTAAGTCTGAGAACCACTGTCTTAAGACAGCTTTGGTAATGCAGAGAAGGTGGAAAATGCTATATTAGGTGGGTCTTGGTTGTGACCAAGAGCTAAGCCCAGCTCCATATTTTGGAAGCACTGAAGTGACAGACATTCAGTGGGTTTCACAGCATGGTCCTGGTCTGGGGGCAGAACCCTCGGACAGAAGCTAAGAATCACAAACATCACTGAACGGTGGAACGGAGGAGCCCTTTAAACCTCTTCCTCATCGCTCTGTGAACTCTGACAATTTACTTGTCTCTGGGCTTCAGTTTCACTATCCATTAAGTGAATAGGTTAGATTAGACAAGTTCAAGCGTATCTTCCAGTCTGTTATTCTAGGATCGTAAAACAGTTTCCAGGCAGCAGAGGAAAGAGAGGTTGGCCTCCCTGTTGGTATTCTGCACTCACTTCTCGTCTGAAGTCACTCAGCAGCTCTCTCTGTGGCTGACCAAAGGCCAGCCTTGAGCAACAGCTGAATCTCCATCCCCGGGGCCTCCTTTTATCCAGCCTTCCCGGCAGGATGAAAGCTTTCCTGCAATTCTTATGAGGGCAGCCCACGTGAATTGCAGGAGTAGCCTCTGAGTGATCTCTCTGCTCCCCGGCAGCACACGTCTGATGCTATCTGGCAGCACGTGACCTGATGCTATCTGCAGAGGAAGTAGTGGAATGTGGAAGTTTACATGATGTCAGCGCATATGCATCCTCCTGTCCTGAACCCAGAGCCCAGCCATCCACTCCTGTGCCATGCAGCTCCTGGCCCTCCCCTTCTCCAGAGCCTCAGGCTGCTTGGGAGCCCTCTGCTCCATGTTTCCCGAGAGGATGGGCATCTGAGCAGGACTGAAAGAATTGGTCAAAACAACAACAAAAACGATTATTGCTTGCATCCTCTGCAGTAGGTTCGGTATTGTGATGTCACATTCCATCTCTCGAGGCTCAGACTGACCAAAATTCACTGGGAAAGAATGGCTCTGATCTGAATGTTTGCTTCCCTTCCACCCAAAATTCATATAGAAATCCATATGTAGATTTGGAGAATCCACGTAGAAATCCTCAGCCCTAAAGATGATGGTAATAGGAGATGTGGCCTATGGGAAGTAAGTCATAAGGCGGGAGCCCTTGAGAATGGGATTAATGTCTTACAAAAGAGCCCCCATGGAGCTCCCCACAGAGCTTCTTCCATGTATGCATACAACCGGAAGCCTTCAGCCCAGAAAAGGACCTCACCTGACCTTGATCTCAGCCTCCAGCCTCCAGAATTGTGACAAATAAATGCCACCCCATCTGTGGAATTTTGTTAGATGAAGTCAGGACTCACCCCAGGCAATTCCCTAATACAAAGTCTCCTGCCCTATGCACAAACAGGTGGAAGACCATCAGGTCTGCTTCACGCATAGGAGAAAACGTGCCATGCTCGAGGCAGTGAGGAAGTGAAGAATGTTGGTGGGAAGAGGGCAAGGGGTTTGAAAGTGCATATTGCAGACTTTTTGAAGTTCTCAGCACCTGTGCAGGTAGAAGAAAAGGGATGGTAAAGGGCTGGTGGCAGGGAAAAGGCAGATTCCTTAGATCCTGCGCATTGCAGGGCTTTGAAAGTAACACTGGGAGCTCCAGGCTCCAACAGAGGTGGCAAAGGTCAGTGTGGGTTTGGCTTCCAGAAACTGGCTCCCGGGTCCAGGTGAGCTGCAGCTACACTGCTATGCAGCTTGTAGGTGGTCTTTTGGGGCTTTGATGACACTGGCCTCAGACCCCAGATCTGCTTCCCTGGCCCTTCCTTGGATTTGAGGGCCTGAGGGCCTGGAGAAACGCTTCTTTGTGTTCTCCTTATGTGGAGGGTGGCACCAGAGCAGGTGGGGGCAGCTTCGGTAAGCCAGATGCCCTCAATTGTGAAGAGGTATTGAGACACTGGCTTCAGAAGCTAGACCGGTCGCTCTGTGATCTTGTGGTTCTGGCAAAAGGCGTGGAATGAGAGGCATGATCTGACCAGGAGGCGCTTGGGACTCAAATGTGGGCCAGCAAGTTCCTATAATGTGGACCCCCAAACAAACAGGCTTCAGGGCTTCCTCGCTGTACCTGCAGACAAATGTTCCCTTTGGAACTATGAAGCCGGCTACTTCCACACTCAAGTCTGTATTAGCATCCAAAGGGTCCATGTCAGGAGCCCATGGGAACATGTGGCACACATGCCTGGCAGAACTACAGACACTCATCAGTGGACATCAAGTATTCAGGAAGTGTTTCTACGTTTGCTACTCTGTCATTGAAAAACAAATCCCAGGAAATCAAATATTTAACTGCTTTACTTAATAATGTCCCAAATCAGTCTCCCTGCCCTCAATGGGCTGTAAGCGGGCCTCTACTAGGAACTCTATGTGTCATCCTTGTCCTCCATCCGTCTGGTCCTCAGGGTGCTGGAGGTGGGAGGAGCAGGGCCTGGGTAGTAAGACTGGGAAACAGCTCCTGTCCAGGCCTTTCACTCTGTGAGGGATATGATGACCAGAGTGAGGAAAATACAGAAAAGAGGAAGAAAAGGGAGAAAAAGAAGTAACGAGGAGACACAGATGCTGGGGAAGGCTAAACTCTCATTGTGGTAACCGGAGATTCCAAACCACTAATTCAGCCATGTGCCTTCCCAAAGTCAAGCATATTTATGGGAGTAATGGATGAAATATGTAATATGTAATATGAGTACAGGTAACACCCACTGGGAAACTGGGCTAGGGGCTTCCAGAGCTGAAAGCACATTTGAGAATATTTACTTAGGTCTGTTTTTATCTCATCGTTATTCAGCTTCTTCCTGTGTATGTTTTGTGATATACATGATAAATTAATATAGTAGTATGTGTATATCATTTATTAATAAATAAACATGTTGAGAAGGATGGACTTCCCTGGCTGCTCAGATGGTAAAGAATTAGTCTGCAATGCAGGAGACCCGGGTTTGACCCCTGGGTTGGGAAGATCCCCTGGAGAAGGGAATGGCAATCCACCCCAGCATTCTTGCCTGGACAATCCCATGGCCAGAGGAGCTTGGCAGGCTACAGTCCATGGGATTGCAAAAATAGGATACGACTGAGCGACTAACACTTTCACTTTTTTTCATGTTGAGGAAGGTATGCTCAAATATTTTCTATTGATGGGGTACATGATCAAAAGAGCTTAGAGACTACTCAACTAGAATGATGACAAAAACCATTAAAGACTCCACCATGCTTCCTAGGAAGGCCTGGGGCCTCACGAGGGGCCTCTACCAGGTTGGCTTAATATAGAAGGAAAAGTCAACTCTCAGCTGGGAAAGCCCTAGCTTTTCTCTAGTGCCTCGGGATCATTTAAAGAAAAAATCATATGCATTTTCGTGAAACAGGAAAAATATTATTATATGACTGTTACTATCTAAACTCACAGTTCACTTCAGTTCAGTCGCTCAGTCGTGTCTGACTCTTTGCGACCCCATGAATCACAGCACGCCAGGCCTCCCTGTCCATCACCAACTCCCGGAGTTCACTTGATGGACATGACTCTAAACTCACAAACAGCGTCTAAAAAAAGTTGTATCATCGTGGGCCTGACCTATGCAATTGCGGCCCCTGAAATGCAAGTGGAATTAGAACACAGCCCATGTCCTGCTCACCGTGTGCCTCGAGAGGGATGTCTCTGCCCCCAGGATGGGGAGTCATTTACTCTCATAAAGGTGTTGCATGGATTACCAACAGCCCTGCTGCTGCTTTTTTTTTCTTTATTTGAATATAATTTTCTAACGAGTTTTGCTTTCATAAATACAGTTTATTGCTTGGTTTGTCTTTGCCTAACACTAATTTTGAGTTTCCAGCCCTGGAGAGTGTGCCTCATGGTGGGGGTGGCAGAATGGGGTCCCGGCTTCAGCAGGTGCCGCTCTTCAAAACACAGTTCCCCTCCCCCAAGGCAGAGAACTCAAAAGCTGAATATTATTTTTGGCCCCTGTGTCTCAGAGACATCCCAGTCAGACATCTGACCAAGCAAGTTGTTCCACAACGGAAACACAGCTAACACTTCAGTCCAGCCTATGTCGGGGGCAGCCTGTTGCCTGTGGCCTGCATCAGTCTCCACTGGACACAGCCATCCAGTTATGGAAGGTGCCGTTTCACTCCGCTGAAACCACCGTGGAATAATGCAATCCTTTCAAATACAGCCCCATGGGCTCAGAGCTGTCCACACAAGTCCCCGCTCACTCTTCGCCTCTTGCAAACTCCACCGATCTATTTATTGGGAAATGTGATGTTTTTCCCTCCAAATGTCGTCTCCCTCTGAGGGAGTGATGTTGCTTCCTGGCTATTGGTTAGCAGCAAGAAAGGCAGCAGTGCTGGGTCTCTGCAGGCGGTCTCTGTGGTTCCTGGGATCCTCAAGCGTCGGTCTTGGGTTCCTTTATCGATTTGACAAACTCCTTGACCTCCTCTTCCAAGACCTTGTTCCTCTTCTCCACATCCTCCCGGCAGCGTTCCACGTTGCGGAGGCTGATTTCCAAGGCTGCTGACTTCTTCTTCTCATTCTCCAGTTCTTCATTGAGCCTCACCACCTTAGCCCACACGTCATAATTTTCCTTCTCGAGGCTATGAAGAAGGGAAGAAAAGAATGGGATGACAAGGCATGACCTCTAGACTCTCCCTCCGGCCTTGCCCACTGCCACCCTGTCCGTTTCACCTTCCATATCACAAGACCCATCTCCAGCCTGTGCCTTCTAGTGTGTCCCACCCCAGACAGGAGGACTTCCCAGTAAAGCTGAACTCCCACAGCATGTTCCTGCTCCTCTTTCGTCATTTATCATCCATCCTGTGACATCTCGTGTTGTTTTTCATGTCGTTTTGTGTTTTGTATCTTCTACCACCCTATAAAGTCTTTGAATGAAGATACCACCTCTAATACTTAGAGCCCACTAGCGTCTTACATCTGTCCTGCTCTGTGGAAGTGTTGATTGACAGCTGAATCTCACCCAGATTCCGTGTGTACGGATCCCCAGCCCCTGTGTAGGGATCCCCAGCCCCTGTGTACACATGTGTGCCTTCTCATCCTGCTCCACGCAGACCATGGATCAGAGCCTTCTCTCATGAAGGCTCCTGGAGACCAAGATTTGGAGAATCCAGGGAGCTGCCCTTTGAGACCAATGGTCTTTCCAGCCCCACCCACACTTCTGAATCCTATTCAAAGTGCAAGATCTACTGGATTCCTGAATTCCCAGGATTTTCACTGTTACTGCCCCAAATCTTGGTCTCATCCCAGGTGCCTGTCTGTCCCCCTTCAGGCTGTGCTGAATTAACCCTTGAAAAATGAGCGTATATATGACATTTTTAAACCACGGTAGGGAATTTCAGGCCTGTGAGGAGAATGTGATTAGAAAAGTCACTTCAGAGTTTCATTCTGTGAGATACTGCCTCCATGCTACCCAATGGCAGAGACATTCTTAAATGGAGACTTGAGCTCCTGTTTGAGCCCATCCCTGGGCTCCCCTCGTAGCTCAGATGGTAAGGAATCTGCCTGCAATGCAGGAGACCCATCTACAGCGTGTGCAGGGGATCCCGGTTCAATCCCTGGGTCGGGAAGATCCCCTGAAGAAGGGAATGGCAACCTACTCCACTATTCTTGCCTGGTGAATTCCATGGACAAAGGAGCTTGGTGGGCTACTGTCCATGGGGTTGCAAAGAGTTGAACACAACTGAACAACTAACACTTTCACTGGCTTCTAACTTCACAGGCCCGGTCGATGCTGCACGTAATGGCCTCTCATCAGAGTATTGCCTGCCATTGCCCATTTCTTCTTAAAGCCAAATTAGACATTCCTCTGGAATCCACATTGCAGGAAGATTCTTTCCCATCTTCCCTAGTGACTCAGACAGTATACAATCTACCTGCAACGTGGGAAACCCAGGTTTGATCCCTGATTTGGGAAGATACTTGGCAGGAGGAAACGGCAACCCACTCCAGTATTCTTGTCTAGGCAATCCTATGGACAGAGGAGTCTGGTGGGTTACAGTCCATGGGGTTGCAAAGAGTCAGACACGACTGACTGAGTAGCACTTTTACTTTCTGTAATCCTACTCATCACAAATCTAATTTTCTTCTCACAGTTCTGCACATCCCTCTTGTTCAGAGGGCAACCTCACGAGACACTGCTAGATCTTGACCACTGATTCCAGTGGTGGAGAGGTAGAATCTGAGTGGGCTCGGGAGGGTGGCTGACCCGGGTTCAAATCCCAGCCCCATCAATGATTAGCTGTGCAATCTTTAGGAACCTTTTTATACTTCCCAAACTCTTATTTCTTCCGTAAAATGAGGGTATTACCTATTTCACCTCATTACTGAAGGGATTATATGAGAAGGGATGTCTGAAGCATGAAGATTAGAGAAAGTATTATAGACTGAGTCCTCTTTCTTCTCCCATGGAGGAGTTGGGAGTCCCCACCCCCCACCCAATTTTGGATTCAGAAGACTTTGTCCCCTTCAGGAGGAGTGGCCACCTTAATAAATATTTGCAGAGTTGGTGAATGACATTAATACAAAAAAGTTTTTAAATTTCTCTTAATGTTTTAGGGCAAATGCATGAGACTCTTTGCGATCCCATGGACTGCAGTCCTCTAGGCTCCTGTGTCCATGGAATTTTCCAGGCAAGAATACCGGAGTGGGTTGCCATTTCCTCCTCCAGGGAATCTTTCCAACCCAGGGATTGAATCTGCCTCCCATGTGTCTCCTGCATTGGCAGGCACATTCTTTACCACTACTCTACCTGGGAAGCTCCTATTAAGGCACGTTGATGCTTAAACAATCACTTTTTGGAAATAGCTGGTTAAGCTACTTAAGCTACATACTTACTTTTCCACGAATTTAATCTAAAGTTTAGTGTTTTCACTAATTTGGTCATCTCCTCAATCTTTTTGCCCTTTTTCTTCATTAGGCCAGACTACTTACTATAGAATCTGTCGTCTATAATTGAAGTTTCATGATGTCACTCCTTTGGCAGAGAAAAATCCCTATTTGCTTTTAATATGGAAACCAAGTGGCTGCCCAAGCCCCTCTGGGATTGACTTACTTTTCAATCTGTTCCTCGTACATTTGCTTCTGTGTTTCTATTTCCTTTCGCAGCTCCTGGACCATCCTCTGCAAAGATTCAAGTTCGTCTTCACCAGAGATTTTTTTCCCAGGCCCAGTTTCAGAGTTTAGGCTGGCAAGAGCATCTCTCTTGGAGTCACAGGCCTGGGGTGAGAGTGTACTGGCTTCATCCCCAGGCGACCCGGGCTGGGTGGGGACATTATCATAGGTGGAAGTTCGCTGGGAGTCGAAAAGCTGCGGCACACCTTGAGACATCGTTCTCCTGTGCCCATCCCCAGCCTTCGCCTCCAAAGAAGATGACCAGAATTCATTTTTAAATATCTCTGTTTTGCAGCTGTTGGCACCTTGCAAAGCAGAGGTCAAGAAGCATTTCCGGTTTGGGAGCGTCTGAGTCCTTTTTCGTGATTGCGGCTTCCAATCCCCTGGCTTGTCCCTGGATGCTTTGTCTTCTAGACACCCATCGTTTGGCTGTTGTCCAGTGGGGCTGGTTGCATCTGAGTCACTGGCCTGAAAAAAAAAAATGGCCATGGATGTTACATGGGTTTTTGTCACATGTGTCATGTTCTCAGGATGAGAAACTTGAAAGAAGGCATCTCCTGGGTGCGCATCTATGAAACTCCAGAAGACCGTCTCTTTTATTTCCTTGGTATTTTCTTTATTATTGTATTTTAGATTAGAGGATAAATACTTAACAATATTGTGATGGTCTTTGCCACACATAAACATGAATTGGCCACAGGTATACATATGTCCCTTCCTTCCTGAATCCCCCTTCCATCGTCCACCCCATCCCACCCCTCTAAATTGTCAGAGAGCACTTTGAGTTCCCTGCATCTTACATTAGACTCCCAGTGGCTATGTATTTTACATACGACAATGTATATGTTTCAATGCTATTCTCTCAAATCATCCCCCCTCTCCTTCCCCCACTGTGTCCAAAAGTCTGTTCTTTATGACTGTATCTCTTTTGCTGTCCTGCATATAGGGTTGTCAATACTATCTTTCTAGATTCCATATATATGTATTAATATATGACCTTTATGACTTACTTGACTCTGCATAATAAGCTCTAGGTTCATCCACCTCATTAGAACTGACTCAAATGCATTCCTTTTTATAGCTGAGTAATATTCTATTGTGTATATATACCACAACTTCTTTACCCATTATCTGTCGATGGACATCCAGGTTGCTTCTATGTCCTAGCTATTGTAAATAGTACTGCAATGAACATTTGAGTACCTGTGTATTTTTCAGTTATGGTTTCCTCAGGATATATGTCCAGTAGTGGGATTGCTGGGTTGTATGGTAGTTTTATTCCTAGTTTATTAAGGAATCTCCAGATTGTTCTTCATAGAGGCTGTATCAATTTGCATTCCCACAAACAGTGTAGAAGGGTTCCCTTTTCTCCCCACTCTCTAGCATTTATCATTTGTAGATTTTTTGATGATGACCATTCTGACTGGTGTAAGATGATACCTGATTGTAGTTTTGATTGGCATTTCTCTAATAATGAGCAATGTTGAGCATCTTTTCATGTGTTTCTTAGCTATCTATATGTCTTCTTTGGGGAAATGTCTGTTTAGGTAAGACCATCTCTTAATTTGTCACATTAGTTGATTTTCTGCCAGGCATTTTTTTCAGAAGAATATTACATTAATACTTGAAGGAACTCGTGCTCTAGAAGTGAAATGCTGACTAAAATCAATTGCTTGTGGGAAGGAGTCTTAAAATAGGATCTTTTAAAATAACCTTAGAATGGGGAGGCTTTTCCATGACCAAAATCCAGAAGCCATAAAAGAAAAGTTTGATAAATTCAATCTACATGGGTTTCCATGATTTTCCAAATTAAAAGTAAGCCACAGAAATCACTACATGCTAAATCAAAAAAGAACTAACAAACTAACAAAAATATTTGCAATGCATATCACAGACAATAGGCTATTTTCCCTAATACATAAAGTTCATAAAATTTGAGAAGAAGACCAATAATCAATAGAGACATAGGCAAAGAACAAGGTCAGACGGTTTATGTAGGAAAATGCAACTGGCCCTTACACATATGACAACAATGTTTGGATTCTCTTACAACAGGAAAACTTCACAATTAAAATTAATGAAATATCAGTTCTTTCCTATCAGATGGGAACCCCCACCCCCTGAAAGCTAACATACTCTGCTGGGAAAAGTGTAGGGAAATAGATAATTTCATGCATCACTGGTGGAAGCACAAAAGAGGACAACCACTATTTAACAATTTTAATCAAAATTACATTACAAATCTATTTACTGACTCATCAATCCCACTTCGAGGAATTTATGCCAGAAATATATCTGTCTGAGCATTAAATAAAGCATGGTCAAGATTATTTATGGCATCCTTGTTTGTAGTATAAAGGAATAAAAGTAACCTGCTCATCTCTAGGGGCTGGCTGAGTAGATCGTGGTCCATGCACAGAATGGAATACCATGTGCGTGAGTCGCTCAGTCATGTCCGACTCTGTGACCACATGGACTGTGGTCTGCCAGGCTCCTCTGCCCATGGAATTCTCCAGGCAAGAATATTGGAGCGGGTTGCCATGCCCTTCTCTAGGGGATCTTCTTGACCCAGGGATCAAACCTAGGTCTTCTGCATTGCAGGCAGATTCTTTACCATCATACATCTGCCAAAAACACAGTTTATGAAGTTGCTGTCTATGTATTGACATGAAAATGTCTCCAGAGTATGCCATTAAACAGAAAACTTCAAGATACAGAGTAGCATGCATGTGTGCCTGTGTGTGTGTGTGTGTAAGGGGAGAGAATGAGTATGTTATACCTTGTATAAAAAGGGAGGTAAATAACAGTTTACATTCATATTTACTTATGTTTTCATAAAGGAACATTGGGAAGATGAAAAAGGAACTGATAAAGGCAGGGAAGAATGAGGTGGGTGGAGAGAGCAGAGGGAGCTGAAGTTCTAAACATATCTCTTTTTCTTTTGTTTTGATGTTTTTGTATCATGGATATATATGTTTAGATTAAATTAAGAAGAAAGAGAAAAAGACTGAGCCCTAAATGTAAAATCAGAAAATCAGGGCTCAAGCTGCACTGGAGGCTTCTAGCTTATCACCTGCGCCAGCAACCCCACCTGGAATCAGAAGGGCCTGGGCCCTGAGATGCAAACTCGGTCTAAGTCCCACTCTCCTGCCATTCTAGTACCATCACCTTGGGCTAGCGGGTCCACCTCCCTGAGCCTCAGCACCTCAGCTATCAGATGTATAAGATAAATTCTGCCCTACAGAGGAAGGGTGACGACTCCACACGTGATCTATTCAAGGTCTCCAGCACAGTGCCTCTCTTTAGTGTTACACTAAGTACAGAAACCTGTCAAATGAGCAAAATGGCCACTCTCAAGGACGTCCAGGATGATTTCACTATATGAAGTAGGAACATTCCTAAATATTAATTTGATTTTAGAGTATTAGTAAGATGCACTGTATCCAGACAGGCATCATCCAGGAAAAAAATCACAACCACCACCACCTTTTTTTCAGTACTTTCTTCACCATCCACAGGATTAACAGTACTGAAGGCAGCTGACAGCACCTGGTCAACCGGGACTTTTAGATTCATTACTTGGTCACACATCAAGAATCAAGCTGCTACGTAAAGTTCACATGTTCTTTTAAAAAATATTTGTTTCTCTAAAGATGTAAAAATAGCTGAGCTTTGTAAATTGTTGGCCTTACTCTAAATTTCAGAGTCTGCAGAGTTTTTTGACATTGTGAACGTGAGCCGCAATCCTTCAGTACAAATGAGGGGTTGACATTGCTGAGACAGGTTATCAGGGAAAGGGAAATAATACACAAACACATCACATACTCTGAGAAAGAAATCACGTTTCATGGCTCAGCAGGAAACCAGTTCTCTCTGGACTTTCACCCGGAATTTTCAACAACTCTCACTGAAACATTTACACTGTGGTATACATTAATTTCCCTATCAAACTTCCCTGGACTGCATTTGAAAGGGTTTCCTTTTTAATGTGGGCTTCAGTGAGGACTCCCATTGCTCAGTCACTGAAGGGTGGGCACACATGTCACTAATCTCATCTCCAGGATACCAACAGAAACTAGATTTTGAAAGATGCCAGGCTTTCAAGATGCATTCAAATGAGTCTATACCAGCTGCGCCCACTGCCATAGCATCTCCCAGGACTCCCCAGATTGCCAGCCCAGAGCAGCTCTTACATGGAATGACCTGGACTGAGGGAAGAGTTGGATGGAAAGAGGAAGGTTTTCTACACCTTACCATGTTACTTACACTGTCAGTCCTAGAAATTGGAGGGTCCTCAGTGGCATCCCAGCCCACAGAGCTTCGTGCAACTGGAGGTTTCTTGGGGTCATTTTGGGGGGCAGGGGGTGACAAAGGTGCGTCCTTGGACTTGGGGAAAAGGACTTCGTGGTCTCTGATCATCATGGTCATCACTCTTTGGATTTGAGGAGTCCCTGAAAGAAAGAAGAAAGAGATTTGTAGTGCAAGACCATGGGCAGGGGGCAGGCAGTCCTCAAGGGTCTCCACCCATGAAATGTCACTAAACTTGACTCTAAAACCACATGGCCCCCACAGACTTCAGTTATTCCTCACAGAATCCTTCTTAATTGCTTGGGATAGGGGATCCTGAAAAGGATGAGACAGAAGGATATGGGACTGGGGTGAAAAAGGGTTGTTTTCAGCCTATAGTCCTCTGCATCATCTTTGATTAGGAAGTAGGGACTACAACAAGAAAAAAAATGAAGACATCTTTCTCTCCTGATGTGGTCCTCAATATGACATCTGATTTCTTACTGCACACATACCTAATGTGTGCCAAGCGTACTGCCTCCCCGAAATTACGGCAGACATCAATACTCTGTGTCAGAACTCTTGTTCACTGAACTAAGACACAGCCTCAGAAGTCTTTTCAGCACAGCTTTACACGTAGCCTCTTGCTGAGGTGTCTTATAAAATTACATTTGTTCATACTCTCTGGTTAAGGGTGTTTAAAAATACTAAAAGACTAAGAAACACCAGCTAAATGTTTTTGTGCTAGCCTACCATACTGTGTGATGACTGGTAAATCTCTAACCTCTCTGCTCTGCTGTGACCCAGAAAATAAACTGCCTGCTGATTTCACAGGGTTATTTTACAACTCAGATAAGATAATCTACAGAAAACTCTCAGCAAATTGCAGAGCAATTTGGTAGTGATGTCACTGTTATTACTTCCTCTGCCCCTGCCATCACCATGGGACCAGCGGTACCTCTCATGATCACAGCAGGGTCCTCGACCTTCGACCTGATGAGATTCACACCAATCACAGTAGCCAGATTGTCCACACTCATTTTGTTAACTCCACAGTTCAGCTGGATTTCATGGAGGAACCTGCGGGCAGCCAGGATATCCCAGAGTGGGGGACAAGAAGTTGCCACAAGGAAGTACTTCCAGGTACCACAGAGGTATGTCTCAGCTCTTTCCTCCTGGTCTCAGGAATGGGACCAGTCTGCTTTGACTACAGGAATTTGGTTTTGTCTCGAAAGATTCAAGATCAAGGCAGACAAGAAACAAGCAGCCCAGCTGCTGAGGGTGGTGTAGGGGTCAAGGGTGGCTAGGAAGTTACATTGGCACAAAGCAGGGTCCAGTGCAAGGAGCTAAGAGGAGATGAGAAAGACTAAAATGGGTGCGGACCATGCCTAGTCTTCACTTTACAGGCTTATCTCCCAGGCTTTCTGTACATCCCAGCTGAGTCTCCAGAGAAGAAAATGTTATAGTGAGATTTCATAAATGGGAATTCATGATCCCTCCGTGCTCTCATCATCAGAGTACACCACCGAGCATCTCAAATTTTCAGCAGGTGCTCAAAAACTAACAATGAGTTTTCACTATAATTCTACCCAGCTGAGGCATGAAGCTCTCAGACTCATTATTAAAAAAAAAAAAAAAAAAAAAAAACTCTGAAAAGATCAGCAAAGGGATTTCTAAATACTATCTCTAAAAAACACTTTTAAAGGAATAGGCTGAAACAATATAAAATTCCCAATATGGAGAAATTCTCAGAGAAGGGTGTGGTGTCCAAATGAGAAAACTTTATGGAATATTACAGAGTCATATATAACCCTATTTTGCAACATAGGAAAATTCTCAAACTATAATGTTTAGCCAAAAGAAGCAGCTTACAAATATATATATATATATTATTAAACATATATACATATTTCTAATTTGGTATAAAAATTGTTTCCCTATTATTTATATTGATAGATGTGAAGATGTAGCACAGAGACAACAACATTCAGAAGGAAACACATTCAAATGTTAATAGTGATTTTTGCTGGGTGAGTGGACTTGGGGTAATTTTTGTTTATATATAGTATTTTGTATTTTGCTGGTTTCCAAACCAAGCATGTATCTCTTCTATAATTTGGAAACTATAGAAAATATAAAAAAAAATAATAAAGAGAAATTCAGCTATGTCTGGGATGGAGATCCAGGTTCCCAACTCAGCCTGATCTGGGTCAATCTACTTACTGTGTGTTGCCGCAAAGTCAGCACACAGCAGGTCCTCAGAAAGGGAACTAAGAAAGATAGCCTGGAATGAATGCCTCTGGGTACTAAGTTATGATCCAGAGTCAGGAAAATGGGAGATAATTCTAGAAAATTTTAAGGATTTTGGGTTCTAATGTCTGTTCCAGGATTCTGGGCAGCCTTGGAGTAGGTTTGAAGGAAGACGTATGTTTCCTTTTTGTGTTGATCAGATTTTCAGGGGATCCTTTAAATTATCTTGGGGTCACAGGAAAGCTACCTCAGTGGTCTGTGAATAGAGCTGATCTTCCAAAGGTCTGGACCAGAATCTCTTGAGTTCACAGAGATCCTCTTTCCTCCTCTAACTGGGGGCCTCTTTCTGGTGTGGCTGAAAATTATGGAGCTGATTCCAGGGGCCTCTTACCTGCAGATGTAGCTCAGGAGGCTATAGTTGTCTCGGGGAAGAATAGAAAGCTGTTTTATCAACTCCTGCTGGGCCTGGGAAGAGATTTCAACACCAGTGAATGAGGCTGCTCACTTGCCAGCAATGGGACCCTGGAACATAACTGGGGTTCATCTCTGCAGGAGCAACGCTTTGGCAGTCAATCCTATCTGTCACCATAGTTTTCTATGTTTTTTTAAAAAATGTTTCATTTTGAAATAACTATAAATCCACAGGAAGCTGCAAAAACAGCACGGAGATGCTCATTGCTTTTAGTACAGTGTATTTCTTTATTCATCTGCAATTATGCTCTCCTCCCCAACTCAGAGGTACTCTAAGGCAAGAACTAAGTGATAACCATACTCACAATAATTGTTTGTTTCATAAATGCTAGAGATGTAACACTCCAATAAAGAATTGGACCAGAACCAAATGCCCCCAAGTAACTTCAAATGTATTGAGAAGGAGGATGCTTCTGAGAACTGGGATTTCAAGCAATATGGTTTTCCTGGAACACACTGGGACACAAAGCCAGGATGACCAACCTGGAGGGCAGGTGAGAGGTCTGAAGGTTAGAGCTCCATGATGACAATGAATGTCATAGAGAGTCATACAAGGAGAGCATGTGCCAGGAAGAAGAAAGACTGCAAACTTTCTTTCCTGTTTTCACTCATAGTACCTGCAGGGGCTGCCATCACTATTTTTTAAAGATTTTTTTTAAGTGTGGATCATTATTAAAGTATTTATTGAATTTGTTACATTGTTGCTTCTGTTTTATGTTTTGATTGTTTCTGGCTGCAAGGCATGTGGAATCTTAGCTCCCTAACCAGGGATGGAACCCACATCCCCTGCATTGGAAAGTGAAGTCTTAACCCCTGGACCACCAGGGAAGTCCCGAATCAATAATTTTAAAATGTGACTCACTTGTGACACATATCCTTTGGTTCTCCAAACGATCCTGTTATGAAACCTAAGTTTGTACTGTCTACTATAACAGCAACTTGCCGCATGTGACTATTATAAAATACAATAAAATTAGAAATTTCGTTCCTTAGTTGTACTAGCCACATTTCAAGTACCTAGTGGCCACATACAATGAGCAGTTACTACATTGGATGGTGCAGCTATGTAACAGTTCAATCATTGTAGAAAGTTCTCTTGGTCTACGAAAATAAACTGAGTCTTACAGAAGATACATCATTTGCTATTAATAGCAAAATCAAAGTTAAATTTATTGCAAGTTTTTCTGTGCACCATTTTGCCAGAGAGAGCTTTTAGCTTAGTAGTGCTAAACACAAATCTCCCCCCACCCCCAACATGGGGAGTTAGACCCCTTTAATAGCTGTGTAATACAAACACATTCATGGACCATTTAGTTTTGCAAATCTTGATTAAAAACCAT
The DNA here is from genome assembly GCF_027580195.1 of Bos mutus. Lineage (NCBI taxonomy): Eukaryota > Metazoa > Chordata > Mammalia > Artiodactyla > Bovidae > Bos > Bos mutus. The sequence continues at coordinate 39,608,719 of NC_091627.1, forward strand.
GAAGGTTTTATCGTTGTCAGTAGGGTTTTACTGGTTTCTTTTGCTGGTTGGTTAGTTTCTTTAACATGATTCTAATGTGGTTAACTGTTGATTCTAAGCTCTTTAAGGAAACAATTTACCTGAGGATCAAAACTCCTGCTGGTGAAGAGCTTTGTGATGTTGCAGACAGGAACTGTAGGCCCTGCAGGCAGCTGTGGCTGAAATGAGCCAAGGAAAGTTCCTGTCCTTCCTCTCCCTGGCATATGTTCCTTATATACCCACGCCTGCCATGCATGGTATCACAAAGCTAGAACACTCGGACCCTGCATCTGCCCTCCAGGTTGGTCAGTCTGTCTTTCTGTTCCAGCAGGTTTCAGCAAGGCCATATTGCTTGAAACCTTCTCAGAAGCATCCTCCTTCTCTTACTAGCTTTAAAGTGACTTGAGGGTATTTGATGACAGTCCAGTTCTTTGTTGGCATGCAACATCCCATAAAGACTGTTACCATGATTGGCTTCATTCAACTTTTTGCTGTTGAGAAAGTTCTAGTTTAACAAAGTATCTCACCAAAAGGTCCACCCTTGACCCACTGTTGCCTGCCTAACAGACTAGTGTTCAGTAACCATTACCTTCTTCTAAAGTAGGACAATTTACTCTAATGACATACAAACCTTTGCCTCATCTGAATTCATGAGCTGCCCACAGAGCAGGAACCCGTCGTACTGGCTCCAGGGAACGACGGGCTCTGGGAGGTCTCGGAGGTAGAGCTTCAGCAGGGAGGCCACCGTGTGGACATCTGTATCTCTGGAAGAAAATAAGCAATGCTTTTTGAAAGTAAAGTTTCAGAATTCTCCTCACCTCCCTGCTGGTGATCCACTGAATAAAACCAGGTCCCCAAAAGGAAATTTTGCAAAGTAGACTCAGCAGCAGCAGCAGCAGCAGAGTTTGATAAAGATGCATTTGACTAAAATATTTTTGCTACTCCCCCTTCTGGAATAACAATCCCCGACACCATTTCCTTTATCTCTTCTATCTAAGAGCCTCAAAGATAAGTTGAAGGTCTACTTTTCCATTAAACCTGTTAAACTATCTAGCCTTCATTGCTTTCTTCTTTCTCTAAGTCACTTAGTATATTACAACTTAGCATTTTCTATGTAGTCTATAGTTTTTCACATGATAACTCATTTATAGCTATGGCCCATTGTTCTCTTTAATCCCTCAGAGAGTTTACATAGTTCTGGGCTTCATTCATATATTTACACGATCATTTATTCAACATTTACTCTCAACAGTAAGTGTTGAGAGAACCTACTAAGTTCAAGATACTATGTCAGATATAGGGATTTCAGCAGTGAACCTGAGAGACACATAAGACCCCTGTCTTCATGTAGTAACAAAGCTGTACAGACTCAAATGTTACCAGTCATTATAATACTGTGTGGTTAGTGCAAAGACAAGGGACATTCAGGACCTGGGACTGCATCGAAATGTAGAAAAGGGATATCCGACATAGAACTGAGGAGTCCTAGGAGACGCTTTAGAAAAAATTTGAAGGATGATGAGGAATTAGGGCATAGGCCAGGCAGCACGTTATCAACAAAGAGAATGGAGGCAAGACTGGGTAAACCGTGGCCCAGAAGCCAAATCTGGCCCATCGCCTTTATGTGTACATCCTGTGAGCTAAGAATGGGCTTTACATTTTCAAATAGTTGCGGGGGGGTCAAAAGAAGAATATTTCATGGCAAGTGAAAAATCATATGAAATTTGAAGTTCAGCATCCATAAATAAAGTGTTATAGGAACATAGCCATGCTCATTCATTTTTGTATTGTCTTCAGCTGATTTCATGCTATAAGAACAGAGTTGAGTAGCTGCAGTAAATATTGTCTGACCCACAAAGCCTAAATATTTTATTTGTGGCCCTTTAAGAAAAGTCTACTGATCCCTGGGGTTTATGGAGCTATTGCATTTATCCCACAGCTCTATAAGAGAAAATGAGTCTGAATATACCATAAACTTGAAGCTCAATAGTGAAAAAACATATGCTTATTTCATTCATATCAAGGAAAACTGGTCATGCACTCCACTGTTCAAAGCAGCACTATTTATAATAGCCAAGACATGGAAGCAACCTAAATGTCCATTGAAGATGAATGGATAAAGAAGATGTGCTACATATTTGCACAATGGAATGTTACTCTGCCTTTAAAAAAAAATATTATAATGCCATTTGCAGCAACATGGATGGATCTAGAGATTATACTAATAAGTCAGATAGAGAAAGACAAATATACGATGTTGCTTATATGTGGAATCTAAAACAATGGTACAAATGGACTTACTTACAAAACAGAAACAGACTCACAGACACAGAAACAAACGCATGGTTACCAAAGGAAGGAGGAGGGTTGGGGTAAATTGGGAGTCTGGGATTAACTTATACACGCTGCTGCTGCTGCTGCTAAGTCGCTTCAGTCGTGTCCGACTCTGTGCGACGCTATAGACGCCAGCCCTCCAGGCTGCCCTGTCCCTGGGATTCTCCAGGCAAGAACACTGGAGTGGTTTGCCATTTCCTTCTCCAATGCATGCAAGTGAAAAGTGAAAGTGAAGTCGCGCAGTCATGTCAGACTCTTTGAGACCCCATGGACTGCAGCTTACCAGGCTCCTCCATCCATGGGACTCTCCAGGCAGGAGTACTGGAGTGGGGTGCCATTGCCTTCTCCGATATACACACTACTACATATAAAATAAGTAAACAAGGACTACTGCATAGCACAGGGAACTATAGTCCATATCTTGTAATAACCGATAATGGAAGAGAATCTGAAAAAGAATAGATATATGTGTGTGTGTAACTGAATCACTTGGCTGTACACTCGAAACTCTGTAATTCAACTATGCTTCGATTAAAAAAGAAAGAAAAAGAAAAACTCGTGTTTGTAAGAGACAGCCCCAGTAGTATTCTGAAAAGGTGTGATGTGGTAAAAGGTTCAGCTGATCTGAGTGCTTCCTGGACATCAGCAATGGGGGATACAGAAGTGGATGGGCTAGGTGGGAACCACTCTTGGAGGAGGGCCAGGAGGGGTGGATTTGGGCATGAGGAGGAGAAGGCAGGCATTTGAAGCCTCAGAAACCAGAACATCACAGCTTGACTGTGGAGCTCTCTGTCTTGACATTTCATGTAAATGTTTTCTCTTTGGTTTGTTTTGATGGCTGGTGGTTGGCGCTGCCTCCTGAAAAGTCTCCAGCCTTTGCAGCCCGTGAACTCTAACTCCAAAGCAGAACTCGAGCAAGCACAGGGCCCTGCCTCTGCTCCACTGCTGCCGTCAGGAAACCAGGGGTGGGGACTATTCACTTTAAGGTGGGGATTATGGAAAAGACTTCCCTGCTGAGTCACTGCCTAAAAATACCTTGGCAAAGCCCTAGCATCAAAATGCAGGAGAAGTTCCCCAGAAAATAGCATCTGATACTTTGCAGAGCAGCATTCTCCTAAGTCCAGAAATCTCCTTTGTCCCAGTGCCCCTGAATCACTGTCCACCCAACGGGCATCTCTGGTTTAATTGAAGCCCTTCCCATACCGCATATCTTCTAATCTTACTCTGCAAGTGCCCCTGGAATCCCCCTAAGTCCTGCCCCTCCTTTCCCCGCCCTGTTCCAGAAGGCCATCGTCTTTTGCCAGATTCTGCCCTAGCCCCTATTTGGCTTACAACTCCATTCTCCAATGCATCGTCCGTCATGTGGCACAGCCCCCAAAACTCAGAACACACCCACAGAACAAATATGGAAAACAAAGAATTTGAAATGAGAAAAATAGTATAGATGGTACATCAAGAACCAGAAAATTTTGAAGATAAACATAACAACAAAAAAGTCAAACTCTATAGATAGCTCAATCGGGAGAAGGTAATAGCCAACATTAGAAAAGAGAAAGGGACTGTAACCACAGATACAGGATTCATACTTTGAAGTTATCATCAAAAAACACAATTAGCCATCTAAATCATCATAGACTATTGCAACCCACTGAAAGCTTTCCAGTACATTTTGTCAAGGGAAGATAATTCTGCTTGGCTTGGCTAAATCCTTAGGCTTGTTTATTGTATCTCAGATTAAGTATCATTTTGGGGTGAAAGCAAAAATACTGGGTTGCCATGCCCTCCTCCCAGGGGATCTTCCAAACCCAGGGATGGAATCCAGGTTTCCTGCATTGCAGGCAGATTCTTTACTGTCTGAGCCACCAGGGAAGCCCCCTAAATCCAGCAGATCATGTCAAAAGCCCCCTGCTGAAATGAAAAATGATGAAAAAATGAAACTAAAAATAGATGAAAAAATACCATCTATTTTTCATTTTTTGGCACTTAACACAATAGAACTATACAGTTTTGTCTCTAAATTTTTGGTTTAATGTCTGTGCCCCCATGGTTACAGAACTGGCTCTAATATTATGGTTATAGTCTAAATTTCCAGCATGATTTTTCCTGAGTTTGCTTTTCCTCCAACCTAATGAAATGTCCATATATATATATATATTTTTTTTTTTTAAATCAAAGACTAAGAACAAGTCAGGAGCTAAGTGACTTCTGAGTTCAATGACTGACCCATCAGAGATTAGCCAAGGCCTCTCAGATGGTCTGCCAAGCCTTGCGTTGTAACACTGATCTTATAATGTGGCACACTTGTCCTTTTCTCACAGAAATATAGGTATGGGAAGTGAATCATATATGGGCAGTATCCAGCCCAGAAGTAACTCGACAAAGACATTTTAAACTTCTTACTTATATGTTTAATGAGAACCATATGTATCTGCAGTAGAACCTACCAAATAAGAGCACCTTTGTTTTCTTCTTTCTAGAGAGGTAATTCGGGGGATCTGACGGTGGAACTGCACACATGACCAATGTAGAAGATCTAGACAAGTACCCTAGGGGTCACGTGGCCCCAAGAGTCGGCTCTGAAGAGCCTCAGGTGACCCTTCTTACTTTGAATGTGTAAATTCTACTCCTCAGTCCTAGGGGGTGGAGCAATCAGACAAGGTGTGTGAAACTCTCCTTCCTCCAGCCCCAAATACTTCACAGGAATCAAAGACTCAACTCCAACCACCCAGGCTGACTTTATAGATGTAGGAGCTCAAGCCTCAGGCAGGTGTTTGGCAATTCCCATAATCACCTCTAGTCCTCCTGGCTGACTGCTCTCATTGCTTTAGCAATAACCCATCTGCATCTTTTGATCCACACAAAGCTAGCTAAAAACAAGAAGAAAAGTCAGTGTGAAGGTAATGCACTTGATTGAACAGGTGCCTGATGGTGAAATGTGATTTATGGTCCTCCCAGAAAGCTCTGTAAATCTGATGCCTGTAACCTGCTCTCATTCCAGTAACATCTTCCCCTGTTGCTTTCCTGTTAAAACACAGCACCTTGATAAATTAACCTGCTGGATGCCAAGGACAGCAGAGACAGACATATGATGCTCCAAACCAAGACAGTGGCTGAGAATGGAGAGCAAGAGACGGGTCTCAGCAATGCTTCTGAAGGAGAGTGGGCATCATTGGTGACTGGAGTGGGAGGTGAGGGAAAGGGAGGGCGAGACGGTCGCCACAGTACCACACTTAGCTGTTCATGGTTGCCCCAGGATCAGCCCTAGTCCTCCATCGTAAACAAGCTCCTGGGGGGATTTCAATCTTTGGAGACTGGTGAGAGTTCAGGTTTGGCTCACTAAACCTCGGTTTATGGGCTGCTGATTTGGAAAGAACAATGGCTCTTTCTTGCCAGCAGGACAAGTGCGTGCAGGCAACTGAGCAAATATTGCACAACAGGTTAAAAGTATCCAATGTCGGTGGGGGTTGTGCCAGTTGAGCAGGGCAGAGAAGAACCTGGGCTGTGTAGCTGCAGTGGGGGAAGGGGAGGGTGGAAGAAACATCACTGCACCTGAAATGCCCCAAACAGGGCTGGGCAACCTCCATAGACGAGATTGGGAAAACACCAGGCTGCCATGATGTCAGTCTGTACTCCCTCCCAAAGGGTTCTGAATTAAGTTCAGAGTTGCACAGGACTGTGTTTCCACAGATAAGCAAGAAGTCCTGGCCCTGGCCATTTCTGGAAAGCCAAGGAAGACCATCAGAATCCTTGGATATTGACACGGTACCTAATCCACCACCCCAAGTCTGCCCAGCCAGCTCTGCCATTCTCCATCCCTCATCTGCTTCAAATCGTGTGCCTTGAGCTAGGTCCCATCTTTCTCCCTTAGTCCGCATTCCCCTCCCCGCATCTCCTACATACCTCTTGACTGACCTGCAAGGCCCTAGTCCTAGTTCATGTCCCTTCTCACACAAATGCTCAGCGTGCTTCTCTAACCATGCTCCAGGCTCCCAAATTCTGAGTTACGAGCAGAACAAAAGGCTTTTTCTGTTGCAAGCCAGGGATTTTGGAAGCATCTATGCAAGTCCCATAGCTCAACTGGTAGACAAAGGTCCTCTCAGCCAAGCAGGGCACAGGGGCGACGAGGTGAGCACAGCATACCTGTCAAAGGAGGGCCGCTCCCCCGCGTCAAAAGCATCTCTCAGCTGCTTCACCAGGTTGTCCTGCCCAGGCAGTCGGAAGATGCCCTCTTCGTTCAGACCATGCTCCAGGATGAACTCGGCACACTTCTCCACCAGGATGGGCACCAGGTGGGGGCCGAACTTCTGCTCATAAGCCACGGTCTCATCCAAGCGCTGGCCAAACACGGCTGGGAAGAGAGAAAGCAGAGCCTGCCCGTCACTCCAATTTCCCTTGGCAGAACTGAGCAGTCAAAGTGATAGGATTTTCTGCAATGATACTGAACAAAATATACAAGACAAACCACACGTCATATTTCCTGGGGCTCTAAAGTAGGGGCTGTCCATTTGAGGCTGTCGGTCAGTCTGTTTGTTTACATTTATAGTATTCAAAAGAACAACTCACTTTTAATGACTGCTTGTTTTGTGCTAGGAATTGTGCTAAATTTGAACACCTTTCCTCACTTAACCTTGACAGCCAACTCCATGAGATAGTATTGTTATACCTGTGTTACTATTAAAGATACGGAGCCTTAGAGGCGCTAATGAACTTGCCAAGGTCAGGTGCCAGGACACAGTACAAGTCAAAATTCACACCCAGGCAGTAAACGCAAGAGAAGCAAGTGGGCCATTTTGAATTCTGCTTGTGTCATTTAGCATTAAAGCATAATAGTCTATCATATGGATGTCTCATACTGTATTAAACCATCGCAGCATTTTAAATAATTTATGTTGTTTACTATGTTCTACTGTTGCTAACACTGCCACAGTGACCATGGTCACTAGCCTAGCAGAGGTCCAGGAATGTATCTAGTTCAATGTATAATTTCTAATTAATTGCTTAATTGATTAATTAACATTTGGATTGGATGAACATTGGTTTTTCCTCCTTTTGAACTATCTCCTTAGGGCCAATTCTCACATGTAGAATTACTAGGTCAAGCCGTTTGAACATTTTAATGACTATGGTATGCAAATTGATCTCCAGAAATATTTTTCCGAATTACACTGCCTCCAGCGAAGCATGTGTGGACCAGCTCCACCCAGCCCTGCCAGCATCTGGCTCTATAATTTCCCCACCCCAGCAGTGGAACAAGGTTAGTTTATGAATCAGGACACTGGCTGGCTACCCATTTCCCCACCAGGGCCCCATGCCCTTCCTGTCCTGGAGGTCAGAAGACAGTCACGGTTTCATTTCTGTCCTGCCTGGTTTTCTCTCTGGCATCATTAGGGCTCCGCTACACTGACCACTCCAATCCCTAGGACACTGTGCCCAAAGTCCTTTGGTTTTCCCCATGATTCACTCTCTGGTGAGTCCCCTTTATTTGGTCTCTAATTAATGTGTTTGTCACATGTAAGAGCTGCAGCCATATCTCTGGAATCCGGGTCCTCCTTACTCCCCACTGCCCGAGGCCAAGCTGGACTCCTCCCTTCCCTGCCTCTGCTGTGGTCTCCTTTCCTATAATTGTTCAAAATCCTCCTGCTATTTACCTTTGTAAACAACTGGTCTACCCAAGTATGCTTCCATTTTTAATAGTCACCCACTTCCTCCCCAGTTGCCACAGCAGCATTTTTCAAATTACCCCTCAAAGCTCCAGGGGATCCTCATCACCTCAGACCTGCTGGGCTGTTATCTGTTTTACTTACAGCATTCCAGTGAGACTGTCTGCTTAAATATTTTTGTGGGTAAAAATTGAAAACCAGGGCCAGCATCCCTTAGGTCAGCAACTGGACCAGCCCCTACCTACCTTTCTGGCCTGACTTCCTCCCATGCCCCCAAAGGCACCTCACCCTGATGATCTCAAAGCCCACAGTACTCACCAGACTATACACCCTTGGACAGTCTCTTCTAGCTGCCCAGTCTGCTCATCTCTCTCTTCCCTGTCTACTAAGATTCTGTGTCTTCCTTGAAGTGAAAGTCACTCAGTCGTGTCTGACTCTGCGACCCCATGGACTGTAGCCTACCAGGCTCCTCTGTCCATGGAATTCTCCAGGCAAGAATACTAGAGTGGATTGCCATTTCCTTCTCTAGGGGATCTTCCTGGCCCAGGGATCAAACCCCAGTATCCTGCATTGCAGGGAGATTCTTCACCATTTGAGCCAGAAGGGAAGCCCATGTCTTCCTTGGCTCAACTCAAATACCATCACCTCTGCCAAGACTTCCCTGACCCAGCCTGAGGAACTCCATCCTCACTCAATGCATCCATATCCCTTCTGTACTATCCCAATCCTTTTCTCACTGGGTTACTATCACTTATCTGCCCTGTGCCCTCTGCAAGACTGTAAGCTCCATAATGCCAGGAGTAGGCCAGGAGAGTCACCTGCCCTCAGAGCTTCTACTTCTTCTCTTGTCATTCACGTAATCTCTCAGTCCAACTCAACCTGATTTCACCCTTATGTTTAGCATGGGGACAAGGTAGACAGTCAAACAATTTTGCTGAATTACTTAATGAGCTATGCCATCTTTAATCAAGTGCTTTCCACGATTAATGACAATTTGAGCATTTCTGTAGTTTAAACCCTAACAGGGATGCCCTCAGTAAGTGAATCAGCCTCACACTGGCATCTACTGAGTGTCCTGCATGTATCAGCATTAGGCCATGTGGAATGGGTTCTACAGACAAGGGCCTGTAAGAGGTGACTCTCACTTTCAATTAGCCTACTACCACGTTATGAAAATGAAAGGGCCCATGCAAAATGATAAGAAACAATTAGAGGGTGTCAGGAAATATACAGAATTAGTTTTCTACTTGTCTGTGAAAGGAGCTAGATAGATATTTGCACCAAATTGGAAGGAAACGATTAAATGATCTGACTTAAAGCATAGACAATGGGCATTTTAAAAATTCCCTTTGAGAGTTCTAGGGAGGGCACCTTAGACAGAAAAGCAGATGTGTTTCAGAGCAGTTGACACTTGGGCTCAAGGGGCCCACTGGATCACAGTAGAGAAAGATACCCCAAACACAAAGATGTCAGAGCTGTCAAATGTGAGCTCTATTTCTGAAGTCTTGAGGCAGATGATCTGAAATCAAGCTCCTTCTTACACACCTCTGCACAGCCTGTCCATCAGCTTTCCTCCTCATCTGAGTCTCTCAGCCTTGTTCCTGTGTTCATTGTCTCTTCCTCCCATGATCCACAGTCACGACTTTCAATGTCATTCTCCCCAGGACACGCATTTCCCAACATCCCTTTACCCTCCAGCATCTCCTTGGGTCCAAATTTTCAGCACACCCTTGAGCCTACCACCCATCCCCTCCCCTCTGTCTTAGCAGGTGACCTTGTCTCCTCTTGTCCTTATCTCCCCAAACGGAGAACATCATGAAAGAAACTGTGATCTCCAGTTCCTGCCTTTCCTATCCCCCCCTCCTCTGTCCATCTGCCTGTCCTCTCTTGAAGGAAGAAGAGTACCCTGTGCTTTTGTCTAAGATGATGTTTCTTAAATGGGGGTACCCTACTTTTCTGTCTTTTCTAGGACTTCATTCTTCTTTGATATCTTAAATTGAAAGAGCATCTGCATCTAAGTCTTCACCTGTTTATTAAAGAATCATTTCCCACCCCAGCTCTCCTGCAATCAATAAATACTTCCTTTCTTTTCTTCACCAATATGCTTACAGTGAAACATGTATGCTTCTGGAAAGAGTCATCCACCCTCATGGCCTCCATTGTTTCCCTTGTTATTCATGTAACCTCTCAATCTATTTCAATCTGGTATCCTCACCAGCATCTTCCCACCCAATCTGTTCTCTAAGATTTCTCATGCCCTCTTAATGGCCAAGTCTGACAAACCTAAACAGCATATTAAAAAGAAGAGACATTACTTTGCCAACAAAGGTCCCTATAGTCAAAGCTATGGTTTTTCCAGTAGTCATGTATGGATGTGAGAGTTGGACCATAAAGAAAGTTGAGCACTGAAGAATTGATGCTTTTGAACTGTGGTGTTGGAGAAGACTCATGAGAGTCCCTTGGACTGCACAGAGATCAAACCAGTTGATCCTAAAGGAAATCAATCTTGAATATTCATTGGAAGGACTGATGCTGAAGCTGAAGCTCCAATCCTTTGGCTATCTGATGAGAAGAGCTGACTCATTAGAAAAGACCCTGATACTGGGAAAGATTGAAGGCAGGAGGAGAAGGGGATGACAGAGGATGAGATGGTTGGATGGCATCACTGACTCGATGGACATGAGTTTGAGTAGGCTCCAGGAGTTGGTGATGTGACTCTTTGGTCACAAAGAGTCAGACACAACTGAGCCGCTGAACTGAACTGACTTTCATTCATTCCACAATCTGCTGGTCTTCTCTGAAGACCAATGGTATTGATTCTTCTTCCTTCCTCAAGACTTCCTCCCTACGTGGCGATGAAACCATCCACCCTCATTTTAGTCTCATCTCCCTGCAGGCTCCTCTGCAGGTTCCTGTACTTGCCCATCTTCTACCTGCTCCTTCAGTGTGTCATTTCCTAGCATCCCAATTCAGACTTCTCCTCACTCTAGATGTTATCCTTGGGAAAGTTCATACAAGTCCATGCATTTGGATAGCACCCATAAATTGACACAAATCTGCATATCTGGTCCAATCTCTTTCTATAGATATCATCTCTGCCTCTCTCATTTCTTTCTCTCTCTCCTGTATTCCTGTGAACCCAATGTCTGATGGCAGTTCTCCCACTGTCTTCTCCAATCTCACTCTCATCCCACTCCCAACTCTCCCAAGTCACTGCTCCTTCTATAGATTTTCTCACAAGCAATAGCAATTCAGTCAATCATTCAAGCAGTAGGCACTTTCCTAGGCATTGAGAATACAAAGCCGTTATCACAAGGTACTAATTATTGCACATTAGAATGATGTGCAACACCCCTTCCTTCCTTCTTAACAGATCAGGACATTTTCAATTCATTTTAACCTGCCTCTCTTCTCAATCCTCACTTGTACTGCAAACATTATTGTAATGGGTGCTTCTGCAATTCTTTTTTTGCAAACTCCTTCCACTGGAATTCACAAAATCATTTGGCAAATATAGCTTGAGCATCTGCTGCAGCCCAGACTCTTTGGTAACTGTAGATTATGATAGAAGGGAAACCAGCCTTCCTCTTGAAAACTCTGGAGTGAAAGCCCTTCCTCCTCCCCACCGGGAAACCTGATTTTCCTGCAGCCTGAACTCAAATGCCTTCTCCTAAGAGGGACTTGGTTATTCCCCACGTTGTGCTCACGGCACTCCCTGTGTATACCTCCATCACTTCTCATGTCGTCTTATGATGATTTATTTAAGTATCTCTCTTCCACTGGACTGTGGGTTCCTCAGAGGCAGACAGCCTGTCTGGCTCACCATCTATTTTTATCTCCTGGCACAGAGCCTGGCACGTGACAGACGTCCTCACAGAGCTGTTACCTGCTGTCTCCCACTCCTCCTGTTCCTCGTCCCTTCTCTCCCAAAGGTACTCTGGTCAGCACTTCCCCAAACTTGCACTTGCCAAGGAAATCAATTTGTTGTTGTTGTTCAGTCACTATGTCTGACTCTTTGTGACCCCATGGACTGGCAGCATGCCAGAGTTTGCTCAGATTCACGTCCATTGAGTCAGTGATGCTATCTAACCATCTTATCCTCTGCTGCCGCTGACTCCTTTTGCCTTTAATCTTTCTCAGCATCAGGATCTTTTCTAGTGAGTTGGGCTCTTCCCATCAGTGGCCAAAGTATTGGAGCTCTAGCATCAATCCTTTCAATGAATCTTCAAGGTTGATTTCCTTTAGGATTGATTGGAAAGGAAATCAATGGCTTCTACATTTTTAAAGTCTGGTGATCAAATTCTCAGTCTTTTTCTGAACTGCTGCATCAGCAACATGTGACACAGCAAATCACCCCTTCCTTCTGGAGACAGTTTCTCACATGGCTTTCGGTTCTCCATTTATTTCACCAGCCTCATTCTCGGCCCCCTTGGATGATTCCTCCTTTCTCCCTGTCCGCTAAAGGTTAATGTCTCAAGCTTTTCCTTCCGCCTTTGCATGTACTTTATAATCTCATGACTTTAAATATCACCTATATGATGAAGACTCCAAACTTTCCAGCTCCAGCCTAGAAATCAGTGCAAGCTAGTCTTACCAACAAGAGATGACCACTGCCTGCTCTGGAGACACCAGGACCCCACAGATCCCTTCTAACACGAGGGCAACCTTGTTTCTTCAGTTTGTCTACATCAGGGTTTGTCACTATTCATGTCACATCACATGTCATTTGGAGTTTGGAGTCCGAAATATCCCTGGAACTTCAAAGACCCAATCCTGAGTTCTACCTACCTCTGAATTCTGGATCCTGATTGCTAGAGTATCCTGAATTCTTTGATCCTGGGTGGACAAAGAATTCAAAGATCCTGCATTCTTTGATCCTGGGTGGACAAGAAATAGCCTAGCTATAAGGGAATAGATGAACTGAGAAATCTAGGGAAACCAGTGAAGGATCAGTGAAGGAGGAAGACAACAGACAGTGGGTTAGAAAGTACTCAAAGACCATTTCCCACCCCACGGATACTAAGAGGAGAAACCCAGCTCCCCTTTCTCTGCCCTCCTAGCTTGCACTCAGCCCTTCAGGGAACTGCCCTTTCTACTCTCTCCAACCACTCGTCCACTCAGAATTGCTCATTACTTTGGACCCGTTACCATTAACAAACGCATTTCCATCTACACAGGTACAAATCTTAAGTAATTATAATATGCCATATAATTATTAATACATTTAATTAATTAAGCTAATTTTATGAAAAACTACCTTAAAAGTTTTCATGTGCTCTTTCATTTAGTCCTCATAAAAATAATAAATTTTAAAAAATTAAAAAAATAATAAATTAGATATTATTGGCCCATTTTACAGATGAGAAAACTGAGACTCAGGTTACAAATCTGTCCAAGGTCATATTAATGTTTACCCTGGGATTCTAAAACCAGTATACTTTAATCCTTCTTGTGTAAAGTCAGTGGAATAAAATTGTCCAGGTAAAATTTCAGACATCCAAAAAGCTCAAGGAGACAGAGAAAGGGGTAAACTGTCTAGTCTCCTCTCACAAACCATCCTTCACTCCTTACTTCTCTAGCTTCCACCCCAGATTTGCTGGAAAACCCCTGAACACTGTATTGATTCTGTTAAGCACAAGTAGGATTAGCTGTCACCTCCTTTTTAATCTCATTCCTCCTTCATCATTGCTCAAACACTCCTGGATTCAGGACAAGAGCCCTCCCACCCGGCCTCCGGTCCAGCCCAGGTCACGGAGAGCCCCCTCTCTGCCTCTCTCTCCCACTCCTGTCCCCAGAGGCTCAGTCCTAGGAGCATCCCCCTCTCAGACAGGAGAGGGAAGGGGAACACTGGGCAAAGCGTCTTTTCGTGGAAGAAGCAAATCACAAAATTGGAAAGAAATACCTTTCTTTTGGAGCTTGGGGGTTTTCTTCCTGAAATTCCAGCAAAAGAACAGTGCCAGGGCAGGAAAGCCACAGCCCAGCTCCCACCGCGGCATCCTGGGGATATGAGGCATGGCGGGGGCCCAGGAATCGTACTTTCTGCAGGGCCAGCCTCAGACCTTCCCTCCTCCACAAGCTGCAGGAACCATTCTCTCTTGTTTCCAGATCAACACATGCTTGTAAACACTGCTCAGGTTCTGACTCCAGCACTGAAACCATGGGATCTGTCGGCACCTGCCCCTGGCCCTCCCTTCCTCCTTCCCACACATCTTCTCCTCCCCACTCACCTTAACACACATGACTCTTGGCTTTTAAAGAGTGAACATAAAGCTGTCAAGGCCCCCGCAATAAAAATAAGTGCCCCCTTTTACTTAGCAGCTAATTGTCAACTGCCATTCAAGGAGTACCAGGGAGGTGCGTTAAAAAAAAAAAAAAAAGAAAGCCCGCACACAGCCCTTCCCAGCATCGCTCCATATATCAAAGCCTCTGGCAGGAACACAGGATTTCACTTAGCGCTGATGAAGCCAGCCCACCCTTCCCTAGAAATGAGTTGCACGTGGCTCAGTTGAGCCTTCAGAGAAAAGGATCTTGGAGGTGGGTTGCTGGGTAAAATGAGAAGATTTCCCCCCTCCCACTGAGAAGACTCAGCAAAGAGTGCAGCAAGCCAGCTAGGCGTGCCCAGGAGACTTGAAATGGACTCTTGGCGTCAGGGGGAAGACAGGAAAGGTCAGGGAAGGACTGCCAGGTAGGATCCTGGACAGTGTGATGCTGCCAACCAAGTTCATCCCTCCATGCACTCATAGAAATGGAGGACTCATCTTTGATACCACATTCTCTTCAATTATCAAATTCACTCCCATGTCTGGGCAATGTTACCCCTGAAACATTATGCAAACCTGCTTACTTCTCTCCATCTCCACCTTCCTTACCCTCATCCAAACCACCTTAGCATAAAGACCCAGCTTTAACCAGGCTATCTCCACTGTTCACACCTTCCTCTCACTCCAGAGCCCATTCTCCTTTCTGCCACAGGACCTTTGTACATGCTGTTCCTCTGGCTGAGACACTGTGCCTCTTCCCCCTTCTTTGCCTAGTTGGCCTTTTCTGGCCTTTCAGATAGAAGCTGAATCATCATTAGTTTCCTGAACTTCTTAATAAAGACGTTTTTCCCCCATATGGCATCATGAGATTTATTCTTCATGGTACTTTATGCAATTGTAATTTTACAGGTTTCCTTGGAGTTTTAACTTCTTTTCTGTGTCTTTTTACTAGACTATGAAAGTAGAGACTTGGTCTTTTTTTCTCTCCTCTTTCTCTCTCTCTCACTGTTGTACCCAGTGCTGGCATAGTGCTTGGTATATGCATGACACATGCTCAAGAAATACTTGTTGAGTAAATAAATATTTGTTGAGTATCTGTCACATGCTGAGGCCTCAGGGGGAAGGAGGTGAAAGAATTAAAGAAAAGAAACAGAGACCATCCCTTGTAATGTCCCATTTAGCTAGAGAAAAAAGCAGGGCACACGGGGTAACAGTGAATTACAGAAACCACACTCCCTTAGGCAACACTGGGCTGAGGGTTGTGAAATTTTGCTCTGAGGGCTGCAGACACAGTAAGAAATGAGAGAGAAAAAGAACCCAAGGAATAGAACAATTGCATATTTATATGCTCCATGCCTAGTGCTAGCAAACACACAAAGACTCTTAAACTGTGGGACCTGCCCCCAGGCTCTTATATCCTGGTTGGGTGGAGCAAAACTGCACACAACATAGAGCAGCGCTTCTGTGCCCAGCGACGGCTCAGGAAAACCTCAGAGGCCAGCCTCCAGAGGAAGAGGGCAAAGCGGGTCCCCACTGAGGACCGATTTGCAAAGTGGCTAACAGCCTCCTGGGGATGGGCCGGATCCAGGGAAGCAGAGCCGTCTTACTAAAGGGAGGAGATGGTTTGAAGAAAATGTACAGCTGGGAGTCTGGGGAAGAATCATTTAAAGTTTAGGTGTGATCACTTCCCTTTCTGTTCTCCTTAATTCTAGAAAACTCTAGAATTGCATCCAGAACTTCCGGGAAAAATTAATCTAACCTTTCCAGACAGACCCTTAGGAAAAGCATAGTAAAAAAAAGGAGCGGGGAGGAGGAGAGAGATAAACTGGTTGTCTAGGAAGGATCAAGACAGTATGGTACTGGCTCAAAGACAGAAATATAGATCAATGGAACAAAATAGAAAGCCCAGAGATAAACCCACGCACATATGGGCACCTTATCTTTGACAAAGGAGGCAAGAATATACAATGGATTAAAGACAATCTCTTTAACAAGTGGTGCTGGGAAAACTGGTCAACTACTTGTAAAAGAATGAAACTAGAACACTTTCTAACACCATACACAAAAATAAACTCAAAATGGATTAAAGATCTAAAGGTAAGACCAGAAACTATAAAACTCCTAGAGGAGAACATAGGCAAAACACTCTCCGACATACATCACAGCAGGATTCTCTATGACCCACCTCCCAGAATATTGGAAATAAAAGCAAAAATAAACAAATGGGACCTAATTAACCTTAAAAGCTTCTGCACAACAAAGGAAACTATTAGCATGGTGAAAAGGCAGCCTTCAGAATGGGAGAAAATAATATCAAATGAAGCAACTGACAAACAACTAATCTCAAAAATATACAAGCAACTCCTACAGCTCAACTCCAGAAAAATAAATGACCCAATCAAAAAATGGGCCAAAGAACTAAATAGACATTTCTCCAAAGAAGACATACAGATGGCTAACAAACACATGAAAAGATGCTCAACATCACTCATTATCAGAGAAATGCAAATCAAAACCACTATGAGGTACCATTTCACGCCAGTCAGAATGGCTGTGATCCAAAAGTCTACAAGCAATAAATGCTGGAGAGGGTGTGGAGGAAAGGGAACCCTCTTACACTGTTGGTGGGAATGCAAACTAGTACAGCCACTATGGAGAACAGTGTGGAGATTCCTTAAAAAACTGGAAATAGAACTGCCTTATGATCCAGCAATCCCACTGCTGGGCATACACACTGAGGAAACCAGAAGGGAAAGAGACACATGTACCCCAATGTTCATCGCAGCACTGTTTATAATAGCCAGGACATGGAAGCAACCTAGATATCCATCAGCAGATGAATGGATAAGAAAGCTGTGGTACATATACACAATAGAGTATTACTCAGCCATTAAAAAGAATACATTTGAATCAGTTCTAATGAGGTGGATGAAACTGGAGCCTATTATACAGAGTGAAGTAAGCCAGAAAGAAAAACACCAATACAGTATACTAACACACATATATGGAATTTAGAAAGATGGTAACAATAACCCTGTGTACGAGACAGCAAAAGAGACACTGATGTATAGAACAGTCTTATGGACTCTGTGGGAGAGGGAGAGGGTAGAAAGATTTGGGAGAATGGCATTGAAACATGTATAATATCATGTATGAAACAAGTCGCCAGTCCAGGTTCGATGCACGATACTGGATGCTTGGGGCTGGTGCACTGGGACGACCCAGAGGGATGGTATGGGGAGGGAGGAGGGAGGAGGGTTCAGAATGGGGAACACAAGTATACCTGTGGCGGATTCATTTAGATATTTGGCAAAACCAATACAATATTGTAAAGTTTAAAAATAAAATAAAATTTAAAAAATAAAATAAAAATGAAAAAAAAAAAAAAAGATACTGAATTTATAAATAAAGGATTCAAAATAAAAAAAAAACACAATGAATGTATGCAAATACTACCACTGCTTTGTAAATTATAAATATCTTTATTAGCAAGATAAAAAAAAAGAAAAAGCTGGAATACCAAGGTGCACCAAAATGTTGCTTTCCAAGGTGCAATATCATGATTTATAATAAGAAATATATGTTTGCTCTTCCACCCATTTCCTGGCACAGAGTTCCTAAAACTCTTGGAATTTCCTGAGATGAGAGTGATCAAGTGTCTTTTGTTATGTTAAAGAGGTAATTTTTGGATCCTAGCTAAGAATGGGGGCTGGTTGCTAGGGGAACCAACCATGTGACTATTGGTTTGGAACTTTCAGTCTCAGCCTTCTCAGCCTCCCTGGAAGGGGAGAGGGGCTGGCGACTGAATTCAATGACCAGTGACCACTGATTTAATCAATCCTGCCTATGTAATGAAACCTCCAGAAAAAAACAAACAAACAAACAAAATGGGTTCAGAAAGATGTCAGGTTGCTGAACACAAGGAGGAACTGATAGAAGGGTGCGGGGAGAGGGCTTACCCATACCTTTCCTACACATATCTTCTACTTGTCTGTTCATGAGTTTTGTCCTTTTATAATAAACCAGTAATCTAGTACGTAAACTGGTTTCTCTGCTCTCTGAGCCACTCCAGAAAATTATTAGAACCCAAGGAGGGATTGTTGGAATTTCTAATCTCTAGCTGTTTGGTCAGATACATATGGTACAATATGGACTTGTCGAAGGCATATGAAGTGAGTGTGTGCTTGTGGGCAGTCTTGCAGGACTGAGCTCTTAATTTGTGAAACCTGAAGCTATCTCTTGATGCATGCGTGTGTGCTCAGTCACTCAGTCTTATCTGACTCTGCACCCCAAGGACTGTAGCCCACCAGGCTCCTCTGTCCATGGGGTTCTCCAGGCAAGAATACTGGAGTGGGTTGCCATTTCCTCCTCTATGGGATTTTCCCAACCCAGGGATTGAACCCACGTTTCCTGCATCTCCTTCACTGGCAGGTGGACTCTTTACCTTTGTAGATAGTGTCAAAATTGAGTTCAATTGCATAACACCTAGCTCCTGTAGAAGAATTGCTTGAACTTGTGGGGGAACCCTCCCCCTCCCCACAACACATATCCGCCGAAGTTGGTCCCAGAATCAGACACGGTTATAGGCGTGTTCAGAATCACTTCCAAGGCAGGAAGAGCCATGGGGAAGAAGTTAGGTTTGCGTGGGAACCACGTGGACTATCTCTCCCATCACGGGAGTTAGAAAAGGAACTGGGGCAGGAAGAAGCCTCAGCTCTGCAGAACTGTCATGAGAATGACTTGATGGGAAAAGGGCTTAATATTAAACGGGACGATTGGGGCAGGGCTTGCTGACGTGATATTTGAGCAAGGACTTGAGCAAAGCAAAGGACCAAGTCACACAGCTGTCTGAGAAAGGAGGATTACGGACAGAGAAAGCAGTAAGTGCCAGGGCCCTGAGACAGGACTGTGTCCAGGGTGTTTGGGGAAGAGCATGGAGGCTGGTGAAGCTGGAATGAAATGAGCACTGGAGAGGGTTCTAGAAAACAAGGTTGGAGAGGTCACAGGGATGGGGGCAGATTGTGTACAGGTTCATCCTAACGCTTCTGACTTTTCCTCTGACAGAGAAAGGAAGCTATTGGACTGTGATGAGTAAAGCAGGATCTTGATATGACAGAGTTAACAGGCTTGCTCTTCTGCTCTGTTGAAAACAGACTGTAAGATGGAGAGGCTGAAAGCCTGGAGAAAGTGTGGAGATCAAAGCCGCACTTGGAACAAGACAGTCTGGCATCTCAACTCGGATGGTGGTAGTGAAGGTGGTGAGACGTGATTAGGTTCTGGGTGAAAAAAAGTCATAAGAAGTTTCATGAAGAGCTGGAAAAAGACAGCAGCAGCAGATCTCAGTGTCTTCCCGGTGTTTGAAGGATGTGCCCTTGGGATCCAGTAGACGCAGATGCGCGGCACTTTACAAGGCAAAAGAGGGCCCCCTACAGAGACAGTAGCCTTGCTGCTGCCCCTTGATACCTGGGCCCCTTGGAAAAATCATTTACTTCCTCAGGACTGGACTGTCCTGACTTAAAAACAGGAAGGGCAAATGTCTGACTTGTCCCATGGCCTCAGACTGGACTCTGCTGTCTTCAAATGCCTTCTCATCCTGAGATCTCTGAGTTTGGTTCAACGGAAAACTTTTAAGGGTCTGAGATGCCACATCAAATCCAAACCTTGTTCTCTGAATAAATAAATAGTGCCGTGCTCTTATTTTTCCTCCCCTGGACTTTCCTCTGCCTACAGGACTTATGCTTGACTTGCTTTTGATGGTGGTGGCCTCCAGGTGGGGTGAGGAAGAAATCCCCGTTTGTGTTATGACTGTAGCAGCAGTTCACCCTGACAAGGCGGAGCAGAGCACCACAGGGGGCACGGATGCTGGTCACAGCACAGCCACAGCATTCTGACTCAGAACAGGTACATATTTTAGAAGGTATCTACTACCCTTGTCAGTTTAGTGAAAGCACTGGATCCAGGAAAGAAAACGTCAACCATCTCACAATCCCGGGCAGTAAGGAAGGTCACAGATAAGACCAGCCAGGGTGAGCATCACCGAATAGACATTTAATAAATAAACATCTCATCTCTACTAGATTAGCACCCCCAAAAATGCCATATTTAGGAATTGGGAAATGGTTAATGAAATCACACTTTTTTTTTGGTAATAGGTTGCAGCTCTTTGTAGGAGGCAGGCACTCTTGAGTTGGGCTGTCCCATCCAAGCCACTTCTGTTCTCACAGCCCACCCCTCAACCCCCCATGCAGGTCATAGGACAGCATCCCTGCCCCTGATCCTGACCACAGCTGAGCCAGGAGTTTGGAATGGGGCCATGGTAGAGGCTGAGCTCATACTGTTCATAGGGTTCTCCAGGGAAGAATACTGAATGGGTTGCCATTTCCTTACACTTTATCAGAACCCTTCACTATGACCCATCCGTCTTGGGTAGCTCTGCAAGGCATGACTCATAGTTTCATTGAGTAACGCAAGTGCCTTCGCTGCAAGGCTGTGATCCATGAAAGGGAATGAGCTCAGCCTCTGCTGCCACCCCATTCACTGGAAGCACTGTTGCTGAAACTGAAGCTCCGATATTTTGGCCACCTGATGTGAAGAGCCGACTCATTGGAAAGGACCCTGATGCTGGGAAAGATTGAAGGCAAAAGGAGAAAGGGGCGACAGAGGATGAGATGGTTAGATAGTACCACTGACTCAATGAACATGAATTTGAGCAAACTCCGGGAAATACTGGAGGACAGACGAGCCTGGTGTACTGCAGGTCCATGGGGGTCACAAAGAGCTGGACAGGACTTAGTGACTGAACAACAAGAGGTTGAGCTCAATCTCCACTGGTAGTTAAGAGAGAAATACAGGAAAGCTGGAGCTAGCACAGCAGTATTTGGGACTGGCATGAGTGGTAGAGGCTGTTAACTAGATGAAAACAGACAAGAAGGCAGAGAAAAACAGAATGAACAGCTGCATGGCCCCTCAGAAACAAACAGGATAAGCTCATGCTGATCAGTTCTCAGTCTCAGCTCCTTGAGTCCTCCTGGAAGTTCCTGCCCTTGGTTTCCTGAAGGAGCGACTACAGATGCCCAGTGCGTCCCTCTTTCTTGTTTAACATCATTTGCATACATTTTTCCAATTAAGATTATACAACCATTTTGGAAAATTAAACTATAAAATAAAAGGCATTGAATTGCATATAACCTACGTTTATCATCCTGGGGAAGAAGTGTGTATATATGAACACTGGCTGAAAGGAAAATATAAAAATATCTTCGGTAGCCTTATGGGTGGTTATTTTCCTATATTTTTTCAAATGTCCACAAAATTGTTAAGGTGCTCATCATTTTTGAAAGAAATAATTGGGCAATTAAAAAATACATAATATTTGAGTTGTAAAAGCACCCCCTCCAATGATTTATAAATTAACAGGCAGCATAACTGATAAATAATCATGTATTACACAGTTATCCTGAAGTTGACAAAAATGAGTGTCTTCTTAAAAAAGTTGAATACACTCATTTGTGTTATGTGGTCTCTTGAGATCATGTCCACATCAGTTCTTTCATATTTTTTAATGACATGAAAAATCACATACTGGATTCACCTGTTTATTAATTTCATTTTTTTTCACATTAGTTATTCACAGGCAGGGCTCCTGGTGGACACAGCATCAAGTTTCTCAGAGAGCTCAAATACTCAGGCTTGTAACCTTGAACTTGAGCTTGTACACTCAAATACTTGTAAGCCAGAAAAGTGTTCAGTTCTGAATTCATTGCATACCTATTACACTAGACACAAATCCAGAACCTCTCCCCAGTCTGACCCCCACAGCAACTTTCCTTTCTTGTGCTGATCAGCCTTACTTATGCTTTTAGCATAGATCCTGCCATCAACGCTTTTAGGTTCGAAGTCCCTATAACTGGGCAGACTCTTGGTACCGCTGAAGGTTAGTGCTGCTGGAGACTGGCATCAGCTGCTCCAATCCATTCATTTTACAGACAAAAGCACTGTGTCCAGAGAGGAGAAAGGACCACTTCAGGGCATCACACACATTTGTCGATGAGTGCAAACACAGATCTTTCCAGCCAATCTAGAGTTGGCTTTGATATCACTGGGGGAGGGAAGTTAGAGCCTTGGCAATGAGCACGGCCTCAGAGTTGTCCCCTCGTGGTCTTCTTTGAACACTGTTCCAGGAAAGATCATGTCTGAAACTACTTCCTTCCCATCTCTGAGATGTCACAGACACCTGTTCAGAAAAGCCTGCAGGGGTCCTTACCTCCAGAGGGCGTGCCAGAGACTCTCCTAAGGAATTTAACCCACTCCTCCATTTCCGCCTGGGAGCTGGCCATGAGGACATAGGAATCCTGTCCTGTACGACTCTGGTCACATGAGGCTGGAGGAAGAAGCAACATTAATGAAGGTCTTACATTTGCCAGGGAGTAGAGCAAGGGGCAGCAAGGGGGCAGTCAAGCCTGAATTGCTTCTTTGGTCCAATTAAACAATCAGTCAAACAACACAAAAGCATCTACTTATTCCCAGAAGAACTGAATATCCATGCACCTTTGCTGTTTTTGCTGAAACTCCCAATTCTATAGATGAAACACTGAACCCAGTGGTTGACAATTGAGTTGATTTGGGCTGAGATCTGCTCCCTTGAATGACAGAAGCCATTTCCTACCAAAAGTAAGAGGAAGTGCGAGGGGCAATGTCAGTACTAGAGGAGACAGGCTCAGCCCGTACAAGTTTTGAAGACTTCAGTCTATCACGCCAGTCATGGATACTTTCTTCGGCTACCCTGAGCTCAGCTGTGGGTGTGGGAAAGGAAACAGCAACTCAGGAGGGAGGGACAGTGAGCACACAGGTGTCTCTCTTGTGAATCAGTGCTTCTTGTTCAGGATTACTGCTCTCCTGCCTGCACGAGACATTGCAAACAGTGGCTATTGATACATAGTTGACAGACCAATGAAGTCTGTTTTCACTTTAAACCCAATATTATAGACATACATCTGTAGTATGTCCTGGGTTGGAGTTCTCAAGTGGACAAAAGGGTAGAGGAAATGACGAGGGGGCAGAGTAGGGCCCGGAAACCGAGACAAAGAATGAGAGAAAGTGACAGAGACAAGTAGCGAGAGAGAAGGAGAGGCGTAGAGAGGGAACCCGTCAAACATAGGTCTTAAAAACAGCAAGAAAATAAGGGCAACGACAAGATGCTATTAAATCTCAAATTGTTCTAGGGGATATCAACCCATTCTTTTCAAAATATCAGGGCATTTCCTTCAAAAAGAGTTTGTTCTACTACCATATGATCCAGAAATTCCACTCCTGGGTATTTATCAAAAAACAAAACAAAAAAAAACCCCACTAATTTGAAAAGATACAAACACTTCAATGTTCATAGCAGCATTATTTACAATTACCAAGATATGGAAGCAACCTAAATGTCCATCAACAGAAGAATGGATAAAGAAAATGTGGTATATACATACAATGGGATATTACTCAGCCAGTAAAAAAGTATGAAATTTTGTCATTTGCAGCAACATGGACGAACTTGGAGGGCGTTATGCAAAGTAGAATAAGTCAAACAGAGAAAGATAATTATTGTATGATATTGCTTATAGATAACATCTAAAAAATACAACAGACTAGTGGATATAATAAAAAAAAGAGACGCAAACTCATAGATATAGAAAACAAACTAGTGGTCACTAGTAGGGAGAGGGAAGTAGAGAGAGAGAATCTGGGGTAGAGGATTAAGTGGCACACACTATTGGGTATAAAATAAAATAAGCTACAAGGATTTATTGTACAACATGGGGAAGATAGCCAATATTTTATACTAACTATATATGGAGTACAACCTTTAAAAATTGTGAATCACTATATTGGACACCTGTAATTTACATAATAATGTACATCAAATAAGTTCAATTTCTTTTAGATGTCAGAAAACATAGTCCCAATTTTATTTGTTTTTTCATTTATTTTTTTATTTGAGTATTATTGCTTTATAATTTTGTGTTAGTTTCTGCTGTACAGCAAAGTGAATCAGCTATATGTATACATATACCCTCTCCCTTTTTAGCGTCCCTCTCCCGCACCCTCCACCCTACCCCTCTAGGTCACCACAGAGCACTGAGCTGAGTTCCTATGTTATACAGCAGCCTTCCACTAGCTGGCTATTTTACATGCTAGTGTCTGTATCTCAATGCTACTCTCCCAATTCATCCTACCTTCCCCTTCCTCCACTGTGTCCACATGTCCCTTCTCTATGTCTGTGTCTCTATTCCTTCCTGGCAATAGGTTCATCTGTTTTAAAAAAAAAACTTTTAAAAAGAACCTGTTATATCTGCCCAGTTGGGCCCAAACCTGTATTTTCTTTCATAGCAACAGAATACTTCCAAAGTTCCTCTGTTTCCAGTCTCTTGAACCCACCTTAAAATTACCCAGTCTCACTTTCTTTATGCTTTGAAGAAACCTGATTCTGTAGCCTGGCATGCTACAGTCCACGGAGTCACAAAGTCAGACATGACTTAGTGGCTCAACAATGACAACAAACCTGATTCTGAATCCATCTTATCGTTGGGTCATCAACAGCTCTTCTGGTCTCAGTCCATGGAAGCACTGGCTATTGAGGAACATCCAGATGTTTCCAGAAGTAAAATAGGCAGTAAAAAGAACTAAGGAATCCCAAAGGAATCACAATATCCCTCTGAAGTAGAATGAGGCTCTACTATCATTTCTGCTCCACAAATAAATGAAGCCCAGAGGTGCAACGGGCCTTGCCCATTGGTACCCAGTATGTACTAAGTCACTTCAGTCATGTTCAACTGTTTGCAACTCTATGGACTGTAGCCCACCAGGCTCCTCACCCATGGGATTTTCCAGGCAAGAATACTGGAGTGGGTTGCCATTTCCTGCTCTAGGGGATCTTCCCGACTCAGGGATTGAACCCACGTCTCTTATATCACCTGCATTGGCAGGCAGCTTCTTTACCACCAGCACCACATGAGAAGCCCAGAAGTTACCCAGTAAGTTACCACCACACTCAGGGCAAGGCTACAGACCTTTCTCTCAAGAGTCTCCATCAGCCCATGGTGCTTCAAATTTGACCTTGGCCAAAATTCATC
The DNA here is from genome assembly GCF_027580195.1 of Bos mutus. Classification (NCBI taxonomy): domain Eukaryota; kingdom Metazoa; phylum Chordata; class Mammalia; order Artiodactyla; family Bovidae; genus Bos; species Bos mutus. The sequence continues at coordinate 39,634,108 of NC_091627.1, forward strand.
TGGTGTCTTCCATCACGCCTACACTCCAGTCTGAGAGAACATGCCTTTCAATTCACACTCATTCCTGAGAGATTCGTTTGGTTGCATAATGGCAACAATTAAGAAATACCCAGATCTTGATGTTTCTAAATAATCAGAGCTTCTATGACTGATCTTTCTGATCAGAAGAGCTGATGACAAGATGGATTCAGAAGTAGGTTCTCTCAAAGGCTAAGGAAAGTGAGGCTGAATGACATTAAGATAGATTTGAGAGACAAGAACCACAAGGAATTTGAAAGTTCTTGTTGCCCTACAAACAAATGAGTGTTTAGACACACTGAGGTGCTAGGAAGAGCTGTCTTTGAGAGAAACTGTTTGACATTAATACAAAGCCCAAGAACAGCAGCTCTCCCTCAGACACATACTTTCTCTGACTTAAACAGTCTGTTCAGCATGTGTCACCTATTGGGCTGTTTCTCTTGTTAGGAACCTGCCTTTTTTTTCCCCTTGCCTAAGGAACTCCTAGCCAGCCTTTAAAGTCAAAGTTTAATTGCTCAGTTGTGTCCAACTCTTTGTGACCTCATGGACTGTAGCCTGGCAGGCTCCTCTGTCTGCAGATTTCTCCAGGTAAGAATACTAGAGTGGGTAGCCATTACCTGCTTCAGGGGATCTTCCCCACCCAGTGATCAAACTCTGGGTCTCCCTTATTGCAAACAGATTCTTTACCATCTGAGCTATCAGAGAAGCCCATCCTTTAAAATATAGTACAAATGTTATTTTCTCTAGGGACCCTTCTTTCACATCTCCCCTCCCATTCTAAATCTAGTGGGGAGTTTTTTTTCTAAATCTCTTTTAACATCATATCCTTACCCCTATGGAAGCAGTAGCTAAATTACCCTGAACATTGTTTTCCTTGTCATTAAAATCGAGTTAACTACTTAATACTAAAACAAAAATACAAAGCTAAAGCCTTGATCTTCTACATGCACAAATCTCAGCAAAGCCAGCTTTCCTGTTTGCATGAAAACCTTGAAGTCAACCTTGACTTCTCTTTGCTACATCTAATCTGTCAGCAAATGAAGTACTCTCTGTCTTCAAAATGTGTCCAGAAATTGCTTTATTTCTCACCTCCTTCATTGTCTCTATCACTCAATTGTATAATTGCAATAACCTCCTCTCTGCTGCTCCTGCTATGTCTTTGCCCCTTTTTAGCCTCAAAAGAGTTTTAAAACAAAAGTTAGATCATGTTACTTCTCTGCTCAAAACTCCCAATGGCTTTCCATCCTTCCAGCACAAAATCAAACTTTGTGGTTACTGACCAGTGCCTGTGAAATTTGGGCCCACCCCTGACCAAATCGCCTCCTCTTCTCCCCTCTCAGCACTCCACTGTAACCACCTTGACTGCTTTGCTGTTTCCTGAACATGAGAAATAGGCTCAGAGACTTGGCATCGGCTGTTCCCTTCCCTGGAATGCTCTTCTCCAGATACACACTTGGCTCATGCCTTCACTTCCTTCAGATCTTGGCTCAAAGGTCACCTTCTCAATGATGTCTATTCTGCCTGCTCTCCTTCAAACGATAAATCAACAGTTGCCATCCCCACTTCACCCAGAACTGCCTCTCTCTTACTTTGTTTTCTTCTTATAGTACTGATCTCATCATAAAACTATACAATGTACTCATTCATTTAGCTTGTTGTCAGTCTTCTCCCTTGATTCTAAGCTGCTTACAGGCTGTTTCATTCATTGCTGGGTTCCCAGTTCCTACAACATGTGCAGCTCATAGCAGGTGCTCAAGAAATTTGGTGTCACATCTCAGAAAGCAGTATGAGAATTAAATCCTACATATTCCACAGAAGGACTAGCCCTCACCCCCGCTACCTGATGATTCCCTTTGGGTGGGAGACTGCTATTCTGCTTGAGTTAAGTAGGGAAGGGAAGCCTGCCACAAATCTTTGCCTGCTCCAAATAAAGAAAAGCAGAGCATAACAACAGTGGAACTCTTCTCTGTGGGCTTTGTACAGCTAACACTGGTGATCACAGAGAGGGGGCCCTGATTAGGAAGGCCATTTCTTATGCCAGGGTTGACCCCTGAGAATCTTTTCGTACAAAAAGATGACCAAAAAAGGAACTGAAAATTCTCTACATTGTAATAGAAAGCATTGTCTCATTTCAGGTTGGGTGAATGATGACATGTTTGGGAAAATGGCTCCCTACCTTACTATTGCTTTGTAAGTGTTGTTTTTCCTTATGTGATGAGTGTGTGCATGCACCTACATACATGTGTGAATCTGCCCAAGAACTGCCCCAGCAGCCCAGGAGACAACTGCAAGTGTAAGTTACGATGAGAGGACAAATCTTCACCCTACCCTAGCATAGAGTCTCCAAAGGCACTGGCTTCTTGGTGCAAAGCTCACAGTAAATTTCTAGTTGGAACTCTCAGTAGGGTCACCCTATATTGAAAAATCAGGCTATGGGACACAAGTTATCATAAGTGGCTGTGTCTCATGATTTGTGCTGGGAAAGGGGCCCTAGAAAGAGAAGAAATTTTGTGGGAGAGGGGTGGAGTTCTCTCAGAAAGGAGAGATTGGAAAAGTAGGCTCTTCCTTTCAGAAGGAAGAAAAATAGATAGCTCCTCATATAAAAATCAAGGGAAGGCCCATGAGGTGGTCACTTAGGAAGAGCTGAACTTTAAAAACAAAATCCTATTTTTATTTGTTTTCTATAAACAGTCATAGCCAGTTTGGCTGCTGCTGCTGCTAAGTCGCTTCAGTCGTGTCTGACTCTGTGCGACCCCATAGACGGCAGCCCACCAGGCTCCCCCATCCCCGGGATTCTCCAGGCAAGAACACTAGAGTGGGTTGCCATTTCCTTCTCCAATGCATGAAAGTGAAAAGTGAAAGTGAAGTTGCTCAGTCATGTCCGACTCTTCTCGACCCCATGGACTGCAGCCCACCAGGCTCCTCCATCCATGGGATTTTCCAGGCAAGAGTACCAGAGTGGGGTGCCATTGCCTTCTCCAACAATTTCCTCTAGTTATTGCCAAAACATCAAACACTGACATGACACTGTTACCAGATACTATACCAAGTATGACATATATATTTGTTTACTTAATCCTCACTATCATCATCATTGTCCCTATTTCACAGGTAAAGAAACAGAGGAAGGAGAAATTAAATAATTAAATAATTAGATTCAATAACTGACCACAATTACACACATAGCAGGGGCTTCCCTGGTGGCTCAGATGGTAAAGAATCTGCCTGCAATGCAGAAGACCCAGGTTCGATCCCTGGGTCAGGAAGATCCCCTGGAGAAGGGAAAGGCAACCCACTCCAGTATTCTTGCCTGGAGAATTCCATGGACCTGGTGAGGTCGCAAAGAGTTGGACACGACTGAGCGACTTTCACTTTACTCTATCACACACAGCAAACGGCAGGGCCAGATGTGGCCCCACACAGGCTGGCTCCAACAGTGCACATGTACCCTCTCTGCTGTACTGCCTTCCCCCTCAAGCTTCTTATGCATACGACTGACTTGTGTGAGGGTTAAAGAGAGAATTAAGGGAAGGGGCACTCAGGGGACTTGGGGCCTCTCCTGCTGTGTCACCATGGCAGCAGCAAAACCTGGCTGCAGAGCTGGACCAGCAGCCCTGGAGTTCCTGGTGGGGCAAGAGACGGGCAGAAGCAGCTTCAGTGTGGCACATCAACTCCCCTTGAGACAAACTGAGACAAATTCCCCCGTTCCCTACATGCGCTCGAGGAAGGTAACTCTTGATTAGAAACAGGCATCTCCAGCGTGCTGTTAACTTGTGTAACAGGTGAATTACAGCATGTGACATGTAATGAGTTCTCAGTAAGTTGGAGCTGTCATTTCTTATTAGATCACATTGCACCATATAAGACTGCTGATTATCAACCATTTTTGACCTACCAACACGGCAGTTTCTCATGGTTCTGTTTATACTTTGTTCATTTTATTGTCCCACTCACCTTCAAAGCTAAGTTCCTTTCCATGTTGTTGCTTAGTTGCTAAGTCAAGTTCAACATTTTTGTGACCCCCATGGACTGTAGCTTGCCAAGCTCCTCTATCCATGGGATTTCCCAGGCAAGAATACTGGAGTGGGTTGCCATTTCCTTCTCCAGAGGATCTTCCTGATCCAGGAATTGATCCTGTGTCTCCTGCATTGGCAGGCAGATTCTTTACAAACCACTGAGCCACCAGGGAAGCTCCCTTTTAGTTATCGAGGGTGATATACTTTCAGATCAGTGTCCCAGTGCCCAATGAATAGCTGGCTCCAAGAGGGTGCCCCTGAAATGCTTACAGAGCTGAATCAGACACACATCCACTTAGTTTCTATGTTATTAATGAATTAGTATAGGATCATTAACTATATATAGAACTATTATGCATTCTTACTAGGTTGGTTGGCTAGCTGGTTGACAGACTCACTGAATCTGGCCTTGACTTCTGGGATCAGAAGTAACCCGGGAATGTAACGAACATCTCTCCCACTTTTTGTCACCTACCTGGAATGACTTCGAAGACAAACTTCCCCGCTTCTTCTGGATTTGTGGCAATCTCCTTGATTGTACTTCCAGGTAGATACATGCAGCCCTGAAAGATTGAAAGCGAGGCCTTTAAGATAAACAGAAATGTCATCAGCTTCAAACTAAACTTAAGTTTGAGGACAGGCAGGATAGTGATGGGCTGGTGGAGAGGAACATGAAAGTGAGCATCTCAGCTTCGAATGGGGCCCTTCGGCTCTTCAGACCTCGGTCAAATTAAGTGGAAGCAATGTGAGCACAAGGGAGGTGCCTGAGGAGACAAAGAGGACAAGGTCTTGACCACAGAATGAGCGGAGAGGGTGCTGTCAACAACCTGTGTCTCTTCCTACTTTTCCAAGAGCCCAAATTCATGGCCAAACCAGACACCTGATCTCTGTGGAGGCCATGTTGAGACTGGGGGGATCCTACCACCTGCCAGGTCACCAGAGGGGGCACTGAGGACTGAACCAAGGTCATCAAGGAGATGCAGTGCTTAGCAGCAGCATACTCCAGGAGTCTGTGCCTTTGCTAAGCACTTCAACTGTGTATTATTCATTTAGTCCTTTCATCAATTCTCCAAGTAAAGTATTGCTACACAAATTCACAGGTGAGGAAATGGGATCAGAATGGTTCTGTGATTTGCTCAATGTCACAGAGCTAGGAAGTGGCAGAAATTCATCTCAGAAGTGAGTTCACAGCCTGTGCTCTTCACATCACAGCTGAGGTGCTGAGACCCTTCAGCATAATGTCCCTTGAAGGGACAGGGGAGGAGGATCATGGATTTGCGGGGGTGGGTGGGGTAGAAGAGCGAGGGTGGAACTTGTGACCTTACTCATGAAAATGTCATCAGAAAAACAAGTCACCTCCACCACGTGTGCACTCACTGCTTCACCACTGACAGTGCGCCGTCACACGCACTATCTCCTTAGACCTCAGAACAGCCCCAGATCAAAAGCAGGGCAGGATGGCCACACCCATTTCACAGATGAGGAAACCAATGCTTTCAAAGTCTAAGTAACTGCAGGAAAGGACATAACTAATTTGTCCTCGAGTTACTCACTCATAATTTACATCTCACTGACTGTAATAGGTAGTGTATCTGACTCAGAGTTGAGTAAACAGGGACGTCTTATTTCTAGAACAAACCACAGATGAAAGGATTGGCAACAGAGAAGTTATAAAGGAAGAGTCTTAAGCAACTCTCATATCAGCCCAGAATCCCAAAAGAATAAAGGTTCCTTGGGGGTCTAGAAATGAAAATGTCTAAGACTGAGAAACAGTAGAAAATAAACAAGAAGAGGAAGAGGAGGGCGAGGGGAGAAAGGGGAAGAGGAGAAGGAGTGGGAGGAGGGAGGCAGGGGAAGAAGGAAAATGAAAAATATCTGCTTATACTTCTCTAATTTTATTATTTAAAAATAGCCACCACCTACACACTCCTCATTATCTTTAAATATCAGTGGCCTCAGGAAAAAATTGACCCTGAGATTATGCTGCTGGATAGTATATGCAGGACTTTTAACACAGATCCCAGCACCAAATAACTATTCAATAAACGGTATTTACACATTTTATTTTTACTCTATTTGAATTAGATTTATCAAATAATAGTTTAGAGATGTATTTAGGAGAGACAGACACCTCTGAAATGACATTTTATTTTTCTTCCTACTAGGCAGGGCTCCCTCCTGTCTAAAAAACAAGTGTTTTGTTTTGTTCCCATAGCTCATAGCCATTATTAAAAGTTAAATTCTATGACCTTTCAATGAAATATTTTGTATTAAAAATAAAGATAGTACTATGCGGAATTTATAATTTTCTACTTCTTTTTTTCTTTTTTTTTTCTTGCAGTTCTCCTGAGACACAAGTGACATACCACACTGTCCAAGTTCAAGACACACAGCACAATGATTTGACCCACAAACACCGTGAAACGATCACTGTAATAAGTCTGGTGAACATCCATCATCTCATATAAATATAAAAAAAATTTCTATTTACCTAATGATTTGCTATAGTTTACTATCATTTTTCTTCATGTAGTTATTTACATGTAATCAATCTGTGTGGTAGAAATAGTGTCTAACACTGTGCTACTGTACTTCCATTCTCAATTCTGAGTTCAGGGATGCTGGTAGCTTGAATCAGCCACGGTGGGAGTATTTACACCACAGAAATTGGCAAGTGCTTCATCCAAAATAGTTCCTCTACCGGCAGGCTGTTGGTTAAATACTTCCCAGCTTGCCCCCCATAGACAGCCATCTGCTCTGACTTCAGAGAAACCAGATGAAGCAACGGGACAGCTATACCAGGATTGTCTAAAACCATTACTGTAGCACAGACTTAGAGCAATTCACTGAGATTCCGTTTTAAACAACTTCCTTGACAAAGAAATTTTGGAATGAGTTATAGAAAACTAGGTCATGGACTTACAGGGCATTATACTGTTAGAGCTGGACAGACCTTTCTGAGAACTCAGAGGAAAAAATGTACAGATTGCCTTCTCCCAAACCCCCCCCGGAAGAGCATAAATAAGAGTCCATTACACAGGACTCTGTAATTTACTTAATCATTCTCCTTTGTCAGACACTTTATCCAATGCTTCTCATTTACAAATAGCACTGCACATATCTGATTTCTTTTGAAGAGCTTCTTAAAACCAGAATGACAGGGTCATTCTGGATATGATATTTTTGGCTCTTAGAAATCTAGCCAAATTGCTTTCTAGAAAGGCTGCACGTACTCATCATCAGTATACATGAGGGCCTTTTTCATATCATTGCTCTAAGATGATTGCAGCATTTTTGTGTTTTGAGCTTTTTAGGGATGTGTGTTCTTTTTAAATTTACAACTAATTTATATTTTAGTTATAGAGAAAGAGAAAATTAAAGTTTTGTGTAACTCCAGTACTCAGATAACTCAGTTAACCCATCTGTGTATTTCTTTCCAAGTCTTTTCCTGTAAATTACAGATTCATGATTCTTTTTTCCCTCAAAAATGGGATTAGCATATAAATCATCCTCTGCTGTTAAGTGCTTTTTTCCCAAGCAATTAAATTATCAATGTCTTTCATTTTCAAAAAGTATCAATTTCAGCATCAACAGCTGAATTATATTCTATTGTATAAATATATATAAGTTCCCTGATATAACTTAGCCCCTTTTGCTATATATTCTTTCTATGTCACTATTATAAACCCCTACGTTAGGAATGCAGGGTCAAATAATTTGCATTTTTAAAGAGGCATAGGTTGTACAGATTCTCATTTCTACCAATAGTGCATGAGAATTCCTGTTCCCTAGTCTTCACTAATATTGGAATTTCTAGAAAATCTTTGCCAGTTTTATAAAAGGACAATGATGTCTCATTAACTTCCACTGCATGTCTTTAATTACGACTGAGAGTGAAATTTTTTACATATGCCTTTTGGCTATTACATTTCTTTGGGAAATTGTCCGTTTAAGTCCTTTGCTCATTTTCCTATTGCTGTTTCTTATAGGCTTGAGAGTACTTTAGATATGAAGAATATTTACCAGATGTATATGAACAGTTTTTCCTGTTTATTCCTTGCCTTTTCACCTTGTTATTTTGGTTTTTAAGATAGAGAAATTTCTATTTATGCAATTAAAATCAGCTTAAGAAATTAAAATGTGCTTAAGAAATACCTGCTTCCCAAAGATCATGCAGGTAATTACACTTTCTTCTCGGATCTTTATGAACTTGTTTTCACACGTAAGTCTTTATTCCATCCAGCATCATGAATGGTGTGAAACATAGGGTGGAAATAGACCTTTATTTTTTTCCCATGAATTTAGTTTATATCTTTGATTTCAGTTCAAGATATCTGCAATGTCTATGGATCCCAAAACAATGTTAAATGATAGTATAATAAAAGTTCTTTAGTTTGTATAGATTTTTATTTATCTTAACGAAATAATGATAGATATATGAAAAGTCTACAAGATGTCCACTTAATTCTTGTTTGTTACAGTAATATAGAAACATCAGCCCAAATTCTCAACTAATTTCTAGGATGAAATTGGTTAAAAAATTATAGAATGTCCACACAAGAAATTATTTTGCCACCACTAAGAATTACATTGTAGAAGAATATTTAATAATAAGGGACAATATTCATGACATATTATTAATTTTTAATTAAAATATTATTATACTAATTTTGCACTTAGAATAGATATTTCTAAATGTGTATGAATATAAAAAACTGGAAGAATTGAGGATTTGGGTAGCTATTTCTTCCTAATGGAATAATTTTTATTTTCTACTTTCTGATTTTTTGCATCCTCCAAATTTCCTACCATGTTCCCATATGGCTTTTGTAGTCAAAATGTTCATACCCATATAATGTAAAATATTCTAAGAAACTATCATTTTATTACTAAAAGCTTTTTAAAAAAACTTTTTATATCTGAAATGAGTTTTGAATTTTATCAAATTCTCTTTTCAGCCATCTCTTTAGGGGATGTGTAATTTTTCTCATTTGACTTCTGGATCTTGACTTATTGGCTTGATACATTAATAGGTTTCCTAAAACATAAGCCACACTTGTCATCCTGGAAGCAGCTTTACTAATTTAATCCTGAGACGATTCTGAGTTTCCTCCCCCAAGGTAAGGGAAAAAAGTTAAGACCACCAATAAATTTATTTTATCCTTTGACATCAGTTTATGCTTTTACAAAACAACTTTTTACATGTGTTTCATATAATCCTGTGGCAGATAACTGTCTCATTTTACAAAAGAAGAAAGAGGGGTCTAGAAAAATTAAATAATTACATGGCCGGATAGTAGTCGAACCAAACATAAGCTCCCCCCCTACACCTCAGTGAAGTAAGTCTCACTGAGCTGCCCTTTCTGCTAATTTCAGAAGGCCAACACATTGCTATCTCCCTCACTCTTCGCAGATGGGAAGACTTCCTGACTCACTATTAACGCACTAGGAACTCCATCTTAGCCTGTAATTGCTTGACTCTGATGGGGTCTGTTTGTCACGTGAAGAAAGTCTGGTTTCTACACACAGGACACTGATCAAGAGCTCAATCAGTGGTGGGGTCTCCAGCCCCTCTCCAGCCTCTATAGGAACAAACACTCCCAGCCCTCTGGGTGGAGGGGCAACCAGGCATTGCTGATGTGTTACAGAGCCTCAAGCCCGCCCTTAGAGAGAACTGTCCTCTTCCAAAAGAAACTTCTCATTTCTTTACATACCCTGTCACCCACTTCTAATATCTTCACCCTTCTTGGGGACTTTTTCCCTGCCTCCAGAAGGTTCTAGAGTCTGTTCTCCCTAGTAAACCCTTTCCAGCCAAGCCTACTCTTTCACCTCCACCACTCTAGGAGAGGGTGTCCAGCCCTCCTGGTTGCCTTGAGACATACAGTTAACACCTGGGGCTTCTCAGATGTCACTAACATCTCCTTTTGCTCTCATTTACCACAATGGCTATGAGGCCGGAAGAAAAGACCCAAGCCCAAGATTTAGGATCAAAGCCCTCTCTAGCCCCATCCACTCCACCTGGAAATCCCGTTTACTGTACTTTCAAAGTATACCAGGCAATCTGGTCATTTTCCTGCAGCCCCCAACTCCTGTTGAGATTTTAAACATTATAGCCTCTCATCTAAATCACTCTTATGCCTCTCCACTTCCGCCTTGGATCTATTTTGGACCACGGTAGCCAGAGCCATCTTTTTACAACACACACCAAGAATGACCCCTTTCTGCTGGAAACCTTGTTAGGCCTCCCATTTACCTCAGTATGAAGGCTCAAGTCCTCACAGAGGCCTACCGTGTCCTTTGCAATTTGCACCCCCACCTCCTGCCCTCTCCTTTCTGACTCATCCCCTCTGATACTCTCATTCTCTAACTCTTACATCCCCACTCTGCTGTCCTTGCTATTTCCCACTCGTGTCAGACACACTCTACCTCAGGCCTCAGGGCCTTTGCATTGCCTGTCCCTGCCACCTGGAGTGCTCTTTCCCCAGAGATCTGCCTGGCCAATTACCACTCCTCCTTAATCTTTGCTCAGATATCCCCCTCTTCATGGAATCATCCTGACCACCCTTCTTGAAATAGTACCAAGTCCCTCAAATGACCAATCCCCCTAGACCACTCTATTTTTTTCCTCATAGAAATAGTCATTTTCTAACAAACCACATACTTGTCTTAATGATTATGTTTATTTTCTGTCTTCCCCACCCCGTCTTCTAAGTTCTACATGGCAGGGTTGTTGTTGTTTTTTTTAATCTGTTTTACTCACTGGGGTTATTTCAATTCCCCAAAACACTGCCTGGTGCAAAGTAGATGCTCAACAAATACTGATTGAACAGACAAATAAATCAAAGCCTCAGATCAATTTTCCTGAACCCAAATCCACTCTCCCTGAGCCCTTGTGCTCTGCATCACCATCAAGACCACGCTGTCACGGAGTCTCCTTCGCTGTTCGTCTGAAACTATCACAGCATTGTTAATTGGCTATATCCCAATACAAAATAAAAAGTTAAAAAGAAAAGACCACAGCTGCCAGGCTTGACTTTGTGCTGTGTTTAGGAACAGCCCCAGTGATCATCTTGGGGCTCCATGGAGCATCATCACCATGTCATCTCTGAAGCCCAGTTTATATTATCTTGACAAGGCTGAGAAAGACAGAGAAGTCCTTTCGAATGGACAGGATGTTATCCTAGTGAGAAGCCCCCTGTGAGTTTGTAGGAATCTCCGGCGCTCTATCCGCCTCCCACGCCCGGGAGGGGACTGCTGTAGGAAGAAGGTGCAAAAAGCCTGGTTGGGTACCTGTGGCTTTACGTCCTCCTCGTCCTTGTAGTAGTAGAGCTGCTGCGCCCTCAGCACGAAGTACCTCTGCTGCCAGTTTCTCACGATGGACCTCTGCTTCTTCAGCCAGCCCATCTTGATGGGCCTTTCCAGCGGGTTGGGGGTGGATGCAGGGTGAAAGGCCGCCATCTGCTCTCCGGTCATCACGCTCCTTGACCGAGCTGTGGAGAGGGACAGACAGGCGGGCTGACCTGGGCTGTAAGCAGCGTGCAGGGAGGGCCCGGGAGGCACCGGGCCCCAGCCTGGCCGGGCTCAGGGCTCCAGATCTGCTGCAGAGAGGATGCCCCGGGACCCAGCGAACCAGCCGAGGGGCCCACTGCCACCAGCGCCGGCCCTGGGGCTCTCCACCCGCAAGGTCCGGCAGCTGGAGTCTGCTCCCTCCTTCTACAAAGCCAGAGATTGGCTGGAGCCGTCTGAAGAGGAAGTGGCCGCAGCATCTGACAAAAGGTGCTTCCTTTTTCCTGCGTGGGAGTCAATATCTGACAAGAGAGGGGAGAAAATAGTGCCTCTTGCTCTCAGGGTTCAGGGTGAGTCCCACGCAGCTGCAGAGCCCCCAGAAGCTGCCTGACTTCTTCCGTAGAAGGAGTTGCTGTGTTCCCCAACCTCACTGTCTGGTTCTGCCCTGCCCCGGCTGCCCTCAATAGCCCCTTACCCCGACCTTACAGCCACCATGCAGGATGTGGGCACCTCCCAAATCCTTCTGCTCAGGGTCGTAAGTGCTTTCTGTCCCCCTGCCCACTGGGCGAGTTCACAGCCCTTTCTGCCGGACCAAGGGCCTCCTGTGGCGGCCTTCCCATTACCCTTTCGGTTGGGTTGCCCCTCCCGTGTGGCTGACAGCATACAAGCATTTGAAAGGAACATGAGTCTGCCGACAGGACACAGAAGCAGAATTTGAATCCAGACCCTTCAACCCACTGCACTGTGTAGTTTCCTTTTGCTTTCACAGGAGAGCTCTGCCTGTCATCAGATTAGGTCCAGGCGACCACAGCTTGTCTCCATGGTAGCTCCCACTGAGGATAACTCTCTCCTTCCCTCCTTTCCACAGCAATCGGTCAGCCAACTGGGGGGTCCCCCGCGGGTCAGCACGTCCTTTCTCTGTTTCTCCCTTCCTTGTTTCCCAGCTGGTTCAACAGTGCCCTTAAAATCATGTTGGCGCTCCCTGTCTCCTCAGCCTTGTGCTAAGTGAACTCCGTACCTGTCAGTCTGCTGTGTCTGCAGTTTCCTACTTGCTGGAGGAAGTCTCCATCTTATAATCCCTTTGTCCAGCTTTTGTCAGTTCCCAGAACGTTCATGACGTTGCTGAACTAAGTCAGCTCCTCTCTCAGCCCATCTCATCTCACCTGATTAAAGACCGGTTTTTCCTTTCTTGGATCTTTCAGCCTGGATACATCAGGCAACTTCTCTGAGCTTGTTTCCTCACTTGTTAAACTAAGATCATCATAGCCCCTATTCTATGGAATTGCTGTGGAGATTAAATGAATATATATGTATGTATGTATATATATATACCACTTTGCACAGTCTCTCGTCCAAGGTGAACAAATGTCACTCATTATTTTTATCAACAGATGACTTTACTTCCTACTTTGAAGATGGAGATCACCATTGAGGATCTCCTAAGCTTCCCTGTTCGTTTCAAAATGTTGCTCCATCATCAAACCTTCCTTCTTCCTTCATTCCCACCTTCAGTGCATTGAAGCAATAACTTCTCTCATGGCTTTTGATTCCCTGTTGGTTTTTCATCCTGTATTTCTGTTCACGACATGCTTTCAAATACCAGAATTGTATACAGCATTACAGAGTCTTTCTTCCACTGACTCTAATTGGATCCAGAGTTATCACCCTATTTATATATTTCATCCTGTATTGCTGTCTGAGATGGACTCTTCCCTAACTAGGCTTCCTTGACCCCACAAAGGGTCTGCGTTCCTGCCACATACTGTCATTCCCAAGGTGCAGCTTGCAGCATCACCCCTTGCCTCTCACCAGGGACTGGAGGGGTCAGCCTGTGTTGTACACCAGGACACAAGACATACTTAATTCAACCTCCTTTGCACAGGCATCATAACAGTGCAGATACCCCATTGTAGTAAAAAGTAACTTGACATTCTGATGACAATTCAGCAGCACGCTAGCCACACATTTGCTTTATATCCATGTGTCCTGGCCTGCCAGTTAAGGATTTTATCTTAGATCTTGCTCTTCCCTTTACTGCTGTCTTCAAGGTCTTCCATCTGTAACTCAAAGAACAGCCACTGTGGGGCTGATCACTTGCTCTAAGGCTGTTTCAGTGATCCGAGGGAACCCGAGGAGGGTTTGGGTAGGAGTACCCAAAGGGAGGAGGGAATTTGAAGTGTCTCTGTAGGCCAGAGACTGTCACTTGGAAAGACTCACATTTGTACTAGAAAGAGGGCAGAAGTGGAAAGAATGGTTTGTATTCAGAATTTTGGAAGAAGACTGAAGAGTGAGGGATTCTGACGGATGCACAGGGATCTTCTCTCACCTCAATAGCCTCTGTGTAGCCCAGCTCAATGGGACTCATGTGATCATTCAGCTGAAGCAGCACCAGACTTGGGAGGGATGGCATCCCTCCTAGCAAGTGCTTAATGAGAAACGTTCACATGGCTTCTAGGATGGTGCCACTAAAGGCAGCCTGTGCAGGAGAGCAGGGAATCGGGTGGGTACCACGTGGTGGTTCTGAAGACTCTGGTCTCCCCAGACTCAGGCTATGCCCCACCCCCACCAAGAGATCCACAGAAACTGTTAGAACTCCTCCAGGAGATAGGAGAAACCAGAGGACTCCAGAAGCACTGACGAAGTAGGAGCAGTGGAGCAGGACCCAAAAAGACACTGGAGACTGAAGAGAACCAACTCAGTGAAGAAGAATTCAGATGCTGGGATAGCTCTGGGAAATTTTTCATGCTCTATAGTGGCAAAAATTGTGACAGTTGGACCATAAAGAAGGCTGAGTGCTGAAGAACTGATGCTTTCAAACTGTGGTGCTGGAGAAGACTCTTGAGAATCCCTTGAAATGCAAGGAGATCAAACCAGTCAATCCTAAAGAAAATCAACCCTAAATAATCATTGGAAGAACTGATGCTGAAGCTCCAACACTTCGGCCACCCGATGCGAAGAGCTGATTCATTGGAATAGACCCTGATGCTGGGAAAGATTGAGGGTAGGAGAAGGGGGTGACAGGATGAAATGATTGGATGGTATCATTGACTCAACGGACATGAGTTTGAGCCAAGTCCGGGAGACAGCAAAGGACAGGGAAACCTGGTGTGCCACAGTCCATGGGGTCACAAACAGTCGGACACAACCGAGCAACTGAACAACAACAATAAAAGTGGCAAAAACAGCAGTAACAGAAACAAACATGCAAAGCTCACACCTCCCCCCAGAAGCATCCGTGCATCATAGAATAGCCTGGCAAAGGAAGAGTAGATATACGAAGCTTATATCCTCAGACTTGGTTAAGAGGGGTCTTGATGTCCTGGAGGCAAGTGAGTGACCACTTTGTCCACACGTGTGGGATCTAGGCCTTGGCTGACCATCTGTTATATTTCAGAAATGATCCCATTCACCCGTATGTCCATCAAATGTGATGTGAGTTGGGGCACTGGGCCATGAGTACAGATGATTCAGAACAAATTCTCACTGCTAGAATCAGGCCTGAATACTGGGGAGATGATAGCAGAGTTTCTGATGAGACAGTAAAGAAGCCGGGGCTCCTTCTGTCCCACATCAGAGCTGTCTCCCACCTCGGCCCTCAGTAAGGCCCCTCAGCCAACCCGTTCATCATGAGATGAGTCAAATACCAGAGAAGAAAGCCTGATGGGCCCTAAGTTGGACTTAGTTTTAACTACATTTCCTGATTTTTTCCTTCGAACAGTCTCTCTTCTCTGTGGGTGTGACTTGTTCCTGAATAAAGTAAACAAAGAAATCTGTTACTATTTATGGGAGCTGTTTCTCATAATAAAAATAATAAGTGTAATAAGTTTTGCTTGTAAGCCAGTCATCACATACTACTGCATGCTCCCAGCCCTTCAGGCAGGAAGTCTGAGCTGGATTGTGGGCTGGAGAGGGGGTGGCGAGTGGCCAGTGAGGCAAGGTGGGCAGTTGGAAGGCAGTTGTTAAAAAGTTTACAGAATACTCTAGGGATGTGGGAAATCCACCTTTACTCTCATAGATAAAGAAAGAATAGGCCCCACGACCTGCACTGACCAATAATATAGTAACCACTTGTTATGACTGGCTACATACATCAAAATGAATTAGAATAAATTAAATTCAGTGCCTTGTTCACACCAGCCACATCTCAAGTGCTCAATATCCCATGAGGCTCATGGCTAGTAATAGACAATATAGAGTATTTCCATCATCACAGAAAGTTCTATTGGTTGGCACTTCAAGCATGAGATGAAACAGGCCATAACGGTGGGAGTATCATTTCATCAAATAGAGAAATGAAACTGGAGGGTCCAGACAAGAAGTGGCTTCTGATGGCAGAGTTAGAAGTTCAGCCTTGATCTGAGAGGTTAGAGGGAGCCAGCTCACCTATCTGAGCAAGAGAGGTCTGTGATAAAATAGACAAATGATTTAATTGAACTGAATAGGTTGCACTCTAGTCTGCAGGTGAGGGAGGGCAAGATGAGACACGAAAAAAAGACACAGAAGAAGTTCCATATTCTCAGTGATGAAGTTTCTACAGTAGAAGTTAGCTGCTTTTTGCCCCAAATTGGAATGAGAAAAAGTTAAAGGAGGAAGTTTAAACAGAGAAGTTAGCTGGGGAGGCATTATCACTTCCTTTCTTTATCTTCTCATCTTCTGACCCCCTCCCCTCCAGATAATCAATCACAAAATCTTCTAAGGTCTACTTCGCAGATGTTTCTTCCAACTTCTCTCAACTCTGCATCCGTTTAGATTCTATTTTAGAAGCTGTGAACATGTGAGTGAGATGGGAATAGTTCGGTCAAAGCCAGAAATCTCTGAAGATATTTTCTCAATATGTTGATCTGAGCAGTGCATTAGTCTGGGAACCTTGTTTAAATAAATTTGAAAAGGGGGTAGAATTTACATGGCTGCCCCCCAGACACCCTCTCCTGAGCTGTGGACTCATCTACCCAACTGCCCACATGTACCACCGTGAAGATCTTAAGGTCATGTGTTGCTAGTTGAACTTAACCACTTCCTCCCCCATCTCCTACCCATTCTTCATGTTGTGCAACAGACGCATTCAAACCTGCTTTTCTATGGTTTGTTGTGACTGACCTCTTCCCAGTCAACCAGCCAATCCAGAAGGCTGCTCCATTCCTACATCCTCACAATCAACAGCTTTCTTTCTCTCTGATCCCTCCTCCATTTTGGGGGCCCAATTATCCTCTCCCTGGATTTCTACAATAGTTGCCTGACCTGTCTCCCTCCCACCAATCTCACCTCTAACCCACTGATAACATTGTTTACGACATGGATCTTCTGAAACACAAGTCTAACCATGTCACTCTTTGACCTAGAAGCCTTCAATGACCCTCCAACATCTTTATCCCAAAAGATGAAGGCTAAACTACCTACCATGGGATTCAGAATCCTTTGTGATTTTCCTATGGTGTTTCCTGCCCTTCCTCCATACCCATCCTGAACTTTATCCATAACAATATTCTAGTCTCTCTGCTGGAATATTCTCCCACCCATCCTTAGCCACCCCCAGTTGGACCTCTTGGAATGTTCTTGTTCATTCTTTAAGACTTCTGGCCACACATCCCACAAGAAGCCTTTTCAGCTCAGACAGACTCAATCAAGCCCTGGGCTCTGGTCTCTCTTAGCTGGGGATACATGTCCTTCAAAACACTTATCATGCCTTCTGGTCCTTTTCTTATTCTGTCTTCCCTCTCTACTTGAACTCTAACAGGACAAGCGTCAGCCTATGTCTGCCTCTTAAAACATGGGCATTAAATGGAGGTCATAATTGTTAGCATTATTATCATAGTATAGATTTGATTTTATATTAAATGAGAGAAAAGATAGAAATGATGAAAGGAAAGAGATGAAGGAAGGAAGAGGAAAGGAGGAAAGGAAAAGGGGAAAACTAACTGGACAGTGTACAGTATTCTGGGTACAAATCCAGAGGTCTGAATTAGGATGATGGCAGGGGGACAGAGAGCACAGGAGAGGTAATGGTGAGGTGGATCACTGGAGCCCCACACCCGGCTGAACAGGAGGTGGGGGTGAGGTTTGGGGTTTGAGTGGCTCAGGTGAGGGGGCCTTCTCCATCCATTCATTCTATGCATATTGGCCAAGCACTTGGCACAGACTGGAAACAGGGACTGGATCTGGGATCTAAGATCAGCTAGAAATAACCCTGCCTCCAGACAGTTCATAGACCTCAGAGGCCCTTTTTTAGATGCAAAGAAAGAAGCAGAGAGCGTGGTGGGTTGGAATGGGCAGGAAAGTCCTGTTCTGGGTGTGATGAAATATAAGGGTGGGCTGGTGATAGCAGCCATGAAATTAAAAGATGCTTACTCCTTGAAAGGAAAGTTATGACCAACCTAGACAGCATATTAAAAAGCAGAGACATTACTTTGTCAACAAAAGTCTGTCTAGTCGAGGCTATGGTTTTCCCAGTGGTCACGTATGGATGTGAGAGTTGGACTATAAAGAAAGCTGAGTGGTGAAGAATTGATGCTTTTGAACTGTGGAGTTGGAGAAGACTCTTCAGAGTACCTTGGACTGCAAGGAGATCCAACCAGTCCATCCTAAAGGATATCAGTCTTGGGTGTTCATTGTAGGGACTGATGTTGAAGCTGAAACTCCAATACTTTGGCCACCTGATACGAAGAGCTGACTCATTTGAAAAGACCCTGATGCTGAAGGCAGGAGAAGGGGACGACAGAGGATGAGATGGTTGGATGGCATCACCGACTCAATGGACATGGGTTTGGGTGGACTCCGGGGGTTGGTGATGGACAGGGAGGCCTGGCATGCTGCGATTCATGGGGTTGCAAAGAGCTGGACATGACTGAGTGACTGAACTGAACCGAACTGAGAGCTTTTGACTTCCCCAGAATTCTGGTTTTGACAGGTGAGGCCTATGTGTTCAGAAAGAGGTTATTGGGGGAAAAGAGGTATAAGTGAAAGGATGTGAGAGTCTCCTATCTGGAAAGTAACATAACAGATGTTCAGAAATCAAAGAAAAGGCTGAGCCCAGGGGAGACTAGCATTGAGGGAAACATTTTTAAATCAGGGCACTGGAGATCAACTTAGATACAAGGCAGAAAAGTTACTGTTTTCCTTCTCTTTACAGAGAGTTTGTACTAGGTGTAAGTGTGGAAGAAGGGAAGTACAGCAAGAAAATCCAGTCTCCCCAAGAGTTTAGTGATGGAGCAGGGGCTGCTGCCTGGAAGGGATGTGAAAGGAGAGGCTGTCATTCCACGCTAAGCAAAGATCCAGGGCCAGTATTGGTCCATCTCACACCCCTGGGCCAGGAGCTGTCCTGGAGGAGAGGATAGTACCCCTGGAGGGATGGATGTAGCCACTCGCCAGCTAACAGCTTCATGAGAGGAGCATTGGCTGGGTTTCAGCCCTGATCACTCTTTCTGCCAAGACTCTCGACCACACACTTACACAAACGTCCATGTTCTGTTAGAGGACCCTTAAGGGTACAGGTACTGTTCAAAAGCAAGAGGTCCTTTATAAAGAAGTGTTTGAGCTTCTGATCTCAGTGTTCACTTTCAGAAAAGCATATTTGGCTGTGTAGGTGAGCAAAGGCCCCATGGCTTGGAAATAAATAGCTCTTTTTTAATTTATGCTTTTATAGAAGCCTAGTTGAATGTTGTGTTAATTACCATTGCACAAAAAAGTGACTCAGTTACATATATGTCTGTGTGTGTGTGTTAGTCACTCAGTCATGTCTGACTCTTTGTGACTTGATGGACAGTAACCACCAGGCTCCTCTGTCCATGGAATTCTCCAAGAAGAATACTGGAGTGGGTTGCCATTCCCTTCTCCAGGGGGTCTTCCTGACCCAGAGATTGAGCCCGGTCTCCTGCATTGCAGGTAGATTCGTTACCAACTGAGCCACCAGGGACTCATGTGTCCACATTCCTTTTCATATTCTTTCCTTTTTCTTTATGGTTTATAACAGGATATTGGATATAGTTCCCTGTGCTATACAGTAGGACCTTATGTATCCATCCTATATTTAATAGTTTGCATCTGTTAACCCCAAACTCCCAGTCCATCCCACTCCTTCCCCAACTATTCCCTTGGTGTTCACAAGTGTGTTCTCTATGTCTGTGAGTCTGTTCCTATTTTGTAGATGATTTCATTTATGCCATATTTTAGATCCCACATATAAGTGATATTATATGTTATTAGTCTTCCTCTTTCTGACTTACTTCACTTAGTATGATAACCTGTAGTTGCATCCATGTTGCTTCAAATTGTATTATTTTCATTCCTTTTTATGGCTCAGTCTGAATTTGGCAATAAGGAGTTCATGATCTGAGCCACAGTCAGCTCCTGATCTTGTTTTTGCTGACTGTATAGGGCTTCTCCATCTTTGGCTGCAAAGAATATAATCAATCTGATTTCTGTGTTGATCATTTGGTGATGTCTCTGTGTAGAGTCTTCTCTTGTGTTGTTGGAAGTGGGTGTTTGCTATGACCAGTGCGTTCTCTTGGCAAGACTCTATTAGCCTTTGCCCTGCTTCATTCCATATTCCAAGGCCAAATTTGCCTGTTACCCTAGATGTTTCTTGACTTCCTACTTTTGGATTCCAGTCTCCTATAATAAAAAGAGCATCTTTTTTGGCTGTTAGTTCTAAAAGGTCTTGTAGGTCTTCATAGAACCGTTCAACTTCAGCTTCTTCAGTGTTACTGGTTGGGGTGTAGACTTGGATTACTGTGATATTGAATGGTTTGCCTTGGAAACAAACAGAGATCATTTGTTGTTTTTGAGATTGCATCCAAGTATTGCATTTTGGACTCTTTTGTTGACCTTGATGGCTACTCCATTTCTTCTAAGGGATTCCTGCCCGCAGTAGTAGATATAATGGTCATCTGAGTTAAATTCACCTATTCCAGTCCATTTTAGTTCGCTGATTCCTAGAATGTCGACATTCACTCTTGCCATCTCCTGTTTGACCACTTCCAATTTGCCTTGCTTCATGGGCCTAACATTCCAAGTTCCTATGCAATATTGCTCTTTACAGCATCAGACCTTGCTTCTATCACCAGTCACACCCACAGCTTGGTATTGTTTTTGCTTTGGCTCCATCCCTTCATTCTTTCCAGAGTTATTTCTCCAGTGATCTCCAGTAGCATATTGGGCACCTACCGACCTGGGTAGTTCCTCTTTCAGTATCCTATCATTTTGCCTTTTCATATTGTTCATGGGGTTCTCAAGGCAAGAATACTGAAGTGGTTTGCCATTCCCCTCTCCGCCAAATTCAGACTTAAATTGAAGAAAGTAGGGAAAACCACTAGACCACTCAGGTATGACCTAAATCAAATACCCTATGATTATACAGTGGAAGCGAGTAATAGATTTAGGGGACTAGATATGATAGATAGAGTGCCTGATGAACTATGGACGGAGGTTCACGACATTGTACAGGAGACAGGGATCAAGACCATCCCCATGGAAAAGAAATGCAAAAAAGTAAAATGTCTGTCTGGGGAGGCCTTACAAATAGCTGTGAAAAGAAGAGAAGTGAAAAGCAAATGAGAAAAGGAAGGATATAAGCATCTGAATGCAGAGTTCCAAAGAACAGCAAGGAGAGATAAGAAAGCCTTCCTCAGTGATCAATGCAGAGAAATAGAGGAAAACAACAGAATGGAAAAGACTGGAGATCTCTTCAAGAAAATTAGAGATACCAAGGGAACATTTCATGCAAAGATGGGCTCGATAAAGAACAGAAATGGTAGGGACCTAACAGAAGCAGAAGATATTAAGAAGAGGTGGCAAGAATACACAGAAGAACTGTACAAAAAAGATCTTCACGACCAAGATAATCAGGATGGTGTGATCACTCACCTAGAGCCAGACATCCTGGAATGTGAAGTCAAGTGGGCCTTAGAAAGCATCACTACGAACAAAGCTAGTGGAGGTGATGGAATTCCAGTGAAGCTATTTCAAATCCTGAAAGATGATGCTGTGAAAGTGCTGCACTCAATATGCCAGCAAATTTGGAAAACTCAGCAGTGGCCACAGGACTGGAAAAGGTCAGTTTTCATTCCAATCCCAAAGAAAGGCAATGCCAAAGAATGCTCAAACTACCGCACAATTGCACTCATCTCACATGCTAGTAAAGTAATGCTCAAAATTCTCCAAGCCAGGCTTCAGCAATACGTGAACCATGAACTTCCAGATGTCCAAGCTGGTTTTAGAAAAGGCAGAGGAACCAGAGATCAAATTGCCAACATCTGCTGGATCATGGAAAAAGCAAGATAGTTCCAGAAAAACATCTATTTCTGCTTTATTAACTATACCAAAGCCTTTGACTGTGTGGATCACAATAAACTGTGGAAAATTCTGAAGGAGATGGGAGTACCAGACCACCTGACCTGCCTCTTGAGAAACCTATGTGCAGGTCAGGAAGCAATAGTTAGAACTGGACATGGAACAACAGACTGGTTCCAAATAGGAAAAGGAGTAGGTCAAGGCTGTATATTGTTAACTTGCTTAGTTAACTTATATGCAGAATATATCATGAGAAACGCTGGGCTGGAAGAAGCACAAGCTGGAATCAAGATTGCCTGGAGAAATATCAATAAGCTCAGATATGCAGATGACACCACCCTTATTGCAGAAAGTGAAGAGGAACTAAAAAGCCTCTTGAAGAAAGTGAAAGAGGAGAGTGAAAAAGTTGACATAAAGCTCAGCATTCAGAAAACTAAGATCATGGCATCTGATCCCATCACTTCATGGGAAATAGATGGGGAAACAGTGGAAACAGTGCCAGACTTTATTTTTGGGGCTCCAAAATCACTGCAGATGGTGATTGCAGCCATAAAGTTAAAAGATGCTTACTCCTTGGAAGGAAAGTTATGACCAACCTAGATAGCATATTCAAAAGCAGAGACATTACTTTGCCAACAAAGGTCCGTCTAGTCAAGGCTATGGTTTTCCCAGTGGTCATGTATGAATGTGAGAGTTGGACTCTGAAGAAAGCTGAGTGCCGAAGAATTGATGCTTTTGAACTGTGGTGTTGGAGAAGACTTTTGAGAGTCCCTTGGACTGCAAGGAGATCCAACCAATCCATTCTAAGGGAGATCAGTCCTGGATGTTCATTGGAAGTACTAATACTAAAGCTGAAACTCCAATACTTTGGCCAGCTCATGTGAAGAGTTGACTCATTGGAAAAGACTCTGATGCTGGGAAGAATTGGGGGCAGGAGGAGAAGCGGACGACAGAGCATGAGATGGCTGCATGGCATCACCAACTCGATGGACATGAGTTTGAGTAAACTCCGGGGGTTGGTGATGGACAGGGAGGCCTGGCCTGCTTTGATTCATGGGGTTTCAAAGAGTCAGACATGACTGAGCAACTGAACTGAACTATGGCTCAGTATAAGGAATAAATATCTATGTGCTTTTTATTGCATGTCTGCAGGTGCTAGAGCTATGAAGCAGTTCTTGAGACAAGGACCATGTCTTATTCATTTGGTATCATGAAGGAGCACCCTCACTGTGTCTTGCTCAGAAAAGCTAATTGGAAGTAACAAAGAGAGAGGAGGAAAGTGTGTGTGTGTGTGTGTTAGAAGGGGAGAAAATAATGTTGAATAAGGCTCAGCAGGTAAAGAATGCACCTACGATGCAGGAGACACAGGAAGCGGGGGTTTGATCCTTGGGTCCAGAAGATTCCCAGGGGAGGAAATAGCAAGCCATACCAGTATTACTGCCTGAAAAAAAAATCTCATGGACAGAGGAGTCTGGCGGGCTACAGTTGAAAGAGTCTCAATGAGTCAGACAGGACTGAGCTGCTAAGCCCACACACAGGCAGAAGATTCATGCGATATGTTCTCTTTAACAAAGAAACTTATATCCTTTAAATTAACCAACCAGTAAAATTTCTTGGGCATTTCCTGTGTGCAGAGCATGGTGCTAGGTAATGTGCAGAGTTTAAAATATAGAGGAAACCCTCTAAATGAGTGAACTCAAGACTTACAAGGCTTCAAACATTTGCTGTGCAGCCTGGCACACAAAAATACATTCTACTGCACCCTGATGTCTATAGTTGACTCCACTCTGACCTAGTTATTGGTGGACCAGGGCCCTCTCATATTCCTCTTGTATAAAAAAGGGGATTCATTGTTGATCACAAACCGCAAAGTGTGAAAAGACAGAAGTTCAGGCGTGAGAAAGTAGATTCCCAGGGACAGGGATTTTTATAAACTTTTTTCACCAGTCTAACCACACCTCCTAGAAAAGCATTTGGTCAACTAAAGGTTGTCAGTAAATATTTCTTGAGTGAATAAAATAAATATTTTAGTAAGAAATGTGAGTCATCACCAGACATTGTATGTATTTGCAACCAAGGGATTTCTAGATATGTTCACTTGTGCCCATGCAGTCAGAGCAGCCAGGGAAGATGAAACCCCTCGATGTGAAAGATCCACACAAACAGTGCCGTGTTTAGTGAGGTCTTAGCTGTGCCAGCCACCGTGCAAGCACATTATCAGGGTCAAGTCCAGCGTGGTTGAATGCTCACCCTGCGTCTTCACGGAAAGCTCTAAATTTTACAGACCAGGAACTGGAGCTCAGAGAAGTGAAGTGACTGGCCCAGGTACACGGCAAGAAATCTAATTTCAAAGCCCAGAATCCATACCCAGGCACACAGTCCATAGAGGCACATGTGCTGTGCACGAAGTTGTTTCAGTCGTGTCTGACTCTTCGTGACCCTGTGGACTGTAGCCCGCCAGGCTCCTCTGTCCACGAGATTTCCCAGGCAAGAATACTGGAGTAGGTTGCCATTTCCTTCTCCAGGGGATCTTCCTGACCCAGGGTTTGAACCTGCGTCTCTTAAGTCTCCAGCATTGACAGTGGGTTCTCTACCACTAGCACCACCTAAGAGCCCACAGAGAGGCACGTATTGTAGTGGCAAAGAGAGACACTGGGAGTGGGAATCGTGTGTAAAAATTCACAGAGCTAGACAGTCAGAGGGAAGTGAAGAGGAGCCAGTTCCCCGCCCATCGTGGGAGACACCTGCCTTGGCCTCCACCCATCTTGCTGCAATGTCATGTGTAAACCACTCTGTGCTACTTTTTCCGTCCAACGTAAGCTCTGCAGGGCTCAGCAGGCCTTGATGAAAGAGCGATGGGGAACAGTAGCACTGAAACTGCCACCCGGCACCAAGGCGGTGCTGACACCCCCACGGGAAAATGGACATATTAGGCAGTCCTGCCGCACCTTACTGGCTCTCTGCACAAGCTCCTTCGAGGAGACCTGAGCAGATCCCAGGGGCTGAGACCTGGGAAGTAGGAACTTGGAACCAACCCCAGGGGGCCCAGCACTCGGTGCACAGGGCAGCTCACAGCGGATCCCCCACGTGGCTGAGGGGGCAGCCCTGGCAGCCGTGGGAAACAGTAGCCCCTCATGGCTGCCTCCTGGAGATGGTCACTAGGGGTCATTACACCATTGCCTAGACCCTCCATACACCCTGCACACACACCCATACACTCATACACACCCACACACTCACAGTCACCCCCTACACACTCATACATAGCCACACACATTTGCACACACACACACACACTCACACCCACCCCTTCCACACTCATACATAGCCACATTTGCGCGTGCACACACACACTTACATTTACCCACACACATATACTCCCCACACTCACACCTAAACTTACACATCCGTTCGCACTAACATACAGTCACACACCCACCCACACACTATCCGCCCTACCACACATGCAGACCCTCAGATATCCAGTTAACAGACTGTGGGAAGACAGCTTTCCTAGGAAAAAAATGACGTCTTTTAACTTCAGAACCTCCAGGCCCACTTTTTTTCCCCCTCTTCTCTTTTCCTTCTCCAAGGCAAACTGACCTCTATTTTGAAACACCCACTATTCATGGAGGTGGGGAGCTTTAAAAAATCTTTCCACTTTCAAAACCTGGCATTTAGACTTTAGAATACATTTATCCTGTGATTACTCTCCTGGAATTTTGTCATAAATTCTCAGTTTCATTTTTAACTTTGGCTTGAAAATCTTTGCTCCACCCCCACCCCTGCAAAAGGTAATGAGATGTAAGACTGAGGACAGCTCTGTGCACCCAGAATGAGGTCACATGGGCCTACCCAGGACACTGGCCTTGAGACAAATTCACAAGACAGAATTCAAAGAAATACCTAAAGTTGTTCCTTGAATACCTGCCTCCAGACCCAGGACCTGTGCAGGTTTAATGCTCCTGTGTTCTATAGCTCAGAGACATTCATTGTTTGACAAGTGAGCCTTTCAGTCTAAAAAAGCAAACTCTGCCTTGCAAAGGGGCTTAACACACACAGCTACGTCTTTTGTAGAAATAGGTAAGAATGTGGTCTCCGTAGATTACGAAGAAGAGAACAAGGGTCTTCAGGCCTTCAAGGTCTACACTTTGAATTCACCTGACCTAGGCTGCCTCTCCAGGGCCACCCCTCTGGTGTTCACATTCTGGAACTTGTGTGTCTCTTGGGAATGCACAGAGCTGCTGCCTCTTGTGGGTGTGTGTCTCCATCCGTTGCAACACTTCACTGGCCCCCTCGGCCGATCTTTGCATAACAGGAAGCCAGCATAAAAACAAGAAGCACACAGAATTGTGAGCACTTCCGAATAAACACTGCTCAAGGCTGCCTCTTCCTCAGCTCATGGTGAAGAGGAGATTTGGCAACTGAGTGGCACACGCACCCTGGAGCACACACTGTGGCCCCTTCACTGTATCTAAGCTACCTGGCTCCCCAGACATGAACAGAAGGAGGCACTCTGCATCGTTAAGACCGGTAGGACATTAGCACAGTCAGATGTACTCATCAGTATTGACCCTTCCTCTGTCGAAATCAGTCATGTGTTCTAGGCAAGGGGTTCTGCTTAGTCACTGGCATTCATAAATAAGTGGTGCATTAGAATGCTTGAACTATTTGCATTTTATAAGCCCAAATAAATTCTGTGGCTCCAGGAACTCACAGTAGGGACCCAACCAGGGCCATGCCCTAGGGCTGGCCCCGATAATCAAACACTGGGCCCTGATGCTGCTGCTGCTGCTACTAAGTCGCTTCAGACATGTCCAACTCTGTGCGACCCTATAGACAGCAGCCCACCAGGCTCCCCCGTCCCTGGGATTCTCCAGGCAAGAACACTGGAGTGGGTCTGATGATGCTACAAGCCATTAACTAGCCTACAGATGTCACTCCAGTCTGTTTCTAGGGGCCTTCTATGGTCTTGGGAATAGTGATTTTTAATATTACAGTTCTATTAAGAGTGTTAACAATGAACAGTTCTTGCAGTGGGATGGGCCTCGCTTACAAGACATGTTTCTCTTACTGTTGTTCAGTCGCTAAGTCATGTCCAACTCTTCGAGGTCCCCATGGATTACAGCATACTAGGCTTCCCTATCCTTTACAATCTCCCAGTTTGCTCAAAATCATATCCATTGAGTCAGTGATACCAACCAACCATCTCATCCTCTGTCACCCTCTTCTCTTGCCCTCAATCTTTCCCGGCATCAGGGTCTTTTCCAATGAGTCGGCTCTTCTCGTACTGTACGATCTGATAAAAAGATTCTATTCAAAATGGAGGCAATTAGATTATGGATGGAGGACAAAGGATACTTATAAATTATTAGTTTCATAGATGTAATCAGGCATATGGTTAGGAAATTAAGTGTCCATATTTTCAGAGGTGCACACTTAAGTAAGGGGAATAAAGTTACACAGTGTCTGGGATTGGCTTTAAAATATCTCAGCAAAAAAAGAAAAAGAAAGTAATAGAGCAAATGTGATAAAATCTTGATAATTCTGAATTTTAGTAATAGATATACATGGTGAAGGTCATTATTTTTATTCTCTATTTTGGTATTTGAAATGTATGTATAATTTTTTTAAAAAAGACTCCTTCCCGATTCACTAGTCTTTAAAAATAAATTCTTTTAAGCTTAATTTTTTGCACATATCAGCTGTTGCCCTGAACTTCAACTTGTTGGTTTTCCCAGGCCTGCATTTCCAGACCTGTTGGATGTTCCCCTGAGCGTCCCAGAGTGATGTTAGACAGATGTTCTACCACACACGTACGCACTCCCCTCCGGACAGAGCCTGCCCCTCCGTTTCCCAGCTCTGTCACTTTATCAGTTAATGAAGGGGAAGAACCCAGGAACCCCTGACGCTTTCAATTTAGGATATTTCCTGTAAAATCGGCTTTTACTCAAACTGTTAGTGGTGGTGATGGTCTGTGTGTGTGCATGTACATACACACACACATAATTCCCCAGGGTCGCAGAAGGAGCTTTAAAACAGCTGTTGCAAGGCAGGCAAAGAGGCTTCGTCTTGCTTAACAATTCCTTCTGGCCGGAAGTAATGTCTGGGATGTCGGACGCTTAATTCAAGATCAATGTAAAGAATGGAGTGACTGATTATCAGCATTTACAATGACAAGAATTGAAGGAAGTGCTAGTCCATAGGCTACTGAAACCTGGTAACTCGTTTACACTTGATGATGGTGACCCCAGCCTGCAGCAGACAAGCCGACAGGCAGTCAGCCTAGAGCAGTGGAAGGCCATCTCATTGGGCGTCAAGAGACCGAAGCGCAAGTTCCAGCTCAGACACAAAGCAGCTGTGTCATTCTCTGGGCCTTTCTGAGTCTTCATTTCCTCCTTTGTAAAATAAAAGGATGAGAATAAAGCACCTTGAATGCTTTTCCAACTCTAAATTAGAAACAAGTTTTTTCAACTCTAAATTTTTCCGATTAGCCTATTAAATATCTTTCAGCCAACTACTTTGTGCTGTAACTCTGCTTTTCAGATGCAACATGTCTAACAATTTGCCAACCCAGTCAAGACTGCATACCAAAATCACAGGTCTCTAGCAATGCATTTATGTAATTGATTAAGAAAAATTAATGTGGAAAAAGACATAATCTGGTGATGTTAATCAAACCAGATGATTAGGCACACTCTAGTTATAGTGCTAATTTCAATAGAAGGCTAAAGAAGATTCCTCTGAGAAGTCCCACTAATAATACAGGATAGGAAACACAAAGACAAAAGCCACTGTAACTAGTCCTCAACGACTGACAGTTAAATAGGCTGCATGATCGATTTATTCTGGCGTGACACCTTAGCTCCCAGATATTATGGACCCATCATCTTTCTGGATGCATCTCTCCAACTTTAAATCATGCTTTCCGTATCAACATCTGCAGGTACATCCATGCCTTTTTGACCAAGAAGTCTTCTACTAATTTAGTTAAGGAGACAATAATGTAAGTAAAGGTACTCACTGCAGCATTATTGTTTAAAAAATGTAAATATTAAATGTTCAACAACATGCAATCGGTTGAATGAAGTATGGTGTGCCCATAAAATAAAATGCTGTGCATTAAAGTTGATGCTTCCTTGGGTTATAATGACATGGAAACATTGAATTTATATATTGATAGCTAGGTTAAAATCTACTTACTCCAAAATAGCATATGACTTCATTTTGTTAAATACACACACATATATATTTTAGTGCAGGAAATTCACAAATATGTGTGTGGTATAGCACAGAAAAACATGATGCAATATTCACACCAAACTGATGTAGGGTTATTGGTTACTTTCCTGGTAGGTGGAATTATAGTTAATTTTTATGTCTTCTACCTGCTGTCATTTTTTCATAAAGAAAACAACAGTTATTTGTAAAATCTCTACATCGGCTTTTTCTTCAGGGATCTACAGGCTATCTCCCAATTTAAAAATTTTAAAACTTAATGTGTGTGAGTCAAGAAAGAACTGACTGAAACTTTAGAATAATTCATTATTATTCATAAACAAGATTGGCCATGTGTTGAAAAACGAAAGAACTGAATGAGGGGAATCTGTCCCAGTGTTAGAAAAATTTCCATAATCTAAACCAAAGTAAAGCCCAAAAGTTTTCAAATAAAGCATTTCAGACACTAGTATGTTATCTTGGGCAAATCCCCCTTCCCTGCCTGATGGTATTATTTGCCAGCAGGATACAATATATAACTGTCCTATACAGGAGGGATAGGACATTTTGCTTAGTATTATCCTCATTAAGCAGGCTTCCCAGTTATGCTAGTGGTGCTAGTGATAAAGAATCTGCCTGCCAATGCAGGCAGAAGAGACGTGGGTTCAGTCCCTGGGTTGGGAAGATCCCCTGGAGGAAGACATGGCAAACCTCTCCAATATTCTTGCCTGGAAATTTCCATGGGCAGAGGAGCCTAGTGGGCTACAGTCCGTGGGGCCCCAAAGAATTGGACAATTGAGCAGCTGAGCGCACACACACACTCACACACAGCATTGTCATTAATAAGAATAATTTCTGCACATCTTGGTTTCTACATATTTTAAATGAAGTGGTTGAGCAGGAGTCTTGCTAAGGTCGTCTTCAGCCCCAAATTCTTCTACTGTCCGTATCCAAGCAGTTTCTACTAATACAATATGCACACAGAATACAGAATTAGAGAAAAGGGGAGCAGAGCCGACTAATTTTTTAGGAAAGAAAATAAGAGAGAAAGCACACAGGGAGGAAGGGAGATCAGTATAGTTTGGAGCCGTCAGCCAAGACATCACAGAAACCATAGAACCTGAACAAGCTCTTTGGGGTTAAGAAGGGCAGGGCTTGGGGAAAAAGAAGAGGCAACCTGAGGGATCCCAGGAAGGAAGGATCCCCTGGAATTTTGGACGATTTGACCCTATGGTATAACAGCCCCACTCCCAAATTTCCATCGAAACGACCAAAGAATGACTTCAGTAATAAGAGGACATGTGAAATGAAAGTAAAACTAAAGAAGAAACAGTGTCAGCTGCTGGTGGTGAGGAGGATTTCTATGACCTGGAGGCTTAGCAGGACTAAACTGAGAGAAGAGTTGACCAACCCACAGTTCAGTGTCTGTGGAGGGGCAGTTGTCCCTGAGATGGGGATGGTCCCCCAAAGAATCTGCCCACCTCCTCAAGCGGAACAGCAGCACTGGAGAGGGGAGCAGAGGGAGACCCCCAAAGCACGGAGGCCTGGCTGGGCAGGCTATGCCATCTCCAGCTTATACCAGTCCTGCCAGAAAAGCAAGGGAGGTCCTGTCTTGCAGATGCCTAACCTGGGCCACTGAACCAGTTAGAGTGGGGGAAATTTTTTCAGCTAACCTGGGGTGGCCCCAAAGAGGAAAAAAAAAATTGCCCGTGAACAAAGCTGAACTTCCTAAACTGAATGCTTCTTTAAAAGTTACAGGTAAGCTTTACCATGCTGCCTCAATTCCACTTCTAGGAATCTACTCAGAAGAAGTGAAAGCGCATGTCCACAGATTGCTTGCATGCAAGTGTTTCCAGTAGTAGTATTCATAATGGTCAAACCGGAAAGATCCATAATCCATCAGCTGCTGGATGGATGAACACAAAGCCATGGCTATGCAATGCATCACTGCCCCACAAATAAAAAGGAATGAAGAACTGATACATGTTGCTACATGGTGACCCTCAAGAGCCTTATGCTAAGTGAAAGATGCTGAATGCAAAAGATAGCATACTGCAAATCCATGTAAGAACTATCCAGAAAAGGCAACATTATAGAGACAGAAAGCAGACGAGCAGTTGCCTGGAGCTGAGAGTAAAAGTAGAGACTGAATGTGCATGGGCAAGAGGGAACTTTCTGGAAAGATGAAATTGTTCTAAAACTGAGTTGTGGTTAATTACTGTACAAGGAACAATTCCTAACTCATGTTATAGTGAAAGTCTCTCAGTCGTGTCTGACTCTTTGTGACCCCATGGACTATAGAGTCCATGGAATTCTCCAGGCCAGTATACTGGAGTGGGTAGCCTTTCCCTTCTCCAGGGGATCTTCCAAACCCAGGGATTGAACCCAGGTCTCCCGCATTGCAGGCAGATTCTTTAACAGCTGAGTCACAAGAGAAGCCCAAGAATACTGGAGTGGGTAGCTCCACTCCATTTTATAATTCCACTTCATAACTCATTTATAAAGGCTTGGAGAGTTCCATGGACTGTATAGTCCATGGGGTCGCAAAGAGTCGGACACAACTGAGTGACTTTCACTTCACCATTTAAAATAGATCATTAAACTCCACAAATTAAGTGATTTGCCTGTTTTCCCACTTAGGTAGTCCAAGTGTCTAGAATACTCCAGGAAGGCAAATATTTCATTATTAAGAAAATTATACAATGGTTTATTACAGCAATAAAGAATTGAAAAGCCATTTTGTTTTTTTTAATATTTTGAATTTACATGTGATAAATTAACAATATCGATTGATATTACAAAATTAATTATCAAGAATAGAATACATTCTTAGGTGGTAAGAAAGGTCTATCTCAAACCAGAAACAGGAAGCTGAAAGGATACTCTACATTGCCTAAAATTCAACTACTGAAATTTGAAAGCATCTTTAAGAAAACGTCAAGAAAGTTCTTAGGAGCAGGGCCAAGTGTTTGGTGTTTAGCTGTGTAAGGAAAAGTGATGAAGGTGAGAATTGCAAAGAAACAGAAGATGACACAGCAGAAAATTCCTGCCACTTTTCCCGGGTCGTATAATCGAGGGCTGTGGAATGTGTGAACATTTCCATTGCGGGGACAGTTTACAGTTCCATGAAACATTTTTTTTGAGGATCGACAGAAGAAATTAAAGTCCACAAAACATAATCCGATAGAAACAAAAACTTAACGTCAAGGTCTCACATAGAGCTAATGATGTGGGAAATCATTGAGATTTCACTTTTTTGTGAAATAATATTCTTTACCAGCATTTCTATCCATTTCAGGCTGTGCATCACATCACAGTATTTGAGTGAGGCTTCGCAGAAGACAATTTCCCCTGTGACTCTGCTGCTGACATCCTACAGTTGTGCTTCCTCTTCAAAGCTGTCAAACGTTATCAGCTGTCTAAAAAAAAAAATGCTCAAGGGGGTTTCCCTATTATCGCTCAAGGTCCTCACAAAAATGTTAGGATTTTTTCTGAAAGTATCTGTCTGAAGTGTGGGCTTTTTCGATGGGCAGACACAGACCTTTCCCCTGATGGCTCTCTGTAACTGACCTTTCCCCCCACCCACCCTCGGTCCTCCCAGTCTCTGCACTACATCTCTTGTTGTCCATAGAAGATCTAGAAAAACATCACTTTTCTTTCTTCCTCCATTATCCATTTGTTTGCTTTTAGCCAATGGCCATTGGAAGACAAACTAAGCCTTGAAGTTGTAGGCGCACAAGCTGAAGAAGCAGGAAGCCCAGATGGATAAACAGGAAGCAGAAGACAGGGAACCACACATGGGTGACTTAGTGATTGGCCCTATGACACGCAAGATTTATCCCCAGTCCCAAGTCCCTCTGGTCTGGCCCATCTTACAGCATAAAACGTAAAAAATCACTTATGCTTGCATGAGGTTTTGTTGAAAGGGAGTGATTTCATTCAACTCAAGGTATGCACTAAATAAAGATAAAATAACTGATATGTTTTATAATGACTTCCATGGGGTTCAATCAGAAAAGAAGTAGCAAGCGTCTTAATGTGGAATTTTAAACATGGAAGAAAAGATTTATTCATGTGCTCAAGAATGGATCACACTTTTTTTCTCCTTCAATTCCTTAACTCCACCCTTCCCCTCTCTTCTTCACTTTTCTGGCATTTCCTTAGTTTGTATCAGCTGTGAAATGGGAGGACTTCAAATCTCACCTAAGATAGCGACGGGAAGCTGTACCCAGACTTAAAAATAGCCCCCAAAATCATCTGTTCCTTTGAATATATGGAAAGATATTTCAAAATACAAGTAGACAAACATAGCTGATTAATTCACTTGAACATTAAATCCCATTGACACAAAGTGTGAGCTTTGTTACACAAGGGATGGATGTATTTGCAGGGACGAGATTCCAGAATGCCATTTTTACTTGCATGATTTTCAGACAGGCTTCACAATGAGGTTCTGGACTGTTTGGCTGTTAAAAACAGCACTGACCGTTTCGATCTCCAGCACTTTCCTCTGCATGATAAAAAGTACTTTGGAAAATGTGACTTCTGTGATCATTGGGAGGAGGCCTGGAAAAGGAGGGCTGAGGTTTCAGAGTGACACAGGAAATCTGTGCTTGTAATGCTTAAGTGTGTGGGTGTGTTCACATGGGCAGTGCTGGAGAGGAAACATGAAAGAAAATGTTTGCAAACCATTGCAGGCAGGAGCTGAATGAGAGACTCAAAGAGTCTATAACATTTTCAAAACATATTTGATATCCATGGAGTATCCTGGGTCAGAGTTAGCGGAAACTACTCCTGCCACGGAAAGCACAGTCTAGAAGAGAAAAAATTGATGGTGGCTTTCGTCAAAATTAAAACCTTTTGCTCTTTGAAAGGCACTAAGGGAATGAAAAGCAAGCCACAGATTGGGGGAAAAAAATGTTTGCCAATCACATATCTGACAAAGCTATTGTACCCAGAATACATAAAGAATTCTTAAAACTCAACTATAAGTAAACAAACAAACCAATTTTTGAAATGGGTAAAACACTGAACAGATAATTTGCTAAATGAAAAGATGCCAAACAGCATCAACCATTAGGAAAACAAAGGAAAACCCCAAGAGATACCTTTACAATCATATTAGAATGACTGAAATAAAATTTCAAAACAAACAGTGTGGACTGGCAATGATGAGAAGCCTCTGGAACTTTAAAACCTGGCTGGTGGGAGTACAAAACGGTTCCGCTACTTTGGAAAACAATTTGGTGGTTTCTTACAAAGCTAAACACACACTTACAATATGACCCAGCAGTCCCACTACTCAAAATTTACCCAAGAGAAATGAGACATTATATTTATACCAAACCTGTAAGCACCATATTTATAGCAGGTGATTCATAACCTCCAAAAATTGGAAGCAATCCAGTGTCTTTGACAGGTGGCTACATCTATATGATAGAATAATACTCAGCAATAAAAAGGACACAACTATTGATAGAAGTAGGAACATGGATGGACCTCAAATACATTCTGCTGTGCAAAAGAGATTGGACTCCAGACGGGCTACATCCTGCACAGTTGCATTTACACAGCATTTAGGACAAAGAAAAACTATAGGGACAGAGAACAGATGAGAGGCTGCCCAGGATTGGCCCAGACGGGTTGATTAAAAAGAGATGGTGCTGGACCTGTCTGTATCTTGACTGTGATGGTTATCACATGACTCTAGGCACTTTCCAAAATGCACACAACTGCAGACCAAAGTAAATATGTTTCCCTAGATGTGAATTTCAAAATAATTCTTTCAACCACTCTCATTTGTTGTATGTTTGTTACACAGAACCACCTGACAGTCTCACTTCCTCCTGACCTTCAAAAGTTTCCATAGCTAATATAAGTTCTGAATGGAAAAAAAAGTGACTCCTACCATCCCACAGGACTTGGGTGAGGTGAGTGACCTCAAAAAACAAGGGAATGTCAGGAGGACCAAAATATTAAGCCAAATCTCCCCAGATGGCAAGGGAGCAGGAGCACAGGAAGGGCGGATGGTAGCCCTGCAAAGGCTGGTCCACCTCATAGCCCGCCATCCCCAGCACCAAGCCTACATCCAAGGAAGAAAGTCTGACCGTGGTCCTCACCCGGGTGACTCATTTTGGTGTCCCAGGCTAACAAGGCAACGCAGTCATGCTGTTTCCTCACCCCCACACCATTTCTTCATTGCAGTGTTACCATGCTGTAGTACAAGGGAGAGCACAGTGATAGGCAAGTTGGTGGGGTGAGAGACCCCCAAAAGGAGTTTCCTTGCAGCAATTAGTAGAAGTCCCACTGGGCAGTGTTTCTGAGATCTGATTTTCCAGGCCTGGTTTTGCTGCTAACTTACTGTGTGCTTATTTGAGCAGTTTACGGAATTTATTCATGTTTTATCATTGTCTTACTAACTTTTTTTTTTTTTTTGGCTGCAAAAAACAGACTCTGAATCAAGCTGGTTAATATAGATGGATAGATAGACACATGTGTACATACATACATATATACACACAAACACACATACATGAACCAATAGCTAGATCAATCAATCATTCTTATTGGGGGACGTTTTTACCCCAGGGTATATTTGGCAATGTCCAGAGATATTTTGTTTGTCACAACTTGGAGCGTTGCTATTGCCATGAGGTGGAGAAGTCCAGGGATGCTGGTAAATACCCCACAGTGTTCAGGGCAGCCCTCCCAGGAAACAGATGTCTAGACCAAAATGGGCCAGTGCTGAAGCTGACAAACCCTGATACAGACACACGTGTACATGTGTATACCTTATGTATGTATGTGCCTGTGTGCATGATTTTTGTAAAGATAGCAAATTATTTTAAAAAACTAAGTCAATTTGGGGAAAAAGACCATGGCTCAAGATGATCAGAAATTAAGATAGATTTTGCAAGTTTTGAGCTCTTAGAGTTCAAGGACCTTTCTCTCAGCACCCTACAATTTGCAGGTTTTGTTGCAAATGCCCATTCTCTGTGAACCTCAGGCTGAGAGAGAACAAGCTAGATGCAGCTTGAGTCAGCTCTGTCCAAGGGCAGACTTGCAAAGGCTGAGCCTGTGGCCACCCATGCAGATGGGTTAGAAGCCAAGACGGGGAGCTGGGAATACATCCCCCAAGACGTTATTGAACGTATCTGTAAAGTGATGACAAGGCCACCTACCCACTAGAAGCCTACCATTACATAAATGACCGTGGTTCTCAAGTCCCTTGGAAGTACAAGCAGTAGGTTTCTCCTTGAAATGGAATTCATAAGCTTTCTTTTTTCGCCCTTGAAGAACAGTTTGCATTTTTTATGCTACTATACAACAAATGGAACCATAATTCATGTTCCCCTGTTTGCATAATTGATTCCACAAACATTTATAAGTTTTGCTTGCTTATATCAGTCCCAAGTTTTACTCTCTTAGAGCTATCAGGATATGAAGGGTAATTTTCCACCTGAACTTTATGGTTTGAGGACCAAGTCAGTGTACAGAAAGTACAGTCAACCCCCGCCCCAACATAGCAAG
The DNA here is from genome assembly GCF_027580195.1 of Bos mutus. NCBI lineage: Eukaryota > Metazoa > Chordata > Mammalia > Artiodactyla > Bovidae > Bos > Bos mutus. The sequence continues at coordinate 39,670,680 of NC_091627.1, forward strand.
TGGGGGCCAAAATCAGTCATCTGCAGCACAAGACCACGTTATTTTGAAGCGAATGAAATGGCAGCCTTGAACCAGTTCAGTTGCCCAAGGGAGCTTCAGAGGTCTGGCTGGGCCAACAGATCCGCCCCAGCTGCCGCTGAGTGTGCTGCCCTCTGGTGGCCACAGTCGACTTCAGCTTACACATCCACGACCGGGATGTGGTCCAGGATGCCTGGACCTGCAGGTCAGCAACAAGAAGCAGTTCTAGGAACTTCCCAGTTAGTTGTCACCCTCAAATTGCCCCAGGCCAGGAACACTGTGGGGCCAGGAAAGGCCGTGAACTAGGGAGCCATGTGGCATTTTCCCACCACTGAGTCTTCTCTCCTTTCACTCTCTACACATGACACCCAGAAAATACCCTTGGACAAGACAGAGGACGGACCCACGTGCTCACTACATTGTGTTTAATTATCACCAGGTTCCTAAGTGAGGGTTTTTTTTTTTTTTTTTTTTTTGGTGCTTGGAAACATAAAACAGTGGTTTTAGCCTTTGTATAGACTCCTTTGAGAATCTGCACATATAATTGTTCATACAAATTTGGGAGGGTTGTGGGCTTACCAAAGCCAGTCCAGTTTGCCACCCTATTCAGCAGCTTAAACCCTGTGACTTGGTCCTGACCTCTCTTGAGAACAGCTGACGCTCAGTCACCTGCATGTTCTTCCAAAATAGCTTCAGAAACCAAAAGTTCTACTTCCTTCTCTTAAAGAAATTCAGAATCGTCTCTCTGAATCAAATCATTGCTCCACACTAGTAAGGGCAGCAGAAAAAAACATGCATTGATCTTATTTTTACTCATGAATTTCACTGGGGTGGAGAAAAGTTAGCAGGCCACAGGAGAGTCCCCAGATATACCACAAAAATCTCCAAGATCACCTGTTTAGATTCCAGGCTCTGTTCTTGGCAGCAATGCCCTAAAAGTGAGGGAAATAGACAAAGCCCTTCCTTCAAGGCGCTTATAGTCTAGTAGGAATTGGAGATCATAAAATGAAATCAAATAAATATCATTTCTGGTACTAAAGTGCTATAAAGAAAATAGAATAAAGTAATGAGATAAGGAGAGACTGGAGTAAGGGGATGTTATTATACTAGATGCTGTGGGCAGGAAACACATCTTCAAAGAGAGGATATTTGAACTGAAGCCAAATGGATGAAAGGTCATGGTAAGAGCTGGGGAAGGGCATGTCAGAGAGACAGTGGTAAGACAGACCTCTAGGTGACCTTGAACTCCAAGTGTTTAAGGAACTAGAAGGTGAGTGTGGCTGAAGGGCAATGTGAGAGAAGCAGAGAAGCAGCAGGTGGGTTGGGGAAAATGGTTGGGGTCAGATTCCATAGGCAGGTCTCATTGGTTTGAATCTCATTCTAAATATACTGGAGAAAGCATTCCACAAGTTGATTTCTGCTTTTAAATTCTATTGAGGGGGCGGTTATTCAATGTTCTGAGAAATCAGGACTGGTGTTGTAAAAATCATCTGAATAACAACTTCATTATATTAAAGCAAATAATTGAAGGGGGAAAAAGGAAAAAAAAACACTATTGAGACTGGCCACAGTGCAGAGTGTAAATTATATAGGACAAGATGGGAGACAGGAAGACTAATTAGCAAACAAATGCAGAAGACTTGGCCAGAAATGATGGTGTTTACAGTATCAGAAATAACCAAAAAAATCAGATGGGGAACTCAAATCGATAATGAATCAAAAAATTTTTTTCTGATGGGTTAGATGCAGGGTGAGAGAGAAAAAGCTGAGTGGAAGATGACTGTAGGTGGAAGCTTGAGAAACCTGGTGAAAAGTGGAGTCTTTTACTGAGATCTAGTAAACAGGGTAGGGAGGAGTGGGAAGAGAGAGAATTCTGGAGTCTGTGTTGGACATACTGGGAGAGCGAAGCCCAAGACGGGGTGAGCAGTCTGGAGCCCAGCAGAAAGACTAGGGTGAACACAGAAAAGGGTAGATGGAATTTAAAGCCATGGGGAGGGATGAGAGTGCCCAATAAGTGAGGCTGGATAAATAGAAGACCAGGGAACTGAGTCCTGAGCCTGGTTGGCCTCACAGACACATAGCCTGTGAGGTCGCGCTGGGCCCCACATCTCAGCACCTGCATCAGTGCTCTACTTGCAGTGCTCTTCAAGCTCACCATCTTGAAATTCTTCATAACTTGGAATGAGGGGCGCCACATTTTCACTCAGCACCAGGCCCTAAAAATGATGGAGTCAGTTCTGCCTTGAACATCTCAAAGCAAAATGTCTGGTAGAGAAGGAGACTCCATTAAAGAAGACTCAGAAAGAGTGGCTAATGCAGTAAGGAAGGCCCCGAGTGTGGCATCTAGCCAGCCTGGAGATTATTTCAAGGCGGAAATGGCTAACTCGGTGAAACGCTGCAGGGTAGTAGAATGAGACCAGGACAGCCATGCACCCTTGGCCCAGATGCCAACAATCAGTGAGGCTGACAAGGACATTCTTAGTGGAGTGGGGTCCCCAGTGATTACCTTGGCTGACTGTAGATGACAAGTGGCCAGGTTTCCACCACCAACCTTGGAGAAAGTATGGCAAGAATACAGATAGAGGCCCCTCATCATATAGCCCACACCCCTTCTCCTCCCAATCCCAGCTCCATTTAGCAGAGTGAGGGGCTTCACATACATGCATGTGGACACACCAGCCCAGACATCCAAGCTCTATTCTGGGCCTCCTCGCCAACAACCATCTGCAGAACAGCCACTGGGGGGACCCAGGAAGACAGCTCTGGCCATCCTTGTAGGAATTTCACATTCCCAAGTGCTCTAGATGGCATGCAGGGCCCAGGCTACAGGTGGGAAGATGCCTTGTCTTATGAGGAGGAACACAGAGCCAGACCTGAGCAGGACCCTATAAGATCCAAGTTTCCAAATGGGGGTCCCATGTCCAGATCTAAAGGGAAGTTCTTGAGGGGAAGATGGGGGTAGATGTGGGTAGACAGAAGCACTTGGTGGTAGGAAAACAAGGCGGTTCTCAATCAGTTGCACACACTTTTCTCTAAGAAATGTAAAAGTGAGTGTGACTGTGGAAGTAGGTGTTAAAGCATTCAGAAAAGAAAAAAATGTTCCAGCAAAAAGGAAAGGAGATTTATTAGGTAAGCATAGTAGGCTTCTCTGGCTTGGCTGAACATCCACCTAACATGATCGATCACAAATTTTAAGTAAATCCAGGCAGCTCAATGGCCTGATTTTCCCTACCATTGATTAGATGCCCGAGGCACCAAGAAAGTCAGTTGTTGAGTTTAAACATAGTGAAGGGTTTTACCAGGTGATTATCAAGGCAAGATGGAAGGGCAGAGGAGTCGAGGGTGTTTGTTTAACAGCTCTGCAATCCCATAATTATCTGTGTATGTTAAAGAGAATATAATGGATGATTGATGGTGGAAAAGTGGTAGAACCAATGGAATGGGAGGAATTGCTGGAGTGCGTAGCCTGGGCAGGTAAGATGTGGTGGTCACATCACTTTTCCATGTGGGAAGCCTGCGAGTGAGACTTCAGAGAGGGTACAGTGATGAAGAATGACATGGTTTATTTAGGACTATGAGCAGTCCCTTTCAAGAAATAGGTATTATCTGGAACTCACTTTGTATCTCTAAAGTTACAAAGGTGACTTTTGTTATAATGCTGGGTGTTTCAGGCCACAGAGGAATGAGATATGGGGACAACTTTATGATGATCACAGCCTGGTTAAATCCAGGGCTTTCTGGAGAGAAACCAGGGAAAACAACCCGTTTGTTAATGTAGCTATGTTGTCTGTGGGCGCCCTCTACTGGCACTTAGTCAGAATAGCCACCTGGAGGTGGAGGCTTTTGCGGGAAGAAGGCGGGGCGCGCGCGTATTATAATTGACAAGTGAAAACTCGCCCCTTGTAGATACTTAGGGGCTGTGGTTCAGTTGGGGCTAGGAAACTTTAGTTACAGAACAAACCCTGCGTCAGCTTTTTAAATGTTACAATCGCACTTACGTCACTTATGACTTTCTGATTCTAATGGGAGAGCCCTGCTTTCCTGTCTCTCCAATGAGCCTGAGCTACTTCAAGTGAAGATCAGTGTTTCTTATCTTCTTACACCCCCAGCCTAGCACAGTGCCCAGCACATTGTAGGTGTCTGATAAATGTGTTCGTCAAAAGAGAAGCAAAATGGAACAATTTCACACAAGCGGGGGGATACTTGGGCAATTTCAGGAAGGCTTCCAGAGGCACATGGGTGGTGGCCATAGTGGTGGGGAGGAAGGGGTAGAATTGAAAGAAAACCCAGAAAGTATAATGGCAAACCCAGGGGCCAGATATAGATTCCACAAAGGGGGGATTTTTGTGTCATTCTGGGAAGACGTTCCTTGCCATGACTGACAGGTGTGGCTCTTAATTCTTCAAGAGAAAGTATGAGCAAGAATTTTAAAATTTCATGAAAACAGAGAAAGTTAGCATGGCAGATTCAGGTAACCTGAAGGAAGAATCTGAAAGGACTTTTGATCATAAGTACCAAAAAAAGAAAAAGTCAAGGTTTAAAGGTGTTTCTTCCTATTTATTTTTACCCTAAACTGTACAACCTCATTGGAAATCCAGCTCAATGAATAGAGAGATGGCAATTTTCTGTCAAAACATCTCAAACTTAGAGCATGGGACTAGGGTGACTTTTCTGGTTTCTGTACTGAGTGTCTCATATTTCAAGAACCCCTTGAGTTCCAGGCTAGTCAGGACAGCTGGTCACGCTAGCTGAGTGGGAGAAAGGATGGCTCACACAGAGAAGAGGGCTGCCCAAGCTGGTCTCAGGACGGAGCACAAAGAGCCCTGGCTAAGAGTGGACTGTGAGTGACAACTATGCTCTGTACCTGTGATTCTAATAACTCTGGGTTGCATGCCCGGTGAGATTCCTCATCTACCAGCAAAATGGGTTTCCAGTATCTAAATGACCAAATGCCCAGAGCAAAATGCAGAAGGACAGGGAGAGGAGAAGACACTCACAAGAGCCCTTCAGTTGCAACAGCAGAACTGAGGCCAAGAAAAACAGAGATCTCATTTAGAAGGTCCTGCTCTTTCTTCACTTGTATCTAAAAATAATGATGTGGAAATGAATGGATGGCTACATGCAGGATTCTTACAGAACTGGAAAATCTAGTCTGCTGCTACTGTAACTCACATGTAAGTGATCACAGACATTAAACATTGACCCAAGTGAAGCCCAAACAAACAAGATGCAAGCTCACATCAGAGGCCAGAGACTTGTGATGTGGGAGATGCCTGCAGCCCTGGAGGAGACAGCTTCTCAAACAGTAGGAGGTCTTCCCAGTGGTGTACCACCCAGAGTCACTCACTGTTTTCCCACCCAGAGTTAAGAGAAGCATGAGGAATGGCCCCCATCACAATAGCATGGAGACTGAACTTTCGACAGCAGGCATCCTACAGGAAACTTACCAGAAGCTCCTCCTTATCCTTATAGGAAAATCACAACCCAGGTTCTTTACCAACTTGGGAAAGAAATGTCAATAAACAAAGAGAGGGAGAGAAAAGCAAGAAGAAAGAAAAAGGAAAAATGACAAAGTTATATAAACATAATGGATGAAATTTGTATGTCTTAAAGAAGGATAGCAGATTGAAAGACTGGAGGTAAGGGAGTCAGAAATAAGACATGCCAGGTGACCAACACTGGGCAGGAAAGTGGGTCAGCAGATATTGCAAAGACCATTTGTCTAAAGAAAATAGAGAGGAACTAAAATGGACCAAGACAAACCAAAGTGGACACTAGCATTGCTGGCTGTGGCCTTCACCAATGGCTTGGCTAAAAGGAGTTGTAGTAGAAAACCTAGATTGTAGTAATGCCCTTGATGGTGATAATGATAAGTGATATCTATGAAACACATGTCAATGTCTGCTGTTATGCTAAAGGATTTTTACCAAGATCATCTCCTTTAATCATTGCAATAGCCATATGGGTTAGCACTGTGATTATGCCCATCTTACAGATAAAGAAAGTGAGAACCAAAGTCACACGACCAGCAACGAGTGACTGTGGTATTCAAATTTAGGCAGTCTGACTCCAAGGTAACTTTCTAACTACCATACTATACATAGTTGGCTCATGCCACTGTAGCTAGTTCAGACTTTGTTATAAATTTCTTTGGTAAACTTTATAAAATTACTTGTAAATATTAAAAAATATTTTATATAAGCAACAGAAACATAATACTGTACCACTTCCTCTTTCACTTTGAAACCCCCAAACCAACAAGGAAACATACAGATGGTTCAGAAGTCATAGGCCAGAGTTCCAGCAGTAGAGTGTCACCAGCCCCATCTGGAAACAAGATCTGTGTGTACACATTTTGGGGGTGGATCACTATGAACAAAGCTAGTGGAGGTTATGGAATTCCAGTTGAGCTATTTCAAATCCTGAAAGATGATGCTGTGAAAGTGCTGCACTCTATATGCCAGCAAATTTGGAGAACTCAGCAGTGGCCACAAGACTGGAAAAGGTCAGTGTTCATTCCAATCCCAAAGAAAGGTAATGCCAAAGAATGCTCAAACTACTGCACAATTGCACTCATCTCACACACTAGTAAAGAAATGCTCAAAATTCTCCAAGCCAGGCTTCAGCAATACGTGAACCGTGAACTTTCAGATGGTCGAGCTGGTTTTAGAAAAGCCAGAGATCAAATTGCCAACATCCGCTGGATCATGGAAAAAGCAAGAGAGTTCCAGAAAAACATCTATTTCTGCTTTATTGACTATGCCAAAGCCTTTGACTGTGTGGATCACAATAAACTGTGGAAAATTCTGAAAGAGATGGGAATACCAGACCACCTGACCTGCCTCTTGAGAAACCTATGTGCAGGTCAGGAAGCAACAGTTAGAACTGGACATGGAACAACAGACTGGTTCCAAATAGGAAAAGGAGTACGTCAAGGCTATATATTGTCATCCTGCTTATTTAACTTGTATGCAGAGTACATCATGAGAAATTTTGGACTGGAAGAAGCACAAGCTGGAATCAAGATTGCTGGGAGAAAGATCAATAACCTCAGATACGCAGATGACACCACCCTTATGGCAGAAAGTGAAGAACTAAAGAGCCTCGTGATGAAAGTGAAAGAGGAGAGTGATAAAGTTGGCTTAAAGTTCAACATTCAGAAAATTAAGATCATGGCATCCGGTCCCATCACTTAATGGCAAATAGATGGGGAAACAGTGGAAACAGTGGCTGACTTTATTTTTGGGGGCTCCAAAATCACTGCAGATGGTGATTGCAGCCATGAAATTAAAAGACGCTTGCTCTTTGGAGAGAAAGTTATGACCAATCTAGACAGCATATTAAAAACCAGAGACATTACTTTGTCAACAAAGGTCCATCTTGTCAAGGCTATGGTTTTTCCAGTGGTCGTGTATGGACATGAGAGTTGGACTATAAAGAAAGCTGAGCACTGAAGAATTGATGCTTTTGAAGTGTGGTGTTGGAGAAGACTCTTGAGAGTCCCTTGGACTGCAAGGAGATCCAACCAGTCCATCCTAAAGGAGATCAGTCCTGGGTGTTCATTGTAGGGACTGATGTTGAAGCTGAAACTCCAATACTTTGGCCACCTGATGCAAAGAGCTGACTCATTTGAAAAGACCCTGATGCTGGGAAAGATTGAGGACAGGAGGAGAAGGGGATGACAGAGGATGAGATGGTTGGATGGCATCACCGACACAACAGACATGGGCTTGGGTGGACTCTGGGAGTTGGTGATGGACAGGGAGACCTGGCGTACTGCGGTTCATGGGGTCGCAAAGAGTCAGACACAACTGAGTGACTGAAATGAACTGAGTAGCACAGGGAGGAAGTGAACCAGCTATCACTAGGCGTGATATTGAGGATGCTCCTTAAAAGGGTCTATAATGTAAAGGTGAGCAAATAAATGTTGCATGAATGAATGAAATTAAAATGTTTGGTCTTAGTGTACTGAACACACCGTGATTTGATATAAGTAGTGAAAAAATATGAGTGACCATAGAAATGTGCTTTCATTTGTGAACTAAAAGAATTGATTCTCAGCACCAATATTCTCTGAACACTGGTTTTAGAAAAATTACAATATCCAGTTGCCACTAATAAGTAGGAAATCTACTCCCAGGATACCTGAGGAGGTATATATTGATAGATTGCATATACTTATACTCTCTCCTTAAAAGAAAAGACTTCATGGGTTTTTCATATTCAAATAGAAAACTCATTTGCAATGAACACATAAATTCATACCAAAGACAAAGGAAAATATGCGTGCTAGCTGCATGGGTGAAAGTTGTGATGGAGCTTCAATTTAACTCTGAGCTTCCTGGCAGCCAAGATAAGAAGAGAAATACAGTAAGTTTCACAACTGTCTTAACAGAAAGGAGGAAGAATGTCAATCCCTCAAAGGAGACAAAGCACAGGCACTGAATTCTCAGCGAATTTTCTCACCTAGAATTACATCTAAGAGTCACCTGCCTTGTTCATTTCTTGTTCTCCTTGTTACAAAATAATCAGGAGCAGGTTTCAAGAACTCATTACCTGTGGTGGTATTCAAAACTGATGATGTGACAGTAAAGCCCAGCTCAGTGAGCTCGTCTCACTGAGGATGCCAAGGGAAGGCAGCCCTAGTACAGCTTCTCATTTGATCTGAGGTTAGAAATGAGATTATCTATAAAGAAAGGAAACAGGTGTTTGCTAAACATCTACTGTGTTATATGCATGAAATGTCTTCCTCTCAACATATATATTATTAATTCTGTTTAATAATGAAGTGAATGTTTCTGCAAGTCAGAAAAGGCATCCCAAGCTCATGCACTGTCTTCAGTTCCACACACACCCTCTTGTTCTCCTACACTCCTATCAAGAAAAACCAATGGGCAATTCATCCCTTAGACACACCTCAGTCAATGCCACTTTCTACAGACAATTCAAGTTAATTCTCTCCAGGGAGGGCCTAGGGCACCGGTGTTGCACATTACTGATTAAGGAGAAATGCTTTGTTTAAAACCAAGTGATCAATTAGTAGGTTTGAATCATATCTTGAATGTTCAGGAGGCTTCACTGAGTTCACCACAAAGGAAGTCTACAGTTTCTAGAGCTGTGAGTGTCTCTGTTTAAATGGGCTGGGAAAGGATTGCTATATTCTCCTTCCAGTGATTTGCAGGCTCAGGACTGACTCCCAGGGGACAAGATGTTTATGCTATGACTAAAACATGATAGAGTTTCGATTTAGTTCTGAGCTTCCTGGCAGCCAAGACAAAAAAGACAAACAGTCAGTTTCACAACTGTCTTTACAGAAAGGAGGAAGCATGTCAGTCTGTCCAATGAGGTCAAGGGAAGGCTAAAACGTGAGCAGGAATTGGGTGGTGGTTAAGGGGGCCCTAAGGAGACTGGCTTCCACACAGATGAGAAAGGGCAGGAACTGCAGAAGATGTGACTGGGGTCTAGAGTGTGTCTGTCTGTGTCTGCTTGGGGAAGCAGGTGCTACAAGAGACAAGTGGGCAGGTGTAATCCCTCCACAGGGAGGAGCTACACAAAATTATCGAACTTTTTTCTTCTCTGAAAGAACAAAGACCATGTACAGGAAAATCAGTGTGAGAAGGATGGCAAGCCTGGGACTCACTGAAGAACACATGCATCTATATATTAAAGAAAAGGGATGGCAGTGATGGGGAGAGAGGTGGCGGGGCCAGAATGCAGATTCCTAGGCGCCCTCCTATGGCTCCCATGACTGTTCTCATCACAGGACTTGTCTTGATGTCCTGTGATTGCTTGTCTGTGCCCCACTAGCCTGTAAGCCTTGAAAAAGCAGAGAGCAGGACTGACTGCCTTTATATTTGTTTGCCAGACCTATGGGTATCATTTGTTTGCAAAGTGATTTTGATTTTTTAGAACATTTTCAAAGGAAAAATCAAGTTTTCAAGGAGAAAAATGGTGATGAGTAAAGTATCAAGAAATGTAAATTATCTTCTCTGTTTGTAACTTCTGCATCTCAGTTCCTGTCTGGGGATTATACAAAATTTACATACCACGCTCTAGCTAGAATCCCTCCCACTGGCCTGTGCCCCACGCTGGTTCTCCCTGCGGTATTTCCTTGAATCTCTATGAGTGTCCTTTGGTGTCAGTTGCTGTGGCCACAGCTGGGGCTTCATAAAAGCTGCTTATATACTCCCTTCTCATATCCAGTTAATCAACAACAGAGCTGCCTCATGAGAGGTTACTATTTTTTTTTTCTTTCAAGCTGTCTTGTGTGTGGTGGGACCATTATCACCAACTTAGTCTTTTTAATCAGTCACAGGATCTTTCTAACTGCCGTATAATGAGTGTCCTTTTCTCAAAGGACCACGCTCCAGCTGTGAAGGGAAAGGGCAGAGTTTCCCTAGTTCTCCCATAGGACGCTCTCTGCCAATGCTTTATAAACAGAGAGCCAGAGACGACAGCTTGACCATGCCTGGAAGGTACTTATGTCTGTGTATGCCATGCCTAGGTGTATGTCTAGGCTCACCCTAGACACATTTTTGGAAGTTCATGTACCAAGAGCAACTGAGCTCACCTCTGCCAATCCAAGGGCACTTGGCTCCAATCTAACAAAAGTGCAGAAGCTAAGTCAGAATCTAAGTCAGCTTTGCCTAGTGTCTGCCAGGAGGACTTTATCCATAAGTGAGCAGAAAACAAGATTTTGACTTCCCATCATTACTCAAGTTGGTCTTCGCTCTGCTGCTGTTTAGGATGACGTCAGTCCTCGTTCCCCAAGTGGTCAGGAGGCTCTCGACCTCGGCAGCAAGAGGCATGTATTTAATTTGTATCTAAAGGTAAGTCAGTGACTACATAGGGAGAGACATTTTTACTGGAACAAGGAACAGAGACAGGGGTGGGTCCCGAGAGGAGTAGTACCCTTGTGTCATGGGCTGAGGAATCAACACTCCTCCTTTGGACTCGGCGTGTGGGGGGGGGGGCCCCTTATGCCTCAGGGACCAGGAGCTGCTCAGGGTGTGCAAAGGCAGCTACAGCATATAGCCCCATACATTTGGGCCAGACCCCAGGCTAGTCTGGATGAGCACTTTGGAAGTTTGGCAGTGAATTATAAAGAAAGCCTTCACCTGAGTCGAATGCCACAAACATAGACCAGTCACCACAGGCTACATGATCTTGGTTGTTCCAATCTGGGGAGTTCAACCAGGCTGGCCTGGTCACAGAAGGACCATGTAGCTCAAAAAAACCCCCTGTATCCCAAGGCTAGAGGCCCAGAAAGTCTGCAGATGGTCATGTATAAGTCCTGGCTGGTTGCAACCTCTGTAGCTGAAGGAGGGCTTTGCAACTGGCTCTAAATCACCAAAGAGCATGTGCCGCCTGCCAAACCTCATGTCAACCTGCCTGGCCAAGCACTGAAATTTGTTTTGTGTGGTTCAGTGGTTAAGAATCCGCCTGCTAACACCGGAGCACCAGGAGGCATGGGTTCGATCCCTGGGTGGAGAAGATCCCCTGGAGGATTTTAGTATTCTTGACTGAGAAATCCCATGGACAGAGGGGCCTGAAGGCCCACATTCCATGGGGTTGCAAAGAGTCAGATACAACTGAGCACCCACACATTCTTAATGATATAGTTATTAATAATATTTGTTCACTATACAAAGTCTGGCAAATACCTATGATGTAATAGTACATATATGTGTGGGTATACCTCACCCATAAATCCTTCACCCATAATTAGCTACTATGGTTGACCCTTGAACAACATGGGTTTGAACTTGGCATGTCCAATTATAGGTGATTATTTTTTTTGGTAAATATAGTTTCTGTGTTTTCACTTTACAGGTCTTTAAATAAACTAAGTGTAGCAAAAAGTTTATGTCCAATTGGAGATTCTTTTCCTATTTCAATATCCTACCTCCTTGGGTGAGTCATTTATCAATTCCTTTGTTCTGGAGGCAGAGATAACAGTACCCAGGTTTCCGACTGCACGGAATGGGGAGGGAGGGCCCTGTGCCCCTAACCCCCACCTTGTTCAAGGGTCAAGTGTATAAACAAATTGTATACCTCCTTCCAGATTTTCGAGGGTTTATTTACACCTTTCTTTCTTTGTTCATTTTATACACATTAATAAAATACCCTCTTATGTGCCTACCAATTAAGATTAGTTAGGTACCTTTGTTGTTGTTGAGTCGCTAAGTCATGTCTGACTCCACACCAGGCTCCTCTGTCCATGGGATTACAGGCAGGAATAGTGGAATGGGTTGCCGTTTCCTACTCCAGGGATTCTTCTGATCCAGGGATTGAACTCACATCTCCTGCATTGGCAGGCAGGATCTTTACCAGTGAGCCATCTAGGTACCTTTGGAGTTTCCAGATGTATTTCTTGTTCTTTTCCCTCCAGAAGTAACAACCACCCAGAACTTTATGTTAATTGGTTTCTCTGTTTCCCTTGTAGTTTTGCCATATACATACGTAGACGTACATAGTTTTTAAGTTTCTTATAAATGAATCCCATTCTGATTTTGTGACTTCCCTTTTCTGTCTAATATTAAGTTTTTGCCATTCAGTCTCATTGAAATACATCACAATTAGTTTTTTGCTCTTGGATAGTATTACATTTCATAAATTTATTATAAATGTATTTTCATTTTATAAAGATACTAAAATTTCTTTTTCTTTTCTTTTATTGATGGGCACTTTGCTTGTTTCCTGTCCCTTGTTGTTTCAAGAAATACCACTGTGGAACTGCTATATATCTCTTTGTGTTCATACACACAATATTTTCTCCAGGGGGCACTCTCCAGAAGGAAATGACTACTTCATAGAGTTTGTATATCATCAGTTTCACTAACTGCTACTGCTAAGTCACTTCAGTCGTGTCTGTCTCTGTGCGACCCCACAGACGGCAGCCCACCAAGCTCCCCCATCCCTGGGATTCTCCAGGCAAGAACACTGGAGTGGGTTGCCATTTCCTTCTCCAATGCGTGAAAGTGAAAAGTGAAAGTGAAGTCACTCAGTCATATCCGACTCTTAGCGACCCCATGGACTGCAGCCTACCAGGCTCCTCCATCCATGGGATTTTCCAGGCAAGAATACTAGAGTGGGCTGCCATTGCCTTCTCCAAGTTTCACTAAACTGAATGTCAAATTGTTTTCCAAAGTTGTTATTAGTGTCTGACAGTTCCTATCACTCCACGTCCCCAGCAACACTTGGTATTGTCAGACTTTTTAATTTTAATCATTTTTGTGGGTGAGATTAGGTATATTATTGTACTTTTAATTTACATTTCCTAATTACTGTGATTAACCATATTTCTATTTATTTATTGGAACCATTATTCCTATTCTGTAAAATGCCTATTCATGTTGCTTGTTCATTTTTTAAAGCATTTTTATGGATTCTTGGACTTATTTATATATTCAGTTCTCTCTGTCTCTGTTGATCTATCTATGCATCTATCTATCTAAAACTATACTTTCAAATCTAACTTCTTTAAACAAGAATAATAATTTACACTGGAAATTGATCTAGTTCTAGGGCTTTAAGTAACAAATATTTTTATTCTCCTTATGCTAATTTTCTAAAGGACAAAACTAGATTCCATATCAGAAAAATAATGATTAATCAAGTGGGGAAAAAACCTTCCTCTACTGTCATTATTCACTGTACTACTTGGGAGAGTAAAACAATAAATTTTTGTTTCTGAATAAGTTTTTCTCAACATTAAATTTCAGCAAGAAAAAACAAGTTGAGTGGACTTTCAGTCCAGTGGTTAAGATTCTCCACTGAACGGGCTTCAGTTTCGATCCCTAGGTGAAGGAACTGAGATCCCGCATACTATCACAGTCAAAATATAAATAAAAATTCATTTGTTTTTAAAGTATAGCTCATTCACTTTGGTGTACAATAGAAGCTAACACAGCATTGTAAAGCAACTATATTCCAATAAAATTTTTAAAACTATATGTCCACACACAAAAGAAAGTTGAAAACAGTACCCCTCCATAGTCACTTCTTTTTAAAAATGTTATCTCAGAGTCATATGCTCTCTAGGGCCCATTCTCCCCTAGTTCGGCTTAGGGTACCTGAGAAAAAAGTAACATGTGCCTGCAACTGGATGGATACAATGAAGTCCTGAAATTCACCCAGTCATCTTCTAACTAAGCACTTTCCAGCCGCAGGGCAGAAGGGGCTTTCCCTCGATGGTCAATGACTTCTCAATAGAGCACCTACATTCCATCCATTGGATGTGCCAGACCCTTGGACAGAGTGCAAGAAAGGACACTGCATTCTAAAACCACCCTTCAGGGCTTACAATTCTGTTAGAAAGACAAATAAGTGATAGAACATATTTGCAAAGAATAAGACAAAACACTGCAAGAAAGCAATGGAGAGCTGTCGCAATTTTAAGTGTTGGACTAAAACTGAAGATGACAAAGGATCAAAGGAAGAAATGAGTGCTCTTGGCTCCATTTCAAGTCAAGACGTTGGCTCGGCATTTCCCTTACCTCCAACCCCTGTTCCCTCCCAAGACCAATAGATCAGATTCAGGGTGGCCTGGGTCACGTTCTCCCATACATCCAGACCCATGGTGTGGTCTTTCATCCACCTCCCATTCACTGGGGTCTCCTCAGTCTCTGAGATGGAAGTACAGAGTTGCTCCCCACCTTGGAAATTTTCACTTTCATTGAAGCCTCAGCTCAGCACTCTCAAGATAAGATTTAGGGGAATTAGAAGTGCCACTCAGCAAAAAGATATTGGGCCTTTCCTGGGCCACATCAGTGTCTTGCTATTTCCCTAAACAAATGCTGAACCTGGTGTCCTTCTAGGGTACTGTCCAGCCCCTGAAGTTATAACTTACTAAGAGCCTCCTGAAAGTTGCCCTTGACAATGAATCATGATGTGGTAGTTGAATTCCAGATCCAAGTGGCCTGATAACCACACCTTCTTGATGATAATCTGCTTCAGTGATTTTCAACTAGGAGAGCTGTCTCGTCCCGGGACATCTAGTAATGTCTGGCCATATGTATGGTTGTCACACTAGTGGTGGTAGGGGAGTGCGACCACCATCTACTGGATAGAGGCCGGGGATGCTACTAACATCCTAGAATGCAGGGGTCCCCAAACCCCAGGCCGTGGACCAGTACTGGTCATCATACTGGACAGCATACCTGTCCCCAACCCCAGGCTTAACCAGTCAGTTAAGAACCCAGTCACAAAGCAGGAGGTGAGCAAGTGAGTGAAGCTTCATCTGTGTTTATAGCCACTCCCCATTGCTCACACTACTGCATTATCACAATGTAATAATAATAGAAATAAAGGGGATAATAAATGTAACGCACTTGAGCCATCCCAAAGCCATCCCCCACTCAGCCCATGGAAAAACTGTCTCCCGTGTAACCAGTCCCTGGTGCCAAAAAGGTTGAGGACCATTGCTACAATGCAGAGGATAACCCCCATCACAACAATCAACCAGCCCCAAAATTTGTAGTGTCCAGCTTGAGAAACTAATCTACTCCTGACTCGCCCAGGCTGGAGAAACTACAGGTCGTTGACACCCTGACATGACCCTCAGCTCATATCTTAATAGATATGAGCTTTATTGGTTATTCTTAAGTCAGTTCCTACAGTCACACCTGGACCCAGGACGCTGGAGAGGGAACCAGAGGTCCCATGGCTGAGTCAGTGACTCTCCTCCCTCGGAGGGCTCAGTTTGTGATTTGAATTCTCACCAACGTGATATTCATAAAAAGTATTCTGGCTGCAGTCCCATCCTTGGGGTGACAAACTTGTAAATGGCATAGATAATGACAAGGGCTCCTCTGCATTTCATTTTGTGATTATAATTTTTTTCGTTATTACTGTCGTTTAGTTGCTAAGTCATGTCCAACTCTTTTGCAACCCCATGGACTATAACCCACCAGGTTCCTCTGTCCATGGGATTTCACAGGCAAGGATACTGGAGTGGGTTGCCATTTTCTGCTCCAGGTGATCTTCCTGACCCAGGGATTGAACCCTTATCTCTTGTTTGGCAGGTGGATTCTTTACCACTGATCCACCAGGGAAGCCTGATATTTTCATTAAATAGTACCAACAACATCATCTGCTTGTACTCAATCATTCATTCAGTCGACAAATATTTGCTGTGTGCCCACTGGGACCAAGCACCATGCTATATAAGATGAATGGCAATTTCCCAAATCCACTGACTTAGACCATAGCCCCTACAGCAGGACTTCTTGATGAGGTGAGATGGAGGGCTGGGGGCTTATTAAATTGCAGATGCTTGGGTCTCCCTTCAGAGATTCTGATTTTACAAGTCAGGATGATGCTCAGGAATCTGTATTTTTACCTAACACTTGTGGTGACTTCTGACACAGGCTAACTATGGGACCATGGTTTAAGAAACATTGGTTGATATCACATGAAATCTACCCAGCCTAATCCCAAGTCTGAGATTATGTAGGCCTGTACTCTAATGTGGTAATGTCCTATATGCTGAAAAAAAAAAAAACAACCTTAATTATTTAATCAATTAATCATTTAACCATTAATTGTCTCATTTCCCATTTTTTAAACAGAAGGAGAATAAGACTGAAACACAGATGAGGAGAGGGTAGAATGACCCCACATAAATAGAAGCAAGACACTTTCAAAGGAACAGAACTATAGAAGTTTTACTTCTAAAAGCAAATTTTTATGACATACAATAGAATGAGCATTAGCCAAGTACCTTGCTATCAACAGTAGTTAGGAGAAAAATCTCTGATTATCTAAAATCTCTCCTTATTCTCTGAACCAACCTGCAATAGTTCCCAGCTTGATTAGAGACCACTAATCCTCTCTGGTTACCAAGATAAATGGCTTCTCTGATTACTCTCAATTTTTTTTCAAATCTTTTCTTAGACCTGGAATCATTAACACTCAGATACGTGACTTTTTGCAACACACCCTTTGTTTTAGAGCACATTAACCATCATTAGAAGTCCAAGTTAGACCTGTTCCAAACTGAACATTTCTAAGTCATTAGAAACACCTTAACACTTGTCTATGTCTAGTATCAAGGAAGTTATCTCACTATACATGTATACGGGTAAAACACGGGAATCATTTCCAAGCCAATTACTCTATTGTAAATTACTGTGATCAATTTAATCGTAGAACAAACCCATATAAAGAAACTGATGATAACAATTATGGAACAGATTAAAATCAAAGGATCACATGGTAGACCTAGAGATAATCATACTAAGTAAAGTAAGCCAAAGGAAGACAAATATCATATGATATTGATTACATGTAGAATCTAAAAAAATGACATAAATGTATACTCAATATCTTATCATAACCTATAGTGGAAGATGATGTAAAAAAAAGAATACACACACACACACACATACACAGCTGAATCATTTTGCTGTACACCTGAAACTAACACAATATTATAAATCAACTGTATTTCAATAACAATTTATTTAAAAAATCAATATATCACCATATTGTTAATGAGAAGAAGCCAGAATTAAAGGCCAGAGTATCTCAGAAAGCATACCAGAGTCCTTTAATTTAATTTATCTCGAATGCATCTATTTCAACTCCTCTAGATTTCCCTTCCATTCTGTCCTTTTTAATTAAAAGTGTCTTTACCTTCAAATGCCTGTATGTTCCACACTGTTTACTTTTTGCTATAAGCAACACCATTTTGGCCCCAAGTTCACAGAGGTCTGGCGACCCAGTAGGCTCACAAAACAGAACAGATCTAGCACTTCCAAGACTCCATCAAAACCCACTCATACATGGATGTGTCCAAACAGGAGGGAAATTATCCTTCCAAGATAAACAGAGAAAAACTCACCATGTTTTGTGAGATCTGTAGCCTTAGTCCACGCCAAGTACCCCAGATCCCACATGCCAAGAAGCTCCATTCCCACCACCTCCAAACAAACCAAAAAAAAAAAGAAGCCTTCCCCTGGTGCTTGGGGACTTTGAGCCAATATACCAATCTGAATGCAAATTTCACCCCACACCCAGCTTTGCCCAGAGATCCATTTTTAAGCAGACTATGCTCCCTGCAGACCAACATGCAAATGGTGGGAACTCAAGTGTAAGAACCACAAAAGCAGCAAAAAGACGTTGACCATACCTATTTTGCCAGCCTCCCCTCGCAAGTTGAAATCCCAGTTTCTTGGCAACTTCAGGGACATTTTGCTTGTGGTTTGGGTGAGTCGCTGCTGAAGCGGGAAATCTGCCACAATTCGCGCCCTTCTTGGCTTTTTGGTCTTCTTGCCTCTCGAGCTTGTGTGTGTGTGTGTGTGTGTGTGTGTGTGTGTGTGTGTTTCCCCTTTACGATTGCTTCACAAGCAATCTTGGGTTTGAGGTTGATCTGCCCAAGTATCTTCTCCTTTCTCAGATGAAAGGTCCATCCATCTGTCATGGGGGATGGCACCCAAGCCCTCCCACGGTCCCTCGTGGGGCTGGTGCCTTGTGAAGTGTACACCCGGCTTCTCTTGCTTTCAGTATTACCAGAAATATCCCAGTTGACACTTCGCTCTGCGTCATGGGAAGCAAAGCTCCTGTTCGAAAGAATCTCAGGCCTCACTGAGGCGAGGTCGTGATAAACAACGGCTGCCTCTTGGCTTTTTTTTTTTTTTAACTGTCTGCTTCCTTGCATTTGAGGAAGTGGGTGGCTGTTCAGTGTAGATGATACATTGAGCTCTGAAGCTCTTTTTTCAGAGAATAGGTTTTAGAAATGCTTATATAAGTAGAGTAATTGCTGTTGGGCTATAAACTTTATAGGTTTGATTAAAATTAGAAGACTCTGGCCATATACCTCTAAGCCTCCTTTCTCACTGAACAGACTGCGCTTCCAAAAATGATCAGTAAGACAATCAGCACTCCCTCGAAGGCACCCTCTTTGAGTTCTTCCTGCTATAAGGCCCACATAGTAAATTCTCCACCTGCTCTGGGTAAAGGTTCCAAGTGATCTCAACCTGATGTCAGGAGGATTCTGATGTATTTAAGTCAACATTAGCTAAGTAGACCCACTTAGGTGTTACAATGGTTCTTTGACCTTGTGTACAGGCTATGGGTTTGGGAATCAGACTGATAAGGGTTCAAAACTCAGTTTTTCTACTTTTTAGTGCTATAGCTTTTAATAAGCAACTGAATCTCTCCGGGCCTCAGTATCCTCAGCAGTAAAATGGGTTGATAATAACCATGACTGCACAGAGCTGTGAAGGTATCTAGTACACACAGTAGGTGCACCACAAACGTATTTCAATCCTTATTCCATTTAGTTAGGTTCCATGACAGGCTTTCATATGTTCAACTGGGCTGGACTAACTTAATGATTAAGTACTTGGGCCCAGAGCCAGACTGCTTGTGTTCGAACCATGGCCCAACCACTTTCAAGCTGTATGAATTTGGACGAGTTTCTTGACTACTCTGTACTTCAATAGTCTTATCTGTAAATGAGGTAAACAATAGGACCTACTTCACAGGGCTGTCATGAGGCTTAATAAAGATAGAAGGTAATAAGACTAATGAGACCACAGGGTAATGGGGCTAATACAGCAATAGGTAAGAAGGCTCATAAGAGTTGCTACTGGCCAGCATACTAGCTGCAAACTTTGGTTCATTCCTTCTCCCTCTCCTAGAAGACTATGCCGTGCTTTCTTCTTTGCCTCCCACATGCTCACTCTGTTGGTGACCTGGCTTCCTGTTTCGCTGAGAAAGTTGATGCAATGGAGGAGAATTTCTGTAAGCTCCCACCACTGTAGGTCCCACCTCCACGCAGGAAAGCTCACACACTCAGTCTTCTGCTGGCTACAAAGGATGAATCGTGTGACCACTCTTGCATCTTTACTGCATCATCAATTTCTTCTCTCTTGGATCATTCCTACCAGCATTCAAACTTATTCTTTTTCATCCTATAGTTTTAAAAAAATCTCACTTGATGCTTCTTCCCCCTTTGGTTATGGCTCTATTTCTCTCCTTCATTTCTGAGCAAAGTTTACATAAGAATTGTATGTATTTGCAAATATCTGTCTTATTATTCTCTTCTGAATCTCTTTTGTATATCTTTTGATCCCATGACTCCCCCAAATATATTCTTATCAAGTACATTGATAACATCACTGCCACTGAACCCACTGGTCAGTTCCGCCTGTCATTTCACTTTGGACACATTTGATTACTTTCTCCAGCTCCAGGCCCACTCTCCACTTGGCCCCCACGACTCCTTGCTGGCATGGTTGTTTGCCTATCTTTCTGTCCCATCTCCATATCCTTGCTGACTCCATCTCATCTCTCTGAATTCTAAACATTGGAAGAAACCAGGATGCACTCAGTGAACTGTTTTTCCATCTATACCCACACCTCAGTGAGCTCATTTCTCTCAAGGCTTGCATGCTATGCATCTGCTGATCCCTCCAATGTAGATTTCCAGCCCAAATTGTTCCCTGAACCCCCCAGTCATATACATCTCTGCTCATATAATGAATAACCATCTCAAACAAAGCTGTTCCAAAATGTATGTTTGGGGAACCAGGCTGAAGGGGCAAAGGTGACCTGAGGCATATCCTTCTTGTGAGTGAAAAGTCTGTAAGAGGGAAGAACCACAGGAGCACATTTAAAGCTTCTGTTCTTACCATACCTGCTCACATTCCAGTGGCCAACACATATCACGTGACCAAGTCCAAAGTCAGTGAGACAGGAAATACTCACAGCCCTGAGGAGGAGGGGGAAGAAGGGAGGAGAGACTAAAAGAGACTGATCAATACTCCAATCCATCCCACCAACCCAGCTCATTCAGCCACCTACCTTCCAACCACCCCAGGGGTGCTGGATTCCTCTGAACTTGACTCAGCCAACTGCACATTTCACAGCCCCCACTCTGCATGACAGCCTGCCCAACCCAAACAACACTATTCTTTTTCTGTCCTCACTTGGAGAGGGCGTGGGGAGAGGGCACAGGTAGATAGCCATCCTGAGCTCAGCCCAGCAGCATCTCAGCAGGGAACTTGATATCACCCAAAGTTTCAGCCCTGAGACCTTAAACTCAAGGACTCTGAAAAGATCTTAAAGGTAGCATGTAGAAACATGCAGAGAACTTCCCTTACTCTTCAGGGTACGTTCCTATAAGTCTTGGAAAAACTCGTGACTGATGGGGAAGTTGCTTGTGAATACTTAGAAAGGCAGCCAGAAGAAAAGCACCCCGGAAAGGCCCAGCACAGCTGCCTTGCCTCCAAGAGCCTGCTCTGGGGCCCTCCGCTGCCAGGGTAGGGGTGGAGGGCAGCACCACTGCCGTGCAGCTCCCGATTCCTGGGCTCCAGAAAATGAAGAGCTAGATGTCTTGTCTGGTTCCGAAGACTGAATCAGCATCTGCAACAGCAAAAGGAAAAGCAAACGTTCATTCATCTATTTGCTTATTGAATGCTAACCAGCTATTGAGAACTTAATTTATATATGCATTAATATACAGTATTTGTCTTTCTCTTTCTGACTTATTTCACTCTAAATAATAGGCTCCAGTTTCATCCATCTCATTAGAACTGGTTGAGATGCATTCCTTTTTATACCTGAGTAATATTCCATTATGTTTATGTATCCATTCGTCTGCCGATAGACATCTAGGTTGTGGTTCATTTTTAAAATCTTTATTGAATTTGCTACAATATTGCTTCTGTTTTATGTTTGGTTTTTTGGGCATGCTGCTGCTGCTGCTGCTGACCAGGGATCAAATCCTCACCCCCGCACTGGAAGGTGAAGTCTTAACCACTGGACCATCAGGGCAGTCCCAGGAGTTAATTTTTTCCTGGATATTGGCGGAATGTTCACGTTCAGAATGTTAAACAAGCCGCTCTTGTTTCACATTCAACTTACAGTCTGTTGAGAGAGAACAATTAAGTAAGCAATTAAATATGACATGAGAAGGGGCATGTTGAATTGAAAGTTCGGGAAGCATGAGACTTTACCTTCAGTTCAGTTCAGTTCAGTCACTCAGTCGTGTCCAACTCTTTGCGACCCCATGAATCGCAGCACGCCAGGCCTCCCTGTCCATTACCAACTCCCGGAGTTCACTTAGACTCACGTCCATCGAGTCAGTGATGCCATCCAGCCATCTCATCCTCTGTCGTCCCCTTCTCTTCCTGCCCCCAATCCCTGCCAGCATCAGAGTCTTTTCCAATGAGTCATCTCTTCATATGAAGTGGCCAAAGTACTGGAGTTTCAGCTTTAGCATCATTCCTTGCAAAAAAATCCCAGGGCTGATATCCTTCAGAATGGACTTGTTTGGATCTCCTTGCAGTCCCGGGGCTCTCAAGAGTCTTCTCCAACACCACAGTTCAAAAGCATCAATTCTTCGGTGCTCAGCTTTCTTCACAGTCCAACTCTCACATCCATACATGACCACTGGAAAAACCATAGCCTTGACTAGACGGACCTTTGTTGGCCTTGGAGGGGCCTAATTGAGCCTTAGGGAGTTAGGAAAGGCTTCCTGGAGGAAGTGTCTTTTAAGGCTTCATGAATGAGTTAGGGAAGCAAAAGGATTTAAAATGTTTTCTAGATGAAACAAACAGCATGCAAGAGGCACAGAAGCAAGAAAGAACTCATCAGGTTGCTCCTAAAAAGGATAAAAGAGGAGGGATAGAGGAAAGGTGAATCTGGGGAGAGAGACCAGGGCTGGATCAGGGCTGGATCCCCGGAAAGAGGTTTGACTTCACACTGGAGGAAGTAGAAGCCACTGGGGAGCTTTTTATTGGGATAAGGATGGGGAGGCTGAGATAGACATCCAAGGGAGAGTGAGAGTGAAAGATGGCAGGAGGGAAAACAAGGTAAGAGCCAGCCAGGTGGTAAGATTGATGGCACCCGACGAGTTCCTATGGGAGAAAAAAGATGCCCACGGTCCTGGCCCCTGTCCCTGCAGAGATGGAGGCTCCAATCACAGAGATGGGGGGTGGACAGAAAGAGTGAGCGTTGCTAATGAGGAAGGAGAGATACCCCAGGGAGAAGACGGTGGGCTCTGTCCGTCCAGGGCAGGTTGGAGCTCCTAGGTGCTAAGAGCAGATGTTCTGCTGGTGTGAGAGCCCAGAGCTCACATTCATTCGTTCCCCACTTCACTCCATAAACATTTATCCAGGACTGTGCTGGATGAATGCTGAGTAAACAGGATGATTAACAACCTGCCTAATCCTCAAATGACTCAGGAGAGAGAAGTGTAAACATCACGGCAATGTCACTGGTGGCATAAAAATAGTGCACACACAGGGCAGGGTGAGAGCAGGAAATGTGAGCTCTGCTTGGGTGGCCAGGGTGGCTTCCCAGGATAGGTGACCCAGGAGAGACCAGGCAGACAAGGAGCAGGGTCGGGGCGCGGGAGGAAGATGTCCTGGCTGATGAAAGAGCAGAGAACTGCTACAACAGGAAACCCATTTAGGGAAGTTCCTGGAGCAGTATATGGCTGCGGGGTAAGGCTGGAGGAAGGAAAAAGGGCCAAAGGGGCAGGGCCTCAGGCACTGGCTGAGGGGTTGGACTCTACCCTGAGATGAGAGTCAACAGTGGATTTCTTAAACATTTCTTTTATTGTTATTTTTACCATTAGAGATGTCTATGCAAGTTTTTTTTTAATTTATTTGTTTTAATTGGAGGATAACTACTTTACAATATTGTGGTGGGTTTTGCCATACATCAACATGAATCAGCCATGGGTGCTCCCAAACCCCCCCATCCTGAACCACCCCCGCCACCTCCCTCCCCACCCCACCCCTCTGGGTTGTCCCAGAGTACTGGCTCTGAGTGCCCTGCATCATGTATCGAACTTGCACTGGTCATCTATTTTACAGATGGTAATGTACATGTTTCAATGCTATTTTCTTATATTGTCCCACCCTCGCCTTCTCCCACATCGTTCAAAAGTCTGTTCTTTGCATCTGTGTCTCTTTTGCTGCCTGGCATATAGGATCATCATTGCCTTCTTTCTAAATTCCATATATTTAAATAAGTATAAAGACAATAAAAGTCACTGTTATTGTTTAAGATGTAATGAAAATGTTTCTCATTCTCTGTCTTCTCTGTGGATGTACTGGGTGTATATGTATTTTTATCTTTATTAGGGAATAATTGACAAATATAATTATTTATACTGAAAGTGTACAATGGGATGATTTGATATCCATATACATTCTACATGTGTGATTACTAAGATTAAGATTATTCACACACCCATCATCTCAGATAGTTAACATCCTTACTCTTTGTGTGTGTGTGTATGGTCAGAATGCCTAAGATCTACTCTTAGCAACTTTCAAACATATAACATTAGTTATAGTCACCATGCTGTACAGTACATCCTGTGTATGTATTTGTGTCCTAAGTTGCCTTAGTCATGTCTGACTCTTTGAGACCCCATGGACTGTAGCCAAACAGGCTCCACTGTCCATGGGATTCTCCAGGCAAGAATACTGGGGTGGGTTGCCATGCCCTCCTCCAGGGGATCTTCCTGACCCAGGGATCAAATCTGCATCTCTCATGTCTCCTGCATTGGCAGGCGGGAAGTGTCCGCATATATATTTATGTATATATACCTGGGAAGTGTCTGTATATATATTTATGTATAGTTTTAATTTTTAAAACATTAGAATGCATGTTGTTTGATAAACGCTAACATGCCTTGACAAAAACACATGAGTAGTTATCTTGACGTGTTCTCACACTGTCCTCCAGAAGGTTCTACCAGTTCGTGTTCACATCAGTGCTATAGGAGGGCTCCAGTTTCATCATGGCCTTGCTAACAGTTGGCATGTTTTCTTTTGAATCATTGCCAATTAAACAAACAACTTCTTATTAATAGTGAAACTGAAGTTACTTTTTAATATGCATATTGGCCATTTGTAGGGTTTAACTATGCCTAGGTATCTATGTGTCCGAGCAGTCTGGAGCTCGCTCAAGAGGGAGATTATCTTATACCTTTACTTGTGACTTGTTCCGCTGGCACTTGGATCTCCAGAAATTCCAGTTAGCTACCTGCTAGCTCTTTATTTGTTGCCTCTTTGTCTTTCATTTTGTCACTTCTGTTATAGTCCTCTACATTTTGAGACAGTTTCTCATGTTTGTTCTTCATCTCACTGGTTTGGTTGTTTAACAGCTTTATTGAGATATGATTAATAATATACCACACAATTCACACATCTAAAGTGTAAAATTCAGTGATTTTCTTTACTATATTCATAGAGTTGCACAAACATCACCACAATTTTAGAACATTTTCATTCAGATCAGATCAGTTGCTCAGTCGTGTCCGACTCTTTGCGACCCCATGAATCGCAGCACGCCAGGCCTCCCTGTCCATTACCAACTCCCGGAGTTCACTTAGACTCACGTCCATCGAGTCAGTGATGCCATCCAGCCATCTCATCCTCTGTCGTCCCCTTCTCTTCCTGCCCCCAATCCCTGCCAGCATCAGAGTCTTTTCCAATGAGTCATCTCTTCATATCAAGTGGCCAAAGTACTGGAGTTTCAGCTTTAGCATCATTCCTTGCAAAAAAATCCCAGGGCTGATATCCTTCAGAATGGACTTGTTTGGATCTCCTTGCAGTCCCGGGGCTCTCAAGAGTCTTCTCCAACACCACAGTTCAAAAGCATCAATTCTTCGGTGCTCAGCTTTCTTCACAGTCCAACTCTCACATCCATACATGACCACTGGAAAAACCATAGCCTTGACTAGACGGACCTTTGTTGGCCTTGGAGGGGCCTAATTGAGCCTTAGGGAGTTAGGAAAGGCTTCCTGGAGGAAGTGTCTTTTAAGGCTTCATGAATGAGTTAGGGAAGCAAAAGGATTTAAAATGTTTTCTAGATGAAACAAACAGCATGCAAGAGGCACAGAAGCAAGAAAGAACTCATCAGGTTGCTCCTAAAAAAGATAAAAGAGGAGGGATAGAGGAAAGGTGAATCTGGGGAGAGAGACCAGGGCTGGATCAGGGCTGGATCCCCGGAAAGAGGTTTGACTTCACACTGGAGGAAGTAGAAGCCACTGGGGAGCTTTTTATTGGGATAAGGATGGGGAGGCTGAGATAGACATCCAAGGGAGAGTGAGAGTGAAAGATGGCAGGAGGGAAAACAAGGTAAGAGCCAGCCAGGTGGTAAGATTGATGGCACCCGACGAGTTCCTATGGGAGAAAAAAGATGCCCACGGTCCTGGCCCCTGTCCCTGCAGAGATGGAGGCTCCAATCACAGAGATGGGGGGTGGACAGAAAGAGTGAGCGTTGCTAATGAGGAAGGAGAGATACCCCAGGGAGAAGACGGTGGGCTCTGTCCGTCCAGGGCAGGTTGGAGCTCCTAGGTGCTAAGAGCAGATGTTCTGCTGGTGTGAGAGCCCAGAGCTCACATTCATTCGTTCCCCACTTCACTCCATAAACATTTATCCAGGACTGTGCTGGATGAATGCTGAGTAAACAGGATGATTAACAACCTGCCTAATCCTCAAATGACTCAGGAGAGAGAAGTGTAAACATCACGGCAATGTCACTGGTGGCATAAAAATAGTGCACACACAGGGCAGGGTGAGAGCAGGAAATGTGAGCTCTGCTTGGGTGGCCAGGGTGGCTTCCCAGGATAGGTGACCCAGGAGAGACCAGGCAGACAAGGAGCAGGGTCGGGGCGCGGGAGGAAGATGTCCTGGCTGATGAAAGAGCAGAGAACTGCTACAACAGGAAACCCATTTAGGGAAGTTCCTGGAGCAGTATATGGCTGCGGGGTAAGGCTGGAGGAAGGAAAAAGGGCCAAAGGGGCAGGGCCTCAGGCACTGGCTGAGGGGTTGGACTCTACCCTGAGATGAGAGTCAACAGTGGATTTCTTAAACATTTCTTTTATTGTTATTTTTACCATTAGAGATGTCTATGCAAGTTTTTTTTTAATTTATTTGTTTTAATTGGAGGATAACTACTTTACAATATTGTGGTGGGTTTTGCCATACATCAACATGAATCAGCCATGGGTGCTCCCAAACCCCCCCATCCTGAACCACCCCCGCCACCTCCCTCCCCACCCCACCCCTCTGGATTGTCCCAGAGTACTGGCTCTGAGTGCCCTGCATCATGTATCGAACTTGCACTGGTCATCTATTTTACAGATGGTAATGTACATGTTTCAATGCTATTTTCTTATATTGTCCCACCCTCGCCTTCTCCCACATCGTTCAAAAGTCTGTTCTTTGCATCTGTGTCTCTTTTGCTGCCTGGCATATAGGATCATCATTGCCGTCTTTCTAAATTCCATATATTTAAATAAGTATAAAGACAATAAAAGTCACTGTTATTGTTTAAGATGTAATGAAAATGTTTCTCATTCTCTGTCTTCTCTGTGGATGTACTGGGTGTATATGTATTTTTATCTTTATTAGGGAATAATTGACAAATATAATTATTTATACTGAAAGTGTACAATGGGATGATTTGATATCCATATACATTCTACATGTGTGATTACTAAGATTAAGATTATTCACACACCCATCATCTCAGATAGTTAACATCCTTACTCTTTGTGTGTGTGTGTATGGTCAGAATGCCTAAGATCTACTCTTAGCAACTTTCAAACATATAACATTAGTTATAGTCACCATGCTGTACAGTACATCCTGTGTATGTATTTGTGTCCTAAGTTGCCTTAGTCGTGTCTGACTCTTTGAGACCCCATGGACTGTAGCCAAACAGGCTCCACTGTCCATGGGATTCTCCAGGCAAGAATACTGGGGTGGGTTGCCATGCCCTCCTCCAGGGGATCTTCCTGACCCAGGGATCAAATCTGCATCTCTCATGTCTCCTGCATTGGCAGGCGGGAAGTGTCTGCATATATATTTATGTATATATACCTGGGAAGTGTCTGTATATATATTTATGTATAGTTTTAATTTTTAAAACATTAGAATGCATGTTGTTTGATAAACGCTAACATGCCTTGACAAAAACACATGAGTAGTTATCTTGACGTGTTCTCACACTGTCCTCCAGAAGGTTCTACCAGTTCGTGTTCACATCAGTGCTATAGGAGGGCTCCAGTTTCATCATGGCCTTGCTAACAGTTGGCATGTTTTCTTTTGAATCATTGCCAATTAAACAAACAACTTCTTATTAATAGTGAAACTGAAGTTACTTTTTAATATGCATATTGGCCATTTGTAGGGTTTAACTATGCCTAGGTATCTATGTGTCCGAGCAGTCTGGAGCTCGCTCAAGAGGGAGATTATCTTATACCTTTACTTGTGACTTGTTCCGCTGGCACTTGGATCTCCAGAAATTCCAGTTAGCTACCTGCTAGCTCTTTATTTGTTGCCTCTTTGTCTTTCATTTTGTCACTTCTGTTATAGTCCTCTACATTTTGAGACAGTTTCTCATGTTTGTTCTTCATCTCACTGGTTTGGTTGTTTAACAGCTTTATTGAGATATGATTAATAATATACCACACAATTCACACATCTAAAGTGTAAAATTCAGTGATTTTCTTTACTATATTCATAGAGTTGCACAAACATCACCACAATTTTAGAACATTTTCATTCAGATCAGATCAGTTGCTCAGTCGTGTCCGACTCTTTGCGACCCCATGAATCGCAGCACGCCAGGCCTCCCTGTCCATCACCAACTCCTGGAGTTCACTGAGACTCACGTCCATCGAGTCAGCGATCCCCCCCCAAAAAACCCATGCCCTTTAGCAGACCCTCCCCATTCCCCCAACCAGCCCCAGGCAACCACTAGTCTACTTTCTGAATCTATATATGTGCCTATTCTGGACATTTCATATAAATGGAGTCATATAATATGTGTTTTTTGAAAAATAATACTCACTTTCACTTGGCATAATGTTTTGAAGGTTCATCAATGTTGTGGCATATATCAGAATTTTATTTCTTTTTGTGACCAAAGAATATTCCATTATATGGACAGATTTTGTTTATCTGTTCATCAGGTGATGGAAATTTGAATTATTTTTACTTTGGAGATATTATGATAATATTCCTGTGAACATTCATGTGCAAATTTTCATGTAAATATGCTTTTGTTTCTCTTGGGTATATACAGAGCAGTGGGATTTCTGGATCATATGGTGACTCACATTTAAACTTTTGAGGAACTGCCAGAATGTTTTCCAAAGTGGCTGCCTCACTTTATGTCCCCACTAGCCATGTCGGAGGGTTCTATTTTTTCTATATTGTCCCTAACACTTGTTATCATCTATTTGAGCCATTCTAGTAGGTACGGAATGGTATCTCATTGTATTTTTGATTTGCATTTTCCTGAAGGCAGTAATGTTTCCATCTATTTATTGGCTGTTTCTGTTTTTTAAAGCTTAAATTCTGCTTCTTGAAACATCCAAAGAAGTAGCTATAAGGAGTGTACATTTCTATAAAACCACATTCAGTTAAAACGTGACTTCCAGTTTTGACTGCTTCCAATTTCTACTACTTTGTTTTCGTTCCTTCAAGCCCTTCTTTAAGGAGAAGCTGACACACATCATGCTGAATTTCATTCCAAATTTCTGGTGGTCTTTTTCCTATGTACTTCTGAATTACCACTTTCCCCTACCTGCTGCCTGATGAATGTTTAAGTGATGTTGGGTCTGAAACCACAGTCCCATCTTACCAGCAGTGGTCAGGTCTGCTAGAGAGAATCCTTTGCCCCTTGCTTTCTCCCTCTCTTTCCCCATCACATGCTCCAGGTCGTGTTTGTCATCATCATCCTCATCATCACTGCTATTGTAGCTGGTATTTTCTGCAGGGATTTGTAGCAGTGCCTGGAGAGAAGAAGGGAGGATGGTACAGTAGCCACCTCACTGATGAGCATCAGAGAGATGTACGACAGAGAAGGCAGTTCAGCTTTCCAGATTCTCCATGGTGTGTGTCTCTGAGTGAATAACAGACTCCAGGACAAACACCTGAGTATCCACCTTTGTCAGGATGTTTCTGCCTATGAGACAAAGTCAGGGAGGTTTCTCTGAGCCCAGAATCTTAGCTTCTTGTGAAATAGGGCAGTACCTTTGGACTTCTCTGGTGGTTCAGATGATAAAAAATTGCATGCAATGCAGGATATCTGGGTTCAATCCCTGGGTCGGGAAGATCCCCTGGAGAAGGAAATGGCAACCCACTCCAGTATTCTTGCCTGGAGAATCCCATGGACAGAGGAGACTGGCAGGCTACAGTCCATGGGGTCACAAAGAGTCAGACACAACTGAGTGACTAACGCGTGCACACACACACACACACACACACACACACACACACACACACACACACTGGTGATCAATAAGATTCTCCTTAGGAGGAACAGAGAGAAGCTTTGTTGCTAGTGCTGGCCCAATGGCCTTCCTTAATAGCATTGCTTGTATATTTTGGGAGGTGGGATATAAACAAAGATAAATCTTGAGCATCTTGGCATTGGAAGTGAAACAAAAGAGGCTTTCCATTTCACTATTTAACAACAAAATCTTAAGTCTAACAGGAGGTCAAGGATTGGCTGCCATCCCTCCTGTTTCCCCTAGTCCTTGAAGAGATGCTTGGTCAAATAATAATAATAAGGCATTGTCTATGGTGGCAGATCTCTGACTCTAATGTCTTTATTTCTCAGTAGTAAGTGTGAGGTGGGGCTGGGGCCGGGAAAGGGAGCAATGGGAGGCACCTGCCCTAAGCAGACAATAAATGTCATTGTCTGTGGAGAATTTAAAAAGTATAACAAAATTAAAAGCCATCTGCTTTTTTTTTTTGTTATCACCGCACATGATAATTCTAAATAATATCTGCTAAAACACTCCTGCCCTTAGCTGGACCACTTCCAACCCCCACTTTGGTAGGCCCCCACAACCCCTGTTGATTTTGATCCCACCTCATCCATTGAGAATTCTCTCCTTTCTGTGGACCCCACCCAGGGCTCATGAAATTTGATTGCCCACCTGCAAATATTAACACCATCCCCAGTCCTTTCCGATCCTTCCCACGCCAGCTGTCTGGGGATTTGAACCTCTATTCCAGCGCCTACCCCACCTTCCCCAGTCATTGTCTGTAACAACCCACCTCATCTTGTCAGCTTTTCAGTGAGCATGGAATTTAATCAGATGGTTCGGCTTAGAAAAACATTCTGCAGAAGCTCAGCAGGGTCTACCCTGGTCACATAGGTGGGGAGTGCGGAGACTCTTCTGCCCCAGAGAGGCGGAGCCAAGCGCCATTTGTTGTTACACTTGTACTGCTGTTTTCCTTGGGCTAGATTAAAGAAGAAGAGTATGATACTTTGCACTCATGTCTCATTCTCAGTTCAGTTCAGTCACTCAGTCGTGTCCAACTCTTTGTGACCCCACGGACTGCAGCACACCAGACCTCCCTGTCCATCACCAACTCCTGGAGTTTACTCAACTTATTCTAGAATGTCTCATTCTAAAGTGGGGAGAATAAAGGTAGTCTGGGAAGGTCAAGACATTTGGGAGAAAACATTTCTTTGTGGACATGAGTGAGCTAGTCTCACACACTTACATTCCTTACCTGGCTCTTACTGGTGCTGGGATGTGTGCCCCATATTGGATGTGCACTTGACCAGCAACTGTCCTTTAAGTTACTACTCAAGTGAAGTGAAAGTCACTCAGTTGTGTCTGACTCTTTGTGACACCATGGGTTGTAGCCCACCAGGCTCTCTGTCCATGGAATTCTCCAGGCAAGAATACTTGAGTGGGTTGCCATTTCCTTCTCCAGGGGATCTTCCCGACCCAAGGATAAAACCCAGGTCTCCTGAATTGCAGACGATTCTTTACTGTCTGAGCCACCAGGGAAGCCCTTGCAGGATTAAAGGCTGCACCTTCAGGGATATAACTGATTCCACAGAAGGTGTGTTCTGGAGTGTGGCATTTAGAGATACCAAGAGAAATATCGTGTTTCATATGGATTGTAATAGTCTGTACCTTTAAGACAGTGAAATTTAAAAAGCACAAGTTCAATGTCTTATTTCTTTTCCCTTGGCTATATGAGTAAAATAGATTAAAAAAAAATCCAGCCTGGTAGAGGAAGAAACTCTGCCCACTGAACACTCTGTCTGGGTCAAGGGATGGCAGACAAGCATCTCTGCTGGGATCCTTGTTCTTCCAGGCCTGAACCATGAGGTCAACCTGCCCTACTTGATACTGATCTCATCTCTGCCAAGGCCCTAGTGTTGATTTTTATGGTTGCTCATAGTTTGACAGTCTATTAACCTTCACTGATTCCAAATATCCCATAAACATATATATATATATATATGGATATAGAGATAGAAATAGAGATATATAATGCTGTTGAATTTTACCTAGAGGAAGGTTGTTCCATCTATCATAGGATTAGGAAGACAAATGTCCATTTAAATGGGAAATTTGTCACCCAAGGATTACACAGGATCTTAAGTTTTTGATTGGGAGCACACAGAGCAAGTGTTATGTGAGAAAAGTGTCCCCCCACATAATACATCCTTTGGGCCAAACATGGGTTACATCATATTAGACTGAATGAACTGCATGAAGTTCCTGATATTTGACCACTTTTAACCTGCAAAAACAGCTTCATATATTTCAGTGTAAAAGTCCCACTGTGCTTCCTGCCGCTCACTCACTCAACAAACAGCAAATAAGTTGTTCACCTGTGATGTTCCAGGCACTGTTCTAGGTGCTGGGAACACAGCCAAAATCAAGATAGCCACAACCTCCTGCTTCTGTGAAGTTTATTCTAGTGAGAGGAGAGAGATAACCAACCACAATAATAAGTAGAGTGAGTGTGCTATGTTAAACAGGGGTGAGAACTGTAGGGGAGAGTAGTTGTGCCCTGGGAAGGGAAAAGTGGTGCTGAGTTTCCGGAGGGGGTGGCTGCAGCTGTAAGTGGGTGGACATGCCCCACTTGAGTAAAGACCTGAGAAAGTGAGGAATGAGCCAGGTGCGTATCTGTGGAAGAATATTCCAGAAGAAAGGAGAGTGAATGCAAGGGCCCCACTCAAGTACAACTGTGAGACAGCCTTGTACATGGCATGCAGGGAAGAAAAGGAGATCACTGGGGATGGGTCGATGAGGTAACAGGGGGCTGACTGCACAGGGCCTTCTAGAACCTGGTCAGGACTCTGGCTTATGCTTGGAGTGAGGTTTTGAGCAGAAGAGTAACTTGACTTGTAGTTTTAAAAGACCACTATGAAAAGATGCTCAATATTGCTAATCAGCAGGGAAATACAAATCAAAACCACAATGAGCTATCACCTTGCACCTGTCAGAACGGCTACCATCCAAAGAACATAAGTAATGAACGTTGGTGATGATGTGGAGAAAAGGGACTCTCATGCATTGTTGGTGGGAATGTAAATTGGTGCAGCCAGTATGGAGAACAGTATGGACATTTCTCAAAAAAACTTAAAGTAGAACTATCATCAGTGAAGTCACTCAGTCGTGTTTGACTCTTTGCAACCCCATGGACTGTAGCCTACCAGGCTCTTCTGTCCATGGGATTTTCCAAGCAAGAATACTGGAGTGGATTGCCATTTCCTTCTCCAGGAGATCTTCCCAACACAGAGATTGAACCCAGGTCTCCCGCATTGTAGGCAGACACTTTACCATCTGAGCCACCAGGGAAATCCAAGAACCATCATAAGACTATTAATTCCACTCTTGGCTATATATCCAAAAAAAAAAAAACACACTAATTCAAATGTTTATAGCAGCACTATTTACAACAGCCAAGATACAGAAGCAAACTAAATGCTGATCAACAGATTAATGGATAAAGAAGATATGAGCAATATATATGTAATGGAATACTATTCAGCCATAAAAAAGAATCAGATTTTGTCATTTGCAGCAACATGGATGGACTTGGCATTACACTAAGCAAAATAAGTCAGACAGAGAAAGACAAATACTGTATGACATCACTTAAATGCATAATCTAAAAAAAGTACAACAAACTAGTAAACATTTTTTTAAAAAGAAGTGAATTCACAGATAGAGAAAATAAACTAGTAGTTACCAATGGGGAGAGGGAGGGGGAGGGGCAGGGGGTTAAGAGGGACAAACTACTTGGTATGAAATAATCTACAAGGAGGGGTTGCATGGCAACCGGGAACATATCCAGCATTTTATAACTGTAAATGGAGTACATCGTTTAAAAAGTGTGAATCAACATATGGTACACCCATAACTTATATAATATTGCATAGGAACTGCACTTCAGTAAATAAAAAAAAAAAATCACTATGGCTTCCATGTTGAGGGCTGGGGAAGAGGGGATAAGAGATCCCAGCTTAAGTAGGTGGGAAGGAAACAAAAAGGGGCAAATTGTGTGAAGGCTGAGAAGGGCAAGGACAGAAGCAGAGACTTCAGAGGTTGACTGCAACAATGCAGGTGAGAGGGCATGGTGGGTCCGGATTGGTGTGGACCAGCCAGCACACCACACATGGTTGATAGTTTGCAGAGGCACCGGCCATACCAACAGGTTGAAGGGGTCCTGGGATCCAGCCAGAGCCTGAGTATGGCACTGCATTCCTCCAGAAGAAGGGGAACCATTCCTTTCTCAAAGGCTCTGTCTACCCATTAAGTCATGGAGTGATATTTTTCTAAATATTACAAAAGCATCACTATATGGACCAGCACAGGCTCTGGCAGTGGCCAAGGAGCTAGTGAGAAGGGGTGAGATTCTAAATGCCTCGTAGATGAGTCCTGTCAGTTCTATTAACAGATAGGGTGAGGGGCATGAGAGAATGACAGGAATCAAAGGAAAATACAGGGGTCTTGGCCTGAGAAAATGGAACAATGAGGCTTCCATTGGCTGAGATGGGGAAGGTTCAGGCCAGGCGGAGAGGGTGGAGGTCAGCACATCATGAGCTAAAGATGCCCGATACACCTCCAAGTGGAGATGGTCCAGTGGGCAGTTGGGTGGGAGTCTGGCGTTCAGGGCTGAGATCCATTGGATGGATATTTTACATCATGTAAACAAACACTCCCTTGACCTTACACTATTTTGGTCCCCCTAGTGGCTCAGGAAGAACATCAGTAAGTACAGTTGGTATTAACCTGAGGGCCTCAGGAGCTCCTGGCCCTGTTTTCCCTGCATCCTGCAGAGATAATGCACTGTGGGCCTTGCCCCCGTGGGGATGCTCCCCCAGGTTGTCCTCCTTTTCCCTGGGGCTGGCATGAGAGGTCTGGCCCAGGAGATATATACCATTTAGGCTCAGATGTCAAGCAGGCTCATATGTCAAGGGGTCTCAGGGACACCCCAGGTGTTCAGGGGGTTGGGGGAAACATCCGCTCCTTAACCTGGAGAGTCAGGGCCCCCTGTCCAGTGGGAAGTTGAGTCCAGGGATGCCTCAGCCTCTCCCACTGGTAGAAGAGAAGCCCCGTGTTTCCCGGCCATGCAGTCTCCACCGGACATCCCTGCTCAGCTCTAATTCGGCTCTCTGACCCCAGTGGCTCGGCACACAGAACATAGCTCTGTGGTGTCTGGATTGGGAAGTTACCCTACTCCACCACCTCCCGGTGTCAGGCATGTCCATGGTCAAGCAGCTGGGGTCTTCTGTTCCTTCCCAAGTGAGTCAGGTGATGTGTGCCTCTCTTTGGAGCAATAGGCTCAGAGAGTTTCCATCCTGCCACTAGAAGGAACCTCTAGGGACCAGAAAGTGTGTTAGTATAAACCCACGCCCATCTTCAGGTCCAGTTTGTGTCCATCCCAGACTGACTGGCTATAAGCAGTACTAGAGCCTGTCTCCTCCCAGTCCCCCTCATTCAAGCCCTTTTACAAGTGTCTTGCAGTGAAGGCAAGGAGGAGAGGTCAGAGCAGCTCGGAGGCTCACATGGCCAAGCAGGCCTTGTGAGCAAGGGATGGAGGACTAGCTCTCCCACCCCTCCTTCATCCACTCTCAGGGGCCCAGAGGTCTTCCATGAAAGAGGAGCCTGGGCCTTATGATTACCTCCCAGGAAGTCCCTACGGACCAGCATTTCCCAAGCACTCAGCTCACCCCAGACCCCAAAGATGGGTGGAAATGGTTGAGGTGCCAAGATTTAGTGCCCTTTATTTCCCCTCACTCTTGGAGCCCAGTGGGGAGTAGGGGCGCACTGATCCCTAGAGGGAGCCCTAGGGCAGGAAGGGAGTCCTCTTGCTCTTTCTCCTCCTTGACCATGTTCTGGATGATCACCCTCCCTCTCATACCTGCTCGAGGTTTTTAATCTGTTCCTTCTTACTCTGTCCAACTATCACAAGAGAAATTTCTCAATAAATCTGGTCCATTCCTGTCATTTTTGAGAAACAGCCCATCCAGGCTTGCAGGGAGCCCACTGGTTTTCTGTTTCACAGCTGGTCCCACAGTAGGGCCACAGGTCTGGACAGATTGCCCAAGGAGTCCAGCAAGGGCAAGCCCACCCAAATGCCCCTCACTGGGCTGACAGCCCCGCTTCCTTCACTTTGATTTTGTTGAGCCTTCTTTGCTATTAACCAGCAGCCACAGTGCTGGCACCTAGCTGGCTGCCCACAGGCTCTCTGAAGCCCAGCTGGGTCCCCCGGCCTTGAACACAAGCCCGCTGCCCCATCCAGAGATGGACAGAACTCAGGCACACGTGCCCGGGTTCTCCCGAGACTCTGCCAAGCCTGGTTCCCCTTTCAGGCTTTCAGCATTTCCCCTTATGGCTTAGGAATTGGAAACTCCTCCATTTCTTGTCTAACAAAACTGCTCTTAGCCCTCCTGCTTCAGGTGAGGGCCTCTCATGGCGATTTGACCCAAGCTCCCTTCTTGGGCTTTCTCTACCCTTTTTCCCCTCTTTCCTAGATGGAGCCCTGTGGGTTGTACCCATTCTGCCTGGGATTTCACAGGGCAGGCTGAGCCAGGTGCTGCCTGTGGTCTTGGCAGGGCTGTGCAACTTTGCATCCGGGGTTTCCCATGTTCCCCACATGGGTATGTAAATGTATCCACTGTGAGTCCAGTTTAAGACTGAGTTGGGTGTGGGGAGAGAGGAGGAGGGGCAGTATAAGGATGAGGGGTCAGTAGGCACAAACTATTGGGTGTAAGATAGGCCTGATACAACCATTATGGAGAACAGTATGGAGATTCCTTAAAAAACTAGGAATAAAATTACCATATGACCCAGCAATCCCACTACTGAGCATATACCTTGAGAAAACCAAAATTGAAAAAGACACATGTACCCCAGTGTTCACTGCAGCACTATTTACGATAGCCAGGACTTGGAAGCAACCTAGATGTCCATTGGCAGATGAATGGATAAGGGAGTTGTGGTACATATACACAATGGAATATTACTCAGCTATAAAAAGGAATGCATTTTAGTCGCTTCTAATGAGGTGGATGAACCTAGAGCCTATTATACAGAGTGAAGTAAATCAGAAAGAGAAAGACAAATACAGTGTATTAATGCATATATATGGAATCTAGAAAGATGGTATCGACAGTCCTACATGCAGGGCAGCAAAGGAGACACAGACATAAAGAACAGACTTTTGGACTCAGTGGGAGAAGGAAAGGGTGGGATGATTTGAGACAATAACATTGAAACATATACATTAACATAAACATATACAAAAATATGTAAAATAGACAGCCAGTGGGAATTTGATGTGTGATGCAGAAAATGCAAAGCCAGTGCTCTGTGACAGCCTGGAGGGATGGGGTGGGCAGGGAGGTAGGAAGGGATTTCAGGAGAGAGGAGACACACGTATGTGTATGGCAGATTCATGTTGATGTACAGCAAAAACCATCACAATATTGTAAAGTTAGTGAAAGAAAGTGAAAGTCACTTAGTTGTGTCCGACTCCTGGCAACCCCATGGACTACAGTCCATGGAATTCTCCAGGCCAGAATACTGGAGTGGGTAGCTTTTCCCTTCTTCAGGGGATTTTCCCAACCCAGAGATCGAACCCAGGTCTCCCACATTGCAGGCGGATTCTTTACCAGCTGAGCCACAAGGGAAGCCCGAGAATACTGAAGTGGGTAGCCTATCCCTTCTCCAGCGGATCTTTCCAACCCAGGAATCAAACCTAGGTCTCCTGCATTGCAGGCAGATTCTTTACCAACTGAGCTATCAGGAAAACCCAGGATAGTAAAAATCAGGATAGTAAAGTAATTATCCTCCAATTAAAATAAATAAATTTAAAAAAATATAGGCCTCAGTGATGCATTGTACAACACAGGGAGGATAGTTAACATTTTGTGATAATTGTAAATGCAAAATAACCTTTAAAAATTGTATTAAAAATGAAAAATAAAAAAGGCTAGGCCAGGTGTGTCTGCCCACTCTTGATCGGCTAGTCTAGATACTTTATTTTTCCATTAAAAAAAAAAAAATGCCTGCATTAGCCTTTTGCTGCCTGTGACTCCATAGCACAGAGATTTCATCTAGAGATTCTGGTGGCTCCCACCTTAGGGACCCCAGTTCTCATTCTCCCAGAGGCTGGACAGTGTATTCATACAGTAACTGCTCCATCCAAGGGAAGTATCTTGGGTCCCATTTTTCCCCTAGTCTTTCCGGATTGTGAGGAGAAGCAGAGGGATGGAAGGCCTGCAGGCTGATGGCCCCAGTTCCCCCAGGTGGGGAGTCTACCATGCATGGCCACAGACTGCCACGCCTTCTTAGGGTCTGTACCCGCCCTCTCAGGGATTTCAGTGGTCTGCTGACATTGTGGCCACTCTGATTACTGCTCTCTCCTGACCTGC
The DNA here is from genome assembly GCF_027580195.1 of Bos mutus. Classification (NCBI taxonomy): domain Eukaryota; kingdom Metazoa; phylum Chordata; class Mammalia; order Artiodactyla; family Bovidae; genus Bos; species Bos mutus. The sequence goes on from NC_091627.1 coordinate 39,709,386, forward strand.
TAGCACCCTTGGGGTGGGGGAGACATCTTTCCACCCTGGGGACCCCATCCAGCCCTTCTGCACACCTAGTTGGGCAGCATTTACTCAAAATTAACACACTTTACCAGAGGAAACACTGGTTCCATCCCTTGTGCAGGGTTGATCATGGGCAGGAGGGTCAGTGGGTACCCAGGGTCTCCCTCCTCTTGGCTGCAAATGTTGGATTTGCTCTATGGGGGTGGGTGAGGGGTCCACTTATGAAAACTAAAAATACTTGGAATGAAAAACCACAAGGAGCCTTTGGGTACAGCAGCCACGACAGTGAGCCCATAGCACCCAGAGGCCTGCAGGATCCGTGCTCAAAACGATCACAGTGAGGGAACAGCCACCAAGGACCAGGAAGGCCAACTAGGAATCTATCAGATATAGAAACGCATTGTCTGCCAGCTAAGTGAGAAGGCCTCCATCCCCAGGCGTCTGGCTAAAACAGATGAACTTTCCAGGCTCCCTGCTCCCAAACACGGGGCTTCACTTTAGGCCCCAGAATTGCCCATCTCTCTCAAATGGATGGCCACACACTGTTGGATGATAAATAACCCCCTTTATCATGTGCTGGAAATCTCTGACCTGAGAAACTCCATTTATGACCACTCCTCCCAGTGGGCCCAGCATCACGGAATCTGCTGTCTATTCCACTCTCCTTACCATCTGCAGCCATGGGGCTATGTGAGCACGGGAATGGCCAGCTCAAGAGCAAAACATAGCCATTGTCACACTTGCCCATAAGGAGAGAGAGCAAAGAGGTGGTGGTGCCCTTCTGCTGGAATACAGGCCCATATGCCAACTGAATCCAGGCCAAGTGCACGCCCCTCAGTGTGAACCCAGGCCAAGCTCAATCCTCACAGTGTGAACACAGGTTGAGCTCAATCCTCGCCATGTGAGCCCAGGTTGAGCTCAATCCTCGCCGTGTCAGCCCAGGCCAAGTTCACTTCTCTCATTGTGAATGCAGGCCAAGCTCACTCCTCTCAGTGTGAACCCAGGCCAAGCTCACTTCTCACAGTGTGAACCTAGGCCAAACCTACTCTCCTCAGTGTGAACCCAGGCCAAGTTTACTCCTCGCAGTGTGAGCCCAGGCCAAGTTCACTACTCTCATTGTGAATGCAGAAGCTCACTCCTCTCAGTGTGAAACCAGGCCAAGCTCACTCCCCTCAGTGTGAACCCAGGCCAAGCTCACTCCCCTCAGTATGAACCTAGGCCAAAGTTTACTCCTCTCAGTGTGAACCCAGGCCAAGCTCAAGCTCACTCCTTTCAGTGTAAACTCAGGCCAAGCTCACTCCTCGCAGTATGAACCCAGGCCAAGCTCACTCCACTCAGGGTGAACTAGGTTAAGCTCACTCTCTTCAGTGTGAACCCAGGCCAGGCTCACCCCCCCTCAGTGTAAATCCAGGGCAAGCTCACCCCCCTCAGTGTGAACCCAGGCCAAGCTCACTTCTCACAGTGTGAACCTAGGCCAAACCCACTCTCCTCAGTGTGAACCCAGGCCAAGCTCACTCCTTTCAGTGTAAACGCAGGCCAAGCTCACTCCTCGCAGTATGAACCCAGGCCAAGCTCACTCCACTCAGGGTGAACTAGGTTAAGCTCACTCTCTTCAGTGTGAACCCAGGCCAGGCTCACCCCCCTCAGTGTAAATCCAGGGCAAGCTTACCCCCCTCAGTGTGAACCCAGGCCAAGCTCACTTCTTACAGTGTGAACCTAGGCCAAACCCACTCTCCTCAGTGTGAACCCAGGCCAAGTTCACTCCACTCAGGGTGAACTAGGCCAAGCTCACCCCCCTCAGTGTGAACCCAGGCCAAGCTCACTCTTCTCAATGTGAACCCAGGCCAAGTTTACTCCTCTCAGTGTGTACCCAGGCCAAGCACACCCCCTTCAGTGTGGACCCAGGCCAAGCACACTCCTCTCAGCGTGGACCCAAGCCAAGTGCACTCCCCTCAGTGCAGACAGTGGGGAAATGGTTCACCTATTCCCCGCCTGCCCAAGGGCATCCACACCTACTGGCACTGGCTGGTGTTTGCCCTGAGTCTTTGGCCCAGTGCTTCACACAGCTGTCCTTGAGGGCTCAGGAACCCATCACTGATGTGGAAAGGTTGGTGGGGTTAGGGGTGGGGTGTTGGGAGGGTCAGGAGCCTGAATTGGGGTGGGAGTCACCATGGGGAGCAGGGCCTCTAAAGCCAACTCCCAGGTTTGAATCCTCCTTGCTCACTAGTCTACCTGTGTGACTGTAACCATGTTAATGAACCTCTCCAAGCTTTACTTCTCCCATATACAAAATGAAGGTAATTACATCTATCTCATAGAGCTGATGAGATGATCAGATGAGACAATACATCAAAAACACTGAAGGTAGTGTCTGCCACATAGCAAGTTCTTAATAAAGGTTGAAGAAGAATATAATTTGTACTGGCAAAATGATGCGTCCTGAAGAGTCCTTGAAGTTCCACTTCATGTGATTTAATAAGAAAGTAAGCTGATGGCTTGGAGAAGGCAATGGCACCCCACTCCAGTACTCTTGCCTGGAAAATCCCATGGATGGAGGAGCCTGGTAAGCTGCAGTCCAAGGGGTCACGAAGAGTCGGACACGACTGAGCGACTTCACTTTCACTTTTCACTTTCATGCATTGGAGAAGGAAATGGCAACCCACTCCAGTGTTCTTGCCTGGAGAATCCCAGGGACAGGGGAGCCTGGTGGGCTGCCGTCTAGGGGTCGCACAGAGTCGGACACGACTGAAGTGACTTAGCAGCAGCAGCAAGCTGATGGCTAGCAAGTTAACACGTGCTGTATCAGCTACCACCTGGGGAACAGGAGGGCTGGGCCTTGTTTCAGTGGTCCATGAGGCTGCAAAGCCAACTTGGGTTGGTTGAGGAGGGGCGTGGACAGGAGTGAGGAAGGGCGCTGTCTGTCCACAAAGCACTGCAGGGCTGAGATGCTGAGAGTAGTGACTAATTCTGGACCACAAACCAGCACTGTGGTTTAAAGAGCTCCCCTCCCCACCACCGCACAGCAGCCCAGCACGTGGGCAAACAATGACACACCCAATTCTACCAGCCTGGACACATTGGAGGAAGGAAGTGGTGTTGTGGGGAGGGGGTAGCGTTCTAATCCCAACACCGAGATGAGAGAAAGGGATTCCAGTCGCAGAAAGGTAAACGTGTTGTCTCTTGTCTACCTGGAGCTTTGCCACCAAGAGGAAATCTAATCCAACAGCTGGGCAGCTACATTGTTAGGCCCATCCTCTGTCAGCCAGCTTCTAGTTCCCGGAGATCACAAGATGTTCACAGGGTGCTGCCAGAACAGGAAATGACAAGGGCAGCTGATTTCATTGGTGATATAAAACCCGTGGTTCACATTGAGAGATTAACACAGTACAGCCAGACCCTGCTGCTGAGGGAAGGGAAGAGTTGGTGTGAGCATGGAACTTTAACTCCACACGTTGCTGATGAGAACAGTTTGACTTTCACACCCATTGCAAACCCATTTTCCCCTCATGATTTTCATAACAAACTTGTACAACTCATCCCATTTTACAGATCAGAAAGCTGAAGTATGGACTAGAGAGCTAACTTGTTTAAGAGTAAGGTCAGACATGTATGTGTTGTCCATGAGTTGTTGCAAACCTTAATAATCCCAAAACATACAACATAATCCTTAAAAGAAAGTATAAAATGCAAAATAAAGCAAGGGACTCATTTCTTTTTCTTAATTTTAATTTTATTTATTTTTAAAAACTTCTGTTGAAATATGGTTAATATACAATGTTGTGTTAGTTTCAGGTGTACAGCAAAGTGATTCAGTTTTATGTATATGTATATGCATATACTAATACATATAAGAACATATGCATATTCTTTTTTTACATTCTCTTCCCTCATATGTTATTATAAGATATTGAGTATAGTTCCCTATGCTATACAGTAAGTCTTTGTTGGTTATCTGTTTTATACATAGGGATTCATTTCCTTTTTAAAGTATTTATTTGGCTGCTTGAGGTCTTAGTTGTTGCACCTGGGATCTTTCATTTTCATGGTATATGGAACCCTTAAGTTGGGGTACTCAAACTTTTATTGTGGTATGTGGGATCTAGTTCTGCAACCAGGGATCCAACCCAGATCTCCCGCATTGGGAGCATGGAGTTTTAGCCACAGAACCACCGGGGAAGTCTCAGGAATTCATTTCTGGTTGCTAGTTCTGATGGTAAAAAGAGGAGTTCAGTAAAATGTCTGAGTTTTGGCCAGTCTTAGAAAAAGAGTCGACATACTTTATATGCTATTCCAAAAAAGCTTTGTTTATGAAATTTTACATAGCCAGCACAAATTAAAACTTGGACACATTTTGAAACATCACTCTTTTCAGTGTTAATGGAGAGATGGTAGTAAAGTTGTCACCAAGGAATTTCATGTGTGGTTCCAGACACTTGGGCAGAAAAAAGAATGAAGACTTAAACCCATGGTAAGACCTTGGAGCTTGGGCATATGGTAAGTGTTTCTGCATTCAGTCTGTAAGCACAGCTGGATTTCTACAAAAGCTTATTTTAGGTTTGAAAGATAATATTGCTCAAGCAGAGGAGTCTAACAAGATCACCTTCAAATATTCCAGAACATCTGGTGGGGAGTGGGGGTAAGTGTATCAGAAAAGAGCCTACACATTTTACAGTCGCATAGATTTTGCCTACCTTTGCCAAAGGATGTTTGAATCTGGGGGATGGGGCAATCCTGAAAGCAAACTGTGGTCCTTGCCCTTTAAATGATCCCAATAACAAGGTGATTATGGCCACATATTGAGAGGAATTTGACCTCTGCCCATAGTACAGCTTCCAGAGCAAGTGTAAGAGAAAAACAAACTTTTTTTGTTTGAAAAAAATTTTTTTCTTAGAAAAACAAACAAATTGAAACATCTCCATGTCTGCCACCTCTGTTCTGTCCCAGCTTCATTTCTCTGCCCACAGTTTGCCTTGGAAGCTCATCAGAGTGGCATCTCACAAGTTGCCTCCTGCCAAGGGACAGCATTTCTGACTTCTGCAGTTTTAAGGATGGAACCTTTCCTGTCTAGGTGTGTGATTTCTAGAAATGGGTTGATCACTCAGTTGATAGCACACAGGAAGTCATTTGGGCTTTTCACCAAAACCATCACTTTAGTCTTTGAATAACATTTCAAAATTTCTTCTCAAAATTAACATGTGCTTTAAGATCAGTGGGCATAAAAGGGAACTGGTCAAGCCTGGATTCATCACTTGTGCTGAGTTAACAAGCCAGGTACCAAGGGGTGCTCGGTAGGTCTGGACTCATGAGGGTCTGGGTAACAGTCTCTGTGTTACTGTGATGTCTGAATCCCAGATTCTCATCTACAAGGACCAGATAATAATATCTACTATGGATAATTCTTGTGAAGCTTAGGCTTCATGGATGTACAGTGCCAGGACATAGCAGCATTGTTAAATAGTGACTTCCCAGGCGATGCTAGTGGTAAACAACCTACTTGCCATTGAAGGAGACATACGAGATACAGGTTCAATCCCTGGTGGGGAAAATCCCCTGAAGGAGGGCATGGAAACCCACTCTAGTATGCTTGCCTGGAGAATCCCATGGACGGAGGAGACTGGCAGGCTATAGTCCACGGAGTCGCAAAGAATCGGACACAGCTGAAGCGACTTAACATGCAGCATGCCCACAATGATAATAAGGCTGCCGCTGCTGCTGCTGCTAAGTCACTTCAGTCATGTCCGACTCTGTGCGACCCCATAGACGGCAGCCCATCAGGCTCCCCCTGGGATTCTCCAGGCAAGAATAGTGGAGTGGGTTGCCATTTCCTTCTCCAATGCCTGAAAGTGGAAAATGAAAGGGAAGTCGCTCAGTCATGTCCGACTCTTAGCGACCCCATGGACTGCAGCCTAGCAGGTTCCTCCGTCCATGGGAGTTTCCAGGCAGGAGTACTGGAGTGGGTTGCCAGTGCCTTCTCCGGATAATAAGGCTAACTTTCCCTAAAACAATGTCTGACGATGTGGAAGGCTGAATAATGGTCAGCCTATAGATTCCACATCCTAATCCCCAGAAACTGAAAATATGTGAAAGGACTTGGCAGGTGTGATTAAGTCAAGGATCTTGAGATGGGAACACGATCCTGGACTAGCCAGGTGGGCCCAGTGTCAACACCAGGGGTCTTCTAGGAAGGAGACGGGGAGATTATGTGAATATGGAAGCATGGTTGGAGTGAGGTGAGAAAGGCGCCACAAGCCAAGGAATCCAGGTGACCTCTAGAAGCTGGAAAAGGTAAGGAGACAGTCAGTCTTCCCTCAGAACCTTCAGAGGGAACTAGCTCTGCTGAAAGTGAAGAAATTGCAGGTCACTCAGTCGTGTCCAATCGTTTGCAACTCCATGAACTGTGGCCCACCAGGCTCCTCTGTCCATGGGATTCTCTGGGTGAGAATACTGGAGTGGGTTGCCATGCCCTTCTCCAAGGGATCTTTCTGACCCAGGGATTGAATCTGGGTCTCCTGGATTGCAGGCAGATTCTTTACAGTCTGAGCCATCAGGGAAGCCCTTCTAAGACCTTGAATTTAGCCCAGTGAGACTGGTTTTGGAGTTCTGATCTCTAGTATTATTCAAAATAAATCCAGGTTAAGTTACTGCGTTTGTGGTAATTTGTCATTAGAGCAAGCAAAAACTCAAAGATTCTAAAACTGATTTTCTTGGGTGGTTCATAAGCTAGCTTGGGCCAGGGAGGCAATTTCCAGTAAAACAATCTTTCCGTTTTTTTCAGAACAAGATTATAACCTATCCATGACATAGCTTTTACAGTATGGAGAGTGGGAAGAACAGATGCGTTAAAGCAGACCACGGAGCAGTGATTCTCAGACTTTTCTGTGACTTTGAATTATCAGGGTTCTTGTTAAAGTGAACCTTGTATGCCCCCCGCACCAGACCAGTAGATCTGCTTGCCCACTTCCTCTGGACCTCAGGCCTCAGCTCTCCTCCCGAGGGGCCCCCAGCGCTCCTGTCCACTGGCAGCTCCTGCACCCGAGGGGCCTGCAGTGCACCTCCTGCAAGGAGGGCTGCTACTCCTGCTGCCCTGGAGGCTGGGCGAGTGTGCCCGGGGCTGCTCTGCCTGATGTCGGGGAGAGCCTGCCGCAGGTGTCAGCAGAGCAACCGCAACAAATCTGCATTTTATTGTTTTCTATACACCCTGATTGTGTGCTACATTCCTTCTTCTATGAAATATGTGAATTGTAAGAAAAGTTGTTGGATTAAAAATAAATAAAATGAACATTCCGATTCAGGTTTCGGATGAGGCCCGAGATGCTGCGTTGCTAACACTTTCCAGATGATGCAACGTTGTGGGTCCCCAGATCAGCCTTTGAGTAGCCAGGCTCTCTAGAGGAACATGTATTTTTAAAAACTGAAGCATTGTTGATTTACAATAGTGTGTTGGATTCAAGGGTGTGGTAAAGTGATTCAATTATCTATATATTTTCAGGTTATTTTTCATGATAGGTTATTACAGGGTGTTGACTATATAGTTCCCTGTGCTATATGGTATTTCCTTGTTGCTTATCGATTTTATTACATAGTAGCTTATAACTGTTAATCCCATACTCCTAATTTAGCCCCTGTTCTCTTTCCCCTTTGGTAACCACAAATTTGTTTCCTATGTCTGTGAGTCTGTTTCTGTTTTATACATAGATTCATTTGTATTATTTTTTAGATTCCACATATATTTGTCTTTTTCTGTGTGACTCACTTCACTAAGTATAATGTTTTGTAGGTCCATTCATGTTGCTATAAATGGCAATATGTCATTCTTTTTAATGTGTGTGGGTGCATATATATGGCTTCCCAGGTGGCTCAGTGGTAAAGAATCCACCTGCCAATGCATGAGCCACAGAATGGCACCCTAGTCCAGTATTCTTGCCTGAGAAATCCCATAGACAGAGGAGTCTGGCAGACTACTCCATGGGGTCACAAAAAGTCAGACATGACTGAGTGACTGAGCCTGCACACGTGTATACACACACACACACACACATATATATATGTGTGTCTATGCATGTATGTGTATTCATATATATATACATATATGTGTGTGTGTGTATATATATATATAATCTTCTTAAGCCAATTGTCTGTTGATGGGTGCTTGGCTATGTCTGGGCTATTGTAAATAGTGCTACTACGAACTAAGGAGAATCTTCTCAAATTAGAGTTTTTGTCTTTTCCAGATATACACCCAAGAGTAGAATTGCTGGATCATATGGTAATTTTATTTTTAGTTTTTAAGGAACCTCCATATTGTTTTCCATAGTGGCTGCACCAATTTACATTTCCACCAACAGTGAACAAGGACAAAGGGAATACATTTGCTTGGCACCTTCCCAACTCTGTCCAGTCCTCAGACACCTCTTTGACAGGTGTCTGAGGCATGCCCAGGGCAGGTCGCATCACTCATTTCCACTCCTACCAAGTATATTCTACATATAAACTCAGTTGGCTCTGTTCCCAAGTGAGTGTGTCCCAAGGCAATACAAGCTGTACTTACTATTCTAATGATAGGATTAAGTTGATTACCTAAACCAATGAAATATGAGTGTGAAGAAAAAAGCAGAACTCTTTTTATGAAAATTAAGTTAATGGCTTTGGAAAGAGAGAGTGAATGTATGTCACTATCAAATACATCAAATCACAGATGGGTAAATGCAAGGGAGAATCATAAAAATCTCTACACTGAGTGTTTTAAAATGTGCCTTTAAAATTTCACTCTTATTTTAAAGAAACCACAACTTTTCTGCCAGTGCATTATAGACAAGATTTAGACAAACAAATATGCATCAGGAATATCCACCTACTTTTTAAGTGAAAATTTAAAAAATCAAGTGATTGTTGCCACTCTCAGTGGTGGGGATGGTGTACTTACTTATACTTCAGACCTTTGATTTTTCTTACACAACATTGCAGTCAGTTTTATCTACCACCCCTGTCAAGCCTCAGAACCATAAGCCTGTCAGAAGCTGCGGTTAATCTCTGTCTTTTGCAGAGGAAGAATCTGAAGGTCAAAAAGAAAGGCATATATTGACTAAGTTCTAGAGTCAGAAAAAGCCTCTCCATCCTGGCCAATCCTCAACAACCCAGGGTCGCTCTTCTAAACAACAGAATGTCACATTCTGACCTTTACAGAGAGAAAAAGAATCACATGTATTACTCAGTTAAGATCAAAGCGTAAATTGAAATAGCTGTGGCAAAACCACATCAGATTAAAAGAAGTATAGATTGGAAAATTATTCTATAAAGTAGAATACAGATGCCTATCCAAAATAGCTCTAGAGATCCCATGGCGGTTTCTCACCAGTGTAAGTGCTACTTCAAGATTACATCGTGTGATAATCTGTATGGGGAAAGAATCTGAAAAAGAATGACTATATGTATATGCATAATTGATTCACTTTGCTGTACACCTGAAACTAACACAGCATTGTAAACCAGCTATACTCAGTAAAATTAATAAATAAATCAATGTATGCTAAAAGAGATTACTTCATGTGGTTGAGGGTTTGGATAAAACTATACACACATTTTTTAATCCTCTTGTACTAGACAGTTGAAACTTCAGTTTCAATTACTTCTGGGAGGGAAGGATGTTGTCCCAAGCTCCAGGAAACGGTAGAAGCCACACAAGACGAGCTCAGGAGCCCTGCCGGGCTTCTCTACTGCCACACTGACTCACTGCAGTAGTCCTGTCTCTCTTGAAGGAGCCACATTTTGGGAGAAGCCACAGCATGAAAAAGTTAAGCATAATTTCCACATACGGAAATGCCTCACAAGGGTTACATGGATGTCCCAGAAGAGACCACTCTGAACAGCTCTCCTCTTTCTCTATGCACTTCCTCTTTCTTTCTCCTTTTGAAATGGGTTACCAGGGAAAATGGGTGTCAAGTCTCAATAAGAGCAAACAAAAAAAACAGGACTTCTGATTCAAGTTGGCAATGCTAAGTATATTCCTTTTCTTGCTCTGCTCTCCTCCAATCTCATCTAAATGACAATATAAAGAAAACCAGGAAGAATGGAGAGCATAGGAGAGGATTAGCAGACTGAGAATTTTCATGACTCTCTGGAAGCGAGCCGATAGTTAGAATTATACAGAGGGATAGACACTGGCAGAAGGGATGTCAGCTCAGAACATGTCCAAGAGAAGCCTGCTGCAGAACAGGGGTACTGGACTCAGGGATGAAAATGATTGAACAAATGTTTATGAAATAAACTGCAGAGTAGGTCCATTCTCCTGTCCTCTCTCCTGTCCCATGCATACAACAAAAAGTCCACGGGAGGATAATTTCAGGATAGTTAATTTCAGAGCCCCAGAATATCATTAGGACATCAGATTCTTTCCACCTCTCAACTCCGCCCTGTTCAGTCTGTCACTTCACCCCACCACCAATAGATGCCACGGGAGTTCCACCCTCTCTCCTGGTAGAAGGACCAAGGATGCCTCCCATTCTTTCATGCATTCCTTTTAAGAGAAAGCACTCTTTTCCCAGAAGCCCCTCAAACAAACTTACCACATCTCAGTAACCAGAACAGGGTCACATGTCTATCCTAAGCCAATCGTGGACAAGAGGAATGTGATGCTGTGGCTGATTTAGGGCAGTACCTCTCAAACTTGAGTGTGCATCAGAATCGCCTGGAGTATGTGTTAAAACACCCATTGCTGGATCCCACCTCAGAAGTTCTGGTTCAGTAAGTGTCGGGATAGGGCCAAAAACTTGCTTTTCTGAGAAGTTCCCAGGTGATGCTGATAGTGGTGGTTACTGGGTTTGAGGAAGCAACCAACAGTGAAAGGCCCATCCTCTTTCAGCATTTTAAGTCGTTCTAATCTGACTTCCTGCCCACACGTTTTAAGTTAAGCCTTCTAGTGCTCACAGTACACCCTCATGCTTAGAGCTTAGTCATCTCTCTCATTCAGGGAAGTTATGATTGTAACCATCAGATGAACTAAAAGCAGAAATGGTCAAAAGTGGCTGCCCCTGGGGAGCAGGTGGGAGAAGAGGGGGTGGGAGGAAGTGATGAGATATTTTATTATGCTTATGTGCCCATCTGAACTGATTGGACTTTTCATCTATATTATTGCTTTATTAAGAATGCTTTTGTAACACATGTCTTTCTTACTAAAGAACATTTTCCCTCTCTTCTTTTTTCTAATCATCCATTTCTATGTATCAACATCAAGGTTGTGAATGGAGCTTAATGTAGCTTGGAGTAGCTATTGAGTGAGTTAAAATCATCATCATGAGCTTGAAAAAATATTTTTTATCATTTTTATTTTATTGATTTACTTTGACTGCACTGGGTCTTTGTTGCCGTGTACAGGCTTTCTCTAGTCATGGTGAATGTGGCTACTCTCCATTGCAGTGTGCAGGCTTCTCATTTTGGTAGCTTCTCTTGTGGAGCACTGGCTCTAGGCACATGGACTTCAGTAGTTGTGGTTCAAGGGTGCTAGAGCACAGGCTCAGTAGTCTCTAGCTTAGCTGTTCCAAGGCTTGTGGGATCTACCTGGACCAGGGATCCAATCCATGTCCCACGCATTGGCAGGGGGATTCTCAACCAATGGACCATGAAGGAAGTCCCGAGGTTGACAACATATTAACCTCTGGTTTGCACCAAAATTCATCTGAGGAAGAAGACTCTTCCCCTTTGGAAAAATAATTTGAAAAGAACCTGAGGAAAAATATCGCCTCCAGTGCTACTCAGCGTGAGTAGCTCCATCAAGGCCAAAATGAAGGCTCAAGAGAAAAGGGCTGAAATGACTTACAAATGAAAGGAGAAGTCATTGGACCTCCTCAGGAAATCCACTGGAAAGCAGAGAGGAGGAGAGAAAGCTGGGTGCCATTGAGAAGGAGGAATTGCATTTTGAGCTGTGAACTCTCACTTGGATCTCCTTCATCATTTCGCCAGGTCCTTCTTTCTGTTAAGAGTCTTACACATGCTTGTTTGAGTGAGTTTTTGCGGTGGAAACTAAAGCAGCTCTGTTTCACATTTGGCATGGGATGACCCAGACAACCCAGGAGGAAGCAGAAAGCCAAAGAGGCAGAGGGGACTCAGAGAGCAATGTAAGACTGGTCCACCCTAGGGAAATGTAGCAGAAATCCTGTTTTACTTTCCACAGGCCCAGTTACTAGAAGGTCAAAAGTAATTTAACCTATGTCTCGAGAGGAAGGTCAGCCCCTAGTTGACAACCCAGTTCGTTATGTAAGAACTAGAAAAAACCACTGAGTCCATATCAGGGAACAAATGTTTCACCCAGTTGACTGAGGGCTTTGACTTTAAGAAAACTGTTACCTGCTGCAGGGACATCTTCCAGAAAGAAAGAGTGGTCTGGGGTATCAAGAGTCACCTGAAATGGGAGCGAATGACCAAAAACTGATCAGGTCCTTCAGATGAAACAACTCTGAGCAATCCTAGGCTGATGTTCATCTATGCAAAAATCAGAACGCCAAGCCTGACTTATCACAGGGGCTAAGATAAAGTCCTACAACTGTTTTTAGCCTGATTTACTCTAGATCATTATCCCATTCACCATCTAATGAATAGGCTCTCCTATTCCAATAACACTTCTGTTCTATTGGTTCTGGTCATCATTCTCCACTAATACCCAGAAAATATAATCTGAAGTTCTGCCACTAGAACAAAATTATTGTCATTATTCCATTTACTCAAGAACTTAATGGATTCTATTCAACAATAAGTCAATTCAAGTTTTGTATTTTTTTCAAAGTATTTCCATTTCTCTTTACAATTGCAAGGCTAGATTGAATTATATTTTTTCCTCCCTATATATGGCTGATTCTCTTCTTCCTTTATAAATTATCTATTTAACTCATTTGTAGACCTAGCATAAAATCAACCTCATGCTATCTGTCCTGAGTAATTAACTGTTCTTTTTTAAGATTAATGGAAGGGCTTGCCATCAGACTTTTCACTAAGTGCAGGCTGGTTCCAAATTGGGAAAGGAGTACGTCAACCTGCTTATTTAACTTATATGCAGAGAACATCATGTGGAATGCTGGACTGCATGAAGCACAAGCTTGAATCAAGATTACCAGGAGAAATATCAATAACTTCAGACATGCAGATGACACCACCCTTATGGCAGAAAGCAAAGAGGAACTGAAGAGCCTCTTCATGAAAGTGAAAGAGGAGAGTCCAAAAGCTGGCTTTAAACTCAACATTCAAAAAATGAAGATCATGATATCAGGTCCCATCACTTTATGACAAATAGATGGGGAAACAATGGAAACAGTGACAGACTTTATTTGGGGGGCTCCAAAATCACTGCAGATGGTGACTGCAGCCATAAAATTAAGCTTGCTCCTTGGAAGGAAAGCTATGACAGATCTAGACAGCATACATATTAAAAAGCAGAGACATTACTTCGCTGACAAAGGTCCGTCTAGTCAAGGCTACGGTTTTTCCAGTAGTCATGTATGGATGTGAGAGTTGGACCACAAAGAAAGCTAAATGCCGAAGAATTGACACTTTTGAACTGTGGTGTTTGAGAACACTCTTGAGAGTCCCTTGGACTGCAAGGAGATCAAACCAGTCAATCCTAAATGAAATCAACCCTGAATACTCCTTAGAAGGATTGATACTGAAGCTGAAGCTTCAATAATTTGGCCACCTGATGTGAAGAACTGACTCATTGGAAAAGACCCTGATGCTGGGAAAGATTGAAGGCGGGAGAAGGGGATGACAGAGGATGAGGTGGTTGGATGGCATCACTGACTCAATGGACATGAGTTTGAGCAAGCTCTGGGAGTTGGCGATGGACAAGGAAGCCTGGCGTGCTGTAATCCATGGGGTCACAAAGAGTTAGACATGACTGAGTGACTGAACGGAACTGAAATTATAACCTATTGGCTACCCACTCCAGTAGGTGGGTGGAGCCTGGTGGGCTGCAAACCACAGGATCGCAAAGAGCCATACACGACTGAGTCACTAACACTCATTCTAAGAAAAGAGCTTCTTCATCCATAGCCACAGGAATATTTGGCAAGAGGAAAGCCCTTGTTTCTCAGCTCCCTCTGCTGGCCTATCAGAAAACCACTTGTCCCCTTACTACCAGGGGTCCTGTGGTTTGTATGTGTGTGCTCAGTTGCTCAGTCATGTCTGATTCTTTGAAGCTTCATGGATTGTAGCCCACCAGGCTCCTCTGTCCAGGGAATTTTCCAGGCAAGAATACTGTTGCCATTCCCTACTCCAGAGGATCTTCCTGACCCAGGATTGAGCATGTCTCTTGTATTCGCAGATGGATTCTTTACCACTAGCGCCACCAGAGGGCTATTTTCTTGCCACACATGAGCTGATAGGGAAGTTAGATTCACATCAGCGGGGATCTCAAGAAGCCCAGTGCACCAAAAGATGAAGATAGGAGAGGGGTCTTCCCAGTGATAAATCTAACTAAAATGGAGATTCTCCAGCCCACCCTACAAAGAAGTAATCCTGAGATGGGCTCAGAGATATTTATTCTGAAAAAGAATCCAAGATGATTCTATTGGACCTCCTGGTTAGGAACCACAGGTTCTAAAAGTTCCCTTTTATGTTTTACATTTATTCTGGTTGTTACAGGTCAAATTTATATCTGTTTTACAGATTTAGTAGAGGTGGGGAAAGGCTAAGCATTAACCTGACCAAATATGCTTGGTTTTTAAAATGGTATGTACAGCCTTGCTTCCTTAGGCTGCTGCTGCTGCTGCTAAGTCGCTTCAGTTGTGTCTGACTCTGTGCGACCCCATAGATGGCAGCCCACCAAGCACCGCCGTCCCTAGGATTCTCCAGGCAAGAATATTGGAGTGGGTTGCCATTTCCTTCTTCAATGCATGAAAGTGAAAAGTGAAAGTGAAGTCGCTCAGTCGTGTCTGACTCTTAGCGACCCCATGGACCACAGCCCACCAGGCTCCTCCGTCCATGGGATTTTCCAGGCAAGAGTTCTGGAGTGGGGTGCCATTGCCTTCTCCGTTCCTTAGGCTAAAAGCCCTAATTACATGACCCTGTCTTCACAGTTCCTATTCTCCTGAAAAATTCTCAGAAACTAATCATAGCAATTTGGGGAAGCATTCAGCACTGCATACACCCAAACTTCTGAAGTTTTGCTGATTTCTTATCTTTGGTTTTCTCATTTCCTTTCCTTAAGGGTTTTGCTAGTATCAGTGCATTCCTCCTGAAGCTGGTGAGGAGTCACCCAATGACAAAAAGGTCATATCTCCCAACCTGTTCAAGCTGTTTATTGTTCATGATGACCAGGAAAATGAGGTGCTGAATGACACACACAGCATCCTGAGCCCACAGAACTGAGGTCTATACATCAATCCCATCCCTGGAAAGAGAAGAGATCTTGGCATGTCAGCTCAGCAACTGAGAGGCTGCTTCTCACTGATCAGGGCTTGACTTATGCTCAAATCTATCAATATTTTACCTCAGAGCTGCTATGAGAAAAACAGTTTCAAGGTTCCAGGTATACCCCTGACCTTAGCTAGATCCCTTGCAAATGTATGGTCTTGGTTATTTCCTACCAAGGGAAATAACTCAAAATTTGCCCCAATAACCAAGGGTTAGTCAAAGTACACACAAAACAAGAGAAAAAGCATGTCCATAATTTGCTTTATCTAGGAAAATATTATATACACATAATATAAAAAGGAACCAGCCAGAACCAAAGAATAACATACCTGAAATGAAAAACACATCAGAAGGAACTAACAGCAGAGTAGATGATACAAAAGAATGCATAAGTGATCTGGAAGATAGAAAAAAAGGAAATTAACCAATCAAAACAGAAAAAAAGAAAAGCAAATTAAAAAATGAAAACAGATAAAAGCCATCACAATATTGCAATTATCCTCCAATTAAAATAAATAAAATTTAAAAATGAAAACAGTTTAAGGGATCTCTAGGATGACATCAAGCATACCCACATTTGTATTACAGGGGTCCCAGAAGGAAAGAGAGAGAGAAGTGGTTCAAAAGTGTATCTGATGAAATTGCTGAAAACCTCTTGAACTTGAAGAAGGAAACATACCCAGGTACAGGAAGCACAGGGAATCCCAAACAAGTGAACCCAAACAGACTTACACCAAGACACAATCTAATTAAAATACCTATAGCAGGAGTGACTGGACCTGGTATTCTTTCAGAAAGCGTTGAGTACTACTTTAGAGGGTAGTTGAAAAGAACTGGAAATCTGGAACTCTGGAGTTTATCACAGTTATATTATCAAATTCTCAATGGTGTTTTTAAAATTGTCTTGTAAAATAAGGATTTTTCTCTTAGTGGTATAAAAGTTTTCCCCCAGTTTGTAAGAAGCATCTTTAGTCTTTAAAAAGACTAAAAAAAAAAAAAAAAAAAAAAAAGATAAAGACAAAATGCTAAAGGCAGCAAGAGACAAACCGACAGTCATGTACAATGGAACCCCCGTAAGACTAGCTGACTTTTCTGCAGAAGGGCCTTTTTAGGCCAGAATGGAGTGGCATGGTATATTTTAAGTTCTGAAAGGGAAAAAAATTTAAACTAGGATAAGTAAGCTAGGATACTCTACCCAGCAAGAATATCATTTAGAATCAAAGGAAAGATGAAGACAAGCAAAAAAGAAGAGTTCAACAGTATTAAATTGAGCCTAAAAAAAGTTAAAGGGTCTTCTCTAAGAGGAGAATAAAAGGCTACAAAAAGAAGGAAGCCTCTCTAAAAAAGGAAAAATCCCTCTAGGAAATACAAATATATAGTAAAGGCTGAAGAACAGCAACCTCTTAAACAAGCTAGTACAAACATTAAAAGACAAAAAAAAAATATAAAATCAGCTGTAACTATAATAAACAGTAAGGGATAAATATAAAAAGGTAAAATATGACATCAAAAGCATAAGATGTGGGGGAGGGGAGTAAAAATGTAGATATTTTAGACTATGTTTGAATTTAAACGACAACCAGTTTAAAACAAGTAGATATAGTTAGAGGTCAACATGTATGAATCCCATGGTAACCACAAATCAAAAATCTACAATAGATACACAAAAACTAGAGAGAAAGGAACACTAGCATACCACCAAAGAAAATCATCAAATCACCAGGGGAGAAACCAAGGAAGAAGAGTACAGGGAAGAAGTACAAAAACAACCAGAAAACAAATAAGAAAACAAGTAAGTTTATTTCCTAAAACAAATAAGGAAAATAAGGAAACACCTATCAATAACTATTTTAAATGTCAGTAGACTAAGTGCTCCCAAGACAGAGGGTGGTTGATTGGATAAAGAAACAAGGCCCATGTATATGCTGCTTACTGGGGAGATTTTGGGAGAATAGCATTGAAACATGTATAATATCATGTATGAAAAGAAAAATCTGAAAGTCAAAAAAAAAAAAAAGAACTGTGAAGAGATTCACCTCACACTACAGACACAGGCTGAAATTGAGGGAGTAGAAAAGATATTTCATGCAAATGGAAATGACAAGAAAGCAGGGGTAGCAATATTCATATCAGACAAAATAGACTTTAAAATAAAGTCTGTAACAAAAGACAAAGAAAGACATTCAGTTCAGTTCAGTTCAGTCGCTCAGTCGTGTCCAACTCTTTGCGAGCCCATGAATCGCAGCCTGCCAGGCCTCCCTGTCCATCACCAGCTCCCAGAGTCCATCGAGTCAGTGATGCCATCCAGCCATCTCATCCTCTGTCGTCCCCTTCTCCTCCTGCCCCCAATCCCTCCCAGCATCAGAGTCTTTTCCAATGAGTCAACTCTTCGCATGAGGTGGCCAAAGTACTGGAGTTTCAGCTTTAGCATCATTCCTTCCAAAGAAATTCCAGGGCTGATCTCCTTCAGAATGGACTGGTTGGATCTCCTTGCAGTCCAAGGGACTCTCAGGAGTCAATGATAAAAGGATTAATACAAGAAGAGGATATAACATATATTAACATATATGCACCCAATAGAGAAACACTGAAAAATATATGCACCTAATAGAGAAACACCTAAATATGCAAGGAGCTTCCCCGGTGATTCAGTGGTAAAGAATCCGCCTGCATTGCCCAAGATGCAGATTTGACCCCTGGGTCAGGAAGATCACCTGTAGGAAGGCACTGCAACCCATTAGAGTGTTCTTGCCTGGAAAATATCATAGACAGAGGAGCCTGGCAGACTCCATGGAGCTGCAAAGAGTTGAACATGACTGAAGTGACTGAGCATACATAAATATGTAAAGCAAATATTAACAGACATAAAGAAATTAACAATAATACAATAATAGAAGGGGACTTTGACAGCCCACTTACATCAATGACATATCCGGGCAAAAAATCATTAAGGAAACAGTGGTTTTAAATGACGCAAGGTTGGACTCTTCATAGATACCTACAGGACATTCCATCCAAAAACAGCAGCATATACATTCTTTTCAAGTGCACATGGTACATTCTCCAAATGTTCCAACTAAAATGGAGAATCTCCAGCCCACCCTACAAAGAAGTAAGCCTGAGATGGGCTCAGAGATGTTTATTCTGAAAAAGAATCCAAGATGATCTTCTGAAAAAGAATCCAAGATCCAAGATGATTCTGTTGGACCATTTGATGTCTATTAAAATCATAAGATCACATGCTAAACACAAGTTTCAACAAATTTAAGAGGATAGAAATTATACCAAGCATTTTTTCAATTACAGTACGAAACTAGAAATCAATTTGATACTGAAAAACCAATGGGTCAAGGAAGAAATCAGAAAATAGCTCAAGACAAATGAAAATAAAAACACAACTCCCCAAAACCTATAGCATGAAGCAAAAATATTTCTAAGAGGTAGGTTTATAGAGATACAAATCTACCTTAAGACTGAATCAGGAAGAAATAGACAATCTGAACAGATTGAATGCTAGCAATAAAATTGAATTTGCAATAAAAAAAAATCCCAGCAAATGAAAGTCCAAGACCAGATGCCTTCACAGGTCAATTCTATAAAAAAAACATTTAAAGAAGTATTAATATTTATCCTTCTCAAACTATTCCAAACAATTAAAGAAGAGGGAACACTCCCAAACTTATTCTATGAGGTCACGATTACCCTGATATCAAAACCAGATAAAAACAGTACAAAAAAAGAAAATTACAGGTAAAAATTATATTGCTTAGTTTTCAATTATTTGAAGGTGTTTCAGACAGGCTTTTATTTTTTTTATTTTTATTTTTAGTTAAGTTCAATTTGTTCAAAGGTATTTGTTTATACCTTATGTAATTTGAATCCTTTGTGTACACAGAGAAATCTCTCTCCCATGGTGTCTTCATGACTCCCTAGGCATGCACCATGATCTCTGCCCCGTGGTCTCTCTTCAGATCTCCACTGGGCACAGCAGTTTCCCCACCTATGGCTGTCATTACTCCTCCAAGCAGATCCTGCTCCAATGAAGCTCTGCCAGAGATGACCATCACTACCATTCCCCTAGGCTACCTGCTGTGAACAATGAGCCATGGAGCACCAGAGTCATGCAGTGTTCTAAAGAGGAATGAGACAGAATGAGTCCCTCTCTTTTGTGTTATGTTTTATATGAAAGATCTCAAAACAGGATTATCTTACATTTCTGTTCTCTAACAAACTAGATCCTCATAATAGAAATGACTGCTGGGGAGGTGGAGAACATGGTCAAAGGTAAATGCCAAGTCAACAATGCTAGAATTTCCAGAATTTTCCTTGTGGACAAGGAGGGTCAGAGGTTGAGTATTTATGCCTTCTTTGATTTCACCTGTATAGTACAAGGAAGACAGGATCTCTGGGAAAGGATCGAGGTTTTTGTTTTGTTTGATAGAGAGGAAGATCCCTCCACTACTTTTGTATCTGGTAAGGGGCTTTATTAAAAAAAATTAAAACAGGAGTGGTATTTCCTGAGGCTGGCACTAACAGATCTCAGTGGCCCTTCTTCATTATAGCTATGAGAAAACCCCTTCTGCTAGAAGTGGCCACAGTGATGACAGCCTTAACCTAGACCATGAGAATCCTTGGAAATGTAAGAACTAATGTGAAATCTCTGAGCAAGTGGTCTCAAAGACCTTGAGTGGCTCAACTCATCAATACCAATGACTCGGGAAAGGTCTGGCCTCCCCTATCATTTGCTGTTTGCCGCTCAAATTTCAGTAGGACTTTTATGTAACTGTCCAGAACGATCACCCCCACCTAGACAAGAATTTCCAGATCAGGTCCCTGTGAGAGACAAGAGTGAGATCGTCCTGCTCCAGCTATTGATAGAGTCAGGCTCATTCATTTACTCCTGCTGCTTAAAGCTTAAGGACTCACAGGCCAGGTGCAGAGAGAAGGTCCCAGTCAGCGACACATTTCTGTGAAAGCTTTGTTCTCAGTTGAGCACCTAGGGGCTTACCCCAAATCCAACAATACTGAAGATCTGGCTTCTCTCCCAAAATGCTTTACCCCTGTGGGTTCTCAGGACAGTAAACAAACCCTTTGCTGCACAGCAGCGCCCAGGCCAGCTGTACTGGGAACAACACAGGCCCCTGATAAACACCCTCTGAGGGGGAGAGGCATGTTTTACTGACCTTTATCTTAAAATCACCATTTGTTGGGAGGCACATCTAAAGGGCCCTTCATATTAGACATGTTGATGTCAATTCCAGATGGGGTCTGCTTGTATCACACTCCTACAAGTGATGAAATATCTGTTTGGAATCAAAATGCAGTATTCCGATTTTAAAACAGAAGAACAAATTAAAACATTAACTCAGATTGGTTAATAGTTATATGGTCTTTTGTCACCTTTGAAGCCAAATATATGCTGTATTGGGCTTTATAGGGTCTTCCCAGGTAGCTCAGTGGTAAAGAATCTGCCTGCCAATGCTGGAGACACAGGAGACCCAGGTTAGATTCCTGGGTCAGGAAGACCCCCCTGAAGGGGGAAATGGCAACCCATTCCAGTATTCTTGCCTGGAGAATACCATGTACAGAGGAGCCTGGTGGGTGACAATCCATGGGGTCGCAGAATTGGACACAACTGAATATGCATATTGGCACGCATTTGTGCTTTGGTACTGCCACGATACCAGGAGCTAACAAACATTGAACACATGCGTGTGTCAGACATATAATATGTGATTTCATCTAACCCATGGCCTGCTCCTACTGGTCACTTCCTTCTGCTTCCACTGCAACTCTCCACCCCAGATGGGTTCAGGCCTCCAGGGAATGGACACAATGCAGTAGGCAGAAAGTAGCCACAGGCTTTGTTCCAGGCCAGTTGGGAATACACTTCTTCTTTATGAGCATTTATGCAAATACAATTTAAATGAAGCCTGACTCAATCACTCAATGGGAAGGCAAAGCAAGAAGAATTCAAAAAAAGCCTTGCAGAGAGAAGCTGGAGAGCCATGAATGGTAACTGGCCATCTCATTTCCTGCCAGAACTTTCTCATCACAGCACACCACTTCTCTGTCTTTCTGCTTTATCTATCATGAAATGAGAGCCTCATGACAGTTAAGCCCATAGCCCAGAGTTGATGATTAGATGCAATATTCAAAATCAGCTTCAACAGAACTAAGCTCTCACAAAATGGAAGAGGAAGATGGCTTAACTGCTCTGGTTTCAGTTCTTTTCCTGTGAAATGAATTGCTGGACTTCATTTTCTCTAGATCCCTTAATATTTAAGCCCGTTCCCACCCACCTGACCTAAACCTGCACAGGAGACTGTGTTTTGTGGCAGAAGGACAGAAGATGCACAGTTTGACTTTTGAGGAACACAGCTTCTGGAAAGCTCTGTAATTAACGTGTTCTCCCCAGGTGGCTCAGTGGTAAACTATCTGCCTACCAATGCATGAGGCACAGGTTCTATCCCTGGGTCAGGAAGATCCCCTAGAGAAGGAAATGGCAAACCACCAGTATTCTTCCTTGGGAAATCCCATGGACAGAGGAACCTGGCAGACCACAGTCCATGGAGGTCACAAAAGAGTTGGACACGACTGAACAACTGACCACACACACACCCCAAAGCGAACAATCTGTCCTTCCACCCGACTCCAGCCCCTGACCATAAGCCATTCACAGTATTTCTCTTCTCACTTACTTGAAGTAGAGGAAAGAACGATGAATCAAGGGTTACAAAAACCAGATTCTTATCCCAAATCTCAAGATTTATTTAAAATTAATACACAGAAAATAATAGCTCATATTAAATAAATGAATAATATGAACAACTGATATTTTCTAACCAGTCTATTTCCTACCATTTGTATGGGTTCCTCATGAAAGTAATCAAACTCAAAGTAATCGAAGGTTACGATGCCTTATTATAGTCTAGAAACTGTATATACTAACTTCTAGAGATTCAGAAATGAGAGATCACAATCTATTTTGAAAAGGGAGAAAACAGAATAAATGGTGAAAAGCAATGCAGTTGTAGTCAGCTTTCCTTTAAATTGCTGCTAGTTCAGTTCAGTTCAGTTCAGTCGCTCAGTTGTGTCCGACTCTTTGCGACCCCATGAGTTGCAGCACACCAGGCCTCCCTGTCCATCACCAACTCCCAGAGTTCACTCAAACTCATGTCCATCGACTCAGTGATGCCATCCAGCCATCTCATCCTCTGTCGTCCCCTTCTCCTCCTGCCCCCAATCCCTGCCAGCATCAGAGTCTTTTCCAATGAGTCAACTCTTCCCATGAGGTGGCCAAAGTATTGGAGTTTCAGCTTTAGCATCATTCCTTCCAAAGAACACCCAGGACTGATCTCCTTTAGAATGGACTGGTTGGACCATCATCAAAAATTCCACAAATAAATGCTTGGGAGAGTGTGGAGAAAAAGGAATCCTCTTACACTGTTGGTGGGAATGTAAACTGGTGCAGTAACTATGAAAAACAATATAGAGGTTCCTTAAAAAGCTAGAGTTATCATAATCCAGCAATCCCACTCCTGGGCATATATACAGAGAAAACTCTAATTCAGAGAGATACACACACTCCAATGTTCATAGCAGCACTATTTACAATAATGAAGACATAGAAGCAACCTAAATATCAATTGACAGATGAATGAATAAAGAAGATATGGTACATATGTACAATGGAATATTACTCAGACATAAAAAAGAACGAAATTATGCCATTTGCAACAACATGGATGGATGCAGAGATTATCATACTAAGTGAGGTAAGTCAGAGAAAGACAAATATCACATGATATCATTATATGTGGAATCTAAGAAAAATAATAGAGATGAACTTATTTACAGAAATAGACTCATAGACATAGAAAACAAGCTTATGGTAAATGAAGGGGAAAAGTAGGAAGGATAAATTAAGAGTCTGAGATTGTCAGATACATGCTACTACATATAAAATAAACAGCAAGGCCCTACTGTATAGCATAGGGAACTATTTTCAATATCTTATAATAAACTACAAAGCAAAGGGAAAAAATAGAATTCCTTATCTGAGGCTCCCACTCTTACCTTCTGTAGGGTCGGGAACCAGGCAGGAGGAGCCTATGGGTGGGGGGAATGCTGTTTGGTGCTCCTTCTCAGAGGAGCTGGGGAAGGTGGGCTAGTGTGGATGTTCTTATTTTCTGTATTGCTTTCATGGACAATTTCTCCAGGATCACCCAGATCCCTAAAAAGTACTGATACAAATCTGGTTATATTTTAATGGAAATTTCACATTTTTCTGGCAAATACAGAGTAACAAAAACATTCTTTCTTGTGTGTGTGTGTGTGTGTGGTGGGGGTAGAGACAGGGCACCATGAATAACTATGTGCCTAGACAGGCTCAGTGGCCCAGATGGGACATTGGTTGTATTCAGGGGGATCATTTCTATGGGAAACTGTAGAGAAGGAACACAGAAGTCAGCATTTTGTTGGAGGAGCTATATCATTTTGCATTGCCACTAGCAATGTAAGAGAGTTGCACCTCTTCCACATTCCTGCTATGTACATTGACTGAAAAAAAAAAAATATATATATATATATATACAACCTAAACATTGAAAATTACATTTTATTTTATTCCACAGACTTACTGAAGAATTGAACCCAGGATATAGCCTCTCAGATAGCTCTGAGGGACTGTCCCAAAAAGGTAATGAGAAGCCAGGATATATAGGAGGTTCTGCAAAACAAAAACAAGTCAAAAAAAAAAAAATTAAAAGGTAGGTAGTGGAACATTGAAATTTTACTGCTAATTAGAGAAACAGACACCTCAAGTTAATGAATTTAAGTGCTTTGCTATGTATGGGAATATGTCTGGGCTTAATGAAATTACTCCTTTGATATGTACCTTAACGCCAGTATCTGGTTTTTCTCCATCCTGAATTCACTCAAGGTGCACAGTTGGGAGTGGTGGCAGTGGTTGATGGCATGGTGGCCACAACATCCTTTGTTTAGTGAATTGGCAGGTGAAGTTCTTTGTCCACATGTATAGTATTGTCCATTTGACTTCACGCTTCAGGATGTCTGACTCTAGTTGAGGGACCACGCCGTCACGGCTATCCAGGTCATTGAGAACTTTTTTGTATAGTTCTTCTGTGTGTCTCTTGCCACCTCTTCTTAATCTCTTTTGCTTCTGTTAGGTCCTTATTGTTTCTGTCCTTTATCGTGATCATCCATGTATGAAATGTTCCCCTGGTATCCCTAATTTCTCTAGTCCTTCCCATTCTATTGTTTTCCTCTATTTCTTTGCCTTGTTCTTTGAAGGCCTTCTTATCTCTCCTTGCTATTCTCTGGAACTCTGCATTCAGTTGGATATATCTTTCCCTTTCCCCATTGCCTTTTGTATTTGTAAAGCCTCCTCAGACAACCACTTTGCCTTCTTGTATTTCTTTTTCTTTGGGTTGGTTTTGGTCTCTGCTTTCTGTACAATGTTATGAACCTCCATCCATAGTTCCTCAGGCACTCTGTCTACCAGATCTAATTCCTTGAATCTATTCATCACCTTCACTATATAATCATAAGGTATTTGATTTAGGTTGTACCTGAATGGCCTAGTTGTTTTCCCTACTTTCTTGAATTTAAGCCTGAATTTTGCAATAAGGAGCTGATGATATGAACCAGTCAGTTCCAGGTCTTGCTTCTGCTGACTATATAGAGCTTCTCCATCTTCAGCTGTAAAGAATATAATCAACATGATTTTGGTATTGACCATCTGTTATGTCTATGTATAGAGTCAACTTTTGTGTTGTTGAAAGAGGGTGTTTGCTATGACCAGTGGGCTCTCTTGACAAAACTCTGTTAGCCTTTGCCCTGCTTCATTTTTTACTCCAAGGCCAAACTTGACTGTTGTTCTTGGTGTCTCCTGACTTTTACATTCCAATCCTCTATGATGAAAAAGGACATATTTTTTGATATTAGTTCTAGAAGGTGTTGTAGGTCTTCATACAACCAATCAAGTTCAACTTCTTTGGCATCAATGGTTGGGGCACAGACTTGATTACTGTCATGTTGAATGGTTTGCCTTGGAAATGAACCAAGATAATCTGTCATTTTTGAGATTGCACTCATGTACTTCATTTTGCTCTCTTTTGTTGACTATGTAGGCTACTCTATTCCTTTTAAGGGATTCTTGCCCACAGTAGTAGACATAATGGTCATCTGAATTAAATTTGCCCACTCCTGTCCATTTTATTTCACTGATTGCTAAGGTGTTGACATTCAATCTTGCCATCTCCTGCTTGACTATGTCCAATTTATCTTGATTCCTGGACCTAACATTCCAGGTTCCTATGCAATATTATTTTTTTACAGCATCAGACTTTACTTTCACCACCAGATACATCCACAACCAAGTGTCGTTTTTGCTTTGGCCCAGCTACTTCATTATTTCCGGAGTTAGTAGTAATTGCCTTCTGCTCTTCTCCAGTAGCATATCGGACACCTTCTGACCTGGGTGGCTCTGTGAATACCAGAAGAACTATACAAAAAATGTCTTAATGATCTGGATAACTATGAAGGTGTGGTCACTCACCTAGAGCTGGACATCTTGGAGTGTAAAGTCAGTGAGCCTTAGGAAGCATTGCTATGAACAAAGCTAGTAGAGGTGACAGAATTCCAGGTGAGCTATTTAAAATCCTAAAAAACGATGCTGTTAGTGCTGCACTTAATATGTCAGCAAATTTGGAAAACTCAACTGTGATCACAGGATTGGAAAAGGTCAATTTTCATTTCAATTCCAGAAAGGGCAATGCCAAAGAATGCTCAAACTACCATATAATTGTACTCATTTCACATGCTAGCAAGATTATGTTCAAAATCCTTCATCAGTATGTGAACCAAGAACTTCCAGATATACAAACTGAGTTTTGAAAAGGCAGAAGAACCAGAGATCAAATTGTCAACATTTGCTGGATCATGGAGAAAGCAAAGGAGCCCCAGAAAAACATCTTCTTCTGCTTCATTGACTGCACAAAAGCCTTTGACTGTGCTATTGTTCAGTTGCTAAGTCATGTCGGATTCTTTGTGACCCTGTGGACACCATGGTGTCCCTTTGCACACTAGGCTTAGCTGCCCTTCACTATATCCTAGAGTTTGCTCAAATTCATGTCCATTGAGTCAGTGATGCCGTCCAACCATCTCATCCTCTGTCAACCCTTCTCCTGCCCTCAATCTTCCCCAGCTTCAGGGTCTTTTCCAGTGAGTCAACTCCTCTCATCAGGTGGCCAAAGTACTAAAGCTTCAGCTTTAGCATCAGTTCTTTCAATGAATATTCAGGGTTGATTTCCTTCACTGTGAGTATCATAACAAACTGGAAAATTCTTAAAGAGGTGGGAGTACCAGACCACTTTACCTGTCTCCTGAAAATCCTGTATGCAGGTCAGGAAGCAACAGTTAGAACTGGACATGGAACAACTAACTGGTTCAAAATTGGGAAAGTAATACAATAAAGCTGTATATTGTCACCCCATTTATTTAACTCATATGCAGAGTACATCATGTGAAATGCTAGGCTGGATGAATCACAAGTTGAAATCAAGATTGCTAGGAGAAATATCAATAACATCAGATATGCAGATGACCCCACTATAATGTCAGAAGAGCAAAGAGGAACTAAAGAGCCTCTTGATAAGGGTGAAAGAGGAGAGTGAAAAAGCTGGCTTGAAGCTCAACATGAAAAAAACAAAGATCATGACATCCAATCCCATCACTTCATGGCAAATAGAAGGGGAAAAGTGAAAGCAGTGATAGATTTTCTTTTGGGGCGGGGGCTCCAAAATCACTGCAGATGGTGACTGCAGCCATGAAACGAAAAGTCACTTGGTCCTTGGAAGGAAAGCTATGACAAACTTAGACAGTGTATTAAAAAGCAGAGACAACACTTTGCTGATAAACTTCAGTATAGTCAAAGCTATGGTTTTTCCAGTAGTCATGTACAAATGTGAGTTTAACCATAAAGGAGGCTGAGTGCCGAAGAATTGATGCTTTTGAATTATGGTGCCGGAGAAGACTCTTGAGAGTCCTTGGAGTGCAAGGAGATCAAACCAGTCAATTCTAAAGGAAATCACCCTGAATATTCATTGGAAGGACTGATGCTGAAGCTGAAGCTCCAATACTTTGGCCACTTGATGTGAAGAGCCAACTCATTGGAGAAGACCCTGATGCTGGGAAAGAGTGAAGCCAGTAGGAGGAAACAGCAGAGGACGAGATGGTTAAATAGCATCACTGACTCAATGGACATGAATTTTAGCAAACTCTGAGAGGACAGAGGAGCCTGGCGTGCTACAGTCCATGGGGTCGCAAAGAGTTGAACACAACTTAGTGACTGAACAACAACAATAGTATTGCTAATATTTTTTATTTTACCCATTCCAGTTGGTGAGAATTGACATCTTGTGGTTTTAATTTTCATTTTCTTAATATTTGATGATGTTTGAGAACACTTTCAAGTGCTTATTAGGACATATGAATCATATATTTTCTTTGGTGAAGTATCTATACAAGTCTTTTGTCATGTTTTATTGGGTTGTTTGTCATTTTTATTGTTAATTTTAGGAGTTGTTAAATACACTTTGGATTCAAGTTCTTGTCAGTTTTCTGTATTGCAAAAATTTTCTCCCAGTCTGTAACTTGCCTATTTCCTTAATGATGCCTTTAAATGTGCAAAATGTTTTGTTTTGATGAATTCAACTCATCAAACTTTTATTTTATGTTACTCTTTTCATGTGCTAATAAACATGTTTCTCAGAAAGAGACTCACAGACTTAGAAAATGGACTTATGATTACTGAGGGGTAGAGACAGCTAGAGACTTTGGGAAGGTCATGTACACACTGCTATATTTAAAATGGAAAACCAACAAAGACCTGTTGTGTACCACATGAAACTCTGCTCAATCTTATGTGCCAGACTGGATGGAAGGGAGGTTTGGGGGAGACTGGATACATGTCTTATGTTTTTTTTTTTTTTAATTGGAGGCTGATTACAATATTGTGGTGATTTTTGCCATACATTGACATGAATCAGCCAGTGTACAGGATACATGTATATACATGGCTGAGTCCCTTCACTATTCACCTGAAATTACCACAACATTGTTAATCAGCTAGACTTCAACACAAAAGGGGTTTTGGTGTTAAAAATTAAAAAAATTTTTTTAGAAAGTCTGTTTCTGCCCAGGATTTTGAAGATATTCTACTGTCTTCTGGTTGAAGTCCTGTGGTTCTTGCTTATATTTTTAAGTCTTTGATCATCCAAAATTGAATATATATTGTTTGGACATTGATGGCTCTAAAATTTCTATCTCCAACTCCAATTTTTTTTGTGTCCTCTAGAGTTGTATCAGAGAAGGCAATGGCACCCCACTCCAGTACTCCTGCCTGGAAAATCCCATGGATGGAGGAGCCTGGTGGGCTGCAGTCCATGAGGTCGCTAAGAGTCGGACCCAACTGAGCGACTTCACTCGCACTTTTCACTTTCATGCATTGAAGGATATGGCAACCCACTCCAGTGTTCTTGTCTGGAGAATCCCAGGGACAGAGGAGCCTGGTAGGAGGCCGTCTATGGGGTCTCAGAGAGTCAGACACAACTGAAGCAACTTAGCAGCAGCAGCAGCAGCAGCAGAGTTGTATATCCAAATGATTTTTAAACTTCTTTATTCTGTATTAACACTTAAACTAAGTCTTTCCAAATGCTCAGTTGACTACCATCCCCAAACCTGATCATCCCCAGTGATTTCATCACATAAAATGTCATCATTTGCCCAGCTTTTCAGGAAAAAAACCTGCTCGTATGTCCTTCTATACCATATCTGATACTGATGAAGTCTGATTAGCTTTGTTTTCCAAAATATAATATGAATCCATCCATTTCTCCCCCTGCCTACCATTACCATCCTCGTCTATGATACTTTTATAACATATTTGGACTACTGCTTCCTAACTGGTCCGCCTGCTTCTACCTTTGTCTACCACAGTCTATTCTACACACAGCAGTGAGGCCAACTCATGTTGGTTATTTCCTTACTCAAATCTTCCACACACTTAAAACCAATATTCTTCATTACCTACAAGATCCCGTGAACTTGCTCTCTGGCTGCCCTGTTCCTAGCACCCGTTTCCCCCATCTATTCACTCGGCACCTCCACCATGGCCTTCGTGCTGTTCCTCACACACTCCAGCCTTTTTCTCCCTTGCAGGGCTTTTACACTTGCAGTTCCTTCAACCTGGAATGGTCTGCCCTAGATATTTCCACAGTTTTTTCCTTTCACTTTTTTAAGGTGTCTGGTCATGTGCCCTTCCTCAAAGAAAACTTCCTTGACCGTCAATCTAAAATAGCCATCACCCCCTGCTCACTGTCAGCCTTTTTTTTTTCTTTCATGTTTTGCATCTTATATTCAATCATTTGTTAGTTTATTCCCTCTGTCAATCCCCACTAGAATATGAGCTTCATGAAGCTGAAACTTTAGTTGATGGTTTACCCCAGGAGTTCCAATATCCATGGCACCACTTGCCATATAGTTGGCCTGTAATGAATATCTGTTGAAAGAATAAATGACTTTCAACATCCTCTGCATCCCTGTGTGAAGGGGAATTAAGTTTTTCTAAAATTCCACTATGAGTTAGTTACAGAACCTTAAAGGAGATCCAACCAGTCCATTCTAAAGGAGATCAGTCCTGGGTGTTCTTTGGAAGGAATGATGCTAAAGCTGAAACTCCAGTACTTTGGCCACCTCATGCGAAGAGTTGACTCATTGGAAAAGACTCTGATGCTGGCAGGGATTGGAGGCAGGAGGAGAAGGGGACGACAGAGGATGAGATGGCTGGATGGCATCACTGACTCGATGGACGTGAGTTTGAGTGAACTCTGGAAGTTGGTGATGGACAGGGAGGCCTGGCGTGCTGTAATTCATGGGGTCGCAAAGAGTCGGACACGGCTGAGCGACTGAACTGAACTGAACTGAACTGAAGCAAATCCCTAGGACCAAATTCCTTTACTATTAATATAAAACATGGATTAAGTAATTGCTAGGGTCTCTTCCAGCTCACATACGGTCTAATGATAAGCCCTGAGATTTCTGTAAAGATTTTCATTCATTTAGGTGTTTTTAAATGGAACCATTCATAGCAAGTGGGTAGCAGGGGTGGAACCTGGGTTTACGGAGATTAGGCAATAATTGCTGAAATGGAGACCCAGGTCTATTGGATTGTTGGTTTCCTGCAGTTTTTCATGTACCAGGAGTGGTTCCCTCCAGGGTCATGTTCAGGGGTTCATGGGCTGGCAGGTAGATACTGATAAAATATCAAACATTGTAGGCACCTATTGTTCTGAATTACAGCAGACTCCAGTTAACATTTTGACACATATTATGGCAAGGTTTTCTCTTTTATAGTTAGGATAGTCACAACCCCCAAATATAAGAACTTCAGCAGATAAAACTTTCCAATTTCTCCTCCTCTACCACACACCAGCCCATCCTGTTATAAGACTCATCTTAATTTTCCTTATTTGATCCTAGCCCTGATTGGGTGCCATTTCCCCCTCACCCCAACTCATCCTCTATATTATTTCACATTCCTTTGTCTTATACACATAAGTTCATTGTCTAGTTGTGTTTCAACTTGAGAGGAAATATCTATCATGTCTATCATTTTGTCGGTCTATATCTCATTTTATTGGGCTCCAAAATCACTGCAAAAAGAAAAGCTATGACCAACCTATAAAGCATATTAAAAGCAAAGACATTACTTTGCTGACAAAGGTCCATCTATTCAAAGCTATGGTTTTTCCAGTAGTCATGTATAGACATGAGAGTTGGACCATAAAGAAACGTGAGCACTGAAGAATTAACCTTTTGAACTGTGGTGTTGGAGAAGACTCTTGAGAGTCCCTTAGACATCAAGGAGACCAAACCAGTCAATCCTAAAGGAAATCAGTCTTGAATATTCATGGGAAGGACTGATGCTGAAGCTGAAGCTCCAATCCTTTGGCCACCTGATGCGAAGAACTGACTCATTTGAAAATACCCTGATGCTAGAAAAGATTGAAGGCAGGAGGAGAAGGGTTTGACAGAGGATGAGATGGTTGGATGGCATCACTGACTCAATGGACATGAGTTTGAGCAAGCTCCAGGAGTTGGTGATGGACAGGGAAGCCTGATGTCCTGCAGTCCATAGGGCTGCAAAGAGTCGGACATGACTGAGTGACTGAACTGAACTGATCTATCATGTTGCTTAAAATTCAGGGGAGTTTCACCATCTTTACGAAAATTAATTTCTAAAAAGGAGGAGCCTCCCTCAGGTATTAGCCCACTGTGAGGGAAAATAGTTGCTCTCCAAAGCACAGATGACAATTTTATGGGTAAGAAGTGTGGGTAAGAAGATGGGGCAGAGGTAGAATCAACAGCCTGGAGGCCAGATTGGGCTCTTTGATCTTGGCCATTGAGATCACAAAGGGAATTCGCTAAGCTTTATCAAATCAGGTCTCTTGAGGCTATTCAGAGTTAGGATGAGGTAGTAGTGATGTTATGTTCTGCAAGTTTGTGTCTCCCACAAAATTCATATGTTGAAAACTAATGCCCCATATGATGATATTAGGATGTGGAGCCTTTGGGAGTTCTTAGGTCATGAGGGTAAAGCCCTGATGATGGGATTACTGCTCTTATAAAGGAGACCCCAGAGCTACCCTCTGCCTCCTCCTTCATATGCAGACACAGTGAAAAGACAGCTGTCTATGAACCAGGAATTGGGCTCTCATCAGACACTGAACCTGCCAGCACTTGGATTTTGGACTTCCTGGCCTCCAGAATCATGAGAAATAAATTTCTGTTCTTTCCAAGTAACCTTGTCTATGATACTCTTTTATAGATGCCAGAACAGACTAAAACAAATAGAAAGAGCATTTGGCCCCAACCAAAAGAACCCAATCCTACCTGAATGTTGTCTCCAACCAGCTTTGTAGCCTACCTGTACCTCAGGCTTCAAGTTTCCAAAAGAAAATAATAATAAGGGGCTGAATATCTAATTACAAATAACAGATTGAATACTTATATGTATCTCTGATCCTTCCTAGTGCCCATGAAAACAACTGCAAAGGAATTTTTAACAAAGAAAAGAAAAATGAAAGAGGTAAAATAGCCATAGTATTTGGAAATTGGAAAACAGGTAGAGTTAGGTGTTCAAGAAGCCAAAATTCCCCAAATCAGTGAAAACAGCTTGAGAAAGAGCCCTGTTTGCACCACTGAATCCCCAGAAAATCCAGGAATTAGTAGGCTCTGGCACTTTGGAAGTGAGAGTAAAGATGAGGCTGAAAACAAGGAGATGGAAAGTGTGTGGAAGAGAAAATTGAACTCCAGATTTTCTCCCAACCTTAGACAGTTAAATGTCTTTCCCAGCTTATCCAGGAGAAGACCTGTTCTTTGGAGATCATTAAACAGGGAACTCTGGATTTATGGCATAAAGCACAGCTGATGGATGAATGGATAACACTCATTTGGCACCACTTGCAAACAGGGGGATTAGATGAAAGTTTATAGCCTGAAGGTTGAGAACTCTAGCTCTTTTTCATAAGATGGCACAGCTCAGCCTGTAATCTCCAAACTGGAGAATGGGAGATCCTTCTCTATGAACCTGATCACTCCGAGAGAAAAGAGCAAGTTAGATTTTTTCCCCAAAAGGTATAAGTTAACCAGGGATGCTAGAATCATGCCTACAGTAGACAAGCCTTTCCTCTGTGCTTATAAGTTTGCACAGCGAGTCAAGAATTCCCAGAGAGTTGAGGCAACCATCTAATGTAACAATTAGACCAAAGCAAACAGAGAAAATAAAAGCTGACCGTTATTGAGCATATATGTGACCTAGGCACTATTCTATACTTTATATGAATTTACTCATTTAAACCTTAAAATCAGCATTGGAGTTAACACTGTTGTTATCTCCATTGAAATAAAGAAACAGAGGCAAAAAGACAGTAAGTAACTTGCCCAAGGTCACACAGGTAATAAGTGGAGAAGCTGTTATTTCAACCAGGCAATCTGGCTTAAATCTATGCTGTTAACCACAAACCCAATAATAATAATAAGTTAGACATACGTTTTAGTAATAAAGGCAATTATTAGAAAATGAAACTTCAAAAATTAACAGTAATATAATCCTGAAGTTTTATCTAAGAAAATAAGAATCCTGAACAAGAAGAGAATGCTATTAAAATGGAATACTAAGAGAACCAATGAATCTCCTTAGCAATTAAAAATATGGAAACATACTCCTTGGAACGGAAGTCTTCCAGAAGCTAGAGCAAGTCATAGCTCTGCAGCTGGTCTCCAAGCTTCCAAACTTGGACCACTTACTCCAAGTTATTCTCAGTGCAGTGGGCAGAATGCTTAATTTTAAACCCTAGTTTAGACCCATATTAATTCCTTGCTTAAAGCTCTCCAGCTAACTCCCCTCACAGTTAGGATGAAATTCACACAGTTACTGTGGCCTGTGAGGTCCTGCATTGTCTTATGAATTCCTCACCAAGGGCAATTCTGGTCTTTCCCTCCTGACATTCCAGCCACACTAGTCTCTTGCTGTTCCACATCACAAGAACTTGCTCCTTCCTCAGGGGCTTTGCACTTGCTAGATCCTCTGCTTGTAGTAAAGCTCTTTTCCCAGATCTTGACAGAGCTCACTCCTTCATTTCATTTCAAGTCTCCAAGAAGCCAAGTAGACCTCGAACCTAAACCACCTCCAATTCCTTCAGACTTCATTCCATGAATTGTCACTTGCTGTCCCTTCACCCCACTGTACTTTATTTTTTAAATAATGGTTACCACTATCAGAAATTATGTTTATGCATGTGCTGTTGTTTGTTTAATTGATTGATTGATCTAGACTATAAGCAGCACGAGGGCTGGAACTTGGTCTTATTCACTGCTGAATCCCCAACACCTACATGGTCCTAGTACAGAGTAAGCATTAAATGCAAGATTTGTTAAATTAATAAATAATGTCAGATGGTAAAAACAATGATTCCAACTGCAATAACTTTTTATAGCTTCTCTGATTTTCGATCTGAAAAATAATAAAGTAAAAGTTTTGCAAAACAAAAGAAACTGGTTTCATCTTTGTTAGGCCCTCAAGCCCTCAAGGGAGTAGCTGCAGACACCATATTTAGACTAACAGCATGCTCTGACACTTCTTCTGTGAGCCCCAGAGGCACCTCCCTTCTGTCAGAGCCTCAGGCACAGAAGAGGAGCAATATAGCACCTCTGTTAGCCAAGTATATAAACAAATCAGCTGCCGCCTAGCTTGTTATCTGCATATAAATAAAATGCTTTCACTGGGACACACCAAGGAGAAGCACTCTCAGTCCCAAGTGAGCTAAATTCTCCAGGAAAGTGATTCTGTTTTTTTAAATTGAGGTATAGTCGATCTACAATATTATATAAGTTTCAGGTATATAGGAGTGATTCACAATTTTTAAGGTTATACTCCATTTACAGTTATTATAAAATATTGGCAAAAAAAAAAGAATATTGGCTATATTCCCTGTATTGTACTGTATGTCCTTGTAGCTTGTTTATTTTATATGTAGTAGTTTGTACCTCTTAATCCCTATCCCTATCTTACCCCTTCCTATTCCTTCCCCACTGGTAACCATTAGTTTGTTCTCTACATCTGTGAGTCTACCTCTTTTTTTGTCATATTCACTAGTTTTATTTTTTAGACTCCACATATAAGTGATATCATACAGTATTTGTATTTCTCTGCCTGGTTTATTTTACTCAGCACAATACCCCACTCCAAGTCCATCCATGGTGTTGCAAATGGCAAACTTTCATTATTTTTTATGGCTGCTGCTGCTGCTGCTGCTAGATCACTTCAGTCGTGTCTGACTCTGTGCGACCCCGGAGACGGCAGCCC
Source organism: Bos mutus (assembly GCF_027580195.1). Classification (NCBI taxonomy): domain Eukaryota; kingdom Metazoa; phylum Chordata; class Mammalia; order Artiodactyla; family Bovidae; genus Bos; species Bos mutus. Next base: position 39,744,748 of record NC_091627.1, read on the forward strand.
ACCAGGGTCCCCCATCCCTGGGATTCTCCAGGCAAGAACACTGGAGTGGGTTGCCATTTCTTTCTCCAATGCATGAAAGTGAAAAATGAAAGTGAAGTCACTCAGTCGTGTCCAACTCTTCACGACCCCGTGGACTGCAGCCTACCAGGCTCCTCCGTTCATGGAACTTTCCAGGCAAGAGCACTGGAGTGGGGTGCCATTGCCTTCTCCATTTTTATGGCTGAGTAGTATTCAATTATACAAACATACATACATATATATGTATATACCACATCCTCTTTATTCATTCATCTGTTGGTGGACACTTAAGCTGCTTCCATATCTTGGCTACTGTAAATAAGGCAGCTCTAAACTTTGGAATGCATGTATCTTTTCTAATTAGTGTTTTCGGATCCAGGAGTGGAATTGCTGGGGCATATGATAGCTCTATTTTTAGTTTTTTGAAAAATGTTGATACTGTTTTCCATAGTGGTTGCACAAATTTACATTCCTACCAAAGATGGACCAAGGACCTACCAAGGAAAGTGGTTCTTGACTGATGGTTCAAGGAGAATCCTTTGGAGGAAGAATAGATCAACTAATCTGCCTTTTCACAGCTGGGACTGTTTCTCTCATCTCCAAGACATGAGGAGGAGCGGGGAGAGGAGAAGGAGGGGCGGGTGAGGAGGAGGAAGGACGGACTTTACATCACAAAGGAGGCTTTTCTAAGAAGAGCATTTATTCATTTAGACTGTCAACTCCTATGGGCTATCTACACTGTAATAAGGGTAAAGAGAGGACAATGAAAAGAAATTCAGTGGTAGTCAAAATATCTCATTTACCACAATAATAATCTCACTCTCTAAAAATGCAGTCTCCCAAGGAAGGCCTTGGCAGGCATTTTCAGCTTGACAAGGCAGATTTGGCAACTGGAGCCTGAAATCCAACAGCAAAAGGAATCCAGATTTGAGGGCTTTGCATGAAGGCAAGACCTACCCTGGAGTTCCCACAAGTGATTCTAGAGGCAGATGTGAGAGGGTTGAAAAGGAAAGTCTCAGGCAGCAATTTTAAGTAGAGTTTGGTGTCATCTAATCGTTCTGAAGGCCAGAAGTCCAAAAATCAGTTTCACTGGGCTAAAGTCAAGGTGTTGGTGGGGCTGACTCCAGGAGAAAATCCATTTCTCTTCAGCTTCTAGTGGCCTTGGCTTGGACCCCCTTCCCCATCTTCCAAGCATGTGACTCCAACCTCATCTTCCATGGTCACAGGGCCACCTTTCCTCCTTCTGTTTCCCACTTATAAGGACATGTGATTACATTTAGGGTCCACCTGGCTAATCCAAAACTACCTCCTCATCTCACAATCTTTGACTAAGTCACATCTGTACTGTCCCTTTTTATATAACAAAGTATTCAACAGGCTCCAGGGATTTGGGCCTGGGTATCTTCAGGGCCATTATTCAGCCTATCACAGTATATAAAGTAAATTCTATATACTTGTTAGAGGAAGGAAGGGATGAAAAGTGTCCATCAAACCAATCTTGAGACCAAAAAAAAAAAAAATTGAGGAAGCTAGCTCTATAATCAATGGATTCATTTATTATAGGGTTACTTACTTCCAGGGTGGGATCAGGATCCCATGGACGATGATCTGGAAGCACTTGAAGCTACACTCCACATAGCTAAGGAGCCGTGGGGACAATTTTATAGTTAACCTAGGAGATGGCAGTAGATGTTATGCAAACAGAAAGTACATTCCTAAGTGAAAAATTAATGAATGGGGGATTTCCCTGGTATTACAGTATATAGGAATCTGCCTGCCAACGCAAGGAACATGGGTTCAATCCTTGATCCCTAAAGATTCCATGTGCCATGGAGCAACTAATCCTGTGAGCCACAACTGCTAAGCCTGTGCTCTAGAACCCACAAGCTGCAACAAGAGAAGCCCCATATTGAGAAGCCCATGAACAGCAAGAGAGTAGTCCTCACTCACTGCAACTAGAGAAAGTCTGCACACAGCAGTGAAGACCAAGCACAACTAAAATAAAATGAATTAATTTTTTAAAAAGTCATGAATAGGTAACTAGTCTCTCAAGTGCTGGGAATATGTCAGTGAAGGTTTTCATCATTGTTTGGAGATGATGGGCAGAGAGGCCACCTGATTCTAATGATTAAACAGTTATCTATTACGTGCAAAGCCATTGACCACAGAGAAGTGATTTATTACACAGTACAGTCCCTGGTAGGGTCAGCGAAGGACAGGAGAATCTGGAAGAGCCCAGGATGGTGTTAGCTCATGCAGTACTATATATGTATTGCATATATATTAATAATAACCACTCCTTGTTCACTGTTCATGGAGAAGACACCATTACATGATTGTTGATACTTCAGACTGAGATAAATTTGGCTTTCACAATGTAATTCCATATATCATTGGTGAGACTATGTCCTTACAACCAAAAGCAACCTTCTTCTCCCCTGTCAACAGACACACCCCAAGTGTGGATTGTGAATAATCCCTAAAATTAAGAGTTCATTTTTAGTAGAGGTGCACGTATATTTTTCCCAAAGATTTACTGACTGAATAGCACGTTCTCAAGACCACACATTAGGGCCAACTGCCCCTTACCTCCCTTTGAATGGAAGACATTAGACTTCCTGGCACAAGTCAGCTGAGGTGGACTACTGGTACCCACACCCCACCCCATGCATTAAAGACTAAAACCTCAGATTGTAAGTGAGTACATGCAAGCACACTAAGTCACTTCAGTTGTGTCCAGTTCTTTGCAACCCTTTGGACTGTAGCCTGCCAGGCTCCTCTGTCCATGGGATTCTCCAGGCAAGAATGCTGAAGTGGGTTGCCATATCCTCCTCCAGGGGGTCTCCTGGACCCAGGGATCAAACCCGAGTCTCCTGCAGCTCCTGCATTGCAGGCAGATTGTTTATCGCTGAGCCACTGGGGAGAGAAATATCAATAAACCCCTGGGTGAGAGATGAGAAAATTGTGCCAAAGGAAATGCATGCAGCCTGGTCCCAGACTGGATGAGCCTCTGTCTTCTATGTTGAAGGACCTCAGGAGAGGCAGACAAATGCTTACAACATGCAGGCCATCTGGAGCCCCCTTGTGGAGGGCACAGCCTACAGACTCAAGCAACAGCTGGTGCAGACTGGGCATGAGAGCCTGGCTCAAGTGATGAGCAAAAACCAAGAAGAAATTTGTGGGAGCTAGACCTTCCTTGGGAAGCCTCAGTAATACTTGAAAAGAGAATCACACATGAGGACTTGCTACTGTTATGGACAGGTGACAATGAAATGACAATTACACTAAGCAAATGTGATATTAGTGCACTCTCACAATTGGGGGAGGGGTATATTTGTTTGGTTTGGAAATAGGTTGCCATGGATACACTGACTCACTCCTAAGGACATTTTATCTAAAGACCTGACCTCCCCCTCAGGATCCAAAAGCTTTTTAACATGTCTGGAGGTACACGAAGAATAAGGTGTGGTTTATTTAACAAACTGCCATTTTCAGAGTCTACAGACTTTTTTTTTCTTGGTGGAACACAAAAATAACTACACTAAAACTCAAATACCTATTTCAATCCAAGGAGTCTATAAACTTCCGTGGATGTTTACATGAAGACGACCTTCTTTGTCCCATGCTTTTTCAATGCTGTTAAAAAAACAAAATGTACTCATTAGGTTGTGCATTATTTATTGATGCTCAGACGGCTCCTCCTTGAAGTTCATAGAAGACTTCGGTTGGCCCACTTCCTAAATAAAAAGGTCAGAGCTAGAGACATACATTTTAATGCCTCATACTGAGAACTGTTCTAACCCTGGGTTTCTGTGAGCTTACCTCTCAACAACAACAACAAAATCTATTAATTTTAGCTTTCTGGTACTTCAGAGAGCCCAATTTTGAAAAAGAATCACAGGTGCTCCATTATTTTCTCTCCACAGCCTCAGAGATCCCAACTTAGTGGTCAGTTTGAGATCTTTTCTAATTAGCAGTGTGGAGAAGCCGAGAGTTCCACTGGACATTGGAACCAGCAGACCTGTCTATGGTCTTTCAGCTTTAGAGTCAAGGACAAAAATTCAGAAACTTTGTATGCTTAGATAGAATTCTCATTACAAGATAACTAAATGGGGGCATCCTTGTCCTCAGACACTCCTCAACACAAAGGTAGTAGAGGGGAAAATGGAAGATCAGATAGGGTAGTTCCATCTCTCAGCAACAATATTACCACCCATCTTACTGGGTTAAGATGTGAAATAAAATCATGCTTGTAAAGCGCTTAATAGAGTCGCAGAGACACTTGATTAACTAGAAGCAATAGTATAATATATTATTATTATTATTACCACTACTACTATATTCCATAGCATAATAGCTGAAAAGAAAATTTAAAAAATTCTTTTTCTTACAAAGAAAAGCTTAGCTATGATAAGGAAGCATCTTAAGGTCAGATGAAAAATTTTCCTCATGTGTGTGGTACAGATTCAATTAGAATTGTTCAGATTCTGTTTTTATTAAGGTACTAATACACTGGAGAATGCTGAAATCCTGTTCAGGTAGTTGCATAACGTAACTTCCATTGAGAAGACAGTCATTGGAAGACAAATGTAGTCAGGCTAGTTGATACTGAGCCATTCTGGATACAAAGTTAGGTAGAAGCAGACCTCCTTAAATAGTAACATAAGGGACTTCCTTGGCAGTCCAGTGGTTAAGACTTCCTATTTCTACTGCAGGGAGTATGGGGAACCTACAAGCTACTTGACAAAAAAATTAAAATAAATTACTTTCACCTCACTTAGGAGAAATACAGAGCTAGTCAAGTGTTGGAAGGGATACCACAGAGTTACTACGGGCCCATTATCCTTCCAGGACTCCGGTCCTCCAAGCTTATACTGCAAGCCTTATTTTCATTGTACAAGATCGCTGCTGGAGCCTTCACATCTCATTCTAAATAATGAGATTTTGAAAAGGAAAGAGAAAGGCACTTTCCCCTGTTTAGGGAAATGAGTTTTCTACTTTCATAATTTTTCCCCTAGGTTTTACTAGCCACACATTCATCCTTAACGGCAAGGAAGACTGGGAAACATAGTCTTTACTCTGAAATAAAAGATCATTTTACTATGGAAAAAGGGGATATTAATGAGTTAAAGAAGCTAAAATTCCCAGTCACACTAAATTCATTCTTCTCTGAATATTTTCTCTCTCTTTCCCTTTTCATTCCTGGTTTTCCTTCTTTTATTTCTGAATGATCATTCTACTTTTCTGTCTATATTCTGTATTTCAACTTTATCCATTTCAAAGGCTTGAATTGTCGAGTTTGAGGCTAGGAAGGTGTTAAACCAGCTGGTTTGTGGTCCATTTCTCTCCATATTATCAGGGGGGTGTTCACAGGTGAGAAGGCAGATCGTTCAGTCTAATCTCCTTTTAAATCTCTTGATCACTGGATCTTCTATAATCAATGAATGATTTCATATGAAAAGAGTCCTCATCAGTAAAATTCTCTTAGCAGGATAACCCTGTTTCAGGATTACTTATGCTAAATGAAAATACAGTTTGTGCATTTATGCGTAAAGACCTCTAAAAAAGTCACAAAATCCCTGTGATGATCTGTGTAAAAAAAAAAAAAAAAATTTTTCAGATTTTAAATATCCCCTACCCAATGAAATGACCCACAAATCTCAGTTAGAGACCTCATCTTTTATTTGGGAGCAAAGGCAATGTTGATATAGGAAGGATGTAGGTAGTCACTAGATTGTCCTAGAAAATCCCTCCTTGACCTAAGCCTCTGGATTTCTTGAGACTTGAGATCATTAGTAAACCTTGGTACTGAAAAGGAGCTCTAATTTGTGAGTCTAATTTGACAATTTGATCCTTTGTGATAATTAAGTGTGGATGGTAGCCACACTAACTTCCAATTTTCTCCTATATTCCTCATCAATAAAAACTTGATGGATATAGCCAAATATTTTACCAGTACCTCAAAATCAATATATTTAATAATAATAAAACTTATCTGCCCCCCCTTAAATCAGTTTCTTCTCCTGAATTTCCAGTCAGCCAAACTCAAAACATCAGCATCATCCCTCCCTGCTCCCCTTTCCTTACCTCCAGTAACACTTTAAAACCTTCACTCCATCCATGTCTTCCTCTGTATTTTTAACTCTCCTGTAATGATCTCAGATGGTAAAGAATCTGCCTGCAATGTAGGAGACCTGGTTTGAAGATCCCCTGGAGAAGGGAATGGCTACTTACTCACTCTAGCATTCTGGCCTGGAGAATTTCATGGACAGAGGAGCCTGGCAGGCTACAGTCCATGGGGTCATAAAGAGTTGGACACGACTGAGTGACTTTCATTTTCTTTAACTTTCTAATGATCTATCTGGTTCTAGTTCTTCTGGCAAAAATCCTTCCAACATACTAATCTTCCTATAGTACTCTTAACACATATGATGGACTTTTAGGGAAATATGGTAAAGGAGACATAGGACCATAAAACCTAATGATATATATCACAACCATATATATATATATATATATATATATATATATATATAGTATATCTTTTTTAGAAGTGGTACCATGAACAAGGTGAGAAGATGAAATTTTGAAAAATAGTACAAAGGAAGTACATTCTGCGTGTGGGAGGTAGACATCTTAGAGGAACAAACTAAAAATTCCTTTCTGGGTTAAAAGCTTTTCCCACTACTATGGGTGATAACATACCAGAAATGAGAAAAATTGCAGGATTCACCATTTTGTTTTTCACCAACTGGGAAGAAGTCAAGAGAAGGTTTTAAGAATGACCACCCATGGTTAATATTTCTGAGAATGAAAAGTGACTTAGCAAAATGGAAAGAGAAAATTAAAAGTCAGATAAGAACTTGTTTTTAAATCTTACAGGGTGGGTAATCCATAAGAGATATGCATGATTGTCTTCTTTCACTAGAATTCATAGTGCTGTGATTGATACTCTACCAGCCAGGGAACTATCAGGAAAAATGGGATTGGGGGTTATCCTTAATAAAGGACAGGTTTGTAATGGTACAGATAGGACTAAGAAGTAACCAGGAGTAGTGAGCTACCTAAAGTCAGCAACAAAGGCAGCCAGGATCTCCCCCAGCCCTAAAGGAAAAGGGGAGGAGCAGTACCCAAGGGGACCAACAGCTATAGAATGTAGCCCCTGCGATCTGGAAAGTTGGGAGTCAACTGAATAAATTCCCATCTTTATTCTGTCTTACCCTCTGACCCTCTGCCAGTGTCTGCCATTGACTTAATCCAACAAGAAGCTAGAAGAAATACAATATATGGCTTATCAATGGTACAACCCCAAAGTCAATCTCCTGGGTTCTAGAACAGAGTAGAGGGAGGATTCAGAGAAGCAAAGAGGAAATTGTTGTTGCTTTTCATTCACTGTCCAACTCTAAAACCCCAGGGACTGCAGCACGCCAGGTTTCTTTGTCCTTCCCTATTTCCTGGAGTTTTCTCAAACTCATGTCCATTGAGTGATGCCATCCAATCATCTCATCCTCTGTCACCCCCTTCTCTTCCTGCCTTCAATCTTTCCCAGCATCAGAGTCTTTTCCAATGAGCTGGCTCTTTGTACCAGGTAGCCAAAGTATTGGTGCTCCAACATTGGCGCTCCAATATTCCAATGAATATTCGGGGTTAATTTCCTTTAGGATTGGCTGGTTTGATCTCCTTGCTGTTCAAGGGACTCTCAACAGTCTTCTCCAGCACTAATTTGAAAGCATCAATTTTTTGGCGCTCAGCCTTATGGTCCAACTCTCAAAGCCATACATGACTATTGGAAAAACCTTTCATGAAAGCCTTCAAGTTCTATTTTTCCACCAAATGACTAGTGCAGGAGAAAGAGAAATAGGAGGGGAAAAATAAGATGAAATTGGGAATAATTAATTTAGGGCAGATTATCATTGACTGAAGTGAAGATTCAGTGGCTTTCCTTGAGTTGAAGGAACAATCCCAAACCCAAGGTCAGGATGTGCACCTGTTTAGCAACAGTGAATCCCAGGATGCACGCGTGTGTGCTAAGTCGCTTCAGTCATGTCTGACTCTTTGTGATGCTATGGACAGTAGCCTGCCAGGCTCCTCTGTCCATGGGATTCTCCAGGCAAGAATACTGCAGCGAGCTGCCGTGTCCTCCTCCAGGGGGTCTTCCCGACCCAGGGATCAAATCAACGTCTCTTAACGTCTCCTGCATTGTCAGGCAGATTCTTCACCACTAGTGCCACCTGGGAAGCCTGAACCCCAGGATAGGACTTAAAATAATAGATAAAAGACGCAACCGACCAATCATGGCTATAAATAGTCCTGTCTTCCCATGGGGCTTCCCTGGTGGCTCAGACGGTAAAGCGGCTGCCTGCAATGTGGGAGACCCGGGTTCCATTCCTGAGTCATGAAGATCCCCTGGAGAAGGAAATGGCAATCCACTCCAGTACTCTTGCCTGGAAAATCCCATGGATGGAGGAGCCTGATAGGCTACAGTCCATGGGGTCGCAAAGAGTCAGACACGACTGAGCAACTTCACTTTTTTTCACTTTCCCATCCTAAGCAAAGCAGAACATGGAGCACATACTATCTAGCTGAAGCTCAAATGGAAGAAACAAACAGAGAGGACATAAAATCACTGTATTTGGCAGCAGAGCTGGTTCTGCCCAAGGTCAGTAAAATAAAAATTAAAAAAAAAGACAAAACAGGACAACAATGCACATTTATGCAAAAAAGAAAGTAAGAAAGAAGAAAACAGAGGAAAAAGAAAGAGATCCTCCTAAAGAAAAATGAAGTCTACTATGGAATAAATAAATATCAAAGGAACAAAGAGAAACAAATACAGCAAATTTTGGAAATCTTAAACACATAGAGAGAATACGGAAACTCTGAAGAAAGAAATACATTTGTCAAACATAATGAAATAAAAAGATATATTTCAGAGATAAGGATACTCCACACTTTCAACCAAGAGTAAAGCTCTAAGGAGAGAAAGCTTGCTCCCTTAGTTACTTACAAGACACAGAAAGAATAAAAATAAAAGAAATGTATATTCAACTCAAGAATGTATGAAAGGGTCAACAATATTAAAATGAGGAAAATAGAAACAAAGTAAAACTATTGGGTTGGACAAAAGCTCATTTGGGTTTTTCCAGAACATCATGCAGAAAAATCCAAGGGAACTTTTTGGTCAACCCAATATAAGACCTAAAAGTAACAAAACAAAAGAAGCAAAGCAGTCATTTGATAGGTAAATCTGTCTCGTGTTTTCCATCAACCAAATGCCTGGTCTCTTTGAGACCAATTGCTAAAGAACAGGAGCTGAAATTGTGTTGTATTCATTTTTGTAACTTCACAGTCTAAGACAATATATGACTGTTAAATAATTTTATGAAAGAATGCTGAGTATCCAGGTTATAAGGAAAGAGACCATCTCTAGCTCCTTGAATGAATTTTTGCCACATGGATGAGGTTTGGGGCCACTGAGAAGGCACAGGACAGACAGTGGGTGAACCACAGAGCCTCTTAGAGGTGTTTTTTATAAGAAAAGTACCCCCAAAAAAGATCTGTTGATTTAATTCCATTCACATGCACGTGCGTCTTCCTTCCTGCCATGTCCTGCCATAAACACTGATGGTGGGCTTCCCTGGTGGCTCAGACAGTAAAGAATCTGCCTGCAGTGCAGGAGACCTGGGTTCAATCCCTGAGTTGGGAAGATCCACTGGAGGAGAGCATGGCAACCCACTCCAGTATTCTTGCCTGGAGAATCCTATGAACAGAGGAGCCTGGAAGGCTACAGTCCATGGGGTTGCAAAGAGTCAGAGACGACTGAGTGACTGAGCACAGCATAAACATTGATGGAAAAAATCCATTGTTACTCTCACTAACCTATAATTAAATTTTAGTAATGCCTGCTATTATGACATAAGCAACAAATCCCTTGAATATTAACATTCGCTGAAACTATTCCCAAGAGAAATGATAAGCTACTTTATATTACATTGCAGCTTGAAAAGAGAGCTCAAAATGTCATTCACATTCATCACTAATTCGAAAGCGTGGTAGTTATTCAGTTCAGTTCAGTTCAGTTGCTCAGTCACGTCCGACTTTTTGCAGCCCCATGGACTGCCGCACACCAGGCTTCCTTGTTCATCACCAACTCCCAGAATTTGCTCAAACTCATGCCCATGGAGTTGGTGATGCCATCCAACTATCTCGGTAGTTATAACAACCATCATGGTAGTTAATAACCCTGATCTTAATCTGATAATTTAAGGCCTTAAATATTTAACTTAAAAAATTTAATATAAATATTGATGTTCTACTGGGGCTTCCCTGGTAGCTTAGATGGTAAAGCGTCTGCCTACAATGCAGGAGACCTGGGTTCAATCCCTGAGTCAGGAAGATCCCCTGGAGAAGGAAATGGCAACCCACTTCAGTATTCTTGCCTGAAGAATTCCATGGACCAAGGAGCCTGGTAGGCTATACTCCATGGGATTGCAAAGAGTCGGACACGACTGAGCAACTTCACTCAGCTATTATACTATAAATTTTAAAAAATATTTTGATAAGAGTATGTCCATATAATTTATTTTTTTGGCATACCTATGTATCTTATTTAATACCTTTTATCCATTACACTGTTTTGAGAAGGGGCTATGAACTTCAGATGTCAGAAGCACCCATGACATTCAAAGGTTAAGAACTCCATATCAGGGTCAGCTGCTAAGGGTAATAAAAACTTCTCAGAGAAGGAAAAATGAAGGTGGGATTTGGATTTTGAGAAAATCTGATTAAGAGATGATTTATCACAAAGGAGACAGGCATTTATTTGGTATACTAAAAGGCACATGGAAGATCATGCAAAGGCTGCAGTACAGACTGACCACAAGCTCGAGCTTGTGACCACATCGAGCTTGTGATCACAAGCCCAAGCTTGTGGTCACAAGCCAGAGCCCACGAGTGGAGCTTCTTGTGTTCAAATCTCAACCATTCACTCCTTGAGTGGCCTTGAGCAGCTCTCTCTTTCCTCATCTATAAAGTGAGAGTCATTCACACCCCCACCTTGGAGGGTCTCTTCTGAGAACTGTGCAAGATAATTCCTGTAACCTGCTCAGCTCAGCCCCTGACACATGGTGGATACCCCCCACTGCAGGTTTTTTAAAGTCAGCCAAATTTGTTTTCAACTTCCTCCTCCACATCCTTTCTGTACTTTTTCCGCCTAATAATGAGATACCTCTCTCACCCCATCATACAGACCGGCTTTGCAAAGCTGCTTTCTGTCTCTCCTTCCCTCCACCCTCTCCTCCTATCAGAACCCACTCTCAGATAAGCCCTGCACTATTGCTTATGTCTCTGTGTGTTTTTCAGCGCTTAGTTACCTCTTCCAGGGATGACAATCTTATCGTTGAGTGAGAAGCCTTTTCTCCCGGCAAAAGATCAATTTCGGTTTACTGGAGCAGATAAAAGTGGTTTCTCTTCCCATGTAAAGTGCTTGCCTTCTGCTTTTCTACACCCCACTTGTCCTGTTCAAGTCTGACCTTGTCCACAGTCTCTTTACCTCTCATCTTCACTTCTGATGCCACTGAATACATAGGCCTGCTCTTCATCTGGACACCAGACTAAGCCAGTCTTCTTTATCACTTTCCTCTGCTTTTCTAGGGCAAGGCAGCTATTCTCAGGGACAGGGGCCTCATACCTTTCTTTTATTTTCCTAGGGACCCCAAACTAAGCATTTAAAGAAAGAATGGCTATAAACGTTTTTAGGAGTTCTTCCCTAAAACCTCCTGATCTCCATGTCTGTGCTGAAAGTTCCCAGGGGTAGGATGAGTTAATCTTGGCTTGCAAAGGAACCAGGAATGTCTCTGTTAAACTCTTTAAGGGTCTCCAGAGAAGGTCTGGCTGGAGATGAACAGTCCTCTCAAGGGTTCTTGGAAAGGATCCTTCTCTTTCCAAGATTGATGCTCCCTACATTCATGAATACTGTGGTAGAAAATCTCTGGACTGGGCTTCAGGAGCTTTGGGGTCTAACCCTGGCTCTTACAGTTACCAGCTGAGTGATATTGAACTTCTCTTCCCCTCTCTGAACTTCAGTTTCATTACTTGCAAAATAAATCATTGGAATTTTATATTCTTACACTCTAGGAAGGGGAACTGGATTCATTCTTCATGAACACATTCCAAAATTAATCATATTTTTTAAGAAACAGGACGTGTGTTTATAATTTTCTGGCAATCTTACAATTTCTTGAGCATTCTTTTCCACATTGAGCATGGAACTTGTTTCACGCTTCAGGGCTTGCTATGCTGACTGCCATTTCATAATGTCTTTAAGAAATTATTCTTTAAATGTATACTCATTAGGCAAAACCTCTCAAAGTTTTACTCCAAACCTGCCCTCCTCTTTTATTTTGCTTAAGGAGATGGTTTGATTTTATAAAATCATGTGTTTATTCTTCTGTATGGGACAATGTGCGTATCTCTTTGCATACTGAAAGTATTTAGAAAATAGAAAAGAAATACACAAGTACAAGTGCCACCTTGTTGGATTTTCTACCAGTTTTTAGAGAAGCCATCAGCTGGACAGACCACTGCTCAGTTCAGTGACTCAGCCGCTAATCGGGAAGAGAGGTAGTACCTTAGGTTCATCTCCTGGCTCACTTTCCACGTGTGGACATTGAGCCTGTTCAAAGATTTAGCCTTAGTTTATGAGGACCAGCCGGAGAAGGCAATGGCACCCCACTCCAGTACTCTTGCCTGGAAAATCCCATGGACGGAGGAGCCTGGTAGGCTGCAGTCCATGGGGTTGCTAAGAGTCGGACACGACTGAGTGACTTCACTTTCACTTTTCACTTTCATGCATTGGAGAAGGAAATGGCATTGCCTGAGAAGGCAGGATGGGGGGAGCCTGGTGGGCCAGTGTTTGGGCCTGGAGAACATGACTGAAGGGACTTAGCAGCAGCAGCAGCAGCAGCATGAGGACCAGCATAAAGTGGTCCTCAGATTTCTAGTCTTGGCACTCAGGTGCTATGGATTTACCAAAGTAGATTTATAGGAGAAAAATTTAAACCAGCTAAATCTCTTTAGGATGGAGAGAAGTTCACAGGCAAGAAAAACATGAAATAGCATTGCAGCAGCAGAAGGCAATGGCAACCCACTCAGAATTCATATGATCATGGAATCAGCACCTATTCAGTGTTCACTCAGAAAACCATTACAGTGTAACTGGGAAAAGAATGAGGGAGGGAGGAAATTACAGGAATACTATGGTTAATAATTATATATAGAGAGAGACTATTTATTTCACTTGATAATAACATTTTCATTCATTGTACAATCACAAATAGACATAATATCTAGAAATATTACAGACAGGCAAACAAGTGAAAATTTGATATTTTAGGCTGAAAATCAGGAAGAGGTTTGACTGTCACATGTAAAAAGCTCCCATTTAATATAGTCAACTCATGTTTAACATTCTTAATGGAAAAGATGAACATAAGGACAACAAATTACATCATTTTATTATTTTTCAGTTCAAAAATTAAACTTTCCTAGTTTTAGAATGCAATAGAATTGCCTTTCAAAGCAGACTGGCTTCAGGCTAATATTTTAATTAGTTTGCATTCTCTGAGAGTATTCTAGTTAAACCAGAGGGTAAATCTGCTGGATGATGAATAAAAAGAAACAGGTTTTAGAAATATGTCTTCCAGGCAAATATAGTAACTATTAAAAAAAAAAAAACTTTGCCACCAAAACTCAAGAGTTGACTATATTTGGAGGGGGAAACAGCATACATACATCACTTAGATAGCATTATGTCAATAGATGTGCTGCTCTAGAATTATTTAATAAGAAGACAAATCCATTCCACGTCTATCCACCCCCATGAGATGAAACCAGACTGAGAAACAAATATCACACCCCCCAGATTCACGCTGGCTAGGAACAGGCATGACTGGTATCTCCATGATCAATCACAAAGATGCTCTGATTCTGAAGTTTCTAAAACTCTGAGCTCATTTTCTCACTGGAGACCTATCTACCATTTCTTTGCACAATTCCGCCACCAAATTTCAATCCCTTATTGTACCAATCTGTCATTAGGAACATAATACACATATAGAACTGCTAACAGGGGTAAAGGAATAATTCACACAAACAATATGAAAGGGGGAGATGGTGAGGATTCTAGATATATAAGCTGACAAGCTTTTCCTTTCCAGGGCACTACACATAGCTAGTAGTCCACTCTTGATTACTTGCATGGTTCAAAGAGTTTTCCCATATATTATCTCATTGGTTCTTCACAGTCACCACATTGGGAGCTGTCACAGGTATTATATCATCTTCATTGCCTCCGAGAGGCCTTACCCAGGCCCATACAGGTGATAGATCCAAGGCTGGGTCGTATCTTCTGGTTCCAAATTTCCAAATTCAAAAAACCAAACAAAGGAGGTGGATTAAAAAGGCCCTCAATAAGCCTGCAGTCTCTGAATCTCACTGGTGCCAACCCCCAACCCCCACCGCCTATTTGTATGTTTCTTTCTTTCCTGGGTGCCCAGGGTGAGAGTCAGAACCAGAGATAGAAGGGAAGATTGCAGAAAGAGCCAGGAACCTGCTTTGTATTCTTGCCCCAGGCCAGCAAGTGTTAGGAGTGAACTCAAGCCTAAGAACAATCCCAGAGATAGGTTATCTCAGTGTCTGATGAGTAGCTGAGATGATCCAGAGAGAACTTCACCCTACAAACATATAGACCACAGTTTTAGGTGACTACTCAGGCTCCCTTCTGGAAAACCCATCATTCCACACTATGTCCCATCATTTTTTTGTGTTTGTTTAATCCCTATTTCTTTCTGCCAATCAAATATCATCAACAGATACAGATATCACCAGTGCCTACACTTTGCACAAATTAGATGTTCATTGAATGTCGGCCACTGGTGATGGTGTGGTCACACCAGTTTTAGAGATTCTGAGCTCCCTGAACACAGCACTGACATATTTGTCCATTTCTTTTGCCCTATGTGGCAAATCCTAGAGTTCTTGGTTGATAGTGTGGGCTTAAGCACATTGTCAGGGGCCCAAAGGTCCTGTTCTGGAGTTATTTCAGCCCGATGCAGTCCACCTCTTCGGTGGCAGGCACCCCCGTGGTTTTGAGGTCAAGGTCCCCACTGGACTTGCTGCCATTGTAAGAAGCCTTCCAGTGGAGCAGCATAATCTTCTTGAAGTACTTGATGGTGTTATTCTTGACAGTCACGAAGCACACGGTGTTGATCATGCTGTTGCTCATGGCAATGCACTCGACCACGTAGAAGGCCGTGAGATAGTGTTTCTCCTTCACAAACACTGTGGGGAAGAAGTCCCGCACGATGGCGAAGCCGTAGAAGGGCGCCCAGCACAGCACGTACGCCGTTAGGATGCACATGAGCACCAGGACGGTCTTCCGGCGACAGCGCAGTCGCTTCCGGATCTGCTCCGTCTGGAAACCAGGGACGGCCTTGAACCAGAGCTCTCGGGAGATCCTGGCATAGCATAGGGTCATGGTGACCACTGGGCCCACGAACTCGATGCCAAAGATGAAGAGGAAGTAGGACTTGTAGTAGATCTGCTGGTCTACTGGCCAGATCTGGCCACAGAAAATCTTCTCCTGGCTCTTGACAATGACGAGGACCGTTTCAGTGGTGAAGTAGGCTGACGGTATGGCAACAAGAATGGACACCACCCACACCAAGGCAATCAAGCCCGTGGCTGTTTGGTACTTCATCCGGGGTCTCAGCGGGTGGACAATGGCCAGATATCTAGGATAAGGACACAGCTGGTGTCAACATGTAGTAAGGAAGTGCTGGAGGATATTATTTTTGCAACATTGAGACACAATCAAATGGCACCTATGGTACGTGGGCTTCCCAAAAAGGCAGACTTGCATGCCAGCTCCAGCCCCACATCTGACTAGCTGTGCAACCTCAGGCAAGTTATTTTTAATTGAAGGACAGCTGTTTTACAATGTTAATTTCTGCTGTATAGCAAATATACATCCCACTGCTATACAGTAGGACCTTGCTATTTATCCATTCTATATATAATAGTTTGCATCTGCTAACCCCAAACTGGTCATCTATCCCTGCCCCAACCCCCACCCCTTGCCCCTTGGCAAAAACAAGTCTGTTCTCTATATCTGTGAGTCTCTTCTGTTTCATAGATTAGTTCATTTAGGTCATATTTTATGGCAATCCACTCCACTATTTTCACCTAGAAAATTCCATGGATGGAGGAGCCTGGTTAGGCTACAGTCCATGGGGTCGCAAAGAGTTGGACATGACTGAGCCACCTCACTTCACTTCTTAGATTCCACATGCAAGTGATACCTTATGATATTTATCTTTCTCTTTCCGACTTACTTCACTGAGTATAATAATCTCTAGGTCCGTCCTCGTTGCTGCAAGTGACATTTTTTTATTGTTTATGGCTAAGTAATATTCCATTGTATATATGTACTGCATCTTCTTTATCCATTCAGCTGTCGATGGCCATTTAGGTTGTTTCCATCTCTTGGCTATTACGAATAGTATGGGTGTGAACATAGGGCTGCATGTATCTTTTTGAATTAGCATTTTCTCCAGATATATGCCCAGAACAGGCAACTTATATTTAATCTCTCTGAATCTCGACTTCCTTATCTGCAAAAGTTTTTGCTTGTTTGTTTTTAAAGATTAAACATGCCAGTATATACACAATTTCTGGCACAGTTTTAAACATGGTATATACTCAATAAATGGTAACTATTATTATTAAATTTAATAATAACATGTCTTATTGGTTTCTAGCCTGGCACTATTCCCAGGTCCATGCTGTTTTCAGGGAAATTCATCCTAATTACCCCACAGTTTAGAGTTAATAGGACTTGAAAATTCTAAGGACTTGGGAAAATTTGCCTTTTCTGATAGAAATAGTGGGCAAGGTTTTGCTTTCATTCAACACTTTTAAATACATTAAAAACATTACTCTACATGCAAAGGTGAAAGAAACGCATGTGACCATTTATCTTATTCTTCAGGCTGGAAAATGCAGCTTAGTGAGAAATGACTGACTTTCTTAAGGTCATATACCATAGTACTCTCAATAGAAAACATTTAAACCTATCTCACATGGTTGATGTGAAAATCAATTGGGAATATACATGAACATGTTTTTTGAACCACAAAGCAACAGACAGTAAAAGATATTGCTTTTGTCCTTTCCCCCTAAACCACACTGCTGTTACCACAGTAGTCCACGAAAGAAAAGAGAGCATTTTCTGGGGGATGTGAGTCATTCGAGCAGTATGAAAGTGTCCTTCCCAGAGAGAGTGCACACACTTAGGCAGACAGCTTTGATTTCCTGGAAGACATTCTGTCTGGCAGGGGGTAGAAGCAGGAGAAGGAGAAAGATGGAAAGTGAAGTGGGAGGGAATGACTAATCAACACTGGAAATAAACATATCCTCACGCGTCCACAGCTTATTCCTGGTAAAACAAAGGGCAAACATGACAGGGGCCTAAAGAAAGCTAAACAATTCTGTTTGCTTTGCAACTGATCCCCTTGAGGTCATCTTACTTGGGATTCTGATTGGAAGAGGAGGTTCCTTCTTTTTTTTTTCATATCATATTTCTGCTGTTTCTGTCCACCCCATAACACAGACAGCCAGCCCCACTGAGTGTCACTTGGAGAGTTCACTGGCACAAGACTTCTGCTCTCTTCCAGATGTTAGATGAAGTTGGATGGGTTGGGTTCACCCTGGCCACCCAGCTGACTGCTTGACAGGTTCTACCACCAACAACAAACCCTGGCAGTCACCAGTCTCCCAGGCTGGATGCTGAGGGTGAAATGGGAAGGCCTGCAGCGTGTTGGCAGTGCCTTTGTCAGTGCATGCAGTGGACCTCCCAGAAGACCACATCACTCCTGCTGTTAGGAGGGCATCCCATCTGCTCTGAGTCATAACAAAAACTAAGAGTTTAGAGCTTTTGTTCTCATCATCTCTCTCCCTTATCTACCCCACCATGTTCTGCTGATTACTCTGTCAAAGAATGTTTTTGTATTCATACTTGCTTGCTATCTGAACTCACAATATACAATTCTATTCCTTCTTTTCCCACTAGTAATTTCCTAAGTTTTTATGATGTTTCAAACTCAGAGTGTTTTTTCAATGGCCATGTAGGAGAGAATACTGATCCAGGAATGAGAACATTAAGAATCTAATCCCAGCTTTGCCACAGACTTATTATGTGAATCTTAGCCCTGTGGACTCAATTTCCTTATCTGTGACATGGGAATATCAACTGCCTTTCCAAACTCACAGAGATACTGTGAGGCTCCAAAGTGATACTGCATATAAATAATAGACTATTAATATGCAAAATTGTTAGTATCCTAAAATGTATTTTTCAGAGCTATTTTATATAGCAAGCAATTTTCTTTCACCTGTTACTTGCAAATCCTGCATTTGCAAATTCTCTGCTATTTGGCTCTATTTTACTGGATCTACTTTATTGGATTTATTCATTTTTGCATCAACACTAATCTTCAGGGTAATCTGTGACTGTTCATCAGTTCATCCTGACATCACCCCACCTCCATCCCCAAGGTTAGCACCAGGAGGTGTGCAAGAGGCCTTCCAAATATATTTACCAATAAGGAAATTGCAGGAAACTTTCAAGGATAGCCACCAGTTCGGCTATGCTACACTCTGAACTCCATGATTAGTAAGTAAAAGTCACTCAGTCATGTCTGACTTTGTGACCCCATGGACTGTAGCCCACCAGGCCCCTCTGTCCATGGGATTCTCCAGGCAAGAACGCTGGAGTGGGTTTCCATTCCCTTCTCCAGGGGATCTTCCCAACCCCACGATTGAACCCAGGTCTCCTGCACTGCAGGCAGATTCTTTACTATATGAGCCACCAAGGAGGCATATTATTAGTAATACTTGCTTAAGTTTGTAAAGCAGCTTACAATTTACAGAGCGTTTTCAAATTTACTTTCTAGTTAGATAACCCCAACCCTATTGCTAAGGAAGAAAAGATACCCATCTTACAGATGAGCAAACTGAGATGGGAAGAAGTTAAATAACTGTCAAAAGCCATGCAGCTAGTAATTGACAGAACTAGGCTGTATATTGTCACCCTGCTTATTTAACTTATATGCAGAGTACATCATAAGAAACTCTGGGCTGGAGGAAGCACAGGCTGGAATCAAGATTGCTGGGAGAAATATCAATAACCTCAGATATGCAGGTGACACCACCCTGATGGCAGAAAGTGAAGAAGAACTAAAGAGCCTCTTGATGAAGGTGAAAGAGGAGAGTGAAAAAGTTGGCTTAAAGCTCAACATTCAGAAAACTAAGATCATGGCATCCGGTCCCATCACTTCGTGGCAAATAGAGGGGGAAACAGTTGCTGACTTTATTTTTCTGGGCTCCAAAATCAATGCAGATGGTGATTGCAGCCATGAAATTAAAAGATGCTTACTCCTTGGAAGAAAAGTTATGACCAACCTAGATAGCATATTCAAAAGCAGAGACATTACTTTGTCAACAAAGGTCTGTTTAGTCAAGGCTGTGGTTTTTCCAGTGGTCATGTATGGATGTGAGAGTTGGACTATAAAGAAAGCTGAGCGCCTAAGAATTGATGTTTTTGAACCGTGGTGTTGGAGAAGACTCTTGAGAGTCCCTTGGACTGCAAGGAGATCCAACCAGTCCATCCTAAAGGAAATCAGTCCTGAATATTCATTGGAAGGACTGATGCTGAAGCTGAAACTCCAATACTTTGGCCACCTGATGCGAAGAGCTGACTCATTTGAAAAGACCCTGATGCTGGGAAATATTGAGGGCAGGAGGAGAAGGGGATGACAGAGGATGAGATGGTTGGATGGTATCACCAACTCAACGGACATGGGCTTGGGTGGACTCTGGGAGTTGGTGATGGACAGGGAGGCCTGGTGTGCTGCGGTTCATGGGGTCTCGAAGAGTCGGACACGACTGAGCAACTGAACTGAACTGATACTGATGATGCAGATCCATCCATATCTTGTTCGAAATCCAGTGGGTTCTCCAGTGGGTATTCCATTTGTTCTTTCCATTTCCAACCAGAACAAGCAACCCTTCCTCCTTCCCTCCTGAAATCCTAGCAGCCCCTCTCTTCTTTTCATCATAGTCAGTTTCTACCTATAGATGTTCCAAAATGGAGTTAGATAGTTGGCAACTACTTTTCTTTGCTTAGGAGTATGCCATTGGCTTGACCAGTGTGTCTAACACTACAATGGCTCAGGTTCAGATCCACTTAGAGTCAGCATTTCCCAGAGAACAAAGAATAAAGGCTGCCAGACAAAGCAATGTCCAGCCACTAGCTGTGTGATGGCAGTGGGTTGTGTGATTAAGCAAAAAGGCTTGGAGCTCCTTTTCTGTCCCCGGGACTCAGCCCCAGATCTCATCATGGAAATGGTGATCACAGTGGCTACTAGGTGGCTCATGGGATGGGCAGCTAATGCACAACCTGCTCCTTAAGCAACCAATAAGCTCACCAGGAAGTATTTGTGCTTCCTAAGGCTGAGTGCTGTTCCTCCTGCCTTAGTTGCCTCATCCAGACAGTAGAGAAGAGCGGCCAACAGGCAGGCTGACTGGTAGCTTCCCCTAGATTCCAGGTAAAAGAAGGGACTCCAGTGCTCTATGTGCCTGAGATCCAAAGATACACCCCAAAGACTGTGCGGCTGTCTCCACATCAAAGGGGAAACCCAGACCTAGGGGACAGGGTGCTCTCAGGGTTTTTCTTAGTTCCCTGCTACCCTCAGGACTAACTCCCTGTACCCAGATTTTGTGATCCTGTAGAGCAAGGTCCTACTTTTTTTTTTTAATTTTATTTTTAATTGGAGGATAATTACTTTACAATATTGTGATGGCTTCTGCCATATGTCAACATGAATCAGCCATAGGTATACATATGTCCCCTCCCTCTTAAACTTCCTTCCCACTTCCCTCCCCACCCCACCCCTCTAGGTTGTCCCAGAGCACCTGCTTTGGGTTCCCTGTATCATACAACAAATTCCCACTGGCTGTCTACTTTCCATATGGTAGTGTATAATGTTTCAATGCTATGCTCTCAAATCATCGCACCTTCTCTCCCCCCACACTGTGTTTAAAGTCTGTTCTCTGTGTCTGCATCTCCACTGCTGCTCTGTAGATAGGTTCATCAGTACCATCTTTCTAGATTCCATATGTATGAATTAATATACAGTATTTCTCTTTCTCTTTCTCACTTACTTCACTTTCTATAATAGGCTCTAGGTTCATTCACCTCATTAGAACTGATTCAAATGCATTCCTTTTAATAGCTGAGCAATATTCCATTGTGTATATGTATAATTTCTTTATCCATTCATCTGTCAGTGTACATCTAGAGTAATTCCATGTCCTAGCTATTGTAAATAGTGTTGCAATGAACACTGGAGTACATGTGTATTCTTCAGTTATGGTTTCCTCAGGGTATATGCCCAGTAGTGGGATTGTTGTTGCTAGTTTTATTCCTAGCGTTTTAAGGAATCTCCAGTCTGTTCTCCACAGTGGCTGTTTCAATTTGCGTTCCCACCAACAGTGTAAGAGGGTTCCTTTTTCTCCACACCCTCTCCAACGTTTATTGCTTGTAGACTTTTTGATGATGGCCATTCTGATGGGTGTGAGATGATACCTCATTGTAGTTTTGATTTGCATTTCTCTAATAATGAGTGATGTTGAGCATTCTTCATGTGTTTATTAGCCATGTGTATGCCTTCTTTGGAGAAATGTCTAAGTCTTGTGCTCACTTTTGAGTTGGGTTGTTTGCTTTTCTGGTATTGAGCTTCATATGCTTGTATATTTTGGAGATTAGTTCTTTGTCAGTTGTTTCATTTGCTATTCTCTCCCACTCTGAGGATTGTCTTGTCACCTTGCTTATGGTTTCCTCCTTTGTACAAAAGCTTTTAAGTTTAACTAGGTCCCATTTATTTTTTAGAGCAGGTCCCTGTTCTTTCTGATCTCTACTCTCTTACATTCTTTGCTCTGTCCCCACACCTCCTGTCCTCCCGGATCTCACTCTCACCTCAAGCATTCTCACCTCTCAGCTTTTGCAAACACCATTCTACCCTCTTGGAAATCCTTTCTTCTTCTTTACTGATAGTCACTGGTTGAAGCCAAGTTAAAAATCTGCCTCCTGCATGAGGCCTCCTTTGACTCTTCTGGTATCGGATGATCTTCCCCTTTTCCAAATTTCATTTCAAACTGACGCTTTACTTCCCCTCTAACTCTTCCGTGTTAGTTCTCACCCCTCCCTGCGCCCTGGATGACAAGCTTCCCAAGAATAGGGATCATGTCTTACTTCTTTCATAACCTTTGCTGACTGTGAACTCCGGGTACTTAGAATCTTAATAAAACGTCACCCTCGACAAGTACCTAGCCCTGGATGAACAGAAATGTAATAGGCCACGGTGACAGTTCTCAAAAAAATTGCAACCTGTTTTTGAAAAACAAAACATCAATGTGTTTACCCAGCATGAGACTGGCAGGTGGTCTGGAGCTCAATAATAAGACATTGGAAAAGCAGATGAAAAGATTCCAGCCGTGTTCTGTAGACAATGGTGGTGTTAGAGGTCTTTCAAGCAAGAGAGGGAAGGGTGTATGAGGCAGAAGATGAATTTGGCTGTAGTCTTGCTTTCTTCCCTCAGTCTACAGGGCCCTTCTCACAATTCCTACAACCTTCAATTTTGCTCCCATCTTGAGGCCTTTGCACCTTGTGTCTGGAATACTCTTTCCCAGTCTTTACAAGGCCAGTTTTTTTTTTTCCCCTCCATCATTCAGAGATCTGTTTCAATATCTCTTCTGAGACACTTTTCCCGACTCCCACCTAGAGCATCTCCCACGCTCCGTCACTCTCAGTCTCTGCTTGTGTGTCTGTCTGTCTTATTGAAGAACACTTAATTTACAATGTTGCGTTAGGATCAGGTGTATAGCAAGGTGATTCAGTTATGCTTACATGTACTTGTTTTTTGGATTCTTTTTCATTATAGGGTATGTATAGTTTTGCTTTTACTCGGAGTATTTCTAATGTTCTGAAATTACTTTCCTTCTTTGCTTGCCTGACTGGTCTCTCTCCATCAAGCTCCATGAGTGCAAGGAATTTTTTTGCTTATTCACCATCATTTCACCAGTGTTTGTAATAGTATTTGTCACATTGAAGGCTCTCTATAAAAATGCATTGTTTGAATGAACAAATGAGTAAATGAATGAATGTTTAGGATAGATTGTGAGGGAGTAGGGTTGGCAAAGGGGCAGAGCCAAGAAACACTGGTGGCAGGAAGACCAAGAGAAGACTGTGATAGTTCAGCCCTTGCTGGAAAAGTGGGAGGTGGGAGCAGGGGCTGTGGGTGGGGGGTACTGTCAGGCCCTGGGAATAAAATGAATGGTGGAGAAAGGGAGAAAGCAGCAAGGACAAAAGGGATTTGCCAGGTTAGATGCCTGGGAGAACCATGGAACCAATAGTAGAGACAGAAAACAGGTAGGAGATAAATAGTTTTGTTCTACTATAACTTGAGAGCTGTATTTCTTAGAAACTTTGTAGTATTATTTCTTTAATCAAATCATAAAACAACCACTGTGATGAAAGCAAAAGAGGCGAGCCAATCAGAAATAGTCATAGGTTATCTGGTTCTGTTATTACTGTTCCTTTAAAGGGTAATTTACATATTATAACATCCGCTGTTTATTTAGTACTTACTCTGCTTTAAGCATTGTTCTAAAGAATTACAGAGTCCCTTGGACTGCAAGGAGATCCAACCAGTCCATTCTGAAGGAGATCAGCCCTGGGTGTTTTTTGGAAGGAATGATGCTAAAGCTGAAACTCCAGTACTTTGGCCACCTCATGCAAAGAGTTGACTCATTGGAAAAGACTCTGATGCTGGGAGGGATTGGGGGCAGGAGGAGAAGGGGACGACAGAGGATGAGGTGGCTGGATGGCATCACCAACTTGATGGATGTGAGTCTGAGTGAACTCCTGGAGTTGGTGATGGACAGGGAGGCCTGGCGTGCTGCAATTCATGGGGTTGCAAAGAGTTGGACATGACTGAGCGACTGAACTGAACTGAACTGAAAGAATTACATGTGTTATTTCATGTTATCTTTAAAGCAATCCAATACATTAAATTTTCTTATCATTCTTATATTATACATGAGAAAACTGAAGCAGAGAGGGGTCAAATAACAAAACCCTGAAGCCAATAGACAGTGCAGTAGGAGTTTAAACCCGGGCAGACTAACTTCTTGGGATTCTCTGGTGGCTCAGATGGTAAAGAATCTGCCTGCAATGTGGGAGAGCCCGGTTGGATCCCTCTTTGGGGAAGATCCCCTGGAGAAGGAAATGGCAACCCACTCCAATATTCTTTCCTGGAGAATTCCTTGGACAGAGGAGCTTGACAGGCTAGAGTCCATGGGGTCACAAAGAGTTGGACGTGACTGAACAATAGACTAACTGCTCATACCTTTCTTACAGAAATTTATAAAATTAAAGATATTTTTTATAACTGTGGGCATATTTGTTTTATCAAGATAAAAACTAGTTCCCAACAACAAAGTCAAACCTGAAAATCACTGATTAAATCCTGAATACATGAGGCCAAACAGGAATCTATTCATGAAACTGAAACTTGACATGTAAAAACACATAAAAATCTAAATAATTTGAAACAAAGATCACAATCATCACTAAATGAACTTAAGGCATTGGAGCAGTCAGTTAGTTGGCCAAGGCCATTGGATGGTCCCGTGCAGGTAACACCGTTTCCTCCAGTGTCTGGGTTCAAGTTTCCAATCACAACACTACTCTAAACAAGAGCAGTCCCCAGGATGCAAAGCATGCTTCCAATTAAAATCCCTACTGTAAAAGAAATGCCTGCAATATTTCAGACAAGCTGAGTTTCATATGAAAGTTGAATAAGAATTTGAAAGAGTTTGGTAGATGGAGGTGAGTTGATTGACATAATAATAGATAATATTATCTTACATGTTCAGAATAGCCCGATGTCCTGATTTTACCCTGGCTTCCATTCCCCTTGAAGCTGCTTCTTCCTTCAGTGTTACCCCTTTCCACCAGTAGGCCCCTCCCTGGTAAAATGGGTCTCACGCAGGCAGCAGGGGCCCACCCCACAGCAGGCATCTACCTACTCGCCCGCAGTGGCTGGGAGCACCCTCTGTGAAAAGATGTCCTACTAGAGCGAAACTTCAGGAAATGACCCCTTTGTTTTGTCCTGCTCGTGTGCTAAAAGAGATGGTGCAGCTTCCTCTTGCAGAAAAGTTCAGAGACAAGGTCTCTGGAGATCTTCCTCAACAGCTGTGAGGAGGACTTGGGAAGCAGGTGCTCCTTCCACATGTTCACCCAGAGTCTGTTCATGGGTGGACAGAACACCATGGGGCTCCATGGCTCACACTGAGGACCTCAGCCAAGCCTTCTTCAGGGATGACACTTCTGACACCTTCTACAGATGACAGACCAAGGGCTGATTAATGTGCTAATCCTCTGACATGCTTCTAGGTTTTAAAGCCAGGCTCCTTCTCAATCCCCTCTCAATCCCGGGATGTCCTGATTGCAAGGAGTGGGCCAGATGCCACCAGAGCCCTCAGGCCATGGGACACAGAGAGCATCTGTGGGTCAGGCCCTCTGGGTTAAGACGGAGAGGCAGACTGTTCAGATCCAAGTACACAGAGGCCCAGTCAGACCCTCAGGGTATCTGTCTCTACACTGCAACACAGTGTTTTATAATAAGAGTTCAACTTTGGGCAGAGGAGCCTTCAAAGACTGTCCCAAGGGCACAAAAACCACTCTGGTCCATTAGCACAGGTGATTATACTAAATGAAAAGCCTGAAGATATAAGATTGGCAAAGGCTGCTCTTACTGATTTTATTTATCTTACTAGAATCAGCTCTTCTGTACTGTTGCACACTAATGTATGAAAAGGAGCAAACTGATTATTGCAACAAAAACAAAGAGTAAGTAAGCATATGCTTTGTTTTGACTTGTTTTGTTTGTTTTTTCAAAACAAATTCCTCAACCTTCTTTAAAATCAACCAGTGTTAACACTGTTCATCTACTATAGTTGTAGTAGTAGTGTTAGTCATTCAGTCATGCTGGACTCTGTGTGACCCTATAGACTGTAGGCTCCTCTGTCCATGGAATTCTCCAGGCAAGAATACTGGAGTGGGTTGCCATGCCCTTCTCTAGGGGATCTTCCCAACCCAGTGATCGAACCCAGGTCTCCCACATTGCAGGCAGATTCTTTCCATCTGAGCCACCAGGGAAGCCCTAATCTACTATACCCCAATATAAAATTAAAAATTTTAAAATAATAATAACTATTAAAAAGTCAACTGGTATTAGTAGGGTGTCATGTTTAGTATAGTAGGTCTTGATGAGATAGAAACCTCCTTTAAGATTACCAAGTTGACTCAGGAGGTAACTGCCTGCAACTTAAACTTCTCCCTCCACACCTCCTGGTGGCTGTCTGCCTCTAGGCCTTGGACAGCACCTAGCAGCAAGTCCATAGCAGAGAGATCAGCAGCCTTCTGGCTACCCAACTCTAGGGGCCTCTACTATCTCCTGACTCCTTACAGCTAGAAAACTACAATTCTCACTTTCAGTAAATGGGCCACCTTTGGCCCCTCCATGCATCCACAGTTCTGGTGAACACAGATACCTCTCATCAGTCACAGCTGCCCTTCCTTGGTGGTCCCCACCCCCACTCACCTGTCGATGGCGATGGCCAGCAGGGCGTTGGTGGAGACGTAGAGAGAGACCGTGCGCAGGTAGTTGACAGAGGCGCACAGCACGTGGCCGTGCTCCCAGGAGAGCTGGCGCACCACGTAGTAGTCCATCTCGAAGGGGCAGCAGACAATGGCCACCAGGAAATCAGAGATGGCCAGGTTGGCGATGAGCAGATTGGTGAGGTTGCGTAGCTTCTTGTAGCGGGCCAGGGCAGCGATGAAGATGAAGTTGCCGATACCACAGACCAGCATAATACCCACCAGCGCCATGCCAATGACAATCTTGGCGGCAAAGAAGGTCCGGGAATTGGTCACATCCTCATCTTCATCCAAGGGCATATCATAGTCACCGTAGCTGAAGTTGAAGGGGAAAGAAGCAGCTTGGGCTCCGAGGGGGTCAAGCAGAGGGAAATAGTTGGTTGACGTATTGGTGGCATTCTCATCCATGACCCCCATGGTGATCTCCATCTGGCTGGTTGAAGCCTTGAGCCACACTCTTGGGAATTCCTCTGGGGTGATGTTGCTAGGCTGAGGTCTCCCTTTTCTGCTGAAACTCAGCTTTTCCTTCATGAGTCAGTGTGTCCCTGCAAACATCCATGGCATCCAGAATCCAAGCTTCATCCTAAGCCTTTGAAAGACATTACACACAAACCAGGCCAAATTTAAAACCATCGTGTAACCTAAGCTGGCCCATTAGGCACCTGCCCAGAGTGAGCACTGGGTTGGAATAGAGATAAAGGAACCAGGGGAAGAAAACAAAGGAATCCAAACCACATACCCACTCATTTAGGTAAGGTTAGATTGCTATAGAGACAAACAGGCACCAACTCAGTTTATTTCCATTCCACTGAAGATTCTGAATGTTGCACTTTTTCTCAGGGGCCAAAGTAAGGAATGTGGGGAGGCTGAAGAGAACCAAAGTAACCTGCTCCAAACTCCTTTCCTTGTCTCAACAGCCTGAACTATGTCCTTGTGAAATTGTCCCATTCTGTGGCTTAAAAGAAATTGTTCTGAATCCCATTGAAGAAGCAAGGCTTTGAGACAAACCTGACTACTCTCCATGAGCTGGCCTCCTTCCTTCTGGCAAAACACTGCTCTAAAATCACAGAGCCTATGTAGCAGCTGCCTGTCCCTCTCCTTACTGGGTTTCCTATTCCTACATCCAAGGCAGCTGAGACCCTAGAAGCCACACACAGCATTTACCAAGGCCTGTCCCCAGACAGGGGCTGCAGGGTGAATTCCCAGCCTAATCACCGAGTGACTTAGAAAGGGGACACCGGAGCAAAGTCCTTCCTGGGATGGTTGTGTGTCCTGAGATAAAGAGTTTAGACATCCTCCAGGCAAGAGCTCAATGATGTCTGTAAAGCATTGAGCTCCGTGGAGAGGGAGGGTGTTACACCCTGCTGCTAAGTCGTTTCAGTCATGTCTGACTCTGTGCGATCCCATAGATGGCAGCCCACCAGGCTCCCCCGTCCCTGGGATTCTCCAAGCAAGAACACTGGAGTGGGTTGCCATTTCCTTCTCCAATGCATGAAAGTGAAAAGTGAGAGTGAAGTCCCTCAGTTGTGTGCGACCCTCAGCGACCCCAAATGAATCAAGTTTAATGGTTATAAATGGGGTTGGGAATGGCACAATCAGACTGAATTTTAGAAATACCACTCTGATTACAAAGTGGAGAACAGGTTGGAGGCTTTTGGAATTTTGTGAGATCACAGTGATGGACAAGATGGACAGTAGGGGGAAGATGGAAGAGAGAGGGAAACAGAAAGGATTCAATGATAGACCATATGTGGGAGACTGGGAAAGCCAGAGAAGTTAAAAATATTTCCCAAGTTTCTAGCCTGAGCAAATATGAGGTGTTTTTTTCTCCATCTACCCAATGTGGACATTAAGAGGTTATGTGACTAGCCCAGGGCTGTTCAGCTTGTAAAGATTGGAAATGTCTTTCTGCAATTATTGATAGTGATTTTTTCCCCTTCTATACAGTTTATTATGGCAACTTTCTAAACCCAATTGAAGTTTCAAACAGCCATTAATGTTTCATCTGTACTCCTACCTACTTCTCTCTGCCCCCTATTAGATTATTGTGAAGCAAAACAGATACAGGTATTTCACCTGTAAATATTTCAGTATATCCCTAGAAGATATAACTCTTGGGCTTCCCTGGTGGCTCCGTGATAAAGAATTTGCCTGCCAATGCAGGAGACACAGGTTTGATCCCTGATCTCGGAAGATCCCACATGCTGCAGAGCAATTAAGTCCTTGTACCACAACTATTGAGCTTGTGCTTTAGAGTCTGGGAGCTGCAACTACTGAAGCAGTTAGGCTCTAGACCAGGTGCTCTGAACAAGAGAAGCCACCACGATGAGAAGCCCGAGCACCACAACCAGACAATAGCCTCTGCTTGCCACAACTAGAGAAAACCGTGAAGCATTG
This sequence comes from Bos mutus, assembly GCF_027580195.1. Lineage (NCBI taxonomy): Eukaryota > Metazoa > Chordata > Mammalia > Artiodactyla > Bovidae > Bos > Bos mutus. Next base: position 39,773,999 of record NC_091627.1, read on the forward strand.
AAGACTCAGCACAACAAAAAATAAATTAAAAAAAATTTAAAGTAACTCTTCCTTAAAAAAAAAAAAAAACCAAGATGATGCTTTAAAGAAACAACCATAACCACTGTTGCACCCTAGGACTGCAAGGAATTACTAGTGAGGACCCAAGCCTCCTCGGTCAGCTGCAAGGAAGAGGAGGGTCCACCTGACCCAGATGCTGCGGCTGGGGTATCAGGAGGGGTTGTCTGCTGCACCGATGGGGACAGAGAGCCAAGAGCTAGCCGGAGTCCCCATGTCCCCTGCACTCTCCCTGCAGACCCAGTCCGTCCCACAGTCTGCAAGAATCAGACCAGGTTGCTGGGATAGAATAAGAAGGCTGGAGTCTGCAGAGCTCCGTGGAGGGCAGGAAATCCGGAGAGGGAGGGGAAATGTGGGAGTCTGAGGTTCCTGGGACAGGGACACACAAGGAAGACTCCAAGGACCCCCAGGAGAGCTTGCTGTCCACATCCCTCAAAGGTGACACGCCTGGAGCCTACCTTTGGGGGTAGAATTAAAGCGCCTCTGCACCCTGGGGAGGCTCGGCCCCAGTTCCATCTCTCCCCCAACTCTTTGCCTCTATTTGCCTCAGATAGCTTTTTCCTCTTCTGAGCATCAGTTCTGCCCCTCTCAGGCCCTGCCCTTGGCCCCTGTCAGATGTAAGAAGCAGAATCCAGAGCCTAAACGGCAGAGGATGTCAGGCTTGCCACTCAGGCAGGAAGGACCCAGTCAGGGTGGGACAGTCCTTGTCCCTGGCGGGCCCTGTGTGTCTCCGAGGCAGGGCACCTCTGGAAAAGGCCCTGCAAGCTTGCTACCTGGAAGACTCAGTCTTTTTTAAAACAAAGAGCATAAAAACTTCTTGGGGAGACCGGGTGTTAGGAGCTTTGGGATTTCCCCCTTTATCCCCACCTCCCCAAGAGGAAGCCCACTGTCACACCTGGTGTCCTCTGGAGCCCTAGTGTTTAGCGCCCGCCCCCCTCCTCCCCAGACCCCTCCCATCTCTGGAAGCCTCCCTTCGCAGCCCCTGCTGGTAAGCCGTCTCCGGCTCGCAACTTTGTCCTCCGGAGCCTCAGAGGCCACACCTAAGGGCAGAAGGAGCGAGCAGCCCGGCTCCCGTGAAGATATGAGCACGAGTGTGAGTCTCTTGGAAAGCCCCCTTCCCACTCAAAAGCCCCCGCGCCCCAGAGGCCGGTGCCGCCTGGAATCCTTGGGGCATCGCTCCGGAGGGCGCGCTCTGTACCTGATTCATCCCGGAGTCCCCAGCCAGGCAGACGAGGTCCTGGGCTCTTTAGCCCGGGTCGGAGGGCACGAGCCACTGCTCACAGAAGCCCGCAGGAAGAGCACGGGCCCCGCTCGGGGCTTTCTCCTGGCTGGGCTCTGCAGGAGTTGCTCTCTCGCCGCCGCAGATCAGAGAACCGCGGCTCCGCGGCGAGGCCACCCCCGCCCCGCACTCGCTGTCTCCGCCCCGGGGGCCGCGGGGCGCCCGGGGCCCGGGTGGCTGGCTCTGGGAGGCGTGCTCCTCCTGGTCCGCGAGGCTCCGGGACACACCGAGGCTGGGAGGTTCGGGCTCCAGGCGGGGCCACGTCGGGGCGCCCAGGCCAGCGCGCGGCTGGGGACCCGGGAGTCGCCCCCGGGCCGGAGTGTCGAGGACGCAGAGGCGAAGCTGGAGGCGAGGACACGCCGCAGGGAGCGCGCGTTCCCTGGGCTCTCAGGCTCCGGAACGACCGCCCGGGGCGGGAACAAGGGCGGCGGCGCTGGGAGCGGGCTCAGCGCCGACTTCGAGGTACCCACCCTGCAGTCCCCGGGGCTCGGCCGCTCACCTGGTCTGCCCCGGAGCCACCGCCAGAGTGGGCGGTCGGGCTGATGAGCTGGCGAGATTTCAAAGAACCGGGAGGAGCCTTCCCTTCTGCCCACACCGCCCTCGCAGGACACACTGGGAGCGACTCAAACGTCGCTCCCCCGGGCAAGCCCGACTGGACGCGGGGGTCAGCTTCATTTCAGCCCTTTGACCCCGCTGTTAGAGGCTCAGAGAACTGCTTTCCAGAAAGCAAGGAAGTTGGAGGAGGGCAGCGGTGTGGATGCCGGAGAGAGAGGAGCCCCACCGCCCCACCCCCACCCATCCACCCATCCACCCATCCACCCAGGGATATCTGATCAAAAGGCTAGGATTCTCAGAACTAACTTACAGAGCACTGATCTCCTTCAAAAGTCTACAAATTTCTCAAGAACTTAAATATAAAATCACACTGGGTAGCCTTTCCCTTCGCCAGGGGATCTTCCTAACCCAGGTATCAAACTCAGGTCTCCCATTGCCGGCAGATTCTTTAACAGCTGAGCCACAAGGAAAGCCCTATAAAATTACCTTATGATCCAGCAATTCCACTTCCAAAAATATCCAAAGCCGGGACTCAAATACTTGCACATGAATGTTCACAGCAGCGTTGTTTACATCAGGTGAAAGGGTGGAAACAACCCAGTGTTCATCAACTGATGAATGGAACTTTTTAAATGTGGTTATGGCAGAAAGTGAAGAGGAACTAAAAAGCCTCTTGATGAAAGTGAAAGTGGAGAGCTCAACATTCAGAAAACAAAGATCATGGCATCCGGTCCCATCACTTTATGGGAAATAGATGGGGAAACAGTGGAAACAGTGTCAGACTTTATTTTTTGGGGCTCCAAAATCACTGCAGATGGTGACTGCAGCCATGAAATTAAAAGACGCTTACTCCTTGGAAGGAAAGTTATGACCAACCTAGATAGCATATTCAAAAGCAGAGACATTACTTTGCCAACAAAGGTCTGTCTAGTCAAGGCTATGGTTTTTCCTGTGGTCATGTATGGATGTGAGAGTTGGACTGTGAAGAAAGCTGAGCACCGAAGAATTGATGCTTTTGAACTGTGGTGTTGGAGAAGACTCTTGACAGTCCCTTGGACTGCAAGGAGATCCAACCAGTCCATTCTGAAGGAGATCAGCCCTGGGTGTTCTTTGGAAGGAATGATGCTAAAGCTGAAACTCCAGTGCTTTGGCCACCTCATGCGAAGAGTTGACTCATTGGAAAAGACTCTGATGCTGGGAGGGATTAGGAGCAGGAGGAGAAGGGGACGACAGAGGATGAGATGGCTGGATGGCATCACTGACTCGATGGACATGAGTCTCAGTGAACTCCTGGAGTTGGTGATGGACAGGGAGGCCTGGCGTGCTGCGATTCATGGGGTTGCAAAGAGTCGGACACGACTGAGCGACTGAACTGACTGAACTGAACTGATGCATACGTTAGAATATATCTCATCCTTGAAGAAAGGAAGGAAGTATAAAAGCGTTGTTGAGGACGTGGAGAAATTGGACCCTTGTGTGCAGCTGGTAGAAACGTAAAGTGATGCGGCCACACTGGAAAACAATATGGCAGGACCACACACACAAAAAAAGAATTACCATATGATCCAGTAATTTCACTTCTGGGTATATCCCCAAAATTACTGAAAGCAGTGTCTGAAAGAGATATTTGTACACCCGTATTCTTAGCAAGGTTATTCACAACAGCCAAAAGGTGGAACCAGCCCAAATGTCTATCAACAGATGAATGCATAAATACAAATGTAGCTTGTATTATACATACAACAGAATATTTTTCTGACTTTGAAAGGATAGAAATTCTGACATATGATATGATATGGATTAACCTTAAGGACATTATGCTAATTGAAATGTCAGTCACAAAAAGACAAATGCTGCAAAATTCCATTTATCTGAGGTACCTAGATGCATCAAAATCATAGAGACCAAAAGTAGAATGGTAGTTGCCAGGGACTGGGGGGATAAGCGAAGGGGAGTTCCTATTTAATACAAATAGAATTTTAATTTCGTAACATGAAAAAAGTTCTGCTGGTGGATGGTGGTAATAGTTGCACAATAATATAAATGTACTTAATTCACTAAACTGCACACTTAAAACAGTTAAGAAGGTAAATATTATATGTTGTTACATTGTAACCCTATGGACTGTAGCCCACCAGTCTCTCTGTCCATGGAATTTCCCAGGCAAGAATACTGGACTGGGTTGCTATTTCCTTCTCCAGGGGATCTTTCCGACTCAGATATCGAAATGGCCATCTTCTCCATTGGCAGGCAGATCTTTACCACTGAGCCACAAGGGAAGCCCAAATATTATATGTATTTGACCACAATAGAAAAAAATGGGGCGAAAAAATGAAGTCTTGATATATGACACAATACAGGTGAGTCTTGAAAACATGTTAAGTGAAAAAAGCCAGACACAACAGGACACACACATGACTCCACATATATGAGGCACTACAGCAAGTAGATTTATGAAGACAGAGAATAGAATGAGGACGAGGAATAGCTAGTAATTGTTTAATGGACACAGAATTTCTGTTTGGGCTGATGACAAGGAAATGGATAATGGTAATGGTTGCACAACACTGAATACACTTCAGTTCAGTTCAGTCAGTTCAGTCGCTCAGTCGTGTCCAACTCTTTGCGACCCCATGAATCGCAGCATGCCAGGCCTCCGTGTCCATCACCAACTCCTGGAGCTCACTCAGACTCACGTCCATCGAGTCAGTGATGCCATCTGGCTATTTCATCCTCTGTCGTCCCCTTTTCCTCCTGCCCCCAATCCCTTCCAGCATCAGAGTCTTTTCAAATGAGTCAACTCTTCACATGAGGTGGCCAAAGTACTGGAGTTTCAGCTTTAGCATCAGTCCTTCCAAAGAACACCCAGGGCTGATCTCCTTTAGAATGGACTGGTTGGATCTCCTTGCAGTCCAAGGGACTCTCAGGAGTCTTCTCCAACACCACAGTTCAAAAGCATCAATTCTTTGGCGCTCAGCTGTCTTCACAGTCCAACTCTCACATCTATACATGACCACTGGAAAAACCATAGCCTTGACTAGACGGACCTTTGTTGGCAAAGTAATGTCTCTGCTTTTGAATATGCTATCTAGGTTGGTCATAACTTTTCTTCCAAGGAGTAAGCATCTTTTGATTTCATGGCTGCAGTCACCATCTGCAGTGATTTTGAAGCCCCAAAAATAAAGTCTGACACTGTTTCCACTGTTTCTCCATCTATTTCCCATGAAGTGATGGGACCAGAGATCTTACCCATGTTTCACTCTTTCCAGGAAGCATTCCTTGATTCCCTGAAGGCTTTTCACACCTTTTCTTGCCACTTCATGCCTCTCTTTGAATGTACGGCTGTATACCAATTTGCTTTTTATCTTGAAGTTTCCTGCAGAAGGGCTCTGTCTCATTCTTTTTTTTTTTTCCTAAATTGGGGTATAGTTGCCTTACAGTGTTGCTAGTTTCTGCTGTGCAATGAAGTGAATCAGCTACATACATATATATATACACATCCCCTCACTCTTGGATCTCCCTTCCCTCCCCACGTCCCACCCATCTAGGTCATCACGGAGCACTGAGCTTCCCATGCTATACAGCAGGTTCCCACTAGCCATGTGCTGTATACACGGCAGTGCACGAGCGCCAATCTCAGTCTCCCAGTTCACCCCCTCCCCTGCCCCATTCCCATGTCTGTTCTCCGCATCTGCGTCTCTATTTCCGCCCTGCAGATAGGTTCATCTGCACCATTTTTCTAGATTCCATATATGTAGAAATGTGGATGGACCTAGAGTCTGTCTTACAGAGTGAAGTAAGTCAGAAAGAGAAAAACAAACATCATTCATTTTTGAATCCTGTTCAGTATTGTTTCTCAGACTTTCCTGATCATTAGAATTATTGGGGGTGTTAGTTAAACATACAATTCCCAGTCCTGCCCCAAACAAAGGGAAGATAGAAAAGGCTTTTCAGACAATTGTTGACTTGTCATTCCAGATAACATATATGTGTTCATTCCACATAGTGTGTCTTCCCATTTACTCAAAAAATTAAAAGCAAAGCACACTGTGCTTTAGTTATCTATTTCCACATTCCAAATTATGCCCAAACTTCAGAGCTTAAAGCAACAAACAGGTATGGTCTCACCTAGTTTCTAAGGGTCAGGAATTTAGGAGTGGCTTACATGGGCAGTTCCAGGTTCAAGGTTTACCTTGGGATTGATGCCAAATTGTTGGCCTGGGTGATACCTTATCTGAAGTCTCAACTGGGGTGGAGGGGATCCACTTGCAAGTTCACTCACAAAGTTGTCAGGCCTCTAGGTTTCACTAGCTGTTGCTGGAGACTTTAGTTCCTCCTATTCATGTGGGGCTCACCACAGACTGCCCAAGTGACCTCACTACCTGTGGTTGACCTCCTCTTTTCTGCAGTATGTATTTGTCACACACACACCTCTTGCCACAGTGTGGGAGGGGACCTCACAAGTGCATGAATACCAAGAGGGGGATCACTGGGAACTGATTTGGAGGCCATCTTGGAAGCTAGGTACTAATGCAAAGCTAGAATTTTCTTATTTCCCCATCAAAAACCTGATAATGAATGGTTCTTGAGGCTAACAAAGTTAGCCACAATGAAGACTTTTTGACCTTCAGAGTAGGGAAGTACTGGGTGGCTTCTGGAGTTGGAGTCAGGAGGGCATAATTGGAATACCTTATTGGCCAGGACCCTGCTGGGGGAAATGGAAATATTAGAGGCAGACACAGTCTGGCAGGTTCTATGTACTTCAGGTCTTGATGGGGACTCCTTTGAAGGCCTTGGTCCCTACAGATCAGTCTCTGCCAAAGGCTTCAGGGGAGCTCCCTCCATCTGAGAAGCAGACATCCATCTGGCGGTCAGTTTTAATCATTCATTTCTGTGACAGAGTTAAACCCAGACTTATAGCAAAATCTGGAACTAAAAAGTTGTGTTTTTTTTGGTTCTTAAAAAAAAAAAAAAAGCTAAGGAGAAGAAGGAAAGGAAAGGTGTTTTAAAAAATTTGGAACTCCAATAATGTCATTTTTTCCAAATTGGTGTCCCAAAGACACCAATGACCTGGAAGTTTTGTGTGTGTGTGATTAGAGTCTGCTGCCACAAAGGGCACGTGCTTTGCCTCATCCCGCCTACAAAGCAAGTCACAATACCTGAGAGAATGACATCCCGGGGAGCCCTCACCAAAGAAAACCGAAAGAAAGAACTGGTTTGGAAAGTATTTTTTTAGTGCTTTTAGGTGTCCCTCACCCCTAAACAATGTTCTTGAGCTACCTTGGATTTTTGTCTTCTCCTATTCCTGGTGGCTCAGATGGCAAAGAATCTGCCGGCAATGCAAAAAACCCGGGTTTGATCCCTGGGTTGGGAAGACCCCCTGAAGAAAGGCATGGCAACTCATTCCAGTATTCTTGCCTGGAGAATCCCATGGACAGAGGAGCCTGGTGGGTTACAGTCCATGGGGTTGCAAAGAGTTGGACACAACTGAGTGACTTACACTTTCACTTCACTTCATTCCACTAGTAGGAATCATCCCAAAGGCCCTTTGAAATTGCATTTCTTCATTGTATCATTCTATAATTAAGTTCCTTGGTTTAGACATGAAAATTTAACATCTTGGGGCTTTTTTCATGCAACTCCCATGATGCTCTAGCAAATGCCACTTAGAATCCCAGCTCAGGGAGGGCCTTAGAGGGCATTCTGTGAGCACTCATTTTGAGAAAGGAGCAAACCCATGCTCAAGAGGGAAGGCCTCTAGACCAAGGGAAAAGGCTGACTTCAGATCTCAGATTGGAATCCAGTCTTCTGAACTTCAGCTCAACCCTTGCTTCCCTGGCCAGCCATACCCACAATACACATCACTACCTATTCTCAATTTGCCCCTCTTTCCATGATCCTTGGCTCCAGGGTTCAGCCACAATTCCTCCTGTCTGGCAAATTTACTAAAACAGCTTATTTTCTGCTTTCATCAGATTTGTTCCCTGAGCATACACTCTCATTCTGTGCCATGAAAAAAATGAAGGATTCCTGGAAGACACCCAGAGCTGGCTCAGAACTCAACCTGCCTCCTTTTCCAATGACCTCCCCTATACTCAAGCCAGCAATGCTTGATCGGCTTCCCAAAGCCCACTCAGCAGGTCATTTGGACTGCTCTCTGCCTTCCTCTCCAGCTCCCCAAATCCCTCAGGAGGAGATGTGAAGAGAGATTCAGCTAGGCACAGAGACATGCTCTCATTCCCAAACACACCAAAGATGTCAAATCTCTTGTTAATTTAATTGGTTTGATGTCATCCCTGACAACTTTTAGTGGTTGACAAAACTATCATATGTTTATCTGGAAAAGTAAACAGATTATGGCATACAAACATGTTTTGCAAAAGAAGAGAAATAAGAGGAAATTTTACCTGTTAATATCAAAAATATGAAAGTTCAAGAAGGCAGCAGGTAATGAGTTTGAGCAGAAAGTGTGCCCACTGTGAAGATCTAGATACATCCCAGAGTTGCTGATGGACAGGGAAGCCTGGCATGCTGCAGTCCATGGGGTCGCAAAGAGTTGGTCATGACTGAGCGACTGAACTGAACTGAGCCTTGTCTTCGGGCTTCCCAGGTGGCCCAGTGGTAAAGAATCCATCTGCCAATGCAGGAGACACAAGAGACAGGTTTGATGTCTGGGTCAAGAAGATCCCCTAGAGGAGGAAATGGCAACCAACTCCAGTATTCTTGCCTGAGAAATCCCATAGATAAAGGAGCCTGGTGGGCTACAGTCCACGGGGTGAGCATACACACACACAGCCTTTGTCTTACTAAGTACACTGTACTCATATTGTCTACTAGTATTCTTTGTTTTAGATAGTTCATTCTTATAGTTTCTTCTAAGGAAAACAATAAATATTCATAACACTATAGAATAACAAAATGTTAGAAAAACGCCAAAGCCATCAAAACTGGGCCATCAGTCTCCTGGGGCTGTCGTAGCAGAGTACCACAAACTAAGTGGCTTAAAGCGACAGAAATTTATTCTCTCGTAGTCTGGGGGCTAATGTCCGAAATCAAGGTGTTGGCAGGACCATGGTCCCTCTGAGTCTCTAGCTGGAATCCTTCCTTGCCTCTTCCTAGCTTCCAGTGGTGACTGTCAACCCATGGTGTTCCTTGGCTTGCAGCTGCATCACTCTCATCTCTGCCTCCAGGGTCACATAGCCTTCTCCTGCACATGTCTCTGTCTTCATATGGCATTTTCCTCTTGTAGGGACACGAGTCATATTGGATGAAGACTCACCCTAATGACTTCATCTTAGCTTGATGACATCTGCAGAGACCCTATTTCAAATAAGGTTACATTCCCAGGCACTAGGGGCTAGGTTTTCAAAATATCTTTTGGGAGGACACAATTTAACCCAAAGCAAGTATATTTTGATGCATTTATGTATGATGGAATACATTTAGCTGTCAGAAATAGGACTGTGAAATGAATCTATGGTGTTATGAGTCAGGACAGAAGGACAGTGATTACCTTTGGAGAAAGAAGATCACAGGCAAGAGCCATCTTGAAGGTTTGGGGTGCTAGTAATATTCTTTTTCTTGATCTAGTAGCTGGCTACACAAATGTGTCCAGTTGTAAAAATTCAATTCATCCATAAGAACTTATGTACTTATGTCATGTACGTTTTTCTGAATGTAAAGTATATTTCAATGAAAAGTTACTTAGGACATAGTACTGTAAAAGGATATTGATTGACATGAAAAGATAGTCATGATGCATTACTGAATGGAAAAACATCAGGAGAAATATATGCACCCTCTAGAGAAGAAAATGTCTTTAAAATTGCTAACACTCAACTCAGAATAGAAAGAAAATACAAGTGTTCTATCCGTCATTTAAAATATTTTTATTTTTCTTATTTTTAAATGAATCTATATTATTTGTATAATGCTTTAAATTTTATAAATGAAAAAAAGGGTGAATTAATCAATACAATGAATAGGAGAATCAACTATTAAGGGAAATCATTAATTTAGATCTTTATTTCACACTGTATTCTAAAATGCAATAAGTAAAGATGAAAGAGTTAAATTCAAAGAATTAAAAACTGAAAGAAAACACTGATTAAAAACATTTATGAAATTCATGAGATTTCAGGGTAGTGATGGTGAAGGCTTTATGAAGTAAAAAACAAAAAGGTAATAGATGATCTCCAAAGCAATGGATAGATTAAAAACATTTGAAAATCAGAAAAACTATAAACAAAAGTCAAAACTAAATGTCAAACTAGGAAAAATATTTATGGCAAATATTGCAAACAAAAGGTCAAGATTCTTGATATATGAAGTACTGTTACATTATAATAAGGAAAAAGCTGGTATCTAGAAAGAATAATGAGCAAAATATACAAATAGACAATTCATGAAAAAAAATGCCAATAACAATAAAAATGTATTTTAAAGTGCTTACTCTCACCAGTAATCAAAGAAATTTCATCTAAAAACAATGAGATGCAATTTTGCCTATCCCCAATTAGCCACAATCACAGACTGTAAAAATGGAAACTGGATCAGTAGCTTAATTTAAGAATTCAAATAAACCCTCTCACTTTGAGAATATCTTAAGCTTTCTCTGATTCTTCAGCCTTTCTTGCATTCTGCCAAGAGTTGCTTTATAATAAATGTGAGTTGATCCAGTTGATTTCACACAACCATTTTTCCCTCTTCTGATTTTCGATCTGCCTAACATTTGCTTGAACTGTAGCCACAGGCACAGAGCCAAGAAGATGATGTCATTCTAAGTCAAGTGTCAGAGTTCTGTGCTTCTTGTACTTGTAGAGAAATGCACAGGAGAAGGTGTAATTGATCTTTTACATGTTTTACTGAATAATGTACAAAACTGCCTTATATTCAGACCGTTTTCAAGTTATGTGTGTGTGTATGTGCATGTCTGTGTGTGTGTGTCTGTGTATGGTTTTGCAAGGGTGTGTAGAGGAGGTGGGAGACAAGTGACATACATGGCAACACCTGGAAGCACTTTTAACACTGGCCAGAAGCCAGACCGCAGTGCTAGAGTTCATCTAATGAAACTGCTCTTGATGTTAATTAACCGAAAGGGTGAAAGGAGTGAAGACTGAAACACAGTACACGACTTTTTGTAATTTAGGTAAAGTAGAGCAGACGTCATGACCTAGATGGAAGGGTCTGAGAAGAGTTGAAGCTGTTCAGACCAAAATGCTCTTTTGTATGGCAGAACTTCATCTCCTGTGGATGACATCGCCTCATCCAAGCTCAGGTGTGTCTCTAGACTCCATGCTCACTTGCACCTGCTCGTGCACTCTCTCTCCCCCCAACATCACATACTGTTCTCAAGAACAAAGAAATGTGTGTTCTCAAGAACACACATATGTGCTGTTTAATTGGGCATAGTACATAAAGTACATATTTTCAGGGTCTTTAAGTTTTGTCTGTGATCACAAAAGTAACATTTGTTGTTGTAAAACAAAATCTCAAACCATATTAAGTATAGAAAATGCAACTTCTCACACTTACCTTTATCCTTAATCCCATTTTTAGCAGTTTGGTGTAGGTATTTTCCTAAGAACAGAGTGTCTTAAAATCATTTTATACAGAATTTATTAATGCGATGCTAGCATATGTCAATATAGTTTAAAATACATGTAGACAGTAGACTATAAAGTCAAAAATGTTCAAAACACACACCTCATGGGAATTCCCTGGTGGTTCAGTGGTTAGGACTCTATTTCTACTGCTGGGGCCACAGGTTCAATCCCTTTTAAGGGAACTAAAATCCTGCTTGCCACAGGGTGCTACCAAAAAAAATACCCACCTAAGGGTCAGAGCATTAGTCTAACATTCTATTGGTGAGCATGGTTTGTTAGAAGACTCTCTATGTATATTTTTTAAATAAAGAAACCAGGTAGAAGACTGAGCAATCTGTACTTTGGTAGAATTCCAAGCTCAGACTATTTTCCCTGGAGAGACTGTCTCCTGGAAGCCGTGAAGAAAAGGCAGGAATGCAGCTACTCTGCATATCAGTTTTACTCAGGCATGAAATTGGTGAGCCTCGGACCTGCAGGAGGATAGAACTTGAAGCGTGTGGCCGGAGGCATGGAGAGGCCATAGGTAAGATCCAGTGGTAGAAGTGAACTGCCTTGGTCTTAGCCAAGATGGTTTTGTGGCCAGACCCTTCCTCCACTTTCCTCTGATGATGATGGGACTGACTGAGCAAAGGCTTGGTGGTGTGTTGGAGTCCCAGGTTCTAGGCAGCACGCCTCAGTGCCACCTCTATCCAAGACAGCAACTAGAACTGACCCTAGGCACCCAACATAAGGGAGAGATGCATTCTGGTACTGGAGGCAACAGTGAGGAAGAGAGGCTCCTGGTGAGTCTCTGAGTTTCATGGATTAAGCAGTGACAGTCACAGAACTCCTCCACACCCTGGAGGAACCACGTCGGGTAACTGTGTGGAGTCCTCCAGCCTCTAGGGGGCACATCTGAGTTCTGACTCCAGTAGCTGGACAGAAGCACACAGAAAAGGGCTTTGGATACAAAAGTATCCTGGGGAACCCTGGACTTGTTCCTGGAGGGAATGACAAGAAGGAAATTCTCATAAAGGACTGACATATAGGCTCACTGACATTTACTCTGAATTCTAAAAGGAATAGACCTCACTTTGGAGTCCAGTCTAATGATGTGAACATGTCAGGGAATTTACACATATATACTTCTATAAGATAATAATATATCTTGTATTCTGCTCTGCAATTTGCTTTATTCACTTATCAATGTGATCCTTTCCATGCCATTGTATATATAATAGATTTACTCCATCCTTTTTAGCTGCTGTATTGTGTTCCAATGAACGGATATACCACAATTTCTTTATATAATCCTTCACTGATAGATAATTCTGTTGTGTCCAGTCTTTCACTATTACAAACTGTGCTTGAACACATCACCTTCTCCAACACAGCTGTTTTATAAAGGATGTTTTCAATGTGTTATGGAGATAAAGCCACAAGCTTCATGACTGACCCTCTGTAATAGAATTTTAGTAACTTGCTAGTTATTGGGAAAGGTGTGTGGGGTGTAGACTCACCCTTCCTCAGACCCCAGAAACTGGGAAATAAGTCAGCCCCCTGACTTCCTGCACTATCCTTCCAGATCAAGGGCTTCCCTGCAACTTTTCTCCAACCCGCCAAGCTGCTGAGTGAGACTGTTCAGGGTGTATCCTACACAAAGTAGCTGGACAAGAGAGCACACAGAGACTGAAGCCCTGCCCACACACCTCATGCCAAGCTGATGGCCTTCCTGTGGCCCGAGTCCACCCAGAGGAAGGGGTGACTTTATGCAAATGAAATGCTAGCTGTGGCCCAGAGTCCGTCTACTGGATCAATCCTTGGTCCTTAAAAGTCGGCTTTATCAACTCAGCATGCCAGCTGGTCATCTGCATCCAAGTTTGTATTCCTCCATTCTACATTCTACATTGGAGAAGGAAATGGCAATCCACTCCAGTACTATTGCCTGGAAAATCCCATGGACAGAGGAGACTGGTAGGCTACAGTCTATGGGGTCGCAAAGAGTCAGATACGACTGAGCGACTTCACTTTCACTTTCTATTCTACATTCAGTTGGGTAAAGGGGCTCCAGGACTAGTGCATGTGTGTTAAGTTCTTCAATCATGTCTGACTCTTTGTGATCCCATGGACTGTAGCCCATTAGGCTCCTCTGTCCATGGGGTTCTCCAAGCAAAGATACTGGAGTGGGTTGCCATTTCCTTCTCCAGGGAATCTTCCCCACACCAGGGACGCAACCAGAGTCTCTTATTTCTCCTGCATTGGCAGGCAGGTTCTGTACCACTAACACCACCTGTCCAGAAGACTAACATGCTGTAGTTAGTTCAGTAGTTTGTACAGTAGTTCAAATTTCTACTTTGTTCTTGTCTGGGTGGTGGTGTATAGCTTGCCTACCTTCTCTGGGATTCTGCTTTGTCATAATCTCTAAGAATCCCCCAGGTCCCTTCAAGCTCTAAAATTACATGATTTCTTGTGGCATAGAGTTTGAGAAATTTGTTCTGCCAAATTTGTTCCAACTAATCAGATGATCTTCCTGGGCTTTGAGATCATGGCCCCCATCTCTGAGTGGCTGCTGGGAGAAGCCGGAGAGCACACATTTGTCAAGTCGACCACACTCTCACTGAAGCCATCCACCTTCACTTCCACATCCTTCAGACCCTGGTGCATATCCCTAAGATGTCCTGTGGTTTCCATGGGATCCTACCCTGCTCAACCTCCCAAAACTTCCAGGGGTACAAAACTTTTGTAGCTGGAAGATGCTTTGAGTAGATTTCTGGTTCTTCAAAGACCTGCTTGATGTGGGCGGTCTGCTGCTCATCTGCACTGCTGGAAAGCTTCAACTACTCAACAGTGTTGTCCTCTAGGATGTCTGTACAACCTCAATCCGTTATGTAAACTCCAGAATCTTCTGTCATGGGTGAGTGACAGCAGCTTTTGTGCACTGAGTATCTGGTAGTCTATCCATGGAGTCCACTGGATGTTGCCATTAGGGCTAGTGCAAGTCTGGGCAAGGCTACTTACTTCCAACTACTCCAATGACTCTTGGTTGACAGGCAGCAGCAACACAAGCTGTTTCTGCCATTGATGAGCTGGTAGAAGCATCAGTCATAGACAGAGACCTGGGCTGGCCTGACTATAACAACTGCCATCTTCTGGCCTGATACCTATTGATTTGGTGACTTCCCCTTGGGGTCTCTGGCTTGCTCCATCTGCTATGAAAATTCACTTCTTTCTTTGTTTGGGTGGCAGCTGGATCTGCTGTGGGACTTATTCAATGCTGCGAGGATGGTGGAGACACCATCAGTCTCAGAACGTGCATTCTTGCTTTCCAGATCCATTTCAGGCTCTGGGTCTGCCTGAATTGGCTGCATATCATGTGGAAACACTGAAGACCTCCTGCCCTGGCGCTGAAAGAGGTCCTTCAAGCCTTGGCCAATCACATTTTTGCTCTCCAGAAAGCATAACAGGTCATTTAAATGATGTATGTTCTGAGTCTGTCTGCCTTCTGGCCCCTTATCTGCAAAGCAGTAAATGTGGCATTTTCTACTTTGACAATTTTTGATGCTATTTTTCCTTTCTCTCTCTTCCCCTCATTAAAGAAGATTTGCAGCTAAGTCACCCTTCTCTGACTGGACACTGTACCAGTGGTCCAGGCCCTCCACCACCCTACCTTCCAAAACATACACTTTGGTTCTTTACAACACGTTGTGTCTTTGATACTGACTGCCAGCATGAAAGCTTTCACCTGACTCAATGAACAAGTACTCTTCTGCTCTTCTCAATAGACAGCTCACTCATTCAACAAGTACTCTTCTGCTAATGACTTAGCTGTGTGAGTGTGCAATTAGACTATACTTGGAGGCAGTAACAGGAAACAATAAGCCACGCTAATTGCAAAATTCTTTGGCTCTGTTTTTGATTCCATGGTAGTAGTATGGAGAAGAGCGGAAACTGAACTAAATAGAGGTCTGGCTCTAACTCTGCCACTAACTAGCGGTACGACCTTGAAAGTGCTACTTTACCTTACAGGTCTCAATTTTCTCACTATTCAAAAATATCTTTGTACCTTTCATGTGCCAGGTGGGGCTTCCCTGGTGGCTCAGACAGTAAAGAATCTACCTACAATGCAGGAGACCCAGTTTCAATCTCTGGGTCAGGAAGATTCCCCTGGAGGAGGGCATGGCCACTCCAGTATTCTTGCCTGGAGAATTCCATGGATAGGGAAGCCTGGTGGGCTACAGTCCATGGGGTCACAAAGAGTTGGACACGACTGAGCGACTAACACACACACACACACACATATGTAGTAAGTTTATCACAGGTAAAGAGAATAGTCCAGATTTCTTTGCTGATGGGTAACACAAAGAAACAAAGAAAATGATTTGAGAGAATGGCATTGAAATATGCATAATATCATATATGAAACGAGTCGCCAGTCCAGATTCGATGCATGATACTGGATGCTTGGGGCTGGTGCACTGGGACGACCCAGAGGGATGGTATGGCGAGGGAGGAGGGAGGAGGGTTCAGGATGGGGAACACATGTATGCCTGTGGCGGATTCATTTTGATATATGGCAGAACCAATACAATATTGTAAAGTTTAAAAATAAAATAAAATTAAAAAAAAAAGAAAATAAAGGAAAAGATGGGAGAGAGTATAGGGTGTGGGATGGAGAGATAAATTAGGAGTTTGGAATTAACATATACACTGTCAGTTCAGTTCAGTTCAGTCGCTCAGTCGTGTCCGACTCTTCGCGACCCCATGAATCACAGCACTCCAGGCCTCCCTGTCCATCACCAACTCCCGGAGTTCACTCAAACTCACGTCCATCGACTCAGTGATGCCATCCAGCCATCTCATCCTCTGTCGTCCCCTCTTCCTCCTGCCTCCAATCCCTCCCAGCATTAGAGTCTTTTCCAATGAGTCAACTCTTCACATGAGGTGGCCAAAGTACTGGAGTTTCAGCTTTAGCATCGTTCCTTCCAAAGAACACCCAGGGCTGATCTCCTTTAGAATGGACCGGTTGGATCTCCTTGCAGTCCAAGGGACTCTCAAGAGTCTTCTCCAACATCACAGTTCAAAAGCATCAATTCTTCGGCACTCAGCTTTCTTCACAGTCCAACTCTCACATCCATACATGACCACTGGAAAAATATAGCCTTGACTAGACAGACCTTTGTTGACAAAGTAATGTCTCTGCTTTTGAATATGCTATCTAGGTTGGTCATAACTTTCCTTCCAAGGAGTAA
Source organism: Bos mutus (assembly GCF_027580195.1). Classification (NCBI taxonomy): domain Eukaryota; kingdom Metazoa; phylum Chordata; class Mammalia; order Artiodactyla; family Bovidae; genus Bos; species Bos mutus. The sequence continues at coordinate 39,790,723 of NC_091627.1, forward strand.
GTGTCTTTTAATTTCATGGCTGCAGTCACCATCTGCAGTGATTTGGGAGCCCCAAAAAATAAAGTCTGACACTGTTTCCACTGTTCCCCCATCTATTTCCCATGAAGTGATGGGACCAGATGCCATGATCTTAGTTTTCTGAATGTTGGGCTTTAAGCCAACTTTTTCACTCTCCTCTTTCACTTTCATCAAGAGGCTTTTTAGTTCCTCTTCACTTTCTGCCATAAGGGTGGTGTCATCTGCATATCTAAGGTTATTGATACTTCTCCCTGCAATCTTGATTCCAGCTTGTGCTTCTTCTAGCCCAGCATTTCTCATGATGTACTCTGCATAGAAGTTAAATAAGCAGGGTGACAATATACAGCCTTGACGTACTCCTTTTCCTATTTGGAACCAGTCTGTTGTTCCATGTCCAGTTCTAATGGTTGCTTCCTGACCTGCGTATAGGTTTCTCAAGAGGCAGGTCAGGTGGTCTGGTATTCCCATCTCTTTGAGAATTTTCCACAGTTTACTGTGATCCACACAGTCAAAGGCTTTGGCATAGTCAATAAAGCAGAAATAGATGTGTTTTTCTGGAACTCTCTTGCTTTTTTGATGATCCAGCGGATGCTGGCAATTTGATCTCTGGTTCCTCTGCCTTTTCTAAAACCAGCTTGAACATCTGGAAGTTCACAGTTCATGTATTGCTGAAGCCTGTCTTGGAGAATTTTGAGCATTACTTTACTAGCATGTGAGATGAGTGCAATTGTGCGGTAGTTTGAGCTTTCTTTGGCGTTGCCTTTCTTTGGGATTGGAATGAAAACTGACCTTTTCCAGTCTTGTGGCCACTGCTGAGTTTTCCAAATTTGCTGGCATATAGAGTGCAGCACTTTCACAGCATCATCTTCCAGGATTTGAAATAGCTCAACTGGAATTCCATCACATCCACTAGTGAATTTGGTGGTAGGGAGTGGAATAATAGGCTTCCTGGGGTTTTATTCTGTTACCTCTCAAAACATGATGTTTATTATCTGTTGTTCATCAGAATTACCAGAGGAGCATTTTCTTTATACACATGCCTGGAATTTACCCACTGGAAGATCTGGTTAGTAAGAGGAAAAAGTTTATTTATATTTCCTTATAATTTTTAGAAAAGACATCAAATAAAAAGAGTGAGAGAATGAATAAAGCTCAAAGGAAAAGTATTGAATAAAAAATATATTTTAATTAATTGGGGCTACCTTATTAGCTCTTAAAGACATCAGAACATCTCAGTAGGGTGGTACTCTGCTTTCTTGTTTGTAATCCTTGACTCAGACAATGTTGTCTGGGTCTCCATCAACAGTTGTATTTAAAGAGTTCTTTTTCCTGTCCTCAATTCAATTCAGTCATTTTTTATGAATGTCTGCTTTTTTAAAGACTACTTTTTTACAAGTCACATCAAGAAGAAAAGGTTAAATTCAACAATAAATTTAACAAGTATTTATTGATTGCTTGATGTATGCAAAGCCCCATGCCAAACAATGCAGATTTTGAAAGGAGAAATGAGGAAATGGAGGTGGGGAGGGGATTTCAGGACAATCAAACAAAGTGATGGCTCAGAGAACGTCTACAGATTAATACAAATATGACTGTATATATAGATGTAGATATATAGACATCTTGTGAAACAAACCAACAAGCTTATTTTAAGCCTGACTGTGCACTAGACAGCATTATTTGTTACTAATTGTTTGTTCATACCTGTCTAGGTAGAGTATACTTTGCTAACTCCATTAGGTACAAGCCCTGCCCCTCCCGGGTTGACTTTGGGCATGGTCTTAGGACTTGCTTTGGCCAATAGAATGTGCATGAACATATTATGACCACTTGCATGGTTTGACTTGGCCTTCTGAACTCCTATCTTCCACCTGCAAATAACATGTCTAAAAAGTGGCTACTTCTTCAGTCTTGGTCCCAAAACAAGAGGACAGAGAAATCTAGATCTTTCCCACATACTGTCAAGTCCAGCACAGCCCAGCAGCATCAAGCAATGCCACAGCCACAGACCCACAAGTGAAAAATAACTGTTTGGGATTTGAGCTACTGAGCTTTGAGGTACTTAGTAATGCTCCATTATTGCTGCAAACGCTGACTAATACAGTCTGTAATGGTTCACAAAGACAAACAGCATGAAATGCTGGGGTATCTAGAAATAATCCCTGAGAGCCCACCTAGGGCCAGTTTTCTACTGCTGCAGTAACAAAGCATCACGAACTGAGTGGCTTAAAAAACAGAAATTGATTGTCTTGCAGTTTCGGAAGCTCAAAGTCTGAGATCAAAGTGCAAAGTTGGTCCCTGCCGAGAGCTATGAGGAAGATTCTGTTGTGTGTTTCCCTCTATTTGTGGTGGTTTGCTGGCAATCTGTGATATTGTAGAACCATTGCCCTATTTCTCTCTTCATCTTTCTCATGGCATTCTCCTGTGCCCAAATGTTTTCATAAGCATGAAATTTTTTTTTTTAAGGACACCAGTCATATCGGATTAAGGGTCCACTCTGCTGCTGCTGCTGCTGCTAAGTCACTTCAGTCATGTCCGACTCTGTGCGACCCCATAGACAGCAGCCCACCAGGCTCTCCCGTCCCTGGGATTCTCCAGGCAAGAACACTGGAGTGGGTTGCCATTTCCTTCTCCAATGCACAAAGTGAAAAGTGAAAGTAAAAGTGAAGTCGTGCCTGACTCTCAGCAAGCCCATGGACTGCAGCCCACCAGGCTCCTCCGTCCACCGGGTTTTCCAGGCAAGAGTACTGGAGTGGGGTGCCATTGCCTTCTCCAAACTCCAGTATAACTTCATCTTAACTAAATACATGTGCAGTATCCCTATTTCCAAGTCTGTGGTATTCTGTGCTAGTGGGAATTACAGCTTCAATATCAGTCGAGGCGGGGACACAGTTCAATCCATAACAGTGCTTTTTTATAGTTACATTCCTTGAATGAGGGGGACTAGAGACTAAACACTATGGCTTACCCTCCCCACCCAGGGCCACTGGCCCTTATTACAATAATTCTCACTTTGAGAGGAGTGGGTTGTTCATGACATTGTGTGTGGTTGAGCTTTAGGCTTACAAACTTTGTAAATTTTGGAACCAGGCTTAGAATCCAGGTATCTGGCTGGATTTTAGAATATTTTTCCTATTCGATTATGCCTATTCAGTGGTCAGTGATCTGAGGAGGCAGCTAGAGCAAACAGAATAAAGGAATTAACAGTTAATGCTAGGAAAGCAAGCAACAATCATACACATTCAAATCACCTACAAACCTCATTTACCATTACCAAGGCAAAGTTTCAAAGGCACAAAATTTCTGAAGAAAATAGATCAGTGACAGAGGATAGCTTTAGCAATCAAAAAAGGAAGTAAATATGGTTGTACAGGATTTTTTAAAATATGACAGTAAAGTTTTATGAACTTGATAAAATGAATCATTTTTTAGAAATTATAAAAATTGACTCAAAAGAGGTAAAAATCACAATAATTATAGATTAGATGAAAAAGTAAAGTCTCTTCCTATGAAAGTTAACAAAGCCAGATTTATGTAAAAAGTCTACTGAAGGGTGAGTAACAAATGATGGAAAGTGAAGTGAAAGTGAAGTCGCTCAGTCATGTCCGACTCTTTGCGGCTCCACGGACTGTAGTCTGCCACACTCCTCCATCCATGGGATTTTCCAGGCAAGATGATGGAAATCCCCCCTAATTATTTATCCACGCTTCTTATGAACAAAGATCAAAACTTATGATAAATATTAGTAAAACTGGGTACAGTAGAAGAGTCACAACTAGGATATATTCCATGGTTACAAGCATGGTTCAGCATTAGACATTCACTATGTAATTCATTACATGAAGCAGCAAGTGGTGAAGAAACATACTTACTAGATGCTAAAGAATTTCATTAATTAAAAAACAGTTTTTCTTTAAAAAACTCTTCATAAGCTGTGAATAAAAGTAAACTTAACTAGAAACCTATCGTACAGAAAAAAACAGACCCACTATCAATAAAACTTCATGTCACATATTGCAGATCTTAACCTCTCAGCACAGAATTATTTGGGCTTTCCTGCAAGTGCAGTGGTAAAGAATCTGCCTGGAATACAGGAAGGGCAGGTTCAATCCCTGGGTTAGGAAGATCCCCTGGAGAAGGAAATGACAACCCACTCCAGTATTCTTGCCTGGGAAATCCCACAGAAGAGGAGCCTGGCAGGCAACAATCCATGAGGTCACAAGAGTTGAATTATTTAGTGTTTTATTCCTCTAGACCAACTTCATGATCTTTTTATAGATCTTCAGTGCTTTACAAACAAAACTTCATAAAATTCTAAGCCTTCTCCTTGAAAAGATGTGAGGGTGCCTTTGCAAATATTTTTCCGGACAAATAATGCATGTGTTATCAAAGATTTTTTTAAGCGGACCTTGGAAATAGATGAGGAAACAGTGGAAACAGTGTCAGACTTTATTTTTGGGGGCTCCAAAATCACCGCAGATGGTGATCGCAGCCATGAAATTAAAAGATGCTTACTCCTTGGAAGGAAAGTTATGACCAACCTAGATAGCATATTCAAGAGCAGAGACATTACTTTGCCAACAAAGGTCCATCTAGTCAAAGCTAACCCTAACCCACTCCAGTGTTCTTGCCTGGAGAATCCCAGGGAAGGCGGAGCCTGGTGGGTTGCTGTCTATGGAGTCGCACAGAGTTGGACACGACTGAAGTGACTTAGCGGCAGCAGCAGCAGTCAAAACTACAGTTTTTCCAGTAGTCATGTATGGATGTGAGAGTTGGAGTGTGAAGAAAGCTGAGTGCAGAAGAATTGATGCTTTTGAACTGTAGTGTTGGAGAAGACTCTTGAAAGTCCCTTGGACTGCAAGGAGATCCAACCAGTCTATTCTAAAGAAGATCAGTCCTGGGTGTTCTTTGGAAGGAATGATGCTAAAGCTGAAACTCCAGTACTTTGGCCACCTCATGTGAAGAGTTGACTCATTGGAAAAGACTCTGATGCTGGGAGGGATTGGGGGCAGGAGGAGAAGGGGATGACAGAGGATGAGATGGCTGGATGGCATCACCGACTCAATGGACGTGAGTCTGAGTGAACTCTGGGAGTCAGTGATGGACAGCGAGGCCCGGAGTGCTGCAATTCATGGGGTCGCAAAGAGTCGGACACGACTGAGGGACTGAACTGAACTGAACTAGAGTTTCTAAATTATGACATAAGTACCACTTTAATCTTCCTTTTTGAGTGTCTTGGGTCTTATCTCCCCCAATTTGATGTCATGAGACCCCTTTCCTCCTTGCTTAAAATAATGCAATTTTTTTTTGGCTGCCCTGGGTCTTCATTGCTGCATGCAGGCTCTCTCTAGCCACAGCAAGTGGGGGCTTCTCTCTAGTTGCGGAGTGAAGGCTTCTCCATGCATGGCTTCTCTTGTTGTGAAGCACAGGCTCTAGGGTGCACAAGCTTGAGCAGCTTAGGTCATGTTAATATTGTAAAAAAGACCCATTGATTTTTATGTGAAAAAGACTGAATTACTGTGTTTCCCTCATTTCTTTCTCTATACAATTATTTATACAAAGAATAAAAGCTTTGTAAAGTTCTAAGTCTATGATCTTTTAAATCTATAATGGGAGTGAGTCCCATACCTCATGGCGAAACCTTAGAAGCAATCCGTTAAAATCAGGAACAAGGTAAGGAATCTGCCTACAAGTTCCCATCATTCAACACTTAATGCAACAAGAAAAATAAGTGAAGTGCCAACATTGGAAAGGAATAAACAAAGCTGCCATAGTTTGTAGATGGTGTCATGGTCAAACTAGAAAATCTCTCAGAATGTGTTAAAAATATTCTAAAACTAATAAGGCTCTCCATTAAATTGGTCTGATAAAAGGCCAGCACAGAAAATGTGGGTTGTTTTCTTATTCACAGCAATAGCCATAACCAATTAGAAAATGCAAGGGAAATATATGTTCCCTTCACAAAGGCAATAATAATTATGAAGTATTTAGAAATAAAGGTGATGAGAAATATATATGCAAGGCATTATTTTAAAAGCTATAATACTAAAGCATATAGAAGAACCAAACAGATGGAGGGACTGGTATGTTTATGGATGAGACTGAATTTTGTAAATATATTGCTGCTGCTGTTCAGTCACTCAATTATGTCTGACTCTTAGGGACCTCATAGACTGTAGCCTGCCAGGTTCCATGGGGTTCTTCATGCAAGAATATTGGAGTGAATTGCCATTTCCTTCTCAAGGGGTCTGTAAATATGCATTACCCCATTAAATTATAAATTTTGTGTATTTCCATTAAAAATCAGAATAGAATTCCTTACTAAGTTTGACAAACTGATTCTAAAGTTCATCTGCAAGAATAGCCATGACAACTTTCAAAAAGAACAAGGAGGGCTGTGGAAGGAAGTTTCTAAAGTGACCTCCAGTGACCCCTGCTTCCTAGTATTCATGCCACATGTAACCCCTTCTGCTTAAGCAGGCCAGTCCTAATGCCTCACTTCTAATAAATATAACATAGCGAAAGTGATGACTTCTGAGATCAGGTTTTAAAAGACTGTGACTCTGTATTGGGCACACTCTCTTGCTCCCTCAGTTGATCTAGAGCCAGGAAGCTGTGATGATATGAGCTGCCCTTTGGGGCAACTGTTCATGGAGCAAGAAACTGATGTCTCTGGCCAATGGCCAGTGAAGACATAAGGCCTGACGCTGCATGTGAGTGAGCTTGGAAGCGGACTCTCCCAGCTGAGCCTTGAGATAAACACAACCACATCGGCCACTTTGGTGGCAGTCTTGTGAGAGCTCCTAACCCAGAGGCTCCCAGCTCAGACATGCCTAGATTTCTGACCCATACAAACAGAGAAATAATAAGTGTTTGTTGTTTTGGATAATTTTTATACAATAATCAATAATTAACACGCCCATAAATATTCAATTTCCTTAACCACAACTGCCTCAATCTTATTAAACATCCATTAAAACTTAAGACAGAGAACAGATGAGTCATGGGGCTCTGCCATCTCAAGGCTCCTCGGAACTCCTACTCTTATTCCCATGTTGAGGAGTTTTGTGTGGAGCAGCAGGTGCATTCATGGAAAAAATGGCCTGAAGGCTGGCTTACCCTCCCAGGGCAATCTTTAACTCCCTATGTTCACAACCACTCAGCTACAGTCCTCAGCAACCTGATTTTGTGGCCAAATAATAGCTGATCCATCTCTTAAGAGGGCTCATATTAGTCAACCATGAAAGACTGAAGAATAAAATTATTTCCATTTACAAATTTAAAAGGAAAACGAGTGCACACGGAATCATGAGTATACCAGTCTCCATGAATCACCCCTTCTCTCTGGGTAAGTTTCTTGGGCAGCAGCGGAAGATGAATAAAGTCGGGAAGTTGGTTAAAGGAATCAAATTAAACATTAATCATTTTAATTATCGATTGCTATATACAAATCACCCAAACCAAGCAACTTAAAACAACCACTTTGAAACTCTGAAGTGCTTCAGAACCTAAAGTGCTTACGATGGAACCTGGCAGCTCTCAACAAACAGGGGCTATAACAGTCATCCATTATCTCTGTTCTCACCAGGGTTTAGGTACGAGCCAGGCAGCACCGAGTCTTGGACGGAACATGGGCCTTGAAATCAGATAAATCAAGGTCCACATTCCTGCACTGTCATTTATCATCTGTACTTTCTACTTGGACTGCAGGAAAGGGAGCAGCACTTTCCATCTGTCAGAAGTACTTGAGAAAGTTAGTAGATGGATAGAAGAAGTATTTGAGACCATCTCTTGAATTTGTGCATGCTCACTCGTGTCTGACTCTGCAACCTGCTAGGCTCCTTTGTCTATGGAATTCCCCAGGCAAGAAAACTGGAGTGGGTTGCCATTTCCTTCTCCAGGGGATCTTCCCGACCCGGAGATTGAACCCGCATCTCTGGCATCTCCTGCATTGGCAGGTGAATTCTTTACCACTAGCACTGCCTGGGAAGCCCTAGATACCATCCAGATACAACAAATAGTAAATGAACCTTAGAGATGCAATGCACAGTCTTGTGTGACATATTGCACCATGATTACCAAACTTGCTAAGAGACCATAACTCAACTATTCCAACTCCTAAAAAGAAAGGAAAACTATGCAACGTGATAAAGTTGCTGCTGCTGCTGCTGCTAAGTTGCTTCAGTCGTGTCCGACTCTGTGCGACCCCATGGACTGCAGTTTACCAGGCTTCTCCGTCCATGGGATTCTCCAGGCAAGAACACTGGAGTGGATTGCCATTTCCTTTTCCAATGCATGAAAGTGGAAAGTGAAAGTGAGGTTGCTCAGTCGTGTCTGACTCTTAGTGACCCCATGGACTGCAGCCTACCAGGCTCCTCCATCCATGGGATTTTCTGGGCAACAGTACTGGAGTGGGGTGCCATTGCTTTCTCCTGATAAAGTTGCTAATTTTCACTAAAATGGCAATTAAATCACAATATATAACTGTATCAAATTAACATGTGATCCAAGTCAAATATGTTTCAATAATAAAAAATAAATTAAAAATAAAACTAGATAATATGCTGCTACAAGAAAAAGAAAGCAAAGAAATAAATCATCTAAAGAAATCCAAGGATGATAAACAAAAATACACCCTTCACAAGACTGAATGGTGAAAGAATTTTAGAACCAGGAGTGCCAAACTCAAACATCTGCCCGGAAGGAAGTCTAAATAGATGATGCGTCCAGGGGCAGATAAAACCAGGTTTGAGAGTCATATAAGTCCTTCAGGTCTTCACCATTTCTGTTCCTGCCAGCTCCTTGGTAAACCAGCCAGCTGTGCCATGGTCCATGTGCTATGGCCTGTGAGATGCCCCAAGCTTCCTGCCACCAGCTGTCAGGGGCCCTGGCAACCAGAAAAAGTGATAGACAGGACTGTGGGAACAGAGGCTGACTTGTCCTGCCTTGGAGTTTATAGAGAGTGGTCTGAATGCTTGTCTTATACTAGTTTCATTATTTTGGGGACAGTGTAAATCCAGATCTGTGTATTTATTTTTGGGTTTGTGTGTTGTAATAATTCTATTACTTAAAATGGATCTTTTGGCTAATCAGTGAACAGACACAGAATAACACCATAGATAGCCATGAATGTGCAAGAGATTTACGATGTTCACAGGTCCTAGAAGAGGTAAAGGCAGCACTATTGCAGGGGGCCACACAGGAGGAGTGCCAGGGGAGTGGGCCCACCCAAGCAGGTGGGGAGCCGAGAGAGTGAGGCCCTGCGGACAAGTGCCTGTACTGGGGGTTAAGGTGAAGTACATGAGTAAAAGCTGTGAGTGAATTGCACTGGGGTTATCGGAAGCCACTAGGTCACAGTCAGGGAGGGCAAGAAGGGGAAGATGTGGCAGGGACCAGTCTTATCTCCTGGTCACCTGGGCAGGGTGCTCACAGTCTATTTATGGGAATCTTCAGGCATCAGAAAAACATGAAGTTTTAAAATTTTACAATATGGTTTGGTGCCTTTAAAAAATTATTTTGCAATAAAACCTTTTGGTAGCAATGAAATTACATAAAGGAAAATACTAATTATTTTTTAAGGGAAATTGATCATAAATGTTTACTATGGGGGCCATAGTGATATCACTGACCACATGATACATATGGAAGATACATATCTCTTGGAAAAGCATCTGTATCTGCTACAAGAGCTAGAGATTAAGATTGTGTCTAATTTGCCATCACCAACTGCAGAAGCTGCATTTACCCATCATTCTGTGAAGTATAACTTTTCATTTAGATCAAATGATCAGTCTTCTAAGTTCTTACTTTCTAAACTAACTCTGCTTTAACTCAAGTTTTTTTGATGTGTAGAAACAAAGTTACGGCTGTTAGTACATAGGCAGGCCCCATTTATCAAAGAAAAAAATTTATGTATTTTACATTGATATCATCAAATGATTCTAATTGAAAATCAGCTGGATTGATTCCAATAATGGTTTGACTACTTTTTTAAAATACTCACAGAATCATAATAAAGCTTTTGGAACTTCATTCTGGCAAAGACAAACATTTGCCATTATATTTAATGCTACTATAGAATCACGTAATAAGTTCAACATTTATGATAAACTTGTTTGAGGGGGATGTGTGTGTTTGTGTGTGTGTGTTAGTAATCTGAATTTCAGTGGAGCACAGTGTTGTAATAAGAGCTATGTTCTTATTAAATGAAAAAACTTATGGGGAGAATTCTATCTCTAGAATTAGTTTTTTGCACACATAATTCATAATTATACTCAAGCTTTCAATATTCTACAAAACCATGTAGGAGCTGCAGTTGACAACATTTATAAGTATATGTGGAATAGTACAGAAAATTAAGTTACTGTTAAATACTGAAAAAAAAAAAAAAAGCCATTTTGGGATTTCCCTGGTGGGCCAGTGGCTAAAACTCCATGCTCCCAATACAAGGGGCCCAGGGTCGATCCCCAGTCAGGGAACTAGATCTTATATAACACAACTAAAGATTCTACGTGCCATGAAAATCAAAGGCCCTGTGTGCCACAACTAAGACACAATACAGCCAAATTAACTAATCAATTTAAAGAAAAACCTTTAGCTTGGCAGAATCTATTGTCTCTATTTTCTATTGTTAAACAGATCTTATAAAACTGGGGCCCTTAAGGAATAATTTTGTAAATTAAAGTGTCTTACAATTGTATTAAATTTAAAAAAATTTTAAATTTGGATGCATTTTAAGCATAAAATAATTTAAAATCTGCAAGTCAAGTGTCACTAACTATAATACCAACATAAGTCAAATTTTAAAGCTTTTAGCAAATTACAATCATTGAAAACAAAGCTTATAAACAGAAACATTGACATTTATTCCTATGTATGCTACAGGACCTTTAAAAATTAAATGAAAATTTTAACTGATATTTTCTAATTGTGCTTTGAAATGTTTCTGCTTATAAGAATTTTCTTTTTAAAAACATTTTTAATGGGGCCTAGTCCCACAGCCAAAATCACTGCAGATGGTGACTGCAGCCATGAAATTAAAAGACGCTTACTCCTTGGAAGAAAAGCTATGACCAACCTATAAAGCATATTAAAAAGCAGAGACATTACTTTGCCAACAAAAGTCTGTCTAGTCAAAGCTATGGTTTTTCCAGTAGTCATGTATAGATGGGAGATTTGAACTATAAAGAAAGTTGAGCACCAAAGAATTGATGCTTTTGAACTGTGGTGTTGGAGAAGACTCTTGAGAGTCCCTTGGACTGCAAGGAGATCCAACTAGTCCATCCTAAAGGAAATCAGTCCTAAATATTCATTGGAAGGACTGATGTTGAAGCTGAAACTCCAATACTTTGGCCACCTGATGTGAAGAATTGACTCATTGGAAAAGACCCTAATGCTGGGAAAGATTGAAGGCGGGAGGAGAAGGGGACAACAGAGGATGAGATGGCTGGATGGCATCACTGACTCAATGGACATGAGTTTGAGTAAGCTCCAGGAGTTGGTGATGGACAGGGAAGCCTGGCGTGCTGCAGTCCATGGGGTCACAAAGAGTCAGACACGACTGAGCGACTGAACTGAACTGGGTCCCAGAGGCTAGAGCAGGTAGTGGTGACTGCGAGTTGGGCTGGGAAGGCTGGTGGATGCTACCATTTGGGAATTTGGGGTTGGTGGGATTGGGGAGGTGGTTGAGAGGGTAGATGAGGTTGTAGTAGTGAGGCAACTGCAGGAAGGTTGATGTAGGGGGCTCCCCAGGCTCCTCTTCTCACCCCTGCCCTCTTTCTTTTCAATTGTGTTAAAAAATACATGTAATGTAATATTTACCATCTTAGTCATTTTAAAGTGAATAGCTCACAGTAATATTAAGTATATTCACATTGTTTTACAAGAAAATCTCAGATCTTTTTTATCTAGCAAAACTGAAATTCTATACCCATGAACAACAATTGCCCACTTTCTGAACCCTACCCCAAACCCCTGGCAAACTGTCTCTATGAATTTGACTCCTCTAATACCTCAAATAAGTGGAATCATAACCCTATTTGTCTTTTTATGACTGGCTTACTTCGCTGAGCACAATATCTTCAAGGTTCATCTATGTTGCAGCATGTGTCAGAATTTCCTTCTGTTTTAAAGTTGAAAAATACTCATTGTGTGTGTACAGCACATTTTGTTTATTCATTAATCTGTCAGTGCACATTTGAGTTTCTTCTGCCTTTTGGCTATTGTAAATGACACTGCTATGATCATGGGTATACAAATATATCTGAGTCACTGCTTTCAACTCCTTTGCATGTATACCCAGAAATAAAATTGCTGGATCTCGTGGCAGTCTTATTTTTAATTTTTTAAGGAACCTCTGTACTGTTTTCAACAATGGCTTCATCATCTTTTATCCAACCAACAGTGCACACGTTTGTGTGCAAATTTCTCCATATCACCATCAACATTTGTAATTTTCTGGGTTTTGTTGTGGTAATAGTTTGTTTTTGGAAAGTAACCATCCCAGTGGGTGTGAGGTGATATTTCACTGCAGGTTTTATTTGCATTTCCCTAATGAAAAGTGATGTTGACCATCTTTTTATAAGTCTGTTTGGATTTATCCAAAATACTTATTCTGCTAATGTTATTTTTTAATATTAAAGAAAACCTATAAGGGAATTTTAAATTTTGATCTTCTCCATACTCTTATGTATTCAAGTTTTTAAAAAGATTTTTAGTTTTGAAAAATAGTTTTGGATAAAACTCTTTTGCAGGTCTGCCAATACAATAAAACCAATTTTTTGGTTAAGTAAGTATTTTAAAAATAATTTAATTCTGATAATTTTAGCATCTCCATTCACTTTCAGAAGTGTCCCAGTGGGGTAGTATATTATACGGTCACTTTGGCTTTACATAACATGTCTGGACATCCTGTACCCCCACCACAGGCCTCTAAGGTTTATGGGCTTGTCCTTACTCCTCCTTAGACTCAATTCAGATGAGTTCTCAGAAATGGAATCACCCTTTCATTTACAAAGGAGGTTTCTTCCTTGGAGTCAGCTGAGTTCTTGGAGGTGGAATCTTCCAGTATTTGGAGAGGACTGGAGAAATTTCAGGGTAAGGACTAACCAAAGAAAGAGTCCCAGGATGTTCTGAAATAGCTAAACCAATGCTGATAAAGGAGAGAGGGGAGTTTTCACTCAAGAAATTGATTCTCTTCGAAGGATTTGAGAAATGTGCACAATTTTTTTTTTTTTAAAGGAAGGGAGACCACATACAGCAAGAGAAATCAAGGTCATAAAGAAGACTTTGGATATGTAAGAAAATAGCAGCAGTTACACGGATCCAGCACCTAACCACAACATGTGCCAAGCACTTGCTGGACACATTACATACATGGTTTGACCTCATCCTTTGAATACATCTATGAGATGGCTATTATTCTCTCTTTTACCCTTGAAATCCTGAAATTTACTCTTTAAACCAGAGGGCTCTTTACTGCTGCACCATCAGGTCTTCCCCAGTAGAGGGGTATGGAGAGCAACAGGGAAACAAAGGAAAGACAAGGTGAAGACAGGCAAGAAAACCAAGACTACAGCTTGACAAAACTATTTGATCATATGAACCAGCATGAACAAAGACCTTAGTAAAACATGAAAAATCTAGTGTTCAAAATAAATAGGTTTTGAAGGCTCTTGAGAGCAGTGGTCAGCTAGAGCCTTTATGCATCCAATCAAAAACAAGCATGCCCTCTCTTAGGTAATGAATGTGCAGATAGCCAAAGCTCAGAATTAATTACAGAGAGGCTACAATACCAGTCATCCTCTGGAAGTCTGCTGTGAAGTGGAATGTAGAAATAGCACAGGTAATCAGATCCACGGTTTGCTAGGGATGATGCAAACACATTATTTCCCCCAAATTAAAGCACTCTGTTCATGTCCAGAGCTTGAAGACTCATTTCTCAGTAAAGGTCAAGAAAAGCAAACACTCCTTGAATTTAATTATTAAGCCAGCTGTCAGTCACTGGAAGCGAGAGAGACAGGAAGACATTTCGAGGCAGGAAATTGGCTGAAATTAGCAAGACAGGGTCCCTGCATCTTTAATCAGAAACTCCTCTTTCAGAAATATTTTATTTATCACTGAAAGAATGATGCCAAGTTGGCACCTATTTTATTCTCTTATAGTGCTCATTCTTTTAAGTAGCAAATCTAGCAAACAAGACCTTAGTTCACTAAGAGAATGGATTTCAGTAGGGCTGATAATAGTATTAATCTGTCAATGACTGTCCACATCCTAAAGTAGTGCCCTGAAGCAAGATCAAAGCTTGAGATAAAAACCTGACACTATGGCTTTGTTTTGTTTATAAGATTAGGTGTGAGAGAGTTGGTTCAGGCATCAGGTGAACAAATTCTATCCCTAAACCAATCCACTACTACCTAGAGGGCACTTCAGAAGGTAGAAAGGACCCTAGGCTGGAAGGGAGAACTTGAACTATGTAGAGCGAATGACAAAAAGGCCTAAATCATCTGCCATCCCCTCCTAGAACTACCCTTGCTACTAATTTTTCATTTGTAACTTTGGAGGATTCACTTAACATCTCTAATCTTTAATTTACCAATTGTAAAATGGGAATAGGATACTCTGAAAGAGAGGTAGTAGAGATGGTCCGAGGTGGTGGTGGTGATTATGGGGGCCTTTTATGTTATTCTTTCTGCTTCTTTGTTTTCTGATTCTTTGGAAATAAAATCTTAAGCATATTATAAATTTAAATATTATTTGATCTTTACACATTGATATTACTAATATTTCCTTAGGGTAAAGTGACTGCCTCCCTACTGATGAATGTTCTATATTTTCTGATGGCTCTTCACACACAGGGTCATAACAGAGGAAACAAGCTCATCACTGTCTCAAATTATAGTCAACATTCTTCCACAGTCTACGTTGCTTCTCAATAAATTCTCAAGCTTTTTCCAGCAATAAAATTAAATGATAATGATACCTTAACTACTTTCAACCAGTACATATTCTCCAGTCATTACGGTGAAACAGAAACGCTTTCTGGGGTTAATGTCTGGCTGGGAGTTAATGAGCCCTACAGAAAAGTTCAGGAATATTAGCTAACCTCTCATCAATTCAAGAAACTGCTTTACAGAAAGGGCATGATTAGTCACATTTTCAATAGCTTTTAATTTTTTTCCAGCATAATGATGGCCAGAGAAGAAATTATGTTTTTAAGTTAGATCGAATTACAGACAAGACTTAGCAACTGAACAATTGGATAAAAATGATATGAAGGTTTTTCTCTTTTCCTTATGGAGGAAAACAAAAATTCAAATACACACTGAACATCAAAGAAGGTTTTAAGCTTAGTATCTCTTCTACACATATCAACACATGTATAATAATACATGATTTATTAACATGAATAAATATATCTTATACACATAATACATGTAAAATAATACATGTTTTATTAATATGCATAAAAGCCTATTGTTTTCATTTGAAGTGTTTAAATTTTTAATATTATGAGTGTTATTAATGGTTATAATAGAAATATTCATAAGGTTTCTTGTGTTGTGAATCTATCTTTCTCTCAGATATGGATTTGGATTCTGTTGTTGTTCAGTCACTAAGTCATATTCAACTCTTTGCGACCCTATGGACTGCAGCACTCCAGGCTTCAGCTTCTCTTTTCTTCACCATCTCCCGGAGTTTGCTCAGACTCATGTCCATTGAGTCTGTGATGCCACTCAACCATCTCATCCTCTGTTGTTCCTTTTTCCTCTTGCCCATAAACATTCCCAGCAATGTTTCCCTGATCAGCTCTTCAAATCAGGTGGCCAAAGTATTGGAGCTTCAGCCTGAGTCCTTCCAATGAATTCTGTTGGCTATAGTGCAAGTCACTTTCTGTTCTCGATTATTCATCTCAAAGTCACAAGATCTAAATTCAATTCACTGGAAAAAACACTTAGTGAAAATCAGCTATGTATACAGCAAGGGGCTAAGAAATGCATAAGAAAAAGAGAACATAGTTCTCACCCTCAAGGAAACTGGACCCGCATGACCATCCTTCCCTGCTGGGACTGGGCCTTCTGTTAGAAATAATGGAACTCTGATGAGTTCTGAATGGCCCTGGTAATATGCTTCCTCTTCCTCTCCTTCAGGACACCACAAAAGACTCAGCTGCCCATAGACAAAGCCTAATTGGAGGCTGCAATTAGAGCTAATTATTTTCCATCAGATCCATCTCATCATGCCCCACAGCCCTGTTTGCTACAGTCAGGTCTAAGATCACTTCTCAACTAGTATCTTATATCAACCTCACCTCAGTTCAGTTCAGTTCAGTCGCTCAGTCGTGTCCAACTCTGCAACCCCATGAATTGCAGCATGCCAGGCCTCCCTGTCCATCACCAACTCCCGGAGTTCACCCAAACTCATGTCCATCGAGTCAGTGATGCCATCCAGCCATCTCATCCTCTGTCATCCCCTTCTCCTCCTGCCCCCAATCCCTCCCAGCATCAGAGTCTTTTCCAATGAGTCAACTCTTCGCATGAGGTGGCCAAAGTACTGGAGTTTCAGCTTTAGCATCATTCCTTCCAAAGAAATCCCAGGGCTGATCTCCTTTAGAATGGACTGGTTGGATCTCCTTGCAGTCCAAGGGACTCTCAAGAGTCTTCTCCAACACCACAGTTCAAAAGCATCAATTCTTCGGCACTCAGCTTTCTTCACAGTCCAACTCTCACATCCATACATGACCACTGGAAAAACCATAGCCTTGACTAGACGGACCTTTGTTGGCAAAGTAATGTCTCTGCTTTTGAATATGCTATCTAGGTTGGTCATAACTTTCCTGCCAAGGTGTAAGCATCTTTTAATATCATGGCTGCAATCGCCATTTGCAGTGATTTTGGAGCCCAAAAAGATAAAAAGTCTGACACTGTTTCCACTATTTCCCCATCTATTAAACCTATGTGTTCAACATATATGCAAATCTCAGTTTCTCACTCCTTCCCAACTCCAAAACGTACTCTCTGTAATTCACAGTCTGTCACCTCCCAGATGCCCTAACTGTTCACCCCTTCTCTGAACATCCCCATGATCTGGCCTTCCATGATCTGGCTCTGCCCTCTGCTAAAGGGAGAAGTCTCTACCCCTCCTGGCCTCCCACTCCCCTCAGCCTTGCTCATTCTACCTTAAGCACTCTGGTTTTCTTGATGGTTCTGGAACAACCAAAGCTCCTTCTTGCCTGTGGCATTTGTACTTGTTACCTCTGTTGGGAACACTCTTCCCCTACTGACCACTACCTTGCTTCACTCATTTCTTGACTCAAGTATCATTCCTCAAGGACACCTTCTTCTACCAATGATCTAAATGGTTTCACTTATATGTATATACTCAGAGATGATGCAAATATGGCAAAAATGTTAATTAATGTTGAATTTACATGGTGAGTACCCAGATGGTCATTATACTATTATTTTAACTTTTCTGTGTTTTTTTTTTTTAAACTTTCTTTAAAATCTTAGAATAAAGGCAAATAAAACATGGGGGTAGTTTCTTAAATTACAAAAGAAAGTGATACATAGCTATCCTAGTTAATCTGAAGACAAAAGAATCCTGTTAAAAATATTATTTCACGCTGACCTCATTCTTTAAATTTTCTGATTTTCTGTTTTACAGTGCATATAATATATTATCATTTTATTATCTTTCCATGAGCCTTAGTTCCAGGAAACACTGCAGCCAGAGCCATAGGGAGCTCAGCTATAGGAAATTTCTTGATCATATTACATAGACTTCAAATTTCCAAGGGGTCAAATAAGTCATTGAAGACAGAGAAACACAGTCTAGAGAGCTCTCTGCAATTTTGCTTGGTACAGCCATAATTTTAACTTCTGAGGCTTAAGTGAGACACCCCTCACCAAACACTCCCAATCTTGATTGAAGCCCCCTAGCAAATTCTTGCTAATTGATTGCTTACTTTCTGCTCTACAAACCCACAAGCAGGTTATTCTACCTGCCTCGGTAGCAGTTCAAAATTTGACCTGAAAATATGAGTAATTTTAAGCATAGAAGTGGTCTCCATATGTTTTTGATTGCACATTGCATCAACAAGAAGCTTTGAGCATGTATATTTTTTAAATCAAGTATCCACATAAATACTTGACATAAAGTATTTATATGTACCACTATATTAATATATTAATTTTATATGCACTACAAAATACAAAAAAATGAAACATTTTAAAGGATGAGATCAACTTGAAATACTCCATATTTTTAACAGAATTCTTCTGTCTTCAGATTGACTAGGATAGAGCTATGCATCAATTTCTTTTGTAATTTAAAAAATCACCTCCATGTTGTATTTTCATTTATTCTGTTCTAAGATTTTTTAATTTACTTTAATTGGAGGCTAATTGCTTTATCATATTGTAGTGTATGGCATAAACCACTACAATATTCTGTTCTAAGATTTTTAAAGAAAGTTTTTCAAAACACAGAAAAGTTAAAATGATAGTACAATGAACATCAGGATATATATCACCTAAACTCAATATTAATTGACACTTTTGCCATGTTTGCATTATCCAAATGTTGTTCAGTCGCTAAGTCGTCTCCGACTCTGCAAGCCCGTGAACTGCAGCACACCTGGCTTCCCTGTCCTTCACTATCTACTGGATCTTGCTCAAACTCATGTCCACTGAGTCAGTGATGCCACCCATCATCTCATCCTCTGTTGCCCCTTCTCCACTTGCCCTCAATCTTTCCCAGCATCGGGGTCTTTTCAAATGAGCCAACTCTTGGCATCAGGTAGCCAAAGTATGGGAAGTTCAGTTTCAGCATCAGTCCTTTCAATGAATATTCAGGGTTGATTTCCTTTAGGATTGACTGGTTCAATCTCCTTGCTGTTCAAGGGACTCTCAAGAATCTTCTCCAGCACCACAGTTCAAAAGGATAAATTCTTCAGCATTCTGCCTTCTTTATGGTCCAACTCTCACATCCATACATGACTACCATGGCTTAAACTATACGGACTTTTGTCGGAAAATGATGCCTCTGCTTTTTAATATGCTGTCTAGGTTTGTCATAGCTTTTCTTCCAAAGAGCAAGCGTCTTTTAATTTCATGGCTACAGTCACCATCTGCAATTAATTTGGAGGCCAAGAAAATGAAATCTGTCATTGTTTCCACATTTTATCCTTCTATTTGCCATGAAGTGATGGGACCAGATGCCACAATCCTAGTTTTTTGAATGTTGAGTTTTAAGCCAGCTTTTTCACTCTCCTCTTTCACCTTCATTAAGAGGTTCTTTAGTTCCTCTTCACTTTCTGCCACTAAATGGTATCTTCTGCATATCTGAGGTTGATGATATGTCTTCTGGCAATCTTGAGTCTAGCCTGTGTTTCATTGAGTCCCGCATTTAGCATGATGTCCTCTGTATATAAGTTAAGTAAGCAAGGTGACAATATAGAGCCTTGACATACTCCTTTCCCAATTTTGAACCAGTCCATTGTTCCATGTCCAGTTCTAACTGCTGTTTCTTGACTTGCATACAAATTTCTCAGGAGGCAGGTAAGGTGGTCTGGTATTTCCATCTCTTTAAGAATTTTCCACAGTTTGTTGTGATCCACACAGTCAAAGGCTTTAGTGTAGTCAATGAAGCAGAAGTAGTTTTGGGGGGATTCTCTTGCTTTTTCTATGATCCAGATGTTGGCAATTTGATCTCTGGTTCCTCTTTTTTATATCCAGCTTGTACATCTGGAAAATCTTGGTTCACATGTTGTTGAAGCCTAGCTTGAACGATTATGAGCATAACCTTGCTGGCATGTGAAATGAGCACAACTGTGTGGTAGTTTGAGCATTCTTTGGCATTGCCCTTCTTTGGGATTGGAATGAAAACTGACCTTGTCCAGTCCTGTAGTCACTACTGAGTTTTCCAAATTTGCTGGCATATTGAGTACAGCACTTTCAGAGCATCATCTTTTAGGATTTGAAATAGCTCAACTGGAATTCCATCACTTCCACTAGCTTTTTCATAGTAATGCTTCCTGAAGTCCACTTGACTTCACATTCCAGGATGTCTGGCTCTAGGTGCGTGACCACACCATCATGGCTATCCGGTTCATTAAGACCATTTTTGTACAGTTCTTCTGTGTATTTTCACCACTTATTCTCTTCTGCTTCTGTTAGGTCCTTGCTGTTTCTGTCCTTTATTGTGCCCATCTTTGCATGAAATGTTCTTTTGGGATCTCTAATTTTCTTGAAGAGATCTTTAGTCTTTCCCATTCTATTATCTTCCTCTATTTCTTTGCCTTGTTTACTTCACTTCACTGTATAAATGGCAAAAAGTATAAATGGAACTGTTTGAAAATAAGCTAAATATTGATATATTATGCCACTTCAGCTATAAATACCTCAGCTTATATCTCCTACAATTAAGAACATTCTTCTTCAGCATCAAAATGTTATTATCACAGCCAAAGGAATTAAGAATTTTCTAATATTCAGGTCATATACCTGGGTCTCCTACATTTCAGGTGGATTCTTTTACAGCCATGCCACCAAGGAAGCCCTCAAATTTCTCCAATAGTCCTTAAAATATCTTTTATGGCTGTTTTTTTCCCCCAAAGAAAGATACAATCCAGATTTGTGCACTGCTTGTGGTGCTCATGACTCTTTATTCTCTTTAAGTCTAGAGTGGTCCCCCGCCAATTGTTTTACAACATTGTCTTTTTTTAAGAGATCAGGTATAATGTCCTACATTTTGTGTTTATCTGACTACTTTATTGTGGTGTCATTTACCATGGTTCTCTATCCACTACATCTTCTGTATCCTGGGAGTTAGTTTCAAAGGCTTTATTAGATTCAGTAAAATATTGCGGTAAAGCACATCACTTCAGGAAGCACATAAGGTCATGCTGCTGGTGACACCTTACCTCCCATTGTAAAGCTATATTCATTCTCTCATTAGTAAGTTCTCTACAGGGTGATACTTTGCAGGATGTGTTGATTGTCCTTGACTGAATCTGTGATTACTTGGCAAGTCAGAAAATGGTGATTTCCTAGTTCTCTCATTTCTTCTCCACGTATCAGCTGGCATTCTACAGTGAAACAAGATTTCCCTCCTCTACTGAGGATGAAATGCAGTTCCTCCTCAAAGGCAGGATAAATGTTGTTTCAAATTTCCAGAGCACAAAGTTAATGGAAATGACTTTCCCTTGTTTTAATTTGCAAACATATTTATTATTAATATTAGTAACAGTAGTATTTCTATGTAATCATAAATTCATATTTATGTAATGTTTTATTATGAAATAGAGCCACTGTTTTTTTTTTTCTTTCACTTCCAACTTTGGTAGTTTAAAGCTATTCTTAAATCTCTAATCAGGTGAATAAATGCTGGTGTACTGGGGCCTTCCTTTAAGAAGATCCTGTACATATTTGAGCTTAGGAAGCATTGAAATAGCACCTGTATAACAGAATACATTTTGAGACTCATTACTTGACAAAATGCCAAGAAGTTCACCTGAAAGCATTATGTCAGATGTTTTAAAAGACAGACAATATTTTTTTTTCAACATTTCTATCACAGCCTACCTCTTTAATCACTGACTTTTGAAGAAAACAGAAGAAAGATTGTAACAATGATTAAAATTCCCTTAATTAAATGAAAACTGTAGTTGACTACATAGCTTAATCACAATGTATAGGGTAATAATTAAAAGGATTTTTTTTTTTCTTGCTGGATGCAGCACACATCAATTCCAGCTAGCTAAAAAAGACCCTGTGGCAGTTCAGTCAAAGGTCTGGAGACCCGCTCTTAAGACAGCCACAGTACCAATGCCCCAGCTCTGACTCTCCTCTCTGTCTTCATCCAGGACGAATTTCCTAGAAGGAGCACCTGATGGGCCTGGTGGGGTCTGAGTTCCCCCTACATCAGTGGCTGAGGTTAGAGAGGTAAGATCATAGAGTTGGGGTGTGGTCCCCTGAATCACTCCTGGGCACATTCTCAGAGCCTATAGACCATCACCAGTGGGCAGCCTCCACTAAGAAAACTTCCGATGTTCTTTAAAATGAACCAAGAATGTGTTGAGTAAAAATGTGGGAATTTCATTAACTTTGTCATTCTGATAGAGCTGATAGTTTTGTTTTGTTAAAACATCTTAGGTAACTTGGATTTTTTTAGTATTTAGGGGAATAGAGATAGGGTGCCAGTTTGGAAAAAAAGTTTGGGGGGAACAAACATGTGTCATTGATTAGGGAAAATTTATCCAGTCTGCTCATTTCAAACACTATTTCACAGACCAATCAACCTGCTAAGTCATAAAAGAGCCATCTCTTTACCAGGTGGCATGGTTAATATTTAGGCATAGATGATTTGCTCCAGGGGCTTCCCAGGTGGCTCAGTGGTAAAAGAGTCTGCCTGCCAATGCAGGAGACATTGGAGATGCCGGTTCGATCCCTAGATGGGGCGGGTGGAATCCCTGGAGGAGGAAATGGTCAACCCACTTGGGTATTTTTGCCTGGAGAATCCCATGAACAGAAAAGCCTGGTGGGCTACAGTCCATGGGGTCACAAAGAGTTGGGTTAGACTGAGTGAATGAGCACACACACAAGCTAGCATTAATACAATTAGGGAATATTCTGGACTTCTCACTTAAGCACTGGAAAGGGATGGAAATTATTTGGGGTCTTAATTAGCTCACATTCTTCAATGTGCATTTCTTCATCCAATGTTCAGGACCAAGAGGTTAACCCTCCTGGCTTTTCACCTTGCTCTGTGATAATACATAGGATATCAACGATTATGGGTGCATGCTTGCTGACCTAATGATGCTGACACAGTGGAAGAGCTCAAGCACCAAGACATCTAAGAGAATCCAGTCATTCAGTATTTATGATGGATGCTAAACACCATGGAATGCCAAGAGATTGCCAGGAGGAGGGGAAAAGATTCCTTCTAGGATGAGGATATAGCACTGAGCTGATTCATCCTGTCACACCTTACGATGCTCCTTCTTCGGTAGCTTCCTCCAAACTCCTCATCCAGGAGTTATATTGGTTAAGTGCTTGGAATTTGGAGGGAACTGGGAAAATTTAGCTTAGTTTTTTTGGTAAAATCTCTCATATTTCTTCATTGTTTGACACCCATGGCATAGAGTATACCTTGAATCTGTAAAAGCTCTTACATTTCTACTAGTTAAATTGCTTTTATTTGAATTTATATTTTGGTAAAACCTCAGGGGCCATGGGCATAGGAGAGATTTGTCCTGGTCATTAAAATAGCTTTCATTGACAGAAATGTTCTTGACAGCAGCAGAAATAAAGCATGTGTCTGAGGGCTTTATCTTGGGACTGCACCGCTGTCTCTTTCACTTTCACCCATGGGGATCCTCAGTAATGATCTTTTTTTTTTTTTTTTTGACACAAGTGGTACTTGAATATATTCTTGTTATAATATAATAGTATATTCAGGCAATACATCAGTAAGTAGACCGAATTTGACAATCTACCCTTAATCGCCTTCCGTTCCCACATCCATTCCCAATCTCACAGGTAAGTACTATTAACAGTTACCTGTATCCTGTTTTTTTTTTCTATTCAAATGTACATAAATATACACAGTACTTCTTTGCATAAATGTGGTCATACTGGCCTCATTATTCAATTATTTATTTTTTTTGAAATAGCATTTCTTGGCAAGCTCTTCATATTTGTACAAAAGTCAAACACATTCTTCTTCATGGCTGTATAACACTCCATAATATGGTGGCTTCATAATTTATTCAACTATTTCCCTATTGATAGTTGGAAATAAAGGGTTTTTTCCTTTTCTTTTTTTTCTTTCTTATTAGTGACAAAACTGCAATGGACTTTGTGGAATATTCATCTTTACACCTGTTTACATCTTTAAATTTGTTACACAAATGTTTTTGCAGGACCATTTCCTAAAGTAGGAATATATTCAAAGGGCATGCATTTTAAATATTTATACTTATAACTACAGCTAAATTGTCTTCCAGAAAGACTTGACCAATGAACCATCCTCCTTATCACTGAAAGCTGTCAACATTTTTAGATTTTAAAACTTGGCAGTCAAGAACTCTTTCATCATATAAAATGATCTTAAAGGATACATCCATCCCAATGCTCATTACAACACTGTTTACAATAGCCAAGCCATGGAAGCAACCTAAATGTCCATTGACAGAGGAATGAATAAAGAAGATGTGGTACATATATACAATGAATGTTACTCAGCCATTACAAAGAATGAAATAATGCCATTTGCAGCAATTTGGATGGACCTAGAAACTGTCATACTGAGTGAAGTAAGTCAGACATAGGAAGAAAAATGTTATATGACGCCACTTACATGTGGAATCTAAAAAGAAATGATACAAATGAACTTACTTACAAAAGAGAAATAGTCTCACAGAGAATGAACTTTAAGTTGCTGGGGGGAAGGATGAGGGGACAGGATAGGGAGTTTGGGATGGATATGTACACACTGCTATATTTAGAATGGATAACCAACAAGGACCTACTGTATAGTACAGGGAACTCTGCTCAACGTTATGTGGCAGCCTGTATGGGAGGGGAGTTTGGGGGAAACGTGTGTATATGTATGGCTGAGTATGTGTGTGTATATATACAAATAAGTATATATATAAACACACGTGTTTATATACATATAAACATGTGTGTTTATATACATATAAACATGTGTGTGTTTATATACATATAAACATGTATATGTAGAGCCCTTCACTATTCACCTGAAACATGTGTGTATATGTATGGCTGAGTATGTGTATGTATATATACATATAAATATATATATAAACACAACATTTACATGTTTATATACATACACGTGTACATGTTTATAGACACATGTACATGTTTATATACACGTGTGTGCACACACATGCATATGTGCGTATACATATACACATGCATTGTGTGTGTACATATACATATGCATATGTGTGTTTACCTATACCCATGTATATGTTGTATACATATACACATGCATGTGTATATACATATAAACATGTATATGTAGAGCCCTTCACTATTCACCTGAAACTATTACATAATCAGCTATACTCCAATACAAAATAAAAAGTTAAAAGAAAACCTCATTAATTTGCACCCATGTACACTGAGGCTGAATACATTTTCACATACACATTCTAACTTGTTCCTGCATATAGAAAGGGAAGCTGTTAATTTTTGCTGACCTTGTATCTAGCCAATTTTTAAAATATCCTTGTTAATTTTAATAATGTTTCAATTCATGTGTTTCCTAAGTAGCCAAATATGTTGCAAATAGTAACAAGCTTTTTTTTTCTAGCCAATACCGAAAACTATTCTTTCTCTTCATTTCTATTACCAGGGGTGGAATACTCAGAACATGAAATTGTAGAGGTGATCATGGAGACCCTTGTCTCATTTCAAACTTCTTCTCTGGGAACACTTCTAATGCTTCCCTAGGAACTGGGATATTTGCTGTAAATTTTTAATATTGGGTTAGCAAAAAAGTTTTTCTGGGTTTTTCTGTAACATCTTACAGAAAAAAGTCAGAATGAAATTTTTGGCCAACCCAATAAGTACTTTCATCAGTTAAAGCGGTTTAATTCTACTCCTAGCTTTCCAACTGTTTTCTTTTTGTTTTCTGAAGAACAGTGTTGAATTACCAAGTACTTTTTTTGGATTTTTATGAGATCATAAGTTGTTCCTTTCTTAATGTGATCAGTGATATTAATGTGATGAATTACATTCATAGATTAACTGACACTGAACTACCCTTATATTCTCAGCATAAATCCTGCTACGTCATGATATCTTAATGCACTGTTGAAGACAAGTTGAGTAATAATTTAGGATATTTATGTCTGTGTTCAAATTGAAATAAATCTGTAAGTTTTTCAGTGATGTCTTTGGCTGATTTAAAGAACTGGAGAGTTATCCATGTCTTTCCACACTTTGTAATAGTTCTTATAACAGGAGAACTATTTTCTAAACAAAGATTTAATAGCCCTACTTGTAATCCCCAGCATTTAGTACCATACTAGGAGAAGAATTTTGAATACTTTCTATTTCCTCTAGAGCTATTGATCTACTCAGATTTTAAATCTATTTTAAAGTAAATTTTGATTATATTTTTCCAGAAAGTCATACATTTATCTAGATTTACAAATTTATTAACAAGAAGTTGTACATATTATATTATAAAAACTTTACATCATTCCTATGTATAGTTCTAACCCTTTTGGTTTCTAATATTTGTCTTTTTTCACAACAGGTCTATTTTATCAATCATTTCAAAGAATTATTTTTGTGTATTATTGACCAAGTCTACTGCTTTTCTGAATCTTTTATTCCAAGTTTTACTTTATTAATTCTGTCCTATTTTCTTTGGGTTTCTTTTGATGCTTTTGTCTTATTTCTTGAGAAAACTCTGTTCATTTTTAGTCTTTTATTTGTAGTCTTTTTCCTAATATGTATGTGCATGCGTGGCGTGCTAAGTCACTTCAGTTGTGTCTGACTCTTTGCAACCCTATGGACCGTAGCCTGCCAAGCTCCTCAGTCCATGGGATTTTCCAGCAAAGAGTAGTGGAGTGGGTTGCCATGCCCTCCTCCAGGTATCTTCCCAACCCAGGGATTGAACTCTCATTTCTTATGTCTCCAGCATTGTCAGGCAGGCTCTTTACCACTAGCACCAATTAAGGCTACATATAACTATATATTAAGGCTATATATAACAGAAGAATTATACAAAAAAGGTCATCATGACCTAGATAACCACAATGGTATGATCACTCACCTAGAGTCAGACGTCCTGGAATGTGAAGTCAAGTGGTCCTTAGGAAGCATCACTATGAACACAAAGCTAGTGGAGGTGATGGAATTCCAGTGGAGCTATTTCAAATCCTAAAAGATGATGCTGAGAAAGTGCTGCACTCAATATGCCAGCAAATTTGGAAAACTCAGCAGTGGCCACAGGACTGGAAAAGGTCAGTTTTCATTCCAATCCCAAAGAAAGGCAATGCCAAAGAATGCTCAAACTACCACGCAATTGCACTCATCGCACATGCTAGTAATGCTCAAAATTCTCCAAGCCAGGCTTCTTCCCTTTTTCACAGTTTATGTGAACTGTGAACTTGCAGATGTTCAAGCTGGATTTAGAAAAGGCAGAGGAACCAGAGATCAAATTGCCAACATCTGTTGGATCATCAAAAAAGCAAGAGAGTTCCAGAAAAACATCTACTTCTGCTTTATTGACTACGCCAAAGCCTTTGACTTTGTGGATCACAACAAACTGTGGAAAATTCTTCAAGAGATGGGACCACCTGACCTGCCTCCTGAGAAATCTGTATGCATGTCATGAAACAATAGTTAAAATGGACATGGAACAACAGACTGGTTCCAAATCAGAAAGGAGTACGTCAAGGCTGTATATTGTCACTCTGCTTATTTAACTTTTATGCTTATTTAACTTATAAACATCATGTGAAATGCTGGGCTGGATGAAGCACAAGCTGGAATCAAGATGGCCAGGAGAAATATCAATAACCTCAGATATGCAGATGACACCACCCTTATGGCAAAAAGTGAAGAAGTAAAGAGCTTCTTGATGAAAGTGAAAGAGCAGAGTGAAAAAGTTGGCTTAAAGGTCAACATTCAGAAAACTAAGATCATGGCATCCTGTCCCATCACTTCATGGCAAATAGATGGGGAAACAATGGAAACAGTGACAGACTTTATTTTGGGGGGCTCCAAAATCACTGCAGATGGTAACTGCAACCATGAAATTAAAAGACACTTGTTCCTTGGAAGAAAAGTTATGACCAATCTAGACAGCATATTAAAAAAGAGACATTACTTTGCCAACAAAGGTCTGTCTAGTCAAAGCTTTGGTTTTTCCAGTAGTCATGTATAGATGGGAGAGTTGGACTATAAAGAAAGCTGAGTGCCAAAGAATTGATGCTTTTGAACTGTGGTGTTGGAGAAGACTCTTGAGAGTCCCTTGGACTGCAAGGAGATCCAACTAGTCCATCCTAAAGGAAATCAGTCCTGAATATTCATTGGAAGGACTGATGCTAAAGCTGAAACTCAATACTGTGGCCACCTGATGTGAAGAACTGATTCATTTGAAAAGACCCTGACGCTGGGAAAGATTGAGGGCAGGAGGAGAAGGGGATGATAGAGGATGAGATGGTTAGATGGCATCACCAACTCAATGGACAGGAGTTTGAGTAAGCTCCGGGAGTTGGTGATGGACAGGGAAGCCTGGCGTGCTGCAGTCCATGGGGTCACAAAGAGTTGGACACGACTGAGAGACTGAACTGAAGTGCCTAACTGTAGGATCCAAAGAATGAAGCAGGGAGTCCAAGTTGCCAGCAGTGGAAGTTCAGATATAGAGTCAAATTCTGGATATATTCTGAAAGTAGATCCATCAAGATTTTGCTGAGTGTAGGATAAAGTGGGAGGTCAAGAATAATGTCAAGTTGTTTAGCCTGATCAGGAGAGGAAGATTTGCGGGGGAACAAAAAAGGCAAATAGAATTCAGTCCCAAACATGTAAAATTCGAGATGTCTATCACTCAAGTGGAGATGTTGAATAGACAATTGCATATGTAAGTCTGGAATTTAGAGAAGAGGTCAAAGCTTGAGTTAAAATTTTAGAATTATTGTTAAAACAACAACAAAAAACAGATTACATGAAGCAAATGAATGTAAATAGTAAAATAAAGACGAAGGACTCTGCTTTAGGGTACTCTGAGCATTAAGAGCTCATGAAAAAACTAAACACCCAGCAATGGACACTGGGAGTAAGGTAGAAAAAGCCACAAGATATTCTAATTTCCTAGAAGAAAAATGAAGTGTCTGAAGGAGGTAGGAGTGACTTGTTTCAAACAAGCAGAAAGTTCAAGAAGAATGAGGGTTGAGAATTGATGACAGGATTTAGAGGAGTGATCACAGATGCTCTTGACCACAGCAGTTGCAATGGAGAGGTGATAAGGAAAGCCTGACTTGAAAGACTTTCAAAGGAGGAAAAGCAGTGGTGACACAGGTATAGACAACACACGGGGAATTTTGCTGTTACAGGGAGAAGAGAAACGGAGTAGTGAAGCTGCAGGGAAAAGTGAAATTGGTGGGAAGATTTGTTTTTAGGATGGAAGAAATACTTATATGGTGATGGGAATGGTTCAATATATAGGGAAAAAAGGATGAAATGGGAGCAAAAGGGAAGAATAACCAGTGTGAAATCCATGAGAATGTGTAAGAGGTGCCTGAAAATGGGAGGTTGGCTTTAAATAGGAACACAGACAGTTCATCTGTAATATCTGGAAAGACAACAGAGAATATGGGAATAGCTGGGGGATAGGTAGACACAGGTGAGAGTCTGGGCAAGTTCTCATCTAATAGCCTCAATTATCTCCAAGAAGTAGGAAGTCGAATCTAACCTCAGTACTTGCATTTGTATCCATTCTGCAGCAACTACAATGTTTGCTGCTTTCTCTTTCAACAGTCCTCTACTTTTAGCTTCTGCAGCACAACAAGTTCCTGACATCCCTCTTTTTCCTCTAATTCCTCTGAAGTCTTCATCTTTCTACTACTTGAATGTTGACACTCAAGATCACGTCTTCAACTCTTTTCCCTATTTATCACTCACCCCTTTAGTGACTATAGACATTACTAGTGTTCACTCTATCTGGTTCTTGTCTTTTTTGGGCACCAAAACTGTATTTTTGAGGCCCCTTTCAGTGGGCAAGGCCATGTGACTTCCTCTGGACAATGGGCTGTGAGCATGAGGGACACTTCTAGCCAGAAGCATTTAATTAACAGGGTCCAACCCTTCACTTTCTCTCTTCCCCCTATAGTCATGATTGGTAGGTTTCATGTTCCAGTGGTGCAACTACAAGATGACAGAGCTTCTGAAATCCTGGAATGATGAGCTGCCAACATGAAAGACAGTGGCCTGAAGATTCACCCAACACAAAATCTTGGCTTAAGAAAACTTTCCTTGTGTTAAGGCGCTGTGATTTGGGGGTTAGCCCATCACAACTAGCCTAACTGAATGGTGGTTGTCGTTCAGTTGCTAAGTCATGTCCAACTCATTGCAACCTCATGAACTCTAGCATACCAGGCTCCTCTGTCCTCCACTATCTCCTGGAGTTTGCTCAAATTCCTGTCCACTGAGCCAGTGATGCTATCTAACCATCTCATCCTCTGCCACCCCTTCCACTTTTGCCTTCAATCTTTCCAACATTAGGGTCTTTTCCAATGAGTCAGCTCTTCACATCAGGTGGCCTAAGTACTAGAGCTTCAGCTTTAACATCAGCATCAGTCCTTTCAATGAATATTCAGGGTTGATTTCCCTTAGGATTGACTGGTTTGATCTCCTCGCTGTCTAAGGGACTCTCAAGAGTCTTCCCCAGCACCACAATTCAAAAGCATCAGTTCTTTGGCACTAAGCCTTCTTTATGGTCCAACTCTAATATCCGTACATGACTACTGGAAAAAACATACCTTTGACTAGACAGACCTTTTTTGCTAAAGTAATGTCTCTCTGCTTTTTAATATACTGTCTAGGTTTGTCACAGCTTTCCTTCCAAGGAGCAAGCGTCTTTTAATTTCATAGCTATAGTCACCGTCTGCAGTGACTTTGAAGCCCAAGAAAATAAAATCTGACACTGACTGGTATAGTGACTTAATTAAATGGTTCTCAAAATGTTGAGACTTAAGATTTAACTCATAAAAATTATTGAGGATCCCAAAGAGCTTTTATTTATGAGGGTCATATCTATAGATACTCACCTTTTTTGAAATTGAGAAATTTACTAATGATTTTTAAAATAATCCATTATATATAAACACAATTAATATATTTTATGATAATCTTTTAGTAAAATGAGTGGCACTGCTTCACATTTTTGTAAATTCTTTAATGCATGGCTTAATAGAAGGCAGCTAGATTCTCATGTCCGCTCTTGTATGTTGTTTTGCTTGAAGTATATAGAGAAAATTAGGGCTTAAAAAGATATGTAATTGGAAAAGAAAGTAGTTTCATATGCTTTTCAGATAATTGTGAATATTATTTTCAATGTGCCACCAAAAATAAATAACAGCTTCTGAAATGTGTTAGGCACAATGTATTATCTGAAGTCACACACTAAGTTTCGTTGGCCTATCTTATGCTTTGAGTGGATCTTTTACCCATGCCTGATTTTATAATATGCGTTGGTCATTCAGAAAACATTGGCTTGCTCAGTTTTCAAGATCTTCCAAATGTTGACACATTTCATTGTATTTTATCACCAACAATATCTCAGAACAGTTTTTAAAATTTTGGAGAGCTAACAAGCTCAGTGACATATAGAAGTTTTCTAAAACTCTAATTTTTGTTTGAAAGCTCATTTTTACAATTATAATATATACTGTTTGTTGTTTTCCTTGGGGAAAAAAATAGGCTAAGTTCATTTTTGAGGAAATGCCAGCCACACACTCCATTCTGAATAACTGTAGTATGTCTGCCAGTCATTTTTGAAGATAAAAGTTGTGTTCCATGAAAAAATCTACAAGTTCAGCTTGCAACTCAATCAGACAAAGGCTCTTCCTCAAGAATGAGGCTGTATTTCAATACGCAGCAAGACAGGCCATTTAAATTATACTCCAGCATTCCTTTCTCGGACTATTGCGTTTCTACCCATTTTGTTATTTGCATATTTGCCTCACTGCCTTTGCAAGCTCTCTGATTGCAGAAGCTATGTCCTTTTCTTCCTTGTATTCTCCATAGTATTCTGTAGTCACTGTTGAATGAATAAATATTCCTATCTTCCCCAGTAGACTGTAAGGACATTGAAAACAGAAACTCCATGTTATTCTTCTTTGAATCACCAGCACCTAAGACGGGGTCTTGGGCACAACAGAGTACAACTGGGGTTGCTTATGATAATCAAATTTATTGTGTACATTATATCAGGATGGCCAGTAACGATCTTGGCAATAATTATTATCATTTTTCTTTCAATACCTACTGTGGAGGAGCAGCTTTGTAGGTTTGCAGACCGGCAGGAAGAACACACGCACACAGAGAGACTCTCTTACAGATTCCTCCTCAAGAAAGAGAAAGTAATGGGCACAAGAAGGTGAACTCAAAGAGCAGGGCTAGATGTAGATGCTGGTGTGCGGTTTCTGCCTCCATGGGATGTGTTGGTGACACTGAACTTCGCACAGATAAATCAGAGGAAAGTCTCTATCCATTTAACTTTACATCACCATTCTGGAAAAAGTATGCTCATAATCTATTTCTTTTCACTATAATGAATGTTTCCAATCATTAAGATCTTCTAATTCTGGAAATAGTATCAACAATGCCATCCTCAAACCTGGGTGAAAAGCAGAATCAATACCCAAGTGTCACTGAAAATCTTCATGACTCCAGCTTCCCAAGGTCCCAGAAAACCCACCTCACTTCAAGAAGTCGACAAAAAACATTTGCTTTTCGAATTAAGCACATTAGTGAGAAAAATGTATGTGACCATTCTTAGCTTGAAGGAGGAGGTTAGGATATAGTTTAAATTCTATGAATACCATGATAGGGATAGTTGTTTCTCAATCCACTGTTTAGGACAGCAACTAAATCAAGTTTTGTTAGCAATGCTTTTGAGCCCACCAATTTCATCACTTTTGCCTCTATTTTGAAAATCATACACTTAAATATAGTCCAAGTAGGAAATTTTCATTACAATGAAGTTAAATATTTATACATTCGTTATACTCAAAAGTGTCTCCAGGATGTTTATGCAAAGCACATCAAACTATTCTTAAAAATTAACATGAGCTATCACATAACTTCTAAGAAGAATATATTCTGATATTGAATGCCTTTCTTTCTAAAAGGCCAATGTCACCTTTTATATTCTTTATCATAGCCTTCTTGACACATATATAATTCATATGCCATAAAATTCCCCCATAGAAAGTATACAATTCAATGGATTTCAGTATATTTACAGAGTTTTACACCATCACCACTAATTTCAGAACATTTTTATCAATTCAGAAAGATACTCTTCTTCTCTCTAGACCCCGGCAACTACCAACGCACTTTCTGTCTCTACGGCTTTGCCTGTTCTGGCTATTTTATACAATTGAGCTTATACCATCTGTGGCCTTTGTGTCTGCCTTCTTTCACTTACCATAATGTTTCCAAGGTTTATCCATGCTGTACCATGTTTCAATCCTTCACTTCTTTTTTTGGCCAAAAAATACTTGGTTGTAAAAATAGACCACATTTTGCTTATCGACATTATCAGCTGATAAGACATTTAGATGTTTCCACTTTTTGACTGTTACAAATGATGTTTCTACGGACACTGTGTACAAGTTTTCATGTGGACACATGTTTTTAATTCCTTTGGGATATATCTATGAATGGATTAAGAAACACTTTAAGGATTAAGTTTGTGCAAAGTGAAAGTAAAAGTAAGTTCAAAGAATTTTTTTCACAGGTTTGTCAAGCCCGGAAGACTAAAGGGACATTAGAAGAGAAAATTAGCTTCTAAATAACAACAGAGAGAAAAATTAGAATAAAAGATAATAGAAAAATATTTATCTTTTCCTTGCTGTAATATAAGTAAATTTTAATATTATGCAATTATTTGAAAACAAACTTAAAAACACTAAGAAAACAATTACAAATCTGTCCTGCTCTTTTAAGATATACATTTTTAGGTCCTCGTAGAATATAAAATATTAGTGCTTAATGAGGAACTTTTAGTTATGATTTACAATTTCAAAGCTATATTTACTGCTGTTTGTACAAACCCATATTAAAGATTGTAAACTATATTTCAAAGATTCTAAGTCATGTAAAATGAAGAGTATTACATAGCCCAAAGGAATTTAAGAACAGAGATGCAGAAATATTATACTACATAAAACTGGAGAAGGGGTTTCTTCTTGAAATAAAAGGCCAGAATCTTGAATGCTGGCAGACAACTTGCTACTGTCATCTGAGGATAAAAGAACTAATATAATTTGAGAAAATTATGGTTAAAAATAATCCCTATATTCTTAAGAATAGCATATTGAGAGTTAAAAGCATCAGGCAGGACTTGTTTGAAAAAGAAATGGTCAAATTCTTTCAGGTTTTCTACTTTTAAACTCAGACATATAGTAAATTAGACTTGGGACATAAAATAGCATTCCCTGCATGGTGGACATTTCTGTAGTCTAGTTGAATCTATTTTCAGTATCCATTTTGTACTAATTTCCCCAAGTTTCAAAGAACGAAAGTAGTCAATGAAATTGCAAAGCTCACATCTAGGACATTAGAAACAATAACAGCCATTATATGATAGCTGGTATTTTTTAAAGTCTGGTTCTGCTTTAAGAATTACTTCAATAGGAATGAAAAGAAGCATGCTTTCCCACCAGTTACGTAATCTGCCTGGTTATATTTGCATAGTATTTTATCTAAAGACAGAATCTTTGGAAAAAAGAAAAAAAGACCTTTTTTTTTGCAACCTATGATGTTTACTTTTTATTATAAAGTACATGAAAAATATCAATTATTTCTTTCTAACTCTCTGTCTGCTTATTATTTCCAGATGTTTGAAATAACATAGAAAAAGCAAAGCAACAAATTTCATCCACTACACTGAAGGGTGACATTTCAATGTTTCATTTGTGAAGAGTCAATAGTAAAGTCATAACCATAAAAAGCAGAAAAACAATTATCCCTTAAGTGCTTCCTGAATTATTTTTCCATAAAGAAATAGTAAATATGAGCCATATATTACTGCAGAGGAGTCACTTTTTTCTTTTCATAAATTTTTTTGCTTCTTTCAAAAGCCCTTCCATATCTTCCTTCTCTAGGTCTTCCTTTTCTGGTTCCCAGTCGGAATCTTCGTCTGTTGGCTCGTATTCTTCTTCCTCATCATCTATAAAGCTGTCATTCAGGTTGTATTCATTGGGTTGCCCAACATTGTCATCTTCATCTGAAATGCTTCTCACTGAAAAACAGTTTAGTATGTAGCATGTCAACTGTCACTCAACCTGGGTTTAGAAACCTCTAACTGTAAAATATCCCTGTCAAGAAGATTTTACTTAATACATAGCTAACAATTACAAAATTCTAGAAAGGGGGCTAAAGTTTTTTTTTTTTTTTTTAACATTTGCTTAAATCAAACTTCTCCTACTATGAGGCTTCCAAGATTAAAATGTCCTTAGATTCATCATAATGGTTCCTTAATAATATCATAATCAAGCTACACCACCTTCCATAATGGTAGAATATATTTCTGTCCCAGTTATTCACTGTCCATCCTTGCAATGTGATTCTATTTACCCATTCCCACTGACGTCAGACTTGGCCAAAGAAAAGTGAGTGGAAGTAGTGGCTTCCATGGAGAAGCCTTAAGGGCCTCTGTGATTCTGCTATTGCCATTTCCCCTCTGCTAGGAGAACAGTGTGCCCCAGATAGAGGTTGATCCTTCAGCCTGGATTCAGGATGAGACACATGTGAGACAGGGCAACAGCCAGCATGCAGCTACATGCATATTAACATGAAGGAGAAATGTACCTATTTATTGTTATAAGGCACTGAAATTTGAGGACTATTTGTTATCACCACAAAGCTAGCACAATCTGACACACCAGTGTGTGTGTGCTCAGTCGCTCCAGTCATGTCCGACTCTTGTGACCCCATGGGCTATAGCCCACTAGGCTCCTCTGTCCATGGGATTCTCCAGGCAAGAAAACTGGAGTGGGTTGCCATTTCCTTCTCCAGGTGACACACCAGAGTTGAGACCAAATGAGGAGATATAAGCTCACAGACTTTGAAAAATTTAGCTTTACAGATCTTATAGCTCACACTTTGGTAAGACTAGAATTACTATGGTAACAACCATCAGAATTTACAGGTTTCTAAATAATATCATAATAGTAGAATTACAATTCTAAAATTCTTCTGTCTCAAAACTAATTTCTTCCCTCATCCCAGTTTTCTTTTCATAGAGAGCAACAGAGTTGGTTTAAAATAAGGCAGTGAGAGACTCTAGGATGATGTGGAATATTTAAAGGTTAAAAATGTTTGTACTTTTGAATATGCTTCAGCGGGGGTTTCCTCAATGGCTCATCACGTAAAGAATCTGCCTGCAATGCAAAAGACAAAGGAGATGCAGGTTTGATCCCTGGGTCGGGAAGATCCCCTGGAGGAGGAAATGGCAACCCACTACAGTATTCTTGTCTGAAAAATCCCATAGACAAAGGGGCCTTTTGGGCAACAGTCCAAACGGCTGCAAAAAGTTGGGCGCGATTGAGCACACACATATGCTTCAGCTAGCTTCTTCCTAAAACATTCATATGGAACAGATATAAAAAAGAAAGTTAAGAAATTTGATAGGAAAATTTTTCATGGCAGAATGATGACAAAGAAAGTAACTGATTTGTCTTTTTAACTTTCATAGCCCAGACAGTTATTTCTTTCTTAATATCACTACTCATTCCAAGGGGATTTGAGACAGCTTATAATCATGTGCTTACTGTGATTAGTCGCTCAGTCGTGTTTGACTCTCTGCGCCCCCATGGACTGTAACCCCCCAGGCTCCTCTGTCCATGGGATTCTCCAGGCAAGAATACTGGAGTAGGTTGCCAATTCCTGCTCCAGGGGGTCTTCCTAACCCAGGAATCAAACCTATATCCCTTGGTCTCCTGCACAGATTCTTTATCACTAGTGCCACCTGGGAAGCCTGTACTATCATGAGATAACACAAATAAAAGTAGAAATTAAGAACAAAGAAAGCAGAATGTAAGTATATCAACCTCAATTTTTAACATAATCAATGTAGGCAGAGCATCAAATTTCTCCCTAAGTTTCTTGGTAACAAAAAGCCAAAAAGGCTACATAAAAACTTACACAATTCTCATTAGCATAAGAAGCACACCAGTTCCTTGAGGGAAGTCTGAGATTATATTTATTTGTGTACACGTTTTATCTGCCTCTTGAGGGCATGTTTTATGTCTAACTAACCTCAATTCCTCATGTAACTTTTATGATAGAAAACAATTAAAAACCATTTAGAGGATAGTTTGCAGACGGGAAAGGGAGTGAGGAAGAAAGAACAGCAATGTTTCTGATCTTGACCATTTTGCTCTTGGAAGTATCTCATATATATAAATAATGCCATCTCAATTAAGAGTCTCGTTTTAGATTCGGAAATTAGCTTAGCAGACTTACAAGGAAAATATATACAAAGCTGAAACTACTTCAGGTTCTCCTGCTTTATTGGCGGCTCCTTCTCCATCTTCTTTACTGGATCTTCCTCATCTTCTCAACCTCTAAATTTTGGAGTGCCCAAATTTCAGGCTGGGACCTCTTCTCTAAGATACTCCTTATGCTGTGTTCAGTCACCCAGTGGTGTCTGACTGCCCACCAGGCTCCTCTGTCCATTGGATTCTCCAGGCAAGAAAAATGGAGCAGGTTTGCCATTTCCTTCTCCAAATATAGTCCTCAGATGATTCCATCTAGTTGTATATCCTAAATCCCCAAATTTATATTTTAAGCTCTGACCACAGCATAAATTCCAGACTCATTTATCTCATTGCCTGTGTACCATCTCTACTTAGTGACTAACAGAAATGTGAAATGCAACACTTCCAGAACATAGCTCTTGAGGTGCTTCACCCAAATGTGGTCATTCTCTTTTCAATCTCGAACATATGTATGACTTCCAACCTTCCGATTGTTTGTTTTTTTTTAATAATTTTATTTACTTTATTTTGGCTATGCTGGGTCTTTGTTCTACGCAGACTTTCTCGAGATGCAGTGAATGGGGGATACTCTCTAGTTGCGGTACAAGAGCTTCTTGTTGCAGTGGCTTTTTCTCATTGCAGAGCACAAGCTCTAGGGTATGTGGGTTTCAGTAGTTGTAGCACATGGGCTCAGAGGCAGCAGATCCCAGGCTCTGGAGCACAGGCTCAGTAGTTGTGGTGCATAGGTTTAGTCATTCCAAGGCATGTGGGATCTTCCTGGATCAGGGATTGAACCCGTATCTCCTGCATTGGCAGGCAGATTCTTTACCACTGAGCTATCAGGGAAGCCCCTTCCAATTGTTTCGGCAAGAAACCTTGGAGTTATCCTTGAATATCCTCCATAATATTTAATGTCAAAAGATCCTGTTGGCTCTACCATCAAAATATATCCACCACTTCTCACATCCACTCTAACACCCTGGATCCAATACCACCATCTTCTTCCTGGTCTATTCCAATATCCTCCTACCTGGATTCCCTACTTCTACTCTTATCTGTTCACAAAGAAGCCAAAAAATCTCCCAATAGCTTTTTATCTCACTCAGAATAAGATCTGAAGTCCTCAATTGTATCTCTTGGCCTCCAGGACCCTACAAAACTGATTCACTAGCTTTTCTAGTCTCACCTGCCATTCTTCACTTACACTTTGTTCCAATCCTACCCTCTCTTCACTGCTCCTTGAATAAACCAACGGGATCATCTCCAGGGCTTCTGAAGCATCCTTCCCACTGCCTAACATAGCCATCGGTCAGAGAATCACCTGGCTAGCCTTCTGCTCTAATATCAAATTATCAGAGTCCTTCTTTTACTGTCCTATTTGAAATGGGACCTGCCTCCCACCCCCATACACATCCTTGCCCTTCTGTCCTCTTAAGTCGTTCAGTCATGTCTGATTCTTTGTGACGCCACAGACAGTAGACTACCAGGCTCCTCTGTTCATAGGATTTTCCAGACAAGAGTACTGGAGTGGGTTGCCATTCCTTCTCCAGGGGATCTTCCAGACCCAGGGATCGAACCTGGGTCTCCAGGATTGCAGGCAGATGCTTTACCATCTGAGCCACCAGGGAAGCCACAGCTTCCTTCCTTCTGTCCTCTTACACAGCTTTATTTTTCTTCTTAGCAGTTATCACTACATGACATCACATAATTGTTAACATGTGCACTGTCCACCTTTGTGAAATTCTACAAGAGCAAGGTTCTGTCTCTACTGTATCCTCAACTTCTTCAACAATGCCTAACACATAAAAGACACTTATAGACTCATATTTGCTAAATACATGAATGAATAAATGAACCATCTGCAAATCAACTGCTGAACACCTTCAGCAATTGATTTGAATAAATCAATAAAGAAATGCTTTATTATAACCTACACTTTTAATCACTAGCCTGCCTGTCAACACAATGAATTATACTACAGACTTTTATTTAAATCCTGATAACTGAATCAGCTTTAAGCTTCAATGAGCCCTGGGAATTTTTAGCAACTTACTGGATAGGTTCATTTGCTGAAGCAATAATGACATATTAATCAGAAGAATCCCACTCATTTCATCAAAAATTTGTTTTTATCTGTAAAATCATAACATCACACTCACATTCTTTTAGCAGGAGGTGTAGAATCTGAAATAACAATATGTAACAGAACTCAGTGTAGCTGGTAGTCAAGTTCTCTCCCCTGTGCTTCATATGAACTGGCACTCTGTGCTTTAAGTGAAAGCACCTGAAGAACTCCTTGACATGAGCAAGCAAGGCAAAGTCATGACAAGGGCAAGTCGGTGCCAGAACTCAGCTCTATGCCCCTTCCTAGTGGTCCCAGGCCCACATTTCACGACAGGATTTTGAATGCTGACATTTTTTGTGGAACCAATTAAATGGACCCTCTTGTAGCAAATTCTGTAGTAGTGACTTCAAATATTCTACAATAGAAATGCCATCTAGATGGGAGGGCTTTTTTTTTTTTTTTTTAAGTGCTTAAGGTATAACTGGGCCATAGAGATGATGAAACTTTACTAGAAAATGCTGAATCGGCACACTTGATCTGAATTATTTCATGATTTCCTGAATCAGGGAATATATGACTAGCACATAATTTAGGAATAAAATGTCTGTCTTTACCATAACAATTAAGTTTTATGCAAAGGGGCATTCACAGAAAGGAGGAATAGACACCCATGCATATATTCCCTGAGCAAGCCGAAGCATGGTATCTGGATTTAAAGTGATAAAGCCAGTAAAGTTCATATAAACCTTGCTATAACACTGTTTGCTACACAAAAAGTTCAAAGAAACCCTCTCAGACAAGGAAGCATGTTGTTTAGAGAACTCAGTCATGAGGAGTCACATTATAGATGATCCCAAACCAAGACCCCAACACTGTACACAGAACACCACGGTTAGTACAAAGCTTACTGAAGTACAACAGTGAGAGCCTGAGATGGAATAATAGCTGTTTAATATTTTTAAGCAACAGCAAAAAACAATTTTTGTGGCTTTATTTTTTGTAGTTGTGACTTCCAATAGGTTTCCACAGAATTAAACAGTATAATGCCATCTTTGGAAAAATAAGAGCCTACATTTAGCATTTTCTTATATTACAAACACTTTATTTGAAAGCTAATTGTTGAGCATGTCTAAGAAATTAGAAATAAGCATGTTTCTTCCAAGTCAAGGTGAGCTCGTAAACAGTAATTTTTTTCTCTATCTTCACTTAGGTCACTTTTAAGTTTCTAGCTGGCTAGTGACTGTTTATCTGTGATGTTCCATTCCCCTCATCAAATAAGAAGTCTTAAAAAATAACATGGTTTAAGAAAAAGATATATACTAGGAGGCTAGAAGTTTAAAGATCTGTGTCATATATCCCTTGTCAATGAACGAGGCATTTGGTGGAGTTTATCTTTTTATCTGTGAATCAAATGACATTGATTAAATGACTTCAAAGATCCTTTCCAACCCCAAAGTTCTAATTTTAAGAACAAAGCAGGAATCTTCATTTTCTCTACAGGAATATGAAACGTACAGACAGGCTGACAGCTTGACTATTTGAAAGCAGCACAAGAGAAATAAGCTGTCACTTATTTTTAAAAAGTGATGGATAATACTGTTCTACCATAATAATGAAAAATAACAAACTCTAGAAAAAGTAACAAACTCTTTAACATATTTGAAAGAACATGCTATTAACTGTTTGGCATTATTAGGATGTGGTAACTTCTGACTTTCCTTTTTTTGCAGAAGTATTTATAATATTTGTATTATATGAAATTTGTATCTTAACATTTCTTGTACAACTTAAAATTTCACCATCAAGTTCCTAGCCAAAGAACCAAGTCTGCAGAGCTACTAAAGAGTACACTGTGTTATATGCGTGCTGGAAGATGTTTATGTGGAGAAAAAAACCTTTCCAATCTGCTGATTTTCTCCAAATAGTTTTCTGGTAACAGGAAATAAGAAGACAGATGTTTCATAGCAGACTTACAGTTTAACATCAATAATTCTCCGGGTTTTATTTTCCTTTCTTGCCCAGTAAATCTTAGAGTTAGGATATTAATTTTCATTTAAGTGAAAAAATATTTTAGCCCAATATCTCTAAAGATGAAAGTTTACTACATACTACAAGAATAAAGATGTTTAAATGCCTCATTTTACTACAGAAGACTGATCTTTGTAATGAACCAAACTATTAGCTGGGTATTCATATTTTAACTTTGGAAAAGCAGTTTGTGCAGGTCTATCCACTTTATTATATTAATACATTAAGTTTATTTCTTTTTAAAAACACCACTGCATTTGCCTTTTTCATGTTCTAAAATCTCTCAGCTTTTCCCACAGTAAGCAGCAGTTTACAAAATCCCATTTAGCATCACTAACCTTACTTAATAGCTTACTTTCTAGATCTTTTAGTTTCTACTTCTGAAAAGAAAAAAGCCTATATAAGCATATGTATACAGATGATTGGAGAACTAGAGAAATACTGAAATAGTTATCAGATTGGTAGAACATTCTAAATTTCAGCCATGAACAGTACTGATCCCCTCGAATCATGACTGTCACATAATAATAAAAGCCAGAGAGAATGACTCCAATAATCAAGTGATATAACAATGATGACAATTTCTTTCAAATGTCAGCAAATAAGGTAGCTAAGAAAGTTTAAAATAAAAATTTCCTAGCATTGATTACTCTTTTATTCAATATGCTGTGCTAAAACTGTATGTAGCACTCTGAAAAAGTGTGGAAAATTAGTAAAACTTTAAACTAATTAGAGAGCTTAATAGTCAAACCTACAAAAATCGAAATATATGGCATAAATTGTTACATGTGTGGGAAAATTTTAGACTGAAGTGTTTTAGAAGTGCTACAAATCAGAAATTAAATGATAAAACTTTCATATAGTTATTTTATATTATAAAATTCTAGAGTAGTTGGTATATAGTATATGGGTCTCTATTATAACTTTTCGGAGAAGGCGATGGCACCCCACTCCAGTACTCTTGCCCGGAAAATCCCATGGATGGAGGAGCCTGGTAGGCTGCAGTCCATGGGGTCGCTGAGTCGGACACGACTGAGCGACTTCCCTTTCACTTTTCACTTTCACGCATTGGAGAAGGAAGTGGCAACCCACTCCAGTGTTCTTGCCTGGAGAATCCCAGGGACGGGGGAGCTTGGTGGGCTGCCGTCTATGGGGTCGCGCAGAGTCGGACACGACTGAAGCGACGCAGCAGCAGCAGCAGCAGCATTATAGCTTTTATTGTTTTATTATGGATTAATGACACCCCACCTCAAATTTAACATGTATAACTTAAAAAAAAAAAAACCAAACCCACAAACTACCTAGTTTTTCCTTCTGATCTCTAAGCTCCTGATAATTTGTACTTTAATTTTCATTCATTCTTATTTCCTTTGATTCATCCCATCCCCCACACCATGGCCAATCACTTGGAAATTCCTCACCACTCTTCTTTCAGAATCTCATTTGTATCAAATCCTGTTTTTCCATTCTCATGGCAACCTAGTTCTGGTCCTTCATTCACCATAAGGTTTCCTCTACTCTAATTTGGACAGCTCATCATTAGTTATTTGTCACAGAACCACATCTTTGGTTTAGCTTTCAAGAGCTTCTACAATCTGACCTCAAAGCATTCCTCTAGTATCATCCACAGTCAACAGATGGATCATAGATAAAGCAAGACACTTCCAGAAAAACATCTACTTCTGTTTCATTGACTATGCAAAAGCCTTTGACTGTGTGGACCACAATAAACTGTGGAAACGTCTTAAAGAGATGGGAATACCAGACCACCTTACCTGTCTCCTGAGAAACCTGTTTGCAGGTCACGAAGCAACAATTAGAACTGGACATGGAACAACAGGCTGGTTCAAAATTGGGAAAGGAGTATAACAAGGCTGTATACTGTCATCCTGCTTACTTAACTTATATGCAGAGTACATCATAAGAAATGCAGGGCTGGATGAAGAACAAGCAGGAATCAAGATGGTCAGGAGAAATATCAACACTCTCAGATATGAGACAATGTCACCCTAATGGCAGAAAGTGAAGAGGAACTAAAAAGCCTTTTGATGAAGGTAAAAGAGTGAAAAAGCTGACTTAAAACTCAGCATTCAGAATACTAAGATCATGGCATCCAGTACCATCACTTCATGGTAAACAGATGGGACAAAAGTTGAAACAGTGACAGATTTTCTTTTCTTGGGCTCCCAAATCACTGCAGACGGTGACTGTCTGCAGCCACGGAATTAAGAGACACTTGCTCCTTGGAAGAAAAGCTATGACAAACCTAGATGGCATATTCAAAAACAGAGACATCACTTTGCTGACAAAAGTCCTCCTACTCAAAGCTATGGTTTTTCTAGTTAGTCATATACAGATGTGAGAGTTGGACCATAAAGACGGCTGAGCATTGAAGAATGGGTGCTTTAGAACTGTGGTGCTGGGGAAGACTCTTGAGAGTCCCTTGGACTGCAAGGAGATCCAACCAGTCAATCCTAAAGGAAATCAACCCTGAATATTCACTGGAAGGACTGATGCTGAAGCTGAAGCTCCAATACTTCGGCCACATGATGTGAAGAGCCAGTTCATTAGA
The DNA here is from genome assembly GCF_027580195.1 of Bos mutus. Classification (NCBI taxonomy): domain Eukaryota; kingdom Metazoa; phylum Chordata; class Mammalia; order Artiodactyla; family Bovidae; genus Bos; species Bos mutus. The sequence continues at coordinate 39,834,664 of NC_091627.1, forward strand.
AAAGACCCTGATGCTGGGAAAGACTGAAGGCAAAAGGAGAAAAGGGCGGCAGAGGATGAGATATTTAAGAGAGCATCACCGACTCAATGGACATGAATTTGAGCAAACTCTGGGAGACAGTAAAGGACAGGGAAGCCTGATGTGCTGCAGTCCATGGGGTCACAAAGAGTCGGACATGACTTAGTGACTGAACAACTAGAGTATCATTCATTCACAGTAACTGCAGAGACTCTCCCTGTCAGTTAAACTGACCCACCTTCGAATTCCAAACACAACTTATTATTTTCTGCCTCAATGTCCTTGACCAACCTATTACTCAATTTGTCTGGGATGTCCTATACCCACCTACCCAAAGCTAAGAAACAAAGATAATTGAAATCCTACCACCTTAAAGACCAACTTTACTTAAAATTCCCTTACTAAGTTACCCTGATAAATCCAAACAAAAAGTACTCCATCTCTTTTCTCCAAGATTGTAGAGCATCTCACCACAAGCACTAGTGGTGAGATGCTAGTTTTCATGTATCTCTGTAGTTCTGTTCACTTGGAAGTCATATAATAAATGAATAAATGCGTGCATAAGTAAATGAATCATTACATAAATGAGCTTAAGATCTGGGTAATGTTAAACTTTAAGGATTTGGGAAATAATAAAAACACATATGTTAGAATTTTATGTCAGATATCACTAAGAAATATAGTGAGACTTATAAAATTTTAAATACCTCAGAGAGTTTAATTTATAGGTTCTATAATAAGAAGAGATATCCTGACTATACTGCCACATGACAACTCTTGAAAGTACATTAAATATATAAGGCTAAACTGTTATGTTAAAATATCCTATTTTTTTAAAAAGTATTTTCAATGAAATAAAAATTTTTCTTAAAAACAGTTAAATGTTCTAAAAATATGTTCTTCATTCAGAAGCTGCTTCAATGATAATTCAAAGAGATTTTTCGAAGAAAATTCAGATACTTTTCAACATGCCATATGATGTATATTGACAGTTTTCAGGTAAAAGGTTTCTAGTTCTACAAAGATAAACAAATCTGTCAAATGCTCTTTCATGGGAAAATGCTAAAATTTGTCAATAAAATAGAGTTTTAATCAAATATTATTATATTATTGTTCAAAATAATATTTTTGAACTTTTGAAAGTTAACTTAACAACCATAAATGCCATAGCTTCAGATACAGCCTCAGTAAGGAAAGTATAACATATAACCTCCATACCATATTAACTGAGATAAAGTAATCATATTTGTGTCTGGAGTATTAAAACACTAAAGTGTGTTTTAATAAGAAAACAGTAAATAGAATTCCCTTGTGGTGAAATTAATTATTTTAATCACTTGGTTTTATCACTTGGTTACAAGTTGGCTGTGTTTATACATATACAAACGCATGTGGGCATAACCTGGATATACAGTTAATTCCCTCACTCTGTGGGCAGAAATACTGATGCATCCAGAAATTTAGGATGCTGAATTGGCCACTGAGTTATATAAATGATATAAAGAAGCCAGAATTTATTAAAGGGAAAAAATATTAGAGTTCAGAAGCAAAGGAAACAGAAGGCAGAACAGGTTGATGTAAGCAGGACTGATGGTCATTCGATAGTTGTTTCTTTGGTGTTTGTCCCCTACTTCTCTTCCCCTAAAACAATAGTTTCTATTGAGGATCTCTGTGGTTTTGAAGAAAGAGACTCTACTTTGGTTCCAAGGGTAGAACAAACTAATTAGTGGTCACAGTGATTCATTCAAGAATAACAATGTGATTTAAACCAGTTTTTTTTTAAAAAGTTAGTTTCATGACTTTTCCTAATAGCAAGAATCAAAGCCATTTTCTCTCTCTCCTTAGGTGTAAACATGGATGCTTATCATCCCAGCTGAATAAGGATGCATATAGTTCCTTGCTGGGGAGAGCAGCCAGTCTTAGGATAAAAATCACTCCTCTAAGGACAGTATGATGGAAGGAAAGTGGGTTATTGGTGACATTATTGACATTATTAATGAGCTGAAGCAACAAATCTTGTCTAATCTAGCCCTATTTCTGGACTTTTCAGTAAAAGAAGTCAATATGCTCTCTTTATCATTCAGGCCAGTTTGAGATTTTGTTTTAAGATACCTGCAAACAAAAGAATTGTTTAACAGATACAAAGAAAAATATATATACACTGTTAGACAATGATTGCAGAAAAAATCTATATAAAAATTTATCATTTTTAAATCTAAGAAAATCATTAAAATCAATAATTCAACAAATTCACAGAAGCAGAGATTTTAAAATACTATTAAAATAAGTGGCAATTGTCTCTAGGTTTAACAAGAGAATCCATCTTAAGGTTTCATTTTGAGTTTCCTGAAGTAAAATCACTTACCTGGAAATGTACTATGTCTATATTCTATCTTGTGCTGGGGATTCTTCCTAAAAAGAAAGAAAGAAACGAAAGAAAGCAAATATAAGGTCAGGTTTGACAATCACTAAAAATGAATAAGACTATTTAAATTAAACTAGAGCACTCACTAAACTACAAATTAGCAATAAGCCTCTTATTGAAAAACATTTGCTTTGTTACTGCTGTTAACTACAGTCACCATGCTGTACAAAGCATCTGCTTTTTAATTACATTTACTGAGTGCCTATTCCATGCCAGGTATAGTGCTAGATGCGAAGTGTGGTGAACCAAAGTTCTTCCCTCTTGACTTACATTCTACAGAAAGGCAATATGAAACAAATATAATACAATATACTGTATTCTTAAAATGTCACTATCATATATCACATAAAGATATGATGTAAATTAGTATATAAATATATAACTCAAAGTATCAAATTGTGTGTGTGTGTGTGTAATATCTGAAAGGATACTTTTAAGGCTCCTCTAGAATTCAAAACCAAAAGCATACAAGTCATGTCTCTCCAAAGGATACCAATCAACTGTTATGAGAAAATAAGAAAGTCAATATGCATTGAGAAACATATAACAACATATCCCAAAGTCAAACAGAAGCCACTGTTGGAATATCTACTTTTGATTATATATATTGACAATCTCTTCTATCATTTTATTAAACAAATGTTTGGGTACACTGTATACATATAAGACATTCTCCAGATAATGCAAAATTGCCCAGGCAGCAAAACTTCAAAGCATTAACTGGTTCATCATGCTCCACTGGTGGTTACCTTTCTCTCAGGGGACTAACAAAGGAGAGTTGGAAGGGCTGACAACAGACATATGCTGAGATGGACATATGAAGCTGTAGTGAGGATATCTTAAGTTTAAGGGCTTAGGAGGTGGTAAGTAATTAATGCTGGCCATTTGTTCTTTCATCAGTGGTTCAAGAAATAGTCGCAGGGCACTTATTACACGCGAGGCTCTGTGTCAGGTGTCAGTGACATTTCTTATTGCTAATATCTCTTCTTTTGGGGTAACTTTTCCTACAATTTGAGCATAAACACAGTACAAGAGTGCAACCACACAATTAATTAGGGTCATAACTTAACAGTTTTGAAAAGTGGAGAAAGATTCACCAAAAGATCGTGTGTTTGGGGTAATTAACCCAAATCTGACCGTTTAATGAAAAAGAAACCTCAAGGTTGAAAGAAATAAACTGGACAACTTAAATGTGATGAAGGGAGCTGCAAAAGAACAAAGCTGCCATGATGCTTTGTGGGAAGATCTTTCCTTACTGAACACTCTGGCACAGGTCATTAACTTGTTTAATTCAATCTTTATTAAAGTACAATTAATGTTGGATATCAGGAGAGGTAGAAAAGAAAAATGAAAGAGATTAATACCAGAGGTAGTTTTCATCAATAATCTGGAAAAAATTGCTGATCCTCTGAGATTATTTTTGGTAATATTCTTAAAATCTTTTTGTTATTATTACTGTGATAAAATACTGGTAAATTTTTTTTTTAATGTCAAACTACTGAAAAGTAGTTGATTGGTACACAGAAATTCCATATATCCTCACTGAAATTCTTCAAGTGTTAACATTCTACACAGATGCCTCATTATTATCTGTCTATAGTCATTTGCGATTTAAAGGCTTTTTCTCCTTCCTTTAATACGTTTGCTTTCAGAAAGCAAGCTGAAAGCAGTCCTATCTTTCCCTGCTTTACCCTGAACAGAACAGGATTACTGAGAAGTTCAATGTGATCTTAATTGTTTGCTACTGGAGTCTCCTTCAAAAGCTGCTTTAGAAACTCTCAAGCATCTAAAAACAAGCACAGAAATGAAATCAAGTGAGTTAATAGAGATAAGTACAGTTTGTGTACCAAATACCAGTTAAAAGACTGCTGACATCAGTTCTCAGGCTAGAAAGACTAAAAAGGAAAAGTATCCGTTTTAAAAGGCCAAATGAAGCCTGGTGGGGACAGGGGTAATGGTTCAACCTTGAAGTTACAGAAGGTAACTTGGGACACATCCACAGCTGCACTCACATACCGATCTACATAATCTAACCTCACATTCGACTTAGGAAAAGGCAAGCCCTTTCAGAATAAATGAACAGGGGGAAAGATTTACACTGGTATATTCCAAAAAAGAAGAACAGAAATAAGTGTTATGAAATTTTGTGCTCAGAAAAGGAAATGATTTTCAGCTCCACGTGCAGATTTTCATCTGCCTAAGAGGGGAAAAGGGTGTTTCTCTGAGGTTTCCTTAACAATTTCTATCCTTTTGTAGGAGAACTTGATACTATTTTCATTAAAAGGCAGGTATAAGACTGCAATGTAGACCAGAAGAAACTAGATGTGCTGGTGCTTTTCCACATTTAACTTAGAAGTTAAACTTCCAATTTAAAATAAAAGAATTAATATCAATATTCTGCTAGTTATTTCATTGAAAATGGAGAAAAAATATCCTCTGGGACAGGTTCAAAAGTTTCCTGTTCTAGGGTATTTTCAAATATACTTTACTCTTTCTTGATGATATAACTCACAGGATAGATGTTAATAAAAAAATAAGCCAAAGCAGAAACAAAAATGTATCATCACAGGCAAAAGCATATTCAAAATAAAAACAAATTTTAGACGTTTACATAGCAATTTAAATGTAAAAAAAAATTAAGTATTCTGAATGTTAAATTCCTTAAATTATCCTCTTCATGAAGGTCCCTCATAATCTCGGTCTGTACCTTTATTTGCAGCCCAATCCTTCATTTCTTCTTTGGGACAACAGCTTCTAATTTTTTGCCATTGATAGGCACTTGCTCACAGCTGTTTTGCCAAGAATATTCTTCTAAATCTATACTACTTACCTAAGCACCTTCATCAGGAAAACAACTCTGATAATTCCTGGGTATTATCTCCAGAATACATTGTTCGTATCTACTATTTAGTACTCACCACATAATTTCTTATACAGTTATTTAAATTTTCAACACAAATGTGAGTGTGTGTGTGTGTGTGTGTGTTCATGTGTATGTATTATCTCATCATCTGTCAAATGAGCTGCTGGAGGTCATGGCTTTTTCTTACATTATAAATATCTTTTACAGCTCCTACAAGAGTACCTTATACGAGGTGGCAGTCAACTATACTTTTCATAAATTACCTATTACAATATAATCAACTCTTTCCATTCAAAGAGTTTTTTTTAACTGAGCTTTTACATGAGTATCCAAAATGATGAAATATTTTCTATTTAAGAGGGAAAAAAAGACACCTATTTTTGCTACCTTTACTATTATTTCAAAATGATTATTGAATTTGCAAGAATCATTTGCAATACAAACCAAAGTTTAAAATTCTCATTGGCTGGTACAAAAAACAGTTCCAATCATTTCTAGACTGATGAGTTTTCTTATGTTTTTTTTCTTTTTCTAGTAAATCGTAATCTATGGATCCTGATGTTTTTAGAAGAATATCCTTTGAAAGGCAGTTTTTCTGTTGGATACAAGCCTATTCTCATTTTGTTGAAGAGAATGTTCATGTGCTGAAATTGCTCTGCGCTCACACCTACGAAGTTAATAATCAAAGTACTCACGGAACCTTTTTACACAAACCTAGGACTAAAATGTGTTAGAATTTCCTGCCATTAACAATTCATATTACCTCCCCAGGAAACAATGAAAATCTGACAATCACATTAAGCAGACTCCACTGCAAACAGGTTCCTGAGATACTGATTGCTCAGCATCACAGGACACTTAGCTCTAGTCAATCACTCCAGTCAACAGGAACACAGAGTCCTTCACATACGGTTTAGAAACAAATGCCATAGTGACTTGGACCTGTTCTCATCTGGCCTGTTAAAGTTTAAATCATCAGCATTATGCTGTAGAAGGGGCTCAAGGTTTCGAGATCAGAAGAACCGAGTCTGAATTCAAACTACATTGTTTACTGGTTTTGTGATTTGGGGCAAGTCCTGTGAACAAGTCTCCATTTCCTGATCTGTAAAGCATGGAAAATACTGCCTACCTCACAGAGAGTTGTTTGAAGTATTAAATGAAGTGATGTGCATAAACATTTGTGGACCATTAAGCATTTTACAGGGGTCAGCTATTTTTACAGAAACAAATCAATTTTACTTTAAGATAGGCAACAATGTCTGAAAACTCTATGTAAAAGTTGGCCAGTAAAAGTAACTACCAGCTAATATTAAAGAGCTGAATTTTTTCTTCAATAATACACACAATTACTACCCTTGAATATTTCCCCCACCGCACTTCACATATTTATAGAATATTTTATAACATTTGCCCATGCATATCCTATTTTAAAATATCAGTTATTAATAATACAGCAGAAAGTCTTTTTCATATTACCCTGGGTTAAAGTTAAGTGGCAATACTGTACAGCTCTTTGGGAACATATGAATATCTGAAATAACTTTCAAGGACAATGTAGCAAAATTCCACTCAGGACTTTTTCCTAATAGTGATTGGAAATACTTAGAGTTCATTCATAAAAAATTTACATCAACCTTTTTCACAAATAGCATTTTTGTAACTCAGCAGGCCTCAAAATCCTGTTGACATTTTTTTTTAATCTTTGGGTTTTTAAACACAGACATATACACTCATAACTACATCAGGTTTTTATGAGCTGCTATATTTTAAAATACACATTTTACAAAGCATTTGTGGTCTTATGAATGATGTGAATAACAAATATAGATCTGAAGGAAAAACATTCAGAAAGAGAAAATAGAAAACGTCTTCAAATTTGCTAAGATCCTTACGTGGGAACAAGCTAGAGTATGTGGACAAATACAAAAAGCTTGTATAGCTCAACAGGAATGAGGGAGAAGGAAAAGAGTAGGAAATGAAGTCAGAGAAGAACTTGAGCCATGGTAAAGAGTTTTGTGTGAGGCTACTGGACAATTTTGAATAAGAAATCAACATGATATGACATTTTTAGAGAACTGCTCTGATTGCTGTGTGGAAAATGAACTATTTAAAGGCAAGAAAAGAAACAAGGATGTCAGTTAAGAAGCTACTATTGTATGTACACCAGATCAGAGATGACTGCGGCTATGACTAAGATGACTGAGGCAGAGGAATTAAGAAGTGGTCAGGTTCTTAACATATTTTAAAGGCTGAAATGGTAAGAACTATTGATGAGTGATGTGAAGAAAAGAGAAGAATCAAGGTTGCGGTTTGGTTTGGGGCCTTGGTATGAGAATGGTGAAATCATTTACAAAGGTGGAAAACACTTGGGAGAGAGTTGTTTCATGACAAAAATCAACAGTTCTGTGTTGGATATGATAAGTCTGAGCTATTTTACAACCAAGTGGAGGCACTTAAACAAGTGAGTCTGGAGCCACTACACTAAATTAGCTAACCTACGGAGTAAGAGCAGAATAGCAAAGGGAAAGGTTCAGAGAACGGCACCCCGGGGTCCGGCAATAACCACAGGTAGGAAGAAGGAGACAGAAAGAAGACTGAGGAAGAGCAGCCAGGAATGTTAACTGACCTGACTTTATGAACTGGACTATATTTCTCTCTGTTCTAGATTTCCCTACTATTAAATGGAGGCCCCCAGAGCACAAATGTTTCAACCTTCTTGTTTTCATGAGGAACTAAGGCCCAGGAAAATCAAATGGCATGCAAAGTTTTGCTTCACAATTGGCATAACCATAACTAGAACCTAAGTCTGCTAATGTAAAAACCCATTATCTCTCCATCACAGAGATACCTAAAGATTAATTAGGCAGCGATAAGAACAGAATAATCATTTTTATTTTTACTTCCAAAAATTTGATAACTTAATACTAAACTTACCACTTAAAATTTTCAAATGAACCTAAAGTACTGTTTCACATCAACTTTTATAAAATGGACTTTTATAGAAGTCTTTTATGAAAGACTTTTTTATAAAGCATGTCTGATGCTCAATATTCACTCAATGAGTAAATGATGATACTATGCTTTTGTTTTCATTGCAAAATAATTTATCTTACACTAGTGAAATTCAACATTTATTTTAAAACCTAAAGCAAAAACATGAATCCTATGTTTTCAAATATTTAAGTCTCAAATTTAGGAGAAAAAGGAAAATTAAAAATATGATCTTACTGAAAGAGTAAGCCAACATAAAATAAGAGAAACTAGTCAATCTGCTATTTTAAAATCATTACAATTTTACTATCTCTGAAAATGTGTGTATATATATATATGTGCATGTGTGTGTGTGTGTGTGTGTGTGTGTGCAATTAACTAAATATAACAAAGAAAAACATTTATTAACGTATAATCAAATAAAGAAGAAAAAAAAACAAAACCACAGAAGACACTCCAGCACATTTTGTCAAGGCTACATGACACATTACATATCAAGTAGCAATGTTGTTACTACTATTTCTGTTTTGATGCTTTTACTGCTACTTCATTTATACTAAATGAAGTTTAAAAAAAAAATTACAGCCATGTCTCCAGGTAAAACTGTGTAACCAGTGATTAACATTTACTCTAAGATACTTTCTTCTAAGACTGTATTCTTAGAGGAAGAGAACATGTGAACATGGCAGGTTACTTCCTCTATATGCAGGTCCTATAAAAATGGGTGATGTTATCAGCTTTGATTATACTTAACTCGACAGCCTGACATGACTGATTCTGGGAATCTCAACTATGAGGCAATTAGAGTTTCCCTACGAAAACCCATTTATTTTGCCTCAAATAATATAGTATGAATTTATACTAAATACACATGTTCCTATTTTTATTAAGCAGCTTCTAAAAATCAGTGTTTTGTAGTTTAAGGTGTACATTTGCATACATGATTAGGATAACACTGCAAAACCAAACAAAAGAAAATACTGCAATAACTTGGAAAACTTTGAAAATAGAAGAGAAAATAGCAAAAGATTTTGTATGATAGTTGGGCTTCCCTGGTGGCTCAGCTGGGAAAGAATCTGCCTACAGTGCAGGAGACCTGGGTTTGATCCCTGGGTTGGGAATATCCCCTGGAGAAGGGAACAGCTACCCACTCCAGGATTCTGGCCTGGAGAATTCTATGGACTGTATAGTCCATGGGTTGCAAAGAGTCAGACATGACTGAGCGACCTTCACTTTCACTTATATGATAGTTAAAAATCTGGATCAGCAAATAACAAAAGATAGTAATTTTAACATCAAATATATCCTTTTTAAAATGAATTATGCTTGTGGCAAAAACATTGTGTTCTTTCACAGCATACAGATCATGTCACAGATTCATTATAATGAGAACACTTCTATGGTGACTGATACACTTCCTTACGTCATCCCTCTTAGAAGGTATTACATTTTTTTTAAAAAAGTGGAGCTTTGGCTTCTGGAAAATATGAAGGTACCAACACTTTCATTCGTATAATACATGCCTTCCTAAGGTTTTGTAAATCTAAGGCAATATATGTAAGTTTGACTTTACATGTTGATACTAAGCTGGTTGAAGATGGATTCTGCTCATTTTAGTGTATATGCATTTTAAGTTTAGTGCTTAATTTAACAAATAAAAACAGGAGTAATACATTGCATAAAATCCTATTATGCACCAGAGGAAGTGAGTCAGTGGCAAGCACAGCAATCACTGGGTTATCCTGGACAATAAGTGTCTAATTTAGACAAGTACCTTAAGCTAATCAAATGCATTAAACTGAACGAGTCTTCTGACAAATTGCAGCAGATAGCACAAAAGGGAAAAAATCAGTTAAATGGGCAAGATATTGAAAATGATACCATGAACTAGTTCCTTCAAATTATCAATTTTCAAGCTGATTTAATTCTGTTATATTTTTTAAAGTACAATGTCAAAGAAAATGTTAATAACGCCTATAGTTTTAGGAAAAAATAAAATTTAACAATTAAGGATGGTTTTTTCCAACATCAACTTCCTATATTATATGGGAATTTTTATTTTTTACTACATAATATATTTATTAACATGTGATCCATATCTGTCTTACTCATTGAATGAAATATCTGAAAATTAAGTACATCCATCTACATACAGTTTTATGTTTTCATATTTGCTCTATAGTGATAAAAACTTTGACCACAGATGATAATACTTGCAAATACAAAACAATACCACATAAATTTAAGTAGCTGATGCAGTATAACATTAAGATTATTTAGTGTAGAATACAACATTTGAGATCACCTAGATTTACCAACAAGAAACTGACTTGGACTCATTCAAGGGATTAGAAGGTAAGACTGAGAAGCAAACAAATTAAAAACCAACCTAATATTTCACTTGAGGGAATACTTGTTTTTTACCTGAGAATAATTCTTATCCTGTTTTGTGAAGGCAAATTTTTAAAGATAAAAAGCAAAGATATTTTAGCTCATGAATTTCACCTCTTTCAAATGTATCAACCATCACAGAGTACAGGCATATTACAACTTTACTTTTAGAACACATATATTGATATATATTTACTTTTCTAAATATAATAATTTCTGGCTGATTTTGTGCTTTATGATCAGTGAGGCTTCAATATTTTTCTTCTGTGGCGACAGGAAAAATCTGACATGCATTTACATAAAAACTCTTTTAAGCAAGCTAAATTAGAACATCTTTCTCATTCTGAGTCAACAGGCTTATAGTCTCACACTGCTGAAATAAACATCTAGACCCAAGATGGAGCTGCTTCTGCCTAGGGTGCCATGCCAGCAAACTGAAAGTTAAGGTAACTTTCAGGTCCCTGTGAATGCTCTGCCTGATCAGAGACACAGTGGGTCCAATCAGCCAATCCCCACAGGCCAAACCAACTCTGGGCTCTATATCTATTTCCTTGTTCCTTCTCACCCCAAACAAGGTTGACTGTGTAGCCCCAGACAGTCAGATATTTTCTCTTTTTCTCTACCTTGTTCTTTATTCTTCATCCTTTAACAGCTTCCTGTCTTCTGCCCTATTCACACTTCTCCAAATGGAGACTGCTTCATGAAGTGTTAAATAAAGTTAATTTGTATCATCCAAATTGTCTTCTTTAAATCATTTTTTAACAGCATGAAATGTGTGTGTGAGGCCAAAAAAAACCCAATAGTTTATTCTTGCAAATCAAGATTGTTAAAGAACAAACGGTTCATAATACTGTATCAATTTAGTTATCAATTTAGCAATGATACAAAATGAATCTACTAGATCCTGTTTTCTGCCTAACTAAAATTATAATGTAACAAGAAAGGGTATACAAATATATATCATGCTTCTACAATCTGGTTTCTAGGATCTTGTTGATTTGAAAAATTCACAATTTCTTCAATCAAAGTACTTTATCTGGTTTTTTCTTTTTTTCAGCTCCAAAATATTATTTTGCCATCGGGCTAAAAAGACAAAGACTAGCAATACTTTAGAAGCCATGACTAGCCACGGTGGAATCAGGCCACAGCCAGAGAAAGGCTGAACTGGAAGAGAGAAGAGACTTGGTTTTGAGCTCACTAGCTTTGGCATCTTACCCAACTAATTTAACCTTTCTTAGTCTCCATTCCCTTATCTGTAAAACAATAGTCAGAGTAAGTGATAACATCTAACATTCTCCAAGAGTCTCTCTAAACTGTAATTAAAATTAATGAGGGAAAAAAACTTAAGATTTTATCTTCAAGTAGAAACAAGGACACCAAGCAGCTCAACAGCTAAAGAAGAAAAGCACAATGTTCATACATATAAATATATTTAGATACAGACATGAAAGTTTTTGCTATTACATGTGAGTCACTGGCCTCTGAGTAATTTCTCTTGACTACTCCCTACTCTGTCCCCATTTAAAGTGATTGATGAAATAAAGGGTGATGAAAGAAAGGCTGCAATTTTTTTACATCATTATTCTTAGCAAGGCTTTGCATTTTGTTTTTATTCTCCTAAAGAATAGGCATACTGCATTCTACTTCTGAAAAGGGTGTAGGACATCACGGCAGACAAATACTCTTGTTTTAACAACTGGGGCGGAGGGGAAACAACCCTGATATATTGTTAAAAAATTATTTATGAGAGAATTGTGGGAACAATGAGAATTTTATATTATCTAAAATTCCAAAGAGAAAAAGTCCTTCTTAGGGGAACTGACAATAACTCGTGCTTCTCTTCCGAAGAGAGCTTTGACAATTCTTAGCACAGGCTAAGGATAAGATTTGGACCAAATGGAGGCACACTATTTGAGGACAGAGAAACTAGTAGAGCTTATCATGGTCTCACGGGGTTGTCACCACAACAGTCTAGAAACTCAGGGAATTCCAAACACAAGGCAGATTTTTCCCATGAAATATTTGCTGAGTTCCTAGGAGCTCTGAGAGGCTTAAGGTCTGAATTTGAATTTTGAAAAATGCAGAGTAAAATTTCTAACCCAGGTAGTATCTCAGAGACAAAGTACCACTAGAAGGAAGAGATCTGTAACAAACACATAACTAGTCTCTAACCAACAATTATTAGGAAATGCAAGGGAATATAATGAATGACAATCTGGTAATGCAGTCAGCTAAATCCTGACTAAGGGATGGATACTCCTCAAAACAAAAGTCAGCTTTCTTCAACAAACGCATTGCAAGGAAAAGAGAAATCTATTAATTAAATAACTTAAGAAAAATGGCCACTTTTTGTCATAGATGGACCTTAACTGGATCCTGATATGGAGAAACAAAAGGAGGGAAAAAATGAGACTATAAGGAAACTGGGATACCTGACAGAATATCTAAGACAACTATGGATAAAATGGGATGAAAAAGATACAATGACTTCAACATAATCTAGGAGTAGGGATAAGATGGAGGGAAAGGTGATATGTATGAAAAAATACTGGCCATGACTTGATAATTATTGAAAATGAGTTACAGCTTCATTGGAACTCATTCTACACTCCCCCTCCCCCCCACCACCACTTGTGTATACATATAAAATCCTGCATTACAAAAGTTTTTTAAAAATGAAAAGGTCTATTATCATAGTGCCACAAATTATGACATGAGTTGTGAAAGCTGTTTTGTTCCAAAATATAGACAGACATAAATGCATTTGTTCTACAAGCAATCTCACTCAACATTGCTTCATCAGTCCTTGATATTTAATGATTCTTTGGGAAATGTTTGTTGAATAAGTGGGAGCAACGAATTAGTTACTTCAAGGTTGTGTGTGTGTGTCTGTGTGTATGCATGTGTATGCAAGTGTGTGAAACTTCCCTGATTAGTAATGATACTGAGTGTTTTTTCATAAGTTTATTCATTCTAGATGTTCTTTTGGGCAAAAAACCTGTATATGTCACTAAGAGAAAAACAATAGCAATTTATAAGTCTACTTTCAGGATACAGAACAGTAGGATATAAGTCTGTTGTCAATTATGTCACTGTAAATATCTTTTTCTCACTCTGTGGCTTATTTGTATTTATTAAAAATAAATAAATTATTTTAATTTTAATGCAGTAAATAATTGTTTTCCATTTTAATTACTGACTTTTTATTGAAATTAAGTGATTCAATTTTATATACTTTTTTTTCAGATTCTTTTCCATTATAGGTTATTATAAGATATTGAATATAGTTATCTGTGCTACACAGTAAATCTTTGTTGTTAGTTACTACTTTATATATCTTGTCTTAGGAAACAACTCCTACTTTGGGATTGTGAAATTATTCTCTTTTATATATCTTTAAAACTTTATTGTTTTCTTTCACATTTAGTTTTATGATCCATCTGGAATTCAGGTTTTGACTATGGTGTGAATTTTCTTTTTTTCGTTAAACACTTGTATCCCAATAAAATTAACTGAAAAAATTCACTCTTTTCTCACTGCCTGAGATGACTCTTTTCATGAACATGTCACCTGTGTATGCAGAGGTTTGTTTTTGGGTTCTATTCTGCTCTGGCCTTCTTACTTTATCTTTGAGCATATACTGACCTGTCTTAATTACAGTAACTGTATAACAAGTTCTGCCAACTTTTTTTTTTTTTTAATTGGAGGCTAATTACTTTACAATATTCTAGTGATTTCTGCCATACATGGACATGAATCAGCCATGGGTGTACATGTGTTCCCCATCCTGAACCCCCTTCCCCATCCCATCCCTCAGGGTCATCCCAGTACACCAGCCCTGAGCACCCTGTCTCATGTATTGAACCTGGGCTGTCTGCCAACTTTCTTATTTAATATTGTCTTGGCAATTTTGGGCCCACTGCCTATTCATATAAATTTTAGAATCACATCATAAATTTGTATACAAAAACTTTTGTGATTTTGAATGGCCTTGCATACAAATCACTTTTGGGGGAAATTGCAATTTAAACAATATTGAGTCTTCTAATTGTGAAAATTTCAGTCTTTATATATATTAGGCTTTTCTAACAAATTTTTTCTTTCACATCTTTTATTAGATTTATTCCTAGGAACTTGATACTTTTTGATGCTATTATAAATAAAATATTTCAAGTTTATTTTCATAATTGTTGACTGAAATATAAAAATATAATTGGCCTTGTATATTGATATTTATATCAAACAATCTTGCTAAGAACTTATTAATACTTACAATTCATTAGAGACTATTTTGCATTTTCTATCTCTATAATCAAAACTATTTGTCGACAATAAAAGTTTTACTTCTCCTTTCCAATCCTTATCCATTTCCTTTTTTTGGCTCATTATACTATCTTGATCACTAGGAAAACATTGAATAACATTAGTAAAAAAAGGCATTCTTGTCTTATTTCTGTTATCAGAAAGAAATGTTGAATATCTCACTTCTAAGTAGAAATTTGTTGTAAACTTTTTTATAGATAACCTTTTATTATATGAAAGACATTTCCTTCTGTTCCTACTTTAAAATGAATTATCATAAATGAATGGTCAGTTTTTTAAAACACCTACTGAAACAATTATATGATTTTATACTTAGTGTGATATGATTTTCTATTTAGTCTGATGTATAGTAAATTAATTACTTTTTAATATTAAAGCAAGCATTCCTTGAATAAAACCAATTATTTAATTCACTTAATGAATCTGTTTTTTTTTAATTTACATCTAAGATACAACCAGTCCATTCTAATGGAGATCAGTCCTGGGTGTCCTTTGGAAGGAATGATGCTAAAGCTGAAATTCCAGTACTTTGGCCACCTCATGTGAAGAGCTGACTCATTGGAAAAGACTCTGATGCTGGGAGGGATTTGGGAGCAGGAGGAAAAGGGACGACAGAGGATGAGATGGCTGGGTGGCATCACGGACTCAATGGACGTGAGTTTGAGTGAACTCCGGGAGCTGGTGATGGACAGGGAGACCTGGTGTGCTGCGATTCATGGGGCCACAAAGAGTCGGACACGACTGAGCGACTGAACTGAACTGAACTGAAGATCAAAAGTAAGTTTTCATTCTTATATTATTCTTGCTGGGTTTCTGTATCATAATATAAGTTGGGGAATATATTCTCTTTTACCTTTTTTAGAATATTAACACTCTATATAAAAATTGAGTATTTCTTCTTTAAGTGTTTGTGAAAGTGAAAGTGTTACTCGCTCATTCATGTCCAACTCTTTGGAGCCCCATGGACTGCAGCCTGCCAGGCCTCTCTATCCATAGAATCCTCTAGGAAAGAACACAGGAGTGGGCTGCCATTCCCTTCTCAGGGGTTCTTCCCAATCCAGGGATTAAACCCAAGTCTCCTGCATCGTAGGCTGATTCTTTACCATCTGAGCACCCAGGGAATTAGCCATTAGCTATTAAAGTCATATGGACTTAGAATTTCTTTAATGGAAGCCTGTTATTTTTATATACAATTTTTCTAATGGTACAGGATTATCCCATTTTCTTTCTTTTCTTGCATCTTTTCTACAAGTTGTATTTTCTACAAATTTGGTCATTTCTCCTAAATTTTCATATTTATTGACATAGTTGATGACAACATAGTCATTATTATCTGTAGGATGCTCTGCTGGAATGGAACACTTAATTTTCAAATGGTAAGGTACAAGCTTTTTGATTTTTCTTCCAGCCTCAGAAACTTACTCTGCTTTCTTATTGAAAACCAAGTCACAGAAATAGTAACAATTTCAAAAAGGCCAGCGGGTTCAGTTACCCATATTCGAAAATCACCTAAGAAAAATAGCTATCTAGAATTACAGCTCTCCAAGAATGGAATCCTACTTCTTTCCTTGGTGGTTTCATTTATTTCAAGTTCATTCATTCATTAAACAAAGTTTCAGATAGAAAAGTACTTACTGTCAAGGAACTTACATGGCCTGGAGGAGAAGCCAATCCAGAAAAGAACCAACATAGTCTCATGAGATAAATTCCACTGTGCATGACACAAACGAGCACAAGACGCTATGGAAGGAGGGAGGGGGGGTACTGTTTTCTTTGAGGGTTGAATTTCACATGTTCACAAGAACGGCGGAGTGGTAGGAGTTGAGGGAGCAGAGATAACATCCTGAAATGATTTATGTCAAACTAAGGAGTCACTAGTAAAGTAATGCTCAAAATTCTCCAAGCCAGGCTTCAGCAATACGTGAACTGTGAACTTCCAGATGTTCAAGCTGGTTTTAGAAAAGGCGGAGGAACCAGAGATCAAATTGCCAACATCCGCTGGATCATCGAAAAAGCAAGAGAGTTCCAGAAAAACACATCTATTTCTGCTTTATTGACTATGCCAAAGCCTTTGACTGTGTGGATAACATTAAACTGTGGAAAATTCTGAAAGAGACGGGAATACCAGACCACCTGACCTGCCTTTTGAGAAACCCGTATGCAGGTCAGGAAGCAACAGTTAGAACTGGACATAGAACAACAGACTGGTTCCAAATAGGAAAAGGAGTACGTCAAGGCTGTATATTGTCACCCTGCTTATTTAACTTCTATGCAGAGTACATCATGAGAAATGCTGGGCTGGAGGAAGCACAAGCTGGAAGAAATATCAATAACCTCAGATATGCAGATGACACCACCCTTATGGCAGAAAGTAAAGAAGCACTAAAGAGCCTCTTGATGAAAGTGAAAGAGGAGAGTGGAAAAGTTGGCTTAAAGCTCAACATTCAGAAAACTAAGATCATGGCATCTGGTCCCATCACTTCACAGCAAATAGATGGGGAAACAGTGGAAACAGTGGCTGACTTTATTTTGGGGAGCTCAAAAATCACTGCAGATGGTGATTGCAGCCATGAAATTAAGACACTTACTCCTTGGAAGGAAAGTTATGACCAACCTAGACAGTATATTAAAAAGCAGAGACATTACTTTGTCAACAAAGGTCCATCTAGTCAAGGCTATGGTTTTTCCAGTAGTCATGTATGGATGTGAGAGTTGGACTGTGAAGAAAGTTGAGCGCAGAAGAATTGACGCTTTTGAATTGTGGTATTGGAGAAGACTCTTGAGAGTCCCTTGGACTGCAAGGAGATCCAACCAGTCCATCCTAAAGGAGATCAGTCCTGGGTGTTCATTGGAAGGACTGATGTTGAAGCTGAAACTAACACTTTGGCCACCTGATGCGAAGAACTGACTCATTTGAAAAGACCTTGATGCTGGGAAAGATTGGGGGCAGGAGAAGGGGACAACAGAGGATGAGATGGTTAGATGGCATCACTGATTCAATGGACATTGGTTTGGGTGGACTCTGGGACTTGGTGATGGACAGGGAGGACTGGTGTGCTGCGGTTCATGGGGTTGCAAAGAGTCGGATATGACTGAGCGACTGAACTGAACTGAAGGAGTCTGGATAGAATGTATAATGGGGTAGCATTGACAGTTTTTAAATTATCTGATTTGCAGTGTTAGAAAGTCAGGAAAATTTTCAGGCATTTCTAATGTTAATAATTTCAAAAATTTAGAATTCTCTAAAGGAAATAATATAATTCTACCTAGTAATAAAATAAAAACCTAATACCTATGGAAGCTTAAAAACTAAAAGTTAAAGGCTTGAGATGAGAAGCTTACCTGTAGTTTCTCCTGAGTAAGTTAACAGAGATTAAACAGAAAAGCAATGTAATCAAACATTTCAGGTTTACAAACCTATAACAAGATGCTCCATAGGGACATTCAGGCCGGTCATCAGCTTCATCTTGACACGTGATGTTTACACCTCCATAATCACTATCACCAGGGTGACTGAAGTGTTGAAAATGGACAGGATTTTTCCTATGAGAGTGACAAACATACTGTCAGAAAAAATAATTAATAGGGTATACTAGATTTCTAGATAAACTAGAAAACATAATAGCATATAGCAGAAAATCAAATAATACATATCAGATTATTCCAGAGCATGAACAACTAACATTACATTGTTAAAAATAAAGCTCATGATAACTAGTCAGTGCAGAACCCTAATAATAGCAAAATTAATTTCTGGTGACATGGAAAAAACCATGATTGCAAACATTACTTTAAATAGGATATATATAACAGACTATGTTGACTAATATATATGTAGGATAAAAGTATTATAAGCACATATAGCTTTTAAGGGTTTTCCTGGTGGCTCAGATGCAAGAATCCACCTGCAATGCAGGAGCCCCATGTTCAATCCCTGGGTCAGGAAGATCCCCTCCAGAAGGCATTGGCAACCCACTCCTGTATTCTTGCCTGGAAAATCCCAGGGACACAGGAGCCTGATGGGCTACAGTCCATGGGGCTGCAAAGAGTAGGACATGATTGAGTGACTGAGAACATTTAATCTATTAGAAACTAAAAATGAGAAATTTTTAAAAATATATTCACTTTAAAATAGCAGCAAACCCTTTACACATTATCATAAAAAGCAAATCTTAACATAAATACCTATCTTCCAAAAAAAAATTGATGGAGACACTGTTTTATACTTCAGAAATTTCTTTAATATCTGGCTTAACGGAGGGCATTTGGATTCTCCTATCTGCTTCTGCATTCAATCATTAACACAAATCATAAGCCATAAGCCTCTGGGAAATTCTACTGTACACTTGTGAGTGAGAAAATCAGAGTAGAAAGGCATATATGAACAATGGTTATGCATATATGCACAATGGTTATTATGAAAATGGTTTGGCCCAACAGTTTTCCTAAAAGCATCTTGGGGACCAGGCCCTGAAAGGGCCTCTGGACCATACTTTGAGAAGCAATGTTATAAAACAGTATATTAGTTAAGAATCTGCCTGCAATGTGGGAGACACGGGTTTGATCCCTGGGTTGGGAATATTCCCTGGAGGAGGGTATGGCAACCCACTGAAGTATTCTTGCCGGGAGAATCCCATGGACAGCGGAGCCAGGCAGGCTGCAGTCTATGGGGTCACAAAGAGTCAGACATGACTGAAGCGACTAAATACAGCACAGCACAGAATTTAGTGAAGCTAATTTATCAACATAAGTTGGAAAAGTGGTTGGGACAAAAGAATGAAGATGTCTCAGGGGAAGAAACACCAGCAAAAATCTTCACATTAAAGAAATTATCAGAGATATTTCACTATGAAAGATAAAATACTGGAAGCTAAGGAAAACTTCAAAAGGTGTATAACAATTTTTTTTTAATTTGTAGCACACCAGGCTCTTCTGTCCATGGGGTTTCCATGGACAAGAATGCAGGAGTGGGTTGCCATTTCCTCCTCCAGGGGCTCTTCCCAACCCAGGAATCAAACCCGAGTCTCCTACTTGGCAGGCAGATTCTTTACAATGAGCCATCTGGGACACCCCAATTAGCTCAGGCATAGAGATGATCTTTGTTTCATATAATAAGTTATGTGAAGAGAATGGGACAAGTACTGTTCAAACTACTCTTGATATATTGTTTTTACAAAGAAATAAAACATCTTAGTTCCAAAAAAAAAAGTATATTAGTTTCATCTGTACTTGAATTAAAATGGAAATATATAGTATGTACTTCTTTGAGAATGACTTTTTATGTTTATATTATTACTCCATACTGTTTCATATAACAACAGTATACGTTTATTACTGTGCAATGGTCCACTGTATGATTTTTTTGTCCATTCAATGAAGATGCCAAGACCATTCTAAAAGGAAAGAATACTCTTTTTAAAAAGACAAATGGTGCTGGGAAAACAGGATATTCACATGCAAAAGAATGAAGTTGGACCCTTCGCTCACGCTATATACAAAAGCAACTTAAAATGTATCCAAGACATAAAAATATGACCTATATAAAACTTTTAGAAGAAAATGGGAGAAAGCTTCAAGACATTGGATTTGTCAAAGATTTCCTGCCAAATGCAAAGGCAAGAAATGTAAAACTAGGCAAACTGGACTACATCAGAATTTAAATTTTCTTTGCATCTAAGGATGCAATTAATAAAATCAACAGGCAACCTACAGAATGGGAGAAAATATTTACAAGTCATGTACCTAATGAGTGGTCAATAATTAGAATATATACAAAATTTGTACCACTCAATGACCAAAAAAAAAACCTTGAATAACAAATGAGCAAAGGAAAGTCTATAATCCAAAGAAATTTCTATTCAATACACAAATGAGCAATAAGAAAAGATGCTCAAAATCAGTAATCATTATAGAAATGCAAATCAAAATCACAATGTATCATGCTTAATATCCATTAAAATGATCACCACCAAAAACCCAGAAAATAGCAAGTGTTGGTGAGAAAGTGTAACACTTTGAGTATTGTTGGCAGCCAATGGAACAAGTGTGGAGAAACTGTAATGCTTTGTGCACTGTTGGTAGAAATATAAAATGGTATATCTGCTATGGAAGATAGTATGATGGTACCCTGCAAAATTAAAAATAGAATTGATCCAGCAATTTAACTTCTTTATTTATATCCAAAAATAAATGAAAGTAGGATCTCAAAGAGTTGTTTTCATACCAAAGTTCACAGCAGCATTATTCACAATAGCCAAGAAATGGAAGCACCCCAAATGTCCATTGAAAGATGAATGGATAAACAAAACAAGGTATATACATAAAATTGAATATGATTCAGCCTTAAAAAGAAGAGAAATTCTGACTCATGTTACAATATAGATAAACTCTGAAGACCTACATAAAGAGTCATGTCTGACTCTTGAGACCTCATGGACTATACAGTCCATGGAATTCTCTAGGCCAGAACACTGGAGTGGGTACCCTTTCCCTTCTCCAGGGTATCTTCTTAACCCAGGGATCAAACCCAGGTCTCCCACATTGCAGGTGGATTCTTTACCAGCTGAGCCACAAGGGAAGCCGAAGAATAATGGAGTGGGTAGCCTATCCCTTCTCCAGCAGATATTCCCAACCCAGGAATTGGACTGGGGTCTCCTGCATTGCAGGTGGATTCTTTACCAACTGAGCTATTTATTAGGGAAGCCCACATAAAGTTAAGACAGTCACGAAATAACAAATATGGTATTCTTCCACTTATGTAACTACAGCCAAAATTTACTTGTTTTAATCCCTGACCACTTCGGTACTATTTTCATATATTTTAATTTCACAAATATGTTACATAACACAAAAGTTATTAGTGCTTTATACAGTCATATTCAATTTTATTATGCTTCTATTTTTCCTTCCTGAATGTCTATAACTTCCATACAGGGTCTCTCCTGCTTGGCAAATACTAAACTCCATTGTTGTTGCCTAAGCTCCATGAGACTGCCCAAAGCTCTGCCTGTTCTCTTAGCCCTCAGCATGAAACATTAAAAATTTGTCAAATGTCACAAAGGAAAAAGAAGCCTTAAAGTGTGACTGCCTCTAATGTTCTCAAACATGTGTGTTCAGCTTTGCTAGTTGTTCTCAGTGGGAGGTTTGGTCCTCAGTGAGACACTGCACATGTATTAGAGATAAAAACCTTATTTTATATACTATTAACTCATAATTTTTATGTTCTTATTCAGATAAAACTATTTTAATTAAAGCATTAATTTCTTACATGCTAATAACAGATCTTTCAATTTCTGTCCAATTTTTAAAATAAGTTTACTAATGGAACCATATGCTATTAAACAAAAAAACTACATGACCCCAGAAGAACAAAAGCTTTCAAAACAAGTTTTTTGGAAACAACAGTTTCTACAAAGTTAAATGCTGTTTTGTTGTTTTCAGTTTCTCAAAGGATTGAAAGAAGATGTGACTGCTTTAGACAAGGCTGAACTTGATGTGTCTGTGATATAAACAGTGATTATCTGGATCTAAAATTTAGTACAGAAATCTCTGTTGGAGATACAGACTTGGGAGTTAACAGCATAACATCAAGGGGTTGAATAAGACTTCTCTTGAGCAATAATTTTCTATTATGACAGAACATGTAAATAATCGGTGGTGGTGATGGTGTAGTTGCTAAGTCGTGTCCTACTCTTGTGACCCCATGGACTGCAGCCAGCCAGGTTCCTCTGTCCATGGGATTTTCCAGGTAAGAATACTGGAGTGGATTGCCATTTCCTTCTCCAGGGGATCTTCCTGACCCAGGAATCAAACCCAAGTCTCCTGCATCACAGGCAGATTCTTTACCTAATGAACTATGATATTAAATATCAGATCTAACATCACACATTAGAAACTGTACTAGGAAAAAAGTTGTGTAGGATAGAAGCTGAGCAATGTAGGGAAGAACAGGCATATCAGAAAAGGATGCAAAAAGGAACTGAACGAGTCTTTCAGCAGGACAGAAGGGAGGAAAAGGGATCAGCGCATCCAAAGGACACAACAACAGCCTGACGGCATGGTGCATCTGAAGAATCACTGGCAGTTCAGGGCCTTCTGGACTCTGCTAAGAAATCCAGCCTTTAGACACTGAAGGATTCTGTAAAAGAGAGTAATACTGTCAGATTTTTTTCTCTCTTCTTTTTTATCTTTGTTTTTATTTTCTCAGTCAGATCATTCAGTCAAGAATGAGGAAGAAATCTGAACCTGAGGGAAAGTGTGGAGACTTGGGAGATTATTTACTAGCTCCAGAGGAATCATGGCATGAGCTGAAGCAGTGGCATTGAGGCTGGAAAAAAGATACATTTAACTGACTGCTATGATATACATATATAACAAGAACTCAATGTAGGGGGTTTTTTTCCCCTTTATTATAAATATAAGTGTTCAGTCTTCCAGATTTCAGTTGCAAATATTTCATGGGTATTAATTATGTATATCAAAATGAGTGAAAAAGTAAAAAAATATTCACAGGCTATGACTGATTAATGTGTCATCATCAAGTATGACTGAATTCATTATGATCTTGATAGAACATTAAATCATGTTTAACAAAGACAAATACCAGTTGAACACTGTCACAGACTGAACTGTGTGCCCCACCCTCAAACTTATATATTAAAGCCCTAACCCCTAGTGTGACTATATATGGAGGCAGGGCCTTAAAGAGATAATTCAGATTAAAGAAATTCATAAGGGTAGGTCCTTTAATCCCAAATGAATGATGTCCTGATAAGATGAGGAAGAGACTCCAGGGATGTTTATTCACAGAGAAAGGCCATGTGAGGACACTGAGAAGGTGGCATCTGTAAGCCAATGAGAGAGACTACAGGAGGACTCAACCTGCCAACACCCTGATCATAGGTTTCTAGCCTCCTGAACTGTGAGATAATAAATTTCTCCTATTTAAACCACCTAATCTATTTATAAATTATGTTCCATATGCGGGACTAAGGCCATCATAAATAAGACAAAATTGTGAATAAATGCATAAATTATAATTGTTAAAATTGGTTATTCAAATGTTAAAATGGCACTGCACTTTAAAGAGATATGATGAATGAGAAATTAACAGAATATGTGATATACATATGCTATTGCATAGAAGATAAACTATACTAGAATGTATTTATAAGATATTTAGTTTGATAAGTTGCAATAGCAAAGAAAAACTTCTGCAATAGGGCTATGAAACATAGAGAAAACACAGTATAAACATACAGCCTAAAACTAATTCACAAAGTATGAAATTAGAAAATATAATACAATATAATCAAATGAAGTAAGTAGAAGAGTTACCAATCAATCCAGAAAATATATATTCAGTTGTTTTAGAAGGCACCATGGTGATTTAAAAACATTTTTAGAAAAATATAAAAGAAAAGGCATAAGTATAATAAGATGCCTAAACACAACTTAGAATTCTGAGAGTTATACTGTATACATAAACTACTTATGAAGCTATCTTTCTAACACCTAAATAAGACATTAATAAGCAGGTATTTAGGTCTGAGTGATCCTGTTTTCAAGTCTGTATTCCCCAGTTTCTTGTAGTAGTCAGCGTATCTACAATGAAACATTTAATTCCCCACTATATTTTAAAAGCCTCTAGAAGGATTTGCAAGAACACATACTGAAAAAGTACAGACCAGCAGAAACACAAAATGGGTCTTATTAGTCTTTTAACACATGATAGCATATATTTACATGCTACATGCTATGAAATACTGGAATTATATGCTACCTGTAATTTTGCTTTACCTGTAGCAGTTTGCCCCATACATGCAGGATGTTCTCTGTACCTTGTTTTCTTCAGAACCATTTGGAACTGAATCGGTTGCCTTCGCCTGCACACATTCAGGACTGGGCGGATTAGAGCTGGGCTCAGGATGAGATTTTTGAGGCTTGTCACAGAAAGACTTGCTCTGGGTACTGGAATAACTCTCAGAACAACTTCTCGCCATGCTGTCTTCATTTGAGCTTCCCTTAGCGATGATTTTATGTTCAGAAACCTTACCAAGTGCCTCTACTGGGACTTTGCTTCTCTGTGGATTAGTCTTAGTGTTATCTATCTCTGTGTTATGTAACGTGGCTGCAGAAAATGACTGTGGCATTTCCTATAAGAAAATCAGGAAATAAATAATAAATAAAAGCATATTTCAAAGGAAATGTGTAAGTTTAAGCATAAATGCATGAAACTGTAAGATTCATGCAATATGTATATTTTAAAACTTTAAGATCCATATTTTAAAGTTATTAAAAATGTCATTGTCTATATCTCTAGTTTAATAACTTTGAAATAATCTACTGTTATTAGAAAAGGAATTTACAGTTATGTCAAACCTTTACAATCATGTCAAACATTCAGTGAAAAATAACCAGAAAAATACAAATGAAACATGAGAAAATCCAACATTTGCTCATTTGAATATAGTCTTCCCCTCAAAACCTACTTGGCTCTTAAATTTCCTGTTCAACAATGTGCCACACTCTTCTGCACTGTTCTTATAATTTCTTATAAGTTACTGTAATACTTTATTTCTACCCTCTAAATCAAGATTTTTCCCCCTTCAGCTGAATGATGAAATTGATCCTCCTTCACAGAAAAATTCACATGAAAGCTATCTTATGATTAACTTAGAAAATAAGATTCCTTTGAAGTGGTATGAATAACAGTTTCAGTTTAACGAATTAAAGGTATTTTGAATCAAGTAAGTATTCTCATTAGCATTACAGAACCTTTTTAATATGTACTTACCACAAGTACAAAGAGTAAGCCTAGTCTTATCCTATTAAAAATGACCTCTTAATTACTTATACTTCCTGTGCAGTGCAGACATTGCTCAGATAAACTCCAGTCCTCAGGGTAAGGATGTGATGAAAACATATTAGATACACACGAATGTTCACCCCCACGTATAACAAGAACTCATGTATGCTGGCTGCCTTCTGGAAAAAGCTGGTTTTAATGTTATTTGATATCCAACAGCTCAAATTTCTTGAAGATATTATCAACATGACTTTTTTAGACTAATTCCTTAGGTGTTTCCATAGTTTTTTCATTTTTAAGAAACACAGTAGGCCAACTTTCAAATGTTATCCAAACTGACTAAAGACCTTGCAAAAAGAACCTAGATCAAATCATGGTTCTTGTATAGCAATAGATAACCAGGTGGAGTTGGCCCTCAGTTGATGGCATTTGTACCACATCCTGCCAACATATATACTCTTTCCCAGCAAGCTGCTCAAGTACACTCCAATCTCATCTCCCTTTACTATAGGACCCCAACTAATCAGGACCTACTGTGGGGTGGAAACAGAGCAATTCTGACGCACCTCCTTATCTGCAGTCCCCTACTGGCTCAACTCTCACCAATTTTCTTTTTCTCTGTTCAGGTAGTACTGGGATAAGTGAGCAAATCTTTATTGGCTAAGCAGGGCCAGTAAAATTTCAGTCTCTTGTTCCTGTTGGCATCTCAGAACTCCACAATAAACGCTCTCAGAGCCCATCTCTTCTCTTAATTTTAGAAAGGGACAAAATAACTTCTTCCACCAAACACAGCACTCTCCCAAATCTTACAACCTTTTTTTGTCTCAGTTCTCTAAGTATAAAGCCTGGGGGAAGGGACAGTGAATTTCTCATCCCTTTCAAAAGATCCCATAGGAAAAAGCCTAGCCCTCACTGCTGGGGGCTCCTTTCAAATATGAGATGCTTACAATTAGTACTTCTGCGCTGGGTGTTGGGCCTCAGCAACAGTATGGGGACAACAGGGAAAAATATCCCACTCCTGGATTTATTATAGGGGAAAAAAGGACACAGGTAGGAAAGGGTTAAATAAAGGAGAATACTTTCTTACCATGAAACACTGGGCAGAGATTGAAAAGAATGAGGTAGATCTCTCTATATATATATATCTCTAAGGATTTTTAAAATTAAAAATATATATACATTATATACAAACACACATACACACACACAATGATTCCATCTAGGTTGTAAAAAAAAAAAATTCCCTACGTATCTATTTGAGTACTTACCTATGTAAATCCAAATGAAAAGATTTAGAAGGGCGTAAACCAATGTATTAGTATGCAATGAGATGGAAGGAAAAGGTGAATCAAAATTTTCATTTTACTTTAACATGCGTCTGAATGCATTTTTGACAACAAGCATCTACTATATTACCATTTAAAAAAATGAAAAGCAAACCAAGTAATACAAGAAAAGATATAAAGTATAAAGCCATCATATTTCAACTCGCTCTACTTTTATGAAATGTAAAGAAGGATTTATTTTTTAAATATCTTTACAAGGAATATGTTTAACATGTTAATTTATTCCAAAAGAGAAAGGAGTAATAAAGTCACAGATATCAATACTATATGGATCAGGGGTTCTCAAATATTTTAAGAGGCATAAAAGCTGGAATTCATAATGTTCATTATGGAACTCCATGAAATATTGATATTCAGTAGGCCCTTGGCATTCAAGAATTTAACATTTGTGGTTTCAATTATTCATAAATGGTCCCAAAAACCCATTACATGCAGTAATTTGTAAGTTTGCTGAGATATAAATTCATAGTATGCCAGTTAAAAAGCTCATGAGCCAGAACAAGTCACTGAACTGGCAAATGAGAGAAGAGGAAAGATGGAGGGTGCTGTGTACTTGGAAGAAGTAGGGGAAGGCAGAGAGGTCCATTTTTTATTTTATATCTGAGACCCACATGGCTTATGTCCCAGATTACATGAAAATGTGAAGAATAAAGTGTAGGAGGCTAGAGATTCATGACAGAAGAGACAGATCTCCTACACTCTCTATAAAAATACATGCTATAGACCTCAGGAATTGAGGAGCATGCAGCTGGTGGAAGGTGACCTTGGTGCTTGAAGTTGGCTAAAATGTATTATATTAAGGCTATTTGGGTTTCCCAGGTGGCTCAGTGGTAAAAAAAAAAAAAAAAATCTGCCTGCCAATGCAAGAGACGTGGGTTCGATCCCTGGGTCGAGAAGATCCCTTGAAGAAGGAAATGGCAGTTCATTCCAGTAATCTTGCCTGGGAAATCCATGGACAGAGGAGCCTGATGGGCTACAGTACAAGGGGTCACAAAAGAGTCAGACACGACTTAGTGACTGAACAACACACTTAACAACAAGGCTATTAAAGTAGACTGTTAAGTTCCCCCAATAAGTCCTCCCTTATCCCTCAACTCTCTGAAGGTTTCTTTTTCTTTTTCTAGCTTGTGAGATATTAGCTCCCAGACTAGGGATTAAACATGGGCCCACAGCAGTGAAAGCACTGAGTCTTAACCACTGTGTCTAGACCACCAGAGAATTCCCCATCTGAAGTTCTAATATACTTCAAAGGAGAGAATAAAGAACTTCCCCCGAAACAAAGATTCCCTGGAGAAGGAAATGGCAACCCACTCCAGTACTTCTTGCCTTGAAAATCCCATGGATGGAGGAGCTTGGTGCAGGCTACTATCCATGGGGTCGCAAAGAGTTGGGCACGACTGAGCGACTTCACTTCACTTCCTGAAACAAGGTCAATGAAGCAATTTGCTGTTGTCTCCAAGCTGCCCTTGGAAAGAATGTTTGTGCTAATGAATTGTCTTAAAAGTGCTGTATGAATCCATTAGTTCCCACAGGTTAAGAACTAAAAAATTCTAAACTCCAGCCTTAACTTCACTCTTGAACTTCAAACTCATTCATGGCATACATGAACTGTGAACTACCAGATGTTCAAGCTGGATTTAGAAAAGGCAGAGGAACCAGAGATCCAATTGCCAACATCCACTGGATCATTGAAAAACCAAGAGAGTTCCTTGCTTTTATATACTGCTGCTTTATTGACTACGCCAAGGCCTTTGACTGTGTGGATCACAACAAACTGTGGAAAATTCTGAAAGAGATGGGAATACCAGACCACCTGACTTGCCTCCTGAGAAGTCTGTACGCAGGTCAAGAAGCAACAGTTAGAACTGGACATGGAACAACAGACTGGTTCCAAATAGGAAAAGGAGTACGTCAAGGCTATATATTGTCACCCTGCTTATTTAACTTATATGCAGAGTACATCATTAAAAACACTGGGCTGGATGAAGCATAAGCTGGAATCAAGATTCCCGGGAGAA
Source organism: Bos mutus (assembly GCF_027580195.1). Taxonomy (NCBI): domain Eukaryota; kingdom Metazoa; phylum Chordata; class Mammalia; order Artiodactyla; family Bovidae; genus Bos; species Bos mutus. Next base: position 39,863,846 of record NC_091627.1, read on the forward strand.
ATATCAATAACCTCAGATATGCAGATGACACCACAACTTATGGCAGAAAGCGAAGAAGAACTAAAGAGCTTCTTGATGAAAGTGAAAGAGGAGAGTGGAAAAAGTTGGCTAAAACTCAACATTCAGAAAACTCAGATCATGGCATCTGGTCCCATCACTTCACGGGAAATAGATGGGGAAACAGTGGAAACAGTGGCTGACTTTATTTTTGGGGGCTCCAAAATCACTGCAGATGATTTCATGACTGCAGCCATGAAATTAAAAGATGCTTGCTCCTTGGAAGAAAAATCATGAAAAACATAGACAGCATATTAGAAAGCAGAGATATTACTCTGCCAACAAAGGTCCATCTAGTCAAAGCTATGGTTTTTCCAGTAGTCATGTATGGATGTGAGAATTGGACTATAAAGAAAGCTGAGTGCCAAAGAATTGATGCTTTTGAACTGTGGTATTGGAGGAGACTCTTGAGAGTCCTTTAGACTGCAAGGAGATCCAACCAGTTCATCTTAAAGGAAATCAGTCCTGAATACTCATTGGAAGGACTGATGCTGAAGCTGAAACTCCAATACTTAGGCCACGTAATATAAAGAACTGAATCATTGGAAAAGACCCTGATGCTGGGAAAGACTGAAAGTGGGAGGAGAAGGGGACGACAGAAGATGAGATGGTTGAATGGCATCACCCACTCAATGGACATTGAGTTTGAGTAAACCCCGGGAGTTGGTGATGGACAGGGAGGCCTGGTGTGCTGCAGTCCATGGGATTGCAAAGAGCTGGACACGACTGAGTGACTGAACTGAACTGAACAAGTCCCATTACTTCATGGCAAATAGGTGGGGAAAGAGTGGAAACAGTGACATTAGCGACTGAACAATAACAACAGCTAGACATTTCTTCCTCAATATTCTATACACCTCACACTCAAAATGTCAAATTCGAAATCCACCCTCTGTATTCTGTACCATAGTTTTGGCCAAAATAATCTAACCCACTTGTTTTAGCCAGAAGATGTGGATAAATTTCTTGGATGACTATCTTTCATTCCTTCTTTACTTCCCCCAGATCTAAACAACAAGTGTTGCAGTGTGTTTCTTAAATATTCCTCTAATTCATCCCTACCATCCTTAATATTAGTGCCTCAGTCAGATCCTCTTCATAACATCGTCAATGACCTTATCCCCCTGTTTTTAATCTTATTCTCTTCCAATTTCTCCTTTGAAGAGCGGATAAGATTATCTCTGGCTGAAAACATTTCAAGGTCCTCCTTCACACTACCGGCTTCATCCTCATCTTGCCCTGCCGCCCAGCTCTGCACCAAGAATGCTAAGAACAATTGTCCGCAGCATAGTCTTTGTATCCTCTCTGCTCTTATACCTGTTGCCTCATCGACCTGGGATGGATTCCTACACCTGGTTCATGCCCGCTGCCCTTAGGATTGGCCCAGGGTCACTTCTTTCAGGAACCCCTCCCTAGAAGCTGGTTTATGGAGTCCTCCTCAAGACTGCCATAAAAATGAATGTGTTGTCACTTTATTTTAGGATTTGAATCATGTGCCCCACGAGACTATTTGCTCCTTATCAACTATGTCTTCTTCATCTTTATGCATTTAACCCCACATTCCAGCATACTGCCTTACATATAACAGAAAGACTGCTTAGTGTAATGATTATTAGAATGGTCTTTGAGCTCAATAAATGGTTTTGGGTAATTTTTCAGCCATTGTTGTTAACATGTATTACTACTATTTGTTTAATGAATGCTTATTAAATGAATGAATGAATAGATGTTTCTGTGGGACTGATCAGAGACATGCTATAAATGGTACAATCCAAATAGCCAATCAGAAGCAAAGGATATAAGATTCCTTGATGTAGTAAACCAACACTAAGGAGCTCTGGGGATACAGTCTTAATTAAGAGAGAGCTATGTAAATAAGAGTTATATTCCTTACCTCTCCTGTTATTTTGGTCAGTCAAGGCAAGAATCTAGTGTACTGGAGACAAATGAAGATACTCTTAAAATATCACCTCCCTACCAGCTTTCAGGAATAAACAACCTATTTTTGGTAATGTTTCAAAGATTTTATTGAACATCTAGATCTTCTGATATTCCTGATAACTTAATATTTTTCTTTCTGAACAGCCCTGATTACAGCCTTTACAGCTGGCAGGAAAGGCTTGACCTTTCTTAAAAGTTTCACTTGTGATTATCAAACTTTATGTGGTTTAAATAATACTGTATTTATGGTTTAACTACAGTAAGACATGCCTACTACAGATTTTCTTCTGGAAAAAAAATGTCTCTTCTTAGGGAAAAAAAGGGAGTTGTATTGCTATTGTAAAAAATCAATAAAAATAAAACTCAGTTAGATAGAAGATGGAGCTCTCATGCCCTGCAATGATAGCAAAGCCCAACAAGAAGAAGACTCCTCATTTTTCCTGGCAATGATTCAGCCAATAAAAGACCACAGACTCTTAGTTGACTATAGTCCTGACAACCTCCTTTTCCTCTCTCTAAGAGTTCTCCTAAGAGTTCTCCTTCTCTTACACTGAGGGAGCTTCCAGCAGAGGCTTGCCAGGGTTCAGTTCAGTTCAGTTCAGGCACTCAGTCATGTTCAACTCTTTGCAACCCCATGAACTGCAGCACACCAGGCCTCCCTGTCCATCACCATCTCTCGGAGTTCCCTCAAACTCATGTCCATCGAGTTGGTTATGCCATCCAGCCATCTCATCCTCTGTCGTCCCCTTCTCCTCCTGCCCCCAATCCTTCCCAGCATCAGAGTCTTTTCCAATTAGTCAATTCTTCTCATGAGGTGGCCAAAGTACTGGAGTTTCAGCTTTAGCATCATTCCTTCCAAAGAAATCCCAGGGCTGATCTTCAGAATGGACTGGCTGGATCTCCTTGCAGTCCAAGACACTCTCAAAAGTCTTCTCCAACACCATAGTTCAAAAGCATCAATTCTTCAGCGCTCAGCTTTCCTCACAATCCAACTTTCACATCCATACATGAAAAACCATAGCCTTGGCTAGATGAACCTTTGTTGGCAAAGTAATGTCTCTGCTTTTGAATATGCTATCTAGGTTGGTCATAACTTTCCTTCCAAGGAGTAAGCATCTTTTAATTTCATGGCTGCAGTCACCATCTGCAGTGATTTTGGAGCCCAAAAAAATAAGGTCTGACACTGTTTCCACTGTTTCCCCATCTATTTCCCATGAAGTGATGGGACCAGATGCCATGATCTTTGTTTTCTGAATGTTGAGCTTTAAGCCAACTTTTTCACTCTCCACTTTCACTTTCATCAAGAGGCTTTTTAGTTCCTCTTCACTTTCTGCCATAAGGATGGTGTCATCTGCATATCTGAGGTTATTGATGTTTCTCCCGGAAATCTTGATTCCAGCTTGTGCTTCTTCCAGCCCAGCATTTCTCATGATGTACTCTGCATAGAAGTTAAATAAGCAGGGTGACAATATACAGCCTTGACGTACTCCTTTTCCTATTTGGAACCAGTCTGTTGTTCCATGTCCAGTTCTAACTGTCGCTTCCTGACTTACATATAGGTTTCTCAAGAGGCAGGTCAAGTGGTCTGGTATGCCCATCTCTTTTGGAATTTTCCACAGTTTAATGTGATCCACACAGTCAAAGGTTTTGGCATAGTCAATAAAGCAGAAATAGATGTTTTTCTGGAACTCTCTTGCTTTTTCGATGATCCAGCAGATGTTGGCAATTTGATCTCTGGTTCCTCTGCCTTTTCAAAACCATCTTGAACATCTGGAAGTTCATGGTTCACATATTGCTGAAGCCTGGCTTGGAGAATTTTGAGCTTTACTTTACTAGCGTGTGAGATGAGTACAACTGTGTGGTAGTTTGAGCATTCTTTGGCATTGCCTTTCTTTGGGATTGGAATGAAAACTGACCTTTTCCAGTCCTGTGGCCACTGCTGAGTTTTCCAAATTTGCTGGCATATTGAGTGCAGCACTTTCACAGCATCATCTTTCAGGATTTGAAATAGCTCCACTGGAATTCCATCACCTCCACTAGCTTTGTTCATAGTGATGCTTTCTAAGGCCCACTTGACTTCACATTCCAGGATATCTGGCTCTAGGTGAGTGATCACACCATCCTGATTATCTTGGTCGTGAAGATCTTTTTTGTACAGTTCTTCTGTGTATTCTTGCCACCTCTTCTCAATATCTTCTGTTTCTGTTAGGTCCATACCATTTCTGTCCTTTATCGAGCCCATCTTTGCATGAAATGCTCCCTTGGTATCTCTAATTTCTTGAAGAGATCTCTAGTCTTTCCCATTCTGTTGTTTTCCTCTATTTCTTTGCCAAGGTTAAAGACCTCAAATTGCTGATCCCAAATAAACCCATCTTTGCTGGAGAAATATCTGGAAGTCCATTTGTTTCAGGTCAACAGTTTGGTGATCTGTACAGGGATCAGAGAAGACCTTCAACAGCTCCAGGGCTGATGAGCAAACAGGTGCAGCATCCACAATCAAGTCCACTGTGATCACTGATTTTTCTCACAGATCCTGGAGTTTGAAGGTACATGTTTCTCCAGGATGTGAGCCCATACCCTCTCTGCATTTGAAGCTCTCTTGGCTTTGTTTGGAATCTGTTTTGAGTTTTAATCTTCCAGGTTAAGGCCTTATTCTGCATGAGGGTACTCATTTGGCACTTTGGTCTGACTTTGAGATGAGACTGTTTCAACTGAAGCTGGCTAAGAAGCCTTTAGCTTGGCTTTTCCAGGACCAAGTTATTTCTTAGAACTGGCTGTTACTAGGCCTGCAAGTTGTTTGAGTTGTAAGCTGTTTGAATTGAGCTGTTTAAGTTGTAAATTATTTAAGCTGCTTGAAAATTATTATTTTATTATAGAAGAAAACCTCTGAGAAGTAAGATTCCAGTTACCTAAATATTTTGAGGCTACCTCACCCCCCACAATAGATACTTCAACTGATTCTATGCTTAAAAACTAGTCCTTCTTCATGTGCATTTCCAACTGGACTAACCTGACCAAAGGCAATTTAGAATATCAATGGCCATTGTGGGAAACTTTTGAAATCCCCAAATTTAATTCTCTTAAAGCCAAGATGGATTACAGTAACTCAAAAGTTTCTAGGACTGAATGGAATGACGATTTTGATTGATATTTTGAAGCTTCCCAATGTTATCAGAAGTTTAAAATTGCCTCTCTGCAAAATAAGATTTTAAGATTAACTGAGGCAAATGATTAAAGAAAAATAGAATGGTTTCTGAAGCTTCAGGCTCTTCTTCCTTAGCTTCTTTTTCTCAGATTCCACATCTGGTGCCATCTTGCCTCTTCCTTAGCCCCTACGCCTCCAGCACAATCTTCCTCTTCCCTTCGACACTGTCAACACCTCCTCTCTATCCTCAATGACCCCACACTCATTTTCCTGCCAAACTTCCCATTTTCTCTGAAACTCTCCCTACTCTCTTCCTCTGAAACTGCCAGAACCTGTCCCTTTAAAATTAGGCCTTCTGAGAATCCAGATGTTAAACTCTTAGTTTCTTATATTCCTTGGACTAAAGCTGAACTGTGAGCCATAGTCAAAGACCTTCCCAAAGTAACAGAAGATCCTCATTGATTTGCAGAGGAATTTAATATAGTTATTCAAACTTACCAACCTTGTTTCTGACTTATATCATCTAATTTTATACTTGTCAGTGAAGACTGGGCCCAGCACTGGATAAAAACATTTAGTTGGGAAAATCCTGAAAGGTCTCTAGAATTACAGCTCAGTGACCAGACCACTAACTTATTATATGATCATGTGTGCATGCCTAGTCTTTTCTAACTCTTTGCGACTTCATGGACTACAGCTGGCCAGGCTCCTCCATCCATGGGATTATTCCCCCAGGAATACTGAAGTGGGTTGCCATCTCCTACTCCAGGGGATCTTCCAGGCCCAGGGATCGAACCTGTGTTTCCTGTGGCTCCTGCATTGGCAGGTGGATTCTTTACTCCTGAGCCACCTGGGAAGCCCATTATATGATCCACTTCAGCAATAATGAGGCAATTTCATCAGGTGATTTCTATGGCTTTCCCAAAGCCTGTTGATTGGAACAGAATTCAGGCCTGCACACAAAAATCTGATGATCCTATTCATGACTATTACAATCAACTTCAGATTGTTTTAAAGGAAAATTCTACTCTTCTTTCAGATGTTGATTCTACCTGGGTATCTATTAACCCCATGTTTATTAATGGACTGAACTGGGTCCTTTCTTTTCTAGTAAAAAGGACCAGGATAGAATGGGAAACTATGTCCACTCCATATTTAGCTCATCTGGCAAGCCAGCTCACTCAAACTCTAGATGGATCACCCAAAAGGAAGACTACTATCTTCAAACCACCAACTAAAGACTCCAAACAAAACCCAAACCCTCCTAGTTTCTGCTATTATTGCGAAGAGCCAGGACATTCAAAAGAGATGCTACAAATGTACTGTTAAGTACTTCAGATGCCTTCAATCCTCTAACTAGCCTTTCCAACATCTGCCCAATTCTCAATGACAGTACTCTGAGAAACAACAGGGGCTCTTCCCAGTCTCCCCTCTCCGTCAACCTGGAGAAACATTTCTCCAGATTGGGGACAAGTCTGTTTTAGTCCTAACTGACCCTGAAGTCATACTCTCAGTGCTCAACCCCACTACTATAAAGCAGTCTGAACACAGCTCAACTAGTGGGATTTCTAACGAGCCTCAAGAGGTTCCTGTCTCTGAACCTATTTCCTTTCACTTAGGCCCTTTGAGAGATGCATACCCCTTTCTCCTTAGTTCCTCGGCCCCCAACTCATTTATTAGGCTGAGACTTCTTAAAGAAGTGTCATGCTGGAATTTTTTTTTCCCAAAAAGGGGAAATAATTCTAAAATTTGACAACAGTTATCAAAGTAACAAACCAGGTGAATGAAATGATCCTTTGACATCTTTTATTTGGTTTGCCTCTGATAGTACTAGAGCTAATACTGATCTAGAAATATTGATCACTTGTCTGTAGTGAATCAGTTACCACTCCCCTTATGGGTAAAATCTCCAGCTGATACTGGCAAAACTCACAGCACACATCCCAAGATTCAAATAGATCCCTCAAAAACCACTTAACCAGACTTAATTAATATTCTATAAGAAAAGAAAGCCCTGAAAGGCATAAAGACCATAAAAGAACGTTACAAGGCTCAAGGTCTCATTAATCCTTACGCCAGCCAGGTGAATAAAACCTAGGGGCTGAGGGTGGAGGTTCCTCCAGGATCTCTAAGCAGTAAACAACACTGTTATCCCTTGACACTCTGTTGTTCCTAATACCCATAATTACTAACATCCATTCCAGTTGACGAGGCTGACCAATATCCTTCTGCCCTCACTTAGGAAGAAAAGCAATTCATCTGGACAGTAATGACTCAGGGTTTTGCTGAGAATCCTTATTTCTTACAAATACTAAAGGCTGATCTGGATTATGTAAGGTTCCCTAGAGGTTCTACTTTGTTGTAATATGTGTTTCATTTGCTTCTTTGCTCTCCTTCTCAAGCCTCCTCACAAAAAGACAGTATCCACTTGCCAAAGCTTTTAGGAACATATGGTCATCAAAGAAAAATTACAGTTTACTCGAACCCAGGTTTGATACTTAGGGCATCTGATATCAGCACAAAAGCTTTAAGGAGATCCAGATACACTTCATGATATCCTAAGCTTCCGCAAACCCAAGACTACATGCTATATGCTAAGTCTTCTCGGGCTGGTTGGTTATTTCCAAAGCTGAATTTCAAATTTCTCTCTTATGGCCAAACCTATGTATATGCTTTATTAAACAATAACAACCATGACTCAAACTTATAGAAAGAACCAAACAACGCAGCCTTTAAAGCCTGAAAGTTGTGTCTCATGAACCCACCTGCCTTTGAGAATCCCAATTATCAGATTCTCTTTTTTTTTTTTTTTATATATGAAAAGGAAGAAAATGCCCTTGGGGTACTCACCCAAAACCATGGGTCCACCATCAACCCACATTGCATTACAGCCAGAAACTGGACTCTGTGGTATAGGGATACCTTGCTTGCCTTAAAGCCATTACAGCTACTGCTCCTTTGGATATGGCCACCAAGAAAATCATGGGATCCCCTTAAGCAACTTTGTACATCACGCAGTAGAAGCCCTCCTGAATTCTCATCACACTTAGTACTTCTCAGTCAGGTGCCTTACGTCCTAAGAAGTAAGTCCTTTCATTAACTTCTCCTCACATAACTCCTTTATGCTATACCTGCTACTCTTCTCCCCTCTGTCACCAAAGAAGTCCCTAACTGACCACCAAAGAAGACACTGACTGACCACCTCCTGACTCATAATGATTTACAGGAAAGACCTCCTGGTAACACTGACTTCTCAAGGTTCACTGATATTCTTATTTAAAAGGTAACAATGGTAAATATGCCAGGTATGCTTTGCAACTCCTTTTGATGTTGTTGAGGCAGCTTTGGCCAAATAGGTGGAATTATACACTCTCATATGGGCTTGTATTTAAGCCAAGGGCAAAGCTGCCAATATTTATACTGATGGTATACACTTTTACAATATTATACACAAACATAATATTTACACACTATACAGTAGCTTAGGATTTTGTAATACTATGAAGCAACGTGACTTCCTTACTCCCTGCTGAAATAAAATTTTAAGTGACCCTTATGTTTACTGGATGTAATATTTTTATCTGCCACTTTAGGTATTACTAATATTCTGGGACATTCTACACTTGACTCTCTGGAAACTGAGGGAAATAACTTTGATGACACTTCTGCAGGGAATGTTGCCAATAGCAAGGGGCCTATAGCAACGGGGCCAATAGCAAGCTGTTGGTCCAAAGAGAAATTTTCCCAAATGATAACTTAAAAAAACAGACTAAAGAAGCCTAACAGCTGGCTTCAGAAAAGGAAAAACAACATTGGAAATGGAAAAATTGTTGGTTTGATAAAAGAGGAAACTCTGGTTTAGACTAACAACCCAGTCCTCCTGGACACTCTAAAATCCCCATTCTTCAGCACTGTACATGCATTAAACCACTGGTCTACTGAAAAAAAATGATAGCATTCATCAATCAGTGTTGATCTGCAAACATTAACAAGGCCATCAAAAATATTTACCTCACTTGTCCCACTTGTCTGAAATACAACCCAAGAAAGCTTGTTTATAATGCTCCCAGACAATTTAAACAGCCCAATGAACTATTCAAGGTCTCACAACTTGCTCTGGCTCATGGATACAAATATGTTTTAGTAATGGCCTGTGTGTTTTCACATACAGACAGGCATCCCTTGCAGACATGCTACTGCTTCTGTAAAGTCCTTTTAGAAAAGATTATCCCTATCAGGGGAATTCCTCTCAAATTTAATGGCCATCAAGGAACACATCTTATTGGTCAGGTACTACAAGTGGACTTCCCTGGACTTTACCTCAGACGGTAAAGTGTCTGCCTACAACACGGGAGACTTGGGTTCGATCCCTGGGTCAGGAAGATCCCCTAGAGAAGGAAATGGCAACCCACTCCAATGTTCTTGCCTGGAGAATCCCATGGATGGAGGAGCCTGGTGGACTACAGTCCATGGGGTCGCAAAGAGTCGGACACGACTGAGCGACTTCACTTTCACTTCAACAAGTCTGTGCTATTTGGCCAATTTTCAACACTTTCACTGTGCTGAAAGTGATCCCTGTTTAGTTGAATGCACTAATGGTATTATTACTACTCAGTTGACAAAATTAGTAAAGGCCCTCTAAAAATTTTGGCCAAAATGCCTTGTCATTGGTCATTCTGAATCTCAGATCCACCCCTTTCAGAACTCATAAGCTCTCGTACCTTAAGATAGCCACAGGATGCTCTTGCTTCTTTTGACTCACAACTGGTAAAAGGAGAGATACTCCAATATAGCAAAAGCCTAAATGCTATTAAAAATAACTGTGTTTTGGTAGAGCAATCTGTTCACAGTGTACTCTTGGGGGATGATGACCTAAAATATACCTGACAACCTGGACATTTTGTCTACTGGAAAGAAGCACCTCCAGAAGAACTCTCTTCAGCCTCACTGGAAAGGCCCCTATCACGTACTGTTAACCAGCCTTTGTGCCACCAAACCCCAAGGAGACTCTTGGATTCACATGACACATATAAAAATGTACCAAACCCTGACTAGATCTGCACATTATCTGATGACCTGAAAGAGAAGATTTCCCAGAATTGAAGCAGATGACATCTGATGAGACAGCTTTCTGAAGATATCCAGACCAGGCCTGTTGGCAGCTTGTTTGTCAAACCTTTGATGACGACAGAACACTTCAATATCCTCCAATCTCTATGATTTTGATAACATACAAACTTTAGATTAAAAGTGCCTGAAAATTCTTCCTCCTACCTCTCCTTGATACTTGAATGTGACTTCAATAGGTTTCCATCTGTGTACTTTCTCTCCAGTGTGAGATGCCACACCCAGCAAAGGTCCCTCCTGGCACTAAAGGACATAAAGTCACTGAAAACCTGACTCTTGATTAGCAACGCTTTCAGAGAAAAATCCTGACCAAAATGAGGAAGTGTAAAAAGTTAAACAGAGTTGGGAGACCAGAAAGTACAGTTCTCATGCCCTGAGATGACAGCAGGGCACAACTGGAAGACGAGAGTCCTCTTCCTTCATGGCAAAGACTCAGCCAATGAAAAACCATGAAATCTGTTTACTATCAGCTATAAAAGTATTCTTTTTCCTCTGCTGTGCAGGAACTTGCACCCATGGCTGAAGACTCCAAAATACAATTCTCTGCTGATCCCAAATAAACTCATCTTTGCTGGAGAAATATCTGGAAATCTATTTCCTTTAGGTCAATAATATGTTTAGAGAGTACAGCAGAGAATATTAGGGCTCAAAATTCACATAAAATTTATAGGTAAGTTTTTATGGTCAATATATGTGAGTTAGAATACATTTTGTTTTCATTTATTAAGCTTGACTCCATAAGTAAGCAGAAGAGTTGAGCCTATAGTGATTAGACCCTGCTTTCTAGCTGGAAGAAAGGATCCTGTTTCTCACTAGAAAGGAGGCAGGAGTGAGGGGAGAACTATAAAAGACCTGATTCTCTGGAATAGTGGCTGAAATTTCAATCAATCCAGTCCATACAATTCTAAAAGCAATCCTATTCCTTTGGCTCTCCCTGAGACTAAACAGATGGAGACCCACACAGCGTAGCCACAGGACTACAAGGATCATGAAAATGATCTTTTAAAGCCACTCTTCTCTTGAAAGGAAGAATACCTGACCTTTTTGTCCTAGAGTCATATCTCTCCCTTTTTTTCCCCTTTCTTTCTTTTAAAATTCATCCAATAATCTCATTTTCTTAGAGTACCCAGTATCAAAGAATGCTTAAGTCAGCCATACCATTCTAATGAATTAGCAAAAACTGAAAGAGGATAGAAAAGATTTATAAATACTGCAAGTAAACCCAGAAGTAATTATGCAACAGGCTGTTAAGAACTACTCATTAATTGTTCCTCTCTTAATACTTAGCAAGAGAAAAGTAGTGAAAGGCAGCTTGAGAATGACCAAAAACCCAGAGTTTCAAAAGGAAGGTACCAAATTATGACCAGGGTCAAGTGGTCTCCACCTATTTTTCAGTTTGAAAATTTCTAAATTAAATAGCTCTTCTACATTGCAAGTGCTATATTAAAAAGCCAAACAACAAAATCAAACAAAATAACAAATCTTGAGAAACAATATAAAAAGCATTTTTGGTTTTTCATTGATATATATAGCATATAATTATCTTAACTAGAACACTTGTCAGAGAAAATAAACAACCAAATAATGAATATTTTAAAAATCACCTTGGATGAAATGATAGACTCTTCCTGATCATCATTTTTGCACTTTTTTCCTGTGTCTTGCTCTGCTGATGTACTTTCTGAACTTCCTGATGAAATTAATCGCTTTTTTCCTGGCTGTGTTATGTTTACTTGGGTTTTATCTTTGCAGACTCTTTCTTTTTCACTTTCCCAGGTTACGTTATTACCTTAATCATACACAAGCACATAAACACAAGGAAAAAGAAGAAGAAAATTATCTCCCGTACCTTCAAATGTCAATAATTCATACCCCCCCAAAAAAAAGAAATGAAAGCAAAAATAAAAATGATAAAAGAGCAAAAACTAAAGTTCTATCTATATTAAGGCCAATCTGAAAACACATATTTCCCAATCTCAAGAAGTATTAAGCAGCACCATGGCCAAGAACTCCAGCCCTGAAGATATATATCCAGGCCAAGATGCTAATGTGGACAGGCACCATCCTTTAACTGTTTAACCTTACCTCTCTGAACTTTGGTCTCATCATCTAGAAAAAGGGAATTATAATAACTCATGGAGTTATTAGGAGTAGTAAATCAGGTAAGATACATAAATTATCAGAGTATCACATGTACATTAGTGATATACATATATGGATAGTTTCTTAATTTTAGCAGTGAATTTCTTTAACAGAAAATCTGATCTATAGAAACCAATGAATTTTACACATACTTACTGAGCCCCTACCACCCACAGTGAGAAATGCAACTTAAATTACCTTAAAACAGATTACCTTTAGATACCTTACCTAAAGACAGATTAAAAACCTAAAATAACTGAAAAGGGAAAGCAACCTCTACAAACTTAACTAAGAAAACAAATCTCCAATAACAATGGATACTGCATTGTCATAACCCTTATTCAAGGTTCAGTGTAGTGGAGAAACTTAAGTCAGTATCATATTTTGTTTAAAAATTCATGAACTATCTAATCAGAAAAGAAAAAAGATCTAAAGAAGGAAATCTTCATGGTTGTCTTTCTTCTCTAATTTAAGAGGGCAGAGGCTTCCTGTGCCTTCTTCACTATTCCTTACTTTGTGCCTCCAGTATCTAGACCTGGACCTAACACAAAGTTCAGTTCAGTCGCTCAGTCATGTCCGACTCTTGGTGACCGCAGGACGCCAGGACTCCCTGTCCATCAACAACTCCCGGAGTCCACCCAAACCCATGTCTAACGAGTCAGTGATGCCATCCAACCAGCTCATCCTCTGTCGTCCCCTTCTCCTCCTGCCTTCAATCTTTCCTAGCATCAGGGTCTTTTCCAATGAGTCAGCTCTTCACATCAGGTGGCCAAAGTATTGGAGTTTCAGCTTCGACATCAGTCCTTCCAATGAACACCCAGGACTGATCTCTTTTAGGATGGACTGGTTGGATCTCCTTGCAGTCCAAGGGACTCTCAAGAGTCTTCTCCAACACCACAGTTCAAAAGCATCAATCCTTCAGTGCTCAGCTTTCTTTATAGTCCAACTCTCACATCCATATATGACCACTGGAAAAACCACAGCCTTGAGTAGATGGACCTTTGTTGACAAAGTGATGGCTCTGCTTTTTAATATGCTATCTAGGTTGGTCATAACTTTCCTTCCAAGGAGTAAGCATTTTCTAATTTCATGGCTGCAATCACCATCTGCAGCGATTTTGGAGCCCAGAAAATAATATCTAGAGTTGGAGTTTCTGGACCAAAATATGTCTGTCAAATTTTCCCTTATTCTAGGCTTCCCATCATCTTAGCAAAGTCTCCCAGAAGTAATAGAAAAATGTTTCCCCAAATTTTCTTCAAATGCCTTAGTTTCAATTTTTAACACTGGTTATTAATTCAGTAGAAGCTTATTTATAAATGTGACATGAGCAGTGAGTGCTCTATTATTATTTTCTTCCAGATGGAAATCTAATTCTCCCACGTTGTATTTAACAATGATGCATCCTTTCTCCACCAATTTGAACTGATAATTCCTTGTACATTAAATGTGTGTCATTCTAATTTGCTTTGAGGTGTTTCATTCTTTTTTACTGGTCAACTTAACCTAGTCCTATGGCAGAACTATCAACTACTAGAAGTAGGCACCAGGCCCAGACTGTGATAAAGAAAAGGCACAGAGATGCCAATTTTATCCATTTTTATTTAAAACTTACAGGATCTAACTTATAAAATAAGAAATGCTTTTAAAAGCAATAAATAGATCAGAAGAGCTGAAATTATCATAATTCTACAGATATGACTATACATCTAGAAAATCCAAGAGGCTAAAAACAATCAGAATTAGTTAAACCACTTAACAAGGTTGCTTGAGATAAACAGAATAACTAGTACTTTAAGTAAACACTGAACTATAATCAAACTAAACAATGTCAGTTAAATATTTATCATCTGTATTGTCACAGAGAAAATACTCAGTGTACAAAATTAAATGTAAACCAAACGGTTTGGGGACTATTTACTACTTCAACCTTTATCAGCATCTGTCACTTTTCATTACTTCATGTTGGAGGGTTAGAAGATGGGGAAAGAAGAGTACTAAAGGGTAGTATAAAGCCAGTGAAAATATAAAAGCTCCTTTTAATCTACCAAGAACATCAAACCCTAGGAGTTACACCTTGTCCTGGGCCCTAGAGACCTAAGGAAGCAGACATAAGCAAAGAAAAGGGGAAGCTCTGATAGTCTTTGCCCAAATATACTCACTTACCAATCACTAAGGGACATGGAAACAATTTTAGCTCAGGTCTAAGAAACTCATGATAACATCCAAGGGATAATACCTGGGGACCCAGAAAACTAAATAAACTAGAAGTATATTAGTTGAAAAACAGAAAGGATAGCCTGATCACAGCAAACATTCATGTACATATGTATGGCAAAACCAATACAATATTGTAAAGTAAAAAAATAATAATAATAATAAAAATACATAAAATAAAAATGGAAAAAAATTAAAAATAAAAGAGTTAAAACAACAGTTAAACTGAGAAAAGATCTAGAAGAGAATGCAAGGGCATATTAATAAAATAAAAAGCAAAAACAAAACTAAACCTCCAAAACATACAGAGGGTAAATTTAGGTGGCTATAAAGTGATATGGTTCAGAGCATGTGCCTTACAGTCAGGCAGAGCTACATCTCAATTATATCTCTGCCATTTATTATGATCTTAGGTAAGTCAAGTCAGTTAACATCAATTAACATTATTATTTGTCCTGTATTTAAAGACACAGATGGTTCAAAAATATCAAGATGGTTTCAGGTAGTCTACATAAAGATCAATGAACACAATATAGTATTAAAGCTGTAAAAGATTTAAAGTATCCTATACCTAAATGAGCCTAAAATGCATCCTGGAAATTGATTTTTTAAAAATCACTAGCACTGGTCTATTGACCTGGATGATAAACTACTTAAACGAACATAACAACAACAATAAAAACTACAAAGCAGAAAAAGTCAAAGTACTCCAAACTTTAATTAGCTGCATTCAAGTACTAAACTGTTATTTCCTTCTAAATCTGTCTTTAAAAAAGTTAAGTAACCTACCTTTTTTCTTATATTTCCCCAAAGTAGGAATTTATAAGAAATGCTTAAATGCAAAGACTTTATTTTGAAGCTTTAGCTTTGTGCACTATATAATGGGGGCTTCCCAGGTGGAGCTAGTGGTAAAGAACCTGCCTGCCAATGCAGGAGCCATAAGAGATAGGGGTTCCATCCCTGGGTAGGGAAGATCCCCTGGAGGAGGGCATGGCATTCTTATCTGGAGAATCCCATAGACAGAGGAGCCTGGCAGACTATAGTCCATAGGGTCACAAGGAGTCGGACCTGACTGAAGCAACTTAGCGCACACACACTATTTAATATTCCTGTCTAAAGCAATGTCAAATTACTCTCATTTGTGTTTTCAAGGTGAGATGTCCAAAAAAGTGCTTCATATTTTATATGGTACATTTACCAAGTGAAAATAAATGAATATATTCATAATTGGAAGCAAATATATTTTGGACAATTATAATTAATGTAATAATGATAGTTCAGTTCAGTTCAGTTGCTCAGTCGTGTCGACTCTTTGCAACCCCATGAATCGCAGCACGCCAGGCCTCCCTGTCCATCACCATCTCCCGGAGTTCACTCAGACTCAAGTCCATCGAGTCAGTGATGCCATCCAGCCATCTCATCCTCTGTCGTCCCCTTCTCCTCCTGCCCCCAATCCCTCCCAACATCAGAGTCTTTTCCAATGAGTCAACTCTTCACATGAGGTGGCCAAAGTACTGGAGTTTCAGCTTTAGCATCATTCCTTCCAAAGAAATCCCAGGGCTGATCTCCTTTAGAATGGACTGGTTGGATCTCCTTGCAGTCCAAGGGACTCTCAAGAGTCTTCTCCAACACCACAGTTCAAAAGCATCAATTCTCAGCTTTCTTCACAGTCCAACTTTCACATCCACACATGACCATTGGAAAAACATAGCCTTGACTAGACGGACCTTTGTTGGCAAAGTAATGTCTCTGCTTTTGAATATGCTATCTAGGTTGGTCATAACTTTTCTTCCAAGGAGTAAGCGTCTTTTAATTTCATGGCTGCAATCACCATCTGCAGTGATTTGGAGCCCAAAAAATTAAAGTCTGACACCGTTTCCACTATTTCCCCATCTATTTCCCATGAAGTGATGGGACCAGATGCCATGATCTTCGTCTTCTGAATGTTGAGTTTTAAGCCAACTTTTTCACTCTCCACTTTCACTTTCATCAAGAGGCTTTTGAGTTCCTCTTCACTTCTGCCATAATGGTGGTGTCATCTGCATATCCGAGGTTACTGATCTTTCTCCTGGCAATCTTGATTCCAGCTTGTGCTTCTTCCAGCCCAGCCTTACAGAAGCAATTACAGAACAAAACAACTAGGAAAGAAAAGAACTTGCCTGCAAGGAAGAAATTCACACTGGTCAATTTTTGGTTAAGTAGTTATTCTTTCTATATTACAGAAAATGTTCTAATGAGAGGAAGTATCTGCCCCCTCTCCACTACCATCCCCCATTCCCACTCCCTTCCAGCAAAAGGAGAGGACCCGCACTTAATGAGAAATGTTACTGATAAAGATATACATGTAATGATGTGGGGAGTAGGGAATTCAAAACCACTGTCCTGGAATAAATAAAACCCTTACCAGGAAATCTTAGATTTAAATGTGAAAATGCTCTGGATTAAATCACATCTCCCTCAACACATAATATATAACCTATTCTTGCCACAAGATCGTTCTGATCCTACTATTATCCAAATTAGCATTTTAAGTAAGGAATATTATATACAGATCCCTGAGTTGTTAACTGAGAAGGAAAGGAAGGAATGGGTTGACAAACTTAATGAAACTTCCATCAGCTCTGATGCTTCTTTCCTTTCTGGGACAATGTAGACAGAGCTAAAAGGAGTGGCATGGCCTATATGCTGCCCCTTCCACTTCTGCTGCTGCAAAGCTGTGATCGAGGCTTGCAATGAGCTAGGAATAATCCTCACTCACATGAATCTCTGGCTCTTCCATCACTGACTTCATCACACATTATTTTATACCCTGCATTTGTGTAGGTGAAAAATCATATTAAATTTTGAAAATACCTTTTTTAAAGTAAAGCATAAGATTTTCATAATCTTGGTGGGGGGAAAGAAAACAGGAAGAAAATTTCCTATTTTCTATTAGGACAAGTTAACTGCCTATTAGAATAAAAATATTTATTCAGAAGGATATAAAATCAAAGTCTCTATACTGTATCATTTATAACATCCAACATCCAATAGCACAACAGGAAAATGTGACCACATAAAGGAAAACAGGCAACCAACAGAAATTAAACCTCAGATGACTGAGAAGTTGCACATGAAATGCTGACTGAATAATACAATGTAGCAAAAAGTTTAATAATCTTTAATCAATGGGAATATCCAGAAGATGACTGTGGTATCTGCCACGACTACAAACTGTGCTAGAACACTGGTCTCATCATCTTTGACTCTTTCAGCACATAATATTGTGTGCTTGTAATTTTTTAAATTAATTTGAAATGTTTTTACTGTGCTTGTCTTTTATCATAGGCATGACCCTAATGGATTAGTTTGAAAATCTATTTAATGACATCTGGAACTAAAATTAGTATAAATCAAAAAACCAGCAGAATTTAAAATAAAAAAATAATAATAATTAGCAGAATTTGCAGAGGAACTAGGATTCAATCCCTGTCATTTGGGCTCCAGTGAATTCCCTCACTAATGGGTGTACTACTGCCTCTACATTTACTTTTACTATTTTTCTTACATATATAAATGGCACATATTGTTATGGGTGAAACCTAGAGTTGACAGGAAACAATTTTTCAAAATGGTTTTTTTTCACTGTAGTACAAAGGGAGTATTTTAGTAACATGTCATGATCCTTTAATACTTGTAGTTTCTGATCAAGTAATTTCCTTTCTACAATTTATACCATAATAATAAAATAATGGTAGACATTATTTTAAGACATTTACACAGTTTTTAATCACACTTAATGACACTATAATTTGGGACAGTGACAAAAGTTAAATAATAAGATATTGCTTAAATTATGATATATTAATATGAGGAGAGTGGACAAGTAAAGAGACATTAGTGTGGTCTGCAGAATTGTAAAATGAACCCTCCCCAAGATTTCCTGTCATAATCCCCAGGACTGTGAATGCAATATTATGCCCATGATTGTGTTTGGTTATATGGCAAAATAAATGTTGCACCTATTTTTAAGTTTACATATCAGTTTATCCTGAGTTAATTAACTGGAAGATAATGTACATGGGCCTGATCTAATCAACAAATTCTATAAGCAGAGATTTCTCAGTTGGTCACCAAGGAGAAATTAGATGCAAAGCAGAAGAAAGGTCTGTTGTGCCATGCTAGCCTTGAAGATGAAGTTCAGAACTGAAAAATGCCCTCTAGTAGCTGAGAGTGAGCCCTGACCAATAGTCAGCAGGAAAACAAATCCTCCGACTCAGTCAGTCAGTCAGTCAGTTCAGTCGCTCGGTCGTGTCCGACTCTTTGTGACCCCATGAATCGCAGCACGCCAGGCCTCCCTGTCCATCACCAACTCCCGGAGTTCACTCAGACTCATGTTCATTGAGTCAGTGATGCCATCCAACCATCTCATCCTCTGTCATCCCCTCTTCCTCCTGCCCCCAATGCCTCCCAGCATCAGAGTCTTTTCCAATGAGTCAACTCTTCGCATGAGGTGGCCAAAGTACTGGAGTTTCAGCTTTAGCATCATTCCTTCCAAAGAAATCCCAGGGCTGATCTCCTTCAGAATGGACTGGTTGGATCTCCTTGCAGTCCAAGACACTCTCAAAAGTCTTCTCCAACATCACAGTTCAAAAGCATCAATTCTTCGGCGCTCAGCTTTCTTCACAGTTCAACTTTCACATCCATACATGAAAAACCATGGCCTTGACTAGACGGACCTTTGTTGGCAAAGTAATGTCTCTGCTTTTGAATATGCTATCTAGGTTGGTCATAACTTTCCTTCCAAGGAGTAAGCGTCTTTTAATTTCATGGCTGCAGTCACCATCTGCAGTGATTTTAGAGCCCAAAAAATTAAGGTCTGACACTGTTTCCACTGTTTCCCCATATATTTCCCATGAAGTGATGGGACCAGATGCCATGATCTTAGTTTTCTGAAGGTTGAGCTTTAAGCCAACTTTTTCACTCTCCACTTTCACTTTCATCAAGAGGCTTTTTAGTTCCTCTTCACTTTCTGCCATAAGAGTGGTATCATCTGCATATCTGAGATTATTGATCTTTCTCCCGGCAATCTTGATTCCAGCTTGTGCTTCTTCCAGCCCAGCATTTCTCATGATGTACTCTGCATAGAAGTTAAATAAGCAGGGTGACAATATACAGCCTTGACATACTTCTTTTCCTATTTGGAACCAGTCTGTTGTTCCATGTCCAGTTCTAACTGTTGCTTCCTGACCTGCATATAGGTTTCTCAAGAGGCAGGTCAGGTGCTCTGGTATTCCCATCTCTTTCAGAATTTTCCACAGTTTATTGTGATCCACACAGTCAAAGGCTCTAACTACAAGGAAGCAAATTCTCCATAAAAACTGAAATGATCTTGTAAGTGGATATCCCATGATGCCCAGGTCAGAGCCCAGCTTGACACTTGGATTTGTCTCGTGAAAATCTCAACAGACAATTAAGTCAAATCTGCCCAGACTTTAAAATTGTGAATTAATAACGGGTATTATTTTAAGCTGCTAAAAGATTAAAAAATTAAAAAATAATAGTAAGTAGTAGAACGGTGTTTGATAAATGGCACAAAATAATAATTTATGATTTAAATTAAACTTCATGAAGACTCCTTCCTAAAGAAATGTTATGCTAAGTTACACACATATATAACTATAATTTTATCTTCACTTGTTCAAAAACTTTCAAATTCTGTCAAATATTTCTTGAAACAAAACCTACCTCCACTGATGACTGAAAGGTTCTGATCACTTGAATTTTCTGTTAACATCCATGCTGGGAGGATTCTTTTCCTCTCGGAAGGATTTGGCTGTTGCTTACTCAAGTCTCTACTTTCACCTATGAAAGACTAAAAGGCATCTACGTATTAAGTGCTAAAAATAATCCTGCATCCTTAATGAAACTTCACAATGATTTACTTTGAAGAAAGCTACCATTAAAAAACCCATCTGCAGCTGTGGACTGAATTAGTTAAATTTCTCAAAGGAAGAAATTCAACATTTCTATTAGCTGAAGTGTTGGTCTAGTGTGACCTTCTCTAGAGCTTTACTTAAAAACAGGAAAAGCAGATCAATGCTAGCAATTTTGTCAAGATATGTCTAATATCAGTTGTCTTTTCTCTCCTCAATACAACTTAAGTAACGTGTTATAAATGGGTGAGATCTTAAATTTCTTACCACGTTATTTGCAGCGGCCTGGGGCTTTGCTGTTTCTGTACTTCTTTCCCGCTGTGGGGCACTGGGTGTTTTATCAGGCAAATCAGCTGAGGAAGATTTTGGTATTTCATTCAATATATCATCTTCATCAAGCATTTGACTATTTCTATAAAATACAATTGAAATTCATTTATTAACCATTTAAACTGAAGACACTTCTATTACCTACCATGACACTATGTGAGTCTCCCAAGTATATCTAACTAATGAGTCATGCTACTTTTATCAGACTTAGGAAGACAAAAGCAGATTATGGTATACCCAAATAAAATACATAGACTAGAATATGTTCTTCATGTTCTGCCCACTGCATCACCATCACATTAATCTTCCCAAAGGATGGGCCTAGAAACCACAGCTATTTATAAAATGGGCAGTAGCCAACTCTATGAAGGATGAAGAGCTACTTACTTATTTAGTAAATAGGCAAATAAGTCCAGGTTGTCTACAAAAGTTAAGATCACCTCTAAGTTTCCAAAGAGAAAATGCAAACTGTAAGAACATCAGCTAAACTACTTAGGCTCTTGAAGAAAAAACAAAACCCTGAGGTCAAGTTCACACACAGCTGCGACTGGGTCCTGGCCATTACAGCCACTTGTGAAATCTCCCAACTTGTAGTCCAACAAAGGAGCATCCAAGGTCATATGTGGAACATACTAGAAGAACTAACTGCCTCCTACTTGCTGCAAAGTGTGGTGAGATTATCCAAAGTTCTAAATCATTATTCTTTATGTATGCATAGACAGGAATCAATAAACTTACTTTTGACAATGTGAAAATGCAGATGGAAATACTACTCAGAAATAAAAAGGAAAAAAGTACTGATTATACAACATCCTGGGAATTTCAAAGGCAGTTTGCTAAGTGAAAGAAGCCAGACACAGAAGTATGTATCACATGAATCCATTATGTGGCATTCTGAAGGCGTAAAGCTGAAAGGACAGAAATCAGATCGGTAGTCTCCAGAAGCTGGGATGGGGGGAGAGGAATGACCACAAACAGGCAAGAGGGAATTTTGGGGGGAAATTAAAATGTTCTATATCTCATTGTGGTGGTTCTTACGTGACTATATAAATTCGTCAAACTACATCGAACTGTACATTTAAAGGGGGTAAATTTTACTACGTGTAAAATGTTTCTCAGTAAAAGGGAAATTTTAAAAATTAAAGATATAAGATTTTTAAAATTTGTCTAGCTGAGAAGAGAATAATTAGTGGCTTATCTTGTTTTGTGTTATCTCCTAGTAATAACCTCCCTCAAAGGCAGACTTGAATTCATGGCAGGAATCAGCCAAAATAAAAACTTAGACCAAGTTTATGTGTAACACCACAGTTTTTGTTCATTCAATAAATATTTTAAAAATACCTAGGGTATGTTAGATACTACACCAGGTATAGGGGATTTGGAGTTGAAAACGTATGATTGTTCTACCCATAAAACTGCACTCCCACAAAATATTCAAATCCATTTTACTTACAACACACAGGTGTGCTTCCAAATTCTAATTTTTTCCCTCAAATTTTCTTAACATTTTATTTGAAAAATATTAAGAAACACTCTAGAGAAATGTTATGGCTTTTCACAACTTACACTGTTAGAAATTGAGCAACATCATCCATTCCATTTCTAGTTTTTCTGTTCTGGCATAAATCCACTAATATACATCCTATGGCCATAGGGAAATTTTTTAGTATTTACCAAGAATAAATATGACAAAAAAAAAAACCCTAACCCCCTCCCCAAAATTCTATTTAACATTTAGTTCCAAATAGGTCAAAATACAAATGATTTTAGTACACTTTTATTTAAATATAAATATTGCCACTGTAATACGAACATCTTCCTATTTTTAGCCTCAAATATTAATACTTCCTCGAGCAATCAACTATCACAGATTTATAATACAGTGAACTAGAATTTGTTAAAAATTAAAAACTTGGAATTTAAATACAAAACAAAGATAAATGAATTCTCCTTTTCTTTGGCAATAGCTATCAAGACATAATTTACATAATCATGAAATTCATGCTTCTAAAGTATAAAATTTAGTAGTTTTCAGTATATTCACAAAGTTGTACAATCATCACCAATATCTAATTTTGGAATGTATTCATTGTCTGAAAAAGAAATTCCATATGCATTAGCAGTCACTTATTCTCTTCTCCAGCCCTGGCAACTGCCATCTACTTTCCATCTCTAGGCATGTACATTTTCTGACACTTCATATAGATAGAATCATACAACTTTTTGTGTACACAGTTGTTTTCAGTTCTGACACTTCATATAGACAGAATCATACAGCTTTTTGTGTATACAGTTGTTTTCAGTTCTTTTGTGTATATTCCTAGGAGTAGAATTACTGGGTCACAAGTAACTCTACATTTAAAATTCTGAGGAACTGCCAGAATGAGTTCCACAGAGGCAGCAGACTTACAACCCCACTACCAAAATATATGAGTTTCAATCTCTCCACAACCTCACCAGCACTTCTTACTATCTGTCTTACTTATCTTATCCTTAACTTACTATCTTATCCTAATGAATGCGAAATGGGAGCTCATTGTGGCTTTCATTTACATATCATGTTGAGCACTTTTTTCATGTGCTTATTGGCCAGTTGGGTACCTCCTTTGAAGAAATGTCTACTCAAGTCCAGTATGGATTTTGGAAATTGGGTTCTCTTATTACTGAATTGTAAAAGTTCTTTATATATTCTGGATAGAAGTCCCTTATCAGATACATGACTTGCAAATATTCTCTCTCATTCTGAGGGTAATCTTTTTACATTCTTGATGACATTCTTAGAAGTACAGAAGTTTTTAATTGTGATGAAGTCCAATTTATCTACTTTCTTGCTTGCTTGTGCTTTTGGTGTTATATCTAAGAAATCACTGCCTGATCCAAGTGTTTTTTCCTAAGGATTTCATAGTTTTAGCTCTTTTAGTTAGGTCTCTGATCTATTTTTATATGGTGTGAGGTAGGAGTATTTTGCATTTGTCTCAGCACCATTTGTTATTCTTTTCTCCATTTAATTGTTTAGGCACTCTCATTGAAAATTAATTGGCCATAGTGTAAAGATTTATTTCTGGACTGTCAATTCTATTCCATTGATCCATATGTCTTTCCTACACAAGTATCACACTGTCTCGATTACTGTAGCTTTGAAGCAGGTTTTGAAATTGAGAAGTGCGAATCTTCCAACTCTTTTCTTCTTTTTAAAGACTGCTTGGAAGTCCAGTACTTGCATGCTGCAACTACTGGAGCCTATTCATCTAGAGCCCGTGGTCCGCAACAAGAGAAGCCACCACAGCATGAAGACCATGCACTACAACAAACAGCAGCCTGCACTCACCGGAACGAGAGAAAGCCCACACAGCAACAAAGACCCAGTGCAGCCGAAAATAAATACATAAATAAAAATAAAGACTATTTTGGCAATTATTTTTAAAAATATAGTCTGTTATATTTAAATATAAGTTATATATTTTGTGTTTAATACAAAATATATTAAGGTGAATGAGCTAGACCTATAAGTTTAAAATAATTATAAATAAATTATAAACATGCATGTTTTCATACTACAATGGCATTTTCATCAACATTTCATTATTTTGTCCAAAATTAAATAGTTATTAAAAGTACCTATTTAAATGGAAACTATTAAGCACTTTAAAAATTTGAAAGAAAAAATAATTTGGTATAAATGATTTACTTTCCTTTCTTCAACAGTGTTTTAAAGAAAACAATCACTCCAGAGAGCTAATGTTGTACTTGCTTATCAGCAATGAGATTCAGATGAGGAAAGTATTATAGAGTATTTCATTCATCTATTCAAGACACCAAGGAGGAGAAGGTGGCAATAAAAGATGAGATGGTTGGATGTCATCATCAACTCAATGGACGTGAGTTTAAGCAAACTCTGGGAGACAGGGAAGGACAGAGAGGCCTGGAATGCTGCAGTCCATGGGGTCACAAAGAATCGGACACACCTGAGCAACTGAACAATAACAGCAACAAAATGGCTGCTAAGCACCCACTGCTGGGAAGGCAACAGGAATGCAAAATTAATGCTGGTCCTTCTATATGAAATACATCATAATTTAATTAACTAAAATATAAAACTTTTTTTTTACTTTCTCTTACTTTGACTTCTGAAAAAAGTACAGCTTTTGGTACAATAATTTCATAGAAACATATACAGAGTGAAAAATGAACACACCAGAGCTAATGTGTATATACCCCTACGCTCTAAGTCAATTATGAATGGGCTTTATTATACAGACTCTAAATACTACATGAAAAGCATGCTGACATGAGTAAAATGAGAACTTGAAGAAACGACAAGCTTTTGCACTGTTATTTTGTTCTTCAAACCTCTTTCTTAAATTCATAGCTGGTTGGAAGAAAAAAATTTATAATGAAATCAGGTCCTCATAACTTACACAAAGCACACAGGTTTTTTATTCTTATTCAAATTTTAAAATATTTCAACATGTATTATAAAAGTATAGAGAGATTAACTGGAGTGAGGTATCCCAGAGGTCCACATCTCCACACCCAACTGCCTGCAAACTCTAC
Organism: Bos mutus; assembly: GCF_027580195.1. Taxonomy (NCBI): domain Eukaryota; kingdom Metazoa; phylum Chordata; class Mammalia; order Artiodactyla; family Bovidae; genus Bos; species Bos mutus. Next base: position 39,889,271 of record NC_091627.1, read on the forward strand.
TGCTGGAAACCTCAAGCCAAAGAACTAGGAAGACAGGAACACAATACCGTCCATCAAAAACAAAAAAAGAAATAAAAGGCAAAAAAAAAAAAAAATATATATATATATATGTTACAGATGAAGGCGCAAGGTAAAAATCTACAAAACGTAACACATAGAGAGGAAATAGGGAACCTATCAGAAAGAATTTAGAGTGATGACAATAACATCATCTGCAAATAAAGACAGTTTTGCTTCTTTCTTTTCAATAGGATGCCCTTTGTTTCTTTCTCTTGATTTACTGGATTGGCTAGGACCTTCAGTAAATAGATATTTCTGTTTTGCCCCCAACAGTAGGCAGAGAACTTTCCAATACCTCACTATTAAGTATATTTTTATAGGATGGAAATTTCCTTCTTTTCCTAGTTTTCTCTAAGGTTTTTAAAAATTAATCATGAACATGTATTAAATTTTGGTCACAACTGCTTTTATCCATCTACTGAAATGACAGTTCTTTAATCTGTTATAGTAAATTTCATTGATTGATTTTTATATGATAAACTCACCTTGCAGTTCTTAAAATTTCACTTGGTCATAGAATATTAAAATCCTTTTTACACATTGCTGGTTTTGACTTGTAAATATTTTCTTATAATAACTTTGGGTCTATATTTACTTCTTTTGTAATGTTCTTATCTGATTTTGCTATTAAGATTATAAAAGCTTCATAAAATGAGTGGTGAAGTGTACTCTCTTCTATTTTGGAGGAAAAAGTATAATAGCGGTATCACTTATTCTTTGTAAGTTAAAAGAATTCACTGGTGAAGTTCCTTGTGGGAAATTCTTAAATTAGGAACTCAATTTCTTTGATGAATATAGGATTCATCAGATTTTCTATTTCTTCCTGTGTCAGTTTTTGTAAATTGTGTTTCTCTAGAAATGTTATGTATTCATTTAGGCCATCAATTTTACTCCCATAGAATTTTAAATAATAATTTCTTCATCTTCTTTCAAGGTCTGCAGGATCAGTAGTGATAGCCCCTGTTCCATTTCTGGTATTGACAATTTGTTTTCAATTTGTTTTCAGCTTTTTTTTCCCTTAGGAAGCCTTACTAAGGTCTTATCAATTTTATTAGTCTTTTCAAGGAACTAACTTTAGGCTTTGTTGATTTTCTTTGTTATTTGTCTATGTTCTATTTCACTGATTTCTAGTCTTATTTTTCTTATTATTTCTTTTTTGGGATTAATTTACTCCTGATTGTCTATCTTCTAAAAGTAGAAGCATATAGCATTCACTTTATAGCTTTCTTCTCTCCTAATAAAAGCATTTAATATAAATTTTCCTCAAATGCCTACTGTCATAAATGTTTCTGTTATGCTTTCAGTATTATTTTGTTCAAAATGTTTTCTAATTTCCCTTGAGATTTCTTTTGAACCCATGGGCTACTTAGTACATGCTACTTAATTTCAAAACACTTAAACATCTTCCTAGATATTGTATTTTTATTGATTTTTAATTTAATACCAGTGCAATCAAAGAACATACTCTATATAATTCTGTCCATCTATTTCTATAGGTCCAGTTTAAGTATTCTATAATTTAAAAGCTAAACAAAGGCAAATAATCTGCTAATGACTGCCTCAATAAAACTCACTGCATTAATTATAACTTTACATCAGCTATTTATTGTAATACCTCATTTCACCAGTTTCCCTACTTTATATTTTCTATTATTCTTATAAGAAAGAGGAATTACACAAATATAATCTAAACCAGAGGTTAATACCTTAAGAAAATTTTAAAAGTTAAAAAAAGAAAAGATTAAGAAAATATAGTCAGTTTCATATTAATTATCCTGATTATTATTTGATGGAAAAAGCATTCTAAATACAATGTTTGTAAAAGATGCAACATATAGAAGCAACCACTACTGAGGCATAAGTTTCCAAAACCATATGTTTTCTAGAAGCACACTCACACACACACACCCCTACATCACCACTATATTTAAATTCTAGAGTGGTTTCAACTGAAGCTTTTGTGCATGACTGAGGAATTAGATTACAAATATCATTACTTTAATCACACTTCATCAGGCAATCTTACCTTAAAGTACACTCCATTTCCATTTCAGAATGTGTAGACAAGACACAGAAAATGTATTTGTCAACTAATAAAGAAAAGTGATCTCCAGGATTCAACCAGCACCATATATTTGTCTTCAATGGTAAGAGCTGGCTCTTCTCAGAAGACTGATAATAACATGGATTTCTGTGTAGCTAACAAATTTAAAAAACAGAATACAGTGATGTTGTAACTCAAAATCAAGATAAAAATACAACTAAATATGAACTGATTCAAAATGTTAGTGTCAAAACAATTTTAAGTATAAATCTACACTTAAAAGTCTAATAAATTTGGCACTTCAAGACACCATATAATTATAATCTAACCATACAAAAAAACAGTTGTATTATACTTCTGATTTCTCTAGGAATCAAAGAAAAAAGCAAAGTTATTAATTAACTGGTTAAAAGAGGCTGTGCTTGAGAGATGACTAGACACTGGAAAGAGAAACATGATAAATAATTATCAGTACGGAATCAGTATGGAAACTGAGTCCCCCAATTTTTATCCAAAATTCACTAATCCCTTGAAAATTCAATTCTGTTCATTTTCCCCTAATAATTACTATAATTAAAAAATGAGAATCTATGGTAAGGAAAATTCTGACCAAATTTCTCAAGCAAACAACATACCTTTTTATAAAAAAAAAAAATCCTCACAGAAGAATCTTATTTTGTTTCAATGAAACTCCCCTCTGAAGATCATCATTCATATTCAAATTGCAAGAAGTAAATATATATCACTGTCAAAACTATTACAATAGCCATTATTTTGAATTATGTTTCCACTAATTACCTCGTGTTAGCAAAGACAACATGAGCTGCCTTCATGACTAAGACCTATTGAAAGGCACCTTAAAAGTTCTAACTAGAATCAAACTGAAAGTAGCCACTTTCAGATAGCCTTCTTGTCATCCATACCATTGGGTCTTTTAAATAAATAAGCTTTAGCATATAACAAAGAAATCCACATTAATGCAGATTTTCAGGTTTATTTTTTAAAGAATTTTATATAGAGCAACTCCCCCCTACCACCCATCTGTCTACTTTATCAGTTTAAATGACATTTTTTTTCTGGAGACATCAATCATCTCTCCAGCATAGCAACATAAATATCACCTTGAGACTGACATATGCTGAACGCTCTCAATTTTTCTATTTATAATTCATTAATGTATCTTGAGACAGAAGTATATTTTCATTAATACATCAAAACCTTTTCTGACCCCAACCATTTAAATTATCTGTAGGTGTTAAGATATGTCTTATTCACCTTGAGTTTGAACAGACTTGAACTGAGTATAAATTCAAAAGGTAAAACCTTCTGTTACTACTGTAAAAAAAATTAATTACAGAAAAATTAAGGAAGCTTGTAATAGGCTTCTTTTTAAATGTATTTTGAAATTTTAAAAATGCATTAGTATTTTTTTTCTTTTTACCCTTCAAAAATCTTTCCATTGGGAAATTCAGTTTAAAATTTTTGTTAAATACAGTTACTTTCTTTTTTAAAAAATCTTAATCATTTATGGAATACAAACTAAGTAAAATATAAGTAAGTTTAGAATATTATTATAAACATGAAGCAAATACTGTTATTAACTTTGGTATATTACTTTGCATTATATTTTTCATTTGTTATTTTTTAAAAATGTCTATTTCTATGGAAAAAGAATAGGGTATTTAAAGGGTAAATATAAGCTATTTTGATTTAGTTTCTATATTAAGCCACAGCAAAATATCCACAAACTTTTATTGAACATCTATAACCTTTTTTCATTCCATTCAAATGTCAAACCCCAGATCCTTTTCCTCTAAAGTATACCAGGTCCATTTCTCTTACCATTAGCAGTCATGGCCCTAGTTCAAACTCTGACCCACTGCGTGCATTTCTTACTTGTGCTAACATCACATCAAGTCTCCCAGTCTTCTATCACCTACTGCTTCCCAGGTTACTTTTTACATTTTTCTACATAAGGCCTCTGATGCTTCTCCAATATAAAAAAGCATAGAAATGAAGGATCTTCATAAACCTACAATGGTTTCCAACCCCAACTCCCACATTCACCAAAATCTTCACCTTATACATACAATCTTTGGTCCAATCATTAAGACCTACTCAAAAATGCTCTATTGTTTACTACAGCCTCAGTAATGTCTTGTCCCAACCACCTTTCTGCTTGAACTATTGGAACCAGTTTCTATCAGTCAAAGATTACCTACAATCATCTGACAAATCATCACTAGACTCTAAGGTCCCTGGGCGAAGATAATTATCTACCACAGTTCTTACAGTCTATGATTAAAATGACTACAGGAGTCTCTAGTAGCAGGAAGAATCAATGGTATTTCAACTGTCAGTCATTACATGAATAATCTCAGGAATGGTTCCAAATAGTTTACTATAAGAAGTGAGGCTGGAAATCCAAAATACTTACTAAAAATGCTACCTGTTGAGTCACTTAAATAGATTCACCCTAAAATGTGTTAATTCCATTTTCTACAAGATACCATATTGTATGATCTTAAGAAATTATAATCTATACAATTAGGTAAACTAAATTTTAAACAGAATCCACTTTCATCCTCTAAAAAGCTCCTGGTAGCCAACAGCTCAGCACATGAGCTTACTTGCTTTCAAAATCCCACGAAAATTACAAGAAGCTCTATATAGTCAGCAAACACAAGACCGGGAGCTGACTGTGGCTCAGATCATGAACTCCTTATTGACAAATTCAGACTGAAATCGAAGAAAGTAGGGAAAACCACTAGACCATTCAGGTATGACCTAAATCAAATTCCTTATGATTATGCAGTGGAAGTGAGAAATAGATTTAAGGGACTAGATCTGATAGAGTGCCTGATGAACTATGGACGGTTCGTGACAGAGACAGAGATCAAGATCATCCCCTTGGAAAAGAAATGCAAAAAAGCAAAATGGCTGTCTGGGGAGGCCTTACAAATAACTGTGAAGAAAAGAGAAGTGAAAAACAAAGGAGAAAAGGAAAGATATAAGCATCTGAATGCAGAGTTCCAAAGAATAGCAAGGAGAGATAAGAAAGCTTTCCTCGGCGATCAGTGCAAAGAAATAGAGGAAAACAACAGAATGGGAGAGACCAGAGATCTCTTCAAGAAAATTAGAGATACCAAGGGAACATTTCATGCAAAGATGGGCTCAATAAAGGACAGAAATGGTAGGGACCCAACAGAAGCAGGAAGATATTAAGAAGAGGTGGCAAGAATACACAGAAGAACTGTACAAAAAAGATCTTAATGACCCAGATAATCACGATGGTGTGATCACTCACTTAGACCCAGACATCTTGGTATGTGAAGTCAAGTGGGCCTTAGAAAGAATCACTATGAACAAAGCTAGTGGAGGTGATGGAATTCCAGTTGAGCTATTTCAAATCCTGAAAGATGATGCTGTGAAAGTGCTGTACTCAATATGCCAGCAAATTTGGAAAACTCCGCAGTGGCCACAGGACTGGAAAAGGTCAGTTTTTATTCCAATCCCAAAGAAAAGCAATGCCAAAGAATGCTCAAAGTACCACACAATTGCACTCATCTCACACGCTAGTAAAGTAATGCTCAAAATTCTCCAAGCCAGGCTTCAGCAATACGTGAACCGTGAACTTCCTGATGTTCAAGCTGGTTTCAGAAAAGGCAAAGGAACCAGAAATCAAATTGCCAACATCCATTGGATCATCAAAAACGCAACAGAGTTCCAGAAAAACATCTACTGCTGCTTTATTGACTATGCCAAAGCCTTTGACTGTGTGGATCACAATAAACTGTGGGAAATTCTGAAAGAGATAGGAATACCAGACCACTTGACCTGCCTCTTGAGAAACCTATATGCAGGTCAGGAAGCAACAGTTAGAACTGGACATGGAACAACAGACTGGTTCCAAATAGGAAAAGGAGTACATCAAGGCTGTATATTGTCACCCTGCTTATTTAACTTCTATGCAGAGTACATTATGAGAAATGCTGGGCTGGAAGAAGCACAAGCTGGAATCAAGATTGCCGGGAGAAATATCAATAATCTCAGATATGCAGATGACACCACCATTATGGCAGAAAGTGAAGAGGAACTAAAAAGCCTCTATGATGAAAGTGAGAGAGGAGAGTGAAAAAGTTGGCTTAAAGCTCAACATTCAGAAAACGAAGATCATGGCATTTGGTCCCATCACTTCATGGCAAATAGATGGGGAAACAGTGGAAACAGTGTCAGACTTTATTTTTTTGAGCTCCAGAATCACTGCATATGGTGATTGCAGCCATGAAATTAGAAGATGCTTACTCCTTGGAAGGAAAGTTATGACCAACCTAGATAGCATATTCAAAAGCAGAGACATTACTTTGCCAACAAAAGTCCATCTAGTCAAGGCTATGGTTTTTCCAGTGGTCGTGTATGGATGTGAAAGTTGGACTGTGAAGAAAGCTGAGTGCTAAAAAACTGATGCTTTTGAACTGTGGTGTTGGAGAAGACTCTTGAGAGTCCCTTGCACTGCAAGGAGATCCAACCAGGCCATTCTAAAGGAAATCAGTCCTGGGATTTCTTTGGAAGGAATGATGCTAAAGCTGAAACTCCAATACTTTGGCCACCTCATGTGAAGAGTTGACTCATTGGAAAAGACTCTGATGCTGGGAGGGATTGGGGGCAGGAAGAGAAGGGGACAAGGATGAGATGGCTGGATGGCATCACTGACTCGATGGACGTGAGTCTGAGTGAACTCCAGGAGTTGGTGATGGACAGGGAGGCCTGGCATGCTGCAGTTCATGGGGTCGCAAAGAGTCGTACACGACTGAGTGACTGAACTGAACTGAACATTAGCTGTAACTTCATATGACTTCATCTGATCAAATACCATAATATACTTTTAAATTAACCACAGAATCATAGAATTTGGGTAGAGGAATCAGAAAGTATTTAGCTAAATTGAGAAAGAAAATGATTACATTTTACAAGCTAAACCATCCAAACAGTACATTTAATCCAGGCCTGTGGTTAGTGTGGGGGGTAAGGGGTAGGGGAGTAGAGGGGTAGGTAGGGTGGGGAGCAGACCTACTACAGAATTGGGAGTATTAAAGTAAAAGCTACCAGGAAAATAAGCACTGCTACCTATAAGCTCAATTCTAAAAAAAAAAAAAAAAAAAAAAACTCTGAAAGCTGCAAGGAATATAATTTATCTAGTTCCAGCAACTGAATTTCATGAGGATCTAGCCTTAAGTCCTTCCCAGGTGTATCTGCAAGGGAAAACATTTCTATTTCCTGTCTGTGTTGAAAAAGATAAAAAAGCAGTAAAATAAAATTTGGAGGAAAGGATAGAATTAGAAATTAAAAATAGAGGATATATAAATTTGGTGTATGTGTGTCAGTTGCTCAGTCGTGTCTGACTCTTTGCAACCCCATGACTGTAGCCCACCAGGCTCCTCTGTCCATGGAATTCTCCAGGCCAAGAATACTGGAGTGGGTTGCCATTTCCTTCTCCAAGGCATCTTCCTGACCCAGGGATTGAACCCAGGTCTCCTGCATTGCAGGGAGATGCTTTACTGTCTGAGCTACTAGCTGCTGCTGCTGCTAAGTGACTTCAGTCGTGTTTGACTCTGTGCAACCCTACAGATGGCAGTCCACCAGGCTCCTCCATCCCTGGGACTCTCCAGGCAAGAATACTAGAGTGGGTTGCCATTTCCTTCTCCAATGCATGAAAGTGAAAAGTGAATGTGAAGTCGCACAGTCATGTCCGGCTCTTAGCGACCTCATGGACTGTAGCCTACCAGGCTCCTCCGTCCATGGGATTTTCCAGGCAAGCGTACTGGAGTGGATTGCCATTCCCTTCTCCTTTGTGCTACTAGGGAAAGCCCTTAGATTTGGTAGGTAATTATTTCACTGGGCTTCTCTTGTGACTCAGCTTGTAAAGAATCCACCTGCAATGAGGGAGACCTGGATTTGATCCCTGGGTTGGGAAGATATCCCTGGAGAAAGGAACAGCTACCCACTCCAGTATTCTGGCCTGGAGAATTCCATGGGGTTGCAAAGAGTTGGACACAACTGAGCAACTTACACTTTATTTCACTGGGTCAGAGTCATTTTACAAACTATAATAATATAAAATTTTACAAACAAGATGGCATAAGAACAGAGATGCAGTGTCATTTATGCAATATTATATTCCTAAAAAGAGCTGTGAATGTTTGATATTTTCTAAGTTATAATTTAAACTTAACCTTTCATTATGTTATCAGCCACCCCTAATTTCTCTCTCAATGTGGCACTCTGGTATACGGTTAGAGCTTTTGAGTGCTTTTGCACGTTGCTGGGCTTAGAAATGTTCCCTGTTATTCCTCAGCCTTTTAAGTGAAGCCTCCCCTTTCTTGATATGTCATGGTCACCAGTGAGGAATGCTGGGTAGCGGTAAAGGGCAACAGTCAAAACAAGAATATACAGAGTTTCTGCCTGAACTCTGAGGTTTCCTTCTCATAGGTTAAGATAAGATGATGTTCTTATTCATGAGCATTTGAAAGATTCAGATGAATCTATAAACAATATTAAATAATGATACAGCCCTAAGTTTACAAAAGTAAGATGTTAAATACAAAAGCATAAAATTCTAAGAGAAGAAAAGGTTAAATATTTAAGAAAGGAAAGTGATTATATTTCTTTAAAAAGACATAAAAAACCCAAAGTCAAACAAAAGTCAACTTGAGTATTTTTCCTCAGCTGAAAGCACTTAATACGCAGGTGGTAAAATGCTAAGCATTTAGCAAATCCACCCACAAAGAAAGTGGGCCAAGCTGTGTGGTCCATCATCACCTTCTTCTTTCCCTAAAAGTATCCACGCCAGGAGATCCCCACTAAGCACAAGAGTGACATCGCAAGAGGTCTGATGTTTGATCCTATAATTTACATCTAAATAAATATTACTCATTCAGTCAGCTAAAATAAAAAAACTATGTCAAACTATGTACACTCCAACTAAAAAGCCATGTATACAAGAAATCCAAAAGATAGTTTTTTATAAGTAATAAAGTAGACAAAAATCTAGTGATATTAATAAAAATGGAGAATATATATGGAATATTTGGAATGAAAACAATGACATAAGTACTCATAAAATGAAACTTTTAAAAATTAATAGAACACTATAAATACTTTAATATCAATATATTTATAAATACGGCAGAAATTGACAACTATCTTAAATATACACTAAACTGACTTTTTAAAAAAGCATGTATGTTATGTGCATGTGTGGCCTGTTTAAAAGTGTTTAATAACAAAAAAAGACCGAATTAGACTTATATTTTAAAAATATAATCAATAACTAAAAATCTTTCCAATTCTTCCCCAAACCTTAAAGATTCTTTTTAATATTCAAACTCTGAGACCAAAAAAAGATTGAAGGCTCTGATTCCTTCAATGAGGCTAGCAGAAAAGGGCAAGGAAAATACTGGCAAACCCAAACCCACAGTAAATAACAGATGCAAGCTACCTGTATGAGAGGTACACATGAGGTATGTGCCTTTTCACAGATCCATGTGACTATAAGTATGAACTTAAATGAATATGCTATGTTCTTCAAAGTGATACAAAGGATGCATTATCCCTGAAAGAACAGAACTAAAATACAAATCAATTTCCTATAGCTTGCTCTTGGAGTTATCATTAAATATTAAAGAAAGATTAATGTGTCACAAAAAAAAGAGCTCTTCAATATTGTGTGATTGTTTTTTTAATTTAGAAAGTTGTTTGTTTTTTAAACTAAATGAGTTGTGGAAAAGCTACTGTAGTATCTTACAGCTATTTTACAAGTACACTCATAATTTCATGGGACGAAAACAATCACAACTCAGAAATTTCACTGTGCAATAGAAAAAATACACTTAAAGCTATATATTTTGAGAACCAATATGAAATGGCAAAAAATAAATATCTTTTGCAATTTAAAGTTATAGAATTACTCCTTCAGTCATCCAAGAACCAAGAAGTAAGTTTTTATTAAAATGAAATAAAAGCACCGATAGCTATGAATTCACCCGGAGGATATAACTAACCACTGGTGATACAGTCATTTATAGAGAACATTGTCATTTTGCCTTCATAATGCATTTTCTCCCTGCTGATACCAGACTGTAGATTAAATGACACACAAAAAAGCTAACATCATCTCCTCATGAGTTAATATTATCTCCTCATGCACTATTTCCTAGAACTACTAAGTGTTACAGCCTTTTCTAAAGGGAAATATTAGAAGAGGAAAAAAGAGACAGATTCATCTAATCTAAAAGTCTAAATTAGCTCTTGCCCTAATTGCATTCATGTATCACTGGCAAAGCTACTGTTTTATTTAATTTGAAGGAAAGCAAAAAAATATTTAATTACTTAAACATAACACTACAATATTTAATTACATAAAGATAACTGTGAAATATATAACTTATGGAAGGGATCATAAAAAAATATTTGCTATATTTACTTACGCAATGTTACAAAGATTTTAAACTAAAACTTCTCTCAACATTTTATTATATGCATATATAATCTGCTTTAGTAGATCAAATAATTTGTAATTGACTAGGAACAGAGAATAAGTGATATTTAGCATTATGATAAAGACTAGAAGTTATCTGTCCATCTCGCACTCATTACTACTGATCTTAAATTTCATTACCAAAGTCTGCATTAGAATTCCTCTAAATTTCTCTCCATCACCCCTTGAAGGTACAGCAACAGTAAGAGGCCGATTAAATAAATCAATCTATTTCCAGGGGATAGTTATTTTATTGACACTATATTAATATAAATAAGAAATCAAGCATTACATAAAGCAAAGAAACTAGACATATATCACTAAATCCAAGAGTCAGTTTTCCTTCAACTAATATAATGTGAATTTAATAATTGTGGGAATAAAGCACAAACCCAATTAAATATTTTTCTAAAAGAGGAATCAAATTCTAGTACTAAAACTGCAGATTTCCTTAAAAAACTTTTCTTGTGTCTTCCAATGTTTGGTAGTCTGGCATTACAGAAATAACTGCTGTAGTATTCATAACTTTGTTCATGTTATAAATATTCCATAATAATTTTTCAGAGAGGTAACTAATGTGAGATAGTATGTATAGACCCACCACCCAGTTTAAGAAGAATATTACCATTCCTTTGACGCTCCCTGTCTTTCCCTATTCACTCTCTTCTCAGTTCCCTCAGACATAGCTACCCTGACTATTGTACATTCTGGTTCCTATTCACCACCTATGTCTGACCACAGAATATATTGTTAATTTTGCAGGAGCCATACTATATATATATTCTTCCAATGCATGCTTTCATCATTCAATACTTTGTTCCAGAATTTAATCTATATTTTCTCAGCTTTCACAATATCTTCACTGTTGTACTGTATTTCATTAAATGAATATATCACAATATATTTATTGATTTTACTGTTGGTGGAAATTTCTGGTGTTTTGCTATCATACAATTTTGCTCTTCGGGCTCTTGTATATATCCTGTGTACGTGTGACATCTGGCTTGGAGGGAACACAAGCCTTTAACTTTTAGAAATAACACCAAGCTATTTTTCAAAGTGGCTGCACCATTTGAGCTCCCACCCACAGTTCATCACTACTGCACTTGTTCTACCTCCTCACCAACACTTGAAGTTGTTAGTCTTTGCATTTTGGCCAATCTCTTTTGTGTACAATGGTATCTCATTGTGGTTTCATTTATTTCCCCAGCTAATAAGAAGACTGTATGCCTGCTTTTCATTTAATAACCATCAGATTTTCATTTCTGTAAGGTGAAACTCAAGTCATCAGCCCATTTTTCTACTGGATTATCTTTTTCTTATTGATTCAAAGCATTTGCTGTAAATTTTGGATATCACTCCTTTGACAATTTTATGTGTTTTAAATATCTTCTCCCTGTGGCATTTTTCATTTTCATTATATTTTGATCAGCAAAAGTTCTTAATTTTCATGTAATTGGCTTTTTCTTCCAATCTTTCTTTTACAGTTTCTGCTTTTTATATCTTATTTAAAAATATTTCCCTACTCTAAGGTCATAAAGGTTTTTTCTTATATTTTCTAATAGTTTTATAATTTTGACTTTCACATTTAATCTAGCTGGAATTGATTTTTATGTATGGTTTGAGGTACAAGGTCTAATTTTGTATCTACCACAATTTGGTGCTCAAAAAACAACTGTTTACTTATATAAGCACAATCTAACTAAAGACCAAGTAAGGTGAAGAATGTTTTCTAAAAGGTGTCTTCTTTGATTAAGCATTGATTAAACTCCCATACAGATATTTGACCCACTTTATAACGGATCATGTTTAACTCAAAGAAGAAATTTTCCATTAATAAAATCACTTTTATGTATTTTACATTATCAATACTCTTTTAAATAGTCATAGAAGTTCAGAATATATCTGAATACTTTTCATCCAAGTATGGACAACTCCAACTAAACATCTTTTTTAAGCCAATTTGGAAAATATTCTAGGTCTAGAAATCCATTAAAACAAGCCTAAAACACTTAAGTGACTTTGGTTGCTGCCCCATCCCCCAAAAACTAACCATTATACCGTAGGTGCTTTCTTATAGAATCTTCTTTGTAATATCCACTTATGAACAAAATCGTAATGCATACATGAACTGGTAGTCACCTTTCATTAAAATTCTAACTACTTAAATGTAGCACTGCCCCATGTGAAAAAAAGGAGCTTAAATAGTTTAGATCTTTGTCTCCCAGTTATCTTCTGGCAATAAGGGAAACACACTCTAACATTAATTCCCTATTTTCATAACTTTAAGAATAAGCCGCTCCAATCAGGAGCTGGAAAAAGGTGAGAGAGAAAAAGTTAAAATAAATCATTAATGACATATTTACCGGTTTGATTCGAAGCTTACCACCCACCACTTCAAGAATGGCATGTCTTCTGGACACTCTCTTATCTGTTATCTACAGGGGGAAAAAAAATTAACATTTCAAACACAGCCACCTTCCTTAAAACAACAACAACAACAACAACAAAAAAATCCCCACAGCAATGTTTCTGAAATTAGTAGACTAGATATGAAATCTATTACTCATTTGTTGACTGTACATTGAAACGACTGTCCTTGCTGAATACATATCGAAAACAACTCAGAGATTAAGGACCTCCCCAGAGTCACAGAAAAATAAATAGTGAAGCAGAGACTCAAGCTTGGAACTTAATAGATCCCAAAACCTTTCACGATCATTTCAAGACATATCTTTAGCAGGAGTTATCAATAAAATTCATAAGATGAGAAAAAAAATCTATATAATATGTATCAGGAAACATTTCAAATACAGAAAATATACCATGTGTTATAATGAAAAAAGGTCTTAACAAGCAGCAGTCTGGTAAATGTAAAAGGTGTGCACTTTTACATTTGGTGTGTACTTCTGCACACCAAAGTTTAAAACTTGCTTGCACTTTAAGTGTTGAAATTGCCAAGCAAGCCTTCCCTACATGGCTATTAACTCAACAGTTAAGAAGATTATCTTCATGATTTGTAGTTTTATGTAATGAAAATGTTTCAATCATCAACTTTACTTAATAGCATAATTATTTGGCCTATCTCTGCATTACCTTAGTATTTATCACTTCATCTCTAACCTTATCCACATCAGGACCAAAATTATCAGTAAAAACAGACTGCAGCAAGGCCTAAATTCAATTAAATCCACTCAGTTCAGTTCAATCCCATTAGTTCTGCAAAAACTTGCAAAAATATGAAATTTCCAGGAATCACTACTCATTTTTTTAACCAAAGAGCAATTCCACACTTATGGCTGTTCAGTTCAGTTGCATCCAATTCTTTGAGACCTCATGGACGGCAGCATGTCAGGCTTCCCTGTCCATCACCAACTCCCCGAGAATATTCAAGGTCTTGGCCATTAAGTTGGTGATGCCATCCAACCATCTCATCTTGTCATCTCCTTCTCCTCCTGCCTTCAATCTTTCCCAGCATCAGGGTCTTCAAATGAGTCAGTTCTTCGCATCACATGGCCAAAGTACTGGAGTTTCAGCTTCAGCATCAGTCCTTGCAATGAATATTCAGGACTAATTTCCTTTAGAATGGACTGGTTAGATCTCCTTGCAGTCCAAGGGACTCTCAAGAGTCCTCTAACACAACAGTTCAAAAGCATCAGTTCTTCAGCACTCAGCTTTATAGTCCAATACTCACATCCATACATGACTACTGGAAAAACCATAGCCTTAACTAGATGGACCTTTGTTGGCAAAGTAATGGCTCTGCTTTTTAATATGCTATCTAGGTTGGTCATAACTTTTCTTCCAAGGAGCAAGTGGCTGTGGTCACCATCTGCAGTGATTTTGGAGCCCCAAAAATAAAGTCACTGTTTCCATTGTTTCCCCATCTATTTGCCATGAAGTGATGGGACCAGATGCCATTCAGATTTCCTGAATGTTGAGTTTTAAGCCAACTTTTTCACTCTCCTCTTTCACTTTCTAGAGGCTCTTTAGTTCTTCTTCACTTTTTGCCATAAGGGTGGTGTCATCTGCGTATCTGAGGTTATTGATATTTCTCCTGGCAATCTTGATTCCAGCTTGTGCTTCATTCAGCCCAGCATTTGTCATGATGTACTCTGCATGTAGGTTAAATAAGCAGGGTGACAATATACAGTCTTGGGGTATTCCTTTCCTAATCTGAAACCAGTCTGTTGTTCCATGTCCAGTTCTAACTGTTGCTTCCTGACCTGCATACAGATTTCTCATGAGGCAGGTCAGGTGGTTTGGTATTCCCATCTCTTTCAGAATTTTCCACAGTTTATTGTGATCCACACAGTCAAAGGCTTTGACACAGTCAATAAAGCAGCAGTAGACGTTTTTCTGGAACTCTTTTGCTTTTTCGATGATCCAACAGATGTTGGCAATTTGATTTTTGGTTCCTCTGCCTTTTCTAAATCCAGCTTAAATATCTGGAAGTTCATGGTTCACATATTGTTGAAGCCTGGCTTGGAGAATTTTGAGCATTACTTTACTAGCGTGTGAGATGAGTGCGATTGTGCGGTAGTTTGAGCATTCTTTGGCATTGCCTTTCTTTGGGATTGGAATGAAAACTGACCTTTTCCAGTCCTGTGGCCACTGCGGAGTTTTCCAAATTTGCTGGCATATTGAGTGCAACACTTTCACAGCATCATCTTTTAGGATTTGAACTAGTTCTGCTGGAATTCCATCATCTCCACTAGCTTTGTTCATAGTGATGCTTCCTAAGGCCAACTTGACTTATGGCTGTGACTATACAAAAATAGTAACATCCAGCATCACAGTGAAACAAATTCCATATATGTGACTTTTCCACAAAGCTACAGTTAACGTTTAGGACATTTTCTAAAATAAAGTATCTTACAGGTGTGTGTTTGTTCACTCAGTTCTGTCTGACTCTTTGCAATTCCATGAACTGTATAGCCTACCAGGTTCCTCTGCCCATAGGATTATCCCAGCAAGAATACTGGAGTGGGTTGCCATTTCCTCCTCCAGGGGATCTTCTGGACCCAGGGATCAAACTGGCATCTCCTACAGCTGCTGCATTGGCAGGAGGGTTTTTTACCACTGAGCCACCTGGGAAGCCTATTTAAAATACACCCATTATTAGCTACAAAGGCCATTTCTGAAAATTAAATATAAACTGTTAGCCAATCAGAAAAGAGAGGATAGAAATTTGGAGGCTCTTATATTCTTCCCATAATGCATCTTAGTGGGCCCAAAACAGCAGTCATCTGATAAGCCACTTCACCATTCACACAGATTTTATGATTTGCATAGAACTTTCACTTAAATGTTGAGCTACACCATAATGCTGTCATAAATGTTATTCACATTTTACATATTGGAAATTCAAAGTCCAGAGAATTTTAGTTGCTTGTGTAGGTCACTCTTCACACAGTAAGTATTCCAATTCCATAATTAACAAAAATAAATACGTGAGAAAAAGTCATGTATTATTACTCTACACCTACATGTAATCATTCAGAAATAGTTTCAAGAACTGCAAATTATTCTGAGGCGAGGAGTAAGAAGTTTCTATATATAACTTGGGGAGTAATATCTTATTGTTAACTTCAATTATACAAATTGATCTTCTAACCAACAGAGTAACAAACTGTCAAATATAAAACCATGATATATAATTATAGTTCATGTAATAGTCCAACTTGGGTTTCTTTCATTTTCAAGCCATGTTTTTGCAGAAAGCAATGATATAAAGGTTTAATGACCTCTAGTGGACACATGTTTCTTCAACAGTGTGATTTCACTGCAAGCTGTGTATTTCTATAGTACCCACAAAAGTGCTTTAAAGAGTCTCTGAAATTAACATCATTCAGGCATTCAGCTACAACTGTCCCTTTTATGCCACACCTCTAAATAATGAGTAAGTTACAAAACAATCAGTTCAGTCGCTCAGTCGTGTCCGACTCTTTGCGACACCATGGACTGCAGCATGCCAGGCCTCCCTGTCCCTCACCAACTCCCGGAGTTTACTCAAACTCATGTCCATTGAGCTGGTAATACAAAACAGTAATTTATGCTTTTTCAATAGAGAGCTTAAAGGTTTAACAAATGATGTTTAAAGCTTATTTTAATTTCAGGATGGGGGTGGTAAGGGGCTTAAAGGAGTAAGGTCATAAACTGATCCTAAAGATCTGATGACCTGCTTTATGTAACAGCAATCACTGCTTTTTGTGCAGAGTAAATATCCACACATTTTTATTAACATACAAACTGTAATGGCAATTATTTATCAAGACCACAGCATTGTTCTATATTTATCACATATATTTTTTCCCATCACAAAACCTGTGGAAGATACTACCATCTTTATTTTACAGGTGAGAAATGGAACGGCAGAGAGGTTACAGAGCCAATAAGCAGAGGACAGGGGCCAGGATTTGTGATTTAAAGACACCTTCGCTCTTAGTGCTGTACTGCTTCCCTCATTATCGTTATGTAAAACATCATTTTTAGATGATTTAACATCAGCTTAACTGTCTAAACTAGAACATATTAAAAATCTAGAAATAAGACAAATGGCTATTTATTAAGCAAGTAGACATTCTGGGAAAACTCAAGCCCTAAATAAAGTTTCAAGATGCCTTCAGACTTTCATATGGTCCTGTTTATTCTAAGAGCACACCCAAGTCTAATGAGTCATGTGAATTTCCAGTTGTCTATTCACAGTAGACAATAAAGTGCATAGAGTTTAGTAGGCAGTGCATTGACAATGGTGTTGGTCTGCAAGTGGAAAGAGGTTAAAGAAAATCCAAGAAATGTAAGGACTCAAAGTAGTACACTGGTTAGAGGCTACTGAGAGTAGGTTGAAAGACGTAACATCCTTCAAAAGGTACTAAAGGCTTACTATGGAGAACACTATGGAAGATCCTTTAAAAAATAAAAATAGAGCTACCCTCAGACTCTGCAATCCCACTCCTCGGAATATATCCAGAGAAAAACATGATCGGAAAGGATACATGCACCCCAGTGTTCACTGCAGCACTATTTACAATAGCCAGGACCTGGAAGCAACTTAAATGTCCATTAACAGGAGAATGGATAAAGAAAATGTGGTACATATATACAATGGAGTATTAGTCAGCCATTAAAAAGAGTGGAAAATTGCCATTTGCAGCAACATGGATAGATAGTGTTATACTGAGTGAAGTAAGTCAGAGAAGGAGAAATATCGTATGACATCCCTTATATGTGGAATCTAAAAAGAAATGATACAACTGAACTCACAAAACAGAAAAAGACTCACAAACTTAGAGGATGAACTTACAGTTGCTAGAGGGAAGGATCGGGGAAGGAACAGTTAGGGAGTTTGGGATGGACATGTACACACTGCTATATTTCAAGTGGATATCAACAAGGACCTACTGTTTAGCATATGGAAGTCTGATCAATGGTATGTGGCAGCCTGAATGAGAGTTTGGGGGAAAATGTATACATGTATACCTATGGCCATCCCTCCCTGTTCACGTGAAATTATTACAACACTGTTAGTCAGCTATACCTCAATACAAAATAAAAAGGTTTTCTTTAAAAAAAAAAAAAGATACTTACAGCTTCTCTGTTGCTAACTCACTAATTTGCAACAGAGAAAGAGAAAGTAAATGTGGCAAAATGTTAACAACTAATCTAAGATTATGTAGCCTTAATCTAAGTTAAGGCTACATAGGTACTTTTGTACCAGCCTTTCAACTTTTCAACAGGCCTGAAATCTTTCAAACTAAAAAGTTGAGAGGAAAATAGTTAATATTTTTGAGGTGTTGATACATTTTTGTTTGGTACTAAAAGGATTATCATTGGGTTATTGAAAAAGCAGTAAACATGATAAAAGCAGTGTGACATGATAATTGAAGTATGATTTAATTTACAGCTATGCCACTGAAATTAATAAGCTTCTATTAGTTATATCTACTTTTTCTCTTAAACTTCTTTGATTTAGACTAAGCACCACAAACTGGTAGCCAACACAGGAAATCACTCAGTATCTTTTTTAAATTTGTGCTCTGAAGAGTACACGTACCCTCCATCTCCTCAGAGTCCCTAGCACTCCCTATAATCTTCCACTTAGGCCACTCCACTCTTCTGCATATCTGGCTCTGCAGGCATTTCAATTTGTAACTCATGATTTAAACTACACCCAAACTTTTTAGATGCTAATTCTTGACATGTATCATGTATACAAGTTGCTACTAGTTGCTTAATCAGTATCCATTCACTTCTTCTTTTACACTAATTTTACTTAAATTTTGTTTAGGGTAACATGATATCCAGTTAAAAACATCCAAAAGCCGAGAATTCCTCATCACTGTAGATGGCTCAGATACTTAGTTCGAGCCAAGCACAAACAAAAGACTGTGTATGAACCATGTTTTCTAGTTTCTATACCTGATGCTTTGGTATCTAAGACTGCTGACTAGAGAAAGACTACTTCTAAAGAGACAGTAAAAGACTTACCTGCAAGTGCAACCTTCATATGCAAATGAACCCATTCAAAGCCATACCCCAATCTTGGCTTTACCTGATTTTTACACTGTCCTAACCACTCTGGCTAGCATCAGACAAGGAGAGGTGGCCCTCATAGCCCAGAGTCCCATATAATTATTTAAATTAGATGATACTCTGTTTCCCTGCCTTGCCCATTCATTTCCAAGAAAACCACAAGAAAGGCTTTCCTGCAGTTCCCCTAGCTCTGCCTTCTGCCCTCCACCAATCCTGTGTGGTCCTGTGTGGCGCAGTGTGCCCTTATTTCTCTCTGGAATTTTAATTCTCTCTTCAACAACTATCATCTCCTGGTCCCTGGGCCTCACCATACCTAACGAAACAACAAAACTACATTTCAAAACAGAGTAGAGCTTCTAGGAAGACTCACGTGTTCCTGGTAAAAAGGAACAGGCTCAAACGGCCTACACCTTTTCCCGTCTGCCTTTCTCCTTTTCTTCCTGCTCACATGCATACACCTCGAAGTACAGCAGCTGTCTTATGAGTACAGACAGGAAGCCATACGCAAAGCACGACCAAGAAGGAGCAGAGAACAGGGGTTCCTTGAACAGCTGCACTAGCCCTGGACTGACTGCCCCTGAGATTCTGTTACAGAAGAAAAATGAATTTGATTACACTGCTGTTTGTCACATCTGTTACTTGTAGCCAAAGTAATTATGATTAACACACACTACTCTAACAACTGTTATATTGATACTGGACACTGACAGTAAATTTCTTTATACTCAGCCGGTCAGAGAAGGAATATTAGAAAACAAAAAAGTTAACTAAACTGAGCATTCAAGTACAGGTATATTTTATTATTAAAAGAACTGCAGAGCACACAGCAGAAGCTTAGAAAAGAAATTCTGAAGAATACAATAGAAGAATACACTGAAATCACTCCTATCCTTTGTTAAACCACTTCTATCCTTTGTTAGCAACAGCCAAAATGATGGTAATTTTTCTTCAGATACTATAAAAAAACCCTTTTGCTTAAATTCTTCATGCTGTGTCTTGAATGGGGACAAAGCTCTCTGTTTTTGTTATCACATTTGTATTTTACAGTGTGGATCCCGTATCTTTGATTTTTTGGTTTTGAATTGTGTATTTCATGTATTATGATGAAGTTTTCTCCATTTATAAGACATGGTGTTTGTGGAGGGAAAAAAGACATGAAAGCTTAAAAGAACCATTTGTGATTTCTTTGCCAAATATTTATTTTTGGCATTTACTGAAGTCAAACAAAATGAAGAGCTCCTTATGCTACCAGCAGAAACGTTTAAGTGTTTTGAAACAAGGTCTCTGAACTATTTGTTTTTTCCCAAAATTCTAAAAATAAAAAACAAACCTGAATAAAGCAAAAGTAGAAGTAGAAAAGCTACTGGACCTTTCATTTCATTTTGTCCATATATAATATTTACTGACATGCTACAGTCCATGGGGTCACAAAGAGTCGGACACAACTGAATAACAACAGTATTGACTGAAAAATCAACAGCATTTAACTTTTCTGACAATGTTTCCTAGAGAAATTTCTGAATATCATAGACAGGAATAATATACCTCATGAAGTCAATGTTACCATTTAGCCTGGTTCCTATTAATGGAAGAGCAGCGAAGGGGCAAAATTAGTTTTTTCAGAACAAACTACATAGCAAACCAAGGACTGAGATAATAAAAATTTTCTTGTACAATGCTTTATAATTTCCAGTACTTTCACATAAGATTATCTGGTTTGTTCTATCAACAACAGACAAATTCAAACTATCATGGTAGAAAAATACAGGAAATCATCTGCTATGAGATTTGAGCCTGTATTATGAGAAAATACATAAACCTAAAGAAGCATGGGATCTAGTTAGGCATAATTGGCATTAAATTCTTTCCCCAAATTTAAATTGTGTAGCAAGTAAGTAAAATGTAAAATTAAGAGCCAAACTGAAGACAGACTGGTTACTATAAACCAGTCGACACACCATAAACTCTTCTTATCTAGAGTGCTTCCCAGTATCAGGTCCAACACACACTCCAGAGCTCACACATCCACACCAAGCCTGCCATATATTAGATGATAAATGGACCTTATTTCTCAACAGAGCAAAAGCTAGTTGATAGAAGATGTTTAATATCATTGTACTTCCTGCATCAGAGTCCAACTTCTGAAACTAAGAAAGGACAAGTCTGAGAAAATGGACTTGATTTTAGTCAGAGGCAGACTCCAGTTTATGAATGATCTCTCTTTAAAAAGGTTATTACTATATTGCACGTGGGCTTTGAAACCTGTCAACATACTTTCTCCAATGACTAATGGAGTAAATTAGAGTTAGTTTATCAGGCTACCTCACAAACACCTGCGTAATCCACAATACTAATGAAATATGGATCATTTACATTTTTAAAAGTAAAATCCAATACTTTCTGAGCTCCTAATTCAAGACTGCTGAATTGTTAGCCAATATAATGGAATTGTGCTGACTTGCTGCCGTTGAAATGTCAACTCACTCAACCGGTTTGGCTTGCAATTCTGCTTACACAGTGAATGCTATACAAATTTGAGGACATCATCCTCATCTTTAATATATTACGATAGAGGCAACATAGTGAATAAAAACATAAATACAGCTTAGTAAGATAAAACAGGGTCTAAATTTCCACTTGGGACTTTGGTAAAACATCTGTTAAAGACTATTCTGTGCAAAGCATTCTACTTAGTGTGTCTAGAAGCAGTTTTCAAATCTGGTTTCTCAACAGGATCATCTTCAGAGCTTTAAAAAATACAGATACCCAGAAACTATCTACAGAATCAAATAACCAGAGAAAAGTGTTTGGACAGAGGTCTGGATGCAAGTGAGAAGGCAGCGTATTCACATCCAATAGTACATAGGGGATGATAATTTAAAGACACTGACTTAGAAATAAACACATATGAAAAGCAATTCACTACACACTTATTAGAATGGCCAAAATCCAAACCACTGACAACACCAAATGCTGACAAGGATGAGGAACAATAGGAACTCTCATCCGTTGATGGTGGGAATGAAAAATGGTGCAGCCACTTTGGAAGGCAGTTGGCAGTTTCTTACAACACTAATATTTTCACCATACTACCCAGCAATTGTGCTCCTAATTATTATTTAACCAAAAGAACTGAAAACTTGTGTTCACACAAAAACCTGCAGACGGATGTTTATAAGAGCTTTAATCATAACTGCCAAAATGTGGGAGTAACCTAGATATCCTTTGGTGGGCAAGTAGATAAACTCTGAAACATCCAGACTGTGGAACATATTACTCATCATTCAAAAACCATGAAAATACATGAAAAGAAGCCAATCTGAAAAAAAGTCTACATATACATTCTGTGTGATTCCAACTATATTATATTCTGCTAAAAGGTAAAACTGTGCAGATTGTTAAAGTCCAGTAGTTGCTAGGAGTTGGGGAAGGAAGGAAAGATGAGCAGACAGAACATTAAGAATTTTTAGGGCAGTATTCTCTAATACTACAATGGTAGATACGTGTCATTACATATTAGTCAAAATCCATGGAATGCACACCAAGAGTGAACTCTAGTGTAAACTGGGCTTTGGGTGATAATGACATGCCAAAACAGGTTCACCAAATGCACCACCATGGTAGGGCATGCTGACAGAGGGGAAGATGGTACATGCGTGGGGCAGAGGGTATATGAGAATTGTATTTTCTGCTCAGTTCTGCTGTGAACTTAATAGAGACTATTTTTAAAAAGAAAGAAAACTAGTACATACTGTTAAATGTTTGTAAAAGTTAAACAGAATCACTGCTGTAATGTGATCATCTCACAAGTCTACTCGCTCTTATCCAATTATCCAATATGCCATACACTCTCCAAACTCAGAGCCTTAAGTCACACGTTCATTTAGCCTGAAGGGCCCTTCCCTTCCTACCACTCACTCTCCACCTACCAAAACTCTAGCTGTTCTATCACTTCAAAGTCAGCTCAATACGTCACTGATTTCACAAAGCCTTCTCCGACCTCATCTAAATTGTGGGTTCCTTCCTCCATCTTTCTGTAGGTGTAGGATTCTTCTGTTTGGCTCAAGGTACTGAAAAAACTTTTAATGTGACCTTTTAAAAATCAGAGGTTATAGTGCAAGTTCAATGCATGAAGCAGGGCACTCAAAGTTGGTGCTTTAAGACAACCCAGAGGGATGGGAACCCACTCCAGTGTTCCTGCCTGGAGAATCCCAGGGACGGGGGAGCCTGGTGGGCTGCTGTCTATGGGGTCGCACAGAGTCAGACACGACTGAAGCAACTTAGCAGCAGCAGCAGAGGTGCAATGGGGAGGGAGGTAGGAGGGGGGTTCAGGATGGGGGACATACATACACCTGTGGCTGATTCATGTCGATGTATGGCAAAAACAACCAAAATATTGTAAAATAATTAGCCTCCGATTTAAATAAATTAATTTTTTAAATCAGAGGTTATACCTAAAAATCTAGATTTCTTAGTACCTTTGAGAAAAACAATGACTGTTCCCAGGTACCAACAGTTACTCCAGTACCAGGAATGGGGACAAGTAGCACAAGCTACATTACAGGTCCCTCTCCTTGTGGCCTCCCCAACCCCAAAGCAGTGCCATTCATGATACTGCTGTCATCTGTCATTGTCTCCATGTCATTTTCCTTACTGTCTTCCACTCCACTCACTGGAAGCGTCTGTCCAGCTCCCCTTTCTAGTTACTTGCTTCTGTATCTCTCGTACCCACTAACTGTAAGTTTCCTGAAAGCAAGGACTAACTTCTCTTCATTCTTCCCATCTAACTAGAGTAAATATTCATGAACTATTTTCTGAGTTTGCTAATTAGTCAACAAAATAGGAAAAATGTAAACAATCCATCATGACTGTTGCTCCTTAAGCTTTAGCGGTTGGCAGCACTGCCTCTTTACTATATTTATATCCACTTCAAAATTCTATGCTGTCCTTTTTATACCTAAGTTACGAGTAGGCTCTTTATGAGGTTTGGAAGAGTGGGTTTGAGAAATAGAAAAGAAAGAAATCATGTGTTGAAGGCCTATTATGTGCCAGGAATTAACTAGGCTCAATAACTGAGGGAGGGGCAAAAAACCCTGCAGCTAGAAGTGCTTGGCACCTCCCCAGGGACAAATCTTGTTGGACCAAGTAGAACTAGCATTCCAAGAGAGTGGGTGAGGTTTGGCAACAAGGAAGAACAGTGCAGGGGCTGCCCACATGGCACTAGTGGTAAAGAAACCACCTGTCATTGCAGGAGACGAAAGAGACTGGGGTTCAATCCCTAGGTCAGGAAGATCCCCTGGAGGAGGGCATGACAACCCACTCCAGTATTTTTGCTTGGAGAATCCCACGTACAGAGGACCCTGGCGGGCTACAGTCCATAGGTCACACAGTTGCACACACACAAAGGAACAGTGCAGAGTTGCCAGGCTTGGGAGTGGTTACTTTGTATTAATATAAACTTTGTGGAACACTTACAACAGTAGTCAACTGATGCCTGGTGAGCAGTCTGCACTAGAGCCCAGGATTATCCCCACACCTCACTGGGCGCCCCTTCCCTTTTTAATTAGAGCAATAGATTCAATTACATCTGCCTTCAGGAAATCTCACTAGATACCTGGTGCTGTCCTATTTCCTTGAAAGAAAATAGATCATTAAGGAATGTGCCCTATAATCCCTGCTATCAAATAAGGAAAATGTGAAACCAGAAAGAGTAGTTTTCATTAAGAGTATAATCAGATTTAATTAAAGGAAAACCACAAAGCAAATAATTTGGTCTAATGGTATTCTGCTGAGATGCTGTAAAATCTTTAACTAATTTTTAATTTAAGATAGTTGTAGGTTCATGGTGATAAGATACTATTACAAAAAGATCTCTTGTACTGCTTACCATTTCCCCCAGCAGTAACATCTTGCAAACCTACAGTACAGCAGCACAACCAGATATTGATATTGACACAGTGAAGATACAAAACAAATTCCTCATTGCTGTTTTACAGGCACACCTGATTTGCTTCTTGCTCCCCTCACCTCTTCAGTAAGCCCTGGCAACTACTACGTTAGTCCCCATTTTTATAATTTTGTTATTTCAATAACATCATGTAAGTGAAATCATACAATATGTGACCTTTGGAATTGGCCAGGATAATTCCCTGGAGATTCATCCTGCTGCAAAACCTTTTGTTTGGTGATCAGGAACCAGAATTACAACTCAGTAAACAAAGACCTTGGGTTCCCTGAGGATTCACAGTAAAGCAAAGGGCACGAGAAATTGAAATTTCACTGTGTTCTATTATCTACAAGAGTTCTAAGCTTTCCCTCCACTGTAAAAACATGAAGACATTCCCACTGCCAAATTATTTTACCACAAAGAATGTTTAACACATTGGAATTACAAACGTAACGGTTGTAACCATGAAGGTTTGTGAAATTTGTTTCCAAAAGACATGACTAATTAAGAGAGTAAAAAAAATCATCTTATTATTAATCACTTATGATAGATATGAATTAAACTCCCTGAGTTTTCTGACTTAGAACTATGTGCTCTCTCACACACCATGAAGACAAAAAAAAAAAAAACCTTCACTGGAATTGTTGTTTGAAACTGCAGCCCTCGTGTGGAGTTTTAAACCACTGCAGAGACGAAACACCTGTCAGCTCCAAAATCTTGAAAACCACAAGGTGATTTGTTTGTTCTTCAAAGTTTTCCTTCAACACATCTAGTATCATTCACTTCTAATACCCATCAAACTTGGCAACAGAATCTCATCATTGAATGACTATTCAAAAAGGAAAAGCTTAATCCTGACCAGATAATTGACTTCCTATTCCTTACCATTTTAAAAAACAGAAATCAAATAAGCTTGTCTCACATTAGCAAACCTATTAGCAAACAGCAAGCTACAAATAATGAAGGGTCTGTGACCTGGTGCCAAGTTTATAAAACAGAGGCCTAAAATTCACCCATCATTTAACCCAATCCATAGTACTCTACGTTAGTTACACGATTTGTTAAGTAAATTAAAACTCATTAGTAACCAGACATAAGATTTCTAGATGAAGCAGATACTCTATTTCTAATTGAGATGAAATGAGAGAGAGAAGTAGGGAGGGAGAGCGAATGAGGAATAGAGGGGGAGGGAGGAGAGCAAAGGACAGATGGGAGGAAGAAAGGAAGGAAGACTGGAAGGAGAGGGAGAAAACCTCCCAAGCAGTTCCTCCAAAGGTTTGTATATAATAGACTATGGAGAAAATACTATTACTGTCAATTACTATTGTGATAGTATAGTATACTATACTATTACTATGTACATAATATACTATTATGTATATAATAGACTATAGAGAAAAGTAATACACATTTAAGTAAAAAAAAAAAAAAAACCAGCAAGTAAACTTGAAGTTTCTCAACAATCCCACTACATATACATACACTCACACTCCTCTAAAACTAATTTCCCCATCACCACCTTGAACCACCTTTCTTTTTTCTGCTCCGAGAGGGGTCCTAAGTCTAATACCAAAGTTCCATTTAGACACTGGTGGTTAATCAGGCTAAGTGACCAGACTCCTTACTCCCTGGTATAGGCTCACTGACACAGCTTTGTTCAGACAGCCCAAGAGAAAACTGAAGGGCAAGTACCCATTTTATCTATGTGTGCCCCGCAGTGCTAGGGTCTGCAGATGCGCAGCATACAGTGGCCAGTAAACAAGACACGTCGAATGTAGAGAAAACAATATATATGTATTTAGTGAGAGATCTACAAATTTCCAGAATGTTACAGGCAAGTTTTCTAACTCCTAAACACCCCAGAGAAAGAATACATAACCCAGTTGCGCTCTGTTACCCAAAATCTTGTTGTGTGTGTCCTTTAAATAACTCGATTTTCTCATTTGAACAATGACGATAAGAGCACCTAACTCAAAAAGTCTGGAAAGGTTTAAAGAAGCTGGTACAGGATCAATGCCTGGAATTCTACACACTATATAACGGTGAGTCACTGACGTTACTAAAAAAGATTTTTACAATAAAAGTAAAGCCCAAGCAGTACCACCAGATGGACCAAAGCTTAAAAGAAATTATTCTAGAAAAACTAACATCAGAGGTTGGCAGACTTTTTCTGTTAAGGGCCAGAAACTACCATAAATATCGTGGCTTATCAAGACAACAGGCAATATTCCCAACCCTTAGAGAAAATCTTCTCCCTGAAAGGCTAATATAGGTTTTTTTGTTTACATTTTAAAATCTGAGAAGCATTCTTAGTATGTGGGTCCCAACAACTGCAGGCTGGATTTGGAGCCAGGGCCACAGTTTGCCGACCTCCGGGTAAAACGCTGCTGCTGCTAAGTCACTTCAGTCGTGTCCGACTCTGTGTGACCCCATAGACGGCAGCCCACCAGGCTCCCCCGTCCCTGGGATTCTCCAGGCAAGAACACTGGAGTGGGTTGCCATTTCCTTCTCCAATGCATGAAAGTGAAAAGTGAAAGTAAAGTCGCTCAGTCGTGTCCGACCCTCAGCGACCCCAGCGACCGCAGCCTTCCAGGCTCCTCCGTCCACGGGATTCTCCCGGCAGGAGTACCGGAGTGGGGAGCCATTGCCTTCTCCGGGGTAAAAACACTAATGACGATAATCCAGGTCAGTGCTTTTTAAAGGCAGCAGAAGGAAACGTCTGCGAGTTAGTTCAAGTTGACTGAAAAACGTGCTGCCTTCAAACTTCTAAAATCCAGAAAGGCCTGGCCGGAGCGGTGGGGAACCTGGGCAGGACCCACAGTAGGGCCTCAGGAGCCCGCCAGGACCTCGCGGTTCTCCGGGGCCGCCGAACCCCCGCCACACTTACTCCCAGAAGCGGCCCGCGGCCGATGACCGTCTCCCCGGGCGCCAAGGCCACCCGGGGGCCGCCGTCCTGCGGCTGCAGCTCGAAACCCCCGGACATGGCGGCGAGGATTAAACAGACCCCTTCGCAAGAAGCGAGACCCTGCAACCGTTTCCGCCTTCCAACGACAGGCGCTGGGCCCAGAGAGGCCCCAAGAAACACAGGGGGAGGTAGAGCAAAGACTGCCCTCGAGTATGCCCCGGCTGCGCGGAGATGGGGCCCCACCAAGGGGGACCGAACCCCGCCCTTCCACTCCGGCCAGTGACGTACTCAGGGAATCCCTTTTCACACCGCCTCCAATCTGTTTTTTAAAAGCCCCGGTTACCCAACCCCCAACCCCAGCCCTTCTCAACCGCCCACCCGGCTCGGAGGACGCCGGTCCTTGTAGTCCATGACGCCTTCCCTTCTCCTCCACTGACGATCTCAGGTGCCCTGAGAAAACTACCAATCCCAGGAGGCAATGCGCTCCCCTCTCTGCGCCTGTGCGAAATCCGAGTCAGCAAGGCGGGGCTAGAGTGGGTGGGAAGACAGGGACTAGAGGGAAGGATTCGAATTCTGGACAATTTAAATCGCGGATCGAGAGGTAGCAGCTGCCCAGTAGGTAGGAGACGGGTCTTCCCTTTACGCTGAGATCTGGCAGGCGTGATCCGGGGCGCGGCCCTGGCGCTCGCACAGCCTCTGTTCGGCCGACCGGAGCTGCGGTGACAGTCGGTGCTGACAGTTGTTATTGTTTACCTGTCAATGCCCAGGTATTTGGACTCCGACAGCTGCTGTCGGCTCCGGGCATGCCAGGAGGGTGGTTCACATGAGACGTGGGGTCATTCCTTCCGGCCTGTAGTGTCTGCCTGGGGTGGAGGCTCCCCGAGAGCCGGGCGTCTGCCCTGCTTTACGATTCCTCCCTCCGTGTGACACCTGAGAGAGGGATGACCTGTCACCTAATTAGAGAGGTAATTTAGCAAAGTTTGGTTTAGAAAGAAGAGGATAGGTTTCTAAACATCCAGGCAAAATGGGACTTAGAAGAAGAAACATAGTGGGGTTTAGGCACCCCCATCTGTTAAATTCAAATTCTTTCATCTGCCTCGTGGAATAATTGTAACGGGAGGACGTATTTTATCTCCAGTGAGATCTTAGGAGAAATAACAAATGTGCGTTTAAATGCACAGTAACTTTTTCCTAGTATGAGATTCTTTTCAAGAATAGAGTAGTTTGGCTTTAGTTTATATTGATGAGGGCTAGAGGGTGGAAGGGCAAAAACTTGACTTATGAACTTATTTTTTGCAGGTTGCTTTCTTACTTCCCCAAACTCTCAAGAGGAAATCTTATGTTGAACTCAGACATTAAAATTCCGACCACTGTAGCCAACTTGGATCCATAACCAAATGAACGGGAGCATCTGTGGTCTTGGCAGGTTTAGAAATATATAGGTGAGTAGCACATCTAGAAAGGGGAATTTTTTATTAGCTAAAATAAATGAAGTATTAGCTGTATCTGAAACCCCTCCTGCACCAACACCCCTCACTATAAAAGGAAGTACAAACCGGAATAAACTGATCTTAAGTAAATATGAACTGTCTTTATATGCCAAAATACCTCCATGCTTTCAACTAATATCAGGAGCCTATACCACTCACCTTAGGTAAATTAGCTCAAACTGGACTTTCAATCTTTAGTCATGTGCTTTACCTAGATGTCATAAATATTGTTTATAGTTGTTAGTCACTGTTGTTTGATGGCTTAATGACTAGTTATCTTAGTTCATAATTAACTATACATGTGGAATAGCCTCAAGAAGCTATTTCTAAAACACAACTCTTATAACTGATTGAATATTAGAGATTTTGTCAGTATAGCCCAGACCTCAACCTCTTATCCATTTCAGACAGCTTTTGTGTCAAATGTGAGCACCTACCCATTAAGTGCAAGTAGATAAACAATTCTTATATAAACTATTAAAAGTTCATCAGGTTTGTCTTTAAGTCATAAGTTATAAGTGAAAAACTTAAAGACAAGGCATTTGTTCCCACAGACTAGTATTCAGTGTGTTGAGTAGAATTGAAACATATACATTTTCAAAAGTTTTTTCAATCAATACTTGGAATAGAATGTGTTCTCACAATAGTTATTTCTACTACTAAAAAGAAATTATAGATTGAATGTGAAGAATCACGTCTCTTTTTCAGATAATTTTCTTTGGGAGTAGAAAAATGTTTAGAAACAAACGCATTTACCAAAAATATCTAAAAAGAAGAAAAGGAGTAGCATGTGTTCGGTTTCTCCTGCGTGCAGTTCAGATGTAGGGCTAGATTCTTCACTCATCATCTCTGTTCATCTTTGTAAGAAGACTCACCAGAGAAGCATCACTGGCTCCATTTGACAGACTGAAGAGCTCAAGTCAAGAAAGTTAAAGTTCATTAAATCTAACCACGAAAGTATCTAACTCAAAGCGGGGTCTACAGTCTGATCTAAAGGCAGTGAATATTTTTAACCTTTGCCTTTCAGGTTATATATGAGGATAATTCACTAAAATACCAAGCTATGAAGAAAAACTCCAAGAGAAACCATGCTTCAAGAGTTTCTGACATAGAATGGAACTCTGTGGATGCCGAAAGGGAAAAAAAAGAGTGTCCAAATAATTTTGTTGAACTGCTGCCTCCAGAAGTTACTTTTAAAATTTTCAGTCAGCTAGACATCCGGAGCTTGTGCAGGGCTTCAGTGACATGCAGGAGCTGGAATCATGCAATAAGACACAGCGACTCCTTATGGAAACCTCACTGCCTGACTGTAAGAGCTGTATGTCAAAGAGAGATAGACGACGATCTAGAGAGTGGTTATCCCTGGAGGGTAAGTTTAACCTTTGAAATATGAAGTCCTCTTGACAATACGGTGGTCTGTTTGAGCCACACTCTACCTTCTGGCTTGGAGAGAGGATTTCATATACAGAATGACATACAGAGTGGGTTGGCTTTGGGAGAATGGGTTGGCTTTGGGAGTTAAAGTCCAATTATATTCTTTTCCTGCAAAAAGGATATCTCCCATCTATCCTTCTGAATTTGGGGAGCATTTACCTCATAAACCACAATGGCTACATTTTACTCCACATATCCAAAATCCCCAGCAAACTGTGTTACTCACACTGTTCTGTACGTGCGCACTCACACACACATTTAATAGACATGTGTATCATTGTAAATACTTAATCTTTTCAGCCTTTCAATCAGCTTCTCTAGCTTCAAACAGACTCACTCACCAATCACTGACTACCTTCTTTAACAGTGGTGGTAGTAGTAGTAGTAAATAGTGTTAGTCGCTCTTTGCCATGGACTGTAGCCTGCCAGGCTCCTCTCTCCATGGAATTCTCCAGGCAAGAATCCTGGAGTGGATTGCCATTAACAATGGTGGTTTACTTCTTTCAGGTCATACTACTGAGGAATTACCAGAAGAGTAAAGTGAAACATGAATGGCTAAGTGGCAGATACAGCAACATATGTTCTCCTATCAGCCTACCAGAAAAAATCATGTACCCAATGGATGCAGACACGTGGGGGGAAATTCTAGAAGCAGAACTGGAAAGATAAGCAGAAAACTCTCCTAACTTTGAGAGTTTAAAACTAAAATGACTCTTAGATTATAAAAAGTATGTCTCTAACCGCCCATTTTTTTTGTTTGCCTTTTTACTATTTAACATTTAAAAGAAAACTAAATAGAAAATATAAAAAATAAAACTTTGTTTTTATTTTGCACTTTAGGTAAAATAATGTTTTACCTAAATGTTTCTGGTTTTACTGTAATGTGGAAAAACCATGAAACGTTATTTATTTAAAAATACTATACTGATAGGGTGATTTCAAAATGTATTATTTCATGTATTTGTGTTGGTCTGTTGCAGTACTTCAGCATTTTAATGATTAGAGAGTTTTATTAGTGTTCTCTGCTTAATGATAATTTGAAAATTCAAGAAACCATGTGAAGGAACTGATTTAGAGATTTATTAATTGTTAGACATAGGCTCATGGGCAAAATCCCTAAATGAAATTAATAGCAATATGTTTAAATGTATAATAAATGTATATTTTAATAACTTAAAATTTTCCATTTCAGTGCAGATTGAATTGTCAAACACTGAAAACATTTTGTGTTAAACATGTGGTTTAATTTTAAATGAGTCCAACCAGACTCATTTGTGAGATTAAGTTCCCCATTACTTGCCTACAAACCTCAGATTACTCTCAGGGGCTGAAATGTATGGAAAGTGCCATCAGAAACTCCACGCTGTTTTTCTTGGTAAAACTTATCTTCTTTCTGACATCTTATAGCACCATCTAGTGTACTCCTTGTAGATAACCAAGAAAAAGGACCAGCTCCTTTTTGGTTTTCCACATTTAAAAGAAAGGAAAATATTATTTACAAGAAACCTATATACTTGAATTTGTTAGAGTTTATAGCTTTATAGGAACCTTTAACTTTTGTTCTCTTTTACTTAAAAGTAGATGACACATTACTTGCGCTACGAGATTGTTCAGTCTGAAACTGTGATCAGCACCATAGGTAACGTGACTACAAAACATTTTAGTTAGTATGGGATTTTCTTCTTAAATTATGCTCTATTGCATGAAAAGTAAGAGTCCAGGAACTCAATATTTAACAAGTAGAAAAATATGAGGAATATGTCCCGCTCTATACAGATTCCCTTTGTTGAATCAAGTAGGTGATGACTGGTTCAGTTCAGTTCTGTTCAGTTCAGTCACTCAGTCATGTCCAACTCTTTGCGATCCCATGGACTGCAGCATGCCAGTGTTATCTCCTACTGTCTTCTTGGGGTTGGAAGGGACCTTGAAGATCAGGCAGTCCAGTCTCTAGGATTATTCAGTAATCCCCACTATAGGAATGTTCTTCTTTTCACTCATCAGCAATTTTCTTCGTAAATTCTTTTGTGCAGTGTATCATCCTAACCTGGAAACCATTCCTACTTTCTACCATTCTGCATTAAGTGACCCTTTTAAGGTTGTGTAGTTCTTTGTACATACCATTCTCAAAGCTGTCATACTACATTAAATTTCTGTTTGATTTGTGTATCTCCCCCATTAGATTGTGAGCCTCTTAATGGCAGGGACCATTTATTTATTTTTGTGTTCCCAAACCTGGAATATAGTAGATATTTCATAGAATTGTTAAGTTATTTTTACATTATTTATTTTAATCCTACCCAGAATGTAAAATAAAAATAAATCAACATATTTTAGTAGATAATATTGTATTGAAATACAATGTACAAACCCATAAGATATATGGGATGCTTAATATTAATGCTAATATATGAAGAATTATTCTTGTTTTCTTAAAAGCTGTAAGAGAAAAATAGTAAAGAAGAAATATTTTTTGAATAAACACTTGAAAATATACTTCACCCAAAAGTATCATTCATTTTTACTTATTGTATCACCCCAGTTTTAAATATTGTTATATGAATAATCTTTGGTTTTTGTTTTATACCATTTTTATACCATTAAAATAATTCTTTGTATAATAAGTTATTACTGTGATTACAGTCTACACTGAAAGGAAAGTTTTGGAACTTAATGATAAATATATGAAACGGGTTTAGAATGAATTGTGCATTTATCAGATCGAGTCATTAGCATCTGAGAAGGTGTGTGGGTGGATTCAAATGAAAGGAGTGCTTTAACTCAGAAATTAAAAAAACATATATATACAATCTATAAAGAGGAATTTCCCGTGTTTCTTAATGTTTGATCGGTTCAAGATCTAGTTTTGTTGTTGTTGTTGTTGTTGTTTATAGAAACCTTTTCTCAGTTGCTTCTAGTTTATAACTCAGTCTTCAGTTCAGTTCAGTCACTCAGTTATGTCCGACTCTTTGCGACCCTACAGACTGCGGCATGCCAGGCCTCCCTGTCCATCACCAACTCCCAGAGTTTACTCAAACTCATGTCCGTTGGGTCAGTGATGCCATCCAACCATTCAACCATCGTCCCCTTCTCCTCCTGCCTTCAATCTTTCCCAGCATCAGGGTCTTTTCCAACGAGTCAGTTCTTCGCCATCACGTGGCCAAAGTATTGAAGTTTCAGCTTCAACATCAGTCCTTCCAATGAATATTCAGGACTGATTTCCTTTAGGATGGACTGTTTGGATCTCCTTGCAGTCCAAGGGACTTTCAAAAGTCTTCTCCAACACTACAGTTCAAAAGCATCAATTCTTTGGCACTCAGCTTTCTTTATAGTTCAACTCTCACATCCATGCATGACTACTAGAAAAACCATCTCTTTGACTAAATGGACTTTTGTTGGCAAAGTAATGTCTCTGCTTTTTAACATGCTGTCTAGGTTAGTCATAACTTGTCTTCCAAGGAGCAAGCGTCCTTTAATTTCATGGCTGAAGTCACCATCTGCAGTGATTTTGGAGCCCAAAAAAATAAAGCTGGTCACTGTTTCCATTACATCCTCATCTATTTGCCATGAAGTGATGGGACCAGATACCATTATCTTCCTTTCCTGAATATTGAGTTTTAAGCCAACTTTTTCACTCTCCTCTTTCAAGAGGCTCTTTAGTTCTTCTTCACTTTCTGCCATAAGGGTGGTGTCATCTGCATATCTGAGGTTATTGATATTTCTCCTGGCAGTCTTGATTCTAGCTTGTGCTTCATTCAGCTCAGTGTTTCTCATGATGTTTCTGCATGTAAGTTAAATAAACAGGGTGACAATATACAGCCTTGACATATTCCTTTTCCTATCTGGAACCTGTCTGTTGTTCCATGTTCAGTTCTAACTATTGCTTCCTGATCTGCATACAGATTTCTAAGGAGGCAGGTAAGGTGGTCTGGCATTCCCATATCTTGAAGAATTCCACAGTTTGTTGTGATCCACATAGTCAAGGGCTTTGGCATAGTCAATAAAGCAGAAATAGATGCTTTTCTGGAACTCTCTCACTTTTTCAATGATCTGACGGATGTTGGCAATTTGATCTCTGGTTCCTCTGCCTTTTCTAAATCCAGCTCGAACAACTGGAAGTTCTCCGTTCACGTACTGTTGAAGCCTGGCTTGGAGGATTTTGAGTATTACTTTGCTAACGTGTGAGATGAATGTAATTGTGCGGTAGTTTGAAGAATAAAGGGCTGAGTTTGAATTAACCAGAAAATGACTGGAGAATACCAAGGTTGAGTCTCGTAGTGTGTCCCATCTCCACTCCCAACTCCACACCCCTCACTGAACACAAAATCGTTGCTGACTGAGTGTGACACCGTAAGGTAATCCAGCCTCTCCTCAGCCCCCCTTGGCCTAAATACCCTCAGCATGCCCCTTTCCACTCTGCTGTGGCTGCCTTGTGCGTCCCATAGAATGTTATAAGACGTCCTTCTCCCATAGAACATTCCCATAGAATGTTCTACCATGAAGCCCCTCAAATGTGTCTGGGGGCTTCTACTCTCCAGAGGGTAGGAGAAGGGTGCTCAGAGGCACCCCCCTATGACTTCCTTAGACTTCTCTGACTTTCTTTCTTCTGTTAGGGGACCCACGGCCAGGAACAGCCAACCCTGGCCAAGCACCATAGTAACCATTTGCCTGAGTTGTTTTAGGATAGGAGGTCTTGGTAAGGAACATGAAACTAACAAGCCACTATCAATCAGAAGGACTCAGGAATGATCAAAAGCAAAGAGGAGATGCCAGTCCATATGTCCTACCAACTTCCCAGAATCCTACTTGTTGGAATCCACCCTGGCCGAGCAATGTGCTCACCACTAGGGAAGACCCTGAGTCAGGATGATTGGCCAGAGACAACCCGGAAACTAACCCCATCACCATAAAACCTGAGACAGCGAGTCACATGGCAGAGCAGTTCTGGGTTCCCTTGACCTCCAGCTCTCCCCCCAGGCACCCCTTCCCAGTGAAGTCTCTTGCTTGGTCAGCATTACTCTGCAGCCCTAGAAGAGGTCCCCCTTCTTGCAACATTTCCACCAGCTGGCAAACACCTCAATCGCTTTTTGAAAGGGAATGCTGAACTTTAGTTGTATCTTATATCCTTCCTATTTTATGGTAGTTCAGTTAATAAACAATGTTTTTGATTTATTTAAAGTGAATCTTTTGGAATTCAGACGACCCTTTTCTCAAGTACCTGGATCTTTGCATTCAAAGCTGGCTTATGAAAACTTTCATTTCTTCTGTGATTTTTTTTCTTTTTCTTTTAGTCCTTGAAATTCAAAACAGCTCTGACTTCTTTATTCTTAGTCATATGTTCCATCCTTCCTACAAAGACTTGGACAGGTGCCTTCACAGGTGGAGAAGGCAGAGAAACAAGACTTACTGGGAATGGAAAGTACAGTGGGAAGTGATAACAAAAAAATCAACTCATTCTATTGTTACTTTTCATGATAAAACAATCTGGGAAAAGAAGGAACAGTGAGAACAGCAGAGACTGAGATGAGCCCGAAGAATGTCAAAGTACAAATGAAGGGTGCAAGTCAGATCTGGTTAGAGCTCAGCATTTTTATAGTCAGCTCTACTATAAATAACCACCCCCTTTTTTGTAGACTCATTTCACACTTTCCAACACCTTCCTAGTCCCTGACATCTGGGCAGAATGGATGATAAAATAAGATAAAACTAGAGGTTTGCAAACCACACCAATTATGCTGTTACCATAAACATTAACCTGGCAAGGAAAAATTTTTAAATAACTGTTTTCTAAGGTCTATTTTTTAGCTATGGGTCTCTGAGCCCAGTAAGGAAGAAATTCACTGCTGGTTTCCCAATTTGCTTGTTTTGATTTAGTTTTAAAAGGACAAAATCATCTACTTGATGATCAGTGAAAACCTAGGAGAAAATATATACATTATAAAAGAAGCTTTATAAAAGCCATGCTTGATAATTTTCTCAACTTAAAAGACACTTGCTCCTTGGAAGAAAAGCTATGACAAACATAAACAACATACTAAAAAGCAGAGAAATTACTTTGCCAACAAAGGTCCGTATAGTCAAAGCTATGGTTTTCCCAGTAGTCATGTATGGATGTGAGAGTTGGACCATAAAAAAGGCTGAACACCAAAGAAGCTGAGCACTGGTACTTTTGAACTGTGGTGTTGGAAAATTCCCTTGAGAGTCCCTTGGACTGCAAGGTAATCAAACTTGTCAATCCTAAAGGAAATCAATCCTGAATATCCATTGGAAGGACTAATGCTAAAACTGAAGCTCCAGTACTTTGGCTACCTGATGCAAAGAGCCGATTCATTAGAAAAGACCCTGATACCGGGAAAGACTGACGGCAGGAGGAGAACAGGGTGACAAAGGATGCCCCAGACTTCGAGGCCCATTTATATGATCCCCTCAGACTCTCCACAGTGCGGGTACAGTTCTTCGAGGCACTAGATTGTTGTATTCTCCCCTCACCTGGATGAGGATTAAAG
Source organism: Bos mutus (assembly GCF_027580195.1). NCBI lineage: Eukaryota > Metazoa > Chordata > Mammalia > Artiodactyla > Bovidae > Bos > Bos mutus. The sequence continues at coordinate 39,926,725 of NC_091627.1, forward strand.
CCATCTTTCTATTTCCTGCAAACTCTGTCACATATTTTTTATTCGGCCTCAGTGGGCAGAGAAAGCCAAGATTTTGGCAGCAATGTCAGTTTAGCAATTCAGCTTCTTTTTTTCTTTCCTAGACGTCTTTTATTACACAATTTACCTTTTCCCTAAATGTTTTGCTTAAAAATTTTCAAACATACAGAAATTTTCATTCCAACCCCGAAGAAGGCAATGCCAAAGAATGCTCAAACTACCGCACAATTGCACTCATCTCACACACTAGTAAAGTAATATTCAAAATTCTCCAAGCCAGGTGTCAACAGTACATGAACCATGAACTTCCAGATGTTTAAGCTGGATGTAGGAAAGGCAGAGGAACCAGAGATAAAATTGCCAACATCCATTGGATCATCAAAAAAGCAAGAGAGTTTCAGAAAAAAATATCTACTTTTGCTTTATTGACTATGCCAAAGCCTTTGTGTGGACCACAACAAACTATGGAAAATTCTTAGAGATGGGAATACAATACCACCTGACCTGCCTCCTGAGAAATCTGTATGCAGACCAGGAAGCAACAGTTAGAACTGGACATGGAACAACAGACTGGTTCCAAATAGGAAAAGGAGTATGTCAAGGCTGTATATTGTCACCCTGCTTATTTGCCAGGAGAAATATTAATAACCTCAGATATGCACCACCCTTATGGCAGAAAGTGAAGAAGAACTAAAGAGCCTCTTGATGAAAGTGAAAGAGGAGAGTGAAAAAGTTGGCTTAAAGCTCAACATTCAGAAAACTAAGATTATGGCATCCCGTCCCATCACTGCATGGTAAATAGATGGGGAAACAGTGGAAACAGTGGCAGACTTAATTTTTTTGGTCTCCAAAATCACTGCAGATGGTGACTGCAGCCATGAAATTAAAAGACGCTTGCTCCTTGGAAGAAAAGTTATGACCAATCCAGACAGCCTATTAAAAAGCAGAGACGTTACTTGCCAAAAAGTTTCATCTAGTCAAAGCTATGGTTTTTCCAGTAGTCATGCATAGATGTGAGAGTTGGACTATAAAGAAAGCTGAGCACCGAAGAATTGATGCTTTTGAACTGTGGTGTTGGAGAAGACTCTTGAGAGTCCCTTGGAGTTGCAAGGAGATCCAACCAGTCCATCCTAAAGGAAATTAGTCTTGAGTGTTCATTGCAGGGACTGATGTTGAAGCTGAAACTCCAATACTTTGGCCACCTGATGCGAAGAGCTGACTCATTTGAAAAAACCCTGATTCTGGGAAAAATTGAAGGCGAGAGGAGAAGGGGACGACAGAGGGCAAGATGATTGGATGGCATCACTGACCCAATGAACATGAGTTTGAGTAAACTCTGGGAGTTCGTGATGGACAGGGAGGCCTGGTGTGCTGCAGTCTATGGGGTCACAAAGAGTCAGACACGACTGAGTGACTGAACTGAACTGATACAGGAATTTGAAAGAATAGCATAATGATACAATCACCTAGAATACCCAACTGTTAACTTTAGGCACATTTGCTTTATCTATATCAGGTTTCTAAACATTGCCACTATTGACATTATGGGTTGTTTAGGGGGTGTCCTGTACTTTGTATGCTGTTTAACAGTATCCCTGTTCTCTACTCATTAGATTCCTAGAGCATCCCATTCCCAAGCAGTGACATGGAAATATCTCCAATCATTGCCAAATGTCCCTGAATCAGAACTAGTCTATAGTAAAAGCACACACTGCTTCCACTGAGCTGAAATATTTGAAACTAAATTTTCAGGCCTCATATCTTACCCATAAATACCCAAGAATATTTTTTCCTTAGGACATGTAAACATACACTCCTTCATAACCACAACCCCATAATCACATCCAAGAAATTTAGCTTTCGTACAATAAGTTTTTTCTATAAGACGTTATGGAAAAACATGAATATATCATCTAATACCCAGCTCAGTTCCAAGTTTCACTCAATTGATCACTGAAAAGTATGATTTCATGCTTTTGAATGCTTGCCAATCTGTCAGTAAGAAGTGATATCTTCATGTGGCTTTTTGAAATGACTTATTATGAACTTTTTCAAGCAAAGAACAAGGTTGAAAGAACTTTCTCATTGTAGATTTGATTTGCATTTCTCATCTCATAAATAAAGTTCATATGTTTAAAGGAGCTTGTATTTTTTGGTACTTATAAATCTTTGCTTTTCTCGGTGTTTGAGTGCTTTGTAAATACGGAAATTAGTTCTTTATCTACAGTATATGTTGCAATTACATTTTTCCCCGTTTGTCACTTTTGATTTTGCTTATAGTCACTTTTCATAAAATTTATTTTTATTAACATAGTCAACTTTGTTGATATTTTCCACTATTGCATCTGGATGATGAGCATATTTTAAAAGATTTTCTCCACCACAAGACTATGAATAAATTAACTTGGTTTTTTTTTTTTTTTTTCCTAGTACATTTCTGGCTGATTTTTCCATTTGGAAATTTTCTTGAAATGTGAAGTATGTTATGGATCCAAAGAAAATTTTTTTTCGAATAGCTGTGCAGTAGTCCTAACACCATTTTTTAACAAGTCTGTCTTTAACCTCGTGGTTTGAGATGCCACTTTACTCATTAGAAAAGTTGACTTGGTTCTGTTTCTGAGTTTTCAGTTATGCCCCAGGTCTACGCATCTGTTCATGCCACACGTTTTAGTTATAGAAGATTTAGAGTGTATTTGTACTTAACAAGATTGTGTTTGTGTGTATGCTCAGTTGTGTTCAACTTTTTGCAACCCCATGAACTGTAGCCCCCTAGGCTCTACTATCCATGGGATTTTCCAGACAAGAATACTGGAGTGGGTTGCCATTTCCTTCTCCAGGGAATCTTCCTGACCTAGGGATCAAAGCCAAGGCTCCTGTGTCTCCCACATTGGCAGGAGGATTCTTTACTAACTGTGCCACCTGGGAAGCCCTTAATAAGGTTATCTCTCCTCAGTGACTCTTCCCCGCCGCCCAGCTTCCCACATATGCATGTGTGTTCACTTTTCCATGCAAACTGCCACACGGCCCAGCAACCCCACTGCTGGGCATGCACACCGAGGAAACCAGAACTGAAAGAGACACGTGTGCCCCAGTGTTCATCACAGCACTGTGTATAATAGCCAGGACATGGAAGCAAACTAGATGTCCATCAGCAGACGAATGGATAAGAAAGCTGTGGTACATATACACAGTGGAGTATTACTCAGCCATTAAAAAGAATACATTTGAATCAGTTCTAATGAGGTGGATGAAACTGGAGCAAATTATACAGAGTGGAGTAAGTTAGAAAGAAAAACACCAATACAGTATACTAACACATATATATGGAATTTAGAAAGATGGTAACAATGACCCTATATGCCAGACAGCAAAAGAAACACAGATGTATAGTACTGTGTTTGGACTCTGTGGGAGAAGGTGAGGGTGGGATGATTTGAGAGAATAGCATTGAAACATGTATATTATCATATGTGAAACAGATCGCCAGTCCAGGTTTGACGCATGAGACAGGGTGCTCAGGGCTGGTGCACTGGGATGAACCTGAGGGATGGGATGGGGAGGGAGGTGGGAGGGGGGTTCAGGATGGGGAACACATGTTACACTCATGGCTAATTCATGTCAATGTATGACAAAAACCACTAAAATACTGTAAAGTAATTAGCCTCCAACTAAAATAAATTAATTTAAAAAATAAAATAAATTCATCTAATTTCAAGAAAAATACTTGTTGAAATTTTATGGAAGTAGTGTTAATTTAGGGATAAGTTACATCTTTATGATATCAAGTCATCTTATCCAAGATCAAGGACTTTATCTTTCAGGGATGTTTTACATTTTTCCTCATATGGGTTTTGAACATTTGCTTTATTTTTCAAGTATTTTTATCTTTTATGCTGTTATTGTAAATGTGATTTTCTCTTCCTTTATCTTCTAATTGGTTACAAGTATAAACACACACACTATTAATTTGTCTATGTTAGTTTTGTAGCCTGTTAGCTTACTGAAGTCTTTTGTTCATATTAGTGTTATCACTGACTCTCTTGGGTTTTCCAAATGTATTATCATATTACTTGCAAATGGAATTTTCCTTTTTTTCAATGTTTATATTTTTTCCTTGAATGAATATACTGACTAATGCATCCAGTATGTTGTTGGTACATAGTGGACATTTTTGCTTTGTTCCTTACCTTAGTGGGAATGCTTCTAGCATTTCTCCATCATAACATTCCCTCACTCTATCATATATATATATGATATATGAATATATTCTACATATAATATATATATGCATAATCATGTTAGGGAATAGCCATTAATTTATATTTTATCTAATGCATATGTATTTTATTAAAGGATATTTTATTATCTAATGCATCTGTATTTTATTAAAGAGCTGTTTGGCATCTATAATTTAAGTTAAGCATTTCTCACTGACAATTTTTAAGAACTTTACAAATAACATGTTACTATTCTACATTCTTTAAGAATAGCGTCCTAGGCTGACATAACACATGTATGTTTTCTCAAATCCAGAAAATCAACAATATTGAAGATCATATGTTACAATTTTGAAAAGCTTGATGAACAAGCTGGCCTTCTCCTTATATTGTGATATTATCTTTCATTTATTAAGGACCTTTTATGTGGCAATCTACTCATAAAGCAGTCTTGAAAAGTAGTTTCTTTAACATTGATATTTTAAAGATGCAAAAATTAAGACTCATAAAAGCAAAGTCACTTGAATAATATCAAACAGCTTTTACAAGGAGAGAAATCCTGACCCCAGGTCTGACTCAAAACTGTTTCTGCCACACCATCCTTGAGACCTGGTGATAGCTAACTGTTGCCAGCAGAGGGAGCAATGTTCCTATTGAAACAGAGCAGGAGCGAGACTGCAGAGTTCATTTCACCTGTGTTTGCTGATTCGAAATTTTCAGATGTCAAACTTTGCCCAAACCCATTTAGTTGCAAATGACAGAATGGAAACTAGTATTGCCCATCTCAGGTGAGAGGGATGGGCTGAGAGTGAAGTGAGACTTTCCTGGAAGAGAGCATTTGTCCATCCAAAAATGACAGACTCTACAGCTCGAAAGCTAAGATGTCAGGAAATAAAATACTCCAACGAAGAGAATTCTTATCCGCACCACCCTCCGTCCTGGCCTGACCATCCAAGAGTTGGGTCCAAGGTTGGAGATTAAGGGTTTCTACCTTAATCTCCAAAGGCACAATTAAGAACATCTGAATTTTTTTTTTTTTGTCAAGGAAAAAAAAGTCCAAGTCATTATTCTGTGCAGATGTTTTTCCAAAGGGGTATTATTTCATTTTCTATGAGTTTGTTCTCCAAATCTCCAGCTCAATGCCTCCACTGATTCTGTAGCTCTTTAAGGTTGAGCTGTGAGTGTATTCTACTGAAGTAATGAATGCAAGTTCTGAGTTTGTTGGCTCCAAGAGCTTAGAATTAGACATTTATGGTTTAACAGTCTTAAGGTGTAAAGAAATTTCTCACCCTTTTACTAACATGATGAATAAATCCCACTTCTATATATGAAAAGACTATAAAAGGGATTTACCCAGAGGTCAAGACACTTCTAGAATCGTATTTTATTCTTTCCCTTTGAAACTCATTTAGGCAGAAAGATTGATCCAGGAACCTTGAGGAATTGAGCAAGGTAATAAGAATTCACATGTAAGATTCCATTTCATCTGAAAACACACCTGTCACATGTAAGTTTTGAAATTCATCTCCTGAGTTACATACTTTGTTATGTAAGAAATAGCCACATCTCAAAAGGGAAAACAAAGTGTGCCCAAGTGTGATGTAGAGTTTTGTCTCAATATGACTTAGCTTTGACTCAGTATGACTACTTTCCTGACTTTGTCTAAAGCACAGTGTATTTCTGATACAAGAATCTCCACTCCAGGCTTCCCAGGTGGCGCTAGCGGTAAGGAACCCATCTGTAGATGCAGGAGACCTCAGAGCTGCGGGTTGGATTCCTGGGTTGGGAAAACCCCGGAGGAGGGCATGGCAAAAATTACCACTCAAGTTGAACGTATAGATATTTGTAGCTACCCTAAGTTGAGTGCTTACTATGGAGAAGACGTCTTTCCGACAAGCCTTGGAGATATTTCATTCCTGCTACAATTCCTTATTAACTGTGTGAGTAAGTTGTCTCTGCCTCTGCTTTTCATCTGTAGAATGAACAAAAGTATTCAAACTCGTGGAGCTGTTATGAGGATTGCCAGTCATGTCCCATCTCTCATACCTCCTCCTGCCTTGCCTCAGTCACCAGTAATCTACTTTCTCTCTCTATAGCTTTGCCTATTCTGGAAATTTCATTTTTAGTTCATTTCTTTATACAGTTAACCCATAAACAACACGGGCTTGAACTGTAAGGCTCCACTTATACTTGAATTTTTTCACTAAATATTCACTACAGAATTGCATGATCCCGGTCAAACCCAAGGATATGGAATACAGAGGGCAGACTACAGCGTTTGGTGTGGATTTTGGACTCTGTGGAGTGGGCAACCCTAACTCTCACGTGCAAGGCAACTAGATAGTGTGAATTAAGGAACTTCATTCTTTTGCATGTGGCTCTCCAGTCATCCCGGCACCATTTGTTGAAAAAATTGTTTCTTCCCCATTTGAATAGTCTCAGCACCTTTTTGAAAATCAGATGACCGTAAATGTATGGGTTCATTTCCGGACTCTTAACTCTACTCCACTGGTCTATCTATCCTTATGCCAACACTGCATTATCTTGATTACTCTAACTTTGTACTAAGTGTTGAAATCAGAAAGTGTGAGTCCTCCAGTTTTGTTCTTTTTTAAGGATTGTTTTGGCTATTCTGGGTTCCTGGAGGATAGTGGTGGTTTTGTTCTTATTTATTTGTTTTTAACATTACCTTAGTTGGCCGAGTGTTTCACAAAGAGGAGAGAGAAAAGTGTCCCAGAAAAAAAAGAGTTGGTGATTGGACTATCTCTCCTGCCAATCTCTACCTCATTTATAACTCTTTTATAGCTGAAGTTGCAAAGTTGTTAACAATTCGTTGATACTCAAGGAATATTGTGTTTCTGGTATTGTCTGTATTACACACTTCTGTGTAGTAAAAATAGAAGCAATTAGGGCCATAGAAATATTACTAACACCTGTTAATAGTGACTCTCCAGGCTGATTACTTGCTATTGACCTGTACTGGCATTAAAAAGGCACTTGAAGAATCACAGACCCTGGCATTTCAAGCCATCTCTGCCCTCAAGCTCTGCTGGAGCTCCCAACCTGTGGGAGTTACTTCAGTCCAGAGATCACTCTGAGTAACTTTGTTAGCTTCAGTCTTCTTTCTGTTTTTAAGTAACAGGTTTTACAGAACTTCATTCCACAAATGTTTGAGGACTTGGAGAATTGGAGTTCAATTTGAACAAATTTTAACATTTTGCTTCTGTACACTTCTTTCTTTTGCCACCTCCTTATTTTCGCACTCTATATTTATCCTCTAGCTTATTTTAGCTTTGTCATGATTTTACTCTTCTAAATCTTGGGGTCAGAATTTTTACTCTTCACCATATCTGTTGTTGACTTCACAGTGTATATTTTATCCTTTTTATATCCTAACCTATAATTGTAGGCAGGATTTATGGGTCTAGAAGTAACACAGCTAAGGTGAGGTCTACACCACAAACAGAAATATTGAGTACCTTTTTCCTTCTAGCCATCTCCACGCTTACCTCTTTGGCTCTGCTTGGCAGATCATCTGTCTTAATCAGTGTTTTCCTCCAAAAATAAATGTTAACTAGGTTATACCAGAAACTCAGGAATGACAACAACTTCATATGGCTCTAAACTTCCTACTTATGTAAAAAAAACATATTTGAAATGCTGGAATGAGTGCCCTTTATAAGGAGTTACATGTTCTAAAAATCTAAGGTCTATAAGACACATAGCTAGCCAATATAAGGGGCAGAGATTTAAACAAAAAGTACCACATATTCCTCCAATTTTCCCTTTTGCAGCTAACCAGGTATCAGCTGCTCAAACTAGAATCCCAGGATACACCCTGTAGTAAATTCTATCCATTCTACCCGTGTATATCCCATCAGTTCAGTTGCTCAGTCGTGTCCAACTCTTTGCGACCCCAGGGACTGAAGCACACCAGGCTTCCCTGTCCATCACCAACTTCCAGAGTTTACTCAAACTCATGTCCATTGAGTCAGTGATGCCATCTAACCATTTCATCCTCTGTTGTCCCCTGCTCCTCCCATCTTCAATATTTCCCAGCATCAGGGTCTTTTCCAGTGAGTTGACTCTTGGCATCAGGTGGCCAAAGTATTGGAGTTTTAGCTTCAGCATCAGTCCTTCCAATGAATATTCAGGACTGATTTCCTTTTGGATTGACTGGTTTGATCCCCTTGCAATCCAAGGGACTCTCAAGAGTCTTCACCAACACCACTGTATATCCCATACTTGTCCCCTAGTCTTCAGTTTCACTGCTCACCTGGGCTACTGCCTTATCATCCCAGCTTGACTTCTAATGCTGACCCCTCCGTACATAAAACAGCCAAAGTGATGTGTTAATGTATCAAACCATATCACTCCCTGAGTAAAACTGTTCGATGTCTCTCTGCCCACTGTACCTCAAGTAAGTCAGAACTCTTTACCAGATCTCCACGTAGTGACCTGGTCCCTGCCTGTCTCTTTCTCCTCACCTTGCTCTTTGAACTTCCTCCCTGCACTGACCCTTCCCTGATATGGCAAGGTCTTTACCACCTCAGAGCCTTTGTATCAATACTGATGATTCTTTCTTCCTGGAGGGCTTGTTTCCTACTCTTTGTAAAGCCAGTGCCGTCTCATCCTTCAGGTAGGGTGACTGACCTTCAGGTAGGGTGGTTTGCACAGGTCTAAAGGGATTCCAGGGATGCAGAACTTTTAGCTTTAAAACCAATAAAGTCCTGAACAAATTGAGTTGGTCAAATAGATCACTAACTTTCAATTCTCAGTTCAAGTTTGGTTCCTCAGGAAAGCTTTCCTAGCCCGTGATGTCCACAGTGGGTTCCCCATTCAACCACCACTCATTGTTCTCATTTCAGCATCCTGTTTCTTTTCCTTCATGGGGAGGACTTACTACATATAATTTGCACTTACTCTATATATTTCTCTATTCGCTTTCTCTTTGTCTTCTTCCCAAATGCCTAAATATCATGAGTACCAACATACCCATCTTATTCCCCATTATTTCCCCAGTGCCCAGAACTGGTCCTGGCAATATTTGTTGAAAGGAGGAAGGGAATAAGGAAGGATGAGAGAAGGAAGAGGAAGGACCCCTTAATGAAACACTCAGGCTTACCTTTGTAAGGAACTATAACCTTCTTGCAAACCCTTGTGGAATGAGGCAAACATATTCCTCACAAGCCTACTTCTGTGAATTTTAATTGGATTTGTGTCCATTGTTGGGGAATTTCTTAAAGAATCTTTTAATGTCTGAAATCTACTTACTGTATGGATTTTCTTCACTCTCTACCCTTTGTATTCTTTTCAGGGTCAAGTTGTTCCTGGAGAGTGATTTGATTTCTTTAAATACAAAATTATAAAAGCAAATACCTTCAGAAGTCAAATCGGCAATATATAGGAATGAAGTAGGCTGAATGTAGAAGTCAACAGAAGAAAGACATAGTTAAACTTATCTTGTTTTGATTCAACTACAGATTAAGCACACAATCTCATATACATTCATAAAATATTGGAAGTTTTATTTTGAAAATGAAATGGAAACCCCACCCAAACAATGAAAAATAATAGAAATATAATGATCCTAAATACTATCACAGGTTTTATACACAACTTACATACACATAGAAAGGTGTTTTTCCTTTATTAGCTGATATAACTGTGCTCCTTGCAAGCCCATAACCTCTGAGTTTCAGAAGGAGAAAGATTTACTATTGAATTCATTTCAAACCTTAGACCAATCCAATGACAGAAAGCATTATTAAATATCCAACTTTTGAGAACAATGTTCACTACCTTGAACTCTGTTGCCTTATACCCTACTATCATTCAAAAAATTGTAAAAAGCTCCCAGGGACAGAGGGATTTATGTGATTTCACATCAGAAGAAGTCATATGACATTCATTCCTCTATCATCATCTGCTCTTATGGCTGCTGGAAGCATGGTTGACTGGTACTGTCCAAGGGCCCTCTACTGATGTCAACTGCTGACTGACATCTGATGGATATGTGGTCTTTTCTGTGCAGCCTCAAGCTACTCCAGTTTACCCTTGGCTATCGCTTGGCTGTAGACCTGAGTCTCTTCCAGGTCCACCATGCAGTCACATAGCCAGTTGGTCTTCCTCCAATATCTGTTGTGGAGCAACCTGCTCCTACCAATGGCAGGCATGATGACAAGCCCTCTGGCTGTCAGCATGGAACCAAGGGAGACTTGGTGTCTAAACTACAGCTGCTCTCTTCTTGACCATGTCTAACAACTCTCTTGCCTGTGCTGGTTGGCCCATATTGGCATGGAGCCTCTCCCACAGAATCTCAAACTGAGAGCAGGAAAAGCCACTCTCCCTTCAACTTACCTGTCTCTTCCTACTGTCCACACCAAGAGTCAAGAGGGCAATTACAACACACTCCTTCTCACCTTCCTGATTCTTTCTCTCTGCCCTTCCCCACGATCCCATAACTAGAACAGACAGGTGGGTTTCCATAATCACCAGCACTTCCTGTGCTTTAGCTTCACCACCTCACCATCCCTACTGGGGTCCCTTCTTTACAGTAACTCAGTGTTCAGGCCTTAAAAAAAACTTAAACCCTCTCTCTCACCATTAACTGCAGTTTAAGCCTACTGTCTTGCTGTAAATTTCAAAGAATGTCAGAAAAGAAGTATTACCTTGTTCTTACTCTCACACAGCTTCTGTAATAGATTGAAATCTCCTCCAAAACCAACCAGGGAGATAGTCATATACTAGAAAAGGCATAATGATACTTAGAAAAGGCATAATGGTACTACAAAAGACATAATGATACTCTCTAAATATCACTTCTATCAAATCAAGTTTTTAAAAAAGTGGTTACCCCTTCAATTTGGAACTGAAATCTCAAACATTTCCTTCCTCACTAAGATGCCGCTGTCGGGTGGTGGGGTTTTTTGTTTTTTTGCTCCAATTTGCAATGCAGGATTTAGCCTTAAAACAAAAGGGATACTTATCTTCATTTATAATAAAATCTGCTGATCGCAAATATAGTTATTTCCAAATATGGATGCAATCTTTGCACCATGGTTTTTGTATCTTGACTTACCTCTCAAGATATTTGTAAAATTCTCCCCTTCTGAACTCCCCTTATTTCTTCTTTATGATTTTGTTTAACTGCAATTTCATAGACTCCCTTTGTAGCAATTTTCTATATACTCAATATTCAATTAGATGGTAAAAAGAATCTTAGCTCATTTTCATAAAGTTTTAAATCAGAGAACTTTTTGAAGTTTAGTTCTTAGTTTTCACAATCATACTTCATATGACAATTTCTATTTTTGGAGACTGACTTCAGTGTAGCAAAAGTGGGTCAGGTTTTTATGTGCCAGTTGAGTTTCCTCAAGAAAGATTTTTCCAGGAAAGAGTAGGTTACATAATATATTTATGTCACCACTTAAAGATGCCCAGGCAAGATGATGTTCAGAGTGATGAGCTGAAATGACAACTAAAACAAACCTTTGATCCAACCTTGCTGGTTATCTAAGGTAGGGATTCTTTTGTAATAGCATGAAACAAGTTGGTTGTTTTGTTTTACATTTCAAGAAATCTCTTCAACATTTTGCAGAACTAAGTCATTCAATTGCTGCTGCCACATTGTGCAGCAAATTTATTAAACCGAGTATAAAATCATTTGGGTATTTCAGCAATACGTGAACTGTGAACTTCCAGATGTTCAAGCTCATTTTAGAAAAGGCAGAGGAACAAGAGATCAAATTGCCAACATCTGCTGGATCATCGAAAAAGCAAGAGAGTTCCAGAAAAACACATCTATTTCTGCTTTATTGACTATGCCAAAGCCTTTGACTGTGTGGATCACTATAAACTGTGGGAAATTCTGAAAGAGATGGGAATACCAGACCACCTGACCTGCTTCTTGAGAAACCTGTATGCAGATCAGGAAGCAACAGTTAGAACTGGACATGGAACAACAGACTGGTTTCAGATTGGGAAAAGGAGTACATTAAGGTTGTATATTGTCACCCTGCTTATTTAACTTATATGCAGAGTACATCATGAGAAACGCTGGGCTGGAAGAAGCACAAGCTGGAATCAAGATTGCTGGGAGAAATATCAATAACCTCAGATATGCAGATGACATCACCCTTATGGCAGAAAGTGAAGAGGAACTAAAGAGCCTCTTGATGAAAGTGAAAGAGGAGAGTGAAAAAGTTGGCTTAAAGCTCAACATTCAGAAAACAAAGATCATGGCATCCAGTCCTATCATTTCATGGAAAATAGATGGGGAAACAGTGGCTAACTTTATTTTTCTGGGCTCCAAAATCACTGTAGATGGTGATTGTAGCCATGAAATTAAAAGACACTTACTCCTTGGAAGGAAAGTTATGACCAACCTAGATAGCATATTAGAAAGCAGAGACATTACTTTGCCAACAAAGGTCCGTCTAGTCAAGGCTACCTTTTTCCAGTGGTCATGTACGGATGTGAGAGTTGGACTGTAAAGAAAGCTGAGCACTGAAAAATTGATGCTTTTGAACTGTGGTGTTGGAGAAGACTCTTGAGAGTCCCTTGGACTGCAAGGAGATCCAACCAGTTCATCCTAAAGGAGACCAGTCCTGGGTGTTCATTGGTAGGACTGATGCTAAAGCTGAAACTCCAATACTTTGGCCACCTGATGCGAAGAGCTGACTCATTTGAAAAGACCCTGATGCTGGGCAAGATTGAGGGCAGGAGGAGAAGGGGACGACAGAGGATGAGATGGTTGGATGACATCACCGACTCAATGGACGTGGGTTTGGGTGAACTCTGGGAGTTGGTGATGGACAGGGGGGCCTGGTGTGCTGCAGTTCATCGGGTCGCAAAGAATCAGACACAACTGAGTGAAGGAACTGAACTGAAGCAACGGTGTCATATTAGTTCGTAGTGATGCATCCATGGTGTTTTCTATATTTTTCTAATTTTTAGAACCAGTTTTTTCTTAATATTAATTTATTTGGCTGTGTCAGTTCTTAATTGTGGCACACAGGCTCTATAGTAGCAACACTTGGGCTTAGTTGCTCCGTGGCATGTGGGATCCTAGTTCCCTGACCAGGGATCAAACCCATGTCCCCCGCATTGCAAGAGGGATTCTTTATCACTGGACCACCAAGGAAGTCTCTTCTATTTTATTTTAAACACAGTATTCTTGGTGACCCTGTAGTGAACACGTGTATGTATCAAATCCTTGGGAAATATTTGTCTTTGAATTTAAGTTTTTTAGTAAGTCCAGCATCAATACCAACCATTGTAGAAGCATAATATTTTGATCAGCTTAAATTAAAAAGTGTAAGACTTTTTACAGCACAGGATTAAGTAGATAAAGTCCGTGGACTGAGCCTTGAGACACCCCATGATTCAGAAATGAAAATGATGAAGAAGAGTCAGCAAAGGAGACTGAGAAATGAGGTAGAGGGAAAACTAGGAAGTGAAATGCTCTAAGGAGGCAGGAGAAATCAATGACTGCAGGTGCCACTGATAAGTCAAATAATAGGATGACTAAGACCATTGATTTTAACAATGTAGAGGTCATTTATGTGTACAAAAAATTAACAAGTACCATTTATTGCATATACAGATTCAATTGGAAATATTGTTGCTCACGAGTTGAGAAGATGCCTGAGAACTTGTAGGACACATTACAAGGAAATTTTCTAAGTGGTCCCATGTGACCTAGACTCCACAGATGCTTGATCTTACTTTCAGGACCTTTTTGTTCTCCTTCCACTCATACTTTGCCTTTCCTGTACTGGCATCCTTGATGTTCCTCAAGCACACTCCCACCTCAGGGCCTTTGTCCTTTCTGTTCCTTCTGTCTAGAATGCTTCTCCTTCCAGATAGCAACATGGTTCAATCTCTTCCCTTAGGTCTCTGCTCCAATGCCATCTTATGGAAGAGGATTTCCCCAACTCCTTTCACTAAAAGAGCACCACTAGGCACTGACCTTCAATCCTTTATTCCTATTATCTTTTTGTGTAACAATTATCATATAATTTATTTGTTTATCAAGAATATAAACTCAATGAGATTAGCAGCCAAAACAGTGGCTGACAGTGATTATCCAATAAATATTTTGAATGAACATTCATTAAAAAAATGAATGAAAAACAACTGGCCAGGATATTTTCAGAGCAACTAGATGCAGCATAATTATTCATTCACCAAGAAGGGTGAAAACCCCAACTTTGGTTAAGGGACATATTTTTAGAGTCCACAAGGCAAATGTCTTGCAAACATCCCCACCCTCACGTTTATGTCTAACAAGATATAAATGGCTACCTGAGAGCATTCTCTTCAAAGCTCTAATGTGGATTCTTTCCTCTTCTCTAAATACCCTCCAGTAACAACAGTTTCTGAAGTTTTTTCATTCAATTTGGAATGAATAAAAAATATATACTGTATAAGCTTTTTTTTTTACACACTAGTTAATAGAAGAATTATACAGTTCCCTAGTGGCTCAAGTGGCAAAGAATCCACCTGCCAACGCAGGAGACAGGGTTTGATCCCCAGGTCAGAAAATCCCCTGGAGAAGGAAATGACTACCCATTTTTTGCCTGGGGTATTCTTGCCTGGAGAACCCCATGGAGCCTGGCACAGTCCATGGGGTCACAAAGAGTCGGATATGACTTAGCAACTGAACAGCACAGCAAATATATTACTTTAAAGTTTCTTTCTTTATAAATGATAATTTTCTCAAGTTAGCTTTTTAATAAACTACATATACCATATTTTATTTTGAGGCTTCACTTTTTAACTTTAGCTTTATCGATGTTAGAAGTTTCAGGTTTGTTTTTTTTTAAAAAAAACCTTCAAACTTTGTAAAAGAAAGTGCACAAAGCTTTCAACCAATTAGCATTTGTATCCAACAGCTGCATGTCCAGATGGAGCAGAAAAGAAAAATAGGTGCTTCGTATGTGCACACCATATGCCACATGTACAGACACGGTGGACCTCAGTACAGCATCTCTGGCATTGATGCTTCAGGATCCCACTGAAACAAGTCATACAAAGGGACATTTACATCTTTGCTGACTCATTTGACAAAAGACAAGAAATTCATAGATAAATCCAAATGAAGAGTGAGGATAGAGAGGATATAGGATGGGGTGTGAAAATGTACAAGAAACAGGATAGTGTTCACAATTTGAATGTGTTTTATTCTTTTGCCTTCCTGAGAATTAAAACCTGACCTAGTCATCTACCTGTGGGCTTCCCCAATGGCTCAGCTATAAAGAATCCACCAGCAATGCAGGAGTCACAGGAGACTCAGGCTCAGTCTGTAGGTTGGTGAAGATCCCCTGGATGAGGAAACGGCAACCCACTCCAATATTCTTGCCTGGAAAAACTCCATGGACAGAGGAGCCTGGAGGGCTACAGTCCATGAGGTCACAGAGTTGGACATGACTGAGTGACTCAGCACTACCTAGAGTCATCTACCTGCATGGGAAGAACAGGATGGAATTAGAATTGCCAATAGGTTGTAATAAAGCCATTAGGAGCTTACCTTTGTTTTATTTTCTCAGGCTTGCTGGAGCAGCAATCAGCACCTGCTGAAAGACTGAATAAGTAGTACAAAGAAAAATGAACTTTCCATCTCAAGGAAGGAAGGCAAAGACTTATGGGCTTTCTTGCAGATTACCCCAAAACAAGAAGAAGTGAAAGAAACAGCAATACAAATTGCATCTTCATTAAGACTACATGAAGATATGGTATGGTTGAGTAGGAAATGGCAACCCACTCCAGTATTCTTGCCTGGAAAATTCCATGGACAGAGGAGCCTGGCAGGCTACAAGAGTCCATGGGATCTCACAAGTCATACACAGCTAAGTGAATTTCACTTTCAAAAGAAAGAATGAGAAAGGAAAAACAATCATCAGCTAACAGTCACATATTCGGTTCTGAAGGACAACTGTTATTTGATACTGTTTTGATTTCTGGAGATCACATTTTTTAGTACTTGCGTATAGGTTTTCTCCTTTCCTTTAGTATTAAAGGACAAAGCTGAAAGAGTATTCTATATATCTATGAAAATTAAAGTGCATACCAAATGAATATTCGATCCCACAAGGATCGATTTATTAGTATTTGCACAGCCTTGTGAAAAGTGCATGATGCACCAGGTCCCTTGGGGGCACATTCAGTTTCATAGAAAAGAGTAGTATTTTAAGGGTCAGGAACTGCGGTTTCATGGGGAGAAGTTCTATAACTGACATCAAAAATATTTTGGAAAACAATTATGTTCAAAATTTAAAAATAAATGGGAAACGTATGCCTTAAAAAGACACAAAACCAAAGTCTACAGTCACAACATAAATCTTTGTTTGTGTGCTGTTTTTTCAAACAAATTAATTCAATGATGTGTAATAAAGATTTTCTCAAAGGGAAAAAAAGAAAAACCTGGTATGGGAACAGAAAGTAGCTAGAGGAATGTGAAATGCTTTAGCAGAGGAAGAGGAGGAGGGATCTTAAGTGCCTGCAGGGGGAGATACCAGAAAGAATCTGAGTGAGAAGCATAGTGGAAATCCAGAATGGCTCAGAAATTGAAGGTACAATGCCTTAAGGGAGACAAATATAGAATTCCAGGTCAAAAATAAACTCCACACAGAATTTTGAAGGCATTGATCCATTGTCTTACAGTTTCAATGTTGCTGTTGAGGAATCCAATAACATTCTTATTTCCAGTTCCATCTGTGTGCCCAATTTTTTGTTGTTGTTGTTCCTCTGATGTTCTTGAATTTCACAATGATGGGCCTAGAAAAATTAATACTACACTCTCTGTTTAAAAGCTTCCATTTTTATACCATAAGCTCTTTTTTTTTTTTTTTTTTTAAGTGTAAGTCAAATCCAAGTTTAGGATTTTTTCAGTATTCATCCCATTGCCTTATTTGTGATGAAACTTCATGTTGATTTTTTTACCTGTAAATTCCAGAGGATTAAAAAATTACCAGAAATTATAGAGGATTACAAAATTAGAGAAATTACAGAGGATTACAAAATTATGAGAAATTACAGAGGATTACAAAATTACCAGGTAGGGGACTTCCCTGGTGATTCAGTGATTAAAACTCCATCTATCCACTGCAGGGGGCAAGAGTTCAAACCCTGATCTAAGAACTAAAATCCCACAAACGATATGGCCTGGGCAAAAACAAAACAAAAACAAAATTACCAGGTAGTTTAGCACCATCCACTCCAGCATCATAACTGCAGTGCTTCAACAATGGAATTTAGAGATCTTATGTAGTTAAGAGAATGAGGACTCACCAGTCAATCTTGTTTAAAATTAAAGCCATATAAATCACCTTACTTCATGCTTTGTCTTACCCAGAAAATATATTTTTTCTAAGTACTGTGTAAAATTTTGGAAAACTTTCCATGCATGCTGGATCATTACCACTGAAGAACACTTGCTGGACTGTCTCTCCAGGAGACAGGGGTAACAGGTAAAGTGCAGAACTCTCAGAAAACAAAGGCCCAATCAACACCAACAACAGAGCCAAGTTTCTGGGAGTGGTCAAGGCGGTCACACAGCCTCTGCTCCTTGAGGGGTGAACTGACTTTCGAGCTCCTTGAGAGGGAAGTCACAGCTGATTTTTTTTTTCTTTCTTGATATGTATTTTTCCATGTTTTTCCCCACAGAAACCTGTGTAGCTCATTCTTTACAGCTAAAATTTTTCTGTTATATTTCAAAGAATTGCCAGGACAAGAGATTGGATCATCATGAGGCATGTTATTGACATGGGAGCACTAGAGTCAGAGGACTCTTTTATCCAAGAGTAACTGGTACTGCTGCTGCTGCTAAGTCACTTCAGTCGTGTCCAACTCTGTGCAGCCCCATAGGAAAAGTCTATTTAAGGAGATGCCACTTGAAAATGCGATCAAATATGATAGTGAATAGTTAAGAAACTTTTTTGATCAGGACTTCATCTTGAAAACTTTAATTGTAAAGTAAAGAAGTTTCAGTCAGTTCAGTCAGTTCAGTCACTCAGTCGTGTTCGACTCTTTGCGACCCCATGGACTGCACCACACCAGGCCTCCCTGTCCATCATCAACACCCGGAGTTTACTCAAACTCATGTCCATTGAGTCACTGATGCCATCCAACCATCTCATCCTCTGTCATCCCTTTCTCCTCCCGCCTTCAATCTTTACCGGCGTCAGAGTCTTTTCAGACGAGTCAGTTCTTCACATCAGGTGGCCAAAGCATTAGAGTTTCAGGTTCAGCATCAGTCCTTCCAATGAATATTCAGGACTGATTCCTTTAGGATGGACTGGTTTGATCTCCTTGCAGTCCAAAGGACTCTCAAGAGTCTTCTCCAACACAATAGTTTAAAAGCATCGATTTTTTGGCACTCAGCTTCCTTTATAATCCAACTCTCACATCCATACATGACTATTGGAAAAACCATAGCTTTGACTAGATGGACCTTTGTTGGCAAAGTAATGTCTCTGCTTTTTAATATGCTGTCTACGTTGGTCATAACTTTTCTTCCAAGGAGCAAGTGTTTTTACTTTCATGGCTGCAGTCACCATCTGCAGTGATTTTGGAGGCCCCCAAAATAAAGTCTGTCACTGTTTCCACTGTTTCCCCATCTATTTGCCATGAAGTGATGGGACAGGATGCCATGATCTTGGTTTTCTGAATGTTGAGTTTTAAGCCAACTTTTCACTCTCCTCTTTCACTTTCATCAAGTGGCTCTTTAGTTCTTCGCTTTCTGCCATATGGGTGGTATCATCTGTGTATCTGAGGTTATTGATATTTCTCCCAGCAATCTTAATTTCAGCTTGTGTTTCATCCAGCCCAGCATTTCGCATGATGTACTCTGCAGAGAAGTTTAATAAGCAGGATAACAATACAGCCTTGACGTATTCCTTTCCCAATTTGGAACCATTCTGTTATTCCATGTCCAGTTCTAATTGTTGCTTCCTGATCTGCATACAGATTTCTCAGGAGGCAGATCAGGTGGTCTGGTATTTCCATCTCTTGAAGAATTTTCCACAGTTTGTTGTGATCCACACAGTAAATGGCTTTAGTGTAGTTAATAAAGCAGAAGTAGAATTTTTCTGGAATTCGCTTGCTTTTTCTATTATCCAATGGATACTGGCAATTTGATCTCTGATTCTTCTGCCTTTTCTAAATCCAGCTTGAACATCAAGAAGTTCATGGTTCACGTCCTGTTGAAGCCTAACTTGGAAAATTTTGAGCATTACTTTGCTAGCATGTGAGATGAGTGCAATTGTGCAGTAGGTTGAACATTTTTTGGCATTGCCCTTCTTTGGGCTGGAATTAAAACTGACCTTCTCCAGTCTTGTGTCCACTGCTGAGTTTTCCAAATTTGCTGGCATATTGACTGCAGCACTCTCAGAGCATCATCTTTTTAGGATTTAAAACAGCTCAACTGAAATTCCATCACCTCCACTAGCTTTGTTCATAATGATGCTTCCTAAGGACCACTTGACTTCACATTCCAGGATGTCTGGCTCTAGGTGAGTGATCAAACCATCGTGATTATCTGGGTCATGAAGATCTTTTTTGTACAGTTCTGTGTATCTTTGCCACCTCTTCTTAATATCTTCTGCTTCTGTTAGGTCTATACCATTTATGTCCTTTATTGTGCCCATCTTTGCATGAAATGTTCCCTTGGTGTCTCTAATTTTCTTGAAGAGATCTCTAGTCTTTCCCATTCTATTGTTTTCCTCTATTTCTTTGCATTGATCACTGAGGAAGGCTTTCTCATCTCTCCTTGCTATTCTTTAGAACTATGCATTCAAATGGGTATATCTTTCCTTTTCTCCTTTGCCTTTTGCTTCTCTTCTTTTCACAGATATTTTTAAGGCCTCCTCAGACAGCCATTTTGCCTTTTTGCATTTCTTTTTCTTGGGGATGGTCTTGATCCCTGCCTCCTATATAATGTCACGAATCTTCGTCCGTAGTTCTTCAGGCATTCTGTCTATGAGATCTAATCCCTTGAATTTATTTGTCACTTCCACTGTATAATCGTAAGGGATTTGATTTAGGTCATACCTGAATGGTCTAGTGGTTTTCCCTACTTTCTTCAATTTCAGTCTGACTTTGGCAATAAGGAGTTCATGATCTGAGCCACAGTTAGCTCCCAGTCTTGCTTTGTCAGGGTTCTCACAAAATGTGGCCCACTGGAGAAGGGAATGGCAAACCACTTCAGTATTCTTGCCTTGGGAACCCCATGAACAGTATGAAAAGGTAAAAAGATAGGACACTGAAAGATGAACTCCCCAGGTCGATAGGTGCCCAATATGCTACTGGAGATCAGTGGAGAAATAACTCCAGAAAGAATGAAGAGACGAAGCCAAAGCAAAAACAACATGCAGTTGTGGATGTGACTGGTGATGGAAGTACAGTCTGACGCTGTAAAGAGCAATATTGCATAGGAACCTGGAATGTTAGGTCCACGAATCAAGGCAAATTTGAAGTGGTCAAATAGGAGATGGCAAGACTGAACGTTGACATTTTAGGAATCAGTGAACAAAGATTGACTGGAATGGGTGAGTTTAACTCAGATGACCATTATATCTACTACTGTGGGCAAGAATCCCTTAGAAGAAATGGAGTAGCCATCATAGCCAACAGAAGAGTCCGAAATGCAATACTTGGAGGCAATCTCAAAAATGACAGAATGATCTTTGTTCATTTCCAAGGCAAACCATTCAGTATCACAGTGATTCAAGTCTATCCCCCGACCAGTAATGCTGAAGAAGCTGAAGTTGAACGGTTCTATGAAGACCTGCAAGACCTTCTAGAACTAACACCCAAAAAAAGATGTCCATTTTTTAAATAGGGGACTGGAATGCAAAAGTAGGAAGTCAAGAAATACCTGGAGCAACAGGCAAATTTGGCCTTGGAATATGGAATGAAGGTGGGCAAAGGCTAATAGAGTTTTGCCAAGAGAACGCACTGGTCATAGCAAACACCCTCTTTCAACAACACAAGGACGCCTATAGGATAATAATTATGGTAGAATAACAAGCCTCTCAATTACATTCATATCCTATCCCCTGGAACATGTGAGTATATCAGGATACTTGGTAAGAGAGAATGAATGTTGTTAACCAACTGCCTTTGTTTTTCAGGTTTTTTGCTTGTTTGTTTTGGAGGTTTTGGTAGGTAGTCCATACCACATAGCATGCAGGATCTTAGTTCCTCCATCAGGGATTGAACCTGTGCCCCCAGTGGAAACACAGAGTCTTAGCCACTGGACTACCAGGGAAGTCCCATTAACAAACTGACTTTTTTTTTTTAAACTTTACAATATTGTATAGAAACTCTACTGGATTATTCGAGTGGGCCCAGTGTAATCACAAGGGTATTAAATGGGGGAAGTGGGAGGCAGAAGAGTCAAAAACAAGCAGATGGCATCATATGGCCATTTTTGGCTTTGAAAATGGAGAGAGATTCTGAGCTAGAGAATGTAGGAAGCCTCTAGAAGCTCATAAAGGCAAAATAAAATACAACTCTCCCCGACTAGAGCCTTCAGAGGGGAGCACTGCCCTGCCAACACTGTGATTTTAGCCCAGTAAGGCCCATTTGGACTTCTAACTTTCAGAATTAAAAGATAATAACTGTGTGCTATTTTAAGTCATTAAACTTGTGGTAATTTATTACAACAGCAGGAAATTAATATAATAAATTTTTATTGAAATCCTGCATACAATTAAATTTATAAAGCATCAAAATTTTGTCTTCCACATATTAATACTGTCTGAGCCACCAGGAATGGTAAAGAATCTGCCTAAAATGCAAGAAACCCAGGAAGATCTCCCTGGAGAAGGGAATGTATTCTTGCCTAGAGAATTCCATGGACAGAGGAGCCTGACAGGCTATAGTGCATTGGATCACAAAGAGTCGGACACGACTGAGTGACTAACACTTTCACATATTAATATACACAACTCCTAGTTATCGAACATTCCAGCATCCTACAAATTTCCTTCCTGCAATTTCCCATATTATATACCACACCCCTTAAAGTAATCAATATTCTGACTTTTACAGTCATTCATTTTGCCTGACTGTATCCTAAGGGAAAAGGCAGGCATTTTGAATATTTAGAGCATATGAGAAAAGAATCCAGAGAAGATTCTTTTTCTAAGGGCCTAATTTTTGTGACTTAATAGTATGATTCCATAACACAAGATCATTCTTTTCAGTGTGAACTTAAGTTATTTTGTAGAAATCTTTGGCTTTAACATCTTGATCTTCAGATCATGTTCCTTTGAAGTGACTATCTCACATCACCCTGCTGATTTCTGCTTCTTCCTAGATAACCTTTATCATTGGCTTTCATATTCTTGGAGCTGCTATTGAAACACTTGTATTAGTCTCTTAGAATCCCACATCCTTTGGAATTCTTGTAAACTTTTTCACCCTATTACCAGATGTTTATCCCAGACAACATCGTGGCTACCAACAATACACTCATGTGGTGGCAGGACATGGGTATTCGTTTAAGTGGGAGGGATGTTTGAGAGGGGCAAATTTTTTTTTTAAACAGTCTGCTTTTCAGTAAAAATTTTTGTGTTGAATTGGTTTTCTATCCAATAGAACCTTCTGGATTTGGTGATTGAAATCATTAGTGTTTGACTAAGGTGGACTCCCTATAGTTCATGAGTGTTCATTAGAGTTTAAGCAAGGGATGGTTAGAGAGGAGGGCTGATATTTGTGAAATACATGGGATTAAATCCTCGAGTCCTTCATCCCAGGTGGAGGAGTTTAGAGTTAAAATATTTGACTCTGTACAGAAAATACGTTGAAGGGAGCCAATAATAAGGCAAGAAAAAACAGTTATGAGGTTTTGACAAAAAACAGGCATTCTTTTCCTATGGCTGAGGAGTATTCCATCATGTGTGTGTGCAGACTAAGTCACTTCAGTTGTGTTTGACTCTTTGCAACCCCATGGACAGGCTCCTCTATCCATGAAATTTTCCAGGCAAGAGTACTGGAATGGGTTGCCACACCTTCCTCCAGAGGATCTTCCTGACCCAGAAAGTGAGCTGGTTCCCTTGGTCTCCTGTATTAGCAAGTGGGTTCTTTTCCACTAGGACTACTTGGGAAGACCCACATCTTCTTTATCCATTCATCTGCTGATGGACATTTGGGTTGTTTCCATGTAGTTGGCTATTGTAATCAGTGCTGCAAGGAACATTAGGATGCATGTATCTTATTGAATTATGGTTTTCTTCACACACATCTGTATTTCCCACTTCCAAACAGGTATACATTCTTTTTTAAAATCAGAAAAACATCAGATCAGATCAGATCAGTCGCTCAGTCGTGTCCAACTCTTTGCGACCCCATGAATCGCAGCACACCAGGCCTCCCTGTCCATCACCAACTCCCGGAGTTCACTCAGACTCACGTCCATCGAGTCAGTGATGCCATCCAGCCATCTCATCCTCTGTTGTCCCCTTCTCCTCTTGCCCCCAATCCCTCCCAGCATCAGAGTCTTTTCCAATGAGTCAACTCTGCACATGAGGTGGCCAAAGTACTGGAGTTTCAGCTTTAGCATCATTCCTTCCAAAGAAATCCCAGGGCTGATATCCTTCAGAATGGACTGGTTGGATCTCCTTGCAGTCCAAGGGACTCTCAAGAGTCTTCTCCAACACCACAGTTCAAAAGCATCAATTCTTCGGCGCTCAGCCTTCTTCATAGTCCAACTCTTACATCCATACATGACCACAGGCAGAAAAACATAGATATATTTAAAAGTAAAATATGTTAATCTCTAAGAGATTAACAGATAACCATTACTGTATCTACTACTATGGAAAAGAATTCCTTAGAAGAAATGGAGTAGCCCTCATAGTCAACAAAAGAGTCCGAAATACAGTACTTGGGTGCAATCTCAAAAATGACAGAATGATCTCTGTTCATTTCCAAGGCAAACCATTCAATATCACAGTAATCCAAGTCTATGCCCTGAAGAAGCTAAAGTTGAATGGTTCTATGAAGACCACAAGAACTTCTAGAACTAACACCGAAAAAAGATATCCTTTTCATCATAGGGGACTAGAATGCAAAAGTAGGAAGTCAAGAGTTACCTGGAGTAACAGGCAAATTTGGCCTTGGAGTACAAAATGAAACAGGGCAAAGGCTAACAATTTTTCCAAGAGAATACACTGGTCATAGCAGATACCCTCTTCCAACAACACAAGAGAAGAATCTGCTCATGGACATCATCAGACAGCCAATACCAAAATCAGACTGATTATATTCTTTGCACCCAAAGATGGGGAAGCTCTGTACAGTCAGCAAAAACAAGGCCGAAAGCTGACTTTGGCCCAGATAATGAACTCCTTATTGCCAAATTCAGACTGAACTAAAAGAAGGTAGGGAAAACCACTAGACTATTCAGGTATGACCTAAATCAAATCCCTTACGATTATACAGTGGAAGTGACAAATAGATTCAAGGGACTAGATCTGATAGACAGAGTGCCTCAAGAACTATGGTTGGAGCTTTGTGACATTGTATAGGAGGCAGGGATCAAGACCATCCCCAAGAAAAAGAAATGCAAAAATACAAAATGGCTGTCTGAGGAGGCCTTACAAATAGCTGTGAAAAGAAGAGAAGCAAAAGGCAAAAGGAGAAAAAGGAAAGATATACCCATCTAAATGCAGAGTTCCAAAGAATAGCAAGGAGAAATAAGAAAGCCTCCCTCAGTGATCAATGCAAAGAAATAGAGGAAAACAATAGAATGGGAAAGACTAGAGATCTCTTCAAGAAAATTAGAGATACCAAGGGAATATTTCATGCAAAGATGGGCACAATAAAGGACAGAAATGGTATAGACCTAACAGAAGCAGAAAATATTAAGAAGAGGTGGCAAGAATACACAGAACTATATATACAAGATCTTCACAACCCAGATAACCACAATGGTGTGATCACTCACCTAGAGCCAGACATCCTGGAATGCAAAGTCAAGTGGTCCTTAGGAAGCATCACTATGAACAAAGCTAGTGGAGGTGATAGAATTCCAGTTTAGCTATTTCAAATCCTAAAAGATACTGCTGTGAAAGTGCTGCAGTCAATATGCCAGCAAATTTGGAAAACTCAGCAGTGGCCACAGGACTAGAAAAAGTCAGTTTTCATTCCAGCCCAAAGAAGGGCAATGCCAAAGAATGTTCAAACTACTGTACAATTGCACTTATCTCACACGCTAGCAAAGTAATGCTCAAAATTCTGCAAGTTCAACAGGACATGAACCATGAACTTCCAGATGTTCAAATTAGATTTATAAAAGGCAGAAGAACCAGAGATCAAATTGCCAATATCCGTTGGATCGTAGAAAAAGCAAGAGAATTCCAGAAAAACATCTACTTCTGTTTATTGACTATGCCAAAGCCTTTGACTGTGTGGATCACAACAAACTGTGGAAAATTCTTCAAGAGATGGGAATACCAGACCACCTGACCTGCCTCCTGAGAAATCTGTATACAGGTCAGGAAGTAACAGAACTGGACATGGAACACCAGACTGGTTCCAAATCGGGAAAGGAGTATGTTAAGGCTGTATATTGTCACCCTGCTTATTAAACTTCTCTGCAGAGTACATCATGCGAAATGCTGGGCTGGATGAAGCACAAGTTGAAATTAAGATTGCTGGGAGAAATATCAATAACCTCAGATACACAGATGATACCACCCTTATGGCAGAAAGTGAAGAGAAACTAAAGAGCCTCTTGATGAAAGTGAAAGAGGAAAGTGAAAAGACTGGCTTAAAACTCAACATTCAAAAAACAAAGATCATGGCATCCGGTCCCATCACTTCATGACAAGTAGATGGGAAAACAATGGAAACAGTGAGAGACTTTATTTTATTGGGCTCTAAAATCACTCCAGATGGTGACTGAAGCTTGCTCCTTGGAAGACAAGCTATGACCAACCTAGACAGCATATTAAAAAGCAGAGACATTACTTTGCTGACAAAGATCCATCCGGTCAAAGTTATGGTTTTTCCAGTAGTCATGTATGGATGTGAGAGTTGGACTATAAAGAAAGCTGAATGCTGAAGAATTGATGCTTTTGAACTTTGGTTTTGGAGAAGACTCTTGAAAGTCCCTTGGACTGCAAGGATATCAAACCAGTCAATCCTAAAGGAAATCAGTCCTGAATATTCATTTGAAGAACTGATGTTGAAGCTGAAACTTCAGTACTTTGGCCACGTGATGGGAAGAACTGACTCACTGGAAAAGAACCTGATGCTGGGAAAGACTGAAGGCATAGAAGAAGGGAATGGTAGAGGATGAGATGGTTGGACGGCATCACCGACTCAATGGACATGAGTTTGAGTAAGCTCCGAGAGTTGGTGATGGACAGGGGATCCTGGTGAGCTGCAGTCCATGGGGTTGCAAAGAGTCGGACACGACTGAACGACTGAAACTAAGAGAGATCTTCTGATCTTCAGCAGAAACACACAGGTCTTATTTTTAAAGATATTTAACCTTTGCAAGCTCATTCCCTAGAGCAGCTTATTACCAATTGTAATATGCATAGGACATCATCTGATGAATCTAGTTAAAACTCATGCTCTGACTCAGAGATTTGACTGGAACTCCAGCTTCTGTGTTTCTAAGAGACTTCCAGGAGGTGCTAAGGCTGCCAGTCTGTGGACCACTCTTATAGCCATACTTTCACATCTCTGTCCCACAGTGAACCCACTCCATGTTGGCCTACATCATGAACCTAACCGGTTCCTCACCCCATCTCAGCACATATGGCTTTTCTGGTTACTCCAGACCCCCTGCTCAGATCCCATGCATGCCCTTCATCTAGTCTACCAACATGTGCTTGACCTCCTGCTAGTAACTCACCCAACCTGTGTGCCCAGGTTCATTTCCATTGGATTCCTCATTCTTACTTTAGGATCTTAGTGACAGAACTCCTGAAAGAGGTCAAAAAGACTTTCTTCATCCTTGCACTACATAGAGATGGATGCTCTTTATTCTCAACCAAGTCTCCAAAACATCTGTTCCAAACCATTCTCCTCAAGCTCCCCAAGAATTCCTCTCACTCAAACTCCCTTTGCAGTGACTTCCTCTCTTGCTTTAGAGAGATGTCAAGGGCAATCAGCATAACCTCTTCCCTCGTTCTTCCTCTCAACTTCTAAAGAAATCTATTTCTACGTCTGTCTCTATTTCCTTGTTCATGTTAGTGGTATCACTCCTGTTTCTCATGAAAATGTTCTGTCTGGCCCCATGATACAACCCTTCATCACCACCTCCATAACCTTCCTTCCTCATTTCATCCTTTCTTATCGTCTCCAACGTATTCCTATCCTCAGCCTACAATTTACAAAGATTCAGTGTTCCACTTAGAAACAAAAATCTTTCACTTGTTTTTGACCAGTCCTCTGGACCCCAGCTCTACTTGGATGACTCAGAACAGGCCACTGTGAGCAAAACAAAACCCCCGATGCTAACATCCTACCACACCCCACATCTGTACTTCCCCCAGGCTCCTCATATCAGCAAATGCTCTACCATTTGTCCAGTCACTCAGGTCAAAAACCTAGGAGTCATCCTTCATTTGTCTTTTCCTTTTATCCCAACTTGTTTAGCAGATCCTAATTGATCATTCTACCACTAAAACATATCCTCATTCTAACTCTTTCTCTCCATTTTCAGTGCTACCAGTCTGGATAAATCAACCTTACCCTTTGCCTGAATGAGTCAGCAACTTCCCATGTTCCCAAGATTTAATTCTTTCCTTCACAGTCCATTCTTGAGGAAGCCAAGGAGAATTTGAAAGCTGTCAATCTGAACATGTCACTTCCTTAAAATCCATCAATGATGTCCTCTTGCGCTGAGAATATAACCCAAGTTCCTTCCTTGTCTCTCTGATCTCTCCTATCACTTTCCCCCTAGTTTATCAAGCATCAGATACAATGGGCCTGTTTTTGTTCCTTGATCATGCAACACTCAATCCTGCCTCCAGATCTGTGCATTTTCTCTTTCCACAGACTAGTATGTACTTATTTCTTGCCTTGTTTTATTTTCATCAAAAGCACTTTCAGTATCTGAAATTGTCTTGACTGTTTACATACTATTCCTCTGCACTAGAATGAAAACTCCCTAATCCTGGGGATCTTACCTGCCTTACTCACCTAGCAGTGAACAAGCACTCATAGACTCTAATTAGTGTGGGTTCATTGAACAAATAATGAATGAGTTAATGTGAGTTAGTATACTTCTGGAAGCTACAGCCCAACTGTCTACCTTATAACGCAATGTAACAAAGTTCTAGAATGAATCATCTGCAACCACTGCTTCCCTTTTTTATTAATACTACCCACCCCATTTTCACTCTGTTGTGACTTTTCCCCTCACCATCCTTTTGAAACTTCACCACTGTGTGCTTTCATGACCACACCCAACTGGCTTCTAGAGGCGTCAGCCTTCTTACCCACCAGGCACCCACCATGCCTTTGACACTATTGACCACTTCCGTTTTCTTGCAGAATCGTGCTTCTCCCAAGGCTTCTGAAAGCCTTCTTCTGTTGACCGCATCTTGACCAACCCCTTTGCTGGATCCTCTTCCTGCTCCTGAACTCCATCTATAGGTAGTTCCAGTTCTTCAACATAAACCTGTGTTCATATCTTAATTCTACACGTTCTCCTTTGGGGAACCCATCTCCTAAGACTGCAACCCTTCTTTGCCTATAAGTCTAAGTAGACCCCTACATCTCCACTCTCTTTACAGCAAATTCATGTCCCAAACCCACCCTCATGCTATGATTTTCCTTTTTCTACTAAAGAGCTGCTGTTCTCAGAGGATTAAAATACTACAGTTCTAAGTACTTCTCAACTCTCACCACCTTATTCAGTCTGTACTACCTGTGGATCCTTCCTCTGAAATGGTTATCTTCATCCTTATTTCTACTGCCTACACTCTTAATACCAGCAATTCAAATAAACAAAAGTTCACTACCTAATTTCCTAGTCTGTGAGTCACCTTCTCCCAAGTTACCTCCATCCAGGACCCCTTGAACTCCCCATTGCCTCCAAAGAAAGATGGAAAGCTCAAATTCCTTACTTACTAATTCAGTATAAATAGAGCCACAAGCCAATTTTCTAGATTTTTCTTGATATGTCTGCTTTCTTACTTTTTATGGTATTAAGTTCAACTGTGGTCTCATCACAGGGATCATCTATACAGTGCACTCATGTTTAGCTTTATAAACAGACGCTATGCCCCAGAGGGCATGATTGGGTCTTGACTTTTGTGCCTCTGTGAAGAGCCGGACACGACTGAACGACTTCACTGTCACTTTTCACTTTCATGCATTGGAGGAGGAAATGGCAAGCCATTCCAGTATTCTTGCCTAGAGAATCCCAGGGACGGCGGAGCCTGGTGGGCTGCCTCTATGGGGTTGCACAGAATTGGACACGACTGAAGCGACTTAACAGCAGCAGCAGCAGCATGAGACCTAGGTCAGGAGTTGGTCAATTAAAGGTGGTCCAGCCAGTTTCTTTTGAAGCAGAAGTCTTCTGTGCCCATGTGCAAAACAGAAGAATCAGAAAAAGCATAGATGTAAATGAATTAATTACAATCATTAATAAAGGTTATTGGAATCTCTGCACATTTAACAGTATTAACACCTATGTGTACAATCAATTAAAATTTTTAAGTTATATTCTCTCACTGGCAAAAAATTTTTTCAAGTGTAGGTTATATTCAACTTTTCAACTCCATAAAGTCTATCTCATCCTTAAAGAGTGTTCTCTTGGTTTTCTCTCCCATCCCTAATTATCAGCTATTTATCTATTTCTCTACACTATCAAGAACCTTGAAAGAAGAGTCTAAACTCTTGTTTGTCATTAAAACACTGACCCAGGTTGATCTCACAGTTCTTCAGTTACCACACAGTGGGCACACAGTAAATGTTGAATATATGAGTGAATGAATACATGGACTCATGTTCTCCCTTATTACTACAGCTTCAAATGCCCACAGACAAGTTCATGACTCCAAAACCTCAAACTCCACTTTGACCCTTCTTCTTTGCTCCAGTCCTGTAGATTCCTAATTCCTACTAAGCAGTCACTCCTAGATTCCTAACTAGGACTTTAAGTTCAATATTTTTCCATCTAAATGCAATATCCTTTTCAGGAACTAGGCTGCAGATTTTTGTATTTCTTACACTCATTAACAAAATGGTCATCAGAATTCCAGGTTGCTATGTCAGAAACTGGAAATCGTATTAGATTTCTTAATGAAAAGATTGAGTCTTTCTCCTAAAAGTATCTGTCAAATCTGTCTCCTACACTCTTTGCCTTGGTAAATCTTATCCATCTTTCAAGGTTTCACTCAGTTATCACCACCTCCAGGAATTCTACCCTAAACAGCCATTTTCCCTTCTTAATCTGCCCATCAGAACACTCAGCAGTCACAGGGTATTGAAATCATTAGTTCATGAGCTCTTTGAGGGCAGCGAGTAAGGTGTAGGTACTTCTCTTTCTAGCACAGATCCAGACATAAGATGCACCTTCCATAGATATTTATTCAACTGTTGACTGAAATGGACTCTCACCTGCCTCACCTTGATGGCTGTGATTCTGTTACCTTTCACCTGGATTACAGTAATGAGCCTTACTGCCACTATTCTCCCAAAGATGCTCAGTCAGCTCCAGATACTCACACTGTGGTCAGAATGACCTTGTAAAATGCTAATGCAAACCATTCACAGAGAGGCCTAGAGAGCCAGAGGAACAGGAAGGAAGGCATAACAGAAAGAGCAACTGTTTATCCAACTGGATCACTCACTGTGGCAGGAAGCAAGTGACCAAACTGGGTCACTTGTCTTCCGTTTTTATGTTGACTCATTTACTAATCCAAAGACAACTGGAAAGTTATCTTCCCATGTGTCAAGATACTGCCAAAAAAGGAAAATCCACAGTGATGTTGGATCTGCTGCTCTCCTTTTGAATGACTACTAGAACAAAACGTAATGCAGTTTGCTGTACAGCAGAAATTAACACAACACTGTAAATCAACTATTCTTCAATAAAATAAATTTTAAAAAACATAAAGCAAGTAGTATGTACATTTAAAATTTTCTCATAGTCATATTTTAAATAGTAAAAAGAAACAGATGAGATTAAGAATGTTTTCATTCAACCCACTGCATTCAAAATAGTATCTTTTCAACAAGTAATAAATGTAAGAATTATTAGTGAGATATTTACAAGGATTGGGGAGTACTAAGTCCTTGAAATCTGATGTGTCTTTTACACTTATACCTCAGTTTAGCCTAGCCACTTTTGAGTGCTCAGGGGCTCCATGTAACTACACAGTGGCTACAGGGTGGATCTGGACACTGATAAGGGAAAAGAGAACCCTTAAAAGGCTTATACCACGTTGAAATGCTTAACCCAGAACCTGCCACATGACAACACCCAACCCTGAGGGACTGAAAAGTACAGTCCTTCCAGGTTTCCGGAAGAGAGAGAGTTGAACCGATAGAGTGAGCAGCCTTCAGGACTGCCACATATGCCTTCCAGGAATAACGTCTTCCTGTCATAACCATAGCTACTGTAACCATTATGTTGGAAAGCTGGTCTCCTAGGAGGCAATCATGATAAGCCCCAGTCCCATAACCCATTTAAATCAGTTCTCTGGGACTACATCTTTCTCCACTCTTGATGGACTATCAGGCAGATTCCATCATATTTTCAGTCTCCAGGGTAATGAAAAATCCTCCAGATACTTCAAGTCACAAAACCATCTCAACTGGGTAATTAAAATGCAGTGTTCCATACAGTACTCCAAAACTCATCTCGAGGTAAGGAGGCTGCCTTCACAGATCAGTCCTGGGGGCTTGAGAACTCTGCAGGAGAAAGGGTGATGGTGGATGAAGTCCTCTCCCTTTCCTTGCCCTGTACCCCTGGCCCTGCTTCCTCCAGCTCCTCCAGAAGTAAAAAGGGTTGGGGAAGGAAGGAAGCAAGGGAAGGAAAGGTTTCGCATTCTGGTTACCAATCTTATCTTGTGTTACTCTCCTCTCAACTTGTACAAGTTCAAAGCTGCCTCTTCAGGGAGGTTTTGGTGGGTTCCCAAAGACACTGCCCTCATAGACACCCCCAGCAACATTAAGATGAACTTTTCATGAGGCCTGCCACATGTGTTCCCATGGCTGTCTGCCTACATTTCTCGTTTTGCCCATGAGAATCTGATGGCCTATTCCAATTGTTGAGGTCATGTTCTTTCCATTCAGGCAGTCCTCTCTGGCAGAATTTTATAAAGCTCCACATGGCCTTCTCCTACCTGTGGCCCACACTGGGAAAGTTCTGTTCAGTTCAGTTCAGTCGCTCAGTCGTGTCCGACTCTTTGCGACCCCATGAATCCCAGCACGCCAGGCCTCCCTGTCCATCACCAACTCCCAGAGTTCACCCAGACTCACATCCCTCGAGTCAGTGATGCCATCCAGCCATCTCATCCTCTGTCGTCCCCTTCTCCTCCTGCCCCCAATCCCTCCCAGCATCAGAGTCTTTTCCAATGAGTCAACTCTTCGCATGAGGTGGTCAAAGTACTGGAGTTTCAGCTTTAGCATCATTCCTTCCAAAGAAACCCCAGGGCTGATCTCCTTCAGAATGGACTGGTTGGATCTCCTTGCACACTGGAACACACTCATTCAAATAGCCAGTGCCCCAGCAATCCAGGAGCAGAGCCCAATTCCAGTGTAACTTTTGCTCCTTGCTTCTGCCACCAGGACACACCAGTCACAGCCTCTGGCCTTAGGCTATTTCCAGGTGTGATCTGCCATCAACTTCTGGGCTACACAGATTCCACCAGATTCAGGTCAAGGTGAGAGTCTTCTCAAAGCCTTTCACGGTCTACTTGGGGTGAAGGGAAGTACCCTCATGGAGTGAAAAAGGAAACTTCCATTGCACTGCAAGTGCTTTCCCCAAAGAAACAGTCTCCTTGATTTCCAAATGATATTTTTAAATTCTTCCTATTTAGATCTCTTAGATGGGAGAAGGACAAAGAGTCCTACATCTGGCTTTTGTCTATCTTTTGCAAGTCTAGCGTCGTTCTGACATGGGAGTACAATACCAGGACGTTTTAAGGGCATCACCCAAATAGAAAAAAAAAGGTCCTATTTTAACATGTTGCTAAACTACTATATATTGACCATTCATGCCCACATAAGTCATTTAACTTCCATGGTCTTATTTAATTGTCATGTGAATGGTGCAACGTCAGTGTCAACCTCTCCACATTACAGATGTATATGCAAGGCTCAGAGAGGTTAGTATTTGGTGAAGGAAGTCTGGCATTTGATCTGCCTACTGACTATGGGTAAAATCCCTTTTTGTAGTAGGGGTAGAAAAATTCACAATTATTTAAAATTATTCAACTTCAGTGGGTTGATCTATTAGATGTGTGCTGTTGGGAGGAACTTCAGGCTTCCTTGTCTGATCATGAAGCCAAACACACTTCAATTTTAATGTGTGCTCACCAGCTAACTCAACATTTCTCTGTCATTCTGGCCTTTCTTGGGAGTGTGTTCAGCTTCAAGATTTGTGCACATCAGACAATCTATTTCCTCTGAACTGCCATTCAAAGGGAACTTGATTATTGAAATTACAGGAAAAATTGACTGAACAAAACCCAACTGACCAGAACTTCAAACTAACAGGAACTCTCTTCTATATTCCAATCGAAAATAAAGCAGCAAGCCACAAGACAGCAGGTCAGTGTGAGAGATCAGGTGCAGAGCAGGGGCAGGGGAACTTAAGAGAGTTTCCTAGTAGTTGCAGTGTGCGGGCTTTTCATTGCCGTGGCTCCTACTGTTGCAGAGTACAGTCTGTAAGTGCACAGGCTTCAGCAGTTTTAGCACACGAGCTCAGAAGGAGTAGCTCATGGGCCCTAAAGTGTGTGGGCTTCAGTAGTTGCATCACAAGGGCTCAGTAGCTGTGGCTCATGGGCTTAGTTGCTCCACAGAATGTGGAATCTTCCCAGACCAGGGGTTGAGCCTGTATCCCCTGCATTGGTAGGTGGGTTCCTAACCACTGGACCATCAGAGGAGTCCAGTAGGTACACTTTTTTGTCTGGCTTTTTTCACTCACCACAATTTATTTTTACATTCACCCCATGTTGAATGTCATGGCTTCCCTCATAGCTCGGTCAATAAAGAATCTGCCTGCAATGCAGGAGACCTGGGTTCAATTCCTGGGTCAGGAAGAATCCCCCGGAGGAGGAAATGGAAACCCACTCCAGTATTCTTGCCTGGAGAATCCCATGGACAGAGGAGTCTGGCAGGCTACAGTCCTTGGGGTCACAAGAGTCAGACACAACTTAGCAACTAAACCAACACCACCATGTTGAATATTCATTTCTTTTTATTGCTGAGTAATATTCCCTGGTATGCTGCTGCTGCTGCTGCTAAGTCGCTTCAGTCGTGTCCGACTCTGTGCGACCCCATGGACTGCAGCCTACCAGGCTTCTCCGTCCATGGGATTCTCCAGGCAAGAACACTGGAGTGGGTTGCCATTTCCTTCTCCAATGCATGAAAGTGGAAAGTGAAAATGAAGTCGCTCAGTCATGTCTGACTCTTAGTGACCCCATGGACTGCAGCCTACCAGGCTCCTCCATCCATGGGATTTTCCAGGGAAGAGTTCTGGAGTGGGGTGCCATTGCCTTCTCCCATTCCCTGGTATAAGTATACATAATTTGTCTCTCTATGAACCTTTTACTGTGTATTTGGGTTGTTTCCAGTTTTCGATTATTACAAGTAAAGCTGTTATGAACATTCATATGTAAATTTTGTATAGTCATATGCGTTCATTTCTCTTAAAATATATCCAGGAGTGGAATGACTGGTGCATGTTCAAGTTTTTTTAGGAGCTCTCAAACTGTTCTCCAAAGTGGTTGTAATAATTTTACTATCCCACCAACAGCATATGAGAGTTTCAGTTCCTCTGCACTTTGCACACACTTGGAGTGATCAGTCTTTGTAATTCTGGACTTTCTACTAGAAATGCCTTGGCATCTCATTGCAGTTTTAATTTGCATTTCCCTAATGATGGTAAGCATCTTTTCATGTGCTTATTTGCCAACCATACATCTTCAGCACAATGTCCCCCCTTTTATTATATTTTGAAACTGCAA
This sequence comes from Bos mutus, assembly GCF_027580195.1. Taxonomy (NCBI): domain Eukaryota; kingdom Metazoa; phylum Chordata; class Mammalia; order Artiodactyla; family Bovidae; genus Bos; species Bos mutus. Next base: position 39,962,132 of record NC_091627.1, read on the forward strand.
GTCAGTCAGTCGTGTCCAACTCTTTCCAACCCCATGGACTATACAGTCCCTGGAATTCTCTGGGCCAGAATACTGGAGTGGGTAGCCCTTCCCTTCTCCAGGGGATCTTCCCAACCCAGGGATTGAACACAGGGCTCCCACATTGCAGGCAGATTCTTTACCAGCTGAGCCACAAGGGAAGCCCAAGAACTGGAGTGACTAACCTATCCCTTCTTCAGTGGATCTTCCGGACCCAGGAATCAAACTGGGGTCACCTGCACTGTAGGCGGATTCTTTACCAACTGAGTTATGTTTTAATTTCTTATTATTGGCAAAACATGGCTTTTGACCACATAGCAATTTTTCATGTGCATCCACCCAGTGATATCAGTAGTTAGGTTTAAAAACTTTAAATAGGCACATAAGCATACAAATAAATATATATACTGCATATGTGTCCATATATAGGCGCATACACAGTAATCAACTCGGGAAATGTTTTGCCACATGTAACATTAAGAATACAATCCTCAAAAGCCTCAAAACCAGTATCAGGAGGGCAGAGCTATTTGCATAGCTGTATCTAACTGTAGAGGTTTTCCTTAAGAAAAGCCTAGAAGGTAGCCGTGGCCTGACAGGAAACGTGGGCTGCAGCTGATAGGGCAGGCGGGTGGGTGGAGTAAGCCAGGTGTTCCCTTGGCAACAAGATAAAGAGCCGAAAGGCAGTGAGAGCGAGATCTATCCACTACAGAACAGAGCACTTAAGCACGGGGATTCAGAAGCCAGGCTGATCTGTGTTTGAATCTCCTTGGGCGACCAGCTTGGGGCCCTTCCCCAGTATGACTAAACTCATTTCCTTCATTTGCAAACTGGGGACGCAACCCAATAAATACCTAACCCATTTCCAATCATCCCTCCACTCTGTGCCACAGGGAACACTTCTAGACCATGCAACTTCTCTCTTCTTTCCAAAGGAATGTCTTCCCTTACTTGTAGATTGAGTATAAAGAAGCTAATTTTTTTTGATAGCTTATCAGAGCAGTTTGAGAAAGATGATGCAAAATAGCATTCACTTAGAAAAAGGCAGACAGGGAGTCACAACATGCTTGGGTTAATTCAAAGTGTGGCCATTCTACCATAAACTGCTATTAACTACAGTGAAATGATGCAAGTTAAAATCAAAACCTGGACTCAAATGTATCTCCGAATTTTAGAAAAAATGAATTGTACAAATTAAGTGGAAAACTCGTGTGGTATGTAGCCAAGTTCCTAGCATTCATAGTCAGCGCTAATTAAACTCCAGCTCTTATGAAGGGGAAATTAAAAGTAGGGGTTAAAAGCATGAACTCTGGGCTCAGCCCAACCTGGCTAGAATTTCAACTTGGACAATTCTTAGCTGTGTGTCCTTGGACAATCTCGTCACCATTCCAGGCACAATTTTCTCATCAATAAAATGGGAATAATATGAGATAAACCTCCTAGATTTATTATGAATATCAGCTGAGTTCATGTGTGCAAAGTCTTTAGAAAGGCGGTAGCAAACAGGAAACATTTGCTGTTACAGCTGCAGTGATCTCTCTAAGCTCAAGACAGTGTATCTGGAGCCTCCTAATTGTGTCTAGTAATTCATTCATTCACATTACTTAACTAACAGCTATTTATAGTGCACCTTCTACACAAGTGTTAGGAAGGATTGAAAGAGTTGTAAGACACAGGTACTTTCTCTGACCCCAAAGAACACAAACCCTAAAACAGGAAGCAGAGTTAGTAACTTCAGCCAACACAGTATGCAACTGTTCATAAATGCCTGATGCAAGCAGATAATGGAGAAGTTCAGAGGTGTAAGGTCGACCACAGCTGTGGGGAGAGGAATATGAGAGAAGGGTGAGGCGCTAAGGAATCCAGCTGGACCCTGAGGATGAAGAAGAATGAGAGGGCCAAAGAGACAGGGAGCAAAGAGTGTTCTGGGCCTCAAGGGTCCCATGGTGGTGCCGGTCTCTCCGAATCAGAGAGAGGGCAGGTGTCCGGAGTTGGGGGCAAAGAAGCAATTACTTAGGAAAGGTACTGGGGGCCAGCTCTTGAAAAGTCATTAAAAGTCTTTAGTCTAAAAAGTCTTTAAAGCTAGCTACACTAGAAGCAGCGGGGATTCAAGCACTTTATTGCTAGTTTTTAACTTTAATGTTGATTAAAATTACCAGTCTTGTTTTTGTTAAAAAGCAGAAATGCAAACATATAGATCCCACTGCACACTTAAGAAATCAGAATTCCTGACACAGAGGCTCAGGGAAAGAATTCCACAGGCTGTTTTGATAGAAACCAGAAGTTGAAATCCATTGCTACAAAGCCTTAAAAACTTGGATTATCATGACAATTTCTCTGGCAGAGGGGTCAGGAGGAAGAAAACTAGGATTTGCTGAGAGCCCACACGTGCCAGGGGACTGACAGATATTTTTCCATTGAGTCCTAACAACAGTCCAGTGGGGGGGTACTTTCTGATTCTCATGTTAGGGATAAAGAAGTCAGTACTCAGATGTGTAAATCACAGAAGTGAAGTGAAAGTCGCTCAGTCGTGTCTGACTCTTTGCTAACCTATGAACTATACAGTCCATGGAGTTCCCCAGGTCAGAAAACTGGAGTGGGTAGCCACAACCTTCTCCAGGGGATCTTCCCAACCCAGGGGTGGAACCCAGGTCTCCCACATTGCATACGGATTCTTTACCAGCTGAGCCACAAGGGAAGCCTATAAGTCACAATGAGGGTGTTCAAAGTCAAGTCCCAGGAGTCAGAATGACTATACTTTGTTCCGTATCACCTTGTTGCCCCAGAAACACCCGTCATCCTTCCCCTGTATCTTAGTGCAGTTCAAAGTCCAGTAGCAAAAGTGGCATCATAATCACTCACCCCCATCCCCATTTCTCTCCTCCAGTGAAATCTGAGTTTACCTTCCCTTTGCCCTGAAGCTGAGCCAAAATCACTGAGGGCCATCATTTCAAGTGGAGTTTATTTTTATAGAAGAGACAGAAGTCACTCAGTTGTGTCCGACTCTTTGCGACCCCATGGACTATAGCCCACCAGGCTCTGTGGTCCATGGGATTTTCCTGGCATGAATACTAGAGTGGGTTGCCATTTCTATAATCAAGTTTATTCCAACTTTCTTTTTCTTCCACCCTCTTCTCTGTGACACCTCCTAATCTATTCTATGCAGTTTTGTTTTGTAAAGTTTCTGGTGTACAGCGTTATAGTTCAACATCGATATACACTACAGAATAATCACCATGAATCTAGTTACCATCCATTACCATCCAGCTGACCCTCTTCACCCATTTTATCCAACCCATGACCCACTTCCCCTGTGGTGACCACTAATCTGACCTCTGTATGTAAGAGATTTTGTTGTATTTTGCTTTTTTTATTTTAGATTCCACATATGAGTAATATCAGACTGTATTTGTCTTTCTCTGACTTATTTCAATCAGTGTAATACCCTTAATGTCTATTCATGTTATTGCAAATGACAAGATTTCACTCCTTTTTATGACAGAGTAGCATTTCATTGTGCATATACATCATATCCTCTTTATCTATTCATCAATCAGTGGACACTGAGGCTGCTTCCAGATCTTGGTTTTTGTAAATAATACTGCAGTGTACATGGGAAAGCACCCTATGCAGTCACAAAACTTCTTATTCAGAGCAAGACACAAACGGAACATGAAATCTTAAATAATTCTTTTCGTGGTTTTCTTTTTACCCTAAGGGTAACATGGGTGGTAGCTGGGGATCGGAGGGGGTTTGTCCAGAGGGGACTTCACCTGAAATCCACAGGAAATGATATGGATGCGCTGTTTAGCTCTCTCACATGTCTACCAGCAAGCACTGGGAAACTGGTTGTTATTTTAATCTAAGCCTGTTCCTCATTCTGGTTTTGAAAGACAACTCCTGTTGGTAGGATTTTAGCCACTCTGTGTGTGCCTATGTGTCTGCAAGAGACACTTAACATCCTTCCTTAAATTAGTCTTGGGTTTTCCACCTGCGTGTAAGATTCTCACCTCACAAACTAAAAGTCTCTCAGTTGTGTCAGACTCTTTGTGACCCCACGGACTGTAGCCTGCCAGGCTCCTCTGTCCGTGGAATTCTCCAGGCAAGAATACTGGAGTGGGTAAGCTGTTTCCTTCTCCAGGGGACCTTCCCAACCCAAGGACTGAACCCAGGTCTCCTGCATTGCTGGCAGATTCTTTACCAGCTGAGCCACCAGGGAAGCCCAAGAATACAGGAGTGGGTAGCCTATCCCTTCTCCAGGGGATCTTCTGACCCAGCAATCAAACTGGGGTCTCCTGCATTGCAGGCAAATTCTTTACCAGCTGAGCCACCAGGGAAGCCCTCACCTTACAAGTTCTCCTTCTATTTTTTGTTTCCCAGAAGGGTGTTAGATTTAGCAGACTTAATGTTTTATTTTTCTGACTTGCTGTCAGTTACATGATGTGAGAATCCATTTTCCCCCTTTATATATATTCTCCTAATTCTCTTATAAATTATTCTTTTCCGATTTTTTTTCTCCCCACTCTAAATTGGAATCCTGGATAAATGCTGAGCAGCCCTTTCCTAGCTTCTAATGTCCTTCAAATGGAATGACAGGTAGTACACTCCTTCACCCACATCACTGAGGGCAATATTCATCACTGGGGCTCTGCCCTGTGTAGTTTGCTTATTTCTGCACTGAAAGGCCGATTGTTTACTAGTAGTAAAGAATATGTCTTCCAATGCAAGAGATGCAAGAGACTCAGGTTGGATCCCTGGGTCTCTACTCCAGGGATCAGGAAGATCCCCTGGAGTAGGAAATGTCAACTCTCTCCAGTATTCTTGTCTGGAAAGTTCCATGGACAGAGGAGCCTGGCAGGCTACAGTTCATGGGATTACAAAGAGTCAGACATAACTGAGCCACTAAGCATGCTCACACAGGTGATTTCTAAGCCAAAGCAATTCAGACATAACATCTATGCATGCTCAGTCACTCAGTTGTGTCTGACTCTTTGCGACCCCATGGGCTGTAGCCCACCAGGCTCCTCTGTCCATGGGATTTCCCAGTCAAGGATACTGGAGTGGATTGCCATTTCCTACTCCGGGATAATATCTATACCTATACTCTAAATATCTACTTTGGCAAGTGATACCTTCATTCCAGTTGCCCCCATTAGGAAGCCATAATGATGCTTTGAATTCTTTGCAGACCACAATATTCAAACATGTAATGCAAATTGTGTAATGCAGATTCCAAGGGATGACAATCGCCCGGATACAGAGTGAACAAGGCCCCCTGAAGTTGAGCAGTGCACATCCTGCTCAACCATACTGAGCAGCCTTTCAGTGAGAAACTTCTTTCCCCCTAATGTAAGCAGTTTTCAGCATTCTTAATAGGTAATGGCCATGTATGGACTCTTTTGCTTGCCTAAACATTATAAGTTCTCATAAGTTAAAAATTACTGGGACTTTGCTAGTGGTCCTGTGGTTAAGAATCTGCCTTGCAATGCAGGGGACATTTGTTCAATCCCTGGTTGGGGAACTAAAATCCTACATGCTGAGCAGCAACTAAGGCCACAGCTAGAGTCTGAGTGCTACAATGAAAGATCCTGTATGAGGCAATGAAGATCCCACATGCCACAACTAAGACCCGATGCAGCCAAATAAATAAAAAAAGAAAAGAAAAAAGTGTATAATGCAAGTAACTCATTTTTTTAATCACTGATAAAGGTTTAGGGAACAGAAAGTTATGCTGTCCATATATCTTTCTATTCCCTAAGCCTTATCTTTATTTTCCCTATAATCTTGCTCCTTAGAATACACGGACTTTGTTTTTAAAACAATTTTAAAACCATTGGGATGACTTCATAGATGACAGATGGTGTGGAAATCAGTAAGGGAATGTAGGTGGTAGAAAAGCAGAGTCACTAGCAACAGGCAAAACGTCAGTCATCACACCAAGATGACACACAACATGGTAACATTTATTTCAAAACTTAAAATTCACTCCACATTAATAAATACTTCTAACACTGAATGTAGAAAAAGTACTGTGCATGTTCTAATACAGTTTACTAAAGAATCACAGAAAAGTAGTCTTTCACCTCTTGGCCAATGAGAAAACAATCTGGGGGTAAGAGTAGCCTCAAGGATATTGTGTGGAATTGGGGGAGGGGAAAGGAGCTGCTAAAATCAAGAAGAACTTTCTACTCTTCTTTTCTCACTAGGGCCTTAAAATTAAAAATCAAAAGTTGGAAAATACACCTTCGCAAACATATTTAATTTCTTTCTCAATTTTGGTTTAGAATCATTAGTTGGCAGACAGGATAAAAAAAAAAAAACTGAAAACCAGTACACAATCTGAATCTAGATCAGACCCCTCTGAATGATGATGGGCCCATGAGGCCCCTTGTTGGCTAAGCAGGAGATCGGACAGCTTGTGCTTAAAGCACATGCTTTAAGGTGTGACCACAATCTCAACAACTCGAGCACTGAAGGCACAGTGTGATGTGACGGCCACATCCATTTGCAAGCTAAACGTTAAGTCCTTTCAGAGCTGTCTTTGTATAAACTCATTATCCCATCAGCTGGCCCGTGATCTAAGTCCTCCACCCTCTGGAGCTGGGGTGGGGGGTGGAGGAGGGGACATTTGAATCAGGCAGCTGTCCAGCCCCCTCACCCAAGCAGAGACCTCATAGAGAAAACCCGTCTGGCCACTTTTCTCTGTAAACAGTCAAAAGAAACAGAATCTCACAAATTTGGAGTTCCTGCTCCTAATTAGAAATGCTCTCTGGAAAGAGGCAAAGATAGCTTCTTGTCTGACCAGCCCCCAGTAGAGTGCAACACGCCTGCTCTGGGAAGCCTCGGGAAGAGGAGAGGACCCTCAGCTACCCCTGGCTTCCTCGGGTCTTTTTCTCAGAAGACAAAACTTTCCAGACTGAAGTCACAAGGCTTCAAGCTAAAAACCACGACTGCAGTATACTGGCTGTCAGGAAGTTTCTGGCGAGGGCAAAGGAAGAAGAGGGTTCTCTTTGGTGTTGATACATGAACTTGTGCCAAGAGCAGGGGAAGGCAGCAAAGGGGAACAAAAGAGGTTTGTGCTAGTGCTCTTAGTACAGATGGGCAATGGCTTTAACAGGAACAGTTGTCTCAGGTTCTGAAGGCCAAGACCTGGTCATGGAGGGACTTCAGCTGCCCTGCCATGGGTATTAGATTGGCAGGCTTTTGAAGCTAGGGAGGACAGTTCTCCTCTAGTTCAACTCCTTCATTTTCCAGAGGAGGAACCTGAGGTCTGAGAGGGTAAGCAATGTCCCCAGGCCACACAGCTTGGCATGTCTGCCCAGGGAACACAGAAAGTGGCAGAGAGGCTTCAGCGACTGATGTGGTCAGTGTGGGCAAACATCACACGGCATGAGGTTAGTTACATTCAGGACCCCCGAAGATGACAATATCCCACCCCTGGGCCTTCTGTTGCAGAAGTGGCCAGGCCCTGGACTGAGCTTATCCATGTGGTTCCCTTGGAAGGGAGTGTCTTCACTTTCCTGTCCGGGAGGCCACCTGGATGGCTTTGATCCACTCAATGCGCTCCTTGGGGGTGGCTGCTTGCAGGAAATAGTGAACTTCATCAGCCGTGATGATCTCAAAGAGGTTCTCTTCTTCACTCTTCTTGCCTGGTGAGAAAGAAATTGATGACAGTGAGCGTGGGCACCAGAAAGGCCACCTAGCTTGCCCTCCTTCTGCAAGCAATTTTCCAAGTGTTCTAAGGAAATTAAATGCGATTTTCAAACTTACCATTATTGTATGCTTATACATTTATATATGTATGATTAATATATATATATAGTACTTATACAGACAGGTGTGCAGTATGATTGTGTTTGTGTGTTTAAGAAGTAAGTTAAAAACAGTCAAGGAAAAACATTTTCTTTTGTAAACAAACTAAATTTCTCATTTTTGCATACAGTGTATAATGAGTAATCTGTAATAGTGTCCAGTGAGTGAAAGGTACTCCACTCACAATATAAATCAAAAGCTGGCCTCAATATTAGTTTTCTTAAAAAAGAAATTAAAAAAAAAAAAGATGTGCCACCAGTACCATCGGTGCAGTCTAAACTAGTTTTTATCAAGCGCTAAGTGAGCATCTCTACTGAAAGATCAGAAGGCAGAAAACTGGCCAATACTGTGACAAGGCTCAAAACACATCCATCGCAGATCAAAAAGAAGCACACTGTCCACCCTGACAATGAAGGATGACTCTAAGGGGAGAGGGGAGGGAGCAGATCCAGGAATAGTTAAAATCTAGGCACTTGCAGCTGCAGCATTTCCAGTCCACCTCTATAGCATCACTAGCCCAAATGACAAGAGAAACCAGGGTCTGGGGGTCTGAACCACATCTTCCTGCTGACACTACTCACTCATTCCTACACCTGAGAAGATGGTCATTTCATCACCGAATCATAGAGTTGTGATCAGGACCCAAGGGTCAGCTGGTAGGACTCCATCATTCTCAGAGAAGGAACCAAAACCCAGGTTAGGCAACTCACTCAAAGTTGTGCCCCTAACTAAGGAACCTAGACCTAACATAACCCCAGAGCACTTCCTGTTCCCCACACTGCCTCCCGGCACAAATGTTCCTCTTGTTGTGGGACGTTTCCTATTTTGTAAAGGTGCACGTTGAGGAATGTTGGGCTCCATCACAGGCATCAGGAGGTAAAAAGTCTCCCCACCCATGCCGGTTCTGAGGTGATGGGTTTTTCTCAGCATTGTGCTAGGATTTATTCAAGGCATCCACAAAACCACTACAGCTCCCCAAGACCCAGACAGCCAGGACAGCAGTTGAGAGAGAACAGCTTTGGGTCTCTCTGAAGTTTTCAGACAGTGAACTTATTCATGCCTGAGTAAGGGAGTGAATGAGGGAGTGATTGCTGTTGGCTCAGGGTGCACAGGTGTGGGAAGGGAGCCCGGGGAGACACACCTCTCTCCCCCCAAAATTCATTCTTACCATCTGGGTGGCTCTCCACTGAGGTCACCACACAGCCTCTCAAGCGAATCGCTCCCAAGGGATCTTCCCCCTAAAGGAGAAAGGAGTCCTTCATTATGTTTCCAAAGTAAAACATAGGCGTATACTTGATCCTCTTGGTGCAAAAGCCACACAGACTCACTGTGGTTTAGAGAAGAGCTGAAGGAGATTAAAGGGAACCCGTTCTGGATCCTCCACCCCTCTTCCCACTTCACACAGCGGGGAGGTGGGGAGCTGGATGAGGAGACGCAAGTCAACCTGAGCTTCACGTCTGGAGGAAAGTGACAGCTGGGGGAGGTAGGGAGGCCGAATCATCTCCCCGCGGGAGAATGGCCAGGTGTTTCCAGAGTCCTTTGGCCCCAAGCAACAGACATAGTAGTAGAACCCTCATAGGAGGGAATCAAGAGAGCCCTGCAGAAGCTGAGGACCCAACCCAGATAGACATGACTCAACTTATTAAGGAAAAAGCCCTCTTCTGAATAGTCAACAGCCTAAACGGTTGGGCTCAAAAGATGCTCTCATTCAAATAGGCCTAGAAGAGGGATTATCACTTTTTTGCACATTAAACCAAGAGCACAGTGCTAGGTTGGTTGAGTTCCTCTGAAAATATCAGCTTGGAATAAATAATAAAAAGTTGTGTTGTGTTGATCAAATAAATGGCCATATAATGATATTTTCTTCCATCCCCTGAGATTCTGCTGGCCTCAAAGCCTAAGGTCTCAGATCTTTGCAATAAGAAGGGGTTGGAAAAGGTAGAGGAGGGTGAGGAAAAAGAAGAGGGAGGGTGAAGATGAAGGGAGCAGAGCAGGAAGGGCCCGGGCAGCCCCGTGATTAGGAGCAGCGCAAGCTTCTACTGGGAGGGTTTATGGAGCACAGTTTCTCACCCCAGCAGGGTCATAGTAGTGCAAATAGGCAGGGTCTTCTCTCAGAATGAACTTCCTCACTTTCCAGTTCTTCCGCCTATGGCCCTATATCCAGGATGAACATAGAAAAAGGAAGGATGAGTTTTTAGTCTCACTCAGTACACATAGTCCCTACAGGATAAATCTTGTTGAATTGAAAGAAGAAAATAATAAAGATGATATTCTATCTCCAGAAGAATTCAGGCCACAACCCAGGCCTTGTCAGAGATAGCACTAGAACCAACGAACAATTTAGATGTTATTAAATTGTGGGTTAAATTATTTCTAAGATCATCTCGCAGCTTTAGCATCATATAAGACAGCACTATGTATAACATACTATGTTAGGTAATGTGGGGCTATCAAGAGATTTAAGACATGGCCCTGCTCTTCAAAGAGTCTATAATCTATGTGTAAATATAAAATAGCAAATGTCCAAATCAAATAATCTCTATAGATAAGGGTTTTTCAAAGGATTTTTCATTTTATTTTACATATGATAATGTAAATTTCCATGGTACCCTGTCCATACATCTCACCCTCTCCTCCCCTCTCCCCATGTCCGTAAGACTATTCTCTATGTCTGTTTCTCCACTGCTGCCCTGCAAATAAATTCTTCAGTACCATTTTTCTAGATTCCATATATACAGATTCAAAGGATTTTTTTTTAATTTACTATTTATTATTTGGAAACTTCATTTGAGGTTTTTTTTTTTCATTGAAATATAGTTGATTTACAGTGTTGTGTTAGTTTCCGGTATACAGCAAAGTGATTCACTTATACACACACACACGTATATTATTCTTTTTTAGATACGTTTCCATTATAGGTTATTACAAGATATTGAGTATAGTTCCCTGTGCTATTAAGTAGGTCCAGTTTCAAAGGATTTAAATGAAAGATATATAATTGTGGTTTGGCATGTCAAAGAGAGCCTCATAAAAACCTTCACTTATCCATGTGGGACACACAGGAGTTAGACGGGTGAGAAAGAGGTGGGTGGGAAGACCATTGACAACAAAAAAACCGTGGTGGGAATGTCTAAGGCATATTCAGACCCTGATGAGTAAGACCATCAGGCTAGAAGGCAGGTATAGCAGAGGCAAGTTTGGAAAAGTGGAAGGAGACAGTAAAAATAAGACACAGGGGTTGTTGTCACTCACAGCTTTTGAGTTGGAAGCAAAAAGATTACTGTAACACTTTAGGAAGATTAATATGGGGACAACATACAGGGTGGATCAGCTAGGGATTAAAGATAAAGCCAGGGGAAATATAATAAGGTAGAAAGAAGACCATCAAGAAATGATTACAACAATCCCAGCATAAAATTAGTAGGGACTAACAACAGGGAGCCAGAGAAGGCAATGACAACCCACTCCAGTACTCTTGCCTGGAAAATCCCATGGACGGAGGAGCCTGGTGGGCTGCCGTCTATGGGGTCACACAGAGTCGGACACGACTGAAGTGACAGCAGCAGCAGCAGCAACAACAGGGAGCAGCAATGGAAATTGGAAGCAATAGTGGTTGTGACAGACACGATGAGGAAGAACAGGACTTGGCCCTTCTCAATGGAAGAGAACCATTGACTCTTCCAATGTCAAACACTGCCATTGTCTAGACTGTGGGTTTTGAAGCAGGATTTGTGTCTGTTTCTCTTTGTTCCTCCCAAGCCCAGCACTGCGCCTGGCCTGTGGGAGCCACTTCGTATGTTTGTAATTGCCTTGAATTGCCCAGTTATTTCCATTAGCTGATAGTAGTTGTTTAAAATGTTGTGCTAAACCTGATTCTATGATTTCCTACAGTAAATTCAAGTGACTTTTAACTCCAGAAGTTAAAAACCTTAGATTAGAAAATATATAGTTTCCATGTTGCCAACATGAAGAATATTATGTGTTATTTCTGAAGCAGCATGTATTAAGAGGCACATACAGAAAGCTTCCAAAGTTTTTCTCTGTGTTTGTATAGAAAGCAATGGAACGTCTGCGATTTTAGCAAACGATGTCTCCTTCATAAAGCCAGGTCAGGGCACTTTCAAGAATGGGTTTAAGTTATTTGGCAGAGCATTTGGTCAAGGAGCTCATCTCCAAAGAACACTTTCCTTGCCTGAAGGATGGAGCCAAGAACACTGCAGAGTCATACGGGAGAAAACAGAATATTTCTATCTGCAATATTATATGGCTTTTGTAAAGCATCAACTTCTAAAATTCTTGTCAGGAGTCCCTGTTCTTTGCCTTAATTGACGTTACCCATAGGCCAAGAGGACTTCCCTGGTGGCTCAGATGGTAAATTGTCTGTCTACAATGAGAGAGACCTGGGTTCGATCCCTGGGTTGGGAAGGTTCCCTGCAGAAGGAAACGGCAACCCACTCTAGTACTCTTGCCTTGAAAATCCCACGGACAGAGGAGCCTGGTGCAGGCTACTGTCCATGGGGTCGCAAAGGTGCTGCCCCACACCATTTTCTCCAGATCTACAGGCACACAAATCATGTTCTCGTACACAATCAGTGGGTGAGTATCAAGTACTCAGGAGTCAGTGGAAGAGGAAGGCACAGGAGGATGTGAAATCAGCCAGCCCTGGCCAACTACCACATTGTCTTGAGGTCCTCACTGGCACACGATGTGAGGCACTGAAGAGTTGTCTTTCATTGAATGAGTGTTTCCTGAGGCACTTTAAGGAATGCATGCACAGCTGGGGTTTCCAAGAATTGTTGCTGCTCTGTCAACATCTATGTGCTACATCATTTTATATAAGGGATTTGAGCATCCATAGATTTTGGTATCCATAGCGGGTCCTAGAACCAATCCTCTATGGGTACTGAGGAACGGGTGTACCTACATTCAACTTAATTCACTCTAAAAAGGTTTATTGTCTATTACAGACTAAGAAGGATGCTGAACTCTGCAGCAGATACAAGAAAAATATGTATAACACATTGTCCTTTCTCATCAAAGAACCTACGTGTGGTTGAGAAATGAGGTATTTTATTCATTATAGTCACAGAGAAGGCAATGGCACCCCACTCCAGTACTCTCGCCTGGAAAATCCCATGGACGGAGGAGCCTGGTAGGCTACAGTCCATGGGGTCGCTAAGAGTCGGACACGACTGAGCAACTTCACTTTCACTTTTCACTTTCATGCATTGGAGAAGGAAATGGCAACCCACTCCAGTGTTCTTGCCTGGAGAATCTCAGGGACAGAGGACCCTGGTGGGCTTCTGTCTATGGAATCGCACAGAGTCGGACACAACTGATGTGACTTAGCAGCAGCAGCAGCAGTAGTCACAGAATGAATTGTATAAAAAGGATTATGTTGAATATAATCCAGTATCATTCATCCTCAAACTGGCTATGTCCCCCAAACTGAATTAATGCCTCTGGAACCAGTGAATGGGGTAGAATGAGGGTAGGGACTGACGCCCAAGTGGATCCATCTACTTCCCACCTATGAAGTGTGGAGCACAGGTACCCTTTTTTGAGATAAGGCTTCTGCCAGGTAACCCGGGCTAACTCACAACAGAAGACATAGGGTGGATTAGTTTTTTTGGTACTTAAAAAGATTTTCAAAAATCTCTCAGATGATCCTGCTATGAGCTAGGATTATACACGACTGAGATAAGGGACAGAAAACATTAAAGGGGGACTATCAATTCAAGTAGAAGAGGTTTTTCTTCCCTCTCCCTCCCCTAGAAATTAGAGATGGGGGGAATATTAAAAAAGAACAAAATTCCTGAATGAAAAAAAATTGTTTTCTTCATGTTAAAAGGAGGTTTATGACTATTTAAACAGTGATATTTTGATAATAGGATAAACTAACTTTTAAGAAAATGGTTAGCTCTGTAATTCTTTACATTGGCCACATACCAGAATCTCTTGGGGACCTGTAACATATAGAGACTCTGATTTAACTGGCCTGGGGTGCAATTTTAACAGATCCCTGGAGGGTTCAAATGTACACCACCTGAGCTATTGAAGGCTGACCTGTACCTATCAAAGGCCACGTAAAGAAGATGAAGAAAAATGGAAGGGGAAGCCTCCATCTAGTCCCACTACTTTCAACACACACTCACACCACAACTCTCAGCTGACTTTTGAACATCCAGCATCTCCATTGCATCCGTTGCCCTGACCTCACTCCAGTCCAGCCTGGACTTCATCTATCCCTATTCAACCTTCACGTTCAGTCGGATCAACTCACTCAAGAAAAGACATTCATGGCTGATAGTAACATAGAATTATAGAAGATATCATAAGGAAATAATGGAACTCCTTTCCAAGTGACTCCTGCCTTAACAGCCTATGATCAGAGCCATATACATACAAACATTTGCCAGAACCAAAGAGGAAGCAGGTGATATGCAAACTCTGCCTATGGGCAACCTCCAGAACCTACCCTGTGTAAGGCTGACCCTGCTCCTTTGCTCATTCTTTAATCTAGTCAGTGGGCATACAAGTTATTAGAATAGTCTGGAATTCTTTCTTTCTTTTTTTTTTTCTAATTTTATTTTATTTTTAAACTTTACATAATTGTATTAGTTTTGCCAAATATCAGAATGAATCCGCCACAGGTATACATGTGTTCCCCATCCTCTTAGGACCCTGTTCTCTCAAAATATAATGGGAAGGTAAGTTTTCCGCATTAATGCTCTACTTCTAATGAAACTAAAAAATGTCTATCTATACTTAGTCAACCCAAAGTTCTCCTTTTTAAATGTAAATATATGCTCAACTTTGGTTCTTCCCTCTTTACCCAGAAGTTCAGGCTTCTATCATGAGATAAGTCAAATCTCTCAGTCCCATGAGATCTATATACAATGCACAGAAATCTTGCAGCAGCCAGATCCTCTCTTTTATTAACAGGTACAGAGCAGTGCCTTTGAGACAGCTCATGATGCAATCACAAGGGGCAAGACCTTGGCCTCATAAAGCAGCTTAGGCTTCTATGACAACATATACCAGCATCAGTTGTTTCACTCTGAATATTCCTGTTTTCCAATTGCTTCTTCTCTACCAGGTGCTGACCCTGGCTTCCTCACTCAGCTCCAGCCATCGGGTTCTCTTACCTCTTGGTGTCCCATGCCTTTGCACTTGGTAACTGACCAGAGCTCTTCAGCTCACCCCAGCCCCTGTCTCCCAGACTGACAGTGGCCAGTACCTGATGATACCTGATAATGACTGAGTCTATGCCCTCTGACCGGATTTGACCTTCATCTGTTGCTGCTCCTGCAGAGCTGGCCTGGGTATGGTCTCATTGTGACCTACCCACAGTCTGCAATGGTACTTCCTTGCTCTCAGTGGTTTATGATGCTCCTCTTCTGGGTGCAGCTTGTTTCTATTTCCTGGTTACTTTGTAAGGAGGAAGGATAGGCCAATGGAAGAACTTTCATTGTGAAACATCTCTGTCTTTTGGATGGCATCTCTTGGCCAACTGATATCCTCCAACTAATGAAAAGTTCAGCATTTTCCTGAAACACTGATAGAAATTTCCCTATTTTTAGGTGCTTCTGCCCTGCCTGCCTCAGTCCTCCTGACCTAATGCCACTTTGGTCATCTACTTAACTATTTGTCTCTCTTTCACTAGGTCAGTTTCATTCTCTAGTTGACTATTCACCAAACAAACAAAACACCATTTGATCCTATAGAATACAAAGGGCCTGGTTAGGGAGAAAGCCTAGGGTAGAATATAGTGACCACTCACCTGCTTCAGTAAACATCCCTGCTTGATAATGACTCCTCTGAATTCTTCTTTCAAAATCACATCATCATCACTGGAATTCTCTTCACAGAAGAACCCACTGTCTGGCTGTTGGGGAACCAAAGAACCAGTTTATTTTTCCAGTCTTAGGCATAGTGCTAATTATACCACCTTCCTCTCCCCTCTTCCCTCTAGCCACTCCTTCTCCCTGTGATTCGCATCCCAACCTGAACGTTAAAGGTTATCCTTGGTTAGCTTGTTCCCCCTCCCCACTGTTCTTGTTTCTAGATGCTTATTTCTTCTTCTTTTTTTGTTTTGCTTTGTTTTGGCTGCACCATGCAGCATGTGGGATCTTAGTTGCCTGACAAGGGATCAAACCAGAACCCCCTGCAGTGGAAGCATGGAGTCTTGACCACTGGACCACCAGGGAAGTCCCATCTAGATGTTTATTGTTGCTGGATGCTCCCTTGTCTCCATGCAATTATGATCTTGTCCATATACTTTCATTTTCCTGGGTTCCCCAAGCTGTATTGGATGTCTAGCTCAGCACATCTCTCCCTTCAAAGCCTTCCTTCTCTAGGGACCTCATGGCCACATTGCTGAAAGCGAGCTGGCTGGTTTATAAGACACTGTCCATACAACATAACCTCCATATGCCCCCTGCTCCTCGGCTCCCCCACTTTAAGAAACCAAGAGCCCAGGTCCAGCCACATCCTTTGAGTTCAGGCAGGAACTGGGCCTTGCTCAGCTAAACGAGACCAGTGAATCACACAAGCCACTGTGCTCGGTATTTTTAGACCTACATTTTTTTTTTAGAGTCCTACATTTAAATAGCTATAAACAACCAGGTTAAAATTCTGAAAAGAAAAAAATATTCTGGTAGAGGAAATTCCCCAAAGTGAAATGAAACTCTCTTTGGTACATTCACTTCATTTATATAAGTAGCTTCCTTACTTTTGTGTTCTGACCCCAAATAGAAACAAAATTGCCAGAATCCCCCTAGAAATCCACTGTTGCCAGATGTTCATGTGACCCAAGATTTAAGTCCATGTTGTACCATACAGTGTTTCCCAGCCTGTGGGAAGCATGCCACTGGAGGTACCCATGATGACAGAGGGAAGGAATAAGGATGAACACACTTGGTATTGAGTCACATGTTTCAATGTATATCTGGACTCCCGGGGGCCATAATTTTGCTGGTTATTTTTCCTTCCACTACTGGATCTACTTTGACTAAATGGGTGCCTGGCATGTGCTCAGTCCCTAAGTCACATCCAACTCTTTGTGACCCCATGGACTGTAGCTTGCCAGGCTCCTCTGTCCTTGGGATTTCCCAGGCAAGAATACTAGAGTGGGTTGCCATTTCCTTCTCCAGGGAATCTTCTCGACCCAGGGATGAACCCTCATCTCCTGCACTGGCAGGCAGATCCTTTACCACTGAGCCACCAGGGAAGCCCCACCAGGCATGTACTGGGGCCTAATAAGCTTTTACAAAAGAAATTCTTGCTTAAAATAGAAATAAATATAGCAAATTTTTAAACAAAAATAAAGAAAACTATTCAAGTAAACAGTATTTTCCTTTAGACTAACTTACTGGATGTGATAGGCATTATGGAGAGGGACAGCTGTCAAGTCAAGGACATGGACCAAAGCTGTAGGGATAGGTGCTTTCTTTCACATCAGCAGATATTAACTGAAATCAACCTAGAACGCACCCAGGTCAACCCCCATGCCCGGAGGAGTAGATGGGTAGCTCCCTCACTCACAAAGTAATAGAAGGCATCAGGGTTGTCCAAGAAAGGGTTTTCAGCAGTTCCATCCACCGCGTTCTTGGAGAGGTCTCCAGCGGGCTGCAGGTACCCTTCGTTGAGCAAGGAGGAGGCGATCACAAGGCCTTCCTGGCGGTTCCGAACAGACTTATTGGAAACAAGCCAATCAATGACACAGTTACCTGGATGGGACCATCAGAAAGAAGGTTAATTCTCTTTTTCAAAGAACAAGGCACAGACAGTTGCCCCTAGAGAGCTGCAGAGCACCCAGCTTTCTTACTTGTTTCATCTTCCCTGTTACTCCAAGAAGGAAAAATGTAATTATTGAGATAGATACCTGGAAACAAAAGGAACCATGTAAACGGTTTTAAAAAAACATCTACATGCTCCTTAAGCAGCAATGCATGCGTCTTCCATTAATGACCCAGAACTTCTGCTGAGAACTAAGTTCAGTAATGGCTATTGGGGAGGCCCCCCGGGGGAAGTCTAAAAGGAAGATCTGGGTAATGAGTAAGTGTTGTAACAAGTGCCTTGCTGTGGGGTCAGCACAGTGGAGCTGCTGGGTCAAATCTGTAGGAAGGTGTGGAGGGGTGGCTGGGGCAATGGGTACTGTTTCACAAAGGAAGTGACAATGTTTATCAAGCATTTACCTAGGCAGAGGCCGAGGGAGAAGCAGGAGCTGAGGGAGCAGCAGTGTGAACAGACTCAAACAGGCATGAGGGATCCCTTCTGGGTGCTGACGGGAGAGGGGCCGGTGGAAAGAAGACAAAAGAAGACAAGAGAGAGAGGAAGTCATGGGGTGGGTGGGGAGAGCTTTGATGGTACATTAAGAATTTGGCAATGAGGAGCTGTTGCAAGTTTTTAAGCAGAAAACAACATGTGCTAGTATGTGTATGTCCTAATTTAGAATTTTATGCCATCCCTTACATCTAATGTCACACCTTTGCAGGGTCTAGCAGGGACCTTGAGAAGTCATTCAATCAGCCTTCTGAATCAAGGGAAGACTGTGAGGAGAATAAAATGAAATTGACCCACCAACTGGATTATTAGCAGGCTACAATGAAGCTCTGTATTAAAAATATTTTGTACAACCAACAAGGACCTGTTGTATAGCACAGGGGACTATACTCAGTATTTTGTAAAAATGTATAAGGGAAAAGAATCTGAAAAAGAATATATATATGTATGTGTGTGTATGCATAACTGAATCACTGCACTATACACCTAAAATTAACACAATATTGTAAATCAACCATACTTCAATAAAAGTAAATAAAACAAATTTCTTTCAAACATTTATATATATGTATAAATTTATGTTATTAAATATACTTATACATTATTACACAATACTGAGTATAGTTCCCTGTGCTCTACAATATATACTGTACAAATATAGCCAACCAAAGAGCCAACTTAACAGGCCCCAGGTCATCAAAGCAGTAAGGTATACCATCTTTGAAACAAGAGTGGAAGCAGTTAGTTGATAAGAGCACCTTTCATGAATTTCATATACAAAAGGCTTTGCCCAGTTTTCTTTCTCTGAAAAGAAAAACTAATTAATACTGCATTTCTGCTTTTAATCCTTGCAGTGATCCTGTAAAAGAGGTAGGGAGGTAAGTACAGACCTCTTTTAAGAATGACTAAATGGACATGAATTTGAGCGAAGTCTGGGAGATAGTGAAGGGCAGGGGAGCCTGGCATGTTACAGTCCATGGGGTCACAGAGAGTCAGACACAACTTAGTAACTGAACAGCAACAAAACACTATGCAGCCTCAGACATCCCTAATTTGTCACTTAAGTCTAACATTAGGTGTCTTGATTCTTATTTATCATCTTGCTCAACTCTGTGTCTATTTCAACATCCTGCCATTTTCTGGCAAAAAATGACCCTTTGATTGATATAGCTAGAACTTCTAAGATTTTACCTTGAACCACAAAGTATGGGCCTACCTTTCTTTCTCTTTCCATGCTGGGGAAGTCCAATGATCATGTCCATCGGTCTGTGTTCCATGAGACCAAACCCCCCACCTCGCTCCACATCCCCCTACACACACTCAAGGCTGAGCAAGACCTCCATATTGCCTGCCCCAGAAGCCCCACATCAGACCCACAAGGCCTTTTACCTGTGAAGCAGTGATTGAAAATCTTCTTGTCCTTCTCTAGGTTCAGTTCTTTTACTCCTTTTTCAGTGTCTTTCATGGACAAATACAAGGCACTGCACAGATGAAAACACATGGATGAGCAGGAGCGGTTCAGTATAGCCCGTCCTCTCTGGGACTCGCCAGCTTGGAGGGGCTGGCCCTGAGCACAAGCTTCCCCCTCCCCAGGTGAAACCTGAGCCTAATCTCTCCACTGGATCATAAGTAGGTCATTAGAAGGCAGAGCTCATACTTGAACTCTGCGGCCTGCACAGCATTCAGCAAAATGTACTGGGAAGGTATTTAATAGCCCTTGAATTCACTAAATTTTGTTGATTTAACTTTTAGTATCTGAGATGGAGAGTTGTCCCCAGTTAGGTGTCAAAAGATTAAAGGTTCTCAGGCCTCAATACTCATGTCCCAGTTCTTTGTGCCCTTTAAGAGACCATCTGGTGTAGACATTTGACTCCAAGAAAGTGAACGTGTTTTGGTGGGGTGGGCTGCCGTCTATGGGGTCGCAGAGTCGGACACAACTGAAGCGACTTAGCAGCAGCAGCAGCAGCAGCAGGGGGGAGTTGCAAGGGGTTAGAGTTTTTTGGTTTGTTTTTTTTTTTAATGTGGACCATTTTTAAAGTCTTTATTGAATTTGTTACAATATTGCTTCTTTTTTTAACATTTCGGTTTTTTGTGGTATCTTAGCTCCACAACCAGGGATCAAACTCACACCCTTGATATTGGAAGGTGAAGTCTTAACCACCGGGCCATCACAGAAGTCCCAAGAAAGCCAATGTTTTGACTAAACTTATCCTTTATCCTAAAATTTATAAGAGATAAAACAAAATAGTGAGATGTTCTCATTTTTATCCTTGAATAATAAAGATAGCCTTATCAGAAAAATTGCAAGCAGCAATTTTGTGTGTCTTGTGGCTCCATGTAGCACAAACATCATTCCCACTTAGCTCTGACAGTTGTGGCCAGAAATGCAGTCACTGGACCACCCACCCAGCAGCTACAGCTGGACTAGGCAACTCCTCTTGGGTCTTTACCAGAAAGCTTTCTTAGTGAGAAAAAGCGCTCATTCTCTCTAAGCTCAATGTGCAAACTTCATCAAACTCCTATGACCTGCCAAATCCTGCATTAGGTGTGCATGGGGCTTTTTCTATTCTCTTCCTAGGGACTTCCTGCATTTGGTAAACAGAATCCTGGATAGATGCTGTAAGTAGTCAATATGAAATTCTTCCTGATAGAGCTCCTGTTACAGGGTATGTGCCACATAAAAGCAAAAACCAGTAAAAAATAAAGACACTCCTAAAGAAAGGACTTAAGTGATATCAATCTTTAGGCAACAACTATCACCTGTCAACTATCACCAGTCAACATTAGAGGTCACTAAGCTAGGTCGGGGCACAAATGGTTTCTGCCTAGGAGAGATATTCACTCTTGCTGAATATGTGAACTTGAACTTGAAAAACCTTACCTGCATGAACACATAGTTCCTATCTTTTCCTACCTATGTATAGATCCCAAAGCTTTCTTTTAAGAGTAATTTACTATAGCTACTTTATAAATGCAATGATGTATTATCTCTTTCTCTCTTCCCTCCTTTTCCTCTATCTCTCCTTCTCCCCGTCCGTCCCTCTGCAAAGATTACGCAGACATGAGGGAACTCCCATGCCTCCTCTCCTCAGCTGTTAGGCTTTGAAGATGCCATGACCACTCCTTCAGAGCCAGGTAAACATCTTAGTACATCAAGTGAAAGTACTAAGGACTGGTAAGGGTGTGTACAGCCTCCAAAGCAGGCCTTGGAGTAGGGCCTGCTGTGGGATTGCCTCAAGGAGTGGGGTGGAAGGAAGAAAGAGTGAAGGAAAGTAGACATAGAAAGTCACCTTAAGTCAATCGTTTCCGGCAGTCGAATGGACCTCCTGGTGGATTTTCTTGCAAACTTCTGGCCTCCTTCAATGCATTTAGTGGCCTTCTTGATGTCCCGAACCCAGGCATCTCTCTCCTCCAGGAAGGCTGCCTGGAAGAAGTGGTCCTGCTGTTTGGTCGTAGTGATCTTAAACACAAACTGAAATCAAAACACATCCCATTAGGAACGACTCCTTTCAAGGGGGTGAGGGCTTTTATGAAGCACAGGAGTTGAGCCAACCCTGTTCTGGAAATGCTTAGCCAATAAAGACCCAAATGCCCAGGGTTCAGGATGAGTGGTGGGCAGAGGGACTGGCCCAGGGAGCTCCATTCACATTCGTAGGCTATGCAAAGGTCAGCACCTGAGAAGATGTTCGTCACAGTTAATGACATCAACTCACCATCCTTTTTCCAAAGTCCTGACAAGGGCTGGTCAGAGCGCTTCCTTTCAAGGGAATCATTCCTTTGGGGCTGTTGTCACTCTTCTTCTTATAGAATTCAATTCCGTCTTCTAACAATACAACCCACATGGGTTTCCAAGAGTTGAACATGCTCCCCTGTGATGCCAACAGAAAGATTCGGGTAAGGATGTTTTCTAGAGCTCTTCTGTAGATGCCACAGGGCTCGGTAAACAGCCTACCTTTGGCCAGCGTGGATGCAGGAGACCCACATTTGTGTGACCAGGGGAGAAGGGCAATGCCATTCTTCTGGAACTTCTTTAAAAATTTTAATATAAAATGTATACACATCTATCAGTAGCCCATAAGCCTCTCCTGGGCCATTACCAAGGGAATATGGTATGGATCTCAACTCTCCTTCTTGTGCATTTCAGACTGACTTTCTGCAGCATATTTTCTGCTCCTAACCCTGCCCGTTGTTTTCAGTTCAACTTAAGTAAGGATGGCAAAAGAATCTACCTCAAGTGCCAACTCAGACTGCATAGTAGCTGGTGCTTGAAGCTGGACTCCCTGGAAAAGTGCCATTAATGGCAGCATGGAAGCTCCACTTACTTCCATCCTTTGGTCTAATCAGATTTTATCTGGGTATGAATGTCAAGAAGAGACTCAGAGCACAGCCTTGTGTATAGGCATGGCTAGGAGGGATGAAAACCACGTTCAGAATGATCTCTGATGCCAGCACGGTGCTATCATGTCAGTTCTTACTTTAAAAGTTTTCAGTTTGGGTTGATGCCAACTGTGCCTTTAGTAACAGATAACCATTCTGACTAGGAAGTCTTTCTTTCTTGTCTGTACTTTATGAGGACTTTGGAAAAAGAAGAGAATAGCGTTCTTTGCCTCTCATCTTTGAACTCCTGATTGTCACCCTGTCATGATTACCACAAAAATGGAGTTATCAACCAGTTCCTAGAAGATCCTTCTGCTTATCTTAAAATACCAAGAGCCTCTATATAAAGGTCCGGTTGCCCAAAAGGAAGACTATTTATGCATTGAAGATAAATACTCATGGAACTATCATTTTGCTGGTCCAAGTGTTTCCTTTGTTTTAGTTACTGAAAAAAAAAGTTTCTAATTAAAACACACTGTCTATTTTCTGTACAGGCAGAATAACTATTCATGCTAACACTGGATTATTTCCCTTTTTTTAAAAAAATGGGCAAGGTCGGACACTATGCCAACACATGAAATAATTTCAATCAAATGTCTTTCTGTTTTACATCTACTCAGAATGTAAAACACTCCTGCAAATCAATAAGAAAAAATACAAATTATCTATTTTTTTAACAGGCAAAAAACTGGAAGAGGCATTTCATTAGAGATGGTATCCAAAAAGACTCTGAAAATATGTTCAATATCACAATCCATCAGGGAAACTCAGATTAAAACCACAGTGAAATACCTCTGCACACACACTAGAGCAGCTAAAATTCTGAAAGATTGAGAAAAGCAAGACTTCACAAAGACAGTAACTGGAACTCCCATACATGGCTGGCAGGAGAGCAATATGGTACATTCAATTAGGAAAACTGTGGAGAATGTTCTAATTCTCAGAATATATATGTTGATACACTTAGACACAAGGGAGCAAGATGTCTGAAACTTATTGTCAAATATCCCAGCAAAAAAATATGTGTATATATTTATATAGTAATATGGAGTGATAGGCAAATGTAGCCATGAATTAACAATTAATAAATCTAGGGAAAGAGTATATAGCTAATTGCACTATTTTTTCCAGTTCTCTATGAGTTTGAAATTTTTCTAAATAATTGGGGAAAAGTAATAAATAAATTAACAATATGACACTAATTAAAACACACTATCTCTTTTCTGTACAGGCAGAATAACTATTCATGCTAACACTGGATTATTTCCCTTTTTTAAAAGAAATGAGCAAGGTCAGACACTACATATTGAAATTTGGGATGTACTTTTAAGGAAATATACAGACAAGTCTAAAAAAATCAAGTATCTGAAACAAGTAAAAGATCTACTCACAGAGCTAGGAGTAGAAGCTGGACTAGATGACTGCTGAAATGCCTGTCAAGGCTCAAATTTTAGATTCTACTTCATGCCTATCAAAGATTTATAAATGCCAGAGTCACTCAGGGCTTTTGACCTTGGAACTGGCATAAAATGAGAAGTCAGCCAACACTGCATTCCTTCTGTAGACAGTTTAAATAAAACTACTATGCAGCCAACTGTTCAAAATGAGCTTGTGCTCTCCTAATTCAAATGTAGCCTCAGGGTCTGTCTGCTCACTCAGAGGAGGGTGCCATTTGGGATTCGGGGCCTTTGTGTTCATTGAGGAGGCTGATATTGGTAAAAGCAAGAGAAATCCCGAGAGCTTATAAAGTGGGGACTTTCTTCCAGGCTTGGTGGTGGTTAGTTAGGTTGCTGCTGCTGCTGCTGCTAAGTCGCTTCAGTCGTGTCCAACTCTGCGCGACCCCTGAGACGGCAGCCCACCAGGCTCCCCCGTCCCTGGGATTCTCCAGACAAGAACACTGTTAGTTAGGTTAGGATGATGGAATTCTGGGTCATCACTCTCTGCATCTGCCAGCTTCTCCCTGGAGTAACCTGAAAGCACCTCCCTCCACCATCCCTGTATTTACCCTTCTCTGTCCTTAACTCTCTTGGTGCTCACACAAGAGCAAACCCTGAAGTGTGATCACAGAGTGTCCATGCTGGAAGGACATTTAGTATCATCTACCATCACCCTCATCACACAAGCAAGAAAGTTGAAGCTCGTTTAAGTAACTGGGGCTAGTATACTCGACCAGTTAATGTGAGACCAAAATTAGAACCCAGGTCTACTGATACCCAACTTTATGTTCTTTCTACTTCCTCTTAGATGCCATCTCCATTCTGGGTCTCACATGAACTTCAGTTATATTGGAATCTAAATCAATTTTTAGGTCACTTAGCCAGCTATATATATGTGTGTATGTGTATAAAATCGTGTGTGTGTGTGTACTTAGTCATGTCTGACTCTTTATGACTCCATCAATCATAAAACATATCTAAATCATAAATCATGTCATAGCATGATCATATATAAAAGGTATGTTTTATGATACTGTACATATATAAGGTTTATACATATAAATAAATATATATGTGGCACATGTCTGCTTTCTTCCATTATAGGCCAAAATCTATACAATTACGTGTCAGAACCAGCAAGTTTTAGGTGCTAAATCAAATTTAAAGTTTCCAAGTGAGTCACTGTACATCACCATGGAAACAGCTAGTTTCGTGCATAGAAGTCTGACACTGAATGACACGAAAAGAAGAAAACTTAAAGGTCAAGATACTTGACCATATAAAAAAATTGAATTTCTGTACAGTAAGAAAGCAAATGAACAAACAGCAACAATAACAACAAAAGTGCTGAACAACTGAAAAACAAATTAAAAGGTGTGGATATTTATAACAAATTATCATATAATTAAAGATTAATATCCTTAATATATTTTAACCCTTTAGAATCAATAAGATATATACAAACCCTATCAATTTTTTAGATGGGCAACCGATATAAGCAGGCAATTTTCAAGAGAAGAAACATCTGGGTCCAATAAATGTAAAAATGCATTGCTTCAACAGCATTCAAACAAATGCAAATTAAATAAAATATAGTCTTGTTCTTTAATATGTTTTTTTAAAAGATTTATAAAAATATGAAGATTTGGGGAAACTGGCATGTGGAGGACAACAAAGAAGCTCTATGAGTCAGCACTTTGATGTGGGATGTCAAAATGAGTGAAGTCATTTGTGGGCTGTATAAATAGAAGCATAGGAAAGTAAGAAAGGTTCTAACTTTAAATGGAGCCTAACCAGTAGTGACCATGGAGATAGGTGGCCCAAACTCAAATCCCAGCTCTGCCTCATTCTAGGAATGTGACCTTGAGGAATGTTTAAACCTCATTTGCTACGTCTGGCAAATGCAAATAATGCTACTACATATTTCTTAGGACGATTGGGAGATTAACTAAAATAATCCATGTAAATTGCTAAGGGCAATATCCAGAACATAATAAGCACCCAATAAAACCTACCTAGTCTCTGTAATTCTGTGTTTATAGATATACCAATAAAACCTACCTAGTCTCTGTAATTCTGTGTTTATAGATATACCTCAGGGCTTTCCTGATGGCTCAGTGGGTAAAGAATTCACCTGACATCAGAGACACTAGTTCGAACCCTTGGTTGGGAAGATCCCCTGGAGAAGGAAATAGCAACTCACTCTAGTATTCTTGCTTAGGAAATCCTATGGACAGAGGAGCCTGGAGAGCTACAGTCCATGGGGTCACAAAAAAGTCGGACACGACTGATTGACTAACCATATAGATATAACTGGAGAATGAAACTGAGTTCAGGAAGCCTCGAAGTTGCAGATGAAGTGAAGCCTGTTCTATAAGCCAATGAAAAATTTTTTTAAAAAAGAGAAAAAATGGCATCTCTCTTGGGAAATTATTGGAACTCACAAATTTGGGCTCAAAAGGGGACAGACAGAGTAGATGAGGGCTGTCTCCAGAGGTGTGAAACACTGAATTGTTTTGAAGTCCCAGCAGGTGAAAGTTTCAGGAAAAAAAAACAGTTTGTTGCATAACTTATGGGAGAAAGTCAAGTTAGTGAGTTCCCTGGCACAAGAGGTCTTCTAGCATGTTTGTGAACAGATTAGTAAAAGAAATGCAGGCCACAGATGAGAAGTTCAATTAAATACTTCACATTCCTTTCAATCCTCAGATTCTACACATCTGTTCCAAAAACCTGTTGTCCCTATTGTGCCTTTAGTCTCCTAATTCCTTATCCTCATCTGAACACTTGGGCCTCATCTGCAAGAAAAACAATGAAAAAAAACCCCCACAAAACCCACAAAAACCTGCTTAACATGAATGTCTAAAAATGACTTCATTAGAAATTTTTTAAGTTACTATAATATGAACCCCTGACATTTTGGTTTCTCTACAGTTTAGTTCAGTTCAGTCACTCAGTCATGTCCTATTCTTTGTGACCCCATGGACTTCAGCACACCAGCCTTCCCTGTCCATCACCAACTCCCAGAGCCTACTCAAACTCATGTCCATTGAGTTGGTGATGCCATCCAACCATCTCATCCTCTGTCGTCCCCTTCTCCTGCCTTCAATCTTTTCCAGCATCAGGCTCTTTTGAAAATGAGTCAGTTCTTCACATCAGCTGGCCAAAGTATCAGAGTTTCAGGTTCAGCCATCAGTCCTTCCAATGAATACTCAGGATTGATTTCCTTTAAGATGGACGGGTCGGATCTCCTTGCTGTCCAAGGAATTCCCAAGAGTCTTTTCCAACACCGCAGTTCAAAAGCATCAATTCTTCGGGGCTCAGCTTTCTTTATAGTCCAACTCTCACATCCATACATGACTACTGGAAAAATCATAGCTTTAACTAGACTGACCTTTGTTGGCAAAGTAATGTCTCTGCTTTTTCACATGTTGTCTAGGTTGGTCATAACTTTTCTTCCCAGGAGCAAGCATCTTTCAATTTCACGGCTGCAGGCACCATCTGCAGTGATTTTGGAGGCCAAAAAAATAAAGTCTGTCATTGTTTCCATTGTTTCCCCATCTATTTGCCATGAAGTGATGGGACCAGATGCCATGATCTTCGTTTTCTGAATGTTGAATTTTAAGCCAGCTTTTCACTCTCCTCTTTCACTTTCATCAAGAGGCTCTTTAGTTCTTTGCTTTCTGCCCCAATTCCTAGTCCCAACTATTTTTCTCCGGATGTTGGCCGGTGTTGACGATCTGATTTCTGGTTCCTCTGCCTTTTCTAAATCCAGCTTGAACTTCTGGAAGTTTATAGTTCACATCCTGTTGAAGCCTAACTTGGAGAATTTTGAGCATTACTTTGCTAGCATGTGAGATGAGTGCAATTATGCAGTAGTTTGAGCATTGTTTGGCATTGCCTTTCTTAAGGATTGGAATGAAAACTGACCTTTTCCAGTCCTGTGGCCACTGCTGAGTTTTCCAAATTTGCTGACATATTGAGTGCAACACTTTCACAGCATCATCTTTTAGGATTTGAAATAGCTCAACTGGAATTCCATCACCTCCACTAGCTTTGTTCATAGTGATGTTTCCTAGGGCCCACTTGACTTCACATTCCAAGATGTCTGGTTCTAGGTGAGTGATCACACCATTGTAATTATCTGGGTCATGAAGATCTTTTTTATATAGTTCTTCTGTGTATTCTTGCCACCTCTTCTTAATATCTTCTGCTTCTGTTAGGTTCATACAATTTCTGTCCTTTATTGAGGCTATCTTTGCATAAAATGTTCCCTTGGTATCTCTAATTTTCTTGAAGCGATCTCTAGTCTTCCCATTCTATTGTTTCCTCTATTTCTTTGCATTGATCACTGAGGAAGGCTTTCTTATCTCTCCTTGCTATTCTTTGGAACTCTTCATTCAAATGGGTTTATCTTTCCTTTTCTCCTTTGCCTTTCCTTTCTCTTCTATTCAATTTGAGCTGGTGGCTCAGAGGTTAAAGCATCTGCCTGCAATCCGGGAGACCTGGGTTCAATCCCTGGGTTGGGAAGATCCCCTGGAGAAGGAAATGGCAACCCATTCCAGTATTCTTGCCTGGAGAATCCCATGGATGGAGGAGCCTGGTGGGCTACAGTCCATGGGGTCGCAAAGAGTCGGACACAGCTGAGCAACTTCACTTTCACTTTCTCTTCTATTCACAGCTATTTGTAAGGCCTCCTCAGACAACCATTTTGCCTTTTGCATTTCTTTTTCTTGGGCGTGGTCTTGATCCCTGCCTCCTATACAATGTCATGAACCTCTCTATCCATAGTTCTTCGGGCACTTTGTCTATCAGATCTAGTCCTTTGAATCTATTTGTTACTTCCACTATATAATCGTAAGGGATTTGATTTAGGTCATACCTGAATGGTCTAGAGGTTTTCCCTACTTTCTTCACTTTAAGTCTGAATTTGGCAATAAGGAGTTCATGGTCTGAGCCACAGTCGGCTCCCGATCTTGTTTTTGCTACTGTATAGAGCTTCTCCATCTTTGGCTGCAAAGAATATAATCAATCTGATTTCGGTGTTGACCATCTGGTGATGTCCATGTGTAGCGTCTTTTCTTGTGTTGTTGGAAGAGGGTGTTTACTACGACCAGTGTATTCTCTTGGCAAAACTCTATTAGCCTTTGCCCTGCTAACTGGTTTCTCTACAAATGATGATAAAGCAGCCTGCACATTTCAGACATTTGCCTTTGTACTGCGGTAAAAAAATAAACAAAATGCTATCTTTACTCTCAAAATGCTCATAGTCTAACCGGGGAGAGAGTGACCTTGACCTGAAACTCCAGGTCAGAGTGATAATGCACAAACTGAGAGAAGCCTTCCTACACATGGGCAGTTTCACAGAAAGAAGTCATGACTCATTGCTGAAGGTGGAGAAGCTTGATTTTGTGTGGAACCCCCTCCCAGACACCTCCCTTCACTTCTCCTTTTCCTCAAACTTCTCTTTTCCCATGTTGACATACAGCTAGAATTCAAAGGAAAACTATTTGATGGTCAAAACTACGTATTGAACTAAAGCAGAATTGTGAGTCAGTATCATCTATTCTCCCATGCTTGTGGGAAATGTTATTTTAAGTTTGGTGTTACAGTCAATGAAGTCCTTATTTCTGCTACATCCTAGATTGCATCATTTAGTCAACCAGTCTGATCCATGACATCACGGGTATAACATCCCAGATCAATGGTCATTTTGTTCCTGTTTGAACACTTTGAAGGCAAGGAAACTAATTTGTTCAGCAGTGTATTTTTTTATATAAATATAAACTTTTCCAGGTTGGACAATTTCTCAATGAAAACATATTATGTTAGCAATAGAGAGATGACACAAATGTTTAACAGTATGGTTTCTGGGGTCTTAGGGATTTAGGTTCTAATTTCAAGTTTGTCTCTTCCGGGTTCCATGACCATAGGCAAGTTACTTCATTTTTTCCAAACCTTAGTCTCCTCACTTGTAAAATGAAAATAATATAGTACCAATTTCCCATTACTACAATGATTAAATGAGATAATACACTTTAAGGGCTGATAACTTACATCTAGCTTATAGTAGATGCTCAAAAAATGGTAACCATATAGGCAGATAAGATAGCACAGTTTTGTAGGCAGTACTGTGAAGTCATTCTGGCCTAAGGTTCTCCTGGGTACCACCCGTCACAACAACAGCTCTTTGGAAAAGAAAAATCGCTGCAGTCTGGGCCCATGAGGGCCACATAAAACATGGCTAGGCATGGCTTTCTGTGACACTGGATCACACTGCTGGGTTCCAGTCCAGATCTGCCACTTAATAGCTGCGTGACCTTAGGCAAGGCCCTTTACCTCTCTGTACCTTACTTTCTGGTGGCTCAGTGGTAATGAATCTGCCTGTTTATGCAGAAGATGTGGGTTCAATTCCTGGATCAGGAAGGTCCCCTGGAGAAGGAAATGGCAACCCACTCCAGTATTCTTGCCTGGGAAATCTCATGAACAGAGGAGCGTGGCGGGCTACAATCCATGAAAGTCAGATCTTACTTTCCTCTTCCATAAAGTAAAGGTAATAGTTGTACCCATTATATGTACATAAAGTGCATTAAATGGTTAGATCTGTTACTGCTACAAAGTAAGGGCCACATATACTGGCTACTCTGACAATGATAATTCAATGGGTGCAGATCATAGGGGATTATTTCATGGCATCTGGAAGACAAGGTTTGGAAGAATTGTTGGGCGGAGACCACCGAGTCCTGCTCTCTGTTTTGCCCCAGGCTTTTCTCCTTCTGCTTCCGTCTTTTGCAGCCATTTTCTTTCCTTAAAAATCCCTTGTCCTCTCTCTCACCACTCCTATTCTTGTGCTTTCCCCAGCCTCTCAGGCCACCTAAATTCCTAATACACTCTTTGGATCAGTCCTGCCATTCAACATGATGGTGGAATGGTTGTCATAGAAACAACAGCTGATTCCATAAGTTGTGTAGAAATGAGGTTAGTTTGGGAGGTGACTTGGTGGAGTCTAAGTTATTGGTTGCATATAACCTGCTTCTCTCTCTTCTTTTAAGCTATTATTACAAACATATTCAAATCAGTGGTCTGCTTTCAAGGACCTCCAAAATATGTTTATGCTTATTGTCTGAAGTAACCCCCTAATCAGAGACAAAGAGAGGTTGAGGTCACTGCACACACTCTTACCCACAGTCCAGTTTGTCCAGACCCCACTCTGGCTCTGCAAAGTTCATCTCACCTCCCTTTAGCTGGCTGGGGAAACCTGCCTTTCAGAAGGCTGCCTGGGATCAACAAGATGGTGGTAGGCTTTGCAGTTAGGCAAGCCTGGGTTTTAATCCCAGGTTGTCCACTTATCAGTTGTTGGATATGGGCAAGTCACTTATTCTCTCTGATAAACTAATTTATAGAGTTAAAAATACAAGTGTACAATATAAGAGCAATTTTAATTACAAGATGCTTAAATTGTTTTTAAAACAAACAGAAAACCTTTGCAGAAAATGTTTCCATTCATCTGCTCTTGTCAGGATACTAGCCTAAGCAAGCAGGAAAGAAATAGCAACATTAATTATTACTGGTTCTCAAAGAGATTATTAGGGCCTACTGCAAAGTATCTACATACACCTCTGTGTGTATATGTGCATCTTTTCCAAAGGATGTTTCAAAATATGGCTAATGAGACAGAATACCTGCTGAGGGTTCATTTATTCTCTGGCACCTACTTGTAACTCTCACAACCACAGACACATTGCTGCTGCTGCTGCTAAGTCGCTTTAGCCGTGTCCGACTCTGTGCGACCCCACAGATGGCAGCCCACTAGGCTCCCCCATCCCTGGGATTCTCCAGGCAAGAACACTGGAGTGGGTTGCCATTTCCTTCTCCAATGCATGAAAGTGAAAAGTCAAAGTGAAGTCGCTCAGTCGTGTCTGACTCTTAGCGACCCCATGGACTGCAGCCTACCAGGCTCCTCCGTCCACAGGATTTTCCAGGCAAGAGTACTGGAGTGGGGTGCCATTACACATTACAAACCCTAATTTAGGGTTTACTCTGAAATTTACTCTGAAAATCCCAGTGTAATGGAGACAGGCAGTGCCAGGAGACAGGGAGTACGTTTCTGATCCCAACACCGTCACAGCCATGTGACTTTGAGCAGTCACCAGCTTCTGGGTCTCAGCTTACTCTTGTGGAAATGAGGGAATGAGGTCAGATGGTCTAAGGTCCCTTCTAGATTTAAATCAAAACAGAATCAGGCAGCAATGTGAGCAGTTTGACCCCCTCTTAGTAGAACACTTCAGGCTAAAATTCAGGTTAAACCATGAATGGCCTAAACAAAGTCCCACTATGCACTCCATCAATTAAAATACGGGGCCTCTAAAGGAATGTACTGACTCCAGTTCACTTCTAACACCCTGAGCTCACTTGGGTCAGTGTGAGCTACTTGCTCATAAAAGTGTCGTCCACAGGATGCTAACAAGCCTATGTGAGAACTCACCCTCCTGGGAAGATTCACAGTGGCGCGGCACACACCCACCATCAGAAGATAAACCAGCAGTGCTAATGAAATTCAGTTTCCTGATGCCTAACCAGTGAAACTGAGCTTTTTTGAGTAAACTCCTGTCTCTATTTTCTAACCTTTAAAATGGTGTATCTACCTACCATCTTAACAGCATGTTATACAAATTCACTAAGAACTACAAATAAAGAGATTTCAGTCCAGTAAAAAAAGATAAATAAGCTACCATTACTGTATCACTATATCAGCTCATCTTTAATCATTTGCTTCTTCTTCCTTTCCAAAAAAGTAAAAAGGGGAGGAAGAATTTAACTAACAAATGAGTAGTTTCTCCTAATAACCTCTATAGCAGGAGTTTGAGTCTTCTGGCATAACACACACGCATACTCTTGAAAAGGATGCTCTAAATCATGAAGGATTTCCAGACCCCGCATTCTGGAATTCTCAGTCCCACATAATCAAGCTATGCTGACACCTGAGGTGGAACCTTCCACCTTTAAGAACCAGAAGGCAGTGGAATACATACTGGCTTCTCCCCACAACCTTCCACAACCTGCAGTACTCTCCTATTTCAGCAGTAGAGAGTGCAAAGCTGGACCCCAATCCTCCCCCACCCTATGCCCAGGGTCACGGATGCAGGTGACTCTTTGCTTACCTTCTTCACTAGATAGCCCTCCCTGATCCGCTTTGGTTCCATGTCGGATGGACAGACAGCTGGGGGCCCTCACAAATGAGTCGTCTCAGAAGCTCAGCCTCCTCTGAGAGGTGGGGCAGTTGTGGGCTGCTTTTCTAGAGTTAGGTCTCTTTCACAATTTCCCCTCTGCGGGCAA
This sequence comes from Bos mutus, assembly GCF_027580195.1. Lineage (NCBI taxonomy): Eukaryota > Metazoa > Chordata > Mammalia > Artiodactyla > Bovidae > Bos > Bos mutus. The sequence goes on from NC_091627.1 coordinate 39,995,395, forward strand.
TCTCGTGATCACATCCTCTTCTCCTCACTGGGGTGGAAGATCAGAATAAGGAACTGCAGCTTGAAACAACCCATTCTTTGCTAATGTTGGAGACTTACCATAAGTACAGTTGGGTTGAATATTTACCTGAGGGTCAATTTTTATTACCAAAAACGAAAGCGTTCTCCTAAAGGGAGAAAAATGGGGAAAGGAAGGTGAAAGTGAAAAAGAAAACCCTACTCATGGAAATTGTCCTGGCTTAGGAATTATTCCTGAGAGCCTCAAAATGCTTAATAAAAATGCCAAGAAATTCAAAACTGGTGAACATAAAGGCAACCAGTATTAAGTGAAGGTCTGTCCCAGGTATTCTCCGAGGTGTGTTTCGGCCGGCCTCATTTAATGTAGCTGTTACAAGAAACCCATAGGGGACAGTATACTGTTCCTTCTGTAAAACTCAAGATGTAAGGACACTTGTGCTTAGAGAAGAAAAGAGTTGTCTTGAGGATACACAGCAGGTAAGGGCCAGAAGAGTAGGGAGCGTCCTTACCAGGGCGCTGGGTCTCCTATCTGGCGCGAGATGCGTGTGTCACACAGAACGTTAATCCCACAGTAAAAAGAAGCCAGTATTCAAACATGTTTGAGAAGCTGTACAAATTAAAGACCCCCCCCCCCGCAACACACACACACCCACAAGTATTACAGCCAAGAATCCTGCTGTCATGGTGTTTAAAACGTGTTTTTCAAATTCATTTGACCACAGAATTCTTTTTTGAGCAATTTCTATCAACATTCTTGTTATAAGTTGAATTGAAAAAAAAAACTCAAAAACATATTTAACATGAATATCTAAAAATGACCCTCAACCGCAAAAAAAAGTCCTAACCCCCAGTACTTTAGAATGCGACCTTATTTGGCAATAGTGTTATTGAAGATGTAATTGGTTAGGATGAGGTCATACTGGAGTAGGTTGGGCCTTAATCCAATATAACTGGTTCCCTTAAATAAGAAGAGTAAGGGACTTCCCAGGTCACCCAATGATTAAGACTTCACCCTCCAATGCAGTGGGTGCAGTTTTGATCTCTGGTCAGGAAGCTAAGATCCCACATGCCTTGTGGTCAAAAAACCAAAACATAAAACAGAATATTGTTACAAATTCAATAAAGACTCTTAAAATAGCCACATCAAAAAAAAAAAAAAAGGAAGAGGAGTGAGACACAGAAAGAAAGCAGTTACGTGAGAGCAAAGGCAGAATTGGAGTGATATCTCTACATGCCAAAGAATGTCAAGGACTGTCAGCAAATATCAGAAGCTGGAAGAAGCAGGCAAGTTTCTCTTCTACAGCAGTCATAGAGAACATGGCCCTGCCAGTTGATTTCAGACTTCTAACCTCCAGGATTGTGAAATGATCAATCTCTGATGTTTTATGTCTGCTGCAGCCAGCACAGCAGGTAGGGATCAAAAGTGATTGACGCACAGTTTGGGAAAAAGAAACTAGAGACAGAATTAAAGTTTTAAAAGATGGGACCGGGAGACTCAAGACCTCTTGAGTCAAGAGCCCTGTTCCTCAGAGCCACATCACTTTTACTGAGTGTCTTGGCAAGCAGAAAGTATCTGTTGTGCTACAATGAAGTCATCAGCCTCCTGTGTCCCCGGTCACGTCTCCAATTTTATTGATTACTTTAAACCATCTTTGTTATTTTCTTGTACATAGACCTGCATATGCCTTGGGAAAACATCTTAGGGTGTACACAAGCAGTGTTCTGAACTTATGCTGACCTGGCATTCCAAGGTCCTCACTATGTTTTTCCTTAGCTTAACAGGGCATGACAACCCCAACTGATCAACCCAATGTACTTTTATTTGGGTTATGTTGTATTGCTATATTTTGCTTTTATTCTTTTCCCATGGTGATTTTCTCATGGCTTGGCCAGAACAACAGGTGGCTTGACTATTAACCCCTGCATACACCCTTTTTTGTTTTTGTAGCTGAAGATATGTTGCTCTTGCAATTTCTTTCTTCATTGGTTCTCAGAGGGATTTTTGCATGTATCTGAGGACTAAACAGAAGATTATAGCTAAAACAACAAACAGCAAAACAAGGCTAGTGTTTCAATGAGACCACCTCCAATGCCTTTGATCCATTGAGAGGACTCAATGAATTAAGGCTCTCTTCTATTCCTTGAAGTTTACCTATACCTGTTAATAGTCTAAGAGAACCATGCTGCATGCCAATGATTTTTGCTTGTAGCTTTTTAATATCTAGAGGAAGGTTGTCATCTGTATGGCCCTGCAAGTGCCATCTAACTTTTTCCCAGGAGTGTTCAGATTGGTTATATTCCTGGGGGGTTACACAAAAAGTAGTAATGTTCCAATCACACTTTAAACGTATTTATAATTTATGACATTGTACTTCATCTTCTAAGAGTAGCATTGCATTTTTTTAAATCCACCAACCTGTTGTTAATCTCATCTATATGAGTTTGGGCTCCCAGTATACTCTGAGATTTTTGTATATGTCTGGAGACAGTCTTTTTTACCTTGATGAGGCTGTTCAGAACTCATGTGTATTCAATTTCTGGAGGGATGAGGCAGAGAGAAAAGAAAAATGTTTTAATTTTACCCACAGGTGTAAATCACTAAATTGTTTTAAACCATCAGTGACTTGAGGAGAAAAGATTTTTATGTCTGAAAACAAAGATTAGAAGCCAGTAATGCATCAGACAAAAAGTCATGAAAATTGTATTTATATTTAGCAGTCTGTTTAATCTCATGTAACCAGTTCCTTTGTTCTGTGGTCCTTGCCTGACAACAAAGGACATCAGTGAAAGTGATGGTCTCCAAGAAGCTCATGAAATTTTTGCCAGTGTCTGTATGACCTGACCAGCAAAGTGGGTGCTCTGATCACTGGAGATTGCAGAAAATGTATTTTAACCATTTTTTTTTTTCATTGTGAGATTATTAACCCCACACCCAGGAAAGGCTTCATCCTATCAAATTAAAGTAAGGTTGTTCAGGGAGCAGGGAAAAGCCAAGCAGCCATCTTGGATTTCCCATAGCCCTGACTGTTTGGTTTATAGCCATTGTTTATCCATTTTAAATTTCCTGATGAGGGGTTAATTTTGTAGAAGCAGAATGAGCTTTGTCTATGCGTGTCACAGTCTTCATAGATCATTGTGAAATAACACTCATTCACTTTATCAAAGTAACAAAAGATTTTAAAAGCAAATATGACTCACTTAAAGACAAAGAAATTTACATAGTCTGTTATCAAAAGCCATATTTCAAGAAGACTTTGTTTTTTTTTAACAAGAAAACAAAATCAAATTCCAGATTGATACCAGCTTAAATTCATTGTGAAACAATAGTTATTCATTTAGTCATAGTAACAGTAAAAGATTTCAAAGGCAGTTTAACGTCTTAAGAAACTTGTATCATGCACAAAACTCTCTTTCACTTGCCACACACCTTTTTTACACTTCTATATTCATCACTCTATTTGCCCATTCAGAAAACAGCCACCTGCAAGTTCAGATGTACTTCCTTTTTCGTTAATAGAATGTAATTCCATTCCTTATACCTTTTTATTAAAAACACAGCTTACTTTCCTTTAGCAACCATGAACTGTACCTTATATCATCATTCTGTAGATTGGTAAATATAAACCACTCAAAGCTATGTCATTTGCAAAAGTATCTTCACAGAGTCAATAAATAAACATTAATACCAGGTATCAAATCAATAGTGAATATTTCCCAGTTTACACAAGTCTGAAATTCATTTTAGTTTAATTTTTTTGAATTTAGAATTGATTCGTAAGCACTTATTTCTCTTTAGGCCAATTAAATAGAGCTCATTGACCAATCAGCCTTTAGCAATTTTGTCCAAGGACAAAGACACACACTGAGACTCATAAATTTTGATAGCCATATAGACAGAGATCTTATAGTTTTCTGCTTGATATTTAAAATGTCTCTTTTTCCTATTCGATATTTAAAATGTCTCTTTGCCCCTTCTCTTTTTCTTGGTTTGAGTTCTACCAATTTGTTCATGGCTGGAGTCCCAGATAGAGTGGGCTGTGCATCCCAAGCACATGATAAGACTTAACTTTAGGTTTTTGCCTAGGCCTGTTTTTGTTTCTCAGGTAGAATTTGAGCTCCAAAAAAGTATTTTAACAAGCCAACATTTTTATTTTAATTACATGTGCAAGAAGAACCAGTTTTGCAATTTCAAAAGGCTTCATTTTAACCCGTTTTCTCTGGAGTCTAAAGAATATCATGGCCATTCAGTATCAAAAATGTCATCTTTCTTTTTGTAGTCATAGTTTCATAGTTAAAAATCACACCAGAGAATGTTCAAATTGGCTCTGATGACAGGACTGGACAGACTAATAAGAAGTTGTCCCAGCAGAGATTGTCTCTCTGGGCAGATGAGGTCTTCTCTTAAAGTAAAGAAAGCCTGTCCTTTAACCTCTATTTTCTCCCAGGCTCTTATGCAGTATCACCTCACCTGTTCTATAGCCTGATCTTCCATAAGCACTTGATTTTGAGTTTCCCCCCAATTTCCACTGCCTATCAATTGATCTAAAGTGATGGGGATTAGCAAGAAAACACAAACTTTAAATGATACAATGGACCAATCAGACCTAATTGATACCTAAAGGACATTTCACCCCAAAACAATGAATTTCACCTTTTTCTCAAGTGCACACAGAACATTCTCCAGGATAGATCACATCCTGTGCCATAAATCCAGCTTTGGTAAATTCAAAAACATTGAAATCATTTCAAGCATCTTTTCTGATCACACTGCAGTAAGATTAGATGTCAACTACAGGGAAAGAAACTATTAAAAATATAAACATATGGAGGCTAAGCAACATGCCTCTGAATAACCAACAAATCACAGAAGAAATAAAAAAAGAAATCAAAATATGTATAGGAACAAATGAAAATAAGACAACCCAAAACCTATGGGATTCAGTAAAAGCAGTACTAAGGGGAAGGTTCCTGGCAATACAAGCTTACCTCAAGAAACAAGAGAAAAATCAAATAAATAACCTAACTTTACACCTAAAACAACTAGAAAAAGAAGAAATGAAGAACCCCAGGGTTAGTAGAAGGAAAGAAATCATAAAAATTAGGGCAGAAATAAATGAAAAAGAAACAAAGGAGACTATAGCAAAAATCAACAAAACTAAAAGCTGGTTCTTTGAGAAGATAAATAAAATAGACAAACCATTAGCCAGACTCATCAAATAAAAAAGGGAGAAGAATCAAATCAACAAAATTAGAAATGAAAATAGAGAAATCACAACAGACATCACAGAAATACAAAGAATCATAAGAGACTATTATCAACAACTATATGACAATAAAATGGACAACTTGAAAGAAATGGATGAATTCTTAGAAATGTATAACCTTCCAAAACTGAGCCAGGAAGAAACAGAAAATCTTAACAGACTTATCACAAGCACAGAAATTGAAACTGTAATCAAAAATCTTCCAACAAACAAAAGCCCAGGACCAGGTGGCTTCACAGCTGAATTCTATTGAAAATTTAGAGAAGAGCTAACGGAAGCAACAGTTAGAACTGGACATGGAACAACAGACTGGTTCCAAATAGGAAAAAGAGTCCATCAAGGCTGTATATTGTCACCCTGCTTGTTTAACTTATAAGCAGAGTACATCATGAGAAACGCTGGGCTGGAAGAAGCACAATCTGGAATCAAAATTGCTGGGAGAAATATCAATAACCTCAGATATGCAGATGACACCACACTAAAGTGAAGAGGAACTGAAGAGCCTCTTGACGAAAGTGAAAGAGGAGAGTGAGAGAGTTGGCTTAAAGCTCAACATTCAGAAAATGAAGATCATGGCATCTGGTCCCATCACTTCATGGGAAATAGATGCGGAAACAGTGTCAGACTTTTTTTTGGCCTCCAAAATCACTGCAGATGGTGATTGAAGCCATGAAATTTAAAGACACTTACTCCTTGGAAGGAAAGTTATGACCAAGCTAGATAGCATATTCAAAAGCAGAGACATTACTTTGCCAACAAAGGTCCGTCTAGTCAAGGCTATGGTTTTTCCTGTGGTCATGTATGGATGTGAGAGTTGGACTGTGAAGAAAGCTGAGAACCGCAGAATTGATGCTTTTGAACTGTGGTGTTGGAGAAGACTCTTGAGAGTCCCTTGGAGTTGCAAGGAGATCCAACCAGTCCATTCTGAAGGAGATCAGCCCTGGGATTTCTTTGGAAGGAATGATGCTAAAGCTGAAACTCCTGTACTTTGGCCACCTCATGCAAAGAGTTGACTCATTGGAAAAGACCCTGATGCTGGGAGGGATTGGGGGCAGGAGGAGAAGGGGACGACAGAGGATGAGATGGCTGGATGGCATCACCGACTCGATGGACGTGAGTTTGAGTGAACTCCGTGAGTTGGTGATGGACAGGGAGGCCTGGCGTGCTGCAATTCATGGGGTCGCAAAGAGTCGGACATGACTGAGTGACTGAACTGAACTGAACCGAATGCACATCCTACTCAAACTCTTCCAGAAAATTGCAGAGGAAGGTAAACTGCCAAACTCATTCTATGAGACCACCATCACCCTAATACCAAAACCAGACAAAGATGCCACAAAAAAAGAAAGCTTTTTTTTTTGAACATAGATGCAAAAATCCTCAACAAAATTCTAGCAAACAGAATTCAACAACATATTAAAAAGATCATACATCATGATCAAGTGGGCTTTATCCCAGGGATGCAAGGATTCTTCAATATCTGTAAATCAATCAATGTGATACACCACATTAACAAATTTAAAGATAAAAACCATATGATTATCTCAATAGATGCAGAGAAAGCCTTTGACAAAATTCAACATCCACTTATGATAAAAACCCTCCAGAAAGCAGGAATAGAAGGAACATACCTCAACATAATAAAAGCCACATATGATAAACCCACAGCAACATTATCCTCAATGGTGAAAAACTGAAAACATTTCCCCTAAAGTCAGGAACAGGGGTGCTCACTCTCACCACTACTATTCAACATAGTTTTGGAAGTTTTAGCCACAGCAATCAGAGAAGAACAAGAAATAAAAGGAATCCAGATTTGAAAAGAAGAAGTAAAACTCTCACTGTTTGCAGATGACATGATCCTCTACATAGAAAACCCTAAAGACTCCACCAGAAAATTACTAGAGCTAATCAGTGAATATAGTAAAGTTGCAGGATATAAAATTAACACACAGAAATCCCTTGCAGTCCTATACACTGAGAAAACAGAAAGGGAAATTAAGGAAACAATTCCATTCACCATTGCAATGAAAAGAATAAAATACTTAGGAATAAATCTACCTAAAGAAACAAAAGACCTATATATAGAAAACTATAAAACACTGATGAAAGAAATCAAAGAGGACACAAATAGATGGAGAAATATAACATGTTCATGGATTGGAAGAATCAGTATAGTGAAAATGAGTATACTACCCAAAGCAATCTATAGATTCAATGCAATCCCTGTCAAGCTACCAACAGTCTTTTTCACAGAACTAGAACAAATAATTTCACAATTTGTATAGAAATACAAAAAACCTCGAATAGCCAAAGCAATCTTGAGAAAGAAGAATGGAATTGGAGGACTCGATCTGCCTGACTTCAGACTATACTACAAAGCTACAGTCATCAAAACAGTATGGTACTGGCACAAAGACAGGAATATAGATCAATGGAACAAAATAGCACAGAGATAAATCCACGCACCTATGGACACCTTATTTTTGACAAAGGAGGCAAGAATATGCAATGGAGAAAAGACAATCTCTTTAACAAGTGGTGCTGGGAAAACTGGTCAACCACTTGTAAAAGAATGAAACTAGAACACTTTCTAACACCATACACAAAAATAAACTTGAAATGGATTAAAGATCTAAATGTAAGACCAGAAACTATAAAACTCCTAGAGGAAAACACAGGCAAAACACTCTCTGACATAAATCACAGCAGGATCCCCTATGACCCATCTCCCAGAATAATGGAAATAGAAGCAAAAATAAACAAATAGGACCTAATTAAACTTAAAAGCTTTTGCACAATGAAGGAAACTATAAGCAAGGTGAAAAGGCAGGCTTCAGAATGGGAGAAAATAATAGCAAATGAAGCAACTGACAGAGAATTAATCTCAAAAATATACTAGCAGATCATACAGCTCAATACCAGAAAAATAAATGACCCAATCAAAAAATGGGCCAAAGAACTAAACAGACATTTCTCCAAAGAAGACGTACAGATGGCTAACAAACACATGAAAAGATATTCAACATCACTCATTTTAGAGAAATGCAAATCAAAACCACAATGAAGTACCATCTCATGCCATTCAATGGCTGCTATCAAAAAGTCTACAAACAATAAATGCTAGAGAGGGTGCAGAGAAAAGGGAACCCTTTTACACTGTTGGTGGGAACGCAAACTAGTTCAGCCACTATAGAGAACAGTGTGGAGATTCCTTTAAAAACTGGAAATAGAACTGCCATATGTCCCAGCAATCCCACTGCTGGGCATACACACTGAGGAAACCAGAATTGAAAGAGACACGTGTACCCCAATATTCATCACAGCACTGTTTTCAACAGCTAGGACATGGAAGCAACCTAGATGTCCATCGGCAGACAAATGGATTAGAAAGTTGTGGTACATATACACAATGGAATTTAGTTCAGTTCAGTCGCTCAGTAGTGTCTGACTCTGCGACCCCATGAACAGCAGCATGCCAGGCCTCCCTATCCATCACCAACTGCCGTAGTCTACCCAAACCCGTGTCCAGTGAGTCGGTGATGCCATCCAACCATCTCATCCTCTGTCGTCCCCTTCTCCTCTTGCCCTCAATCTTTCCCAGCATCAGGGTCTTTTACTCAGCTATTAAAAAGAACACATTTGAATCAGTTCTAAAGAGGTGGGTAAAACTGGAGCCTATTATAGAGTGAAGTAAGTCAGAAAGAAAAACACCAATAAAGTATATTAATGCATATACATGGAATTTAGAAAGATGGTAACAATGACCCTATATGTGAGACAGCAAAAGACACACAGAGATAAAGAACAGATTTTTGGACTCTGTGGGAGAAGGCGAGGGTGGGATGATATGAGAGAATAGCATTGAAACATGTATATTACCATATGTGAAGTAGATCACCAGTACATGTTCAGTCATGAGACAGGGAGCTCAGGGCCAGTGCACTGGGATGACACTGAAGGATGGGATTGGGAAGGAGGTTGGAGGGGGGTTCAGGATGGGGGACATGTGTACACCCGTGGCTGATTCATGTCGATGTAAGGCAAAAGCCACTACAACATTGTAAAGTAATTAGCCTCCAATTAAAATAAATTAATTTTTAAAAACCAAAAAAAAAATTAAAAGAGATGGGTATCTGTCTGGCTTGGTCATGAGCCACCATAATCAAATGGGAACCCTCAGCTAGTCCCTGCACTATTTTCAAAGTAAAAGGAAAATTTACTCTGTAATTTTGAACAGCTTTCTTAAGTTCCTTTAGTATTTTGAAGGGAATCTGTTTATGTACAGCCTAAAACACTCCATTAGGATTATTAGGATCTTTCCCAGGAGCTATCTGTTCATGTATTGTCACTAGAAATGCCATAGACATGGCGTCCAAGTCACCCTCACGTCGAGCCCACCAAATACCTTTCTGGAGGGGTGACAGAAAGAGGGGTCTGTGGCAAGGAAGGAAAAGTTTGAGTCACTCCAGCAGTTAAGACAGGAAGGGGAGGAAGAGGAGGTAAAGCAAATTCATCCTCCCCAAACAAATGTGCAGAAGGAACTGTAGCCTTAAGAGCCTCCTGCGTTTTTTCTTCTATCCCCTTGGCCTTTGCATTTTCACATTCTCCCTTTGATGGGTTTTCACCGTCATCCTCCCTTCCTTCTGAGCTTTCTGGGGTCTGAAGAGGTTCTAAAATAGATTTTATCAGTGTCCAAATTGACCAGCTAGATACAGGCAAGGGCACTCCCTTGTAAAGAAGTTTCTCTAATTCGTTATCTACCTTCTCCCACATTCCTAAATCTAAAGTAAGGAGAGAAAGGAACCATGAGCAATGTTTCTCAATGGTTTGTAAAAGCTCCAATAGCGGGTGCTCACTTATTTTTGTTCACCCTGCTTTCACTGCCTTAAGAGGCTTATTAAACTGAACTGAAGTGAAGAGGCATATACATGGTCAGGGTTGTTCCGAGCTCTCTGAATTTCCCATATTTAACTTCACTTTCACTTTTCACTGTCATGCATTGGAGAAGGAAATGGCAACCCACTCCAGTGTTTTTGTCTGGAGAATCCCAGGAACGGGGGAGCCTGCTGGGCTGCCGTCTATGGGGTGGCACAGAGTCGGACACGACTGAAGCGACTTAGCAGCAGCAGCAACTCCGGTTTCAGTGCTGAGAGAGGGTTATTTACCGCAAAGGAGGATTTTCAGAGGCCTCACCCCACTCTTACTCAGGGTCATGCGCGGATATTTCAACTTCAGTTTCGTTCTCCTTCACATTCGAGCCCCACGTTGGGTGCCACGTGCTGCGACCAGCATAGCAGGTAGGGATCGAATGTGGTCAATGCACAGTTTGGGAAAAAGAAACTAGAGACAGAATTAAAGTTTTAAAGATGGGACCGGGGCACTCAAGACCTCTTGGATCAAGAGCCCTGTTCCTTGGAACCACATCACTTTTATTTAGTGTCTTGGCAAGCAGAAAGTATCTGTTGTGTTACGATGAAGTCAGCCTTCTGTGTCCCCAGTCTCCCATTTTATTGATTACTTTAAACTAATATTTGTTATTTTCTTGTACAAAGGCTATCACCTAGCTGGAGGTCATAGACCCGCATATGCCTTGGGAAAGCATCTTAGTGTGTGCACAAGCAGTGCACTTGCGCTGACTGGGCATTCCAAGGTCTACCCCTGTGTTTTTCCTTAGCTTAGCAGGGCATGACTCAACTGATCGACCCAGTGTACTTTTATTTGGGTTATGTTGTATTGCTACATTTTGCTTTTATTCTTTTCCCATAGTGATTTTCTCATGGCTTAGCCAGAGCGACAGGCGGCTGACTGTTAACCCCTGCATATGTCTCCTTGTTTCTGGTGTTTTGTTTCGGTGCCCTAGAAAACTAATACACTCTGGAAAACTAATATTCTATAAAACAAACTTTGAGAATGTTAATCTGGCTATGTGAAAATGATCACATTGGATTAATCACCTATGCCTCAGTTTTGTCATGGGTAAGATGGGAATAATAACATTTATTCAATGGGACCATTCTTATGTAAGCATTCTTTTTTTATCTAAGTATTCTTAAATAAGAATACTTGTAAATGATTAGAAAAGTGTCTGGAACATAATAGGTGCCCATAAATGTTAGCAATGCCTCATTTTCAAGGAGTCTCCATTTCCTTATGGCTAGTCCTTTTCAATGATAAATTCAGCTCAGATTATAGAAGGAACACAGGACTAAATTTTTGACTAGTTCACTTTCCCTATTACATCAGTTAGCATTTTTTGGCTGCAGTCACACAGAAACCAACTCTGGCTTATACAGGCAAATAGGAACTTTCTAGAAGAGTGTAGGGTGGCTCATGGACTTGAAGAAATAAAGACTCCAGTTTTTGAAAGGACATAAAACTGGACAGCTGTGAGATTCTAAGAAGCAAGAGGTAATGGGACAGTCTCATTGAACCACAAAACTGAAAGAACTTGTGGTTTTCAGGCTCTGCAAGAGTTTCCAGGGCCCCTCACGCTTGGTTGGCCTAGCTTGACTTGATGCTGACCCTTCAGTCATCTGAGCAGCCCCATCAGGACAGTGCCTTGGGAAAGGGACTCATCCCCAAGGTAAAATCAATATTAACCTATTATTAACAGTAGAAGAGTGAAGGGCCCCTAGGCAGGCAAATCTGATAAATGTCCACAGAAGGCATGTGAGGAGCCAGGAAAGTGAAGGGCAGGAAGAAGATCTGTTCTTGGGGTTTCCTAAGGGCTTCCTGATTCCCTCTTCTCCTCACCAGCAGTCATTGTTCCTCTAACTTCACTTTTCATTTTACCCTAATCAGTTCCCTAAAATTATAGGTGACTTGCCATCAGTTTCTCACTGCACCAAAATTAGTTTTAAAAAAAATTAGTAGAAAGGTTTTATGGGGGGATAGGAGAGGAAGAGTTGGCATTTGATGACATCTAAGCAAAACAGAAACAAATAAAAGGATGACTTGCCACATCTGCATTGAAACAAGTATTTTGCTGCTTAGGTGTTTATACAGGCAACACATCATAGATTTATCAAGTCAAATTTCATGGCTAAATGTATCTATTTTTGCTTAATTAACCCACTGATACCTAATTTATAATGTTTTCTCTCTTTGTCCTAATATCACCAGAGGTCTTAAAGAATCCTTTCTCCAAAATCTGTCTCTTGAATGCCTACAGTGTAAAAACATCCCCTGCACTCCAAGTAATTCCTTTAAAGGACTATGTATTGAATGCTTACCATGTGTGCCAGGCCCTGGACTAGGTAAAACTGTCTTGCCACCAAGGAGCATCCCAAGCTTGTTCATCAGCTGAACATTACCAGGCTGTATTAGATACCACCACCCTGGCTTCTCCTCCTCCTGCCAGGGGTCCTTATGCTTGCTTAGCTACCCCTAGTGGTCAATAGAGTGAACTGTCTGGATCAATGACATCCTAGGACTTCTCTAGCCAGAATATTTAGCAAATCTTCTATTCTGGTAATTCTTGCCTAGAGAATCCCATGGACAGAGGAGCCCGGCGGGCTACAGTCCATGGGGTCATAAAGAGTCAGACACGACTGAAGTGACTTAGCACGCACATGCCGGCTACTCTGTAGATGCCATTCCCAGATCATACAATTAGAACCTTTTCTATTAATATCTTTTTTATGTGTATGTGTCTAGACTTAAGTCTCTTTCTGTATTCTTTTTGGACTTCCCCTGTGGCAAAGTGGTAAAAAAAAAAAAAAAAAAAAAAAACGCCTGCAATGCAGGAGATATGGGTTCAATCCCAGGGTTGGGAAGTTCCCCTTGAAGAGCGTATAGCAACCCACCCCAGTATTCTTGTCTGGAGAATCCCAAGGACAGAGGAGCCTGGCAGGCTACAGTCCATAGGGTCACACAGAGTCAGACATGAGTGAACCATATTCCTTTTAATTCTCCCACACTGGATCAGTACCTTGGAAACAATTCTTCTAGTATATTTTATTGATGTAAGGAAATTTTAAGACTTTGGAATAAACAAAAAAGATTATCGTGTGTCTCCACTGGAAAACTAGGCATCATTTATGGCACAACTTTGCACATTCTCTAATTCTATGAAGTTTGTACTTTTCCTTGTATTTGAATTATTTCACAACCCTATAAATTGCGGATAACTGATAGCAATGCAAACAATTCTTGTCTATGAACATGTAAATGAATTGTGATGGAGTTTCAACCCCGCTCCACTCCCCAGGGAAAAAGCCAAATTTCTGTCCATTTGTAAATTGACTTTCCCACTCCTTTCCTCAATATGAATTTGTCTCTGACTTCTTCTTTGAACCAGTTGTGATATCTGGCTGGTTCCCACTTTAATTCATGAGCTAAATAAAGTTTTTACTTTATTACACATGAGTCATGATTTCACCTTGATATTTTAATTTTTTTAATTTAAATTTCTAATAACTTATTCTTCAGCATGGGTAACTCCAAAAAAGCCTTACATGTGGCTGAAAAGTATCAGAATACTGCTAGTACTCAACCTAAATGGAGGTGTCAAAACCAGGGAAGAGTCTGAGGTTTACCTACGTGCGAGTTTACAAGTTTGTCTCCACAGTTTGGTGGAAGCTGACATCAGATACCAGACTTTCAGACCTTAGGATGGAACAAAGGACGTTATTACTCACAGCACAGCAGGAAGGATAAGCTTCGTGTCTGTGTTGTTCTTCTTACCCCTGTGAGGACTGTGAGGGGTGAGGCAAGGACTGTGAGGCAAGATGGAGTGGCCCAAATGGATGCTGCACATGCAGGAGGTTTGCATCACAGCTGAGAACTCAAGCTTAGGGAACCCGAATCTTTGATCACGGGCTGCAAGCAAACCTGCCCAAACATTGCCTCAGAGGGAGACATTGTCTTTATTATTGCTATTGTTGTTGTTCAGTTGCCAAGTCGGGGCTGACTCTTTGCAATCCCATGAACTGAAACATGCCAGGTTTCCCTGTCCTTCACTATCAACTGGAGTTTGCTCAAATTCAAGTCCATTGAGTCAGTGATGCCATCGGATAATCTCAACCTCTGTTGCCCCCTTCTCCCCCTGCCTTCTATCTTTCCCAGCTTCAGGGTCTTTTCCATGAGTCGGCTCTTTACATCAGGTGGTCAGAGTATTGGCGCTTCAGCTTCAGCATCAGTCCTCCCAATGAATAGTCAGGGTCAATTTCCTTTAGGATTGATTGGTTTGATCTCCTTTATGTCCAAGGGACCCTCAAGAGTCTTCTCCAACACCACAGTTTGAAAGCATCAATTCTTCAGTGCTCAGTCTTCTTTATGGGCCAACTCTCACATCCATGCATGACTACTTGAAAAACAATTTTGACTAGACAGACCTTTGTTGGAAAGGTGATGTCTCTGCTTTTTAAATACACTGTCTAGGTTTGTCATAGCCTTTCTTTGAAGGAGCAGCATCTTTTAATTTCATTTCTGTAGTCACCATCCACAGTGATTTTGGAGCCCAAGAAAATAAAACCTGTCACTGTTTCCATTCCCCTCCATCTACTTGCTATGAAGTGATGGGACCAGATGCCATGATCTTTGTTTTTTGAATGTTGAGTTTTAAGCCATCTTTCTCACTCTCTTCTTTCACCCTCATCAAGAGGTTCTTTAGTTCCTCTTTGCTTTCTGCCATTAGAATGGTATCATCTGCATATCTGGGGTTGTTAATATTTCTCCCACCAATCTTAATTCCAGCTTGTGCTTCATCCAACCTGGCATTTCACATGAGGTACTCTATATATAAGCTAAATAAGCAGAATGATAATATACAGGCTTGACTTAATCTTTTCCCAGTTTTGAACCAGTCTGTTGTTCAAGTCTGGTTCTAACTGTTGCTTCTTGACCTGCAAACAGTTTTCTCAGGAGGCAGACAAAGTGATCTGGTGTTCTCATCTCTTTAAGAATTTTCCACAGTTTTTGTGATCCACACAGTCAAAGGCTTTAGCATTGTCAATGAAGCAGAAGTAGAGGTTTTTCTGGAATTCCTTCACTTTTTCTATGATCCAGTAGATGTTGGCAATTTGATCTCTGATTCCTCTGTGTTTTCTAAATCCAGCTTGTACATCTGGAAGTTCTTGGTTCACATACTGTTGAAGCCTAGCTTGAAGGACACTGAACATTACCTTGCTAGCATGTGAAATGATATTGGACAGTAAAACAAATCTGCCCTTGCTCTGGAGAGATACCCTCTCTCTACCTTCCAAGGTTGTTTTTCACTATACAAACATCCATGAAAAGACAGTGCCTCTGCTTGCAAATTGTAGAGAAACACAAGAGATCCATGGAGAAGTGTCTCCCAACAAAAGGAAAGCTTTAAATTATTAATTTATTTAAACCCATTAGAGAATATCTAGTCTCTGCCCAGTGGGCCTCCAGCGCAAAATACGTAACCAAGCACCCATCAGTGCAGTTCAGTTGCTCAGTCATGTCTTACTCTTTGTGATCCCATGGACTGCAGCACGCCAGGCTTCCTTGTCCATCACCAACTCCTGGAGCTTGCTCAAACTCATGCCCATCAAGTTGGTGATGCCATCCAACCATCTTATCCTCTGTCATCCCTTTCTCCTCCTGCCTTCAATCTTTCCCAGAATCAGGGTCTTTTCCAATGAGTCAGTTCCAATGAACCACATATGCGTATTAAACAGCAATTCCTCCCAACAGGAGTTGGTGATGGACAGGGAAGCCTGGTGTGCTGCAGTCCATGGGGTCGCAAAGAGTTGGACATGACTGAGCAACTGAACTGAACTGAACCTCCCAACAGACACAGAGACACAAAATTCATGTGGAAATGATCAAAGAAATATAAAAGTTGTCTATGCATATACCCATTTCCTTCAATGAAAGCATTTCCACACATATATCTTCTAGCTTTGCTAGCTGAGGGCCAAGAAGCAACAACACCCTGGTAGCAACAGCCACAATACTATGGACTTTATGTTTATGTCCCTCCAAAATTCATATGTCAAAATTCTAACCCCCAATGTGATGGTATTAGAAGATAGAGCCTTTGGAAGGTAATTAGGCCATGAGGGTGGAGCCCACATGAATGGGATTAGTGCCCTAATACAAAGACACAAGATAGCTTGCTTTCTCTCTCTCTCTGCTTTTTTGCTACATGGGGATACCACAAGAAGATGGCAGTCTACAATGGAGAAGAAAGCCCTTACCAGAACCCAAATACACTGGCACCCTGATCTTGGATATCTGGTTTCCAGGACTGTAAAAAATCAATTTCTGTTGTTTATCAGACAGTCTATGGTAGTTTGTCATAGCAGCCTTCCCAGGGCTTCTCTGGTGGCTCAGACAGTAAAGAATCAGCCTGTAATGCAAGAGACCCAGGCTTGAACCCTGGTGTCAGGAAGATCCCCTGGAGAAGGGAATGGTTACCCACTCCAGTACTCTTGCCTGGAGAATTCCATGGATAGAGGAGCCTGGCAGGCTACAGTCTATGGGGTCGCAAAGAGCTGGACACGACTGAGTAACTCACACACACCCTGTGGTAGTCTGTCACAGCAGCCTAAACTGACTAAGACACACACGCCTACTGCCCAGATCTTGATGCACTATCTCCAGTAAAAGAAATGAGGGCTCCATGGAGAAATAGATGATTCTAGGACTACGGCACAAAACACACAAGATGAGCCTGGAGCATCTTGTAGTGTCAGAAAGTAAGGAAGTGCTAAAAATTGCTAAAATAAGTAAAACCGCAATGATGGGTTATGTCAAAGGGACACAGGAGCCAACTGAAAGAAATCCCAATGGCCAGAGCTGGAATAATTTGAACTACAAAATACATAAAGCAGTACTGGACTATAGTCCAAAGAATAAGATAGATAAACAAATTACTGAATTAAATAATTAAACAAATGAGAGAACAGGCAAATCTATTCCAAGAATTCCAACTAATTTGAGTAAATACTCCACCCTCAAAAACATGGAGCAGAAATCCCACTCCTTAGTCGTGTGTTGTTTGTAGTAACTTTCTTTCAAAGAGTATAGTATAGGAAGGAAAAAAGAATATGCTTATGGTGGAGAAAACAGACAAACCTTAGCCTGGTGATCAAGGTCAATACCAACAGTGAGAGCTCAGGTTGAAAGCATGTACTCTTCATGCCTAAACATGAGAAAAATGTTAGACAAGACTCAACTGAAGAACATTCTACCAAATACTTGACTGGTACTCAAAGTCATCAAAAACAAAGAAGTTCCAAGAAACCACCACAGCTAAGAGGAGCCTAAGGATATGTATGACTGTAACATGGGATGGGATCCAGGATAAAGGACATTAAGGGAAATCTAAGTAAATCTAAAGAAGGTATCAACTTTAGTTAATAATAATGTATCGATATCAGTGAACTAATAATGGCAAATAGGTCATACTAATGTAAAAATCTGTACACAGGTCAATAAGCAACAGTTAGAACTAGACATGGAACAACAGACTGGTTCCACATTTGGAAAGGAGTACGTCAAGGCTGCATGTTGTTACCCTGCTCATTTAACTTCTATGCAGAGTACATCATGCGAAATGCCAGGCTGGATGAAGCACAAACTGGAATCAAGATTGCCGGGAGAAATATCAATAAACTCAGATACACAGATGACACCATCCTTATGGCAGAAAGTGAAAAGGAATTGAGGAGCCCCTTGACGAAAGTGAAAGAGGAGAGTGAAAAAGCTGGCTTAAAACTCAACATTCAAAAAATTAAGATCATGGCATCCAGTCCCATCACTTCGTGGCAAATAGATGTGGAAACAATGGAAACAGTGACAAACTTTATTTTCTTGGGCTCCAAAATCATTGCAGATGGTGACTGTAGCCATGAAATTAAAATATGCTCACTCCTTGGAAAAAAGTTATGACCAACCTAGACAGCATATTAAAAAGCAGAGACATTACTTTGCCAACAAATGTCCATCTAGTCAGAGTTATCGTTTTTCCAGTAGTCATGTATGGATGCGAGAATTGGACTACAAAGAAAGCTGAGCACTGAAAAGTTGATGCTTTTGAACTGTGATGTTGGAGAAGACTCTTGAGAGTCCCTTGGACTGCAATGAGAGAGATCCAACCTGTCAATCCTAAAGGAAATCAGTCCTGAATTTTCATTGGAAGGACTGATGCTGAAGCTGAAACTCCAATACTTTGGCCACCTGATGGGAAGAACTGACTTATTGGAAAAAATCATGATGCTGGAAAAGATTGAGGGCAGGAGGAAAAGGGAACAACAGAAGATGAGGTGGTTAGATGGTATTACCAACTCGATGGACATAAGTTTGAGCAAGCTCCAGGCGTTGTAATGGACAGGGAAGCCAGGCGTGCTGCAGTCCATGGGGTCGCAAAGAGTTGGACATGACTGCGTGGGTGAACTGGACTGAATGTAAAAATAGAGGAAACTGAGTAGAGGGCATATAGTACCTCTCTCCCTACTATATAATTTTTTTTTTAATCTAAAACTATTCTAAAATATAGTCAATATTTAGTTTAAAAAAAAGGCATTTCCAATTCATCTTCTGTGCAGATGTAGATTCTGATGTAACCATTTCCATATTGTTATGTTCACATCCTATTTGTTCATAAAGGCTTTAAATTGAACCAGGACTCTTTTGCAATGGAAAATTTATTTCATCAGTTCTTCCTCTCCCTCTAAACATTTTGAAGGTAAAGAACACCACTTTTTAAAAGAGTGCACCTTTGTTAAGTTCAAGATTTTAATGCAGTCATAAGTCTCGTTGTCTAAAGATGTGTTTAGTTGCTAAGTCGGGTCTGACTCTTTGTTACCCCCACGGACTACAGCATGCCAGGCTCCTCAGTCCTCCACTGTCTCCTGGAGTTGGCTCAAATTCATGTCCACTGAGTCAGAGAAATTTCAGATTTTTAAAGATTCTATTTTTTAAAAAGGCCTTACACCATCACCACCAACAAGCAAAAACTAAGAGGATGGATAACCAGAGGAATCCCCCTAACACGGACAAACTGAAAGGACTAACTTTCGGAAGTATGGTCTGCTGAAGTTTGATGCCAATCAAATCCTAGTCTTGTCAGAACATTTGGAGAAGGTGCGGGAAACCAAGAACCATGGCATAGTGCTGCTCGGCACTTACTGTCAGCCCACTCGGTGCCGTGAGTGGATCTGAAGGAGGAGAAGTGCAGTGCTCCTGTAGACCATGGGGACTGTTAGATGAAAGGGTGGGGCTAGCGGGAGTTTCAGGCTCACAGAACACACGCGCAGTTTGCCATGGCCGCAGTGAGAGGCTGAGATTTAAGCTATGTCTGACAAGACCCCCAGTATTGCTGCTCTGGGGAAGGGGCGCTTTTTTCTTGTATGCAACAGTACCTTCCTCCAGTTAAGCACTGTGGTCATGAGGTTGTTTTGCCCAGGTAGGTGCCTTTGTCCGTGAAAAGACCTTCACAGGCTAGCTGCAGCCCAGGGGAATTTCCCAAACAACTGCCAAGCTGCAACTCAAACAGAACCTTGGAGAAGCTCCTCACTTCCATATTCTGGCCACCATCCCAACCAATTAGGCTTCTGGTTTTTTAAAAACAAAACAATAGTTAGTCTAAAATTTTCTCTACTTCCTTCAGTAGAGAAGTTCTATCCTCGCTTGAAATAGAACTCATCTCAACTCTGACACTGAAATATATAGATCCTTCTCCTAAAGGACAACAAGCAAACCCCAAAATTAGCACATATGAAAAGATTTGATAGTGCCAACTGTACCGTGTTCCCGAGGGAGCTGGACCCAGTAAGGTACAATCACAAAGCACCTACTCTTTTCCTTGGTGTTCCTCCCTCTGACCAAAAGTTCCTTCTCAGTACGTTGGGTAAGATATTAGACAGTTTTCACATATTTCCCAAGAACTCTTAGCTTTAAAAACAAACAATCCAAATCAGTCGAACAATCATATTAACTATAGTCCAGGATAATAGTAAATACTCCAGACACTTTTGTTTCTCATTTCCTCATTTCCTCATCCTTATCCTCAGTTTGAAACCTGGAGTGAAGAGTGAAGTTTCTTATCAGCTTCTTTATACTGTTCTAGCTCCCTTTCCTGACCTGCCTCTTGAGAAACTTGTATGCAGGTCAGGAAGCAACATTTAGAACTGGACATGAACAACAGACTGGTTCCAAATAGGAAAAGGAGTATGTCAAGGCTGTATATTGTCACCCTGCTTATTTAACTTATATGCAGAGTACATCATGAGAAACGCTGGGCTGAATGAAACACAAGCTGGAATCAAGATTGCCGGGAGAAATATCAATAACCTCAGATATGCAGATGACACCACCCTTATGGCAGAAAGCGAAGAACTAAAGAGCCTCTTGATGAAAGTGAAAGAGGAGAGTGAAAAAGTTGGCTTAAAGCTCAATATTCAGAAAACTAAGATCATGGCATATGGTCCCATCACTTCATGGCAGATAGATGGGGAAACAGTGGCTGACTTTATTTTTGGGGGGTCAAAAATCACTGCAGATGGTGATTACAGCCATGAAATTAGAAGATGCTTACTCCTTGGAAGGAAAGTTATGAGCAACCTAGAGAGCATATTAAAAAGCAGAGACGTTACTTTGCCAGCAAAGGTCTGTCTAGTCAAGGCTATGGTTTTTCCAGTAGTCATGTAGAGATGTGAGAGTTGGACTATAAAGAAAGCTGAGTGCAGAAGAATTGATGCTTTTGAACTGTGGTGTTGGAGAAGACTCTTGAGAGTCCCTTGGACTGCAAGGAGATCCAACCAGTTCATCCTAAAGGAGACCAGTCCTGGGTGTTCATTGCAGGGACTGATGTTGAAGCTGAAACTCCAATACTTTGGCCACCTGATGCAAAGAGCAGACCCATTGGAAAAGACTCTGATGCTGGGAAAGACTGAGGGTGGGAGGGGAAAGGGACAACAGAAGATGAGATGGTTGGACGGCATCATTGACTTGATGGACATGGGTTTGGGTGGACTCCGGGAGTTGGTGACGGACCGGAAGGCCTGGCGTGCTGCAGTTCATGGAGACTCAAAGAGTCGGACACAACTGAGTGACTGAACTGAACTGAACTGGACTGTAGCACACCAGGCCTCCCTGTCCATCACCAACTTCCAGAGCTTACCCAAACTCATCTCCATTGAGTTGGTGATGCCATCCAAGCATCTCATCTTCTGTCACCCCTTTCTCCTCCCGCCTTCAATCTTTCCCAGCATCAGGGTCTTTTCCAATGAGTCAGCTCTTTGCATGAGGTGGCCAAAGTATTGGAGTTTCAGCTTCAACGTCAGTTCTTCCAATGAACACCCAGGACTGGTCTCCTTTAGGACAGACTGGTTGGATCTCCTTGCAGTCCAAGGGACTCTCAAGAGTCTTCTCCAACACCACAGTTCAAAAGCATCAATTCTTCTGCACTCAGCTTTCTTTATAGTCCAACTCTCACATCTCTACATGACTACTGGAAAAACCATAGCCTTGACTAGACAGACCTTTGTTGACAAAGTAATGTCTCTGCTTTTTAATATGCTCTCTAGGTTGCTCATAATTTTCCTTCCAAGCAGTAAGCATCTTTTAATTTCATGGCTGCAATCACCATCTGCAGTGATTTTTGACCCCCCAAAAATAAAGTCAGCCACTGTTTCCCCATCTATCTGCCATGAAGTGATGGGACCATATGCCATGATCTTAGTTTTCTGAATACTGAGCTTTAAGCCAACTTTTTCACTCTCCTCTTTCACTTTCATCAAGAGGCTTTTCAGTTCTCTTCACTTTCCGCCATAAGGGTGGTGTCATCTGCATATCTGAGGTTATTGATATTTCTCCCGGCAATCTTGATTCCAGCTTGTGCTTCTTCCAGCCCAGCGTTTCTCATGATGTACTCTGCATATAAGTTAAATAAGCAAGGTGACAATATACAGCCTTGACATACTCCTTTTCCTATTTGGAACCAGTCTGTTGTTCCATGTCCAGTTCTAAATGTTGCTTCCTGATCTGCATACAGATTTCTCAAGAAGCAGGTCATATATTTGTTTGTATTTCACCTATTAGTAGACATTTGAGTTATTTCCAATTTGTTATTTTTACAAATAATGATCCTATGAATGCTAGAAATTTGTCTTCTCAATATCTATGTGCACTTGTTTATATTGGGAATATATCAAAGACTGTAGCTACTAGAGCATATTTTCCACAATAACACCAAATTGTTTAGCAAAGACCAAATTAGCAAAATTGACAAATTCATTCTCTCATGAGTAGAATTTTGGTTTTTCCATATTTTTGTCAACAATCAATAGTATCAGACTTTTACATTTTTGCCAATCTGGTGGATGTAAAACAGTATCTTGTGGTTTTATTTGTATTCTATCAACATAATTGAGTGTATTTTTATATGCTCATTAGCTATCTTAGCATAAAGGTAGCTACTTACAAAATAAAACAGAGGCTTCAACAAGATACATTTATTCCTCTCTCATACGGTGAACTGAATCTAAACAACCCGGTGCACAGTACTCTGAAGTGTCAGGATCCGGACCGCTCTGATCTGGTTGTTCTATCTCCTTGACATATGATTCGCATCCCACATCCTAACATGTCTGCTCTGGCTTCCACCCCAAGGTGAATGTTCTTGAAGGCTGCTGAAAATACAGACTCTGAAATCTCCTTTCACACAGATGGTATATTCAAGCACCACCACCCCCACTCATGTCAATTTCTGTTTCCAAGGACAAGAGTGGGTAGGAGGCAGGATGTGGTCCAGAACAAGGAGAAAGGCATATTGGGAGATACAAGTGTCCTACAGACTCAACGATCCCATTAGAGACCGGCCAGCACATTCATGCCATATCCCACTATGTTGTACCAGCAAATTTAAGATGGAGGAAGGGAGTTTTCTAAATAAGCACAGTCTGAAAACTGGGCGGGGCTTAAAGGAGCAGGCAGGGCAGTGGCCTTAATACAAAGCTCTGTGACTAGCAAGGTCTTCCCAGCCCTTCTGAGCTCAGGCAACCCTTCTGAGAGCTCCCCCTTTTGAGAGAATTCTTCAAAACGGGAGATGCTGGGGAACTGTAGATGAGAAAAAACATGGACTTTGGAGACAAATTCACATTCAAAGCCTAGCTCTCTCTCTCACCTTGGGCAAATGCCTTGACCTCTCTTGACCTCTCTGAGCCTCCATTTTCTAATCTGTAAGATGCAGATAGCTACAGTACCCACCTCTAGGACTGTTGTAAAGATGACAGGAGATATTGAGTGATGCCTGCAAAGAAGATTATGTGAAAGAGAGGTGAAGATCATGGCACCAGACCAAGCTGCCTGGGTTCTAATCCCAGCTCCACTATCCTAGCCATGTGATCTTAGACCATTTACTTGGCTTCCCTCTGACTCTGTTTCTTTGTTTGTAACACTAGGGTAATAATAGTCCCCACCTCAGCATATGCAAACTATTATATATAGAGTGGATAAACAGCAAGGCTCTATTGTATAGCACAGCAAACCATATTCAGTATCCTGTGATAAACCACAGTGGAAAAGAATATGGAAAAGAATGTATTTGTATGGGTAAATGGATCACTTTACTGCACAGCAGAAATGAACATGACATTGTAAATCAACTATTTTTCAATAAAATAAATTTTAAATAAATAAATGATAGTCCACACCTCATAAACTTGCTATGGGAAGTAAATGAAGCAATGTATGCACAGCTCTTAGGTGAGTATCTGCTGTGTATAATCGTAAGTGCTTAGTAAATTTTTTTAAGTTAAAGCATAAATAACAGCCTGGAAAAATATTTGAAATAAGTACGAAATATAGTGGTGCTAGTAGTAAAGAATTCCGCCTGCCAATACAGCAGACTCAAGAGATGCAGGTTCGATCCCTGGGTCAGAAAGATCCTCTGGAGAAGGAAATGGCAACTCACTCCAGTATTCTTGTTTGAAAAATTACATGGACAGAAGAGCCTGGTGGACTACACTACTATCTGTGGGGTCACAAAGAGTCGGATGCGACTAAGCACACACACACACAAGCACAAAAGTTATTCTTCATAATATAAAAAGGTCTCCCACCAGTTGGGTAGGAAAAAAGTCCAAGAGAAAAAAAATGGGCAAAAGATATTTAAAAAGCATTTCACCAAATAAATAAAAATGACCAATAAGAATGAAAAACGAATCACTTCAGTAGTAATTTTTAAAATGCAACTTAAGAAACAACAAAGTTTTGCTATATAGCACAGGGAACTATATTCAATATCTTAAAACTATACTTGAAAAAAATCAGAAAAATAAAAAAGAATATAGATACATATATACATATAACCAAATCACTTTGCTGAACACCTCAGGGTAACACAATAATGTAAATCAACTATGCTAAGTGCTAAGTCGCTTCAGTCGTGTCCGACTCTTTGCAACGCCATGGACTGTAGCCCGCTAGGCTCTGCTGTCCATGGGATTTTCTAGGCAAGAATACTGGAGTGGATTGCCATTTCCTCCTCCAGATCTTCCCCACCCAGGGATCGAATGTGTGTCTCCTGCATTAACAGGCGGGTTCTTTACCACTAGCACCATCTGGGAAGCCCCCAAATCAACTATACTTCAATTAAAATACAAAATGCAACTTAAAACAATTAGAATGTGCCATTTTTTGCCCACCAGACTTAAATTTTTTTTCATATTGGTGAAATCATGAGTGCACTTTTATATACTGTTAAGTGAAAATATAAATTAGTAGAAATTTCCTTGAAGAACAATGTGGTTGGTATCTCTCAAAATTTAAACACATGCTGTGAGGGTAACTAACTGTTTACCCCAACTTGTGTATCCCATAAAGGACCTCTGCTCCTTCTAAGAAAAGTGTCCTCTACTTGCCAAGATTTCACTTGTGGTCTGCACTGAAGATTCTCTGATTTCTTTCTAAAATCACTTGTATTTAATTTTTTTTAATATTTATACATTTTATTCTTTGAATCCTTCCTTTTTAAATTGAAATACTGTTTATCATTCATCTCTAAATTAATAAACAGCTTTGTTCTCTTCAGTTCAGTTCAGTTCAGTCACTCAGTCGTGTCCGACTCTTTGCAACCCCATGAATGGCAGCACGTCAGGCCTCCCTGTCCATCACCAACTCCCGGAGTCTACCCAAACCCATGTCTATTGAGTTGGTGATGCCATCCAACCATCTCATCTTCTGTCCTCCCTTTCTCCTCCCACCCTCAATCTTTCCCAGCATCAGGGTCTTTTCCAATGAGTCCACTCTTCGCATCAGGTGGCCAAAGTATTGGAGTTTCAGCTTCAACATCAGTCCTTCCAATGAACACCCAGGACTGATCTCCTTTAGGATGGACTGGTTGGATCTCCTTGCAGTCAAGGGACTCGCAAGAGTCTTCTCCAACACCACAGTTCAAACGCATCAATTCTTTGGCGCTCAGCTTTCTTTATAGTTCAACTCTCACATCCATACATGACTACTAGAAAAACCATAGCCTTGACTAGACAGACCTTTGTTGGCAAAGTAATGTCTCTGCTTTTTAATATGCTCTCTAGGTTGCTCATACCTTTCCTTCCAAGGAGTAAGCATCTTCTAATTTCATGGCTGCAATCACCATCTGCAGTGATTTTTGAGCCCAGAAAAATAAAGTCAGCCACACTTTCCACTGTTTCCCCATCTATTTGCCATGAAGTGAGGGGACCAGATGCCATGATCTTAGTTTTCTGAATGTTGAGCTTTAAGCCAACTCTTTCACGCTCCTCTTTCACTTTCATCAAGAGGCTCTTTAGTTCTTCTTCGCTTTCTGCCATAAGGGTTGTGTCATCTGCATATCTCTCCCGCAATCTTGATTTCAGCTTGTGTTTCATTCAGCCCAGCGTTTGTCATGATGTACTCTGCACATAAGTTAAATAAGCAGGGTGACAATATACAGCCTTGACATTGTCTTAGTAGTGAAATATCATTGATTTTCACATTTGAAAATGTAAATCAGGGCTTGATACACTTTTTCTGTAGAAGGCCAGATAGTAAATATTGGATTCACCAAAAATTTCATTCAAATTTTTCCGTAAGATTTTATTAAAAAAACAAAACAAAACAGAATGAACTTTTTGGGCAGCCCAGTATTTCAGGTGCTAAGAGCCATATGGTCTCTGTCACAACTACTCAACTCTCCTTCATAGTACAAAAGCCACCACTGACAATACATGAATGAATGTGTGTAGCGGTGTGCCAATAAAATTTTCTTTTAAAAACAAATTTTATTTGTTTATTTATTTTTGGCTGTTCTGGGTCTTCCTTGCTGTGAGGGCTTTCTCTAGTTGCAGTGACTGGGATCACTCTCTAGTCTCAGTGCAAGGGCTACAGCTACTGAGCACATGCCATAACTACTGAAGCCCATGTGCCCCAGAGCCTGTGCTCCACAAGAGAAGCCACCACAATGAGAAGCCCTCACATCACACTGCAACTCCCTGGATCTAGGGTACAGGCTCATTAATGGTGGCTCAGGGGCTTAGTTGATCTGCAGCATGTAGGATCTTTCCAGATCAGGGATCAAACCCATGTTTCCTGCATTGGCAGGTGGATTCTTTACCACTGAGTCACCAGGAAAGTCCTGTGCCAATACAATTTTCTATGTGAACTCTGAAATTGTATTTCACATCTTGTTCTTGTCTCACTAAATATTACCAGCGTGCTAAGTTGCTTCCGTCATGTCCGACTTTTTGCAACCCCATGTACTGTAGCCTGCCAGGCTCCTCTGACCATAGGATTCTCCAAGCAAGAATACTGGAGTGGGTTGACATGCCCTCCTCCAGGGGATTGTCCTGACCCAGGGATCCAACCCGTGTCTCAGGTATCTCCTGCATTGACAGGCAGGTTGTTTTACCACCAGCGCCACCAGAGAAGCCATTAATCTTTTTTTATTTTACTATAAAAAATGTAAAAGACATTATTAGCTCACAGTCCATTTAAAACCAGATGACAATTTAGACCATGTGCCATTTGTCCACCCCTAATCTTAGGGATGGAACTCTTTTTGCAGATGAGAGAAACAAGCTACAATATGGTCTTTTGTCCTTAACTTTAGATAGTAACAGAAAAATTCTCAACTAAATTTCTAACAGTTTTCTCAGCACTCTGTAATATGCATACATTACAGAAATATAATAAATTTCTTTTTTATAGTTTTGGGTGGCATCCCTTAACAGTCATGCTGTTTCTAACATATGTGTGAATAAACTCAGGGATTGATTGGATTATCAAATAGTACAAACCAGGGACTTCACTGGTGGTCCAGTGGTTAAGAATCCACTTTGCAGTGCTTGGGACATGGGTTCAGTCCTTGGTGGGGGAACTAAGATCCCACATGCCTTAGAGAAAACAAGCCCATGAGCCACAACTAGAGAACCTGAGCACTGCATGGAAGACACTGCATGCTGCTACTAAGACCTGATCTGCTGTATGCTTAGTTGCTCAGTCGTGTCCAACTTTTTGCGAGCCATAGACTGTAGCCTGCCAGGCTCCTCTGTCCTTGGGAATCTCCAGGCAAAAATACTAGAGTGGGTTGCCATTTCCTTCTCCAGGGGATCTTCCTGACCATGGATTGAACCCAGGTCTCCTGCATTGCAGTCAGACTATCAACTGAGCTACAAGGGAAGCCCTAAATAAATAATTTTTTAAAAATTATACAAACCAGTAGACATTTCAGACAGTACATAAAGGAATGAGATAAATATAGAATGAAAGAGGGTGAATTAATGTTTTAAGTGTTTTCCATTAAAAGCAGGGATTTTATATTAATATTTCAACAGAGTTGTTTTCTTCACATCAGAGAAGGTAGATGCTAAAATCTCAGAACTGTCTTCTTGCAGGTGCACTGGTCAGGAAAGCAGAAGGAAACACACAAAACTGTTAAAACATTGGGAATTGTTTGGTGGTCCAGTGGTTAGTACCTCTCACTTTCACAGCAAAGAGCCTGGTTAACATAATCCCAAGTGTTTCAGGAAATCAGGGAAATTGGAAACCTTTCACTTTACACTTTAATCACTGCTTTATCATTTGAACTTGTTATGAAGTGCATGTATTCCTGCTTATGCATTAATCCAATAAACATTTATTTTAATGATCTTTAAGGTGTTGTCAAGAGCATGGTAGGAGTGTAAATCAGTCCCACCATTGGAGAGGGAAACTAGATCACATGTTGCAGAAGCCTGAAAAAAACAAACTCCTTTGACTCAGGGCTTCCCAGGTGGCACTAGTGGTAAAGAATCTGCCTGCAAATGCATGAGATGTAAGAGATTCAGGTTTGATCCCTTGGTCAGGAAGATGCCCTGGAAGAAGGTATGGCAACCCATACACAGAAGAGCCTGGCAGGCTACAATCCATAGGGTCACAAAGAATCAGATATGACTGAAGCAACTTAGCATGCATTAGCATGTGGGGGGAAATATAACCATGAGGATGTTCTTTGCAGCATGGTTTATAATATGGCCCTCTATATCCACAGGTTCCAAATTTAAGGATTCAATCAACTGCAGATAAAAAAAAATACTCAGAAAAAAAAATTCCAGGAAGTTCTAAAAAGTAAAACTTGAATTTGCTAAGCACTGGCAACTATTTACATAGCATTTACAATGTATTAGGCATTATAAGTAATCTTCAGTTCAGTTCAGTTCAGTTCAGTCGCTCAGTTGTGTCCGACTCTTTGAGACCCCATGAATCGCAGCACACCAGGCCTCCCTGTCCATCACCAACTCCCGGAGTTCACTCAGACTCACGTCCATGGAGTCAGTGATGCCATCCAGCCATCTCATCCTCTGTCATCCCCTTCTCCTCCTGCCCCCAATCCCTCCCAGCATCAGAGTCTTTTCCAATGAGTCAACTCTTCACATGAGGTGGCCAAAGTACTGGAGTTTCAGCTTTAGCATCATTCCTTCCAAAGAAATCCCAGGGCTGATCTCCTTCAGAATGGACTGGTTGGATCTCTTTGCAGTCCAAGGGACTCTCAGGAGTCTTCTCCAACACCACAGTTCAGAGATGATTAAAGCAATGGCACCCCACTCCAGTACTCTTGCCTGGAAAATCCCATGGACGGAGGAGCCTGGTAGGCTTCAGTCCATGGGGTCGCGAAGAGTCGGACACAACTGAGCGACTTCACTTTTACTTTTCACTTTCCTGCATTGGAGAAGGAAATGGCAACCCATTCCAGTGTTCTTCCCCGGAAGATCCCAGGGACGGGGGAGCCTGGTGGGATGCCGTCCATTGGGTCGCACAGAGTCGGACACAACTGAAGCGACTTAGCAGCAGCAGCAGCAGAGATGATTAAAGTATTCAGGAAGATATGCATAGGCTGTATGCAAATACTGCTGCTGCTAAGTCGCTTCAGTCGTGTCCGACTCTGTGCGACCCCATAGACGGCAGCCCACCAGGCTCCCCCCTCCCTGGGCTCCTCCAGGCAAGAACATTGGACTGGGTTGCCATTTCCTTCTCCAATGCATGAAAGTGAAAAGTGAAAGTGGAGTCATTCAGTCGTGTCCGACCCTCAGCGACCCCATGGACTGCAGCCCTCCAGGCTCCTCCATCCACGGGATTTTCCAGGCAAGAGTACTGAAGTGGGGTGCCATTGCCTTCTCCGATGCAAATACTATGCCATTTTATATAAGGAACTTGAGCTTCTGCCAGTTTGAGTATCTGAAGTGTGGTCCTGGAAGCAATCCCCATGGATACCGGGGGAAGACTGGAATGAAAAATTAGGGCAAAATCTAAATTTGCAAGAATAAAAGGTTGGTTGAATGAATTATGAAGCCCAGACAGACTGAATAAAGGTATTCAACAGAAATAAGTGGAAAAAAACAGGATATAAACCAGTTCAAAACTTTATGTGATAATTTTTGCACAACAAACTTGGAACTTTAATTAGGCTGAAAAGTGTTGAGTTCTGTGATGATCTGGGTGCTATGGAATCAACTGTTTCATTTTTAATAAAAGCACATTTAATAACGGTCCATAAGAATTTCATTAGTAACAGGTACAGAGTGCTGGAGATCTGGGGGTATAGCTTTGGTGTCCAATTAACAGATGAATAGGATTAACAAATGTCAAAATGCCCTCTGCTTTGGGGTTGCTTCAGCTACACCAAAGGCTCCAGAAGACCAAGCACAGCTTTTAAGGGACTGGCAGCAGCAGCCTCTGCAAGTGGGGAACGTGCTCTCAGTGCCGATGTCAGCATCCTTGGCATTACACATCCCTGGCCTGGATGGATGCGGCAGACCTAGGCAGGCATCACCTGCAGCAGTGGCAGCATGAACTGCAGGAGACAACAGGGGAAACCCATGGTAACTGATAGGGCTGTCCATGAGTCCATGTGAGTCAACTGCACAATTTCCAAAATACACAGGGGACCCAGGGAAGGGAGCCAGAGCTCACATCACTGAAAGTATGTGCAGAGCTCGAGAAATACTATGTACAACTGTTGTTGGGTAGCTTCATTTTCCCCAGGCTTGCAGGGCTGGAGCTATACAAGTTCTATATCTGCATCACAGCCACTGGATACCAAGGGTATCTTCCATCTTCAACTTGTTCAGACAAGTTCTTTCCTAAAACAGGCTTCTGAAGACACAGCTGCTTGGAATTGCAGTTGTCGCCCATCCTTCTTACATTTCTTGCCTGTGTCCAGATGAGCTAAGAGGCGCTAAGTGTAGCTGAGGTCACTGAAAAGACTTTTAAATAAGCTATTTTAAAAGTTACTGACATCATCAGCTCAGAGCTGTTATTCCTGGGTCAGCAAAATGTCTTCACTGCAGCAATGCTGATCACTGCCTGACTGCACAGGACCACAGTAGGTACCAGATCTCAGTGGGTGCCAAGAACACAGTGGGATCACAGGCCTTCTAGAAGTTAACCTTCCATAAAAGACAGAGGAAACTATTTCCCAACAAAATTTAAACCAAGTGTTATATCAGATTATGGCTTGGTCCTGAAAATATTTGACACTTTAGAAATAGTAAGTATATATTTCATTCTGATTCAAACTGACTTCTCATTTCTTTAAAAGATGCCTTAGTCTCACAGGGAAAAAAGTTAAAATTGAGGTTTATTTAAATATTTAGTGAATAACTCTGGGAAGGAAAACTGGATCAGATAACATCCAAATTATTTTTTGACACCTAGATTCTGTAATTCTATGAAATGGATAGGATTCACTCACATTTGCTTTGTTTAACTTTTTCAAGTCCCCATTTTCTGATGTTAAGGATGATAGCAAAAGAGAAATAATTCATCTCTTCCTGGGAAGGACAGAGGTCAACACATCTAAGACTTGTATTAACCTTCCAAATGCTATAAACCATTTTTTAAATGGCAAACTTCTAAACATTTGATCAACTTGAATCAATAACAATAATAATAAGCTAAGTTTTATAGAATGCTTACTATGTTTTGGCATTGTGCTAAAGCCTTCATTTATTTTAATCTCGTCTAATCCTCCCAATCTAACAAAGGCAAATGTGATTATTATTCCCCGCTTACAGATGAGGCAGCCAGCACAGAGATGTTAAATGACTTGCCCAAGGACCTACAGATTGTCATATTAAGTGAAGTAAATCAGACAAAGACAAATATAATATGATATTACTTATATGTAGAATCTTATCTGGAGTAGGAAACGGCAATCTACTCCAGTATTCTTGCCATGGACAGAGGAGCCCTATCACTTCATGGCAAATAGATGGGGAAACAGTGGAAATAGTGTCAGACTTTATTTTGGGGGGCTCCAAAATCACTGCAGATGGTGATTACAGCCATGAAATTAAAAGACGCTTACTCCTTGGAAGGAAAGTTATGACCAACCTAGGTGGCATATTAAAAAGCAGAGACATTACTTTGCCAACAAAGGTCCGTTTAGTCAAGGCTATGGTTTCTCCAGTGGTCATGTATGGATGTGAGAGTTGGACTATAAAGAAAGCTGAGCACCAAAGAATTGATGCTTTTGAACTGTGGTGTTGGAGAAGACTCTTGAGAGTCCCTTGGACTGCAAGGAGATCCAACCAGTCCATCCTAAAGGAGATCAGTCCTGGGTGTTCATTGGAAGGACTGATGTTGAAGCTAAAACTCCAATACTTTGGCCACCTGATGCGAAGAGCAGACTCATTGGAAAAGACCCTGATGCTGGGAAAGATTGAGGGTGGGAGAAGGGGACGACAGAGGATGAGATGGTTGGATGGCATCACCAACTCAATGGACATGGGTTTGGGTAGACTCCGGGAGTTGGTGATGGACAGGGAGGCCTGGCATGTTGCCATTCATGGGGTCGCAAAGAGTCAGACACGACTGAGCAACTGAACTGAAATGAACTGAATGGGCTACAGTCCATGGGGTCACAAAGAGTCAGACACAACTGAGTGACTAACACACACACTAACATATATATAGAATATAAAAAAAGATACAAATGACTATTTACAAAACAGGAATAGACATACAGACACAGAAAACAACGTACAGTTACCAAAGGGGAAAGAAGGGAGAGGGATAAATTAGAAATTCAGGATTAACAGATACATACAATTATATGTAAAATACATAAGCAACAAGGTCTGACTGTAGACTATAGGGAACTATATTCAATATCTAGTATTAGCTTATAATGGAAAAAAATGCATATATAACTGAATCACTTTGCTGTACACCTGAAGCATTGTAAGTCAAATATACTTCAATAAAAATACTTAAAGGACAAACATTATTCATAAAAATAAATGAGAAAATACATACATACATACATACACAAATACATGGCTTGCCCAAGGCAGCTCAGCTCATGAGAATGATGGGCTGAGATTTGATCCAGGTCTACCTCTTTCTAGAGCCTAAAGCTCCATACAACACCTGGCATACAGTCACCTTAAGCTCTGGTGCTTGGCAGCCAAGAGAAATCAAGCATTAAATTCACATCAGCCTCCAAAAAGAGCCACCATTTCCACAGAAGGAAAAAAACTTCACTGATTCTTTATTTTTAAAAAATGCTTACTGTGTATTTTTCTATCAGTTCAGTTCAGTCACTCACATGAATCCAACTCTTTGTGACCCCGTGGACTGCAGCACTCCAGGCCTCCCTGTCCATCACCAACTCCCGGAGTCCACCCAAACCCATGTCCATAAAGTCGCTGACGCCATCCAACCATCTCATCCTCTGTCATCCCCTTCTCCTTCTGCCTTCCATCTTTCCCAGCATCAGGGTCTTTTCCAATGAGTCAGTTCTTCGCATCAGGTGGCCAAAGTATTGGAGTTTCAGCTTCAGCATCAGTCCTTCCGATAAATATTCAGGACTGTTTTCCTTCAGGATGGACTGGTTGGATCTCCTTGCTGTCCAAGGGACTCTCAAGAGAATTGGAGAACCAGTACCACAGTTCAAAAGCATCAATTCTTTGGCACTCACCTTTCTTTATATAGAAGTCCCTGAATAAAATATCCCTACAATAAATGCAATCTTATGTTCTGGATAGCAATTTCTTAAAATTTCTCAACAAATCTGAGGTACAGAAATACTCACCTTCAAAAAGGTGTTAAAACAGTAGGAGTTATATATAAAGCTCTCTGCCATAATCCAGAAATAACACTTGAAAACACACACATGCACACACACACATATATAATCTGAAAGGAATATCTTTTAAGCAATTGTGCATGTAAATCATCTTTCATTAAAGTGCTTAAGATAAAAATTTGAGATTTTAGTCTTTGGCAAAGGACTTAGTGTATATATTCTAGTTGGTCAATTAGGAGCAGATGTATAAGCAGAAATAAGTCATTATTCAATAAATCAAAGTGGTGATAGCCATATAGAAAAAAACAGATACATTTAGATTCTACATTTCACACCTTATATCCCAATGACTTCCAGATGGATCAAAAATATAAATATTAAAAATGATATCAATAAAGTCTGATCAGAAAACACAAGATAAAATTATTTTTATCATCCTAGAGTGGTGATGCCATAAGAGATTGATGGATTTAATTACATAAAAGTTTTTAAAAATTGTGTGTGAGAAAAGCATCACATACAAAGCAAAAAGATGTGTCAAGTCAAAAAACATTGTGCTACACATCCCAGACAAAAGACATTTCCTTCAGACAAAGAAATAAAATATAGAGACCACAGAAAATGGGCAGAGAACATAAAGAGGAAAGGGAGTTCAAATGATTTCCTAAACTTATGAAAAATATGTGAAGCCATAAAAGGAATCACCAAAAAGAGATGAGATGCTATTCTTTACCTATCAGATGGCTCAGAGTCGAAACTTAGATAGCAGCTTGTGTTGATAGAGGTGTGGGGAAATAGGCACGTGGCTGGTAGGAGTGTAAAGGAGAGCGAGCTCCACAGAAGGAAATTCAGCTATATTTATGAAAATTCCCCAAAGCATATACTCTTTGACCCAGCAAATCTGTTTCTGAGCAAAAATCCTATGGATATATTTCAGTTCAGTTCAGTCACTCAGTCGTGTCCGACTCTTTGCGACCCCATGAACCGTAGCACACCAGGCCTCCCTGTCCATCACCAGCTCCTGGAGTACACCCAAATCCATGTACATTGAGTTGGTGATGCCATCCAGCCATCTCATCCTCTGTCGTCCCCTTCTCCTCCTGCCCCCAATCCCTCCCAGCATCGGGGTCTTTTCCAATGAGTCAACTCTTCACATGAGGTGGCCAAAGTATTGGAGTTTCAGCTTCAGCATCAGTCCTTCCAATGAACACCCAGGACTGGTCTCCTTTAGGATGGACTGGTTGGATCTCCTTGAAGTCCAAGGGACTCGCAAGAGTCTTCTCCAACACCACAGTTCAAAAGCATCAATTCTTCGGTGCTCAGCTTTCTTCACAGTCCAACTCTCACATCCATACATGACCACTGGAAAAACCATAGCCTTGACTAGACAGACCTTTGTTGGCAAAGTAATCTCTCTGCTTTTCAGTATGCTATCTAGGTTGGTCATAACTTTCCTTCCAAGGAGTAAGTGTCTTTTAATTTCATGGTTGCAATTACCATCTGCAGTGATTCTGGAGTCCCAAAAAATAGAAGTCTGACACTGTTTCCACTCTTTCCCCATCTATTTGCCATGAAGTGATGGGACCAGATGCCATGATCTTCGTTTTCTGAATGTTGAGCTTTAAGCCAACTTTTTCACTCTCCTCTTTCACTTTCATCAAGAGGCTCTTTAGTTCTTTTTTGCTTTCTGCCATAAGGGTGGTGTCATCTGCATATCTGAGGTTATTGATATTTCTCCCAGCAATCTTGATTCCAGCTTGTGTTTCTTCCAGCCCAGCGTTTCTCATGATGTACTCTGCATATAAGTTAAATAAGCAGGGTGACAATATACAGCCTTGACGTACTCCTTTTCCTATTTGGAACCAGTCTGTTGTTTCATGTCCAGTTCTAACTGTTGCTTCCTGACCTGCATACAGATTTCTCAAGAGGCAGGTCAGGTGGTCTGCTTTTCCCATTTCTTTCAGAATTTTCCACAGTTTATTGTGATCCACACAGTCAAAGGCTTTGGCATAGTCAATAAAGCAGAAATAGATGTTTTTCCAGAACTATCTTGCCTGTATGCAAATAAGAAGTATGCAAGGCCTCTGCTCATTGAAGTATAAAGTAGCACCTTGCATCATTCTCTCTTTCTCCTTCTTGGTCATCATAACACTTAGTAACACTGTTCTTACAATACTCTAATCTGTTTTGTGTGTCTCCCCCTTAAGTGTGTGCATGTGAAGAAAAGGTGACCAGCAGGCTTGCTTGCAGAACTGATTCTGGGTTTGCTTTCTCACAGGGCTACTTCCTTTCATAAACATGGACTATTACATACTATGTTTTTGTTTTCTGTCTTGTTTACTGAGAGAGAAGCAGGCACTCAAGCCTTGGACTGACATATCCAGAATCATATAGAGAGACAAGAAGGGAACTAGAGCAGAAAAGTTTCTGTTTCAGGATGAATCACACATCTCCTGACCTTGTTCATGGAAACTGTTTGCACTCCCTGTTGGATCACTGATCAACCCGAAGATGCTTTGCGTGTTGCTTTCCATGACCTGTCTCTATGGACAGAGTAAGCTTAACACTAGACTCAATCCCATTGAGTCCAGCCAGTTGGATTGCCAGTCTGAACCTGGAACTTCTCCTGGTAGAAGGACAAAGAACCAAAAAGCAGGCTGTGTGCCCAGCATCTAGAACAGCACCTGGCACATATTAAAGTTTTATAAATAGTACGTAAAGAATAAATGAATAGATGAATGAATATACTGGTAAGTGAAAAAGTGCAGGGTACACAATGGGGACACTGCATGCTGTCCTTTGTGCAAAAAAATTATATTGGTCCCATCTGCACAAGCTAGCTTCTGCATTTGGTGGTTGCAGAATGTTTTAATGTCAGGACAGAGATTCTTCTTGGAAAACAGTTGTTGGTCTATTATTCTTCCAAATATACAAATACGTAAATGACTAATCGAGGTTGTGTATCAGAAGCAATAATGATTTTGAACTAGAAAAGTCTCAAAGAGGATATTACTAGGATAGCTCTGTGATTTGCTTTCAGGAGTATAGTGTTCTAGTTCTCTGAGGGCATGAACATGCCACAGAAAGAAAAATTTTAAAAGGCTCTGAACAAAGCTGGGAGTGGGATGCAGTAGATAGGCAGATATGTAACAACATAAAGTCAAAGTGATCCCACCAAGACAGCAGGTTGGAAAGTAATATACCAAAAGTGACTAATCATATTGGTATTCTCTAAGAAATTGTTGAATGTCAGTCAATAAGTTTTGAGGGAAGGGACGCTGACAAAAAGTAATTGCTTTTAAGGAGCTTGTATTAAGCTTTCTGATCATAGAGAACAAAAATCACTGCTATTTCTTAACAACTAAAAGTATATCTATTGTAGCAGAGAAAGATTTTTTTTCTATTTCCTACATAACAAATGGGACAGATGAGGAGAAACTTACAGATGATCCAAGAGTTGTGAGAAAATCATTCAGAAATAAACTTTAAAGATAGGGTTAGAGCATTGCCTATCTTTATATCACTCAGAAAGATCATGTGATTTGATAGGTTCCTACTAACTGGTTATCATAGGATGAGGTCTTTAATCAGGCTCTAGGAATCAGCGAACTGAAATGGACTGGAATGGGTGAATTTAACTCAGATGACCATTATATCTACTACTGCAGGCAGGAATTCCTCAGAAGAAATGGAGTGGCCATCATGGTCAACAAAGAGTCCGAAATGCAGTACTTGGATGCAATCTCAAAAACAACAGAATGATCTCTATTCATTTCCAAGGCAAACCATTCAATATCACAGTAATCCAAGTCTATGCCCCAACCAGTAATGCTGAAGAAGCTGAAGTTGAACAGTTCTGTGAAGACCTACAAGACCTTTTAGAACTAACACCCAAAAAAGATGTCCTTTTCATTATAGGGGACTGGAATGCAAAAGTAGGAAGTCAAGAAACACCTGGAGTAACAGGCAAATTTGGCCTTGGAATACAGAATGAAGCAGGGCAAAGACTAATAGAGTTTTGCCAAGAAAATGCACTGGTCATAACAAACACCCTCTTCCAACAACACAAGAGAAGACTCTATACATGGACATCACCAGATGGTCAACACCGAAATCAGATTGATTATATTCTTTGCAGCCAAAGATGGAGAAGCTCTATACAGTCAGCAAAAACAAGACCAGGAGCTGACTGTGGCTCAGACCATGAACTCCTTATTGCCAAATTCAAACTCAAATTGAAGAAAGTAGGGAAAACCACTAGACCATTCAGGTATGACCTAAATCAAATCCCTTATGATTATACAGTGGAAGTGAGAAACAGATTTAAGGGCCTAGATCTGATAGAGTGCCTGATGAACTATGGAATGAGGTTCGTGACACTGTACAGGAGACAGGGATCAAGACCATTTCCATAGAAAAGAAATGCAAAAAAGCAAAATGGCTGTTTGGGAAAGCCTTACAAATAGCTGTGAAAAGAAGAGAAGCAAAAAGCAAAGGAGAGAAGGAAAGATATAAACATCTGAATGCAGAGTTCCAAAGAATAGCAAGAAGAGATAAGAAAGCCTTCTTCAGTGATCAATGCAAAGAAATAGAGGAAAACAACAGAATGGGAAAGACTAGGGATCTCTTCAAGAAAATCAGCGATGCCAAAGGAACATTTCATGCAAAGATGAGCTCAATAAAGGACAGAAATGGTATGGACCTAACAGAAGCAGAAGATACTAAGAAGAGATGGCAAGAATACACCAAAGAACTGTACAAAAAAGATCTTCACGGCCCAGATAATCACGATGGTGTGATCACTGACCTAGAGCCAGACATCCTGGAATGTGAAGTCAAGTGGGCCTTAGAAAGCATCACTACAAACAAAGCTAGTGGAGATGATGGAATTCCAGTTGAGCTATTCCAAATCCTGAAAGACGATGCTGTGAAAGTGCTGCACTCAATATGCCAGCAAATTTGGAAAACTCAGCAGTGGCCACAGGACTGGAAAAGGTCAGTTTTCATTCCAATCCCAAAGAAAGGCAATGCCAAAGAATGCTCAAACTACCACACAATGGCACTCATCTCACATGCTAGTAAAGTAATGCTCAAAATTCTCCAAGCCAGGCTTCAGCAATATGTGAACCGTGAACTTCCTGATGTTCAAGCTGGTTTTAGAAAAGGCAGAGGAACCAGAGATCAAATTGCCAACATCTGCTGGATCATGGAAAAAGCAAGAGAGTTCCAGGAAATCATCTATTTCTGCTTTATTGACTATGCCAAAGCCTTTGACTGTGTGGATCACAATAAACTGTGGAAAATTCTAAAAGAGATGGGAATACCAGACCACCTGATCTGCCTCTTGAGAAACCTATATGCAGGTCAGGAAGCAACAGTTAGAACTGGACATGGAACAACAGACTGGTTCCAAATAGGAAAAGGAGTACGTCAAGGCTGTATATTGTCACCCTGTTTATTTAACTTGTATGCAGAGTACATCATGAGAAACGCTGGGCTGGAAGAAACACAAGCTGGAATCAAGATTGCCGGGAGAAATATCAATAACCTCAGATATGCAGATGACACCACCCTTATGGCAGAAAGCAAAAAAGAACTAAAGAGCCTCTTGATGAAAGTGAAAGAGGAGAGTGAAAAAGTTGGCTTGAAGCTCAACATTCAAAAACGAAGACCATGGCATCTGGTCCCATCACTTCATGGCAAATAGATGGGGAAAGAGTGGAAACAGTGTCAGACTTTATTTTTATGGGCTCCAAAATCACTGCAGATGGTGATTGCAGCCATGAAATTAAAAGACGCTTACTCCTTGGAAGGAAAGTCATGACCAACCTAGACCGCATATTGAAAAGCAGAGACATTACTTTGCCAACAAAAGTTCATCTAGTCAAGGCTATGGTTTTTCCTGTGGTCATGTATGGATGTGAGAGTTGGACTGTGAAGAAAGCTGAGCACCAAAGAATTGATGCTTTTGAACTGTAGTGTTGGAGAAGACTCTTGCGAGTCCCTTGGACTGCAAGGAGATCCAACCAGTCCATTCTGAAGGAGATCATCCGTGGGATTTCTTTGGAAGGACTGATGCTAAAGCTGAAACTCCAATACTTTGGCCACCTCATGTGAAGAGTTGACTCATTGGAAAAGACTCTGATGCTGGGAGGGATTGGGGGCAAGAGGAGAAGGGGACAACAGAGGATGGGATGGCTGGATGGCATCACTGACTCAATGGACATGAGTCTGAGTGAACTCTGGGAGTTGGTGATGGACAGGGAGGCCTGGTGTGCTGTGATTCATGGGGTCGCAAAGAGTTGGACACGATTGAGCAACTGATCTGATCTGATCTGAAATCAGACAATGCTTGTCTATACAAGTTTTCTATAGACTTTGGCCCATTAACTGCTTGCTTCCACAAAGTCAAAGGTAAAGTCCAACAAAAAAAAAAGCAGCAAATACTACAAGGTTCTTCCAATCTGGCTGGTAGCAGTGCAAACCACTCCTGCACCCCCGCACCCCCACCCCAACCACCGCCCTTGAGCTCCAGGAATTATTCAGCCTTCTGCTTTCTGGTGGTTCTGTCCTAGTCTCATGGGATTTCACTCCGCACAGATTCAATCCATCAGCCAAAGATTCTTGAGGACTGCCCTGCAGATATCCAGAGTATTCTCTCTCACTCTCTCCCAAACCTTTCCTCACTGATATTCTGTACTGTAAATTCTAGCCAGTTTCCACTAATTCTGATCTCTGCTCCTCAGTCCCACTGGAGGCCACTAAGCACTCTTTCCATTCTCCTTCCAGCTCCATGGCCTGGAAGTGGCTGTAGACAGCAAGCTGGGACAGCCGTTGAGCTTACCTTGTGTGTATTTCACAGTCTTATGCTCCCTGCCAATCCACTGTCTGGAAACAGTGTCATATATTTTGTTTAATTTTCTACCTTTTTTTCATTACAGGAGGAAAATTCTTGTTGCAGTTAAATCTCCTTGAGAGGAAGTACATGTCAATTTTATTCTTCATAATTTCTCCAAGAGTATCTACTAGATCAACTTAAATGATATAATGATATTGTGGTCATGTTTTATACACATAGACACACCAATTCTTATCTTTTAGGGCTTCTGACTAAGTGATATAATTTCTGGGATTCGTTTCAAAAATATGGGTGAACGTGAAATTGCAATGGGGTGAACACTGACTATGAATGGATAATTATTGAAGTTGGGTGATAAGTATGTAGTGTCTACTTTTTAATGTTTAAAATTTTCCATAATAAAAAGTTTTCTGAGATCAATTATAAGAACCTCTATGTTTAAGGCCCACTACACAACTTCTACTATGTCAGCTGAGTAAGAACAAAGGAGCTGAGAGCAAGCCTTTATGGTCAAAAGGGGCAGAACACAAAGGAACATGGGGTGAATAAAAAAGAAACTGAAGGAAAAAGAAACAAGCTAATGGCAGTCTTCAACTGCTGTATCTTATCAGTTCAGAAGAAACCCCTCCTGAAAGGGTATAAATGAACTTATCTACAGAAAAGAAGTAGAGTTACAGATGTAGAGAAGAAATTTATGGTAACCAGGGGATAATGGAGTAGGGAGGGATAAATTGAGAACTGGCATATACACCCTACTATACATAAAATGTGGGCTTCCCTTTTGGCTCAGACAATAAAGCGCCTGCCTACAATGTGGGAGACCCAGGTTCGATCCCTGGGTCGGGAAGTTCCCCTGGAGAAGGAAATGGCTACCCACTCCAGTATTCTTGCCTGGAAAATCCCATGGACAGAGGAGTCCGGTAGGCTACAGTCCATGAGGTCGTAAAGAGTCGGACACAACTGTCACTTCATATACACAATGGGCTTCCCTGGGAGCTCAGCTGGTAAAGAATCCGCCTGCAATGTAGGAGATCTTGGTTCAATTCCTGGGTCAGGAAGATCTCCTGGAGAAGAGATAGGCTGCCCACTCCAGTATTCTTGGGCTTCCCTGGTGACTTAGCTGGCAAAGAATCTGCCTGTAATGCAGAAGATCTGGGCTCGACCCCTGGGTTGGGAAGATCCCCTGGAGGAGGGGACAGCTACCCGCTCCAGTATTCTTGCCTGGAAAGGAGCTTGGCAGGCTACATATATCTACACATATCTATATATGTATATATCTATACATGCTGCTGCTGCTGCTAAGTCACTTCAGTCGTGTCTGACTGTGTGTGACCCCATAGGCAGCCCACCAGGCTCCTCTGTCCACGGGATTCTCTAAGCTAGGGAGTGGGTTGCTATTTCCTTCTCCATATATCTATACATATCTATATATAAATTATATATATATATATAAAAGATAATTAGTAAGAACCTACTAATACTCTGTAATGGCCTGTAAGGGAAAAAAATATCTAAAAAAAGAGTGGACATTTGCATAACTAAATCACTTTGCTTTGTAGCAGAAACTACCACAACATTGTAAATCAACTGTACTCCAATAAAAACTTAAAAAACAAACAGAAGACAGCCCCTCCTGATCAACCCACACGTCCAGGACCTGGGACTAAGCCAGGCTGACAATAGCTTCCCCACTTTATGTGTGACTGGGAGGTCGCAGAAGCTCTACCCAACACCTTGTTGTTACTGCTGCCACCACTGCCTGGTCCTTAATTTAGAGAGTGAGATTTCACAAATCACAAAACCAATCTGTCCTGTTACAAACTCTGGCTAAATAGAACCTGGATCACCATGGTAACAGCAAAAGCAGGCGAGGGGGTGGAGAAGGGATACTACTTCATTACAGAGACAAAAAGACTGGTGAAAAGCAAAAGTCAGAGAAAGCATCCCATCCATGCCTGAGGATCCATCCCAGAATTCTGCCCCCCTTTCAACCCTCCATGGCCTCCCTTATATAACTAGGTTTATAAAGAGCCTAGTCCGTGCACCGGGAAGCTATCATTATCTCCATTTTGCAGAAGGGAAAACTGAGGCTCAGTAAGGCCAAGAAATTCTCTAAAGGCTATTAGGCGCCAAAGCTAGGACTGAAGCCCAGATCTATCTAGTGCCAGGACTTATGTTATCCCATCCTGACCCTGTAGCATTTAGCACTTGAGACTGTCCATTTTGAAATTATCCATATAAACCTATAAGTCATCCCTTATTAAAAAAATACACAATGGAAAACAAAAAAAGGCAAAAAGTAGACATAAAAATAATTCTTAAGCATTTAAAGGTCCAGAGTGTTATCAGAACTCATATTTCATTTCCTTGCTCTCCCAAATTTCAACCATATAACAATGAAATATTAGAGTATAATAATAAGAGGAAAGTCTCTTTCCATCATAGAAACCTGAAAAGAGACACAGAAACAAAGAGCTGAATTAAGGGTTGGCCAAACAAGCAATATTCTAAGACATTGAACTGTATTTAAAAATCATTG
This sequence comes from Bos mutus, assembly GCF_027580195.1. NCBI lineage: Eukaryota > Metazoa > Chordata > Mammalia > Artiodactyla > Bovidae > Bos > Bos mutus. Next base: position 40,038,578 of record NC_091627.1, read on the forward strand.
GGATAAATAAAAATTATACTATTCAGTTCAGGTCTTCTCATATAACTCCTCAAAGAGCACAATGTAAGTTAGTCTTATTCTTGTTCAGGGTCTATAATAAATCCTTTATTTAAACATTTGAAAAAGTGGTAGAGAAAAGAATATTTATCATCACAAACTGGTTTCTACAGAAGGTATTTGTATTTGTTGTTGATGTTATTTTGGGGAATTGTTTGCTTGTGGATTTTTTATGTTTTGTTGAGCACAAATACAATTTTTATCTTCAGTATAGTTGCCTTGTCATACATGAAGAGAGAAATCTAGGTGTTCCAGCAGGAATTCCATGGCCAAGAGGCTGCTAATATAGAACATCCAACACCAACCACTCGTACAGCTGATGAATTCTCATCATGTTTTAGTCTTTGCATCATCCATTCTAGATTTAAATCTAGAAAAGTTTTATTTTTTTAAGTTTATTTTACTGAAGTGTAGTTGCTTCACAATGTTGTGTTAATTTCTGTACGGCAAAATGATTCAGTTATACATATATATATATTCTTTTTCATATTCTTTTCCATTATGGCTTCTCACAGGATATTGAATATAGTTCCCTGTACTATACAGTAGGGCCTTGTCCTTCCATCCTGTATGTAACAGTGTGCATCTGATAACCCCAAACTCCCACTCCATCCCTTCCGCATCCCTGCTCCCTTCGTAACCACAAGTCTGTGGTCTCTATGTCTGTGACTCTGTTTGTTTCCTAGATAAGTTCATCTGTGTCATATTTTAGATTCCACATATAAGTGATACCATATGGTTAAATCTTGAAAAAAATTAAGACCTATCCCTCACACTTTTCATAAAAAGTAACTAAAAATAGATAACAGCTCTAAACGTGAAGCCTATGGACAGGGAAGCCTGGCATGCTGCAGTCCATGGAGTCACAGTCAGACACGACTGAGCGACTGAACTGAACTGAAAACTAAAAAACTTGCAGAAGAAAAATAGGAAAAAACATTTTGAGACCTTAGATTAGGCAAAGATTTCTTAAATATGGCAGCAAATCATGATCTGTAAGAAAAACAGATTGGAATTCTTCTAAATTAGCAACGCTCCTCCTCAAAAAACACCGTTAAGAAAATGAAAAGACAAAGCTCATAACAGAAGAAAATATTTGCAGAGCACATTTCTGTATTAAGTCTAAAACATACGAAGAACTCTCAAAACTTAATAACAAATGCAAAAATTGTCCCAAAAAATTTAATCACTTTACAGTAGGCTAAACAATGGCTTCCCAAAGATGCCCACATTCTAATCCCTAGAGTTTGTGAATATGATACTGTTATCTTGCATGGCAAAAGACACCCTGCAAGAATATTTAAATTAAGGATCTTGAGATGGGAGATTATCCTGGATTATTCAGCTGGGCCCAGTGTAACTACAGGAGTCCTTGTAAAAGGGAGGCAAGAAAAAGCGATGTGACAACAAAAGCAGAGACATTGGAAGATGCTAGGCTGCTGGTTGGGAAGATAGATATTGTGTCCACGAGCCAAGAGTGCAGGCAGCCTCTAGAAGGTGGAAAAGGCAGGGAAATGGATCACTCAGAGCCATCAGAAGAAACAATCCTGCCAACACCTTATTTCAGACTTTTGACCTCTAAAGTGAAAGGCCATAAATTTATATTGTTTAAAGCCACTAACTTTGCTGTAATTGGCTACAGCAGGAAAAGGCAGTAAACACATATGTATACATATATATACGTACACGCATATACATGTATACACACATTCATTTCATAATTTTTCTTTAAACTGTTTATATGTATTATTCACCATTCTTTGTGGTAATATACACATATATATGTATATATGTATACACACATTTTAAAGAAAAACATTAAAACGTTTGTATATGTATGAGTAAAATATATAAACAGTTTAGAGAAAAGTTACAAAGTGAATATGTATGTAATCATCACTCACGTCTAGAAATAGAAGATCACCAGCAGCCTAGAAATTGCATACACTCCTCCCTATGGTACACTTCTCCTCCTCCCAGAGATTATCATTATCTTGACTGCTTGATAATAATTGTGTTTTCCTTTGTATTTCCTTATATGCACATAGAAATTCACATAGAAGTGCATCTCTAACTAGTACAGTAATTTTGCTTGTCTTCTAAAATTTTTTAAAATATAGGTAAAATACACTGTTACATTGTAAAATACATGTAACATAAAATGTTCCATCTTAACCATTTCTAAGTGTACATCACTGTACAACAGAGCTCCTGAATGTTTCATCTTGCTAAATGGAAACTTTATACCTGTTAAACAAGGACTCTCATTCTCCCTTTCCCTTAGTCTTGGTAAACCACTGTACTTTGTTTCTGTGATTTTGACCACTTTAAATACTTCATATAAGTGAAATGATACAGTATTTGTTTTTTTGTGGCTAGCTTATTTCATAAATCGTAACACCCTCAAGTTTCATCCGTGTTCAATATGTCAGAATTTTCTACCTTTATAAGGCCAAACAATATTCCATTGTATGTCTACACCACATTTTGTTTATCTGATTATCTGTCAACAGGGCATTTGAGTTGCTTTCACCTTATGGTTATCATGAATAATGTTACTATGAACATGGTTGTACAATTATCCCTTCAATACCCTGCTTTTAGTTCCTTTGGATACATACCCATATTGTGGGGCTACCCGGTAATTCCAATTTTTTGAGAAACACCATATAAGATATATGATTTACAAATATTTTCTCCCATTCTATGGGTTGCCTTTTCACTTTATTGTCCTTTGACACAGGGAAGTTTTTAATTTTGATGTAGTCAAATTAATCTATTTTTACTTTAATTGTCCATGCTTTTGGTATTATAGTCAAGAAATCATTGTCAAATCCAGTGTCATAGAAATTTTCCCTTATGCTTTGTTCTACCAGTTCTATAGTTTTAAGCCTTACACTTAAATCTTTGACCCATTTTTGGTTAATTTTTTATGGCTTTAGTTAAGAGCCCAGCTTCTTTCTTTTGGATATAGAAAGCCAGTTTTCCCAACACCATTTGTTGAAAGACTATTCTTTGCCCCACTGAAAATTATTTGAGCGTGTATGCAAAGGTTTATTTCTGGGCTCACTATTCTATCCCATCTGTCTGTATGTTTGTCTTTATGCCAGTACCACATGGTTTTGATTACTGTAGTTTAATTTTGCTTGTTTGAGAACTATATGGAATCTTATTATTTGTATTCTTGAGGAGCTTGTTTCTTTGATTTGGCATTGAGAGATGGATTTGTATTACTGCTACAGTTCTAGTTTTTATTGAAGTATGGTATTCTATTCTCTGAAATGTATCCATTCTATTGCTGGTGAATATTTGATTCTTTCCCCCCAATTTTTATTTATTTATTTTTTTGGCAATGGATTGCTGCTGCTTGGTCTCAGTGACTTTTAAATTCTTTTTTTTTTTTTAAGTTTTATTAAAGTATAAAGGAGATAGAGAAAGCTTCTGACATAGGCATCAGAAGGGGGTAGAAAGAGTACCCCAAGTTTTAAATTCTTTTTCATTGCCACCTGAGTCTATTTTGTAGCAGTCTCTTTTGACCTACCACATCAATGTGATTTTATCTTTTTGTTTCTTTAAGCATTTCATCCATAGCTATTTTATAGTTCCTGTCTGGTATTCTAAAATCTGCAGTTCTTGGTGGTCTAAACTTGTTTATTGTTTGTGTGGAATCTCGTTATTTTTTCATTTATCTATGTGGCTTTGGTGATGTTTGATTGTAAGCTGACATTTGGTTGATACTTATCTGCTTGAAATCTGTGGCTCAAATTGAGGATGCTTCCTCCAGATATGGTTTTTATTCATTCTTTCAGGAGGCTGGGACTGCTGCAAACCTGCAAGCATTTCTAACCCGTATTTGGAGCATCAGGAGTCATAGACATCCCTGCCTTTCCATCCCTCCTCCATCGTGTCGCTGACCCAACAGCTTGGTTTCTGGATTGTAGGACAGATCCTGTCCTTTCATTTGCCTTCTCAGAGGCATGAGATTCATTGAGCTGTTGTTTTTTCCTTTGGAAAGTTCTCTATTTGCTGTGACACAAGCAATATAACAAAACTGTGTTTTCTGTACATTCTAGGTGTTTTGTAAGAGATTATCTGGTCCATTGCCACGTCAAAAGCAGAAGGCTTCCAGGTCTCATTTCTTGATAGGTTGGTAAGGCACTAGAGTTGTGCTTGAGAACAATAAATGGAAATCATTAGACTAACCAAACAAGGCTAATTTTTTTTTAATAAAATAGACAAGAGCTGGCTTGTTCTCAGCTGAGGAAAAAAGCTAAACCTGGAAAACAGAGAGGATTTATAGTAATTTGGGGAAGAGAAGAAGAAAAAGCGGTAACTGGAAAGAGAAACAAACTCTATGGGATGAGTCTGATTTAAGCTTTTGCTGTTTGGTGAGAGATGTGACTCATAAACCAACTGCAAATACGTCTATGTTTTACAATAATGTGAATTCGTATCAACTTTGGAAAAAGCAATGAAATTCTGAATTTGGCTCTGAGGTAGGTGAGAGTGAGAGTCATGGTCTACTACCTACAGTTGATCATATCTGGAGAATGAAACTTACCTTAATCTTCTTATTTTGGTCTCTTGCAGAAATGTCTTCACTATATTAAGATGTAATATAAGTCTCATAGTTTTTACAGAATACTAATATAAAAGTTCATTTGAAGAATATTCTGTCTTTTACAAAAACACATTTTAAGATATCTATTAAATTACTCAGTGTACCTTAAACAGGAACCCACACATACAAAATTTCCCCTCAAATTCAGTGCCAGGAAAAATTTTGCCTTGTTAGAAAAATATGTTTGCTTCTTTTTATCAGACTAAATAACCCATATGTTTCCTGTCTCAATTCATTTTCCTTAACTCCCAAAAAAGTCAGATCTAAGCTAAGCTCACTTGGGTGCCTGGCCCATCTCTGTCTCTGATCCTGCTTGTGTTAAAAGTAGCTTGATTCATATTAAATCATAAGAGTAACACATATTCATTATTCACTGTAGAGAATAGAGACACAGAAAATGAAAAACAAAAAACAATTGCTACTTTTGAGACCTTACTGTAGATTCTCTGGTTATACCATCCCCGCCCCCACCATCCCTGCCCCTACTCCAACTTTATTATTATTATTTGATGTCCAGAAGGAAAAACTGACTTGCACTTATGCGGGGGAAGGAATTTTTCTTTTTCTTCTACCCACTTAGGTTCACTGACTGGGACCCTGCAAATTAGACTGACAAAAGATAAGTTAACAAGGGAAAACAAACAACGGCATATTAACAAGTACATCACAGACTTGGGAGAACCCGGTGAGATTATAAAATATCTTAGCAAAGAACAATAATTTTGTAGAGAAGTGACAAGATAAAACGACTTTTAGTTTCTGGTGGAAACAGATTACAGGAAGGCAAACAGATGGGGAAATGAATGGTGGATAAGAGTTCATTTCAGCCAGGTTCGGTATAGAGGTAACTCTAGTGCCTTCTCTGGGCTGATAAGGGTCTACAATGGCCTCAGTGATTAACTTCTGACCTTTCTGATAGAGAGGAGTGGGGGTACATATTTATGAATTTACATCCTGCATTTAGGCAAATAGGGGAGGACAGAGAGCTTTTCTTGTATCTGCTCTTTTCAGATGCCTTCAGCTCAATGCCAAAGTGGCATATTTGAGGGTGGCAAATCCTGCTACCCTTCAGTTATTTAAACAATAAAAGGTATTTATTAGAAAGATCTGGTAAGCACCGAGTTCAACTGGAACACTCAGGCCTCAGAATGCACAGGAACCATGGTAGTCTTCAGAAAATGGAAATCACAGACAATCTCCCTGGGACTCATCTCCAGACTGCCTGTCAGCCAGCACGGAGCACTGTGTTTGCAATCCCACCAAGACTGCAGGGAATCAGGCAGGGACTAAGAGCCGGTGCAAGTGAGTGTGGGATGCTTCTGTTACCACCAAAGTGAACTGGATAAAAAGGAGTGCTTTCGAACCACCTGTTTTTCCTCCTTTCTGTGGGGTCACAGCCAAGTGTTCATGAATTTATGTTGCCCCACACCTACCACCACTGCTTGTGAGAAAGAAACCCTGGGCTCTCTCTCATTCTGGTGGGTTTCTGAACAGATATCAGTGACTGAGGACTGTGGTTTTCTGCTCCCTCCAGGCTCCTCCTACCCTTTATCCTGCCAAAGACAACTGGGTGATGAGAGGAGTGAGAAGAGAAAGTCCACACTGGACTGGAGGGTGTAGTCCCCGTAAGTACATTACACATATGCATGCTAAGTCGCTTCAGTTGTGTCCAACTCTTTATGACCTCATGGACTGGTCCTCTGTCTGTGGGATTCTCCAGGCAAGAATTCTGGAGTGGGTTGCCATGCCCTCCTCCAGGGGATCTTTCCGACCCCGGGATCGAACCCACGTCTGTTATGTCTCCTGCATTGGCAGGCAGGTTCTTTACCACTAGCACCACCTGGGAAGCCCATATTACACATAATTAAAGCAAAATAAAAGCTGATTCTATTTATTTTAAAAATTATTAGGTGATCGGAGTCTATTCTACACTTTCAACAAATGAGAAATGAAAGGCAATATCCTCAGATGTGCATCTAAAGCAGTACTTTGCAATACTTATGGGCACATTCATTTATAGAATGCTAGTGCACTTGGTGATATTAATATTAATTTTGAGGAAGGAGTTTTGGCAGTCAACTACATTTGGGAAACATTGTATACTATGTTATATTTTTGGATATGCAAAGTGCCCTGTATCAAACTAAAAGCTCTAGGAAATTCTAGAATTTCTTTGCTGTCTCTCTAATATATAAATATATACACTAAAATTATACAGTGATTATATTCCACAGGGTAAGTAAAACTGCAGACATTTTTCTTTGTTTTGCTTTTCCTTTTATTCTGATTTTGATATTATATTCCAATTTTGATATTACATTCTGATTTTTATGTAACACATACATTTTAAAAGTTAACAATTTATACAAAATATATGACAATTTAAAGATTATTTTAAAACTAAAGATTAAATAGCTGTTAAATACAACAAATAAGGAGAATTTATTCTCATCAAACACCAAAAGTGTTTGATAATGTCTCCCATTATCTATTAAAATATAGCACACTGTCCATTAAATATCTGAATTGGATACGTGCTGAATGAGCATAGCAATATCATAATGTCTATAAGATTAATGTAGTATCCCTATATCGTTACACAAATACTCATCCATAAGATATACTGCATTATCAATTTAAAAGGTCTTCATATTCTTTTACCATTATGAGTAACAAGGACATTATTTTAAATATCCTTTGAAACCAGTGATTGGCAAATTTTTTATATAAAGAGTCATATGGTAAATCTTTTAGAATTTGCAGGCTAGAGAGTTGGACTGTAAAGAAGGCTGAGCGCCAAAGAATTGATGCTTTTGAACTGTGGTGTTGGAGAAGACTCTTGAGAGTCCCTTGGACTGTAAGGAGATCCAACCAGTCCATTCTGAAGGAGATCAGCCCTGAGATTTCTTTGGAAGGAATGATGCTAAAGCTGAAACTCCAGTACTTTGGCCACCTCATGTGAAGAGTTGACTCATTGGAAAAGACTCTGATGCTGGGAGGGATTGGGGGCAGGAGAAGAAGGGGACAACAGAGGATGAGATGGCTGGATGGCATCGCTGACTCGATGGATGTGAGTCTCAGTGAACTCCGGGAGTTGGTGCTGGACAGGGAGGCCTTGCGTGCTGTGATTCATAGTGTCACAAAGAGTCAGACATGACTGAGCAACTGATCTGATCTGATCTGAACTGATAGTCTCAGTTGCAGGGCTTCCCAGGTGGTTCAGTGGTTAAGAATCTGTCTGCTAAAGTAGGAGACACAGGAGACGTGAGTTCCCATTCCTGGGTCAGGAAGATCCCCTGGAGCAGGAAATGGCAACCCACTCCAGTATTCTTGCCTGGGAAATCCCATGGACGAGGAGCCTGGTGAGCTACAGTCCATGGGGTCACAGAGAGTCGGACACGACTGAGCATGCATGCACTACCACAATCTCAGTTGCAATTACCCAACTCTGCTGTCTCAGTTAAGTGCAGTCACAGACAATACCTAAACAAGTGTGTACAGGTGTGTTCCAGGAAAGCATATTGATGGACACTAAAATCTGAATCATTTTCTTTTTGTATGTTATTAAGTATAATGACATTTTAATTTTTTTCCAATCATTTGAAAATGTAAAACCATTCTTACTTCACGGGCCATGTGTAATCCCCGCCCATATCACAGTAGCACATGGGAGAAGTGATGCTACATAATGTCTAAGATGAGGTTTTAAGGACCATACGTTTCTGTCTTGGATGCATGCTCTCTCTCAGGTCTCTGCCATGTTGTGTGGTGAGGCCCACAAGGCAAGGAGCCAAAGCCACTACCCAATGTTCACAGATGAACCGAGGCCTCCTGAAAACACACATGAGAGTAAGTTTGGAGGCAGATCTTCCTCTTCCAGTCGAGCCTTTAGATGACTGCAGCCTTGGCTAACAGCTTGCACACAACCTCATGGGAGATTCTGCAATAAAGTCACCCCACTAACTCTCCTAGAATTCTAACATCACAGAAACTGTAAAACTGTGTATTGGGCTTCCCTGGTGGCTCAGTGGTAAAGAATCCACCTGCCAAAGCAGGAGACACGGGTTTGATCTCTGGTCTGGGAAGACCCCATCTGCCACAGAGCAGCTAAGCCAGTGCACCACAACTACTAAGCCTGTGTTCCAGAGCCCGGAAGCCCTGACCACTGGAGCCCATGCACCCTAGAGCCTGTGGTCTGCAACAAGAGGAGCCACTGTAACGAGAAGCCCCTGTGCCACAACGTAAGTAGCCCCCGCTTGCCGCAACTAGAGAAAAGCCCGCACAGCAATGAAGATCCGCACAGCCGAAAAAACAAACAAACAAAAAGTGTGTATTCTTTGTAGCTGCTAAGCTTGGGGGTAATTTTTTATGATTCATAAATTAGTACAGTACGTATATTCGACCAAGGTCTGTTGGGCTCCTAACACTAACCCTTCACATATCGCTGCTCTCAAGAACACTCTGCTCTGACTCAAACCCAACAGCTTGTGCGGGTGCCCAGTCTACGAACCTTGCTGTACTAAGACACTCGCTGAAACCAAGCCTTAACTCCAGCCTTTGGAATGTCTGTGTGTTACATGTGGAAGTAGTAAAAGAAGAGGGGGGGAATGTTCCTACACATTATTTTCCATAAAACACTGGTCAGATTTTCTGAATCTTGTGGTTTAAAGTATCCTTCCCTCTCAAGAAAAAACAAGAAATTTAGTCACTGCTTCTTAACCTGCTATATAAATCTCCAGCTCTCCTCAATCACCCTTTTCAGTATCTTTCCACACAATACATTTTGTCTTTGAGAATTGTGCTTTATTTTTTGATCAGTCACCTGATTTTCCTTTAAAATGCACAATCGATTCCACTGTTTATTGCTTCTTACTTGTCAGTATTAAAGGTCCTGTGATTGTTCAAGATGACATTTTGTAAAACATAAGGCAGGAAAAGCAAGAAAATAATACTCTGCCAAGTCAATCACATGATCCTGACAGAAGCTTGGAGCCAGGCCTGTCGTCATTAGCAGGAAATCATCTTATTGTATTTTGTGGTTTCAGCACAGTGGAATGTTCATAAACCCCTTCTATACATTCAGAACGTGACTGGGATTGTGCATTCTGTTTCATTGTGAAGGGGTTTGTTAGTCCTGAGCATGTGGGCACGTGTATGCAGGAGGCAACAAGAGACAAGGAGTGGGAAGTGGGAAATACCCAGTTGTTCTAACTTCCCTTGTTCAACGTGTTTCTTAATTAATCAGAGAACTCTAAATTCAGAACAAACATCAAGAGGTCTTTAAGAGGGCTTCCCTGGAGGTTCAATGGTTAAGAATCCACCTGCCAATGCAGGGGACATGGTTCGATCCCTGGTCTGGGAAGATCTCGCATCGCAGGGGGTGGGGGATGGCTGAGGCAACTAAGCCCATGCAGGGCAACTACTGAGCCCTCACACCCTAGAGCCTGTGCTCCGCAACAGAAGGCACTACAGTGATAAGTCTGTGCAGTACCTTCACTGGTCCTTCTTTGGGAAACAGCACCCTTTATTGGGGGAAATGGTTCTCTCTCCAAGCATTCAGTTTTAAAAATTCTAGTTCCAATGATTCCTGAGGTTCAGCTGAGCCTCTCCCTTTGCTACATATGGCTTCATTCACTCTTCATTTTGTTACATAATATACCCAGCTTTCCCTAAACTGGTTAGAACAGAGTTACTTTGCTAATGAATCCCAACTAATTCAGGTGTTGTGTTGTGATATAAATAAAAGAATAAGAAACACAAGGCATATTAAAAAGAAAAAAGTAGCGAATTGTGTAAGAGAGTGTATAAATATAATTACCTGCTGGTGCATCATGTGGTTTTCAGCTAAAGTGAATTTGAAAAAACAGTATTATATTTATGACAAAAATTATTAAAATTGCCATAACACCTGCATGCTAAAAGACATCTATTAGTAAGTAAAATATGCCCAGTACTAAACTTCTTACCAGTCAGATACAACCTATAATACTGTGTTACAGCCAGACATTTTGCCATTGTTCTGTGCATTCACAGAGTAAGAAAGTTTGAACTGGGGATGATGAAAACATTCTGGAGATGGATGTGGGTGATGGTTGCACGAACAATGAATGTGTGTAATGCCACAGAACTATATTTGTTATTGTTAGTTTAGTTATTGTTGTTGTTTAGTTGCTAAGTAGTGTTCGACTCTTTGCGACCCCATGGACCATCGCCCAACAGGCTCCTGTTTATCAGTTTCCAAAAAAAATGGTAATAATGGTTGCCTTGTTGATTAACAACATTTAAGGTCATCAGTTCGAGGTAATAATACCAGACAACTTAAAACTATAGTTTTGTTTCAGACAAAAAAAAAATAGCTACAATGTATTGAGTTTCTATACATGACGGATACTCTTGTGGGTTTTATATATTCTCACTTGATTCTATCATTGAACAAATGATTTTAAAAAATAAGGGGGTTCTGATAGGCTAAATACCTTAGTTTGTTCAAGGTCAGCCAGCTTGTAATCAGCAGAACTGAGATACAAACACATCCATTAAACTCCATTCCCACTTTCTTTGCAAATTTATATCAATGACAAGAAATTTTCCTATTACTTTGACATTTATTAATTCTATCTTAAGAAGTTGCATTTTATTGTTCCACAAATGTTATTCCTAATGCAAGCTGCCCAGCATTTGTAAAACTTCATATTTGGAAAGTGATTTATTTTTTCAAATGCTTTCCCTTTTCTCATTTAATTTTCATGACATTGGGAAGGAAGTGTTTTAATTCCCATCTTGCAAAAAATGAAAAATGAAATGCAAAGATTGAAGTGCTTGTGTAAAAGAAACCAATTAGTGACTGAGCCAGGATTCAAACTGAAATACTCTTACTCCATGTTCAACACCATCTTCAATATCTAGGTGGAAACTGGCTAGAGACTGTGGGGCTATTGAACAAAAAGTTAAGAAAAAAAGTGAAAATTTAAAAAGACTTTCAAACAATTCCAAAAAGTTATCTTCTTCTTCCCAGCCCCATCCACCAAAGTAACTAACATTAAGTTTGCTGTACACCCTCTAATTCTTTAATATGCTAATAAAAGCATATATAAATTTATTTGTGGTTTTATTAGTGTTTTTAAATACTATCATACTATAGATGTTATTTGAAATTATATATTTTTTCTCTTTATTATTCTACATAAATCATATGTATATAACTACTTTTCAAGATATGGAAAAAACATATAAGGACATGTTTAAAATAAGACAGAAATTCAATTCAACAAATACAGAGTACCTACAATGAGCCAGGCACTGTTCTGTGCATTCTGGGGATGCAACAAAGAACTTAGCTTAGTCACTCAGTTGTGTCCAACTCTTTGCAAGCCCATGGACTGTAGCCCACCAGGCTCCTCTGTCCATGGAATTTTCCAGGCAAGAATACTGGAATGGGTTGCCATTTCCTTCTCTAGGGGATCTTCCTGACCCAGGGATCGAACCTACATCTCCTCTGTCTCCTGTGTCTTCTGCAGGAGGATTCTTTATCACTAGTGCCACCTGGGAAGCCCTAGATAAAAATGCATGCCCGCAGGCTTCCACAGTTTTCCACTGTGTAGCTGCCCCATCTTTATCATTAATAGTTTAAAACATATGTTTGCCAATACAACAAGCAATTTATTATGTTAACAGTGGTACAAATTCTATAGTATGGATATATGAGAAGCTTTTTCAGTCATTTATTCATTGGTTAACATTCAATTTATGCTTGGTTTTGATTTTCACAATCAGAACTGCAATAAGCACCCATAACACAACAACAACTACACATATCCAATTATATACAATGATGCCTTTATTTCTTCTGAAGGATAGGTTTTTTAAAGTAGGATTTCTAACTCTATATATACATATATATGGTTTAATAAAGTTGGAATAAATTCATCAGATTACTACTAGGAGGCCTGATTTCCCCACATCTTTACCAACACTGAATTTAAAAGCCTTTAAAAATTTTTCCTACTGATAGGCCAAATAGTTTGATATTACTGATTCAATCTGCATTTTTCTGACTCTTCTACTAGAGATGGTGAGCATCCTTGTGTGTGTGTTAGTTCCTCAGTCGTGTCTGACTCTTTGCAACCCCAAGGACTGTAGCCCACCAGGCTCATCTGTCCATGGAATTCTCCAAGCAAGAATACTGGAGTGGTTTGCCATACCCTTCTTCAGGGGATCTTCCCGAACCAGGGATTGAACCAGGATCTCCAGCACTGCAGACAGATTCTTCACTGTTTGAGCTACCCAGGAAGCCCAAATAGTGCCTATTTGCATTTCCACCTAATAATAGTTGTTAATATTAGATTCAGCACTGGAATGTGCATTATCTCATTTGATCCTCACAACACCCATATCAAAGAGATAGCATCTACTTCCCCCTCCCTTATTTTACAGATGAGAAAACCATTTCCAAAAGGTAGTGAAACTTACACAAGGTTACACAACTAGCAAAGTGGTCGAGCGTGGATTTTATGAAGTCCGATTGTAGTGATTCTGGGCTTAATCACTGCACCACCTGCTTCTGCTGCCAGGAACATTTTCAAGCCATTTCCTCCAGCATTACTCACTCCCTTCTAGTGAAGTCTGAACAAGTTGGTTAAATTAGCAAAAACTTGAAGAGTCCTTTTGCCGAAGACAGTATGGTAGACGCTATTGGGAAATCTGAAGAGGCAAAGATCCTGTGCCAAAATCTTCTTAGGGAACCAAAATACACTACATATAAGAAGCATATGGGTTCCCCGGTTCCTCAGACGGTAAAGAATCTGCCTGCAATGCAGCAGATCCTGGTTCAATCGCTGGGAGGGGAAGATCCCCTAGAGAAGGGAATGGCTACTCACTCCAGTATTCTTGCCTTCCAGGCTCCTCTGGGCATGGGGTCACAGTCAGAGAGGGACTAACACTTTCATTTTCACTTTTTTAAACAAATTAATATATATATATGGATATATATCAGTATTTTTAGAAGGAAAATAACAGTAATGTTAGTAACTGTGGTGTGGTGGGCAAATCTATCCAATGTCAGGGAAACAAATGGCCATACCCAATTCTGCAGCTCTACAGAATTTAATAACCTTCAAAGAGTAGTGTGGGGAATATTGCAGACCATCCTGAAATGAGAATTAAAGCTGATTTATTTTTTTTTAGATGACCAGGTTTTGTTCCTTTTAAAAAACAAAACAAAACAAAAAAGCTGATTTATATTTGTAGAATGTAGGAAACAAATCACCTTCGAGATGGAGCTATTTCTAAAGAAAATATTACTACCGTGAGTGAGCAAAAACCACCGAACGGACTCATCCCGCCCCTTCGTCCTTACTAACCTGCTTCTCCATTACCCAGGTGTGCTCTGCGGCCCTGGTACTATCCACGAAGTGGTGCTGAAGCAGGTGATCATTCCTGGCTATCTGAAGCCATTCCCAGTGGAGCCATAACACCCTTGGTCTCCCCTTGCCTCCAAAATCTCGAGCTGTCAACCGACTTATGCATGCTTAATATGCAAACCTGAACTCTGCGGGTGTCGCACCAGATGCCCTGCCAACAATTTTTTTACTGATCCCTCCTCTTGGCCACTGTCACCATGCCTTAGACCCATGCCAGTTCCTTTGACAGGGTTATAATAGCTCATCCTACAAGATCAGTGAAAATGTATGTGATTCATTATACGCTTTCATTCTTGAGACAAGGATATGCATAATGGAAATACACACCCAAGAGAAGATGTAGCTCCTTGAATATGTATTGGTTATTTCTTTTTCTTTTTCTTTTCTTTTTTTTTTTTTTTTTTTGCGCGCATTACTAATCCAGGATGGTTTGCAATCCACATTACATGGAATTGCGAGTATCCTCAGCCTTGTCCCCTAAGCTTTGGAAAAACATGTTTCCTGAGATTAAAATCACTAGCTAACGGTTTCCTGCCCCGCTTTGGCCCCTCAGCTTCCTCCTGCCTGGCTGGGGCCAGATCCGCGAGCAACGGTGTCCACAGCTCTTCGCTGTGCGAGGGGATATCCAGATCCCGGAGTCTTGCGGCTGCCTCTTAAACCCAGGATCTACCCTGTCCCTCCCCATCCTCCCCTCCGCCCGCCCCGCGCTGCCCTAGGAGGAGCCTAAATGTCCGCTTCCCCCGCTGAAGGGGATTGTAATGCGTAAACAGGATTAACTCTCTCTCCTCCAGTTGCGCAGATCTGCCCGCGGCCTGCGGGCCGGAGTGAGCCCCATGGGTGCGCGGAGCGCGCGGCTCGGGGAGTGGGGGATGTGGGAGCATCAGACCTCGGAGCTGTCCCTGGGGCCCGCTTCTTCGCCGAGAGGGGCTGGGGACTACAGCCTGCGGAGCTGCTCCTGGGAAGCCGGGGCTGACGGCCGCGACAGCTCGGGCTCCTAGCGGCAGCCTCCGCTCCGCCACCTCCCTCTCCCTCCCCGCGCTTCCTCTCCGCCCACCGCGCTCCAGCCTCCCGGTCGCCGCCGGCTCAGTCCTCCGCCCCCCTGGAGCCGCCGCGCCCGCCCGCCCCAGCCATGGGAGACCTGCCGGGCCTCGTGCGCCTCTCCATCGCCCTGCGCATCCAGCCGAACGACGGCCCGGTTTTCTACAAGGTGGACGGGCAGCGCTTCGGCCAGAACCGCACCATCAAGCTGCTCACGGGTTCCTCCTACAAGGTGGAGGTGAAGATTAAGCCCACCACGCTGCAGGTCGAGTGAGTGCGGGCGCGCGCCGCGGCTAACCGGCCCGTCTCGGGATACGCTGGGTGGAACGAGGTCCCCGGGACAGCCAGAGCCTCTCCCGGGCACCTCTTGCCTCTCACCTCGCCCGGAGGGCCCAGGAGGTTTTGTTGGGGGGAGGTATGAGGTCAGCTGTCTGCTCCCTAGGTCATCTCCTTCGCTATTCTCGCTTCCCTCCACGCCTTAAGGGTGAGGTGTTTAAAACTGCAACTGGAAGCCAGGGGATTGGGGTTTTTTTCTTGTAAATTTCTCATCCCTTCTGTCCAGCCATTGATGCGGACCCTCAGGCGGCCGGGGTGGGGCGGAGGGGAGAAGCTCGCCCTGGGCTTCACCTACCGCAATTCCGGTTCATCTCCGCCGAGTTCTGCGAGACTGAAGGAGGGAAAGAGGCTGAGTTATGAGGTATAAAATTGGGGGTGGCTGATTACTGGGGCTTCTTAAGGATGCTCGCCACTCATCCATCAGCCATTATGAGCCTGGAATCCCGGGGCTGGAAGAGCAAGCCTGAGGGCAGCCTTCCCCACTTAGGCCTAGTTTTCTTTGCCTGGTGTGTTTCTTTTTCTCCTGAATTGTCTGTTTCAGCCTGATGATGGGATTAGCAGCATCCTTACAACAAAAGGATGGTGGTGTGTGTGTGTGTGTGTGTGTGTGGCAGAAACTATCTCGTCTCTGCTATCAGAGGTTGATGTATCCAGTAAACCTCGGGCTAGAAAGTCAGTGTAGAAGAGTGCAGGAACGGGGAAGTATCCTTTACCATAAGAGGTGGAGTCCTTTACCTCTCAGCTTCTGCCTAAGCATGGTGGAAAGAGGAAAGAAACCACCCCGTATTGTATCTACTACCATTTGCTGAGCTCAAAAGGTGGGGTGGAGAGAAAGGGCTGATAGGTTAAGTCTCCCCCAGTACACCTTAATTCAACAAAGTTGTATCGGCCAATAGACTTTAATTCAACAAAGTTGTATCCACCTTCTAGGTGCCAGGCTCCAGTTGAAAGACCTAGAATCAAACCTGGGTTGATTCTGATGCTCTTGGTCTATTTACTTGTCAGCATCCCCAGCAGCTCCAAGCATCCATTATCCTCACATTTCCCAGTGTTCTATGCATCTAGATATGATCTAGACTTTTCCTTTCCCTTTTTTCCTGGCAAACTCTTCTACCAAGTTACCTGGTCTAGTTCCCTCAGGATAGTTCTCTATTTTTCAAGTTAATCTAAAAACAAATTTGTGTTAATGATAAAACTTTTTTTTTCCTGTTATACTTTAATTTTTTCAAAGCGCTTCAATGCCCTAACTAGTGGTTCTCAAACCTGAGTGTACATGAGAATCACCTAGAGGGCTCTTTAAAACACAGATGACTAAAAAAAAAAAAAAACACACAGATGACTGAACCTCACCTTAAGTAGATGTAGTAAACTCTAGCACTAGAGTGGAGCTTAAGAATTTGCTTTCTGATAGGTTGGCAGGTGATACTGACATTGCTGGTCCAGGGATGAGACTTCAAGAACCATTACCCTAACATGAGGAATGATGCAGTGAGAATTTTTGGTATATGCCTGGCTTGAGGAAGTGTACCCCCCAAATCATGGACCCCTAATGTTCTATTGTTGCAACAGAAAAAAAAAATTATTAGAGAACTTGTTCAGTGGTTCTGAATTCTACCTGTGCATTAGAATCACCTCTGCAATGTTAAAATAAATTTACAAATGCCCAAACCACACCCCAAGCCAAGTGTTTGAAATAGGCTGGGTATAGCTAGATTTTTAAAAGTTCCACGGATGAGAAACTAAAGAGGAAGACCATTGACAGAATCTGACTTAGCCTTGTACAAGTATTCTGGATGAGAATACTCATGTCAATCCAGAGAGATTAAGCATTGATCTAGGTTCACATGACTGGTTAGTTGGGAAAGACAAGCTCCCTAAAGTTTCAGAACTTTCTATCACACCACAGTGTCTCTGTTAGCCAACCCTGTATGGTTTCTGCCCAGGGTTATGGTCCAGACCAGGACAGGGTGCCTAAGCTAATATCTACCATATATGATCAACTCAAGTCCGTTGCAGGAACATTTCCATTGGTGGTGTGGTTGTCCCACTGGAACTGAAGTCTAAAGAGCCCGATGGGGACAGAATCGTATATACAGGAACATATGACACAGAAGGTGTGGCCCCAACCAAGAGTGGAGAACGGCAGCCCATCCAGATCACCATGCCGGTAAGGTCTACTTGGGAGTGTTGGGGTATGATGCCAAAGCAAATGGAAACCATGTAAAGGAAAATAATCACTATTTTCCCTTAAGAAAGGATATAAAATCAAATATTATGAAATGTTATATCAGCTCATAGTTTCATATATTTGTTCATAATGTCCCAGTTGTTGTTCTAGTCTCTAAGTCATGTCCAATTTTTTGTGACCCCATGGACTCTAGCCTGCCAGGTTCCTCTGTCTATGGGATTTCCCAGACAAGAATACTTCCCAACCCAAGGATCGAACCCACATCTCCTGCATTGGCAGGCAGATTCTTTACCACTGAGCCACCTGGGAAGCCCAGTGTCTCAGTACAGTTAATTAAATAATCCATGCTTCTCCAGTGATCAGTTTTATAGTAATTTCTTTGTGGCAAAAAATGAATTCTCTCGCTACATTTTTGTTATCTGTTCCATTGATCTGCCTATACTTAATGCCACTGCTGCACTGTTTTTACAGTACATGTTTGTGTATTTTATAATTGGCCACCTTACTGAACTTGCTTACTAAAATTCTTCATTCAGTTATCTTGGATTTTTCAGGTAGATAGTCACAATCTATTAATTCATATCATAGTGTCATTTTCTGGGTTTTTTTTCCTGCCCTTATTGCACTGGCTAATGTTTCTAGAATAATGTTTTCTACTAATAGCGGTAATCCTTATCTCCAACATTTCACTATTAGATATACTGTTGGTTTCAAATATTTGTCTTGTTAAAGCATCCTTTTTCTGGTTCATTAAGAGATAATTGGGAGATGTGTTGAATTTCATTTCATTCCTTTACCCATCTATGGAAATAATATAGAATACTAAACTTCTCATTTCTTCAAAGAAACCCTACTTAATGTCACTTATCATTTTTAATATATTGTTACATTGAAAATGCTAATATTTAAGGGTTTTAATTTTTAATTTTATTATTTTTTTTGTTTGGCTGATTTATCAGCAAATATGTAAAGACTTCCTCTATATATCAGGCATTGGGGGAAGAGTGGTGAACAGAATAGATTTCCCTGGCTTCATAGGGCTTCTAATCTAGAGGAGGAAAACATACTTTATACAAGATTATCAATAATAAAGTAAATAATTATTATTGTACAAAATGTACTAAAAAAGTAGTGGTACCCTTGGGACATATACCAGGGGTCTTAGTCTAGCCCAAGATTTAAGGGATGGCTTTCTTAAGAGCTGACAGAAGAGGGAACACTTGAGGAAAAAGGAGCTACAACGATCAACAGCTGGAGGACAGCAAAATGTGTTTCAAGGAATGAGTAGCCCAGCATAGCTTGAGCAGACAGTGAGGTACAGACTGATTTAAGATTAAGATGGATTTAACACAACATTGTCAGAGAAGGCGATGGCAACGCACTCCAGTACTCCTGTCTGGCAAATCCCATGGACGGAGGAGCCTGGTAGGCTGCAGTCCATGGGGTCGCTAGGAGTTGGATACGACTTAGCGACTTCACTTTCACTTTTCCCTTTCATGCACTGGAGAAGGAAATGGCAACCCACTCCAGTGTTCTTGCCTGGAGAATCCCAGGGATGGGGGAGCTTGGTGGGCTGCAGTCTCTGGGGTCGCACAGAGTCAGACATGACTGAAGCGACTTAGCAGCAGCAGCAGCAGCAGCAACCCAAGATTGTAAATCAACTATATTCCAATAAAAATTTTTTTTAAAAAAAGATTAAACTGGAGAGGTAAATAGAGCTTAGATGTTACAGGGCCTGCTTATTGAATTTATCTTCATGCCTCTGGGAATCCATTGAAAGTTTGTTAGTCAACTTTGGTATACAATTTACATAAAAATTTTATGTAAATATATTCACCAGGCTAGATTACTGGAGTGGGTAGCCTTTGCCTTGTCCAGGGGATCTTCCCAACCCAGGGATCAAACCCAGGTCTCCCACATTGCAGGCAGATTCTTTACCAGCTGAGCCACAAGGGAAGCGTAAATATATTAATACACCAATTTAAACTGTACAGTAACATAGATTTTGACTAGTGTATAATCACCACCCCAATAAAAATATAGAACATTTCTGGTCATCCTGAAAATTTCCTCCATGCCTATCTGTAGTCAGTGCCCCCAGTCTTAGCCACTCTGAGCTTTTTGTCTCAATAACAGTTCTAATGGTTCTAGAATTTCATGTAAATAGAATCATGGCATTGTGGCTGATTTCTTTCACTTAGCATTATGTTGTAGTATAATGTTTTTGTTTAAATAGTTGGTTCCTTTTGTTATGAGTAGTATTTCATGGTAAGGATATATAAGAGTTTATTTATCCCTTTACCAATAAATGAACAGCTGGGTTGTTTGCAGCCTTTGGAGTTATAAATAAAATTGCCATGAATATTTGAGTATGAGTCTTAAAGTGAACATGTTTTCATTTCTCTTGAGTAAACACCTAAGAGGAGATTTAACAAATCACATGGTAAGTATACGTTTAACCATATAAGAAATATCCTGATTGTTGTACCATTTCATATTTTTACCAGCAATGTATAAGAATTCTAGTTACTTTACATAGTTAATTATATCAGTCTTTTAAGTTTCGAAATGCAAAAGACCTACAAGAGCTAAAACATTTCATTTCATGATCTATATTTTAGTCTTTAAATTGGATAGCCTAAATCTTTCAGCTTTGTTTATTCAAAGTCATTTTGACTATTCTAGGCCCTTGGCATTGTTATATAGATTTTAGCATGAACTTGTCAGTTCATTCTCCAATTCTCCAAGAACTGGAATATTAATTGGGTTTGCAAATTGGGCAGTTTGGGAAGATTTAAATATTGAGTCTTCGGATACATAAATACATCTGTTTATTTAGGTCTTAAAGCTTTAATTTCTCTATATAATGCATTACAGTGTTTCCTGTACAGATTTTATATATATGTTGTTAAATTTTTCATTAAGTATTTCATATTTAAATACTATTATATATGGTGATTTACTATTTATAGAAATAAAATTGATTTTTTTCTATATTCATCTTGAATTCTGAGGCCTTGCTAATCTCACTTGTTAATCCTAATAGTTGTTTGGGATTTTTTTTTTTATAGAACACTTAAGCTTTTCCATGTTTGATATAATGTCTTCTGCAAAGAAAAAGTTTTTCTTCTTCTTTTTCAATTCATATTCCTTTTATTTCTGTCTTGATGGCAATGCCTAGGACCTCCAGTTTGATGCTAAGCAGAACTGATGAGAGTGGACATCTTTGTTCCTTAATCTCAGGAAGAAAGCATTCAGTTTTTCAACACTAAGTACGATGTTAGCTGTAGGGTTTTTTATTAAATGCCTGTTATCAGGTTAATGAAGTTCCCTTCTATCACTAATTTATTGAAATTTTACTGAGAGGTTTAAAAAATATGAATGTGTAATGTTTTCAAATATTCTTTCTTTACCTACTGGGATGATCATATAATGTCTTCTTTATTCTCTAGTAGATTTTATTGTTTATTCAATGTTGAAACAACTTTGAGTTATTGAATACTAGGATAAATACCAATTGGTCAATGGTATGTTCCCTGTATATTTGACTGGATTTGATTCATTAACATTTTATTGAGGATTTTACATCTGTGTTCCTGAGAAATATTGGTCTGTGGTTTTCTTTTTTTGTATTGTCATTGTCTAGTTTTGGTATCAGAATAATAATAAAATTATTTGAAAGTTGTTCACTCTTCTGTTTTCTGGAAGAGTTTATATTATTATTATTAAAATATTATTTTTATTTAATGTTGGATAGAATTCACCAATGAAGGCACGCATTTCATTTTGTTTAAAGGCTTTTAGTTACAAATTCAACTTCCTTCTTTGATAACGGGCTATTCAGGTTTTATTTCTTGAGTTAATTTGTATAATTTGTCATTGATATCATTGATTTATTTCAACTAAATTGTCAAATTTGATGGCACAAAGGTGTTGGTAATAATCCTCCACCATCCTTTGATGTGTTAGGATCTCTAATAATGTCCACTCATTCTTTATGTTTACAATTTGCCATTCCTCCCTTATCCCCAACCAGTCTAGCTAGAGATTTACCAATTTTATTGGCTTTTTCAAAAACCCAGTTTTGTTTTCATATGCTTCACTGACCCATTTTTCTGTTTCATTGATTTCCAATCCTATCTGAATTATCTCTTTCTTTTGCGTGCATTAAAATATTTTAATTTAGGTTATACACACAGAGATAGAATTTGAGTCTATAATGTTCTTACCAAATTTGAGTTATTTTTAATTTTTATTTTGCCTCAAATTCTTTCCAACTTTACTCTCTCCTTTTCTTGTAGTGCTTCAATTACACATTGGACAGTTTGGTATTATCCTATAGGTCTTTAAGATCTTGTCCAATTGCTTTTATGGATCTCCAAATTATATACTTTCTATGGAGAAGGTAATGGCACCCCACTTCAGTACTCTTGCGTGGAAGATCCCATGGACAGAGGAGCCTGGTGGACTGCCGTCTATGGGGTCCCGAAGAGTCGGACGACTAAGCGCCTTCACTTTCACTTTTCACTCTCATGCACTGGAGAAGGAAATGGCAACCCACTCCAGTGTTCTTGCCTGGAGAATCCCAGGGACGGGGGAGCCTGGTGGGCTGCCGTCTATGGGGTCGTACAGAGTTGGACACGACTGAAGCGACTTAGCAGTAGCAGTATTGATATATACGCAAGTTCACTGTTTTTTTCATCTGCCCCAATTTACTCATGCTTGTTTTCTGATTTTTTTTCTATCATTATATTTTTCAGCTCTAGAATTTTTATCTGTATCTTCTATAGTTTCCATTTCTCAAGGTTCCTGATCTGTTTGCCCATTTTGACCATATACCCCTTTACCTCTTTGAGCATATTTATAATTGCTGGTCTGAAATATTTATTTGGTAAATCTGGTATCTAATCCCATTTAGAGCAGGAATGACTTTTTTCCTGAATATGGGTCATGCTTTCCTCTTTTGTTACTTGTTTGATAATATTTGATTAGAAACTAAACATTATAGATGGTATATTATTGATTTTAGTTTATTTTATTCTTCTGAGGATTATTCTCTTTTTGAGTTACATTCCTGGACTGAAGCAGCAAATTCTGTCTTTCCAGTAGGATAGCAGCTGAAGTCTCTGCTTACTTTTTTTCAACTTCCAGTTGCTGCTCTAGCCTAGTCCCCTTTGTCCCAGTGGAGTTTAGCAGTCAGGTAAGGAATTGGACAGTTTATACTAAGATTTTGGTATCATCCACCCTCAGGTTCCTCTAAATTTCCAGTTTCTCTGCCAGTCCTGAGCCCTTTGCTTTGGTACTTTCAAGCCATTAAGGCTTCAACTTCTCAGGTTTGGGAATGCATTCAATTAAAAAAAAAAAAAAAAAGGCAGCAAACTTCCAAATCTTATTCAGCATAACTTTCTCTTTCAAAAAGAGACGCTTCACTTAGATGAAATCAACCCTGCTAACACCCTGATCTGGGGACATCTGAGGAGCCTGACGTCCTATAGTCCATGGGGTCGCAGAAGAGTCAGAAACGACTTAGCGACTAAACCACCACCAATCTCTTGAACTATGAAACAATAAACTTCTGTTGTTTGGTGGGGGGAAATAGACTCTTTACTGGTTTGTCTGCTTTTTCAAGCAGGAAAAACCCCCTCCCAGCAGCCTATACGTGCGATTAGCCTGTAGAATTATGGCGTAGTCATAGTCAAGATTTTGGGTCTCACCTCTTCTGTAGCTCTCTTGCTTCCAGGATTTTCTCCCTAAATTTCCAGCTGCTCTTCCAGCCCAGGACACTCTTCTCCCTTTTCCAGTAGATAAAACTGCTGTTTCCTTCTGCGAGAACTGCCTGGGATTGGGGAGCACCCTCAGGCAAAAAACCACAGGGACAGTTCTTAATTGTTAGAATTGAGATCCTTCAAGAGGAACTGATTTCTGTCTTGTTTTCAGTTGCTTTTTAAAGGCATCAAATAGCTTTTGTTTGCATTTTGTCAGTTTCTTACAAACTTACATCTTTGTAAGTTTCATCTAACAGTTCCACTCCACTATTATCATCATTTTAAAAAAACATTTCAATGTAGGACTTCCATTTCCTGGTAACGGTGATAAGATTTGCCAGTTGTTAAAAATCAGTCTAGTAGCAATGTGTAGATTAGAAAGGGAAATGGGCAAAGGACAGAAGGTCTTCACAGTTTAAGATGGGTTGTTAGAGTTAATCGCTTTATAAAATGAATTGGGCACATTTTCATAGTTTGTGCTCTGAAACTGTTTACATGGTGTATGATTTAGCTGTTATTTGAAAGTCTGACAGAATTTCCCCATGAAAGTCAGGATCCAAAGTAAAGATATTTGGAAAGAATATCCATAACTTTCAACTTAGTCCATTAAGTTTGCCTTTGGAGAGGCTTTGAAGATTTTATTGAGTCCATTTTAGTTGGTTTTCTGAGAAAACTATCCATTTCTACAGAAACACATTTTAAAAGGTATTTTTAGACTTCTAAAAAAATATTTGAAGATCACATATCCAGTAAAGGGCTGGTGGATCAAAATAGATTTCTTTTGTATCAAACAAGTATGCTTCTATTCTAGTGTATCAAGAATAGCATATGTATCAATAATTAGAGTTAAAGGAATGATTAACTGGAAGCAGAATTGCAAATGCTTATCAGAATTTTATTTTTGTTAATTTTTTTTAATTTTATTGAAGTTTAGTATATTTACAGTGTTGTGTTAATTTCTTCTGTATAGCTAAGTTACTCGGTCATATATGTTTATATTTTCCAGAAAATCCTGGAAGACTATATATATATATATATATATAGTGTTTTTCATAGTCTTTTCCATTATGGTTTGTCATAAAATATTGAACATAGTTCCCTGTGCTATACAGTATGACCTTGTTGGTTTTCTATCTTATATATAATAGTTTGCCTCTGCTAATCCCAAACTTCCTTTCCTTCCCTCCCCTACCCTCTCTCCCCCTTGGCAACCACAAGTGTGTTGTCTATCTCTGTGACTCTGTTTTTCTTTCATAGACATGTTGATTTGTATAGTATTTTAGATTCCACATGTAAGTGCTATCATATGGTATTTGTCTTTTTCTTTCTGACTTACTTTGCTTAGTATGATAATCTCTAGGTCTATCCAAGTTGCTGCAAATGGCATTATTTCATTCTTTTTGATAGCTGAGTAATATTCATTGTATGTGTGCACCACATCTTCTTTATCCATTCATCTGTCAAAGGACATTTAGGTTGTTTCCATGTCTTGGCTAAATGGTGCTGCTTGAACATAGTGATGCGTGTATCTTTTAAAACTTTTATTTTTGTCTGGGCATATGCCCAGGAGTGGGATTGCTGAATCATATGGCAACTCTCTTTTCAGTTTTTTGGGGGAAACTCCATACTGTTTTCCATAGTGTCTGCACCAGTTTACATTCCCACCAATGGTGTAGAGATCTCCGCCCCCTGTCCAGCATTTGTTATTTGTAGACCTTTTAATGATAGCCATTCTGACTGGTGTGAGGTGGTACCTCATTGCAGTTTTGATTTGCATTTCTCTAATAGTGATGTTGAGCATCTTTTCATGTGCCTATTGGCCATCTATCAGAATTCTAATGAGAGCTCAAAAGGCCATAGAGCTGACTTTAAGTTGTTCATTCTTTCACTGAACTGGTACTGAGCCCTGGATTAGGTACAGAGGCAGTCACAGTAGATGAGACTGTATCCCGTTCCAGGTGGTCACCGGACAGGAGAGGAGACCTCCCCTCCCCACCTTCTCCCTGGAGCCAGTATGGGCAGAGCTATAACTTCCTGGGGTTTTAAAAGGGTGTGGAGTCACACTTCTTTTGCTGCAAGTGTAAAAACAACACTAGGGAGAACAATTAACAAACAATTTAGAACTTGGTTAAAAACTTAATTGGATTTGTAAACTAAGAACATCTACATTATTTTGAATGAGACTGAAACACAGTATTTTTTTTAATGTGAGTATAATTTAAACACATCCATAAAAAGAAAGATTTTATTATTCACAGTAAGTCTGGATTGCCTGTCCAGGTACCTGCTAAAAGGCTGGAGAGCTTTTAAGTTACTCAGTGCCTTTGGGGTGTGTTTTGGGGAAAAGAATCTCTACGCTCTAACTCAAGAATCCTGAGTTCCATCTGTAAAGCCTAGATTCTTCCATATAATTTCCACTCTAGAAGAAGCAGGTGATTGATAGTTGAATGTTCCAGCAGTGATCACATAGCGTTAGGTTTGAGCATTGGCCATGCATTTGTGTTTTATTTGTAGTAGGCTGATTCTCAGGAAAACAATGGAAATTAGAGGTTTTCTGTATGTTAGCAGCTCTGGTATTGAATTCAAATGTTCATTCTAGTGGTGAAGCTTTCAGCTAGTTTCATCATTATCCTGTGACATTTTTAAGTTACCATTATTATGACTCAAATTTTAAAAAGTGTAGACATACCATATTCTCATAGGCAACACCAAAACCGTGAACTATCCAGGTAAATACAGTCAGTTAAGCAGCAAGTTCCTGGATTATTAAAATTACATACTTTATCAAGGGAAACATCAGTGGTGTGGGTGCCTGAGGAAACCTCTAGAATGTGAGAATTCAAACTGGAAGTTATGAAGGTATTAGGAGGCCATCTTCTTCTATAATTAACTGTGTGTTAGTCCCTCAGTTGTGTCCGACTCTTTGAAACCCCATGGACTGTAGCCTGCCAGGTTCCTCTGTCCATGGGATTCTCCAGGCAAGAATACTGGAGTGGGTTGCCATTCCCTTCTCCAGGAGATATTCTTGACCCAGGTCTTCTGCATTACAGATGATTCTCTGTCATCTGAGCCATGAGGGAAGCCCCATAATTAACTGTGATTCCAGGCAGTGGGATCCCAGGCTTAACTCAGTGGGCCTGTTTCTTTAATACAAATAGGTGGATTCTACTCTTTGATCACTAAGACCACTGTCAGCCCTAACAGGGTATAAAAATTATAAACTTACCCATAGGGTATGATACTAGTTATTTGCTGAAGAAGTCAGATTCTCAAATACTGTCATTTAGGATGACACCAACTAGGACTGAAACCCAACAAATCCATATAGGATTCCTTCCTGGTTGGGTACAGGCATGCCGGGAAGTGTGGCAATGCATCCCAGCGTATCAGGGGATTTGCATGTTTCTTTAAAAAACTGTGAAATATCAAGACAAGATTCAGAAATGTGAGCAAACTTTTTTTTTTTTTTGACTGAACTGAACATTTATATTCATGTAACATATCCCAGAATTTCAGCTTTTTCAATTATACTTAAAATAATTATGATTAGAATCTGTTCCTGGCTCAGACCTCTACTGCTGCCACAGCCAGACTAAGGCAGGATTCTCTGGTTTACCTATTCCTAATCATCAAATGGTTCTCAGTACATTGTGAACTAAGGCTTGCAGTAACTAAGAATCTGCACTCCAAGAAAGAATAATTTACATTGTTTTATATTCAAAAATATTCTGGAGTCTGAATACTCACTAGCATTCGTGGCTTATCTTTATACATAAAAATGACAACACTAATCCACCACTAGTAGAATAAATAGTATACTGAATTTATCTTTCAACTGCATATAAGATTTGGCTGATGTATTCTTTTTTTTCATCTATCTCCTCCCTTGAGATCAACAAAACTATGCAAATTGGGTAGGGATGAAATAAAGTTAACTAGCCCTCCCAGAAAGATCTCAGTTAAGCTCATACACACACTAACTGTCTTAAACACAAGCTCTCAATTCTTAGTCTGCTGATCTCACAATTTGATCTGAATCTGGGAGACAGAGAAGAAAGTCCATTCTTCCCCTTACTAACACGCTGTTGCTTCAAGTATGCCTGGTAAGCAGACATTGATCAGAAAACTACAAACCTAGCAGAAATCAAATAGACTCCTCATAAATCTACAAACAATGGAAAAATACTAATTTGAATAACATTGAACTCCCCTCCCCAAAAAAACCCCTCTACATTAGAAAAACAGGAAATCTGACAGCCCAGTCTTCTTTACCATGAAATCTATTTCACCTAAATTTCAAGAGAGAGAGAGAAAATAAGGTACATCAAGGATTTCTTCATATCTTTTCGCCGTTCTCTTTAGATCATCTTCTTTCTCTGCAATTTTTTTATATAACTGATTTGTCTCTTCTTGATGGCTTTCTAAAAGTTCAGCCTCCACTTCCTGGGCTTTATCGATGGTCTCCTTTATGGTCATTTCCAGTTCCTGTTCCTTTTGTGCCAGCTGTGTATGAAACTCTCTCATCAGCTGTTTTAATGTGGAATTGTGCTTCAACTCAAGATCTTCCTGCTCCTGTTTGATTTTCTCTTCCATTTCTTTTTCATACTCTTTCTTTATTATATCCAGTTCTTGCTGATGCTCCTTCCGCAGCATTCGAATATCTTTCTGCAGTTTAACCACCTCCTGGCTCAGCTTCCGCTTCTCCTGCTCCGCCCCTGCTAATTTAAACTCCAGGTCATTGTGATCGGCCTCCATGTTACTAAGCGAGCTGGGCTGAACCACGTGTGATGTGGACTTTCCTTCAGCACCTTCTTCCAAAACTTCTGTGGGTTTACTTTTTCCATTCATCTGTTGTAGAGCCTGTAAACTTTCAAGTTTTGAGGTCAGCTCTTCGATTTCAATTCTGTGTCCTTCCCTCTCTTTCAATAAGCAGGAATCCAGCTCTTTCATTTTTTGCTCCAAGATCTGACAGGTCAAGTCCTCCCCCTGGAGCGTTTTCTGGACATTGTCAACCACATTTTCCAAGTTCTGCTTTGCCCCTGTGTTATTTTTGTCTCCTTCTGCTTCCAAATGCTGGGAAGAAACCAAGGAGTGTTTCTTGTTTTTTCCTTCAAGTTCTTCTTGAAGCTGATTTATCATCACTCGATCCTCATGTTGTTTTGCTTCGGCCTGTTCTATCTTTATTAAGAGCTCCTGGTATTTGCACTGTATTTCAGAATGAGAGGAAATTATTTCTTCTTTTTCCTGCTCCAGCCTCTGCACTAGCATTTCCTTTTCAATTAAATTTCTTTGTAAGACACCGAGTTTTTCTTCACATGCATTATGCACACAGCCTTGGGAATCTGCTTCTTCTTGCTCAGTACACACTGCCACATTTTCTGACAATCTGGGTACAACTGACGTTTCAGATTGTGGTGAACTTTCCGCGGACTTCAGTTTTTCTTCCAAGATGTGAATTTCTCTGTCTCTTTCCTGCAGTTTTGTAGTTAGCTCACTCAGATGGCTTTCTTTGTCTTTTCTGTATTGCTGTTCTTTCTCTTCCATTTGTGATAACAACTGCTTCTTGATGGCAGCAATCTTTTGTTCAGCTTTTTTCTCCAATTCTGCTAATTTCGCAGCACCTTCTGTGAGCAAACTTTTAAAGCACCAGGTAATCCCTACATTTTTATTTGGTTCATTTTCAGATTAACTTCCACATAAATACATTCTATAGTTGCAATCATTTTTAATATATATTGTCCAACTTTCTACATATTTTTAAAATTTTAATGGTAATATAAGACTCTATCACAATGTATCACGATTAGATTTACCCAGATATTAGATATATTGATTGTCCCATCATAAAAAGTGCTATAGTGTAAAATTTTATATATGTATATACATATATATCTACCTCAATCTGAGTAAAAATATTTGGTC
Organism: Bos mutus; assembly: GCF_027580195.1. NCBI lineage: Eukaryota > Metazoa > Chordata > Mammalia > Artiodactyla > Bovidae > Bos > Bos mutus. The sequence goes on from NC_091627.1 coordinate 40,067,924, forward strand.
AAAAGAACTGAATCTTTAAGGCTGTTCTCCAATATGGCATTTTGGTGTTTGTTTTTTTTTTAAGTTGTACATACTATTTTACAATGTTGCTAGCAATGAAGAAGCCTACTGACTTTGTTATAATTATGACATCACCAAGAATCACTTCAAATGTAATAGATTTTCCAGTTTACTTTTCACTATCACAAGAATGAACATTTCTACATGTCAATTTAATTTTGTTTCTTCTGTAGATTGTTCTTTCATGTTTTGTCAATGCTTCTGTTGAAAATTATTTTTTTAAATCACAGACTCCTAATAAAGAAAAAAATCTGTCATACCTATCCTATTTCTCTTACTTTTGCTCTGTTTTATTTTCCATTGTATAGGAATACAATTACACTAAAATTTTTCATTTTTTATTATGATTTCTTCTTTTAAAATGAAGATGGTTATTTTTTCATAGTCAACAGTCTATTTTGGCTTTCCCATAATTTTAGATTTTATGTGATTTAACTTTCCTCTAATTCAAACTTGATTTATGTTTATATTGTACATCATTTCCAAAAGATTTAAAATGGTATTTCACATTTTATGGGTCCAAGCAGTAAAGCCTACGTCCTTAAATATAATTTCTACTCTAGAAGAAGCAGGTGATTGATTGTTCCAACAATGATCATACAGCTTTTGGTTTGTGCATTAGTCATGCATCTGTATTTTATCAGTCATAGGCTGATTCAATTACAGTTGAAATTAGAATTATTAACTGAAATTAGAAGTTTTCCTGATCAAGTATGCAGCTGAAATGTTAAGTGAAAATTTCATTTTAGTGATGAAAGCCTTGCATATGCTTTAACACTATCCTATGACAAAACTTTTGTCAAGCTTAAATATTACACATTGCTGGCACAACCAATTACACAAGTAATAATGAAGTCTTGAGATGTCCAGGTAAAGTCAATTAATCAGGTAGGTGAAGCTACCAAGGAAAGCTGAATTAAAGGGACACCAAAACAACTTCTTATAAGTCTAAGGTTACCTCAAAATAGTTTCTCAGATTTTTAAACGTTGGATAAATGATGCTAGGATAAATTGGCTATTTGGGAGGCTCTGTTCTTCTTTCCTGATGCCTTTCCTTCTTTCGTGATCAAAAAATATTTCAGATGGATTATGAGATTATCTCTAAAGCATCAACTTTGTAAAAAAAAATCAAAATGAAAAGAATCTATCTAAACCTAAAAGAAATGGAAGAAATTCAAAGGTAAAAATGGAAGAAATCCAAAGATTAAAAATGGAAAACTCTGATTACATAAATGTAGGTTTCCTATTAAACATTGTAAGCAAAGTTAAACTAAATTTTCCTTAAAAGGCAATTTAAACTAAAAGGCAAATGATACTTGGTGACACGTGAAAAGCTTATTTATAACATGGATGGTTAAGCAGTGTTGCCTCGATTTACCACTGCCTGTGCAGACAATGCTGCAGCCCTGAAGCTGAACTCAGGATGTTATCAAATGCCATCTGACTTAGATTAGTGGCAGTGATCTCTTTATTCACATAATTCCAGAGGCCCTGGTACAGGGAATTAATGAATGATACCCAACTCTAAGTCCTTCGCTGACAGCTCAGTGGTAAAGAACCTGCCTGCCAGTACAGGAGACAGAGGGGATGTGGGTTCCATCCCTGGGTGGGGAAGATCCCCTAGAGAAGGAAATGGCAACCCACTCCAGTATTATTGCCTGGGAAATCCCACAGACAGAGGAGCCTGGTGGAGGGCTACAGTCCATGGAGTCACAAAAGAGTTGGGCACGGCTTAGTGACTAAACAACAACACCCAACTCTAAAAGCTCTCCACCCCCATTTCAAAGAGTATTGCTGACTTGTACTTTAATGGGACTAATTCTCCACTTAGTCCCTTCAAGGAGAGAGCTCAAAGGGAGATTCTGTCTGCGTTATGATAGTCATCACATTATTCCCCTTTTGTCTGGCCCTCTTAGACAGGAGACTGGGGGGAGTTTGGAGGAATGAGGCAAGAGTACATGAGCCTGTTGTGAACCTGTGTTGTGCCGCTTACACATACGTTCCCAAACGTAAAATGTGTTCCTCATGTCAACTCTTTCTAATATTTTGGCACAATCTGTTACTTCATATATAAAGAATTCTTAGAAACCAGTAAGGAAGAGAACCTTACTGGACATAGGAAATTGAAAGAGAAGGACATGGGAAATTGAAAAATAAGCAAAAAGTAAAGAGGCTAAAGGAATGCAAATCATCAATAAATATTAAAAATGACAATTTCACTATTGATAAATATATATATATAAATAACACAAGGCCAATTTTCACCCACAAAATTTTCCAAATAGTAAAAATAATACTACTAATTCAGTGCTAGTGTATTTCTTTATGAAATATGATTTACTCTAAATTGATTTTGGGTCCTGCAAACTTGCTGAATTTGCTTGTTAATTGCTTCATAGTTTTTGCACACATATTTTTATTGTGAATTGAAAGTTTTGTTTCCCTTTTTCCCCCTCTTGCCTTAAGATACTGACTTAGAGCCACTAATACAATGCTGAACAGGAATAGAAGCAACTGCTCTCCTTGCCTTATTTCCATCTTATAGGGAAAGGACTCAGTTCACTTAACGTTGAAGGTGATGTTAGCTATTGTTTTTTTATTGGTGGCCCTTAATCAGACTGAAGAACTTTTCTTCTATTCCTAGTTTGGTGAGAGTTTTTATTATATATATGATAATAAAGTATAAGGATGGTAAAAGGTATAAATAAGGATGGTATAAGTATAAATAAGGTATAAGGCAGTTGAATTACCACATGTTCTTTCTGCATTTATTGATATGATTACATAGTGTTTCTCCTTTATTTTGTTAATATGGCAAATTACATGGATTTTCAAATATTGAACCATCCTTGAGTTCTGAAGATAAACCTCCAATGTAATATCCTTTATTATGTATTGGTGGATTTGATTTACTAATATTTCAAGCAAATAAAATTATGTAAATTTTATGCATAAATCCATGAGGAATTTTTGTCTGCAACTTTCCTTTACCCGTAATATCCTGGTCAGGTTTTGGTATCAGGGTAACAGTGGCTTCACAAAATGAATTGAGACGTATTCCTTCCTTTGTTACGTAGAATCAGTATTTTCCCCTTAAGTGTATGAATTTATCAATGAAGGCACTGAGCCTGAAATTGTCTTCCTGGGAAGAATTTTAATTACAAATTCAATTTCTTTAGTAGTTAGAGATTTAGTGATAGTTTGTGTCTTTCAAAGAATTTGTACATTTGTACACCAAATGTATTGGTATATATTGTTGTTAGGCTCTAGGTTGTGGCCAACACTTTTGCAACCCAATGGACTGCACCCTGCCAGATTCCTCGGTCCTTGAGATTTCCTAAACAAGGATACTGGAGTGGGTTACCATTGCTTCTCCCAGGGATCTTCCCAATGCAGGGATTGAACCCATGTCTCCTGCATCGGCAGGCAGATGTTTTTACCACTGAGCCACCAGGGAAGCCCATTATTGGTATACCATTGTTCCTAATCTAAGGATCCCATGTTGTTACCAATATAGGATCAATAGTGATAGCATCTTTCATTCCTAATATTGGTAATTTGCCTTCTTTTTCCTGCTCAGTTTTATCACTTTTAAAGAGTTTTTAAAGAAGATTTTAGTTTCATCAGTTTTTCTTTACTGTTTTCCTTTTCTGTTTCATTCATTTCTGCTCTTTATTGCTTTTCTTCTTCTTACTACTATACAGTTAAAATTAAAAGAACTGGCAATGTCAGCTTTTGGAGAGAATGTATCAATAGAACAACTGAAATTCATATTGCTGGTGGGAAAGTAAAATGGCACAATCACTTTGGGAAAGTTTAGCAATTTCTTATGAAGTTAGGTATACTTATAAGACTTAGAACTTTTAACCCTATCTATTCAGCTAAGAGAAATGGAAAATAAGGATTTACTAATAAAACTTCAAACGATACAGGAATAGAGATGTTCAGAATCCGGTAGGAATTGGTAGATCATACCACAGTAAAAGTTATAGATGCTTATTTACACTGAAATAGTTTACTAATGAAGTAACATCTATCAATACAGTAAGTTCATTCTGTGCTCCTAAGTCAATGAATTTCTGAGTCACTTTATTCTTGATGAATTTCACAAGTCACTGGTGAAATTGAGTAGAATGGTGAATAGAGAGAAGTACTCTGGGGATTCTAGGTCATATGGTTGTAAGACCACCACAGAAATTGTTTAAAACAAATTCTTCAGGACTTCCTTGGTGGTACAGTGATTAAATATCTGCCTTCCAATTTAGGAGACATGAGTTCAATCCACAAATCGGGAAGATTCCATATGCCATGGGGCAACTAAGCCCATGTGCTACAATTACTAAACCCACACTCTAGAGCCCATGAGCCACAACTACTGAACCCATACAACAACTACCGAGCCCAAGTGCTGCAACCCAGAGCCTTTGTGCCGAGAGCCTTTTCTCTTCAACAGGAAAAGCCACCACAGTGAGAAGCCCATGTACCGCAACTAGAGAGTAGCCCCTGCTCTCCTTAGGGAAAGCCTGCACAGAGTAACAAAGACCCAGCACAACAGAAAAAAAAAATTAATAAAATATTTACTGTTTATTAACAAGTCAAGACTCCTCACTTAGTACTGAGGACAACAAATGATTCTCCTCTCCTTAGAATCTGATGGGTTCCCCTTCACATTGGTTGTGAAATTAAAGTGTACCAAGGCTTGTAACTTGTAAGAACACTAAAGTAAATAAAATGTCCAGGTGTATAGTAGAGTGTCAGTTTCAGAATACGATAAACTGGGTGGCTTAAACACCAGATATTTATTTCTCACAGTTCTGGAGGCTGGAAATCCAAGATCAAGGTGCCAGCAGACCTGGTGTCTAATGAGAACACTGTTCTGATTCATAGACAGCTTCTTTCTTAGCATGGGAGAAACAGATAAGGAACAGAGAAACAGATCATCCCTCTCATGTCTACTTTTATAAGGGCACTAATTCTATTCATGAGGGCTCCATCTTCCCACTGTAATTACTTCTGGAGGATCCCACTTCCAAATACCATCACTGGGGATTTAGGCTTCACCATATGAGTTTTGGGGAGATACAATCAGTCTGTAGTGGCGTCCTAAAACATTCTACACATGACAATTCATAGATGTTCTTCTCATTCAGGGAGGAAAAAGAAACACTGTTCAGTAGCTTATAGCTCATTTGCTTGTACACTGGTTATCAGTGTCTAGATGAAGATGAGGAAACCTAGCTTCTTGACTTGCTCCTACCACTAGCTGGCTGCACAGTACTAGAGCAACTCACGTAACCTCTCTGAATTAGTTCTTTCATCCACAAAATGGAGATGTTAAAACCAGTCACAAGACTGAATGAGATTAAATGATAGTAATTGTGTATTTTAAAAAAGAGAGCTATTAAATGCATAGAATTATACTGTGTCTAATTGCATCACTGGGGAGCTTGCCTGGGTAGATTTTCCTTGGAAGGCACAGATGGGTTGGGAGTGGGTAGAGAGCTGTGTAGTTGTTTCTGTTCTTCAAAAACAATGTCAGCTTTGAAGACCCCATCTGTTCTTAGCCAGAACAGAAGAAATCCTGAGTTAGGTAGAGATGGCCAGGAAATAGAGCTCCAGAAGGAAGACTACAAAGAGCGCTTATGAGAAGTTAAAACAATTAAGATGTGGGAGAGAGGAAAATAATGCCTAGTCACCAGCAGTTAAGTTTACTATAACATGGCCTTGAATCCAACATTAACAAAAGAGAAACAGAGTAGAATTTTTAGCTGTGACTTGCTGTCAACATATTTCTGTTTTGGTGTACTGTGTTACTGAGAATTCTTGGATGGAGACTTTCTTAGTTGTAAGGATACTCAGATGTAAGTGTAGTGCCTTAAGGGCTTTCATTTTTGTTTATTGCCTGTGGTCATAATCATCTTTATTTGTTTTTGTGACTAACTTTTATTTATATCTAGTTCCAAAAAGGCCGCAGTATTGTTTCTCCCACTTACCTAACCTTGTTTCAAGCTGCTCCTGAGAAAGTTTAGTTGGTGTTTATAAAATATTTTTATAACTTAATTCAGTTGCACTTAAAATGTACAGTCTCCTACGTTGGTCAAAAGTAATAGTAAGTTATCTCGGTGATTTGTAAAATGAGATATCAGTTTATTATTACCACTTAAGGGTGGTATTATAAACAAAGTTGTAATGTTTTCATTAGGATATATGTATCCTTAATAGATTTTATTAAATCCCTAGGGTTTGAGGGATATTTATGTTAATTTTTCAGGGGTGATAGATCCATTTCACCATTTAAAATATTCTTTCTGCTTATAAGAGTAACATTTATTGCAGAAAATCTAAGTAGAAAGATAGAGAAAGTTTACTTTGGGAACTGTTGTTAATATTTTTCCTTTTTCTTTTCTCTATACATCCTAGTGTATTTGAGCTCATTTTCAGCCATCTCTTTTCTGTTAACATTGTTTTAATCATCTTCTGTCATCATTAAAACTAAATTCCTGGGCTTCCCTTGGGGCTCAGTGGTAAAGAACCCATCTGCCAATGCAGAAGACACAGTTTCAATCCCTGATGAGGAAGGATTCGACATGCCCCTGGGCAACTAAGCCCGTGTGCCACAGCTACTGCGCCTGTTCTCTAGAGTCCGCTGACCACAGCTACTGAGCCCATGCGCTGCAACTACTGAAGCCCACATGCCTCAGAGCACATGCGCCCAACAAGGAGCCACCGCAGTAAGAAGTTCGGGCACCACAACCAAAGCATAGCCCCCACTCGCCACAACTAGAGAAAAGCCTGCACAACAGCGAAGACCTAGCAGAGGCAAAACTAAATAAATAATACATTAAAAAAAAACACCTAAATTTCTGTGTGGAGGTTATACATATTCAGGGTACAGATATACCACCATTTCTCATAATACTTTCCTAAGGTTTTAGGCTTAAATTGCTTCTGGTATTTGAAAATATTTGCTAAGTTGATAGGTGAACAAGTTACAAAACTCTGAAAGTTTGTATTTCTTTAATTACTAATAATACTACATTTGAATATTTTTCAGAGTTAGCCAATTGTTTTAATGAACTGTTCAGTTTTATCCAAATGTTCTTAGTAGTTCTTCACATATTTTATGTTAAGGATATTAGCTATTTGGTAAAACTTGTAAATACAATTTGGCTTAACATTTTTTCTGATTATAAAAGTAAAATTTGATCATTAAATCTTTAAAGTACCAATAAGTACATAGAAGAAAATTAAACTTATTCCATCAGCAGTAACATGTATAATTTTTTAAATGTAATTTATTTATTGGCTGCACTGGGTCTGCGTTGCATGCAGGCTTTCTCTAGTTGCGGAGAGTGGGGGCTCCTCTCTAGTTGTGGTGCACGGGCTTCTCGTTGCTGTGACTTCTCTTGTTGCAGAGCCTAGGTTCTAGGGCATGGGGTTCGGTAGTTGTAGCCCCTGGCTCAGTAGTCGCTTCTCATAGTCTCTAGAGCACAGGCTCATTAGTTGTGGCATGTGGGCTTAGTTGCTGCACGGCATGTGGGATCTTCCTGGACCAGGGACCGATCTCATGTCCCTACACTGGCAGGCAGATTCTTAACCACTGGACCACCAGGAAAGTCCGTAACATGTATAATTTTAATGAAATTAATGCTAGACAGTCTTGTTGGTACTCTGCTTAGTTCAGGTAACAATACAGAATAATAGAAATTTTTTATTTAAATATTTACATTTAGAATTGTTACATAGTATCCCACTATATAGATATGCCATAATTAATTAAGGATGGAAATTTAGTATTCAGTTTTTCACTATTCTGAACACTGTGATGTCAAGATAAATTATAAGTGAAATTGCTATACCCAAGTTATGTTCACAGCTTTACTTGATACAAATTACCCTTCCAAAAGGCTGTGTAATTCAGTTCCCACTGGCAGGGTTAAGAATACCTGTCTCCTTGTTGCTCATTAAAAATCAATATTTTTAATTTTTAATCAACATTGTTGTATAGTTTACATTTAATAAATATACCCATTTTAAGTATACTGATCAATGAGTTTTAACAAACACATACATGTGCTCTTGTAACCACCACCCCAATCAAGATGTAAAATGTTTCCGTCACCTGCAAAAAGTTGCCTGTGGCACATTTTCATCAATCATCTATCCCCTCCTCCTACCTCAGGTAGCCTATGTAACCACAGATATTTCCTCTCAGCATAGATTATATTCTGGGGCTTCCCTGATGGCTCAGCAGGTAAAGAATCCACCTGCAGTGCAGGACACACAAGAGATGCAGTTTCAATCCCTGAGTCAGGGAGATCCCCTGGAGTAGGAACTGGCAACCCACTCCAGTATTCTTGCCTGGAAAACTCCATGGACAGAGGAGCCTGGCATTCTATCACTATAAACTATATAGATACACATATATATGTACAAACATATACGGAATCATATAGTACATATATTCTTTGGGGTCTGGATTCTTTTGCTCAGCATGACTTTGAAATCCAACCTTATTGCTGCCTGAATCAGTATGTTCTATTTTATTGTTAAGTAAAAAGCCTTTTTATATTAATAGATACACCAAAATGTGTCTATCAGCAGGTAAATGATGGAACATTTGGGTTGATTCCAGTCTAGGGCTTTTGTGAATAAAGCTGCATATTTGTGCACAGGTCTTTAAGTCATTCCTTTCTAAAAAGAGAGACTTCATTTTCTTAGCTGAGAGAAGATTTGTGGACTCGAGGTACATCATCCACTGTTACAAGTCAAGCAAATTTTCCAAAGGCAAGCCAAACCTTGTTTTGGGATCAGATTAACAAGATGAGGCAATGGTGCAGGATATAATTTTGAAAGCATCTTGGAAAGCTATCTGGGAAGCACCTGATCACCCTCCCCCTGTGGCAGCCGCAAGCAGAAGGCTCCTATTGCTCCCTGCCCTCCCCCCTCCACGTCTTCTGGCTCCTGACAAGTCTAAGAACCCTACTAAGTCAGTGCCTGTCTCCTCCCATAACAAGGGAGGGTCAGAGGAGAAAATAACAACAGGCATCATGCTATTTAATGCCAGGTCCCCTAAATAGCTCCAGGAGATGGCGGCAGGGTCAGGCTACCCTGCAGGCCACTTGAGCCCCTGCCCAGTGGCCTCTAGGGTATTCTGTACCCTCTTCTCAGCTACATGAGAATTGTGTGCTCATGACTCTGGAGGATTCTGTGCAGTGTTTTCAGGGCCTGTCTTCTGGAAGAAGAAGGCAAATTTCTTGGGAACAAGGAGCATCCCTTATACAAATTTTTCTATGTGCAAGGCACACAGTAGGTACTCAACTGTGGCTTTGGATAATGTATAATCAAAACCTGAGGCATGGGCATGGCTTATAAACAATAGTACTTGAAAGTTAGCGTCTTTAACAAGGAAATGCTTTCAATAAAATAGGTTTTCCTGGAGTTGAAATTAATGATGGGAGGGCAGTTGTATCTTATGTTTAGTCATGTTGTACACACGTTATTTTGTACAACTGTTTTTTGAAATAGAAACCAAAAACAATCAGTAAACACCATTCCCTCTCTTCTCTTCCCAATCTCCCTTCTGTGGCAAGCTCTGAAATTCTGAGATTCTAAGAGTCATTTCCAGAACTTAAATTTGGGAAACATATACATTTGGGGAGTTATTTTTATTAAAGGCAATATCATAGCAAATGCAATAAGTGTAATGTGAATATGATTTTATAGAGAAATAAATGACTTACAGATAGCTTTTCAGGAAAATCTCTCTTGTAACAAAGGAAGATCCTTCGTTAGAGTAAAAGGCCTAAGCTTTTATCACAGGAGCCTGGAGTAATTATACGGGTTAATAAAACGCAAGGGGGCAGAGTGTAGGGAGGAGAGTTAGTCGTTGCAAACCTCTTGGCGCAGGCTTCCTTTGTTTTTGCAGCAGTCCACATCGGTCAGGTCACAACGTTACCGGAAACCTCCAACAAGATGAATGTTACTCTCTGTTCTGCAACATTTTACCTCCATATGAGTAGAAAAGTGTACTCTTAAAAGTCAGAACCTTGAAAATGGGCTATCCTGTGTATTTCAGGTAACATTCTTACCTCGAAGCAAAAACAATAGAATGTGAAGGTTAAAGTAAAAGAAACAGCTCTAAAATGGAGTCAGATTTGTTCTTCCCTATTAACACCTCTCCCACGAACATCAGCTGTCTACTGCTAGTGGCAGAATGAGTTTTTGATGGGGTGTGCTTCTCTTCCCTCAGTTCACTGACATTGGGACCTTCGAGACGATGTGGCAGGTCAAGTTCTACAATTACCACAAGCGAGATCACTGCCAGTGGGGAAGTCCCTTCTCTGTCATTGAGTATGAGTGCAAGCCCAACGAGACCCGCAGTCTCATGTGGGTGAATAAGGAGTCCTTCCTCTGAAGACAGCACTTTCTGATGCTGCTGGACAGTCTCTTCAGAGATCCACTTTTAGACAACCCAGCACAAGCCTTCACCGAGGCACACCACACCACTGCTGTGTCCCGTCGGGTGCCAAGGACCCATTAGCCCCGATTATTTTTGAAAGTGTAATTCCCTTTGATTCAGTATCCCTGACACAAAAGATTGTGATGTTCTCTCCCTACGGGGCTCTCTTTCTGTATTCTGTACTGATATCCCTGCCTCCAATTGTTCCTGGTCACCCTGGTGACCTCCTGGAGGAGCTTCCTGGAATCTTCAGGCCCTGTCCTGCATTTAACTTCTCCACTGAAGACTGTGCTGTTTTGTTTCCAAGTTGAGTGCTTCCCTCTTTTTTGTTAAATGTTAAATAAAAAATAACAATGTGTGTGGGTTCCATCCCAAGTGTGCTATGGTAACATGTAACTTGCAATGTTTTCCATCTCTCAAAGCAGGCTTTGTGAAAATGTGATGCAAACAGCAGTCAATGGGACTCAAGAGTTGTGCTTTCTACAAACAGCTTGGCTTTTTCAGGGAAGGATAATGACAGAAGAAAAGGACAAATGTTTAAGGATTTATAACTTAGTAAAACCCAAGTAATGTATTGTGCTGTGGCCTAGTGAAAGTGGGAGAGAGCTTGTGTGGACCACTGTTAAGATGACCAAAAGTGACAAGGTCACCTTTTTGGTAAGTGATTGTGGTGTCCAAACAGGCATACTGATGGCCTCCCTACATTCCCCTCCACTTGAACTTTGTAAAAATGTGTATGGAAATGTAATCAACTTTTGATATTTCTTAATAAAGATATTGAAAATCATCCTTGACTTACCTTCTTAGTTTGGGCAATGTTCAGCAGGTAGACCTCTGCTTCAGGTCAGCTCTACTAAGACTGTTCCCGAGTCCAAACTGGTACTGCTAACTGCGTGACAGGTCAATAAATCAAGAGACGACGTGTCGGGTCAAAGAATAGAACTTCATTTGGAAAGCCAGCAACCCAAGAAGATGGTGGACTAGTGTCCCAAAGAACCATCTTACCTGAGTTGAATTCAGGCATCCTTCAGAATACTAAAAAGGGAGGACACGTGGCTGATTGTTGCAAACTTCTTAATGTCGGAGTCATTTTACTTGCAGCTGTCTGCATAGGTCAGGTCATGGTGTTCTGCAAACCTCCAACAAAACATATGTTATTCTCTATGTTCTGCAACCTTTTAATCCCTCTATGATTAGGAAACTGGTACACTTTGAAAGGTCAGAGCCTTGAGAATGGGCTTTCCTGTGTATTTCAGACTGTAGGCCACGTTCTTTTACAAAAGGTACAGAGCCAGCATGACAAAGCACAGGCAACAGAACACAAAGATTGGAGCTAAAGGAACAGATCCAATATGAAGCCAAGTTTATTTTTCTGTTACAAGATCTCCACCTATGTTGCAAGGCCAGGGGGATATACCTGGAGTAGAATTAGCACACTTACTCATTGATCAATTCTGACCCTTACACAGGGAATACTCCAGCTGGCTCCAACAAAGCAAACGCAGGCTTGAGTTCTTGGTGAACAATCAAAAAATGTCCCTCTCCTTGTCTCCATTCCTTCTTCCAGGGTGACCAGTCCCCCATCAGCCAGCCATGTAGCTGAGCTATTTGAGGATGTGGCTCTGTAACTGTGCGTGTCCATCAAGGTAGAGGCCTCCTTGCCTGCTCCCAGACACTGCAAGACACCTGGCACAAAGCCAATATTCCATGCAGGTTGAGGATAAATCTCTAAAAGGCAAAGAACCATTCTCTTGAAAAGTGACTTAATGGAAATTCCCTGACTGTCCAGTGGTTAAGACTCTGTGCTTCTAATGCAGGAGGGCTTGGGTTTGATCCCTGGTCAGGGAACTAGGATCCCACATGCCATGCAGTGTGGCCAAAAAATTTTTTTTAATATATATAAATATATTTGTACATAGATGAGGGAGAAAAGAAAAGTAACTTACCACTTGGTAACAATATGTAATGTTCACTTGGGAAGCACAAATCCTACTGGGTTGGAAAAAGTTGGGGATTTGTTTCTTGCTGCCTGTGAACCTTCCATGTAAGAATGAAAAGTGAAAGTGAAATTCACTCAGTCGTGTCCGACTCTATGCAGTCCATGGAATCCTCCAGGCCAGAATACTGGAGTGGGGAGCCTTTCCCATCTCCAGGGGATCTTCCCAACCCAGTGACTGAACCCAGGTCTCTTACATTGCAGGCGGATTCTTTACCAGCTGAGCCACAAAGGAAGCCCAAGAATACTGGAATGGGTAGCCTATGCCTTCTCCAGGAGATCTTCCCAACCCAGGAATTGAACCGGGGTCTCCTGCATTGCAGGTAGATTCTTTACCAACTGAGCTATCAGGGAAGCCTGGGACTGTTGTAGAAATGAATTTGGAAGACTGGCCGCGGAACTTCTGCACCTGTATGTTACTTACCTGCAATGAGGCTGGACTGCCAGCAGAGCCCAGCAATGCCTTGGATTTGGGCTAATCGTGAGTGGTATTAAAAGAGAAGAGTATGCTTCTCAATTCTCTTGTTTTTCAAAAATGGCAGTGTCTATTACAACTGCTGCTACATGTTAGCATTAATCCATTCCTAATTACTGTGTTTTAAAAGTTAACACTTGACTTCAAACATTGAGATATTTAAAGTAATAGATTTACTACAGGCAGAGGCTTAAGTTTTCTTCCAGAATATTCAGGGGAAATGCAGAGTTATTAGAAGGTGGAGTAAATGTGAAAACCACATATCTTAGCCTGTTGAAACATTTGCTGAGTCAGTATTCTCATTTGGGAAACAAGCTAGTGACTCATTCATCAGAGCCTTAGTATTTGTTTTGAGAGGTAGAAGCAGTATCGTGACTTTGGTCATTTTCCATGTTTTTGTTTTTTTTCTAACTAGAGGCTTCCAGTTTTGAGTTTGGAATGACTTAAGGTAGGGCTGGGGGAAATATGGCCCATATCACTGGACACACCCTCCCACCAAAGAGAGAGAAGATGAACTCCGACCCAGAAGCTGGGGGGTCCGAGTCCTAGAGACATGCTGGGTGGGTTTCAGTGTTCACCATTATTCTGCTTGTGACTAAAATGAGCTGGCTAGTGGAATTCTAACACACATTAAGATTCATGGTTTATACCACTACTTTGTACCCCTTATTTTGTTTAAGTGTGTGTGTGTGTGTGTGTGTGTGTGTGTGTGTGTTTCCCTTGAGGCTAGGAGGTAAGGTTGAATCAAGGGAGGTGAGGAGAGGATGAAGATGAAGTAAACAGGAAATCTTAACAGCTAATCTGCCACGTTAAGTGATCTCTCCTGGCATCTCCTGTTCTACTTATGATTGGACTCAAGCCCAGTCTCTCTGGCTACTTCTCGGCATAGCTCGCCTCCTACTCCTAAATTCAAGTGCTCAGCTATATCAAGCTGCTGAGTTGTAACTTTGCCCCTCGACCATCTGGAAGGGCTATTTTTATACAAGTTGTAGCCACGTCTCTCTACTTCTAAGCATCGGATGGCTACCCAGAAGCTTGAGGAACTAGGCCATCCTTCCAATTACCATGATGACTGAAACACTTTGGAACAGGTGGAAGAGTAGAAATGCCTTGAATTTCTATTTTGTGACACCTTGCTTATTGAGGAGTCACTTATCCAGCCATCTAAACCATCCAGAATCCCAGTTGAGGACGGAAAACATGCCCCAAAGTGAAGATCTCCATCACAGGTGTCACAAAGTCCAATCACTAAAGGCTTAGGTCTTCTCTCAAGACCTCATGACTCATATTTTAAAGACAGTTCTAACTTAAAGGGTGACCTGGTCTCTGGCTCTTAGAAAATTGGGAGCAGAATAACTAGAGGAAAGATGGCAATTTGTAGGTTTATATACTGAAAATAATTTTTTCACAGAGAGAGGACAAAGAGAAAAAATATTGAAAGAAGGTAAGTCAAAAAGCATAATAGATAGGGACATAGTTCTGAATTAAACAATAGTTTCTGTGGATATCAATAAAAATTGATATACATAATCATGACTCTGATTTATTTAGGACGGTGATCCATTATCTTCAGAAATGTTACATCGTGACCCAGTGTTTTTTAAGAGTTCATTCTGGAGCCAAGATGCCTCGATTCATAACCTGACTCAGCCTCTTATTAACTGTGTGATCTTAGGCAAGTCACTTACTATCTCTTTGCTTCCATTTTCTCAGTTGGAAAATGGAGATAATAACAGTATTTACCTTAAAGAAAGAGTTGTTGTGAAGATTAAGTAAGTTAATGCATATAAAATTAACTGTGACGGACACATAACATTATTACTTGGTGTGTTTGGGCCCAGTCATGTTCAACTCTTTGCGACCCATGGACTGTAGCCTGCGAGACTCCTCTGTCCATGAGATGTTATTTTAAAAGACAGGGGAAAAAATACATTTTCCACTAAAACCATTAAAATGCAAAGAGAAAAACTGAAGGTGTTTAAAAAGATGCTCCATAGATGGGTAATGGTCAAAGTTTGTGCTTTGATTTTATATAAAACATGAAGAAGGAGAAGGAGAGAAGAAGGAGAAGAAGAGGAAGAAAGAGAAGGGGAAGAGGAAGAAGAGGAGGAAGAAGAAGAAGGAGAAGGGGAAGATGAGGGAAAGGAGGAGAGGAGGAAAAGGAGAAGTAGAAGAAGGAAAAGGAGAAGAATGCATGTAAAGACAATATTTTTAATTACTTAAAAACAAATAGTTTGAATCAGTATATTTTCAGATATATTAGGGAAAGACTTTCTCCACCAACAGGCTTCATAGAATCTCTTTTACAAAGAGCCAGTTCTTAATAATATGTAAACATCAGGACCGAATCAGAAAACTTAAAACCAGAGAAAGGTTGAGATTGATGTCAAAAGTTCTGTTTGTTATTTCTTTTAATCCTCCCAACAGCTCTGTGAGGTAGGCAGCACATGTCAAATCTCTGTTTTATAGGGAAAAAACAATGTCTCAGATGTTGAAAAATAACGCTCACGCTTAAACAGATGATTTTATAAGAAACTATTTGTTCCTCAGTTTTCTCATTTGCAAAATGGTGATATTACTATCCACTTTCCAAAGTGTGTTAGGATTAAATAATATGTCCCATGCAAAAACCTTCCTCCTGACACATTGTATTTAAAATGACTTCATCATGTGCCCACATTCCTGCAGTGTTTACTTTTTTTAACTGGTGGTTTTGCCTTCCTTTATTTGCAGTCTACTAGGTCAATGCTTTTCCCTCAGAAAAATTACTGTGGATTGATGAAATCTAGATAGCATATTGAAAAGCAGAGACATTACTTTGCCAACAAAAGTTCATCTAGTCAAGGCTATGGTTTTTCCTGTGGTCATGTATGGATGTGAGAGTTGGACTGTGAAGAAAGCTGAGCGCCGAAGAATTGACTCTTTTGAACTGTGGTGTTGGAGCAGACTCTTGAGAGTCCCTTGGACTGCAAGGAGATCCAACCAGTCCATTCTGAAGGAGATCAGCCCTGGGATTTCTTTGGAAGGAATGATGCTAAAGCTGAAACTCTAGTACTTTGGCCACCTGATGTGAAGAGTTGACTCATTGGAAAAGACTCTGATGCTGGGAGGGATTGGGGGCAGGAGGAGAAGGGGACGACAGAGGATGAGATGGCTGGATGGCATCACTGACTCTATGGACGTGAGTCTCAGTGAACTCTGGGAGTTGGTGATGGACAGGGAGGCCTGGCGTGCTGGGATTCATGGGGTCACAAAGAGTCGGACATGACTGAGCGGCTGATCTGATCTGATCTGATATAGATGACTCTAAATTATTGTCAATAAATAGAAGTATTCCATTCCTAGAAACTCTGTATTTAGTTAGAAACCTACAGTTCTCTAGAAACAGATTACTTGGAGAGAAACTTTACTCTTAAAAGTCATAGGAACTACTGTTAGAGCATTCAGTTCAGTTCAGTTCAGTTCAGTCGCTCAGTCGTGTCCGACTCTTTGCGACCCCATGAATCGCAGCAAGCCAGGCCTCCCTGTCCATCACCAACTCCCAGAATTCACCCAGACTCACATCCATCGAGTCAGTGATGCCATCCAGCCATCTCACCCTCTATCGTCCCCTTCTCCTCTTGCCCCCAATCCCTCCCAGCATCAGAGTCTTTTCCAATGAGTCAACTCTTTGCATCAGGTGGCCAAAGTACTGGAGTTTCAGCTTTAGCATCATTCCTTCCAAAGAAATCCCAGGGCTGATCTCCTTCAGAATGGACTGGTTGGATCTCCTTGCAGTCCAAGGGACTCTCAAGAGTCTTCTCCAACACCACAGTTCAAATATTTTCTTAGCAAGTATGGTATTTATTTGGTATTAATACCAAATAAAAGTATGCTATTTTATTTACTGACAAGTGAAAAATATGACAATATTTTTGGCCCCAGTCTCGTTATAGAACAGTAATCCTGACAGGCACTCCAGCCTCTGGCCATGTGGATCTCTGATTCTCCTTCAGATAGTCAGAACTGGTTCAGTTTCCTTGGCACCACACAGCCTGTACCCTCTGCTTGGAATGCCCTGCTCCATTTTCTACCTAGCAGATGCCTTCGAGTGCCAACTTAAATGTCATCTCAGCAATGAAGTCTTTCCTGACTCCTTTAAAATGTTGAGTCCAGAATTTTTCTGAAATCATCTTTATTCAAATGCTTTATTTGATGACCCCATTTCTGAAAACTGTCACCAGCTCCCATCTAACTCCTGATTTTCTGAAGTTCCCTGGATGACTTCCATGTATTCTGACTAACTTGGTGAAAATGAGCTGACTCAATAAAAAAGCAATGAGATTCTAGAAAGAGCTAGCTGGCTGGCTGACTGGCTGAAAAAAAAAAAAAAGCAGGAAGTTTGGGATTTACTAGCCTTTAACAGATTAGTTCTGCTCCCTTTAAAGGAGACTGAAAGTAGGCAAGTGGATGAGAAAGGAAAAGCATCTGAGTTTTCTGTCCGACATTTCTTAAAGTGAATATGTCTTTTCATGTTAGTATCATTAATGATGACAGGATTAAGGTGCGTGGTTCTTGGAAAGAGTCTATTTATGTCAGGGTCGTCATTTTGTGCTGCCCACCACGTGTTTATAGCTCTTTGCTCTCTAGGCACGTGACAGGATTGCACTCTCATGACGGGGGTAGGGGCATGTGAGAGGAGTTCAGGTCAATGAGCAGAAATGACATGAGTCACCTCCAGGCTGAAATAGCCAACTGTCTGCACAATATCCAGCAGAGCTCTCTTTCCATCGCCATGGCAACTGGCCACTTTCAAGATGGTACATCATCCTGCATCCTGATGTGAGAAGACACAGAGCAGAGCCCTAGCCAACCTTTATTGGACGTGGAGCATAAATGAGAAATAAACTGTTCTCCCTAAATTTTTATTGTGAAAAAGTTGAAACAGAAAATGGAAAGACCTGGACAACAAAGACAGCAAAAATCCACATACCCATCACCTGGACTTTGTAATTAACATTTTGCTATGATTACTTTATCACTCATCTATCTATCCATTCTATCTATCCATCCATGCATCTTTCTATGCTGTATCAATCTCTCTTTTTGGAGGGGGAAGAATGAGAAACTATTGCAAAACACTACTGAGATTAACTGCTTGTTTATTATCACAACATAGTCCAGGCTTTCCTTGGCTACAACATCTGCAGAGCCCTGGCCAGCTACTCTCTCTTTCTGTTGAAGATGCTGTTAGTGGCAACCTCACTCCTTGCTTGAAGAAGAATTTAAAATGTTAAAATTACTTGACAAGAATATTGTTGAATGTTCAGAAAAATTGCAAAGAAGCATTGTGAATTTCTCAAAGCTGAAATAGCTGGGTTTTTTCCTTTGGCTTTATCAGTCACTTTCTCTTACCAAAAGATATATATATATATATATACACACACACACACACACACACACAGATTCTATAATACCAAAATTTTTTTCTTAAGCTCAAAGCCTGGTTGGAATCTTGACTTTCTGACAGTTTGTTCTTTGTGCTTGTATTTTGTCATGGAGCAAGAGTGTATTGGTATATAACTGTGCTGGATATCCCCCCAAATCTAGAGGATTACACCTTGAAATTGAATAAATATGATCACACTGACAGCTCATTTTCAGAAGTCTCATGACTCTAGCCTAATGATTGCAGAGTCATGTGAGTTATACTCAGAAGAACAGGTATGATGGGTGTAACTTTAAATCATCAAGTTCGCATTACAAGAATGTTTTTCCTGAGCTAAGTAGCTCTTGCTCGTCTGAGTAGGAGGGAATAACTGAGCCAACTTGCCTGGGAAGACAGCCTAAGAACCCACTTAGAACTTGAGATCGTGAGAATTTGTCCTCATCCTATAGAAGTAATCTAACCTTGGATGAAGGGATGACAATTCCATTCAAATATTGCACACAAATTATCTTCTTTAGCTTTTCTATGGAGTTTATTAACCACTTCCTGGTTTGTTTGTTTGTTTGTTTTTTAATGTGATTAAGGCCTTAAAATAAACCTTGGATATTCAAAGGGAGTTTCTTGGGTGATGGAATTGTTCTGTACCTTGTTAGTGGTGATACTTGCATGAGTCTATAAAGGTGTTAAAACTCATAGAACTGTATGCAAGACACATGCACACAAACATAAACAGATTAGTTTTACTAAAACACATTAGTTTTACTGTATGTTTACTTTTTAAAAACCTGAACACACTGATGCAAAAAGGCCCAGGAGATTAGAAATCAAGCTGTCACAGTCAAACCGTCTCTACAAAGCATCAGGGAATAAAATTCCAGAGGGCAGTCCACTGAACAGACTTCCAATGGGTGGCTATCAGGGCAGTCCTCTCCTCTTTCCTTCATTTATATAAATCCTTACGGAAAACTGACAAGTGAAATGTTTCTCATAAACCATCAGAGAAGAGTTCAATGTTTTTCACAGATGAGCTACTGATCCTCTATGTGTCTTCATCGAAGCTGGCATCCTGAGACTAAAGATCAGGCAAGCCAAGGAGGCTATCCCTGAGAAGGCAGAATCTAGCAAATATGGGTCAGAGAAGTACCTAAATCAGAAACTGGGTTAGTTCAACTGGGTTAGCTTCAGTGAATCTGAGGAAATCAGTCTGTAGAGCTGAGAAGAGTTTCACCAGAAGGAAAGTCACAGGAATGAGAAGTCAAGGTTAGTCTAGGCAAATCCATATGGCCGAGGTTGCAGGAACGGACTCTGGGAGAACTGGAGCTCTGCCCCCACTGAACATCTGCTGCTGAAAGACCCGCCTCCACACAGGTGCCTAATTCGTGTCCACTTCTTGTCTCTGCAAGGGGTTTGCAGTCTTGGCTTTTTGCTTTGGCCAAGGTGGTCCTTGGCAGTTCCGCATTGTCTAGAACCTGGGAATCTTTTTGGAGCTCATTTATCTCAGGAGGGAAATTGCCTGAGCAGACTTGAAGGCAGGGGTGGGAGCCACCTGCTGAAGACACCAGGGAGCATTTGGCAGGGTGGGTGGGGAAAGGAGATAGAACAGAGGGAGGGGGCTGGGAGCTCTCCCACTCTCTCCCTCCCGTCTGCATCTGGTGCCCCAGGAGTTGCTCTTGAGCAATGCCTCTCCAATGAGTTGGCGTGAACTTGTACTTGTTCCTCCCTGAGGGAATAAGGGAAGACAGGCTGAAAGCCGCTAAAATGCTTGGAGAACATCCAAAGGGAAGCTTTTCACAATTGCAACATATTAATGAAAACAGCTTGGGTCTGGCTAAATAGTGACTCTTGGAACAAAACAAACAGATGGGAGTTGACGACAATTGTTCTGAAAGAGAAACAGTCCAGCCCTTGTGCATAGAGCCTGATGCTTCTTGAGAGTCTTCAGGGAATTCACTGCACTGTGGCTTTCTCCAGCTTATACTAATATCCATTTATTCTCAGGAGTACCAACAACCACTGCATCAAGGGAACTCCTATGGGCATAAACACATTCTCCAATGTATGCTATCTCCAGGAACAAAGATTCTTTGCTGTTTCTTTTTTTCAGATTATTTGCTTTGCATTCTGGGGGTTGGCCTCTCATAGGTCGTCGGAATGATCTCAGATGCGTGTTAAAATGTAGATTCCTGAGCTCTACCTTTTCACACCTGCCAAATTAGGTGGACTCTCTGGGAGGAGATCCAGAGTATCTGCATGGTGTTTACCAAGAAGGAGGGGGTTGGGGCAGGATGGAGTGGGAGGTTGAGGTTAGCAGATGTAAGCTTTTGTATATAGAATGGATAAACAACAAGGTCCTACCACATAGTACAGAGGATTATATTCAGTATCCTATGATAAACCATAGTGGAAAAGAATATTTTAAAAAGAATGCATATATATATATATATATATTATAAATGAATCACCTTGCTGTATAGCAAAGTGTACAGAAATTAAACAACATTGTAAGTCAACTATACTTCAGCTTTAAAAAAGCACCTTTGTGATCCTTATCTGAAAGTTTAGAAACCATTGCCCTAAGGTCTTTTGATGGTAGTCCTTCTCTTTAATGTACAATTCTTCTTTCAACAAACATTCATGTGCCAGCTACTCTGTAGGACAGAAAATGAAAAGAGTACTACAATAGATGTTCGAGTTGCTCATTGCCAGGTAATTACAATTAAAAATGCTATGCTAGAAAGTGATATAAAACACACAAGGAGAGAGGAAGAGCCTGCAAGAGTTGGAAGGCAGCTTCATAGATGGTATTTGAGCTGCATCTTGACCAATGAGAAGAAGCCCTTCAGGAGGATGAGAGAAAGCACATTTGAGGCATAGAGAAGGTATGACAGGGTATGGGCAGGTGAAGGCATATGATCCACTCTGTAAGAAGGGATTCTGGGCGGCTGGAACACAGGGGATAGTGGAGGAGGAGAGAGACCTAGACCTGACCACGAGGAGCTTTGCATAGACGCTGAGCAGCTTTGGCTTTCCTCTAAAGAAAATGGGAGCCGGGGATATTTGAAGCATAAAGTAACAGGATGGTATGTGTGGTATAGAGTGAGCTCCCTGTTTGGTGCAGGGAGAGGAGTAGAGAAGCATCCACATTGGGAGAGATGAGGAGGCCAAACTGAGACAATAGCATGTGGGGGCAGAGAGGTCTCTGAAGGAGGAGTTAAGGGTCGGTGAGAATACAGAGAGAGCTTAGACCACACGGTGGAGAGGCAGAGGGGCTGTAGCTCTACCTCTAAGGAAATGAGGGCCATATAGATTCGGCAGAAGAGATGTGAAAATGGCCAGCTGGAGTCTAGAACCTCATCCAAGGGAAGGCAGTTTCAATGCCCACATAACTCTTTCAGCCAACCTAACACTGGAGCTTGTGAGCAAATTGTCATGTCTGGGTCGTTTGGTGACAGTCTGCTGTGCTATGGAATAAGTTTAAAGGTATCTGTTAAGTCAAACAACAAGGTTCTACCATATAGCACAGGAAACTACATTCAATATCCTGAGCTAAAGCCTAATGGAAAAGAATGTATGTATATGTATGACTGAATCACTTTGCTGTACAGCAGAAATTAACACAGCATGGTAAATCAACTTACTCAATAAAAAGATATCTGGTAAGTGGTAAAATCACTCCATAATATTTAGTTTGATTTCATTTCTGTCTTTAAAAACTAAGGGCAGGTAGGTAGATTGGGAGAGAGAGAGAGAAACAAGGAGAAAGAGAGAGGTCAGAATTGGAGGAAATACATAGTAAAGACAAGTTACTATTAATAAGGATGAGCAGTGGGGTTGGGAGAGGGAGCAGAAGAACCCTTGACAATTTATTCTGAATTCTTGCACATTTTCAATTTGTTCTTAACCATGAGGTCTGTGGATGTAGGTTTTTGTCGCCTTTTTACAGCAACTTTTAGAAAGATGCTTACACATCTTCTTGGCTGCCACTAGGTGGCACTAGTGGCAGGACAGATTGGATGGCCTTGACGCTTCTTGAGCTCATCCATGACACCCGTTTGTGGATCCAACTTCTAATTTCAAAGAGTGAAACAAATTAAGGCACCAACTACTAGAGCTCAGGGCTGCAAGCCCTTAGGCTTCCTTTTTATTCCTTCTTTAGGTGTGAGAAGAGGATTTCCTATCTAATTGGTATCAAAATATTTTCAAATAAAAGAATGTTCTTTCCATATCAATCTAAGTGTACACAGTTTTGTTCACATACATTCATTTCCAGATCACCACTTTGCAATGATACCCCCAAGTCAAATCTTAATCAGCTGCATAAAAATAGTCGAACTCTTCTCTGTGATGCAACTGCATCACCTGAGGTTCCCTCATTCCAGACCCAGGCCTCTCTTTCCATCCACTTACCCTTAATTCTCGTGGACAGTCACATCTTCCATCGCCTCAGTTGATGTGGGCAGGAGACAGAAACGTTACACTTATCTTCTTTCTCCATCCCTCGATAATGCAGCATGTGCCATTTCATTTCTGGGAGATTTCCCTCTTTTCAGCAGGACTTCTTTCCTATCCTGAGTGGTCTGAACTAGCTAATGTGTTGTCCTTTGTTCTAAAGCAACGAAAAGTGAAAGTGTTAGTCGCTCAATCATGTCTGATTCCTTGCGACCCCCATCAGGCTCCTCTGTCCATGGAATTCTCCAGGCAAGAATACTGGAGTGGGTAGCCATTTCCTTCTCCAAGGCTTTTTCCTGACCCAGGGATGGAACTTGGATCACCTGCATTGCAGGCAGATTCTCTACCATCTGAGCTACCAGGGAAATATTGCATTCCAAAACCACCAGTCCTGCTAGATGGCATAGTCTAGCAGGACACAATGAAAATACTCATGTGCTCTCTTTGGGATACCAATGAGGCCAGCCTGGCACACAGAAACAACTCAGTCCCAAAGGGTGCAATGACAAGAGGTGTCTGCAGTGGCTCTGGCATGGCTAAGGCATGCTCCCCGTTGTAATCCCCACAGGATCTGGCATGATTCCTCATTGCCTTACCCCTAACCTCACCCCATCCCTCGAGCAGAGGCACCATGCTGAGTTTATCTCTGGATAAAACCCAAAAAGAAGGTCACCAAGGTTACAGAGTTGTACTTGACACTCCCTGTGTGGCTGTTTGAGCCACAGATAAATACCAGAAGGGAGAGTCAGGAACATTCCATGCAAAGGACACTGGATATTAAATGAATATTAGCCACGATCCAAATAATGGGCTTCCCAGATGGCACAGTGGTAAAGAATCCACCTACAGTGCAGGTTCTATCCCTGGGATGGGAAGATCCCCTGGAGGAGGAAATGGCAACCCACTCCAGTATTCTTGCCTGGAAAATCCCATGGACAGAGGAGCCAAGAGGGCCACAGTCCATCAGGTTGTAAACAGTCAGTCACAGCTGAGTATACACACATGCATGGTTTTCTTCTACTTTTCTTTTGAACTCTTGCTGTTTGCCAAACCTCATGCAAAGAAACGCAATGCCAAAGAACGTTCAAACTACCACACAACTGCATTCATCTCACACACTAGCAAAGTAAACTCAAAATACTCCAAGCCAAGTTTCAACAGTATGTGAACTGTGAACTTCCAGATGTTGAAGATGGATTTAGAAAAGGCAGAGGAACCAGAGATCAAATCGCCAACATGCGTTGGATCATTGAAAAAGCAAGAGAGTTCCAGAATAACATCTACTTCTGCGTTATTGACTACATCACAGCTTTTGACTGGGTAGATCACAACAAACTGTGGAAAATTCTTAAAGAGATGGGAATACCAGACCACCTGACCCACCTTCTGAAAAATCTGTATGCAGGTCAGGAAGCAACAGTTAGAACTGGACATGAAACAACAGAGTGGTTCCAAATCAGGACAGGAGTACATCAAGCCTGTATATTGTCATCCTGCATATTTAACTTATATGCAGAGTACATCATGTGAAATGCTGGGCCAGATGAAGCACAAGCTGAAATCACAATTGCTGGCAGAAATATCGATAATCTCAGATACGCAGATGACACCACCCTTATGGCAGAAAGTGAAGAAGAACTAAAGAGCCTGTTGATCAAAGTGAAAGAGGAGAGTGAAAAATTTGGCTTAAAACTCAACATTCAGAAAACTAAGATCATGGCATCTGGTCCCATCACTTCATGGCAAATAGACAGGGAAACAATGGAAACAGAGATAGACTTTGTTTTCTCGGGCTCCAAAATCACTGCAGATGGTGACTACGGCGATGAAATTAAAAGATGCTTGCTCCTTGGAAGAAAAGTTATGACCAACCTAGACAGCATATTAAAAAGCAGAGACATTACTTTGTGAATAAAGGTCTATCTAGTCAGAGCTATGGTTTTTCCAGTAGTCATGTATGGATGTGAGAGTTGGACGTGAGTGCAGAAGAATTGATGCTTTTGAACTGTGGTGTTGGAGAAGACTCTTGAGAGTCTCTTGGACTGCAGGGAGATCCAACCAGTCAATCCTAAAGGAAATCAGTCCTGAATATCCATTGGAAGGACTGATGCTGAAGCTGAAACTCCAAAACTTTGGCCACCTGATGTGAAGAACTGACTCATTTGAAAAGACCCTGATCCTGGGAAAGATTGAAGACGGGAGAAAAAGGGGATGACAGAGGATGAGATGGTTGGCTGGCATCACCGACTCTATGGACATGAGTTTGAGTAGGCTCCGCGAGTTGGTGATGGATAGGGAATGGACAGGGTGATGTCCTGGTGGTGATGGACAGGGATGGACAGGGATGCAGCCTGGCGTGCTGCAATCCATGAGGTTGCAAAGAGTCAGACACGATTGAGCGACTGAACTGAACAGAACTGATGCTAGGTATTTCATATATCTCGTCTCATTTGATTTCCTCAACCATCCTGTAAGTTAGCATTATTGCTCCATTTTACAGATACAGAAAGTTTCAAGTGACAAGCTCGGGTTTATCTATTTTTGAAGCTTGTCTTCTTAATCTTTATCCTGTTCTGAAGCTAGTGAAGGGCTCTTGTTGTTTAAAGATCTGTTTACACCACATTTGACAGACTACTGAGAACCCTTAGTCTTCCTCCTCCCAACCCTGTCCTCTCCAAGAGGGGAGGAAAGGTCAAGGCAGAAAGTGAATGTAAACATCCACATGCTTTGTAATGATATACACTTTTTATACTTTGTATACACTTTTTCATTACACATTTTTTAAAGATAAAGACTATGCTCTTCAGTTACTTCTTGTCTTTCCTTGGACCCTCCCAATATGCTCCACCCGCAACAATCTTTTTTTAAATACTGTGGTGCTTCAGGGACTGACTGGCCTCTTGTTCACATCTGGAGTCAGGAAGGTTAGGGATGGGATACAACCCAAGGCTTGTGATTTTCTGTAGGTCAAGATTATTTTTACCCTCTTTTTCCTCTGACCATGAATCCTTGAAAATGAAGTGTCATTTGGTTTCCAAACTGAAATATTTCATCCAATTTTTTAAAGATGAGCCTAATTTTATTACTTTAACAGAAACTTATCAAATGTGACTGGTTGAAAGAAGTAAACAAGAATAAATCTACCATTACCACCACAGTCTCTTCCTAGGAACTTAGAGATGGAGCTTGTTTTCATGATATAATTAGTCAGGGACTTCTGTGGCTTAATTTAAAAGCCTGGAGTGTAATCACCTTTCTGTCTTTTTTTTTTTTTTGAAAACAGTTTTCTTTGCTACCCCTGGATGAACCTGGCTCTGCTTTTCCAAATTCAATGATGTCAGGTCATCAGGGAGCAAATTTGAGATGGTACAATTCCCATCAGCTATTAGCTGGAGAGCGCTTTCCATCCCCAAGGTCTAAGCTCAGTTCTAAAGGGCATGTTTTCTTTTCAGCAAATGTGGTTATCCCTATTAACAGTAATGGGTGTTATATGTGAATGTGCAGAAGACTCTGTACCCCTAAGTTTTTCCCAAACGTGAATTTCATGAGGCCAAATTAAACACAGTTTGGCTCTTTGGCTCCGTCCTCCTCTGTGTTCAGATAAATGTTGATACTCAAATAAGACTCTCAGTGATGAAATGCCAACACATGTGGCTTCTGCATCTGTCATCTAGAGGATGTGCCTTTAAAAATGGATTCCTTTCTTTGTTTAATTCTTGGCCTGGTAAACCACTGTAACCCTGCGAGGGAGGCGAAGCGAGGAGATATTTCTAAACAGTCTTTTTCTGCCCCGACATCAAACAACTTGTGCCAGCACCTATTCTGAAATGTTTGCACCCTAGGCTACCTCCATTGATTCAATCAGTATCAGATACTCTGACATCATGAAGTGAAAAATTGGCATTCAAAACCAATACAATATTGTAAAGTTAAAAAACAAAATTAAATTAAATTAAAAAAAAAATCAACTGAAATACGAACAACAAACTGTTCAAGAGGAGACAGCCAGTTCTGGAGGACTGACTCCACTCTCTTAGAACTGTGCACCAATACCAAATAAGCCTAAATAAGAGGCAGCCTTGTTTGTGTAGTAGTTAATAAGCCCCAGAGGGGAAAGGGACAGCTCAATGAAACAACCTTGCCTACTTTTTTTCTTAGGTTCTTTACTCTGTTTCACCTAACTCATGATTTAGAAAGGTCTCTAAAATGTGGTGGTTATAAGAACATCAATGGGCCAAGGCTCTTAAAATATATGTTAACAACTTTGATCTTGTGGCCTATAAAGCTATGTATGGAAGCAATGGCATTTCACATGTATTTAAACTCAGTAATTTCTGCATGAGAAGGCCTTTACTGACATTTGTAAGCTCTTCGCCAGAAAAAGAGTGGGAAATAATAGGATTAATAGTGAGCATAAGACTTCTATTTCTTCTGAAATTATTTTGAAGGATGTAAACAACTCACCCCCTTCTTTGCTGGTGTTAACCTACAAAACACAAAAAGTCAACTTGTGGTTATTTTTTCATGACTCTTGGCCCCAATTCCTGGATCAGGAGATAATACAAAGCCGTTCAACTGGTTTTGCCTTGTTTGAGAAACTAAAATTAAAATCTCAGGAGTTATTTATTTTAACCCACAAATAGGAAAGAAAGTGGTCTGTCAGAAAAAGTCATAAAGACAATTTTCCAAATGTGTGGACCTTTTTAACTTTGTACCAATCTAAAAAAAAAAAATGAGTTTTTTTTAGAAAATATTTTTACTGTGTGTGTGTTTTATTTTTTTTTAAATGGGTCTCTCTAGTTGCAACTGGACCCTTTAGGTTTTAATTCTCATCTTTCAGCTACTGGCATGTCATAATCTAGTCTAGGGAATGACTGCCTAAATTACTACATCCATAAATATTCTAGTGGAAAACATTTGCAAGGCTTATTTTCAGAAGTACACTGAAGTACCTTGACATGGAATCCTAGCTCATAATACCAAACTCAATTCTATTTTTCTGTATAGTCAACAATTTCTAGGTGTTATTTTAAACATAGCAACTCTAAAAGTATGACAGAAAAGAGTTAAACAGATGCTACATAAACCAATCTCGCAGTTAATTATGGGGAAAAAAAAGATACCTAGTGATGGTGACTTCCAGTTTTCAATACCAACCAATACTGATGACCAAGCCACCTCTGGTATTTACTCTTGGCTAAGATAAGTGATATTTTTGAAAACAAAATTTGGACAAATGTATGTTTTTCTGACTCGTGACACATTCCATCTCTTTCTGTTTTTTTAAAGTCATAAATCAGACTCTAGTTGTCAGAGTTTTAGCTTTTGAAGAAGAAATAGAATGAGGTGTTTATTGATCAAAGCTAACTGAGTCGAAGCCATAATGGCTAATTTTGGATCCTTCTTAGAACTCTTCTAATCACAAATTGCTTGGTTAAACCACTAAATGTGCTTTGTTAACTGAAAGTCTGAATAAGCAGTTGTGTATATATTGTGTTATCAATTATAAAACCTTCTATTCTAGTCGAGCTTCCCTGGTGGCTCAGAGGATAAAGAATTTGCCTGCAGTGCAGGAGACCCAGGTTCAATCCCTGGGTTGGGAAGATTTCCTGGAGTAACCCAC
The DNA here is from genome assembly GCF_027580195.1 of Bos mutus. Taxonomy (NCBI): domain Eukaryota; kingdom Metazoa; phylum Chordata; class Mammalia; order Artiodactyla; family Bovidae; genus Bos; species Bos mutus. The sequence goes on from NC_091627.1 coordinate 40,096,417, forward strand.
TCCAGTATTCTTGCCTAGAGAATCCCATGGACAAAGGAGCCCAGCAGGTTACAGTCTATAGGGTCGCAGAAGAGTCAGACGTGACTGAGTGACTTGACTTCACTTCTATACTAGTCACTGGTTGGTCACTGAGAGGGGTATCTGTATTTCAGTCAATAAACCTTTACTGAGTTCCCTATAAACACTCACAGAAGAAGAGATTATAAAATAATCTGCGAACTACCTTACAAATTACAATGTTGAGACAAAATAAAAGTAAAAACACAATAAACATGTAAATCCCTTATCTGCTTAAGGAGAAAAATCTTTTATCTTCCTTGTTCCTTTTGATCTTTATTTTTTTTAATTAAATTCCATTTTAAAACCATCTATAGGAATAATTTGAAATTTACTAAGTAAATTTAGATCTCAGACTTGGAAGTGTTAGTACAATCAAAACATGATTTGTGATTGCAGGTCCTGGAAATAGCTAACATCTTTGAGAGTCTCAGGAGGACACCCAAACCACTCTCCCTCAACTCTATCAACCTAAATAGAAGCAGAAATGTTTGCATATGTGACGAATGAGTCTCTTCTTAAGTTGTAGACACATAAGGCTCTGATTCCAACCTCCTGGGTTCCCTTTTCTGGCTGGGTAACCTTCCACATATCCCCAGGGTAAGTTGCTTGGTCTCATGGAATCTTCGTCTCCCTGCCTGTTAAAGGGGGAGGAAGGATGATAATGCTTTTACCACAGGGTGTTGGTAAAAATTAATTACTATTTATAATATACTCCATTAACGTCCTCAGGTAATTCATAACACAGAATTTATATGGCACTTGATCACTGCTTAAAGTTTTTAAAACTGTCCTTGGTTTTTCAACTCAAGCAAAAAATGTAACAAATCTTTATACTTCAAACAGTAGGATTAAGTGTAGGAACATTTGGCTTCCCTAGGAACAATTATTTTCCTGAGGTGAAAAATATTAGCATGCTACAAAAGCTTATTTCCTCTGCTTCAGACTATGAATAGAGTAGCTTTCATTTGTAGTTGATAAAAGCCGAAGGAAGAAGGTTTGTGTTTTTTTTTTTTTTTTTTTAAATAAAACCCACTTTAATAGCTGCCATCTTCGGGGATATTTTCAACTCCTCACTATTGAAAGGGAATTGGTTCATCTATTTCACAGTGATTTAATTTTAGCACTTAAAGGAAACCCAAGGGGTCATTTCCTGGTTGCTGTCTCCTGCCTGCAATAATGGTATTGAACACTTACCCTGCACCTGCCTGGGGCTTCCCTATAGCTCAGATGGTGAAGAATCCACCTGCAATGCAGGAGACCCCAGTTCAATCCCTGGGTGGGGAAGATCCTCTGGAGAAAAAAATGGGAACCCACTTCAGTATTCTTCTCCGGAGAATTCTATGGACAGAGGAGACTGGCAGGGTACAGTCCATGGGGTCGCAAAGAGTTGGACACAACTGAGAGACTAACACTACCCCTGCAAATCCACATTCTCATATCACAGATGAGGAAACTGAGGCTTGGTAAACTTAAATAACAAAGCAGAGATTGAAATTCATACCTCTGGACAGTCCATGCTCTTTCCACAACCCCAAACAGCTGCCTCCATGAGGTTACACCTAAAGCTCCATCCCCCAACCCATTCTGCACTACGTGCCTTTCCTCTCTTTTTCTCACCTCTCTCCAAACTTAAAAATTGAACTAAGATATTCTAACAGAACTTCAGTTCCATTCCTAGAGGGCTCAAGAGCATCCTCAAATCATTTGGTAAAAGTTATTTTGAAAGACAGGTAGTTTAAACTCACTTTTAAAAGACACCTTTATAAAGTTTTATGGAAGGGGGGAAAAGCTACCTTTATCTCTTCTTGAGAATTTACTTAGTTCACTCAGTAATTTTCTTATGCCAAATCAAAATGCATGTTATATTATCAAAGCTTTTAAACTTTCTACTGAAGCATAATATACATTTAGAAGTGAAGTACATTTAATTTCTGAAATGTTTAAAATCCATCCCATCTTCACCTTGTGAAGACAAGATGCCGTTTCACATCTCCGAGAAATGTACATAAGTAACAATGAACTCTAATAATGTATAAATTAGCTCATATTCCTAAGAGTGCTTTGAAAGGTTAAGCTCATTATTTAAATTATGGCATTACTGGTAAAGGATTATAATTATGATGATCATTTAAATGATAATATATTTTCTGATGCTTTTAGACAGCAGGTAAGACAAGATAAAGATAACAAAAAAAATTACAGATACCCTACACACTATCACTATCTTTAATGACTAACAATAAATACAGTGTATGAATATGTATGAAATCTACCTCCACAAAAATTGCCAATTATTGGAATGATAGGGCCGTAAAGTCCAGAAGTACCTAAGAATTTGAATAGCAATTGAACGAAGTCAATTTGAAGTAGATATTTATCTATATCCTTTCATTTTGATTCATATTCCTATTTAACATTCACTGATAATTAAATGGATGGAGATCCCTTATCAAACTCACATCAATCACTGTTCTAAGCTGGTAAATATCAGACTCCCGATTATGGAGGCTCAATGATGCTCCTGGGCTGGGAACATACATTCATTGAAATATTACCAATAAACAGAGGTCTTCTATAGGAGTTGATTGCACTCCTCTTATCTCTAGACAATGAATCAACTCAGCCCTGCCTTTAACTTAAATAGGAGGACATAGACACCAGATATCCTGCCCTATGCCAAGCTCAAATTAAACAAAAACAAAATAGCCATTCCCTCTACACCTTGAAAGATTGGCTTGGACTTGCTCCCATTCTCAGTGTCTGCTGTGGCAGGTGCAACAGCTGAGCAGCCCCCTGGGTACCAGTCTCAGCTGTACAGGTCCCTTCTGGTCCTGGGGCTCTGGCACGATTAGTAGAAACCCCCAGGAGATCCCCTGAAGGCCTGAATTCAGCTTTTGTCTGCCTGGTGAAAAAAACATAATTCTTCTCCAACAATTCCCCTAAGATTTCCCCCAGGGAGTAACATATGACACTGAATCGACTCAATTTGAAGGACAAGTTAGCTAGATGAGAAAGAAAACAATGTTCCATAAATTTAGTGGCTGAAACCTCAGAGTTTAACCTACTATCAGAAGTTGATTAATTATACTTATAGCACTAAATTCTGGCTACAGTATTTCAGGGAAAAAAAAATCATATTTTTAAAAAGTTTTAAATGTAAATGCAGGTATTTAAAAGAAAATAAATATTTTTATTTAAGAGCTTTGCTGAGAGTAGCTTATTTATAAAATGAATAGTCCACTATAATGACATTTAAATCATTTGATTTTCTAACTTCTCTTTAGAGTTGAAATTTTTACAGTTTCAGTTCTCCCCCAAATTTATTGAGATAGAAATAAATTTAAAGGTCTTCATTTTATAGACATTATATGGTCCCAGAACTTACAAAATAAAACAAATAACCAATTTAAAAAAGAAGTTGTAGGGTGAGGGGTAGAGAGAAATTAGAATTGATCCATTGGTCTCATAATACATTCTCCTGCTAAATCAGACAGGAATTCTAGGTCAGCAGATAAAAAGCTATTCCAATTTCCCTCATAAATGCTGGCTGTCACCTTAACAAATCCCATGGTGAGAAAGTGCTTTCAGGTATCCAAAATCAATGATAAAGAACAAGGAGTCATTATCTACATAGAAACACTGTACTTTTGGTACAATTAACTCAAAAAATAAAATTCACAAAGTAACTAAAAACAGGTAAATAGAAAGTCTGTATGAATCCATTTCAGACACGAAGTCTCTTGACTAATTCAAAAAGTACTGGTCTTCTCTGTCCTTCCAACATTTACTCGATCTCTTTGACTTACCTAGTTACATAACTGATTCTGTGACTTGTAAACAAACAGCCGCATTGCTTGACAATTCTGGATCTGTGGGTTTGTACTGCTGTTTCCCTGTGGAGGTTGAGAGCTGCATAATGATTTATTCTTCCCCACCCCTGCCTTCTTTTCCTATTTTGCTCCCCCTCCCTTTTTTTTTTTTGTCAAAGTAGGTTAAAAAAAAAATCTATGTGAACTGTGTGAGAACAAACCCTGGTGCTATAAGATTGAGGCCACCAATTTAAATACCCTAGGCACAAGAAATGCAAAATGTGAGGGTCTCATACTCAGATGAGCTTCCCAGAAGGAGACTACTAATAGTCTTTTTCAGCATCTCCTGGTCTCCAAACCATGTGCATTTGTATAAGGCAGCTTTGACTCCCCTAGTTTCCCACGCATGAAGCTCTCAGAGCTTCAAAGAGAGCTCTGCATGCAAGAGATACATGGGGGTGTAGTTCAGGAGGAGAATGTGGGTGAATTACCATTCGAATCTGTTCTTTAATTCCTGTGCTATGTTCCGGTGGTGTGCCCCAGTTATAACACTGCCTGCCAGCAAAGTAGAAGCTTTCTATTTTGGTAATTAGACTTAATCAATTACCTGGAATTAAAACACACCTAATTCCACCATAAAGAAGTGAAGTTTTAGATTGGTTCTTAGGATGTGGATTCAGTTTATTTATGATAGTGTAGATTAAATATAGTTTATACTACGGTATGCGTGCCAGGCACACACTGGTACTTTGTGTCACTGATGGAATCTTCAGGAAACATTTTCATTGCATAATAATCTAATGCAGATAAAATAAATGCAGAATAATTGAGAATTTTGTTTTTAAAAAATCTAGAAATTTATGCAGGTTGAAGTGAAGGAAGACAACAGAGCCTTTAACTACCTTAAGTGAGTACATGAAATTTTAACTAATTCTCCTTTTGTGTGTGCTATTTTCAGGAGACACAAAATATTTATTTCTAAATATTTTCAAACTGTTTTCTCTCCCATTTATCACTTGCTCTTCTAGTAATATGGGCATTGTAAATTATTTCTATGCCAAAGATTCTCTTGGGACATTAGAGTCTAATCCACTAGTAGACTTTCTTCCTTAAAAAAGCTTCAGGAAGTATTTTATTAGTTGAATCAGGGCAGAGATAAACATCTTTTGAAACTGCAAAAGCCTTCTTTGAATGCTGTCTTTGGAGGTTTAGTCTTTTTCTATGAATGTACTTAGTGACCAATGGATATTTGATGAGTTCTTCATTAATTTATTTTTAATTTTTAATTTTATACCATTTTCTAAAGGTTACCTTCCAACAGTGCTCTCTTTATAAGAAATGTACCTCTACCCTTTTTAAAAATCATTTTGTCATGGTAACTTTTTTTTTCTATCAGTATATTTTCAAGCTTTCGTTTTTAAATATATTTTCACGTGTGTATCCTGAGTAAGAATGCCTGGATTCTCTCTGACTTTAATTCATGTGATCCTGGTTGGAATGAAAGTGGCAGGTCTCAGTTTTGCAGCCACTGAAATGAGATTCTGAGGAGAAATAGTTTCTGAGCCCAAGAAATGAAGAGGAGCCTCTTTGTTTCTCTCGGAGGCTGCAGTTGGAGCTTGCTGGGTTTTGTTCTGGCAGGTTCACAAGGTCTGTTGGGAACAATGGAAGCATAGGCCTTTAGAACTGAAAGGAAAGACGAACAGTCCTCATCTAGTCTAAACTCTTCATGTTAGAGATGTGAAAATGCATCCTAGATAGGGATTGTGATGTTGAGAGACACGTTTTCTACTTTTCTTTTTCTGAAGCCATTTTAAAAATCCAATTCATGTGAACAATAATTATACCCTGCTAAGGTGTTCATTGGAAGGACTGATACTGAGGCTGAAACTCCAATACTTTGGCCACCTCATGTGAAGAGTTGACTCATTGGAAAAGACCCTGATGCTGGGAGGGATTGGGGGCAGGAGGAGAAGGGGATGACGGAGGATGAGATGGCTGGGTGGCATCACCGACTCGATGGACATGAGTTTGGGTGAACTACGGGAGTTGGTGATGGACAGGGAGGCCTGGCCTGCTGCGATTCATGGGGTCGCAAAGAGTCGGACACGAATGAGCGACTGAACTGAACTGAACTGAAAGCACATGGACCCCAAAATTTCTTGTGATTACTCCATCCACATGGTGGAGGAATTGGAGGGAAGGGGAATTTTGCTTTCGTGAAAAAATTAAGTAAATACCGAGCAAAATGGAGGTCAAAACTTAAGGACCTGGATCTTATGGACACCAACTTCCATATTAATCTGATCTAATAAATAGTGAATCACTGTCTTATTTACCTCACATAATCACAAACTCCGAGGATGAAATATAAAAAAATAAATCAGTACTATGGAGGACCGAAGCAAGTAAACCATGGCTGGGTCTAAAATGAAAACAAGATAGTTTAAAAATTCACTTTCTTTCTTCATATGTCTGCTTCCTGTGTATCTTAGAAACACATTTATTCACTTTATAAACAAGGTTGTAATTTTTTAAGCTTATATATGATTATCTAATAAGTAGAAACACTAATTGAGAAGACAAAGGAGGATTATATCTCTGCCATTTCTACACAATAGCCTGAAGCATTCCAAATAAAAAAAGTTATGAATGTTTCCAAATGTCTCCATGATTTGACTATTTTTACAAAGTCAGAGAAATTCAGTCATTGTCTTTTCCTTCATCTCAACTTCTGGGCTTGCTCTCTGACAGACTGGTGGCTCAAGTCATTGGTAGCTTTAGTATGGCCTCTGGGATCATTTTTTATGAATTGGGAATTGACTTTGTTTAAATATGGTTCTTAGGCCTATGGTTGGGGCCCTGGAACCAATGTTATCAGAGTTCTCCAAAGCCTAGTGTGTTACATGAATATAAAGAGTCGGTGAGGCAGACTTTACGGTTGCTGGAGTTGGGGGAAGAATGGGGGAAGAGACAGGGAGTTTGGGAGGGACATATACATATTGCTATATCCAAAATGGATAACCAACAAGGTCCTAATGCATAGCACAAGGAACTCTGCTCAATATTATATGGCAGCCTGGATGGGAGGGGAGTTTGGTGGAGGATGGAAACATGTTATATGTATGACCAGGTCCCTTTGCTGCCCACTTGAAACTACTGCATTGTTAACAGCTACATGTGAAAGTTGCTCTATTGTGTCTGACTCTTGGCGACCCCATGGACCACAGCCCACTGCAGCCCATTGTAGTCCACCATGCTCCTCTGTCTGTGGAAATCTCCAGGCTAGAATGCTGGAGTGGGTTGCCGTTCTCTTCTCCAGGAGATCTTCCCCACCCAAGGATCAAATCTGTCTCCCACTTTGCAAGCAGATTCTTTACTGCCTGAGCCATCAGGGAAGCCCGTTAACAAGCTTTACCCCAAAATACAATAAAAAGTTAAAAGAAAAGAGTTGGTGAGGGAAGTAGTTACAAAACAGCATGATTCTATTTTATATTTAATTTTTACAGTAGTATAGTTGATTTACAATGTGATATTTTCTACTGTACAGCAAAGCACATTTTATATATATATAGATATAGATATATGTATCTCACCACTAATTTTAGATTCTTTTCCCATATAGGTCATTACAGAGTACTGAGTAGAGTTCCCTGTGCTATATAGTAGGTCCTTATTAGTTACCTATATTATATAAAGTAGTGTGTGTGTATATATATATGTCAATCCTAATCTCCCAATTTAGCATGCCCTTTCCCCCCTGGTAACCATAAGTTGGTGGCTCAAATGGTAAAGAAGCTGCCTGCAATGCAGGAAACCCAGGTTCAATCCCTGTGTTGGGAAGATCCCTTGAAGAAGGGAAATTTGTTTTCTACATCTTTAACTCTATTTCTGTTTTGTAAATAAGTTCATTTGCACCATTTTTTTTAGATTCCACATACAAGCAATATCATATATGTTTTTCTCGAATTTCACTAGTATGACAGCTTCTAGGTCCATCAATGTTGCTGCAAACAGCATTATTTCATTCTTTTTCATGGCTGAGTAATATTCCATTCTTTTTCTTTCTCTCTCCCTCCCCCTCCCCCCACTCCATGTATGTGTGTATATAGGCTTCCCTGTTAGCTCAGTGGTAAAGAATCCACTACCAATGCAGGAGACACAGGTTTAGTTCCCATGTTGGGAAGAGTCCCTGTAAAATAGAGTTTCAACCCACTCCAGTATTCTTGCTGGAAAATGCCATGGTCAGAGGAAGCTGGTGGGCTACAGACCATGGGGTCACAAAGAGCTGGACACAACTGAGTGACTAACATACATGCACATAAAATACATGCACATAAATATGTATACGTGTGTGTATATATATATATATATATATATATATGTCACATCTTCTTTATTCATTGGTTGATGGATATTTAGGTTATCTCCATGTCTTGACTATTGTAAATAGTCCTGCAATGAACACTGCAGTGCATGTATCCTTTTGGATTATGGTTTTCTCCAGATATATGTCCAGGAGTGGGCTTGCTGTATCATATGGTAGTTCTATTCTCGTTTTTTCAGGAACCTCCATACTGTTTTCCATAGTGATTGTACCAATTTACATTTCCACCAACATTGGAGGGTTTTCTTTTCTTGACGACACCCTTTCTAGCATTTAGATCCTGTTTTAAAAAGAAAATCAAATATATAAAAATGATGCATGTGTGCATACACACACACATACACAGTCACACAGGAATACACCATGGTTATACACCAAACAGCAGTATAACACAGTGGTGAAAAGCTTGAGTTTGGACTCACACAGATCTGAGTTCTACTTCCAGGCCCAGCACTTAATCTTTACTCTTCTTAGATGCCTGAAACAATTTTCAGTCAACTAAAAAGATTTAAAAATATTTGAGTTTCAAAGTGCTTAAATTTGAATCTTTATGAATTGTTCATACCCATCCCCATGCTCTTCCAGTAATAATTCAGATCCCTCCTTGCTTCTCCAACAGCCAATACTGGAGCACTCTGTTGGGGTTCAAAGTTCTTAAACTAGTGTTTATAGTGCCTAATCCTTCCACCCACCACTGTGTAAACATCCTGCAGCCCTTGCCTATTTACTCTAGCACAAGAACACGTGCATTTCAACCACTGGTTGATTTGGTTCTGCTGAGCCCACTCTCTTGATCTCAACCCCCTAAGTTCTTTCTCTTAAACACACATATTTGGAGTACCAGGATCACTTTGTCTTCATCCTTCAAAGACCAGTCTTTTTCTCAAAGCATCTTCTAAATGCAAACAATGAATGTCAACATCTCCAGTGTCCAGGATTAACGAGGTTTTCTTCCACACTGAAAATATCCATTACTAATCAGATCTTGAACATGCACATATTTAGCTAACTTAAAATGACTACTACTATACAAAAAGTTTTCATTTCATCCTTTATCCTGTATCATTAAGAAGAGTTTCCTGTATTGCTGCAGAACTTAAAAAAGGTACAAATGAGAGATATAGTCACAGTTTAAAAGGACCATAGGGTTCCAGACTGCTGTGTTAGAAGAAAGCCTTTCTTTCACAGTGTCAAGATTGGTAGTGAATAGCAGATTAAAATATATCCTGGTAGGTTGTGCTTTTACTTTGCAGTTTATTCAACTGCATGACAGACAGAAGGAGGTTCTGTTCAGTCATAGCCAAGTATTTACCCAGCATTTAGACATTGCAATCAATTACTTTCTGTAACCTGCTTTCTGCAAATACACCATCCTTTGGCTCTTGGGTGGATACATTCTAATTGCTAATTTTAGTGTTTTATAGAATCCTATAAAAGGAAACAAGGGGCCCTAGGGACTGAGTGTGCATTAGGCCAGAGTGTAAAATGAGGATATCAAAGCTCAGAGCTTGAGATTAGTGTAGGAGCAAGAAAAGAGGGGTGGTGATAGGAAAGAGCACAGTTAGAATGTGGATTTCTGGGTGGACCTGAGTGCAATTGTTGTGCTGGACCAGAGGCTCTACTGTTTCCTCATTGTGTCACTCTTCACTGTTCCCCATTGCTCTTTGCAGAGTCCTTTTGTTTCTAGGCAAACTGTATGTCTAAGGCTACTGATGCTGACACTGGAAAAGGATACAAGTCCTATTAATTGTAAATGCTTTGATAGTGAATGAGAGTCTTCGCTTAGAAGTAATTAATAATTATAGTGGTGCCTCCGAACTAATATGAGCAGCTATTTAAGAAAAACAATGGAAAAAGCTAGTTGAGACTACTAAACACAATCATCATTGACAAAATTTGTGTCTAAGGTAGAATGGGCCCTGAAACTCTATTGCTTCTGGGCAATGGTGCCAGGGTCCAGCCCTGGCTGATCCAGGGAGTTCTAAGTGGGGACGGCGTCGGCAGGGATCAGGATACAATAGCTTCAATTAGATATTAATTAAAGATGTAAAGAGTAATAGAATGAGGATAGCTCAGTAGGAAAATTCACTGGAAAAAAGAGGCTGGGTAGCTTGGTTTACGCAGGAGACCAATAAAACTTCAAGACAAGAAGTTTGCACCACTTACGTAGGCCGCAGGCGTCCTTCCGTTCTCCCGAAGGAGAGGAGACACTGAGGCCTCCCTGGTTGGATCCTAGAAGCCCAGGCATAATTAGTAAGGATGGCGGGTTCCGCACTCCAGATGGAGACTCAGCCAGAATTTGAGAGAGACATGGGGAGACCAGTCTTTCGAGGAAGTGATCCCAATTCTTTATTTTCCATGGTCTACTTTTATACACCGAGATATTATGCAAAAGTCACGCGGGGTCAGTAGTCCTGACTTTTATCAAAGTCAGGTGCTTCATACAAATGTATACAGAGGTCTTAGGGGTGTTACATCATCTTCTGGCCAGGGGGCCTGCTGACAATTTATGACCCTCTCCTTGTGATGGCGGTCAGTCAACCAGGACACTTATTTTTCCAGGGGTGATTATTCTTAAAACAGACGCCACCCAAATAGTTACATTCCTATAGGGTGAGGGTGTAGTGGGTTTTAGTTAAGGAAAGAATTTACTTAGCCTAAGGTCTAACGTGATTAATATCAAGGGTTAATACTTATTTCTTCTATATATTCATTAATGTGTATAAGGGCAGGGGATATGGAGACTTAGCAACAAACATTGGCTCAACAAATGAAAAACCCTTCATCAATACAATTTCTAATCAGCCCATTATACTTATACTAATAGTTTTCTAACTTTTCTAAGAAACCTGTTTTTAGAAGGTTTAAAGCATCTCGTGCCTCTCACAGTTGGGAGGCTGTGAGCAATCACATGTGGCCGGACAAGCCTGTCAGGCAGGCTAGAGAACCTTCAGAGGAGTTTGTAGGTTAAAACACTCGTCACGCCCAGGAGTTTTTATTAACTGGAGCTCTAAGTTAACTCCTTCTCCGAAAGAGGTGGTGGGGGACAGCCCCCCGTAAAGTCAGAGGTGTAGGTGAGAGCGCAAAGTAGTAAAGTAGGCAGGCTCTGGTCATGGGGGTAGATGCTCGAGGATTTCCAGGGGGACTCCTGAGGCTCGATCCACCTTTGCGTATGTCAAGCCTCCTTCCTCGTGACCTTTGCCACGGGCGGAGTGCCTCACGCTGGCCCCCAACACAAAGGTTGTCTGCTTGTATGCTAACATTTCTCTTCCCTTTGATTCGTCACGCAGAGTGGTTAGTATTTTGTGATGACCTGAAGATGCTCTTTAGAATCACAGAAAACACAGAATTCACTGGATGAAACTTATTTACCAAACACTTCAGCCTTACTCAAAAAGTACAACTTTTAATGAAAACACTTTCTTAGAAATACAATTGACTGCCCCAATCTGACAAAATGCATAAAATGCATCTACACTGCAATTTCCTGCTGTGACCTTGAGAACTTTAGCACTGGTGCAATTTGCTAATTTTATAGAACAAGTTCTATTTACAGTATTATAAATATTATGTATCTCATACATGTTTATAAATTCTTTTCAAAGGAGGAAATTACTTTTTAAAAAGCATACTTTATTTTAGTGATACAATCCTGACTATGCAGGCATGGTTCATTTACTGAATAGTTTTTTAAATATTATTAATTTACAATATTATATTGTATGTTTTATTTGCACAAGTATATTTCTTTAAAATATGCCTTTTGGTTACTCTTACATATTCTGGAAGAACAGCAGTATAGAGAATATGCTAGTGAAAAATTCAAATTTGGTTCCAACCAGTTTGCCCCGCAAAAACAAATTTCTATGATAATTTTAATCATTACAAGAAAAACTGGTATAACTAGTCAATTCTTTTTTTTTTTTAAAGATATTTCTAATTTAAAATATTGCACAAGGAACTCATTCCAACAGAAAAACAGAATGAGAATTAACTACCCAGAATGGATCTTGGGCTTATGACTGTATTTAGTTATGATGTTACTTATTTGTTGAAGCAAATTGTTTTCATGTATTCATAGAATTGTAAATGTAGAGGAACTGTGTTGCAGTTACCTGTATGTACAAATAAAAGGCTGGTTTAATCTTCTGCCATTTATCTTACTTAGGATACCATGGAAAGAAAGAAAAATGTGATATAAATTTTTGTAAAATGTTTTGAGTAGTGTGTGTACTTGATAGAGAAAAAACATAAAGTAATGTGTATCTCACATATACATTTTATGTGTGTATATACATATACACATACATTTTATAACCATATACATTGTATAGGCTACGTGTGCAACTGATACATAAGACAAAATAATACAGTTGACCCTAGATCATTGACATTTTCAGAAGATATCTTCAGTTTTCAGCCTCTGAAGATTTCAGTTTTTGGTTGTTATATAGTTCATTATGTGTCTTTGATGCAACACTTTCATATGCTACTTTCCTCTTCATTGAAGAATATGATTGAGAGATAAGGTCAAATAAAATTTTGAATGAATTGAATTTGCTATCCAATAGAAAACAGAGTAAGTAGCTACTGTCAAATCAGCATTAATTAACCTATTCTCTGTAAGTAAAGAGTGGTTGGTAATTTACTAGATAGTCTACCTTCCAATCTAACCATTGAATATATACTTTATAATGTTTTGCATGAGCGAGATAGATTAACTATATGAAAAAAGTTCTTAATTAACTAGAAAATATTTATATATTAAAGGTGTTAACTTTTAAATTATCATTCATATATTATTTCCCTCCCATATTCAGAATGGGAAAATAATCTTTAAAAATGCCACAAACCTAGTCAAAACATGATAAGGGGATTATATCCTTCATATACAAAAAGTTTTTATAAATCACTAAAAATGACCAACTTCCCCAAGAAAAGTGAGCAATCAACAGGTAAGTCACAGGAATATATTCTCAGCAGTTGAGTTAAAAGATCAAAATTTAAGAAAAATGTTCAATATTACTAGTAAACCAAGAAATACAAATTATGATGAGGTGCCAGTTTTTTTTTTTAATCTACATTTAAAAGAAATACCAATACACAGCTTATACTGCTGTTGAGAAATGTGCATTGCTGGTGGGAAATCTACAAAATTTCTTGAGAGTAATCAGAGTCTCTGTCTCTCTCTCTCTATATATATATATATAATATAAAGCCTTTAAAATGTTTATACCCTTTGGTTCTGAAACTCCACTACTATTAATGTATCCTAAAACAAAAATCAGAAATGTGCACAAAGATTTTACAAAAGTGTTTAATATATAATGTAATAGGAAAAACTGAAAACAACCAAAATAAAAATTAAGTTATAGGAGATTCTTAGTTAAATAAATCATGGCATACATTAACATTACTGAACACATATACATTGAAAATCATATTCTTGAAGAATATGTACAGATGGGAGAAACATTTCCAAAATATTAAGTAGAAAATTATAAGACAGTAGGTCCCAATTATACACATATATATATATTTTAATATATAATTATATATTTTATATTATATATACATAGAAAAAGATTGGATACACATCCAAATATAAACAATGATTATCTCTTGCTGACATAATTACAGATAATTTTCCTGTTCTGTAATTTTCTGTATGTAAAACATTTTCCATAACCTTGTTACTGATCCAGTGGTTTTCCTCCAAGGGCCCTTTAGAATTAAGCCCTTCCATTTATGTCATTAAACGATTGCCCAGCGTCCAGAGTCAGACAAAAGAGAGAACCAGGCTCCCTCAAAAGTGAGACATTCAGAGTAGTTCCCTCTAGTGGAAACAATGGCATGAAGGACCGGTTACAAATGTCTAATACTGAGCTTCAGTGTTCCCCACTCTGCACACACCCATCTAGAAAATGCCAGGCTAAGCTAAGCACCAGTTTATGGCTTACCATATCATGAGGGTATGGCTTTCTCTTAACGCCACTGTAATGGCATTGCATTGCCTCTTCACTCCCTAGAGAAGTCAGGGGGACCTCTGAGATCTGCCATCTTATAAACAATTAATTCCTAGTACCTGCAGTTATAATCTACAAAATAATGTTCCCTTTTCTTGGGGTTAGTCTGATCCTGGTGTGCATACCTTTTCATATATCAGATGGGTTAAGTCAATGAATGGATATTTTATGCCAAATCAATCTTTTTTTTTTTGCTACTTTACTCATTGCCTTTCCTTTGGAAGCCAAGGTCTATCTTGAAAATTCCCTGAGAAAACCCCTGATGATTGAAAGAAGTGGATTCAGTTTGCTGCACGCTCAAACTCCTGATTCAGCACTAAGGAATGTTATTTTTAGATGGAATATAAAACTGAAACCCTGATCCCTTATTTATTAAAGATCTCTTAGGAATCTTTGTGAGATGACAGGCTTAATACTTTATCTCTTACACATTCTCTTTGCATTTTAAAACTTCTGTATAGTATCCTGAGTGCTACGTGAAATCTATATTAATGCTGTGGGTAAAATACAGAAACCAGATTATAGTAAAAAATAAAACTCTTTAGTGAAAACAAAGTATATTAACTATTAGTTCTATGCAGTTGCTAAAAATATTTTTATAAATTTAAATATTTTAGTATGTTTGTTGCAATATAGTTAGATATTGAAAAAGCTATATTAAACATTTTAATAAAGAATACATGCATTTTAGTAAAAGTACTGACAATAAACTGTTTTTTTCAGTCTCTCTAATATATTCACACACACAGGCTTTTTCTTCCCCTGAGATTCGTCCATTCTCGTTTGTTCCAATATACATTTTGTTTTTTTTTAGTGTCTATTACTTGTTTGTTCAAATGCCAAGGGCATCTAAACTAGTTTCAATTAACTTGTTGTATTTGAAATTTGCTTACCCTCATAACAAATAAACATGTTAGTGGTTGGTGATGCATGTTCTCAGGTAAAGGACTTGTTCAATACAGAGCTGTTCAATAGTACTTTTGTGTTGGTCAATATGGTAGCCACAAGGTAGGTACAGCTATCAACCACTTGAAATGTAGCTAATGAGACAGAAGAACTGAATTTTAATTTTACTCAATTTTAATTAATTTAAATGTAAACAGCCACAAGTGGCTGAAGGCTACCAAACGACACAGCACAAACTTAGGTTTAAACAACTATCCAAAATTTATAAATGGAAAACTCATAATTCATAGAAGTGGACTGTAGTCAGAGGTAGGATTAGAACTAGGGTCTCACTCGAGTGTTACACACGGTCTCCTGTGAAGCACACGTGGATAATGTGAGTGTGTAAGTATATATGTGAGTCAACAAGTATGACAAACAAGTCTTCTCTAGTGTTATATCTGTTTTTCATTTAAATCATGTTTTCTGATACGCTTAGTATAAATACTGTTTAGATAAATGCTGTAAGGTAAATACTCTTGTAAACTAGTAAAATGCAAATACTATAACAGCTTTTCCTTGGTTCTCATTTTTATATGCAAGAGACCAAAGAAATGAGAATTCTAACTCAGAAAGACTATTTTAAGACACACTCTAGGACATCTCAGTGCATATATATGAATGTAAGCCAGCAGCCTGTGCTGCTCCATCTGACTTGGCCCTCCTTGACAACACTGCTGGGCCACTCCTTTCTCCTGAAACCCCGACCCTTGGCTTCCTGAGCATCTGCGCTGGATCTCCTGCCCTTCTGTCTAGCTCGTTTTTGTTCCCGTCATTACTTTCTCTTTTAGCCACTTATTCTGCCCTTGGTCTGGCCCAGTTGCTTCTATGCTGATTTCTGACCTTTCTCTCATGGTTTCAAGTGTTATACTTATGCAGATAATTACTCAATTACAATGTACTTAATTAATGATAATGTACTTACCATATAGAAAAATAATCAGTTTAGAAATATAATAAAGCTCATCATGTAAAAGGTGTTAATACATTGCCTTCAAAAACACTGTGAATTTTTCCTTCAACACATGGAATTAGATGTGGATTTTAGTGGTTCAGGAGTAAATCTCAGGAAGTTCCTTCACCCCCCTTTCCTTTTTGGTCCTGTATATAATACAAAAATAATTTATATAGCCAATTTACTGAATAAGTTTTAGAAACTTTCCTAATTAAAGAATATTTCTAACCTGCGTTTCATCTGAAAAGTAAATTACAGATTTTATTTTGAACAGACTCAATATTATTAATTCTCTTACATTAATTCGAAAAGTTGTATACAATTCCATAGTTTTAAAAATAGGTATGTGTAGAATTAAAAAAAAAAACATCCACCCAGTACTTGGTACACATTTTTCCCAAATTCATTAATTCATAAAGCTATATATTTTAAGAGCATTGATTTCTATCATTGTGTTTTTAATAGCAAATACAGAGTTTCAGCTACATTATAATACAAGCAGGCTTTTGTAGGAAGGCCATTGTTTACAGAATTCTTTGTAAAATTGTTTCTATGGAGAAATGAGTTTCCAAGATAGAACTTGGAATCCTTGGTTCCTACCTTTGCTGCTTAGCAAGAAGGGAACTAGCCACTTCCCTGCCAACTCAGGTGCTAAGGAAGAGGCTAGCTCCCTCAACCACACCATGGAGCAGGGGGCTACCTGGCATCCCTGCTTTCTTCTTGGTATAAAAGGAGATTCTAGGAAGGAAAGCGATTTTTTTCCCCATGCAACCTCGATGCTCACAGCAAAGAGAATTTTATATGAAACTGGATGGCAGAAAGGTACAAAGTATTCTTAAATCTTGGCTTCTTGAGCTGGGACATATATGGTTTTATTTAGGAGGGGAGGTAGATGTTTCCTTTGTGTTAACAGATGTGTACTAAAAAGCAACAGATGTTATTTACAAGTTGTTTTGATTCTTTTTCAATTGGCATTTTCTTCCCATGTATGAGTATGAAGTTAAATGAGTATAAAAGTTAAACCATTTAACTTTATGTTGACCACATTGTCATTCAAAATAATCATGAATGACAGTGCCTATTTGGGGGTAATACTGCACAGGAATGTCTTAAACAACTATAGAAACGGTAATTCAGCTCTTCCACCACTCTTATATATGATATAAGGAAATGACCACAATCAGACCTTTTTTATCAGGGAGATTTCTGTATATCACAGTGACCTTGATAAAATTACCTGTGACATAGCTAACTTCAGAAAGATAATTACAGAGACACTGAAGTCTAAAGCTGTTGTGCAGTCAAATATGACTGCAAACATTACTTTGTTTCTTAAAACCCCCCAAAAATTTTCTTCTTAGCTTTATGATGATCTTGGGGTCCTTTCTTTTTCTTGTGACTAAATAAGGGGACACTTGAAGATTTCAATTTCTTTTTTTGAGATGATTCCTACATCTCTCTCCCTTTCTACCCTGCAGTTCCAGCTTCTGATATCTCACCAGCAACTCAGAACTAGCATTTTAAAATCCAAACTCATCTCTTTCCACTCAGCAATCAAACTTCTCCAGACATCTCTGTTTCTCTCAATGGTATCACTATTTTCTGTCATCAAACTACAACTATAATGGTCATCTTTTATTTCCCTTCTTCTTATTCCCTACATTGGTTAAATTGCATAGTTAGTCCATTTTTACTCCCTGTTTTTCCTATTGATCCCTTCCTTTTCTCCACTATTGATACTTCTCATGACCTCATACTAGCTGTTACCATTCCTGTAACTGGTATCTCTGTCTTAAGTGTCTCTCCCTCCGACTTACCTCCATAATACTCCCCAACAATCATCTTTTACATGCTAAATTTTCTAGTATATAATAATCCACTTATTAGATATGTCCTTTGCCTTGTGTGTTTTTGGCAGGACCACTAGGTACCTGTTCCCTTAGTAAAAAATTAGAGAAGACAGAGAAGACTGATTACCATACTTTCTATTTTGACCTCGGGAAAAACCTGGATGATAAAGGTGCATTTTGGATTTACCTCTCTTAATGAATTCAGAATAATCTGTTTCAGAGTCAGAGATGCTACCAGTTTGTATATTATGCAGTATATACAAAACTGGGAGAATATAAGTGGTGAATTCCCGTAAATTTGCAGCATGCCAATAAACAAGTGAACTGGCCTTGTGTTTCTTGCTTTTGTTAGTCACAAAGGCTAGCCAATCTTTCACAGCTCTGAACTCTTAAATTCCTGATATAAGTTCACAATAGATATTTGTTGAATGATTATAGTCTGCATTGGTACAAATCATGACAAAATTATGGGTCACTTTGAACCTACTTCATTCCATATAGCTTAAATTCCTTCTCAGTATTTAATCCTCACTCAAAATGATAATTTCATTTTCACTAAATGTATCCGAAGGACACACAAATGCAGTTACAGTGATGATCTCTAAGAGGTGGAGTTGAGGGGGAGGAATTTTTAAAATACTGTTCTTTTAAAAAGTGAGCTTGTCTTAATTTTATGATGAAAAACTAATTAAAAATAATATACCTAGCAAACATAAATGACAATATACCTTAGGAATTTCCTTCTGTTTTGGAAAACATATTAGAATCTAAATAGCAACATATCTAAGTCAAGACTTAACAGATTAAACGGTGGAAGAAACAGGGTCATTTCTTGGCCTTTCTTCCATACATTCGCTATGTGATACAGCTTGTCATCAAAGTTACTTTTCCTTATTTACCCTGAAACGGAAACAAAGTAGTTTTTAAAGAAGAGGCGGGGACGAAGGGTGAGTTGCACATCTCTAGGGCACATCACTGAGTTTCTATTACAAATGATGAATGTTTATCACACAGAAAAATGATTAGCGCGTAAGAAGAAAACCCACGTAAGGAGCTTTAGCAGACTGCCTTTAAAAATACTATAACTTTTAATAAAATTACTGAAAAGAATTTGTTCATTAGGAGTTTCTGACCACTCAGTAAACATCTCTCTCTCTCTCTCTCTCTCTCACACACACACACACACATACACACACGAGATTATCAAGAGCTGAAAAGGAGTAACTGGTTAAAACTGTTGCAAAATGCTTCCATCATTATCCTTAATCACACCTCTCCTGGCAGCTCTTTTTCTTTATCCCTGAACATAATTTTCCTCCTTAGGCTAAGCCTAAGGCTTTTACCACGTCCTTTTTAGGCTTTTACCACGTCCCACTGTCGTCCCAATTTTCTGAGAACAGTAATTACCACCAAAGTGAATACAGCCCTACGAAAAGGACAAGTGCGCAATCGGTCTTTCAACGTTTCACCAAAACACTGCCGCGTCAAAAAGGTAGCCTGGCGGGTTTAAGGAAAAGCTGGGTGCGAAGGGCTTCGCGGCAGCCTCTCTATCGTCTGTTCTGTTGACTCTGCAAGCCTCCTCCTGTCTTCCCAACCCGGCTCCTGACTGCCAACCTATATAGGAATGTGGGCCTGCGGGCGCTGCACCTGGGTGACAAGTGTCTAGATGCGACATGCATTCTGTAGGGCATCCAAGCCATCACACTGATGCAAAGATACCTGTCTTCAGGCGCAAACTGATTCCCTCTAGCCCCAGGGCTGGGGTTGGCCTCTTTTTGGTGAAGAGTCTGGGTGTTCCGACTCAGATAAGGCCGCTCATCTGTTTCTCCTCTCCTACGAGTTTTCACTCCCGGGCCCAAGGCTCCCTCTGCCCAGGCTCACGCACCCCTCGCACTTCCTCCCTCACAGGGAACCCTCGTATTTCCTCGTTTCCCTCTCTCGGCTCAGCCTCCCCCTCTTCAACCCTCCACCCCGCCCGCCTCCAGCCACATGACAGGAAGGGCTCCACCACGCGACGTCACTGACGTCCGCGCCCCCGCCCCCGCGCTCCCCCCGCCCTGCACGCAGCGGCGGCCGGCGCGCTCCGCGCTCCCCAACCAGAGCTCGACAGAGCGCCGCGCGGCCGCCGCCGAGCGGGTGCGCGGGTTCCCGGATGTGCGGCGCTCGCGGAAGCCCCGCCCCCGCCGCCGGCTCCGCGCGCGCCCCCGCCCTCCGCCCCGCGCGCCGCTGCGCTCCGCTGCGCTCCGCTTTCCCCTCCCTCTCCTGCCCTCCCCCTTTTTCGTGCCTTGAGGTTGCGGGTCAGTGCGAGCCACTGCAGTGAGTCCGTCACGGCTCTGGTGCGGGCGCGAGCACGAGTGCGAGGCTGCAGCCCCCGAGCCGCTTGGCCCCCTTCTCCCCCGCCTCCCTCCCTGCTCTGTCTCCACTTCTCGCCGAGTCTCCTCCCGCGCTCTCCGTCTCTGAATCTCGACCTTAATTTCTCTTCTCCCCGCCAGCTCCCGCGTGTCCAGTCACCCCGGCCGGCGCGCTCCCCGCGGCGCCGCTTGCCCTCCCCCAGCCTGCACCCCCCCTTCCCCCGCGGGCGTCCCGAGGGCCGCAGCCGCCCCAGCCGAGCGTAGCTGGGCCGCCGCCGCCGCCGCCACTGCCGCCGCCGCTGCTTCCTGCGGGAGACCGTCAGAGCGCCGACACTCTTCTCTGTGCGAGCGAGCCGCCGACCGCCAAGCAAAATGGTGAGCTCTCGGCTTCCCCACGCACCATCGCTCCCCGCCCGCCGCTTCCAGGGGCAGGGGCGGGGGCGAGCCCCGACTCCCCCGGGCGGCTTCCCCCGGTGGAAAATTCGAGAGACCCGAGAAAGCCCCAGCGGCCCGGGGGCGACGGGCGGCAGATTGACAGCCCGGCGGGGCCCCCGCGCCCGCCCCCGGGCCTCCGCGGGGCGCCCCTCCGCCCCCTCCCCCCCTTGCCCCTGGGATTCCGCCGGGGCCTCGACCCCCAGCCACCCCGGCCGTCCGCCCGGGACTGTCCCCAGATCGGCCCGCTTTCCCTCTCTCCGGCTCCACGTGGAGCCCCCCTCTCAGCTTCAGACTCACTCTCAAGTTCGGGGAGATTTCGGAATCCTACGGCAATCATAGGTGGAGAATGGCTCTTTATATAAGACCCACTTTCTCTCCAGGGCCGCGCTCTCTCCCACTCCCACTCTATTTTGAAGCAGCGAGTCTTGGCAGGAATCTTGCCACTTACTTCCCCCCTCTCCCGTTAGTGTTTATTTCACTGCCGTTTGCAACCTTACGAGGCTTTTTTTTTTTTTCCTTCTTCGCTGCTGGTTTTTTCTCTGCAGTGGCGAACCGGAAAGGTCCAAGGTGTAGATTCATGAGCCCAGTGTAGCTCGGACTGTGATAAACGGGGATACTTGTTTTTAGTGCTTACTGACTGCCAAGGGTTTTTCGTTTTCTTTGTTACCTTCGTAAGTCTCTCCGGTGGTTGTTTTTGAATCATGGCGATTTAAATTTGTCTTTCCTTACCCTCACATTAATCCCTAGGTAGAACTCACTGCTGTAGTGTTTCCGACCGACGCTAGGGGTGTGTCTCCCGCCTATGTCACTGTAGCCAAGAAATCACCGACGCCCTTTTAGCCTGTTACCCTACCGGTTCTCTAGCTCCGGCTAGCCCGTGGAGTTTTCTCTTTGTAATCAAGAATTGCATGCAGAGTAGAAAAAGTTTGCAGTGCTTTTTCATCTAGATCAGATATCCGAACAGGTGATTTGGTCGTTAGGCTATTTCTAAAAGTTTTTGAACAGTTGTCCGAAGATTATTCCGACTGATTGCTAGGCGTTGAGTAATGTCTTGCAGCTTTTAATTGTATTGTATTTCACCTTGTATGTAGAATTTAAGTATTTCAAAATAGCGTGGTGGGTGAGTGAAGAGAGAAATTCTGTGGACTGCGTGCAACTCGAGATCAGTTTAGTGTGATTGTGGGGGGAGAAAGTGACCGTAGTCAAGTAAGTCAGCTTTTATTTAAAAAAATAGAACAAATGATTAAATGCACCTACTGTGTATGTGTTCAGTCGTGTCGGACTCTGCGACCTCATGGATTATAGCCCACCAGGCTCCTCTGTTCATGGGATTTTTCAGGGCAAGGATACTGGAGTGGGGTTGCCATTCCCTTTGCCAGGAGAATCTTCCCAATCTAGGGATCGAACCCTCGTCTTCTGCATTGGCAGGCGGATTTTTTTTTTTTTTTTTAAACCACTGAGCCATCTGGGAAGCCCCAAGTGCACCTATTAGTGTCCTTAAAATTCAGATTAGGAGCAGACTTAAGAAATGATTAGTGATTTTGATATGTGGAGGAGGTTTTTCCTTGCCAACTTGGGAGGCAGCTTCGAGACGATTTTGGCCTTCAAAAGTCAAAACTTAGGTTTTTCCAGAGTGCTACAAAAACAAGTTATATCAGAGCCATTCATAGTACAGTCTCTCTCTCTTTTTTTTTTTTTTTTGGCATAATCTTTTGGAGTTATGAATTGTGTTTTAGTGCTTTAATACAGCTTCCTTATAGACGTATTTTACCCGAGGGTCCAGATCTTGAAGATCTTTGTCCAGTGTTTTTTTAACCTGGATTTATAAAGGATACGTTTTGAGGAACAAAGACCTAGTCTTGTTTATGTAGTGTATAGGAGAATGATCTGACTTCCAAATAGTTCTTTTCCCCTCTGTGGTGCATCCTCTCCCCTCTCCCCACCCCCACCCCCTTTTTTTTTTCTTGAACTACAGTCAGAATTTGGGAAATCCTCTTTTAGCTTTTAAATGTATGTTCTTGAAAGTTAGTGTTTCTTTATCTTTCAAAAATATTTTCAACTTCCCATAGGATATTTTTTTCTTCCAGGTCATTATTTCCCTCTTCTTTCCAGTTTCCTTTTTAGTATTTATTTTCTGGTTCGCTCTTGGCTCTTTTTTCTGCCGTCCTCTCAATACCATTTCAGGGCATAATTTGTCATGACAGTGGCGCCTCGACTTTGAAGACTGTGTTGGTCCTCTGAGTATAGCGCTGGTTCGAACGTGTCAAGCCTGTACCTCAATTGTGCCTTATGGAGTATTGATTAACAAATAAATAGGAGTTGGGAATGATCTGGTTCATTTTCTTGTTAATTGATCATGTAATTCTGAAAACTTTCACTGTCTTTGGAAAATCTTTGTAATTCCTCCTGCGTATCATGGACATCCTTAGATTTTTGTTAATAGATTTTAATTTGTGAGTTAGTGATTAATTCAAGTAAGGGGAAAGCACAGAGGCTTAGAGATTGAAATGAACCGATCAAGGCTCTTTTGACAGGTATTAATTTTAGTTGCTACCTTAAAAGTAGCCAACTTCTTTTTTGCCTGTTGTATCTTTCCCTCTCTTCATTATCTTTGTTTGAGTCTTAAAATGTTGAGCAAGTGGGCTGAAAATTATGCATGTCTCCCATATAAAATAGTGAGTACTGAGCTCCCAAGAATTTTTCTTGAATCATTAATGATCAGTTTTCTGTGATTACATAAATGAATGTTTGTTTATTGAAATAACTGAATGCCATCACAATTTTTTCTTTAGGTAGGTATGTATAGTTTTAGATAGAGTACTTCAGTGTTACTGACATGCTGAGGTAGATAGAATAAGAATAAAATAATGAAGTAGAATGCTTGTTTGAGTGAGTGAAAGTTGCTCAGTCGCGTCCGACTCTGCTTGTTTAGATGGGTGTAATTGAAAACAGTCTCTGAATATGTTTTGAAGGAGTAAACTTTGTAAGGGCACTAGTTAACTTTTCATTTATCAGAGGTGGTTTTTACTATGTTCTTAGAGTAATTCAGAAATATGACCAGGTTTTTGGTTGGGATAGGTAATACAGATTTAGTTTTGGATACATATATGAACATACTGTATAAATAATTAGCTATTCTTTTCAATTTTGTTTCTTAGGGCAACCTTAAATTTCATAAGTGACCTTTTATATTTTTGTGTTTTCTAAACTTTTTATTAAAATTATCTCCACTATCTGTGATGAGAGCCCGAAGCATATTTATTGCTGTCTGCAATACCTGCAGTTGGGGTTGTACACAGGATATTTTAGTTTGGATTCTCTGACCAAGAAAGGCGACTTTAAAAAAAAAAAAAAAAGCAAGCAACCTGCCTTATGACCAGCAGAATTAAAATTGAAAACAATCATAAAGAGAAAATTTCTCCACTTACTGTGTCCCATAGTTGTTTAAAAAAATAAAAAGGTTCAGAGTACAAGGTAAAGAAGCTGACTAAGGGTCAGTCAGCAATAAGAGGGACAGATAAGTGTGGGAGGATCAGGCATCTGTCATAGGTAGTCAGGCAAGCAAAAAGTACAGAGCAGTGTAAGAAGTCAGCTTGGGCCAGGAGGATTAAGCGACTCAGACTGTGGGCTCAGAGTCTGGGCAGTCAGCAGGGATTCATCACATCAACAAATGCTTGTAGATTTCATCTGCTCTTCACTGGTTACTGTGCTAGGTTGTAGAGAATATTAAAATGATTAAGGCAGGTTTCCTTCTTTCGTTTAAATGGAGAATGGAAGACAACTGCCAATAGGTATGGGGAAAAAATTAGCATTCATTACCATATGAATAATGTACGCAAGGCTGGATACAAATAAAGGAAAGAGCAAGATCAGTTTCTGTGGGATTAGGGAACATTTTATGAAGGAGATGACAGTTGGGCTGGGTCTAAAAAGATTATTCGGGTTGCAGTAGGCAGAGATGGATGCAGCTGGGGAAAGACTTTAAATTCTGGAGTGAGGAAGAGACTGCATATATTTGGAGCACTGACACTCAAGATGTGATTCCTGTATTAGCTGTGTCAGCATCATCTGGAAAGTTGTTAGGTCCCACGCTGAACCAGCTGAATCGCGAACTCCGGGGTGGGGCCAAGCAGTCTAGATTTATATTGCCTTCTGGGTAATTCTGATCTATGCTAAATTTTGAGAGCCACCATTTAGAGAATGGTTCAGTGGTAAAGAATCTGCCTGCTAATGCAGGAGATAAGGGTTCAATCCCTGGGTTGAGAAGATCCCCTGGAGAAGGAATTGGCAACCCACTCCAGTATTCTTGCCTGGGAAATCTCATGGACAGAGGAGCCTGGTGGGCTATAGTCCATGGGGTCACAGAAGAGTTGAACATGACTTAACAACAATTTAGAGAGCAGTGTTGTTGTTCAGTCTCTCAGTTGTGTCTGACTCTTTGCCACCCCATGGACTTTAGCATGCCAGGCCTCTTTGTCCCTCACCATCTCCAGGAGTTCACCCAAGTTCATGCCCATTGAATCCATGATGCCATACAATCATCTCATCCTCTGTCATGCCCTGCTCCTGCCTTCAACCTTTCCCAGCATCAGGGTCTTATCCAGTGAGTCGGCTCTTGGCATCAAGTAGCCAAAGTATTGGAGCTTCAGCTTCAGCATCAGTCCTTCCAATGAAGGACTGGAGCCTGAAGTCAAGTGGGCCTTATGAAGCACTACTACCAATAATGCTAGTGGAAGTGATGGAATTCTAGCTGAGCTATTTAAAATATTAAAGATGATGGTGTTAAAAGTGCTGCACTCTATATCTCAGCAAATTTGGAAAACCCGCCAGTGGCCACAGGACTGGAAAAAGTCAGTTTTCATCCCAGTTCTAAAGAAGAGCAGTGCTAAAGAATGTTCAGACTACCAGACAATTGCGCTCACTTCCCATGCTGGTAAGGTTATGTTCAAAATCCTTCAAGTTAGGCCTCAGCAGTACTTGAATCAAGAACTTCCAGATGTGCAAGCTGGGTTTAGAAAAGGCAGAGGAATCAGAGAACAACTTGGAATGTATTTATTTGACTTTTAGCTGAGTATCTGTTAATATTCCTAACATTGACTATATAAACAGAAGGCATAATTGTAGTTTCGGGAACTTGATCAACTGGGTGAACAAGCCAAGACTAAACACGGGAAGAGGTGTAATCCAAACTATTGGGGATTGAGTGGAGAGATAAATGTCACTCAAAGAAAGCTTCCTAAAAGAGATGGTGCCTGAGCTGAGTCTTAAGAATGAACATTTAGCCAGTGGAAAAGGCACTCTAGGTAGAAAGCTTTACGGTTAAAGACACTGAGGTATGAATATCCAGGCCTGAAGTTCAGCATGGCTGGTAGGTAAGGGGTTGGTTAGGGTGGCATGGAGAGAGAGGGTGGTCAGGTAGCTGGAGGCAGGATTATAGAAAGGTTTGCTTAACACATGCAGGAGTTAAGTTTTTTTTTTTTTTTCTTAAAGCCTGTGGAAGCTATTGTTTTTAAGTAGGAGAATAACATTGTATCATTCGTGTTTTTAGAAAGATGAATCTGATGGTCTGGGGGTAAAATAGGAAAGATGAAAGTAGACATGGTGACCAGTTAAAAAGTTACTGCAGTCACGTGAGAAATAAGGACCTCAAAGAATGTAGTAACAGTGCAGATGGAGGGACGAGACCAGGTGTGAGACACGTTTAGAGGGTAGAAGGTATGACTTGGTGTCTTAGTTTCTGGGGAAGGACAGGGGTGAATCCTGCTGGGGCTTCTGGCTTGGGTGACTGGATAGATAATAGTGCCAGCCGCTGTGTGGTGTTTATCAAGCCTCTGTGTACTTGATTAAGATTTGTTTCTAAGGATATACTAGAATGCTATTGCATACTAAAGAAACTTCCAATTTGCTATAATGACCATTGTTTCATCTCTAGTCTTCTCTTATCGTTTGGTAAATAATGCTTAGAATGCTGTGTTGCAGGATTCTAAGTTCAGTAGAATAGAGTGCTGTGAAATATTAACAGTACCTGCTGCATAGATACCATGGCCTAGGAGATAGCAGAATGAACTTGACAGCCTGGAGGCAGAAAGAGGTAGCATATGTGTGAGCAGTGATTCTCAAAATAAGGATCCTGAACTAGCAGCGTGGACATCATCTGGGACCTTGTTAGAAATGTGCATTCTCTGTCTAGGAGAAACAGAAGGAGATTGGGAGGAATGATGATGATTTCTACTTTGGACACAGTGAATTTAAAGTAGTCATGGGTCACCTGGGTGGATATGGCTAACAGATAATTGGTTATATTGGGATGTAGAAGAGAATTGGGCTTTTATTAAAGATTTGAGTGTTGTTTGTATTTGTTTTAGGTAGCAGTTGAAGTCATGAAACTGAATGATAGCCTATAGATCTTTTTGTTTGTTTAGTCGCTAAGTTGCGTCTGACTCTTTATGACCCCATGAACTGCAGCCCGCCAGACTCCTCTGTCCATGGGATTTCCCGTGCAAGAATACTGGAGTGGATTCCCATTTTCTTCTCCAGGGGCTCTTCCCGACCCAGGGATTGAACCTGGATCTCCCACATTGGCAGGCAGATTTTTCACCGCTGAGCCACCAGGGCAGCCTAATCCTACAGAGAAAGCATATAATAAATGATGAGGGCAGACCCTAAAGAACCCCGCATTTAATAGCAGGTGAACCTGTGAATGTTGTCTGAGAATAAATAAGCCAGAGAGATAGCTGGAGAATGAGAGTATTGATGTCACATTTGAAGGAGTCAGCAGTGTGTAGATTTTGCAGAGATCAGGAAAGAGGAGAACTGAGAAGGGTCTTCTGGAGGGAGCCGGCAAGTTCTGGTGACTTTGGCAATAGTACTAGAGAAGAACAACATTTTGTACTGGTGGCAGGGAAAACGAGGATGCTGTGAGTTGAGGAATAAATGAGATTGAAAATAGACTTACTTAATGCTTGATTTATGGAGAAATGATGAAAGTTAGAAAATTTAGGTTTGAGGAAGAATTTATTTTTAGGATTAAGGGAATGAACCAGGAAAGAAGGAGCAGTTAAAGATTCAAAGGGAAAAGTTGGAATTCTTAATATTTTGAGGGCCCCAGGGAGGTAGGAGGGAATATAAGTCTCCTTAGACAGTAAGAGAGATTTTTCTCATCCATTAACATGGGAGAGAGGGAGCTAAAAATGAAAACTATTATAGAAGTTATAATCTTTAAGACAGTAAGTTCTGTTAAGCCCAGGTAATGAAAATAAGATTGCAAAGGAATGTAAACTGAGAATGCAGAGGCCTTGTCTTTGTCTTTTCATTGTTAATAGTCCAAATGCTTGATATATGATAGAGATTAAGTAGTGTTTGAAGAAGGAATATGTGGATGAATAAGTGGAATAAAGGAGTAAATCCTGATGACAGAGTTGAGGCAGTGAGTGTCAGTTCACTTTTTGAGCCATTAATGGAAAATGGACAAAGAAAGGTTACCTTGAGTGATTTAGAGTTGGGGTAATACTTGATAGTTCCTTCGAGTTAAAAGAAAGCCAGGAGAGGGAACTGTGAGAAAAAGGATGATTAATGGAATGAGAGCCAACCAGTCCACCCTAAAGGAGATCAGTCCTGGGTGTTCATTGGAAGGACTGATGTTGAAGCTGAAACTCCAGTACTTTGGCCACCTGATGTGAAGAGCTGACTCATTGGAAAAGACCCTGATGCTGGGAAAGATTGAGGGCAGGAGGAGAAGGGGACGACAGAGGATGAGATGGTTGGATGGCATCACTGACTCAATGGACATGAGTTTGGGTGAACTCCAGGAGCTGGTGATGGACAGGGAGGCCTGGCATGCTGCGGTTCATGGGGTTGCAAAGAGCTGGACACGACTGAGTGACTGAACTGAACTGAATGGAATGAGCCCAAAAAGTGGTAGGAAAAAAAGATGGATAAAAGGAAAAGAGGGACATGGAAAGAGAGGGAAAGAAAAGAAGATGAGGCGAGTATGTCATGACGACAGGTATGTTTTAATAATGGAGTTCAAACCAGGTGACCCCCAAATCATCTCACCAACTGGAGATAGTATGAGGCAAGATCTTCTGCTGAAGTTGAGACTGATGCTGAGGTGAATTGCGTGGATTGAGGATGAGGAGTAGGGACACAATTATAATTTCGATTTTGAAAGATTTGATAGGTGGTTAACAGGGTATTAGGTAAATATTAAATAATAGATGGATCCAAGATCTAGAAAGTTCATGTAGGAAACAGGGGCTTTATTGTCAGTTTTTGTGTTAGTAACTTCTAATCAAATTACCTGGTTCTAAGAGGAACTATTTTCTGATTTTAGATTTTGTGATAAGGGGAACATCTAGTTGTAGATTATAGTCTTAAGACATTTTTAAAGTTCTAAACACACTATTAATACATTTACTTAAAACATAAAACCATACTGAAAGTTATGAAGTGGAAAATAAATCTTTCCTGGTCATTCCTTCTTCTTGTGTTGATCATTGTTAAGTTTCTTGTATATTCTTAGAAGGTGTTTGTGTGTGTATGTCCCTTTCTTAAAGCTATGCCAGTGTGTGGATTTATTAATTTTTTTTTGTAATTTAGCTCTTATTAAGGTGAGACTTAAAGAGATTTTTAATGATGCCATGCTCTAGTTTACTCATTATAATCAGTTTTATTCCAAGGTTTTTAGTGATATTTGAGATGTAAACATTGAGCCAAAACAATTCAGCATACTTTAAGTTAGGTAGCAATTTCATAATGGTTGAGATTGGTACTTCAGCATGAACTATGACAGTATTCTTATAAAAATTACTCTTAGGGAAAATAATATTTCACTAGAACATTTTTTGTATTTATTTTTCCCACTTAGCATCTTATTAAGTGTTAACAACATCGATAGCCATTTTCTAAATTAAAAAGAGAAAATGATCTTCAAAGTGTAGTGGAGAAAGCTTTCATTTTATTTCAGGCTTGCCAAGTTAAATGTCTTTCTCTTTTACCCTTCCAAATAAACTGTTTATTTAGCAGTCCATCTTCACTCTCTCCCTTTCTGAGTTTTCTCCTTAGAGTCCCAAACCTCCTTTGTGGTCTTGGGTTGACAGTAATTATAGCTAATGTATGGGCTTCCCTGGTGACTCAGACGGTAAAGAATCCGCCTGCGGTGTGGGAGACCTGGGTTCAGTCCCTTGGTTGGGAAGATCCCCTGGAGGAGGGCATGGTAACCCACCCCAGTATTCTTGCCTGGAGAATCCACGCGAACTGAGGAGCCTGGTGGTCTGCAGTCCATGGGATGGCAAAGAGTTGGACATGACCCAGCGACTAAACACACAGCACAAAGTTAATGTATATATAGATCTGGTGCAGGAATAAAAATTTGAAATGCAATGTGACTAATGTTTCTGGATTTGTCTTTGGTTTTTATAGTCGTGTACTGTAAAAAATGTTTAAAACTTAAGACGATTTCTATAGGAAATCCTTTAAAATTTAGCACAGGTACAACAAGTCATAGGTTCTTACAGGTTACTTTCTCAGAGTTCTGTTCTGTTAGTTAAAGCTCTTTCTTACCAGTATTGACAGCAGGGTCATGTGGTAGCCCCACTGCCATCCTAGAAGCATTTCTGTAAAGAAGATAGCACTTTGACTTGTATTCCAGGAGCGTTATTAAGCTCATCTGTGCGCTGGCCAGGTCTCTTGACTTTTGTGAACAATTACAGAGAATTGTTTTTTAACTTGTGTGTTTTTACTTGTATTTTAGAATTAGGTATGCAGTTTTAAACCTAGGGATGAGAGTGTGAAGCACAACTACCTACAAAAAGAGTGCAACCTTTACCATTGGCATTATTAGAGCTGTCTGTTAGCACTTTTATGAACTTTTCCTTACTGTCTATAGTTTTCAGGGTGAGTTTTCGTTCATATCCTCCTGCGTGCAGCACCACATGCATCCTGTGTTACAGGCAGGCAGTATGCTGCAGCCTGTACTGTTATTTGCTTATAACACAATTTTTAATAAAAACTAGAATGTCAGGTAAAACCAATGCTAATAGGTAATAAGGGAAACCTGTGGTTTAATGTGTGTTTATGTTGCATCTATTTTCCTAACAAATAGAATTTCATGAATTATAAACTAGCTCTTAATAATCTTTCTCAAATAGTGAATTTATGAATGTACAGGTATACTTCAGGTCTGCCTTCAGTATCTAGCTGTCACTCTTGACCATCATTCTTTTGACTTACTTTATTTGCTCATTTTCTTGTTTTTTCAGTCTACTGCAGTCTAGATCTGTGATGTCCAGTTCAGTAGCTGCTAGCTACATGTGGCTATTTAAAAAATTTTTAATGAAATAAAATTGTAAATTCAGTTCTTTTGTCATAATGTCTCTAAGTGCCCAGTGGCTGCTTGTAGCTTGTGGTTACAGTATTGGTGCAGATATTGGTGCAGATTTTCATCATTGCATAAATGCCTATTCGATAGTGCTGGTCTAGAATGATTATGCATCTACATGTCACTGAAAATTACTATGTTGCCAGTAATCTTCTAATTATCTACATGAGATTGGGGGTTGAAAAGATTTGACTGTGGACTCTGGTTCTGCCATTTTCTAGCTAAGTTGTTAAGTTGCTCAGTCGTGTCCGACTCTTTGCGACCCCATGGACTGCAGCGTGCCAGGCTTCTGTGTCCTTCACCATCTCCTGGAGCTTGCTCAAACTGATGTCTGTTGAGTTGGTGATGCCATCCAACCATCTTGTCCTCTGTTGCCCTCTTCTGCCTCAGTCTTTCACAGCATCCGGGTCTTTTCTAGTGAGTTGGATCTTGATAGCAGGTGGCCAAAGTATTGCATCAGGTGGCCACATTCTAGTTGAGAATTCTAGTTGTTTGACGTTGAACAAATGCCATAAACTCTGTAGGCCTTGTTTAGTATGTGTGTAAAGTGGGAATAAACACCTGAGAGACAGGTGACCCTAGAGAGTCTGGAAATCACTGCCAGCCTAGGCTCCTACATACTATAGGAATTCAGTAAATACTTGTTGAGTGAGTAAATTGAGTGAGTTCATGAATTCTTTATTTATTCTCAGAGTTTCACCATCTTCTATGTACTGATGATTCATATTTTTGGCCCACATTATTCTCTTCTTCTCTAGTCCATAATTGCTTACTGGATGTATACTAAATGAGGATGTCTGTAAAACACCTTAAACTCAACGTAACTAAAACCCCATTCATTATATTATCTTCATATTTATGCTTCATTATTCCTTAATTTTTCTTAATGGAAACAGTATCTGTCCATTTGCTCCTTTCTGGAAACCTGGTATACCTTTTATTCAGCTGGTAAAGAATCTGCCTGCAATGCAGGGGACCCTGGTTCAATTCCTGGGTCTGGAAAATCCCCTGGAAAAGGGATAGGCTAGCCATTCCCATGTTCTTGGGCTTCCCTGGTGGCTCATATGGTAAAGAATCCATCTTTGGTACAGGAGGCCTGGGTTCGATCCCTAGGTTGAGAAGATCCCCACCCACTCCAGTATTGTGGCCTGGAGAATTCCATGTACAGAGGAGCCTTGCAGGTTGTACAGTCTGTGGGGTCGCAGAGAGTAGGACACGACTGAGCGACTTTCATTTTCACTTTTCACTGCTACCTAAGTCTTAAGCAGTCATCTGTTACGGTCTGTACTAAGAAAGCGTGACACAGGAACATCACCTGATGTGGTTTGGGGATGGGCAACTCAGTCACTCACTCGAGGGACTTCTGGGGCATTCCAGACTGGCTCACGTACTATCCATAAAAAGGAAAATGGACTGTTTTCCCAGCATGTTAATGCTTCCTGCCATCAGTAGTGGCCCCTGAATCTAAAATACAGTTAACATAGCTGAAAGCAGCATTGTGCTAAGCAAAGAGTTCTGTATACTCTGTCCATACACTGCATTCTTCCTCTGGACTGATACTTGCAGTTTATCTGTGTTGGAAGATTTTATTGCACATTTCCTTTCCCTCAGTTTTTTTTTTTTTTTTTTTTAGTTCTACCAATTTTTTGCTATCAACCTAACTCCCTCCACCCTCATGCACACGCTGCTCAGTCATGTAACCCCCATGGACCACCAGCCTGGCCGACTCCTCTGTCTGTGGACTTTGCCAGGCAGGAATACTGGAGTGGGGTTGCTGTTTTCTTCTCCATGCCCCAGTTTTTTGTGCATTGTTTTTTCTTTGTTTCTGTAACTTAGCTTCAGATACCTTTTACACTTTTTTCTATTACAGTTGACCCTTGAACAACATGGATTTGAACTTGGTATGTCTATTTACACGCAAATTTTTTTCAATAAATACAGTACTGCAAGAGCGGGGGTCGGTTGAATAGCATCTGCAGAGGGCTGAACTCCGGAACTTGAGCATATGCAGGTTTTGGTGTCTGGCAGGTTCTGGAAGCACTCCTGTACTTTGAGCCTACTTTTAGTGCCATGCTTGTTAGTTATTTAGCACATCTTTAACTGTGTTAATTTTTTTATTAGGATTCTTGTTGGTTTTGTTAGTAGTCTGGTTAGAGTTGCCCCGATTTTGAGTGTCTTGCTTCCAGCTGTTTTCCTTAAGCCATGTTATTTTTAAACTGTGATTGATTGTATCTTTGTTTTAAGGTGTAGTTTTTAGACCATGAAGATTTTTCAGGAACATAAGTATCATGTTATAGTAAATGTATCCTGTCATTTAGATCCCAAAATATCTTCTGAATCAACCTTATCCCTATGCTTCTGGCATCATTGCAGTTCCATTTATTTCTTACCTGGACTATTTCTGTAGCCTGTTTGATGCTTTCTTTGCTCTTTTTGCGTCTAGGTTCTTCATTCTGTCTTCCATACTACCACTGGAGTTTGTCTTCTGAAAAAGACATCTAGTGTTACTACCTTATTTAAAAGTCAGTGCCACGTCTTCCAGAATTCAACATTTAAACTCTTTTGCGTGGCACTTATGTTCTGATCCTTGTTTCTAGCCAGGCTTATGCTGTAACCAAGTCAAACTTCTTGGTTCTTAAATGCCTCATTTTTCACCTGTTGGTGCCTTTGTATATACATTTATTCCATCTGCGGTGTCCTTTCATTTGCTTTCTCTGGCAAACTTCAGGATCCTATTCCAGTTGCATTTCCCAACTCCTCAAGGTAATTAATGGCCGTTTGTAAGTAACTTTCATTATACTACATCCCATATTTCATTGTGTTTCATTGCCTCACTCTTAAGTGCTGTGAAATCTCTAGGGCGGGGGGGATGCATTTTTATTCATCTCTGTTTAGCCAGTTGCCTTTGTGGTATGCTCCTGGAATATAAATGCTAATGCTGGGTGGGCAGGTAGGTACTTGGGAAGCCAGCAGACGTGCAACTGAATGAGTTACATCTATCTTGGGCCATGGGGGGGGTCTTGGAAAGTCCTGTGAATAAACAGTTAGAAAACACAAGGGGTTAGGCACAGTTGGAAAGCTACCAAAGTGGAAACTGCTGTTGATTCTAAAAGTTACAGGATTATTTTATTCTTTAAGGTTCTTTTTACATATCTGAGTAAAGTGTCAGTTACATGTCATTTGTTAAACAGTAAGAATATTCTTTCACAAATAAATAACATTCAAAATTTATAAATAATGTTTAGTTTTGTTGACCTAAACTGATTTACCTTAACATTTTCTAGAACAACTGGTAAAGAGGAACTGCGACTCTTAGGTCTTTAATTTCTTAATTTAGCAAACATCTATCTTCACCTACTACATATGTTGAAATGTCAAGTATAGTGGTAGGTGCAGAGATGACAGGAAAAAAAATATATAGCCCCAAAGACTTTACAGCATAAATTGACCCAGGCGTGTAGAGGGAAGATTTTAATACAGTGTAAGTACTTCAGTAGAGCCATTAGAAAGTGCTGGACTTCTCTAGTCGCTCTGCTTGCCCAGTTTAAACAACATATAGCAGCTCTTTGGACATTCTAAAAATTCATTTTAGTCACATTACTCATCTAATAGAGTTGTATCATGTCAAGTAATTATTTAAGTGCTGAAAGAATACTGTAATCATTTTGTTGTTGACTGTATTGCTTTTTTTTTGTACGTATAGTTGATTTACAGCGTTGTACCCCTCTGTGCTGTGTGGCACAGGGACTCAGTTATACTCACAGACATTCTTTACTTTGTCCATTATGGTTTATCAGTTATGTTGTTTTTAGTGTATTTTATTTGATACTATGAGACATACTGTGATGTGGTATGTCGGCTGTAGAATTGGAAGACCTATACTGGAGAAATATACATCTGTAAAGTGGCCTCAGGATTGCTTGATTTAGAGTTCTGGTGGGTATTGGGTAAGGAAGTCACCTAGGATGCTTGATACAGTGCAAAGTACTGTTCACAGCTTTAAAAATCAAACTTCTGAAAACTAGTATGTAACATTCTAGGGAGGTCTAGATTTCATAATTTAGTTCAGTCGCTCAGTCGTGTCCGACTCTTTGCGACCCCATGAACCACAGCACGCCAGGCCTCCCTGTCCATCACCACCAGCGCCCAGAGTCCACTCAAACCCGTGTGCATTGAGTCGGTGATGCCATCCAACCATCTCATCCTCTGTCGGCCCCTTCTCCTCCTGCCCTCAATCTTTGCCAGCATCAGGGTGTTTTCAAATGAGTCAGCTCTTCGCATCAGGTGGCCAAAGTACTGGAGTTTCAGCTTTAGCATCAGTCCTACCAATGAACACCCAGGACTGATCTCCTTTAAGATGGACTGGTTGGATCTCCTTACAGTCCAAGGGACTCTCAAGAGTCTTCTCCAACACCACAGTTCAAAAGCATCAATTCTTCTGCGCTCACATCCAACTCTCACATCCATACATGACCACTGGAAAAACCATAGCCTTGACTAGATGGACCTTTGTTGACAAAGTAATGTCTCTGCTTTTTAATATGCTGTTTAGGTTGCTCATAACTTTCCTTCCAAGGAGTAAGTGTCTTTTAATTTCATGGCTACAGTCACCATCTGCAGTGATTTTGGAGCCCAGAAAAATAAAGTCTGACACTGTTTCCACTGTTTCCCCATCTATTTGCCATGAAGTGATGAGACCAGATGTCATGATCTTAGTTTTCTGAATGTTGAGCTTTAAGCCGACTTTTTCACTCTCCTCTTTCACTTTCATCAAGAGGCTTTTTAGTTCCTCTTCACTTTCTGCCATAAGGGTGGTGTCATCTGCATATCTGAGGTTATTGATATTTCTCCTGGCAATCTTGATTCCAGCTTGTGCTTCCTCCAGCCCAGCATTTCTCATGATGTACTCTGCATAGAAGTTAAATAAGCAGGGTGACAATGTATAGCCTTGATGTACTCCTTTTCCTATTTGGAACCAGTCTGTTGTTCCATGTCCAGTTCTAACTGTTGCTTCCTGACCTGCATATAGGTTTCTCAAGAGGCAGGTCAGGTGGTCTGGTATTCCATCTCTTTCAGAATTTTCCACAGTTTATTGTGATCCACACAAAGGCTTTGGCATAATTAATAAAGCAGAAATAGATGTTTTTCTGGAACTCTCTTGCTTTTTCAATGATCCATGCAAAGAAATAGAGGAAAAAAACAGAATGGGAAATACTAGAGATCTCATCAAGAATATCAGAGATACCAAGGGAACATTTCATGCAAAGATGGGCTCAATAAAGGACAGAGATGGTAGGGACCCAACAGAAGCAGAAGATATTAAGAAGAGGTGACAAGAATACACAGAAGAACTATGCAAAAAAGATCTTCACGACGCAGATAATCACGATGGTGTGATCACTCACCTAGAGCCAGACATCCTGGAATGTGAAGTCAGGTGGGCCTTAGAAAGCATCACTACGAACAAAGCTAGTGGAGGTGATGGAATTCCAGTTGAGCTATCTCAAATCTTGGAAGATGATGCTGTGTAAGTGTTGCACTCAATATGCCAGCAAACTAGGAAATTAGCAGTTGCCACCGGACTGGAAAAGGTCAGTTTTCATTCCAATCCCAAAGAAAGGCAATGCCAAAGAATGCTCAAACTACCACACAGTTGCATTCATCTCACACACTAGTTAAAGTAATGCTCAAAAGTCTCCAAGCCAGGCTTCAGCAATATGTGAACTGTGAACTTCCAGATGTTCAAGCTGGTTTTAGAAAAGGCAGAGGAACCAGAGATTTCATAATTACTTCATCCTTATTTTTGTAATAGCTCTGTCCAGTTAATTTGCTTATGGACAAAGTAGAAAATGTATCAGAATGTTTTGAAATACAAGTAACAAGACCCTCCCAACTAATAAGGAATGTTTTATTTCACAGAATAAGAAGCCCAGAGTCAGAGTTACAGAGTAGTTCAACAGTCTTCATCAGTTTCACCAGAGACATAGGTCCAGTGTACTTTAAAGCTCTGCATGTCAGGAGAGGGCTGTCATAATTTTAGATACTGCTATCTGACTGAAGAAGAGCAGGTAACACTTCAAGTGTCTTTCTATTAGGGAGGAAAAACTTGCACGTTTCACAGCAGGGTTCTTTCTTAGGTCTCCTTGTGTTTTTCATGTTTCTTACATACCAGAAAAAGACCAGATTCCTTACTCAGGCAGCTGAGTTTTTACTAGCTGGCTAGATTACTTTACATGACCAGGGGATAGGCCTTATAGTCTTAAAAACAACCTCATCAATATTTTATTTGCTACTCTGAACAGAAGTCACAGATTTTTGATGGGAATTTTGGTAGTGAGAATTATACCTGGCTTCTGATAGTATACTGTATCTTTTCCCTCACCGATATATAACTGTCACCCAGTATTGTCAGCCTCTTAACATAAATATTTTCTGTACCTAGTTTTCCATAACCAAAACCATAGACCCCATATTTCTACCTAGAATTTATAACAAGTTCTTGTAACTAAACAATAAAAAAACAGCCTAACTAAAAAATGGGCAAAGGATCTGAATTGAAATTTTTCCAGAGAATATAAACAGATGTCCCATAAGCACATGAAAAGATGTGCAACATCATTAGTCATTCAGTTCAGTTCAGTTGCTCAGTCATGTCCGACTCTTTGCAACCCCATGAATCACAGCACGCCAGGCCTCCCTGTCCATCACCAACTCCCAGAGTTCACTCAGACTCACGTCCATCGAGTCAGTGAT
This sequence comes from Bos mutus, assembly GCF_027580195.1. Classification (NCBI taxonomy): domain Eukaryota; kingdom Metazoa; phylum Chordata; class Mammalia; order Artiodactyla; family Bovidae; genus Bos; species Bos mutus. The sequence goes on from NC_091627.1 coordinate 40,134,363, forward strand.
GCCATCCAGCCATTTCACCCTCTGTCGTCCCCTTCTCCTCCTGCCCTCAATCCCTCCTAGCATCAGAGTCTTTTCCAATGAGTCAACTCTTCGCATGAGGTGGCCAAAGTACTGGAGTTTCAGCTTTAGCATCATTCCTTCCAAAGAAATCCCAGGGCTGATCTCCTTCAGAATGGACTGGTTGGATCTCCTTGCAGTCCAAGGGACTCTCAAGAGTCTTCTCCAACACCACAGTTCAAAAGCATCAATTATTCAGCGCTCAGCTTTCTTCACAGTCAAACTCTCACATCCATACATGACCCCTGGAAAAACCATAGCCTTGACTAGACGGACCTTTGTTGGCAAAGTAATGTCTCTGCTTTTCAATATGCTGTCTAGGTTGGTCATAACTTTTCTTCCACGGAGTAAGCGTCTTTTAATTAGGGCAATGCAAATCAAAACCACAGAGAGATACCACTTAACACCCCACTAGCATGGCTATAATAAAAAAGACCAGGTGTGTGTTGAAGATGTGGAGAAATTGGAACCCTCATAACATTGCTGGTGGGGTTATAAATGTTGTACCTGCCCTAGAAAATAGTTCTTCAGAGTGTTTAACATAGGGTTACGTGTGTGTGTGTGTGTGCGCGCGCGCACACGCACATGAGTGTCAATGTGAGTAGCTCAGTTGTGTCTGACTCTTTGCGACTCCATGGACTGTAGCTTACCAGACTGTTCTGTGCATGGAAGTCTCCAAGCAAGAATACTGGAGTGGGTAGCCATTCCTTTCTCCGGAGAGCAACTGTAAGACTTGGTAATTCCATTCCTAAGTATATACTCATAAGACATTAAATGAAAAACATTTACTAAAGTTTGTAACAGCCTTATTTATAGTAACCCCCCAAATGGGAATAATCTGCATGTCCATTAACTGAAGAATGGATAAATAAATAAAATCTGGTATATACATACAACAAAGCATTATTTGTCAGTAAAAAGAAATTTTTTCTTAACCATGAATGAATCTAGAAAATATCTGCTAAGTGGAAAAAAAAAAAATTACAAAGGAATACTTATTCTATGATTCTACTGATACGTATTCTGGATACAGAATAGGCAAGTATGTAGAAACAGAAAGTTATACATTAGTGGTTGTTTATGGCTGGGGTGAAGCTGGGAGATGGGAGGACTACCAGTGGATATAGACTTTCTTTTTAGGGTGATGAAAATGCTCCAAAGTTAATTGTGGTAATGTCTACACTGCTGTCATTGTGCTAAAAACCACTGAATTAATTATATGCTTTAGTTGAATTATGTGATTTGTTAATTTTATCTCAATAAAGCTATTGTTAAAAAGAAATCCTTGGGACTTCCTCAGTTGCCCAGTGGTTAAGACTTTGTGCTCCCAACACAGAGGTCACAGGTTCAGTTCCTGGTCAGGAAACTGAGATCCTACATGCCACAAGGTGCGACCAAAAAAACCCCAAATGTCCAACCAGCCAAACAAAAAACCTTCACAAAACTTTAATAATCAAAACAATGTGATGATGGCATAAAGCCAGACACAGATCAGTGGAACATAATAATGAGCCCAGAAATAAACCTATGCATCTTTGGTGAGTTAATTTATGATAGAAAAGCCAAGAATATAAAACTGGGGAAAGGATAGACTCTTCAGTGGTGCTGGGAAAACTGAACACTGTTTTACACCATACACAAAAATTGACTCAGTTGTTTAAAGACTTGAACATAAGGCCTGAAACCATAACACTTCTAGAAGAAAACACAGGGAATAAGCTCCTTGACATGCATCTTGGCTTTGATTTTTTTGGATATGACACTGGAAGCAAAGGCAACAAAAATAAACAAGTTGGGACTGCTAAAAAGCTTCTGCATAGCAAAGGAAACCATCAGCAAAATGAAAAAGAGACGTACCAAACAGAAGAAAATATTTTCAAATTATGTATCTTGAGTTAATATCCAAAATATATAAAGAACTCATATAGCTCAATTGAATAAAAACAGTCTGACTGAAAATTCGACAGAGAATCTAAACAAACATTTCTCCAAAGGAGACATACAGATGGCCAGCAGGTACATGGAAAGATGTTCATCACTGATCATCAGGGAAACACATATCAAAGTGACGAGATACGGTTCTCACACCTGTTAGAATGACTAATATATGTGTATATGTATGTATATATATACACACATATATATAAACATAAACGAGACAACAGATGTTGACAGAGATACAGAGAAAAAGGAATCCTTGTGCACTGTTTGGAGGAATGTAAATTGGTATAGCCACTTTGGAAAAAAGTATGGCGGTTCCTTAAAAAATTAAAAATAAAACTAACTATATGATCCAGCAATCCCACTTTGGGTTATTTATTCAAAAGAAATGAAAAAAGCTTTCTCAGAAAGATACATACATCCCCATCCATTGCAGCATTTACAGTAGTTAAGTCATGCAGCAGCCTAAGTGTCCATGGATGGATGGATGGTTAAGAGAAATTGTGGTATATATATTTGCATATATGATGTAATATTAGCCATAAAAAAGAAGAATGTCTTGCCATTTGCAGCAGTATGGGCAGACTTTGAGGGCATTTTGCTAATTGAAATAAGTCAGAGCAAAACAAATTCCCTATGATCTCACTTACATGTAGAAGCCTAGAAACAGAAACAAAACCCCAAAGCCAAGCTTACACATAACAGATTAACAGTTAGTGTTTGTCAGAGGCAAGGGATGGTAGGTGGGGGAAATGGGTAAAGGTGTCAAAAGCTATAAACTTCCAGTTATAAAAGAAATTAGTCATGGAAATGTACAGCGTGGTGACTGTAGTTAATACTGTGTTGTGTATTTGAAAGTTGTTAGAGTAGCTCTTAGAAATTCCCATTATGGCATTTTTCACAGACCTAGAACAAAAAATTCACAGTTCTTATGGAAATTCAAAAGACCCTGAATAGTCAAAGCAGTCTTGAGAAAGAAGAATGGAACTGGAGTAATCAATTTTCCTGACTTCAGACTATACTAAAATGTCATCAAGACAGTATGGTAGTGGCACAAAAACAGAAATATAAACCAATGGAACAAGATAGAAAGCCCAGAGCTAAACCCATACACCCATGGGTACCTTCTGTTTGACAAAAGTGGCAAGAATATACAATGGGGAAAAGATAGTCTCTTCAGTAAGTGGTTCTGGGAAAACTGGACAGCTACATGTAAAAGAATGAAATCAGAACACTCCTTAACACCATACACAAAGATAAAATGGATTAAAGACCTAAATATAAGACCAGAAACTATAAAATTCTTGGAGGAAAACATAGGCAGAACACTGCATGACATGAATCACAGCAAGATCCTCTTTGACCCACCTCTTAGAGTAATGGAAATAATGACCAAAATAAACAAGTGGGACCTAATTAAGCTTTTGCACAGCAAAGGAAACTATAAACGAGGTGAAAAGACAATGCTCAGAATGGGAAAAAATAATAGCAAATAGAATGACTGTCGAAGGATTAATATCCAAAATTCACAAGCAGCTCATGCAACTCAATACCAGAAAAACAAACAACCGAATCAGAAAATGGACAGAAGACCTATACAAACATCTCTCCAAAGATACGGATGACTAATACACACATGGGAAGATGCTCAACATCACTCACTATTAGAGAAATGCAAATCACAACTACAATGAGATATCCCCTCACACACATCAAAAAATCCACAAGCAATAGATGCTGGGGAGGGTGTGTGGAGAAAAGAGAGCCCTTGTGCACTGTTGGTGGAAATGTAAATTGGTAACAGTCGCTATGGAAGACAGTGTGGAGAGAGATTCCTTAAAAAAGTAGGAGTAAATCTCATATGACCCAGCAATCCCACTACTAGGCATATACCCTGAAAGAAAGAAAAGTGAAAGTGAAGTTGCTCAGTTATGTCCGACTTTTTGCAACCCCATGGACTGTAGCCTACGAGGTTCCTCTGTCCATGGGATTTTCCAGGCAAGAGTACAGGAATAGGTTGCCATTTTCTTCTCCAGGGTATCTTCCCAACCAAGGTCTCCTCATTGCAGGCAGATGCTTTACCATCTGAGCTACCAAGGAAACCCTATACCCTGAAGGAAACCATAATTGAAAAAGACACATGTACTCCAGTTTTCATTGCAGCACTATTTACAGTAGCTAGGACATGGAAGCAACTTAGATATCCATTGAAAGATGAATGGACAAAGAAGCTGTGGTACATATATACAATGGAATATTTCTCAGTCATAAAAAGGAACAATTTGAGTCAGTTTTAATGAGGTAGAGGAACCTAGAGCCTATTTTACAGAGTGAAGTAAGTCAGAAAGAGCAAAATATATATTAACATATGTATATGGCATCTAGAAAGATGGTACTGATGAGCCTATTTGCTGGGGAGCAGTGGAGATGCAAACATAGAAAACAAAGTGGGACTTGGAGAGGTGAGGAAGGAGTGGAATGAATGGAGATAGTAGCATGGCAACATGCACCATATATAAAATAGATAGCCAGTGGGAATTTGCTACATGACTTAGCTCAAACCAGTGCTCTATGAAAACTTACAGGGAGGTGGGAGGGAGGTTGAAGAGGTAGGGGACATATGTATTCCTATGGTGATCCATGTGGATGTATGGCAGAAACCAACACAATATTGTAGAATAATTATCCTTCAATTAAAAATAAGTAAGTTCCCATTATAAGAAAAAGAATTGTTAACTATTTAAGGTGTTGAATGTTGACTTATTGTAATTATTTTGCAGTATATACAAATATTGAATCATTGTGTTATACATCTGAAACTAATCCAATGTTGTGTGTAAATTGTATCTGAATTTAAAAAAATACCTGAGGTAGTAGACTTGATCTGGCTGCTTTACAGATTATTACTTCTGATTTCTCCTGCAAAATCATTTCCTTCTATCTGACTGAACCTTCCTTTATTTCTTCTCATTGTTGTCATCTAACATTTTTCTGGATAAAACACTTTTCATTCAGAATTTAAGTACCTGTGTCCTATTGCCTCTCTAGGTTCCACTGTTGTGTTTTCTCCATTTTCACCCTTGCTTTAGCGTTCCTTGGCCTTCTCCATAATCACCATACATTCTGTCTACTAGAGCTATATCTTGTAGCCACTGTATCCTGTGGTCTCTTATCATAGTCCGTAACTCTTCCACCACTGGGACTTTATTTCCTCTGTTTAGAGATTATTTTCTCAATTATAATTATTGAACATGCTGTGACTTTAGAATTTTCTGTTTTGTTTTGGGATTGTGTATTTTTTAAAGTAAAATATAGTACCAAATTAGTACTGTTCCCTGCAAGAATTTGTTGGACGATTTGCATTTATTTTATGCTTTCCATTCCTTTACTCCTCCTCTCAGCTGTCTCCACCTATATCACACCCTCTCATTGTCCTGTTTCTGCGATTGTTGCCATTGTGTTAGATATAGGAGCAACATATTTTAAATTGCTTTGTTAGTATGAGTTGTTAGCGACAAGCCTCTTTGAACTTAAGTGTTCTAAGATGTGATGAAAATGGTTTCCTGGCTTCTTTCTCTTGTATAATGCAGAAAGGGTGTGGCTTTATGATATATTGGTAAGAATACTATAGAAATTATATTAGATTGGGTTCGAATTTGATCTCCACTACCACCAGCTGTGTGACCTTGTGCAAACTGGTTAACCTTGACACTTCATCTACCCAGAAGTTTGTTTGGAAGATAAATGAGATAAGGTACGTGAAGTTGCTAATGGAGTACACAGCACATAGTATTTCTTCTTATTTTTTTGTATTCCACAAAGTTAACTATTCTTTTTCCGTCCCTGTTTATATTCACAAAACTAACTTAAAGATTATGTTCTAGATCCATCAGTTTTTGCCTTAAAAAAAGTCCATTAGAACTTGACAAAGTAACAACATTTATTGTACTGCAGTCTTTTCTTTTCCCCATGGAAAGGCATTTTATTTTAAATATAGCAGTGTGTACATGTCAATCCCTATTGCGTGTTTAGTTTGAAATAAAGTAATTACTGAAATTTAGATGGGTACATTTAAAGTATCTGAAGGATTTTAGAACTTTTATATATATTGTCTTAATTTGAAGAAAAATCTTAATTTTATTGTTAGAATAAAAGCAGATGAAAATGCCACCCATTAAGATAATTTTAGTGAGAGTTTTTTAGGGGTAGTGTTCGTAATTACTCTTTGTGTAGCAGTCTGCATAACTTAAAACTTATTGATCAAATTAAAGTTATATCTTATTTTTAATAGTACAAGTTTTGAAGTCTGAACTTACCCCTGCCATGGAAATAATTGTTATTTGTCCCCTTTGTGACTCTTAACTCCCTCTTACTTGAAATTTTTCCTTGTACAATTTTTAGAACCGTATTAAAATATGATCCATAATAGAGTGAAAATACTATATATGTTCTGTTATGGTCTAAGAAAACATCATGGAATAATATAGATTATGATAAAGCCATGATGGAATATTAAATTATTTGAATAGGACCATATTCTACCGACTCTTTCCCTGTTTTTAATAATTTCTGTTCTTAGTGAATTTCTCATCTAATTATTTAAGTGTTAATATTTTGCTATTTTTTATTTTGTTTTCCTTTTTTAATGAACTCCCCTTTGAGTGGTGAAGGTTACTATCTGTATGCTGATAATGTCCAAGATCATATGTCTAGTTATGATCTTTCCTCTGAGTGCAGGTTCTGTACTTGGTGGATATATCTACCTTCATGTCCATAGCCCCCCTGCAGTTTCAAACTGTGTGTTTAGGGGACTTGAGAACCTGCAGTGTTTATGCTTTGATCATGCCTCGCATATTGTATTGCACACGGATGGGCGTTTTTCCCTCTCCTCGCTCATGGGTCTGTTAAAGGGTATAAATAGGAGGCTCTTTATGTGCGGAAAAATACTTCAGAATGTTAATAAAGCAATATAAACAGTTACAAATTCATATAGCAAAGTTATACTTAGATTCAGACAGCTCAGTGAAAAAGTAATCGAGTGTGTTATGAATTAGTCATAGTGTAAAATGAGATGAATAAGCTAGGCTGCTTTAAAATTAAGAACTTTTCTTCATGAAGTGTTACCATTAACCATTCTCCACTAAAAGGATCTTGGGCTCCTTGGAGAGCTGATTTCAGGACTGGGGCAGGCAAAGTGCAGTGTATGCTTGCAGCGTCTTGTGCCCGAAGGTAAGGAAGGCTCATAAAATGATGGGAATGTATTAAAAGAACACAGGATCTAGCCTACAGGGGAAGGTTCCCACAGGTCACATGTGGGACAATTTAAACATCGCGTTAGATATGATGACAGAAGATTATAACCCATTGAAATAAACCCATTAAGTCCATGCTGAAATATGTAAGTACATGTGGACATTGAGGAAAAAGAAATCTTTCCTACAGGAGGAAGCCAAGTAAGAAATGTTGAAGGATTGATGAAATTAGAAAAATACCATATGGCAATTGTGTCAGTTACCTATTACTTCAGAACAAATTACCCAACAGTATAGTAGCCTAAAATAACATATTATTTTACAGTTTCTCTGGATTTAGCTGTGTTTTCTACTTGATGGAAACTGCAAAGACTGACATGAAGGTGTTAGTCTGTGGGTTGTGGTCTCATCTGAATGCTTGATTGGGGAAGAATCTGACTTCCACAGTGTTGTTGGCAACATTTAGTTCTTTGTGGGCTGTTGACTAGAGGTCTCCTTGCTATGTGAGCTTCATTAAAGCGTGCAAAATGAGGTTATAGAAGGAGACTTGTTGGCAAGGTGGAAGTCACAGTCTTTTGTAACCTAATCACAAAAGTGGTATCCCCTTAATATTGTCATACTTGGTTGGTTAAAGGCAAGTCACGCAAGGCAAGGGGATTATATAAGTCACACAAGGCAAGGGAATATCAGGAGGTGGAAATCAGCTTGGAGGCTGGCTAACTCAGCAGCCATCATGATATAATTGACTCAGACTAGAATCATCAGTTGATGTTAAAATGAGTGGATGAAAAATTGAGGAGTAACTTGGATATTTACATAGACCAAAAAATATCTTCCCACAAGATGCTTATTAAGTGCAAAGGGAAAAATGTAACTTTATGAAGGAGAAATCTGTCAAAGTGATCAATCAAAGTGAAAGTCGCTCAGTCATGTCCGACTCTTTGCTACCCCATGGACTATACAGTCCATGGAATTCTCCAGGCCAGAATACTGGAGTGGGTGGCCTATCCCTTCTCTGGAGGATCTTCCTGACCCAGGAATCAAACTGGGGTTTCTTGCATTGCAGGCATTTCTTCATCAACTGAGCTATCAGGAAAGCCCCTAAGTGATCAGAGTTATCAGTAATGAGAAAAACCAACATTATCTTTTCCCCACTATCTGGCACGAACATGTTACCACCTCTTTGGTATTTTACTCAAATCAAATCATGAGGAAGCATTAGGTAAACTCTTTGAAGGAGAGTCTACAGAATAACTGGCGAGTATTCTTTATAAATATCAAAGTTACGAAATACATAAACAGACTGAAGAATTGTTCCAGTTAAAGTACTCTTAATTAAGAGCGACATGACTATTAACCACAATACATGATCCAAGATTTTTTTTTTCCCCATAAAGAATGCTATTGGGACACATTTATGTATTGTAGAATAATATAGACTATTATTGTGGAACCATAATAGAATATTAGAAAAAGTAGAACAGATGCATCGTCTACTGGCTTTGTTGCTATGTTAGATTTTCTTTTTCACTGGTGAATCTCTCTTCAAATGCTGCTTTTCTCAATTGGCAAAATTTAAATAAGATCTTTGGATCATCAGTTTTTTAGAGTGGTTCATGATAACTGGGAAATCTCCAAGACCCTTTCAGGGGGTCCACGAGCAAAAGCTGTTTTCATTATAACACAGAAATAATATTTGTTTTATTCACTCTGTTTACATTTGCACTGATGGTGCAAAAGCAGTGACTGGTAAAACTGCTGATACCTTAGCATGAATGAAAACAATGACACTGTACTGTATCAGTAAGTCATTATATTCACTGCCATGCAGTTGCAGTTTAAAAAAACACCAGTTTCTCTCAATATCATTGGTAAAGCAGTAAAAAGTATTAATTTTATTAAATCTAACCAAGAAGAAGCAAATGGCAGTTTTAGAACTGAAATACAATTGATACAGTAATGTAGTGGGTAAAATCAACAGAAGAGAACAGAGGAGTCAATAAACTGGCAGAGGAAAAGAAATTACCTAGTCTGGACAACAGAAAGAAAACATAATGATGAAAATAATCCACAGAGTTTCAGGAAACTGTGGGACTATAAAAAAGATTTAACACTTGTGTCATTGGATTCCTAGGAGAGGAAGAAAAAAGGCTCCCTCCTCAAGAACCGAAGAAAGAGAAAAATCTATTTCCTTACTAAAGGAAGGAAATAAAAACAGAAATCAGGGTAATTGAAAACAGAGGGACAGTAAAGGAAATCAGTGAAAGAAAGAGCTGGTTCTTCAAAAAGATTACTAAACAAACTTCTAGCCACACTGAGAGAAATTAAAGAAGAAGCAAAGTGTCAGTATCAGGAATAAAACATAATAGTATTATCATAGACCCCGAATATGTGAACAAGATAATAAATATTATGAACAGCTCTGCACACCTAAATTTGACAACTTTGACGTATGGACCAGTTTCTTGAAAAATGCAAACCACCACATTTCACCCAGTATGAAATAGATAGTTTAAATAGTCCTATTGTCTTGATACCAAAAAAAGAAGGTACAAAGAAGAAAACTATAGGTCAGTATTCCCATATCAGTGTAGGTACAAAAATCCTTAGCAAAATGTAAGCAAATAGAATTAAACATTAGATAAAAAAAATTTTTTTAATGTCATAACTGTGTATGGCTCATTGCATGGATGCAGCAGGCCTGCTTCACTATTTGAAAATCAACTAACATTAAATAGTGTCAGTCACTCAGTCGTGTCTGACTCTTTGTGACCCCGTGGACTGTAGCCAACCAGGCTCCTCTGTCCATGGATTCTCCAGTCAAGAATACTGGAGTGGGTTGTCATTTCCTTCTCCAGAGGATCTTCCTGACCCAGGGATCAAACCAGGGTCTCCTGCATTGCAGGCAGATTCTTTACCATCTATAGGGAAATCCCCCAGTTAGGTAGTATAGTAATATCAAATCTTGTTTAATAATGTAAATGTCTGTTATATTTATCCCATTCTAAATAACCATCCAGAGATTTATTCATTTGAGGTTGCTGTTCTTCAGTTGCTCGGTTGTGTCTGACTCTTTGCGACCCTGTGGAGTGCAGCATGCCAGGCTTCCCTGTCCTTCACCATCTCCTGGGGTTTGTGCAAACTCATGTCCATGAGTCTGTGATGCCGTCCAGTCATCTCATCCTGTCATCCCCTTCTCTTGCCTTCAGTCTTTCTCAGCATCAGGGTCTTTTCTAATGAATCGACTCTTTGCATCAGGTGGCCAAAGTATTGGAGCTTCAGCTTCAGCATCAGTCCTTCCAATGAATATTCAGGGTTGGTTTCCTTTAGGAGTGACTGGTTTGATCTCCTTGCTGTCCAAGGGACTCTCAAAGAGTCTTCTCCAGTACCACAGTTCGAAGGCATCAGTTCGTCAGGACTCAGCCTTTTTCATTGTCCAGCTCTCACATCTGTTCATGACTACTGGAAAAACCTTAGCTTTAACTATACAGACATTTGTAGGCAAAGTAATGTCTCTGCTTTTTAATATACTGTCTAGGTGTGTCATTGCTTTTCTTCCAGTGAGCAAACGTTTTTAATATCCTGGCTGCAGTCACCATCCACAGAGATTTTGAAGCCCAAGAAAATAGTCTGTCATGATTTCCATTGTTTTCCCATCTATTTGCCATGAATTGGGACTGGGACTGGATGCCATGATCTTCATTTTTTTCAGCCAGCTTTTTCATTCTCTTCTTCACTCCCTTTGAAAAGAAAAAAAATTTTTTAGTATTAATATAATCTACCATATTAACATTCTGAAGAACAAAAATCACATGATCATATCAGTTGATGAAGAAAATGCATTTGATAAAATTCGAGACCCATTCATAATTTTTTAAAAAGTATTTATTAATTTATTTGGCTGCCTCAGGTCTTAAACTTGAGACTCTTGGGATGTTTGTTGCATCATGCAGAATCTTTTGTTGCTGGCCATGGACTCTCCAGTTGTGTCACGTGGGCTCTCTAGTTGTGTCACACGGGCTCAGTAGTTGTGTTGTGTGGGCTCAGTTGCCCTGTGGCATGTGGGATCTTAGTTCCCCGACCAGGGATCAAACCCATGTCACCTGCATTTGCAAGGTGGTTTGTTAACCCACTAGGGAAGTCCCACTCATTCATAATTTGAAGGAAAAAAAAAAGAAGCAAAACTTCAGAAAAATATACTTTGGGGAAACAACTCAGTTGGATAAGGAACATTTATGAAGACCTACTTTATCCTTTTCAAAAAAAGGGAACATTTCATGCAAAGATGGGCTTGATAAAGGACAGAGATGGTATGGACCTAACAGAAGCAGAAGACATTAAGAGGAGGTGGCAAGAATACACAGAAGAACTGTACAAAAAAGATCTTCACAACCCAGATAATCACGATGGTGTGATCACTCACCTAGAGCCAGACATCCTGGAATGTGAAGTCAGGTGGGCCTTAGAAAGCATCACTACGAACAAAGCTAATGGAGGTGATGGAATTCCAGTTCAGGTATTTCAAATCCTAAAAGCTGATGCTGTGAAAGTGCTGCACTCAATATGCCAGCAAATTTGGAAAACTCAGCAGTGGCCACAGGACTGGAAAAGGTCAGTTTTCATTCCAATCTCAAAGAAAGGCAATGCCAAAGAATGCTCAAACTACTGCACAATTGCACTCATCTCACATGCTAGTAAAGTAATGCTCAAAATTCTCCAAGCAGAGGAACCAGAGATCAAATTGCCAACATCCGCTGGATCATGGAAAAAGCAAAGAGAGTTCCAGAAAAACATCTATTTCTGCTTTATTGATTATGCCAAAGCCTTTGACTGTGTGGATCACAATAAACTGTGGAAAATTCTGAAAGAGATGGGAATACCAGACCACCTGACCTGCCTCTTGAGAAACCTATATGCAGGTCAGGAAGCAACAGTTAGAACTGGACATGGAACAACAGACTGGTTCCAGATAGGAAAAGGAGTACGTCAAGGCTGTATATTGTCACCCTGCTTATTTAACTTCTATACAGAGTACATCATGAGAAACACTGGGCTGGAAGAAGCACAAGCTGGAGTCAAGATTGCTGGGAGAAATATCAGTAACCTCAGATGTGCAGATGACACCACCTTTATGGCAGAAAGTGAAGAACTAAAGAGCCTCTTGATGAAAGTGAAAGAGGAGAGTGAAAAAGTTGGCTTAAAGCTCAACATTCAGAAAACGAAGATCATGGCATCTGGTCCCATCATTTCATGGGAAATACATAGGGAAACAGTGGAAAGTGTCAGACTTTATTTTTTTGGGCTCCAAAATCACTGCAGATGGTGATTACAGCCGTGAAATTAAAAGATGCTTACTCCTTGGAAGGAAAGTTATAACCAACCTAGATAGCATATTCAAAAGCAGAGACATTACTTTGCCAACAAATGTTGTCTGGTCAAGGCTATGGTTTTTCCAGTAGTCATGTATGGATGTGAGAGATGGACTGTGAGGAAAGCTGAGCGCGGAAGAATTTATGCTTTTGAACTGTGGTGTTGGAGAAGACTCTTGCGAGTCCCTTGGACTGCAAGGAGGTCCAACCAGTCCATCCTAAAGGAGACCAGTCCTGGGTGTTCATTGGAAGGACTGATGCCGAGGCTGGAACTCCAATACTTTGGCCACCTGATGTGAAGAGTTGACTCATTGGAAAAGACCCTGATGCTGGGAGGGATTGGGGGCAGAAGGAGAAGGGGATGACAGAGGATGAGATGGCTGAATGGCATCACCAACTCGATGGATGTGAGTTTGGGTGAACTCCGGGAGTTGGTGATGGACAGGGAGGCCTGGTGTGCTGCGATTCAAGGGGTCGCAAAGAGTCGGACACGACTGAGTGACTGAACTGAACTGAATTTTATCCTTAATTCAATATTGGGAGAATCAAATTCTTAAAAGTTTAGTTATTAAAAAAAGTTTAGAGTTCTACTTTCCTTGATGCATACATTTCATACTGGCTATCTTTTAAGCATTTATATGTTCTTCAGATAAACAAGCATGTACTCTTAATACTGAAATAATATTTATAGTTCACAAGGAGAACCTGTAACCAAATAAGACAATGTTGTCATGACCTAAAGTCTACTAGATAAAGATGAATGTCTAAATATTCTGACAGCATGCCCTTTGAAAATATTCTAAACTTTATGTATCTATAAAATTTATTTTTGTTCTCTCACATCTTGACACTTTAAGATCAAAGTAACTCTAAACAAAATGAGATAAAAGAGATCCAAAAATATTTGCATTTCTTTGCCAGAAAATTTCTTTAGAAAATATTCTAGTGTTCTTACTGATTTTTATGTATACCAAAATTGTAATCATAATCATTTTTTTTTAATGCTGAGTAGCATAGATTTAAGGGGAAAGTTAGAATCCGTCCAAGTGTCTATATCTGTTGAAAAACAAATTTGTTAACTTCTCACAAATCAGTTTTTTTCTAGGATAAAGTCAGACCATTTTAATAACTTCTAAAATATGCTCCTCATTCTCAGAAGTATGACAGGTATTAAACCTTTTTTATAATCCCTCAGTTTATAATTCCCCAAGGACTCTGTGGATTTTTTTCAGTTTGTTTTCTTCCTGTTGTTCAGACTGGATAATTTCTTTTCCTCTGTCTACCAGTTTACTGATTCTTGTCTCTGTCTGCTCTATTCTGTTGAGTTTACTCACTGTATTACTGTATCAGTTATTGTTTTTCAGTTCTAAAGTTGCTATTTGGTGGTTCTTTGTATCTTTTATTTCTTTATTGAGGTTTTCTCTTTTATGTTTCATGTATCAGTTGCTTTCCTTGAAGGGACAGGCTCACTGTTCAACACACTGATGCTTAAAAGTCCACCTAAACCAAATTCCTTAAGCTATGTAGATTTTTATATGTACCTATAAAACTCTTCCTTCAATAAAGTTAGGATAATGTTAAACCTGGCAAGGGATATAAGAACATAGTAATTGTTGTCTTCACGGACTTTAAAATCTGAAAGTGAATCTGAAAGTGAAGTGAAAGTGAAAGTTGCTCAGTCGTTTCCGACTCTTTGTGACCCCGTGGACTGCAGCATGCTGGGCTTCCCTGTTCTTCACCAACTCCTGGAGCTTGCTCAAACTCATGCCCATTGACTTGGTGATGCCATCCAACCATCTTGTCCTCTGCTGCCCTTTTCTCCTTTTGCCGTCAATCTTTCCCAGCATCAGGGTTTTTTCCAAAGTCAGTTCTTCGCATCAGGTGGCCAAAGTATTGAAGTTTCAGCTTTAGTATCGGTCCTTCCAATGAATATTCAGGACTGATTTCCTTGAGGATTGACTGGTTTGATCTTTTGGCAGTCCATGGGACTCTCAAGAGTCTTCTCCAGCACCACAGTTCAAATATTGTTAAGGAGTTTTGTATCCATGGACATGAAATACTGGAGAATAGTTTTTTTGTTTTTTTTTTTTGTAATGTAGTTGTCTGCTTTTCCTGTCAAGGCAGTGCTGGCCCCATAAAATGAGTTAGGAACTATTTCTTCTGCTTTCTAAATGAATTTGTATGTTTTTGGACTTTGAACGTATGATAGAATTGACCAGTGAAGGCATCAGGTCTTTAGTTTTTTTGTTAAAGGTATTTTTTTTCCCCCTCAAATTCAATTTAATAACAATAGATCTGTTCAACTTACCTCTTTTTTTCTCTTGAATCAGTTTTGGTAGATTCAGTTTTTCAAGAAACTTGTCCATTTCAGCTGAGTTAAACATTTTATTTTCATATCTTTTTTTAATATACACTTATTTTTCTTTTAATGTGTATAGGATCTGTAGTGATTTGCTTGGGGTGTTATTTATTGACCTTTTCCAAAAAATAAAGTTTTGATTTTACTGATTTTTGTTTCTGTTTGTCTACTTCCTAGTTCATTAATTTCTGTTTTTAGTTTTCTCTTTCTCCCCTTGCCTTGGGTTTAATTTATTCTTTTTCTGGCTTTTAAAGGTGGGAACAAATTTTGCATTTTAGACTTCTCTTCTAGTAGTACTTTCCTCAAAAGACTACTTAACCTGTAGCCTTTAAATTCTGATCAGTTCAGCTTTCACTCTGTTCAAAATATTTTTATTTCTCTCATCATTTCTTCTGTGACTTTTGGGTTATTTAGAATTTTGTTGTTTATTTTCAGATATTTGAATGTTTCCAGATACCTTTGTTTAATTCCATTGTAATGAGAAAATATATTCTGTATGATTTCAGTCCTCTATTAAGACCTTTTTTTTTTTTTTTTTTTTTAGACTCAGAATAATGTCTATCTTCATGAATGTTCATGTGCACTAGAATAGAGTATTTTGTTGTTTTAGGACATCTTGGTTGATACTGTGTTATTCTGATCTTCCATAATTGTGTTTACTTTATCCTTTGGTCTGCTTGTGTTCTGTCAGTTACAGTGAGAGAAATGTTAAAATCTGCAAATATGATTGTCTGTTTCCTTTCGGTTCTCTGTGTTTCACACATTTAATTTTGAAGCTGTTATTAAGCATACAGTTGGCTCTTAAACATGTGTTTGAACTGTGTGAGTCTACTAATACAGGGATTTTTTTTTTTTTTTTTTCCAACAAATATTGTAGTACTCCATGATCAAAGTGAATCCATGGATTAGGGTATCTATGCAAGTCCTGGAACCAATCCCCTGTGATTACTGTGGGATCAGTACATAGGAAAAGGTTCTGGGACCCAGTTACAATGAGTTTTTCCCTACACAACTACAAAATTCTTGGATACCAGGTGTCCTACAATTCAACTCAATTCATCTAGAGATAGCATGAGATTCCACAGGTTAAGGGCTCAGACCTACAAGATTGCCTCCACTCCTCCCCCACCCTCCCGTTAGATGGGAATTCCAAGTCCAGGTTGTTCCTTGAGGTTCTGACCAACCAGTTATAGATTGGAGGTTCCAACAACCCCTGCCTTGAGTTTGGTTAGTTTACTAGTGCATCTCAGAACTCAAAACATTTTACTTACTAGACCACTGGCTAATTATAGAAGGCTGTAACTCAGGAACAGCCAGATGGAAGAGGGACATGGGAAGGCGTGTGGAGCTTCCATGCTGTTCCAGGTGCTTCCAAACCCAGAAGGGGTCTCCAGCCCCTATTTTTGTTATTTTTTCTGGAAGCTTCATTATATAGAAGCCTTATATAGAAGCATTATTTGGCATGATTGTTAAACCACTCACCAGTGGTGGTTGAGTTCAGTCTCCAGCCCAGATTAAATCATCAGCCGTTGGTGAGTGGGTTTTTTTTTAATGGGTAATTCTGGCTGTGCTGGGTCTTCACTGCTTTGTGCGAGTTTTCTCTAGTTAGGGCGAGCAGGGGCTACTCTTTGCTGTGGTGTGCCAGCTTCCCATCGGGGTGGTTTCTCTTATTTCAGAGCATGGGCTTTAGGATGTGCGGGCTTCAGTAGCTGTGGCGCATGGGCTCAGTTGCCCTGCAGCATATGGAATCTTCCCAGACCAGGGATTGAACCCATGTCCCCTGCGTTGGCAGGCAGATTCTTACCCACTGCACCACCAGGGAAGTCCCTGGTGAGTGGTTTAACCCCCAGCCCATTTCTATTCCCCAGAGGCTGGAGGGTGGGGCTGAAAGGTCCAGTCTCTAATCACATGATTGGTTCCCCTGGCCACCAGCCCCTGTCCTTGGTCCTTTCCCATAGTCATGTCATTAATATAGCAAAAGAAATCTCGATAGCTCTCCTCACTTAAAACATTCTAAGGAGTTCTTATGCTAGAAATGAATGAGGACCAAGGATATTTCTCATTACATATCACAGTATATTTAAGATTGTTACATCTTTCTAAATGAATTGACTTTTTTAAGGTTATGAAATAATTCTCTTTATCACTGGTTATATTTCTTGTTCTGAACTCTACATTGTCCATTATTGCTAGCCACTGTATCTTTCTTTTGATTATTGCTTTTATGGTATATCTCTTTCTTTCAACCTATCTGAAAAGTAGGCTTCTTGTATATAGTTGTATATTCTTTTAATTGGAGTTATTAGGCCATTTATATTAAACATAATATAATTCTCAGAATGCTTGAATTTAAATCTAATTTGTTAGTTACTATTTTTTTCTCATTTGATTTTTGATCCTTGCTTCCTGTTTATCTACCTTTTTTGGATTGTTTTTATGATTCCATTTTATTTTTTTTTATTATAAAGTATTGCTCTAGGGTTTACAATATGCATCTTCATCATGCTCTACCTTCAAATAATGTAATGTTTCCCTTGTAGTATAAGATCTTGACAAATATATTAATTTTTTACATTTTTCTTGGTTACACGTCTTATTTCTACACGTTATATACTCTATAGTACATTGTTATGTTTGTGTTAAATAGTGAAAGTTACATTTGAAAGACATTTAAAAATGAGGAAAATGTATATTTTTCTTAATTTTTGGGTATCTTGGAAAGACATTTTACCTTAGTATTAAATATTTAGGGAGGGTGGGATGATTTGGGAGAATGGCATTGAAACATGTATAATATCATATATGAAACAAGTCGCCAGTCCAGGTTTGATGCACGATACCGGATGCTTGGAGCTGGTGCACTGGGACGACCTAGAGGGATGGTATGAGGAGGGAGGAGGGAGGAGGGTTCAGGATGGGGAACACATGTATACCTGTGGCGGATTCATTTTGATATATGGCAAAACCAATACAATATTGTAAAGTTAAAAAATAAAATCTTAAAAAAATATTTGGAAGATACCTTTCTGGGTATAAAATTAGACAGGTTAAGGTTGAAGTAAGTTTAGGAGAGAGGTGAAGCATTCATTGTTGATGGAAAAGCCCTGAGAAACCCAGCCAGATTGATCCTTGGGTCTTGTGATTGCTTAGAAGGAAGTGATACAGGCAGAGAGGATGGATGGTACCATTTATAAAGAAGTGATAATACTGTGAAGGTCAGTGGGCTGGAGAAACAAGGACCTGGTTTCTAAGTCCTCCCTGAGACTACTACATAACCCTTTTGCCTTCACTTATGAAACAATTACATTTTAACATTTAAACAACATTTTAAAAAGTTACATCATTTTAAAAACACCTCACAGTGACAGTGTAAGGATCACTATACTTTTTTGGCACCCCACTCCAGTACTCTTGCCTGGAAAATCCCATGGATGGAGGGCCTGGTGGGCTGTAGTCCATGGGGTCGCTAAGAGTCGGACACGATTGAGCGACTTCACTTTGACTTTTCACTTTCATGCATTGGAGAAGGAAATGGCAACCCACTCCAGTGTTCTTGCCTGGAGAATCCCAGGGACGGTGGAGCCTCGTGGGCTGCCGTCTATGGGGTCGCACAGAGTCAGACATGACTGAAGCGACTTAGCAGCAGCAGCATACTTTTTTGAGATCCTCATAAGAAACATACTTAATTGTAAGGTAGAGTGGAATTTTTAAATATGTGAGACAGAGATAAGAATCATGGTAAGAATCTTAAGGTTAATTGAATAAAATGCAAAATAAATAGAACTCTTCTCTCTGCTCATTAATAATGTCATTTTTTTAATCAATGTTTGCTACTTCTGTCTCTGTTTTGATATATATTTGATGTTTAAATTGACCTAAAATTAGACTAACCAGTTAAATAAGCTTCTATAATTTTCAAGGAAAAGATTGTTGGCAAGATAAGAATTACAGATGCTAATTTACTGATAAACTTTGCTTAGACCTTATGTTTACTCAGAATACTTTCAGACCTTACGTTTACTCAGAATACTTTGAAGAGTTTAAAAGCTAGTTTGCAAGATTAAAATGATATTTCTCATTTCAGACTGTATTCAGTAACTTCTTGGAATACTTTGGTATATTCAAATATTTAAGTGTTAATCCTGTTGTACACTGCCTGCTAGACAGGGTCACAATTAGATAGCTGGAATATAGGATGCAAGGTATACTCAGTTTTATTGCTGAACTTTAAAAATTCAATTTGTATTACTTTTAAGTTCTGTTGACTTTTTCAAAAATTTTCTTAATCATTTTTACTTCACGTGAGCCTGTTACACTTGGAATTTTTACCGTTTTAGATTCAGAGCTACTCCAGGTGGCGCTAGTGATAAAGAACCCTGCCAGTGCAGGGGGCATAAGAGATGTGGGTTCGATACCTGGGTCAGGAAGATCCCCTGGAGTAGCAAATGGCAACCCACTCCAGTGTTCTTGCCTGGGGAATCCCATGGACAAGAGGACCCAGGAGGGCTACAGTCCACAGGGTCACAAAGAGTTGGACATGACTGAAGCAACTTAGCACTCGTGCACACACATACCTGGTTCTATTATTAATCAAATGGCCTGATTTTCACCAACTTACTTGACCTCTGTGTACCAAGTCATCAAGAATTGTTAAATGTAGGCCTTGGATCAGGTCTGTAGTTTTTCTTCAGCACTTTTTTCCTTAAATAAAATTTTAAGTTAGGAATCCAGGTAAATTGTATTAACTTAGAGTTTATCCATGAGATAAGACTTCTCCTGAAAAAAAAAAACTGGAGCTCAAGTGGCTGGCTGTCTTACACTGGACCTACCTTCCTATTATTTTTCCTATTTTAGTTGCATAGCATATAGAAAATTCAGTTTCAATGCAGGTATAAAAGGTAACAGATTTTTCTTAGCAACTTTGAAGTCTCAGTAAACTCTTCAATTAAAGAGAGATGGCAGAAGAAGCTTTATTCTGAACTCTACCCAAAAATGAGTTCATCCAGCAAGACAAGTTAGAGCATTGACAGTCTGTAAAAATTTGATATACAGTATGTTTAGGGTGTTAAAAATATGTAAAATAAATTTTAATCAAATGTTTTTATGTCTTAAGTGACAGAGCTACAGCTCAGGCCTGTTTGATGCAAGAGCCCTTTCATCATATTGTATAATTTTTTAAAATAAAAAAAATATTTATAGTCTAGCCACATTTGTTTATGGCTATTGCTCAATGTTTCATGACTCAAAATACTCAAGTTCAATCTTCTAAATACATTTGTGCCAATTTTGTGACTAACTATTATTATTTCTTTTCTCCAGGGAAATGAGGCAAGTTATCCTTTGGAAATGTGCTCACACTGTAAGTGAAATATTCTTATCAAGAATTTCTTTTATTTTCACATCTTTGTATATGTACGTATATAAATCGTAAACCTCTTTGTATTTGTATGGCAAAGTTGGTTCTTAGCCATTTTAAATGGTTAATGAATTTGACTTAGAGTCTTTCTGGGTTACCAGAATAGTGAAAGATATTTTTTTTATAGATCTCTTTACTATTAGTGTCTGCACTGTGTTGTAATTACAAATTGACCCTCAAATTTCAGTGGCTTAACCCAATAGAAGTTTTCAGATTAAAAAAGCTTCAAGTAAACAATTTATTTAGCCTGTGGCTATGTAAAATCAATGCTTATTGGAGGCACAACTCTGGTAGACTAAGCAGCTATTGCATAAGACCTTTCTGGGGAGAATGAGGAGTATAAGAAGTGTGAGTGGGCTGGTTATTTCTGACTATACTGGAGAATATAAAGAACATGGTGGTCTTACAAATTCTTGATTCAAGGATCAGAGGACCAGGGAGCTTAAATAAAAATCACAAGGTCTCTTGCGTGGAAGTACGATGATTAGGGAAGAAGGGAGATCATGGGAATTGGAATGGGGACCCTTGGTAAATTTAGATACAATCCTGAGGTTCCAGAATTCCCAAACTCTTCTGAACCTTCCTTGCCTTTTCTGCCATCCCTGTGTGATGAAGTTGGTCATACCTTGTTTGGAGTCAACTTACTTTGCAATGAGGTTTGTCTTATTAAAACTATTTTCCCATTGTTCATCATTTCTTCAGTCTCCTTTCTTTTCTCAAAACAGTTGTCAGTCCATGGGGTTGCAAAGACTTGGACACGACTGAGCGACTGACACTTCTTTTCACTTTTCCTTATCATCAGCACCTTTGCTTTCTTTTGCTTTCTGGTTAAATGCTCTTACATCACCTCTTTTCTTGACTGACTTCATTGTCTTTCAGATCTCAGCATAAATGTCCCCTCTTTGGAGATATTTTCTCTTTTTCTACTCTCTTCAGTCTCTCTAACAAGGATAGTACCCTGTTTATTTTCTTTATAGCAGTTACCATAAGCTTAAATTACTTGTTTATTAATACATTGTACTCCATTTTATTTTCTATTTTGTAACTTCTACAATTAAAAAAAATTTTTTGTGGTGACACTCTGACCAATTACCCATAATTTGGCCATCTCTACTGCTATTTACATTTTATTTCACTGTTTGCTCCCCAGCTTTCCCTTATGAAGTTCTTACATAACTTTGATCATACATAGCTGTATATTTCTCTCTTAAACATGAAGGTAAAATGTTGTATCCAGTGTATTGTTAGAATAGACCAAAACCACAACTAATCATGACTGTCTAGACCAGAGGTTGGTAAACTACTACTTACCAACAGTTCTGTTGATAAAGTTTTATTGGAACACTGCCATGCCCATTCGTTCACATATTGTCTATGGCTATTTTTGTCTGACCTGTGAAATGTGGTCAAGGTAGAGTAACTTAACAGACTAGTGCTCCAAGTGTTACCTCGATCTATAATTCTTGTCCATGCCATAGTTAATATGTCAGTTATATAGTTTCTTTAGAAATCTGCTCAAAATTGTACCTTGCCACTTCCTGTTCAGCTTGAGCCTATGGTGTAGTCATTCCTCCTGTTGCTAGTGGGCTAAGAATGGGTTATAGAAGCCTGCAATTAATTAGGATTCAGGCTGCAAATAGAGTTGGGGGTGGCTGTGGGGAGTACGACTCTGAAAGGTATGAGGGAGGTTAGTTTTTGTTTCTTGATCAGGGAGCAGAGGTTGTCCTAAGGGGACAGGACATCCCGGGTTCTAACCTTCTGCTCTCTCTGTAAATCTGGGACTGAGGGTCATTTACCTGATTGCGGAGAAAAACGTACCAGGGCAAAACGCAAGATGGTGTTCCCTTTAGTGTATCCAAGATGTTGAAAGCCAAGTTTTTTTTAAAATAGTATTTGAAATAGATTTCATACACTGTTAAAGTTGTTTCTTTCAGTTTTATCCTCAGAACTAAGTCTTCTTTCTTCTGACTTCATCTGTGCTCTGAGGAGGCTTGAACCTTGTCACTAAAGATCTGTACTTGTCAATGATTGTTCAACTAGATGAGTCTGTCTGAATTCTTCTGTCATCCAGTAAAAATGTAGTCTTCCTCGAACTTCCTAGTTGGTTCACTAGAATATAATATATTTTATACATGATTTGGATGAATTTGAATTTATCCACATTAAAACCACAACTTTTCCCCCACCCACACACTGTAGTAAGTCTTTTTTTGCTCATTTTCAAAACTTTATTAATGAGAGAGCTTAGTGTTATTTGTAAACAGCTCTTACCATGTATAGTGTTAACACCAATCCTTGAGACACTTGACTTTACACTCTTCCCTGTTCAGCTTGTGCCTTTTTTTCCCTTTTAAAACCTAGCTCAGGTCTGTGTTCTCTGGGAGACCTTCCGTAGTCCTCTCACGTCATCAGTAGTTACTGTCTCTTTTGCTCTTTTAGTATTTAAATTGTACTGCAAAAGGTAGTAAGATTCTAAATTATATACTGTAAAGTACTGTTTATAATCTTGTGTGTGACACAAGATAAGTACCCACAGAGTGCTTACAGTCTAGCAACTAGGAGAAAGAGAAATGCATTTTTTTCCCCAGTGGAAATAAACCATTATGAGCAATAAAAGCAAAGGCTCCAAGAGGGGAAATTACCATTGATTAAGAAAATTAAGAAAAGCTTCATGTAAAGGGTAATGTTTGAAATTGTTTTTTGAAATATGCATAAGATTTGAATGCTGATTAATTGTTATATCTGTCTGGTCATTTGCCTCTTTCAGTCTGTAAATTCCGTCCAGATCTTTGACATTTTATCTAACCCCATGCATTATTCTTTCTAGCACCCTACTTTTAATCAGTGACTTAATGCTAATGCGTTAAGAAATGCTTAAGAAAACTTGAGGCCATTTCAAAGTGTTAACCTCATTACCTCCTCACTCCATCACCCCGCTGCCTGCCACACACAGAAACTTTCCCATTCTCTTAGTCAGACTTAATAGCTCTTTGCTTTCAATGTCAAAGTTTGGGTTATCTCCCTTATTCAAGGTCAGCCTCTGCACTTGTGCTTTTGGTCTCATTCCCCTCACCTCTCGGACCTTATTTTTTTAGTTTTCTTTCCATTTTTACCTATGTCTGCAGCTTCATTTTTCATCAGTTTACATAGTCAGCTCCCCTTTGATCCTGTTCCTGCATGTATCTCCCAGTTTTTCTCCCTTCTCTGTCATATTTGAGCTTTGCAAGAGTATATACAGTGATATCCATTTCCTTATTTCTGTTAATTCCTTTGCTTGCTCAGATCTGGCTTTCATCTCCTACTTTTATTGAAACTGTTACTATTAAGGTCACCTTCATTTTATTGACACAGTGCCCCATTGCTAAATCCGATGGAGTAAAAAAAACCTGTAAAATCATTTGTGGTATTTGAGGAAATTTGAACACTGATTATTTACTGTCAGGGAAGTAATTAGTAATAATTACTGTTTTAGTTAGAAGAATATTTTAGAGATAGATGGTAAATACTGAACAGACATGGACATGGTACTACTATGTCTGGGATTTGCTCTAAAATACTTGAAGTGGATTATAAGTAAGATTTTTAATGTGTTAATGATTGAAACTGGGTGATGGGTATGTGGGATTCATTATGAGTCTCTCAATCTTTATATTTGTCTAAAGTTCCCTTTATATGTATTTTTTTAATAAGTGAAAAAAAGTGGAAAATAACTGAGTAATATCAAGGAGAAATTATTATTTAAGTATAGATAAGTATGGCCTGCAACACAACTAGCTTTAATAATAATAAGAGGTGGTTAAGCTCATTTTCACCACTGAAAGAATTGAGGTGTTAACAATAGAAGCGGAAGTGTGATGCCTGGCAAAGAGCAGATGCTGAATAAGTATCTGTTGACTGAATAAGCTAGTAGGAGCTCAGTGCTGGGTTGTATAGACAGCTAGTTGGATAATTTTAAAGGCTGTATCTTTTGAAAAACCCAGTAGTTAACCAGTCACTCCATTTGTTTTCATAAATAATGACAAATACTTACATGGCATTTAACACATACCAGGCACTGATCTAAGCACATCACATAAATTTACTTTGTAACCTTCACAATAGTCTCATGAAAGAAGTGTTGTTACTTTTCTCATTGTATAGATGAAAAAACAGAGACATCAGTAATTGACCTAAGATCACGCAGCAGCAGGTAAAGTAACAAAGCTGTGATTTATATCAAGCAGTCATGTTCCAGAGTTGTATCTTTAATCAATACTGTACAGCCTCTCTTATAGTAACTCTTACCAGATTAATGTTGTTTGTCTACATGAATGATTTTATGGAAAAATCGGACTTGTCTAAGATATATTTAGGTATTCTGATTTTGTGTGTCTCTTAATGTCTCTTAATTCAGTATTTGATTTTTGTTGAATTAAATTATTCTTGGCCATTGTGACTTTGTTCTTTCTGTTGGCTAACCTGTCTGGAGAAGGAAATGTATACTCTGTTGGGGTGATTTGGTCAAAGACCGTGGTTGTAACTTGGCATGATAACTTGGAAAAATGGCTGAGTACAAGATCCTAGATTAGATAGTTTAGCAGAGGGCTCGATTGGAGCACAGGTGGAAGTGAGTGGAAAGTCAGATTCAACTAATTTTTTTTTACTGTTGATAAAACCAGTATAACTCTGAATAATTTTAATAAAATTGGTAAATGTAAGGCCTGTTTTGTAGATTGAATGCAGTTGAAAGACTAAAAAAGTCTTTTATCTGAAGAGATTTCTCAGTTTTCTTTTGTTAGACGGTGACCCAAGAGGAGCTTGGCAGGCTCTGAAGGAACATTTCCCTTTGCATAATGAACTATCTGTAGAAACCTTGAAGACACCTTTAGCCACTAGGACACTGCTCTCGTTTTAAGTCAACAGTCTCATATTTAAGTGGTTTTGTTTCTGGTTTGAATATTTCTGCTCACAGTCAGATTGTCTCAGGGAGGTTTACATGTTCATATTCTTTACTTAGACTTGGATGTTTCTTTGTTTTGAAAACAAAACTTTTTCACAGAAAAAGTTAATCTAAAGTTAATTTGATTTCCTCTTTCACTTCTGCATTCCTTTATGTTTCCTTTCTTATATGGACTAGTCTAACTCACTATAATTTTTCAGTGTTGTGTATTCTATATCTTCTTTTTTTTTTTTTTTTTTTATTGTTTTTTTTGTTTTTATTTTTATTTATTTTTTTTTTCTTATTTTATTTAGTGTTGTGTATTCTAAAGAGTAATATCTGGTTTACTCCCAAATCATTCATCAAGACTCCATCAGCCATGATTATCAGTTGCTTAGCGATCCTGAATTCTACTATATTTCACTTAGTCCACTGAGAATTGCTTACATTCTCTTTGTTTCAGTAAAGTTTTATTGCTGAGTAATAAAGTATAGTGCACGAACTTGAACACCTAGGCTTGAATTTGCTACCTTGTTTTGTAGTTACAGTACCTTAAAAAAAAAAGAAAATCCCTGGATGATCTGCTATATTCTAAATATTTCGGATTTTTATGTGAATAGTCTTAAGAAGAATGAAGTGCTACCTCTGTCTTCTTTATCTGTACTGTCAGATTTTGGCATCGTGGTAGCACTTGCACATTTTTAGTTTTTGCAGGGAAAGTCGATGGCATGTAGTAATTTGAGAGTCTACCACAAATTTGAATCGTTTTGTAGCTGGTATGTAGAAGACAGTTGCATCAGCTGGTGAGAAAACCTATCTAGGCATTTAGCAAAACTGTAAATTCTTGGATCTTTCTCAGAATATTAGAGCAAAAGATATGGAAAAATATGCAAGGAACTTGGGGAACAATACAGAATGTAATAGCATCTGCCTAAAAGACATCTCAAAAGATGTAGTAGATAAAACAGAAGCAAAAATAACCAGTGCATTAGTAGGAGAAAATTTTCTTCATCTGGAAAATCATATCTTCTGATTGGAAAAGCATTCTCATAGTTGGGAAGTTTAGATTAAAAGAGGTCTATATTTGGTGTTAACCTCTTTTGTAATTTTAGAAGTCCAAAAGCAAAAAAGAAAACCCTAGAAGCTGCTCGACAGGGAAAAGTTTGGCCTCAAAAAAATGAGAGTCTGCTGGCATTGGAATTCTTAGCAGCAGCAATAGGTATTAGAAAACAATAGGGCAGTTAATTCAAAGTTCTGAGTTCCTAAATCCAGAATTTGATATAAATCAAATGATTACTCAGGTGAGAGATCAAACTAAAGACATTTCCAGAAATTTAAGGACTTGGCAAAATTTACCTTTCATGAGTTCTTAAATATGCACCCAGAAAAGTGAAATAGAAGTTAGAGAAAAAAGGAAGAAACAAGATCCAAGAAACTAAATCTCTTAAGACACCAGTGAAAATCCCAGGATAACAGCTCTGCCAGGGGGCCTGGAAAGCAGGTGGTTCAAATTAGAGCAAGAAGCCAGAACTGTCTGTGGAAGACATCATCAAGAAAAAAGTAAAAGCCATTACATAAATTGTATGCTGGAATTTCTTAGTGTTAACATAAAAAGCAAGTCAATAAGAAAAAAAAAAGCAGAGACTGTGGTTGCAGTATGCAGTATTACATTTTTGGTAATAAACCAGATTGAGCTCTGGAGCAGCCACAAATAAGTCTTTTGACTGATTGGTCCTGAAAGTAAAAGAAGACTTTTGAATATGCTTGATTTTGTGAAAATACTGTATTTTGGCGGGAGTTGGTGGTGGGGAGTGATACAGTGCTAAAGAAAAGGACAGCTAGCATATTCAAGCACAACATATCATAGAAATAGATAAAAGGAAAGCTTGGAGAATGTGGTATAATGAATTAGGGTTGGATTTGATTTACAAAACAATGGAAATCATTGAGAGCCACATCTTTTGAATAAGGTATGTTACTGACATACACAGTATACTTAGGTTAAAAGAAAAAAGAATATGACTTTTAAAAAATTAATTATTTTTAATTGGAGGATAATTACCTTATAGTGTTGTGTTGGTTTCTGCCATACATCAACATGAAACAGCCATAGGTATATATATGTCTTCTTCCCTCTTGAACCTCCCTCCTAAGAGTACGACTTATAAGCCAAGTTATTGATAACTTAGAAAACTTGAAGATGTGTTATCTGACCTTATAATATATGCTTTTTCATTAACTTATTGCATATTTTTATTTGAACCACAGTGTAAATAAACAAAAGGAGGAAAAACAATAGCAATACAAACACCTTCAGCAGGAAAACCAGTTGGAGAACATCTTAGAAATATGTTTTTTGGTTTTTATCTACCTGCAGTGTGGAAATACTGTCATTATTCCCTTTTCTCCACACTTGGCCCAAGAGTTTGACAGGTTGAGTTGAGGAACAGCAATATTTAGTATCTCTTAGCCCAATATTCCGTGTTAACTCTTCTGGTGGAACTAACAAGGAAAAGAAATTATAAAGTATTTCAAGAAATCCCTTTATCCAGCTTTTACCATCAAGCTTTTCAGATTAAGCAGTTTTACTTAACTCTCTGGGTCTTTTTTTCTCATCTGGAGTTTTTCATTTCCAAGGTTTCTTCCAGCTTTTTGCATTACATGGCTTTTCTATGACAGATTTTCTTCTGAAACTCAGTAAGCTCTGAAAATTCTAAGAATGTTTTTTTGGATTAAGTGTGTAGCTTCTTTTGTGACATCTTTGGATAGTATTCATTTGCCTTGTGAATTTTGATGTGGTGGATCATTTTTGACTGTGTCCTTATGTAAAGTAGAAGTTAGTGTTACATAGTGTTCACATTTTGAAGGAGCGTTCTAGAAGAAAGAAAGGAAACAGTTTCCAGTATTAGTAATGAAAAGGCCGAAGTCACTTACAGTCCCTATACATGTTAAGAGAATAACAAGGCAACTTTATAAACAGTCTTATTCCAGTAAGTTCTACACCTTGGATGAAAAAGACAAATTCCTTGAAAAACAAATACAGGCAGACCTCTTTTTATTGTATTTCACTTTAGCATGCTTGCAGTATTGCATACGTTTTCATTATTATTGTTATATTTGTTATGGGGATTGTGATCAGTGATCTTTGATGTTTCTGTTATGACCTGCCAAAGGCTCAGATAATAGCACTTCTTAGCAATAAACTATTTGTAGGTTTTTTTTTTACATAATGCTATTGCATACTTAATAGAATACAGAATAGAGTAAACATATTGATAACTTTTATATATGCATTGCAAAACCAAAAAATCATGTGACTTGCTCTTTTTGCAATAGTCTAGAACCAAATCTGTGATATCTTGAAGATATACCTGTTCCTAAAACTGACCCAAAAGGGAATAGAAAATCTTAATAGCATTATATCTATTAATGAAATTGAATTTTTTCTCACAAGGAAATCTCCAGGGCCAAGATGGCTTTACTGGTAAATTCTACCAAACATTTAATGGGCGGGGGAAGGGGGGAGCGAAAGTCATAATCTAGAATCCTTCAGAAAATAGAAGCTAGCATTACACCAATAGCAATACCAAAGATGAAGCACAAGCTGGAATCAAGATTGCCAGGAGAAATATCAATAACCTCAGATATGCAGATGACACCACCCTTATGGCAGCAAGTGAAGAACTGAAGAGCCTCTTGATGAAAGTGAAAGTGGAGAGTGAAAAAGTTGGCTTAAAGTTCAACATTCAGAAAACTAAGATCATGGCATCCAGTCCCATCACTTCATGGCAGATAGATGGGAAAACAGTGGAAACAGTGACTGACTTTATTTTTGGGGGCTCCAGAATCACTTCAGATGGTGATTGTAGCCATGAAATTAAAAGACGCTTTACTCCTTGGAAGGAAAGTTATGACCAACCTAGATAGCATATTCAAAAGCAGAGACATTACTTTGCCAACAAAGGTCTGTCTGTTCAAGGATATGGTTTTTCCATTGGTCATGTGTGGATGTGAGAGTTGGACTATAAAGAAAGCTGAGCGCCACAGAATTGATGGCTTTGAACTGTGGTGTTGGAGAAGACTCTTGAGAGTCCCTTGGACTGCAAGGAGATCCAACCAGTCCATCCTAAAGGAGATCAGTCCTGGGTGTTCATTGGAAGGACTGATGCTAAAGCTGAAACTCCAGTACGTTGGCCACCTGATGCGAAGAGCTGCCTCATTTGAAAAAAGACCCTGATGTTGGGAAAGATTGAAGGCAAGAGAAGAAGAGGATGACAGAAGTTGAGATGCTTAGATGGCATCACCGACTCAATGGACATGAGTTTGGGTAAACTCTGGGAGTTGGTGATGGACAGGGAGGCCTGGCGTGCTGCGGTTCAAGGGGTCACAAAGAGTCAGACACCACTGAGCAACTGAACTGAACTGAATACCAAAGATGCTATAGAAAACTATAGACCTGTATTCACCATGAACATAGATGCAAAAATCCTTAAACATTTTTAAGTCACATAAATGTGTAAAAAGGACAGTAAAGCATGATCAAGTGGAGTTTATCCCAGGAGTATGATTTTAACTTAAGAAAATCAATGTGATTCACTATATTGACATAATAAGAGGAAAAAAATCTCAGTAGGTGTAGCAGAGTATTTGTTTGAAGAGTTCAGTACCCATTAATGGTAAATACTTTCGGTAAATTAAGAGCAGAAAGGAATTTTCTCAACCTGATAAAGGGCACCTACAAAAAAAAACCTACAGCTAACGTCATACTTATTTAATGATAAAAGATTGAATGCTTTCCATGTAAGATTGGGGGAAAAAAGCAGATTTTCACTCTAATTGTAGACAAACTTGTACTAGAAGTTCTAGCCAGTACATTAAGTCCAGAAGAAGAAATAAAATATGTAAGTGAAAGTCGCTCAGTCATTTTGGACTCTTTATGACCCTATGGGCTATACAGTGCATAGAATTCTCCAGGCCAGAATGCTGTAGTGGCTAGCCTTTCCTTTCTCCAGGGGATCTTTCCAACCCAAGGATCAAGCCTCGGTCTTATGCATTGCAGGCAGATTCTTTACCAGCAGAGCCACAAGGGAAACCCGAAATAAAATGTATTCAGATTGAAAAGGCAGGAGTAAAATTGTCTTTATTCTAGGATGACATGGTTGTGTTTGTAGTAAATCCTGTTACCAGAAATAAGAAGTGAGTTTAGCAAGATTGTAGGCTACAAGGACAGTATACAAAAACCAGTGGAATTTCTATATAATAGCAGTGAGCAATTGAAAAAAATGAAATTAATAAGAATACTATTTATAGTAGAATAAAAACATTGGGATATGCAAGTATAAATTTAATCAACTAGATGTTAAGATCTGTACATTGAACTATGAAACATCACTGAGAGGAAACTTACAAATACCTAAATAAATGGAAGGAGGTACCATATTCCTAGATTGGAAGACTTTGATACTCTCAAGGTATTGGTTTGACTCAGATTGATCTGTAGAGTTAAGACAATCTCAATCAAATTTTCAGCAGGGTTTTAATAAAAACTACCAAATAATTATTAATTCTATATAGAAAAATCACAGGTCTTAGAAGAGCCAGCACAGTTTTGGAAAGGGACAAGAAAGTGTGAGGACAGTGTCCCCTGATTTAGAGACTTACTATGAAACATAAAACTATGGTGTTGACATAAGATAGATAAGCAAATCTAGAGGGTATAAACCCCTGTATGTTTTTATTCACTTGATTTTTTAAAACATTTTTTAATTGGATATTTTACATGTAACATTTTGTGAATTTAAGGTACAATTTGTTGATTTGTATAGTTAATTGGTTTTTGACAAAAACATTGAAGATACCATTGTAAGGGGAGCCTTTTAAACAAATAGCTGGAATGAAAGTTTACCCTTAACTTATATACAGAAAACATTTAGTCATAAATTTAAACCATAAAAGCTACAACTATGGAACTTCCAGAAGAAAACATCAGCCAAAATCTTATTATAGGCAGAGATTTTTAGTTGATCTGCGAAATGTGAATCATTAAAGAAAAAAATGGGTCTCATCAAAATTGAAAGTTTTTACTCTTTAAAGGCAGTTTACAAGCGGCATATAAAGCTGCCTTTTTAAAAAGTAAAAGAAGATACTTGAAATACCTCTACCTGACAAAGGACTTGTACCATCAGTCTAAAAAGAGAATCACACAACTTTTAAAAGACAACCAGACAGTGAAGAATCCTCCTGCGATGCAGGAGACCCGGGTTCAGTCCCTGGGTTGGGAAGATCCCCTGGAAAAGGGAATGGCTACCCACTCCAGTATTCTTGCCTGGAGCATTCCATGGATGGAGGCCTGGGAGGCTCATGGGGTTGCAGAGTCAGACATGACTGAGCAACTAACATTTTCCCTTTCACATTT
Source organism: Bos mutus (assembly GCF_027580195.1). NCBI lineage: Eukaryota > Metazoa > Chordata > Mammalia > Artiodactyla > Bovidae > Bos > Bos mutus. Next base: position 40,166,090 of record NC_091627.1, read on the forward strand.
AAAGAGATAAAGGATTTGAAGTCACGTAACAAATGAAGATATATGAGTTGCTAATAATCACATGAAAAAAGATCCTCAAGATGATTAATCCTCAGAGAAACTGAGGTTAAAACTATAATCACATACTGCTGCCATCCACCAGAATGGCTCAGCTTAAAAAGACTCAAAATACTATGATCTGGCAAGGAGGTAGAGAGAGCCCTTGGAATTCTCAGGTAGTGCTGATGGGAGTGTCAAATGGCACACCCACTTTGGAAAACTTCTTAACAGTTTCTAAAAGTCAGACATGTGCTTACCCTATGATCCAGCAATTCCAGGAAAACATTTGTTTACACAAAGATTAAGTATATTCTTAGAAGCTTTATTCCTAATAGTTTCAGATAGGAAATAATAGGAATGTCTATTAAAGATGAACACTTAAACTGGGAAGTATTCATACAATGGAATATATATACTACTCTGCCGTAAAAAAGAAGAAACTACTGACATATGAACCAACCTGATTAATGTCAGAAACTTGATGAGAAAAAGAAGACGTCAAAAACTTAATGAGAAAAAGAAGAGTACATACGTCTGATTACATTTACATGAAATTCTAGACAGAATTTAGTTACAGAAAGCAAATCAGTGGTTGCCTGGAGTTGTGGTGGGGAGCTAAGTGGGGTGTGTTTGTGATTGATTGAAAGGGACCCAAGGAAACATTTGGAAGATAGACATGTGCTTTTCGTCTCGATTGCAGCACTACTTCCATAGGTGTATCAGTTCAGTTCAGTTCAGTCGCTCATTCGTGTCCGAATCTTTGCGACCCCATGAATTGCAGCATGCCAGACCTCCCTGTCCATCACCAACTCCCGGAGTTCACCCAGACTCACGTCCATCGAGTCGGTGATGCCATCCAGCCATCTCATCCTCTGTCGTCCCCTTCTTCTCCTGCCCTCAGTCCCTCCCAGCATCAGGGTCTTTTCCGGTGAGTCAACTCTTCACATGAGGTGGCCAGAGTATTAGAGTTTCAGCCTCAGCATCATTCCTTCCAATGAGCACCCAGGACTGGTCTCCTTTAGGATGGACTGGTTGGATCTCCTTGCAGTCCAAGGGACTCTCAAGAGTCTTCTCCAACACCACAGTTCAAAAGCATCAATTCTTCGGTGCTCAGCATTCTTCACAGTGCAAATCTCACATCCTTACATGACCACTGGAAAAACCATAGCCTTGACTAGACGGACCTTTGTTGGCAAAGTAATGTCACTGCTTTTGAATATGCTATCTAGGTTGGTCATAACTTTGCTTCCAAGGAGTAAGCGTCTTAATTTCATGGTTGGAATCACCATCTGCAGTGATTCCCAGAGTTGGTTTAAAATTTCTTTTTAGCATTTTATTTACAACTTGATAATCCTTTTGTTGGTGCTGATGTCTTGTTTTTGTATATTTGATAATTAATATTTTAAAGTCGGCTTCCCTCATAGCTCAGTCGGTAAAGAATCTGCCTGCAATGCAGGGAACCCAGGTTTGAAAGTATGTAATAATTTAATCTAGAAACATCAAAAGCACATATTTCATGTTGCTTTAGAAAATTGTGATATACCCCCTAAAATCTAAATATTTTAAAAGTGGTTGAAAGTTTTTCACTTGTAAGAAAAAGACACAGTACAAATGTCCATATTTCATAATACACCTTTTTGATTCTCTTTCAGTATTAATAGGGAGTTTTCTTTGTTTTGTTTCATTGTCAAACTGTTCTGTGCAGAACATAAATATTAGACTGTTAGTCTATAGAGAAGGTCATTATAAAATTAGGTGTGTATTTTGAAGCTGCTTCAGTTCAGTTCATTACAGTCGCTCAGTTGTATCCGACTCTTTGTGACCCGGTGGACTGCAGCACACCAGGCTTCCCTGTCCATCACCAATTCCCAGAGCTTACTCAAACTCATGTCCATTGAGTCAGTGATGCCATCTAACCATCTCATCCTCTGTTGTCCCCTTCTCTTCCCACCTTCAATCTTTCTCAGCATCAGGGTCTTTTCAAATAAGTCAGTACCTAGCATCAGGTAGCCAAAATATCGGAGTTGCACCTTCATCATCAGTCCTTCCAATGAATTTTCAGGACTGATTTCCTTTAGGATGGACTGGTTGAATCTCCTTGCAGTCCAAGGGACTCTGAAGAGTCTTTTCCAACACAACAGTTCGAAAACATCAATTCTTCAATGCTCAGCTTTCTTTATAGTCCATGGAGCTGCTTATGAAGGTTTTTATCTGTAATGTTCTCTTCTGCGCCCCCTGGTGGTTTTGATTTCTTATTTGGGATAACATTGGAAATACAGTCATTACTCTTATAGACTGAATTTTACAGAAGACTTTAAAACTTTTAAACTAGTCTTTATGTTGAAAACCTACCCAATAGCTTCTATTGACAATACTGTAAGGCTTTAATCATATGGTAGTCTTTTTTTGACAGTTAACAACCTAGTTAATAACGAGGGAACAAATTATTAAGCAATACCACAGAAATAAAATTTTACAAACAAGACCTACCTAAGATGGTGCTAAATTTAGATCAGAGTTTGAGGAGAAAATAGGATATTTGAATAGTCTCGAGTACTCCTCCCACTATTTTTCGATGCAAAGGGAAAAATAGTAGATTTATAGTGGAGAAATCTGACAGAAACCCCTCTGGCCACCCTTGACAATGATGAAGTCAGAAGGGCACATTATTTCTACTGTATTCTTGCCCCAAATGCATTCTAATCATGAAAAAAAAAAAACCCAGCAATTCATGCTGGAGGACATTTTACAAAATACTGGATCAAAAGTTTCAAAGTTATGAAAGACAAGATAAAAATTGAGTTGTCACAAATTGGAGGAGACTTAAGGAAAAATTACCAAGAAGTTGCAAAAATAATAGAAGTCTCAGTTATCACACACCCAGCTGCTTCTGATGTTAACATTTCACAGACTTGAAATGCAATTATTGTTATCAAAATCGAGAAATTAATCATTGTTACAACATTGTAAGCTCTATATTTTAGTGGGAAAAAAAGGGGACTTTGAAAAATTTTTTCTTTTCCAAGATTCTGTTCAGGATACCACGTCACATTTGGTTGTTTCTTTGAAAATAACTATTATTGTTCGAAGGATTTGATAGACTTGCTTTGTTTTTAAGTCATTAACAAACCAATAGGTAATAAATTATTTATAAAGTGGCTGTTAGAATTTTTTGAAGGACTAGTTTTTTGTTCATTACTATTATACAAATTTTGAGAATTGGCTAAAATTTGAGGAAAGTTTGTTTTTCTACCATTCTGCTTATTTCTTTTCCTTTACATTCTGAGAAACCTCAAAACCACCTAACAGTGAAGTAGCAGCTTAGTGTGTGCGCGCGCGCGCGCCTGTGTGTGTGTGTGTTTAGTAATAACAGTGCTTGAAGGCCTACATCTCTTTGCTACTGTTGGGAATCTCTTATATTCTTCTTTCTAAATGAGAAAAAATATATATATATATAATAAATTGTTGGTATTTCTTTATCTGAGACAATGATGAATAGATAAGCAACCTTCTATGTATTAATATTATATATTCTTTAGTGTTATTATGTCCAATTAGAAATACTCATTTAAACTTAGAGTAGCATCATGAGATCTCTGAAAGCAACTTCTTAATTATTTTATGTGTTAATACTAATAAGATTCTTGAAATAACTTCTTTAAATAAGTAACCATCTAGATTGCACATTTATTCCTGAGTATATTCAAGGGTGCATTGATCTGGGTAAGGTCTCAATAATTTAATTTGGTTCCTTTCTGTGTTAACATTCCATAGTAGTAGCTGTATTTTAGAAACTCAGACTAAAAGATCTGTTTTTAATATCTTAATTTTTAGAGGCATACATATTTATGATTATAAGATTATCTGTTATAATACTTTGTATAGTATAGTTTAAATTAAATATGTAGGAACTTTGAACTACTAGAAAAGATAGTTCCTCCCAGAGGTATCCTTACAAAAAGTGGAAAAATAGCATGAGTCTCAACTTGGCAAAACATGAAAAACAGTATCTCTGAGTCACAAGATGAGTCAAAAGGGTGAGGTTTGTTTGCTTTTCCTTGTTCATCTGTTTTAAAGGGAGTGTGATTCCAAGTAGCTGAAAAAAATCTTCGATGAAAGATGGTGCCAAAAGTTGGAATTCTTTATATTTAGAAGTACATATCTGAAACATTCAGTGGTGTTGCCAGGATGGATTTGATCTGTGCCTAACTGTTAGGAGATTGGTAATAACTGTAAATGAAAAGTAACCTTTAAAAATATTTAACTTTTATTAATTTTTTTCTTAAAATTTAATTAAAAATTTAAAAGTGCTGGGTTTTATTTGTTCATACTTGCGAAGAATGATCTTTAGACGAATATTCAAGAAGCTGGCAGCATTGGAGGGAGACTTTGAATATTGAACTGTATTCAAACCTTGTTCAGATTTTGAACCATGAACTGTTAGAAATAAACTAAATTAAAATTTGAAAAGAGAAATGAAAATCAGAGTGCCTGGTGTACATAGCAGAGATTGATTTAGTCCACCTGATATGAACCACCTGACTTTCATGATCAGCTTAGCATTGTCAATCCTGTAATATCTTGGTACTCAGCATACAGTTGGTTGTATGTTATGGCGGGTGCAGACAAGCAAAGAGGTAACGAAAAAAATTTCATGATATATTTTCTTTGTTATAAGAAGTTAGTCCATAGTATGTTCAACTCTAAATTAAATTGAAAATTAAACTATTGGATAACTGCTGAATTTTTTCTTGTAGTTATCATACAATCATTTGGTAAATCGTGCTGCTCCTTTTTGTTTGTTTTTAGTTGATGCAGATGAAATTAAAAGGCTAGGAAAGAGATTTAAGAAGCTCGATTTGGACAATTCTGGTTCTTTGAGTGTGGAAGAGTTCATGTCTCTACCTGAGTTACAACAGAATCCCTTAGTACAGCGAGTAATAGATATATTCGACACAGATGGGAATGGAGAAGTAGACTTTAAAGGTAAGAAAGTACTTTTAGTTAAACTGCAAGTTAGATAATCTATGAATAGTCTTACATTTCTATGTACAAAAATGTCTGGAAAGTTGATTTTTTCTTGAATGTCCTTGAGTACTGGTTTTCTTATAATAGTAGATTGTTAAAACTTAAAAGTCTGTGATATATGAACTTTAATAAACTAATAAGACCTTGTACTTTTTGGGACATAAATGATCGAAGTGTTCTTTTAGGTAATCTAAAAAATGGGATTTAGTATTTCTTTCGTTGTTAGAAAATTTTAGAGAAACTTAAAATATTAGAAGCCACATTTTTAAAAAACTGTTTTTTAAAAGAATGAGACTTTAACAATAAGTCAGCAATAAAAAAAAAAGCTGAAGTCAGAAGGATATGCGTATTATCATAGAAGGGATTAATTTAGTTAATCTAGATTTTACAAAGACAGTAGTGCTTTTGCTAATGTCAGCCATTTGATTCTACACTTTAAATAAACCTTTCATTTCATCAGGAAGTCAACAGTTTTTGTTATTTTCATTTGAAGAAGTGAATTGTCCAAGTGAAGGGGGTCTAAACTGGTTGTGATTTAGTGTTCAGCAGCAGTGAAGAAAAATGACCATTTGTTACGAAACTTCAAACAGTTTATGTAAATGATTATGAATTTTGGAACGAGAAACCTCCCAATTTTTTCTGCTAAACGATTTAAATATTTTTTAAGCCCTCTTATATAGTCATATTCTAAGAATATAGAGTTAAATAGCTTAAAGAATATGTTTTTTGAGTGTTATTCTCTGTAGCAACTAATTAATAATAATAATAATAAATAAATCAACTTGTTGAAGTTGATTTGATTTGAGAGAGTTCCAGGTTCAAATTATATGTAGAAACTTGTTTGTTGAAGGTTCAAATTTGTCTCTTTCAGTTGTAAATGCCACTAGTAATATTTTCTTTTGGAACAGGAAAATATTCTATTATGAGCATGTAGGGTTTGTGTCCATGAGCGTGTGTATATTGTTCTTCTTGGTAAAAAATTGAAACTTCTGATTTGTAAATGTTTTTTATTCTTATTCAGAGTTCATTGAGGGAGTCTCTCAGTTCAGTGTCAAAGGAGATAAGGAACAGAAGTTGAGGTGTAAGTATTTTTCTTCACTGAGTTCATTCTTCCTCTTAGACCATTACCCCATACTACATTATAACCTCCTTTTAAAATATTCTAAAAAGGAATCTTTTATTCTAGATCCTTAGTAGACATAACAGAAATTTTACATTCTGGAGAAAATCCTTTTTGGACATTTGCAATTTGTATTTTTTAATAATGTGTCATTGTTGCTTATAAGTTAGGTGTACAATACACAAAATTGATTCACAGTTTTTAAGGATTATATTCCATTTGTGGTTAAGTAATATAAAATATTGGCATGAAAGTGAGAAGAAATGCTTTAATATGATTAGCTTCACTTCGTTTACACTTGTATTCAGAATTATTTAGCCAGAAGTTTACTATTTTGGTTTATGTAGGCTTGCCTCTCTTTCAGGGAACATCTGGTATCTTTTTAAAATATTCGGCTCTTAACTGGAGAGACATTATGTTCAATAACAGTCCTCTGAGGCACAAGCTATATGCTAACTTCCTTTGCAAATGAATTCTTGATATAAATGAGAATAGTATTAATAGTAGTAACAGTTGCTGTCTTTGACTGTGTATTATCTCACTCAGTACTGTAAAGCAGCAGTCCCCAACCTTTTCAGCACCAGGAACCAGTTTTGTCAAAGACAATTCTTCTATGGACTGGGGGTAGGGAGTGGTCTGGGATGATTCAGTTGCATTACATTTATTGGGCACTTTATTATTATTACATCAGCTCTACCTCAGATCATCAGGCATTAGATCCTGGAGGCTGGGGACCCCTGCTGTAAAGAACCTGGGAGGTTAGAACTGTTATTAGCCCCAATTTTATATGTGCAGAAACCGAAGCTTAGGAAAGAGTAAATGGCTTAAACTCTAGGCTATATTAATTGTCCCAGGCAGTCTTAACTCCATAGACCATATACTTGCAACCACAACCACGTGCTGCTGCTGCTTAATCACTTCAGTCATGTCCGACTCTGTGTGACCCCATAGACGGCAGGCCACCAGGCTCCCCCGTCCCTGGGATTCTCCAGGCAAGAACACTGGAGTGGGTTGCCATTTCCTTCTCCAATGCGTGAAAGTGAAGTCGCTCAATCGTGTCCGACTCTTATCAACCCCATGGAGTGCAGCCTACCAGGCTCCTCCGTCCATGGGATTTTCCAGGCAAGAGTACTGGAGTGGGGTGCCGTTGCCTTCTCCCAGTTTCACCTAAAAGCAACATCTCTCTGTAGGAAGGAGCTGTCCTCATAGTAGAATTCTAAATGCTGGGCAACTTACTATCTTCTCTTTCTTTGACAGTGTTCGTGATTACCATGCAATTGCCATTGATTTTTCCTTACTCTTTTTTAGTTGCTTTCCGTATCTATGACATGGATAAAGACGGCTATATTTCCAATGGGGAACTCTTCCAGGTGCTAAAGATGATGGTGGGGAACAATCTGAAAGATACACAGTTACAGCAAATTGTAGACAAAACCATAATAAATGCAGATAAGGATGGGGATGGAAGAATATCCTTTGAAGAATTCTGTGCTGTAAGTACAAAAAAGCTAGTTCTTCATTAGTTACGTTTCATAAAAACATTTTTAATATCACTTAGTAGAGAATTCCTTATAGTTATATTTTGCCCTAGAAATTTGTTTGATTTTGCCCAATAGCCCCAGGTGTTCTTTGTTGTAACTGTTACTAATTACTAATTATTCTCAAGAACTAATACTCTCAGTGATTGTCTGATAAAATGCCACAACAATGGTATTAGTCACTTTTACTTATTATTGGTAGCCTCCCAAGTGAACAGCTAGGTTATTTGAAAATACTTCTGTAGGAAATAAGAGTTCATGAATTTCAGCTAGGAATTCAGAGGCTTGGTCACAAGTATGACAGAAATGGAGTCCCTATCTGTCAAACTCAACAGCGAGGCAGTGTAAAGAGGTGATTTGTTTTCCCCTCTCCTGTTTTTCTAAGCTACTATGGGTAGCTTTTGTGATCTGGGGCAAGGGCTCCACAGAGGCATAGCCTGCAGTTGTGAGAAGTCCTGGAGGACTTGCTGTTGGTGGGAACTGGGGCACTGGCTCAGCTTCCTGTTTATTGCTTCTCTTCTGTGGCTGCTGCCCCTAAAACAGAGATAGTAACTTTCTGATGTGTCATAAGCAGTTTTAACGGTAAATTGAAGATGCTGGACAATCCAAAGGAAATGCAAAGAAAATAAAACGTTGTGAAAATTTTCAGTCATCACTGGATGCTTCTATAGAAGGTTTTCTTCCTCTTCGTTTTTTACTTAGAGGACACCAGCGAAAACAGATTAGCTTGTCATATGTTACATAAGGACTTAAGTAGCTACTTTGGCTTTTAAGTAGAAGTTCACATTATACTTCAAGGATCTTTTTTCATCTCAAGGGAATGAGATCTTTGCATTTTGTTTCAAAAAAGTAGGGTGGTGCTCTAGTTAAAGAACAGGCTAGTTCTCCTTGGAAGAGAGTTAGAGAGGCTGAACTCCTGGGATGGGAACCAGTGCCGGGGGTGCTGCTGCAGGTGCGTCCTCTCCCTCTGCCACGCCTCCTCCACTGTTGCCAGACGACTCCCGTGGGCAGGCATCGGAGTGTGCGTGACATGAGACTAGCCTGGTAATGGCATCATAGATAGCAGCCAGTTTTCAAAAGTAGGGAAAAAAGAAAAAAATTCCAAGACTTGAGGGAACAAAACAAAAATGAGGAACTTGGCTGGAGTGACGTGAAGGGATGTGTATAAGTGAAGACTATTTGCATTTAGTAAATATAAACTGTAACTTAAAATTACATGTAAATCACTTTACTAGTGGAAGGAAATACATCCCCTAGGTATAAAAATTATGCTTTGTACGCTGAAGGCTTAAGCTGAGCTTTGAGTTTATTTTTCAGCCTTTGTGATAAATTGCCCTTACTTGTATTTTTGTAGGGCATAGTTCAGGAATGAATGAAAATGTTTGTATATTAAGCCAACTTTTGGTAACATTTATCAGGCTCATATCTTGGGCTTTATTGAGTTCTCTTTATTCTGTTTTCTTAAGCTGTAACAGAGAGAAGAGAGAGTTATCTCAAAAGATCACACACTACGTATCTGTTCTAATATTTTCAGAACACTTAACTGTACGCAAATCTTATAAATGATCAGTGACAGGATTAATGTTGATGGATTGAACGCATGTATTTACTTTTGTATCCTTTGAAAACTTCACTGAAATTAAATGGGTTAAAAAGAAAAGGTTATAAACCCACAAGGACCAGAGAATAGCGGAGAGGATGGTCACTCAGTTTGGTAATTTATAAAGTTGAGTGGCTAGCAGACAGGAGTGAAAATTCTAAGCTGTCAACTAGGAAAGCGGAGAAGCAGCTTGGTTTATAATGTGGAACTCCTGAAAGGCTCAGAAAGTGGGGACATGACTGAAAGTGGGTGTGAAGCGGGGCTAACAGGAGAATGGCTTAAGTCTGTCTAAGAAGCACGTGGAACACAAGATCTCCTTCCTGACTCTCTTCAGTCTCTCCTGCATTGTAGTGGAGATTGGCAAGAGTGAAATAGGGCTCGGGGTGTGTGTGTGTGTGTGTGTGTGTGTGGCGGGGGGCAGGGGGGTGGAATTAAGTGAAGAACAGCGTATTTGCATTTTGACACCTCCAGCCTTCTTCTCTTACTTGATTCCCTGGCAGCTACACTTGTACCCTCTAGGCAAGAGGTGGGAAAGCCCTGTTTGGGAAAGCTGACCTTTAGACATGGTGTTTACCCAGTTGTTCAAAGCGCAGCGCACAGTCAACAGCCCTGCCCTGTGCATGGAGGCTCTGGGGCGGCACTTTCCACATGAGGAGAGAGCCTAGGATCACCAGACATTCAAGGAAAACCTCTGATACAGATTACAGAGATGAACTCAAACCTGAAAAAGAAGCATGCTGAAGCAGGCTATGCAAGGGCAATAAACACTTTAAAAGTAGAACAGATATCTGTCATTATTACCCTCAGGGATATAATGTATTAGATCTTTGAAACAAAAATTAGACAATGTATAAAAGAGCTCTAGGAAATTTAAATGTTGGGATTCATCTTAGGAGGTCTAACATCCAAATGTTAGATCCCAGAAAGAAATTGGAGGGAAGGAAATCATCAAAAATGAATCAGAAAATTATCTCAGAATCAAAAGTAATGAGTTTCCTTGACTGAAAGGAAACTGGGTACCAAGTACCCAGCATAGTATATAAAAATAATCTGGGCCTTGGTACATTGTCATGAAATTTTAAAACAAAAAGATGGTTTACAGGCTTCCAAAGAGCTAAGGTAGAGGCATAGGGGAAGGGCTTCATACAGAGTCAAGAATCGTAATGGTGACAAATTTCTCACTTAGCAACTTGGAAAATAGAAGACAAAACAAGAATTCTCAGTAAACTCAAACTGGATGATAGAATCAGACGTTTTCAGGTTTGCAAGTCCTCCTCCCTTTTTGGGAAAGTACTAGAAAATGTGCTCCCACTATGAAAAGGTTATAAATCAAAAAAAGAAGTCAGTGTGAGATATAGGAAGCTCAGAGGGTCAGGCGGGAGAGAAAGCCATCTCTAGGAGGATCCATGGATGCCAAACCTGGATGGGAGTAAGTCCAAAAACTCTGGGAGTGATTTGAAAATAATAAAATCGATAGCTTGATACAATACATCTGAGTGCCTTTAGAGCAAAGTTTAGTGTTGAATTAATGATAAATGCATAGAACACCCAGTGAAGAAAAAGATCAGTTATTAACTGTAGCAAAGCAAATATGCAGGGAAGCAAAAGTAATCATAGTACACAGTTCTCTTCTGCTGTAAGTAGTATTTTATGTAGTCATAAATAAAAGGCTGAATTTCTGTCTAATAAAAAAAAATGCAGCTCTTTGAAGCATAGGAGAGGTGGGAAGTGTGTGGGGTAGGAGATGATGTAGGATAGGAGATGAAGGAAAGAGGTGTGTGTGTGTGGAAGTGAAAGCTGCATCTCCTGTGATGGGAAGTTGATGGATAATATCTAAAACTTGAAATCTAAGAAGAAGCAATGTAGGAATGTTATTTGGAGTCTTCTAGGCAAATACTGAACATCAGCTGAAAATTCTAAATGATTGCTGCTAAGTAAAAAATGAAATTTGAGGACAGGATAGCAAATGGCTGTTTTCATTGACAGGAGTTGTAGAACTAGCTGGCTGTTTAAGCTTTATTTTTCAAATAAAAATTAAAAAGTTCAAAAATAGTAGCAGATGCAACTACGTACAACATGGATGAATCTCACAAACATAATGTTGAGTGAAACAAGACAGACATGAAAGATTTCATTTGTAAAGTGTGTAAAAACAGATCAAACTAATCCGTGGTGTTAAGTCGTAGTGACTAGTTCTGTGTAGGTGTGGCTTGGGAGGAGGGAGGTAGTGGTGGGAGGGGGGTCGCAGAAGAGCCGTGGTGATGCCCTGGGTGCTGGTTACTTGGGTCATCACTCTGAAAATTGACCAAGCTGTTAACCTTTATGGTTTGCTTATTTTATGTAGGTTTTGCGTAATAAAAGTTATCCCCAAATAATGCTACAGGTAATCTCACTTCGACATTGCCATGTTTCACAGAGGTGTCTGTAACAACTCTACATGTAGTTGACCCCATGGAAGAGCAATGTGCAGAAAATTTTATTCATTACTTTTTGATACATTCTAGAATAGAGTGACAGTGAAGCCCGTATTTGATTTTTGATAGTTTTTATAGTAACACCTAGTTAACATTTGATACTAAATTACTGAAGTCTATGTCAAAATGCAAAGGAAAGAGTGGGCCAAATCCTACCGGTAGCCTATTTTTTATATTTTTGAGCTAAAAAAGTTTTTTTACACTTGAAAGTGTTGTTTAAAAAAAAAAAAAAAGGAAGAAGGAAATTTAATAGAAACTATACATGGCCTACAAAGCTTAAAATACTTCCTGCCTAGTCCTTTACGGAAAAATATGCCATCTCTTGTGTTAGAGCGCAAGAAAATGCTTGTTATCCTGGGAGCAAGAAGCCCTGAAAATTCTAACAAAAGGCAGTGCAAGTTTTAAAAAAAGAAGAGCAGCTTCTGGAAATGGCTAAAGTAGTGTGCTTTTTTAAACTGCAGTTTCGGTAGGGTGGTTAGACTGGTGCAACGGAGTCCCTCAAACCTGGTCAAGTGTGGTCTGTTCTGTCTGTTTCAGGTTGTAGGCGGCCTAGATATCCACAAAAAGATGGTGGTAGACGTGTGACTCTTGTGTAAAGAGTACCACCCAACACTTTTGCTTTCTTCTCCATCTCTGAAGATCTGCTCAAGACGTCCAGCAATGCTCTCTGTGTATTTAAATGGAAGTATTTTTCTCTGTGAAGCCACATTTTCCAACATGAGCCTCATGAAGCCCAACTAAGTGTTATTGAACTCTTATTCTCTCAATAACTCAGTGTAGCACTTTAAAGCTGAAGGACAGCAGCATGAAAAGAGCATATCAATGTGGCGAAGAAAGGGAAGGGGTTGGCTTTTTAATTTATTTTTCTTCATCTTTTATAACAAGAAAAAGTATCTATATATACATATGTAAATATTTATATATAGATATATGTAGCTTTCTATATGTGTAGTAGGTTGGCTTTAATTTAATATACTTGATTCAGAAACAAAAATGATAAAGAGTACAAAAGTGCCAAGCAGAACATTCAACATCCTTACTTTTATTTCACACAGTTTTATATATAGATCGAAGATTGTACAGTTTGAGCCGGGTGTTAGGCCAGCTGTTTTCCTTTGCCTGCTCTTTCTCCTTTGAGAGATTGACAAAGCATTTGTTAACATCTTATTATTTACCTTGATTACATTTTTGTAACAAAGGAGTTTGTAACTTAATTTATACCTATGATATATTTCCAGGGACTGTGTCTCATTGCTGAGCAGCTTTGATGACGTCTCTGCTTGAGGAGAAAGTAGAGTCGAGCGCTGCTGCCATGAGCTCATTCTTGTGTTCATGCAGTCACTGCACAGAGCTTACGCCTCCTGCTGTTACTTCATCACTAGGAGCCATTGCGTCCATTAGGTGTCCCTGAGTCAGTGTCAGTTCGTCGTGATTTTTATTCGTAAAGGACAGAAGCTATGTGAGGCAATCCTGATTTGATCTCAGACATGACTTAATGAAGAGTTCCGGAAATAATCATGTAATAGCTCAGGATATCCGTTTATGTTTCATTACATGGATGGTAAATTGTCATTAAACTTACCTTTAAACCATAAATTTTCCCTTCTCTGTTTCAGAAGACTTGCAGCTAATCTAAAAACCGGTGATGGTTAATGTGCATGTGTGTATCTATACACCCACATATACTTACATATGACTTACCTGGGAGAAACCTTATTAAACTGTTTGCCACAGAAGAGCAAAATTATATCCAAATTTATACCTCTTAAATTTCTTTACCACAAGGCATAGAGAGTGCATGATGGTGTTCTTCCTTTGCCCGAAGATGTCTCGGGTAACTTAATACTTTGTGTGATTTAAAAGTAGTGTACCACGCTCCGCCAATTGATGTTATTATCCCTTCCCTTTTCTGCAAAGGTACTATTGGCTGGAAGAAAACATTCTGGTTAGCTTTGTAGGACTGTAGTCTTTCCCTATAATAGATTTTGTAGAAAATTGGTTTTATACTCTGAGTGGGGAAGGGCAGGTTGAATCAAGGTTGAAAGCATCTTAATTTTGGGCACGCCCGCCTGCCACCGCTGTTCCTTCAACTGAGTGCTGCACGCCATGGGCTCTGTCTGTGAGAGAAATCCCGGTGCTTGGTGTCCTTGCATGACATGGAGTTTTGCATGTAGATCAATTTAAAATGTACCTCTTGTTTACATAATTTGCATAATTTTAAAACATAATGTTGCCAAACTTTGGAAATGTTAACGTTCAAACTGAAAATCTCCACCTGTAACTTTCTCCCTCTGGATGAGTGCGTGGCTCACAACCCCAGCCAGTGGCTTGATCTGTTCCAGTGTCAACCGCCATGTGCTCTGCTTCAAGAGGGGAGCTCGTCTTTTGTGAATTTTTTGTACATAAGTATTTGTTACAGATATTTTAGCAAATGCTTTCTATTTCTCTTGCTTGTGCATATCTTGGCTGGCGTTACAGAAAAAATAGTGCAAACATTATTTCCTTACTGGGGAATGAGGGTTTTTTCTTTTTTTTTTTTTAGTGTGTGTGGGTGGGTGGGGCGGGGGGATGGTTTATGTTGAATGTTGTTTTTCTTCTGCATGAAACATCATGTTGTGGGATCTTTAGGAAACTTCATACTGTATGAATAAGGAAATAAAATATTTGAAACTTGATTGAGTGTATCTGCAGTGGTCTTTAGGCTTCCCAGCCATTGTGTGTGTGCACGTGTGCTGTTATATCTGACTCTTCTGCTACCCCGTGGACTGTTTGGCCACCCAGCTTCTCTGTCCATGGAATTTTCCAGGCAGGAATACTGGAGTGGGTTGCCATTTCATCCTCCAGGGGGATCTTCCTCACCCAGGGATCAAACCTGCATCTCTTGCGTCTCCCGCATTGGCAGGTGGATTCTTCACCGCTAGCACCACTGGATAGTCTTTCTTCATTCTTTTAGATTGTTTAAAAACTGTGGTAGGTTGATGTTTGATCTTATGACTATAAACCATAAGTAAGTCTGCCTTGTCACTGGGTGAAAACACAGGTCAGTATGACCTGGAGAACCCAGTCTGTGACCCTGCCTCTCCTTCCAGCCTCCCTGCTTCCTCTGTAGGCCTTTGCACCCTCTTTCCTGACAAGGAATGCTTCTGAGGGGTTCGGCCATGTTGTGGTTCAACAGGAACTCTCCTGGCCACCATTTAAATACACTAATAACATCGGATTCTCCTTTTACCCCAGTCTTCTTCCATAACATTTAACCTCCTCTTATCTGATTCATTTTGTATTTATTTTTCCTGGTTATTCAAATAACATGAATGAAAGCTCCCTAAGGGCAGGCATCTCTGTCCCTTGTTCACTGATAGGCCTGGTTGTCTAGATTCTGCCTAGCTCTTAGTGTTTACTCAATAAATACTTAAAGTAGGAAACACCTTGTTTCTACAGGTTGTGATATTAAGTTTCTATTCACTACTTTTGTTACTGTTCATAAGCATTAGTATTGGGACTTTTATTCATTCAACAATTTTGTAGGGTTCCTACGCCATGCCTGCACCATAATGAGGACTTGAGAGTCTTGCGACAGGTAAATGATGTACCTGGCCCAGATGAAATACAGGCTGTTTTATGTTTGGTGTTTTATACCCAGAACACCTATATTGTCAGGCATGCACTAGTTATGAGATACTAAACACTGGGTTCTCTGACTCTTCATGGGTTAGTTAAGCTTAAATCAATAGGTAACATTTCAGCTCTAGGTCTCCCTTTCTTTCCTTAGTTCTGATGGTTTTAAGAGTAGAAAAGATGACTTAAAGTCAAACAGCAGTCCACAGAATGGGAGAAAATACTTGTAAATCACATATCAGCTAAGAGATTGTTAGCTGGACTGTGCAAAGAGTCCTCAGAAACAAAGAACCTGATTAGAAGATGGGCAAATTACTTGGATACTTCTCCAGAGGAGGTAACATAAATAGCCAGTGCCAGAAGAAAAGATGTTTAGTATCACTAGTCATTATGAAAATACAAGTAAAAACAAGATGCTACTTCATTAGAATTTCCATTAGCAAAATAAAGGTAAGGATATGGAGTAGCTGGAATGCTTGTGCATTGCTGGTGTGGATATCAAATGGTGAAGTCACTGAGGAAAACGGTATAATGGTTCAAAAACATCAAACAATTAACCGTGTATGTTTAGTCACTCAGTCATGCCTGACCTTGTGACCCCATGGACTGTAGCTTGCCAGGTTCCTCTGTCCAGGCAAGAATACTGGAGTGGTTTGCCATTCTCTTCTCCAGGGGATCTTCTCAACCCAGGGATTGAACCTGGTATGACCTAGCAGTACAACTTCTAGATACTTACGCAAGAAGTTCTAGGGACCTGCAGAGGTATTTGTGCACCCACATTCATAGCAGCATTAGTCACAATAGCCAAAACTTGAAAGCAACCAAAACATCAATGATGGATTGATAAGAAAAATGTGGGATATTATTCACTTACAAAGGGAAGGAAATTTTGACACATACTATGTAACATGGATGAACTTTGAAGACATGCTAAGATAAAAGAGCCAGTTCCCAAAGAACAAATACTATATTCAATTTATGCAAGTTCCTGGAGTCATCAAATTCATGAAGACAGAAGGTACTAGGGTGGTTGCCAAGGGCTGGGAGGAGGTGAAAATAGCGAGTTGAGTGTTGAATGGGTACAGTGTTAGATGGGGAAGATAAATGTTCTGGAAATGAAAGGTGGTTGATGGTTGGAGGAGAATGAACTTAAATGTCACTGAGCTGTACAAATGGTTAAATGATGAATCATGTATAATTTACCACGGTTTAAAATTTAGGGTAGACAAGATGGTAGAAAAAGAATCTCGGTTTTTGTCCAGGACTTAGGAGGAAATGGTGTTCAAGCTCATCATATATGTCTTGAAACAATTCTTAGTCTTCAGAGATTGCCATATGCCCAAAAATCTCTCATTACATTAGCTCACATTTTAAGCTAAGGTCCATTGCCACTTCAACCTTTCACTAACCCTGTTGGTTTAGTCATTTAAGCTGTGTCCGAGTCTTGTGACCCCATGAACTGTTTCCCTTTCCATGGGATTTCCCAGGCAGAATACTAGAGTGGTTGCTATTTCCTTCTCCGGGGGATCTTCCTGACCCAGGGATCGAACCCACATCTGCATTGCAAGCAGATTATTTCCTGTTGAGCTACCAGGGAAGCCCTTGGGCATCATAAATCTGACAGCTAAGCGGATCAAAATAGTCAATCCTTGCTCTCCCAAACCTCCTCAAGATTATTGGTGTCCCTGAATAATAAGTTTCTTTCACCAAATTAAGTCACTGACATTTGTAGAATATAAGCATTTTACAAGTTATAGGATGGTTATGTTCATCATCACTGTATACTCAATATTACCTAACATTAAGCATGCTGTCCCATGGCTCTGTAATCAGGAGTTATGTCTCTTCCCCAGGGCTCAGTGAACATAGCTTTCTCATGTAAATAGGATGAGAACTGGAGTCCAAATCTTCTGGAACAATGGGAGGAAACACCAAGGTCTCTTCCCTTATCAGCCACTAAGAAAATACTCCTAGCCAGTGCAGCAGTAAATATGTTAATAAACTGTTACATGATGTTATCACAAGTTGTACTACATACTGAGCATTGAAAGATCAGAGGCTTTAGGGTGGGAGGCAGACACTAATAGCAGGATAGCATGATAGATGCCATAGAAATATGGATCAGCATGGCTAAGGTTTTCAGTATTAGTTTCCAGGCCTTAGAGAATTTCAAGAAATCAACTACCAGATCAACTGCCACTGTCGTGTAGTCAAATTGATTACATTTCTTTACTGTTCCATTCTAAGAATGGATAAGGTGGTGGTGGTGGTGCAGAGGTAAAAAATCCGCCTGCCAGTGCATGAGACGTGGATTGGGAAGAGGCCTTGGCAGAAAGTGAAGAACTAAAGAGCCTCTTGACGAAAGTGAAAGAGGAGGGTGAAAAAGTTGGCTTAAAGCTCAACATTCAGAAAACTAAGATCATGGCATCCGGTCCCATCACTTAATGGCAAATAGATGAAGAAATAGTGGAAACAGTGTCAGACTTTATTTTTCTGGGCTCCAAAATCACTGCAGATGGTGATTGCAGCCATGAAATTAAGACGCTTACTCCTTGGAAGGAAAGTTATGACCAAGCTAGACAGCATGTTAAAAAGCAGAGACATTACTTTGCCAACAAAGGTCCGCCTAGTCAAGGCTATGGTTTGTCCAGTGGTCATGTATGGATGTGAGAGTTGGACTATAAAGAAAGCTGAGTGCCGAAGAATCGATGCTTTTGAACTGTGGTGTTGGAGAAGACTCTTGGAAGTCCCTTGGACTGCAAGGAGATCCAACCAGTCCATCCTAAAGGAGATCAGCCCTTGGTGTTCATTGCAAGGACTGATGTTGAAGCTGAAACTCCAACACTTTGGCCACCTGATGCGAAGAGCTGACTCATTTGGGAAGACCCTGAGGCTGCAAAAGATTAAGGGCAGGAGGAGAAGGGGACAACAGAGGATGAGATGGTTGGATGGCATCACTGACTCGATGGACATGGGTTTGGGTGGACTCTGGGAGTTGGTGATGGACAGGGAGGCCTGGCGTGCCTGTGGTTCATGGGGTCGCCAAGAGTTGGACACAACTGAGCGACTGAACTGAACTGAATTTGGAGTAGGAAATAGCAACCTGCACCAGCATTCTTGCCTGGAAAATTCCATGGACAGAGGAATCTGGTGGGCTATAGTCCATGGGGTCACAGAGTCCAACACAACTTTGAGCACACACGCCTGTAACATTTTGTTTCTCTTTAAAGTCCCAAGAAGTACGAATTCCCTATTGAGTGGGGATGCTTGATCAGGGAGAGGCTCAACAGTATCCCAGATTTTAGCAACTGCCAGAGAAATACATTGCTCTCTTACTGATAATTCTAACTATGTAAGAAACTTTCAAGAGGAAATACAAATAATACCAAAAGATAACTTCAGTTTAGCAGAGCACCTGTGTTTTCCCAGTCAAAAGTATGCTTTTTAAAAAAAATTAAACATACAATGTTTATGGTTACCGAGCAATAGTTCATTTCAGTCCAAGCGCTCTGAAAACTGTGGACCCATACCTCAGAAAAGTACACCCTCAGTGGTCAGAGTTTTGTATCTGATTTCTTAGACAAGGCACAGGGAGTAGGCAAGTACCTGCTGAAGCCTGTGCAGACCAACAAAGTGCCAACAAATTCCAACTTTACGAAAAGATAGGAGTAAAACGGTATCATACACATACTCTCTCCATGCTGCTGTGCTGCCAAAGGATTAAAAAAAAATACTGCTGGGACATTTCCAGCCATTTCCCACTGGATTTCCACTGTAATACTAAGTATGTCTAATACCAATGCAGTGTACAGGCTAGTTCGGGACAGTGGCATATGTAACACATAGAACTCTTAATAGCAATACTTAATACTTGTTCTAGTTCTTACATGTACTTTCTAATTAAAGTTCAAAGTTTTGGTCAAGGGTTGTGGAGATAATATACAAAAGAATAGTATCATCACAGTCACAATTTAATGAAGTGAGTTCCTTTCATTAAAAAAATGCGTAATATGAATCAAAGAACATGTAGGCTTGTTAAAACAATCTATTACATTTGCAGAATATAATAGTTTTCTTAGGGGTAAAAATTCTTTTATTACATTTCACCTTACTACTTAGAAGAAATATACCCAATACTGGTAAGGTCTGACTGTTTTTATTGAACACTTATTTTTAAAAACTGCAAAAATAGGTGCAAAGATTAGTCTTTCTTATTTCACAGAGTATATTCGAACTGCTGTTTATGACCTGGGTCTAAAATATTCACACACCACTCACTATTAAGGGTCATAATTCAGACAGATTTTCTGAGATAATTCTTTTAATTACAATTGACAGAGAAGAAATGTTTATAAATTTAGAAAACAAATTTATAAATAAAAAACTCAGAAAATAAAGAACTGTTGCTTAAAATAAGAGGGTTCCCCCCAAATAAGAGGATTTGAACTATGCAAACCTGCTACATGTGATTTAAAATGGAAACAATGATAAATTATACTTAATGTGCTAGTAATAATAAATGGTTCCCATGACTGAAAAGTTCTTCATACAGTGTCCGGTGACCACGTGTAGAAGTAAAGTCTTTTTCTCTATAGAGGTCAAAGATTAAAAGTCAGAATCGGTCTGCCGCTCTGCTAGCCACAGCTCGAATATTGCCATAAACCTTTGATGGAGGATTTCCTGCAGGAGAAAATAAAAACACTTATCTTCACAAATATATGTATAGATGCTAGACAGACAATAGCCTGCAACACTGCCTAGGACTTTTTCCCACTGGATCCTCCTTAAATCAACAAAAGAGCCATAAAGAAAACCATATAATCTCCCAATACTTTAAAATCCTAAGTGCCAAAGACACCAGGTTGTCAAAGTATTTCGAAAAGCAGCTGGTCCAGTCAGACCTGGGCATGCGTACTAAGTCACTTCAGTTGTATCTGCCTCTGTGACTCCATGGACTGTAGCCCACCAGGCTCCTCTGTCCATGAGATTCTCCAGGCTAGGATACTGGAGTGGGCTACCATGCCCTCCTCCAGGGGATCCTCCAAACACAGGGACTGAACCTGCATCTCTCATATCTCTTGCACTGGAAGGCGGGTTCTTTACCACTAGCTCCACCTGGGAAGCCCCAGCCTTGGACACCACAGCGAATTCCATGTTTTCCCAACAAGCGCTATAGCCTGCATCTCTGACCACAGGTGACAGTACTTTATGGTCTGAAGATGGGACCAAGTGGGTAATTAAAACGGCTGATGCTAATCAGCAGCTCCCTTTTGGCTGAACCTAAAACACTGCCCCCTGCCCCCCACTCTGGAAGGAGTCCCAGTGCGTCTCCTCAGGGGGACACAGCCATGATGTAAGCAACATGATCCAATAAGCCCTTTCTCTTGGGCTCACAGATGGAATCCAAGCGAAAATATTCCAGCTTCCTCTCTGGGCCAACACTTGCCAACCCCAAGAGTTTCTGCCTGCTACCTTTATCAACTGGGCCCTAAAGTGATATGCAATGTGATCTGAGTTCCTAAATTCTCTATTCCTTTAGAGAAAACAGCAGAGGAAGAGACTGTGGTTACCCAGAATGAGGTTGCAAATGGCGGTTCTTGCCATCTTGATATTTTGAAAAGAACCAAGGATGTGAACTTTCCTGCAAGAGATACAGTGAGACAAGTTAGCCACAAAAAGCATTTACTTAACTAAGTCCCATGATCCAGAAATTCTGGAAAGATGACAGACGGATTCCTACATAAAGGTGGTGGTGATGGCCCAACACTGTAAATATACTACCATCCACTCTGAAAGGAAGGGTTTTTGGTAAGTGAATTAAAACCTAAGTTCTTCAAGATTCTTGGTGAATAATGGCTTCCCTCCATTCAGTACTCTGCATACGCTAGGGCTTTATATACATGTTCTTATCATTTAATCCTCACACAAGCTTTATTAGAAGTTATTCCCACATTACAGATGAGAAAGAAGTTTGGGAGAAATCAAAACACCGGGCCAAGATGACACACTGGCAGAACTGAGATTAGATGCAAATTAGATGCATTAACTATACTTAGTTAAAATAATTTGGATTTCAAATGCAAATATTTCTAAAAATGATCTAAATTTCTTCATCACTGAGGATTATCCAGACCCTTTTTACCGTGCATTCCTTGCTGAATGGCTCCAATTAGACTGATATTATAGCATTTTACTTTTTTGAGCTCACCTTCCAAAATATCAGTAAACTTAGGAAACTGAAGCCAAAATCTACAGGGGAAGAACCCTTTCCCAAAGCAGAACCCTCTTCACACCACAGGCTCAGACATTTCTGAAACGAGTAAAACTGAGGCTAAAAACAAGAGAACAAGTTAAAGTCAGTTCAAGATGATCCCCAGGTTTTCTTCCCCACTCTAGGCAACAGGCAACCATCCAACTACCCTTTCTTTTACTCCAGTAAAATTAAGGTGGTAAGCTGCTCACTGGAGAAGGTGAGAGACTTGGGGTCTCGACCAGGGGCACCAGGCACAGCAAAAGTAGGAAGACCATGACCAGAACGGAGGCAATGTCATGTGAATGTCCGCACAGAGAAAGACAACTGGCTTTCAGACGTTTGTCAGCAGAAGGACTGGAGAATACGTCTCAGGGGAAGCTGGCCTCAATGGGAAAGACTAAAGATACTGACATCAGGGCTTCCCAAAGGAACAGCCTGGCAATCACCCAAGTGAAGCCCAACAGTCCACCAGTCTCCCCCACCCCCACCTGCAAGTGCCCCGAGCCCAGGGTTTCTAGTCTACTCTTTATGGTCCCACTTTTACACAGGACGCTCTCACTATAAGGGATCAGAACCCGAGGAAAGCATCTAATACAAAAGAGTAGGCGGCGTGACCAGCAGGCGAAGAAAGCGGTACAGAAACTTCTGCAGGGAGAAAAGCAAAACAAAACTAGTGAGATGAGAAAAGCAGTTTTCACTCACTCATGAATCAAGGACAGGGTATTAAGAAAACTGAATAAAGATTAGAAGATGAAGTTACTGGAAGCAGCTCTGAATGAAAATCATTTACAAGAGTGGAAGACATCTTGAAAACCAGGTCTCACCAGTGTCCTTCCTATGCTAAGCCAGCTCCAGGACCATCTGTGCCACCAAAACAAAGCGGGACAAAGAATCCAAGAACCGAGGGGCTCAAACACCGAAGGCCACAAAGGGCAATGGTGAAAGCCAGGACGGCAGCTGGGGGCCAGGGAGAAGGGGACAGTGCTTTGGGAACAGAAACCTCCAGCAGAGACTTATAAAATGTCTCATATGTCTGAGCCCACCAAGAGGAGACACAGGTATAGCTTTCTAGTCACTGCAACACTGACGAAGCAGAGAGACACATTCAGAATTATTTCTTCATGTGACAACAAAGGTGCAAAGGACAGATAAACACAGGATACTATCTGGTTCAGCTGTTAATACTCCAGCACCAATTTCACACTCAGACAATACTGAGCGTGAACTGAACAAAACCCACAGAGTACAGGGCAAGGCAAGCAAACTGGCCTGCTAAAAGGCTGGCAGGGTGGAGATGGAGGTGGGGATGAAAAAGCACAAGTCTTCCTCTTTCACAGGAGAAAATCAACAGTGAATCTGAGGGGAAAAAATGAAGCTGGTATATAGAGATATTTGGAAATAGAGATAAATAATGTTTAAAGCTTAGCTAGAAAATCTCAGTTTGAAGACTTGAAATTCCCTCCCTCAGAGGAGGTGGAAATGGAAGTAGACAGTGGCAGTTTAAGTATGTGTATATGTAACTTTGATAAAACTGTAAAAGTCAGGCACGAAAGATGAGGAAATAGAGAAGCAAAAGCACATACAGGGTGAGTAGTTTAGCTACTAAAACAACCAAAGCTTCAGGGCAGTAGTTGGAATGGGATGTATGTAGGTCTCCAGACATAGGCAGCATTCTTTCCCATTCGATATACTGAATGTATCTGGAACAAATGGATGTTAGTTTTATATCGTGTTCACATTCTACTCTGCCAGGTTTTCAGCAACTCATCAAAAAGAACATTTACGGGTGCATAGCAGTCCATCTTATGGCTATGTCATAATTAACATGAGTTGCTGCACACATGGATTTCCAACTAGCCTACCTACAGTAAAAAGTGCAGGACAGTGTATCTCTTTGCTGGTACTTGGCACTGGAAAAAACCTACTGCTAACCACCAACAAACTGGAGAAACTTGAAACCACATGCTATCTAAAAGAAGTCATGCACTCAAGACTACATACTGTGTATTTTTACCTATGTGAATTTTAAGAAAAGGCAAAACCCTAGTGACAGAAAGATGAGTGACTGCCTGGCAATCAGGAAGGGCCGCAAAGACGCACAGGGAACTTTTGGGGTGACACAGCTGAGTGTGGAGGGGTCACAGGACTAGAGAGACTATTTGCCAGGATCTCACTGAATTACATGCCTAAAACAGGTGACTTTAACTGAATGAAAATCATACTGTAATACAGCTATTTAAAAAATGAATTTGACAAGGAGATTTTAACCCAACCCTTAGAAATAATACTTGGTGGTGGTTTAGTCTCTAAGTTGTGTCTTACTCTTGCGACCCCATGGACTAGCCTGCCAGGCTCCTGTCCATGGGATTCTCCGGGCGAGAATACTGGAGTGGGTTGCCATTTCCTTTTCCAGGGCATCTTCCCGGCCCAGGAAGCAAACCCAGGTCTCCTGCATTGCAGGCAAATTCTTTACCATCTAAGTTACGAGGGCAGCTTTTATAAATTATAAACTTAATATAATGTCCTAACAATAATTAGAATTACAGCAAATCAGTTACATTTTAAAACTTCTAAATTAAAAAACTATTAGGACTGTATATGATATTTCAAAGTATGGGAAATTTCTAGTTCAAGAGAGCTTTTCCCATGACTCTGGAGCCCCATCTCCAGGCTCAAGTCATGAAAGGTCAACGCTGTAACACACTTACCTTTAGGTAAACAGGGCCACCAATGCAGCGTTAACAGTTTTCCACTTAAGTATAAAAAACAGTCTAAAATTTAGATTTGAAAATAATAGTGAGCCCCTCAGCTCAGAGCAAAGATGAGATGACTTTAAATAAAATTATTTCTGGATTTAGTAGCAGGCAGATCCCTCCTCCTCAGTCAACTGCTTCGTTTCCCAACTTCTCGGCACTGTATAATCTCTGCGCCATCTGCCAGTAATCCCAAGCTGGTAACAGAGCGGCTTCACCCGCAGGCAGAGAAGGGTAATCCTAGCTTGACTTCCTGCACCCTTATTTTAAGCCCATATCATCTTATTGATGTTCATATATAACTGCTCTGTAGTTTTCCCAACAACGTGCAACACTCATCTTCCCTTTATGAAAGGCCTTTATATGTTCGTGCATGCACATGTGTATATATACGTTTGTTTTTATTTTTTTATTGAAGGATAATTGCTTTACAGAATTTTGTTGTTTTCTGTCAAACCTCAACATCAATCAGCCATAGGTATACATATATCCCCTCCTTTTTGAACCTCCCTCTCATCACCCTCCCCATCCCACCCCTCTAGGTTGATACAGAGCCCCTGTTAGAGTCTCCTGAGCCATACAGCAAATTGGCTATCTATTTTACATATGGTAATGTAAGTTTCTATGTTACTCTTTCCATACATCTCACCTTGTCCTCCCCTCTCCCATGTCCATAAGACTATTCTCTTTTTGAAGCAAAGACTCATGATGGCATTGAACACATGTACTTCTTGCTCTCCTCTACGGATTTAATACGCTCCCGTGATACTATTTAAATATTCCCCTGTCATGTAATTTAACAGTGATTCTCAACATTTCCTTCATTGCAAATTGAGAAAAAAGCTATAACATCTAAAGATTTTTCTCAACTTAATCTGCTCTCAGAGTAGGTAACTGTTCAGCCAAAAGCATATCCTCACAAGGATTTAGGGGTTAACGTCATGCATAAATACAATCTTAATCACTTCTTGAAACCAGCAAAAGACCAAATGTAAATTATGACAATAGTTTTCTCAAGATCACATACTTACACGTCAGCTAAAACTATCCGCGTCCGGGTCACGTTCTCAATGGTGAATTTGGTCTTTCCTCCTTTGCCAGCAATTCTGCCTATTGCCCTGGACAGGTGGTCTCCCTTTAAAGGTTTAACTAAATGAGAAAAGCAAGACCTCAGGAAGGAAGCCATTGCAGCATTACCCACTTCCACAGATGTTTAATCATTAGCCAAATTTCCCTCCTAAAAGACACAAAACATGCATTTTTTAAAAAGCTGCTAAGAATACAGCTCAACTGATGCTACCGGAAAGCTGAGAGTCATGCAGAATAAAAAGTCAGCAGTACAAAAGTACCATCCAGGAGTTCATACAAAAAGACCACCATACACTCACCATCTGTAATTTCAAAAGACTCTAGAAAGAGGTCATCCAGTCTAATAAGGGCAAGTGCGTCCTACAATACAGAAATACATACTATGAGGTGCTTCCATTCAAGTACCTGTGTGAGTGCGTGAGTGTTATGCTAACTCATAAATTGTAAAACTAGAACACTCAAAACACAAAAAAATGCCCAAATCTATCAAAACATTCATGTGGAGTGTTTTCTGAGCCCCCATTTCAGCTATCATGAAATCACTCACCTCCACCTGAAACCCAAGAATGAAGGCTTTCACAAAATCAGCTGCTTTTGTCAGGGCGCTAACATCTTTAGTTTCTTTACAAGTCTGTTTAAAAAAAAAAAAAGGTGGGGTAAGAGGCACAAATTATAGCTGGAAATGAAAACGGCAACATTCTAGCAAACTACTAGGACTGACCTTACCCATTATTGCAATTTCCTTCACCATCACCCTTCCCAATATATTCTCTGTGACCCAGTTTTTGGTGAGCTAAGTACTGTGTTTAGTTTTCAAAACAAAACTTGGCTAGCTCCAGGGCTGGGCAGTTCCCCCCAAACACTGTCAAAAGACCGACTGCACTCCATGGCTGATCTGACTCTGGAGCTACTGGTGAGATCCCTCCACTCACTCCCACTCTGAAGGACCTCCGTCCTCAGTTCATTCCCATCCAAGCTGGTCCTCTTCAGTGCCATCTCCCTGGGAGTCCAGGTCTCACCTCCCAACTTCAACCACCATTCCTGTGCTGATGTTTCTTTCCCAAAGCAACAACTCTAGTACTACCTACCAAGAATGGCTTAAGCAATGATCCTGCCCTCAAAGATTTTATTCGATAATCACAGAAATAGGCGCTCTTCATGAAATGCCAACCCCTATAAATGACATGACACTGCAAAGGTGCTTGACACACTATAGCTCTGATCTTCATGTCAACCTAAATTTAAGCAAGATAAGTACTTTTACATTAGAGGAAACTCAAGTACCAAAATGAAAACGTAAAATCTGAACACGGATCTGATTCCAAAACCATGAGTTCTGCTCTCCCACACAGACTCACAGTTGAGCTGAGGAGACTGTGTGCGTATTTGACAACTTTGAAACCTTGCAGGGTTGTGTAAAAGCACATTTAAAACTATAGATTCCAGGCCCAATTCCATATGTGACCTCAGGCAAGTCTCATGAATGCTCTAAGCCTTAAGTTTTCTTATCTGTAAAATAAATTGGAACAGAAGAGCCTGAGAGGTCCCTACTAGCACTGATGACTTTGCCCAAGATACTCCTTGGCCAGTTTCCTCACATCTATTAGATGGGGTATGTTATCTGCCTCACAGGGCTGTTCTCAAGACCAAAATGATGTAATGCCTGCCAAAGCACCACTATGTGGCACACACTGGCACAGAGCAGTATCAACAAATGTCAGAGGAGTCCAAACTGATGGTGCTGTAATACATAATCAAGAGATTCTGACAACTTCTTTATTAAGCCTTTTATCAATCAGCAAAACATAAGTTTAAGCCCTGAAGACTAGACTGAAAAAATGGACTGACAGTAAAGGAGAAAGAACTTGAGCTAGACTCTAAAAGATGATGAAACTGAAGTAGGAAGGAAAAGGAAGTAGGGAGAAAGCCTTCACAGAGCAAATCCATCCATTAAGGAGGGACAAGGAAAATGTTCAAAGCAATGGTAAGAGGACTTGAGAATGAGACTCCTAATTCAAAGGCAAATTCAAATACTTTTATCTTTCAGAGATACTGAAGATATCAAGATATCAATAAAAGCAGTGTGGTCTGGGAAAATTAATCTGGCTCTGGCAAAAAGGATGGAGAAGCGAAATGAGATTTAAAGAGAATAAAAAAAGCAAACTTATAAGCAGACAAGAAGTTCTGGCAGAAAACCAAAAAAACCTAAATGAAACTGAGAACAAAGAGAAATTCTGTCAAGTTCTGTATTTTAAACTCTGCCAACTATTTAAAACAGTGCCCCTCTGCTTTGCTCCATTATTCTAATCCCTCAACAGAAATAAGTCTTATAACAGCCCTGATAATGATAATTAATTTTGGTCACTGATTCTGATGCAAAATTGGAACCCACAGGAAAAAACCCCAAAGTCTATTAATTTTAATTGTCCACCTCCTAGACTGACATCATGCAATGAATAAACAAATATTTTTACATAATTTACACTCTCAAAACTTGTTTTTTCCTAAAAAGTAACACTAAAATATAGTACCTGTACTGCAGCAAGTACTTCGGCTGCTCATTTACATACATCTGTTTACGATAACCTCTTTATTAACCCTTTAATCAATCAACACAGAACACTATTAAAAATGTGCTGAGACGCAGCTGGTATTTTAGTATAATTTCAGGTCAAACTGGAAGAAACTCATTCAACAAGGTAAGTCCCACTAAGAATTCCTAGAAAGTCTGTTCTTTCTTCCTAGGACAGAAAAACCCCAGCATATTTTAAAGTGATTAATAGTCTCCTTACTCTGATTTCAACATTTCTCGATTTCAAGTTAAAGCGTATCTGAAGTCCCAAATGCTCCACAATAGGAGTAAATATCTTCAGCCAGTTCTCTTTTAGTGGCGTGTATCTGTTAGCTGGGACTGGAATTTTCCTGGTTTCTTCTTTCCCACTCTATGACAAAAGAAAACACAACTCAGCAGTTGTCTAAAGGAATGAGGGTGAAGTTGTAAAACAACTGATCCTCAAAAAGCGTCCTTTAATTGGACAGATTAAACACCAGGAGAGTCGCCGCTCTGAGCTTCACTCCAGAAAAAGCGTCAACATCACCCAGAGGCCACCGGCCCGACCCGTCTCTGGCCCCAGCCCCGTTCCTGTTCCTCGGTCCCAGCCAGTACCAGGAACCCGTCCCCGGAGAGGGGCGGGAAGACGGGCCTCTTAGCGGGTCGGGCTTCCTCGGTGTCCATGCAGGTCGCGTCGCCTCCCTCCTCCTGCGTGGACGGCTGCTCGGCCTGCCGTTTCTTCGCCCGCCGGCCACCTTTGCGGGTGACCTGACTGAAGCCGTCCTCGGCCAACGGGCTCTGTGCCTCCATCACACTTTCCATTCTCCAGAACCTCCAGCCCCAACTCAACTTCCAGCTCCAACACGTGCGAGGCTATACCACGCAGGAGCGCCTCGCAGCCCCAACCTCCGCCAACCAGCCCCAGGGCTCCGCCCTCTTTCCTAAGACGTCCCAAGCAGGGGACCTAAAGCGGGAGTTTGTGCGTGTTTGTTGTGAGGGGGAAGGGCTGTCCTAAAATATGCCTGATTCTTAGGTTCGCCTTCTGCCCCCACCTCTCGCAGTCAGCACGCTTTATAACACATAATCTGTATCTGTACGAAAGGCAATAGGTAAATCCATAAAGAAGTTTGTGTTGTTGGGGAAGGAAACTCTTGTATGCCTGCACTAGAGCATCCGGCATTATCTGAGAAACCTAAAACTACTTGTTAGGGTTCTAGGGGCGCCTACGGCAAGCGGGAGGGACAAACTAGCCATAACGTTTGGACTCTGGTTTCCAGGTTAGTTTCGTCAGGGTTAGTCGGCTGTGTCCCGCTTGGCGGAGGCGAAATCTCTCGGCTGGACCATGTCGGCCTTCGAGAAGCCTCAGATCATCTCCCATATCCAGAAGAGCCTCAATTACACGGTGTTTGACTGTAAGTGGATGCCCTGCAGCGCCAAATTTGTGACCATGGGCAACTTCGCACGGGGCACCGGCGTCATTCAGCTGTACGAGATCCAGCAAGGGGACCTAAAGCTGCTGCGGGAGGTGGGTGCCGGCTCGAGACCTCCCAGTTCCAAGATCTGGGACTGCTGCTGGAGGGGAGTGCGGATCTTGGGGGCGGGAGTTGTGCGTTCCTTTTTGCCAGAGCCTTTGTCCAGCGTCCCCTCAAAGCGCTGCTGAAGCTGCGCGGGAATAGCGAGATTGACCGCAGATTGAGGAATAATTCGGACGTAAAACGCCTTGGTTCGAGACCTGAATTCTCATCGGGCTAATTCATTCGTGCTTTGCTGGTCCCTTCCTCCAGCCATCTCCACCCCTCTCCCAGTCCAGTGCGAGGTCCCTGGAGGTGACGTTATGACTTCACATTTAAATTCGAGGCGTTTCTGTGCAGTGCGCGTGTGTTTGTGGAGAGTCTTTTATTTTTTTATTTTTGAATTTTATTTTTAATATAAATTTATTTATTTTAATTGGAGGCTAATTACTTTACAGTATTGTATTGGTTTTGCCATACATCAACATGAATCCGCCACGGGTGTATACGTGTTCCCCATCCTGAACCCCTCTCGCACCTCCCTCCCCGTACCATCCCTCTGGGTCATCCCAGTGCACCAGCCCCAGCATCCTGTATCATGCATCGAACCTGGACTGGCGATTCGTTTCATATCTGATATTATACATGTTTCAGTGCCATTCTCCCAAATCATCCCACCCTCTCCCTCTCCCACAGAGTCCAAAAGACTGTTCTATACGTCTGTGTCTATTTTACTGTCTCGCATACAGGGTTATCGTTACCATCTTTCTAAATTCCATATATATGCGTTAGTATACTGTATTGGTGTTTTCTTTCTGGCTTACTTCACTCTGTATAATAGGCTCCAGTTTCATCCACCTCATCAGAACTGATTCAAATGTATTCTTTTTAATGGCTGAGTAATACTCCATTGTGTATATGTACCACAGCTTTCTTATCCATTCGTCTGCTGGTGGACATCTAGGTTACTTCCATGTCCTGTCTATTATAATCAGTGCTTCGATGAACATTGGGGTACACGTGTCTCTTTCAATTCTGGTTTTCCTTGGTGCATATGCCCAGCAGTGGGATTGCTGGGTCACTTTCACTTTTCACTTTCACGCATTGGAGAAGGAAATGGCAACCCACTCCAGTGTTCTTGCCTGGAGAATCCCAGGGACGGGGGAGCCTGGTGGGCTGCCGTCTATGGGGTCGCACAGAGTCGGACATGACTGAAGCAACTTAGCAGCAGCAGCAAGGCAGTTCTATTTCCAGTTTTTTAAGGAGTCTCCACACTGTTCTCCATAGTGGCTGTACTAGTTCGCATTCCCACCAACAGTGTAAGAGGGTTCCCTTTTCTCCACACCCTCTCCAGCATTTATTGCTGGTAGACTTTTGGATCGCAGCCATTCTGACTGGCATGAAATGGTACCTCATTGTGGTTTTGATTTGCATTTCTCTGATACTGAGTGATGCTGAGCATCTTTTCATGTGTTTGTTAGCCATCTGTATGTCTTTTTTGGAGAAATGTCTGTTGAGTTCTTTGGCCCATTTTTTGATTGGGTCGTTTATTTTTCTGGAATTGAGCTGCAAGAGTTGCTTGTATATTTTTGAGACTAGTTCTTTGTCTGTGGAGAGTCTTTTAATAGGTACAAGATAGTAAAGTACTTGGTCATACAAGCAGAGCCAAAGCAGGCACTAGGATGCCTGCTATGTAATTGGAGGAGACAATCCAAAACAATTATTCTTTCAACAAGTGTCAATTGATTGCCTGGTATTCTCCGGCTAGTAAATGACAGACAATGTCCCTGATTATTATGGAGTTTTTTTCCTAGTGGGAGAGAGAATCAATTAAATAATCAAACTAACAATACATAAAACACAAACTGAGTTGAATTCTCTAATGTAAAGGCACATGGTTCTATGAGAGTAAAAACAAAACCAGAAAACCAGATTTGCATTGAGTAAAAGCTGCTGCTGCTGCTAAGTTGCTTCAGTCGTGTCCGACTCTGTGCGACCCCGTAGACAGCAGCCTATCAGGCTCCTCCGACCTTGGGATTCTCCAGGCAAGAATGCTGGAGTAGGTTGCCATTTCCTTCTCCAATTCGTGAAAGTGAAAAGTGAAAGTGAAGTCACTTAGTCGTGTCGGACTCTTAGCGACCCCATGGACTGCAGCCTACCAGGCTCCTCCGTCCATGGGAGTTTCCAGGCAAGAGTACTGGAGTGGGGTGCCATCGCCTTCTCCAGAGTAAAAGCTAACTAGGTCAAATTAGGAGTTGAGGTTTACAAGAGGAAACAGCTCAGCAATGAGGGAGAGAGATTATCTCCTTTTGGAACAAAACAGCAGAGAGGAGGCCTTGCAAATGCTGTAGATCATTTAAAAGATTTATGCCTGTTTTTGTAAGAAAAATGGGGCATCAGTGAAGGGCTTTAAGCAGCTTGTGGCAAGGTTAGGTTTACGAGTTTTGTAAAGATCACACTAATGGAAGACTTGGAGAATAATGACGTTAACGTTTTTATGTCTGTTTACCAGTTTTTAAATGCCTTTATTTGGGTTGCCTAGA
Organism: Bos mutus; assembly: GCF_027580195.1. Lineage (NCBI taxonomy): Eukaryota > Metazoa > Chordata > Mammalia > Artiodactyla > Bovidae > Bos > Bos mutus. The sequence goes on from NC_091627.1 coordinate 40,198,204, forward strand.
AAAAAAATCAGTTATATTCAGATGTTAGCATTGTCATAGACTACAGGGAAGTTTGTAACTCCAGGGACCAAGAACTATGGAGAGAATCTGCTTGGAGGAGTTAGGGCCTCAACTGATAGGCAAAGGATGCATACACTTTCTCTAGAAAAGCTTAGATTAGAACGTATGTAAGGCCTCATCCCGTTTTAAATTCTATGAATGCTACTTTTCTTGTTCAGATTGTCTTTGCTAGCCAGGCACTCTGCTCCTAAACACGGCATGTTCTTTCCTACCTTTCCTTACGTTTTTCATCACTTAGCCCCCAGTCACCTGTTGCTATTCTAAGATCCAGTTCAGATTATTTGACTGTTGACATCTCATTCCTGATCCCCACATAAAGTAACTTTTCTTTATTGCTTTCCTGTGGTACATAAGTACCATTATTATCTGTGCTAGAAATATATCCTTCTGTCCCATGTATCTCTAATTAGATTGTAAACTCCCAGAGAGTAAGGACAGTTCTTTCTTTAGTGTGGTGTAAAAGGAGCAGCCACTCAATCAATGACTTGTTAAAAGAATGAGTGAATTTATGTCTGTAAAAGGATGTAACTTGGAACATTTAAATATTGATTTATTAATCACTAATTGATTGAGGCCAGGAGTTTGAACACGTAGGAAACATTGAAACTGGAGAAAGAATATGGTGAACTATTGGGAATAAATACTAGTCAAAACTCAACCAGAGTTGAGTTTTGTGACATATTTTTAATAGGGCTTTATGACTTGTGTACATTTCATGAATACACTTGTTCTATAAAGAGAAATCGTGTTCTTTGTCTCTTCTAGAGTTCTGGAAGATTCTAGCAGCATTTTTCTTGGAATAATTTTGCTTTTTAACTAAAGTAATGTATGTTCATGATAGAATATACCAAAAATATAGTTAGGGAAAAGAAGTAAATTGATGTCATCCACTTTTTATATTTTCACCTGTATCCTTTGAGTCTTCTCTTTTTCTACCATAAATTTTCCATTGAGAACCTGTCGTTTCAAGGTCCTATGATAAAGAAGGACCAGAAATACTTGAAAGATGAGTCCTTCCTCCTAAACAGCCTACTGCCTAAAGTGAGGGTAAAACAAATGCACAGATTTGAGAGCTTACATTGTGTTTGGCTGTGATGATGCCGTGGAAAAGAATATAGGCTAAGAACAGTCCCAGTGATTCTCAGCTCTTACTGTGCACCAGGAGCATCTGAATGTGCATCGTTACTGTTGTGTTGTGTGTTCTTGGGTGTACGTGTTGTAAAATATTCATGCCTTGGTTCCACCCCTGGAAACTGATGCACTTGGACTCTTTCTTGCCTCTAGACTAGTTTGAGTCCCAGACATTAGTATTTTTTAAACTTCCAACAGATGATTCTAATGAGTAGTAGGGTTGTCTGTCTTCATTGTTCAGTCACTAAGTTGTGTCTTATTCTTTTGCAAATCCATGAACTGCAGCCTGCCAGGCTCCTTCTGTCCATGGGGTTTCCCAGGCAAGAATACTGGAGTGGATTGCCATTTCCTCCTCCAGGGGGTCGTCCTCACCCAGGGATCAAACCCAAGCCTCCTGCATTGGCAGGCGGGTTCTTTACCATGGAGCCACATAGGTACCTTTGGAGCTTCCCAAATGCATTTTCCTTTCTTTTCCCTCTTTTTCCCTCTTCTAGAGCTAAGTTAGTTTCTAGCTATCATTGTGCTAGTTGAATTATTGGTTAAAAAATTAGGAAACATAAAATATTAGGAAACTTGATTTTATCCTTGTAGAACTACCTCAAGCCTTGTGCTCGAGTCCTTGGGTGCAGGATAAAAAGGAAGGAAGAAAATGGGTCTTTGTTGGTGCCTCCTTATTACTAATCAGATAGATAGGGAATGAAGGCAGGGTCTTCGTATACAATTGAGTAGTTTGTTAAACTGCACACAGGTATCTGGCCAAGGGTTCAAGTGAAGGCTGAAATCCATCTCTCTCCAGCTTTTCCCCTCCTGTGCGAAACTTCCATCAGCCTGTAGAGGGCGCCTTCCACAGTCCCACCCCCACACCACCCCCACACCCCCACCTCCCCACTCCCCCCACTGCCCCAACCACCACCACTTGGCCCAAAGGACTAGGGGTGGCCCTGAAAAGTGCCACATTTGGGGATGTTTACACTTTAAAAATTAGTAATAATCTAATAAAGTTCTTCTTTTTTAGCCCCTGTGCCACTGAATTTACTGCTTGTTAACATTTGGTTGACTAAACCTTTTAATGTTAATTAAGTAGTGCCAGGATGTGGAGGAGGAAATACTGACAAGCTGTACTAGACCCACCCACAGATAGAACAAAAATAGCTCTGCTGGAATTATCGATCATGGCTTCCTTAATCACCTTAACTTAGAGCAAAGAGAACCAACAACTGGGGGTCAAATATGTCTGTCATCCACAGTCATTTTCAGTATCATAGCAAAAGTTAATATATTCTAATTTACTTTGTGGAACACATTTTGCAAAATAGATCTCCATTTTTTTTTTTAAACCAGTTTTCTAGCAGGAAAACTTAAGTGTCCTCTGAATTCTTTACATCTTTTCTTTTCCAAAGGTAAAACATTTAACAGGGACAAGGAGGGGTCCCTTTTATGAACTATTAAAAAGAAAAATTAACTTTACTCCAATGTCCTTTCTTAATTTAGCTAATGTTATCATTTCCATGAATGTCTAAGGAAAAAGCAAACTCTTCTGCTTTTTTAAGTCCACTTGCCAACCTAGCTCAGCCTTTCTGAGCAAAGCGCAGCCCTCCCTGCTGTGCAGATAACAAGATGTTTACACATTTGAGTTTATTTTTCAATATGGTTCTGTATTTTGAGTTTAATTTGATTCTTTATCTTTAATTTGATTCTTTAAACATCATTTGCAACGGACCACTAGTTAAATCTTTTTGATAGAAGAATATATGGCTATCCTTTGATAAAAGGACACAAGAATAAAAAAAATAACAGGAAGCATAAATATCATGTTTACATTTTATGAAGACATAAAATGAAGGTAAAAACCAAAGGACACAAATCTGAAAGTAGGTTTAAGTCAGGCCTTACTTACCTCACCAGTCTAGTTAAGGATTGGAGCATTTCTTTGGGACTTCTAAGGGCTCGGGTTTATAGAATGGGGACTACATAGGAAATGTTTATTTAACTGATTTACATATAGTCCTGGAGACAGCCTAGTGTCGTAGAAAGAGCTTGGAATCTACCTGACTGTAGGATCCTTGGGCGAGTCTCCTCATCTTTTGAACCTGCTTGTCATCTGGAAAGGGGTGTCCCAAACACTTAATTTGCAGTGGCGTGTGTTAGAAAGAGAAGGGATGGACTAGCACAGAAGGACATCTAGAACAGTATCTGATACATTGGTGTTCCATATATGGATGCTGTTTTTATTATTGCATATAAAATGACACTGAAAACTATGGTCTGTCAGGTGAAAATAAGACAGGAGAAAGGGGAACATGACCTCCAGCAGTGGTTTCCCTCTATCCAGCACTGGGACTGAGAAGTTAATCCATGTTCATTTATACTTTCATTTAACAAATGTTGAGGAGAAGGCAGTGGCACCCCACTCCAGTACTCTTGCCTGGAAAATCCCATGGACGGAGGAGCCTGGAAGGCTGCAGTCCATGAGGTTGCTAAGAGTCGGGCAGGACAGAGCGACTTCACTTTCACTTTTCACTTTCATGCATTGGAGAAGGAAATGGCAACCCACTCCAGTGTTCATGCCTGGAGAATCCCAGGGACAGGGGAGCCTGATGGGCTGCCGTCTTTAGGGTCGCACAGAGTCGGACGCGACTGAAGCGACTTAGCAGCAGCAGAGCACCAATTAGGTGTTGAACAAGTTGTTGAGGGCCCCATTCCTGTGGTATTCATTCTAGGAAGGGAGGAAATAGATAATTGAGTGAATAAAAGAGTTTTGTTGATAAGTGAAATAAGATTAAACAGGGCAAGTGATTGGGATTTGGGGGTTTCACTTAAGATTAGAGGGGTGGGGAGGCTCTCTTACAGGCATTGACATTTAAGCTGAAATCTAAGCTGAAATTGTTGGTAGAAATCATGATGACAGGAGGGAAGACCAGTCCAGGCAGTGGGAACAGCAAATGCAAATACCCTGAGGCAGCGTGACTGGTGAAGAACAAAAATGCAGCCGCGGGTGTGGCTGGAGTGTGAAAGGAGAGAAGCAGGAAATGAGGTCAGAGAGACCTGCAAGGTCAGCCTTCGAAGGGCTTTGTACATTTATATACCACAGGCCTTGGTGCTACTCCTGTGGGTCTGTGCCTCTAAATGTAGATACATTTTTATCTCATTCCATTCATTATTTGCAATAAACCCCTCTTTTAGAATTCATGTGATGATACACATTAAATTATCTAGTATAGGCCCCACCATGTACTAATATTAGAGTAGTTCTCAGGTTGTTTTCTCCTAAGGTAGGGATTCTCAGATGTGTTCAGGTGTCAGTACATCTGGCCATTGTGGTGTGGTTTTTAGAACAACATGAAATATTGTAATAATCAGTTTCACCTCTGCACAAGGATACATATTCTCAGTAGAAAAAAATACATATACTCTGAGTATATATATTATATATATTTTGATATTTGCATCACAAGAAGTAACCATACATAAAAATTTTAATCCTCATTTCCAGGTTTTCTTATTGGTGTTTATTAGCTGGTATTTCCTAACAGACAAACTAAAAAAATTATTGAAGAAAACTTAAACCTGAGAAAAAAATATCCATTAGCTCTGTGTGTGTGTGTGTGTATCTGTGTATCTGTGAATTTATGTTGGTACTGGAAGATCAGTGGTTGCAGTTTTCTGTCTTCTCTATTCCACAGGGTCTAAAGGCAAAAGTTAGGTAAAGCCATAACAGAGGAAAACTTTGGCTTCCCAATTTTTTATTAGTAGCAGTAAACACAGAACTGTGTGCTTCCTACAGGGACTGAAAAGTAGGGGTCAACTTTTTTCTCTTTCATGACCTAGGAGGAAGAGAGACTCCATCAGAGACTCCTGGGGAAAGCAGTAGAATTATGGGAAGCAGAATCTCTAGCTAGTGGAAGAGAAGACAATGGGTGACCAGTCTTCCCAAGGCTATTTGGGGAAGAATTTTCCCAGAGAGTTATATCAATATACGGTGCAAGCCCTCCTCTAGTTCTTAATACCCAAGTCCCTGGAAGCATATTCCTGTCCCTCAGGGCCCACCTGTTTCTTACCTGAGAGGCCTGTTCACATCCTCTGCCTTAGACTGAGGGAGTCATTAGCAGTGACCTGGAGCTGGGGGAGAGCCAGGCCCTGTGTGAGACAAGTGGGAGGAAGGAGAGGGGAGCTGTTTCTTCAGTTGGTCCAAGTTGGAAGTCTGAATTAGTTTAGCTATAGAAATTGTGTTCTAATAGTGTGACTAGGTGATTAGCTACAATGATTAATTAGTTAATTGAGTGATTAGCTATATCAGTATTAACATATTGTTTCAGGTATTTTATTTGGGGGAAGGGAACGGTGGGGAAAGTTATGACTAACCTATATAGCATATTCAAAAGCAGAGACATTACTTTGCCAACAACGGTCCGTCTATTCAAGGCTATGGTTTTTCCTGTGGTCATGTATGGATGTGAGAGTTGGACTGTGAAGAAAGCTGAGTGCCAAAGAATTGATGCTTTTGAACTGTAGTGTTGGAGAAGACTCTTGAGAGGTCCCTTGGACTGCAAGGAGATCCAACCAGTCCATTCTAAAGGAGATCAGTCCTGGGTGTTCTTCGGAAGGACTGATGCTAAAGCTGAAACTCCAGTACTTTGGCCACCTCATGCAAAGAGTTGACTCATTGGAAAAGACTCTGATGCTGCGAGGGATTGGGGGCAGGAGGAGAAGGGGATGACAGAGGATGAGATGATTGGATGGCATCACCGACCCAATGGACATGAGTTTGGGTGAACCCCGGGAGTTGGTGATGGACAGGGAGGCCTGGTGTGCTGCGATTCATGGGGTCGCAAAGAGTCAGACACGACTGAGCGACTGAACTGACTGACTGAACCTATGGTGGGGAGGATGTAAATGATTTGGAATTGGAAACTGCTTTATTAAATTGACGAAACTTTGATCCTCCATGGTGTCCCATTGTAAGATACGTTTTCCATAAAATTGGAAAAATAGCTGAAATAGATAAATATCAGTTTTCTGATGTCAAATGTAACTGATGCTATCTCAGATCACCAGTGTATTAAAAAGGAGAAAAAATTAACATTCTGTGTTCTATTCTCATCAATATAATCTTTTACCACCATGTTACTGTAGGTGTCTGATTAAACAAAATTTAATCAAAAGGTCCTGGACAGTTCCAAAGAGTCCCAGCTTTATTTTAGGCCAGGCTACCTAGTAACCGCTAGTTCATCCAGATCCCAAGCAGAAAGCTCAGCAGGCTGGGAGTTTCTAAAGCCCCGGAGCATGATGATTTCTTTTGAATCATGAAAGAGAAGTTCAGTTATAGTTTGTGTTAAGTGAATTTTTATTTTCTTCTTTGAAAATTGCTACATATATCCTATGTGGAAATACCCAACCAGACATTGAAAGTGGTAGGAAAATTGTTTTCACAAAATATATGAAACAGGCCAACCCTAGTGGTAGGGTTGAAGATTGGCCCAGCAACTCAAAGATTACAGGGAAAGTGCCCTAGAAACTGTGGAACTCTGTAGAGAGAAAAAAAATTCATCCAGATATATCTCTAAGTGAAAAAAATCAAGTCAATGGATAATATATTGATATTATGATGCTCTCTGTATTAAACCAAATCTATATGTAGCAAAGGGTCTAAGAGAATGGGGATTACTTCTGGGGAGTGTCAAAGGGAAACTTACTTTTCACCCTTCAGGTCTTTGGTTTTGTTTGCATCTTTATAGGGAACATGTACTATTTTTGTTAAGAATAAAAGAAAAAAAAAGGGAACTTCCCTGGCAGTCCCATGGTTAAGACTCCACCTTCCAATGCAGCGGGTGTGTGTTTGATCCCTGGTCTGGGAACTGGGATGCCACATGCTGCAGGGAATGGCCAAAAATTAAAAATGAATAAGTAAACATAACATTGTAAATCAGCTGCAGTAAAAATTCAAAAAAGAAACAAGTTAAAGATTGCAAGAGACTAAATAAGAGCAATAGTTTTGCCCTGTTGAGCTGACAGTAAATGGAAGGTGCTATTCTGCAGCTAGAGTGTGATGTGTGGATGTGTGTATATATGTGAGTGTACTCACTCAGTCGTGTTCAACTGTGTGTGACTCCATAGAACCTCACTTCCATGTCCTCTAGAGTTTCCAGGGGCCAAGGCAGCTAGACATGTAGACTCCACGATGGACTTCAGTGACATGCACAGGTGGAGTTTGCATGTGGCTGTTTTACTGATGTAACTGCCATTGACCTTTGTATAGCATGGATTTGAACTGCATGGGTCACTTATACCCAGGTATTTTTCAAGAGTTAATAGTACATTACTACATGGGCCATGGTTGGTTGAATCCACGGATGCAGAGGAATCTTGGATATAGAGAGCTGACCATAAGTTACATGTGGGTTAACTCCTGTGCTGTTCAAGGATCAACTGTTATATATAGACTTAGAACAATAGTCTTTTATTTTTATTTACATTTATTTATTTGGCCAAGTGGCTGTGGAATTTTAGTTCCCTAAGTAGGGATTGAACCCAGGCTTTTAGCAGTGAAAGCTCAAGAGTCCTAATCACTGGACTTCCATGGAATTCCCAACAGTCTTTTAAATTAAAGAAATATCAAAACATGGGCTAATCCATGCTAACAGCTGTGCCTTTGGTGCACACAGGTATCCACATCTGTTTGCACTAAAACGGTCTCAGAGAGAATCAGACATAACCATTCTCAGTTTATAGGATTCTGCAGGGAAAACTATACAAGACACATAAGTTTTTTTTTTCTTCCTGTTGTCACCTGGAAGAGTAATATCTTCATTGTATCCTTTTATTTGAGGCTCTTAAAGAAGAATACCACATTAAAAGCTGAAATCTCATATTTGCAAACCAGTGGAGATATTAGCGGTATCAGCATTTTAATGTCTTATTAGCGAGATGAGAAGAAAGGCAAAACTCATTCATTTGACATACAAGCATACCTCCTTTTATTGTGCTTCTCTGTATTGAATTCTCAGAGACTGAACCTTTTACAAATTGAAGGATTTTGGTAACCCTGTGCTGACCAAGTCTATCAGCACCGTTTTTCCACCAGCACTTGCTCGCTTTGTGTCTCTGTATCATGTTTTGGTAATTCTTGTAATATGTTTGTTTTGGTCATTTCTGGTCAGTGACCTTTGGTGATGATGTTGTAATTGTTTTGGGATGCCGTCAACCACACCCTGACAAGACTGCAAACTTAATTGGTAAATGTTGTATGTGTTCTGACTGCTTCGCTTGCTGACTTTTCTCCAGCCCTCTTCCTCTCCTCAGGGCTCCCTATTGAAATTAGCCCTACAGTGGCCTCTAAGGAAGAGTCACAGGTCTCTCACTTTAAATAAAAAAACCAAGAATGTTTACATTTAGTGAGGAAGGCATGTTGAAAGCCTAGATGGGCCAAAAGTTAGGCATCTTGCATCAAATAGTAGCCAAGGTGTGAATGTTTTTGTTCTAGCCAAGGTGTGAATGTTCTAATCCAGAGCAAAGGCCCTAACTCTCTTCAGTTCTTTGAAGGCTGAGAGAGGCGAGGAAGCAGCAGAAGAAAAGTTGGAAGCGAGCAGAAGTTGGTTGGTTTGTATGGTTTAAGGAAAGAAGCCGTCTCTTTAACATAAAACTAAAGAAGTAGCAGGTGCTGATAGAAGATGCTGTAGCAGGTGCTGCAGAAGCTGCAGCAAGTTATGCAGACCTACTAAGATAATTCAGGAAGGAGGCTACACTGCGCAACAGATTTTTGGTGTAGATGAAACAGCCTTCTATTGGAAGAAGATGCCATTTAGGACTTGCATAGCGAGAGAGGAGAAGCCAATGCCTCAAGTCAAAGGACAGGCTGACTTTCTTGTTAGGGGCTAATACAGCTGGTGACTTTAATTTTAAACCAGTGCTCATTGACCATTCTGAAAATCCTAGTTCCTTTAAGAGTTATTCTAAGTATTCTGGCTGTGTTCTATACATGGGACAATACAGCTTTGATAACAGCACATCTGTTTTACAACAAACTGTTGAATATTTTAGGCCCACTGTTGAGAGCTACTACTCAGGAAAAAAAAGGCCTTTCAAAATATTGCTGCTCACTGACAATATACCTGCTCACCCAAGAGCTCTGATGAAGATATACCCATAAGATTCACATTGATTTCATGCTTGCTAGCACAGCATCCATTCTGCAGCCCATGGATCAAGGAGTAATGTCAACTTTCAAGTCTTGTTATTTAAGAAATACATTTCTTAAGGCTACAGCTACCAAAGAAAGTGATTCCTCTGATGGATCTGGCCAAAGTAAACTGAAAACTTTTTGGAAAGGATTCACCATTCTAGATGCCATTAAAAATGTTGGTGATTCATGGAAGGAGATCAAAATATCAACATGAATAGGAGTTTGGAAGAAGTTGATCCAGACCTCATGGATGACCTGAGGGGTTCAGGACTTCAGTGGAGGAAGTAACTGAAGTTGTGGTGGACACAGCAAGAAAACTAGAATTAGAAGTTGAGCCTGAAGATGTGATTGAATTGCTGCAGTCTCATTAGAAAACAATAATGGATAAGGAGTTTCTTTTCATGGATGATCAAAGGAGTTAGCAATTTTTTGGCAATAATACATTTTTTAATTAAAGTGTGTACATTGTCTTTTAGACATAATGATTTGCATACTTAATAGGCTACAGGACAGTATAAACATAACTTTTACATTCATTGAGAAACAGAAATTCATCTGACTCAGTTTATTGCAAATATTTGCTTTATTTTGGTCGTCTAGAACCAGACTTCCAAAATCTCCCAAGAGCTGCCTGTACTTTTCAGTTCAGTCCAGCTCTGTTACTCAGTCATGTCCGACTCTTTGCAACCCCATGGACTGCAGCTCACCAGGCTTCCCTGTCCATCAGCAACTTCTGGAGTTCGCTCAAACTCCTGTCCATCGAGTCAGTGATGCCATCCAACCATCTCATCCTCTGTTGTCCCCTTCTCCTCCTGACTTCAATCTTTCCCAGCATCAGGATCTTTTCCAGTGAGTCAGTTCTTCACATCAGGTAGCCAGAGTACTGGAGCTTCAGCTTCAGCATCAGTCCTTCCAATGAATATTCAAGACTAATTTCCTTTAGGATAGACTGGCTGGATCTCCTTGCAGTCCAAGGGACTCTCAAGAGTCTTCTCCAACACCGCAGTTCAATTTGGCATTCAGCTTTCTTTATAGTCTAGTTCTCACATCCATACATGACTACTGGAAAAACAATATCTTTGACTAGACGGACCTTTGTTGGCAAAGTAAAGTCTCTGCTTTTTAATATGCTGTCTAGGTTGGTCATAGCTTTTCTTCCAAGGAGCAAGCGTCTTTTAATTTCATGGCTGCATTACAGGCGGATTCTTTATCAGCTAAGCCACCAGGGAAGCCCGCCTGTACTTTTAGACTATACAAAAATTACTGAAGGAAAAGCATGATAATTTTTTATCAGAAAACATTTTAATTGCTTTTTAAAATTGTGTGCCTTATTTAATTCCCATAATAGAGCCATAAATAGGTGCTTATCTAAATAACGTATCCTCTCTCCCTCCCTTCTATTAAGATTGAAAAGGCCAAACCCATTAAATGTGGAACATTTGGCGCAACATCTTTACAGCAGAGATATCTGGCCACTGGAGATTTTGCTGGAAACCTTCATATATGGTAAGATTATTTCATCAGTGTGAAGACATAAGCAGTTTCTTTGATAGTTGTGTTACGCTTCCACTGAAAGAATTCTAAGATGTTTTTTGTTAAATTTTAACTATTTATAAGAATATTGCAATTACCTTTTAATATATACTTTTAGATTTCATGTTTCAAATCTATTTCAAAATACTAACATTTTTCTTTAGCTTTTTCAAATAATATTAATATTTGTTTCCACACATGCTGTTTAGTGCTAGCATTTAACACCTATATTTGTAATAAAGGGCTATTCCCTCATATAATGAAGGATACATTATATAACAATGCTCATGTATAACACTGAAAAATCAGATGTTGTTTACATTTTAAGAAGATATTTGGCATTACACAATAATATATTTTTGTATGTTTTAATTTGTTTAACATAGAACTCCCAGTTCATTAAACTTTTTTCTTTTTATGCTTTAACTTACATCTGAGCACAACTTTTTAGGAACACATCTCTTGAGTAAATCAAGACAAACCTGTTTTGAATAAGCAAAATCTCAGTAGTACCAAATGCTTTTAATTTTCATGTTTTACCTAGAGTTATTTCCTCATATTTAGAATTGAATGAATCAAAATTCCTCTGTAAAAACTTTTTAAGACTATCTCTTAATCATGTAAAGTATACAATAATGTTCTAGAGGACCTGTCTTCCCTACCTTGTGATCTTTTTTGATTCTAATTTAGAATCTGCTATTTTGTAACTGAGTTACTTTGGCATATTTATTTGTCTTAGAATCATAATATAGTATAGAATGAAGCTGTTTTAATTCCATTTGCTTTAATTTCTTAATAATTAGCAGGCTTCCCAGGTGGAGCAGTGGTAAAGAATCTGCTTGCCAGTGCAGGAGATGCAAGAGATGCAGGTTCGATCCCTGGGTCGAGAAGATCCCCTAGAGTAGGAAATGGCAACCCCCTCCAGTTTTCTTGCCTAGAAAATTCCACGGACAGAGGAGCCTGGCCGGCTACAGTCCACAGGGTTGCAAAGAGTCGAACACGACTGAGCGATTGAGCACACATGCAATTAAGTTGGTGTTTACTAGAATGCAGAATGCATTAATTTTTACCTGCTGTGTCATGTACTTACAAAGAACTTAGAGAGAGACCAGTGTGAGTGTTATTTTTTTAAATAGATACATTTCAGCACAAAAGTGTGCAACAAATATAACAGTTGACTATCTTCCTAACGGAGCTTCCTAGTATAGGTATTACTGCTTTATTTTCATTGGTAAGTCATAATTTCATGTTAAAAGCACTGATGTTTCAAAGTCTATGTAAAGAGTAAACCAGTTCTTTTAAACAGAAGCTCAGTCCTCTTTAGTCTCTTGACGCTTTCACAATTAACGCCACAGATAAACATCACCTCTGAACCAGGTGAATGTCTCAAATTTTATTTGCAAGATTTTACTGATAAATCTAGGCCTAGTAGTAAGTTGAGCTTACATGTCATGAAGAACTAAGTTCATTAAAGAGAAAAAGTATAAGTATTGTTGAAAACTGACTTGCTGAAAAGAAATGTGGGTAGAGGCTCCAATACAAAAGCAGAAGGAGGGGTGTGGAATGGAGAGAGACAAGAGAAAGGTGTATTAGCATAACCTATTTGAGCCACTCAGCAGCCATAGATTCAGACACATAAAAGTAGGTGCTTTCCAGTACTCCCTTCACTTAACTAACCTAGAATTAGAGACTTCAGCTAGTTTGCCTGTAATATTTATTGTGATCAGCATGACGACAAACTGAACAATGTAACTAGATGAAAATCAGTGTGGAACTCAGAAAGTAATAAGGAAGAAATGTATACAAAGCAAATGCTACTCATGTTTTATCTCTCAAAAGATCTCAAGATCAAACTACCAAGGCCCACTTTGGAAACATTCTAAATCACTTTGAATTTACTCTGTATTTAAAGCAGTATTATCAGCCTTGGTGTACTAGAGAGTCAACAGTTTTGGGGCCCCACCCCAGAGATACTTGTGCATTATGTCTGGGGAAGAGCCTGTGAATCTGTATTTTTTTAAGAAACATTCCTGGTGGATTCATGTGCACAGGTCCTGGATCAGTCGTCTTTGAGGATCATTGAGTAAAATGGGCTCAGGAGTTAGAATTCCAAGTTGAATGATGACAGCTCTCACAGAGGCCTTGAAAGAAGCCTTGAAAGAAGTGTGGAGGAAAATTTGGAAGTAAATGTATAAATTACCTTAATTGAAAATTACCTTAATTGAAAAACCCTTATTTGTTAATCAAAAATCTCAATATGGCCTGCATTCTTAGATTTGAGTAGTGAACTAAACATTTGGGGTGTGTGTAAGTAAGAAGCTGTGTTCTGTTCCAAATTCCAGGAATTTGGAAGCTCCAGAGGTCCCAGTGTATTCTGTAAAGGGCCATAAAGAAATTATAAATACTATAGATGGTGTTGGTGGACTTGGAATCGGGGAAGGGGCACCTGAAATTGTGACTGGTAGCCGAGATGGTAAGTCAGAATATTCTGTGTACATTATTATTATTTTTTTTTTAGTTAAGTCTCTGTGCAACAATATATGTGGAAGTCTTCCTCAATCTTTGACCCTCTAAATCTAACTCTGTTTTTTTTGATGGGCAAGTTTGATTGTATATCCCTCAATTGTTTCAGGCTTTGGGGAGATTTTGAGATAGAGGCATAGCACTTACTATTTTAGTCTTGAGCTAGTTCAGCTATTAACAACCATAGTTTCCTCTGAACCTTGAGGATTTAAAAGTCTCTAGAAATTTTTGAGGTAGCTGACGATATACTGTGGGTGGCAGCTTTTCATTTTCTTTTTTTAAAAAGCAGAATTAGTACTTGTGAAAATTGTCATATTGACAGCTGGTTGAACACTGCAGTCTGTGGTCTTTCCGCTGAGCTTTGCAGGAAGCTTCCGGAGCTCCAACTCTGCTTTTCCCCCGCAGTGACTAACAAGCAACAGGCCTTTTGGGGTCCTGAGCTGTTGTGAATATAACAGAGTCAGAATTTTTGTTGCTGCAGAAGGGGGACCTAAGTGATTGGTATCTTTATTGGTTTGGCTAGGTTTTTTTAATGCTCAAGACCATGAAGAAATTGTTTTCACAGAAAAGTGGAATTTAATTTTCTAACAGTTTCTTAAGAGCAGCTGTGTTTTCGAAGTCAAATATTTTTTCCAATCATAGAAGCAGTATGGAATATAGAAGGAAAAGTTACAGTCTACCACACTAGCATAAATATCAGGTTGGTTTTCCTTTTCAGTCTAAGATACAATTTATTAATTAACACTGTTTTATCAGGGTTAATATGGTTTAGTTTTGTTCTTTTTTAGTCTGTTTGTTCTTTTGGCTTCACCAGGGCATGCGGACTAGAAATTGAACCTGTGCCTTTAGTAGTGGAAGTAAGGGAGTGCTAACTACCGGACCGCCAGGGAATTCCCAGTTTTTTTTTTTTTTTTTTTTTTTATTTAATGTTTTGTCATATGATATTGCTGTTTTGGTGTGGTCTTCATAAGTATCTTTTTGATGCTTTATAATATTCCATCCTATGAATGTATCACAGTTCCTTAGCGATGCCCCTGTTAATGAGCATTCGATTTGCATTAAGGTTTTATTTGTTGTTTTGGGAGACTGACAATGAAATGAGTATCATCATGAATGTAACTCTTGGAATAATCATATTTTATCATTTAAGAAACTTGTCAAACTTCCCAAAGTACCTATTTACCATTATCAGCTATGGTAGATGAGGTAGATTGCCAGTCAACCCACCAGCATTGATTCCTTTCTCCCCCTAATTTTAGAGATAAAAATGCTATCCTGTCCTGACTTGCATTAACGTCTCTCTGTATTTGTTTTTTTAGTTAATTTTGCTTTGCAGATTATCTATTTATATTCTTTGTTCATTTAACTATTACAAGCTTAATGTTACCAATTTTTATGAGTTCTGTCATGTATAACATGCATGCTCAGGCATGTCCGACTCTTTGTGATCCGCATGGATTGTGGCCCACCCAGACTCCTCAGTCCATGAGATTTTTCAGGCAAGCATGCTGGAGTGGGTTACCATTTCCTATTCCAGGGGATCTTCCCAACCCAGGTGTCTCCTGCACTGGCAGGCAGATTCTTTACCACTGAGCCACTAGGGAAGTGCATAGAGAAATTATAATAACTTACACATTTATAGGAAATTTATTTTTCCTTGAAGTAACCTTTATAATGACCAACTTTATCCTTGGCCATGAGTCTACTGAAATATCTCCCCTTTTTCTGCATTTATTATCCTTTTCAAGGATTTTTTTAACCCTTTTTCTGTTCTCACTTGGGTACTTGCCTTTTAACCGTTTTATTACATGTCTTTGTGTTTCTCAAAATCAGTGACACTAGTTAGTTTTCCCATAACTTGCATTAAAATGAGGGAGTTAAAATTAAATTGAGAAGAATTATTGGTTACTTTTATTAACTTCTTCCTTCTTTACTGTCATGGGGAAATTAAACTGAATTGTATATGAAATGGTATTCTAAAGCTTCATATAAGAAATCATAGGTGTAAAAATTAGTTTATTTATATGTATAAGAAAAATGCCAATGATATATGGGTACTAAGGAGAAAACATTAAAATGACACTTGCTTTATTCTAAATAAATAGTACATTTGTTTTAGGCTTAAATCGAGAAAGTAAGGCATGGTTTAAATTACATAACATTGTGTTTACCTTATCAGTCATACCTTGTTGATGACTTAAGAACAGTTGTTAGCTTTGTTGTGTATCTACTAGTTGGAAATCAAGTCAGACGGTATAACATGTGGGTTATATCTCTTATATTAAGTACAACTTGCCCAATAACAAGTCAGAAAAACGTGACTATTCTTCAGATATTGTAACATCTATAATATCTCCATGTACATAGGAAGCCATGTGAAGAGAATGCAGAAAGAAATGCCATCATTCACTATTGAATTTTGCCAACTCCTTTTTTTTTTCTGTCAGGAACCGTAAAGGTGTGGGACCCAAGGCAGAAAGATGATCCTGTTGCTAATATGGAACCCATGCAGGGGGAAAACAAGAGAGACTGTTGGACTGTGGCATTTGGTAAATTACCGAAGGACTCTTACACCTGAAATACCAGATTATAAAAAGTACAGTGCTTTAGGAAAGTCCTGATAGTCGGTTTAGAATCTCTTGTGTACATTATTCTGGCAGTTTATCGAGGCAAATAGACATGGTGATTGGGCCTGGGTTTGAATTCTCACTGTGCTACTTACTGGCTTTGTGACCTGGGGCAAGTTATCAGGCTTCTCTGATTTTCACTTGCTTCATTTATAAAAAGGAAGTCATAATAGAATTTACTTAATAGTATTGTTATGAGGATTCAGAGTTAATACGGGTAAAATGCTTAGAACTGTGCTTAGATATCAAGTGTTCAAAAATATGGACTATTATTATTTATTTCTGTTTAAGTTGGTAATATTGACCTAGTTGAGAGCCAAATGCCGTTAGTGAAATTAAGTAGAGCCTTAGATGGTAACCTAACCAATCTTACATTATGCTCTACACAGTGTGTTTATTTTCTAAAAATAGTTACACTGTTACAAAATTATATCTTACAAATTTTATAACCATGTTCCTCTATCAATATACTTTTAAAACTAAATTACCACTGAAATTGGGAGATTTCTATGTGTATATATTATGATTAGTATTTGTGTGTGTATAAGTAATGATATAAACCAAAAACATGCACACTTGGGAAGAAATTTCAGAATTAATGTTTAGAATCATCATGTAAAATTTATGTAATAATTAAAAAATAATTAACTTTGGGTCCATTAAAGGCTTTTTAATCATTGTTCTAAGGGATGTAAGTACAGTTTTAAATATAGGACATTAAATTTAAAGAAAGGACATTTATCCGAAGCAGACTCTTATTTTAACTTAAAGAACCTGGTAACTTTAATAAAAAGCGCTGCAAGTATGAAAAGTGATACATTAATTGTATCACTCGTACAAGGTCAGAGGGATAAAAGGTCACAGAGGCATGGATCAATACAGAAGGAATCCCAAGGGAGGCAAAAGAACATATTGCCCTCAGTCCAAGGACATGTAGGATTTGAAACACTGAAACTGGGAGATTTCAAGCACTGGAAGAAGAGTATGTAGAAGGAATGGAGGTAGGAATAGCCTTAAAGATGGCACGTGGCCACAGCCAGAGGTGTGTAGATGGTCTGGAGGTAGCGGTAAACCTTTGAAGGCTTCTGCAAGGATGAGATAGGGTCAGAGCTTTAGCTTTACACTGTGGTCGTGTAGGCAGGAGGAGTGGCAGAGGAAATGTGAGTTCTGAAGCTCTTTGCAGTATTCCAGGAAATATGTAGGTTTAAGAAGCAGTGAGAATGGAACAGAGGAGTAAATTCAGAAATAATGTGGCAAAATAAATACAGTTTGGCAGTTTTTTGGGAGATGAGGAACAAGGGAAAGGATTATGTCCAAAGTGACTGAATTTTGAGGTTGACTATGAAGTGAATGATGTATATTGAAGAAGTTCCACAGAGTATATGATAGTTTTTAAAGGAAGACGATGCCATCAGTTTTAGACATCAGGAGTTTCAGCTGCTGTCATGTCATCTCGGTGAACCCTCCAGTGGAAATGCAGGGCTAGAGTTCATAAAAAAAGGGAATAATCCAAAAATTCCTGGATCTGAGCAAGGTGAATTCAACTGCAGGTTGTAGATTGACTTCAACTGTGAGCATCTGATAACACCAGAACAACATTTTGCAAAATAAATAAGTTTAGTTTCCATTTGCATTCCAAGAAAGCATTGGAAGTATAACTGTATTTATTCTACCAAACTCTGCTATGCTTAAATCGTTAGTCTTTGCAAACAGAGTATAGAAAGAATATTTGTTTTCAATTTAAAATCCAGTAAACACTTTCATATATCTCTTGAGCACAGAATCTCAATAAAGAGCTTTTTTGGTAAACAATATCAGATACTAAATTAATAATCTTGGTGTCCTGTAGGATTAGTAAAATGAGATTCTATCCAATGTGACTTCTTCACCTGATTTGGTACAAGTTACCTGTGTAGTTTTGTAAGATTATTGTTTTGTTTGTGTTTTATTGGAGTATAGTTGATTTACAATGTTATGTTTCAGATGTCCATAAGTTTTTTAAGCAGCCTTCAAATCAGCATTTAAAAAGATCTGAAATATCATGTCCTGATTTCCAGGCAATGCTTATAATCAAGAGGAACGTGTTGTGTGTGCTGGCTATGACAACGGAGACATCAAGCTGTTTGATCTCAGAAATATGTCCTTACGGTGGGAGACAAATATAAAAAATGGGGTAATGTGCATTTACATTCTTTGCAGTTTCTCTGAATATCTTTTCCATGTACCTCTGAACTACAAAAGGAAAGCACCCCTAATAACTCGTCTCAGTAAAACCCCTTTATGGATGGATGGTTCTTAACCTTTAGGGTCTGTGAAGTCCTTTGAGGATCTGATTAAAAATCAGGGACGCTCTCTTCAGAAGGAGAACACACACCCAGGTGTGGTGTGACAGTGCCTAGTGGGTCACCGCCCCTGTAGCCCATCTCTAGACGCCTGTGGGCTATGCAGTGTGATGTTAAAGTGAGCTGGTACCAGGCCCTTTTCTGGTAATATCAGGAAGCCCGAGACTGTAATTGACTCCCAGGTACTTGTAGGTTTTTGGTTCCCGGGTTGTACATCTTCAGTGAAGAATGTGGTTCTTTCCTGTTTCCTCTAGTCAGCCTTGACTTAACTTTATAAAATCATTATGTAATAATGGTAAAATGTTAAATTATGGCTTTCCAAATGTACCTCAGTGCCTTTGATGATTTTGGGACCTTACTAACCGAGAAGAAAATTTTCTAGTTACAAGTATTTGGTATACAGATTCAAAAGATAAAATGATTTTTTTTAAGTGCTTTCACATGAGCCAGTAATGTTAAAGTTGTTTTACTTGGTTTGAAAGAAACTCTTGGATATAATCATTGGAGCATCACTCATAAATATTCTCTATTTTCAGGTGTGTAGCTTGGAGTTTGACAGAAAAGACATAAGTATGAATAAGTTAGTAGCTACATCTCTGGAAGGAAAGTTTCATGTTTTTGACATGAGAACACAGCATCCAACCAAAGGTTTTGCTTCTGTTTCAGAAAAGGTAAAGATGAGGGAAATAAATACCTTTCTATGAAGAGGAGTGTTCATATTAATAGCTTGCTTTAGACTAATAAATAGAATGAGTCACCAAGTTCCTTCCAGGTTTTTTGCATGAAGGGAGCTATTTTTAATATATTCTTGTAGGATCTTGATAAGTTATTCTGTGCAAAGAATACTTTCCTAAAGTTTGTCAGTTTCATATTTCTTGATTATATTAATAATAAAGGCCTTCGTTGGTAATGACTCTTATTTTGTAGTTTAAGAGCAATCACAAGAAAACTAGCTGGTTTAAGAAATTAGTCAACAATAAATGGGAAGGAAATCCAAGAAAGAGAGTATGTATGTATATGTGTGGCTGATTCACTTTGTACAGCAGAAACTAACACAACATTGTAAAGCAACTATCAGATTTTTTTTTTTTTAATTAAGAAGAAAAAGGATTTGGTTAACAAAACATAGTCTTGTGTTTCCTAATAAATATACTTGTGTTATTACCCAATTATATACTTTTGGGTATATGCGAGTATCCCAACCCAGGGATCAAACCCAGTCTCTTGCATTACAGGCAGATTGTTTACCATCTGAGCCACCATGGAAGCCCTATATATACCTTAACATAATACTAATTATATACTTTTCAAAAATGTACCCATATATATGCATGTGTGCTCAGTCATGTCCAACTCTTTGCGACCCTACAGACTGTAGCCCACCAGGCTCCTCCAGGGGATCTTCCCAACCCAGAGGTCAAACCCGCGTCTCCTGCATTACGGGTGGATTCTTTACCGCTGAGCCACCAGAGAAGCCTCATATGTATACTTTGCCTTGTTCCAAATAGTATTTGAGGGAACTTAGAGGGAAACATTTGGTATTACAACATTAGAAAAATTGTTGAAGAAAGCAGCACAAGTGGAAAGCACTGGTTTAAAAAAATGAAATTGCCATCTGGAGTAAGGGGTTGGCATAAAGTTCCTGCTGAAACATCCTGTCATTTGCCAGAGATGAGTTGGAAATGTGACTCTGAGCTTCCTCGAGTATAAAAGAAAAGAAAAATCAGTCTCAGATTTGTAGTTTCCATAATATTAAATTATGTAAGTTGCTCAGGAAATAAAAATTCACTGCCTTTCTCCTTTTCCCTCTATCATGGAGTCAGTAGTACTTCTTAGACCTTCATATTTTGTTTTAATATTATTGAACTAATTATTATTGCATACAAATTACTGTTACTGCTCAATGAACTGTAATCTTAAGGTAACTAGCTAGCCACTGTAATTTTGTTTTGCCTTTGTCATTCTAGGATATATTAAGTATCTATTGCAACATAAGTGAAGTAAAAGTCGCTCAGTCCTGTCCGACTCTTTGCGACCCTGTGGACTATACAGTCCATGGAATTCTCTAGGCCAGAATACTGGAGTGGTAGCCTTTCCCTTCTCCAGGGGATCTTCCCCACACAGGGATCGAACCCAGGTCTCCCTCATTGCAGGTGGTTTCTTTACCAGCTGAGCCACAAGGGAAGTCCATATGCAACATAAGGCACTTACTAAATTGTCCCCAGTACAGTCCTTAACACATTTCTCCTTAACTGGAAAGTACAATGTGTCTCCAAAAAAAATTTTTTTTGTTACATTTAGTTAATCCAGTAATTGCTAAATCTGTCAAATAAAAGACTGGTGTATTTTAGTCATTTCCCCTCTTACTTTTTGCTTTTTATCAGCTTCCAGGAGAAAAATAGAAGTTTAAGCTACAAAACAAATTAAGGTTTAACAGCTTGAACCTAGTCAACTTGAGGACTCTCACATACTTAAAGTGTGTATTTTGAGATATGTGTTTTTCTCTGCTGATGGTAATTCTCTTAAAAGGCTATTAAAATCATATGTCAAGACTGATCAACTGAAATGCACATGTCTTATGTGTGGCTTAAATCAAGTTAGCTGGTCTCACTACTGCTATGAAGCACAAGTCTTTTCTCCCTCCCCCATCCTCCTGTCTCCCCCTCCACCCTCCCTCTCTGAAGTTCCCCACAGTGAATATAGCACCATAAGGATTGATTTACAAGCTGTTAACATTCATCCAGTTGCTATTTCTATCTTTAATATCAGTGATAAAGGACCGGGCTTGTTATAACCATAAACACCGTCTGTAAGTCCTCCTGACCCTTGTTTTGAAGACTAGACAAGTCCAGTGGTGTAAATTACAGATAAGACTTGGAGCTTTACATTAAACTCTTGGTACTTTCCACTCAGTTTTGTTGTGAACATAAAACTGCTCTAAAAAAGTAAAGTTGTTAAAAAGAAGTTCAGTCCATCCTTTTTTCCCCTTAGAAAATATTTTTCTTTTTTGTATTTTGAGGTTTTTTCCTCCATAGAGTGAGCTAAAGATATTTAAATGTATAAGATCTATTTGCATAATTTATATGATACTGTGAAGCTAAATGTTAAGACTTTTAATCTGATATATATTTAAGTCCAGTAGAACTCTGCTTTATAAAACAAGAAAAATGATTCTTTTCCTAATTTCTGATGGGTCCTTATAAATCTCTGTAGCCATTATAAAGAGAAGTGCCAGGGGACTTGGTACTTTCACTGCCCAGGGCCCAAGTTCAATCCCTGGTTGGGGAACTAAGATCCCACAAGCCATGTAGTATAGCCAAAAAATTTTTTTAATTTACAAATAAGAAAGTTTAAAAAGAGAGACATGCCAGAAAGTAATTACTTTTATAACAGTAATTGAAATGATCGAAGTTACTGAAATTGTCATTGATAGAGGTAAAAATTGTGTTTTTACAGGTTTCTCTTCTAGGACAGTCTTTTTTTCTAATTTATTTTATTGAAGTAGAGTTGACTTACAATGTTGTATAAACTTCTGCTCTACAGCACAGTGCCTCAGTTATATGCATATATCCATTCCTTTTCATGTTCTTTTCCAATATGGTTTGTCACAGGATATTGAATTTAGTTGCCTGTGCTAGAGTAGGACATACATTGTTGTTTATCCATTCTGTATATAAGAGTTTGCATCTGCTAATCCCAAACTACCAGTCCTTTCCACCCCCACCCCTCCTCTCCCTTGGCAACCGGAAGTCTGTTCTCTATGTAGGGTAGTCTTTCTTTATCCTAAAAACTTATACACCGCTTGTGTGCCTCTTGTTCTGTTCAGGCTCATAAATCTACTGTGTGGCAGGTCCGACACCTGCCACAGAACCGAGAGGTCTTCCTCACAGCAGGAGGCGCCGGCAGCCTGCACCTCTGGAAGTAGTAAGTCTCTCCCAGTGCACGGTGCTCCGTTTTAGGTTACTTGTGGGCGTAAAGTAGGATTCGATTAAACTCTCTGTTTTTCCTCCTTTGACTTAGTTAATTTTGATATGATTTTAAATGTCATGGTATTACATAAGAACTAATTTCTAAGCATTTTTTTTACTAATATACTTATTTATATTTTATAAATATCAATATAAACCTTTAACACAACAAATATTTTTTTAGTGGTATGTTCCATACATTAGAGTAGCTCATGAACACTTCATTTCATAAATTTGAAATCGTGGTTTTTGCTAGTTTGTTTGTTTTTTTTAGTAGGAAGACTTTGACGGAAGGTTTTTGTGAAATATTCTTCGGTCATCAGAACAGTACCTCTGGAAGAAAGGAAAGGGGCTGAAATTCTTAGTTTTAGAGCCTGATAATTGACTTGCCCAAGTTCAGGTGACGTCACTATGATAGGACAGAAACAGAGCTTGAAGACGCTGACCAACCTCCAGGAAGAACCTTGTCGTTGTGTTTGCACGTCTGCTCTTACTATATATTTGCCTTTCCAAGTGGGCTTTCCCCTTTCCTGTAGATTCTTCTTTTCCACGTGGAGAAGACCCTTTAACATTTCTTTTAGGGTAGGTTTAGTATTGTTGAGTTCTTTTAGTTTCTGCTTGTCTAAGAAGTTGTTTTATGTCTCCTATTCTAAATGATAATCTTTCCAGGCAAAACATCCTGGGTTGCAGATTTTCCCCTTCAGCACTCTGAGTATTGTGCTACTCCCTTCCGGCCTGCTAAGTTTCTGCAGAAAAATGAGCTGATAGCCTTCTTGAGATTCCTTTGTATGTGACTTTCTGTTTTTCTCATACTCCCTTTAAAATATTTGTATACTTAATGTCATCCCAGAGATCTCTTAAACTGTTTTCATTTTTTTTAATTTATTTTTCTTTTTGTTTCTCTGGTTGGGTGATTTTCATCATCCTGTTTTCCAGGTCATTTATATATTCTTCTGTATCACTGTCTGTTATTTGTTCCTTTTAGTATTTTTTTTTCACCTATTGAGTTCTTAATGGTCTTTATGTATTTTCTAGTTCTTTGTTAAAATTTTCACTGTGTACATCTGGATTTTCCCCTAATTCAGTTAACATTTTTCTTACCAGTGCTTTAAATTCTTTATCTGGTAAATTGTTTATTTCTGTTTCATTATTCTTTTTCGGAGATTTTCTCTGGCTCTTTCAATTGAGTGCAGTTCTGTTTTGCTGAACTTTTTCTGCCTCTGTACCTATGTAAGTCTTAAAGGGGGTTCTTAGGTGGGAGACTGCGTGTGCCCACTACCTTTGGTGAGAGAGCGGGATCTGATGTGGACACAAGTTGCATCTCTCCTCCGGGTAGCTGGCAGCCATCACTCTGGTAGGGGGTGTGGCTGGAGATGGAGGGGCTCGAGCTGGAGCCAGGGATGTGGTGGGACCTCCCCTCTGTTCAGTGGCCATTATTGCCCTATTAGGGTAGGGGTCTGATCCCAGGTTGCTGAACAGAAGCCAGGGAGGTGGGCCCAGGCTACAGCCTTCTTGTGAGTCCCAGTGGCCCTGCAAGCAGCCAAGGGGACTTGTCTCCCCAACATAGGACCTGGAGGCACCCACTCTAGCTCTCATCACCTACTTCCCAGGGTGGGAGTCTGCCTGTGTATCTTCCCTTTTCCTCTGAGTCCCTTCCCAGGGGCCCAGGTCCTGACCTGATCACTTTTCTTTTCTTCCCTTCCCAATTCCGTGTGTTTCTCCTCATAGCCGTGGTTGTACAGAAATCCTTGTGCCAGTTTCCAGTTAGTTTTCAGTGAGAATTTTCCTGTTCTTGATGTGTTTGTGGGGAGAGGTGAGTTCTACATCCTATTCTCAGCCATCTTGATCAGTTTCCACTCTAAAACTTGAATAGGTGTTATGGGGGATTTAGGGGGAAAAAAAAGATCTTTATTATCTTTTAAATACTAAACAACTGCAGCCTTTGCCAAGAGACATGGAAAATGTTCTGTAATCTGTCTATTCATCTGAATGTTGTATTCTTTTTAAAAATCAAAAGGAGGTGTAGGGTCTGAGAGAAAGAAAGGATAGGCAGTTATCTGCTTATCATTTCTTTGTTTCTGTTCTGCTTCTGAGTTGCTTCTTTTGAAATAAAGGTAATCATAGTTGATACCTAACAGGCTTTAAAAGACCTTTGGAGGAATACCCCTGTGTTTCACTAGGAACACATCTCCATGGGGGACAGGTGTTTCACTTTTCACTTTCTCAAATCTAGACCAAATCGTATTTATGAGTGTTAACCTTCAGTTCTTTTTATGTTATAATTTTATATTCTTAGCTGATAGAAGATCAAACATTCTAGAATTCACTGTTTCCTTTTTTGAGGCAATGATGTCTAGGTCTAAAATCTCCTCCCAATAGTACTTTCCCTTAGAAATGGTACATATAAGGTCCTTCAGCTTTGAGGAGCTCTGGGCTTAGAAACCAGCATCAGTTTCCCTTTCTGGAAGTGTTAAGATGAGATTCTGCAAATGTTACTTGTAAGGCAAAGGTTACTTGTAGCATCTAACAATCCACATCTAGAGGAGAATTATAGTAAAAAATGATGAAGAGCACCAGGTCAATTTATTAAAGATGCTAGATCAATCTAGAACTTTCATAGTAAAATAAAAAATACTCACGCTGAACAGAAATGATGTTTCAACGTTTTTAGTAGAAATAATGGCTTTTTATGAGATTTGTGGGGTTTGAGCTTGAGGTTGAAATACTGTCTCCTTATTGCAATACAACTCAACGTTAGAAAGATGCCTTGTGTTAGTCAGACCATCGTGTCTGACTATTTGCAACCCCATGGACAATAGACCGCCAGGCTCCCCCTGTCCATGGAATTCTCCAGACAAGAATGTATTCACTTCCTTCTCCAAGAAAGATGCCTTAATATTTATCAGTTCTAGTAGTCAAGTGAGAAATAAAAATAGCTGTTGGAGCACATGTGTAAGAATAAAATGACAAATACTAAGGTTTATCTCCTCTTACTTTTAGCGAATACCCGATTCAGCGATCAAAGAAAGATTCCGAGGGTGTAGAGATGGGAGTTGCGGGCTCCGTCAGCCTTCTGCAGAATGTTACGTTGTCTACTCAGCCCGTTTCAAGTTTGGACTGGAGTCCGGATAAGAGGGGTCTGTGCATCTGTAGTTCATTTGACCAGATGGTGAGAGTACTGATCGTTACGAAACTCCACAAAATTTGATCTTTGGACTTGAAACCCTCCAAAGCAAATACTCAGAGAATGTAGAATACGTTCTGGGATCCTCTGACCCTCACTGAACAAAGTGCGATTTGACTGATGAGAAAAGGCCTCAGACGCAAACCTCTGGGCCAGCCTCTATCTGGCTATGAAAGGTCACACGGCCTGACCAGCGTCCTGACTGGGTGGTGGTTTGCTCTTGCACATGGGGCACCAAGGTCTCCAGAGCCAATCCTGTTCCTCTCCCTCCATTTCTAATAAAAGTTGAAACTTTTCTATAATTAATTATTTTAAATTTGTTCTATGTCCTCAGAGTTTCATATTCTGTAATTACACTTGTATTACATTTTAGTCTTTACAGGTTTGCAGTAGTGATTTAATTTGTTTTAAAATAGTTTACCTTGGTAAGACTATTGTGAATTAACCTTCATAAATAAATATACTTTGAGATATTTCAGTGTCAATAAATCTCCAAAAAGAACATTACTCTATAAAATACCAAAGTGACATGGTCATCAGTTTTCAGCGATTTAACTCAGAATGAAATGCTGTGATTGAGACTTTTGAAAAGACTTTTCTTTTTTTAAATTTTTTTAATCTTATAAAACAAGTTGAATACTGGAGACTTTTCAGCTGCTGACTGTGATGATGTTGAGATGTGTAAGACTGTGGGGCTTTTGTAGTCTTGTTTTTTGTCAAACTTTTTAATGTATTTTGTGAATAAATTTTGTTTCTGAAGTCTGTAGAAGTTTTGATTCTTTTAACAGGAATAATAAAACCAACATCATCCTTTCTTTTGTTTTATAAATGCTTATTAATAAGTATCTCTTAAGTCACTTTGTTTCTCCAATGCCCATGTCTGCAACTAAGCTCAGAGACATTAAATTCATCACCCTTTCAGTAACCACTCCCCCTCCTTCAAGAGACAGAACCACCTAAAACACTCATAAAATTCTTGTGATTTCAGGGGTTCTTAGAAAGTCACTTGTTTGAATAATATTAACTTCAGAAAATTAAACTTAAAAAAATTCCCTAAATGTTTATAGAACCAAGCTACGGACATAATTATTAAAGTAAAAATTAAATTGAACTTTAAAAAAGCCTATCTTTGATGTGTTTTGTTTTTGTTTTTAATTTTCAAAGAAAAATGAAAAATTTTGAAATTTCTTAGAACACTTATGTTTGGTGGTATAATTAGATTTAAGTTAAGAATGATAAAACATTTTTAAAAATGTTCTTTATTCACTTTTGACGATGCTGGGTCTTTATTGCTCACGGGCTTTTCTCTAGTGGCAAGCGAGGGCTACTCTGTAGTTGCAGTGTGCGGGCTTCTCATTGCGGTGGCTTCTCTTGTTGCAGAGTATGGGTCTAGGGCACGTGGGCTTCAGTAGTTCTGGTTCCTGGGCTCTAGAGCACAGGCTAAATAGTTGTGGCTCATGGGCTTGGTTGCTCCACGCCGTGTGGGATTTTCCTGGACCAGCGATCAAACCCATGTCTCCTGCATTGGCAGATGGAGTCCTTACTACTGAGCCACCAAGGATGCCCTAAAATGTCCTTGATTGTAAGATTATCTTATACCACTGAGAAAGAAAAATGTTGCCAATGAAACTGATACAATGCATTCTTATCACTTAGCATTTCATATTCATTGAATGCTTTTTCAAACTTATTTAGATATAGTTTTTTTCATTATATGTCACTCTTGTATGTCCTTTAAAAGGAAAATATATTCAAAATAAATTTGGTGTGATGTTCCTCAGATTTCTTCCTATTCAGAGTCTGATCCTTTGAGGCACTTTTTGAATTGAGTCACTACTATTCTTTTTCTCCTTACAATATTGTCCTTTGTAAGGATACCATCATGAACATCGATGATGATGCAACGTTTCTTTAAAACATGCTCCCTATTGTCTTGAAGGTTTTCCTTCAGTTAACTGACACTTATCCTACAAGTTTTGGTGTACACGTGCAGGCCGTGACAACTGTACCATTGCTGCCTGGCTTACTGCTGTGTAACAAACTACTGCTAACCTTAGTATCTTAAACAGCAACATCATTTACTGTGTTTAAGGTCTGTTGTTTGGGCAGGGCTTAGCAGGGAGGTTCATCTGTGCTCCACACAGAGTCCGTCAGGCAGTCTTGCTCAAAGCTGGAGGACCTGCTTCCAAGGCAGCACTCAGATGGCTTGCAAGGTGGTGCTGCTGTCCCCTGGGACTTCAGCTAGGCCTGAGAACCAGGGGCCTCTCCCTATGGCATGGGCTTCCTCAGAGCATGGTGGCTGGTTTCCAAGAATGAGCATCCCCAAAGAGAAGGCCAGGTAGAAGCATTAACATTTTTAATGGCCTACCTTCATAATTCACTCAGCATCACTTTTACCTCACTATTATATCAGCTATGGCAGTCATACCCACTCCCTCCAACCATCCCACCAATGCATGGGGAGGGGACATACTTTCCACTTTCTGATGGGAGCTTGGCTAGGTTCTGGAAGAACATGTGAGAGACTGAAATATCATGTTCATTTTTGGAAATACAATCTGGCACAGTGATTAAAAGAGGCATCCCAATTTCAAAGATGGAAGAATGGAGGGTGGGGATGATGTGCTTGTTAAAAGTGATGAAACACATTACTTGTTATGTGGGTGCCCCATCCCACTCATCTGTCTACACCCCTCCTTGCCCCTGATCTATCACAGACATTGCTAATCAATCATGGTACTTGTTTTCCCTTGAGCTTCATGAGCTTTATCACACTCTATTAGTAGCCATTCCCTACTGTTGGCAGGTGAGCCCAAACTTATTTACTATCCTGTGTCTAGAGAGTGTTGCCCCATGCAGCCAGCCAGCCTCCTGGACCAGGGTCATTAGCTTAGTGTGGACCCCACCTTGATCCTCAGCTTTGTCAGTATCCCCATCTGAAATGATGCTCTCCTGCACTAGACAGGAGAAACTGACCATGCAGAAACCAGGATGGCCCTTCCCTTAGGATACAGTGAGGGTTGAGTCTCAGGTACCACAATGCTTAAGATTGCCAATTGGTGCACCTTCCTCTTTTTGTGTCAACTTCTCTGAGGTGCTGTGTTGTTCTGGAGGCTTCCTGTGAGTGTGGAATTAGAGACAGACATTCTTGAAAGCATTTAGAAAGCTTTCATCCAGGCCTTGTTCAATCACTCAGTTGTGTCTGAATTTTTGTGACCCCCTGGATTGCAGCATACTAGGCTTCCCTGTCCACTATCTCCCGAAGTTAGCTCATTGAGTTGGTGATGCCATCCAACCATCTTGTCCTCTGTCATGCGCTTCTCCTCTTGCCTTCAGTCTTTCCCAATATCAGAGTCTTTTCCCAACGAATTGGCTCTTCACATCAGGCAGGTGGCCAAAGTATTGGAGCTTCAGCATCAATCCTTCGAAAGAATATTCAGAGTTGATTTCCTTTAGGATTGACTGATTTGACCTCCTTGCAGTCCAAGGGACTCTTGAGTCTTCTCCAGCACCACAGTTCAAAAGCATAAATTCTTGGCCTCAGTGAAGCCTAAAATAATCAGAGCATCACAGAGCAGCGAGTCCCTTGAATACTGGGCACATTTTTACTGCCAGTTCCTCTCTGCTTTTGTGTTAACATATGGCTCTTTGCTAGGTGTGGTGGTAAATTGTGGACTGTTTTGATAAGGGATCCAGGAATAGTTCTCATCGTGGGGTCTAGGCCTTTCCAGCAAGGGCTGCTTCATAAGATGTTTTCCTTTTGGTCACCAGATGGTCCCCTGAAGTAGGTGACGCCCGTAGGCTTTGCATTGTACAAAACTGGCTTGTGCAACTTGAGTAGAATATCACCATCTGCATCAGATGCTATGTCTAATTTGGAAAATAAATTGGCCATTGGCTTTTAGTTATGTTTCTAAAAAGGATCGGCTTTGCCCAGAAAGCCCCCGTCGCTGAAGGCCTTGCTACCGTCATCGTGTTGTGTAGCCACCCTCCTTACTCTGGATGAGATTAGGTTGCCAGGCTTCTCTTTCCACGGAACTCTTCCTTAGAGCTGGGCTCTACCCTGCAGGCCTTATAGGCTATATAATAAGTCCCTAGAAGGTCCTGATGCTGCTCCTGAGAGAACCTGGGGCATCGGGCACATGCTGCTCTCAGATCCGTTGGGACCTGCTGACAGCAGTCCTGTCCCTCATCCATCCAGGTGAGGACTCAGGGCTGCCAGAAAATGTCCCCTACCCCTTGGCCCCACACCCTGAATGCTGCCTGGAGTGTTGAGAAGTCCTTTGGCCTGTGGACTCCCCACTCTATCTTCCCTATGGGACTGGGCGGACAAGGGGTGGTGTGAAAACTCTTTTTTCTAGAATCTGTGACACTGTGTAGGGATCTAGAGAAGCCTGCCTCTGCTCAACCTTGAACCAGAAAAGTGGTGGGGTTTTTTTTTCTGCACCACACAGGTTTCAGGATCTTCGTTCCCTGACCAGGGATTGAACCTGTGCAACGCCAGTGAAAGCACCAAGTCCTAATCGCTGGACCACCTGGGAACTCCCACCAAAGAGTTCTTTATCAGAACAGCACAGAGGGAGCAGATGCAGGTTAGCCTCACAATCCCATGGCCATCAACACAGTGTCCACGGGTTTTGTATGTTTTGCATCAAACTTCAGGTTTGAAGGGAGGAATAGGATTTTGACTTTGTGTTCTTGCATCACAAAGGGAAATTCAAGATAAACATAACCTCTGCTCCCAGGAGGGAAAGCATACATGTCAGAAGCGGCTATGGCTCTGATCAAATACTGCTGCATTTATACAATAGTGCTGGAGCAATTTTCCTGAAGGATTTTTTTTAACAATTGAACTTTGCTTATGGTGTCTTGATCCAACTCTATCCTTAAGGATAATACCAGATCACCCAGTGCTGTCCTTCATACAGCATTCAATTAAATGTTGATTGTTGATTAAAAAAAAAAAAATGAAACAATGACAAAATGAGTAAAAATTCCACCTTATTACTTCTCATCTGTTTTTTCAAGATACCTCTATTGATACACAGATTCAGCTGCAGGTAACTGAGAACACAAAATATTTGTATTTTTCTTTTTTATAGCAATCCAGGGAGGTAATCCAGGCTGCTATGATGGCTCATAATAATGAGAGACCTGGCTCGCTCTCTTTTGTTTCTCCACCTTCCGCATGATCCATCTTTCTCCACAACACCCAATGTGGCTGCTCCAGCTCCAACCATCACATCCATATTTTAGCCATCAGGAAAGTAATGCCCTGCCACTTTATAAAGAACACCACTTTTGCTTTCATTCCACTGAAAGGGGATCTTTATAGGCCATAGTTTGGTCATAACTAAAAGTAAGTCTGAGCAACATAGACTTTATTCTGTGCAGTGATATACTCAGCTGACAGCTGGCAGCTTTGGTACAAAGGACGACAGGGAAATGAGTATCAGAAGACATACGTGGATCTGCCACATAGTCAAGCGTAAACTCCCCCTGGCTAAGTTTTCCCATGAGGTGAAAACTATGGAGTGATCAATTCATGTGCTGCTGTCGGCCAGATCTGGGACCTGGAACCAATAGGACCATTGATTTGTCCTTCAGCTGGTATAGACAAGACATAGTAGAATCACTTGGTTTCCTGGCATGTTTAATCACTTTTATAATATTTCAATACATTCAGTGGAAATCTAGTCCATTACAAAAATTTCAAAGGAAAATTTTCCCTAAAACAAAACAAAAACACCTCTAATTTTCTATCCTAAATTTCTTGGGAACTTATTTTTACTCAGTAATTGCAGGCAGATTCTTTACTGTCTGAGCCAGCAGGGAAGCCCTTACTCAATGATAATTGACTATAAATCCTAAGCACTATTTCCATCCAGAGCCAGTCCAAAGACATGATCAGTAGAACATGAATGAATTATTTTACTTCATGCATTTCTAGGGTTTCCCTGCTGGCTCAGCGATAAAGAAACCACCTGCAATGCAGGAGACACATGTTCAATCCCTGGGTTGGGAAGATCCCCTTGAGGAGGAAATGGCACCCCACTCCAGTATTCTTGCCTGAAAAGTCCCCTGAACGGAAGAGCCTGGCGGGCTACAGTCCAAAGGGTCACAAAGAATCAGACACGACTGAGTGACAGCCTGAGTAAGAGAGAATGCACTTCTATAAGCTCATGAAAGAAACTTGAAGGGAAAACAGTGTGTATTGGTACCTGCTTAAAATCACATTTGTTGATGATGTCGGTAGACAAATTTTGTATTTATATAGGAAACATTGTTTCTGTCAGTGTACACAAAATGATTTCAATCCTTTTTCTGCAGGAGAACAGCTAAGAGGTTTCTGGCAAACACTTAGGGCTTTCGGTTGTGCCAAGGCACCATCAGATCCGCCTCTTCACAACTGTAAATTAATTGTCCCCCCACCCCCACCCCCAGTCCCGGGAAGGAGGCAGTTTTGCCCAAAACTGTGCATTCCCAATCGCGGGTTTTGCTGTTCACTACCCTGTGGTGCGCTGCCCCCTTGTGGTAAAATGTTAGTATTACAGACCTTTCATCACAGAAAATGGATTTCACCTTCAAAGGCAACTGACAAGCCTTCTCTACAATTCACAGTAGGCACACGCATTACATTGGACCTTGAGAAAGACATTATCTTACAGAATTTTTTTTGACCTAACTTTATTTTCTTTTTAAAATTAATTTTTATTGGAGTATGATTGCTTTGTTGTTGTTGTTGTTTTTGTTTAGTTGCTAAGTCGTGTCCCACTCTTTGTGACCTCATGAACTGCAGCACGCTAGGCTTCCCTGTCTTTCACTATCTCCCAGAGTTTGCTCAAACTCATGTCCATTGAGTCATTAATGCCATCCAACCATCTCATCCTCTGTTACCCCTTCTCCTCCTGCCCTCAATCTTTCCCAGAATCAGGGTCTTTTCCAATGAGTCAGCTCTTTGCATCAGGTGGCCAAAGTATTGGAGCTTCAGCATCAGCATCAGTCCTTCCAGTGAATATTCAGACTTGGTTTCCTTTAGGACTGACTGGTTCATCTCTTTGCTGTCCAAGGGACTCTCAAGAGTCTTCTCCAGCACCACAATTCAAAAGCATCCATTCTTCGAAGCTCAGCCTTCTTTATGGTCCAGCTCTCACATCCGTACATGACTACTGGAAAAAAATAGCTTTGACTATACAGAACTTTGTCGGCAAATGTTAGTTTCTGCTGTATAACACTTAAGGAAATTTATCCCCAAAATGTGTGTTTATTAAAATACAAAACAAAACACTTTATCTATAACACTGCAGAGCACGGCTATGTTTATTATGCTTATTAAGCAGTAGATTTATTAGTCAAAAGTTGTCTAATTAGCTTTATTACATGCGTCAACTTTACATTTAGCACACCATGAATGCTGACTTCCGAGAAGAAATATCTGGCTTTTTATAAAGTGTGGGAATCATCTTGTAGAGTAAATAAATAATATGTGCTTCCCCTGCCCACCACTAGTTCATTCTGTAAGTGCTGATTGTAATGTGAAGCATTTCTTAAGTAAGGACTTCTTTATGTCATTACTTTACTTCCTGCAAATATTCTAGAATTTTCCCCCACCTTTCTTGCTCAGGATTTGCATGGGATAGTCATTGCTCTCACAAGCTATTTCTGCATGAACAAGCTGATGAGCATGAACAAGCCACTGTGGGCACCGTGGACCACACAGCCACACAAGCAACATCAAATCAGCAGTGCGGTCAAGAGAGACTCACGGTTCTCCTTCGCCAGAAGGCTGAAGATGCACTTCCTGCTCCTCATTTTAGATCTTCTTCAACTTCTCTGGTCGGTCTGTAGACTGAAAAAAAAAAATACACAGTTGAAATTATGTTTTATTTGGTGGATTGCTGTGGACTCTAGTCCCAGGGGGCAGCCTCTGAAATAGCTCTGAGGGACTGCTCTGAAGAAGTAGTAAGGGAGGAGCCAGGATAGGAATTTTGGAACAAAAACCAGGTTGTTGAACTT
The DNA here is from genome assembly GCF_027580195.1 of Bos mutus. Classification (NCBI taxonomy): domain Eukaryota; kingdom Metazoa; phylum Chordata; class Mammalia; order Artiodactyla; family Bovidae; genus Bos; species Bos mutus. The sequence goes on from NC_091627.1 coordinate 40,231,767, forward strand.
CCCTGGTGATCTAGTGGTTAAGAATTCTCCTGCCAATGCATGGGATGTGGGTTCGATCCTTGGTCTGAGAAGATCCCACTTGCTGTGTAGCCACTAGGCTGGGGCACCACGGCTGCTGAGCCTTTGCTCTTGCGCCCTCCAGCTGCAACTACTGAAGCCCATGTGCTCTAGCGCCTGAGTGCTGCATTTGAGTCCACTCACCACAACTAGTGTGCCCGAGCAAGAGAGGCCACCGCAATGAGAAGCCTGCGCACAACCAGAGAGCAGTCCCTGCTTGCCACAACTAGAGAGTCTGTGGGCAACCAAGATCTCAGCCAAACATTAAAAAACAAACAAAAAAAAACCGGTTATTGGAGCATCAAAAGATTGCTGTTAATTAAAGAAAACCAGACATCTTAAATTAATGAATTTAGCACTTTTTTTTTTTTTTTTTGTATGAGAGGATGCAGTAGTCACTAAAATCATCCCTTTGATATGCACCTTAACTATTGAGGGCCAGTATCCTGTTCTTCTCCACCCTGAATTCCCTCAGGGTGCACTCTAGGGGCAGCTGCAGTAGCTGATGGCCACAACACCTTGTGTTTCCTGATATGGCAGGCGACATTCTTCATCCACAGGCCCTAAGAATGCTCACTCAGGGGCCTTTCACAGCAAATCAGAATTGTCAGCTCTGGAAGAGGCGTCAGAAACGGCTGAGACCAATGCGTTCATTTGGAGACAGGCTGGGTTCTGCATCCCCTGACCCTGGCCCAGGGCTCTTTTCCGTGCACTGCCCAAGGAAGCGGCTCTACACTCCAGTCCCCCGGAACCAGGACACCTCTCGGGCCTCAAGCCAGAAGCTGAGATCAGATGCGCAAACCACACCATGCTCAGAGGCGATAAGAGTGAGCAAAGTGACTGGAGGAAGAAAGGCAGAGGCTTGGTGCTTAGCACCTGCAGATAAGTGAGTGACCTGGGCTGAACACATTGCTTATCTGGTGAGAGATAACAGTCACACTCCTGTGCTGTGGTAAGAAGCTGGCCTGCTCCTCACGGCCCCTGAACAGCTGGCTCTGAAGGACAGACAAGGGGAGACTGTTAGCACCCACCCAGGGGGGCCCTGAACTCCTGGGAGGGCTCAGGAGGGGAGTCCTGGCAGCTAGGCTCCTTACTCATCGTGAAGGGCCATCAGGCATGCGCTGGACTTCCCAAATCTGCTCAGTAAAGCTTCTTAGGAGAAACGTCCTAAGCCTCATCCTATTTCTCACTGTTCAGGCTCCCAAAACTGAAGAAAGCTGTGAAGAATGAACCCAGAGGGAAAAAAAACATCATGAGTTTGTCTCTGGAGAGACTTGACCAAGGTAACATGAAAATAATCACATTGACAATAATCACAGCTAATATTTACTGCTTAGGAACTATGTGGCAGGCACTATACTGTCTCCCCTTCCGCAGTAACTTGTTCACTCTTCACCACAAAACTCTGAGGTCAGCACTATTGCTGTGGACATTTGCCATTGAACAACAGGCTTCAAGAGGTTAGGAGGTTTACCCAAAGCCCCGTGGCCAGGAAGCAGAAGGTCCAGAAGTACAGAAACATGGTTCGGGGTCGGGGTGGGATGAATTGGGAGACTGGGATCAACACATATACACTGTTGATTCTATGTATAAAATAGATAACTAATGAGAATATACTGGAACTCGACTCAATGGTCTGTGGTGACCTAAACGGGAAGGAAATCCAAAAAGAGGGGAATTATGTATATGTATAGCTGATTCCCTGGTGGCTCAGATGGCAAAGAATCTGCTGGCAATGTGGGATACCTGGGTTCGATTCCTGGGTTGGGAAGATCCCCTGGAGAAGGGAACAGCTACCCACTCCAGTATTCCTGCCTGGAGAATTCCATGGACAGAGGAGCCTGTCAGTCCCCAGTCCATGGGATCGCAAAGAGTCGGATACGACTGAACAACTTTCACTTTCACAGCTGATTCACTTTGCTATACAACAGAAAGTAACAGGACATTGTAAAGTAATTATACATCAATAAAAATTAATTTAACAAATTGTGATGTAATTTACCTACTTTTAAAGAGGTTCCCTCTACACTACAATGGAAATGAATCAGAAAAAAAAAAGAACACAGACATATACAAATATATAATTGAATCACTTTTCTGTACAGTTGTAACTAACAGTATATTGTAAATCAACTATCCTTCAATCTTAAAAAATGATTTAAAAAAGAAATAAATGTAGCTTGTCCCTCTCTGGAACCTAGATTCTGAACTTCATTTTTTTGATGTATCGGTGGAAGCTGCTGATGCATTTGGGAGGAGTTCGGTGGGGAGAGGAGCAGGCAAGGAGCATGGTAAAGGGAGGAGGGGAGAAGGAAAAGCACCACTCACAGGTGGGCTGGGCAGCACTTTCCACCACACATAACAGTCCATACCCAGGGTTACCTCCTTCATCAGTGACAGAAGCCCAGTCTTTATCACAGCCTATAATGAAGATTACATTTGCCGGCCTCCCCTTCAGGTAGGTGTGGCCACCATAGGGTAGGGGTGGGGGACCCTGAGGAAGAGGGTAGAGCTTAGAGGATGAGGAGCCTGGGTCCTGATGACCTCAGAGCCGTGTTTCTTGTTTAAGCCAGTGACAGCTTGAGAGTCTCTTGTATGCATGGATACTAGTGCTAACTCCTAACTTTCACCCACTTTTTACAAAGGGGAACTCAGGCTCAGAATGAGTAAGTATCTTAATCCAAAGTTGTGAGTATTACCTGGCAGAGTTCAGATTTGCTTCTGTCCATCTGACCCTAGAGTTTCTGTCTTTCTAGCACAGTCTATACTAACAAAAGGAACAGTAACATGCATGTATTTAGTGCTTTATAATTTAAAAACTTTTTTTTTTAATATTTTGAAAACATTAAAAAAAACATTAGGCAATGTGTATGGTTTGGGATTTAGGATCTGCAAGCAACAGAAATAGATTCTCCATCAGGAGTCCCCAGCCTCTGGGGTCTGAGGTGCCTGGTGACCTGAGGTGGATCTGATGTAATAATAATAGAAATAAAGGGCACAATAAATGTATTGTGTTTGAATCACCCCAAAACCACCCACACCCACCCCCTGCCCTGCTGGCTGTGGTCTTCCATGAAACTGGTCCCTGGTGCCAAAACAGTTGGGGACTGCTGCTCTAGATAACTTATACTAAAGAGCACTCTATTGGGAGGGTTTGGGATGGGTATCAGTTAGTGTTCCACCAGAGAAGCAGAGTGACTGTGGGCTTATTACAGGGGTTTGACATGCAATTGTGGGAACTGGTTAAGCTGGTTAAGTAGAGTCTGTAAGGCTGCTGTCCTCAGGTCTGATGCTGGAGCTTGGTGTCCACAGGGCAGACGGGGACCAAAAAACCTGTCTACATGCATCTGCAGTCTTGGTTGCCCAGCTGCTGCCCTGCTTCTCTGCCAACATAGCCTGACTTCAATGTGGGAACTACTGCAACCTTCATCTTGCTTGGATTTGTGGGCCCATGATTGGGCCTTGTTGATGAAAATAATTAATAAATCAATAAATAAGAATTCTGTAATAGAAATGCGAGAGTTTTATTTGAGCTAACTGAGGACTATGTGCTTGCGCTCAGTCGTGTCCGACTCTTTGTGACCCTGTGGAATGTGGCTCACCGGGCTCCTCTGTCCATGGGACTTTTCAGGTAAGAATACCGCAGTGGGTTGCCATTTTCTGCTCCAGAGGATCTTCCTAACTCAGGGATTGAACCTACATCTCCTTTATCTCCTGGACTGCAGGCAGATTCTTTACCAGCTGAGCCATCAGGGAAGCCCAAGGATTATGGCCTGGAGACAGCTCTCAGATGACTGAGGAACTCCTCCAGAGAAGCACCATGGTTCTATATCTTGTCTGAACAAAGAACATTAAATAAGTCAGGTACACATTCCATCAAGACGTCAAAAAAGCCAGAGCAGCACGTACACAGTGAGTCCCCACTATATTTTACACGGACATTCTTTACTTTGGGTCAGTGTGCCCTTTTCTCTAATAATTGAGGCAGATGTACAGCGTGTGCTTCAGTTCAGTTCAGTCACTCAGTTGTGTCCGACTCTTGGCGACCCCATGGACTGCAGCACACCAGGCTTCCCTGTTCATCACCAACTCCCAGAGCTTGCTCAAACTCATTCCATTGCGTCAGTGATGGCTTCCAACCATCTCGTCCTCTGTCATCTCCTTCTCCTCCTGCCTTCAATCTTTCCCAGCATCAGGGTCTTTTCCAATGAGTCAGTTCTTCACATCAGGTGGCCAAAGTACTGGAGTTTCAGCTTCAGCATCAGTCCTTCCAATGAATATTCAGGACTGATTTCCTTGAGAATTGACTGGTTGGATCTCCTTGCAGTCCAAGGGACTCTCAAGAGCCTTCTCTAATATCAGTTCAAAAGCATCAATTCTTTGGCGCTCAGCTTTCTTTATAGTCCAACTCTCATATCCATACATGACTACCGGAAAAACCATAGCTTTGACTAGACAGACCTTTGTTGGCTGTCTAGTAATGTCTCTGCTTTTTAATACGCTGTCTAGGTTTGTGATAGCTTTTCTTCCAAGGAGCAAGTGTCTTTTAATTTCATGGCTGCAGTCACCATCTGCAGTGATTTTGGAGCCCCCAAAATAAAGTCTGTTTCCACTGTTTCTCCATCTATTTGCCATGAAGTGATGGGACTGAATGCCATGATCCTAGTTTTCTGAATGTTGAGTTTTAAGCCAACTTTTTCACCCTCCTCTTTTGCTTTCATCAAGAGGCTCTTTAGTTCCTCTTCACTTTCTGCCATAAGGGTGGTGTCATCTGCATATCTGAGGTTATTGATATTTCTTCTGACAATCTTGATTCCAGTCCAGCATTTCGAATAATGTACTCTGCATATAAGTTAAATAAGCAGAGTGACAACATACAGCCTTGACGTACTCCTTTCCCTATTTGAAACCAGTCTGTGTTTCCATGTCCGATTCTAACTGTTGCTTCTTGACCTGCATACAGATTTCTCAGGAGGCAGGTCAGGTGGTCTGGTATTCCTATCTCTTTAAGAATTTTCCACACTTTGTTGCTTGAAAGGCCACAAACAGGCTGTTTTAGTTGACATGAAATTCAAGTGAGCTCATCAATAAGCCAGAATAACTTTCTCAGACCTCAGTATGTGAACTTTTCTTTTATCAGCCTGAGTCCTAAGATGGAAGCACTCCTGCTCCCTGATCACTCTGGTTAGCTCAGGAGGGGCTGGGCCCAGCCAGGCCAGTGAGCCTTGGTCCCCAGACATCTGGCTCCATATCCCATGTTCCTTCTCCTACAAGCAGGCTAAATGACTCAGGCAACAATGAATCATTACTTAGGGCAGAGAGATCCCCTGGGTTTAATTGAGCTTTTGCCACACTTGATTCCCAATTGATAGGTTCTACAGCTCCCCATGGAGATTAAAAAGCAATTTTATTTGCTGTCTTTGTTTACTAGGAAAAGTGGGATTTGGTTCAGGACTCAGCTTACTTGTCAGATGCTGTATGTAACATTTGTCACCAGAAGGGCTCAAGCCCCTGCCAGGATCCCTCCAGGAAATGTGAAGAGAGTCACTCCTAGTTTGATATTGAAACTCTAACTAAAAACCTTAATTTATCTACTTAAAAAATATTTGTAGTATATAGTGGAACTATATGTAACCTTGTCCTATATTTTCCAAGTCTCCTGTAAATGTGTTATCATATTTTCATAATTTAAAAAATTTTTAAAAAGAGAAAAAAAGAATGTCACTCCTGCTTGATCCTCACCAGGGATAGGAGAGGCTCAGCTGCCAATAAAGGTCTATCAATCTTCAGAGGGCTACAGGCACCACATTTATTCAAGAGCAAATATGGATCATTAGGCAAAGCCGACCATAAGTTAGAACAGTAGTCTCTTAATTGTGCTATTGATATTCATCACTGTAATAAAATTGTCTAATTGAAAAAGTCCATATTGACAAACCAAAAAGAAGTGCATTGATTTAATAGTAGTTTTGAATTATTAACTCTACAAATTTTTATTCCATGGAGCTGTCACATTTTTTATCAGGCAGGTCATCTCTTAAAGGGGGCCAAAGGTTTATCCTGGAAAATTCCTGAGACTGGAAGATAAGGAAGTTTTGTGGATCCCAAGAAAAGCTGTTCTGTTTTTTGTATGCACTGGAGTGTGTGTGTGTGTGTGTGTGTGTGTGTGTGTGTGTCCACAGACTGATTTCCTTAGATGATCTGAGCCAAAGAGATGGGAATGTCAAGTTTGCTCGGTCAGTCCTATGGACTGAGATCACTTATGGGCAAGAAAGGATGGGGAGTCAGTGTATTAATACAAGCTCACATACCTGGTGGCCCTGACCTCTGTAAGGACAGCCCAGTTTAGGGATGGGCAAGGGCATTGTGGTGATTATCCATAGCACTTGACTGGGCTCCTCATAGTAAGTACTCAGTAAAGACTGGCTTAATGGTTAAGTGTTTGGAAGCAATGGTATAACTTCGAGATTGCATTCAGTTGCACGTAACAAAGACCCAGACAGTCCTGGGTTTGTTCTCAACACAATAGCGGTCAAGATGAAGGCAGCCTAGGATTGCAGGGTGGAGCTCCGTGATGCTGCCTCCTCTCTTCTCCTCAGTGCCTGTACATGGCTTCTCTTCTAATCACTTCTTGGTCCAAGACGGCTACTGGGATGCTAGCATCTAACCACTATGCGGGTTGGAGGAAGAAATAAAGGCAGAAGAACCAAAAGACGACTAACTTCCAGGAAGCAGGATTTCAGAACGCTCCACACAACACTTGCATTCACAATTCTGTGGCCAGAAGGTAGCCCCGTGATGATATTTGACTGAAAGTGGGGCTGTGAAATGCAGGTTTTCGTTAGGTATACCACCACTCTGAAACTAAAAAGGAATCCCTTACTAAGGAATTAGAGGGAAATGTATATTGTGTTGGTGTTAGTATCAATAGTTTCTATCACAAGCACTGTTACATTAGCATGGTGTTGGAGAGAGATGAATTGGTGACATCCATTAAAATGTGAAATATTCATACTCTTTAAACCCCCAAATTTATTTTGTAAATCCTTTCTATAGGTTCCTCTCACACATGTACACACATATACACATGATTATTATATCACTGTACTATTTATATAAGCAAATTGTAAATAACCTAAATGTCCATTGACTACTAAATTGTTAAAAAACACTGCGATAATATTATTGAGTAGTATGCAGCCATGACGGAGAAGGCAATGGCACCCCACTCCAGTACTCTTGCCTGGAAAATCCCATGGATGGAGGAGCCTGGTGGGCTGCAGTCCATGGGGTCGCTACAAGTTGGACACGACTAAGTGACTTCACTTTCACTTTTCACTTTCATGCATTGGAGAAGGAAATGGCAACCCACTCCAGTGTTCTTGCCTGGAGAATCCCAGGGACGGGGAAGCCTGGTGGGCTGCTGTCTATGGGGTCGCACAGAGTCGGACACGACTGAAGCGACTTAGCAGCAGCAGCAGCATGCAGCTATGAAAAAAGAATGAGGCAACTGTAAGTATTGAGATGGATTATGTGCGTGCTAAGTTGCTTAGCATGCTCTGCGCTACTTATGGGCCATAGCCCGCCAGGCTCCTCTGTAAATGGGATGCTCCAGGCAAGAATACTGGAGTGAGTGGTCATGCCCTCCTCCAGGGGATCTTCCAGACCTAGGGATTAAACCCACATCTCTCCTGTCTCCTGCATTGGCAGGTGAGTTCTTTACCTCTAGCGCCACCTGGGAGGCTCCCTGGGATGGACTATGATATGTTCTTAAACCAAAATGCAAGCTGCAGGATATTATACATCTTGTAATAACTATAATATTATTCCATTAGTAACACCGTATTATATATGTTCCTGGAAATGTATCAGAGTCTTTGTAGACAGAGAAATGAGCCTGTGTAATTTGAAAGAGCTGCCAGAAATGCTAAAAATCAGTTAAAGACTGTGAGCTGAACTCCTGATAAAAATAAAAGAATCAAGTCTGTGGTCAGAGAAAGTGGAACCAATCTGGTTTACAGAAGAATTCTGCTGGGACCAAGTCTGCACCAAAATGTTGGATGGGCCAATCAGATATGAAGTCTTTGCAGCACATTTTAAGGGTGAAACTGGAATGCTGCTGGCAGAACGGTGAACAGATGCCCTGATGTGATATTCTGATGGCATTAGTGTGGGATAACAATAGGCTTTATGAATATACTGAACTCTCACAAGCAACAGAGGAAGGGAATTCCCTGGCAGTCCAGTGGTGAGGACACTGTATTTCTACTGTAGGGGGCATGGGTTTGATCCCTAGTTGGGGAACTAAGATCTCTAATGCCTCGAGGCAAAGTCAAAAAAATATAGAAACAGAAGGAAATTTCCAGCAATAACAAAACAATAGGACATACAGATACATGCATAGTGAGCTAAAACTAGAATCAAGGGAGAAAAGCAAACTGCAAGGCTTGGAGGATCAATGTCAGTGTCAGCCTCAAATGCAGGGATTGGAAGCTAAGCCCTGAGCCTGCTGCCAGGGCCCATACTTCATTATGAAATTTAAAAGCATCCCCTGTTGGTAGGATACACGACTCCAGGAAAAAGTAAATGCAAATCTCCCTTTTGGAGGGGAGCTCACTCGTTCAGTTGTGTCTGACAATTTTCGACCCATGGACTCTAGCCCACAAGGCTTCTCTGTGCACGGGATTCTCCAGGCAAGAATACTGGCATGAGTTGCCATTTCCTTCTCCAGGGGATCTTCCTGATCCAAAGATAGAACCTGTGTCTCTTGCATCTCCCACGTCTGCAGGAAGGTTCTTTACCACTGTGCCAGGAAGGTGTCAATAATTCAGGATTTCAAGATTCCCACAGATTAAAGACAACTAAATAAAAGATAAAAAAAATTACCAAACAGTTTCAGATATGCCACTTCTACTTACTTGCTTGTATGACCTTGGGTAAATCACTTAGCCTCTTCAAGCCTCAGTATTCCCACCTTTCAAATAGGGGCAATAAATTCTGATCCCCTAGAGGTTTATAAAAGATATCAAACTTGTAGAGCACTTAGTAAATGCTCAGTAAATGCAAGAAGTAATTATTATTATTACTTTTATTCCTGGATATCCCTTCCTTCTGGTCACTGTGCAATCAAGTCCACTGATTAGCATGTGTCTGAGTATAATCCACTCACTTTCGTCTCTAGGTCCCCAGTGCATCTCAACTTTGATGCCAGCACCCCGACCCTCTCCCTTCCACGCCCCTCTCACAAATATAAGCATGAACCATATCCACATGTGGTGTGGTGTGACCAAATATTTTTTTAAAAATAAATAATAACACATATATGGAGGCTAAGAAGGGAATCCTAAATATAAAGGGCCAGAATCTTTGTGCTGGGGTCCAACGGATGTGGCTTATGCTTCAGAATGTTTTTGGATGGTTCTCTCTGACTTTTGGGGGCTTCCCAAGTGGCTCAGTGGTAAAGAATTCTCCTGCCAATACAGGAGATTTGGGTTCCATCACTGGGTCGGGAAGATCCTCTGGAGAAGCAAGTGGTAACCCACTGCAGTATTCTTGCCTGGGAAATCCCAAGGACAGAGGAGACTGGTGGGCTATAGTTCATGGGGTCACAAAGAGTCAGACACAACTTAGCAACACAACAACAAAGATGAAAAAGTGGACACTGAGAGTCTGGCTCGTCTTCAGCCATCAGTCAGGTATTTGCTTTCACATCCAGGGCACTTACTGTTCTGTGCCCCCAGCACTGTTCACCTAGGCAACCGACCCCCGGCCCCGCCGCCACACACATCTGGGCATCTCATGGCTCTTATAGAGGCTCACCCTCCTCAGTCACAATCTTGGGTGATTTAAAACTGCTTCACCATGGTCCCAGAACCCTTTTCGTTTTATTAAAAACCTGGCCCATTGACCCTGTCTATGGGCCTATGCTTGAGCCAGCAAGCATATATGAGTATCTTTCAGGGTAAGAACCTCTACGGCTTCCATATGTTAATGTTTAGTTGTTGGTTTACAATGAGTCTAGAGCTGAAAACAACATAGACGGTGTCTTGGGTAAAATTTCCTGGAAGCAGAGCTTGACACAGGGATCTGAGTGCGTATGAGTCACTAACGGAGTGCTCATCAGAAAATAAATAAAAAAATAAAAAGGAGACAAGAAAGTCAGATAGGGAAGCAAGACAGACCTTTGTGTGATCCCTAGGGGTAGACTCTGAAGCAGTGCTGTCCAGCAGGAGTTTTTGCAGAAGAGAATGTTCTATGTAACTGGCAAAATACAGCACAGTTACCACTATCTACATAGGGCCATTGAGCATTTGAAATACGACTCGCGTAACTGGCATATAATTTGTTACATTTGTACTTTAAATAAATAAATCACATAATTTTAAATAAATTACATAATTTAAAATAAATTATATAATTAAATGTGACTGATGGCTACTATCAGACAATTCAGTTCTGGGATATGAACCTCAAGTCAGAATTGAGAAGAGGGAGTGAGCTTCTTGTGGTCTCATTGATGGCAGGCTGCCCTGGCTTTGGTGGGAGGGCAGGTGGGGCACGATTTTCCAGGCAAAACTGTTAGCAGTGCTTTTCTCTCTACCTTTCTCCTCTTAATCAACAGATGCTCTTCTGTGTCTGTGAATCTATTTATGTTTTTATAAATAAGTTACAGAAAACAAACTTATGGCTACCAGGAGGGATATATTTGTAGTCTGGGATTAAAATATGCCCATTACTGTATATAAAATAGGTAACTGACAAGGACCTACGGTATAGCATAGGGAACTATACTCAATATCATGTAATAATCTACAATGGAAGAGAATGTTAAAATATATATATATATATTAAATATAATAAAAATATATATATATATTTTTAACATTCTCTTCCATTGTAGATAAAAAAACATTGTAGCCAAATACTTTGGCTACATCAGGTAGCCAAAGTATTTACATGCGTGTAAATACTTTGGCTACCTGATGTGAAGCGCCAACTCATTGAAAAAGACCCTGATGCTAGGAAAGATTGAGGCCGGGAGGAGAGGGTGACAGAGAATGAGATGATTGGATTGCATCACTGAATCAATGTACACGAGTTTGAGCAAACTCCAGGAATCAGTGAAGGACAGGGAAGCCTGACGTGCAGTCCATGGGGTGGCAAAGAGTCGGGCTTAGCAACTGAACAACAACACCAATAATGGAATCACTTTGCTGTACATGTGAAACTAATACAACATTGTGAATCAACTATATTTGTATAAAAATTAAAAAAAAAACTTTTAGCAGTGGACATTCAGACAGTTGGGGGCTTCCCTGGTGGCTCAGACGGTAAAGCTTCTGCTTGCAATGTGGGAGACCCAGGTTTGATCCCTGGGTAGGGAAGATCCCCTGGAGAAAGAAATGGCAACCCATTCCAGTATTCTTGTCTGGAAAATTCCATGGACAGAGAAGCCTGGTAGGCTACAGTCCATGGGGTTACAGACAGTCGGACATGACTGAGTGACTTCACTTTATTCAGACGGTTGAGAGGGTGTGTGAGTGTGTGTACTGGTCAAGTAGAGAGGATTAGACACTATCACGCCCCCTGCAGATCACAGAATGATCAGCTGGGTCACTGTGACACCCTATTTTCTTCCCATCTCACAGATTCTTTGATAACTGAATTATAGCCATAGAATAACCTGACGACAACACCTGGCCACTGGCTTCATGGAGCAGAACAAGTTTCCCGGTCCCCAAGCTGCTGGGTCCTCTCCCACCTCATTCTCAGATTGCCCCTGACAATTCTACTGGTTTGCTGGTCCCGAGAGGAGCGTCATGATGTATTGCACAAGTACACAGAGGGAATTTTTCTGTGGGTTTCTGATTATTAGCTGTTTCAGCCATAGAGAGGAAATACATTTAATTTTACACTGTCTACTGCAACTTTGAGATGGCTAGCCCAACAGCTCTAAAAAAAGAAAAAAATAATAACTCTGCCCTTTCTACACTGAAGTATCATAGATATGAAGTTATAAATGAGGAAACCTAGGTTCATGTTTTATTTATAACTATTACCTTTGATTTATGGTGTTGAAAAACACATTCAACCTAATTTATGCAGGAATTAACTTTGGTAGAGATTAATTTTGGATCTATGGCCCCTTCCTAAAATATATCATCTCTATTCATAATCTTGGCTTGCAGACAGAGATGGGAGTGAGGAAAAGAAAAAAAAAAACCTTCCAGAAGGGAAATACTTTTAAGTCCTTAAATGAGGATAACAGAATGTTTTTAAAATTAAGATCCCTTGAAGTTCAGAGCCAGAATTTAGAATGAACCAAACGGTGTTTTCCACTGAGTTTGGACATTTGGTAGAGCATTTTATATGAAAATACATAAAATAGAAGAAAATAAAAAACAGGACCATGGTATACATTAATGCTTAATAATAAGTCAATAATAACTCTGAAATATTTAACCAGTATTACTCTTATGTTATCTGTGTCATATCTTATAGACTACTGAGCACATGTGTGTCTGAGTGTGTGTCTTGGAAGAGGAAAAGGATAGGAAGGAGAGGGGAAAAAAATCAAAGGGAAAAATTTTAAAAAAATCAAAGAGAAGTACAAAATATAGCTCTGAGCCTCAGGACAGTCAGGGGAAAAAGGCTATAATGAGTGTCACGCATAATACAAGAAAGCATGTTAGTTTGCCAAGAGGGCTTAATTTTCAGAAAGTCGCCTTTGTTTTAAAAAACAAACAACATAGTAGATAGTGTCTCTTTTGCTTTTCTTTTCTTAGACCCCAACTATCTTTGCCGTTTCACACCTCACTGGCTGAGATGAGTCACTCACTGACATTACCTGCCTGACCCCAGTGCGCACTTGTGCTTGTGACCCCTGGTCCTGAGGCTGCTGTTGAAAGCTCATCATGCCTCTTCCTGTGGAAGCCTCGGGCCAGTCAAAGAGCCACCAGGTGAGTAGAAGAGGAGACAGAGGGAGTCGTCCCCCACCCTTCCTGTGTCAGGTGACACCCTGTCTCCACAGCTGTTGGTGCTCCTCTCCTGAGTCCCCTGCGCTGTCGTTGTCCCCGCCTCCAGCCAGCACCCACATATCCAGGCCCTCGCTGGTCACGGGATGGTGTACCGCAGGAGAGTGTCTGGGGAGAGGCCCCCAGAGAGCCTCCCTCGTCGGTGGGGTTGTTCTATTAGTTTTCACTTGTACGGGAATGCAGGGGCATTCCCCTTGGCTATGTGTCTTATCGGACCCAAACAGAGAGTATATAATATTAAGTCACTGTCCTGGAGATTATCTGACCAAGGGAGTGATTCCGGTTGGCTTTAAGACTGTGTCCTTGGCAGTGGCATGCTTTAGTTCTGAAAGGGAAAACAAATCTCTCTCCTCTACCAGCCTGCCACAAAAAGCATTGTGCAAAGCTTAGTCAAGTGTGCAAATCTCTACTGTGAACTTTCCTACCATATCTGGGGGAATTACCGGGCCTTGAAAGCTCCCACCAACAGATAAGGAGCAAGGTTATAACATGATTTGACACGCAGTTTTGAAGGCCCCACTCGGAAAAGTGGAGAGGGCGGCTTTCAAGGCACCATTTCAGGAGATTAAGATTTGAAATTGTGTTGCTTTATCTTACTGTTTTCTTTCACAGGCTTTTCCTTAGGTCTTGCTGGGGAGTCTTTTTTTTTTTCCTTCATTTTTTCTTTCCCTGGTGTACATATGAAGGTTTGTAACGCTTCATGCTTGAAGACTAAAGGAAAACTGAGTAAATTCGATATGACCGACTTCAGAGTCACTGGCTTCACATGCATTTACTTGCTGTGAAGAGAAAACCATGTGAGGAAAATATATTGCCACTGCAGGAATGGATCTGTCCCACGTGTAATAGCTCATTTTTATCCACCCCTCGTGTCTTACCAGAATAGGTTACTAAAGAGGCTGGCCCTGCAGCACGGAGGCCTCTCAGCCTCAGTACTGTGGGATGGGCCTCATCCCCAGGCCTCCCTGCCTCCCCTGGGCAGACCCCACCTCCTTGACGTTCTGGAGCTTCTTTCAGATCTTTTTTTGTTTTTGGTTGTGCAGGGCCTTAGCTGCGGCACTCAGCATCTTTGTTGTGGCGCTCGTGATCTAGTTGTGACCAGGAATCCAATCCAGCCCCCCTGCATTGGGACTGCAGAGTCTTGGCCACTGGGGCATCAGGGAAGTCCCTTCTCACAGGTCTTGAGCCCCTGTGCTGTTGGCAGCTGAAACAAAAGCTGAAAGAAACCCACTCAGATCTGCCATCAGTGTACTGAAGCCCCATCCACAGCAAGGGGCCAAATCCTTCCATTTTTCATCCTGCAGAGGCTGGAGCTTCTGGGTTCAATCCCCGGGTTAATGGGCTTGGAGAAGTGGACCTGGACTCCAGGTCCAGAAGGAAAGAGAAGATTCAGCCCCAACACAAAGCTGCCTCTATTTCCTGAGAAGCAAGAGGAAGCAACCACTCACCTCAGAGTTTCTGGAGCAACCATTTCTTGAGCATCCTTATTTTGTGATTGATAAAAGTTCTTCTGTCAATGAGAGCACATGTTCTAACGGTGGCAGGGGTGAGGGGTGGAGAGGTTGGGAAAAATATACGTCTAGGAGCAAACAGAAATTGATGTTGGAAAACTTTGTTCATAGTGTAGGGACTCCCTGCAAATATTAACATACTGTGCTACTAAGAAGGGCCATGGACCAGCGAGGCAGGAGGTTGGTTTATCTGTTTGGCTCATTCTCAGTTTCATCCTAAGTAGAAACTGGGGCTCTGGTGAATGATGGGGACAGAAGAATGGCAGAATATGGAGCTGGAAACACAAGCGAGGGCCTGAAGCCCCTAGCTGTATACCATTTGGTGTCCTGGACAGGTAGAGGCGTCCAGATGGCGCCGGAGACCCTGGTTGGGGGGATGGGGAGACTCAACAGAATGAAGGACTGGGAAAAGCTTTGCCTGTTCCCTTGTTTCACTTAAAGTGAAGTGAAATGAAGTGAAATCGCTCAGTCGTGTCCGACTATTTGCGACCCCATGGACTGTAGCCTACCAGGCTCCTCCCTCCATGGAATTCTCCAAGCAAGAGTACTGGAGTGGGTTGCCATTTCCTTCTCCAGTGTTGTTTCACTTAAGCCAATGTTAATTCCTGGGGGTTGTGGTCAAAAAATGCCACTTGCATATCAGTAAACAAAGGATGATGTAGCCCTCAAGCCATCAGCCACTGCAGCTGCCCCTGACTGTGAACCTTGAGGGGATTCAGGATGGAGAAGAAGGGATACTGGCCCCACATAGTTGAGGAGCATATCAAAGGAACGATTTTACTGAGCCCAGACTCTTGCATAGAAAACACTAAGTTCATTACCTTGAAACGGCTGCTTTTTCCTTTAACAGCTATCTGTTGATGTTTTGACTAGCTGGCTTTTTAAAACCCTCCTATATATGCTGGCTCCTCCCTCCTCTTTAGAACAGCCCCTCAGAGCTATCTACGAGTCTGTATCTCAAGTTTAAGTCCCTGACAAGTTTGCTGAATAAAATAAAATTCTCAACTTTTAGGTTGTGATTTTTTTTTTCAGTTGACTGATTGAACATCTGAATAATGAATTAAAATTTTTGCCATAGTGACCTACAATAGTAGTATCAGTGATGAGACACATTGCTGGGGCTATTGATCACTTCTAGCAGTCTTACTTGCATGTGTGTTAGCAGAGGAAGCGACACCAGTCTGTTGTGACCCTAGGATTTTGATCATCCAGCTCCAGTTTCTCTTTCCCAGTTCATCTTTTCCACCTTCCCACCAGTTCCTTGCTTTTGTCTTTCTGAACTCTTCCCCATTCCCAGGCACAACCTGCACTTAACGGCTGTGCTGAGAGGATTCTGTCTGATAGAACTCCTTCCCTTTCTCTTCTCTGGAAAAGTCTTATCAACTGTTCTTCATGTTCCCAGTCAAGTTGCTTCTATAATGGTTTTTCTAGCTCCTCAGATGAAATTAATCCTATTCACTGAAATTTTTTTTGATGTGGACCATTTTAAAAAATCTTCATTGAATTTGTTACAATATTGCTTCTATCTTATGTTTTGTGTTTTTTTTTTTTTTTTTTGTCATTAAGTCATGTGGAATCAGCTCCCAACCAGGGATCGAACCCGCAGCCTGCATCGCAAGGTGAAGTCTCAACCACTGGCCTGCCAGAGAAATCCCTGAACTTTCACTTTATGGTACTACAGAATATGTGAATTATAATTATTCCTTCATTGGTGTTGCCCTGCTAGATCATGTATGCTTTCTGGGGAGACCAAAGTTAAGCTGAATTGCCTTGTCCTGTATTAAACTAAACGAAAAGTCTGAAATAAGCAAGTATCTGGTGAAGTGAAAGTCGCTCAGTCATGTCCAGATCTTTGCAAACCCATGAACTATACACTCCATGGAATTCTCCAGGCCAGAATACTGGAGGGGGTAACCTTTCCCTTCTCCAGGGGATCTTCCCAACCCAGGGATTGAACCCAGGTCTCATGCATTGCAGGAGATTCTCAGATTCTTTACCAGCTGAGTCACAAGAGAAGCCCCAAGTATCTGGTAGGGGTTCATAAAAGGGGGAAGGGAATGGAAGTGGAGAAACTCTGTTTCTCTTATCACTGTTGGATGCTGGAATGCACTCACACAATGTGTATATATTCACATACACACATATAGATGTATTGAGCTATTTGCTGCTGCTGCTGCTAAGTCGCTTCAGTCATGTCTGACTCTGTGTGACCCCATAGACGGCAGCCCACCAGGCTCCCCCGTCCCTGGGATTCTCCAGGCAAGAACACTGGAGTGGGTTGCCATTTCCTTCTCCAATGCATGAAAGTGAAAAGTGAAAGTGGAGTCGCTCAGTCGTGTCCGACTCTTAGCGACCCCATGGACTGCAGCCCAGCAGGCTCCTCCGTCCATGGGATTCTCCAGGCAAGAGTACTGGAGTGGGGTGCCAGTGCCTTCTCCATTGAGCTACTTACTATGTACCATATACTGTACTAGGCGATTTTACATGGACATTTTAATTCAATCCTCACAAGGACTTGTTTCGGGAGCAAGGAAAGAGACATGATTAAGGGTTTAAGTCATATGCCCAAGGTCCCATAGCTAGTAATAGAGCATAAATTCAAATTCAGTTTTAGTCTGACTCCAAAGCCCCCATTTATTATTAACGACCTCCTTTCGTCACAGCTCTAATGGACAGCTGTCATTCCCTTGGCTGCCTGCCTCCACTTTAGCAGCTGAAAAGCCCAGACATTGTCCCAGCCTCCCTTGCAGCTAAAACACAAGCAGATGGCC
This sequence comes from Bos mutus, assembly GCF_027580195.1. Classification (NCBI taxonomy): domain Eukaryota; kingdom Metazoa; phylum Chordata; class Mammalia; order Artiodactyla; family Bovidae; genus Bos; species Bos mutus. The sequence goes on from NC_091627.1 coordinate 40,249,140, forward strand.
TGGCGTGGACTAAATGGATGCCTCTGCTACAGACTTTGAATTGAGAGCTGGTGACATAAAGAGGCAGGGACAGCAGAGAGTCCAGAGGCACTGGGGGAGTGGCACAGGAGCAGCGCTGTCTACAGTTCGGGTGTCTGTGGTTGCCGGGCAAACCGTGGCATCCAGTTTTCAGAGACGGGTCAGTGTAGTGGCTCCCACTAGGTGGATTAGGTGATGTGTTTTATTTTATTTTGTTTATTTATTTTTTAACTTTACAATATTGTATTGGTTTTGCCATATATCAACATGAATCTGCCACAGGTATACATGTGTTCCCCATCCTGAACCCTCCTCCCTCCTCCCTCCCCATACCATCCCTCTGGGTCATCCCAGTGCACCAGCCCCAAGCATCCAGTATCGTGCATCGAACCTGGACTGGCGACTCATTTCATATATAGTATTATACATGTTTCAATGCCATTCTCCCAAATCATCCCACCTTCTCCCTTTCTCACAGAGTCCAAAAGACTGTTCAGGTGAAGTGTTTTGTCTGGAGTCTACCTGTGGCACAGCTTCTCTCATCTGGTCTCCTTTTCTAGTCTAGTTTCAATCATTTTGGAAAGTCCTGGAACTATTTCACAACTCAGCAACAAATGCTTTTTTTCTGCTTAGTCAACCAGAATGAGTTTCTGTTGCTTGCAGCCAACAACACTGACTGATATAACATATACACTCATAATCTTGAATGCAGGTTGACTTTGCCATACATCATTTCTACCTGGAATTAAAAACACACATGGACACAGAATTTTATGAAAGTTCGACAGAGTGGAGGGTGACTGTGGGAGGTCATTGGGAACAATTTCTAGCTCACTGATCTATTTATAATTCATGTTATAGTTTGCATGGATGATTATGGAACTTTTCAGTGTGGTATTACAAAACTGGGATGCAGAAGTGGATTTTTACCTTTCAAGTGTAATTTGACTTCCAAGTCTAACTCTGAGCTTTAAAAATTCTGTGATGAATTTGGCCTTTGAATAATAAGAAAGAAAATTACTTAAATACATATCTTTCCTGTTATTATAAGCAAAATGGCTTCCCAAAATTGTACTACTTGCAAAACTAAGATCACAGAGGAAGTTGAACTGCTGAATTATTTAAAGTAATCTGACTCACTGGAGGCTTAGCTTCTGAGATGGAAGAAGATACAATAGCTTACAAAAAAGTTACTGATAAATTCCAAGATGTAATTCACTTTGAAGAGAGTGAAATGTGGTTGGGGGGTAATGAATCTCTCTGACCTTATGTAATGAAAGAGTTGCATTTGCAGTTTGACAAAGGGGTTATAATTACAAGGCATCGCTGAACTTCTGGAAGAAGCTACTGCTGCAGATGGCCAAGTGGTCTACTGAGATGTCAGATATAAGACAGGAATAAACCTTACAGAGGTCAGGGGTTTGACCTTGGTAAGTCTAGACACACTAATATGATTATCATCACTCTAATCAAGTTAGAATGTAAACACACATTCTACAAAGCAAGGACTCCCTTGCGGTGATTATTTAGAGGAAGATGAAAAGCTGCTTTCTGTCTCTGCTGAAAACACAATGTGAAGAAATGAGGTGACTTTCATTAGGTCAGTGGCTTTCAACCAGGGATGATTTGGCAACGCTGGTAAGGAGAGGGGAAAGGCAGGATGTTACTAGCATCTAGCTGGGGGAGGCCTGAGATGCTGCTAAATATCCTACAAGGCCCAGGGCAAACTCCCACAAGAAGAATTATCTGGGCCAGAAATGTCAATAGTGCTGAGGCTGAGAAACCCTGGGCAAGATGGAAGAAAGAAATTTCTGAACCTGAGGTTGTATAAATCTCAGAATGGGTTTACAGCTCCAGAACTACTGTGGGGTGAATGAAACACTGGCCTCAGGGTGCATAATTTGAGAATGTCAAAAGCCCCAGTAATCAAGATAAATGATACTTTTAAAAAATCAGTGCAAAAAAATCCATGATGATCAGGGTATAAAAATTTTAAATAAAGACAGGATCGAACAGAGATGGGATTTGAATAGAGGAAGTTAATATAATATTTATCTTGATTACTGAGGAAGGCAAGGACCTCAGTCTCATTCTAGTCCTGGCCTGTTGATTATCAAGGGTGTGGAATTGTTTCAGCTTAAAGGTGACTTGATTTGATTGTAATTAAGCTGGAGGTAGTTAAACCTGAGTGAAAGTGTTAGTCACTCGGACTCTTTGTGACCCTATGGATTGTAACCCACCAGCCTCGTCTGTCCAAGGAATTCTCCAGGCAAGAATACTGTGCTGCTGCTGCTAAGTCACTGTCCGACTCTGTGCGACCCCATAGACGGCAGTCCACCAGGCTCCCCCGTCCCTGGGATTCTCCAGGCAAGAACACAGGAGTGGGTTGCCATTTCCTCCTCCAATGCATGAAAAGTGAAAAGTGAAAGTGAAGTCACTCAGTCATGTCCGACTCTCAGCGACCCCATGGACTGCAGCCTACCAGGCTCCTCCATCCATGGGATTTTCCAGGCAAGAGTACTGGAGTGGGGTGCCATTGGCTTTTCCGAAGAATACTGTAGTGGGTAGCTACTCCCTTCTCCTGGGAATCTTCCCGGCCCAGGGATTGGACCCAGGTTCCCTGCATTACGGGCTTCCCAGGTGGCTCAGTGGGTAAATAATCTGCCTGCAATACAGGAGACACAGGAGATGCAGGTTTGATCCCTGGGTGGGGAAGAGCCCCTGCAGGAGGGCATGGCAACCCACTCCAGTATTTTTGCCTGGAGAATACTATAGACAGAGGAGCCTGGAGGGCTATAGTCCGTAGGGTCACAAAGAGTTAGATATGACTGAAGCAACTGAGCACCCATGCTCACATGTTCCTGCATTGCAGGCAGATTCTTTACTGTTTGAGCCACCAGTAAGCCTTGTAGGAGGTAAATGAGAAGGTCTTTTCTGGTTCTAGAATTTTAGATTTCGGTAATTAAGTTAAATGAGGAAGTAACCCTCATGTTAAGCTGCATAGAATTTGTAACATGGCTTTTTAGTTTCTCTGATTTATAGTATGGCCTTGGTTAGCCAAGTCATCTTTGTTATGAAATGTAATGTGTGATGGCATCTCAAAGAAATCTGTGGCATTAACTGTAGTCTTTAGCAACACCTTTTTATTGCAAATTTCCCTGCCAGGAAAAACTGTTGTGTGACTTTCCCATTTTACTATTTCTCATCCTCTCCTCTTCCCAGTCCCCAAACCTACATACCATTATTTTCTGGGATACACAGATATTGCCATTCTTCTACATTTCTTGCTCCTTTTGTTCCCCCAAATGCCATGGATGGAATCTTTGTGTTTTGTATTTGTGTGTGTTTGTGTATGGGCGGAGGGCAGATTTTAAATATTTTTCCTTCTAATAGCCTTGGGGGGATAGTCTGTCTATATATTTAATGACTAAGTTTATGTATGTGGGCTATAGTGTACTTACAACATAATGTTGATCTCCCAGAAAAGCCAGATTAAAGCTTCAAAGATAATTTACTACTCTGGGCAGGGCAAGATAGGCAGTTATAAAAAACTTCAGTAATATTACTAATTAGGAGAAATGTGGTCTTGGAGCCGTATTAGAACAAACACTCTAACCTTTATAGATTGCCTTCCATTAATTTCCCTGGTTTCCGTCTATGAGCAGCTCCCGTTAAGAGTACCTGCATTCAGCAAATGTACTCTTGCATGAAGTAACTGGATATGGGACCTACCACTTCCCCACATCCTGTCACTTAATCTAACTGACATATGTACCATTCCTTTTGATCTATGCTAACCATCATTATCTCAATGCAGATCTCAACTTCCTATCTGTTATTTTTAAAAAATGCTTTAATCAGAGGGTAGCAACAAGTTGGGTTGAATTATAGGGTTTGTTTTGGATTTAGAATTTTTTTCATTCTATTAGAAACAAAGTAACATCAAACTTGGGCTCCTTCTTCCCAACCCCTTAGTGGTTGCTATTTTGATGAGCTATTTTGTGTTTATTTCTTGAAAAATGAACAAAAGGAAAAGAAAAGAAAAAGGAACTAAGTGGTAGATGGGTAGATGAAGAATAATTCTAATTTAATTGGAATTACCAAAGCTGCTGCTGCTGCTAAGTCGCTTCAGTCGTGTCCAACTCTGTGCGACCCCACAGACGTCAGCCCACTAGGCTCCCCCGTCCTTGGGATTCTCCAGGCAAGAACACTGGCGTGGGTTGCCATTTCCTTCTCCAATGCGTGAAAGTGAAAAGTGAAAGTGAAGTCGCTCAGTCGTGTCCGACTCCAAGCTAGACATCTCCAAGTGCTTTCTTCTCTTTCTTCTTTATACTTTTCATTTTCATTTTTCATCCTGGTCCAGGGTGAACAAAAGTTCAAGTAGACTGACCACTACTTAAGCAAAGGATGCATTTAATTGTTTAGGATTTGGGACTATGAGCTGTCTGGGTGTGTACTTTGCTACAGAAAATCCACCAGGAGATCACAGGATCTAAATGATCCATGTGTGCCTAGGTTCTTCAGTTTTCAAGACGGTGATGAAAATGTTCAGTTTCCTTTATAATAAATAGGCTACCTGAACATTAGGTTTGTGGGCTTCCTATGGCAGAAAAGAAATGATGTCCCCTGGATAATTTTAGTTACATCATCAGAAAGAAGATTAAGTGAGACAAATGGGGTGTTTCTTCTCTTTTCTATATTCCTGTTCTTTAAACAGTTGTTACTCCACCTATTTTATATAACCTTACAAACATATACTGAACAAATGGAGGAATAAGTAAATGAATCAGAGTTTATTGCAAATGATAAGGATTCTTTTAGAAAACTTTGGTCTTGGTCATACATTAAGTATGAGTCACGAGGTAAAATGTATTTCTTTTTACAGTGGTTTGCACTAATGATTGCTTAAAAGAGAATATCATACAAACAACACCGCACCCCCCCCCAAAAAGAGAGAGAACCATACGACTTTTAAACAACTGCTAAATAAACTGTTACTTCTTTATTGGAGGCATCAACTTAGGGTTGGAACATTTTCCTTTAATCACTCTGCTCCCCATGTTAACAATATAATTTCATCTATGTTAAAAACAACTCCCTCCATTGTACTATTGTCCTTTTGTGCATGTTTAAAATTTTTCATAGAAAAAAAAGTAAAAGCTTTCCATCCACTGCACCAATTTATTGTTCATAGTAAATAAATCAGGGAGTGTCTCTCATGTCTAATACTTTGAGGCAAACCCTTTAAATGCCATCTGGGTCATCTCAGTGCCAGGTTCTGTGCCCAAGTTGCAGCTTCTGTTCAGGTCTGTTTCAGATTATGTCAATAGGATGGAAAACAATCTGTTACCATAGTAAGTCAGTACCTTCTCAATATACAAGTTCAGTTATGATATTCTCACAGAAAGCTTCCATTGAAAGAAACTGACAAAAATAAATACTAGGCTCTCAGGGAATGATCATTTAGAGGTTGTCTCTTCTAAAAGAGTTGTTTTCTTCTCCTTTATAGATTTAATGGAAACTCAGAGGGTGAACCTCACGTTTGTAGGACACTTGTACACCAGGCATGCTGCTAGGTGCTTTCATTCAGCACCTCCTTACTCTCCACTGCAAACGTGGGGTGACTGGTATCAGCCTCACCTTCCAAGTGAGAACTGAGGCAGCTGAAGTTCCGACCCCATTGCTTCTGGTGAGGAGGACCAATGGCGGACTAAAATACAGCTGAAAACTTTGTGAGGAAAGAGCTGTGTATCTACCAGGGGTGACAGGATGACAGGAGTCAGTCACCTCCTCCGGGAGGACACGAATGATGTTGGAGTCCTCAGGTTAGCCCCTCAGGAGGGAGAAGCCACCTTCCTTATTTGAGTGCTCTGGGTTTCACACAAAGGCCATCTCCTTTGGTGAGGTCTCAGAGTGCTGTAGAAGAGAATACTGACCTCCAGAAATGATGCCTCAGCACCCACATGTGCTAAATTTATTAGGATGATCGATTTGTTCCAGTTCACCTGTGACTGTCCCATTTTAAAAGTCAAAGTTGATGTATGGCAAAACCAACACAATATTGTAAAGCAATTAGCCTCCAATTAAAATAAATAAATTTAAATTAAAAAAAAAAGTCAAAGTCCTGCATCCGGAGAACCTCATCAGTCTTTAGCAAACTGAGTTGGTTGGGTTCCGACGTGGCTTTGTAAAAGTTAGTCGTTTGATTTCCAACAATCACACTGATGCGAGTCTCATGAAACACACCAAGGCATTGTAAAGACACCAAATTCATAAAGGAAGGTTCAGTGGTAAAGAACCCACCTGCCAAAGCAGGAGATTTGGTTTTGATCCCTGGGTCAGGAAGATCCCCTGGAGAAGGAAATGGCAACCCACTCCACTATTCTTGCCTGGGAAATCCCATGGACAGAGGAGACTGACAGACTGCAGTCCATGGGGTCCCAAAAGAGTTGGACACAATTTAGTGATTAAACAATAACATAAAGGAAATAAAGTATTGCATTTTCAATGACTCCTCTGCCACAGGAGAGACTAAGGTTCTGTGAGTTGGCTTTGATAGTGGTAAAATGTAGTCACCAGAGCTCATGCTGGCAAATCAACATAATTTTTGGGTTCCTCTAAACCTGAGGAATTGATATTTCTTTCACAGGTCAGTCCTGCCCCAATGACTTCACTATTCCTATTTGAATGAGTGGGTAGGCTGAACACATAAAACTTAACTTCATGTTATACCCACTATTAAATAAGGACAGAGGGTGTAATTTCATAAGATGGAGTGGGGTCCCGGGAGCCATTTCCATTTGACATCATAACAGCATTAGCTTGGAAAATTATCTGGAGCCACGCAGAGAATACACTGGGTTTAGTTCAAACCCACCAAGTCCAGCTGTTTATAATAGATTCCTTTATGCAGTCTCTAGACACTTGACATGAACTATGAAGTATATTTAGCAGATCTGCAAAAAGGGAAAAAGTATTTGGAGGTATTTAGTAAAGTGAACTCGTTGAAAAAGAAAAACAGAAAGGGTAAAAAATAAGTCCATCAGGATGAGAAAGGAAAAAAATAGGAATGGAAAGTACAGGGAAATACAGCAAGTTTTAGTTTAGATCTGTTAATTTATCTTTTTAAAACCTATTTTGGGCCTGAATTATGTTGTAGCCTAGGAATATTTAATCCAGACAAGGCTAAATGGTAAAGACAGACTGATTTTTATAGTAATTCATTTAGCATTAGATGTCTGTGTCATTTTCTTCCTGACTGTTTTTTATAACTGTGCTCTGGGAGTCCCCCAAGAGCAGTTTGGTCGTCAAGTCTTTCAACTGGTTTCAAATAATTTTTCAGATAGGCAAAAAGATTTGTCTTTCAGAAAACCTCTATTATTTTTGAATAATAATCAATATCAGGGAGAGAAATCATCTACATCCTGAAGACAAAAAGAACTTAACATCTATTAAAATACAATCAGCATGGGACTTCCCTGGTAGTCTAGTGATTAAGACTTCAAGCTCCCAATTCAGGGGGCCTGGGTTCAATCTCTGGTCAGGGAATTAGATCCCATATACTGCAACTAGCATAGATGGATTGTCAGAGTTTACTTAAATACTGGGAGTTCTGTGAGTCTCAAAGTGTGGTCTGGAAACAGCAGTATGAGTGTCCCCTGGGAACCTTTCAGAAATGAAAATGCTTTGCTCCTCACCCCAGACATGCAGAATAATTAACTCTGGGGGAGTGGAGCAGAGAAGGGTCAGCAATCTGTATCACAGCCAGTCTTCTGGTTAATTTTGATGCACAGGCAACTTTGAAAATCACCAAATTCATATTCATATATCCATATATATATTTCCACAGTGGTGGTTTTATTTCCTAACTATTCTGTTTTATCACAAGGACAGGCTTTACCAACCAGGCAACGAAACCAGTTCACTCAATCTTCAAAGTTGGTCATGTCTTGCCTGATGCTGCCTCTGGTGGCAGCAGAGTCTGCAATCTACAGAATAGCTCTAGCATATGGGTCATATTGTCAATCATTATTAAAATGCTTACTAAGGATTCTTTTCTAATTTCAAAATTTGTTGGGAGATAAATGACATATAACATTGTCTATATCCTGCACACGTTTTCTTTCTTACATTTTAAATCATCTCTAAATTAGTTATAATACATTATACAATGTAAATGCTGTGTAAATAGTTGTAAATACAATGTAAATGCTATATAAATGGGCTTCCCAGGTGGTAAAGAACCTGCCTGTCAATGCAGGAGATGTAAGAGACACAAGTTCGATCCCTGGTTCTGGTTTGATCCCTGGGTTTGGAAGATCCCTTGGAGGAGGGCATGGCAACCCACTCCAGTATTCTTGCCTGGAGAATCCCATGGACAGAGGAGCCTGGTGGGCTACAGTCCATAGAGTCGCAAAGAGTAGGACATGGCTGAAGTGACCTAGCACTCAGCACGCTATGTAAACACGTGCCAGTAGGGCGCGAATTCAAGTTTTGGTTTTTGAAACTTTCTGGAATTAAAAAAACTTTTTTTCCCCATTGATTTGCCATTGGTTGAATCCTCAGATGTGGAACCTGCAGATTCGAAGGGCTAAATACCTATGTTTGTATCATGCAGGGCTTCTGCTTTTCTGGTTGAACCTTGACTGATACAAATTGGCAATTGTATCAAGTCCAACTCAAGGCATGCTTTTGTATGATTCCTGAGCCAAGAATGTCTTTTACATTTTTAGGGAGTTGTAAAATGAATATGTAACAGAGACCATATATGTCCTACAAGGCTGAAAATATTTACTCTCTGGCCCATTACAAAAAGTTTGCTGACCCTTGTAGGAAAAGTAGGAGTGTAAAATGCTATGGCTACTTTTTAAACAGTTAGACAGTCTCTTAAAAACATAAGCACAAATTTATCATATGGCCCAGAAGTCCTGCTCCTATGTATTTACTGAAAAGAAATGAAAATTCGTGCCTGTACAAAGACTTGTACCTAACTGTTCATAGCTATTTAATTCATAATAACCAAAAAATTAAACAACATAAAGGCCCATTAACAACTGTATAGATGGACAAACTGTGATACATTCATAGAATAAAAAGGAATTAACCACTGATACCCAACACAGAAAAACATAAAAAAAAATTATCCTAAGTGAAAGAAGGCAGAGACAGAAGAACGCATGTTGTATGATTTCTACTCCTTTTATATGAAGTTCCAGAATTGACGATATCAATCTCTAGTGACAGAAAAAGTGCTGGTTGCCTGAGAGGCCAGTGGAGTGTTGACCTGAAAAGAGCTTGAGTGAACAGCTCAAGGAACAGCTTGATTGAAAAGGTCTCACATTTGCCAAAACCCATTAAACTGAACAATTAAAGTGCATAAATTACACATCCATGAAAGCGTTATTCACTCAGTTGTGTCCAATTCTTTGTGACCCCATGGACTATAGCCCTCCTGGCTCTTCTGTCCATGGAACTGTCCGAAGAAGAATACTGGAGTGGGTAGCCATTCCCATCCATCTCCAAGGGATCTTTCCAACCCAAGGATCGAACTTGGGTCTCCTACATTGCAGGCAGATAGATTCTTTACCATCTGAGCCACCAGGAAAGCCCTATACCTCCAAGAAGCTGACTTAGAAAAAAAAAGTCACAGATACACATTGGTTTAAAACCTAAACTTCCTATTTAGGCCACCTGTGTAACCTACATGGCAATTATTGCTGTATTAGTTTTCTAGAGTTATTCTAACAAAGTACCACAAATGGTAGGCTTAAATGGCAGAAATCTGTCTCATAACTCTGGAGGCCAGAAATCCAGGATAAAGGCCTTGGCAGCATCGGTTCTTTCTGAGAGAACCTGTTCTGTGCCTCCCTCCTAACTTATTGGTTTGCCGTCAATCTCTGGTGTTTTTTGCCTTCAGATATATCACTCTGATTGCTGCTCTCTCCTTGTGTATGTTTCTGTCTCAATTTCCCAATTTCCCCCATTTCATAAGGACACCGGTCAAACTAGCCTAGGACTCACCCTAAGGATTTTGTCTTAGCTTGATGATCTGCAAAAATCCTATTATCAGATAAGGTCCCACTCACAGGTACTGGGGGTTAGGATTGTAAAATCTTTTGGGGGTGGGGGGAAAATAATTCAATCACAAATTGACAGTTGTTTACAAATTAATGTAGAGGTGTACGACTTGGCCTCATGAATTTGGTCATCTCAACAAATTCCTCTTTTCCTTAAGCCATAAGTCTTCAGAATCTTTGCCTGTCTTTCCTGTCTATCATGTTATCTTGATCTAGGCCAAGTTCTACAGGGTAAGCATAATTGAATTGATTTGGGAGGAGGCAAACATTTACACAGAAAAAGACAAACATATGTATTCAATATGCAGCTAACCCATTCACTGATTTACATCAAGGCTTTAAAGTAAATACTACCTATTTAGAAAGGTCGCTTTACCTAAAATAGTATGGTTGCAGCCGCCGCTGCCTTTACAAAGTCTATTTTTGAGACTTCTGAATCTGCCATAGCCACACGTGTGACCAATAAACCAATAGTAAAAATCATTTCTATTAATAATATTTTGCTTCCCTTTTCAGAGTGGAAAGTTTCTAAGGCTGACTTCTTCCTTGTCCATTTATTTTTAAACGAAATGCTCTAGAATACTTACTCTAAAATTCTCTAGTGAAAGAGTTAAGATGTTTTTAATGGACAAAGCTATATCTGCCTTGCTTTTTCTTTGCATCTCTTAATTTCAACATCATATAAAATTTTCACAGAATAGAATAATTCCATTGGAAAATAGAAGAAAAAGTTCATCCAGATGTAACTGTATTTTTCCTGAAATTCTGTACACACTCCATTTAGATGTACTGTACTGATTGAACATATTTTTTTCCTTCATAATATAGATGTTCTTCCTGCTAGCTACTTTGTTAGTATAACATTTCCACTGCAGTTTTGTTCAGAGAGGAAAACAATGTCAGATTCCGTTCTTTAGATGAACCTGGTTCACACATTTCCTAGCTTTTTCTTTATATAATAGCTGAAAAGATGAATCTAATCATCAACTGTCCAATCAACGACTAGATAGGGTTATAGTAATGTTCCAGGAACATTAAGAAAGAAAGAACAAAGAAATTAGAGAGGGAGAAAAGAGGTCACTGTCCTTAAGAACGGGAAATCTAGCTGAGGAGTTTACAAAAGCAGTGTCAGATCTGCATGCAGATCAGATTCCCTGCTGTGTTTATCTGCATGGCATACTTCTACGCCACCTCCTCTGAATTGCTATTAGATGACGGCAGCTAAAGGTCAAAGACACTGATGACAGTGAGCATGGAAAGGAAGCAACAGAGGTGTCAGCCTGGGGAAGGTCCCCCGGGGCCTCTGTGTGTCGCTGCCAAGGGAAAAGATTAAGTGCGACTTGATCTCCACAAGGTATTAGCTCGTGAAGCTAAACAGGTGCTTGAGAGAATGTCTGTGAAAATAATACTAATAAGCTAGTGAGATGTCACTTATAATTTAATATGAAAGGAAAAATATGTTATTGACATACTATATGAAAACAGAGATTCCTCTCCATTTGAAATGAAAGAAACTCACATTGACAGCTGCTAATGAAAAAGAAATTTCTACTACCTTCCCTGTGAGACAAAGCAAAACCAGCAAATAGAATCACATAACATCTACCCTTCTTTCACATTAAATACTTAATTTCTGGATGTGGAAAATTAATTATGCTGTAGATGAGATGAAGTCAATTTTTTTTAATTTGGATTTTTAAGCTCATGATATCTTCTATCCAGATCTAATATTTCATTGGAGAGACAGAGGTTTTATAGATTTACCAGAAAAATGGGGCCCTCTCCATGAAGAATTGTTTTTTTTTTTTTTGATTAGTGGAAGTCAGGGCATAGAGCAAGTCCAAAATAGTGAAAATTACTAGAAATGCCTCTACTCAAACATTTCCAGTCTTGTTTGAGTCTGGGATAATTGTTTCCATGTCCTAGCTTAATTTGTTAGCATAAACAGTTTTTTGAGTTTATCTGAATTTTTTTTTTTTTTTAACTTTCCAAGTTCCTTTTGCTTACAGGGTCCCAGCCTTTCTTTCTTTCTTTTCAATATTATTCATCCATTTGGTTGCACAGGTCTTAGTTGCAACATGTGGGATCTGTGATCTTACTTGTGGCATGTGAGATCTTTAGGTGGGGCATGGGGATCTAGTTCCCCAACCAGTGATTGAACCAGAATGGGCACTCTGCATTGGGAATGAGGAGTCTCTAGACCACCGGGGAAGTCCCCTAGACTTTCTTTGGGGAAGGGCAGGACTCACACCTTTTCAAATATTCACTGTGATTTATAATCCTATAAAACAATCTGCTTGATTAGGGCTGAGGTTCTATGGATTATGGACTGAGGTTCATGACATTGTACAGGAGACAGGGATCAAGACCATCTCCAAGGAAAAGAAATGCAAAAAAGCAAAATGGCTGTCTGAGGAGGCCTTACAAATAGCTGTGAAAAGAAGAGAAGCAAAAAGCAAAGGAGAAAAGGAAAGATATAAGCATCTGAATGCAGAGTTCCAAAGAATAGCAAGGAGACATAAGAAAGCCTTCCTCAGCGATCAATGCAAAGAAATAGAGGGAAACAACAGAATGGGAAAGATTAGAGATCTCTTCAAGAAAATTAGAGATACCAAGGGAACATTTCATGCAAAGATGGGCACAGTAAAGGACAAAAATGGTATGGACCTAACAGAAGCAGAAGATATTAAGAAGAGGTAGCAAGAATACACAGAAAAACTGTACAAAAGGGATCTTCATGACCCAGATAATCACAATGGTGTGATCACTCACCTAGAGCCAGACATCCTGGAATGTGAAGTCAAGTGGGCCTTAGAAAATATCACTATGAACAAAGCTAGTGGAGGCGATGGAATTCCAGTTGAGCTATTTCAAATTCTGAAAGATGATGTTGTGAAAGTGCTGCACTCTATATGCCAGCAAATGTGGAAAACTCAGCAGTGGCCACAGGACTGGAAAAGGTCAGTTTTCATTCCAACCCCAAAGAAAGGCAATGCCAAAGAATGCTCAAACTACCGCACAATTGCACTCATCTCACACACTAGTAAAGTAATACTCAAAATTCTCCAAGCCAGGCTTCAGCAATACATGAACTGGGAACTTCCAGATGTTCAAGTTTGTTTTAGAAAAGGCAGAGGAACCAAAGATCAAATTGCCAACATCTGCTGGATCATGGAAAAAGCAAGGGAGTTCCAGAAAAACATCTATTTCTCCTTTATTGACTATGCCAAAGTCTTTGACTGTGTGGATCACAACAAACTGTGGAAAATTCTGAAAGAGATGGGAATACTGGACCCTGACCTGCCTCTTGAGAAACCTATATGCAGGTCAGGAAGCAACAGTTAGAACTGGACATGGAACAACAGACTGGTTCCAAATAGGAAAAGGAGTTCGTGAAGGCTGTATATTGTCACCCTGCTTATTTAACTTCTATGTAGAGTACATCATGAGAAACGCTGGGCTGGAAGAAGCACAAGCTAGAATCAAGATTGCCAGGAGAAATATCAATAACCTCAGATATGCAGATGACATCACCCTTATGGCAGAAAGTGAAGAGGAACTCAAAAGCCTCTTGATGAAAGTGAAAGAGGAGAGTGAAAAAGTTGGCTTAAAGCTCAACATTCAGAAAACGAAGATCATGGCATCTGGTCCCATCACTTCACGGGAAATAGATGGGGAAACACTGGAAACAGTGTCAGACTTTATTTTGGTGGGGGCTCCAGAATCACTGCAGATGGTGATTGCAGCCATGAAATTAAAAGATGCTTACTCCTTGGCAGGAAAGTTATGACCAACCTAGATAGCATATTGAAAAGCAGAGACATCATTACTTTGCCAAAAAAGGTCCATCTAGTCAAGGCTATGGTTTTTTCCAGTGGTCATGTATGGATGTGAGAGTTGGACTGTGAAGAAGGCTAAGTGCCGAAGAATTGATGCTTTTGAACTGTGGTGTTGGAGAAGGCTCTTGAGAGTCCCTTGGACTGCAAGGAGATCCAACTAGTCCATTCTAAAGGAGATCAGCCCTGGGTGTTCTTTGGAAGGACTGATGCTAAAGCTGAAACTCCAGTACATTGGCCACCTCATGTGCAGACTTGACTCATTGGAAAAGACTCTGATGCTGGGAGGGATTAGGGGCAGGAGGAAAAGTGGAAGACAGAGGATGAGATGGTTGGATGGTATCACTGACTCGATGGATGTGAGTTTGAGTGAAGTCTGGGAGATGGTGATGGACAGGGAGGCCTGGTGTGCTGCGATTCATGGGGTTGCAAAGAGTTGGACATGACTGAGCCACTGAACTGAAGTGACTGATTAGGGTGACTAGGGCAAAATTCCCCAATAAACGATTAAACACCTCAATGGGACACACTCCCCATCAAGGTGTTTAATGGAGCTATTAACTCTTAGTGAGAAGCAGCCGGAAACACTTGCATTTCACTCTCATGGCTGGCTCACTCACTGGGCATATGAGGTTGTCATAATGGCCTCATAAAACACAACTGATTGTCTCATTCCTCAATTAACATCTTATAAAGTTGGCAATATGATTATGATAGAATCAAATCATAAGTGAATTTGCATTTTTGTCTGCACACACCATAGCTTCCTCAAAACAGTTTATGGAATAGTGTGGGTAGGAAGGGGGTTGTCAAGCTCTTTTAAACCTTTAAGGAAAATAGCAAAGTTTAGTGAGTGCAAACGGGTGCTGTCAATGGGAAGGAATCTTAGCCCTCTGACTCTTTAGCTAGTTTCTTCTCTTTAGCATATACTGTGTACAATAGCCAAGACCTGGAAACAACCTAAAGCCCCATTGACAGATGAATGGCTAAAGAAGATGCATACAGTGGAATATTACCCAGCCATAAAAAAGAATGAAATGATGCCATTTGCAGAAGCTTGATGGACCTGCTACTTTCTTCAACTTACTTATCATATTTACTTCAAAAAAGTGAAGTGAGACAGAGAAAGATAAAAATCATATGATATTGCTTATATGTGGAATCAAAAAAAAAAATGACAGAAATGAACTTATTTACAAAATGGAAACAGACTCACAGACATAAAAAACAAACTTAGGGTTACCAAAGAGGAAAGAGTGAGGGAGGAATAAATTGGGAGTTTGGAATTAACAGATACACACTACTATATACAAAAAATAGATAAATAACAAGCACCTACTGTATAGCTTCCCTGCTGGCTCAGATGGTAAAGAATCTGCCTGCAATGCAGGAGACCTGGGTTCAATCCCTGGGTTGGGAAGATCCCCTGGAGAAGGGAATGGCTACCCACAGTATAGTTGCCTGGAGAATTCCATGGACAGAGGATCCTGATGGGCTACAGTCCATGGGGTTGCAAAGAAGTCAGATATGACTGAGTGACCAACACTTTCTTTAATTTTCTTTCACTGTATAGCACTTCAATATCTTGTAATAATCTATAATGGAAAAGAATATGAAAATGAATGTATATATCTGGGGGCTTGGTAGCTCAGTGGTAAGGAATCTGCCTGCCAGTGCAGGAGACACAGGTTTGATCCCTAATCCAGGAAGATTTCACATGCTGTGGAGCAACCAAGCTCATGTGCCTCAACTATTGAGCCTGTGCTCCAGAGCCTGGGAGTTATAACTACTGAGGCACGTGCTGAAACTACTGAAGCCCTCACCCTAGAGTCTGTGCTCTGCACCAAAAGGAGCCACTGGAATGAGAAGCATGGGCACCACAACTGGAGAAAAGCCCGAGCAGCAACAAAGACCCAGAACAGCCAAAAGTAAAAAATAAATAATAAAATTTAAAAAATTAAAGCCTTTTTAAAAAAGAATATATAAACATGAATCCTTGATCATAAATCAAGAAAACTCAGGTTATTCTTCACGTCTGAATGGCAGGAGATAGCTTTGAAATCAGAGAACAGAACTACATGCAATTCACAGGGATGCAGTTCACAGGAAGGGTTCATTCTGAGTAATGAATTTATATATATATATTTTTTTTTTTTTTCAGTATGTCTATAAACATTGACTTTTTTTGAAGAATGCTATTAAACAGCTAGGTTTAAAGGAATATGACAAGAATAAATTTTTTAAAATAAGCATTGCCTTTAGCACAATTATTTTTTCAAGTGGCTAATTCTAGGAAAGTTTCCAAATCCTGTCTTATCCCATTTTTTGTGTGTAAATCTTTTAGGATAATAAAGCACAGAGAGATACAAATGAATGCTATGGTCTGGATGTTTACATATTCCCCAAATTCATACATTGAAAATCTAATGTTCAAGCTGAAGGTATTAGGAGCTGGGTGGGGCCTTTGGGAGATGATTAGGTCATAAGGGTGGAGCCCTCATGATGGAGTTGGCTCCCTCATACATAAGGCTGGAGAGAGCTCCCTTCTTCCTTCTCCAAGTGATGATATTAATACAAGAAGTTGGAAGTCCTCGACTGGAAGATAATCCTCATCTGACCATACTGACACCCTGATCTTGGACCTCCAGCCTCCATAAAGGTAAGAATTGGATGTCTGTTATTTATAAGCCACTCAGTCTATAATATTTTGGTGCCAGCATAAAGGGACTAAGACAATAAAGGAACAACTACCATTCTTCTGTTTTGGAATGCCTTATGAGCTGACAACCTATTTAGATATTCCGATCTCACCAGAATGTTTCTGATCAATGAAATACTCTAACACAGGGCATTGGGGTGGGGAGAAGGAAGGAAAGAAGGACCAGGCAATAGAAAGAAAAAGAGGAAGTGGCTTATATACTGAGGTCATTTAGGCAAACAGTAGAGATGGTGAGGCAGCAATTCCTCACTCTTTAAAAACTCCTTTTGTTGGTTTCAAGAAAGAAAGTCTCACCATCTGGGCATTCTCTGGCAGCAATACTCAGGCATGACTCTGGAAGCTTTAAATGTTGAAATCAGGAATTATAGGAGAAAAAACTGTGGTGAAGGAAAAGAAGAGGGAAGAAAAAGTGGATGAAAAGAGAGGAAGAGAAGACGGGGAGGTATCCCCGTCTGTAAATTTGAATCTGAGCTCCATACCGAGGAGGGTGTTTTCTTCACTGCTCTACTTATAAAATGAAGAACAGAGTCTGTCATTTAATAGAGATTCAGTAAATATTTGTTGAAGAAATCACGGGATTGTGGTGCTACCATGATGTGGATGGATGGGTGTACAGCAAGCAGTTCAGGAGGTGCACCCTCAGATCTCCCTTTAAGAAAGAATTTATCATTCAGTTGTACAAATTGACTGAGAATCACCAATTAGCTGAATCTTTAGGCTCTGCTTCAGTTTTTAAGTTGAAGGCACAGTCTTGCCAATGACAGACCAGAGAAGTGGGTGCCAGTTCCTGGCCATCTCTGCCCAATGTGGTCTCCTCTGTGGCGTTCTTTCCTCTGGAACTTATTTTAGTTGGAGTGGCCGAGACCCTATCAGATATACATCATGGTCTGACTCTGCTCAATCCTGCTTCCTCCCTCTTTATCTTTGAGAGACATCCCTACTTACCCCAATCCCAAACCTCTTGTACTAACTGCATTTCAGTGTTTGCTTCCACGACTTAGACCTAAAGATGTGACATTTTGCCTTGAAGTCTCATTACCACTTTGGTGCAGGATGAACTGTCAGGTTCTGAGTTATTCTGGGTGATGTTTCAGTTTTTCCAAATCTCAACAGTCTTCCTGGTAAGGTTATGTACCTAACTTTCAAGGATAGTGCTACTGAAAATGTGATTTCTGGACTGGTGCCAATCCCCAAACTATTTGTTATTACCTGTCCACAATAAGATGAGGGCAAAACTGAGAATAATAGTTTAAAATTTTTTTTACAATTTGGCATCCCTCCAGCAACCAAGATCAGAGAACTGGTTTTCTTGACTACAGTCTGGATGTTGTTGAACTCACACTGTGACTTTCATGTTGTGTGAATTGTGTACTAGTCATGTGTTGTAGGATCACACCATAATTTGTGAAATTTTAAGGTTAGTTTGTAATTATGACTCTCAGTTCAGTTCAGTCACTCAGTCGTGTCCGATTCTTTGCAATCCCATGAATCGCAGCACGCCAGGCCTCCCTATCCATCACCAACTCCCGGAGTTCATTCAGACTCACGTCCATCGAGTCGGTGATGCCATCCAGCCATCTCATCCTCTGTCATCCCCTTCTCCTCCTGCCTCCAATCCCTCCCAGCATCAGGGTCTTTTCCAATGCATCAACTCTTCACATGAGGTGGCCAAAGTACTGGAGTTTCAGCTTTAGCATCAGTCCTTCCAATGAACACCCAGGACTGATCTCCTTTAGGATGGACTGGTTGGATCTCCTTGCAGTCCAAGGGACTCTCAAGAGTCTTCTCCAACACCACAGTTCAAAAGCATCAATTCTTCGGTGCTCAGCTTTCTTCACAGTCCAACTCTCACATCCATACATGACCACTGGAAAAACCATAGCCTTGACTAGATGGACCTTTTTTGGCAAAGTAATGTCTCTGCTTTTGATTATGCTATCCAGATTGGTCATAACTTTCCTTTCAAGGAGTAAGCGTCTTTTAATTTCATGGCTGCAATCACCATCTGCAGTGATTCTGGAGCCCCCACCAAAATAAAGTCTGACACTGTTTCCAGTGTTTCCCCATCTATTTCCCATGAAGTGATGGGACCAGATGCCATGATCTTCGTTTTCTGAATGTTGAGCTTTAAGCCAACTTTTTCACTCTCCTCTTTCACTTTCATCAAGAGGCTTTTGAGTTCCTCTTCACTTTCTGCCATAAGGGTGGTGTCATCTGCATATCTGAGGTTATTGATATTTCTCCTGGCAATCTTGATTCCAGCTTGTGCTTCTTCCAGCCCAGCGTTTCTCATGATGTACTCTGCATAGAAGTTAAATAAGCAAGGCGACAATATACAACCCTGACGTACTCCATTTCCTATTTGGAACCAGTCTGTTGTTCCATGTCCAGTTCTAACTGTTGCTTCCTGACCTGCATATAGGTTTCTCAAGAGGCAGGTCAGGTGGTCTGGTATTCCCATCTCTTTCAGAATTTTCCACAGTTTATTGTGATCCACACAGTCAAAGACTTTGGCATAGTCAATAAAGCAGAAAGAGATGCTTTTCTGGAACTCCCTTGCTTTTTCCATGATCCAGCAGATGTTGGCAATTTGATCTTTGGTTCCTCTGCCTTTTCTAAAACCAGCTTGAACATCTGGAAGTTCCCAGTTCATGTATTGCTGAAGCCTGGCTTGGAGAATTTTGAGTATTACTTTACTAGTGTGTGAGATGAGTGCAATTGTGCGGTAGTTTGAGCATTCTTTGGCATTGCCTTTCTTTGGGGTTGGAATGAAAACTGACCTTTTCCAGTCCTGTGGCCACTGCTGAGTTTTCCACATTTGCTGGCATATAGAGTGCAGCACTTTCACAACATCATCTTTCAGGATTTGAAATAGCTCAACTGGAATTCCATCACCTCCACTAGCTTTGTAGTGATGCTTCCTAAGGCCCACTTGACTTCACGTTCCAGGATATCTGGCTCTAGGTGAGTGATCACACCATCGTGATTATCTGGGTTGTGAAGATCTTTTTTGTACAGTTCTTCTGTGTATTCTTGCCACCTCTTTTTAATATCTTCTGCTTCTGTTAGGTCCATACCATTTCTATCCTGTATCGAGCCCATCTTTGCATGAAATATTCCCTTGGTATCTCTAATTTCCTTGAAGAGATCTCTAATCTTTCCCATTCTGTTGTTTCCCTCTATTTCTTTGCATTGATCGCTGAGGAAGGCTTTCTTATGTCTCCTTGCTATTCTTTGGAACTCTGCATTCAGATGCTTATATCTTTCCTTTTCTCCTTTGCTTTTTGCTTCTCTTCTTTTCACAGCTATTTGTAAGGCCTCTTCAGACAGCCATTTTGCTTTTTTGCATTTCTTTTCCTTGGAGATGGTCTTGATCCCTGTCTCCTGTACAATGTCACGAACCTCTGTTCATAGTTCATCAGGCACTCTGTCTATCAGATCTAGTCCCTTAAATCTATTTCTCACTTCCACTGTATAATCATAAGGGATTTGATTTAAGTCGTACCTGAATGGTCTATTAGTTTCCCCTACTTTCTTCAATTTAAGTCTGAATTTGGCAATAAGGAGTTCATGATCTAAGCCACAATATTATGTTATGAGTCATGTTATAACTCTAACAATATATAAAATGTGTAATCTTTCGAGATAATTCAAAAGATAAATTGTTTAAAGAATGAATTGTTAGAACTGGCAATAAATGAAGAATTGAAGGATTTTGGAAATGTCATAATTTGTGTTAGCTAAAAATTAAAAATGAATATTCTTAGCTTGCATAAATTGATGTGAAAACTCTTTCTATCCCTATCAACTTATTTTTGTGAAACTAGTTTCCCTGCTGCTGTTGCTGCTTTTAAGTCGCCTCAGTCGTGTCCGACCCTGTGCGACCCCATAGATGGCAGCCCACCAGGCTCCCCAGTCCCTGGGATTCTCCAGGCAAGAACACTGGAGTGGGTTGCCATTTCCTTCTCCAATGCATGAAAGTGAAAAGTGAAAGTGAAGTCGCTCAGTTGTGTCTGACTCTTAGCGAACCCATGGACTGCAGCCTACCAGGCTCCTCAGTCCGTGGGATTTTCCAGGCAAGAGTACTGGAGTGGGGTGCCATTGCCTTTTCCAAGTTTCCCTACTGAGTGTAAAAACAAAACAGAGGAACAGTTTGGATACTCACCACCTTCAACCAGAAGCCTTTTTTTTTTTTTTTTTTTTAATTACTCCCACTAGATTGGAATAACAATTCAGATGAAAGCTCATTTGCGACTTAAAAAACTTCAGATATTGATAAAAATCGTTTGTTCAAAGTGCTTTTATAGGCGTCTAAAATATGGAATCGCTATTTAATACATAAATTTGTTAATCATGATTGTGGAATAATGAAATCAGGAATGTAAGAATGAACAATACGAACCGTCTTCGCAATTCCCCCTAGGCCCGTTTGATTGTATTTGTTGAAATGTAGTTCTCTGTTTATTGAAATAATTTGAAGTCTGGGCTTGTATTTTGCCTATCTTTCCCCCACCCTCCGCAATTTTTCAAAGAACTTATTTTTACTGTATTTTACAAAAGTATCTCTAGGCGATGGATGGATCGGAAATCCGTCCTCTCACCATGGATAACTTGGGAAGCTGCTGTTGAAGCTAATAGAGGTGGAAAATAGGAATGTAATATGCCCTGAAATGAGTTTCAGCAGACGTAAAATAAAAACCAGGAGAAAGCTTTAGTGACTAAAATTTTTTTTTTGGTTAAATTGGCTCAGCTTGTAATGTGGTATGCGTTGAAAGTGTTAGTCGCTCATAGCTGTCCGACTCTGTGACCCCATGGGCTATATAGCCCACTAAGCTCCTTTGTCCATGGAATTCTCAAAGCAAGAATACTGGAGCGGGTTGTCATTTCCTTTTCCAGGGGATCTTCCCCATCTAGGGATCCAACCAGGGTATCCTACGTTGCAGGCAGATTCTGTACGGTCTGAGCCACCAGGGATACAAATCTAGAAAAACGGACCGGCGCCCCGCAACCCCCAGCATACCCATTCCCTCCCACAGCTTCAGTCAGTGGGGCAGAGAAGATCGCCTTTGAGTGCAGAAGGGAAAGGGTTAAAGGGGTGTGGTGAGAAGCGTGAGGTCATCGGAGAGCGCCGCTCTCCACGGTCGCAGAGCTGGCGTGCCACTGACGTCACCATCGCCGACTGCTTTCCGGAAGGCAGACGTGGAAGGCCCGCGAGGTATTATTCTGAAGTGGGGTTGGAATTTTTCTCGTGCTTCTGTCTAAGTCCGCTTCTCCTGGGAGCCCCCAGTCACGCTCCCGCTGACTGTGAGGAGCGGGGCCGTGCTGCGTAGCCTTCCGCGAGTGCGAGTGTTGGGGTAACCTGCAATGGCGGTCCATTACAGGACCCCCACTTCCGCTTTCTTAAGGCCGCTTGCTGACTTCGGCTTCTCTCGGCCCCTCTCGTTTCTTTGGGTCCGGCCTTTCGCTTTTCTTCGTCTGTTAGCTCCGCCTCTTAAGTATTGGTGGGCGGAGAAATTTAAAGCTCGTGACTTCTCCGTTAATTTTCTGGTGCTTTGAAACCTGAATGAGAGAGGAAGGCAGAAGTGGAAGATGTAGGAGAGTAGCTTTCCCTTGTCATCCGCCTTTATCATTTAGGTACATGATTATGCCCTGCCTGCTGCTGCGATATTAACCCACCTGAGATGGGAAGCTAATTTTGATCCTAAGTTGAAATCTAATGGAATCTTTTAACAGTGGTTTTTCTTTGTGGTCCAGGAATAGTGTGATTCAGATTTCTGTTTGAATGTATCTTTCGTGTCTTGCTGTTTGTTGACTGCAGTTCATTTTTGGCTTGATAAAGATGTCTCTGTCCCAATGAGATGTTTGCTGCCCATCTTGGACTATCTGATAGTAGAGTGACCGGAGACTTAGCCGAATGTTCACTTAGGATCCGAAAATAACCAGATAATCCCTATTGAAACTCCGGGAACCGTTTGTGATTGATGGAAATGATATTTTTGAAAGAGAAAATAATGATAGTGTGAACAGTGGTTTTTCAAAATAGTCAAGACAGTTTATATGTCATATCTCAGTTAGTGAGTGTTTCCAAACTGTTGACCTTGCAAATACGGCTCTAAGCAGACCCCAGTGGTTTGGGTGTTTGAATATTTTCACATTAGTAAAATAATAACTAATATTACTAATTAATATATTGAGTCCTGAGACAGGCATTGTTCTAAAAACTTTACCTGTATTGTTCATTTAACCTGCACAGTATACCTGAGATGAGAATCTTGTCATAAGCAAATTCCATAGTTTTGGAAGGTAATTTTGCTGCTTCACATGACTAATTTTGAAAACACTTCGAATGAAACTTTGGAATTAACAATAGAATTAATTTCATTGTAATCTGATTTAACTATTTGTCTCAATCTTAAGCAACATCTTTGTAATTTATATATTTTTTTCTGAGACCTCGGGATAATTTTGTTTTTAGAGGTTAGCATCTCTACCTTTTCTCTGGGATTTTACTCTAAATATGAAGGAAAGTTACAAGTGACACTAGCATGGACTGTCTGCTAAAGACAGTATTGTTGGAGAGGTCGTTGTATGGTCGTTTCACCGTTATTTTCTAAGGGAATGCTGTGCATCGGAGAAGGCGATGGCACCCCACTCCAGTACTCTTGCCTGGAAAATCCCATGGATGGAGGAGCCTGGTAGGCTGCAGTCCATGGGGTCGCTAAGAGTCAGACACGACTGAGCGACTTCACTTTCACTTTTCATTTTCATGCATTGGAGAAGGAGATGGCAACCCACTCCAGTGTTGTTGCCTGGAGACTCCCAGGGACCGGGGAGCCTGGTGGGCTGCCGTCTATGGGGTCGTGAGGAGTCGGACATGACTGAAGCGACTTAGCAGCAGCAATGCTATGCAAAAAAGTCATTATGTTAATAGAGTTCTGATGCAACATCTGCAGAGATCTCTCTAGTTTTCCCCCAAATAGTATATTGATTTGTTTCTGATTTAGTTCCTAATTGTATGTAACTCTGTTTGGCATAAGGATGGAAAGAACCCTGGGATGTACATTATTGTATATCTTCTTTTGAATCCACATGGTGACTATCCTAATCTGGTATTGAGATTCTCCAAAATTTGGTTTCAGTTTACTTTCATTGTTTTTAGTTAGTGAACAGGTAGTTACCATATACTTAATATGTGGCAAGACTTTATGTTAATCATGTGGAGATACATTGGGAAATAACCAGTGGAGAGTTTTGAGCAGAGGAGTGATATGATCTGATTTAGGTATTTAACAGGCTCATTCTGCCTGCTGTGTTAGAGCAGCTTGTTGGAGAGAGGGGTAGGGCAAAGCCCGGAGACTAATCAGGAAGGTGTTGTAATAATTCACATAAGAAGATAGTGTCTTCACAGCTGAAAGAAGTCATTGGTGAGTAGCAGTTCAATTTTGGATGTACTTCATAGGTAAAGCTAACAGATTTGCTTATGGATTGAATGTGGATTGTAAAAGAGCTGTCCAGGTTTGGGACTTTGAGCAACCAGAAGGGTTAATTCCTGTTAACCGAGAAGTGGAGAACTATGAGAGCAGCAGGTTTGTGAGGTAGAATTGGGCGTTTATTATGATATGTTAAGTTTGAGATGTTTGTTAGTTATCCAAGTGGAGATGCTATAGGCAGTTGAGGTCTGGAATTCAGTGGGGAAGTCATTAGTGGAAAAGGTCAGTTGGGAGTAGTGATATGGTATTTAAAATTGGGAGACTAGAGGCAGTTTTGGAAGGACTGTAAACAGAAAAGCAGTAGACTTGAGTCCTGAGGCATTTTGGCCTTTATAGGTTTGGGGCGATAAGGACCCAACAAAGTAGACAGAAAGAACAGCCATCCGAGGACAAGGACAATTTTGAGAGTCTATTGTTGTGGATTGGCACTCCACTCCAGTACTCTTGCCTGGAAAATCCCATGGATGGAGGAGCCTGGTAGGCTGCAGTCCATGGGGTCGCTGAGTCGGATACGACTGAGCGACGTCCCTTTCACTTTTCACTTTCATGCATTGGAGAAGGAAATGGCAACCCACTCCAGTGTTCTTTCCTGGAAAATCCCAGGGACGGGGGAGCCTGGTGAGCTGCCGTCTGTGGGGTCGCACAGAGTCAGACACGACTGAAGTGACTTCGTAGTAGTAGTAGTAGTGTTGTGGAATTCAGGGTGAAGTAATGTGTTTACTGTTGTCAGATGCAGGTTATGGATCAGATAAGTGAGGATTGACATTTTCAGGTTTATCTTGATAAACATGAGGAGGAGTGTTATTGATGGATAAAGGACAACAGTATGGTAAATGTTAGGACAAAAAGGAAGAAGAGACTACTTTGGCTTGGGAGATATGGAAGCCTTTATAGAGAAGAGGGCATTTGACATGGGTTTTAAACGATTAATAGATTTTATTAGGCCCAGAAGACAGGGGAGGAATCGGGAGGAGGTATTCCAAGCAGAGGAAGAAGCCTTACTTCTCTCCCTTCAAGGCCACACCTCCCAGTCAGCTATTAAAGATACTTTTGCAAGTCCTTTCTCTTGGGCCCATTAGCCAGTGCCTCATTTTGGATTACCATTCTTGCTCCAGGCCCACTGAACCCTGCTAAATAAATTCACAAAAGACCCAAATTAATGCTACCCTACTTCAACTGGGTCCTTTGTCGGTTGCCTGACAGTTGCTTTATTTATCCCTATTTTTTTCCCGGGTGGCTCAGTAGTAAAGAATCTGCCTGCCAATACAGGGGACTCAGGTTCGATCCCTGGGTCAGGAAGCTCCCCTGGAGGAGGAAATGGCATAATCCCATGCCATTCTTGCTGGGATAATCCCATGGACAGAGGAGCCTGACTGGCTGTAGTCCATGGGCTTGTAAAGAATTGGGCATGACTGAACACATATGCACAAACATTTGTGCATGAACACATGAACTCTCTTCCCACCACATACTCCTCAATGCTATGTAACTGTATAACATTTACTTAGCATTGACTACGGGCTTCTCTGGTAGTTCAGGTGATAAAGAATCCGCCTGCAATGCAGGAGACCCTTGTTTGATTCCTGGGGAGCAGGCTAGACAGGGTGGTGGCCGGGAGTCCCCCAACAACTCAGGGAGGAGTTTCTACAGAGAACGAGGCTAGAAAGGCTCTTGTACCTTGAAAACAGGGAGAAAGTGGTCTTATGGTAGCTAGAAAATTTAGGTGTAGGGAAGGCAATCCATTCATATGGTTCTTTGAATATAACAGAGCTAAAGAACGTAGGTTTGATTGTAATTGCTAAGCTGGGTGGAAATGACATTTTATCTGGCATATTTGCGACTAAAGTAAAATCAGAATTTCAGATAGTTGAAATTTTTGTTTATATACGTATGTACTATTGCATTACAGATATTATTTAGGAATCTTAATTCTGAGAGTATAACATAAAATGTGCTCCTTCACCGTACTCCTTTGTTTTCCCAGAAATAACCCTAGTTAAGGGTCTCTTATGTATTTTTTAAGAAATTTACATAAAGAACTATACCTCCACACTCATTTCTTTTTAAAAACAAGTGGGTTGTACTATAAATGCTGTTCTTCAATTTTTGCTCACTTAATATATTTCAGGAATTGAAGCTCTGCTTATTTTTTTCTGCTACACAGTATTTCATTGAAGGAATATTTCATAAGTTATGTAGCCAGTTCTCCTAATGAGCATGGAAGTTGTTTCTTGCTTTAAAGTGTATTTTAAGAAGTGTTGCAGTGGACATCCTTAAACGTTACCTTGTGTGAAAATGTACATTTTCAGAAGTAAAATTGCTGGGTCAAAGACTTTGTGCATATATAATTTTAAAGCATAGTGCCAAATTTGCCCCCCAAAATGGTTGGTTTACACTCCAATTAATAGTGAATGAGAGGCTGTTTCTCCTCACCTTTGCCCATATTAAGTACTATCAATCTTCTTGATTTTTGCTTGTTTGACAGGTGAAAAATGGCATCTTGTTCTGGTGATTTATGTTTCTTTAATTATGAGTAAGATTGAGTAGCTTTGTTTATGCCTCTTGGTCATCTGGATTCCTTTATATGTGAATTGCTGATTTTCTTTGTTCATTTTTCTTTTGGGTTGAAGGTTTTTTTTCCCCCTATTTTATGTATTTTTGTTGGAGTATAGTTGCTTTAAAATTGCAAGTATTCTTGTGTGTTGTTGATTTGCAGAGGCTTCTTTTATCTGTCTTTATGTTGCATATATTTTCCCCTAGTTTTTCATTTGACTGTAGGCTTGGTTTGTTTATTTTTGCATGCATACATTTTTGTAAGGGCCAGGTAAAATGTAAGCTGAGTCGCTTCAGTCGTGTCTGACTCCGTGCCACCCCATAGATGGCAGCCCAGCAGGCTCCCCCGTCCCTGGGATTCTCCAGGCAAGAACACTGGAGTGGGTTGCCATTTCCTTCTCCAATACATGAAAAGTGAAAAGTGAAATTGAAGTTGCTCAGTCGTGTCCTACTCTGTGCGACCGCATAGACGGCAGCCCACCAGGCTCCTCCGTCCGTGGGATTTTCCAGGCAAGAGTACTGGAGTAGGGTGCCATTGCCTTCTCCGAAAATGTAAGGCATCAGGGTTTTTTTAAGAAGGAAATTTGTGACATTATGGAAGTAATAGATACTAGAACAAAGCCTTTGTTGGAAATGTTAGTAATATAAACCTTATTTGAGGCCACTGGCTCTGTCTTATTTTTGTAAGTTGTTCGGCAACTATCACAGCTGGTGAACACCCAGTAACCTATGTTCCCCTGACCCCAGATTATATTTGGAGTTGGAATGAGATTGTAGTCGAGTATTCTAGACTATACTTTCTATGTAGGTGTTCCCCAATTTATGGACTAGGTTATATTCAAAAAGTTAATTGATGGGTTGACTATCTAATATTTCTAATAGGAATATTGTACATGGGTTATCTTTGTTCTCAAAGCATGATTAAGCCGTGAAGACCAGCTTTTTTTTTTTTTTTATTAAGGTAAATTCAACATGTTCTATAATTTTACCGTATATACATTAGTGTGTTTGTGTGTGTGTGTGTGACTCTTTGTGACCCCTTGGACTGTAGCCTGCCAGACTCTCCTGTCCATGGGATTTTCCAGGCAGGAATACTGGCGTGAGTTGCTGTTTCCTCCTCCAGGGAATCTTCCTGACCCAGGGATCAAACCTGCATCTTGCATTGCAGTCGGATTCTTTACCACTGCACTCATGTGTATCAGTGTTCATTCTTAAGTGATAGGAGTATTTTCTTATGTAACTGTGAAGCCATTTTTTATAGCTGAATTCTAATTTAATAGCAACATTCTCAATTTCTTAGTGTCATCCAATACCTGATCCAGATTCAGGATTCTTTCTTTCAAAGATATCTTTTTACACTCAGTTTATTTGAATCAAGATCCAAACAAGGTCTGTGCATTCCATTTGATTGTTAGATCTAAAGGTAGATCTCTTCTTTCTCTCCCTGCTCTCCCTTTTCTTAGTTTTTCTTCATGCCATTTACCTGTTACGGAAATCAGGTCAGTTTTCCTGTACAATATTTCTCATTCCAGATTTGTGTATTCGCTTTCTTGTGACCTTATCTATCTTCCATATTTCCTATAAATTGGAAGTTAGCTCCACAGGCTCAATTATATTCAGATTCAGCTTTTCTGAGGGGAATCGGAAATGCTACACAGATGGAGCTGTGTTTGTCACATTGCTTCACATCAGGAGGTTCATGATATGTTTATGTCCTACTTGGAGTGGTGCAGACTCATCCCTGGGTTCAGGTAAGCAGTAAGCAGAAGCTTACTCTTCTGCTGTAAGCTTCCCCTTTTATCTGTGATCATTACCTGAATCAGTAATTTCACTAGGGGTTACAAAATGATGATTTTTTTTTTTAAGTTACCATTTCTTCCACATTTGTTAACTGGAATTTGAACTCTAGTTTTGTTACTTGGGTACCTAATGGTCATCAATAACGTGGCTATTGTGGAAAAATGGTGTCAGAGCAGCAGTTTGTGATGCCAGGAACATACCTTTCCTGGCTGTAGATCTGGAGGCTTACAGCAGTGGATGGTCTTTTGATGCATCAGCTTGGCTAGGCTGCAGCCCCCAGACATTCAGTCCAGCACCACACTAGGTATTGCTCTGAAGGTATTCGTAGATATAAGTGAAATACACAAACAGTTGACTTTAGGGAGATTATTCTAGATAATCTGAGTGGGCTTGATCCAGTTAATTGGAAGGCTTTAGAAGCAGAGCTGAGGCTTCCTTGACGAAAAAGTTCCACCTGTGGACAGCAGTTTTGGCTTGCAGCCAAGGGTTCCAGCATGTTCTTTCTTGCTTGCCTGCCCTGCAGATTTCAGTGTTACTTAGCCAGCGTCCACAATTGCATGAGCCAGTTTCTTGCAGTACATCTCTTCAAACTACCTCCGAATGGTTCTGCTGCTGTGGTTGAACCCCAGCTGGTACTGGGAACCACTTCCTCAGCTCTCCTGTTCTCTGACAGTTGGGTGAGGAGTAGTGGCAGAGGTCAGAGAAGCCCCTTTTGTTTAGGGTGACCCTATGATTTGTTGCTCAAACTGGGACTTCTGAGAGAGAAATAGAGAGCAGAGCAGATGGTGAGCTGAAACAGCAGGCATAAACGAGGACTGTCTTGGGCGAGGTGGGACATAAAGCCATTCTGGTGACACATCAGTATGACAGCGCCTCCTCAGGGAGCCTGTAGTCAAAGGGGAGTTAAGTAAATCAACACGTGTCACCAGATCACGTTTTAGGTGACATGACAACTTGTAGTTGTGCTCACCTAGACAGAATGGAAGGATGTCACTCAGAGAAGTCTTATCCACTAAAGGAAACCTGATCTTACCTGCAAAGGTTAGTACAGAGTGAAGTGGGAAGGGTGGTTCCTGTGTCGAGAACCAGATGGGCAAAGAATATTTGGAAAGCTGCCATGGTGGCTATAGCCGTAGGATTGGAAGAGGGGAGAAATGAAAGATGAGGCTAGTGAGACAAATAGGGACCACTGGAAATGAGCTTGACATCCATACAAGAGGTTTGGAGTTTATCTTCAGGGTAGCCGGGAGGTAAGGCAGCATTTGAAGTAGGGGTGTACCATGACCAGACTGTCGTTACAGAAAAGTCATGTTTTGTAGTATCTTAAAATTGAGAGTGGAGAAAAACTGACAGGAGGGAGACTACTTTAAATGACTTAGTGAAATTTAGTGAGAATGGAGGAGAGCTTGTGGCTCAAGGAGATTAAGAGGCCGAACTGACAGGACTGGTGGGACTGGGACCTGAGGACGGGGTGCGGGATGACTCCCAGGTTCCTGGCTGCACTGAGCTCCCTGAAGCAGAGGGTGGAGGGGGGAGAGCAGGGATGGTGTCCTGTCCCCCTCCTCTTCTCTGGTGGTGTTGCGGCTCTCATCACTGGCAGGGAGGGGAGGGAAGGAATGGCAGTTCCATCCTGTAGGGGTTGCTGGTAGGGATTCTCCCCTCTGTCCTTGCGTCTCTGCCAGGCATTCCTGAGAGATGGAGAGAGGCAGCTTCTCTCTGGCTCTCTTCCACTTTCTCTACTTCTGCGGTCGACACTTTAGAAGGAAGGTGGAGGGGTGAGGAATGCCTTTGGCACCAGGCAGGGAGTGAGGAGCAGTGGGTGAGTTCTCTTTTTCTTCTCTTCTTTGGAGTTTTACCATGCACAATCTTGGGCAAGTTGCGTGTGGTTCCATATGTAGTCTGTGAGGAGTAAATGAAGAAATGTGTGTGGATGCTTAGAGTAATGCCTGGTTCACAGGCAGTGGAGTTCAGATGTTGGCTATTGCTCCTGATAGTGTCCATTCACAGCTTCATCGTGGCATCCAAGTAACAAAGGGGACAGAGGGCAGTGACTGCAGCTCCTTCCTTGCAGTGCTTCCTGTGGAAGGAGCAGATACTCAGGAACTGTCTGTGTAAAATGTTTGAAGAAATCTTTTGAATTGGAGGTAATTTCTGGTACTAGAACAGTCTTTATTTTCCAGTCTCCATTGCCTTTGTTTTTTAGTTAGGAAAAAGGCAAGTGGTTTGGTTCAGATTTAATGAGAGTCATTATTCTTACTTACTGCCTTGCTTTTAGTGTTCACCCTAACCCATTTCAACAATAAATAACTACTTGCTTATTGGGGCTTAGGGACAGGGAATAATTGCAGGAAAAAGTCTCCGTCATGATTCTTGAGGGGAAATCTTTTCTAACAGAAAAATCGGATGAAAAATTTCACATTTAAATAAAGGTCTTGTGTTTTTTATTCTTACAGTATTTGTTAAAAACCAAAATACATTATTAAAGTTTGCCTTTTAAAATTTAATGATTGTTTTTTTTTATTATGATTTTAATACATGCTTTTTGAAATAACAAAATTTAAACAATGACGAATGAAGAGTGAATAACATGAGTCTGCGCTGATCCCATTCCCTAATTCCTGCCCCTTCGGAGAGAGAATGTCTGATTTTATGTGTCTCCTTCCAGAGGTTTTTCAACGTTTGTTGTTGTTGTTCAGTCACTAAGTCATGTTCGACTCTTTGCCTCTCTGTGGACTGCAGCACACCAGTCCTTCACCGTCTCCGGAGGTTTGCTCAAATTGACATCCATTGAATCAGTAATGCTTTCTAACCATCTCATCCTCTGCTACCCCCTTCTTTTGCCTTCCATCTTTCCCAGCATCAGGGTCTTTTCCAGTGAGTCAGCTCCTCACATCAGGTGGCCAAAGTATTGGAGCTTCAACTTCAGCATCAGTCCTTCCAGTGAATATTTAGGGTTGATTTCCTATAGGCTTGACTGACTTGATCTCCTTGCTGTCCAAAGGACTCTCAAGAGTCTTCTTGAGCACCACACATCTACATATATATAATGGCATCTGTGTTATGTGTTATATACTATGTTCTATGACTTTTTTCACCACTAACTGTGTATTACTATATAAAGATTGGGAGAAGGAAATGGCAACCCACTCCAGTGTTCTTGCCTGGAGAATCCCAGGGACAGAGGAGCCTGGTGGGCTGCCATCAATGGGGTCGCACAGCGTTGGACATGACTGAAGTGACTTAGCAGCAGCAGCAGCATATAAAGATTAACTTCTTTGTTTTTACTATTATCTTGGATAGATGTGGTGTAATTCACTTAACTGTTCGCCTGTTAATGACTATTTAGATTATTTCTTAGTTTTTGTTCTATATAGTTTCTTCATTCAACAAATGTGTATTGACTGCCTGGCAGTGAACAAGACACAAAAATTCCTGCTCTCATGTGTCAATGTTTACTGTCTTTTGGAGGTAGACAGACAATAAATGAAATATGTCAGATGCTGTTGAGGACTGTAGGAGAAGGAGATAGGAAGCTCTGGAATGAGAGGAGGGGTGTGCATTTTAAATAGGGTGGTCAGGAAAGCTTTACGAGTACACAGCATTTGAGTAGAGATGTAACAAAGGTGAAGTCGTGAGCTCTGAAGCCACTGGTTCCGGAGAAATGTTTCTAGGAAGGAGAGGAGTCCAAAGGCTCTGAAGTAGGGGTGAGCCCGATAAGAAGAGCAGTGAGGCCTTCATGGCTGAAGTGGAGTGAGCTGGGGCAGAGTGAGAGGAGATAAGGTCACAGAAGAAGTAGCAGAGAGTCAGGACTTTTTCAGTCTCTTCCTGAGTGAAGCAGCAAGCCTTTAAAGGTTTCCAAGCAGAGGCTTGTGGGAGTCTGACTTAGATTTGGGTGATCATTTGCTTTCATTTGCTTTCTTGATAGTAAACTGTTGGAATAGAAACAAGGAGGCCATTTAGGAGGCTGTTGAAACAATCCCAGCAAGACACAATGATGGCTCAGACTAGTTTGGACCAGGGTGGAAGCAGTGAAGGTGGTAGGACGTGGTTAGATTCTGAATATGTTTTAAAGATAGGGCGGGAGAGGAGTCAAGGATTGTTCTGTAACTTTAGGCCTGAGCAGTTGAAAAGGTGGAGTTGCCATGAAATGGGGAAGACCGCAGTAAGCAAGATTAGTCTATTTTTTTTTTAATTGAAGTATGTGTGTGCTCAATTGCTTCAGTTGTGTCCACCTCTTTTGTGAGCCTTTCCAACTCTTTTGTGAGCTTATGGACTGTAGCCTGCCAGGCTGCTCTGTCCTTGGGATTCTCCAGCAAGAATACTGGAGTGGGTTGCCATGCCCTCTTCCAAGGGATCTTCCGGACCCCGGGATTGAACCCTCGTCTCCTGTGTCTCCTGCATTGCAGGTGGATTCTTTACCCACTGAGCCACCTGGTAGAGTTGATTTATATTGTAGTAGTTTCAGGTATATAGCAAAGTGATTTGATATGAGTTTGTTCTGAAAGGGAGATGGAATATGGACTTTAGCTAGAGGTGGAGATATGAAATCAAGGTGTTTGTTTCTTGTTTAAGATGGAGGAGGAAAGGTTTTAAGTTGATGAGTAAGGACCCCACCAGGGAGAAAAACGGGTGAGAGGCAGAGTTCCCACTTGAAAAGTTTGAGGAGTCCATTTTAATAATTTTTTAATGCATGTATACAAGGATTTCTGTAGCGTGCTTTCTAAAGAGAATTTCCTGAGTCAAAGAGTGTGTGCATTTAAGAAATCTGTACCAATTTATATTCTGCCTCTAGTGTAAACCCTTGCTAATGCTGAACTTTGCCAGTCTTTAAAATTATTGCTGGTCTTCTGGGTGAGATTTTCATTATTTTAATCTTTTATGCTTTGTAGGAAGTTTTTATATCATCTAACTAATCTTTTGTTGTGTTTTGGCAAATATTATCTCTCAGACTATTTCTTGCCTTTTAACTTTGCTTAAGGTATGCTTTTACAATACAGATTTTTTTTTTCAGTTTTTATGTAGTTAAGTCTGTCAGCCATTTCCTTTTATAGCATTTGGGTTTCATTTGGATCATGTAAATATTTTATATAATCTTTAATACATTTATACAGAATTTGCCTTTAAATTCATCTGGAGTTTATTTTTGTGTATATCATAAAATAGGTATCTAAGTTTTCCATCTCTGTCTGTGTTCTTAAACAGTTAAATACCATAAGAATTAACTGTTTTTTGAAGATTTGGAAGAAATTACCTGTAATATCTTCTAGACTTGGAACTTTTTAGGAGCATAGATTTTTGACTTCTTAAAAATTTTTTTGGTCTGTTAATGATCTGTTTGGTTTATATACTTCCTTTTAGGTTAGATTTGATAACTGGGTTCCCCCCCCCACCCCCCGTACCTCATCCTTATTAGTCAGATTTTTCAAATTTATTGGTTTA
This sequence comes from Bos mutus, assembly GCF_027580195.1. Taxonomy (NCBI): domain Eukaryota; kingdom Metazoa; phylum Chordata; class Mammalia; order Artiodactyla; family Bovidae; genus Bos; species Bos mutus. The sequence goes on from NC_091627.1 coordinate 40,283,071, forward strand.
AAATTCTGCATAAAGAAAAATACCATCTTTGTATTTACGTCTTACACCTTTATCTGGACAGTAGATGCTGGAGCTGTCCTTTCGCAGGTCTGGAGGTTGGCTCAGCTCCTTTCAGTCCTCGGGGCTCAGCTCTTACTGTCCTGCATCCTGTGTTTGTTCCTGGGCTCTCCTGTTTTGTTTGGAAGGGTTGCATTCTCCTTGCTTCTGTTTCCTATCAGTCTAATCTCATTTGCTGTTAAGTTTATAAAAATGTCTGCTGTTGAGGTCTGCTGATGGATAGGTGCCCTTCTTTGTTCCAGCATTACTATGGATTTATTTTTGTATTTCTTCTGTCATCTTGGAGAGTTTTTGGGGGGCAGGATGAGAGGCAAATCCATGGTTTTAGTTATTAGCCTTTTGAAATAGGAAGTCACAACTCTCTCCTGTGTGGTTTTCTTTTCTCATAGTCCTTTGTTTAATGGCTGTTTGCACAGTAGTTGATAGTAATTTTACAGCATGTGTAGTGATAGTCCCCTGGACTTCATCTTTTTTTTTTTTTTTAATTTTAAATGAAACCAGATGTCTCTGTGGACTTTATTTGTTGAATCGAAATGTTGATGTATTATGACTAAATAATCAAATAGTACTTTTAAAGCTTAAATGACATAGTCATAACATTTAGAACTGTTAGGGACTTTACAGATCATTAGACCAACTGCCTTTTTTTATGAATGAGGTGTTTGGGGCCCAGAGAGATACTGTGATTTATCTAAGGTGACAAAAGCCAGTGACCGGGCAAGATGGAAAGCCTGAGTCTGTTTACTTCAAATTGGTTATGTTGTTTGCTATTTTACACATTCTTGATGTTCTCCTTAGTGATGTAATGAAGGAGGAATTTTCAGCTAATAAAATTTTTTTAACCTAAGGATGGTACATATGGCTTTGAATTGCTTCTGAAATTTGATCTTAGATAATGTTATTAACAACGATATTAACGATTGGAGAAGGAAATGGCAACCCACTCCAGGGTTCTTGCCTGGAGAATCCCAGGGACGGGGGAGCCTGGTGGGCTGCTGTCTATGGGGTTGCACAGAGTCGGACACGACTGAAGCGACTTAGCAGCAGCAACGATATTAAATACAGTGATGTGGAGTTTTCTTTTTCTCATATAGATATTAAATATTGTTATAATTTAAATATGAAGTTTATAGAATGAGTTGTGAAGGTATGCTCTGGCCTAAATAAAAACTATATAGTTTATTTCTCCTAAGTTTCTTCTTTTCTGCTTATAGGCTTTATGTGATTTATGGCCTCTTGAATTTCATATTAATATTTTAAGCTTAAGGAATATGTATATATAAATATAGGCTTGAAAAGTGATTTTAGTGATAAATGATTGTAAGGTACTTCAGACCCAAGATTTCTAATTTTTTGGTTTAATATGCTGTTAGATCAATGCCTGAATTTAGAAGTGCTAAAATATATGTTTCCAAATAAAAAAGAGCTTTGCTTATCATTGTTTTCAATAAGCATTAGGGGGTAGGATATATTGACTTATCACACTTCCATTGCTTTGCTTAGTCTTTAACATCAGCCAGCCCTTGGCTTCCCTGGTGGCTCAGATGGTAAAGTGTCTGCCTGCAATGCAGGAGACCTGGGTTCTATCCCTGGGTCAGAAACATCTCCTGGAGAAGGAAATGGCAACCCACTCCAGTACTCTTGCCTGGAAAATTCCATGGACAGAGGAGCCTAGTAGGCTACAGCCCATGGGGTCGCAGAGTTGGACACGACTGAGCGACTTCAGTTTCTTTCTTTACTTTCTTTAACATCAACAAATTTTTTTTTAAATGTTTATCATTGATATAACATATTTGGTAGTCATGTCTCAGTTATTGAGAAGCATTGAGGGATTGATATGTGTAGCATTAATGAACTTGGGTGGGTCCCTTCCTGGGACTCCTCTCTTTCTCCCCCCCTACCCACCCCGCCCCCGGCCCCACCAAGCAACTTAAGAGAGGGTAAGTTTGAACATGGTTGCTCCAGAATTATATTCTAAGAAGATTAGTTAAATTATCTTCAGATTTTAACTTTTGAGACACATGATATGACCTATTGATTTTTTAATAACCTAGCGAGCAATCTCTGTCTCCAATATGAATTTTAAGAATTTAATTTTTTTTCCAGTTGATCATAATGGCAGGTGAAGGAATTAATGAAGACTATCCAGTAGAAATTCATGAATATTTATCAACATTTGAGAATTCCATTGGTGCTGTGGATGAAATGCTGAAGACCATGATGTCTGTTTCTAGAAATGAGTTGTTGCAGAAGGTATTTTAAGTAATTTCTAAAAATGTAATTCATAATACTGAGTGCTGTATTGTGAAACATACAGAAGAAGAAACAGATATGTGATTTATGCCCCTTTCTCTCCTTTTTCCCCCCTCTATGTTTTTAAGTATTTAGATATCTTTAGGGGAAAATACAACAAATCTCCAACCTTAGGAAATGCCTCCTAACTATATTTTTATTTTGACTTGGTTTTGAATTAAAAAAAAGCACTCCCCACATTCTTTCTGACAGACTCTTATCTTTGACCTTTTAAGTATTACTATGATGTTATCAGGGTTTCTGGAAACTCTATAGGACAGAAAGAGTAAATTGACTTTGACAGTCTAAAACAAATCTCATTATGTTTCTTCTGTCTTTGGTATTGCCTAAGCATTTTAGCCTGCTTCTTATACATAAATGCATCATGTACAATGTTTATATTGACAAATTACTTTTGACATACAAAGCCCAGATTGTAACTCCTGAAATTAAAGTAATTCAAAAGAACTTTTTTTTTTGGTTTTGAATTTTACACATTCCTTGTTTAACTAAAGATGATACCCTGAAGTGAAAATTTGTGGGCAAAAATCATCAGTTAACAAAACTTTACTTTCTCAAATTATTTCCAGATTATTTGGTTATTGGATTATAGGAAGTGAAAAAAACATTTCTTTGATACATTGTGCTTGGTGAAAGTTTAAAATATTTGATGGTACTCAAAGTTTATATTTATTTTTTCTTTCTTTTTTTTAACAGTTGGACCCACTTGAACAGGCAAAAGTGGATTTAGTTTCTGCTTACACATTGAATTCAATGTTTTGGGGTACGTATATTACTTTGGAATTAATTACAAAGCAGATTATTTATTGTGTTAAAGGTGACATTTTAAAAATGCTAACAATTTATATACAATTACACTTTATGGCAGTTTTAACTGTCAGGTATTTATTTCTTTTAAATCAGAATACCAGATGCCTATGAGCCACACATACATTTAGAATTACAAAGAGTTTGAATAATTTAAGATTTAATTAATCATTTGTGTGATGTTTCTTTTTTGTAACAAGTTTCTTTAATTAATGCCCTTATTAATATATACCCATATCATTCCATGAAATCTTTCTCTTGTAGTTTATTTGGCAACTCAGGGAGTCAACCCCAAGGAACATCCAGTAAAGCAGGAACTGGTAAGATTGCTGTGGATTGATTTCTTTTATTTCACGTGTATTTCTGTTGTAGTGTTCTTGCAGTTAAAATTAGAGTACCTTTATCACCCTAATTGTGGAGAACAAAATTATTTAGGGTTGAAATTATGAAAGTGACCCAGATTTCATTGTGTCTTTAGTTTCTCTTTCTCTTCACCTTTGTCAGAGAATGGTGTTCCATATATTATATAAATCTCTGGATGGGAAAATGTTACGATTCTAGTAATTATTTATAACTTCTATATTATTTTTCGTATAAATTCTTGAAATCCTGTTCATCTCTACAACTGCCTTTTTTTAAAAAAAAAAAAAAACCCTTACACAATTCTTAAAAGTATATTCTAGTTGATTTACTAGCAAAGACGGGAAAGTTTCTCCTCCACCTTTTCAATTCTTCCATTAATTCATTTTCTCAGCAGTAAAGAATCCAGCTCAGCAACAGAGCTAAAAGCTTTTTTGGCACCAGTTGTGTGTGTACTGTCCAGTAATTCTGCGTTAGTGACATATTTACAACCTGTAATAAATCTTCAGGTTTGTCTTTGTATTCCATTTAGATGTATAAGTACAGTATATAAGGTCTGGTATCTTGGAGTTTTTGCTGACTTCAAAAATTAAATCATTCAGTTTGAAAGAAAAAATTTAGAAATCAAACTTAAGGTTACCGTCTTGACTTGGCTTTATGAATAAGAATGTTAATAAATTTATTCTTTGTGTTTATAAAATATAAGGTAACTATATATGTGAAATACACTTGACACTGTATTATTGTTCTAAAGTCTTAAGGTGGTTGATATGTATGTATTTTATAACTGAGTAAAGCACTTGGTCATTTATTAAAAAAAAAAAAAAAAAGAGTAAAGCCAGATATGTTGTCTTCAATTTTTAAATGTATAGACTGAGACCTTTTTTTCTTTTAAATTTCTTGGAGGAAAAGTAAAAAAGTAAATATTTTTTAAAATACAGAAATTGTGAAAAATACTTAAAGCAAAATATATAAAGCAATATGGTCCATAGATCTTGATTTGACAAATGAGATTGGCCTTAAATCATAGGAAGAATGCATTGTATCATCTGTGTTCAACTTTCTAATGTAGCCTTTACGTTTATAAAATTCCTCTTTTTTCTCTTAAAAACAAAGTTATTTGGAGTAGTTTAGTGCTTGATTCTGTCATCTGTCTTCTTTTTTCCTCAGAATCCACTTTATGGAGAAGTGCATTCATATTTTAGACAAGGGTTAACAAATGAACAGCATCCATAAACCTGTTCCCCTTTTCTGACTCTGTGACAGATGTCACTGATTGACACAGAGTTAGGGTGTGAGAGGAAGCCTGTTTGCTGTCTATATCATGAATGGGGAAAGGCATTGAAAATAGTCAATTCATTTATTCAAGAAATATCTGAGCGCCCACTAGAAGCCAGGCTTTATTTCCAAGCGAGATAGTTCCTCAGTGTATAAAGCCACCAAAATATCCCTGCCTTTGTGGCAGGTGCCACACTATCTAGTGGTGGGAAACAAACAAGCAACAAATAATACATATGTAAAGGCTTCCCTTGTGGCTCAGAGGTTAAAGCATCTGCCTCCAAGGCGGGAGACCCGGGTTCGATCCCTGGGTCGGGAAGACCTCCTGGAGAAGGAAATGGCAACCCACTCCAGTATTCTTGCCTGGAGAATCCCATGGACGGAGGAGCCTGGTAGGCTACGGTCCATGGGGTCGCAAAGAGTCAGACACGACTGAGCGACTTCACTTCACTCACTATGGATATATAGTATGTTAGAAAGTTATATTGTGGGAATAAGGAAAAAATAGCACAGGGTAAGGGGCATTGGAGTACTTGAGTAGGATTGCCATTTTCAGTCATTACTATTGAACTATTAGCAAGGTGAACATTTGATGGGATTGGAAGGAAGAGAGGGTGTGGGTTTTTGAGGGATGATCAGTTTGGGGAGGGCTAGGCTGGGTGTGTGTTGTGAGGACTTTAACTCATGAGAGGGTTTTGAGTACAGTTGTTAGATTTTTAAACTTAAAAAATCCTAAGGTTCTGCATTTTTATGTGTATGTTTGTAAAACTATTTTGATAATTTAATGAAACTTGCTTTTAAGTGGTGATCAATCATTTACTATTTTGTGGCTCTCACACCTTTATTTCTCTAATTGAAGTAGGGAAATAAGCCTTTATTCTGATTAATGGCCTCAGAAGATTCAAAGTGGTACAGAAACCTAGTATGTTTCTCACTGTGTAAAGTTTGATAACAGCTGTAGATTTCATTAGAAAATATCACGTTCTTATCAGTCAGAACTATGACATTGGCTAAAAAGATCTTATATTTTCACTCTACTTAGTTTAATTGCGACACTAGAAGGTAACAAAAAAACAAATAGTTAAAATGCTGCCATAGCCATTTCCTGTTTCACATAATTTCTGGAGAATTTAGTTTGTATATTGTAAGCCTGTGAAAGTTCTATTTTAGATTATAGACTTCAGATACAAGGCAGTATATGGATTTAGGTAAATTAAAAAATTTAGTGTAACCACATATAAACAGTTCAGTGTTTATCTCTGTGGTGTCTAGGTTTTCCTCTTTTGAAACACTCAGAACACTTCTGAAATGACTTTGTAATGTCTGTGTTTCCCCTAGACTGAGACTTCAGGAGAACGTGGAGTGTGTTTATCCTGTTCACTTGGCACTTAACTAGCACCACTCAATAGGCAATAAATACACAGCTGTTGAATTTAACTGAGGTGTAGTATAATACAGCTTAGTGGTGGTGAACAGCTTGGTAAATCTATTGCCTTTCTTTTTTTTTTTTTCTCTTATCTTTAAGGAGAGAATCAGAGTATACATGAACAGAGTCAAGGAAATAACAGACAAGAAAAAGGCTGGCAAGCTGGACAGGGGTGCGGCTTCAAGATTTGTAAAAAATGCCCTCTGGGAACCAAAACCTAAGAATGCATCCAAAGTTGCCAATAAAGGAAAAAGTAAAAATTAACCTTTCAGTTTCAATGTACACATATTTAAAAAGTACATAATTTTTATTGTTTTCCACAAAATGAATGATGATTATGTGGCACTGTAAGGTTTAAATGTATTCCTTACTGGAATCATGTACAAAACTTGCATTTGAAATTTGTAATGCTAAGAACTGTTTCCTCCAGAAAGATTGTTATCTTTATTGGTTTTCCTATAGAACACTATGAGGTTTTTAACATTGTAGTATGTGTGTGTGTGTATATATATATATAAATACTTTATTTTGTATGGGAGTATAGCTGATTAATAATGTGACAGTTTCAGGTGAACAGCGAAAGGACTCAGCCCTACATGTACGTGTATCGATTCTCCCCAAACTCCTCTCCCATCCAGGCTGCCACATAACACTGAACGGAGTTCCATTTGCTACACAGTTGGTTATGCATTTTACATTTATGCATACATTTACAGCAGTGTGTACATGTAATCCCAAGCAAAATTGTAGTGTATTTTATATTTATACTTTACTGTCTCTTGACCAGACTCTGATTTGCTTAGGTCAGTCTTTCATGTGCCATTTTATAAGCAACTATGAAGTTTAAGTTAAATGTTCCTCGTAAACATTTGTCTATTTTGATGAATAATGATTTTATGAAGTATGCCGAAGTTATAAATACATCTGTTCTCACTATATAATATTAAGAAAGAGTGAAATGACTTAAATGTCCATTTTTTTCTGTGTAGTTATTTCATTATGCTGTCATGATTTTGGGAATTACTGCTTTTTGTGATATTTGAAATATGAAATTAAGACTTTAAGGTTATTCTTTAATTCTTGGCACTTTGCCACGATGTCCCATTTAAAGTAAAATACATTCTCATTAACTTTAGATAGGAAATGAGGTTGTATATTGATGGCTGAATTTTGGCATAATAGCTATACCCTATCAAAGCTGTTAATGCATGGCTGACCTGTTTTTTATTTTTCTCTTTTGCGTAAATTTTTCCTTGAAATCAGGAAGGTAGGTTTTAGAAGTCCTTAGAAATGGAGGAATTCATGAGCTTTTGTTCCTTGTGCATAGTGCCCTTAGTTCTCTTGGCCTCAATTTTTTCAGATGTTTTTAATATTTATGAGACTGTAACAAGTATGTACAAGTATTTTGGAACAACTTTGTATGTTACATAATGTCACTTAATCAGAGGAGGAATCTGAAGGAGAGTACATTTTATTTATATTCTGTTTTATTTTTCTGTAATATTTATTACTGAGAATTCTAAATATTAAAATTTTTAAAATATCTAAGCCCATGAATTTTAATTATATACCCTTAATGCTTTCAGTCTTTGAATTCACATCATTATGTATAGGAGTACCAAATACAGCAAAGTACTTGTACTTTAATTTTTGAAAAAGAAGTTGTTAAAATTTTCTGTGTGATTAATTCTCCATAAGTAACCTTGAATAAATGGATTTCTTGATTTATGATAGCAGATATTGGAAATGGTCTTAAAATATAATGGATTTTGTAAAGCATGTTGAACTCTTTCTGTGACACATGAAGGAATCACTGATAGATGCAGAAAGTCTGGCTCAGATGTCAGGCAATTTTTGAAGTAGAAGCACATTTATAGTTATTTCATTCCTTGTTTTACCTTTATCTCTTCTAAATTCCAGTTTTTTTTTTTTTTAAGTAAGTTCATGAGAGAAATAAACGTTATTAAGATCAAGTGTAGTGGCTTTGTTATTTATTGCAAAGAAGGTTATAACTTGCATTTCTTTATGTTTTCTCATTTCATCAAGAAAAAAAGATTAAATGAAAAATGTCATAGAGTTGCAGAAAATCATTGGCCAAATTATTGGGTTGTGAAAGTCCAGCTCTTCATTCTCTTATATTTTTTTAACTATTTTATATTGAAGTATAGTTGACTAACAGTATTGTGATAGTTTCAGGTCTGCTTTTTATTCTCTTAAACTCGAGATTCTTTAGTGAATAATTCTTTTAAGTGTTTATCAGAAGTAAAAAAAAGCAGTTTAATTGTATTCCATTTTATTAGGTATGATTTTAAATACTATTTCTTAGCACATAGTAAAGAGCTGAATGATAGTAAGTGCATTGGGTTGCTTATTTTCTATTTATTCATTTCACAGATATTATACCTAATGACATTTGCATTGCTAAATACAGTGTTAGGTTCCAGATAAGACAACTCCAGCCTTTATTCTATTTTAAGAAAGTATTACAAAAAAACTAAATCTTTCATTAAATTCAGTTTTTCAGAGTTACTGGAAAATTTATGAGAAGTTGTGCTCATTAAACTAGTCAGAATCATAAAGGGTGATGGGTTGATCTATTTGACCATGAAACAGTTATTGTTAAAATAGTTTGTTCCAAATGACCGTCTGCTCTAAGTTTAGATGTTAATTACATCTTGTATTAATCTCTTTGGGAATTAACAAGTTGGAGAGGTTATAGCTATAGATATTTTTTAGATTAGAATTATGGACTGTTAATCTAATACTAAATAATGAGATTTGGTCTTTTAATATTTTAAGTACAATTTTCTTCTTGTTCATGATTGCAAGATGGGAAGTCATTTTTGTAAAGTTGAATATGTTAAGAGGAATATTGAAGCTTGAATTATGGTTTACATTCCTGTAATTTAAGGTTATGTCAACTTGATTGGTTTTTAAGATACCCTGCAGATTAAAAAATTGTTCTACTTGGCAGTTAGAAATGGATTAGTGTTATTTCTAAATAAAACTTAAAAAATTGACTAGAAGTGTAGGAAGTACTTAAAAATGGACAGTATATTGAATACAGATACTTTTTCTCAGATATAGGTTATTGGATAAAAAGCTGTTTTAGGAAGCAGTTTATGATATAGTTAGACCATAGTTATGCATTTAAATTATCAGAAATTCTGGCTTTAGTGAGTGACATTAACTGAGAAAGGTTTGAATAGTGATTCTGAACTAAGTTTGGTAGATAAAGTGGAGAAAAAGAGGCACTGGCATCTCATTTTCTCACTTCATAGCATAGTTAGTAAACTTGCTCTGATAAAGATTCTTTAAACTGAATAGTAACCTATTTTATGTAAATGTGATCTGAATGTACTTAACTAACATTTCCTTTTCCCTATATCCTGGTCTAAAATGTATCAGTTTTGGAAATACAAACCATATTTTGTTGATTTTTGTATATTAGCATTTTATAGTTGTCATTAACAATTATGTTAGGGGTAAAGTATACAGGGTTTTATTCTGTTTGTTTTATTTGATTAATTTGCTATTATGTTGCTTGTGAGTAGGATTTCAAGAAAATGCTTTGAATGATTTTGGTTTGCAGATTCATTTTCCCTTCAGAGAGCAGCCACCCTCTGACTTGACTTTTCAAGTGTTTATTTTATGGTATAATTTCAGTATAACTAGAAAGATTAGTTAAAGCTGTCTGGGAAAGGGAGTAGTTATAGTGATATCTATTGGCAATTGAGGCTTAATCTTAACTCTGTTACCTCCTACCGCCCCCCACCTTAGGCCAGAAAGCAAAACCAGCCTAGCTCTTTATTACTCATCTGTTATAAAAGGTTGAGAAAAGATGCCAGTCCTCCCCCCGACTCCCCACCCCTGATAAACCTTGAAGTCTGGCAAATGTGTCATGGCAGAATAATTGCAGGTAAGATGTCAGTTTTGTAAAGTGATATATTTCAGATAGTACACAAAATTTGATGGCAGGAAAAATAAGCTTTCATAAATGAAACATTTAAGAGACTCTTTTTATTATTTACTTTCAGTTTAGTGTTGCCTTTAAGGTGTGCCATTTCAGTTTGGCAGCTACAATAAATGACTGAAGGAAATTGAAGATGATAATTCAGCATTTCAAGATGCTCCTGCTGAAGTGAATGTAGACCTATCCAGGGCTTGAATTGAAAGTTTATAGTAATACAATATTTTAAAGCCAAGTACCCAGGAAATTCATGGTGATAGGATTTGAGTGAGATGATTAGGAGAAATAGAAAAGAATTCCTTCACTTCCTTATTAGGTGGGTATTAGCTATTGAGAGGCTGTGTTGAAAAATGTTATTGTAAAAAGGATAGAGGCTTTTTATATGCAGTTTTCTATGGAATATAATTCATCGTGGACCTTGTCCAAAAATGTTTGGTTATTAAAATAACAAATGATTATAATAAGGAATCACTTCTGATTTAGTGTTATAGCATTTTGTTGCCTGTAGACCATGTTGTGCTGTATTTGGGTGGTACTGTTTCATTTAGTGACTTGATTTCTCTATTAACACATTCCTTATTTAAATTGAAATTATTTACCATACCTTTTCTGATCCTTCTTTGTTATTCTTCCCTTGAGAAGGTAATCATTATTAAAAGTATATAGAAACATTTGGGGTGCATGTTTTTTTTCAGATTACTGATTTAATTTTTTTCAAGTATAAAACCAGGAGTGGAATTGCTGGGTCGTATGGTTAGTTCCATTTTTAAGTTTTTCAATGTCTACAGCAGCATTGTTTACAATTGCCAAGGTATGGGAGGAACCTAAGTGTCTGTCAACAGATAAATGGATAAAGATGTGGTGTATGTATATACAACGAAATACTACTCAGCCATAAAAAGAATGAAATTTTGCCATTTGCAGCAAATGACGATTTAGAGGGTATTGAAGTGACTTAGCAGCAGCAGCAGCAGCATGCTAAGTGAGATGGGGAAAGACAAATACTGTATGATGTTACTTAAATGTGGAATCTAAAAAATACAATAAACTAGTGAATTAAAAAAGCAGACTCACAGATACAGAGAACAAATCAGTGGTTGACAGTGGGTAGAGGGAAGGGGGAAGGGCATTATAGCATGGGGAAAGGATGTATAGTTGTTGCTGGGTTTTATGGGTTTTGACACATGTGAGTTTCAGCATTTATGATTTTGACTATTGGTGAGTGACTTTAGATGTCCATGGAGTGTATAGTATTTTGCAATTTTGCCAAGGCATAATCTTAATTCTTCCTAATTAAGGCCTTGTTCAGTTAATGATTTAGCTTAGCTAACCTCATCATCCAAAGTTGTCTTTCCTCACTTGCAGTCACGTTCATTTATCCACTCATTCGGTCAGCAAGTATATTGAGCTCCTCATATGCGCCAAGTTCCGTTACAGGCATGGGAAGTTCAGCAATTATCCCAGCAATATTTTGTGACCCCATGGACTATGGCCTGTAGTCCACCAAGCTCCTTGGTCCATGGAATTCTCCAGGCAAGAATACTGACGTGGGTTGCCATCCCCTTCTCCAGGGGATCTTCCCAACCCAGGGATCAAACCCAGGTCTCCTGCATTACTGGCAAATTCTTTACCGTCTGTGCCACCAGGGAAGCCCAAGAATACTGGAGTGGGTAGTCTATCCCTTCTCCAGGGGATCTTCCCAACCCAGGGATTGAACTGGGGTCTCCTACATTGCAGGTGGAATCTGTATCAGCTGAGGTACCAGGGAAGGTAGGAGATATCAAACTTTATATGAAAAATGGCCACTCTGGATTGAACTGTGTTCCCACAAAATGAGTATATGGAAGTCCTAACTCTTAATACCTCATAATATAACCCAGAAATAGGGTTGTTGTGGATGTAGTTCGTGAAGAGCAGGTAATAGAGTGAGCCCTAATCCAATATGGTGAATGTAGACTCACACCTGGCAAAAACACCATGTGAAGAAGGCAGAGATAAAGGTGTTGCTTCCATAAGCCAAGGAACACCAAAGGTTGCCTTCACGGCACCAGAAGCAAAGCGAGAGGCTTGGAAAAGATGCACAGCTCTCAGAGGGAACCCATCTTGCCAACAGTGATGGACTTTTATTAGCTTCCAGAATTGTGAGGCAAATATATTTCTTGTTTTGTAAGCTACCCAGTTTGTGGCACTTTGTTATGGCAGCTCTAGCAAACAAATGGCCACTTCAGTTCCGTTCAGTTCAGCCGCTCAGATGTGTCCCGATGCTTCGTGAACCCATGAACCACAGCATGCCACTAGCTGAAATGAATTTAAAAGGTTAAAGGGGTGGGATGGGGTGGGAGGTGGGAGGAAGGTTCAAGAGGGAGGGGACATGTGTACCTATGGCTGATTCATGTTGATGTATGGCTGAAACCAACATAATATTGGAAAGCAATTATCCTCCAATTAAAAAAATAACTTGGATGTGAAAGTATGTGTAAGAACTTCATGATGCAGGATGAAAATGTAATTCTTAAAAACAGGAAACTGTAAACTTACCTAGGACTATTTTTGAATATGAACAAAGTTCTCAAAATTTAGAACTTGAAATTTCAAGGATCTGTTATACTCTTTCTAAAGTCAGAAAATTCAGATCTGTAGCAGACACTGTTTGTTTTGATGGAGTATACCATCTTTTTCTTTTTAGCCACACTGCAGGGCGTGTGCGATCTTAGTTCCCAGACCAGGGATCAAGCCCACACCCCCTGCATTGGAGTCTTGACCACTGGGAACTCTAGGGAAGCCCCTTGAGTGTACCATTTTTAAGCTTTTTCTTGGTTTGAAGAAACTCATTTCCCTGCAGGAAAGAAAACCCTGTCAGGTTTCCATGGAGGAGAGATTTTCACCAAGACTATTATCATGTGCCATGTGGTCTTTTCCTAATATAACACAGCAGTCCGGTTCAAATAATGAAAATAAATACGTAAAACATCTTACACAAGTTGTATGTAATTTGTGCTCATCCAAGAGTACAAACCACTTAAAAAATCGCTTATTGAATTCATCTGGATACAGACTGTTTTAAAGCCCTAAAACATTTTTTTTTCCGCCTGCAAATTCTTAACTCTAAAGTTAGGTATTAGCTAACTCAGAAGTGGGTTTTTACTCTTAAAGATTTGGGACCAATTAAAAAAAATAAATGTTGCTTACTGGTTTTCAGCTTTTACAATCAACCAGTAGATTAAACAGAAGACAAGAATATAAAGGAAGACAACCTTGATGATGTAGAAGTGAAGGTGTGGTAGACTAAAGCAAGTTATAAATGGCCAGAAACGCAGATGCTACACAGACTGATGGGTGAATGTGCTTTTAAATAAGTTGTAAAGGTAATAACTATATTTTTTCTTTCTTTTTTAAAAGTTGAAGTACCGTTGATTTACAATATTGTGTTAGTTTCTGGTGTACATGCAAAGTGATACACATGCACATATATATATATATGTATGTATGTCTTCATTCTCTTTAATTCTGTCAAAATTTGGAGGAGTAAAGTCAGGGGAGTAGTATAAACTAAATTCTCATCTTTAGGATGGGAGTCAATAGATGAGGGCCAGCAAATTGGTGATGTAGGTGTGTGTTGTGAAGGTAATCAGCAGAATTAAAGACCAGTTATTTAAAAGATACAGTCCCTCGCATGAACAGAAGTAAAGTGAGAGTGAAGATTTTTCTTTTCTGTTTTGTTGTGTACATGATTTATTTGGTAAAGAGAAATGAGAAAAAAAAAGTCATGCCGATCAACATTTGCTCAAATAGCACGAAAATCAGATAATCTAGGAAGCGCTAGTTATTTACTTATAGCTTGCATAAGTAAATATACAATAAGCCAATAAGTAAAATCCTTCTGTGACAAGGAAGTAACATAAGAAACTGGAGTGTAATAGCAGATATTTCATTGTCTTTACAAAAAACACATTGCATATATAAAAATATCTACCAGCATTTAATATATTAATTTTCTTACATGTGGGCCCATTTATTTTTAATTGTAATGTTAGACAAATTACATTCAGATACAGTCAGGAAAATGAGAATTCTTATTTGAAAGGGGCTCGTTTTCTAGCCTGTTTCTATACTCTTTTGAAACTTCAGCATTTATTTATGATAAGGTTATATGCCACAAAAATAGGGCTATATGTAAGTGATAGTGTGCGATCTTTGCTTGACTGTTTTAATGCTGACTCGGAAAAGGGAGCTTATTGCACCTATTTTTGTAAAGGGAGGTCAGCTTATAGGAAACATGCTTATAAGTTTTTAAAGATCTGTTTTCTCACTGCAGTCTAACTGGATTGTCATTGAAATTAATTGTTCAGTATCAGAAGTTATACATGTCAGAAGTGTAGAAAGATATAAGACCTGTGTTAGAATTTGTTCTAAACACAATTTAAAGGAAACCTTAAGGGAATTGCAATTGCTAGATTTTTATCTATCACTTTTTAGATTTGTAAAGACAGTAATAAAGACCAGCATAACAGTGTTTCCTTAATTATTGACTACATAAATTTTTATTTTAGTATGAGTTATTTGAGCTACATGACTGTAGCCTCCAGGCTGCTTTGTCCATGGGATTTTACAGGCAAGAATTCTGGAGCAGGTTGCCATTTCCTTCTCCAGGGGATCTTCCCAGTCAGGGCATCAAACCCACATCTCCTGCATCTGGTGCATCAGCAGGTGGATTCTTTACCACTGAGCCAACTGGGAAGTCCCACGTTATATATAGTTAGCTACGTTATACTGGAATACATAATATTGGAAATATTCGTGATTAAATTTCATTCACCTACTTAGCTAGGCACTTAAAGTAACAAAGTAATTTAAATATATAACATTGAAAAGAAATGTTAAAATCAGCTTTTGGGAATAGTGTTAATGTGTGTTTTAATCCTTTAAGGGAAGTACTATGTACAGCTTAATAGATATCTTCTTAGACTGTGACTTGTTTGTTAGGCTTAGTTCTTATGTGCTGCCTTGAAATTTACAGTAACATTTGAAATAATCATCTTAAGGGAAATAGATGGGGAAACAATGAAAACAGTGAGAGACTAATTTTGGGGACTCCAAAATCACTGCAGATGGTGACTGAAGCCATGAAATTAAGAAACGCTTGCTCCTTGGAAGAAAAGTTATGACCAACCTAGACAGCATATTAAAAAAGCAGAGACATTACTTTGCCAACAAAGGTCCATCTAGTCAAACCCTTTTCCAGTAGTCGTATATGGATGTGAGAGTTGGACTATAAAGAAAGCTGAGCAGGGAAGAATAGATGCTTTTTTTTTTTTTTAATGTAAAAACCAATACAATATTGTAAGTAATTAGCCTCCAATTAAATACATTTAAATTAAAAAAAAGACAAAAAAGAATAGATTCTTTTGAACTGTGGTGTTGGAGAGGACTCTTGAGAGTCCCTTGGACTGCAAGGAGGTCCAGCCATTCTATCCTAAAGGAGATCAGTCCTTGGTGTTCATTGGAAGGACTGATGCTGAAGCTGAAACTCCAAAACTTTGGCCACCTCAAGGAAGAACCGACTCATTTGAAAAGACCCTGATGCTGGAAATGATTGAAGGTAGGAGGAGAAGGGGACGACAGAGGATGAGGTGGTTGGATGGCATCACTGACTCAATGGACATAAGATTGAGTAGGCTCCAGGAGTTGGTGATAGATAGGGAAGCCTGGCGTGCTGCAGTCCTTAGGGTTGCAAATAGTTGGACACGACTGAGCGACTGAACTGACTGACGGACTGAAGCTATAATTATGTGAGATGTGCTTGTTGCTTTGTACTCTCCTCTTATTTGTAATTTTAATAGATTAATTCATGCACTTGAATGTTTAGGGTAGTTTTAAGTTCAAGAAGTTTCCATATACCTCATTTTCGCTCTCCTCCCCCGGCCTCCTGCACTAAGGACATCTCCCACTAGAGCGGTGCATTTGTTACACTGGATGAACCTACGTCATTACCACCCAGGGTTCATAGTTAACAGAGTTCACTCTGAGTGCTCTACATTCTTTGGGTTTGGGTAAATATGTGATGACATGTATCCATCATGATAGTATTGTATAAAATAGTTTTAGCTGCCCTGAAAATCCTCTGTGTTCCACCTGTCCATCTGTTCCTTCCCCCAACCTCTGGCCACCACTGATCTTTTTCCTGTCTTAAGAGTTTTGCTTTTTCTGGAATGTCTGATTATTAGAATCGTGAAGCATGTAGCCTTTTCAGCTTGGCTTCCTTCACTTTAGTAATATGCATTTTAATTCCTCCATGTCTTTTCAAGGCTTGATGCTCACTTCTTTTTTTTGTGCCAAATAATATTCCGTTGCCTGAATGTCCCGGTTATTTATCCAGTCATCTACTGAAGGACATCTTGGTTGCTTCCAGGTTTTGGCAGTCATGAATCAAGCTGGCGTAGCCATCCATGTGCTGATTTTTGTGTGAACACACATTTTCAATTCCTGTCCAGAGTGTATGATTGCAGTAAGTAAGTATCTTACTTACTTACTGCAGTAAGATAGTAAAAGTATCTTCAGTTTTGTAAGAAACTGCCAAACTTTTCCAAAGTGGCTGTACTGTTGTATTCTCACCAGCAATGAATAAGAAGAGTTCCTGTTTTTTTTTCACATCTTTGGCAGCATCTGGTGATGGTGTAATTTATTTTTGAAGCTTTTATTTGTAGATTTTGCTGTAGATTTTTGTAGAGGTCCGATGCAACAGTATTTAAATGATCAAAGGAAATGAAAAAATCTTGAATTTTTTAAATGATAAAATTGAAATGTACCTAGGGTCTGCTTCCTGAGAAGCTGGCAACTAGAACATTTCATTCTGAGTAAGACTTGGGCGTTCATTTCAAATGCATCTTAAAATTCCTTGAATTTCCTAACTCATTGGAAGATACCTTCAATATATTCAAATTTCTATGAGGCAAAGCATTAGAATTCTCTTCCCCAAACATGTATTTTTGTCAAAGAGAAATAAGATATGTACATGTTGATACGTGGGTTGGAAAGCACAATTGAATTTATTAGGGCTTTGTATTTAATGCTGTGCTTTCTGTTTTAAATATTTTTGCCTTTTATCAAGACAAAGTAGAATAACTGATATCCTGAAATTCCCACTGGATCGACATTTTCACTGCTGGAATCTGGGTCTATGTTTACTCTTTTTATACTCCTGTCCGTAGTTAAAGCAGAGTATTCCACTTAAAAAATGATTTACAAATGAAAGATTCTCCAATCATCCCTTCCTTTCTGAATACTGATTGTTCTACGAGTGTGTATATTAAGGTCATGCCTGGTCCTTGTCTGATGGTCTGGGCATTTACGGCAGCTAACCTCAGGTCTTGGCTACCAGTGGGCCAGACCTGTGTTATCTCATCTGTGATCTATACAAGCCAACTTGAAGTGGGTATTTATGTCTAAAAGCACACAATTAGGCTGGGATCTGAGTTCACTCTGGAGACTACACCTCTCACTCTCTCTGCCCTAAGCTGTATAGAAGTGCCTGTCGGCCCCGGAACTACACAGGCGGAGGGGCTTTGCAGGAGGAGAAGCTGGGTCAGACATGGATGCTGTTCGGTGGTTGGCTAACTCTGCACTGAAGTTTCAAACGTTGGAAAGCGGGCTTCAGTTTTGGTTTATGTAGTGTGGATATTTAATTTGCGCACCAACTTTGGAGCTGTGCAACGCCTCTGATCCTGTGCTTTATCGCTTGTGTTGGTGACAGGAAAATCATCCTGAATTTCTGAACAAGTTGTGTCAGACTCTTGTGACCCTATGAACTGTAGCCTGCCAGGCTCCTCTATCCGTTGGATTTCCCAGGCAATAGTGGAGCAGCAGCTGCTGCTGCTAAGTCGCTTCAGTCGTGTCTGACTCTGTGCGACCCCATAGACGGCAGCCCACCAGGCTCCCCCATCCCTGTGATTCTCCAGGCAAGAACACTGGAGTGGGTTGCCATTTCCTTCTCCAATGCATGAAAGTGAAAAAGTGAAAGTGAAGTCGCTCAGTCGTGTCTGACTCTTAGCAACCCAATGGACTGCAGCCTACCAGGCTCCTCCGTCCATGGGATTTTCCAGGCAAGAGTACTGGAGTGGGGTGCCATTGCCTTCTCCATAGTTAAAGGTAGAGACCATCTTAAAATGATTCAAGAAACATGCTATCGATACCCTTGGCATAGTCTTCAGAAACAATTCTTTCCTTTAATTGGTTGAATTTATTGATTCCCCAGGCCTCTTGGCCATAAAACATGTTGTTTACAGAAAACAAGCAGAAAGTCCTCCACCCCCCACTGAAATAATTGACATATTCAGAATATTTTTAAAGCCTGTTTTCCATTTACATTCAAATGCAAGCATAGCTTTTTCATTGTGTTTTTATTTTCCCACTTGATTATGATAAGCATTGTTTTTCTTTTTTTGGGCCTCTTAGAATCTTAGTCCCCCACAGCGGGGTGGAACTGTGTCCTCTGCAGTGGAAGTGCTGAGTCTTAACCTCTGGACAGCCAGGGAAGTCCCTACAGTAAGCATTTTAATGAAACAGATTAAACATGTAGTTGGTTAGGCTAAACAGGTGTTGAATAAGTTCCTACTGTGCACTCACTTCCAGTCAGCCTTGGCCTAGGAAGAGTGAAGCACCGAGTTCCCACTCTTGCTTGAATTTATAATCTAGGGGGAGGTTTTTTAATGCAAAATAAAGGGACCCTTGTTCATGTAACTACCTGCTTCAGCATTTATCCCTTTTCAGAATTTGCATTTTCCTGCTTTGGATTTTCTTGAAGATGTGTTTGTCTCTTTAAATTTGTCATCCGTGCACGTGCTGATCAGAGCCACTGGGTGGCAGCAAAAGAACACAGAAGAGCTGTTTTGCTTTTGCGGTCACAAAAGCGAACAGAAAGGTATTCTTTGGATTTCATGGGTGATGAGAAAATAAAATGATTAAAACTTGACACATAACTAAAGCAGATGAGACCCCAACACGTCTCATTACTGAATGTATGTTACTGTAGTAACATAAAAGATTAAATTTATGCTTTATTATTACAAAAACCAGATTGTAAAGTTCTTTTCCAGTTTCTTTTAGTCACAAAAATATCTTTCAGACTTCCTATGCCATTACTTTTGTATTTATAAAAGTGAAGAATAAGAGCCAAACTAGATATTAATAAAAACTTGTTTAGCAAGAAACTTGTGAACAGAGAATGTCAAGGAACAATGGAAAGGGGTCATTTTCTTGATAGCCTGTTTTAAAGATCATTCTTAGAGAAGAATTCATGGAGTTTGGGGATCTCATTCGTGGACAAGAATTTGTTTTCCTTTTTCTTTTAAAAAATTGCTTACCAAGTATATTTAAAGTAATGAGTCTCTTTGAAGATTTCATTCCATATCTATAAAATTATAGAGGCTTTAGTTCTGAGCTGAATATACCTTATAAATGATAGATAGCTCCAGCTGAAAATGTGAAATGAGGTTGAGGCAATGACAAGGTAACAAACACTTTTTTGTTTTATTTTATTATATGATTTTGTAAACATGCATGAAATTTGCTTAGGTAGAAATATAGCTGTCCCTTTTTCCCAAATGTTTTTCAACATAATACTTTAAAATAATTTTTAAATTTTTAGACAAAAACATATTTTTCCACCTGAGAGCTTCAATAAGTTGCATTAAAATACTAAGTGCAGAATGGAAAGATTACTTTTGTCCAGAAAGCTGAATATCCAGTGAAGCCAGGGTATCCTGGGGCTTGTTCTCAGAAGATCATGGAAGATAAGATTATGTGTTTCTTCTCCCGTTGAACTTGGGACCTTCCAGTTATGCTTGGAACCTGAACCCTTCTTGATTTTATTTCTTATTGGCACATTATCATTGCCTTTTGATGTATGTATGATATGGATCAAGTTGAACCTTATGTTACTTAGCTCTTAGTGGAAATGAAGTTTTGGAAAAATGGGAAAGTTTTCCCTCCATAATGAGTTTTATTGCCACCAGATTCTCGATGCCACCTTCCCTTCACAGTATTCAAATAAGAGGTTCCAGCGGTATTTACAGATACTGAGATCTGAAACCCCAACCTGAAACTATAGCTGATAATCTAACCAGGTCTAGACTCTGGCTGTCAGTGTCTGCTGTAAACTGAGACCAAGGAGAGAGAAATAATTCTTACTTTCCTTTTGGAGCTATTTGTGTGTGTGTGTGCCAGGGGAAGGGGCAGCATTGAAGCATGTGTATTATCTTGATGCAAGGCAGGTTTGTGCAAGATGTATTTAGTTTCTTTAGAAATTATGTAGACTCACTACACTGAAGGAGTCTTGGTTGCTCTATTTGGGGGCTGAGGGTTTTGTAAATTCTCTTGGAAAATTTCTAGGAAAAAATGTTCTACTTACTTCTTGAGTAATAGTCACCAATACATCTCCCCTGTGTCTATCTTTGGCCGTGTGATTTTCATTTATTTGTATTGGCTATCAAGATATTAAAAGAAATTATAATGACTAGTGGTAAAGAATCCTCTTCCCAGTGCAGGAGACACAAGAGACGCAAGTTCAGTTCCTGGGTTGGGAAGAGCCCCTGGAGTAGGAAATGGCAACCCATTCCAGTATTCTTGCCTGGAGAATTCCATGGACAGAGCAGCCTGGCAGGCTACAGTCCATGGAACTGCAAAGTCAGACATGACCTAGTGACTGAACAGCAACAAATAAATATAATGAAACAAAGTTTGTAAACAAAGGTAAAACTAAAGATCAAACTAAATATAATCTGTAGCTGTCATTAAAACCATAGGAACCTAATTTTCAAATTTGAGCATTTATTCAACTCGACTTTTATGGCTATTTTAAATTTCATGGAATTGATGTTGGGA
This sequence comes from Bos mutus, assembly GCF_027580195.1. NCBI lineage: Eukaryota > Metazoa > Chordata > Mammalia > Artiodactyla > Bovidae > Bos > Bos mutus. The sequence continues at coordinate 40,304,160 of NC_091627.1, forward strand.
GCCGCGTTAGGCATTACTGACAGCTTACCTGGCCTTAAACCACTGGTTCTTAAAATGTATCTTGGGGTAAATATCTCAATAGAGTATTTGGGGGTATAAATTATAGAACTTCATAAAAACATTACAACAGCTTTGATTTTCTTAATTTTGTCCGTGACTGCTAGCTTTGAGATAAGTCACCAAAATTTTGCCTACATTTCTCCATCTATAAGGTGGGCACAACCATGCCTACTTTTCCCCATCAAGGATAAAAATTCAAATAAAAAGGAGTAGGGGTTTTGGAGTAAAAGGCTATTTAAAATGCTATGTTGATGGTATTAAAATGAATATGACTTACATTAACACTGGACAGATTTAATGGAAAGTTTGTTTGTCTTTTATTTTCTTTGTCCCAAATTAAGTTTCTAAGGTAACAGTTGAAGAGTTCCTGTTGGGATGTTAGTGTTCTCAGACCTCCATACGTATGAGTGTTTGCCTGAAAATGTGGCCTTGGAGTCTTTGGCACTCTGTATAGCTAAGGTTTCCTAAATTGTTTAAAATCATAAGTTAATCCTTGAAGGAGTCAAGCAGTGAGCAGTTTCTAACAAAGGAAAAGATACTGTATTATATGAGAAAGTGTCAGCACTTCTCTCATTTACTTGGAGAAAGAAGGCCACACCAAAAAGAACAGATTCTCTTGCATTTGTCATAAGTGGGAATTGTTCTCTTGACTTCAGAGCAGCGTCTAGACCAGTGTTTCTGAGTTTGGCTCCACATCACTCAGAGCTTAAAAACAATCCTCAGGCCCAGGAAGAACAAATCAGACTTCCCAGGCATGGGGGCCCAGGCACTGATATTGTCTGAAGGTCCATAGGATATGTAATGACTATCCAAAGTTGAGAAGCATTGATCTAGAGACTGCAGCGGAGAATAACAATTTTGTAAAAGGCTTAAAAAAGAGAACACGGACTCCCCTGGTAGTTCAGAGGCTAAGAATCTGCCCGCCAATGCAGGGGACACGGGTTTGATCCCTGGTCTGGGACTATTCCCCATGCTGCGGAGCAGCTAAGTCTGTGCATCACAACTACTGAAGCCTGTGCCCCTAGAGCCCGTGTTCCACAACTAGACAAGCTACCGCAACGAGAAGCCCACGCACTATGAGGAAGGTAGCTCCCCACTGGCCGCACCGAGAGAAAGGCCCGCGCAGCAACGAAGTCTCCCCGCAGCCATAAATAAACAAACAGCCTTCAACATCCATTACTTGTTGTTGCTTTTGTGGTCTTACTTTTCCAAAGAGAACCTGTAACTTGAAGACAAACAAACAACATATAACAAAGATGCGCTCAAAGTCAGATAGCAACTCTTGTTAGCTAACCATGGGCCTTCCTGGGACAATTCTAACTCAGCTGCACTACTGTGAGGGAAGGGCTCATTCCTTGCAGCCTATCTACTCATGCTTCTATGAAAACCGACTGGAAAATGAACATGAAATTCATCTAAGCCATCTCACATACTGCTGAAATTTAGATATTGACACAAAATGAAAGATTTTCCCCAACTTGAACATGAGCCATTTATAAAGGAAGAAGAAAATAAATGTTACTACTCGAAACATTCAAATAATGATGTAAAATAATGTGTATATACTCATAAATAAAAACATGCAGGAGATATCCAGTGTGGGAACACAGCTCTTGATTTCATCTTGTGGTATGAAGAAGATCCACCTGGAGGATAGACAGAGATTCTGGACCTGGGTTGGTCCTGGCTAGGACATTAAACGTTTCTTTTATTCTCACTCAACTTTAATTTCCTCACTTATTAAAGAGGGTTGCATTTGTGATTCTGGCAAGCCAGAGACTTTATCTGCTACTTCTATGATTCTTATCGACTTCTCAAATTAACCCAGCTTATAGAGATATGAAGTCCCAATTAGCTGGAGACATGCTTTAGAGAAATTCCAACCACAGGTGATAATTTTTGCTGGGTGAGTAGAAAAGAATGTTGATGTCATTTACTATCAATTGCATTTGTCCCTTTTTATGAGTAAGATAATGCAGACGTCGGATTAAATTTCAAGGCTGTCTTAGAAAGACACATTACACTGAGAACTGGGAGACAGTCTTTTCACTGATTATGTTACAGACACTAATGTTTCATATGACACATAAATCAGCAAAGGACATGAGCAAGAGTCTGACATATTTTTAAAAGGAACCTAGCAATATACTTATGTGTTTGATACATAGTTAGTGCTCAACAAATATTTGTTAAATGGTGAATGAAAGATTGAAAGGCAATTTCTCAGACTCAAATGCTGATCTGAAGACGTTCTAAAAATCAGTGGTTTGGGGTCATAATTTATACTTTTGATTTAAATTAAATTTTCTTAAATGGTTATAATTAGAATAAAGTTGGAAAACTTGAGACAAGAATGACGGTCACTAATTTGATAGTGCTTCGGTTAACATACTTTTTCATTTTGAAAACTTTGTGAAAGTTGAAGCAAGCTTTGAAATATCTTTAACCGATTTTATCAAAACCGTAGTCTCAATGAACAACTCTCAGGAAGCTTTTCTTGTGGGGCATACTCCTGTTAATAGTTATTCCTATGGTTACTTCAACTATAATAAACTTTGTGTCTCTGAAGCACAGTTTTGTTAAGATGTTGCAGAAATTGGAGGTCAAATTAGTATTCTGATATAACCTATATCTTAAACTTGTACAGGGCTATATGTCAAACATATCTCAATAAAATTGAAAGAAAAAGTATTCTGATATAGCCATTTGTTTAAATTAATACTTCTTAAAATACATTAATTTGGTCAAATGAATATTTGGTTGTATGTGTGTGTGTGTGTTTGTGCTCAGTCATTCATGCCCTACTTTTTGTGACTTCTATGGACTATAGCCCACCAGGCTCCTCTGGGCTCCATGAGATTTTCCAGGCAAGAATACTGGAGTGGGTTGTCATTTCCTTCTCCAGGAGGTCTTCCTGACCCAGGGATCAAACTTGCGTCTCTTGTGTCTTCTACATTGGCAGGCAGATTCTTTACCACTGAGCTATCAGGGAAGCCCAAATATTTGATTCAGTTCAGTTCAGTCCCTCAGTCGTGTCCAACTCTTTGTGACCCCATGAATCGCAGCACGCCAGGCCTCCCTATCCATCACCAACTCCCGGAGTTCACTCAAACTCATGTCCATCGAGTCGGTGATGCCATCCAGCCATCTCATCCTCTGTCGTCCCCTTCTCCTCCTGCCCCCAATCTCTCCCAGCATCAGAGTCTTTTCCAACGAGTCAACTCTTTGCATGAGGTGGCCAAAGTACTGGAGTTTCAGCTTTAGCATCATTCTTTCCAAAGAACACGTAGGACTGATCTTTAGAATGGACTGGTTGGATCTCCTTGCAGTCCAAGGGACTCTCAAGAGTCTTCTCCAACACCACAGTTCAAAAGCATCAATTCTTCGGTGCTCAGCTTTCTTCACAGTCCAACTCTCACATCCATACATGACTACTGGAAAAACCATAGCCTTAACTAGATGGACCTTTGTTGGCAAAGTAATGTCTCTGCTTTTTAATATGCTATCTATGTTGGTTATAACTTTTCTTCCAAGTAGTAAGCATCTTTTAATTTCATGGCTGCAGTCACCATCTGCAGTGATTTTGGAGCTCAGAAAAATAAAGTCTGACACTGTTTCCACTGTTTCCCCATCTATTTCCCATGAAGTGATGGGACCAGATGCCATGATCTTCATTTTATGAATGTTGAGCTTTAAGCCAACTTTTTCACTCTCCTCTCTCACTTTCATCAAGAGGCTTTTGAGTTCCTCTTCACTTTCTGCCATAAGGGTGGTGTCATCTGCATATCTGAGGTTATTGATGTTTCTCCCGGCAATCTTGATTCCAGCTTGTGCTTCTTCCAGCCCAGCATTTCTCATGATGTACTCTGCATAGAAGTTAAATAAGCAGGGTGACAATATACAGCCTTGACATACTCCTTTTCCTATTTGGAACCAGTCTGTTGTTCCATGTCCAGTTCTAATTGTTGCTTCCTGACGTGCGTATAGGTTTCTCAAGAGGCAGTTGAGGTGGTCTGGTATTCCCATCTCCTGAAGAGTTTTCCACAGTTTATTGTGATCCACACAGTCAAAGGCTTTGGCATAGTCAATAAAGCAGAGATGTTTTTCTGGAACTCTCTTGCTTTTTTGATGATCCAGCGGATATTGGAATATTTGATTACTTCAGATTAAATAATTATAAATAGATGAAATGCTTGAAAATAGGAAGAATTAGAAAGCTTCTTGTTTTCCTAGCTCCTCTTATTTAAGATTAAAAAGGAAGGATGAAATTAGGTGTAAGTGTCTTCTGCTTTTAATAATGGTGGACAGAGTTACTTTGACTCATCCCCCAAGCCAATAATCTAAGCTTGTGCCTCAAGATATTAGAAGAAAATATCAATTTTTATTTAGAGAAGGAGAAAAAGAAGAAATAATAAAGAGTAGAAATTGATGAAATAAGAAATAAATGTATAATAAGGAAAATAAAATAAAAATTAATAAAGTCTTTAGCATTACAGACTAAGAAGAAATTAGATACAGACCACCAATGCTAGGAATGGAAAAGGGGATATTATCATAGATCATCTCAATAGATGCAGAATAAGCATTTGATGAAATTCAGCACCCATGCATGATAAAATCTCTGGGTAAACTAAAAGTAGATGGAAACTTTCTCTGTCTGACAAAGGGTAACTGCAAAAGCCTAAGGCCGACACCAGAATTCCCTTTGAGTTTCAGAACAAGGTAAGAAAAAAGTGAAAGGTATAAGGACTGAAAAATAAGAAAAGTGCCTTTATTTGAAGATAAGATTATATACATAGAAAATTTAAAAGAATAATTTATAAATCAGTTGAGAATACTAATTATCCAGGAATAAAAGCCAAAAACATGACCCAACACCTCTGTTAGTATACTGGATGTGTACCTCCAAAATTTTTATGTGTAAACCTTGACCCCTAGTGTGGCTGTATTTGGAGACGGTGACTCTGAGGAAGAAACCGAGGTTAAATAAAGTCAAGGGTGGGGCCCTGATCTGATAGAATTAGTGTCCTTATAGGAAGAGACATGAAAACTCTCTTCCTGTGTCTGCTTGTTCTCAGAAGAAAGGCCATGTGAGGACAAACAGGCCATCTACAACCAAGGAGGTGACACTCACTAGGAACCGAATCAGTTGACACCTTGATCTTGGATTTTCAGCCTCCAGAACCATGAGAAAATAAATTTCTGTTGTTAAGTCACCCAGCTTGTGGTATTTTGTTATGGTAGCCTACACTGAATAATAAACCTCTCTACAGAAATCTATAAAAAATTACTGAGAGCCATTATGCACCTAAATAGATTGAATAAGGTAGCTGTTAATGGATTGGAAGATAACCATCCTCTTCCTACAAAAGTACTTCTCAAAGTTTGCCACGTACACAAATTACCAAGGGGATCTTATTCAATGTGGTTTCTGATTCAGGGGATCTGGTGTGTGCCTGAGAGTCCCCATTTCTAACAAGCTGGTAGGTGATGCTGGTCTTTGAGCCACACGTTGGCTACTAAAGGTCTACAGATTCAGTGAAATCCCACTAGTGCTCTAGCACCTTCTCCCTTCTCTCTTTCTGAAGTATTGTTAATAACTAGTGAGGTAGCTTTCACAATTCTCAACAAAAGGTCAGTCGTATATCCTCAAATTCCCCTCCTTTCCTGCAGTGGATTATTCTGAAGTAAAATTAGACATTGTATCATTTCATCAATAAATACTTCAGTGGGAATCTTTTTAAAGCACAGTTATCACATCTAAAAAAATTGACACTACTTTAAACAAATCATCAAATATATAAAAAGTTTTCAATTTTACCCTCTTATTTTCTTATAATTATTTATTAAGAAAACTAATGTAGTTTCTCTTTTCCTTCATGACATAGTTTATATATGCCTTCATGTCCTCCCTTGCCCATAAAATGGTAATAGATCTAGATGAAGCTTGACGAGATTTGACTTTTTTCTTTTTCCAAGAATACTTCAGAGGCGGTAGTGTATACCTCCCAGAACATCTAAGAGAAGGCACATAACATCTGTTTTGTTTTTTATAACATTAAGATTGATCAGCTTTTCACTTACTGGTTTTAACAGTCATTGGTGGCATCTGCCCACATCCATTATTTCATGGGGGTTGCAAAGTGGTGCTATTTCAGTTCTATCATTTCTTATTTATTAAGTGAAATTCTTCAAGAAGTGTTTTCCCTCATCATCTATTGTTACTCTGAGGTATAGTTCATATAGGGAAGGCAGAAGAAATACTTGATTAATTTCATTTGCCAGTGTTCAGAGTAATGAGTTGATTCTCTGGCATTCTTAAAAGGTGACTAATTTTTTTGAAAAATGTCAATATCAACTCTGGGTTTCTCACTTTTACAGTGTTTCAATTTTTTTTTGTAGATATCATTCTTTTTGGTATTTCATTTTTCCATCTCAGGTCAGTGGGAACCTTTTCAAGCTATCTGCAACATACTTTTGGAGAAGGCAATGGCACCCCACTCCAGTACTCTTGCCTGGAAAATCCCGTGGATGGAGGAGCCTGGTGGACTGCAGTCCATGGGGTCGCTGAGGGTTGGACACAACTGAGCGACTTCACTTTCACTTTTTACTTTCATGCACTGGAGAAGGAAATGGCAACCCACTCCACTGTTCTTGCCTGGAGAATCCCAGGGATGGGGGAGCCTGGTGGGCTGCTGTCTATGGGGTCGCACAGAGTCAGACACGACTAAAGTGACTTAGCAGCAGCAGCAGCAGCAACATACTTTTGACACAACCCCAGTGAGTCTGTAGCTTCAGCCCTATTAACTGCTTAGCATCTCCATTCTTTTCTGATTCAGAGAGATTTTTATTTGGTTTTTGAGCCCAAGTTTGTCTCTTTGTTTATGTATCATTGCTTTTTTTTGTTTTTAATGGAGCAGAGTGGTGAATCACTGTACCAGCTTAAGTGAAAAGCCTGAAAAATTTTTGAAATGATCATCCATTTATTTGTAAGATACCTTAAAGAAATAAGCTGAAATTCAGTACATGATGACATGGAACAAAAGTTTTATGATTATGAGACATACATAGGGAGATGAAAAGTCCAGAAAGGGTCAGGCTGAAGATGTATGGTTTTGACCACAGGTTGGAAGGAGGAACAGGATGTTAGAACTCCAAACTTGCTGTGTACATTTTCCACTAGGTCAGCCCTAGCAAAATGTTGATCATTCCTGTTCTAGAATATAGAGTAGCCACTCTTAGCAAGTTATTTTGCCTTAAGCTTTAGCTCAAAAGAATTCTTCCAAGTACTATTTATCCTTAGATTCTTGGCTACATACCTGGTGTCAAGAATAAGTATAAGCAGGTAGAATGCCCTCCCAAAGAGCTGTGCTACGAGGTATATTTTTGTTGGTTGGGCTTTTCCTCTACAATGACATATTCAATATATTAAGTTCTCAAATTGATACTGTAGAAATAATCTGTTCATGTTTTATTTCTGAAGAATCCTTTAATTAATATTAATTTTTGAGTAGTTCAAAAGGATGTGTGTTTCTAGTTAAAATGATTTATGCTATGCTGAATGAAACTGTCTGAAATATGTTTATTAATTTAAAAGACAAATGTGTATATGTCTTTAAGGCATTGTTTTGGGTTTTAATGCTGTTATCCTTATCTGACATCACAAAAATCTCTGCCCTTTCTCCTTCCCAAAGGTTCATGATTAATATTTTAAACTGGAGCTAAGTAGCAAAACAAACAAACAAAAATCAAATATAGTAATTATTATTTCCTGAGGTACTCTTGAAATCTGAAAATTTTCTTTAAATTTAGTCTAAATTATTCTTAAGTTTAGAATAATTGAGCATTTCTTTCGGTAGGAAAGATATTAAAATTAATCCTAGGCTGGTATTTCATTTTTCTGAGGAGTATTATAATTTAAATTAATTCACCTTATATTAGTTAGTTAATGTAGTTGAAACAAGTTGTTTCTTTTATGTATATTAATGTGAGTGGAGTTTCAGACTGTGAAGAAGAGAAAGTGTGAAAGTGTTAGTCACTCAGTCATGTCTGACTCTTTGCAACCCCGTGGACTACTATATCCCAACAGGCTCCTCTGTCCATAGAATTCTCGAGGCGGAAATACAGGAGTGGGTAAACATTCCCTGCTCCAGGGGATCTTCCTGACTCAGGGATCAAATCTGGGTCTCCTGCATTGCAGGCAGATACTTTATCATCTGAGCTATTGGACATTAAACAACAACATGAAAAAAAAGCGCTAACAAATAAAGTATCTGATGGTTGACAAGGCTTAGACTTCCTAGTTCTGTTGTGTATGAATCCACAAACACCAAACTTTGGAAACTGAGGCCTCACTAAACTGGGTGGTTTTAATGTTCCAATGTCGATTGAAATGAATTTCCTCATAACATTCTTATCTCTGCTGGGTTGCTAGGATACATATGTAAGTTTTTAGTTTAAACTTAGGGTAATACTTTTTATAAATCTTTGAATTTTCCAATTTTGAAGACAGGTGATCCAAAGCCAGGCATGAAGTTTAGGAAACCAGTATCTGTTTTGGCTTCTCTTCTGTCCCCTCCAGGAGCTTGCTGCACTAGGAATATGACGGAGAAGACCCTCTGATTCAGAGCTTAGTGGCACATGAGATGACAGATCTATAGTGACTGTGATACTACACCACAGTGGGGCACCTCATTCACATTGGGTAAATATGGTTCTGCATTTCTTCTTCTCATTTTGAATCAGACAGTTTAGCTGCTTGCAAGAGCTACATCTAATCTCATCTTTTAAGTTTGATTTTTGCATTTTTCCTCTGGTGTGTGCATGTGTGCTAAGTCACTTCAGTCATGTCCCAGTCTTTCCAACCCTAAGGACTATAGCCTGACAGGCTCCTCTGTCCGTGGGGATTCTCCAGGCAAGAATACTAGAGTGGGTTGCCATGCCCTCCTCCAGGGGATCTAATGGACCCAGTAATCAAACCCATGGTTCTTATGTCTCTTGCATTGACAGGAGGGTTCTTTACCACTAGTGCCACCTGGAAAACCCTTCTTTCTGGCATTTTTATCTATATGTGTATTAGTATTCCTGCTACTAATATAATAAATGTTTACTGAAATATTCAACACGAAAGAAAGAAAAATTGAAGTCGCTCAGTTGTGTCTGACTCTTTGCGACCCCATGGACTGTAGCCTATCGGGCTCCTCCGTCCATGGGATTTTCCAGGCAAGAGTGCTGGAGTGGATTGCCATTTCCTTCTTCAGGGGATCTTCCCGACCCAGGAATCGAACCCGGGTCTCCCACATTGCAGGCAGACTCTTTACTGTCTGAGCCACCAGGGAAGCATGAAAGAAGTACAATGTAAAAATTAATGCGTTCAGCAGTCTCACTGTACTAGATGCTCTTGGTGGCCCCATCCACAACCAGTCACACTCGTCAGTTTTATACACTTGTTGGTTTCATGCATCACTAGCAGCACCAGAGATTCTTTATCTGCAGACTTTGCTTGAGGGCCTGTTCCTCCTGTGTTTGGGATGGTTGGAAGTGTTGGGGAATTAATAGCCCTTGGGATCCCTTAACCAATGACTGACAGGATGTGTGAGTAAATACCTCGGCCTCCTTGTCTCTTGGTTGGGGTAACTGAAGATAATGAATATTCTGCAGTCTTTTCTGGCATTCCCTGGTGGGATTAAGCTGCAATTCTCCTCAGCAACTTGCTGGAAAACACACCTTCTATTGGCTTTCTTCCCTTCCTGGTTTCAGATCTGCATTCCCCTACTGAGGTTTCCAGGGATCACCTCCCAAATGAACCACTTGTACTTGTACCTCCTGAAAGGACCGATCTAAGGTACTCAGCACTCAAGGATGACACCATGGCTTTAAATTCTAGAAACTTTCTTGAATGCTCTTAGTCTGGAAATTTAACAGAGATCCTGTTTATTATTTAGGTACTGAACTGGGTTGCCTGTTCCCCCTTGTTGCTGTTCAGTCGCTCAGTCATGTTACAGTCTTTTTGACCCCATGGACTGCAGCAGCACACCAGGCTTCCCTGTCCTTCACCATCTCCCAGAGCTTGCTCAAACTCATGTTCATTGAGTTGGTGATGTCACCCAACCATCTCATCCTCTCTTGTCCCCTTCTACTCCTGCCCTCAATCTTTCCCAGCATTAGGGTCTTTTCTAATCAGTCAGTTCTTGGCATCAGGTGGCCAAAGTATTGGAGTTTCAGCTTCAGCATCAGTCCTTCCAATGTTTCCTATAGGCAGTCATTTATCAGGGTTTCTCCAGCTTGGGACCACTGACATTTTGAGGTTGGCAACTTTGTTGTGGGGCCTGTCTTGTGCACTGTAGGATGGTTGGCAGCATCCCTGGTTTCCATCCACTAGATGTCAGGAGCATTCCTAACCCTAGTTATGACAACCCAAAATATCTTCAGACATGGCCCAAAGTTCCAGGGGCCAGAGTTACCCCCAGCTGAGGACCACTGACTTAAATCAAGTGTTGCTGCTGCTGCTAAGTCACTTCAGTCATGTCCGACTCTGTGTGACCCCATAGACGGCAGCCCACCAGGCTCCCCCGTCCCTGGGATTCTCCAGGCAAGAACACTGGAGTAGGTTGCCGTTTCCTTCTCCAATGCATGAAAGTGAAAAGTGAAAGTGAAGTCGCTCAGTTGTGTCTGACCCTTAGCATGGACTGCAGCCTACCAGGCTCCTCCGTCCATGGGATTTTCCAGGCAAGAGTACTGGAGTGGGGTGCCATTGCCTTCTCCGAAATCAAGTGTACATGGGTCTAATGGGACGAGCTTGCTTAGGGCAGGGGTCCCCAACCTGTGGGCCACAGGCTGGTACATCCTGTCAGATCAGCATTAGGTTAGAAATAAAGTGCACAGTAAGTGTAATATGCTTGCATCATCCCCAAACCATCCCTCTCCTGCCCTTGGTATATGGGAAAATTGTCTTCCCATGAAACTGGTTTCTGGTGCCAAAAAGGTTGGGGATTGCTGGTGTAGGGTACTTGAAAGCTTTCTGATTACCCAACAGGAAGGAAAAGACAGATTGAAGATGATCTGAAAAAATCTTTCAGGTTATCCTCTTGCATTGGAGCTACTCCTCCCAATAAAATAGATATAAAAGGTATATATTAGAAGAGTTCTTGTATGGCACTAAGGGTTCTTGGGTAATGTTACTTAATCTGAGAGAAAGTGGCAGCTGGCTGGTGTCCTGAAATAACTTGAGAAGTTGCTATTGACTTTTATAGAGAGCATAGTGGATGGAATTCTTTAATAAGAGGGAGTCCATGAAGACCTGGGTTCTGGATTGAACAATCAAAGCTATGAGCTGAGAAAAGGGTCTCATCCTGTAGTTATGCCTTTGAATTGAAGGCTATGGGTCAAGCCTCCCTGAGAAGGGAAGGGAACAAACCAGTGTCAGGCATGGTGGTGACATGGCCTTATTTTCCATAAAGAGCAAGCAAAGAGTAAATGCTTAGAGGGTGTCTAGGAGACAAGTGCCCTGACCTAGTGTACTTAGAGAAATGAAATTGATGGTGAGGGGCTGCATAAACCTACCCCCTAGGATGATCCCTGGGAGTGGCAAAATCTGGGGATGCATTGTGCAGCAATGGTATGCAGAATGGTATAGACCTAACAGATGCAGAAGATATTAAGAAGAGGTGGCAAGAATTTGCAGAAGAACTATATGAAAAAGATCTTCATGACCCAGATAATCACGATGGTGTGATCACTCACCTAGAGCCAGACATCCTGGAATGTGAAGTCAAGTGGGCCTTAGGAAGCATCACAATGAACAAAGCTAGTGGAGGTGATGGAATTCCAGTTGAGCTATTTCAAATCCTAGAAGATGATGCTGTGAAAGTGCTGCACTCAATATGCCAGCAAATTTGGAAAACTCAGCAGTGGCCATGGGACTGGAAAGGTCAGTTTTCATTCCAATCCCAAAGAAAGGCAATGCCAAAGAATGCTCAAACTACCGCACAATTGCACTCATCTCACATGCTAACAAAGTAATGGTCAAAATTCTCCAAGCCAAGCTTCAATAGTATGTGAACCATGAACTTCCAGATGCCCATGCTGGATTCAGAAAAGGCAGAGGAACAAGAGATCAAATTGCCAACATCTGTTGGATCATCGAAAAAGCAAGAGAGTTCCAGAAAAATATATTTCTGTTTTATTGACTATGCCAAAGCCTTTTACTGTGTGGATCACAACAAACTGTGTGAAAAATTCTTAAGGAGATGGGAATACCAGACCACCTGATCTGCCTCCTGAGAAATCTTTATGCAGGTCAAGAAGAAACAGTTAGAAATGGACATGGAACTACAGACTGGTTCCAAATGAGGAAAGGAGTATGTCAAAGCTGTATACTGTCACCCTGCTTATTTAGCTTCTATGCAGAGTACATCATGAGAAATGCTGGGCTGGGTGAAGCACAAGCTGGAATCAAGATTGCTGGGAGAAATATCAATAACCTCAGATATGCAGATGACACCAGCCTTATGGCAGAAAGTGAAGAAGAACTAATGAGCCTCTTGATGAAAGTGAAAGAGGAGAGTGAAAAAAGTTGGCTTGAAACTCAACGTTTAGAAAACTAAGATCATGGCATCTGTTTCCATCATTTCATGGGAAATAGATGGGGAAACAGTGGAAACAGTGACAGACTTTATTTTGGTGGGGGCTCCAAAATCACTGCAGATGGTGACTTCAGCCATGAAATTAAAAGACACTTACTCCTTGGAAGAAAAGTTGTGACCAACCTAGACAGCATATTAAAAAGCAGAGACATTACTTTGCCAACAAAGGTCCATCTAGTCAAAGCTATGGTTTTTCCAGTGGTCATGTATGGATGTGAGAGTTGGACTGTGAAGAAGGCTGAGCACCGAAGAATTGATACTTTTGAACTGTGGTGTTGGAGAAGACTCTTGAGAGTCTCTTGGACTGCAAGGAGATCCAACCAGTGCATCCTAAAGGAAATCAGTCCTGAATGTTCATTGGAAGAACTGATGTTAAAGCTGAAACTCCAGTACTTTGGCCACGTGATGCGAAGAAGTGACTCATTTGAAAAGACTCTGAAGCTGGGAAAGATTGAAGGCAGGAGGAGAAGGGGACGACAGAGGATGAGATGGCTGGGTGGCATCACCGACTCGATGGACATGAGTCTGAGTAAACTCTGAAAGTTGGTGATGGACAGGGAGGCCTGGTGTGCTGCGGTCGATGAGGTCGCAAAGAGTTGGGCACGGCTGAGCAACTGAACTGAACTGCACTGTGCAGCAGGAATTCCCTGGGGGTTGCTTCAAGGATGCAGGTGGATAAACAGCACTGGATGTTTCCACCTGCTGCTGTTCCTGTTTGCTAAAGGGGAAACTTTGTCCCTGATGAAGACAGGAAGCCAAGAATTCTTTCCACAAACAAGAATCAAATAAGTTACATCCTAGGGTGGGAATCAGACAAGTATTTGACATAGTTTGTTTTCATGCTAGGTGTCGGAGATAAGACATGACTCTTTAATGCCAGGGAAATTGCTGGGGAAAGAGTTGATGGTTGAGAATTCTGAACCCTCCCTCACTTCTAGTTCCCAAAGGCTTGACTAATCCCTTTCATACACCCTTGGGACATAGTCCAGACTTATCTGAGCTGTATCTTTCAGTTCAGTTCAGTCGCTCAGTTGTGTCTGACTCTTTGTGACCCCATGAATCACAGCATGCCAGGCCTCCCTATCCATCACCAACTCCCAGAGTTCACTCAAACTTATGTCCATCGAGTCGGTGATGCCACCCAGCCATCTCATCCTCTGTCGTCCCCTTCTCCTCCTGCCCCCAATCCCTCCCAGCATCAGGGTCTTTTCCAATGAATCAACTCTTCGCCTGAGGTGGCCAAAGTATTAGAGTTTCAGCTTCAGCATCAGTCCTTCCAATGAATACCCAGGACTGATCTCCTTTGGAATGGACTGGTTGGATCTCCTTGCAGTCCAAGGACTCTTCAAGAGTCTTCTCCAACACCACAGTTCAAAAGCATCAATTCTTCGGTGCTCAGCTTTCTTCACAGTCCAACTCTCACATCCATACATGAGCACTGGAAAAACCATAGCTTTGACTAGATGGACCTTTGTTGGCAAAGTAATGTCTCTGCTTTTCAATATACTATCTAGGTTGGTCATAACTTTCCTTCCAAGGAGTAAGCATCTTTTAATTTCATGGCTGAAGTCACCATCTGCAGTGATTTTGGAGCCCCCAAAATAAAATTTGACACTGTTTCCACTGTTCCCCCATATATTTCCCATGAAGTGATGGGACTAGATGCCATGATCTTCATTTTATGAATGTTGAGCTTTAAGCCAACCTTTTCACTCTCCTCTTTCACTTTCATCAAGAGGCTTTTTAGTTCCTCTTCACTTTCTGCCATAAGGCTGGTGTCATCTGCATATCTAAGGTTATTGTTATTTCTCCTGGCAATCTTGATTCCAGCTTGTGCTTCATCCAGTCTAGCATTTCTCATGATGTACTCTGCATAGAAGTTAAATAAGCAGAGTGACAATATACAGACTTGACGTACTCCTTTCCCAATTTAGGACCAATGTGTCGTTCCATGTCCAGTTCTAACTGTTGCTTCTTGACCTGCATAAAGATTTCTCAGGAGGCAGATCAGGTGGTCTGGTATTCCCATCTCTTTAAGAATTTTTCACACAGTTTGTTGTGATCCACACAGTAAAAGGCTTTGGCATAGTCAGTAAAGCAGAAGTAGATGTTTTTCTGGAACTCTCTTGCTTTTTCGATGATCCAACGCATGTTGGCAATTTGATCTCTGCTTCCCTACCCCCTAATATGATGGTATTGGGAGGTGAGGCCTTGGGGAGGTGATTAGGTTCACATGAGGGTATCTTGAGGATGGATCACCCCTGTGCTGTGGTTAATGACTGCAGCCGCAAAATTAAAAGATGTTTGCTCCTTGGAAGAAAAACCGTGACAAACCTAGACAAAGCATATTAAAAAGCAGAGACATCATTTTGCTGACAAAGGTCTAGATCGTCAAAGCTATGGTTTTTCCAGTAGTCACAAATGGATGTGAGAGTTGGACCATTAAGAAGGCTGAGAGCTGAAGAACTGATGCCTTTCAACTGTGGTTCTGGAGAAGACTCTTGAGAGTCCCTGGGACAGCAAAGAGATCAAAGTAGTCAATCCTAAAGGAAATCAACCCTGAATATTCATTGGAAGGACTGATGGTGAAGCTGAAGCTCTAATACTTTGGCCACCTGATAGGAAGAGCCGACTTATCAGAAAAGACCCTGATGCTGGGAAAGATTGAGGGAAAGAGGAGAAGGGGATGACAGAAGATGAGGTGATTGGATGGCATCACTGACTCAATGGACATGAGTTTAAGCAAATTTCAGGAGATAGTGAAAGACAGAGAGGCCTGGCATGCTGCGGTCCTTGGGGTTGCAAAGAGTTGAGCGCAACTGGGCGACTCAACAACAACGACAAAGAAGAGGAATTGACCGGAGCCCCGCACCGCCTCCAACCTGTGAGGACACAGTGGGTGGGGACATTCGAAAGCCAGGAAAAGCAACCTCGCCAGAACCTGATGCTGCTTGCACCCTGATCTCAGGTTTCCAGTCTCCAAATGTGAGAAATAAGCTTATGTTATTTAAGCCACCCAGCCTATGGTATTTTGTTATGACAGCCAGAGCTAATGCAGTGCTATTATTATTCCACTTTATAAATGATGAAAGAGGTTCAAAAAGACTGAGTTGCCTGTCTTGGTTCACCCAGCTGGTAAACAGCAGAGTTGTTTTGGTTATGGCCTGTGATTCTGTACTTGTCAGCCTGAAGGTCCCCATCTTCTGGGTGACTGAGGGTGACTTCTGGGTGACTGAGAAAATCCCTGCTTCTAGTTGAAACTTTAATGACAAGCCCTCTTGTCTCATTCATCACTCATGTCTGGCCTTTGGGTCTTTACCAGTGATCCAGGCCTCAATTTTCCTGAATGCTTCCTCCTGACTCCACAAAGTTGTCCAATTTGGGAAGGAGCTATATTAACCTATTCTGTTCAAAATCACTCTGAGGATGGTGCACAGGCCTCTGCTCCCTCCTCCTCTCTTGCCCCTCCCCCATGACCCCGCTCCCTCCTCCTGTGACTTGTTCAGGTTCCACGTGGCAGACTCTGAGAAGGCAGTTCTCTATCTCAACTATGCTGTCTGACTTGAGGCTGCTTTTATTCACTCTAAGCAGACTGAGGCCTGGTCTGCCCTTAGAAGGAGGATCCTCATATCTTTGCATGTATTGCCTGTGTTTGCCGTGCTTCTTTGTCACACTCCGCCCTGGGATCTCTGTATATTGTCACTCAGTGAGACTAATACAGAATTTTTTTTTCCCCACTATGAAGCTTTTTTTTTTTTTTTTAAACTTTTATTTTACATTGGAGAAGGCAATGGCACCCCGCACCAGTACTCTTGCCTGGAAACTCCCATGGACAGAGGAGCCGGTAGGCTGCAGTCCATGGGGTTGCTAAGAGTCAGACACGACTGAGCGACTTCACTTTCACTTTTCTCTTTCATGCATTGGAGAAGGAAATGGCAACCTGCTCCAGTGTTCTTGCCTGGAGAATCCTAGGGATGGGGGAGCCTGGTGGGCTGCCATTTATGGGTTGCACAGAGTCGGACACGACTGAAGCAACTTAGCAGCAGCAGCAGCAGCATAGCTAATTAAGAATGTTTTGATAGATTCAGGTGGATAGCAAAGGGACTCAGCCTTACACGTACATGTATCCATTCTCCCCCAAACTCCTCTCTCATCCTGGCTGCCATATAACATTGAGCAGTGTTCCCAATGCCATGTGTGTGCTCAGTCGCTTCAGCTGTGTCTGACTCTTTGTGACCCTATGGACTGTAGCCCACCAGGTTCCTCTGTCTATGGGATTCTCCAGGCAAGAATACTGGAGTGGGTTGCCATGCCCTCCTTCAGGGGATCTTCCTGACCCAGGAATCAAACCCATGTCTCTTACATCGCCTGCATTGGCTGGTGGGTTCTTTACCACTAGGGCCACCTTGGAAACTCTCCTTGTGCTATAAAGCAGAATTCTGAGAAGGGCCCAACTGGGTAGTTTCTTTGTGACTGAGGAAAGTTTCTTTGTGACTGATGAACTATGGACGGAGGTTCGTGACATTGTACAGGAGACAGGGATCAAGACCATCCGCATGGAAAAGAAATGCAAAAAGGCAAAATGGCTGTCTGGGGAGGCCTTACAAATAGCTATGAAAAGAAGAGAAGCGAAAAGCAAAGGAGAAAAGGAAAGATATAAGCATGTGAATGCAGAGTTCCAAAGAATAGCAAGGAGAGATAAGAAAGCCTTCCTCGGCAATCAATGCAAACAAATAGAGGAAAACAACAGAATGGGAAAGACTAGAGATCTCTTCCAGAAAATTAGAGATACCAAGGGAACATTTCATGCAAAGATGGGTACAATAAAGGACACAAATCGTATGGACCTAACTGAAGCAGAAGATACTAAGAAGAGGTAGCAAGAATACACAGAAGAACTGTACAAAAAAGATCTTCATGACCACGATAATCACAATGGTGTGATCACTTACCTA
The DNA here is from genome assembly GCF_027580195.1 of Bos mutus. Classification (NCBI taxonomy): domain Eukaryota; kingdom Metazoa; phylum Chordata; class Mammalia; order Artiodactyla; family Bovidae; genus Bos; species Bos mutus. The sequence goes on from NC_091627.1 coordinate 40,321,819, forward strand.
GAGCCAGACATCCTGGAATGTGAAGTCAAGTGGGCCTTAGAAAGAATCACTACAAACAAAGCTAGTGGAAGTGATGGAATTCCAGTTGAGCTATTTCAAATCCTGAAAGATGATGCTGTGAAAGTGCTGCACTCAATATGCCAGCAAATTTGGAAAACTCAGCAGTGGCCACAGGACTGGAAAAGGTCAGTTTTCATTCCAATCCCAAAGAAAGGCAATGCCAAAGATGCTCAAACTACTGCACAATTGCACTCATCTCACACACTAGTAAAGTAATGGTCAAAATTCTCCAAGCCAGGCTTCAGCAATGTGTGAACCGTGAACTTCCAGATGTTCAAGCTGATTTTAGAAAAGGCAGAGGAACCAGAAATCAAATTGCCAACATCTGCTGGATCATGGAAAAAGCAAGAGAGTTCCAGAAAAGCATCTCTTTCTGCTTTATTGACTATGCCAAAGTCTTTGACTGTGTGGAGCACAATAAACTGTGGAAATTCTTAAAGAGATGGGAATATCAGACCACCTCACCTGCCTCTTGAGAAACCTATATGCAGGTCAGAAAGCAACAGAACTAGACACGGAACAACAGACTGGTTCCAAATAGGAAAAGGAGTACGTCAAGGCTGTATATTGTCACCCTGCTTATTTAACTTATATGCAGAGTACATCATGAGAAACGCTGGGCTGGAAGAAGCACAAGCTAGAATCAAGATTGCCAGGAGAAATATCAATAACCTCAGATATGCAGATGACACCACCCTTATGGCAGAAAGTGAAGAGGAACTAAAAAGCTTCTTGATGAAGGTGAAAGAGGAGAGTGAAAAAGTTGGCTTAAAGCTCAACATTCAGAAAATGAAGATCATGGCATCTGGTCCCATCACTTCCTGGGAAATAGATGGGGAAACAGTGGAAACAGTGTCAGACTTTATATTTGGGGCCCCAAAATCACTGCAGATGGTGATTGCAGCCATGAAATTAAAAGACGCTCACTCCTTGAAAAGCAGAGACATTACTTAGCCAAAAAAGGTCCGTCTAGTCAAGGCTATGGTTTTTCCAGTGGTCATGTATGGATGTGAGAGTTGGACTGTGAAGAAAGCTGAGCACCGAAGAATTGATGCTTTTGAACTGTGGTGTTGGAGAAGACTCTTGAGAGTCCCTTGGACTGCAAGGAGATCCAACCAGTCCATCCTAAAGGAGATCAGTCCTGGGTGTTCTTTGGAAGGAATGATGCCAAAGCTGAAACTCCAGTACTTTGGCCACCTCCTGCGAAGAGTTGACTCATTGGAAAAGACTCTGATCCTGGGAGGGATTGGGGGCAGGAGGAGAAGGGGACGACAGAGGATGAGATGGCTGGATGGCATCACTGACTCGATGGACATAAGTTTGTGTGAACTCCGGGAGTTGGTGATGGACAGGGAGGCCTGGCGTGCTGCAGTTCATGGGGTCACAAAGAGTCGGACACAACTGAGAGACTGTACTGAACTGAACTGAGGAACAACGACGTGTGTGTGTGTGTGTGTGTGTGTGTGTGTGTGTTGATTAGAGGGTTCTATTGGCAGAGAGGGAACGCTGCTATTCTGGACGTATCTGTGTGTTGACATTTCATGTTGATGCTCATTTCATGAGCATCAACCTCACAGCTTGATGTGTTGATCCAATAAAATCATCCAGGGAATGAAATAAAAATACCTAGAAGATTGGTGGGAAGGAGAGCTGACTGTGTGTGAAAAACCCCAGAAAATTCTTTTTGTCACCCAAAGCATTTCTAGAAGAGGGGGAAAAAAAAGCAGTCAAGGAAAAAAGACCTAGAAGGGAATAGAGGGATGGTGGCCCTGTGTTTGCCTGCAGCCTCTCAGGATAAGCTTTTATCCTGTGAGAACTGATTGGCACAGAGCTTATTAGCAAATTAAGTAGTGTTCATTCCTTGAAATATTTTGGACATTATATCAACTTCTTCTAGGGGGTTGTTGAAAGGACTCTATTATGTCGGGTTGGCTTGTAACCCAGGAAATGGGCTGGCACTCTTCAAAGTTAATAAAACATCATCTGTCATAGGATGTGCAGGGGTGACTCAGTTCTTGCATAACATATCCAGTAGGAGGCCAGGGCTGAGGAGCCAGCCCTTCGGCAGGCCTCATGAGTGTGCTCCAAGCAGCCTGAAATCTTCTGTGCGCTGTCTGGGTTTGAAATGATTTGTTTGTGGGAGGATCAGACCTGCTACCCTCAGCACCACGCAGGCCACCCTTGCCCCTGGAAAGCTCAGGAGAACCTCTTGTTTTTCTGGGACTGGTTGCAGGTTACCCTGCAGATGTGCTTTGAAGTCATGAATGACTCTTATCTTTCACAAGAGGGGAATTTTATTGACAACCTCATGGCAGTGGTGGTGGCCACACTGGACAAAATCTGAGTCTTTTTTTTCCTTTTTCCTAGATGAAGTGGGTTCCTAGGGTGACTGGGAATACTGATGTCAATATGGATTGCTGTTGTGTTCAGAATCTCACCTACCCAGATCATTTGTTGCCTACAGGACCTGACCCCCATGGAGCCAGGCAGTCTGGTTGACACCCCTGGATGAAGGGCTCTCCCCTCGGCATATCTCCTCTGGCCTTTCTCTTATATGAGATTCCTTTTCAAGAAGATGATATGTTCATACTTCAGGTAGAATGGTGATTTTTCGATCTTTTTGGTCGCAGGGCCTCTTTACACTTCTAAATTATTGAGGACTCCAAAGAGCTTTGGTTTCAGCTGGTTATATCTATTGATATTTATCATATGACAGAGATCAGCAAACTCTGGCCTATGGGCCAAATCTAGCACATGACTGTTTTTTTGTGGAAAAAAAAAATTAGTGGAACACAGTCAGGTACATTTGTTTATGTATTGTCTATGGTTCTTTAGGGCTTCCCTGGTGGTTCAGATGGTAAAGAATCTGGAGATCTGGGTTCGATCCCTGGGTTGGGAAGATTCCCGAGGAGGAGGGCATGGCAACCCACTCCAGTATTCTTGCTTGGAGAATCCCCATGGACAGAGGAGCCTGGCGAGCTACATATAGTCTATGGGGTTGCACAGAGTCAGATATGACTGAGCGACTAAGCACGTGGTTCTTTAATGCTCTGCTGATAGAGTTGATTAGTTGCACTAGAGACTGACTGATGAAGTCTAAAATATTTATTATCTGTACCTTTATAGAAAAAGTTTGCTGATCCCTAATATAAAAAATAAAAGGAGAAATCTGTAAAATATTTATTTATTCATTTAAAAATCAATAAAAAACCATGACAAGAAAAAATATGACTTTTTTGAATTGAAAAATGTTCCTATTTTACAAAACAAAAAAACACTTAGTGGAACTCAGAGTGGCATTGTTTTCCATGTCTGCAAATTCCTTTGATGTGTGTCTTAATAGAAGCAGGTCAATTCTCATCTGCTTCTGCATTTAATCTGGTGTGGTATGTTGCTTTGTTTGAAGTGGGCAAAGAACACCCAGCCCCATAAAGGTATGTAGTTAGAAAAGGGAGGGGCATTTCAGTAGTCATTTCAGATATTTATGGATATTTCCCTTTGACTACAACAAATCTTGACAAGTGGTAATTTCTAGGAGACTGCATGTAGAATCTGAAACCATAGCAATGAAAATTTCATACTCTGTTACATTAAAATCCACTGGTCTAAATTGCGCTTTGAAGGTTCTTATACTCATGTAAGATTTTTGTAACATCATGCATTAATTATTTTGAAAATATTAGTTCACTGAGTTATTCGTATCTTCCAAATGTTGACATATTTCATTTTGCATCATATCAAAACATCACATTTGTTAATATCCCCATTGAGCTCATTAAAAAAGTCTTTAAGCTGTCAAACACATGATGGTTTATACAGTTTTCCAAAATTCTAATTTTTGCTTGAAAGCTCAAATTTTGTAATTGACATCAAACTCTGACAGTTGTTTTCCTTGTCAAGATCCTCTCATTTCATTCATTATCAAGAACATGTCTGCCAGATACTCAAATTGGTGTAACTGTAGTTTGTCAGTCAAGTGAAGTGGTTGGTGTCCCGGTTTAAAAAAGACTAATTCAGTTTGCAACTGTAACAATTCAAGAGCTTTCCCAGACACAACCTTTCAAAATGTGCAGTAGAAGTGCTTTATGTATATTTTTTATGTATTCACACAACATATTATATGTGTGTGTGTTACACTCAAAGGTTGCAATCTAATAAAGTTAATACTTCTTACAACTTCATAAAGGACATTTTTAAAGTAGAAGTGTTTTTTCTTTCTTGTGAGTATGCAAGGCCACTCCCTTGACATGTATTCAGGTATCTCCAGTTTCACCCTCCCCTTGTTTTTGGATCATCCTTGTCTTTGTCAAAATAGTGAAGAAGACAAATAACATTTTACTATCGTTATGAACATAGATTTGAGCTTGTGGATCCTTTGTTTTTTTTGATTGAGGTATAATTGACTTATAATGTTGTGTTGATTTCTGTTGTGTGGCAAAGTGATTCAGTTATATGCATGCTTTCTTTGGTTTTCCCCATTGGCTCAGCGTCAAGAATTGCCTGCAGTGCAGGAGATGCATGAGACTTGAGTTCAGTCCCTGAGTGGGGAAGATCCCCTGGAGAAGAAAATGGCAACCAACTCTAGTATTCTTGCCTGGAAAAGTCCATGGACAAAGGAGCCTGGTGGGCTGCAGTCCATGGGGTTGCAAAGAGTCGGGCACAACTGAAGCGACTGAGCATGCACACACGCATATGTTCTTTGGTGGGAATGTAAGTTGGTGCAGCCACTATAGAAAATCACATAGAGGTTTCTCAGAAAACTTAAAAGAATTAAAAAGAGATTTCCTTGTCAGTGCAGTGATTAAGACTTCGCCTTCCAGTGCCTGGGGTATGGGCTTAATCCTTGGTCGGGGAACTAAAATCCCACATGTCTTGCAGCCAAAAACCCAAAAGTTAGAACAGAATATTATAACAAATTCAATAAACACTTTAAAAATAGTCCACATTAAAAATAACTGAAAAAAAAAAAAAAGAATTACCATATGACCCAGCAGTTCCATTCCTGGACAAAACTCTAATTCAAAAGATATATGCACCCCTCTGTTCATACCAGCACTATTCACAGTAGCCAAGACATAGAAACAACTTAAATGCCCATCGACAGATGAATGAATAAAGCAGCCGTGAATCTTTGAAAGTGTGTCCCTGGACCACACTTGGAGAACCTGCTGAGGTAGAAATGGAACAAACTGAATTAAATTCTGCTGGTTCTAGGGGATGCCACTGGGGAAAGGTGATTAAGTCCTGTTGGGAATGCACAATGCATTGTATCACGTTGTTGAAATTTCCCAGGGCTCATTAAATTTTAAAGGCTCTGAGAAGTCCTTGAGAAAATAAATGTCTTTGAATTTGGGATTTTTCTAAACCTTTTGGGCAAAACATCCAGTTCCCTTTTTCAACATATGTGAATACCTTTGGGAAACCATGCCCTTCAGGGCGTACTCATGTCCATTGGAATTCCTGAAAGCAGGCTTCGATGGGCTAGGAAGTAATGTGTTGAGGGCTGAGGGTGCAGAGAACATGCAGACTCTGGCCTGAGACCATCTCTGGAGCATCTTCTCTTTCTTCTTGGGCTGAGGTCCTGAGCACAAAGGTAGCAGCTGAACCCTTGGAGAGGATGAAATGGTGATAATCCTCCCACCTAAATTTGGGCCCCTGTTGCCTCCTCCTCGTAGAGGATGCCAGCAGATCTGCAGAACTGCATTTTTCATGTTGCTTAGTGGATCTTGAAGAGCTGAGCCAAGGCAGGAAGGCCCAGATGTCAGCCCTGAAGGGGGCAGGTATTTCTCAGGGGTGCTTGACAGTGAGGTATCTGTTTCTTTCTTCTTGCCTCTGTATTTGTAAGTCGAGAACCTCAACAGCCTGGCTCTGGGGTTCTTGTGTGATAATTGGGTGCAGCCCCTTATTAACTGGGACCAGGTGGGGCCCTCCAAGAGGGCGCAGGTCCTTCTACGGGCTATTCTTCTGAGGATTGACTCTGTACAGCCCATCCTCTGAGAAAAATATTCCCCTTCTAAGGAAAAACACTGAGTGTGATGGTTCATCCTCAGTGAAGTTGAACTTCAGAGGTTTCTTCCCTCCCGACAAATACCTCCATCAATCTGTATACACACCCCTTTGTTGTGGCTTCTCCAAGCTGTCCCAAGGCTCTGTGCCTGCATAGTTTAATCAGATTTGTGAGATGGTTTTTCCTACTGCTAAGTCACTTCAGTCGTGTCCGACTCTGTGCGACCCCATAGACAGCGGCCCACCAGGCTCCTCCATCCATGGGATTTTCCAGGCAAGAGCACTGGAGTGGGGTGCCGTTGCCTTACAGATAGTGACAAATCTATAAATGGAGTGTGTGCTGTTTCTGTAGTCTTTACAAATGCCCACTCAGGCCCAGGTTTTCCATCCTGTCCATGGGTCCCCTCTCTGGCTGATGCCACCAAGGTCAAGCTGTGATTATGGGCAATGACTTTTGTTGGCCATTCACTGTGGGCAAGGTGCTCCACTATGGGTGTGTGAGTGGGGGAAACACAACCAATTAAATCTCCTAGTGTGGGAAGATGAGATGTTCATGAATATCCTAAGTGCAGGGGGAAGTGAAGCAGGAGCCAAGAGGGCAAGACATGGGCACTTTTGACTGGGAAGATCCCAGGAGGCTGCCTGGAGGAGGTGGCATTTCTGGTGGCCCTTGAAGGCTGATTAGAAGGCTTCTGGGACAGGGTTTGTGTGGGAGGTGTAGAGTAGGAAGACCCTGCAGACAGTGATGTGTGGGTCAGGTGGGAGGAGGTGTGGACAGGAATGGGAGGGGAATAGGGAGAGTGCACGAGGGCTCTTATGCAAGACAAGTGAGAGGGAATCAGGGCGTTGGTAATGCAAAGGCAAGGGAGGGCAACCTTATGTGTCATCCTCTGTGAATGAGTGGGACACCTGCCTGGATCCTGGGGATGGAGAAGGCGGGGGGAATGTGGCCACAGTGCTCTCGGTTCCCATCTCCTTTAAACACACCTGCTTTTAGCTGTTCTAGACCCTGCATTTTGGCATCTGACTCATTCAAACCAAAGATTCTGCTGCTTAAACAACACACTGAAAATCACTAGGCAGCATGTCTGTGAAGGCTCCTCCTAATTCTAAATGGAGCCCATGCTTCTTGGTAACCCCAATTTCCTGATGCTTTGGGGGTATTTTCCTATGATTCTCATGCATCTGGTCTTTTGTCCATGCTCAGGGATGAGCTTCTAGAAGGCAGGGAGCATTTATATACTCGGTTGTTAAAGCACCCAGTATGGGTGTGTACACAAGCTTTCCATTACTGTTCCTGGGGTGCTGCCGCTGGTGCTCCAAACAGGCTTCTGAGTTCCCGCTATTTCCCTTGTCTGAAAACTGGCCAGTGGGCACCTAAAAGGTGTGATGGAAAGGAACTGGGCAGCAGACCTGGGTTCTAATTCTGCTCGTCACTCCTTAACCTTGGGACTGGGGCCATTCACAAAGGCTCTCCTGTTCTTGGTTTTGCTTTCAGTGAAATAAGAGAATTTTTTAAAAGCCGTGTTTCCTAAATGTGGCCACGGGGAACTATGATGACTACAGTGTGTCCAGACTGTCCCGAATTTTATAGGCTCAAGACATATTGTACACACTTGTATGTGTATGCCTGTATGCTCGGTAGCTTCAGCCATGTCTGACTCTTGGTGACCCTATGGATTACAGTCCACCAGGCTCCTCTGTCCTTGGGATTCACCAGGCAAGAATACTAGAGTGAGCTGCCATGCACTCCTCCAGGGGATCTTCCTGACCCAGGGATCAAATCCGTGTCTCTTACATCTCCCACATTGGCAGGCAGGTTCTTTACTGCTAGTGCCACCTGGGAAGACCCAGTGTCTTGTACATATGTAATTATTTTTTAGATATATTTAGAAGCAGTTGGTGATGGGCAGGGAGGCCTGGCGTGCTGCGATTCATGGGGTCGCAAAGAGTCGGACACGACTGAGCAACTGAACTGAACTGAACTGAACTGAGAAGCAGTTGGAACTTACAAAATGCACGTCCATTTTAAAATGTTACTGAGTTCATGGTACCTGTTAATGGCAAGTGTAATAAAGACTAACGTTTATTAAATGCTTGCTCATTGTGAATTATGGTAAGTGGCTGTCTCATGTTGGACTTGCAGGCCCAGAGAAGGGAATTTGTGTACAGGGGACTCTTGCAGGATTTCTCTGAGAATGGAAGAATCAGGACCGAGGAAGAGAAGAAACCACACTGGGCTATGAGTTCAGGGGAAGCCCCAGGCTCAGCCTGCTCACATGTGGGGGCTCTGGAGTGTAAGTTACATCATGGAGTTTGTCCTCACTGATGGTCAGGGGATCTGGGCTTTTGTGTACTCACCCCAGTCTGTCATGGGCTCAGCATCACCACAGTGGGGTAATGGTGGTGCTGGGGTCCAGAAAATCCCAGGTACTTCTGACTTTTTGTGCCACACACCATGAAGCAGCTTCACCAGGCTTCAAGAGTTAGAAGATGAAGGGAAAAAAAAATCCAAACAGCCTCAACCAGGAGTGGCCAGAGGACAGGTGCATAGAAACCATGCAAGTACTCTAGAGGTTCTGGTGGAGTGTTCACAGGACCTACTTGCTCATTCTCAGCTCACTCAATCTGATAAAAGAAATTTTCACATATTGAGATACAGGGAAATTATTCTTGCTTTTCCATAAATTATTAACTTGAGTCTTTTGCTAACTAAAAGAGCCTGTTTGTGGCAAGTTAAACATACACTGGATATCTGCTTTAATTATTAGAGAAAAATAAAAGTAAAAATTATTGACCAAAAGTAAAGAAAGTCCATGTTAAAAATAAGGATTAAATGCCTCTCTTCCTGGGATGCTGATGCTGGTCCCTGTTTAATGATAAGACTCCCTTCCCAGGCACCAAAGCCATACTGACTCACTGCCTACAGGCTGGTCTGTTCTTTTTTTTTTTTTGAAACCTTGAAGAAATGTAACCCTGATTTGTTTAATGTTCTTTGTTTTTTGTCTGTTCAGTTGCTAAGTTGTGTCCAATTCTTTGAAACTCCACGAACTGCAGCACACCAGGCTTCCTTGTCTTTTACCATCTCTTGGAGTTTACCAAAACTCATGTTCATTGAGTCAGAATGCAATCTTTGTCCTGACAAGATATAAATATAAAACTGTGCTGGAAACTATGCTTTTCTGGAGCAGTTCCTCAGAGACATTTGGAAAGTTGGCTTTCTGGCTAGCCTTCAGTTTCACTGAAGTAAAACTCTTTTCCATTCTTATTATTGCCTGTGTATTGTTTATTTCATTTACAAATCCTTATAACAGCCTTGAGAAGTAAGTATTATTGTCTCCATTTTACAGGAAAGTGAGGCACAGAGAGGTAAACAAATCTGCCTGTGGTCACACAGCTACTAAGTGGCAGACCCAAGACTCACAGCAAGAAGCCTATGCTTTCCCACCATATGGCATAGCACTCCTTGCTTCCCCAAACCCAGCAGCTGTCATGTATGTAATCAAGAAAATTTGAGGAATGAGTGAACAAGATATTGGTGTTCTGGGTGGTGGTCTAACATTTGATGACATCATAATCTCTCGCCAGTTTGTGCTCTGATTTCAAAGCAATTTTAGGGGCAATTTTGGATTTCAACTATTTTCTGTCTTAACAGTCACTCTGACTGAAGCAATTTAAATCAAAATCAAAAGGTCCAGCCGTAGTTGGTTAATAGCTACGAAAATAATGGCCAGAGGTGAAAGATTTTTAGAGAACTACAAGGTACTTCTGTTGGCAGAATAATTGAGAGATGGCTATTTGGGTGGGAAACAAGGTGATCTGGATTTCTAGTTTCAGCAAAATTACTTAATTGACAACATATGTTTCCCAGTTACCATAGCAGACTGGGAGGGTGGCTTTTAAGTGGGGGACATGTAGAACAGTGCAAGATGGCCAATTTCTAAGTATAGCAAGGGGAAAGACTGCCTTCTAGTTATGTTAAATACTTGGCATTAATTGTCTCTTTCCCTCTGTAATCCTGTGTTCATGAGGACAGTGACACATGGGTCACTTTGAGAATTCCATGGGTGGTGAAGCACTCTACAACTGTGCCATGGGCAATAGCCAATGGTTGAGGGCACTCAGGGCAGGGGGAGGACTGACCTTGATTAACAGTGGTTTTCAGTAAGGGACAGTATCCTTGCCCTCTCCAAGGGTTTTTGGAAATATGGGAGGATGTTTTCTTGCCACAGTGAATAAGTTGTCACATGATGAGTGTATGTGAGCTACTGGAATTTAGTTCTCAGGGGAACTAAATATCTTGCAATGCACAGGACAGGCCCACTTGAAGAAGAAGTCTCACTCTAAATGTTAATGATACCAGCACTGAGAAACTCTGGGAGAAGTGATTTGAAGGAAACAAATCATCTTCAGGTATGAGACACAATGGCCTTTGAAATGACTTACACTTTCCCATGTGCCTCTGGAAAAACACATGTGAAATTAGAGGGAAACTGAGTATCTCAGCAGTTAAGGCTGCTCAGGCTGGACTTGCTGTTATCTTTGGTAGTGAGCTCCCTATCCCTGGAGGTATTCAAGAAGAAACTAGTTGACCTCATCTTAGGGATATTGTAAAAAGGATACCCAGACTCAAAATCAGCATGGATTAGATGATCACTGAGAGGTATCTTAGTACCAAGATACTGGGATTCTTCTTACGGTTTATTCTCAGAATTCCAGGTGAGGTTGGGAAGAAAAGAGTTAAAACTGAAAATCATACATGTATGTGAGGTCTAGTCTGGGACAAGAAGGTTGGACTGAAGGAACATGAGTGTAGCATAAGGAGATAAAGCAGAAAGCACATCATGCTGGGAAGGCCTCTGGGTTGGGAGTCAGCCAGCCCTGATTCCTGCCTCTGTGGTGAGCTCACTGGTGAGTGTAGAGCTGGGTTCATCACATTTTCTTTGCATCTGTCAGGTGATGATGCTCAGTGGTTCAAGCTCAGAATCTGTGATTCTATAGTTCAATGGTAGACTATGTTCTTTGATATAATTCTACTGTAGTCTGAGACAAATACTTTATTATTCTTTCCCAATATGTGAAATAAAAATGTCTATTTTTTTTTAATTCATAAGGAAATAGAATTGAGTAAGCATGAAGGCTAGACTATCTACCTTAATGTTAAAAGTAAAATAACTGTCATTTTGAGATTTTTCTTTTCTAACACCAGCCTATGAGTTCTAGTACCTGTAGGTAAATGAATCTCACAAAGTTGCTTGCTTCCTTCACATATCCTTGAAACCCTTATTTTTGGAGTCTAGTGCCTCATCACAGAAAACATATTATAATATTCTCACATCCCCATTAAATAAAATTTACACATATTAATATGTTTTTATTCTGATAAAATGTTTTATGAGCATTTAATTAAATTATGGTGAGTTTTATATTTTGGAGATAATTTTTTTTCTAATTCAAACTTTTGGTAGAACTTTTAAAGACTCAGAGTTACTCATCACTTTTAATAATTCATCATAAATGTCTTTAGAGAAAGTCAGGAACAAGACAAGGGTGCCCAGTCTCATCACTACTATTCAACATAGCTTTGGAATTTTTAGCCACAGCAATCAGAGAAGAACAAGAGATAAAAGGAATCCAGATTGGAAAAGAAGAAGTAAAACTCTCACTGTTTGCAGATGACATGATCCTCTACATAGAAAACCCTAAAGACTCCACCAGAAAATTACAAGAGCTAATCAATGAATACAGTAAAGTTTCAGGATACAAAATTAACATACAGAAATCCCTTGCATTCATATACACTAACAATGAGAAAACAGAAAGAGAAATTAAGGAAACAATTCCATTCACCATTGCAATGAAAAGAATAAAATACTTAGGAATAAGTCTACCTAAAGAAACAAAAGACCTATATATAGAAAACTATAAAACACTGGTGAAAGAAATCAAAAATGACACAAATAGATGGAGAAACATACCATGTTCATGGATCAGAAGAATCAATATAGTGAAAATGAGTATACTACCCCAAACAATCTATCAACTCAATGCAATCCCTATTAAGCTACCAAAGGTATTTTTCAGAGAACTAGAACAAATAATTTCACAATTTGTATGGAAATACAAAAAACCTCAAATAGCCAAAGCAATCTTGAGGAAGAAGAATGGAACTGAAGGAATCAACCTACCTGACTTCAGATTATACTACAAAGCTACAGTCATCAAGACAGCATGGCACTGGCACAAAGACAGAAATATAGACAATAGAACAAAATAGAAAGCCCAGAGATAAATCCACGCAACTATGGACACCTTATCTTTGACAAAGGAGGCAAGAATATACAATGGAGAAAAGATAATCTCTTTAACAAGTGGTGCTGGGAAAACTGGTCAACCACTTGTAAAAGAATGAAACTAGAACACTTTCTAACACCACACATAAAAATAAACTCAAAATGGATTAAAGATCTAAGTGTAAGACCAGAAACTATAAAACTCCTACAGGAAAACATAGGCAAAGCACTCTCTGACATAAATCACAGCAAGATCCTCTATGACCCACCTCCCACAATATTGGAAATAAAAGCAAAAATAAACAAATTGGACCTAATTAAACATAAAAGCTTTTGCACAATGAAGGAAACTATAAGCAAGGTGAAAAGACAGCCTTCAGAATGGGAGAAAATAATAGCAAATGAGGCAAATGACAAAGAATTAATCTCAAAAATATATAAACAGCTCCTGCAGCTCAATTCCAGAAAAATAAACAACCCAGTCAAAAAATGGGCTGAAGAACTAAACATTTCTCCAAACAAGACATACAGATGGCTAACAAACACATGAAACATCACTCATTATCAGAAATGCAAATCAAAACCACAATGAGGTACCATTTCATGCCAGTCAGAATGGCTGCTATCAAAAAGTCTACAAACAATAAATGCTGGAGAGGGTGCAGAGAAAAGGGTACCTTCTTACACTGTTGGTGGGAATGCAAACTAGTACAGCCACTATGGAGAACAGTGTGGAGATCCCTTAAAAAACTGGAAATAGAATTGCCATACAACCCAGCAATCCCACTGCTGGGCACACACACCAAGGAAACCAGAATTGAAAGAGACACATGTACACCAATGTTCATCTCAACACTGTTTACAATAGCCAGGACATAGAAGCAAACTGGATATCCATCGGCAGATGAATGGATAAGAAAGCTGTGGTATGTATACACAATGGAATATTACTCAGCTATTAAAAAGAATACATTTGAATCAGTTCTAATGAGCCTATTATAGTGAATGAACCTAATATAGCCTATTAAAGTGGAGCCTATTATAGAGAATGAAGTAAGTCAGAAAGAGAAACACCAATACAGTACACTAATGCATATATATGGAATTTAGAAAGATGGTAATGATGACCCTGTATGCAAGATAGCAGAAGAGACACAGACTTCTCCTGTAAACAACAGTCTTTTGGACTCTGTGGGAGAAGGCGAGGGTGAGATGATTTGAGAGAATAGCATGAAAACATGTATATTATCATACGTGAAACAGATTGCCAGTCAAGGTTCAATGCATGAGACAGGGTGCTCAGGGCTGGTGCACTGGGATGACCCTGAGGGATGGGATGGGGAGGGATGTGGGAGGGGGGTTCAAGATGGGGAACACATGTACACCCATGGCTGATTCATTTCAATGTATTGCAAAAAGCACTACAATATTGTAAAGTAATTAGCCTCCAAGTAAAATAAATAAATAAATTTTTAAAAAGTCTTTAGAGAAAAAACATTTGGTAGAAAGACAAAATTCCTTTCTCAGAGTCTTCCTCTGTGCTCCAACAGGCTATGCCTTTCAGGTCAAGATGGATCTGGGTGCAGGAAGGGAGGGCATGGGGAGGCCATAGGTAATGGCCAAGTGGCTGCAGCAAATTTGTAGGTAGCTCTGAAAAAGTAGTGAGTGTATGTGTATGCTTATGTATGCATGCATTTGTGTATGTGGTAGTGAGGGTGATGGATGAAGGTGCTGAGGGATAAAGGGATATGAGAGAAAAGACAGCACAGGGTCAATGGTAAGGTGTGTCAAGTAGAGTTCTGAGATTGCTCTCAAGATACCCAACCCCTGGCTTACACATTCTATATAATTCCTCCTTGCCCTCCCCCCGCCCCATTTGAATGTGTGAACACGATGAAATTTCACTCTTGTGATTAGGTTGTGTTATATGGCAAAGGAGAATGGGTTTTTTAGATTTAATTAAGGCCCTTAAACAGCTGACTTTAAGTTATCAAAGGAAAGACATCCTAAGTGGGCCTGACCTAATTAGGTGAACCCTCTAAAAGTTGGTCTAAAGATCCAAGATGAATAAGGCTGGAGGCACTCTCCTGTTGGCCTTTCCTATGGACTGAATGCTTGTGTTCCACCCCACCTCCAATCATATGTTGAAGCCTTGACCCCCAAAGTGATGGTTTTGGGGTTTTGGAGACAAAATCTTTGGAAGGTCATTAGGATTAGATAAGACTGTGAGGGTGGGGCTCTCATGATGAGGTTAGTGCCTTATAAGAAGAGACAACAGAGAGCTTGTTCCCTCTCTCTCTCTCCTACTCTCCCTGAGCACTTGCATATGCAAAGGTCACATGGGCCCACAATGAGAAGGTGGCTGTCTGCAATCCAGTGGGAGAGCTTCACAGAGCTCAACTACGCTAGAACCCTGATCTCTCCCAGTGAGAATATAACTTTCTATTGTTTAAGCCACCCAGTCTATGGCATTTTGTTATGGCAGCCTGAGCAGACTCATTTAGCCTTGAACAAGCAAACTATCATATCGTCAGAGGGCTTCACAGCAGGACCAGCAGGTCTTTAGAAGCTAAGAGCCTCAGTTCTACAACTGCACGTGTCTGAATTCTGCCAACAGCCAGTGAACTTGGAAACCTGAGTTCCAGATGAAAATGCAACCTTGTAAGATCCTGGGCAGAGAATCCCACCAAGAGATGCCCAGGTTCCTGACCCATGGAACTTCAGATAATAAATGAGTGTGGTTTAAAGCCACTTGTTGTTGTTCAGTCACTCAGTCATGTCCAACTCCTTGTGATCCCATGGACTATAGCCAGGCTTCCCTGTCTGTTACTATCTCCTGGAGTTTACTCAAACTCATATCCATTGAGTCAATGATGCCATTCAACTATCTCATCCTCTGTCACCCCCTTCTCCTCCTGGCCTCAATCTTTCCAAGCATCAGGGTCTTTTCCAATGAATCAGCTTTTCGTATCAGGTGGTCAAAGTATTGGTGATTTCTCATGTAGCATAGAACACTTATGCACAGTACCTGTTGGAGGGCTGCCTTTGGTCAGGACAAGACAAGATTTTGGGGGAGAGGTAACCTGTTTTCCCTCACTTCCTTTCTTAGTGCCACTCAGTTGAATTTTTGCACCTGTATGATTCACAGTATATTTATCTCAGGAAAAACAAGGAGACTTTGTGCATTGGCTTCATTATTAAGAGTCCAGCTGCTCACGAATTCTGTGTGTGATGGAATTTCTGTGCTGAAACACTTTGCAAGTTTTCCTAGGAAGGTAGCTCAGGATGGAATTAAGAAAATGAGAGGCTTTTATCAGCCATGGCTTCAAGGAAAGCTGCAGTGCCACAGGAGACTGATAATTCCTTTCCGGATACTATTTCCAATTCTTCTCTCTGTTGCTGACAGTTGCTCTTTACTTGTTCTCAGACGAATTCTACCAGTCAGCCTGCAGCTGGAAGTGTGTTTGGTCACCAGGAGGTTGTCTGCTCTGCCTTCCTCCTGGAGAGATGAAAAAACTGGGAACTCACCCTGTTACTCTCGAGTTTCCTGTCTTTCTTGACTCAGCATTAAGCAGAAAGAAAGTTGAGTTTTGATAGAAAAAAAATCTCTCTGACTCTTCCCTCTCAGGGCAGAGAAAGAAAATGTATCCAGGAACCAGAGCCCAGATGGGTGTGAATTGCACAATTTCCAGGAAACTTGATCCTGTATCCTCCACTTGACTAGGGACTGTGTCCTCCTACTGATGGAGTCTCTTTCCCTCATGACCCAGGTCCTCTCCATAATCCCTCTCTCAAAACCTGTTCCTTTTCATTATGTGGCCATAATTATTTCTCTGTCAAGCACATAACCTAACACCTCTCCGTGCACAGTGCCAAGGTTTGAAACCATAATAAGCGCAATGCTCACCTTTGAAGCCATTATTTCGATCATTAGAACACAGTTTATTCCTCAAGAGGACATTAACATTTGAAAATGTGTCAACCAGAATAAGAAATTCATCATGATCATGGACCACCAGCCAACTGATTAGAATGCAATGTTCCAATCTTCCTAGATTTTTTTCAACAGTCTAACATCTCACATCAGTTTATGTTTTTCAGATGTTTTTAAGTTGTTCAGTTCCCAGTGAATTGTTTGTGAAGATCAGAGAAGTTGATTATTAAACACCAAACTAGGAAAGAAATGCAACCAGAAGAGGGCAAAGGGATCCACTGAGTGCATCAGAGCTGATGGAAGAGTCTGGTCCCCAGTCCACGAAGCCATTCTATTCTAGTGCAACTCAAAGCCAACAATGATCTCTGTATTTGGGCACCTATAATTTTCAACAAAAGTGAGTCTGGTTGCCGTGCTGAATTTCTTAGAAGACTTTAATGAAATCACCTCTGAAGTTCAATTGGTAGGGAGTAAAGGACAAATATTCCACTTCTTCCTAGAAAAAAAAGCCACATTTCACCATTAATAGCATGAGAACCATTAGTTGAAAACACCTAGCGAAAAAAAAAAAAAAAAAAGTGTAGGTTGGAAAGTAAAATATAAATTCCCGGGGAGCTGAAACCCACAAGGGTTAATATGTCAACCTAGAGATTTTCTGGATGGTCTTTGTCATTAGGGTAGCACTACCTTCTAAAGCTTAGGGAGGGAACCAGCAAAGAGAGATGGTGCAATTAGAGTGACCTTAACCATTGACCCTGCAGTTTGGGGATGTATTTGAAATGGGGAATATTTTTGGTTCTGTATTCCACAGCTCTTCACCTATGGGTCTAATCTCCTCCTATTATCTAATGCTGTGTGATGAACCACACAAATTTTAGTGGCTTCAAACAGAAATATTTATTTTGCTTATGAATTTGGGCAATAGAGACTGTTGGGAAGTCAGCTGGGGTAGCCTGAAGACTGGGGTTAGAATCATCTGAAAGTCATTCACTCCCATCTGGGGATTAATCCTGGGAGGATTAGAACAAGGGGGCTAACACAGTTGGGGTTCCTTGGGCATCTTTCTGTTTCCATGTGGCCCCTCCAGCTACTTATATGTCAGCTCAGCATTCCAAGGTCCATGTTCTAAGAGAGATCTAGGCTGTGGTCAATAAACTGCACTGTACACTTAAGCCTTTATTAAGAGGGTAGATCTCATGTTAAGTGTTCTTATCATAATCAAATAAAATTTATAAATGAGAGAGTGTCAGGAAGAAGACACATCACCATTTGTGACCCAGTCTTGGAAGACATGCTGCATCACTTCTGCTGCTTTCTGTTTGCTGGATGCGCATCGCTAAGCTGGCCCACATCCAAAGGCAATGGGATTCCACTCCACTTTTAATGATGTCAAAGAATCTGCAGACATATCTTTAAAGCACTGCAAATCACTAAAATGTTTTGGAGAATCTCTGCCAGCATCTATGCAGACACATGAGCTGTGGCCCCACCCTCATTTAGGTGCATCTCAGCCTGGATATAAGGTCATACTAAGTAAGATGACAAGAGGGAAAAACAGTGAAACACATAGAGGAACATTATCGCTAAAAGGGATTAATTAAGGAACAAAGCTAAAGACAGAGCTAGGAAATCTGAGGTTCCATGTTACTGCAAATGGCATTATTTTGTTCCTTTTAATGACTGAGCAGTATATATATTCCAATATATATTGGAATACATTACATATATAGATAGATAGATAGATAGATAGATATATACACACACACCACATCTTCTTTATCTGTTGATAGACATTTAGGTTGTTTCCATGTCAAAGTCAAGAAATATTGATCCAAGTGCTTTACGCTGTGCTAGATGTTTTTACACACATTTTATTATTTAATTGTCAGGACAGCAAACGTATGTATTAACTCATAATAAGATTTCAGAGACTTAATTTTAAGGACAAATAGAGTAAATACTGCAGGAAAGCAGGAAAGCTTTAGAAAACCTAATTCTCATTTACCTTAGGGCAATAGTCCTCAATTCTTAATTGGGGTAATTTTGTATCCTCCCAGGGATGTTGGCAATGTATGGAGACATTTTTGCTTGTCACAACTGTGAGGCTGGGGACAAGAAAGGGGCCTTCTATTGGGCAGATGTCAGGATACTGCTAAAAGTTCTATAATACACAAGACAATACCCAATAACAAAGCATTATCTGGTTCCACATGTCAGTAGAAATGAGAAAACCTGCCCTAGAGATGTGATAGAATCTAAAAAGCAGATTGCAATAAATACTCATGAAAACTCACTCCTTCATCTACATGTTGTTCAGCTCACTAAGTTGTGTCTGATTCTTTGTGACCACATGGACTGCAGCATGCCAGGCTTCCCTATTCTTCACTGCTCCTGGAGTTTGCTCAAACTCATGTCCATTGAGTCGGTGATGTCAGCCAACCATCTCATTCTCTTTTGACCCCTTCTCCTCCCGTCCTCAATCTTTCCCAGCATCAGGGCCTTTTCCAGGTTTACAGAAGAGGAATCAAAGCTTGGATAGGTTAGATTGACGATAAAGGCAAGATTCAGATCCAGGGTCTCTGACTTCAAAGGTGTCCTGCTTTCCTTTAACCAGGTTTCTCACCCTCAGCATTATTGACATTTAGGACCAGGAAGTCTTTGCAGGGAAGGCTGTCTTGTGCTTCTTGGGATGGCCGGCAGCATCCCTGACCTCTACCCACTAGATGCCAGTAATGCTCTCCACCCAGTTGTGACAACCAGCAATGTCTCCAGATATTGCCCAACGTCCCTTGGGGGGCAGAACTGTCCCAGTTGAGAACCACTGTTCTAAACCACACAGCCGAGCTAATTAAAAGTTGTGGTGCTTAAAAATCCATACACCTGCAATTGAGAAATGCCACTGGAATTCATGTCTTTACATTTGCACACGTTTTTGTGTGTTTTAGAAAACTGAAGCACTCTCATGTGTGGTCTCTCAAATCCAGTAGGAGACAGTAAACGATTTGTCATATTAAGTAATTTTGGATGTAGTTGGCTTATAGAAACACATCTTCATTTGGAATGTCCTTTCAGGAATCAGTTGCAGAATCAAACAAAGCTTCTATTAATAATATTAAGTAAAGAGAAAATGTGGTAATTTGCAAGGTGTTCTGCTCTGTCTGACACAGTCTAGGTAAAATCAACGTGGGAGGATCTCTGCTTTAGCTCTCCCCAAGAGCCCCTTGGCATGTGTACAAAGCTCTGCTTCTGAGAGCAGTCAGGCTGCCCTTTCTATGCAGAGAGAGCGTGAGTGAGCAGAGTTTGGAGAGGAACTTGGCACAGCCCCTGCTGACTTCATCCGGCCTGCCAGTCTGAGCCGATTTGTAAGGCTGTGTTTGGTGCCAGGGACAGGGTGGGAAAGGGAAAGTACATTCAAACAAAAGAATGCCCCTGAAGTATCTGAAAAGAGGCTTTTAGCACCATTCTTTTGGTGCTCTCAACCAGACGGAAGGTGCAAAAGTTGAAAAAGCAGCCACAACCGCTTTGGAGAAGCGTTTTGTGGATTCAACACAGTGATATTATCGCATCTATTTGTTGGACAAAGGACTTCATTGTATCACAAAATAAAACATGTTTCTCCTTCCACTTCCTGCTTTGTGATGTGTCTTCAAAAGTGAGCTTGCAAAAGAGCAGCCTGGAAACTTGGCAAAGGTGGTTTTTTTGACAAGCGCCTTCCCAAATATCTGATTGAAAGGGTTTTCAGACTGTTTTCCTGGCCTACTGTGCAATTTGCAAACGATCCCCTTTTTTGGTCAGTTGGGGGTGAGGGACTGATGCAAACCATTGAAACTCATTTCTGACATTTATAGACAAAACTCTTCCAAGTTTGTTAGTTTTCAGCACAGGCAGCAACTGAATGGTCTTGCCATCAATTATGGTTTTCATGTCAGGACGCCCAAATATCCTGGACCCCAAATATCTAGTTCCAGGGCTATTTTCTGCTTCTCCTCCCTCCCTCCCATTCTGGATCCCTCATGAACACCCTCCAAAGTCCTGGTAAATTCTAACTAGTGGTTAAATTCTTTATCTTCAAAGTTTGAACAGATTCTCAAGACACTGAAACACTGCATGACCTGAAGATGGAATTCATTCTCAGTAAAAATCTATTAATAGTCAAGGCCACAGATGGAGAGAACAAACATGGAAACGGGAGTGTGGCGGGGAAATAGGAGTGGGATGAACTGCAAGACTGGGATTGACATATATATAATATTGATACTGTGTATAAAATATATTACTAACGAGAACCTACTGTATAGCTCAGGAACTCTATACTCCTTCCCATCCAAAAAAGGAGGATCCAAAAAAGAGAGGATATATATACACACATTTAGCTGATTCACAGCAGAAACTAATACAGCATTGTAAAGCAACTATACTCCAATAAAAATTAATTAAAAAATCTACGCAAGAAATTCTCCCCAGCCAAGAAATCTGGAGTCAGGATGTAAGGTCAATTTCCCGTGAATGTAAAACTGCATGCTGCTGCTAAGTCGCTTCAGTCGTGTCCGACTCTGTGCGACCCCATAGACGGCAGCCCATCAGGCTCCCCCATCCCTGGGATTCTCCAGGTAAGAATACTGGAGTGGGTTGCCATTTCCTTCTCCAATGCATGAAAGTGAAAAATGAAAGTGAAGTCGCTCAGTCGTGTCCGACTCCTAGGGACCCCATAGACTGCAGCTTACCAGGCTCCTCTGTCCATGGGATTTTCCAGGCAACAGTACTGGAGTGGGTTGCCATTGCCTTCTCCAGTAAAACTGCGTAGTTTATCTCAAAAAGTTAGATATTGTATGAGTCCATTTACAGAGCATTCTCAAAATGACAAAATTAGAGATAGGGAGCAGATCAGTGGTTGCCAGGGATTAGGTAGGAAGGGTGTGACTCTAAAGGGATTGCATAGAGAATTCCTTTGTGGTGACAGAACAGGTCTGGATCTTAAACAGATCTACGCACAGGATAAAAATGTCATGGGAGGCAAGGACATACCACCCCCCACCCCGCCCCCAAAAAAAGTCCATGCAAAGATTGGTGAAATCTGAAGAAAGTTTGTAGTCCTGTTAATTGTATCATCCCAGTGTTAACTTCCTGGTTTTGAGAATGTGCTGTAGATATATAAAATGTCAGTAGCAGCTGGAGGATGGGTACACAGAACCTCCCTATACTCTTTTTACAATTTTTTGTGCATCTATAATTATTTAAAAAGATAAAAAATTTCACCCCAAACTGTATATCATTATAGCATCTATCATGGGAGAGAAGAGATGACCCATCTTAATCTTAGGCAATTAAGAAATGAATGAGGTGAACAACTGAATAAATGAAGGATCTTTTGCATTATATTAGTGGAAATTTAAAAGAATCAGCACAATAGATGACATTTTTTAGTACTTGCTATGTGTCAGACACTGTGCTAAGGATTTTAAGCATTATCTCATTTAATCCTCTTAAGGATTTTATGAAAAAAAAGATAATTTAAAAGATAATTCTGCATATTTAGTAAAACTGTTGAGAAAAACATGGAAATTATGAATGACTAAAAAAAATTGGGATATTGATTAAAACTGGTTGGTAGGAAGAGCAATGCTGTCATGGGGTGGGGAGGTGGATGTGTGGAGAAAAAACAGAGGTTATATAGATATTTGTTGTATCATTGGTTCTATTTTTATTTTATTTTTAAAAATTACAGTATGGTTGATCTACAATACTGTGTTAGTTTCTGGCTCAGAACTGTGGGTCACTGTGATCACTGGCCAGGAACCACAGCAGATCCTCACAGAGAGCCCCCTGCTGCTGCTAAGTCACTTCAGTCATGTCCAACTCTGTGCAACCCCATAGATGGCAGCCTACCAGGCTCCCCCGTCCCTGGAATTCTCCAGGCAAGAACACTGGAGTGGGTTGCCGTTTCCTTCTCCAATGCATGAAAGTGAAAAGTGAAAGTGAAGTTGCTCAGTCGTGTCTGACCCTTAGCATGGACTGCAGCCTACCGGGCTCCTCTGTCCATGGGATTTTCCAGGCAAGAGTACTGGAACTATCCATATGACTTCCAAATGAACAGGTGCAGTTGGGAAAATGAAATGGTTTTCCCTGTAAAATCTGGCAGCAGACTCATAAGTCATTAATTCCTCATTAGCCCCTGGCCCCACATAGACATATAATCAAATCCCAATGATTCATATTGATGAAGGGGGCAAGTGTTCACACTTTCTTGTCCCAGTGCCTTTAGGATGTGGAAAAGAGAGGGAGCCTGGAACAGGCACCCTAAATGTTAAGAGCTGCAAAGGGTCTCTGACAGCACTGGGCCAGCCACTGAATTTTGCAGATGAAGAAGACAAGTGTGGAGAAGCTAAGACTTATTCTGGAATCACTGCTGATGGTAACTTCAGCCATGGAATTAAAAGACGCTTGCTCCTTAGAAGAAAAGTTATGAACAACCTAGACAGCATAGTAAAAAGCAGAGACGTTGCTTTACCAACAAAGGTCCGTCTAGTCAAAGCTATGGTTTTTCCAGTAGTCATGTCTGGATGTGAGAGTTGGACTATAAAGAAAGCTGGGCACCAAAGAATTGATGCTTTTGAACTGTGGTGTTGGAGAAGACTCTTGAGAGTCCCTTGGACTGCAAGGATATCCAACCAGCCAATCTTCAAGGAAATCAGTCCTGAATATTCATTGGAAGGAGTGATGCTGAAGCTGAAACTCCAATACTTTGGCCACCTCATGTGAAGAGTTGACTCATTGGAAAAGGCCCTGATGCTGGGAAAGATTGAAGGCAGGAGGAAAAGGGGACGACAGAGGATGAAGTGGTTGGATGGCATCACTGACTCAATGGACATGAGTTTGAGTAAACTCCAGGAGTTGGTGATGGACAGGGATGCCTGGTGTGCTGCAGTCCATGGGGTTGCAAAGAGTTGAACACGACTGAGCAACTAAACTGAACTGAACAGACCTGAGTAGTCTGGATCCCAGAGCCCCAGACTCAGGACCCTCTACTACTCATGATACTTATATTCTCTATCAGGGTTTAAGGGTGCTCATAGAGACATCCACAAAATAGTCAGATGCAAAGACATGTGGGACGTTGGGAAAATAAACCAGGAAAACAAGATCAAGCTTGGAGTATAGCTTTTGTTCACTGAGTGCATTTTAAACTCTTTTCACAATACCAGGTGATCTTAGCTGCCTTACCCCAGTGTATGTCAGCTCTATGGAGAGGACCCAGCAAGTAGTTCCTTTCAAAGTATGTGACAGAACAGGGAAGTCTGGTGCTATTTGATCTTAATTTCTTTTAAAAAATTATAGAGGTAACATGTGACTATTTGGTCCCTGTAAAAGTTTGAACAGTACAGATGTATGTAGAATGAAAAATGAAAGCACCCATTCATTTCTTTCCTGGATGCCATTCTCTTCCCTATGGGAAACCATTGCTAACCATTTGGTTTTTATCATTCAGAATTTTTTCTATGTATTTATATATGGATATAAGACATACTTGTATGTAGTTTAAAAAGGTAAAAGGATCCAACTATTCATATTGTTCCGTGATTTGTTTTTTCTCTTAGTGTGTCTTAGACATCTTTCTGCCTGGGTCCATCTGGCCCTGCTTCCATTGTCTTTGTGACCACATTATAGGACCTTTGTCATAACTGTCTTCAGAGTGATGGCCATTGGACTGAATCCAAATGAACAAGGATCAGTGAATATTCTAGTGCTCGTGGCTCGGCATGGGCCATCTGTGTGTGTTTCATGGAATCAGAAGTAGAAGAGCCCATTGTCTGCATGTTTGACCAGATATTGTCAAGGTGGCCACCAAGAAGCCTATGATGAGTTACACTCCTACCCCAGTATATGTTTATCCATTTTTACACATTCTTTTTAATAAATAAATACTCTCAATCTTTAAAGATTTTGCCATTCTGAGGGAAGAAAGGGTATCATTACATTGCTTTAATATTCACTTCTGTATTTCCTAGTGAGGTTGAATATCCTTTCTTATCTGTCATGTGTGTTTCTTCTGCTAATTACCTAATCATATCTGGTTTCCTTTTTAGAAATATCATTCTTACCAATTTGTAGGCACTGTTTATGAACAGAGAGTGACTTTATTATGGTGCAAATCTTTCTTCTTGGTTTATTGCTTTACTTTAAAGTGTGCTTATGGTGTTGTTTGCCTCAAAGATGCTTTACATTTGTGAATCATCAAATCAGTAATTTTCCTTTTATGATTCATACATTTTTTGTTTTGCTTTGGAAAACATCCCCCAAATTATAAAGTTATTATTTCAAACTTTCTTCTGACAACTTTTTAGTAGTAAGATCTTTAATCTAACCAGGATTTAATCTTGCATATAGTGTAAGAATCTGACTTTATAACTTCTTCCCAATTGGATAACCATTTGTCCCAAATCATCTATTATGTAGTTCACCCTCTTATGGTCATAATACTAAATTTGCATTTGGTTTTGAACCTGTATTCAATTTCATTGTTTCAGTTCAGTTCAGTTGCTCAGTTGTGTCCGACTCTGCCACCCCAGGGACTGCAGCAGGCCAGGCTTTCCTGTCCGTCACCACCTCCCAGAGCTTACTCAAACTCATGTCCATCGAGTCAGTGATGTCATCCAACCATCTCATCCTCTGTTGTCCCTTTCTCCTTCTGCCTTCTATCTTTCCCAGCATCAGGGTCTTTTCAAATGAGTCAGTCCTTTGCATCAGGTGGCCAAAGTATTGGTTTCAGCTTCAGCATCAGTCCTTCCAATGAATATTCAGGACTGATCTCTTTTAGGATGGACTGGTTGGATCACCTTGCAGTCCAAGGGACTCTCAAGAGTCTTCTCCAACACCACAATTCAAAAGCATCAATTCTTTGGTGCTCAGATTTCTTTATAGTCCAACTCTCACATCCATACATGACTACTGGAAAAACCATAGCCTTGACTAGATGGACCTTTGTTGGCAAAGTAATGTCTCTGCTTTTTAATATGCTTTCTAGGTTGGTCATAACTTTTCTTCCAAGGAACAAACGTCTTTTAATATTAGGGCTGCAGTCACTATCTGCAGTGCTTTTGGAGCCCCCCACCCCACCACCCCCTCAAATAAAATCTCTCACTGTTTCCATTATTTCCCCATCTATTTGCCATTAAGTGATGGGACCAGATGCCATGATCTTAGTTTTCTGATTTTTCTCCCTTTGTTTCTTGATGAGTCTGGCTAATGGTTTGTCAATTTTATTTATCCTTTCAAAGAACCAGCTTTTGGCTTTGTTGATTTTTGCTATGGTCTCTTTTGTTTCTTTTGCATTTATTTCTGCCCTAATTTTTAAGATTTCTTTCCTTCTACTAACCCTGGGGTTCTTCATTTCTTCCTTTTCTAGTTGCTTTAGGTGTAGGGTTAGGTTATTTATTTGACTTTTTTCTTGTTTCTTTAGGTATGCCTGTATTGCTATGAACTTTCCCCTTAGGACTGCTTTTAAAGTGTCCCACAGGTTTTGAGTTGTTGTGTTTTCATTTTCATTAGTTTCTATGCAAATTTTGATTTCTTTTTTGATTTCTTCTGTGATTTGTTGGTTATTTAGCAGGGTGTTGTTCAGCCTCCATATGTTGGAATTTTTAATAGTTTTTCTCCTATAATTGAGATCTAATCTTACTGCATTGTGGTCAGAAAAGATGCTTGGAATGATTTCTATTTTTTGAATTTACCAAGGCTAGATTTATGGCCCAGGATGTGATCTATCCTGGAGAAGGTTCCATGTGCGCTTGAGAAAAAGGTGTAATTCATTGTTTTGGGATGAAATGTCCTATAGATATCAATTAGGTCTAACTGGTCTATTGTATCGTTTAACGTTTGTGTTTCCTTGTTAATTTTCTGTTTAGTTGATCTATCCATAGGTGTGAGTGGGGTATTAAAGTCTCCCACTATTATTGTGTTATTGTTAATTTCTCCTTTCATACTTGTTAGCATTTGTCTTACATATTGCGGCGCTCCCGTGTTGGGTGCATATATATTTATAATTGTTATATCTTCTTCTTGGATTGATCCTTTGATCATTAGGTAGTGACCATCTTTGTCTCTTTTCACAGCCTTTGTTTTATAGTCTATTTTATCTGAGATAAGTATTGCTACTCCTGCTTTCTTTTGGTCCCTATTTGCATGGAAAATCTTTTTCCAGCCCTTCACTTTCAGTCCGTATGTGTCCCCTGTTTTGAGGTGGGTCTCTTGTAGACAACATATGTAGGGTCTTGTTTTTGTATCCATTCAGCCAGTCTTTGTCTTTTGGTTGGGGCATTCAACCCATTTACATTTAAGGTAATTACTGATAAGTATGATCCTGTTGCCATTTACTTTATTGTTTTGGGTTCGAGTTTATACACTGTTTTTGTGTTTCCTGTCTAGAGAATATCCTTTAGTATTTGTTGGAGAGCTGGTTTGGTGGTGCTGAATTCTCTCAACTTTTGCTTGTCTGAGAAGCTTTTGATTTCTCCTTCATATTTGAATGAGATCCTTGCTGGGTACAATAATCTGGGCTGTAGGTTATTTTCTTTCATCACTTTAAGTATGTCTTGCCATTCCCTCCTGGCTTGAAGAGTTTCTATTGAAAGATCAGCTGTTATCCTAATGGGAATTCCCTTGTGTGTTGTTTGTTGTTTTTCCCTTGCTGCTTTTAATATTTGTTCTTTGTGTTTGATCTTTGTTAATTTGATTAATATGTGTCTTGGGGTGTTTCGTCTTGGGTTTATCCTGTTTGGGACTCTCTGGGTTTCTTGGACTTGGGTGATTAT
The DNA here is from genome assembly GCF_027580195.1 of Bos mutus. Lineage (NCBI taxonomy): Eukaryota > Metazoa > Chordata > Mammalia > Artiodactyla > Bovidae > Bos > Bos mutus. Next base: position 40,348,920 of record NC_091627.1, read on the forward strand.
TTCCTTCCCCATTTTAGGGAAGTTTTCAACTATTATCTCCTCAAGTATTTTCTCATGGTCTTTCTTTTTGTCTTCTTCTTCTGGGACCCCTATGATTCGAATGTTGTAGCATTTAATATTGTCCTGGAGGTCTCTGAGATTGTCCTCATTTCTTTTAATTCGTTTTTCTTTTATCCTCTCTGATTCATTTATTTCTACCATTCTATCTTCTAATTCACTAATCCTATCTTCTGCCTCTGTTATTCTACTATTTGTTGCCTCCAGAGTGTTTTTAATTTCATTTATTGCATTATTCATTTTATATTGACTCTCTTTTATTTCTTCTAGGTCCTTGTTAAACCTTTCTTGCATCTTCTCGATCTTAGTCTCCAAGCTATTTATCTGTGATTCCATTTTGATTTCAAGATTTTGGATCAATTTCACTATCATTATTCGGAATTCTTTATCAGGTAGATTCCCTATCTCTTCCTCTTTAGTTTGGTTTGGTGGGCTTTTATCCTGTTCCTTTATCTGCTGGGTATTCCTCTGTCTCTTCATCTTGTTTAAATCGCTGAGTTTGGGGTGTCCTTTCTGTATTCTGGCAGTTTGTGGAGTTCTCTTTATTGTGGCGTTTCCTCGCTCTGTGTGGGTTTGTACAGGTGGCTTGTCAAGGTTTCTTGGTTAGGGAAGCTTGTGTTGGTGTTCTGGTGACTGGAGCTGTATTTCTTCTCTCTGGAGTGCAATGAAATGTCCAGTAATGAGTTATGGGATGTCTATGGTTTTGGGGTGACTTTGGGCTGCCTGTATCTTGGAGCTCAGGGCTGTGTTCCTTGCTGCTGGAGAATTTGCTTGGTATGTCTTGCCCTGAAACTTGTTTCGCCCAGAGAGGTTTACAGCGTTATATGGAGAAGAGAAGAGTGAGGAGGGAGTTAGAGGTGACCCGAATGAGATGAGGTGGAGTCAATAGAGGAGACAGTGGGCTATTCAGTAATCTCTTCCTTATGTGCACTCCACAACTGGACCGCTCAGAGTTGTTCACAGAGTTATACAGAGAAGAGAAGAAGGAAGAAGGTGGCATAGGTGGCCAGGAGGATAAATGGGGGGAATGAAAAGGAGGGAGACAGATCCAGCCAGTTATCAGTTCCCTAAGTGTTCTCCACCGTCTGGAACACACAGAAATTCACAGAGTTGGGTAGAGTAGAGAGGGATTAGGGAGGAGACACAGGCGACCTAGTGGAGAAAAAGGAGAGTCCAAAGGGAGAGAGAGCAGTTAAGCCAGTAATCTCGCTCCCTAGTGAAAAATGGGTACTGAAGATTGGGTTCTTAAAGGTACAAAATTGGTAACAAATACATAAAAGCAAAAATTTAAAATCTAGAGTAGAGTTTGGAATTTCAAAAATACGATCTTAAAGAAAAGAAGAAGGAAAAGAAAGAGAGAAAAAATGAACAAACAAAAACAAACAAGTTCGCAAAAATTATAAAGAAAATATAGGTACAAAATTGATAACTAATACCAAAAAGCAAAAGTTACAAATCTAGAGTAGAGTTTGGAATTTCAAAAATACAATGTTAAAAAAAGAAGAAAAAGAAAGAGAGAGAGAAAAAAACAAACAAGAACAAACAAGGTCGCATAAATTATATAAAAAAAAAAAATGCAGGTACAAATTGATAACAAATACCAAAAAGCATAAATTAAAAATCTAGAATAGAGTTTGGAATTTCAGATATACAATGTTATTTAAAAGAAGAAGAGAAAGAAACAGAGAAAAAGAAAAAATAAAAAAGGGTCACAGAAATTATATAAAAACAAACAAAAATAAAACTATAGGTACAAAATTGATAACAAATACTAAAAAGCTAAAATTAAAAATCTAGAGTAGAGTTTGGAATTTCAAAAAGTACAATGTTAAAGAAAAGAAGGAAAAAGAAAAAAAAAGGCCAAAAAATTATTAAAAAAATATATATATATATGAAGTTTGCTTTAAAAAAATAGGGTCTTTTTTTTTTTTTTTTGTAATTAGTTATAAAAGTGGAGATTAAAGGAATAATAGAGGACTTAAATTTTTTTTTTTTTTTTAATAGGCTCACTTGTTCAGTCGCACTGAGGGGAGGTAGGGAGGGATGCTGCAAACAAATAACACTGGCGTGTGCTCGCAGTGCCTCAGCCACACTGGGTCTGCCCCCAGTTCACGGCGCGTGTAGCCTCTCTGCCCACGCTGCTCAGGCTCTAGGTTGCTCCGCCGTGAACCATCCGCGGCCCACCCTGGGCTGCCTGTACTTCCCAGGTCCAAGCCGCTCAGGTTCAGGCACTCGGGTAGTCCTCAGAGGCGCAGACTCTCAGTTGGGCCTGCGTTTTGTGCCCTTCCCAGATCCGAGCAGCTCAGGTGATGAGGTGTTTTGCACGCGTGATTGCTGCGACTTATTGCCTCCCCGCTGCTCGGTTATCTAGTTCTGTACCGGCACACCTTCTCAGGCAGATGTTGACCATCCAGACCCCCAAGAAGTTTTAGTTAGCAAAGAAGCCTGCTTACAGTTTTATAGATAATGTCTCTCTGGGGCTGCGATTGTCCCCTTCTGGCTCTGGCTGCCTATCACCGGAGGGGGATGGTCTGCCACCGGCTATCTCTGTTCAGTCCTTTATTCCGTGTGTGGGCCTGGCGGTGTCATAGGTTAGGGCTGGCTTTTCGCGTGGTAGATATCCCACAGTCTGGTTTGCTAGCCCAAATTAATTCACTCAGGTAGTGCTCGGGGTATTCAGGCCAGATCCTTGTGATGCAGCCCGCGCCGCGCCTCCCTGCCCAGCCCCCGCTTGCTAATGCCGTATGCAGGCGTCTGCGCTGCTTCTCTGCTGGGGGAGTTACCGTAGGGCTCGCAATGTGCGAGTTTTAATTATTTATTTTTCCTCCCTATTATGTTGCCCTCTGTGCTTCCAAGGCTCGGCGCAGATTCAGCAGTGAGAAGGTTTCCTGGTGTTTGGAAACCTCTCTTTTTAAGACTCCCTTCCCGGGACGGAACTCCGTCCCTCCCTCTTTTGTCCCTTTTTTTGTCTTTTATATTTTTCCCTACCTCCTTTTGAAGACTTGGGTTGCTTTTCTGGGTGCCTGATGTCCTCTGCCGGCTTTCAGAAGTTGTTTTGTGGAATTTACTCAGCGTTTAAATTTTCTTTTGATGAATTTGTGGGGGAGAAAGTGTTCTCCCCGTCCTACTCCTCCGCCATCTTAGCTCCTCTCGATCTTAGTTTTCTGAATGTTGAGCTTTAAGCCAACTTTTTTACTCTCCTCTTTCACTGTCATCAAGAGGCTCTTTAGTTCTTCTGTTTCTGCCATAAGGGTGGTGTCATCTGCATATCTGAGGTTATTGATATTTCTCCTGGCAATCTTGATTCCAGCTTGTGCTTCATCCAGCCTGGCATTTTGCATGATGTACTTTGCATATAAGTTAAATAAGCAGGGTGACAATATACAGCTTTGACGTACTCCTTTTCCTATTTGGAATCAGTCTGTTGTTCCATAGAACTGTTGTCCAGTTCTAACTGTTGCTTCTTGACCTGCATAAAGATTTCTCAGGAGGCAGGTCAGGTGGTCTGGTATTCCCATCTCTTTAATCACTTTCCACAGTTGGTTGTGATCCACACAGTCAAAGGCTTTGGCATAGTTAATAAAGCAGAAGTAGATGTTTTTCTGGAACTCTTATGCTTTTCCAATGATCCAACAAATGTTGGCAATTTGATCTCTGGTTCCTCTGCCTTTTCTAAATCCAGCTTGAACACCTGGAAGTTCATGGTTCATGTACTGTTGAAGCCTGGCTTGGAGAATTTTGAGCATCACTTTGTTAGTGTGTGAGATGAGTGCAATTGTGCGGTAGTTTGAGCATTCTTTGGCTTTGCCTTTCTTTGGGATCGGAATGAAAACTGACCTTTTCCAATCCTGTGGGCACTGCTGAGTTTTCCAAATTTGCTGGCATATTGAGTGCAGCACTTTCACAGCATCATCTTCTAGGATTTGAAATAGCTCAACTGGAATTCTATTACCTCCACTAGCTTTGTTCATAGTGATGCTTCCTAAGGTCCACTTGACTTCACATTCCAGGATGTCTGGCTCTAGGTGAGTGATCACACTATTGTGTTATCTGGGCCATGAAGCTCTTTTTTATATAGTTCTTCTGTGTATTCTTGCTACCTCTTCTTAATATCTTCTGCTTCTGTTAGGTCCTACCATTTCTGTCCTTTATCGAGCCCATCTTTGCATGAAATGTTCCCTTGGTAACTCTAATTTTCTTGAAGAGATCTCTAGTCTTTCCCATTCTATTGTTTTCCTCTATTTCTTTACATTGATCACTGAGGAAGGCTTTCTTATCTCTCCTTGCTATTCTTTGAAACTCTGCATTCAAATGTGTATACCCTTCCTTTTCTCCTTTGCCTTTATCTTCTCTTCTTATCTCAGCTATTTTTAAGGCCTCCTTAGACAACCATTTTGGCTTTTTGCATTTTGTTTTCTTGGGGATGGTCTTGATCCCTGCCTCCTGTACAATGTCATGAACCTCCGTCCGTAGTTCTTGGGCACTCTGTCTATCAAATCTAATCCCTTGAATCTATTTGTCACTTCCACTGTATAATCATAAGGGATTCAAGTCATACCTGAATGGTCTAGTGGTTTTCCCTACTTTCTTCAATTTCAGTCTGAACTTGGCAATCAAGAGTTCATTGCCTTGGCTGAACTTGGCAATCAAGAGTTCATGATCTGAGCCACAGTCAGCTCTTGGTCTTGTTTTGTCAGAGTTCTCACAAAACATGGTCCACTGGAGAAGGGAATGGCAAGCCACTTCAGTATTCTTGCCTTCAGAATCCCATAACAGTATGAAAAAGCAAAAGATAGGACACTGAATAAATCAGTGGATAACTCCAGGAAGAATGACGAGATGGAGGCAAAGCAAAAACAACACTCATTTGTGGATGTGACTGTTGATGGAAGTAAGTCTGATGCTGTAAAGAGGAATATTGCATAGGAACCTGGAATTTAGGTCCATGAATCAAGGCAAATTGGAAGTGATTAAACAGGAGATAGCAAGAGTGAACTTCAACATTTTAGGAATCAGCAAACTAAAATGTACTGGAATGGGTGAATTTAACTCAGATGACCGTTATATCTACTACTGTGGGCAGGAATCCCTTAGAAGAAATGGAGTAGCCATCATGGTCAACAAAAGAGTCCAAAATGCAGTACTTGGATGCAATCTCAAAAATGACAGAATGATCTCTGTTTGTTTCCAAGGCAAACCATTCAATATTACATTAATCCAAGTCTATGCCCTGACCAGTAATGCTGAGGAAGCTGAACAGTTCTATGAAGACCTACAAGACTTTCTAGAACTAACACCCCCCAAAGATATCCTTTTCATCATTTAGTATCATGTGAATAACACCCTATAAAATACTGATATTTCTCACCTTGATATTTTTTGTGCACTTGTTCCTTTATGTGAACTTTAGGTACAGCTTTTCAAGTTCCATTAAAAACACTGTTGATGTTTTAACTGGCATTTCTCTGAGTTTATAAATTAAGTATGAGATAATTGATATTTTATGAAAGTTAGTTTTCCCATTTATCTGGAAAAGTTTTTTTAGTACTTCAGTAAAATAGTTTTTTTCTGAAGGTTTGTGCATCTCTTTATTTGGTTATTTCTAGCTATTTCATAGTTTTTGTTCCTCTGGAGACTTTGAGATTTCATTGTAATTTCTATTAGTTTTTTTTTTTTTTTTTAAATACAAAGCTAATTTTTTTTTTAATGTTAATCTTGTAATTCACTGCCTTACTGAACTTCCTTATTGTTCTCTATGTTTTTTGGTTTAATTTTTTTGCTTTTAAAAAAATAGCTAATGTCATCTGACAATAACAACTATTTTATCCCTTTTTCTCCAATACTTACTAATTTTATTCACCTTTCTTACCTAATTGCATTGATTTGAACTTCCAGAATAATGTTGTGTAGCATCTTTCTCTGGTTTGAATTGTAATCAAATGCCTCTACTATTTCACACTGAAGTATGATGTTTTCTTTAACACCTTTTATCAAGTTAAGGAAATTTTATTTACTCAGTAATATAGTAAGTTGCAATAGTAAATGTCCTAAATTTGAACCCTCATTGTAGTTCCTGAATAAGCCCTACATTTTAATGCCATTAAATTAGATGCCAAACCCTACTTGGCAATTTTAAATGGTTTATTAGTAAATAGAGGCCTAACGGAGAAGGCAATGGCACCCCACTCCAGTACTCTTGCCTGGAAAGTCCCATGGATGGAGGAGCCTGGAAGGCTGCAGTCCATGGGGTCACTGAGGGTCGGATACGACTGAGCGACTTCACTTTCACTTTTCACTTTCATGCATTGGAGAAGGAAATGCCAACCCACTCCAGTATTCTTGCCTGGAGAATCCCAGGGACGGGGGAACCTGGTGGGTGGCCATCTATGGAGTCCCATAGAGTCGGACACGACTGAAGCGACTTAGCAGTAGCAGTAATAATAAAAACAGGAAACAGGAAATCAAATGTTTTCAACAAACATGCTCCTGCTGCTGCTGCTAAGTCACTTCAGTCTTCAGTCGTGTCCCACTCTGCGACCCCATAGACGGCAGCCCACCAGGCTCCCCCGTCCCTGGGATTCTCCAGGCAAGAACACTGGAGTGGGTTGCCATTTCCTTCTCCAATGCATGAAAGTGAAAAGTGAAAGTGAAGTCACTCAGTCATGCCCAACTCTCAGCGACCCCATGGACTGCAGCCCACCAGGCTTCTCTGTCTATGGGATTTTCCAGGCAAGAGTACCGGAGTGGGGTGCCATTGCCTTCTCTGTTCAACAAACATAGGAGGAGGCAAAAGCATGATAGGCATCTTGCCTTGTTCAAGAGGAGCTTCTATGTATAAATTGTTTTTCAATCTTAAAAAATATTTAATTAAAACATTTTAAATACTTGTGTTCAGCATACATTTAATCTTGAGAAAAGTGAACTATAACATGTTATTTCAGTAGAGCAAAAAAGGAAACAAAAAACTTCTTTAATCAACAAAAGTAAAAGAAGAAGAAAAAAGAAAAACAGCACAATGATAGCTCATAGAAAAAAAGGGTAACAGGAATGAGGATGTTATCAAATAGCAGTAATCAAAATAAAGGTGGTTATATCAAAATAGTCTATTAAGTGTAGTGACACTTACATTAAGTTAGAGAATAAATTCCAGTTATTTGATGTATACAAGAGTCACAGAAAATGACACATAAACATTGCAAACAAAGGATGGAAACAGTTATATCAGACAATTTATGACCAAAAAAAGATAGAGAGGTCAATATTAATTTCTACGCAAATTAATTTCCAATTGACAGCCATCTTTTTTCCCTCTTTCCTTTCTCCCTCCTTCCCTCTTTCTCATTCACCTTCCCTTCACTCTGTCAGCTATCAATTTCCATAGAATGTTTGACAATACTTCACGGCACTATGTAATTTTGGATAAGTGCACATGAACAGACACACTTGATAGCTCGGATACGTTTTCCTAGCGCAAATGAACTCCCTGTTTCTCTTGGGATCACTACAGTTCTGGTTGGAGGTGTTGGTGCTTCTTTTGGAATGAAGAACAGTTATGGGTCCCAGCGGACTAGACTTCCCTTTTAGGTCAACCAGTAGTTTGTCTTCAGATGAAGGTTACAGTTTTCCCTTGGGGTAGTCCACAGTATTTAGGAAATTGCTTTGTTCCAGCCCCAGTATCTACTCTGAGAATCTCCAGTGTCAAAATGTCCATGTTATGGAGCTGTACTTGAGGTCAAAGCCAGCATCCGGCATTCTACCTGGGCAGGAACACAGTTCTCCACAGTCTCAAACGGGGCCCAGGCCTCGTCCAAGTCCTTCTGCCCCTACTGCCTCTGATCATACAGTTGTTTACAGTTATTCCTTGGAGGACTTCTCACTGCCTTTATGGAATTCTGAATTCTTCAGATCTGTTTCCACTTGCTTTTTCTAGAAAATTCTCAAAGTTCTGATGTGTTAGTGGCCACTCTCTTGGTTTTTCAGCTCTGCTAAAATTTATTATGTTTGTGCATTTCTCAGTCACATCAATGGAATTTGGAGAATGTGACCAGGCAAACACTTTACTTCAGTCAGCCATTTGAAACCTTCATTTGATCTTCCTCACTCACTTAAATGTGTCTGAGATCATTTTCTGGGAAAACCATCTCCAGAATTTTCTGCTTTGTAATAAAGGGTCAGACAGCTAAAGCTACAGTAGAAAACTCAGTTATTATCCCCACCCACAAATTAAAATGGCCTTATTGTTCAGAAATAAAAAAAAAGTATAAAAAGAAAATTAAAAAACTCTAAAATCCTAATATCAAACATATTCATGTTAATAATTTGATCTGAATAGTTTTGAGTTGTTTATATATACACAGATATATTTTTCTCCATAAAATGAGGTTGTAGTCTTCAGTACAGCTAATATTTATCATGCAGTTAGTATATATCTCAGACAGTTTGCTGAGATTTTAAAAATTATTTTTAGTTATTTTATTTAGTCAATTTTCTCACTCATCCTTTTAACAGCCCTTCACACTTGAGATTATTCATAGCTCCTCTTTTAATGTTCACTGAGGTAAGTAACTTGCCCATGTTCATCTAAGATCCCCACTTTAAAAAAATTGTTTTTTGGCTATGTCACACAGCATTTGGGAAGCATTCAGAATCTCAGTTGCTTGACCAGGTATCAGACCTGCAACACTTGCAGTGGAAGTGCGAAGTCTTACCTCTGGAGCACCAGGGGAGTCCCTTGTCTAACACTTTTAAGCTCTACATTCTAGTACTACCATAGGTATATGTATTGTTTTATACGTGTTTTGGAAAACAAATCCATGGATTCCTTTTTATGTAAGTAAAAATGTATCTATATCAGAAATTATAATTCTAATTTGTTTTTCCAGAATAAACAGTGCTGTATTGCAGACTATTCACCAAGTTGTATCAAGCACTGATCAGGAGTCAGGCATTGTGTTGGGCACTGATGATAAGCCAGAGGCATTCTCTGACAACATTGGGTTTTACATTCTAGTGTGTAAACACTACACAATTACAAATGATGATACAAAAGACTCTTTAGTTACAAATGTGATCATATACCACTTAAATGTGGAATCTAAAAAAAAGGTACAAATGATTTTGTTACATGATTAAAAAGATTTTATAGCATTAATAAAAATTAAATAATAAAGTTTATTTTACCTTACAAAAAGCTGTCTATGATATGTGCACTTTAAAAACATCTTTAAACTGACTTATGGTTGCATTTTACTGTAATCAGAAAAAAATATTCCACATAATATTTTTTGAAGTTTGTGATTTGTCTTACAGATAAGAACATAATCTTGTTTTTCAAATGTTCTATGCACTCTTTACTATAGTTTTGGCTTATAGTATTATAATCATGACAATTTCATCAGGTCTGCTAGTCATGTTATTAAAATCTTCCGTATTGCGTATTAATTTTTTTTTGTATACAAAATTAATCAATTACCGATAAAGCTGTATTGAACGTTCTCATTATAATTCTGGATTTGTTTATTGGTCAAATAAAACTGTACTAATATTTTTTTTTAAAGATATGTGAGAGATACAAGATTCTAGTGTATGCTCAGCTTGAGAGCTTGTCTGACCTGGGAGGTTTGAGCAGCCATCTCTGAAGAACTGACATAGTGGAGAAAAGTTTTGCTATTGCTTGCTGGGTTTTTTTTTGCCTCTATGGTTCAGTCTGTGAGATGGTGTTAAGTAAAATCCAATCCAAGAAGCCTTTGAGAATGATATTAACCTAATGATGTTCTCACTAAGAATCCCTGGGATTAAGATATTCTTGCTGTGTTCAAATCATCTGAATGAATTAAACATGTAATTGAAAGGCTCATCGTGTGCTACTCGAATGCTTGGCTGTACTAGAAATAAAATGAAAATGAAATCATTTTCTCTTTCAAATAAATATTATATATTGTGGGCTTCACTGGCTCCATTAGCACTATCCAATTGCACAGAGGCGATTATATTATTTATAACACATGCAGATACTAAGAGGCTCCTTCAACTTAAGGCAGATAAGCACTGTAGGATCATTTCCCTCCTTACGCAACTACCCAGAATTTCTTGTTGCCTTTCTCTAAAACCTATAGACTGGTGGATTTTTTTCAAGACTCCAGAGCAGGCAGTTATTTCCAAAGGGTGTTTATTTGCTCAAAATAATCCAGCACCATCATGAGACTGGAATGAGAATTCCTTGTACTCTGGTTGGGTCATGATTTTGTTTGCAGGTTACCCTTCTTAAGCACTCAGGGTGTGTTATCAGCAAATAAAATGCCTGTCAAATTAGTCACTGACCCTGCAATATATTCTAAAAATCTGCAAAGGGAATCCAGTTTAAAAAAGTCCATATCATCTTCCTCCACAATATGATAAAAATGGAAAGAATAGATGATAAGATGGCCAACAGGCACATGAAAAAATGTTCAATATCACTAACTATTGGTGAAATGCAAAAAACAAACAGACCCAAACCACAACTATAATGAGGTGCCACCTCATACCAGGTAGAAAGGCCATCATGGAAAACTTTACATATAACGAATGGTAGAGAGGGTGTGAAGAAAAGGAAAACTCCTGCACTATTGGTGGGAATGTAAGTTTTAACAAAGATGAAATTTTACATGAAACCTGAATTTCCAGCTTCTCTGGGAAAATCAGAAAATCTGGAGACACTGGGTCGGCCTCCTATAAGACTGCAGTCTTACGTTTCTTCGTAGCATCTACCTTCTTCATGTGGGCCTTTGCTCTCAAGTGTTCAGAGTCCTCAGCACTCCTGATTGCGTTACTGGCCTTCCTTCCTGTCTGCTCACTGTGAGCATTTGTGTTTGTAGAATTGAGAGACAGATCATCTTATAGTCTGTTTTTGAGTGTCAAAAGATGCCTAAAAGTTATTGTTTCTTCCACTTTTATCTTCTAAAATTCAAGTTCAGTTCGCATTATTATAATCTATTTTGCATGTATAGCAATTATAGTAATGACTGGAATACCTTTTAAAGCTATAAAGTAATACAGTTTAAAATGAACATTAAATCCCCAAACTTATATTTAAGCATCCATCTGTCATGATAAAGATGGAAGAGAAGTCAGCTAACTGTTTAATTAGAGAAAAAAATTCTCTATCTTGCACTAAGCTTTGAAAAAGAAGGCTATCCTTCAATTGTGGACTTAATGCTGACTCTATTTAGGATTTACAAATGGATTTGTTTTGGAAGAGGACTCTTCTTTACCAGAGCCCTTTCTGGAAGAGAATTTAGATTTTGGCATGAATCCATCCTTCTGTGGTTCCTGAGTTGAAACTCAGCTCTTTTGTGTAGCCATGATAAATCATTTGATTTAGGAGAGCCATCAATGAACGTAGCTGCTATTCACTTTGCTAGCGTTAGTAGGATGCTAATGTGATAGCTTGGTAAGAGTCTGAAAAGGTAAGAGGAAGAGAAAAAGAATTTTCATATTTACTAAAGATTTAAAACTCAAACCAGAGCAGAATAACTTGTATCTATTTTCATTGACAGTCTGACAGAAGGAGATGTTTTAATTTTTTTTTCACTCAAACTTTAGGATTAAAGAAAGGGGAAGGGTTAACCCAGGGAAGCTGTGGAAACAGTATAGAGATGTTTAATAAAATACCAAAAAAAAATTTCTAGATAGGAGAAAGTCATTCCAACTTTGGAGTGAGGCAGAGATAGATGGTAAGGAAGACAAGTGAAAACTTGAAGACCTTTTGAAATCTCCAACAGAACTTTAATCAGGGGCTGCAGACCCATAGCAAAAGATCTGAACAAGATTGACGTGAAATTGTGTGTATATTGTATGGTCATTACTTATTACAGCTAATTGGTGTTTACTGTTAGAATTGTGTTCTATGGGTTAATGCAATCTTGACACTCAACCATGGCTCCAGATTATTTCTTTGGCCCTGTTCACTATGATGCAAATCACAAAAGAGGTTGTCTGCCTCAGAATAAGTGCCACATAGCAATGCTTTAGCTTTTGACTTTTACATTTAGATTTTACATTTTAGGAGCACTGTTGAAGTCAATATGTGGATACTTGCTGAGAGAGGTTCCAGCAAGGAACCATGGATGTTGATTATAATAATGCTTTTGGTCATTAGAAATCAGCATTGAATGACTAAATCCACTAGGGGCACTATCAATAACAGTCACAGAAAGTCATGGATAGACACACAGTGACACAGATTCTGTCCATGAAATAAGCATACCTTTTTCTTTTTTTAAACTTTTAATTTTTTTATTGGGATATAGCCAATTAACAATGCTGTGATAGTTTCAGGTGAAAGGTGAAGGGACTCAGCCGTGTACATACATGTATACATTCTCTCCCCCAAATCCTCTGCCATCCAGGCTGCCACATAACACTGAGCAGAGATCCATGTGCTATACAATAGGTCCTTGTTGGTTATCCATTTTAAATATAAATCTAACAACAAAAGCCTGTCCCATTGTGGTGGATGCTGTGATGTACTTGCCTTCTTTAGGAATGAAAGCTTCATTTTCTAGTTTGTGAGACCATTAATAGCAGAAAACCCCCAGTTGACAGCCCCCTCCTGGGTTTGTCTTAGTGGCTACTACTACACCCAAACTACACCCAAAGTTACCATCCTTCCAGGGGCGATACAGATCATATCCAATATCATATCCATGATATCCATCAAAGTCAGGATATAGAAAATTCTCCAAAACCACCTTCATTCTTGAGACTAATTGCAGAGTTTGGGCATCTGTAAGACCAGTCTCAAGTTTAACAATCACTAGAAGGGCTCACAGAACTTCTCGAAAGCTATTATGATCACGGTTACAGTTTATTAGAGAGAAAGGTTTTTTTTACAGTTTATTAGAGTGAAATGATTAAAATCATTCAGGATAGAGAATCATGGACAGAGTCCAGGGAAGTTCCATGTATGAAGTTTCCAATCACCCTCTCTCAGTAGAATTGCAGACAGCACGAAATTCCCTAGCAATATGCGACAAAGCACAGGGAGTACTGCCAGATAGGTAAGCGTACCTGAGCCTTTGTGTTCAGAGTTTTTACTGGGGACTCCATAACATAGATGTGGTTGGCTGCCTATATGGCTGGCATCAGTCTCCAGCTCCTTTTGAGATCAAATTGATACCTTTTAACCCAAAAAACCTACCATAAATCACATTGTGAGACCATCTGCTGTGGCCTAAGGCTCTTAGGTAAACAAAAACTTTTATCAGGCAGGACATTACAAGGGCTTAGTTATGACCTTCCAGGAACTGAGGACAAAGGCAAGATTTCTCTTTGAACCAGGTTAATTTTTTTTTTTTTTTTTTTTTACCACACAAGACATAAAGACCCCCTTCCCCAATTTAGGACAATTTTGAAGGTTCCTACTAGTTTCAGATTTCACTGTAGGGTGAGTTGAATCCTCCTTTGAGATTGCAGTGCAGCAAAACTTGTCCCTCTACCCAATCCTGTTTTTCCTCTCTTTCCTTCTGTAGTTAAGTTGAGGATCAGTTCTTAATAATTCATTAGCATACTATTCTCCACCTCAGGATCCACTTCAAAGGGAACCCAATTTACAACAGTTGCCATCACAAGTGGTCAAGAAAGCAGATGCTGAAGTGAGATTTTAGAGCTAGATCTCTGGCTGCCCTGTTGCTGTTTAGTTGCTAAGCTGTGTCCAACTCTTTGTGACCCCATGGACTATAGCCTGCCAGGCTCCTCTATCCATGGGATTTCTCAAGGAAGAATGTTAGAGTGGGTTGCCATATAATTCTCCAGGGGATCATCCCAACCCAGGGATCGAACCCATGTCTCCTGCTTGGCAGGCGGATTCTTTACTACTGAGCCACCTGGAAAGCCCATATGGCAGGAGGGTGCCCTCTCCACCCAGATGCTAACAAAAAGCCCATCACCAGTAGAAGGTAGAGAACAAATAATTCCTGGCACAAATAACAACATAGCAGTTCCATAGTTAAAACTCTGACAGTGAATTAGAATTGTATCCTGGTGGAAAAGAATGCAGTTAGGCACTTCCCTAGCAGTCCAGTGGTTCAGAATCATCACTTCCATAGCAGGGAAAGTGGGTTCAATCCCTGGTCAGGGAAATAAGATCTCACGTGCCACAGGCACAATTGAAAAAAGAAGAATGTAGTTACCAGATGTGATTTGATCAATCAGGTGGTGAGAATTACTGGGGTATTAATAACTATAAGAAGATGGAATTGTGTGGCTATTGTTAACTGATGCTCTGGAAAAGTATAATAAGAAGCAGGTGATTAGTCAGCAATTAAAAGCTAAGTAGGAAAACTAGAGGGCCTTCTTGATATCATACAGAAAGATTTTAATCTCTTTCAGGGATAAGTGAAGGGAGGCAGCATTAGGGTGACCAACTATCCTAGTTTACTTGGGACTTAGGAGGTTCCCAATATGTGGGGATATTCAGTTTTCAAACCAGGAAAGCCCAAGCAGACTGGGATAAATTGGTCATCCCAAGTGATACAGAAAATAGACCACACTGAAGACTGCACTGGCAGAAATCAGTGCCACTCTTTAAGACCTACGGAGAAGGAAATAGCACCACCCCGCCTCTTCCAGTACACTTGCCTGGAAAATCCCATGGACGGAGGAGCCTGGTGGGCTGCAGTCCATGGGGTCGCTAAGAGTCAGACATGACTGAGTGACTTCCCTTTCATTTTTCACTTTCATGCATTGGAGAAAGAAATGACAACCCACTCCAGTGTTCTTGCCTGGAGAATCCTAGGGACGGGGTTACACAGAGTCGGACACGACTGAAGAGACTTAGCAGCAACAGCAGCAGATTCAAGACCTAAAGATTCAGGATGATCCCCATCATATTCCTGTTGTATTCATCAGACTGATTCCTGCAAAATCCAGGAAAATCCTGACGGATGATAGTAGACTATTGGAAACTCACCCAAATAGCAGCTACAATTGCTACTGTGACACAAGGTTGGATGCATGGTATGAAGTCATTTATCTGGCAAGTTCATTCTTTTCCATTCCTCTTGAAAAGGAGAGGATCAAAGCCAGTTGATATTCACTTTCAGTGGACAACAGTGTACATCTGCAGTCTCACCCTGGAACTCTGTTAACTCCTCCAGTCTCTGACATAGTATAGTCAAAAGAGACCTGGGCTGTTTGGTGGAAAGTGTATTGATTAATGTGTGTTCAGTCTACCCTGTTTAGCTGAAAGTCAGATCGGTTTTCTAATAGAGCTGTGGGAAGAGGAAACAGCTGCCTCCCGAGGAATGGGAATTTCCTTCACTGGGAGAGTCCCAGCATAAACCAGGTGCTTCTTGTCATGGCCATTGCAGAAAGGAGCCATGTTTCTGATGGAGGGAGTTGGAACTGTCAACCATAATATCTTCCGATTTGGAAACAGGGTGAAGAAGACTCAAGCTGGTGACACTGGGATGTCAACTTTGGAAAAATACTTTCAGGTGTTTATTTTTAATCAGAAGCCAAGAAGTACCCAAGTCCCCGTCATCTAATGGCATGAACTTAAACAGAGTAGAGAAAGTATGTCTGTCAGAAAAAGAGTTCATTCTTGGAAGTCTACTTTGAGAACATTTCAGCCTCTTCAGGTTATCTCTTGGTGAATGCCGTTCACAACCTAATGTCATTTGGGCTTTATCTCTTATTCCAATCACTTCTGTGGTGACCAGGTCAGTAAAGATTTCTAGCAGTGTCATGGGTACAACTCTCAGGCCAGTGCTATGCTCCCCATTGTGCATCTTTTCCTCTGCTGCAGTGTGGAGGTCCTTCAGGAATTGCTTGGCTCTCAAGCATGTGGATGCGGCAACTCTAGACCAATGGGCAACAGGAGCTGGTGGAGCAATGCTTTATCTCTTGCCCCTTGGTGGACAACATGGGCATCACACATGATCCCACACACAGTCTTATATAACAGGGGCCAACTCAGTAATGCATCCTTATGTTGGCTCTTTCCTGTTCTTTCTTCCTTTCCGATTGCTTCCAACTTCTGCCTCTTGAGGTCACACCTCTGGATAAACAACTTGCATGCGAGTGTTTGTCTCAGGCTCTGCTTTTGGGGAAACGAGCCTATATTCTGTAACATGATAAGGCATGTGTTATCTACCCAGTCAGATGTTACCTAGAAGTATATTGTTAGCATGCAGTCTCCACGGTGTGTGTGTGTGTGTCCTTCTGTGTTCTCACTTGTTTTCTAAGCTACATAAAACAAGGCAAAGGAGGTCAAGTTTTATTTTGAAGAAGACAGACATTGGAGGAATAGCAGCAATGAACATTCTTTGGATTGGTCCTTATCGGTTAAGCGCTGTTGTAAGTGGTTTATATGCATGATTTTACTTACTTTTTTCACTAAATCCTATGGGGAAGGTGCTATTATTGTTTCTACTCAGAGAAACTGAGGCTGAGGGAATGTTATCAACTTTCTTTAAGTAGCTTAGCTGGAGAATAGTGAAGCTGGGAGGACATCTGATTCCATTGTCTGATGTCAGAGCAGAACTCTTAAATATGAAAAACCCCAGATGCAAATCAATATTAGGCCTTGTGGGGGTGATGAATGGGGTTTGATTGCCAACATTTAATGGGCAAGTATTAGCACGGGATTGTGTACCAAGCTGATTTTTCTCAGGAGCCTGGAGAGAGTTGCCAGGCTCTGGCAGCAGAGATAGAATTTCTCATTCTCCAGGCAGGTGAGGGTCAGCAAAATGGGGCCATTTGACCTTTTATCTGGCTTTATCTGATTGCTGGAAAAGGGTGAACACTGTGATATTTATTTACGGTTATATATAATGTTTATGATTATTTATGATATTTGTAAATAGATGGCTCTGCCTGGTAATTTATGGCTGTTTCTTGTGCTTTTCATCATAGAGACGGCCTTAAAAATAATTTCAGTTTGTCATTAGAGGACAAATGGTTGGTGTTTGCTATGTCAGTCTTCAAGTAGAATCAGCTGGTGACACCTGGGAAAGAAAACAAATAGGATTAGGTAATTTACAAAAGTGCTTCATTTTTCAAAACCTTCTCACTTTCCTCACTTCTTTGTGTTATACCAAAATAGAATGTTTGTCTTAATTAGAAGAAACAGGTCATGACTCTGAAGGCAAACAGATCCATTATTCTTCAAGAAATGCTCTAATCCTCCAGCCTGAGGTCAGGCTGTGTGGATAAGGGGTGCACTGGGGGAGGGGACTTTTTAAAAAACAACAACTACTGCTGAGCAAATATTTCCTTCTCCCCATGATAATCAGCTTCCAAAGCAACCCACAAATGTCTTTCTGGAGAGTATACATGGAATCCAGACCCCGGGCCCAGTCCTGGTCCACCTGCTCAAGCTGAAGTATTTTAGGTTTAGGTTCCTGTGATGACAGCAGTCATCCACGCCATATCTGTCCCCTGGAATGGGGCTCAACAAAACCAGTGAAGGTGGGGTTTCCTTGCAATTGACTTTTGTAAAACATACAGTCATTCATACATTCTCAAGTTTGTAACAGGCATGTAAAATTTTGTCACATGGCATGGAGTTATTTGCATGAACCAACTTTATTAGTTTCCTGGGACTCTGGCCCCAAATGAGAACCACAGTGACAAGAAATATAACTTAGGAGCTCTGTGTCCTTGCTCAGCTTAAGGAGGCTTTCTGAGCATGTACTGGAGTGACAGGTGATTGAAAGATGAGCCAGATACAGGCCATGCCTTCCAGAAGCTCACAGACCAATGGAGGAGCGTGTTAACAAATATACCCCAAATAACTAAAGCCTGAGAAAGAAAGAGTCAAATTTCATCACAGGTCGAGTGCTAGAGGAGCTTAAGAAGGAGCTTATTTCCATATTAAGGATCCAGGAAGGCTTTGTAGAGTCCTTTGGATTTAACTTGAAGGGAGGATTGGATTTGAACATTCAGAGGTTGGGCTGGGAAGAACTTTCCAGAGGAAGGGTACAGTCTGTGCAAAAGCAGAAGTGAGCAAACATCAGTGTATGTGTGGACAGCAGTCTGAGAGCAGAGCAGAGTCCAAGGAAATGGGGAAAGAGAGTGCAGGGATTGATTTGCCCATTGGATGAGGGATAGTTGAGGAGCCGTGTAGATAAATTAATCCTTTGAGAGCTGGAGCTGTGAACTGTCCAAGGTCACATGGCTGGCAGTTGGCAGTAGGGTGGATTTCAGTCCCAATCTCTTGGTTCTTAGTTCATTAAGATTTTTCTTCCTCTCTTTATATTACAAAGGGTTTCTAAACTTTGCTTTTCTACCAGCTTTGTGAATAGGTTTACTCTTGCTTTTCTTCTACCCTCTTTTATCCATTAGGATACCAGCAGGTCTGAGCCAGTAAGGCTTTGGGAACAGGCATGTGTCTGTCTGGAGGTATGTGTGTGTGAGAGAGAAGGATTTGCGTACGTGCGCCTCTGCTTGATGTCTCTGTACTGAGGCCAACTGTGAATCACCTTTGGAATTTTGTTAAGTCAACTTGACATGGGCAAAAAGCCAGCACAAAGAATTTTACTTTGCCCTAAAGTGTTTTTATTTCTGGGTCTAGCTGGAGATCAGGAAATGGGGAGTGTTTCATTGACTAGGAAAGCCCTTTTTTGGGTGTTGGCTGTGTACTACTTTAGAGGAGAGATACAGAGAGAGAATGAGGAGACCTTAGAGGTCACCTGGTGTAAAGCTTTCCATGACAGCACGTGGCTTCCTCACGCAGGCTGGGATGTGCTTCTCAGGGCTAGTCCGTTGGTCAACAAATAGCAATTGAGAGCTTAGTATTTGCTGGACAGGCATGTGGCGAGGAAAGAGTGAGGCCAAACTAGCCAAGTGCCTAGCAAAGTGGAGACACTCAGTTCAGAAGTGGTAGTTTCTGTGTGGAGGGTGCTTCTGGAGGCTGAGAAACTTGGTGTTCAAGATATTCGGGTTGGAGAGGGTCAATTTCCCAGGACTTCAGCTCTGAAGATTCCCTTCTCTCTCAAAGCCCAGGTTTTCAGCTAATATCATCGTTCTTTTACAAACTTAGCGCCCGGGAAACAGCTGGAATTGCTCCAAAACCCAGATCCAGTTTTTAATTTTTCTGTTAAACCTTTTCTGTGTTTTGAAATTTTTCCTTTGGTGATTATTTTAAATGGAATCACTACTTCTTTTTCCTTTTAAAATTGGTTTTGAATTTAGCATTTCTTTTAGTTTCCCAGTTTATCTGTTCAGTTCAGTTCAGTTCAGTCACTCAGTCGTGTCCAACTCTTTGTGACCCCATGAACTGCAGCATGCCAGGCCTCCCTGTCCATCACCAACTCCCAGAGTTTACCCAAACTCATGTCCCTTGAGTCGGTGATGCCATCTAACCATCTCATCCTTTGTCGACCGCTTCTCCTCCTGCCCTCAATCTTTCCCAACATCAGGGTCTTTTCAAATGAGTCAGCTCTTTGCATCAGGTGGCCAAAATATTGGAGTTTCAGCTTCAACATCAGTCCTTCCAATGAACACCCTGGACTGATTTCCTTTAGGATGGACTGGTTGGTTCTGTTATAAAGTACCAAATAGTGAGTGGTTTAAAATGACAGAAATTTATTTTCTCACAGTTCTGGAAGCTTAAAGGGTCATGTCTCTTCCTTGCAACTTCTGGGGGCTCTTGACAGTCCATGAGATTCCTTGGTTTGTAGGTGCATCACTCAAATATTTGCCTTCTTATCACATGAACTTCTTCCCTGTGTATCTCTGTGATCACATGGCCATCTTATTAATACAAGAATTCCAGTCATTGGATTTAGGACTCATCCCAATCCAGTCTGAACTCATTTTAACAGAACTAGTTATTTCTACAAAGACTATTTCCAAATAAGGTTGCTTTCTGAGGTTCCACATAGATATCAATTTAAGGGGACATTCTTTAGCCCATTTCAGTAATCATAAAGGGATTTTGGGAAAGAAAGAAGGGTCATAGTAGATGATGAATTCACATTATTGTTTGTCTTCTGCTTTTTATCTCTCTGAACTCTAGATTTCCTGAGGTGGCTGTAAAGCTAGGCTCTAAAGAGTTAGGGAGTTGGTGATATAAGATCACTGGCATGTAGGGAATGGGCCCAGGAGGGCAGGTGTCCAGGATGGGCAGTGACATTGACTAGCT
The DNA here is from genome assembly GCF_027580195.1 of Bos mutus. Taxonomy (NCBI): domain Eukaryota; kingdom Metazoa; phylum Chordata; class Mammalia; order Artiodactyla; family Bovidae; genus Bos; species Bos mutus. The sequence continues at coordinate 40,369,105 of NC_091627.1, forward strand.
GGTTTTGACCAAACTTCAGTGATTCACTATGGTTCATTTATCCCTGTCCAGAAGGAGTTAAAAGAGAGTTCTGGCATGGCTCTGATCATTTATGACTCATGTAAATTCAAACAACTCAGAAAATCTCTCTGAGCCTATTCCCCACTTGTGAATTAGGAATAACAACAATACTTGCCTATCCTACCTGTGGAGGGTGTGGTAAAGATTGAGGGAAGGGAAACATGAGCGGTCCTTGCCTGCTTGCTGATGATCACCTCTATGCATCTAAAGTCAGGGTGACCTTTCAAAAACATACTTCAAATCCTTTTACTTCCTTCTTTTAAACCATTTAATTGCTCCTTCATATTTAGGATAAAGCCCAGACTTGTCAACATAGCTTAAAACTCCTGTAGAATCTGGCCCCAACATACATTTTCAGAGCCAGATTTCTCTAGAAGTTCTCAGTTCAGTTCAGTTGCTCAGTCGTGTCTGACTCTTTGCAACCGCATGAATTGCAGCATGCCAGGCCCCCTGTCCATCACCAACTCCTGGAGTTCACTGAGACTCATGTCCACTGAGTCAGTGATGCCATCCAGCCATCTCATCCTCTGTCGTCCCCTTCTCCTCCTGCCCCCAATCCCTTTCAGCATCAGAGTCTTTTCCAATGAGTCAACTCTTTGCATGAGGTGGCCAAAGTACTGGAGTTTCAGCTTTAGCATCATTCCTTCCAAAGAACACCCAGGGCTGATCTCCTTCAGAATGGACTGGTTGGATCTCCTTGCAGTCCAAGGGACTCTCAAGAGTCTTCTCCAACACCACAGTTCAAAAGCATCAATTCTTCGGTGCTCAGCCTTCTTCACAGTCCAACTCTCACATCCATACATGACCACAGGAAAAACCATAGCCTTGACTAGATGGACCTTTGTTGGCAAAGTAATGTCTCTGCTTTTGAATATGCTATCTAGGTTGGTCATAACTTTCCTTCCAAGGAATAAGCATCTTTTAATTTCATGGCTGCAGTCACCATCTGCAGTGATTTTGGAGCCCCCCAAAATAAAGTCTGACACTGTTTCCACTGTTTCCCCATCTATTTCCCATGAAGTGACGGGACCGGATGCCATGATCTTAGTTTTCTGAATGTTGAGCTTTAAGCCAACTTTTTCACTCTCCACTTTCACTTTCATCAAGAGGCTTTTGAGTTCCTCTTCACTTTCTGCCATAAGGGTGGTGTCATCTGCTTATCTGAGGGTATTGATATTTCTCCTGGCAATCTTGATTCCAGCTTGTGTTTCTTCTAGTCCAGCGTTTCTCATGATGTACTCTGCATATAAGTTAAATAAGCAGGGTGACAGTATACAGCCTTGACGAACTCCTTTTCCTATTTGGAACCAGTCTGTTGTTCCATGTCCAGTTCTAACTGTTGCTTCCTGACCTGCATACAAATTTCTCAAGAGGCAGGTCGGGTGGTCTGGTATTCCCATCTCTTTCAGAATTTTCCACAGTTTATTGTGATCCACACAGTCAAAGGCTTTGGCATAGTCAATAAAGCAGAAATAGATGTTTTTCTGGAACTCTTTTGCTTTTTCTATGATCCAGCAGATGTTGGCAATTTGATCTCTGGTTCCTCTGCCTTTTCTAAAACCAGCTTGAACATCTGGAAGTTCACGGTTCACATATTGCTGAAGCCTGGCTTGGAGAATTTTGAGCATTACTAGAAGTTCTACCTCTTCCCAATTACCCTTCTCTGACTATTCTAGCCCACACCTGAGAGCTCACTTATATCAGTACTTGATTATAATTTGTCTTGAATTATTCTTTGATTCTTTCTTGTTCTTTCATGTAGGAAAATCTAATCAAATGAAGTATATCAAAGCACTATCAATAAAAGCAGCAAGCTCTAGCTGGGAAGTGTCACTTGATCAGCTCTTATTTTGGTGTCGCATCCTTGCTCTTTCTCTTCATAAGCTTGACCTTGTGGAGCACTACCTGAAAACCATTTCATGGACTTTAGTTCTAAATGGCAGAATTGTTCTCTCTTTCTCAGACAGCATTAAATTATGTAAAGAGTTAAAAACTAAAAATGTATAAAAACTAAAATTAATAAGTGTGTAAGTGAGTAGTGATGGTTCATAAATCTCAACAAATCTCTAAAAGGCAGAAAACATTTTGAGACTTGGCTAGTAAAACAGAGTGAATAAAGTTTAGCATACTAACGTGTACTTGGATTTTAGTAAAAGGAAAACATCCATTGCCCCCCAAATTTATAGGGAGGCTCTGTCCTTGAAGGTAGCATTCATGTCAGTAGGACTGAAAATGGAAGACAAATTGGAGCTCCATGCAACTGTTGATATCACTCCTGCTATCTTCCCTGTGCAACTCAGAATAGCCCCTTTTCTCAAGATGAACATTCTCTAAAGAAACTGAATACAGTCTTTGGAAGAGAATTGATGTTAGGATTACTGCCCTAGGTCAAAGCTCTCTTCATTATGGAATTGAGGAGTCTCCAGATGTAATGGCAGGTTCCCCACTGGTTCAAGTAAAGCAAAACCTGCTGGTTGATAAGCCAAACCTTATTCACAGACCTGGTCAGCTGTTCTACTGTTTCCTTCTTAAACATGAAAAGATACTTGATGATTATCAAAGTCTTGAGCAAAGCCAGTAACTTGAAAGGGAATGGCTAAGAGAAACAACAAGAAATAGAAATAACTCAAGAGACAGAGGAAAACTTAAAAAATTAGCTTCTTCACAGGGATTTGAGAAACTTTGGTATTCATAAAACAAAAGAGAATGTTATAAAAAGGAAAAAAGAGATAAAATAAGAAAGAGCTTGTGAAACATAAGTGATGATTGCCAACAAAATAAACTATATATATAAAGATATATATATATAGATGTAAAGATTGGGAGGGGGAATGAAGGAAATCTCTAAGAACTTAAGAGTATAAAAATGAAAAAGAGAAAGAAAGAAAGGGAGGAGAGAAAGAAATAATTAGAAAGAGAATGAAAACTTAGGAGGATTAATACAGGAATAGTATCCTCTGAATAATACACTGGCTTTAATAGGGGCTTCTGAATTTACAGAGAAAACCAGAGAAGAGGAAATTATTAAATAAATAAGAAAAGAAAATTACCCAGAACAGGAGAAAGATACAAGTCTTCAGACTAAAATGACCTTCTAAGCATTGAGTATAATAAATTTAAAAAGATCCTCACCAAGACAAATAATCATAAAATTCTGTTTTATTGGAAATAAAGACAGGGTCTTAAAAGTTTCCTGAGACAAAAGCAGGCAATTTAGAAAGGAACAAGGGTCAGTGTCTTAGTTTGTTCATGCTAAGTCACTTGAGCTGTGTCTGACTCTTTGCGACCCTGTGGACTGTAGCCCACCACGTTCCTCTGTCCATGGGATTTTCCAGGCAAGAACACTGGAGCGCGTTGATGTGCCCTCCTCCAGGGAATCTTCTCAACCCAGGGATTGAACTCATGTCTCTTACGTCTACCTGCGTTGGCAGGGAGGTTCTTTACCACTAGTGCCACTGGGGAAGCCCATTGTTCATGCTACTATAACAAAATGCAAGAAACTAGGGTGGCTTATAAAAACAAACATTTATTTCTCACAGTTATAGAGGCTGGAAGCCCAAGATCAAGGGGCTGGTATGGTCACATTTGGTGAGACTCTCTTCCAGGGTCATAGTTGGCCCCTACTCATTGTATTTCCAAAGTGGTGGTAGGGGGCTAAATGCACTAATTCTATTTATTAGGGCTCCAACCCTCATGACTGAAGCAACTCCTAAAGTCTCCACCTCCAAATAATATCACATTGGGCATTCTAATTTCAATATATGAATTTGAGGGAGACACAAACATTTCAGTTCAGTTCAGTTCAGTTCAGTCGCTCAGTTGTGTCCGACTCTTTGCAACCCCATGAATCGCAGCATGCCAGGCCTCCCGGTCCATCACCAACTCCCGGAGTTCACTCAGATTTACATCCATTGAGTCAGTGATGCCATCCAGCCATCTCATCCTTTGTCGTCCCCTTCTCCTCCTGCCCCCAATCCCTCCCAGCATCAGAGTCTTTTCCAACGAGTCAATTCTTTGCATGAGGTGGCCAAAGTACTGGAGTCTCAGCTCAGAGACACAAACATTTAGACCATAGCAATTGATCTAACATTAAAGTTCTTAATAGCAGCACTGAGTGCTAGAAGACTTTGAGCAATTCTTTTAAAGTTCTGAGTAAAGATGGCTTTTGTAAAATTCTGTACCTAGCTAATCTATCAATCAAGTTTGAGGTCAGAATAAAAATCATTTTTTTTCAAGGGCTCAGAAAGATTAAGACCATGCCCACTGTATTAGGAACTATTAGAGAATATGTTTTAGAAAAAAGTGGAGAGGGGAGTTTGGGAAAGAATGGATTCATGTGTATGTATGGCTGAGTCCCTTTGCTGTCCACCTGAAACTATCACAACAGTGTTAATCTGTTATACTCCAAACGTTAAAAAAAAAAAAAAAATCAAAGGTATGAACTAAGAAAGAGGAAGCTATGGGAAACAAAGACTCCAAGCTAGAAGAGCAACAAACAAAAATCCCATCCTGAAGCTGTGTCTCAAATCTCAGGAGAAACTAGTCCTGATGGGAGAGCAAAGACAGGGGATGCTGTGAAAGAGGTCATGGCCATGTGGAGGACAGGGGATATTATAGGATGAATTGTATACTGAGAACTTTGAAAATTATGAGGTTGTTATAATACTGCAGAAAATAGGAAAAAGGAAAAATGAATCAGAGGCTTCAGGAAAACAATTATAACACAAGTGTACAAGAAAATCTAGGTCCAAATATAAAGCCAACACACGTGAGGCATGATTTTGACCAACTGATGGAATGTGAAGAGAAGACTTCTTTTGAATAGGTGCCAGAAATATTACGTTATTTTCATGTTTTTCAACTTTTAATATTTACTCATATAAATCATGAAGGACTTAACTGGTTTCAAACAGAATATAAATATTATGTATCTTGATAATGTAAGCATTACAGGTATAGCTGACAGAGGTTGGGGAGTGGAAGAGAGGAAGAAGGAAATAGCTGTAAATAGTTGATGGAACAAGAGGTGGGCTTTAATCTGCCACTTGAAGTTCCTGATGTTGAGAGGAAGAATTGAAAATGGGAGTGTAACTAAATTGGGGTGGGTGGGGAGGAAGCAAGGTAGAGGTGATGGAGACGAGTTAAATTTTTATCCATCATAGTGGAAGTCAGTAGATAATGTCTAAGTATAATAAATCAAGAAATAGAGCTATATATCTATTATAGAGAGATTGGAAGTAACCACTAGAAGAAATAAAAATAGAAATGATTAAAAGTGCTTGGTTCTGGGAAGAAGGAATGAGTGGGGCACAGGAGAGGGTCACCAATTTTCAATGTAAGTCATTTCATATAGTATTTGATTTTTTAAACCATATACACATATTACTTACACTGCATTAAAAAAAGACATATATACACACAAAGAAAACTGCTGGATGACCTTTGAAACTTGCTTTTAGCCCTCAATTTCAATTATAATTAGCTGAAATTTCAGCTCAGCTGAATATAACTGTAATTAAAAATCTCAACTGCCTAATGGCAGACAATTAGCTGGAGCTGTCAGGAGCCAAAAAGAATGATGGGCAGCTTGAAGATTTTGCTGTAAGGCTTGGCAGCAAACTGCCAAGGATTCCCGCTCCCTGATTCTGCCTTCTTGTCTTCTAATCCCAAGGAGACAGCAGGATTTATGGCAGAATCCTTGGCTTTAGACTTCACTGCAGACCTCCTTCAGGTCTTGACTTCACCACTTATTGCCGATGAGACCTTGGACAAATTATTTAACCATTCTGATATTTTGTCAGCTGCAAAATGGGGATAACACCTGCCTTGAGGTATAATAATAAAGACTGAATAAAATAAATAGGTGATGATCACAGCATAGTGCCTGGGATACTGTAGCTATTTGATCAGTGGCAGCTATTAGAGAGAAACAACACTTTATGGTTAAAACACTATTCTGGAAAAATATAGGGCCTTTCCACTTGACAGAATTTGAAACACTGATGTGAAGTCTTCTTTTCTAGCCTTTGGAATCTGCTTGTTAGGAATAGCTAATAGGCAACACCTATTTCCCACTCTCACCCATGGAAGACATAGCTCATTGATCTCAGTATTCATTTTTTTTTTAATTGAAGTATAGGTGATTTACAATGTTTTGTTAGTTTCAGGTGTACAGCAAAGTGATTCAGTTATACATATATATGCATATACCTGTATTAGTTTTTTGAAAAATTGAAGTGCAATTGATTTATAATGTGTTAGTTTCAAATATACAGCAAAGTGATTTAGTGACATATATGTACATGTACATATATACATTCTTTCTCAGATTCTTTTCCATTTTAGGTTATTATAAGATATTGAATAATTAAATATGGTTCCCTGTGCTATATAGTAGGTCCTTGTTTTTTAATCTGTTAATCTCAGTATTCTCATTTGCTAGATTTGAATGTGGCTGAAGGATCTTTTTCAGTATAATTTTAAAGATAACCATTAAGAATTAATCAAAATTGGAACTTGAGGTAAAAATCTATTTTTTTTTGTCTTTAACTAGATAGATAACAGATCTATTAAGATGACCAGTTATCTTTTTTATTTTTATACAATTTTAAAGGCTACTTTCCATTTACAGTTATTACAAAATATAGGCTATATTCCCCATGTTGTAGAATCCACCCCTGTAGCCTATCATACCTCGATGCTTTGTACCTCCCATTTCCTCACCCTTACATTGCCGCCCAAGCCTACCCACTGGTAACCGCTAGTTTGCTGTCTATATCTGTGAGTCAGCTTCTTTTTTTTGTTATATGCACCAATTCTTTGTGTTTTTTAGATTTCACATGTAGTGATATCATACAGTATTTGCCTCTCTCTATCCAACTTATTTCACTAGCGTAATGCCGTACAAGTCCATATATATGTATATACACACACACATGTATGTCATTTCCTATACATCTTAGGTCAATTCCATACCCTGGTTATTGTAAATAATGCTGCTATGAACATTGGGGTGCATGTATCTTTTTGAATTAGTGTTTTTTTGATATATACCCAGGAGTGAAATTGCTGAGATCAGTCATCTTGATGGCTGGGTGTCCATATGGTCACATGCAGGCAGCGACATGCATCAGTTTTCTCTGTTGATATACAGTGATTCCCCCATTGGTGCATGGAGCTTCATGGACAGGGTTGGTGTAGAAGGGCTTCAGTGACCCTGTGGAAGCTAGTATGTTTATCTAAAAGTTCATCATTAGCAGAGTAGGAACCTTGGGGGGATGAGGATTAAGTCCTGATGATTGTAGGATCATTATGGAACTGTTTGGGCTACAAGGGGATGCATCACGGGTATGTTCTCAAATGCACTTGATTTCAACGACTGCAACTTTCAGAAACCAACCAAATTCTTAGTTCTATTAACTACTTTATTACTGATTCGTCAAATGTTTGTGAATTTCTTTGCTGGGCTGCTTGCTTTCCATGCACTCTTCTCTCCAGGAGACTACCTACAGAAGGGGTGGACCAAGCCCTTTAAAGTAGCTGATCCTTAAGTCTATAGAGTAATTTCCCATTCACCCACCCATGATAGCTTCTAAACCATCATACCCAGTTTACAGACGCATAATTACATAAGATTCCATGCAGGGGAGAGAGGGTGGGGGAGGAAGGGCCTATGGCTGGTGGACTGGTGGAATCTTTTGCGAAGAGTCAAAGGTACTGCTCCTGAGGTTAGAAGAAGGCATGATTTTGAACTCACAAGAGGATGAGAGCTTTGGGCTTGGGATAGTTGTCCTTCCACTGGTGTTTATTTAAATATTATGTAATGGCTGTCTGGGCTTCTCTGATAGCTCACACTGTAAAGCATCTGCCTACAATGTGGTAGACCTGGGTTGGGAAGATCCCCTGGAGAAGGAAATGGCAACCCACTTCAGTACTCATGCCTGGAAAATCCCATGGACCGAGGAGCCTGGTAGGCTACAGTCCATGCGGTCGGCAAAGAGTTGGACACGACTGAACGACTTCACTTTCACTTTCAACGGCTGCCTCCTCTATGCTTTCTCTGAGAGAAAAACAAACAGAATCCAAAGTTGGCCCCTGAACCCTGTGACATTAGAACCAGAGAGATTCTTCAGAGGAGCAAATTTGATCTGTTACAAATAGATCTGAAGCAAAGTGCACCCTGCCCCGCAGCACCTCCATGCCCTGCACACATGCCTGCCTGGTTGGTACAAAGCCATACACTGGTGTGTGGTTCTCTTTTGTGCATCTACTCATTCCTGGCTTTCAGATGGACTGCTCTCCAAAAAGGAAACAACTTGCAAGAGGGAACACACCCACACCATTCCTGTTGGGGCGGGAGGGTTGTGTGTGGGTGGAGAGAAGGAGAGTGTGAAATCCAAAGGATGATTAAGAGAATTTGACAAAGAAAACGACTTCTTCCACCCATTTAACACCCACATTAATCCACTTGGATGATCAAATGCAAAAGACAAAGAGAATTACAACCTTTTCCAGTCCAAGAAATAATAATTATTCAGAGGAAAATCTTGGCAAAATGAATAAACCAAGCAAAAAGAGGAGGGGAGAGAGAGAAAAAAAGACACACACATGCACACACACACACACACACACACACACACAGAGATGGGAGAGACAGATATTGAGAGGAAAAAAGCCAACAGTTGGGTCTCTGTTTGGGCAGGCTTTGTATGTTTCACCTTCTCTCAGTTTAAAAGTAAAAAACAGAAAAGAGTCAAACTGTTTGTATGAACCTGCAATGGAAAACTAGTGATTGTACTAATCCTGATGTCCCCTTTACAGTGGCTCTCTGCCATTTTCCTGGCAGAAGTCGCAAAGGTCAGCTGAGGAGAGAGTAAATTCTCAAGGCTGTCACGTGGCAGCTGTGTCATTCTATACAAACTGCTCCTATTTATGTGCTGGGTTTTATTTTTAAAAGCTCTGCTGTCCCCTGGTAGAAGGAGGGAGTAGAAGCAGGAAGAGGTAACTTGTGAACAAGGTTAGAAGCAGAAAGTGAAAGGAAGGAGAGAAAGAAAGAGGATGGGTCCAATTTTCTTGGGAAGCATATTGTATTGTTTGGCTTGCCTGGCTCTGTTCCAGGGGCTCAATTGAAAGTGAATTTCTCTTATTGAATTCCATCCAGAGATATCATAACCTCAAAAGGCTACTATTACCCAGACGGCTTCAGATGGAACCATTTGTGCGTGACTCTTGAAATGCAGGGAGTCACAATTGTCATTCGACAACACGAGAGCCGTCAGGCCAGCTCCTTTCAGGGTGAGGGGGATTGTTGACATAATCTGGCCTCTGTTCCCCTTCAGAGAGACCAGTTTCTCTGCTTCTCAGGCTTCTTCTTCTTCTTTTTTTTTGCTTGGCAGGTGCAGCAGCAAGAAAACCGGGGAGTTTCACAAAAACTGACGAGAATAACAACAACAAAAAAGGCTCAGAGTGATTTAAACATCAAATGCCTACCCCGTGCAGGCAGAATAAGGGGCCACAGGTCACTGTACAGGCCTTCAGGGTCCTTGGGACTAAGTTTATCTTTTTAACCAAAAGAGGCAGTGAAAATATTACAACCCGCCCCCCTCCCCCCCAAAAAAAACACAAAAACTAGTAGAAAACCAAATACTGTCTCAATAAAGATACTCAAAGAAGAGCAAAGGCTTTGGGAAAGCAAATCAGAGTTGACTTTCTGGTTTGTATAGATAGTTTTTTTTTTCCTTCTTTTGAACCAGAACAACAGACAGCTATATGCTGTGATAGTGGTTTCTCAAATATTTCCCATCTTGTCATCTCCCGTTCCTTCTGTTTCTCCATCCCCTCATTCCTCTTTAACTGCCTCCTTCCATTCATGGCAGCTTGGATTCCCTTTTCTTTTTCTCCCTTCCTTTCAGCATTAAGTAGTGGGAGTTGCTTTCCGAAGCTTCGCCCTGATAATAAACCTCTTGTGTGGTGACTCCACTTATTCTTAGATACACACAACCTGTTTTGAATGGGGCTATGGAGAGAAACTCAAATAGAATTAACTACTCTTTTCAGAAGTTGCTGAATACAAGCTTTGGTCCTCAAAATCAAGTTTCAATGACTGGTTTCTTTTGAACAAAGTGCAAAGGAATTCAGAATAATAAGTGTAACAAGATGGAGAAAATTTTATTCACCAGTATTCTTGAAGAAAACACCGTAGGCGTTTGGGAGAACTACTTTGATAAGCCACTTCGGCTGGGGATTAAGCCCCCAAAAGATGCTCAAGTAACAAAAGACAGTCACTCCACTGCCTCGGAAGGAGGGTGGGTCCTGTTACTTGGAGAGTCCTTTGTTTTGCTGAATTCGGTGGAGTTTTGCTGAATTCAGTGGGGTTTAGTAAGCCAGCATGGAAGAAGAGGAGGGAAGAACTGGAGGCCTGAGAGAAGAGGAAGTTCGAGTTGCAGGGTGTGGAGGGGAGAGAATCTGAGAAAAGGAGAGAGGAGACGGCAAAATGAAATGCCACAGGCTTCACAGCTAGGGTGGGTGGGGGGACTGAGTTTATTTGTTTAATATTTTAATTACAAAATTTTGAAACATATTTAAAAGTAGACAAAATAGTATAATGAATCTCCAGGTACCCATCACTATGCATGGACAGTTTCCTTTTCATCTGTATCTTCTATGTGTACTTCTTCCTCTCTCTCTTTTTCTTTAAATGTACTTTTTTTTTTTTTAATGCTGGGCGGTCGTCATGGCTGCGTGGGCTGTTCTCTAGTTGCGACGAGTGGGGGCTACTCTCCAGTTGCAGTGCCTGGTCTTCTCTTTGCAGTGGCTTCTCTTGTTGCGGACCTCGGGCTCTAGGGAGCATGGGCTTCAGTAGTTGCGAAGTGTGGGCTCAGCAGTTGCGGCTCCCAGGCTCTACAGCACAGGCTCAATATTTGTGGCACACGGGCTTAGATGCCCCCGGGGTTTGTGGAATCTTCCTGGACCAGGGATCAAATCCGTGTTTCCCACATTGGCAGGCAGATTCTTTACCATTGAACCACCAGGGAAACCCTCCCCTCTCTCTTTTTATTCTGAAGCAGATCCAAGGGGAACTTGGAAGGAAAGAAGTATTTTTTAAAAATTTATTTTATTGAAACATAGTTGATTTTCAGTGTTGTGTTAATTTCTGCTGTACAGCAAAGTGATGCAGATTTATACATATATTCTTTTTCATCTTGGTTTATCACAGGATATTGAATATAGATGTCTGTACTATATAGTAGGACCTTGTTATTTAATCATTCTATACACAATAGTTTGCATTTGCTAACCCCAAACTCCCAATCCGTCCCTCCCCCTTGGTAACTGCAAGTCTGTTCTTTATGTCAGTGAGTCTGTTTCTGTTTGGTAGATAAATTCATTTGTGTCATATTTTAGATTCCACATATAAGTGATATCATATGGTATTTGTCTTTCTTTTGCTGACATACTTCACTTAGTATGATAATCTCTAGGTCTATGCGTGTTGCTGCAAATGGCATTATTTCAACGGAAAGAAGCATTGAATAGGGATTTTAACACAGCTTGCTGTAGTACGTTCTGCCTCTTGCACAAGCATGTGCCTTGGTCACTAATGTTTGTGTGAGTAGATTCATCCTAGAGGAAACCACGGACACACTGTTCTGACCAGGGTTTAAGCAAAGTGAAAAGTCACAACACGTGTGGACCCAGGACTTGGCTGATGAAGAATTAGCTGAGAGACCTAAGTTGTATAGATATTACAGATTTTGGCTGAAAAGAAAAGTGTGATCTAAAAAGAAGATGTTAAAATATCTGTATACAACTCTCTTTTTAACTTTTCTACTCGCCACAAATTTTAGACACACTTTCAAGTGTCTATTTACAAAGTGGCTTGATGATGGACAAAGAACACTTGACTGAGAGTTCGATCCTTGTATGACTTACTTATGAGCTATTGGGCAAATAGCCCATCTCTCCAGGTCCATTGTTTACTCATATCTGCCCTAATTCTCAGTGTTATTTTGATTGTCAAATTTGGGAAATGCAGGTAAAAGTGTTTTAAAACATGGTGCTTTATCAATATGAGCTATAGCATTAATGTTATTGAAGAAGGCAGGGCATGATTCTCCCATCAGTGCTCTAAGCCAAAAGGACTCCATCTTTTAGGTTCTCTTAAAGGATTCATGTGTTAGGATCTGAAGTCTTAACAAAAGAGTTAAGTTATTGGTTTTACCTTTAGGACATGCTTTTCTGAATGCCCTCATTTGTTGTCCAGTTGCTCAGTTGTGCTCGACTCTTTGCGACCCCAAGGACTGAAGCACGCCAGGCTTCCCTGCCCTTCACCATCTCCCAGAATTTGCTCAAACTCATGTCCATTGAGCTGATGATGCCATTGAGTCAATGATGATGTCCTCATTTGATCTTTGATTAAGAAAGTGAAAGTGAAAGTCGCTCAGTTGTGTCTGACTCTTTGAGACTTCATGGACTGTCCATGAAATTCTCCAGGCCAGAATACTGGAGTGGGTAGCCTTTCCCTTCTCCAGGGGATCTTCCCAACCCAGGGATCAAACCCAGATCTCCCGCATTGCAGGTGGATTCTTTACCAGCTGAGCCACAAGGGAAACCCCTTTGATTAAGAACCATTTCTTAATTTTTGTGTTGTTTTCCATCTGGAGAGGCTGGGAGTGTGCAAAAACAGCAAGCCTTGGTACCCGTTGTTTGAATAGTTCTTTTGGTCTCTTTTCTTTTGCATTTTACTGTAAGCAGCAAAAAGAAACCTAGTGGCCCCTTTAATATTATGGCTGAGAATCTTCTCAGCTAGATTATCCATTTCATTAGTTACATGTTCCGCTTTCCAAATTACTGCAGGGGACAGTGTTGCTAAATTTTCTACCACCATGTCTTAGTAAGGCTCTCCTTTCCCCCACTTTCCCAAAAGATGCTTTTTCTTTTCTCTGCTAGTAGCCTCCTCATATTCCAAAGTTCTTCAAACAGTGTGTTCAAGGTACTTTAAGCTCTCACTAACAATCTATTCTGAATTTTATAGCTTTGTAGCTTCTGATCACTCTCTGGATCTTTCCTGTGATCCCCTTAGTTGAGATTTTTGTTGCAGCTGAACTTCATTTCCAGGTGCCAAAATATGTATTAGTTATTAAACAGATCATCAAACTTAGCAGGTTAGAATAATAAACTTTTATTACCTCGCAGTTCCTGTGGGTCAGGAATCTCGGAGCAGCCTACGTGGGTGCTTCTGGTTCATGGTTTCTCACAAGGCTGTAATCAAGGTGTCAGAAGGGCTGCAGTCACCTGAGGGTCCTCCCAGGCCAGAGGACCAATCCCTGCTATGTGGGCCGTAGTGCTGCTCACAATGTGGTGGTTAACCTTCCTCAGAACAAGTGATCTAAGAGCACAGGAGAGAGGTACCTTACTGCCTCTTATGACCTAGTCTCAGTCACACAGTGTCACTTTTTCCTTATTCTAGGCATTAGGAGTAAGTCACATAGTCCAACCGATACTCAATGAGAGTGTATGCACAGAAGCATGAACTGCTGGAGGTCATGACCATTTGCGGGCCGTCTTGGAGACTGGTGACCACATCTATTGATAACTATAAGCTGGTTACTACATCCAGGTCATGTGATCTCCTGGAGACACCCACAGTGAATGAGACATTATCCTTGTCTCTAAGGAACTCTGAAGGAAGTTCAAGTTGTGGGGGATATAGAGAAGTAAACTGGAAGTGTCACAAGTACCATGACAAAGATACAGGGGATCTGTGAGCAATGGGGCAAGGCAGCCTAACCTAGACCAGAAATGAAGGTTCCTGTGTGGGTGAGAAAGAGGGTTCTGTGGGGGAGAATCAGGGAGAAGTAGGGACAGAAGATAGAAGACCCTGGACACCAGGCCAGGGATTTTAAACCATGCTCAGTGAGTGATAAGGAGACACTGATGTCTTTTGAGCCAAGATTGTTTGAGTCTAGATAATAGACGGTCAGGGCTTCCCAGGTCAGACACAACAGAAGCGACTTAGCACTCATGTAATAGAGGATCAATTCCCTCCCTGCCACCTTCGTTTCTTAAAAACATAGTGCTGAAACAGGTTCCTTCCTGCCTACATTTGGAAGGACCCAGGAAGAGAAGGATCTAGAATGTAGACCTCAGGACTCAGAGTTCTGTGAGCCCCAGTCAGACCATGGGCTCTGTGTAACAGGTACTGAGTCCTACTCAGGGAAAATATTCTCATAGGCTCAGTATTTTCACTGCTCATCTGATTACTGTTTAGCATCTTGTCTGATTAATGGAGCTTGCAGATGTTTGGCAGGAGAAGTTAATCAGCTATTAATCACCATAGAGTTTCTCTGTAGCTTTTCTGGAAGAGTATCTGTGTTCTAATTGAAATTGTAGTTGTTTCCTGAACGTGGGTGCAGAGAAGGGCCAGAGGTAGATAGTCGTGGGTCTCTTGTTGGGAAGGTTTGGCACAGGTACCTTGGAGTTTGTTTGGCTGCTGTTAGAAGAATGTAACTTATTTTCCTAAGCTCATGGGTGTCTAAAGAAGGCAGCCTTCAACTAGAAGAGAAGAAAAACATGGGCCATGTGGTTCTCTGTGATGAACCACAAATTGGGCACTTCAGATGGTCCTAGCTCTAGCTCTGCATCTATGCAGCCATAGCACGCTGGACAGATCTTTTAACTTCTTGGGACTCAATTTTCTTATCTTTAAAATCAAACATTTTGGGAATTTACAAAACCTGTTTCTGTAGACCACATGGCCCAATGGTTGCTTTAATGAACACAGAATTCCTAGTCAAATGAGTTTGGAAACTCTATATACTACATATGACTCTTGGAGAGTCATGACAGACACCAGTTTAACGAAGAGTGAAAATGTTGTGGCCAAATAACAAAACAAAAACATGTTTCACCTAGCACATACCCAAACGCTTTTGATCACAGAAACTTTTGTTCATTAAACATCTAGAAACACCAGCAGATTGTGTTCCTGACTCTGTTTTTCTGGTTTCTGATTCAATTTCATTACCAGCTTTCAGTTTTCTCTCCAGAAATATTCTTGTGGGCTCTTTACTGGCAAACTTCATAACCAACCCACCTGCTTCTCAGCCTTAAGATGGTCTCCTGGATTATAAACTGAGGCTCATGTCTGATTTCCCTCCCCTACTGCTAACCTATGGTGACAGGGGCTGGGGACCATGTCTCTAGTCTGCTCAGCTCCCACCCTGCCATCCATTCCTTTGTGTGGTAGCAGAATACCATGTTGGCCAGGATTACCTTTTATTGTATAAAAAGGACAATGTAATTTGGTGAGAGCTGAAGATTATTTGAAAAGTTAGCTTTGTGACTTTTGAGGATCAAATTCTGATTTTTAAATGACAACCTCATCTTGTGAATTCATTGTTTGATTCAAGATACATTGACTGCCATAACTCTACCATTCTACAAAAAGAACACATTTATTTCTGTGAGTTAGCACAATATTAGACTTTAGGGGGTCTTACTCTTTTCCTTTGGATACTACTTGTCATCTTGGAATTTATTGTTTCAATCTAAAGCAATACTGTAGGCTTGCGGCTGGAATATGCCTTTTCAGAGACTGAATGTAAATTGCCAGAATGAGGCAGCAATCTATGTAACTGTTAAGTCCTATTAGTCATGTTAAAGACCATTGATTTTGTGAGAAATTAGCTAAAACTATAGAGATCCATGTGAAGTCAAAGGTTTGCAGAAATATCCAGTGGCTCATCTTCTTTGCTAACTTTCATGATGAATTTTAGGACACGAATTCTCAAGGAGGAGGAAGAGATTAAGGAATTATCCAAGTCTTAGGTAACAGTATCTGGTTACTAATTTTGATTCAAGCCAGTTCTGAGTCATTTATAATTCTTGATAAATATGGTGGAGCTGGATGTCCAATTACTTTTTGAGCAAGAAAAGTCTGTTTGATCATAGGCATAAAATCTACCTAAGCATGCATTGTGACTGGTTCATATTCTTTAACCAAATTTATTCTTGACTTGGTTATATGTACTAAGAAATAAAACTGATGACCGTACCATAATGAGACTATCTGTTAACCAGCACCCCACAACTTTATATTCACATCTCTTATATTTTTGCTGTTTTTCTGAGTCATCAGGATTCCCTGAGCCCACTGTCTGCATGCATACTTCTGAGGCCAGGTTTCTTTTTGGCATTGAAATATTAATGTAATAAAATTTTTTTAACACTATTGGAAAAACTGTAGGGGAAACAAAAATTCCTTCTACCCTTCTGGGTTCTGTGACTGGCCTAGAAATGAAACTGACATATGAGAGGGAGACAGGAGAAAAGTATACAAATTTATTTAATCTTTTCACATGTACGTGGGATTCTTCAGAGGGAAAGTGAGGACCCGAAGAAGCTGTCAGGCTCCAAAGCTTACCAGTGAGTGATAAATTATGGGGATGTGACAAGACAAAGAGGTTTGGACCAGAAGGATTAAGGGTGGAACAATGATCAGGAAATATATGGGGAGGAACTAATGGAAGATATAGGTTGTTACAGGAGATTTTCTTTGGAGATCCATTTCAGCATGGACTCTCAGTCTTTGGTGATAAGGATGTTTTCTTCTGGGTTCAGGGCGTACCAGAGCCTTTCCTGCACCTGCTGTTTCTCAAGTGCCTCAAAATAATCAAGATGCCTAAGTGGCATGTTTTGGGGATGGTGGGCAAGTTCCAAATCCCTTTGAAATCCCACTTTATGCCAAATGATAGATGAACTCATTTACCTGGAGTGTCTTCTTGAGCTCTGCAGAAGTCACTGGCTTGTCAGCATGGATGCTCACCACAGTTATTGCATCTTCATGAGACTCTCATAGAATCTGACAAAGGATTTGGGCCAGATGGTCTCTGAGTTCCCTTGTAGCTCTACCATTTTGCAACTCTGCAAAGAAGAAATGCCAAAAACTACTTTACTTCATTTCCAGAAAGCAGGTAAGAAATTGGCCTTAATGTGATAACATAAATGATTAAAACTTGTCTTGAAAATAGCAGTTTCAAGGTCCTCTTGTCTAATTGCTCTGTCTTGAGCATCCATTTGAAATGGTCTCTTGCCCTGGTATTTCTTGTAGCAAAGTTGTCCCTGTTATCAAGGGCTTTGGTATCATGCCACCCTTGGGTTCAAATTCCATCTTACTGGCTTTGTGACTTCTGGCTGGCCTCTTAACCTACCAGAGCCTCAGTTTCCTCCTCTGCAGGAGGAAGTGGACAGCTCTGGCATTTGTCTCCCAGGGTTGCTGGGAATATTAAATGAGTCAATCTGTGCAAAGAGTGAGCGACTTCACTTTCACTTTTCACTTTCATGCATTGGAGAAAGAAATGGTAACCGACTCCAGTGTTCTTGCCTGGAGAATCCCAGGGACAGGGGAGCCTGGTGGGCTGCCGCCTATGGGGTCACACAGAGTCGGACACAACTGAAGCGACTTAGCAGTAGCAGCAGCAGTGCAAAGAGTGCAGCCTAGTGCTTGATACAGCGATGCTCAAATTCCTGATTTGGGGACCACAGAGCCTCTGTCTTTACCCTTTGTTGTGTGGAAACTTACTTTGCATTTTGTTTAGGTTGGCTGCTCCGGATTGGTTCCCCTCTGGAGCCTTGAGTCCCCATCCTTGTCATTGTCCTAAGCCTCTGCCATAGCTTCTTCCACTATCCACCGTCCACACACTTGCACACATTCACATGTTCCTTTTGCTTCTCACAAACCCTCCTATTGCTTCTTGAAGGTAGAAAAACTCTCTTGATTATCCTGAAAGCATTTTTCTCGCAAGTACTGGTTACCAGTCCTTCTCCCTGATGAGACTGTGCTCTTCCCAAGAACTGAAGTTTGAACAATTGGGATGGGCGGATGGCTTCATTCCGTCTCTCCTTTTAGGAAGCGTGGAGGTGATGTGAAGGCAACTCTCATTTGTGGATACTGTGGCCCAGAGAGGGATGATCTATGTCAAGAATGCATGGATGGATGGAATATATAATGTCTAGAGTCAGCCTCATACAATATCTAGAGTTAGCTTCTCTGGTGGCTCAGATGGTAAAGAATCTGCCTGCAATGCAGGACACCTGGGTTTGATACCTGGGGGAGGGGAGGAAGATCCCCTTTAGAAGAGAACGGCTACACTTTCCAGTATTCTTGCCTGGAGAATTCCATGCATAGAGGTACCTTGTGGGCTACAGTCCATGAAGTTGCAGAGTCAGACACTACTGAGCCACTCACTAACACTTTCACTTTTAGAATCAGCATAACTCATACTGATATGTATTTTTTTTTCCCTAACTCAATGAATTTGGTCCAGAGACTTTAATTTTTTTTTTTTTTGATTTGAGGCTGTTCAGTGCCAAGCAGATATCACTGGGGTGGTGATGCTATCAGAAAAATATCTTTCTTCCATAGCTGGGATTGCATGTGCATGCTCAGTCACTCAGTTGTGTCCTATGCTTTGTGACTCCACAAACTGCAGCCTGCCATGCACCTCTGTCTATGGGATTTTCCAGGCAAGAATACTGGAGTGGGTTGCTCCTCCAGGGGGTCTTTCCAACCCAGGGATTGAACCTGTGTCTTCTGTGTTTCTTGCAGTGGCAGGCAAATTCTTTACCACTGAGCCACCTGGGAAGCCCTTACTTGGGATTAGGTGAACCATTTTTTCCACTAAGGGAGCACAGAGAAGCGGAGGATCAAAGCACCTCCATGCTGAGTCCTTTTATATGCACCATGGCCTTCCTGGCCCTGGTAAGAGCTGGATAATGTCTCTGCTGATACCTAAACCAGAGGATCTCAGGCACTGGGATTTTATTACCGAGCAAAACAGGCATCACACAAATTTGGCAGTTAATAGTTAATTTTTCTGGTAAGGATATTTACAAAAAAAAACAAAAGCAAACTGAAAAAACGAACTTTAATTTAGAATCACAGTCATTTCACAAAAGAAAGAACTTCTTAATATCAAAAGTAGGACAAACATAATAGCACTCTCCTTTAACTTGAATAAATTTAGCCTTATAAAGAATTGATTACAGTGTCCTTATTTTTTAAAATGTGCCCTGAACTGGGAAAAATGTTGGTACGAACTAGCACCTGTCCATGGCCTCATGGTTGAGGCATGCAAGGACACCAATAAGTGCAAGGAAGAAAATGATTGAGATGAAATGAATAAATTAAACAGAAGTTCCACTGTGTCTTTTAGACAAAGTAGTATTCAAACTTTGATCTTGTTATATTTTGAGTCTCCAGTTCTTATTGCTTGATTAAAATATTTAGGAATAATGCATTTAAAATAGTGAGATAAACTCATTTTCCATTGACAAAAAAGCCAGTGACTTTTCTTCAGTTTAGAGTAGGATGATTTGCTCAGAGAGCAGTTGGCCTCTGCAGTCCTTACTGAGAGAGTTCTTGCCCATAGCCTGCCGGTCCCATTTGCATGCTAATCATTTCTGTAATTGTTCTCCCCAGCTCCCGTCAAACCTGGGAGGAGGCAGCTCTGAAATTAACTAAGGTTTGCAGAGTGGGGCCATGCCAGTTGGGGGCCGGGTCACATGGGCATTGTGGAGCTGTCTGACTCTCCACTGCACTCTGCCCTATGACCCCATAATGGAGAATTCTGGTCAGTGTGCAGGTAAAATAGCCTTGATTGTAACACAGAGCTCATGGTGCAGGTCAGCCAGGGGTTATTATTGTCAAAATGGAACAAGAGAAGTTTAATTTTGTCTTATGTTTAGAGGAAAGTAGGAGCGATGCTAGTGACCAGGCAGCTGGTTGTTGGGTTATGTATTGATATTTAGATTGTATGCCATAAAATGCTTCTCTCTATGAGGGTCACTAACATGCTGAGAGGGAGGAGAAGGGGGAGAGAGAGAGAATAAGAATGTTCCTAATTTTAACCAAAGATCTGAACACAATGAGAAGAGCAACTGTTGTATTTACTCATGTATTATAGAGTGAGACAACTCCGAGGAAACACAGACATCTCCAAGGAACCACAGATATCTCTTATTCTTGCTCTCAATTTCTCCAAAATGAACTAAAGATTCAGGGAAGTTTAATGACTTGCCCAAGGTCATACCCTTGGAACAGGGTATGCATGCTAAGTTGCTTCAGTTGTGTCTGACTCTTTTTGACCCTATGGATTGTAGCCCACCAGGCTCCTCTGTCCATGGGATTATCCAGGCAAGAATACTGAGTACCATGCCCTCCTCCAGGGAATCTTCCTAACCCAGGGATTAAACCCATGTCTCTTATGTTTCCTGCATTGGCAGGTGAGTTTTTTACCACTGGCACCACCTGGGAAGCCCCTGAAACAGGGTATAGAGCTGCACTACCCAAGAGGGTTGGAGAAGGTGATGGCACCCCACTCCAGTACTTTTGCCTGGAAAATCCCATGGACGGAGGAGCCTGGTAGGCTGCAGTCCATGGGGTCATGAAGAGTCAGACATGACTGAGCGACTTCCCTTTCACTTTTCACTTTCATGCATTGGAGAAGGAAATGGCAACCCACTCCAGTGTTCTTGTCTGGAGAATCCCAGGGACGGGGGAACCTGGTGGGCTGCTGTCTATGGGGTCACACAGAGTCAGACACGACTGAAGTGACTTAGCAGCAGCAGCAGCAGCACCCAAGATGGTAGTCATTAGCCACACATGGCCATTTAAATGGAAATTGGTCAAATAAAATGAAAACTTCAGTTCACTAGCCACATTTCAAATGCCCAATGGCCACCATATTGGACAGCACAGAAAGAACATTACCATGGCTGCAGAAAGGTTTATAGATAGTGCCATTCTAGAGACTCTTGGTCCAAGTTCTTTCCATTATTACACCAAGATTCCCTCTCTACCTTATGTACTCAATCTGTATGTATAATTCTTGTGTATAGGGGGAAAATGCATATTTTAACAATAATTTAAGAATAAAGTCAAAGTCTCCTATTCTTGCCCATCTTTGAATGTAGGAGCAACTTGAGTGATTTTCGTAACTCCTCCAGGACTGGCACTTACCTGTAAGCATTTTTCCCATCCTGCAGAACTATTGGAGTCTGGTTTAGCAATGTGGTTGCTTTGACTTCAGGGTGCAACTTTTCCTTTAAAGCTAATATTGATCTAACAGTGAATTCTTTAGAAAACTCATACAGCTCCTTGAGGAAACATTGGCCAAGGTGGTATGGTGTCACAGATGTCTGAGGGCTTTAAATTAACACCGTAAATCTCAGGATTATGGGGGGAAGAATGAGCAAGTTTATTGAATGTCTCCCATCTGGCTGTGTTTCAGGCATGCCTGACTGGCAAGGGGAGTGGTAGGTATAAGAGCAGAAATTCAGGTATCAGAAAGTATTTAATCAAGAGTCTGTTTGGAACCTTTACCCAGGGACTCTATTTCAAATGGGCTTTTCTTACTGTGATCAACAACAGGACATTACACTGCTGACAGTGGTGGGCAGCACAAGCCCAAGCTGTGGAGCCCACATTGGCATGAGGCAGGGCTGAAGGGGTGAGGTTACGTGGATATCATAGGTTGAGGAGTCCTGAATTCAGGGACATAATAGCTCCCCAGCAGGATGTGGTTAATGAGATATACTGTCCCCTGTTCCTATGGCAGTTAGGGAAATGGCACCCCACTCCAGTACTCTTGCTTGGAGAATCCCATGGACAGAGGAGCCTGTTAGGCTGCAATCCATGGGGTTGCGAAGAGTCAGACATGACTGAACGACTTCCCTTTCACTTTTCACTTTCATGCATTGGAGAAGGAAATGGCAACCCACTCCAGTGTTCTTGCCTGGAGAATCCCAGGGACGGGAGAGCCTGGTGGGCTGCCGTCTATGGGGTCGCACAGAGTCAGACACGACTGAAGTGACTTAGCATAGCATACTGCCTGTTAGGTGTAGGCAGCCCAGAATCTTAGGGTGTTGAATAACTGGGGTGAGAACTGTGTTCTATCTGACTAACTTAACCTCTGTCTGTTATTTCTTACACTATCCAGGACACATGATAGTATATATACATATTTTCAGAGCAGTGTAGAATCCCAGTGTTAGAAACTTGAAGGTGACATTGAGATGGTCCATGGGCTTTTATAACTGTGGTCCATGGACCAGCAGCATTACGTGAGGGCTTGGTAGTAAAAGAATTATTTTGGGCATAAAGATTATTTTAAAGTGAAAACATTTGAGATCTTACTTGAACTTTTCTTATTTAACTAAACTAGAGCTTCCAGAAAATAGAGCTGCCATTAACTCTCCTCTAAGGATGTTCTCTTTGAAGTCTAGGTAGGAGACAGACAACTGCCCATTCCAATTAGTATTAAAAAAAACCCCCAAGAGAACCATTCATACTTTCCCATTGAAGCCCTAACCTTTCCCCTGCTTTTTTGTTTGTTTGTTTGTTTTTAAGTTGGTAAACCAACTTTTACCTTTAATTATTCATTGGGCTACTCATCCCCTATTTGATTCAGATAAGGAAACCTAGATGGTTCATTCAGCCTTTTGTCTAAACAAAGGGTAAATTCATGATGCCTGGCCTTAAAAGACCTTTCATGAGTGTTTTCTGAGTGAATACATGAGAAGTAACTTTCTGGTAATAAGCAGAGGTAGGAGATGAGTTGCCTGGCTACTAATCCAGGGCCTTTTCCTTTAAATAAGGCCAGAAAATCATGATAAAAAGTAAGTGTGAAAAAAAGAAAAAATAAGTGTATGTCTAAGCAGAGATTTATACTGGTTCATGATAAATCCACTTTTTTGGCAGAAGAGCCATTCTGAGCCCCCAGATCCTGTCTGTGGTAGACATCAGTCAGGGCTGTTCCTCAGTACTTCTGGTTCTTTCCTTCCAGGCCCCTGGTGAAAGGCACTTCCCCAGGCTCTTGAGGTTAGGCATGGCCATGTCACTCACTTTGGCCATTGAGTGGAAGTGAAGTAACTGAGCAGGGTCCTCTGGGGTCTTCCTGGGACAGACACCCCCCACCTTCCAGTATCCTCTGCCTGCTTCTTGTTTGTAGAAAAGCTGAAACCATCACAATATTGTAATTATCCTCCAATTAAAATTAATTAATTAATTAAAAAAAGAATTAATGATTGAAAGAATGTGAATGCATTTTGGTTATTTTTCATCAGTTGTTGGAAATTTGGACAATTTCTACTTTTTGGCTATTATGAATAATGCTGCTGTGAATATTAGTGTGCAACTCTCCATTTGAATGTATGTTTTCATTGCTTTTGAGTACATGTATGTCTAGGGGTGGAATTGCTGAGTCATGATGCTTAATATTCTGAGGAACTATAGCCCAAAGTGGTTGTATCATTTTACATTCCCATTAGCAATGACGGGGCTCCAATTTCTCCACATCTTCACCAATGCTTGTTATTATCTGTCTTTTTGATTATAGCTATCCCAGTGCATGTGAAGTGGTATTTCATTGTGGTTTTAATTTGCATTTCCCTAATGACTCATGCTATCAAGCATCCTTTCATCATTTCATGTTCTTAAGGGCCATTTAAGTATATTCCTTGGAGAAATGTCTGTTCAACTCTTTTGCCTGTTTTCAACTGGATTATTTGGTTATTTCTTTTATTGTTGAGTTATGCAAGATGACTTTATAGGTGGGAGATTCATTTCAGTAAGACTAGATTTTAGTTTTTTAATCCATCAAGGAGAGGGTACCACTTCTATTTTCTGTAGGGTTCTGAGGGCTGGTTAAATTTGCTGTATATTTACTCCCTTCCTTGACGTAAATGCTTGAAAATAGGATAAAAGCCAGGGAGTTCTAAGTTGAAATGGAGAAAGGAAAAAAAAAAAGATTTGGGAATTTTACTCTGCAGTGAAGAACTTTGTCATTACAAAGGTTTTGGAGCTTTCTTCTCTTTGCAGAGAAAGAAGCCTCTTTTAGGATTCATAACATTAGCCAAAGGGGAAAAACTTTTTTTAGAAAAAACTTTTCCTCCTTTTCCCTTTAAACAATTCTTTGTGAGATTTGTGATTTGTTTGTTATTGCCTTTAATGGTTGAACTCTGGATACAAGGGTTGAAGGTTTTAAGTTGAATCAGTCATTCGCCTCCTGCGGAAGAGATTCCGTCTTTGTTACCTGGACCAAAGCCTAGTCTTTCCTCCCGACTATGCAAATCTAAAGCAGATAAATGTGAGCTATCAGGAGCCAATTTGCTGGAAATCTTCCCCTTAGTAATTGGCTTCATATTTCAGCTCTTAGAAAAAGTCGTGTCTCATTATCACCCCTGCCTTCTCCCCCAAGGCCAACAGAGAGAGGTAGGGTCCACTGGCGACGAAGAAGGGGAGAGAATGAAACTGCGGATGAATTATTGTTTTTTTTCTCTCTACTGGCTTTATTTCCAGGTGCCCCCTCTCAGTCATGCTTCTTCAGAAAAGCATCTCATCAGCTGGCTGGGGCCTCCTTGGCAATGGTAATCATGTCCTTCCCACCCCAGGCTCACTTTAGCAAGATAGGAAGTGACAGGCAGGGAGACCTTCTGCTCCTGAGTTCTTGGGAGGGGTATACAGAGCATTATATCAGACACTGCCATCAGGCTGGCTCTTTGGGGTTGCATTAGGCAGTCAAGCATTTTGCTGCCTGCTGAATGTCATCTCATTTAACATTTTGTTAAACAGCTTCTAAAGGTCTTAACAATATGACAGATGGGCCATTGACTAGGTACTTAGGAGCTAAGTACCAGTTTGGCTGGGCTGGATTGTGTTTATTGTTCATTAAGTGTTATTTAAAGAACCCAATCTTGATGCCTCCCACCCCCTGCTCACCCCTCAATGCACACTTTCTGCGGGACACCAGGGTGTCACATTAGAGGCCTATTTCTATAGAAAAGCTCAATGGAAAGGAAAGGATGGAGAGAGGCTCAGGAAGGAGAAGAAATGAGAAAACAAGTGGAAAGAAGTAGAAGGAGGCAGAAAAAAGGGGGTGTGTGTGTGTGTGTGTGTGTGCGTGTGCGTGTGGTAAAGAGTAGCTGGAAGGGGTTATGGTTCAAAGGCAAATGTAACAGCCAAATGAGACAGAGCTAAGTGGATTTCTTCTGCAGATAGCAGGCCCTGTCCCTCTTGGCTTTTATTCCAGAGAGGGTCACCCTCCACCTTGTTCTCAAATTCAGAAGGAGGGAAGAGGGCTCTGTGCACTGAGAGCTGCTTCTTCCACTGACCACAGCTAGCATTATCCTTGCTTGTATGGCTATTGTCTTCCCAGGTCACTCAAAGTGATACAAAGACAAAAATACTCTTCACCTTTGTTTTCCCCAAGAAGATAACAATGCCTGGTATAGAAGAAATACTGTGTTACTTGTTTTTGATTGATTGTGAACTTACTCTGTGCAGCACAGTCAGGTCTTTGCAGTTCAGAGATAAACTGAGTCATATGAAAAATTTTAGTTTATTTGAGCAAAAGTCAATTTGGCTTGGGCAGCACCAAACTGGAAATGGGTAGGAGCACTCCAACAGCAGGAGCCAGGGAAAGCCTTTGTTGATTAAAAAAAACAACAACAACAAAAATTGCACAACGTTAGAGTTGTAGAGTTGTGAGTTGTTTTATTTGGGGCAAAATGAAGACTGCAGCCCTGGAGACAGCACCTCAGATAGCACTAAGAAACTGCTCAGGGTAGGCAAGGCGAGGAGCTAGGATATAAAGGAGTTTTGCAACAAAGGGCAGGTAGTCAGGAATGTCAAAATATTAACTTAAGAAATCAGATATGTCAGGTTAAGGAATTTAGCACTTTTCTATATATGGGAAGATGCAGGAGTCTGGGATTACTGAAATCATTCCGTTGATATGCACATCAGCTATCTGGGGCCAGAATCCTGTGTTTTCACCTCCTGAGTTTCCTCAGGACTTACCTTAGGGGTTTGCAGGGAGTGGCCGCAGTCTGGTGGCTACTAGATGGCAGGTATTCTTTTCAGCCCCGAGTTTTCTCAGGGCTCACTGGCTCACATTGGAAGGCTGCAATGGTGGATGACTGTGACATCCTATGTTTACTGATACAGCAGGAAATATTCCATTTCACCTTATATAGAGAAGGTGCAGAAGCAAAGAAAGGAGCCTTTTGATTGGCTATAGCTTGTGATGGGTGGTCCTTAGATTTTGATTTCATTACCTTGAGACATTTGCAGGCTTGGGTTTTGGTTGGCTTACATGGGCCATGGAGAGGGGGCTGAATATGCAGAAGTGAGAGAACGCAGAAATAAAGTAAAAGCAGTCAAGAAAATAATATTTCAGCATCTTAGTTCATCCTCAAGGGATATATGGAACAGTCTGACACATATCTTTGAGATGTTCTGCAGGAACTAAGATACCCCATCCAGGAGGAGGGTGGTGACCCCAAGCTGACCACAAGCACATAGACCCCAGGTTGGTTGGAATAAGATTCCCCAAATATCAACCTATTACCTCACTATCAACCAATCAGGATTAAGTCATTCCCCTTGTAATCCTTATCCCAACTGTTGCCTTTAAAACTAAGCCCTTCCCTGAAAGTCACTGGGGTTTGGGTCTTTTGAGCATGAGCTGCTCATACTCCTTGCTGAGCCCTAAAGTAAATGCTATATTTTCCTTCACCACAACACAAATTGGCTTTGCTGTGCAGTGGGCCATCAGACCCATGTTTGATCTGCTTAACTGCCTAAAAGAATTTATATCTGGACCTGTACCAAGAAGAGAACATTATCAGAGACAAATTTTTATGTTGGAAAGATTTATCTGTGCGGCAAACATTTGTTAACCAAACATTTTGTTTTTCTTGTCTTTTGTGAATTGTCTTTATTTTTGAAGCCTCAGATATTTACCTGCTTCTTAGTTCAGGATGGGTGTATAAAACTCCATGATATATGGAGAGAGCCCTCTGGGAAGGTTAGTACAGTGACCTGGAGCAAAGGACAGAGAGCCTGAGCCAACAGAGAGGAGGGCAGGCCTGAACTAACCAGCACTGACCTTTGGAGATCATGCTGGTTCCTACTGACATGTGTTGTGCTAAAAACATATTCTCATATTTGCCAAATCAGATTCCATCCTTTTGATTTGGGGAAGCTAAAAAAGTCACATCATTACTGACTTCCTTCTAGATTCACTAGAAACCAATGAATAATTATTGGATAAAATAAATATATTTTCATCAAGCAGAAGTTATTCACACATATTTCAGGGGATAGTCTTCTCTGAATAGGTTTCTGTTGCCAGCTTGATTGTGCTTTCTTGTGCTCAGTCACTCTGTGGCGTCTGACTCTTTGTGGTCCCGTGGACTGTAGCCTTCCATGGAGAAGGAAGAAGACTTCCTTCTCTGTCCATGGAATCTTCAAGGCAAGAACACTGGAGTGGGTTGCCATTTCCTACTCCAGGGGATTTTTATGACACAGAGATCGAACCCTCATCTCTTGCATCTCCTGCATTGGCGGGCAGATTCTTTACAACTAGTGCCAGCTGGGAAGCCTGCTGGAATGACTGGACTCAAATAAATATTCTAAGAATTTACTAAGACAATGTCATAAATTGAGTAGAAATCACATTCCCATTTCCTTTCAGTTTCTTGTGACCAGGAGCTTGAGATGCCAGCTTGAAAATCACATTTTATAATCTCTTTGTTAACTGATGGGTATTGTGCTGATATTCCTGTCCTCTGTGAAGTGGAATTCTTCTTGGTGGCTGAGTTTACCTTTTATCTGTTGGTGGACAATTCCTTTCCTCCCTTCCAGAAATTTTGTTTTTCTTGTGGACGTTCTTTTTTTTTTTTTTAATTGAGTGTAGTCAATTTACAATGTTGTGTTAATTTCTAATGTACAGCAAAGTGATTCAGTTATACATATATATATATATGTGTGTGTGTATATATATACATTCTGTTCTAATATTCTTTTCCAACATGGTTTATCACAGGATATTGAGTAGAGTTCCCTGCACTGTATAGCAGGATCTTCTTGTCTATCCATTCTATATAAAATAGCTTATATCTGCTAACCCCTACCTCCGACTCCATTTCCCTTCCATAATTATTAAGTGCACCCACCAACACTTAAGGCTCAGTGTTAGCTCTATGTCGAATATAAAGAGATATCACAAATATACCCTAACTTTAAAATGCTCACAATTTAGTTAAGGCATAGGCACAGAAAGAGTTAAATAATAGAGCAAGACAAGTTGTCACTCAGCACAGGCTGTACTTGCTATGAGCTCACAGGAGGAGATGGAGGGATGCTGTGGGGAAATGATGTCTCAGGGTAAAGGCATTCTTGAGGCTGGCCTTGTGCGGTGAGGGTGGCTCTTGGTTTGCACTTTTCACACTGTGCTCTCTCCTGGAAAATCCAGACAGCTGGAGCTATCGCTGCTCCAACTGGAGCTATCGCTGCTCCAACCCAGAGGGCTTGAGTGGCCTCTGCAATTTCCGTCTTCCACCCTGCCCACTGCAAGGGTTAGTGTGTGCTCTCGATCAAGTCCTCTACTTGGTTTCCAGCTAAGGGACACCTCAGAGGACAGCTGGGCACTTGCTGTGGGCAGATTACATCTTCAGCATTTTTAGAAGCTGAAAAACTGGGTCGTCCTGCCATAACTGAGCTGGGGATCTGAGAGACTGGCCTGGCAGCTTGTGCTGAATATATTACATATGTGTCTTCTGGGTCAGAGTAAATTGGGCCCTTAAAAGACAGCCAACTTTCTGGGTAATTAACCCAGTTTTGTCTTGAGAGGTATAACTGAAATTTATGGGGAGAGACATCCTGACACATATTTTGTGAAAAGGGGCAGCTCAGAATAGACTTTGGTGATTCACCATACAGAGGTGAGAAGAGAGACTTATCCATGGAAACTCACAGTAAGAGTCCCCAAGGTGGTGGGTGGCTCTAGGACCTACTCCTTCACCCCCCCCACCACCCTGCCTGAAATCAGAGAAAATAACTTTGATCTCAGACACCTTGCTAAGATTTGCCTAAAAAGCAGAATTAACTGAAAATTGACTGAATTGGCCTAGTGCAGAGAGAAAATGGGTGAGATAGAAAAGAAATGACTTCTTTTTATTTAATGTGATAAAAATCAAATGATTGCTTTTTGCATATTTTTGTATGTACTTTCTGGGTTTATATTTAATACCTCACTCTCTTTTCCAATCTAGTGCCTCAGAGTCTAAATGACATGCCTTAGCTGTTGTCCTGACACACAATCACAAATTCTCAATTTGTAAGCTGAGTTAGAGCCACAGCCCACATGCATGATGGCCCATAACATTTAAAAACAAAATTTAAAATGATGCCACTTTAAAGCTAGACTATTTCTATTGCTAGACTATAAAGATGAAGCTTCTGGAATGCTTTGAAAAATCAAAAATTAGCAACACTAAGTCTGGTGTTCTGGCATGGAGATAATTATCCTGAGCTCAAATGTCAGCTTCTCTGCTTCAAGGGGACAAACATTCCCCTGTGGAACACAGTATCAACCAGGCCCTATTGTCTATTTTATCTAGCCCACTTCACCTACGTAAATGACCTGTCTGACGTCTGTTGCTATTTGAGTTTGTGACCTTACCTCAACCAAAAATACAAAGTCCTTGGTAAAAAGGAAAAAGAAAAAGGCACAGTCTAGGAAGAACTTGCAGCATCCCTTTGAGACTTACCTCTGCCCTAAAACATAGATGTCCTACTATCCATACTGGATGCAAAATAAATGTTTGAGATTGTCTGATGTTTTTGGCTCCGTCTTCAAAAAGGACAAATGAACTGTTCCTGTACTTCCAAGGGCATGAGTCTGGGACTATGGCTTTCTTAGAGAAGGTTTAAACCCTTGAGCCCTGTTTGGCCTCGGCCAGTGAAATGAAAATAGGCAGCCATGGATATGTGTCCTTGTCTTTTCCCTACCATTCTTAAAGTTTGAAGAGTTCTTTTAATTATCTTTTCTTCTCTAGCCCAAGATCTTTTTACCTCCCGGGTATGTGGCTAAAGGGAACGAATAGGGCAAGATCCTTATTTCAGCTCTCAACTGCCATATGACATATGAATCTGATGAATTTTCCTATTTGGCTTTATTCAAAGTATTTCATTGCCTCCCTCTCAACTTTCTTTTGCTTAAACTTTGGATCTGAAATAACAAAATATTACAGTTGAGGTCTGATTATTGCCCTTTAAAGTTTTTTCTTTTTTATACTTCTCTATGACCAGGCTTTACAAAAAGCTATTTTACTCTAAGAAATTAGGTTTCTGGTTATCAAGAGTCCTAAATAGACATGAATTACAAGAACGTCCTTTGAAAACCCCATGCAGCACTTGTTTCATTAAATTCCATGAAGCGACCTTAATTTAGTGGAACACTGGATGGGCTGTTCTTTTAACCTATTATCACTTTGGCCAGGCCCATAAACCATATTCATGGATGATTCCATCAAGAAAGACAACAGTGGGATTAATATTATTTCAGGATACAGTAAATGCCACAATGATGAAGCTGTTTAAGATCTGGTGCTCACGGTGTCACACTGAATGCATTGACATTTACTCTGCTATCACTTCATTTCCAATATTCCTTCCAAATCAGCCGATGCTAATACTTCAGCATGTGTGCAGAATATAATATGGGCGGGGGTGGGGAGGCTGAGAAGGATCGCACGAGTCCTCTGCCTTTCTTTTCCTTTTGGTGTTGAGTGGGGAACTACACACGGAGAGTATCTGACACGCGATGATTCCCGCAGTGTCTGTTGTTAGGATTGCAGAGGGTCCCAGGAAGTCAGCTTTCTCCTGTAGGTGGGTCAGCATAGGCCATGACACCCTTCTCGGCTGTGACTGTGCCTGTGACATGAATTTGATGTGAACCAAGGAAGCACTGGTTGGTATTTTTGGCCTGCATAGCGTTTTGGAATTGAGCACACATGAGAATTCAAATGTTTATAACATCATATCATTTGCAAACTCTTATTTGTGGTGTAATCTCCTTGACCCTTAAACTTGATGCTCCTGACAACATTATAAGCCTAATGATACTGCATATCTGAAAACTCATGGGTGATTTTAAAGAATCTCTTTTAAAGCAGCAGCAAGGATATTATCCAGAATAACTTTACTAATGTCTAGTTTCTCAAGGGATCCCTGTGCCTAATTTTGAAAGTGAGGTTCTCAGGGTTGGAAGGAAATTGGAAGACTGTCTAGTTTCTGGTTCTCAAAGTTTAATGTGTGTACAAATCACTTAGAAGACTAGTTGATTCTAATAAACTAGAGTCTGCTGCTGCTGCTGCTGCTAATTTGCTTCAGTCATGTCCGACTCTGTGCGACCCCATGCACTGCAGCCCACCAGGCTCTTCCGTCCATGGGATTCTCCAGGCAGGAGTACTGGAGTGGGGTGCCATTGCCTTCTCCAAACTAGAGTCTAGGAGATTCTAATCCAGTAATTCTGGATTAGGGCTGAGAAGCTGTATAGTGTCTAACATCCAAGCCTTGTAGATGGGTACAGGATCTAGTCCAATCATCGCCTGTATCCTCTTATGATGAGCATTTAATACATGTTTAAACCTGTCTTAGTAGGAGGTACTCATATTCTCTTAAGGCAGTCTGTTCCATCTTTGAGTGATTCTGAATATTGTATTGCACGTTACATGTTGCAGCCACTGTCCCACTCCTAAGACCTGTCAGTCACAGGCCCTGGCTTTAGTCCTTGTTCCGGTTCATACATATGGCAAGGCAAGAAAACATCTCTCCTATTGAAAAGAGGGGAACTTGTTAGGTAGAGAGAGATAGCTGACTCAGGAGTAATTTTTGTCTCTTGGGGTTCACAATTCCTATTGACTTCACTGCCCTCTGTTGGCCCCTAAAGTCTCATGCTGGTTCTTGGTTTGGTTCCCATACTTTGTGTCCTAAATAGATGACATTTTCCCATCTTTTGAACTCTAACACTGCATATATATATATAATGTGTGTGTGCATCATAAAATACAATTTTTCCTCCCTCATTATAAATCCATGAAGGCAGAGATTGTGTCTTATGCTTCTTCAAATTCTCTCTAGTGCTTTGCACGTACTAAGAGCCCAAACCATGTGTATAATTTGGAGTAACACATAGAAACTGCTTCAAGGAATTTGTAGCAGTAACACAACAAAATGTGAAGACTGTAGCACAGTAAATCGTCACCCTAGCTGGCAGTACCACAGGTGGACTCAGAAAGGAGAAGTTCAGTGCAGACAGGAGTTTGCCAAAGGGCTTTGTGAGCAAGGGGAGAGGAGACGTACAATTAAATTGTTTGGACATAACTCATATTTCCGTGAAGGATTCTGAGGCTAGATAGGAAAAGACACTAGTAGACAGCATAGGAGTTATACGGTTCTTTCCAAGGAAGCTGGGGGAGGGAAGAGCTGTAACTTGGACGGATTCAAGGCAGAAGTCAACACACCTTTTCTAAAGTTCTGAATAGTAAATATTTTGGAATTTGTGGACAATGTGTAACTACTCAACTTTTCTACTGCAGTGCATGGACCATATGTAAGTGAATTGGCATGGAGGTGTTCCAAAAAAACTCTGTGGACATGAAAATCTCAGTTTCATGTAATTTTCATGTGTCATGATGTATTGTCCTTGTTTAGACACTTTCAAACAAACTGTTTAAAAATGTAAAAGTCATTCTTGGCCTGGGGCTGTACTGACACAGGCAGCGGGCTAGATCTGGCCTGAGCTGCGGTTTGCCAATGCCTGGTTGATGGCCTGGGTGTCCTAGTTGAATGCTTCACCAGCAAGGATTCTGGGGAGGGGTGATTGGAGACAGATACCACCCCTCAAGAAGGGAGTGGTCAGTAGCATTCAGGAGAGAGTGGTTGTTTGAGAAAAATATGTGATGCTGAGTGAGATGTTATTTTATAGGTGTGGCTGGCTCCCCAGAAGCTGTTTCCTTGTGAGAGTGAGCTTATCAAGTGAGGTTATTCTCTTCCTCTCTTCTGCTCCTCCTCCTATTCCTTATCTTCTCTTCCATAACATTTCTGATTCCACTTTTCCACGGTGTCATTTTTCTATCTTGTCAAGTTTCCTATGGCATCTCAGGCTTTTAGAATTTTGTAAATAGATTTTGTTTTTCCTTACAAAAACATTCCTGGTATTGGAATATGATCACCATCCTTATCTGATGAAATTAAGCTTTCTATGTGTAATATGGACATAAGAAATGAACCGTCTGCACGAAATATTTGGGAAAGCATGTATCTTGGGGAGAAAAAGAGACAGATGTGTGTCCAGAAAAAGTACAGCTAACCAGCTCGGAGACTTGGAAGAACCACTTTCTTCCAGGAAGAGAAGCAGGGCAGAGACACTGAGTTCAGTGTGGGACGTGTGAAGCCTGCATGGCCTGGATGAAGTTTGATAACCAACCAGGAGGACATATTTATTACATTGTCAGATGATCAGATCCAGAATCTGGGAGAGAGATACAGATTTGGGAATCATCAGCCACTTTTGCAATGGGGTGAGCCTCTATGTCAGGCAGGAGAGGGGCTGTGTGATTTCTGAGCTAGGTCATAAGGTGATATGGCTTCTGACTGACTTTCTATCAGGGAGTGGTCACCCTGGAAGTGTAGCTACCATGTGGAAACCCAGACCACATGGAGAAACCATGCACAGGTGTTGTGGCTGACATTACCCAGCTACAAGCTCAGCTGCAGCCAGCATCGGCTGCCAGGAATGTGACAGAAGTAGGCTCCAGATGATCCCCACCCCAGTGTCTAAATCTTCCAGCTGAGAACCCAGCCATCAAGGAGCAGAAGGTTTGTCCCCAGTCTACTGTGAATTCCTGACCCATGGAATTCATGAGTGTAATAAATGCTTATTTCATTCAGTGCTAAGTTGGGGGTAATTTCCATAGTAGTTGGGAAGGTTGTGTGGATAAATGATATTTATGAATGTGTATGTATAGGATCATTTATACACACAAATAGAGC
Organism: Bos mutus; assembly: GCF_027580195.1. NCBI lineage: Eukaryota > Metazoa > Chordata > Mammalia > Artiodactyla > Bovidae > Bos > Bos mutus. Next base: position 40,403,066 of record NC_091627.1, read on the forward strand.
CCAAGACCCTAGCACTTCCTGGGTGGGGAGAATCTCGTATACCTTTTCCCCTTCTTTTGTGCAGTCAGATAAGCCAATTCACATTAAGGCATCAATAACTGATGATTGGTTAAAGGGTGGAGTTTCAGGCAGGGTGGCAATTGACTAAGCACAGCAATTTGCAGTGGGCTTGGGTTGAGGCTTCTGGAAACCTTATGTCAAATCCATGCTGGCCTTCTCTGATGCTTGTCTTTATTCCTTCTTGCAGTTGTCTACAACTCTCAAGAAGGGACTGAGTCTCCTGCAGTGTCCCAGTGAAGCAGAAGCCACCAGGCGATACTAATGGCAGGAAGCCAGGGAAGAGAAAAAGCAAAGGACCCTCCCCAACAAATGGGGTGAGACCCCAGAAGGAGGGAACTTGAGAAATGACATGCTCCTCCTACTCGGAATCCTGGGCCACATGGGTGCATGGGTGAATGTCACCTCTGAGGTGGACTCAGGCTTCCCTGGTGCCCTTGCACCCACCCCCATGACCCCTTTCCCCTGGGGCTACAACAGAAGCTATCTCTTCAATTCCTGTCCCCTTTGTTCCTGTCCTGGAGTCAGGTAAGCCCTGGACAGTTCCTGAGTTGGAGGTGTCTCTGCCTTTTACAAGTGAAACTTGATTCTCATGAAAGATAAGAAGAACAAGAACAGTATTATAATTACCTCTTTTTCTTCTGCCTCCCTTTCCATCCTCTCTCCCCATCCTTTCTCCTGCACTTTTCTCCTCCTTTACACTTTCCTTTCTTTTCATTCTCCTTCCATTCTCTTCTTGCCCTTATCTCACTTGGTCACTTCTTCCTTCCTTCCTTTCTGTCTTTTTGTTGTTGTTATTATTGAGCTATTCAGCATGTGGAATCTTAGTTCCCTGACCAGGAATTGAACCATGCTCCCTTGCACTGGGACCATGAAGCCTTAACCACTGGACCACCAGGGAAGTCCCTACTCTTTTCTGTCTTGATTCTCTTTTCAAAGCCATTTATTTTAATTTTGGCACAAATGGTGGTAAACTGAGGCTGGGGGACACTGGTTGCCAGTTTGGTAATGGAATCATATTTTCACAGTGGCTGAGATGACTCTGGAGGGGAAAGTAGACAGTCGGTTTTGTTGCTGTTGTTGTTGTTGTTGGAGAGGGTGGGGGTAGAGAGGAGGGGAGGAGGATGTGGAATCAGAACAGAGGAGAGGAACTTCCTAGCATCACTAGAGAAATAGCCTGCGAGTAGGAGTCCCAGGTTTCTGGGTCTTTATTGGATATAAGAATTCTCTGGTGAGTGAGCTGGAAAGGTCTTGCTGAAGCTAGACACAACATAGTTCACGGGCAGTGCTATGGCCTTGCCGTAAATGTTTCTCTGGGGCATCCTCTGGGAAACTCAGCTACATGGATTGCTGTTGAGCTTTCAAGTCACCTGCTCAGGGCAGGTCTGTGAAAAGCACAGAAGCCCAGGCTTCAAAAATCTTTCTGATTATTTTTCACTTCTGGGTGCTTGGTGGAGCAAAGAAGGAATTCTGGCTCCCTAACCTCTCTGGAGAAGGAAATGGCAACCCACTCCAGTGTTCTTGCCTGGAGAATCCCAGGGACAGGGGAGCCTGGTGGGCTGCCGTCTATGGGGTCACACAGAATTGGACACGACTGAAGCGACTTAGCTAACCTCTCTGGAGTCACAGACTAAAAGCTATTTGCTGTGGGATGGCTACTCAGAGCCAGCTCAGTCTCAACACAACTGAACTGGCTGCTTGAATAGAGCGATAATCGAGGTCTATTTTCAACTCTGCTCTTCAGCTTGGTCTAAGCCATGCGGTCGATGGGTTTAGACTCTGGCTTCTCAGCATCAACTTGCTTTGGAGCAGGCGAGGGTGGTTCTGGATACAAGTATAGAACAAGCCACCCTTACCCACTTCCCATTCTGCTGGTTAATGAATGGATTTGGTTATTTGCAGTTGGAACTGCGTTCTCTTCCCCTCCACTCTGTCTTGAGCCCCCTCCCCAAGCTGGGCTCATCTTCTTCTGTTGCCCTCTGTCATGGAGCAGGTCGGAGCTGGACCAACACACAGTCAGGAGCTGGGTGGTGTCATCACCTCCTAACACTGAATATCACCCCCCACGCCCACCACGGGTCCTCTGAGGAATGATGCTCTGTGCAGCGGGCCAGTTGTAAACAGGGCTCTAGGTGTAGGGAGAGTGACGGTGATGGGTTAGGCATTTTCAGGCTTGCTTTGTTTTCTGTTTTGCCTTTTTAAGACCATCAGCCTTTGGAATTTGTACAGCATTAATGATTTGGCTGAGCGCAGTGGTCTGCCTCCATTTGGTGGGCTGAACTGGTGAGGAACCAGCATCTGACTGAAACTGATGAAAGACCAGAAATTCAGAATCACATCCTGATCCTTTTGGTTTCAGTGTAGGGTTCTTTAAGGTCAGCTGACAGAGTGCTGCTAGGCCAAGAAACAGGCTTGAGTTTTGAGCTTAGGGCACAGTGCTCAGGGGTGGGGACTGGGGGAGGACCCAGATGCTGAAACCTCTTTCTCATGAGGTGGCAGGGGCAGGGATGTGGGTCTCGGGTGGAAGCAGTGAGGTTTTGCATGAATCCTTTCCTGATTGGCTCTTAGGTCTTTTCTCCTGGGGACACCTATGGTCTTTGCTTTCTTTCTGACAAGATCCCTGACCAGGGAGCCACAGGCCTTGCCCCTGGCTGGCAGTGGAGCCGGATGTAAACAAGCAGAGGGCAGTGCTTGGTATCAAACATTATGTTTACTAAACAAAACCGACAAGTTCTTATTGTTCCGTGAGGAAGCCCTGCAACTCTCAATCCCCTGGAGCTGAAAAGGATCCATTTTATTGAGCTCTGTAATGACAGCCTCGGCTGGAACAGCTGGGTAGTTTGTATTAACTCTAAGAGACTCAGGAGGACAGTTTTTCTTTAGAAAAATTATGTTTTTCATTTAGCCCAACACCAGCTTGTCTCAGCACACCTTCCTATAGTTGTACAAAGAGTGATACAGTCATAGTCCAGGCTGTTCTGCCAATACTGAGGGTGGCCAGAGTTAGCAAATAAGAATAGGGAACATCTAGATAAATTCAAATTTCAGATACTTTTCTAGTGCAAGTATGTCCTATGTAATCTTTGGGACAGACTGTTACTGAAAACATATTTGTAATTTTGTTTACATTTAGATTCAAATGGGACAGTCTGGATTTTACCTGGCAATACTTGATACTATACTAAACATCCATGCTTGCATACCTGTAGTGCTGAGGAACTCACTACCTTTCAAAGCAATCATGAGACAATTACTAGAAAGCTCTTCTGCACATTAAGATGACAGTCTCATACACCTGCTCCTCATGTGAATTTCTGGAGCCCCTTGGAATATGCCTAATTCATCTGTCATGTGACAACCCTCCAAATGTCTATGGATAGCTCTGTGTTACCTTGAAATTGCTGTTCTCCAGCCTGAACATCTCCTACTCTTTCAACTTTTCCTCAGGTGGTGTGGTTTCAGATCTGCTGGTGAATGTGCTCTGGCTTGTTGAGAGCCTTTGTAATCAGATGGGATCTGAAGGCCTGAATAATGATTCCAACTGACATGGCTTTGTGCCTGTTGCCACAAGTCTATGTCTCTGGTGCCAGGGAAGTTCTGGCCTGAGCCAGACTTTGGCCCAGATCCTGTCCTGAAAGAGTGCTGCTAGATTTCAGAGTGGAACTTAGGAGCCACTGGAAAACTGAACACTCCTTACTACACGATGATTTGTGTCCTCTCAGAGGCTAAATGTTGAAATGTAATTGCCATGTGATGGTATTTGAAAGTGATCCTTTGGGAGGTGATCAGGTCATGAAAGTGGGATTATTCCCATGAATGGGATTAGCGCCCTTATAAGAGACCCCAGAAAACTCCCTTGGGCTTCCCAGGTGGCTCAGTGGTGAAGAATCGACCTGCCAATGCAGGAGACCTGAGTTTGATCCCTGGGTGGAGCAGATCCCCTGGAGGAGGAAATGGCAACCCAGACTAGTATTCTTGTAAAATACCACGTAAATTCCTGTAAAATCCCATGGACAGAGGAGCCTCGTGGGCTGCAGTGCATAGTGTGGCAAAGAGCTGGTAATGACTGAGCAACTGAGCATGCATGCAGAGAACGCCCTTGCCTTTTCCACCTTGTAAAGGCACGGGGAGAAGATGTCCATCTGTGAGCCTGAAGCAAGCTCTTATCAGACATCAGATCTGCTAGTGCTTTGATCTTGGACTTCCTAGCCTCCAGAACTGTGAGAGAGAAAATTCTGTTGTTTATAAGTCACCCAGCCTGTGGTATTTTTGTTACAGGAGCCCAAATAGACCAAAACATACCAAACTGACAGCCCTATTCTCACTTTAGGTGAGAGTTGGTAGTTAGGACATTAGCATTACCAAAAGTCATGCCAGGTATTGATGAAAACGACCTGCTAACAAGAATACTTTCTATTTCAGGTCATATGGAGAAGGAAATGGCAATCCACTCCGGCACTCTTGCCTGGAAAATCCCATGGACGGAGAAGCCTAATAGACTACAGTCCGTGGGGTCACAAAGAGTCGGACACGACGGAGCAACTGCACTTCACTTTCACTTTCAGGTCATATTGGAGTTGTGAATAAAAACATCAAGCTTGTCTCGGAGATTTGCTACACCGATGGGTTGGAACTTTGGGAAAGTCACTTATATCTCTGGCTTTCAGCAACATCATCTGAAAAACAAGTTAATTCTTGAGTTTATTAACTGAGTTAATTCTTGAGGGCAGAAGTGCATCTTCCAAAGCCTGTAGTCATGGCTATGGGCATGTGAATCTGACTGTAATAAAATAGATTTGAAAAAAAAAGACAAATAGTATTACTAGTTCTAGACCTAAATAACTCTTTGGTTCTCAGCTTTCCTTGCACAGGAAATGGTTAGAAAATTAAGTGCTGTTTACCTGTACCCGTTGGTGCATGCCTTCGAAATCTTTATGCCTGGTCCATGTCAGAGCAATACAGAAATGGGATAGTTTTTAGAAACTTTTAAACCCACTTGACGTTGTTGTGACACACAACTGTATGATCAGTGGGTTGTTTCCTTGACTAGGGTATGGACCAGTCTGGGTGCTATTGAACTTGTGGGTGGTGAGTGGCATACGACATGAGCTATGTGTCAGTCACTTGAAGTAGAAACCTGTCTTGGTCTATAATTGTTTAGAAAAAAAAGGAAAAAAAAAAAGTGGGTTTAATACCCAGTTGGATTGAGGCAGAGCTTCCTTACTGGCATGTCATTCTTGAATTACAGCTGTGCCTAGGTGTTGTGCCCTTGACTGTTGGGGCAGCTGGGAGAAGCCTGGGCCAGTTTGGGACCAGTCAGTCAAGTTGCTTCTGGCCATGAGTAATTAATGTGCTCTACAAATATTACCATTTCTATGTGTGCCATGAAGTGAATAAGGGAAAAGTGAATAAGGCTGGAAATGTTACCTTTTCTCCAAAAGAGCAAATAGACAAAGACAGGAGACTGGGGTCATTGTTTCTTCAACAACAGCCTCCAAGTGAACTGGCCTAAGCTAGAGATTCAAACTAGAACTGTGCTCCCAGGCAAAAATGCACAACTTTTCTTCTATTAATTAATATCTATTAATACCTATCTATCAATACCTTTTAATATCTATTAACTAATTAATACCTATTAATATCTATTAGGACTTCCCTGGTGGCTCAGACGGTAAAGCATCTGTCTAGAATGCAGGAGACCCGAGTTAGATCCCTGGGTTGGGAAGATCCCCTGGAGAAGGAAATGGCAATCCACTCCAGTACCATTGCCTGGAAAATCCCATGGACAGAGGAGCCTGGTAGGCTACAGTCCACAGGGTAGCAAAGAGTCGGACACGACTGAGTGACTTCACTTCACTTCACTTCAATATCTATTAATACCTCCTATCTATAATACCTTTCTCTTATATTTAAATTGAAGACTTCCCTGGTGGCCCAGTGGTTGAGTCTGCCTGCCGATGCAGGGGGCACGTGTTTGATCCCTTGTCCTGGATGATTCCATATGCGGCGGAGCGACTAAACTCGTGCACCGCAACTACTGCAGCCTGGGCACCCTAGAGCCTGTGCTCCACAGCAGGAGAAACCACCACAGTGAGAGCCTGTGTGCCGCAACGAAGGCCCAGTGCAGCCAAAAGTAAATAAATACATAAATAATCAATTTAGAAGGAGTGCCTTGGTGACCTAGTGGTTAGGCCTTCACTGCTGTGGTTCGGGTTCAATCTCTGGTTGGGAAACTGATATCCTGCAAGCCATGCGGCACAGCCAAAAAAAAAAAAAAAAAAAAAGTACATTTAGATTTATCATAGAAATATATGCATGTCTCTTAAAAGCAAGCAGTACAAAAGTAGAAAACATGAGTCATCTGCACCTCCCTCCCCAAGTCCTGTTCAGGTTCCCCAGAGGTAATCGCTTTCAAACTGGAGCTTCAGTATTTATGGAAAGAGGATCCCATAGAGAAATGCCCCGATTTCCCCACGGAACTCCAGTGGGCATGGCGCTGGAGGCACTAGCACCGTCATGCTCCACTGGGAAGGTTCAAAGTCAGCACATAGCAGTCGGACCAGGGGCCTCCCCAAGGCCACCTCACCCATCCATCACAGTCAGGCAGCTCCTCCTTGCCATGGTTCTTCTCACACCACCCTCTCTTCCACTCCCTCTCTGCAGAAGTCCAGAGGTTTAATCTCTGACAAAAAGGAATCTGAAGGATTTTGGACTCTGGGATTCTGGATGCATCAGAGGGGAGAGGTGAAGCTTGGGCTGACAACTAGAGGGTTCTGGGAATGTCTACACACTAAACTGTGCCACCCCAGGCCTTCCCTCTGACTTGCTATCAGAATTATTAAAGCTGAGGTGGCCCAGCAAAGGGGACAATCAACAGAATGAAGAGATAACCTATGGAATGGGAGAAAATAGTTGCAAACCATTTATCTGATAAGGGGTTAATATCCAAAATATGTAAGGAACTTATACCACTTAATAGCAAAACACTATACCACTCAAAACAAATACCACTCAAAAATGAACAAAAGCCCAATCTGATTAAAAAGTGGACAGAGGGCTTGAATAGACATTATCCAAAGAAGGTCAACTGATACATAGGAAGATGCTTTGTTGTTATCGTTCAGTCACTAAGTCATGTCTGACTCTTTGTGACCTCATGGACGGTAGTAGCCCAAGCTCCTCTGTCCTCCCCTGTCTCTCAGAGTTTGTTTAAATTAATGTCCATTGAGTCAGTGATGCTATATAATCAACTCATCCTCTCCTGCCCCTTCTCCTTTTGCCTTCAATCTTTCCCAGCATCAGGGGCTTTTCCAATGAGTCAGCTCTTTGCCTCAGGTGGCCAAAGTACTGGAGCTTCAGCAACAGTCCTTCCAATGAATACTCAGGGTTGATTTCCTTTAGGATCACTAATCATCAGAGAAATGCAGACCAAAACCACAATGAGCTATCGCCTCACATCTGTTAGGATGGTTATTATAAAAAAGAGACAAGGGTTGTATCCTGGTGGTGGGAACGTGAATTGGTTTATCCACTATGGAAAATGGCATTTAATTTTAAATAGAACTACCATACAATCTACTTAATTCTACTTCTGTGTATTTGTCCAAAGGAAATGAAATTACTGTCTCAAAGAGACATCTATACCTCCATGTTCACTGCACTATTATTTACAATAGCCAAGATATGGAAACAACCCAAGTGTCTATCAATAGATGAACTGACAAAGAAAATGTGGTATACACACACACAGACACAGACACGTGCGTGTGTGTGTGTGTGTGTGTGTGTGTGTGTATATATATATATATAAAACACGTCTGACATATTACTCAGACATGAAAAAGAATGTAATGCTGCCATTTGTGACAATATGAATGGATCTTGAGGGCGAAGGATGAATACTGTATGATCTCTTATACATGGAATATAAAAAAGTTGAACTCATAGAAACAGAAAGTCTAATGGAAGTAGGGGAAATAGAGAGGTATTGGTTAAAGGGTGCAAACTTCCATTTACAAGAAGAATAAGTTCTGAGAATCTAATGCACAGCATGGTAACTATAGGTAACAATACTGTATTGTATGTGTGCTTGAAGGTTGCTAGTAGAATGCATCTCAGATATTCTCAACGCACATACATATGCGCACACACATATAGGAAATTATGTGATGTGATAGATGTGTTAACTAACCTTATTATGGTAATCATTTTGCAGTATACCTGTAGCAAATCATGACACTATACTTTTTTAAAAACTTATTTTTATTTATATATTTATTTTGTCTGTGTTGGGTGTTTGCTGCAGGCTTTTCCCTAGTTGTGGTGAACAGGGGCTAGTCTCTAGCTGTGGTTCAAGGTCTTCTCATTGTGGTGAGCTCTCTTGTTGCAGAGCATGGGCTCTAGGGCATGCAGGCTTCAGTGGATGTGGCCTACAGGCTTAGTTGAAGAAAGCAATGGCACCCCACTCCAGTACTCTTGCCTGGAAAATCCCATGGACGGAGGAGCCTGGTAGGCTGCAGTCCATGGGGTCGCTAAGAAGTCGGGCATGACTGAGCGACTTCACTTTCACTTTTCACTTTCATGCATTGGAGAAGGAGATGGCAGCCCACTCCAGTGTTCTTGCCTGGAGAATCCCAGGGACGGGGGAGCCTGGTGGACTGCCGTCTATGGGGTCGCGCGGAGTCAGACATGACTGAAGCGACTTAGCAGCAGCAGCACAGGCTTAGTTGCCCTGTGGCATATGGTATCTTCTCAGACTAGGGGCCAAACCATGTCCCCTGATTATACACCAGTGACCTTCGGCTGTCAGCAAGCTCTGTCCTCCTACACAGCACTTCCCATAGGCTTTCAAGTGCTTTGCACTTAAATAGCCAAGGATCATGAGCTCTTTGAGTGAGTTTTTCAACTTGAAGGATAGATGCTGTAGTAGATTGATTTCATTAATTGTCCCAGTTAATGCCCTCTCTGTCTTCATGTCTTTTGCTCTGGGATTCCTGCTACAGAAATATGAGAGGCACATCTGGCAGAGTCAAGACCACCAAATCCAGGCCATCCTAGCCCAGCCAGATCACAGTAGTCCTGCTAGAGGAGCACCGGTGCATGAATGTGCCCAGCCAAGAGCAGCCAAGTCTGATTCAGCTGACTCATAGACCAAGAACTGCCCTTTCTGAGGAAAGCAAAATGCTCTGACATCAAATCTCTGATTTGTTAGTGTGGATGAATACATCCCCTGCCTTCTCCTTCTGCACCATCCAGCACCATCCCACTACTGCTTGAGGTCTAAGAACACTCCCTCACCCGCCTCTGTAGGTGTGATGCTCTGGGTCCCATCCAAAGGAGAAGAAGAGGCCATGGACAGAAGTCAGGAAAAGCAGATGCCAGACAGGGCTTGCTGGACACAGTTTTATCCTCTGGCTGTTTGATGATGATCTCATCTGGCCTATGGCTCCTTGGTATTTCTGTCCTTGGGTTGGTGAGAATGCCAAGTGAAATTAGATCTTGAATTCAAGTCTTAGCCTAGGGAAACTCTTGGGTTTGTCTGTAAGCTGGAGGCAGAGGAAATTATGAAGTGGGTAAAAACTCATCTACCACACTAGCCCCAGGCTACTCCTTTCCATGGCCCTTATTCTCTCCTTCTCTCCTGACCTCTTTTCTATCCATTTTCCCTTCCTTCCTTCCCTACATTCAAAGTACATGCAACTCTCACTTTCCACCAGTCTCATTTTAAGAATCTACTGAAACTCAGGCAACATTTAAATGTTACCTTTCTCAGTTTGTCTTACAATTCAATCTTGTTTCTAATTGGGACGTGAGTCTTTTCACTATTTAGAAAAAAAATTTTCTCTAGAAGTTGGAAAGCCTTTTGGGGAGGACGGGGTTTTTCATTGAAACGCTAACCTGTGGCTAGATTGCTGTGGTCGAAGCCCCATGTTGGCACTTTTCTTTTGCCAGAAACATTCTGAAAATGGTCATGAGCTCACTGGGGACTGGAGAGAAAGTGAATAAGAAAATTTCCTTGCAAAAGTACAATGTGTTTTGTAATTTGGACTCGTTCTCTGCTGATATTCAAACAGCATTCAGAGCCACGCACCATTACCTAAGTAACCATCCTTGAGTTGGCATTTTAGGATCAAACAGGATTCAGAGGAATAATTTCATTCTTTCCTGGGCCTTTGCCAGCTTTCTGAGAGACGTCTTCCTCTTTTTGATACTAAAGTAGAACTTATAGTCTCCTGGGATGATGAACTCTAATAAATCAGTAGTCACTCCTCTGGGCTTTACAGATGAAGCAAAGGGACAGTTGAGGTAATTGTCTGAATAATATGGGCAAAACAACAAGCTATCCTCAATGGACAGCAAAAGTTGGAGTTACTGAAATAGAACAATGCACCAAAACGACTCAGTCCCACTCTTTCTTTTAGGGGATACTCAAATGTCCCTGTTCGCTGCCCTGGGAATGGGGCACAGAGGAACTCCATGAATGTAATAACAATAGCTGATACTTATTGGGCTGGTGTGTGTTCTAGGCACTGTATTAAGCATTTAAAATAGATCTCATTTAGATGTTGTCATAATTAGCCTATTACCACCCCCACTCAGCAGCTGTTGGACAGGAAGCCAAGAGAGCTTAAAAGGACTTGGGTGAGGCTCACAGCTGGTAAGTCGCAGAGCTGAATCAGCCAGTCTGACTCCAAATCCTTGCCAATATGAAGGCTCTTGGTGGGATGATGCTCTGAGGATACTGACATGCAGAAAAATTGTGATTGGTACAAGGGAGATTTGTTTCTTAGTGGAAGAGATGAACTGTATAAAAATCACTATCTAGCTGGATGATATACGGCAAGAAATGCCCCCTTCTTGGCCCGAGATTCCTCAGGGGTAAATGAAAGGGTGGATGGGATAATTTGTAAGTCCGTCTCAGGTCTCACTTATGTTTTTTAGAGTGGTCTGTGTCTGTGATCCTCAGTGTTCATTTCCTGAGCTCTGATTGAAGCTCAGCTTAGCACTATTTGAGTCCAGCTGTTCTGGCAAGGAGGGATGAATGAATGGTCAGCGTAGGCTGAGTTTTCTTGTGGTAACAAATAGCCTTCAAGTCTCAGTGCTCTTAACAACCCAGCATTCGCTATATCTCATGTACATCTGTGTCCACTTCAGGTGTCTGGGGACACAGTGGTCCTCCAGAGTCAAGACTGATGAAGCAACTGCCATCTCTAACATTTTGGGTCACTCTGACTATGGAAAAGAAAGCTCTGGAAGATATTAACACTAGAAATTAAATGCTGTGGCCCAGAAAATGACATAGGCTATAGTCTCTCCTAACTCATTAATCAGAACTAGTCCCTTGGGCCTGTCGAACCATGGGACTGGGGGTGGGAATAAAAGGTACAATCTTACCATCTACCCAAAAGTGCAGACAACTGGGAATATTTGGAGAATATTTGGAATATTTGGAAAACAGTATTTTAATGACCACCTAAAATTCAAATGGAATAGTGTCTTTTAGAATCCTTTGTGACTGGGGAGGAGAGAAAAGTCAGGCAGACAGGGCTGCTAGTATTGCACTGTGGTCAGGAGGACAGGTTGGACAAGAGAACACTTCCTTTTCAATGAGATAATGGAGACTGGGTTGGGGGTGGACATGGGGGTAAAGAGAGGTCACTCAAAGCCAGATTTTCTCTAGGGTCACCTTGATCACATTCCTTCCTTTACTGTTTCTTGTAAACCACTAATTAAGATAACTAAAAATGTTACCATGAGCTAAAGTCAACATCAATTAAAAATCCCATATATATTTCACATGAAAACACATGGCCTTCAGACATGTGTGATTTTCATCAGACCTCCTCATCTGTTTGTCATTTAAGGTTCAGGCCATGTTCAATATTTCTATCAAATGCTGCCTGCTGTAGATGAAAGCCTGGCAAATAACTGTGCAAAAGAAACTTTCTGAAGTTATAAATAATCAAATGCCCATGGGGGGTTGACCTCATATACAATAATACACAGAGTAATGATCAGAGCTCAGAGGGAAATGGAGCTCAACGATGGCCTTCTTGGTAAGGAGATGGGTGCAGTGTTGCTTACAATAACATGAGTGTCATTTTCCTGACCCCCTCATCCTCTGGTAGGAGTAGGACAGAATGGAAGAGAGAGGGAAAGTAGCTGAAACAGTAGGGACAGTGAAGTGTCAGGGTGTTTAGCATTTGACTCTCTGGTGAAAAAAGCCCAGATTTGCAATATTTGCCAATTTCGATGGTGTAAATACCCCCAGTATGCCTGAATTACAAGGTACCAAGATGATGGAAAACAATAGAATGGGAAAAACTAGAGATGTCTTCAAGAAAATTAGAGATATCAAGGGAACATTTCATGCAAAGATGGGCACAATTAAGGACAGAAATGGTATGGACCTAACAGAAGCAGAAGATATTAAGAAAGAGGTGGCAAGAATACACAGAAGAACTGTATTAAAAAGATCTTCATGACCCAGATAATAATGATGGTGTAATCACTTACCTAGAGCCAGACATCCTGGAGTGTGAAGTCAAGTGGGCCTCAGGAAGCATCACTCCCAACAAAGCTAGTGGAGGTGACAGAATTCCAATTGAGCTATTTCAAATCCTAAAAGATGATGCTATGAAAGTGCTGCACTCAATATGCCAGCAAATTTGGAAAACTCAGAAGTGGCCATAGGACTGGAAAAACTCAGTTTTCATTCCAATCCCAAAGAAAGGCAATGCCAAAGAATGCTCAAACTACCACAAAATTGTACTCATACTCATCACGAGTCATGTGTTGTTGAAGCCTTGCTAGGAAAGTAATGCTCAAAATTCTCCAAGCCAGGCTTCAACAATACGTGACTCGTGAACTTCCAGATGTTCAAGCTGGTTTTAGAAAAGGCAGAGGAACCAGAGATCAAATTGCCAACATCCATCAAAAAAGCAAGATAGTTCCAGAAAAACATCTATTTCTGCTTTATTGATTATGCCAAAGCCTCTGACTGTGTGGATCACAGTAAACTGTGGAAAATTCTGAAAGTGGCAGGAATACCAGACCACCTCACCTGCCTCTTGAGAAACCTGTATACAGGTCAGGAAGCAACAGTTAGAACTGGACATGGAACAACAGACTGGTTCCAAATAGGAAAAGGGGTACGTCAAGGCTGTATATTGTCACCCTGCTTATTTAACTTATATGAAGAGTACATCATGAGAAATGCTGGGCTGGAGGAAGCACAAACTGGAAACAAGACTGCCAGGAGAAATATCAATAACCTCAGATATGCAGATGACACCAGCCTTATGGCAGAAAGTGAAGAAGAACTAAAGAGCCTTTTGATGAAAGTGAAAGTGGAGAGTGAAAAAGTTGGCTTAAAGCTCAACATTCAGAAAACTAAGATCATGGCATCTGGTCCCATCACTTCATGGTAAATAGATGGGGAAACAGTGGCTGACTTTATTTTTCTGGGCTCCAAAATCACTGTAGATGGTGACTTCAGCCATGAAATTAAAAGACACTCCTTGGAAGGAAAGTTATGACCAACCTAGAAAGCATATTAAAAAGCAGAGACATTACTTTGCCAACAAATGTTGTCTAGTCAAGGCTATGCTTTTTCCAGTAGTCATGCATGGATGTGAGAGTTGGACTATAAAGAAAGCTGAGTGCCAAAGAATTGATGCTTTTGAACTGTGGTGTTGGAGAAGACTCTTGAGAGTACCTTGGACTGCAATGAGATCCAACCAGTCCATCCCAAAGAAGATCAGTCCTGGGTGTTCATTGGAAGGACTGATGTTGAAGATGAAACTCCAATACTTTGGCCACCTGATGCGAAGAGCTGACTCATTTGAAAAGACACTGATGCTGGGCAAGATTGAGGGCAGGAGGAGAAGGGGATGACAGAGGATGAAATGGTTGGATGGCATCACTGACTCAATGGACATGAGTTTGAGTAAACTCTGGCAGTTGGTGATGGACAGGGAGGCCTGGTGTGCTGCAGTCCATGGGGTTGCAAAGAGTCGGACATGACTGAGTGACTGAACTGAACTGAACTGAAGATGATGTCATTGAACATAGATTTGGGAAGAAATATGTAACTGGCTCTTGTAAGTCAGTACCTCCATATTGCTGGCTAAAGAAATTAGGATGCTTTCCTGTTTCCTGTCCTTTACTCACCTCTAGTACCAAAATATGATGTTAGGAGCTTAAAGGCAGGAAGCATAGAAGAAGACAGTAGCAAGAGGGAAGCAGATCTAGTGCTGAGAAATGCTGATGACTCCCGGACTGTATAGTGTCCTAGGTCTGTAGCAAACTGGGTGGCTTAGACCAACAGAAATGTATTCTTTCACAGTTCCGGAGTTCCGACTTCTGACAAAAACGTGTTGACAGGGTTGTGTAGAGGAGGAAAACCTTTTCCTTTTTTCTAGGTTCTTGGGCTGGCCCAATAATTAAATTGGCATAAGACAGATTTGGGGATTGCAAAGAGTTGGACACGACTGAATGACTGAACTGAACTGAACTGAAGATGGATTAACAGGAGGAAAAAAAATTGATTTTGTGGGTATGGGAATCCCAAATATATGGGAGCTTCAGACAGGCGATTGAGGTTTATATGCCAATCTGAGCTAAGGAGAAGGGGGTGGGGGTCTGAGACTTCAAAGGGGAGGAAGAGAATTCACCAGAAGATGGGAAGAGCAATATATGGTAAACAACGTGTGCCATGCCATACAGATAAGTCTTTCTGATGTAAAATTTTATCTCTGGTAATAACTCTCTTTCTTGTACAGGCCCCCTATCTAAATTCTTTCAGGCAGTTAAAGGAGAGGTAAAAAGCCCTTCCTCAGTCTGTTGGGCCATAATTGTCTTCAGCTCAAAATAATTCACATGCCCAAGTAGCACATTCTGGGCAGCCTGCCCTGAACCCCATCAGTTGGTTCTTTGTGGGGTCTCTTAAGAGAGGAACCATCCCACATTTCTCCTAGCTTCTAATGACTGCTAGCAATCCTTATCATTTCTTGGTTTGTAGACATAGTCCAGTCTCTGTCTCTAGCTTCACATGGCCTTCCCTGTGCATCCCTCTGTGTCTTCTCCTCTTCTTATAAGGACACCAGTCATTGCATTTAAGGTGGACCTACCCTAGATTCCAGAGAAGGCAATGGCACCCCACTCCTTGCCTGGAAAATCCCATGGATGGAGGAGCCTGGTAGGTTGCAGTCCATGGGGTCGCTAAGAGTCGGACACGACTGAGCGACTTCACTTTCACTTTTCACTTTCATGCATTGGAGAAGGAAATGGCAACCCACTCCAGTGTTCTTGCCTGGAGAATCCCAGGGACGGGGGAGCCTGGTGGGCTGCCGTCTATGGGGTTGCACAGAGTCGGACACAGCTGAAGCGCCTTAGCAGCAGCAGCAGCAGCAGTAGCAGCACCCTAGATTCAAGGTGATTTCATCTTGAGATCCATAACTAATTACTTCTGTAAAGACTCTATTTCCAAATAAGGTCACATTCTGAGATTCTGGGTGGACAAGAATTTCTGGGAGATAGGATTCAACTCACTGCACACATATACACATAGCACAGAAGGGAGGGGCAGGCAGGACCAGAGCTGGCCACCTGGCCCTAACACTTCCCCCTGGCTTCCCAGAGCATCCTTCAGGCTGTGATCTGCTTCCTGATTTATAATGGCAGGTCAGGAGGGGAAGTGGTCTGTGATGGCTGGATTGCCTTTCCACTTAGTCATGCTCCTAGCCTCCAAGCCCAGCTGGGTGAGGGGTGGAGTGACCTTGGCCTAGGATGCTTTTATGTTTATATTTGTGCAGTTGTCTCCTTATATCATCTTCTATTTTCTTTGAAGATAAATTTTGGCAAAAATAGCAGAAATCTTCAGAGAGTTCTGTTCTTTGATTAGTATCATACACCCTACGTGGTAGAATAGGCCATTAATAGACACTGAATGAGTGAGTGAATGAATAAATGAATGAGCAGAGTTAAGGGCTACTTAAAATGGGCCTTCTCCAGGAAAAACAAAACAAAACAAAACAAAACAGATGAACTCTCAAGTTCAAAAAATATCTTTTCAATCTAAAAGACATATTCTGGCCCATTAGGTCAGTGGAAGACAGTGACAGAGGATCAAGTGTCAAAGGCCCTGGGGACATTAAGTAGGGCTTTCCTTGGCCCTGTAATAGGAGCCAAGCATGGCCCCTCCCCACAGCCCTGATGAGAAAGCCAGCCTGGCTGGGCCTCAGAGGGCAGGAGGAGGTCACTGAGACTCCCCCTGTGGCAACTTTAAACCACATCTTGTGGGTCCCTTTAGTTTCATCCGTGACACTCCTCTCTCAGCCTGGAATGCAGAGGAAGGGAGTGAAGGGAATCAGGTTTCCAGGAAAGAATCTGCCTTCTGAGTTTCTATGCTTCAAGTTTCTATGCTTGAGCACTGGAGAGCTCACACCTAGGAAACTCCATGGTTGGGAGCATCTGATACACCAAGGAGATTTTCACATCTCAGGCCCCTTCCCCATCTCCACCCACTGTGCTTGAGATGGATTGAATTTATGTGCCATGGTTTAAGAGTTCATAACAAACACCATTCTCTCAGACACCTTGACCTCTGTTCCAGCCCCTTCTGCTCCCCCAAGGTTGCTCTTTCTCCTGGGCCTAAGGTATGCAGTCATTTGGCTGGTCGAGCCCTATGATCACATGAAACAATGACCACATAAAACACACCTCAATTTAGAGATAAGCACTGATGCATGCCCTGAAGCTGAGATTAAAATCTGTCCCATAAATCTCTTTATAATGCTGTATATTCCACACCATAATGATGAGAAGTGAGCTAGTAAATAAACACTTGAGGAAAAAACTCCTCACAAAATACCCGATGATTAAGTGGCTTGATCTCATTTTGCTAGAAACTATAGGAGAAGTTAAGATTTGTCAGTGATGTCAATTCCTCCATTCACTATGGCATTGCATGAAAGGTTTGATTTCATTCATCATACATTTTTTTAAAAGTCTACTGTGTGCTGGGGATGTATATAGGTTTAACTGGGAGTTTAAAGACATAATCGATAAGACAATGGAATTTGAAGACATGTCAATTTGAGATCCAGCTATGGAAAATCCTATCCACATGTGTATGCATTTTGGGATTTAATGATAACATTGCTTGGAGGCATCTGATACACTTTTTCACATATAGGGAAATATAAGCTCTCAAGGTTCAAAATAAATAATAATGGAATAAACCAACCAATTCCATGATTTTTTATGCCTCTGTCATGATGGTAGGCTGCAGTCCATGGGGTCGCTAAGAGTCGGACTCGACTGAGCGACTTCACTTTCACTTTTCACTTTCATGCATTGGAGAAGGAAATAGCAACCCACTCCGGTATTCTTGCCTGGAGAATCTCAGGGACGGGGGAGCCTGGTGGGCTGCCGTCTATGGGGTTGCACAGAGTTGGACATGACTGAAGCAACTTAGCAGCATGATGATGGATTTTCTGGAAAAGGATTTATGGGTTCATACCTGTGGCTCAGACGGTAGAGTCTGCCTGCAATGTGGGAGACCTAGGTTTGATCCCTGGATTGGGAAGATCCCTTGGAGAAGGAAATGGCAACTCATTCCAGTATTCTTGCCTGGAAAATCCCATGGATGGAGGAGCCTGGTGGGCTACAGTGCATGGGGTCGTAAGGAGTCAGACACGACTGAGCGACTCACATGCACCTGCTCCTTGGTCTGTTAGTAAACAAAGACAATCTGACGGTCTGAATCTTGGTGCTGCCCTTTTCTCTCATCCAAGGTAACAAGGAGTGTGTGTATGTGTGTATGTCTGTTATGTGTGCACACCTGGGTGCTTTTGTGTGAGTATGAAGGGGTTGACTAGGAGCCACAGAATTTACAGAGGAAAACTAAACATCATTAGAGTCCATTCTGAGATGGTGAGTCAACTCATTTTATCCTCAGTAATTCCTTGTTCCAAGTGAACTTGTAGTTGGAGAGTCATTACATTGGTAGGATCAGGTCACTGAGGTGCTCCTCTGTGTCATGTGAAACTGAAGGGGCCCACAGGATGAGGTTAAAGGAGGGTGCTCTCCTGCCATGATGGCTGGGCCATGAGGTTGCAGCCGTAGATTAAGGAGAAGACAGGTTGGGGTAAAAGGGAAAACTTGCCCTCTGCACTGAGCTAAGGTGGGAAGGGAATGCGGCTGAGTAGTGGGTTAATGAAATGCATAGCCTAGAAGAGCTATGGGGGGAGCAGACTTAAGGGTCTGTTTCTCTCACCTCCTTGGTCCCCATCCTCTGTGCTCAGAGAAGTATGATGGAGAAGGAGAAGCTGGTGGGTTGGTGGTGTGTGGATGTATGTGTGTGTGTGTGTGTGTGTGTGAGAGGGGAGAGGGAGAGAGAAAGAGGTCCCAGGCTCTAGGAGACCTCCAGCATGACTTGGGAGGTCTGGTGAGGAAGAAGTTAGACAATGGAAGAAGGATAGATTGAAAGACCAGAGGCCATGGTCCGGGTTACCATAGGGTGACTGGGGCATGCAAGGAGCCCAGAAGGACCCACCTACCTGGTGAGGGCATGGAGGAGGGCTGAGAGGCTTGTGGTCAGAGTGAAGAGACTGCACAGGACAGGGACTACACACTCTCGTGGTGAGGGACATTATGTTTGCCTCAAGTAACAGTGCTTCCCCCAACCCGTCCCCCAAGAAAGAAGCACAGCATTTTCATCACCACGTCTACTGTCACTACTCTAGAGTTCAAATCTGCTCTGGGTGGTATACAACCGGGATCAGGGATAATCCAGAGAAGCTTCTCCCCTTCTGGCAAGAGGCTGAAAGCATCCCTTTGTATATAAGATGACCTCTAGGGAAGGCAAAGGGGAGATGAAAAGCCAGAGACCAAAATTTGTCTAGATACAATGACACCCAAAAGGGAACATCTGAATGAATCTGACTTAGGGAATTTGATTTTGAAAAGTTTGAGTGCCTAAGGGGACATTTTCTAAGGGGTAGAACTGAAATAGAGCTGACTTGTGGACAATGCAGAGGTTAGGAACTGTGACTCCCCACCACGCAGTCAAAAATTCAAGTCTAACTTTTGACTCTCTCCAAACTTAACTTCTTGGCCTTTTGGCTGAGACCAGGTGTAGTATGGGGGCTTCACAGGTGGCTAGTGGTAAAGAATACATCTGCCAATGCAGGAGACATAAGAGACGTGTGTTCCATCCCTGGGTGGGGAAGATCCCCTGGAGGAGGAAATGGCAGCTGACTCCAGTATTCTTGCTGGGGAAATCCCATGGACAGAGGAGCCTTGTGGCTACAGTTCCTGAGGTTGCAGAGTCAGACACAACTTAGCAACTGAGCACACAGCACACAAACTTGACTACTAATAGCCTACTTTTGACCAGAAGCCTTGCAATAACATACATAGTTGATTAAAATATGTCTTTGTGTTATATATATATCTACATATATTCATGCATTCATGCCTTTTCTTTTTTTGATATATATATTTTTTGATATTTCTAAGCTATGTAGTTTATCAGCAAGTCTTTTTCAAATTGTAGCAAATTTCCAGAATATAATTCCAATGTATTTAGTGAAAAAAATCACAGTTCTATCTTGTGTAGTTCAAGGATCAATTGTACTATTATCTCTCAAGTTAAAATTTCCCATCTGCCTAGCTAGGAGCAGTCCCTTTTTGGGGAAAAAAAAAATTCATTTCCCTGAACGAACAACTGTGATATAACAGAGCAACCCTGATACATATGGATAAAAATAAAGCTGTGAACTTTCAAATAAATAAACTTAACTTTAATCTTAAATAAACAAATTTAAAATAGTCATGAAGTCTTTCGAAATTTTCAGTTGTCTTTTGAGACTTTTCTGAAAATAGCCTGGGAATAAGAGTCCTTGTCATATCATCCAGCTGGCATTCAGCAAGAAGAGAATAGGGAACCCCAAGCAGAACATCCCAGCAGCACCCAGGGATCAAGCAGATTTGGGACTGTCAACATCACTTGAGGACACTGGTCCAAAGATGAATGAAGAAAAGATGCTGAGAAGTTTAGTCTTCAGGGAACATTTCCCAGTGGAAGCCTCAAAGCCTGTGGAGCACAAAGCTTCTGCAGACAGTGACAGGCCTCTCTCTGGGGACATTTTCTGAGTAAGGGAGATTGGTAGTCGTGTGACCAAGACGATTTTGGTGCAGATTGTTCTGGACACAGGGGAATGGTCTAGGTGACCTTCCAAGAATTTTGTACCTAATCTGTGATTCTGTAAGTAATGAGTTGACAGGAAATTGCATTCTGTATTTGGTTGGCCATCTGCTGTTTTTCCAACGCTGGCTGATAAAGGCATGGCTATGCGGGGAGAAGGTGAGCTGTAATTAATTATCTATGGCATTGATGAATTTCTTGTAAGATATCCCCCTGCTAATCCAGCAATATAGCTGCATCCCTCCCCCACCTTCCCAGTGTTAACGGTCTATTTATGGACCCAGCTCCATAATTAAATGTTTCATTTGCAAGAAAATGGTTCCGAGGAAAATCCAGGCTCCCTTTATGTGCCTGCAATCGGCTACTGCAGACGTTACATAAGAGATTAGTCCACATTGGCCTGCTGCTCTTAGCTTTTTGGATAATCTAATGTATTATGTTTCTGGTGTATGTAAATTACTAAATGTAATATTCTTCAATATGTCTGTTGAATGAAGCCAAATGTATTGTGGGTGTAATTTTAATTATTTATATGCTATAAAAATGGAAGAAATTGGAATTACAGAAATAGGGCTCTAAAAAACCCCTCTGGTTTTCTTTTGGGCAACAGTTTAATCAGATGAAAACCATAATTGTTTTCCAGTTCTTGCCTCACACTTGTTTTGGCCCTCTCTTTTGTCAGTATGTGGCTATGCCCCATGAAGGCATCTAATGTCGGTCCGAAGTGTTTGCCTTATTGGAAAACAGCACATCCTAGTTGGCTGGGTTCAAGGCAGGGACACCATTGGGAAAGCGCAAAGTTTCCTTCTGAGGCTTGGTTTTTGTTCTTGAAATTGGTCCTGGGCAACTCCTTACCGGATTTCTTCTGAGTCAAGGAGGTAGCAGCTACATAGGTAAGACTGGAAAGCAGAATAGGGGAAGATGACGAAATGAAAGTGTTAGTCGCTCAGTTGTCCATGGAATTCTCTAGGCAAGAACACTGGTGTGAGTTGCTATTCCCTTCTCTGGAAGATCTTCCTGACCCAGGGATTGAACCTGGGTCTCCTGCACTGCAGGCAGATTCCTTACAGTCTGAGCCACCAGGGAAGCCTTGATCAAAAGAAAGGTGAGAGGAACATGCATATCTCTGGAAGTAGCAACCAGCTACTTTTGTTAACTAGCTAGAGATGTGGAGGCCAATTTTAGTTCAAGATGGCTGATAAGGATTGAATGGATTTGGGTACCTATTCAAACCTCATAGACTGTAATCTGAAATGAGTTTGTCCAGTGAGTGCTATTACATTGAGACATTGTGGTAAGACGCAGTCTGGAATCCAAGCACCTGGCTTGGAATCCTGGTCTCATGTTTCAGGTGAAGCTGTTTGATTCCAGAGCACTCACTCTTAGTTATCTTGCCACTCAAAAAGAGTTTATCATTGTTGTTATTATTATTACAGATGGAAAAACTGAGTCCCAGAGAGACAAATAACTTGCCCAGTGTAGCACAGAACTGAGATTAAAAGCTGCTGGCATCCTGTGTTCCTCGCTTGTTTGTGTGGCTGGGTCCTGGGAATTTAGATGAATAAAATGGCCTCAGCCTGTCCAGGCAGACAGCACCAAGAGCCGTGCCTCTGCACAGTAGATGTGGATGGATGAGGGCAGGGTTCATGACCTCTGACATCCCCCTGGAGGAGCTGAGGTCTCTGCAGTGAGTCTGAATTATGAGGTTGCACAGCAGACTTGTTGGAGCCCAGAACCCATCCACACCCAGCTTTGATTTACATGGGAACATTTCCTCACTGTTGGCATTGGGAAAGGGAAATAGCAAATTTGGGGTGTTTGCTTATTTCCATCAGTAATTTCGACTGGGAGGGGTGAGGGCTGATGAATTATACAGCAGTGCATTAAAACATAATATCCCTTTGAAGCCCAGAGCAGCAAGTAGAGAGCTGTTTTGCAACGTTGGTGGGAGGCTGAGGAAGTCTCCAGCTCATCCCTTTGATGCAGCTGGATAGGGTGTTGACTCTTGAGTTGTACCTTTCGGCACAGTTGAGGAAAACTTGGAGTTGGGCTTGAGGTGTACAGAGAACTCTGGGAATACAAGGCTACTAAAGAATTCCACAGAAGGACCCCCAGGCTGAGACTGGGCTTAGCCCAGATCCTGTCCCCAGGCTCCCGACTGGCCTTCATCCCCCGGCCTGGACAGCTGCTACCTTCCGCCATGAGCCAAACTACCCCAGGGAAGTTGGGGGCCACAGTTGGCCAGAACTGTTGTGGCTGCCAGTGCCTCCATCTCAGGAAGACACTGCAGGCCAAGGAAAACACTTGGTAAACTTAGACTGGGCAGCTCTCAGTAACTCATTTAGGATTTAATGCTTCTTTTAAAACAGAACACAGAAGGCTTGGAAAGCAAGCTCAGTGACTCCTGAGAGGATAACCTAGTTCCATGTCTTATTCATCTTTGCTTTTGGCACCTAGAAGGTGCTCCATAAATGCCTGTTCAATTTCAATCATCTTTTGTGGTTTTGAAAAAAAGTTTGGAAACATCCCAACCATCCTCTATTGGCTTGCTTAGGTGTTGGCCAAGGCCAAGTGTTGAAATCTTGGGTTGCTTAAGACTGATTATTCCCAATTAAACAAATAGTCAGTGAACATTCATTGGTGAGGCATCGAGTGGGATGCTGTGGTAGGAGAAAGATGCAAGGGAGTTGGTAGAATGCAGAACAGGAGCTGCCACAACAGGAATGGAGATGAGCCAGCCACAGGGAGAACACAGAAGACAAAATCAATTAGATGGAGAGACCAGGAGCATCATCACACAGGGGGACTGTGGGAAGAGCCTTAGAGGATAAGATTTTGAAAGATGTTGGGTCAAGTGGGGATTTTTGGTTAGTGTCATTGACAAGAGCAAAGGCTTCTAGGTACACAACTGCACTGGCAAGCGTGCAGTGAGATTGAGCCTCTGATCTGAAATGTCAAAGATATAACTTTTAAAAAAATTTAAAGAAAATTCTCATACAAATATATGGTGAACCCATGTCAAAGACTCATTAATTAGGGGACCAGTGGAGTGGGAAATTGGTTCAAAGAATTGGAGAGATCAAAGCATGTATAATCAATAAAAGAAGGGAAGCTGAAAGGAGACTGTACAGTTAGATATGAATCTGGTTAATATTTTGCAGAGCAATAAAGCCATAACCGGTGGAACTATTTTTTCTATCAGACAGTATTCATGCAATTATAATGGATCAAAGAAAATCATTTGTAGCTTGCCAATTTTATACACATTCACCCAATTATATAGAATACAGGATATTCTATTGAATATAGGATACTAGAAGAGAAACTTTTGCTTTATATTCTTCTCTACAGTTTTAACTTTTGCTTTTTTCCTATAGAATCTGGGCCAGAATCAATGGTAAAATGTAAGACGAAAAAAACTTCACATTTTTCCAGAACATTGGATGACCCCAAAGCAGACTTTTATCACTATGCTCCAAAATGACTTTGAAAAGTCAATAATCTTCCCTAATTTCCAAGGTTCCGATTGTTTAGCTAAAAGAAAAATGTTCTGGATGGATTTGGAGGACCTAGTGAACCTGAATTTGATTCTTTGTAAGTTTTAGCAGAATTGATATGATCTGTACTAGCATACGGCAAGATTATGGGAAAAACTGAGTGGAGAGGAGAAATAATAGAGAAAGAAAGCCTTGTTCAAAGGTTATGGTAGTAGGCCAGGTAGAGATGATGACATGGTACTGGATTTAGAAAGGTGGGGACCGATATGGAGACCATATGAAGATGAATTGACTCAAGGGAGCTGTGGGAGGGAATTCAGTTTCACAAATGTTTATTGTGCATCTGCTGTACATCACCACGATCAACACCAGCAGCTCAAAGTGAGTAAGATGTTACGATTGTCCCCCAGGAGCTTAAGACATGAAAAATTATTCTCAATTCCGCCTGGAAAAGCCAATGTATGCTTTATGTACACAATGCATATATGTACAGGATGAATGGTGTCAAGATCAGATGAGGGAGGCTATCCAGAAAGGGTCTTTAAGGACTAATGGGCATTGCCTGGCAAAAGAAGTTGGACGGTGCTCAAACGCTGGCTGCACAATGAAATCACTGTGGTAGCTTAAAAACTCCTGAGCCTGTTGCCCACCCTCAGAGATTCTGATTTAATAGAATTTCTGAGTGTAACCTGCTTGCAAGGGGCTTTTGTATCTTCCCAGGTGTTTCTAACTTGCAAAGTGGATAAGGCTTGAAATGGAAGAAACCACAAAAGCTCAGGAAAGGAGGTATTATGGAGCCCGGAATGTCATGCAGAAAGAAACATAGTAGTACTTCACAATTATGGTTGTGATGTGGGAAAAACTGGGAGGAGAGACTGGGCTGGCTACTGGCCACCATGGAGAGCCTCGTCTCGTCAGTGTAGAACCACAGAGCATACTATTCATGTGCTACTCTGGGAGATTTGGGGCCTGGGATGCCATTAAAGACCTCATATAAGGACAGAGAATTTAGAAAAATAGTCTTGTCCCAGCTCTACCCTGAATTTGTTGTGGGACCTCAATTTTCTTATATTGAAAGTGAAGGGTTGAACTTGATGGTTCCCCTAAGTTTCTTTCAGTTGAAGAATTGCAAAAATCCTACTTTTCTGTCATCAATTTGGTTTTACTGATGTTGGGTTGCCTTGTACTTGAGACGTCTATGGTCAGAACCTAAGGGACTATCTATTTAATTAGAATGACACTGTTTCTTTTCTTTTATTCCAAAGAGTACTATGGACTTGTAGTAAAAAAGCAAAAATTAAAACTGTAGAGAAGAATACAAAGCAAAAGTTAATCTTCTAGTGTCCTGTATTCCATTTTCCACAGCCTCTTGGGTATCCTGTGTACATGGTATCTTTTTGTGTATAAGCATATACTTATGCTTCCCTGGTGGCTCAGATGGTAAAGAATCAGCCTGCAATGTGGGAGACCTGGGTTTGGTCTCTGGGTTGGGAAGATCCCCTGGAGGAGGGCATGACAACCCATTCCATTATTCTTGCCTGGAGAATCCCCATGCGCAGAGCCTGGTGGGCTATAGTCCATGGGGTCACAAAGAGTCAGTTGGACATGACTGAGCGACTAAGCACACACACATATATGTACGCACACTTAATATTGTACACAAATAGGGCCATATTATGTAAATTGCTCTGTAACTTGTGGTTTTCACATTACAATATATTTTGGGCATCTTTCCATGTCTGTGTATTTTTATCAGTTTTTTATCATTTTTTAAAAATTAAAGTATAATGATTCACAATGTGTTAATATCTGCTATACAGCAAAGTGACTCAGTAATACATACACATACATATATTCTTTTCAATTATAGTTTATTCCAGGACCTTGTTGTCCATCCATTATATATGTAGTAGTTTACATCCACTAACACAGTGATGGACGGGGAGGCCTGGTGTGCTGCGGTTCATGGGGTCGCAAAGAGTTGGACATGACTGAGTGACTGAACTGAACTGAACACCAAACTCCCAGTTCATCCCTCCCCCACTGCTCTTCTTGGCAACCACAAGCCTGTTCTCTCTGTCCCCTGAGTCTGTTTCTGGTTTGTAGATAGATTCATTTGTGTCATAGTTTAGATTCCACATATAAGTGATATCATATGGTATTTGTCTTTCTTTTTCTGGAATTCACTTGGTATGCTCACACTAAGTGATTATCATACGATGTCTATGCATTTAGAATGACCCCATTCTGGGAATCTCCCAGTGGTCCAGTGGTTAGGACTCCATGATCCCACTGTACAGGTCACAGGTTCAAATCCCGCATGCCTTGATCTACCCCCCAACAAAAGTGAAGGAATGACCCCCTTCTTATTGCCAGTTGTATGGTATGACCCCATAATTTCCTTAACCTATGATAGCCATTTTAGGTTTTGTTAGTAATTCATTGTTTTACAATATGTTTCAGTGAAACTTCTTGTGTGTGTGTGTGTGTGTATATATATATATATAATTGTGGAAGTTCCATTTTTTCATAGGACCCATCCTTATACATGGAATTACTAGTTCTGTGGTTAACACTGAAAATTTTGATAGGCATTAACAAATTGTCTCCTAAAATTGTTGTACTGAGTTATATGCTTAACTACAAATTCCTTGTCACTTTATAAAAGCTGAGTATTTTTCAAGTTTTAAATTATTTTTGGAGATGGGAAATGGCATCTAGTTGTTTTAATCTGTATTTGTTTCATAAGAAAAGAGTTGGTTATGTTTTCATATTTTATTGGTTATCTGTGACCTTTCATTCCAATCCCAAAGAATGCTCAAACTACCACACAATTGCACTCATCTCACACGCTAGTAAAGTGATGCTTAAAATTCTCCAAGCCAGGCTTCAGCAATACGTGAACCGTGAACCTCCAGATGTTCAAGCTGGTTTTAGAAAAGGCAGAGGAACCAGAGATCAAATTGTCAACATCCAATGGATCATCGAAAAAGCAAGAGAGTTCCAGAAAAACACTTATTTCTGCTTTATTGATTATGCCAAAGCTTTGACTGTGTGGATCACAATAAACTATGGAAAATTCTGAAAGAGATGAGAATACCAGACCACCTGACCTGCCTCTTGAGAAACCTGAATGCAGGTCAGGAAGCAACAGTTAGAACTGGACATGGAACAACAGACTAGTTCCAAATGGGAAAAGGAGTACATCAAGGCTGTATATGGTCACCCTGCTTATTTAACTTATATGCAGAGTACATCATGAGAACTTGAACTAATAACTTCTAGATGTACAAGCTGGACTTAGAAAAGGCAGAGGAACCAGAGATCAAATTGCCAACACCCATTGATTCATAGAAAAAGCAAGGGAATTACAGAAAAACATCTATTTCTGCTGCATTGACTATACTAAAGCCTTTGACTATGTGGATCACAACAAACTAAGGAAAATTCTTAAAGAGATGAGAATACCAGACCACCTTACTTGCCTCTTGAGAAATGTATGCAGGACAATAAGCAACAGTTAGAACTGAACACGGAACAATGGACTGGTTTCAAATTGAGAAAGGGGGTATGTCAAAGCTGTATATTGTCACCCTGATTATTTAACTTCTATACAGAGTACATCATGCAAAATGCCAGACTGGATGAAGCCCAAACTGGAATCAAGATTGCTAGGGTAAATATCAATAACCTCAGATATGCAGATGACACCACCCTTATGGCAGAAAGTTAAGAGGAACTCAAAAGCCTCTTGATGAAAGTGAAAGAGGAGAGTGAAAAAGCTGGCTTAAAACTCAACATTCAAAACACTAAGATCATGGCATCTGGTCCCATCACTTCATGGCAAATAGATGAGAAACAGTGGAAACAGTGAGAGACTTTATTTTCCTGGCCTCCAAAATCACTGCAGGTGGTAACTGCAGGCATGAAATTAAAAGACACTTGGTTATTGGAAGAAAAGCTATAATAAACCTAGACAGCGTACTAAAAAAGCAGAGATATTACTTTGTTGACAAAGTTCTGTATAGTCAAAGGTAAGGTTTTTCCATCAGTCATGTATGGATGTGAGAGTTGGACTATAAAGAAAGCTGAACGCTGAAGAATTGATGCTTTTGAACTGTGGTGTTGGAGAAGACTCTTGAGAGTCCCTTGGACTGCAAGGAGATCCAACCAGTCCATCCTAAAGGAAATCAGTCCTGAATATTCATCGGAAGGACTGATGCTGAAGCTGAAACTCCAGTGTTTTGGCCACCTGATGCGAAGAGCTGACTCATTTGAAAAGACTCTGATGCTGGGGAACATAGAGGGCAAGAGGAGAAGGGGATGACAGAGGATGAGATGGTTGGATGGCATCACTGACTCAATGGACATGAGTTTGAGCAAGCTCTGGGAGATGGTGAAAGACAGGGAAGCCTGGAGTGATGCAACCATGGGGTCTCAACATGTCAGACATGACTGAGTGACTGAGCAACAACAATAGCAAAGATAAGAGTGGTTAGGGATCATGCCGGAAAGAAAGACATGCCTCTATTCCTTATCTTTTGTGTGCTATTCATTGCATTCATCAGAGAGCCCTCTACATGTGATAGAAAAATCCACAACTTGGATGCCTATGTGGGGTGTGTGTTTGTGTGTGTGTGTGTGTGTGTGTAGCTGGACAAGGAACACAGGTACCAGTCTCAGAATCTGTGGGCTCACATGGCAGCTGATATTGCTGGCTTCGTTTATAGCCAGCATGTTTCCAACCCTAAACTGGCATGCAAAGCAAGTGCAAAAAATTAGCTTCCCTTGATAATATGTAGTGCGGTCAACTGGAGCATGGATTTGCTTTCCCTCGGATATGAGAGCAGTAGATAAATAGCAAGACAGTTAAAAAAATCTTGTTTCAAGTGCAAATTTGTTCAAATGGCACCAAAGTTCCCCAAATGGCCACAAATCTCTGACTTGGCTGGAGTCTGGCCTCCCTTTTCCTGCCCATGTTTAGCAGACTTGCCGCCAACCATCAAGGTTCCCTTGGCACAGCAGGGTGCAGGAAGAAGAGCTGCTTGATTGGCATATGGCATTGCTCGCTCCCTGATGCTTTCTGTTTGTCCAGCTTCGTGCTTTGGCAATATGGCGACTTTCATTGGCTGTGATATTAGCGAAGGGTAAGGATCTATAAATATCATTGCACTTATGAAAAAAACCCTTCCAACAACTATACCCTGAGGGCTAGCCAATAGACTGCCAAGAAAGCAGACTTTTCCAGTTGTAAGACCTGAGGTGTCCAGCTCTGAATAAAGAAGGAGCATTGACATGGAGGCTGATGGTTAATTCTTGGTGTTTGTTGTTGTTCAGTTGCTAAGTTGTGTCCAAATCGTTGTGACCCCATGAACTGTAACACCAAGGTTCCTCTGTCCTCCACTATCACCCAAAGCTTGCTCACACTCATGACCATTGAGTCAGTGATGCCATCTAACCATCTCATCCTATGCCGCCTCCTTCTCCTATTCCATCTTTCTGAGCATCAGAGTCTTTACCAATAAGTCAGTTTTTCGCATCGGGTGGCCAAAGTTTGGAGCTTCAGCTTTAGCATGAGTCCTTCCAATGAATATTCAGGGTTGATTTCCTTTAGAATTGACTGGTTTGATCCCCTTGCAGTCCAAGGAACTCTCAAGAGTCTTCTCCAGCATCACACTTAGAAAGCATGAATTCTTCAGTGCTCAGCCTTCTTTATGGTCCGCCTTTCACATCCGTACATGACTACTGGAAAAACTTTAGCTTTGACTATACAGACCTTCCTCGGCAAAGTGATGTCTCTGCTTTTTAATTCACTGTCTAAATTTGTCATTGCTTTCCTTCTAAGGAGCAAGCATCTTTTCTTTTTTTTTAATATTTTATTTTATTTTTTAACTTTACAATATTGTATTGGTTTTGCCATATATCAACATGAATCTGCCACAGGTATACACGTGTTCCCCATCCTGAACCTCCTCCCTCCTCCCTCCCCGTGCCATCCCTCTGGGTTATCCCAGTGCACCAGCCCCAAGCATCCAGTATCGTGCATCGAACCTGGACTGGCTACTCGTTTCATATATGATATTAAACATGTTTCAATGCCATTCTCCCAAATCATCCCCCACCTCCCTCTCCCACAGAGCCCAAAAGACTGTTCTATATATCAGTGTTTCTTTTGCTATCTCGTATACAGGGTTATTGTTACCATCTTTCTAAATTCCATATATATGCATTAGTATACTGTATTGGTGTTTTTCTTTCTGGCTTACTTCACTCTGTATAATAGGCTCCAGTTTCATCCACCTCATTAGAACTGATTCAAATGTATTCTTTTTAATGGCTGAGTAATACTCCATTGTGTATATGTACCACAGCTTTCTTATCCATTCATCTGCTGATGGACATCTAGGTTGCTTCCATGTCCTGGCTATTATAAACAGTGCTGCGATGAACACTGGGGTACCTGCGTCTCTTTCAATTCTGGTTTCCTCAGTGTGTATGCCCAGCAGTGGTATTCCTGGGTCATACGGCAGTTATATTTCCAGTTTTTAAAGGAATCTCCACACTGTTCTCCATAGTGGCTGTACTAGTTTGCATTCCCACCAGCAGTGTAAGAGGGTTCCCTTTTCTCCACACCCTCTCCAGCATTTATTGCTTGTAGACTTTTGGATTGCAGCCATTCTGACTGGCATGCAATGGTACCTCATTGTGGTTTTGATTTGCCTTTCTCTGATAATACGTGATGTTGAGCATCTTTTCATGTGTTTGTTAGCCATCTGTATGTCTTCTTTGGAGAAATGCCTGGAAAATCCCATGGACGGAGGGGCCTGGTGGGCTGCAGTCCATGGGGTTGCTAGGAGTCGGACACGACTGGGCGACTTCCCTTTCACTTTTCACTTTCATGAATTGGAGAAGGAAATGGCAACCCACTCCAGTGTTCTTGGCATGGGGGAGCCTTGTGGGCTGCCATCTTATGGGGTCGCACAGAGTCGGACACGACTGACACAACTTAGCAGCAGCAGCAGCTGTTTAGTTCTTTGGCCCATTTTTTGATTGGGTCATTTATTTTTCTGGAATTGAGCTGTAGGAGTTGCTTGTATATTTTTGAGATTAGTTGTTTGTCAGTTGCTTCATTTGTTATTATTTTCTCCCATTCTGAAGGCTGTCTTTTCACCTTGCTTATAGTTTCCTTTGTTGTGCAGAAGCTTTTAAGTTTAATTAGGTCCTATTTGTTTATTTTTGCTTTTATTTCCAATATTCTGGGAGGTGGGTCATAGAGGATCTTGCTGTGATTTGGTCACCATCCACAGTTACTTTGTAAAATAAAAATAAAATCTGTCACTGCTTCCACTTTTTTCCCTTCTATTTGCCAAGAAGTGATGGGACTGGATGTCATGACTTAGTTTTTTAATATTGTTTCAAGCCAGCTTTTTCATTCTCTTTTTCCACCCTCATCAAGAGGCTCTTTAGTTCCTCTTTACTTTCTCCCATTAGAGTGGTATCATCTGCACATCTGGGGTTGTTGCTATTTCTCACAGCAATTGTGATTCCAGTTTGTGATTTATCCAGCCTAGCATTTCGTATAATATATGTACTCTGCATATAAGTTAAATAAGCAGGTTGATAATATACAGCCTTGTTATATTCCTTTACCAACTTGGAACCAGTCTCTTGTTTCATGTTGGGTTCTAACTGTTGCTTCTTGACCTGAATACAGTTTTCTTAGGAGATAGGTAAGGTGGTCTGGTATTTCCATCTCTTTAAGAATTTTCCATAGTTTGTTATGATCCACACAATCAATGAAGCAGAACTAGATGTTTTTCTGGAATTTCCTTGCTTTCTCCATGATCCAATGAATGTTGGCAATATGATTTCTGTTTCCTCTGCCTTTTCTAAACCCAGCTTGTACAGGAAGTTCTTGGTTCATGTGCAAAGTTCTTGGTTCATCCTTCTAGCTTGAAGGATTTGGAGCATAACCTTGCCAGATGTGAAATGAACGCAGTTGTATGAACATTCTTTGGCATTGCCCTTCTTTGGAATTGCAATGAAAACTGATCTTTTCCAGTCTTGTGGCCACAGCTGAGTTTTTCAATTTGCTGACATATTGTGTATCACTTTAACAGAATCATCTTTTAGGATTTTAAATAGCTTAGCTGGAATTGTGTCACCTCCACATGCTTTGCTCATAGTAATGCTTTCTAAGGCCCACTTGACTTTATACCCCAGGATGTCCAGCTCTAGGTAAGTGATCACTCCATTGTGGTTATCTGGGTCATTAAGAATTTTCTTATATAGATCTTCTGTATATTCTTGCCACCTCTTCCTAATCTTGTCTGCTTCTGTTAGGTCCTTACTGTTTCTGTCCTTTATCATGCCCATTCTTACATGAAATGTTCCCTTGATATCTCCAATTTTCTTGAAGAGATCTCTAATATTTTCTGATCTATTTTTTCTATTTCTTTGCATTGTTCATTTAAGAAGGGCTTCTTATCCCTTCTTGCTATTCTCTAGAACTCTGCATTCAGTTGGACATATCTTTCTTTCTCCCTTGCTTTTTGCTTCTCTTCTTTCCTCAACTATTTATAAATCTTCGTCAGACAATCACTTTGCCTTTTTGCATTTTTTTCCCCTTTGGGATAGTTTTGGTCACTGCCTCCTGTTTGATGTTACAAACCTCCATCCACAGTTCTTCATGCAGTCTGTCTAGCAGATCTAATCCCTTAAATCTGTTCATCACCTCCACTGTATAATCATATCCTAAGGACCTAATGTTTTTCTCTACTTTCTTCAATTTAAGCCTGAATTTTGCAATAAGGAGCTCATGATCTGAGCCACAGTTATCTTCAGATCTTGTTTTTGCTGATTGTATAGAGCTTCTCTATCTTTGGCTGCAAAGAGTATAAGCAATCTGCTTCTGGTATTGACAATCTGGCGATGTCGATGCATAGAATTGTCTCTTGGGTTGTTGGGAAAGGGTGTTTGCTATGACCAGCATGTTGTCTTGACAAAACTTTGTTAGCCTTTTCCCTGCTTCATTTTGTCTTTGAAGGCCAAACTTGCCAGTTATTCTGAATATCTTGACTTCCTACTTTTGCATTCCAATACTCTATGATGAAAAGGACATCTTTTTTTGGTATTAATTCCAAATGGTGTTGTAGGTCTATAGAACTAGTCAACTACAGCTTCTTCAGCATTAGTGGTTGGGCATAGACTTGGCTTACTGTGATGTTAAATGGTTTGCCTTGGAAACAAATCAAGATCCTTCTATCATTTTTGAGGTTGCACCCAAGTATTGCATTTAGGACTCTTTTGTTGACTATGAGGGCTACTCTATTTCTTTTAAGGGATTATTGCCCATGATAGTAGATATAATGGTTATCTGAATTAAATTTGCCCATTCCTGTCCATTTTATTTCACTGATTGCTAAGATGTTGATGTTCAGTCTTGCCATCTCCTGCTTGACCACATCCAATTTACCTTGATTCATGGACCTAACATTTCCGGTTCCTATGCAATATTGTTCTTTACAGCATCGGACTTGACTTTCACCACCAGACATATCCACAACTGAGTGTCGTTTCCTGTTTGGCCCAGCCACTTCATTCTTTCTGGAGCTGTTAGTAATTGCCCTCTGCTATTCTCCAGTGGCATATTTTGGGCAACTTCTGACCTGGAGGACTCATCTTCTGGTATCATATCTTTTTGCCTTTTCATACTGTCCATGGGATTCTTCAAGCAAGAATACTGGAGTGGGTTGCCATTTCCTTCTCCAGTGGACCATTTTTTATCAGAACTCTTCACTATGACCTGTCTGTCGTGGGTGGGCCTGCATGGCATGGCTCAGAGCTTCACTGAGTTTTGCAAACCCCTTCTTCATGACAAGGCTGTGGTCCATGAAGTGGTAATCCTTGGTACTTTAAGACTATAGAATAAGAATGAAACTTACCCATGGTTTGAAGGAAAATCTCTTTCATAGAACAGAATTAACTCTCAAATTCTAGAGAAGCATTTCTCAGGTTGTCAGATAAAATACAGAACATCTAGTTACATTTGAATTTCAGATAAAAAATGAATACAAATTATTCCTACTTTTATTTGGTAACTCTGGCAATGCTAAATAGTGAGTCTTTCTAAAATAGAGATATCCATATGGTATGGGAAAAACATGAGCAAAGCTGAGCAGGACTTTACTGGGTTCTCCCATTGGCTGAAGTCTCTTTGTTTTTTAATGAATTAATTAATTATTTTTGGTTTTGCTGAGTCTTTGTTGCTGCATGGGCTTTTCTTTAGTCTTGGTGCACAGGCTTCTCATTCCTTGTTGGGGAGCATGGGCTCTAGAGTGTGTGAATTTCAGTAGTTGTGGCATGGGGGTTCCTGGGCTCTAGAGCACGGGTTCAATAGTTGTGGCACATGGGCTTCATTGCTCTGAGGCATGTGGGATCTTCCCAGATCAGGGATTGAACTCATGTCTCCTGCATTGGCAGGCAGATTTTTTACTCCTGAGCTACTACGGAAGCTGTGAAGCCTCTTTGGAAAGAAGTATTCAGGGCAAGATTTCCTAGACATCTATTAGATTGCAGTCACTATCCTTTCTTTGTGTACTGAGCCCTCATTTCCACCTTGTCCACTCCATTCCATGGCCATCAAGGGAATTCCAACTATCAACGACATTGATTCCAAATGTTTATGTGCTCAGTGACGACTCTAGAGGGTGTTTTCCCTTTGCAGGAAGCTTCTAGTGGGCTCTCTGCTTGGTTGCCCTCTCTCTCAACACTCCCTTCACACCACACAAGTCCACCCTGAGCATGATCATCTGAAAAATGCTTTCCCAGCACCGCTTCATTATGTCCTATGGTGGTGTGCTGGCAGTCAAGCCCACGGACCCATAGAACTTGAACCCCATCTGCATGTGGCCCGGGATTTTCAGCTGTGTGATTTTCTCTAGCTTAGTCGCATCTTGAGTTCATGTGAGCTGATCTTCCATACCCCTTTCACCACTCCTCACTCAAGAAACACTCTCTGGTTGACTGGTTCTAGTGAATCCTATCAGAATTGGCCACATTTCTTGAGTGGGAAAATTGTTTGAAGCCCAAAGTTCTTGTGCTGGAGAATCCTGCTCCCACTTCTGCGAGCCCCTCTCTTGCTGTTGTTCCCAGTTTGGGGGCTGAGAAAGCAGAGATCTTTGCATTTGAACTCTTGATTGAGACAGTGGGTTAACTGATGTTTCTTTAAACTCCAAAACTAGCTTAAGCAGAGAGGGACATATTAAAGGTGGTAATGAAACTGAATTGAGAAGTTTGTTCTTCAAGTTCCTAAATTCCCTGGGACCTGAAATGTGTTGTGGGTCCCCTGGAAGGTTTCACTGAAACCAGACCCTGCCTTGACCCTGTTTAATTACTCTGTAATTAACACACAACCAAATTCCTGCTGTCAGTGGGTCCTGTGATGCACACGGAGGTGGTGGTGGTTTGGTTGCTAAGTCGTGTCCGACTCTTTCGACCTCAAGGACTGTAGACTGCCAGGCTCCTCTGTCCATGGGATTCTCCAGGCAAGAATACTGGAGTGGGTTGCCATTTCTTTTTCCAGGGATCTTCCCGATCCGGGAATAGAACCTGGGTTTCCTGCATTGTGGCTTCCCTGGTGGCTCAGACGATAAAGCATCTGCCCCCAATGCAGGAGACCCGGGTTCAATCCCTGGGTCAGGAAGATCCCCTGGAGAAGGAAATGGCAGCCTACTCTAGTACTCTTGCCTGGAAAAATCCCATGGACATAGGAGCATGGTAGGCTACAGTTCATGGGATCGCAAAGAGTCAGACATGACTGAGCAACTTCATTTTCACTTTCCTCTTGCATTGTAGGCAGATTCTTTATCAACTGACCTACAAGGGAAGCCCCATGGAGGCTGCCAGCAAACACAGGGCAGCACTGATCCTGATGAGCTTGCCCCAGGGCTGGGCAGGTTGTCCTATCGAATGATTATCATGTGATGAAGCCCGAGAGTTCTCCATCCTGACCTGGCTTTCTGGCTGCAGTGTTAACAGCCAGGGCATCCGGGAGTGGGAAATCGCTCACATGGATTACACATGTGCTGCAGGCCTCTTTCACTCTGGCTTGATAGCAATTGAGCTTCCTATTTGGAGTTTGTTATCTGGGAGCTGTCCAGATCCAATGATGTAAACTGGCTAGGGGGTAGTCTTTATGGTCAATTACCAGCAGCCCGTTACAGGAGGGCTGGTAAATCTGGGAGGTACCAAGAGCCGTTTCCAAGCCACTTTGGGTGTATTGTTTTTCCTGAGTCTCTCCTCTTACCTGCTTTGGCTCCATTCTTTTTTTTTTTTTATGTTGAAACTCATGGAAATATGAAAGGAGGTAGAACCCATGGATTTCTGATTCCCAGGATAGGACTCCTGGGTGGTGAGATGGAATGAGATGTTCTGTACCCTAAAGGTGGGCTGAGCCCTTTTCACCTTTCAAGAGAAGAATGTTGGCTTTGTTGAGAGCCAGTGGACTGTCACTAGAGAAGTCGGCATGGCTAGAAACTGGGTGCTTGAAGAGTTCCTCTGGGCCTTCCCAACACAGGGAGAAAGGAAGCCATCTCCCCCAGGAGGGGTGCATCCAGGCCTTTTCAGGCTCTCAGGTTGGTCCACCTCTAAAGGTAACCTGTGCTCATGATTTTGGGATGAAAATGCAATGATCAGGCCCCGCACTAGACCCGCTGGATCAAAAGCTCTCGGGTGGGCTTGGCAGTCTATTTCAGCAAAGCCTTCCTGGTGATTGGGAGGCCTGATGAAATCTGAGATTTATTTTTTTAGACGAGGGTACCCAAAGTATGCTGTGTGGATCACAACATCAGTAACCTAACAGTTTCCTGAAAATGCAGTATCTTAGGCCTACCTCTCTGTCAGACTTGCTGAATCATAATCTGCATTTTAATAAGTTACCTGCATGCTTTGACTGTACTCTGAAACTTGAGGCACAGCTTAGAGCATTGGTTCTCAACCTTGGCTGCTTGTCAGGCTCACCTAATGCCCAGGCCCCACCCTGACCAATTAAACCAGAATTTCTTGGGGGTGATGCCCAGGCATTGGTGTTTACAAAAATTTTCCTAGTGATTCTTATGATAGTCAAAGCTGAGGGCAATTGCTTTGGACCACCACAGGCTGTTAAAAAACAAAACAACCAGCCAATAATTCAATGATCAGAATAAAACCAATGACATGGAGGAGAGCTTCCCAGCAACATAGAGGGAAACATTTGGGCCTCATGGATGTGTTGGGTGGATGTGGAATTATTGATCCCATCAGGCCTTGGAGGTGGCAGGATGGCACCTGGGCTGCCGTGAGCACCATTTTTGGACTATTACAAATACCATTTTCTATGTATGCCATGGCAGGAAAAAGGCGGGAAAACATGCTACAGAGAACCTGAATAATTCTATTATTACTGTGTTAATGTGCTAACTATGGCGATGGGTTATGAGTCAGTGTTCCCAGAGGGAAATGCTGAAAGTCTAATTCTGGGACAAGAGGGCAGAAATATGCCTTCAGATATTGGAAGACTTCTGTAATTCAAATCCGGACAAATACTTTTAGACCATTATTGCCACCTGGTCTTTATTTAGCATTTTTGCTATTTAGAGATTTCCCAGTGGTTATCTAGGGC
This sequence comes from Bos mutus, assembly GCF_027580195.1. Classification (NCBI taxonomy): domain Eukaryota; kingdom Metazoa; phylum Chordata; class Mammalia; order Artiodactyla; family Bovidae; genus Bos; species Bos mutus. The sequence goes on from NC_091627.1 coordinate 40,440,492, forward strand.
CTTCTCAAGTGGCTCAGTGGTAAAGAATCCACCTGCCAATGCAGGAGACATGGGAGATATGAGTTTGATCCCTGGTCTGGAATATTCCCTGGAGGAGGAAATGACAACCCACTCCAGTACTCTTGCCCACGAAATCTCACGGACCAATGAGCCTGGTGGGCTACAGTCCATGGGATCACAAAAGAGTTGGACACAACTTAACGACTAAACTCCGGGAGTTGGTGATGGACAGGGAGGCCTGGCGTGCTGCGATTCATGGGGTCGCAAAGAGTCGGACACGACTGAGTGACTGAACTGAACTGAACTGAACGACTAAACGTGCACACACAGCGGTTACCTAATTATTTCTTACAATAGGCATGGATTATTTTTCCTTCTTTGATGATGAAGAAATTGAGCCTTTGGAAGGTTCAGACTCCCCAGGGCCAGCTCAGAAAGGACAGTTGAAGAGTGAAGAGGTGTTTCCTTAATGCCTACTGGAAAGATCTGGAGATGTCACCTTCCATTTCAAAATGGCAAATGCTACCTCTTTGGAGGGGCTTGGCAGTGGGGTGGGGGGTACTCAGCCCCTATTTTCAAGCAGGGACTACTTTCTATTGCTGCCTTTTGCCCTGAAGGCGCTGCCTGGAGCCTGGGGCTTCCTGGGAATATCCCAGGAAAGCTCTCAAAGAGGAACTGTTTAGCTAATTACAAAGCCTAACTGTTGTTTGGCGGGTTTGTGTGTGTTAACACGTCCCCGTCTCACACAAGTTTTCATCCCAGTGCTGGAGGAACATATTGTAATTATGCTAATCATGCTGGCTGGGCAGCTAGAGGCCAGGAGGGAGGGGGCCCCTCTCCCTAATTGTTTCCCTCTCCTGGAACAGTTGGTTGTCTGCCCGAGTCCCCAGACAAGCAGAGGGAAGGCTGCGGGGGAGGGGTAGGCGGGGCTGGGGCTGTGGGGCTTCCCGTCCCCAGGGCTGCTGAATCCACCTGGTCTGTCAGGAGGGAGAGGTTGGAAGAGTTGCCAAGGATGAGTCTGCTGGGCAAAGGGATTTCTGGCAGATTCACTGGGGACTGTGTTCAGGACTGGCCCATGGGAGTTTGTGAAAGAGGCGAATTTTCATTGATGTCCTTTCCCATGTCTTTGATGGTGATGGCTTTTCCTCTTCTCTCCCTCCCCGCCTCCTACTTCTCCCCTATGCCTCTTCCCTCTTCATTTCCTCTTTCCTGAACCTCCAGGCACACAATGCTTTGCTGCTTGCTTGGAATTTGTTGGCAGGCAAGTTTATGATATAGGCATAATTAGAGATATAGATACAGATTCAGATATTGATGAAGACAGAGCTATAAACATCCTCACTTAGAGAAGACTTAATGAACATGTGACTGCCAACAACAGCTTGTTAGGAAACACAGTGCTGAATGAATCTAAGGCCATGAATGAGGGAGATATTTTCAAAGTGATCTCCAGTGTTGTTTTTTTTTTTCCTTTCATAAAATTTTTTATTTGGATATCATTCAAATGAAGACAGAAGTAGAGAGACTAGAACAATGAATCACATATTTCCCAGATTCAACAATTATCAAGTTTTTGCTGCATTTGTTTCACCTATTTTTTTTTACTGAAGTATTTTTCTAATTTAAAACATTAGGTTGCTTTACCTCTACATTTTATTAGATATGATCATGCACACCTACATCTAATAAAATGTATAAGTAATAAAAATAAAACACAAAAAGAAAAAATAGGGTAATTTAGTATGCAGTCCATAATCAATGTAATTCTTACAAGAAAGCTTAAATGCTCATTTTTTTTCTTTTAATATTGATAGTAAAGGATTGGTGCCCTAGTTACTTTCTTTTTTTTAAATACTGAGGTGTAGTTGATTTATAATATATTATTTCCAAGTGTATAGCAAAGTAATTATATATCTATAACTGGATATATCTATTCTTTTTCAGATTCTTTTCCACCATAGGTTATTATAAGATATTGACCATAGTTCCCTGTGCTATATATTAGATCCTTGTTATTTATCTATTTACATATAGTAGTTGTATCTGTTAATCCCAAACTCCTAATTTAACCTTCCTACTTCCCCTTTCCCCTTTGGTAACCATAAAACCCTTTGTTTTCTATTTCTCAGTCTATCTATGTTTTGTAAATATAAATTCAATTGTATATCCAGTGCTTTTAAATGATATACATTATCACAAGAAAATTATTAACAATTGGCACTAAAAATTCAATTCTTCAGCAAAGAACTGACTTTGTTTCATATGATGATATGGTGGGTCACTGGGCATTGAAAAAGATCTCAGGGAAGTTCCTGGAAGGAGGGAGCAGAAAAAAATGGGAGTTCTTCGGAAGATGGAGAATTTGTTTCTTGGGGGCAAGAGGGAAGTAAGCACAGGAGCAGGGAAACTGCAGATAGAAAGGTTGACAGAATTTTAAACACTAGATTGATGACGTATTCTGGATTTATAATTACGTTGCTTGCTCTCACTTTTTCTAATGCCATCCATCTTCAAGAACTCTTCAGTAAAACTTGCTTTGTGTGGACTTCTCTGGTGAGGGTGGCTGTGTGTGTTCTGTATGTGTTTCCTGTCCATCCAGGGAAAGGAGACAAGTCTTGCACCTGAGTTGATGTATACTGAAAAGAAAGTTAATTGAGGATGGGTGACCTTAGAGACAGTTAGCCTCTGAGCACCCATATGGACTTTCTCGGGATGTGTAATGTTGGCCCTCCCCCACTGTAAGTGGATTTTATAGTCCAATATATCACCAGATATCATTCTGGGTTGCACTGGAGTAATAGCCCAGAAGCCAACCTTGACTCTGTTATTAGCCAGAGCTCTGCAATGATCCTGTTTTCTGCTTATATTTAGTTTGTATGCTTCCATCAGTAGTCTCATAGCTAACTGTCTGGAAGACCATGGAAGAACTTCTTTTTATATCATACAGGTCTTTATAGCTGTAAAGGACTCCAGGGAAGTGCTAAGCCCTTGTAAATGGCTGATGGATTTCATTTAGCTCCATGATTCTTCTGTGGGATTTTGTTCGGTGTTGGTTGTGAAACTCATGATTCAATCCAAAATTTCCTCACCTCAACTAGACTGGTTTATGATCCCATGAACCAAGCATAGAACAAAGATCATTAGTTCAGTTTATGCTGTCTGTCAGCCCAGGGCAGCTGGGTCCTCGGTGCTGCTCTGTGTTTTAGAGGAGTGAGAAATGCACAAAGCAGAACATACAATCCCTGTTCCCGGGGCAGCATGTCTTGGGGGTATATTTAACATTATTCTCAATCTCTCTCTATATAGATTTCTTTCTTTGAACATTTCCCTCTTTTTTCCTAGTCTTGTTTTCTCCTTCTTCTGTCTCTCTCTCTCTTTTTTTCTCTTTCTGTTTCCTTAAGATGTCTTCACTCACATTTTCTACGATTAAATATTTCCCCTTTTCCCTTAAGTTCTATTACTTCAACAATTTTTTTTTTGCTTTAACATTTTTTAAAATCATCTGGTTATAGATTTTCAAGCAGGAAACAACAAAACACCTCTTTGAAGCCTGACTCCTGAATGGAGTCACCAATGGGTTATGCAGAACTTCCCTCTCTCCAGATTATATAACCCTGCTCAGGTATTATAACTCAAATGATCCATTATCTGAAAGATCTTCCTAACAGTAGGCATTCTGACCTTGGTAAAGCAATATGAGCTTTTCCCATCACCATTTACAACAGGCTAATGCAGGACAGAATTTCAGTCCTAAATCAGAATTACCCAGGATTTTTGGCACTTGAAGCCAGAATGCTAATACCTGGTGATTTTATTAGAGTATTTCATTTGGGCGTGGACTTTTTTCATTTTAAATGTTAGTTAAAAGGGGAAAATGAAAAGCTCATTCCTTCAAAAAAAGAATTTTGGCTGGTAGATAGCTTGATTCTGGAGCAGATGGTTTAAATATTGTTTACATTTATTTAAAGTCACAATATAGGCTTGTGTATATTCCTACAACATTAAATAGCTTTTCAACTTGCAATTCTTATCAAGAGTTGATCAATGTATTTGGAAGAAGAGAAAGCCTAGGGTGAGTTGTTATCTCCAGGAAAAGAAGCTTACTGCTGTAGTGTAATGTCTATGCAGTGGATGGGAAAAAGAATATCTAGGGCATTTCTCCACTGGGGCAGGCAGCCTGTAACATGGTTTAGAAAACCACTGTGCCCCAGTATGTGGTTATTGACCTGTTCAAATGACTGCTTTCATTCGCTATTTCTGATCAAATTATTGAATCTAGTAGAGACCACATTTTTTACCATAAAAGTCAACAGCCTTCTCAAATTTGAGGATGGGACAGGGAAGTAATTAAAAGGAAAACTGACAATCAAACAAAACATCATTTAAAGATGGCAAATCTCATTCTATTTTTTAATCATTATTTTAAGAAAAATTTGGCATTTATTTGAGAAAACCTGATGAAAAGCCCTTGTTATATTCAGTCACATCTTGCCATATTTTAGGCAGCAATCAAGTTAAATACTTCATGTGAAGCTCATATGGAATAACAAACAATCCCCAGCTCTCAGTGGCTTAGTATATACTCATTTCTTCCTCATGAGAATTCTACTTGTGCTTCAGCTCTTAGCTCTTCAGGAAGCTCCTTTCCTAGAGAACTAGGTTGCTTGCCTCTGTTGCTATCTGGAACACATCTTCCATTTTGATTATGAAAGCATGGGAAGGGCCTGGCATACCAGCTCTTCAGTGCTTCACTCGAGCAGTGACATGCATCATATCTGCTTGCAACTCATTGACCGTAATGAGCCACAGTGTTCCTCCTGACTGCATCTATGCTGGGAGATGTGGAGAACTCATAATAAGGGTTAAATGTCTTTGCCTCAAAGCATAACTGGGACAAATGAGCTGCCATGTTAAGAGGGTCTCATTTTGTTAACTACCTGAATTTGTGTGGTAGGAGTGCTTTAGAGAAACTTGCAGGGGGCTGAACTGCTGGGAGGGGCAATGTCAAAGCCCTCTCAAAGGCAGATGAATTGGAGGCAACTCTATGCCTATTTGGACTGCTGGGTTTAGGCAGACAGGACTGTGGGAGACCTGCAGAGGCTGCAGGCAGAACATCTGGTTGCCTTCATGGGGACCACACACTACACAGGGCGGCAGACGTGCTGGTGGGTCTGATGCCCAGCACTTGAGTCTGTGGGTGTGTCAGGTCTCTTTCTTAGGCTGCCTAATGCCTTGTAGACACTCACCATCCTTTATGTGGTCCACCCAGACACTGAACTCACCCAAGGCTGGGACCGTGGCTTCCCGGTTGTTGTGACAGCAGTAGTGTGTAATGCGGTGACTTGCCCACAGAGTACTGTTAATAACCGGATACTCGCTGAATTGGAAAAGGAAATGGCAACCCACTCCAGTATTCTTGCCTGGGAAATCCCATGGACAGAGGAGCCTGGTGGGTGACACTCCATTGGCTCTCAAGAGCTGGACACAACTGAACAACAGCAGCAACTAGGTAAATAATGTGGGCAGTCAGAGTGGGTCCATCTACACTGTTTCTGTGGTATAAGCCATTGCTTCTCAAACTTTGTTATGCTTACCAGTGACCTAGAGATCTGGTAAAAATGCAGATTCCAGTTCTGTAAATCTGAGGTGGAGCCTAAGATTCTGCATGTGAAAAGTGAAAGTGTTAGTTGCTCAGTCATGTTCAAATCTTTGTGACCCCATGGACTGTAGCCTGCCAGGTTCTTCCATCCATGGGCTTCTCCAGGCAAGAATACAGGAGTAGGTTGCCATTTCCTTCTCCAGGGGATCTTCCCAACCCAAGAATCGAACCCAGGTCTCCTGCACTGCAGGCAGATTCTTCACCATCTGAGCCACCAGGAAAGCCCTAGATCTGCATACCTCCCAAGATTTCACACTCTGCATTAAGGTATTGACTGAGGATTCCAATTGGGTCTGTTAATCCAGTGAGGCTCAGTTGTCTGAATACAGTGTGAGGTCTTCCTGGAAACCACTGGTTGGAGGTGATCATTTCAATCTGGTTCTTCCTCTTGCCCAGACAACTGAGCCTTAAGAGAAAAAGAGGCCTCTCTGGGCTGAGCTGTTTCTGAATATATGAATTCTCAATACACCTGGTTCTGTTTTCTCCTCTTAAGGCATCTGACAGGCAGTTAATAACTCGTGAAAGAGCCGTATCCAAACTGTACTTTGAAGGAATCAGAGAGTACTGCTTTTGAATTACTTCCTTCCCGTGGCAACTCCCAAATCCAGTCCAGCAAGAGGCCTGGAGGCCTCACGGTCCCCTCAAGCTTTCAGATGGTGTCTGAGCAAATGCAAGGGCCAATCAAATTAGCCCAACACTGGCCACTTCCGAGCGCTCACTCGAGATGACAGCTTCAGCTTCAAAAGAGGTATGCAAACCGGAATAATGAAATGTTCCATTTTATTAAGTCCCTGGCCAGAGGGAGGGATTGTATTAGAAGCGAGAAAAGGTGGGGAGTTTTTAGCTTGATTTCTGTGACGCTGATAAGCAGTAATTTTTGCAGAGGGGGGAAAAGTAACCCACTGCAATAAAACCATTTTCATAATACCGTGCGAATGAGTTATTGCTCCGAGGCAGGCATGGCTCCTCATGGCAGCCTGAGCCTCCGTCTCCATCTTTCATGGGTCAGTCTGACATTTTTATAGAGCTGACACAGAGAGGGCACTTGTGGTGCCTCCCTTCCCCTTTGGTTAGAATACAGGCCACCTCCTTGAGTTCACTTTGGGTCTGATTTCTGTGTCAGTTTGGCCCTGGACTGGGGGTGAGGCCATGGGAGTGGGGTGGCTCATGGGGTCAGTTGCATCATGTTTTCAGACCATGAATGGTTAGAAGGACCGAGAGGAAATGGTTTTTGCATGAATCCAAAGAAGAAAGTGCTATTTCCTCTGCTTTATGGCTCACCAGACCTTTGGCCACACTGTGTTGGCCTTGCTTTTCAAAACTTTGTCCAAGTTCATTTCCAGAAAGTGGGACTCTTTGTTTCTCGCTGGACTTAGAATATGCCTGGCTCTGAAACAGCAACTCAAGAGAGCCGGTTAAATTCACAAATGGAAAAAAAAATTTGTATTTTATGTGTGTGCCCGTGCCTCCACATTTCCATCCCTGCTGTTAATGTCTGACTTGTGTTGGAACATGTGTACTTTTCCTATCGTTTCACTTCAACCCCTTCAAGATCTGTTGGAACTGGAAAAATTAGACAGAGATGAAAAATCTTGGTGTGAGGATGATAATGATGTAAACGAAAGAGACATGATTCTTCCTATCCTTCAATGGGTTCCATTGATTTGGGGTAACTGATTTGTGAACAATTATTAATGGAAAAATACAAGCGCTTAAAGATAATTCCTGTTGTATATAGAGTCACTTACAAAGAGGCCTAGTCCAGAGGTGGGTGAGTGTAACTCCAGGTTGAGTACAATCTTGATCAGGGAAGCTTCTAAGAGAGCAGAGATTCAAGCAGTATCTGGGAGGATTTTAGTGTGTTCAGTTTCTGCCAGTTTCTGAATGCTTGTCATTGCGTTTTATCTTTTTCCTTTAAGGAAGGCCGGATGAGATAGAGCCAAGAGAATTTTGAGCTTTGTTAATTACTGTGGTGTCTTCCGAGCTCAGAGTCCTGTACAGCTTAGCTGAGTGCTTCATCCATGATGGAAAGAAAGTGGAGGGGAGGGAGTTGGACTAATTTTGTTCAATGGAGTAATGTTGATGGATATAATTTTTTAGCACTTTTCTGTACCGTTGCATGCTTTACTTACACTATCTCTAAACCCAACAACCATCTTGCAAAAGAGATGTTCTCTTGTTTTATTCAGATAAAGGCACTGAGAGACAGAATGTTGAGTAACTGGCTCAGGATTTGTGGCTAGTAGGTAGATAATTAACTGAGTCAAACCCCATCCTATGATCCCTCCCATCCCTTTAAGATGGGATTTGACTTTCAGTTATCACTTGCCTACTGGCTATAAACATATTTCTACTGTGTTGTATGAGAAATCACCTTAGTTTATGAGGACTCAGCATCTAAATTTATGCTAAAAAGGAGCATAGATTTTTCTGAAAGAAAGAATAACAACTCAAAAACTTGTTAAGATATATAAAATAGATAGCCAATGGGAATTCGCTGTGTGATTCAGGGAACTCAAACTGGGGCTCTGTAATAACCTAGAGGAGTGGGATGGGGAGGTAGGTAGGAGGGAGGTTCAAGAGGGAGCAGACACCTACGGCTGATTCATTTGATGTTTGGCAGAAACCAACACAAATTTACAACAATATTGTAAATCAATTATCCTTTAATTAAAATGAAATAAATAAATAAAAAACCAAGAAAAAAACCATGTTAAGAATACATGTCTTAGCATTTATTTGTTGGTATTTATAAGTCACCCACTTTGTGTACAGTTCCCCTTTTGACAGTGTCAGAGGGATGAGGGGTGGAATAGGGATTGGTTACCATTGTTTCTGGAATTCCAGGAACCTGGACATGACTTCTTTTTCTTATTAATATCTTGATCCCTAACTACTTGAGTCTGCCCCATGGTCACATGCTCATCTGTACTGTTAGTTACCTGAGCTCTGCAATCAGAAAAACTTTGTGTTTCCTGCAGTGAGATTCCAGGTGCTGTACTTAGCAGATACTTGGTGTTTGTTTGATCGATAGATGGATTGACACAGTATCTGCTTGGATTGGCTTATACTTTAAAAGACAGGGTAGGGACTTCCCTGGTGGATCAGTGGCTAAGATTCTGAGCTCCCAGAACAGGGGTCCTGGGTTTGATCTCTGGTCAGGGAACTAGATCCCACATGCTGCAACTAAGATCCGGTTCAGCCAAATAAATAAATAAATTAAAAAATAAATAAAAGACAGGGTGTTCAGAGGGTAAGACAAGACAGTCGGCTGTGGATGTAAGCACTGATAGCCCTGTGGAAGTACCATCTGAGGCAGCTGTAAAAGACCATCCCTGAGCCAGAGGAGAGGGTTCCATCAGGAGAGAAGAGAGTTGAGCACTCATGCAAATTGCACCTCTGTTGAATGGAAGTCTGATTGTGGACCATGGCTGTCCCTCTGCCGAGACTTTTGGAGTTTCTGACTCCTAAGGATCTCATTCAGCTTTAGTTTAAGATGGTAATAACTTAAACTCTAACACTGGGATGGCCATTGATCAATGAAATGAGCTGGCAGTTTCCAGACAGATTCGTGAAATGAAATACCTCAAATTGACCAGCCTGAGAACATTTTTCACCTCCTATCCGTCCCTTCTGAGCTATTCAGAGAGCAAAGTAAAAGAAATTAGAACTTTGAAATTGCTGCTTGTCCAGGGGCAACCTGTCTGGGACACAGAACGAGTTGCAATTTATCCAGCGTTCCCATGTAGAGAGAATTGGCAACACAGTGGCACCAACCAGAGCTTACTGAGTATGGCAGTGTTGGGTGCTGTACCAGGTCTCTTGACCTCATTTAATTTTCACAGCAAATGGTCAAGATAGCAATAGTTATACTGTCTTGTAGATGAGAATTCCAAGGCTCAGAGAGAGAAATAAGTTACCCAAGGTCACACAGGTAGAGGATAGCAAAAGCCAGACTTGAACCCTAGATCTATTTGATCCAAAGCCACGCTCTTAAATGTTATATAAACTGCCTTTTCTCTTTTCTGGACATCACTTCTTAAAGAGAAATGCTCCTTTACAAAGTGCAATGTGAGGACAGTTGGTTAGGTCCCCAGTCAATAAGTGGTGTGTCCTTGTGATTTGAGAGATAGGAAACATTAAAGTCATTTTCTGCTGTTTCTCAGTTTGGTAGCCATTTTAAATAAACTAACAGAACTGTTTTGTAGGAGAACTTCACCTTTGAGGTCTGTTGTAGCAGGGTCATGGGTATGATTTAAATTCTTCCTAGAAGTTGGGCTGCCAAGATGGCCAGGAGAAGGACAATCAAACCAGGAAGGTCTGAAAGATAAATAGTAAGAGTGAGAGAGAGGGAGGAGGAAGAGTTTGATTGGACATGTTTTAATCAGTGGAAGAGCATCCAGGGGTGAATGTTGAGCTAGAAGATGCAAGAACACAACTGATGCTTTGATGTGAAGTCACCATGTGCTTAGAGAAATAGAAGATCAGTTAGAGGTCACTAAAAGATGCAGGGTATAGAGGAAAGGGGGCAATTAAGGTGAGAATCTTCGGAGGAAGAGGTATGCATAAGGGGAAGTGAAGGTATTCGAAGCTTGGAGAACAGGATTATGCAGGAAAATTATTATGCTGGATAATTGTTAAGAAAATCTGAGCTGTTAGATGATTAAAGGCAGTGTCTACCACAGCTGAGCATGCATGCATAATCAGGTGACTTTGGATCTCCTCGGCCTTGGTGTCAGCGCCATAGGAATGGGTATGTATAGGCATGTACCCGTGCATGTACAAGACTCTTCAGGGCACTTTTATTCCTAATAGCCACACAGACATTGACAGCACAACAGATAATAAATTATAACATATTTAATTGCACATAATTGTAATAGTACATAGCAATTAGAAAATGAACTACCATACCTGCAAAAAGATAGACTAATCTCACAAACAAAATGCTGAGTGAAAGATTTTTTTAAAAAGAATTCATAGAGATACTGAAAGTTGAAGCAGATTAATTTCATCTTCTCCCTGGAAGAGGCATTTGGGATTCCATTCTTCTTCTCCTGAGTATTTATATCAAGTTTATCCTTCCAGCTGCTGCATGGAGATGGGTTGTTTTTGCTTGCTTTTTTTTTTTTTTTTTTTGCCTTAATAGACTATTGAATTGACATATTATATTTAATTTGCAGGCCCTCTTACTCTCTAAGCACTAGAGTGAAGATAAGTGTTGATGTCACAGAAATTTTATTAATAAATGGATCAGATCTGACCCTGGTTCTTTGAGGCCTTTATGACAGGCACCTGTTCACAGATAACTGGTCTGGATCCCAAGTGGAGGTTTTATACTTGGTCTTTATTTTGTAGTTTGACCTTCACATTTAGCCCAAAGCAGTCACCCTTTGTGGAAGACTCCAAATGAAATACAGAAATAACAATATCCTTATCAAAGGTTTTGTTGTTGTTGAGTGTGAATTTTGTGTATCTGTTTGCCCTTTATGCCCCAAGGAGTCATGAGTGCTAATTTAGGCATCCTGTTGATGTGGTTTGCTTGTGAGTTGTCTTTTAGAAAATAGCGTAAACTCTGTTTCTGACACGAGGCCTCAATGCTGCAGTCCTTTTCCTTTTGAGTCTAACAAGGCAAAGACTCCACAGGGTTAATTAATGCCAGCTATCATGTGATAAGATTGAGCCAGATGAGAACATTAATAAATCACGCAGGATGAGTAAGCCAGCCATTGAGGGGAGAAAAAAAAGAACAAGCATATTTAGCAGGAGATAAAAGACCTAAGAAACAGGGAATCTGAGACAGAGATTCCTGACATCTTATGAGAATAGCTGAAGCAAAGGCTAGAGGTTGAGATGAGGAAGTTGTGCAGGACTGCATTAGTAATAAGAGGCTAAAAGTGAAGATCTGAGGATGGTGATGGCAAAGTTCATGAACAAGTTGGAGAAAAGGCGAGGGCCCCGATAGAATAGGGATGAAAGCTCAGGCAGCCTCCACCAGCCATCAAGATGTCAGAATGAAAAGCGAAATTTCCCCCACAAGTAGAAGCAACTGAGTATTTCCAATCATTGAGGCATTTTGTGTTGGGGTGGTGGTGGTGTAATCCCTAAGGTGTGCCCAATTCTTACAGCCCTGTGGATTGTAGCCTGCCAGGCTTCTCTGACCATAGGATTCTCCAGGCAAGACTACTGGAATGGGTTGTCATTTCCTTCTCCGGGGGATCTTCCTGACTGAGGAATTGAACCTAGGTCTCTTGTGTTGCAGGCAGATTCTTTACCAACTGAGCTATGAGGGAAGCCTTTGTGTTGGGATGGGAATGGGTAAAACATCTAAGAGATGCAAATGTTTACTCTTCAATCATTATTTTAATTCAGCAGAATTAATTCAGTGGAAATATGGTTTAAAAAAAATGACTATTATTCCCTTTTTTATTATGGAGATTTAAAAACATACAAAAATGGAGAGAATATTATGATCCCCTAGGTGCCCATGACTCATTACCCAAGACTAACAATGATCAATAGTTTGTCATTCTTGATACATACTCATTTTAGTAAGATGAGTTCAGGAGAATTTTAATTAGTTTTTGTACTGAACAAGAGCTTGTGTCTACCTCTCAATCTCATTTGCATTTTAAAATCAAAATAGCCACCAAATATCCAACAGAGAGACATTTGGGGACATTTTTTCTTTTTTTAGGAAGCACAATTGACACAATCATGGGAGCAAGTAGCAAGACCCACCGGGTTTGGTCCCATTAGGGATGAGGCATTTGCACCAGATGATAGCCAGGCAGAATGATAAAGGATCCTGGAAGGGTTGAGTGCCTCAAACCCTCTCCTTGATCTGCTAGACCCTGGTCCAGGCATCTTGGAGCTCAGCATCTCTTTAACTGTTTTATTAACAAGGCATCTTCAGAAAACGTTTTGTTGGACTCATTCCCAATGAGTACAGATGGCTGATGGGCTTCCCAGGTGGCACTAGTGGTAAAGAACCCTTCTGCCAATGCAGGAGACCTAGGAGACACAGGTTTGATCCTTGGGTTGGGAAGATCCCCTGGAGGAGGCATGGCAACCCATTCCAGTATTCTTGCCTGAAAAATCCCATGGACAGAGAAGCCTGGTGGGCTACAGTCCATATGGTTGCAAAGAGTGGGACATGACTGAAGCAACTCAGCATGCATGATCACATGGATGGCTGGTACCTTTCATTTCTATTTGTTAGGAGCATCTTCATTGTAATTGAGAAGAAGAAATTGGGTGAAACAGAAACCTGTAATTGTGGAATTGCAGTTGTTAGACAGTAGGTTAGGGAATTCTTTCTTTAGGGTGCAGGGCCTGGACCCTCAAATTCACTAGGGTAGGCTGCCACCTACTTTGTCTGCTCACAAAGTGGGCCCAGCATGTTGGTGATGTCTCCGACCCGGGTGGACCAGTGTGTCTTCAAAGCTCCTTGGGCTCAGCTGCCTCCTCGGAGGGCTAATCAGCCTTGTGCCAATGTCTTCAGGAGCCCTTCGCATAGAAAAGTCAAGAGCTTAGGACTGTGGGGACTGCTGTGGATTGAGAGAAGACTGCAGCTGTTCACTTTATTTTTACTCCCTCCTGTTCGTTCTCTTGCAAGGGTTGTCTACCCTCTACTGCCTTCTGAAATGATTATTAATTGAATTCTCTTCACTTTTTCTGAACCTTTGGTTTTTCCTCTTAGTTCCTGATTATTTTGATTCTGCCAGGTTCTTTTTCATGTCTTTTGCCTGCTGGCCCTTGATTTACAATCTGGCCTTTCTCCTTCCCACGTCCTTCTTTTCTATCCGTATCGTATCATCTCTCACACTCTCTTCTTTGAGTTTGCACAGACTGGAGCAAATTAAAATACACCTCTCAAATTTTACTAGCCCAATGATTCTATTTTAAATGAAGCCAGGGCAACAAGCAAGTTGATCTCCAAAACCCAGGCAATTTGAGGACAGAATAAAAGCCCCAACTCTTCTTTTCCTTCCTGGCCACTTGCTTTGATATGTTTTTATCTTTAAGAATATTATGGATTTAAGCATACTGTAAGTCACATATTTTTTTTCCCAATGAGAAAAAGGAAATTGCTAATATTTTTAAATAAATTAGTTTATCTTTTGAGCAACTACTAGGTGCATAGCATCGTGTTAATCAGCTATATGTTTTGAATATTTTTTGAAAAGGCTGGTATCATGTAATTAATCTATAAAAATAAGAGAATGAGAGTATTGTGCAAGCACAAAGCCATGAAATTGTCATATGGTTTACCTTTAATAGTTTAGCTTGATTCTCATCTTCTTCATGAAGATTTTCTCAGTCATCATTGCCAGAAGATCTATTCTTGAATCCATCCATCCCTTTATCTATCCATCCATTCATTAATCCACTCATGTTGTCTTCCCTTCCTTCCTTACTTTCATACACTAAACCACTCAGCCACCTGGAGTTTACTTTTTGTAAGACACTGTGCAAATGTTGGCCAAGTGAAGAGCAGTATAGTTTTCTGCCCTTTAAGGAGTTCATGGTTTGGTAGCAGAGCACTTATAATAATAATAGGTCATTGTTTTCACCTCTTATATTCCAGCTTAAAGATTCTCTTCATTTATTATCTCTGAGTGTCAGTGATGGCAATTGCAAAGCAGCAGCAACTTTGCAAACACAGAGAAGTTAAGTCATTTGCCCAAAGTTATAAGGGTAGGTAGGAAGTACCAGAGTAACTGTACCAGAGAACTCAGTATCAAGATGCTTGTCTCTTGTACTTAATTTGTTCCACTCACTTGGTGCTTATTGGATAGCATTCACTTGTAGTACAAGGCACTTGCTAATGTTCTCATCATGGGCAAGTTAAGCTGTTAGAGCCTCAATGTCCTCATCTGGAGAAGTAAGATAGTGGTACCTACATAAAAATGGGCTACTGTGAGGATTAAATGGGATCCTGGCTGTAGAAGAACCAGTGTGGTACCTGGCGTGTAGATGACTCTCCGTTAATGTCTGTCTTCCAAATCCTAGTCTCTTCTCTACTGGATTTTAGTTCCCCCAGGGCATATTCCCTGGTCCTGGTGGGAACTCAGGAACTTTGATTAATGAGTAGGGCTTTGTCAGGCCTTAGGAGGCCAAGCTTTGTCCATGCTTACTTCACCAATTAACTCTCCACTCTTTCCTTAATTTTAGGAGTCATGTAGATATATTGTAGAACACTGCTTTCCCTAACTAGTCCATTGTCATCGTAATCATCAAACTCATCATCTTCAAAGCCTTCAGTAAAACATTCCCAGAGGACAATCTTCACCAAATTTCCCAAGTGATTTATGTGATCCACTGGTTTGAAGAACCACTAATTCCAAAGAGTTTCCTTTTCTCTAAAAGCCAGTGTCCTCTATAGGGTGGCCAGATAAAACACAGAATGCCTGGTGAAATTAGCACTTCAATGAAACAATGAATGCTATTTCAGCATAAATATGCCTCAAATATTACACAGAACACAATTATGCTAAAAAAATCATTCAATGTTTATGAGAAATACTAATTTAACTGGGCACCCTGGATTTTTATTGACTAGATCTGGCAACCCCAGTGCCACAGTGTGAGAGGAATGTGAGGAAAAGAGGCCAGCTTTTTAATGCACTGTTGACTGCTCTCTGAGATGCACAGAGTGCTCTTCTAGCCAACTTTGCCCTCTATAAAAAAATACGAGTTGTTAACTGGAGTCGTCTGAGGCTCCCAAAATTTAATTTCTCCCCCAACAGACATTATTTTATATAATCCACAAATGACTGTAGATTTAGGTGCTGTGGTGGAAAAAAAAAGTTCTTTGAGAATTTCTGGTCCTCAAGGTTCCAGGTGGTGCCCTGTCATCACCCTGGGGACAGCCTGAGGCAAAATAATGCTAATGACATCTCTCCTACAACCTGCTTCTATTCTGTAAGTCTGTGTCATTGTGAATCCTCAGCCCTCTCTCCTTACTTTATTTTTTGTAATCTGAAAAAAGGCTGAAAAGATGAAAAAAAAAATGTTCTGAACTTAATCGAAAGTCTACCTAATGACAGTGAGTCATGCAGCGGGCTTGTAAAGAACGTAGCTCATGTGCGCTTAACCGTAATGGTTCTACAAAGTAATGAAGACTCAAGTGGTCCTTATTAGGCATCCAGCTGTGAATTAGGACACATCTAACATTCTGATTGCTGAAGGAAATCAGTAATTGATGTGACAGGATGACCATTATTATTATTATTGCTTACTTATTTTTTTAAATCCAGACATAGCAGCTAGGAGCCGGTCCCCAGCCTCTTTGGGGTATGGCAAGTGTGGAGGGCGAGAGCTGCCCTTCCATTAAATCTTCCAATGGGGGCTCTAATAAATTTTGCATTGAAATAAGTAATGACCACATTTAACGACCAGTTTGTCTGAGTGTTAACAGCTTGTGAGCCAACAAACTGGTCATTAACAGGTGCTAACTTCTGCTTTCTGGCTTAAAAGACCCATTCTCATCTCTTTCTCCTGTTTGTGTTGGGGGCGTATGCAAATTCCTGGCTGGTTTTTAATTTTTCCTGTGATCTTCAGCTCTTATTAATCAGCTTGGTACCTCTCAGCTCCTGGCGCCTCTTCCCTAGGACTACCTCTTCTGTAGTCCATGGATGAATGGATTTTTTAAAGTTCATTTTTACCCCTGAAGGATGAAGGTATCCTGTCAGAATTTGGTCCCAGAATAAACTAGGTGGCAAGTCCAAAAGAAAAAGTCAGTCTTGAAACATAAAATCTACTCTGATGAAGGAATGCAAATAGGTTAAAATATTACAGCTTGAGGCAGCATTATGTCCGCTGAAGGGGGTTGTGACAGAGATGATTGTCTCTGTGCTAGAAATGAACAGACTTTTCGATTTGAAGAGTGTGTAACTTACTCACCCTTAGTCCAGTATATGTCCATAATGAGGCTGGGTCTTCTGAGGAATCCCCTTCTCATTCTTCCTTGCTTTGGTTTCCTTGTCTTTGCCAGATTATGAACCAGTAAAAAGGGACACACTTCTCTCAATGTACCAGTGAAGGAATGGGGTTGGAGAGAGGATTTGGACCTTTGGTCTTGTTAGCTCCGATTCACTGCATCAGCTTCCTGTAGACAGAAGGGGAGCCAGAACACAAGAAGTCCTAGTTTTGCCTTGTGGGTACCATCTTGACCATTTTGTGTGTATGAAGGTTGCACTGAATTGTATACTGTTCTCTCTCAGGCAGTGCTTCTCAAACGATTTGTGGCAAAGGGCTATGAAATTCTTGTTTCAGTCAGTTGCAGACTGATCATTTGTAGAAGATAAGATCATGTGCTTGGGTGTGCTGACAATGTCAAGTTGCTATATACATGTCTAAATGCTTTCTCTTGCTTTCTCTACTAAGCTAGGAACAGGTAGTGTGTATCAGTATCAGTCCCTGGACCTCACCTGGGACTGTGCTGTTCTCCTGAGCTTGGACCTTACCTCTTTGGTGGAAGCAAGCTGTGGACCAGCCCCTCCCTGCCATGCTCCTTTCCTTGGGATGTCTTTTGGAGGGAAGGTGGGCAATGAATGACTGGATGAATTTCTGAACAAGGGACACTTGTTTTTAGCACAATCTTCTATTATACTTGCTTAACACAAATGAAGTAGCTTAGTTATCAAAGTCATTTTCCATCCTGGGTGTTCTTCAGATCAGAGTGGCCAGAGCCCTTGTCCTGAAAAATCAAAGCCTGAGAGCAGAGTTGGTGTTTGGGAAGGAGGTGGGCTTCCCAGGTGGCTCAGATGGTAAAGAATCTGTCTGCGATGTGGGAGACCTGGGTTTGATCCCTGAGTTGGGAAGATCCCCTGGAGAAGGGAATGGTAACCCACTCCAGTATTCTTGCCTACAGAATTCCATGGATAGTGCAGCCTGGTGGGCTACAGTCTAGTGGGTTGCAAAGAGTTGGGCATGCCTAAGTGACTAACACTTTCACTTTCAAGGAGAGGTGTGTGTGCTGGGTCCTCTCACACATGGAAGTGGTTTATAAAATGGGGCCTTTATAAGGTTCTGTGTACTTTATAAATGTTAGAATTTTAAGGCTTAATAATGAAGCTTGTAGGAATGATGAGAGCATTTGTAAAATGGCATGTAAAGGCACACTGAAGTTTTCCTCTCAGATGCTATGACATCTAATTGTATTAATAAGCTACAAGATGCAGTTTACCTTCTTGTTGATGGTTGTTTTCAGTTTGTCACAGGATAGGAAATAGAAGTGCACTGTTTAAAATTGTGAGTGGGATTCAACAGGGTAATACATTTCTTTTAAAGGTCACTTACATATTGTTCAAAAAATATTGAAAAGCAAAGTTGTTAAAGTTAAAAGTGAACATAAATTTTATGAAGTCTTATATTGGTTGGTATAGCAATAACCATATGAATATCAACTTTATATCAGTGGCTTTGTTGAATTTGAACTAAAAAGTCCCTGTGTTCTGATTCTAGATTTTGGAGTGATTGGGTGGGCATTTGAGTAGGTGCTCTTGACAGAGTTGGAAATCAGGATTGAGAGACTTTAGATGTGGTAATTAATGCTATAAAGGTAAATGAGGTCACTAAGTGACAAAAATAAAGAGATGGGACAGCTGGGAGGGGAATGGGGTTGAGGCAGGAAGAAAAGGAATGAACAGAAGAGCAAGACACAGATGCACTCCATGCAGAAGACCAAGGAGAGAACTTCCTGAAAGGAGCATGTTCTACTGGGAGAGGATGAAGAAGGATGAAAGGCATGTAGTAGTGGGTGCCCTGTGTGTCCTTTGGGTCTCCTTCACTGTCTCTAGGTGTCCCTCCTCAGTCCTGATGTGCTTTTGGCTCCAACTGCTGGCCCCTGTGACTCTTCTTGTGAAGATCACTTTCAGGATACTGGTGTGACTTTTCTGGCAAGCTAAGAGAGAAGCAAATGCCTGGAATGACCGTCTCCTACCTCCCACCTGCCCCTTGATGGATCACAACCTTGCTGTGGTGAAGGGACTTGTGGAACTCAATGAAACTATGAGCCAGGTCGGGCAGGGCCACCTAAGGTGGATAGGTCATAGTAAAGAGTTCTGACAAAACGTGGTCCACTGGAGAAGGGAATGGCAAACCACCCTAGTACCCTTGCCATGAGGACCCCATGAACAGTATGAAAAGGCAAAAAAATATGATGTTGGAAGATGAGCCCCTTAGGTTGGAAGGTGTCCAGTATGCTACTGGGGAGGAATGAAGGGCAATTACTCATGGCTTTGGAAAGATGAAGTGGCTAGGCCAAAGCAGAAATGATGCTCAGCTGTGGATGTGTCTGGTAGTGAAAATAGAGTCCAATGCTGTAAAGAATAATGTTACGTAGGAACCTGGAATGTTAGGTCCTTAAATCAAGGTAGATTGGCATAACTTCAGTAGTATATGAACCAAGAACTTCCAGATGTATAAGGTGGGTTTCGAAGGGGCAGAGGAACCAGAGATAAAATTGCCAGCATTTGTAGGATTATGGAGAAAGCAAGGGAGTTCCAGAAAACATCTACTTTTGCTTCATTGACTATGCTAAAACTTTTGACTGTTTTGATCACAACAAACTGTGGAATATTCTTAAAGAGATGGTTGTACCAAACCGCCTTATCTGTCTCCTGAGTAACTTGTATACAGGTCAAGAGGAAACTGTTAGAACCGGACTGGTTCCAAATTGGAAAGGAGTACATGAAGGCTGCATCTTGTGACCCTGCTTATTTTAACTTCTATACAGAGTACATCATGCGAAATGCTGGGCCAGATGAATTACAAACTGGAATCAAGATTGCCGGGAGAAATATCAACAACCTCAGATATGTAGATGATACCACTTTAATGGCAGAAAGTGAAGAAGAACTAAAAAACCTCTTGATGAGGGTGAAAGAGGAGAGTGAAAGAGCTGGCTTGAAATTCAACATTAAAAAACCTAATATCATGGCATCCCATCCCATCACTTCATAGCAAATAGGAGAAAAAGTGGTAGCAGTGACAGATCTTATTTTCTTGGGCTCCAAAATCACTGTGGATGGTGACGATAGCTATGAAATTAAGTCACTTGTTCCTTTTAAGGAAAGCAAACCTAGACAGCATATTAAAAGGCAGAAACATCGCTTTGCCAACAAAGGTCCACATAGTCAAATCTATGGTTTTTCCAGTAGTCATGTATGGATGTGAGAGTTGGTTCATAAAGAAGGCTGATTGCCAGAGAGTTGATGCTTTCAAATTGTGTTGCTGTTGAAGACTCTTGAGAGTCCCTTGGACTGCAAGGAGATCAAACTAGTCAGTCCTAATGGAAATCAACCCTGAATGTTCATTGGAAGGATTGTTGCAAAGGCTGAAGCTCCAGTAGTTTGGTCACTTGATGTGAAGAACTGACTTATTGGAAAAGACTCTGATGCTGGGAAAGATTGAAGGCAACAGGAGAAGGTGGTGGCAGAGAATGAGATGGTTAGATAGCTTCACCAACTCAATGGACATGAATTTGAGCAGACTCTGGGAGTGCAGGACAGAGGGCCCTGGTGTGCTACAGTTCATGGGGTTGCAAAGAGTCGGGTTTGACTTAGGGACTGGACAACACCACCGCCACAAACAATAACACCTCCCATCTGAGTCCTTAGCTCATGACTGCCAGCTGGGGAGTATGAAAGCCCAGCTACCTTGTCATAAGTCAGGACAACCCTGAGGTATAATTTATACTTTAGAACTTCCCTCTGAGACTTTGTTTGGCTTCTTTTTTCACTTTGCCCTGCTTCCTCCAGTCCTTTATCTGTTCTCCTCTGGAGCAGCATCTTCATTTATCATTTGCCTATTAATCTTCACTGCATGATCTTCTCCTATGGATGGGATCTATAATCGTGTGGTCTTGGGAGAACATTCCTGAAGATGGAGCAACCACTAGTCAGTCCCAAGAGGGTAGAGTGATGAGAAGAGGATGCCAGGTTGGAAAGGATTGAGGAGGGACTGGATAAGGACCTAGATGGAGATCTTAGTATAGAACATTCAGTGGAGAAATTTGATGGTGAAAAGTTCAAGAGAGTTACAGGTTCATTCGATTACAGAAGGATGCTTGTTTGGTTTTTAGACTAGAAAGAATTGGAGCCTATGCATAGTCAGAAGGGAAGAAATTAATGAGAGGGACAACTGAAAATACTTGAGTGAGATGAGAGGCAGCGGTTGAAATTACCTTGGAGAAGATGGTAGAAGTTGTGGGTGTTGCAAAGGAGACAGCATCATGTGTTTTTTGACACAGAGGTGGGAATGGGGGTGAGTCAACTTCAGGGGAAGAGTAGCAAGCTGAATATGGAGGATGGCAGAAGTCAGACTGGGAAGGATGTCAAGACGATCTAGTGGGACTTCTTCATCTCACAGATTATAAAATGGTTCAGAGAGTTGGAGTCACTCAGCTAGCTAGGAGCAGAGTGAAGACCAGGAGCAGCTACCTCATGGCTCTTGGGTTTTCGTTGCTGTCCTAAGCTGCCAGGTCGCCTGCAGGGAGAAAGACACAGGAGAGTGAGGACTTTGGATGGTGGAGGGAATCCTAATGAATATCCTCCCTCCTATGAAGTCCTGGGCCAGCAACAGACCAAGAAAAAGGTAGATTCTTTGTCTGTCTTAGATCAGGTGATCCTAAGTGCCACGGACACACTCAACATGCCAGTTCTCAACAACAAACAAGTTGCTCCAGAGAAAAGCATCTTTCAGTCCCAAATGTGGATTTGGGAGAAAATACTCTGAGGAGGAGGACCTGTGTCCTGGTTCCCAGGACAGTTCTAAAGTTGATTTTAAAGTATGTGATTGTTTTAAAGCCCCTAATATGGCTATAGGCATCGCTTACAGACGTCCATCAACAAAGAGAAGCTTAGTGAGTTTCCTGACTCTGGAAAGGGTGGAGGTCAAGAGAGCCAAGAAGTGGAAGAGGTCTTACCATTCTTTGTGAACGTCTGGAATTTAACTTAAGTCATTAGCTATCAGGCATTAAGAAAGAGCCTTTATTTTTGCAGGAGGATTTATGGTCTTTTATGTGTTTATTTTTCCTTCACTATTAGACATCCAAGGAGGAAAGAACATAAGGGTCAGAGACTCCCTCTGTCCAGCCATAGGCCACATCTCCCCAGGTTCCCTGAAACAGAGTGATGGGAGAAGGCCATGTTTTACTGACCTGCACTAACAGAGTGCCGCACATTTCATCAAGAGTCAATCCTCCTCCTCTTATTCTTACCCCATTCCACTCGGCCCCATCTGGGCACCCCTGCCCACTGTCATTCCCTGATTTTCTTGCTCACTTTTTTACGCCACTCACTGAGTGTCTGGTCCTCTACTTGGTTTGTGAGAATAGATAAGGACAAACTACAATCGTTGCCCTCAAAGAGTTTACTGGGGGAACATTTTTGTAACCCAAAGAGTTACACAATAGCTTTAACTGTCCACTCAAGGCAGTTTCAAGAGCTATCAGTGTTAAGATTTAGTTACTAAAACTGAAAGGATTCAGAAGGAGAGATTGCTGGGCTGCACCGGGTGTTCTGTGATGGTGTCTTAGTGGAAATGGGAGGGCAGCCAGGTCCTGAATGTTTCACAGAATGGCATGTGGAGGGTGAGAGGAGGCTGGGGGCAGTTGCCTTCATGCACACCATATGTACGTAAATCTGTGATGTGTATTTAAGCAGATTCAGTGCATAACGGGGCATTGATCTGTTTTTATTCCCAAGGCAAATGAACTTGTGTGGGTAGCACGGGGGCTCATTAAGTGCTTGGTGAATTGGAAGGCAGTTTCTGAGAGATTGGAATGCTGAGCCTGGCAACCCTGAAAGATCACTCCATCAATATTTAGTGAGGGACTGTGACTTGCAAGGATTCTTATAAGAAGATGCAATGGGAGATACAGAGGAAAAGAAGACATCCCTGCCCTTGAGACCTGTAGAGTCAATGTTGGGGGATGGACACAAGAACACATTTAACAGTACAAGGGTCTCAAAAAGTCAATATAAATAAGTAGTGCTCCAAAATTACTAGAGGGCTTCAAGTATTTGACAGTGAAGGGATGAGGGAAGAGTATGGAATATACTATGACTTTTAAAAATATATTTATTTATTTATTTTTATTGAAGTATAGTTGATTTACAGCGTTGTGTTAATTTCAGGTGTACGGCAAAGTGATTCAGATATATAAATATATATACATATAATGTTCTTTTTCAAATCCTTTTTCAGTACAGGTTATTAGAAGATATTGCATATAGTTCCCTGTGCTATACAGTAGGTCCTTGTTACTTACCTATTTTCTGTACAGTAATGTGTATCTATTAATCCCATATACATATATATATATACATTTAAATATCAAACTCTTGACTTGGGGGGAAAGTTTTTTGTTCTTTGAAAAATTATCATATTTATTTTTTAATCTTTTTTGCTGTCCTGGATCTTTGTTGCTGCATGAAGGCTTTCTCTAGCTGCAGTGAGCAGGGGCTGTTCTCTAGTTGCGGTAGGCGAACTTCTCACTGTGGTGGCTTCTCTTGCTGTGGTGCACAGGCTCTAGGGCACATGGACTCAGCAGTTGCAGCGCATGAGCTCAATTGTTGTGGCTCCTAGGAGACTTTATATTGAATCTGAACATCTTCATTCTTTCATTTTCTATGAACACTTTGCTTTCACCTAGTGTCATGGTGGAGGAGATAAACATGAAGTAACTCCTACAATGACCTCCTCAACCCATGTTGAAATCATTCATTTTCTCTCCTTTCTCACCTGATATCAGAGCCAGAAAAATATGGTTGCTCTTAGAAGACTTTATATAGAGTCAGTGATGGGGGATGGACACAAGAACACATCCCCTGTCACCATAAACTGTCATTCTGAGTTTTCACTCTGCCCGTGGCAATGTGGACCTATGGAGGCGCTAATGTCAATGGCATGGCAGGGCCATACCACACAGGGGAGAGGAAATGGCAACACAAAAGGGAAGTATTGTGGTAAATGTGAAGGAACAAACCCACATCCCCCAAATTAAAAAGTGTCCATCCATTGACAGGAAGATATTTCACTAATTGATGGGTGGATTATACATCTTCTTCTTTGGGGATTGTGAGGGGATTGGCCTCACAGTCAGTTCTTTCTTGACCATAATCTGGGTGTGGGTAAAAGTCCTTCTATGATTGGAAAGAAAAATTTCACAGATAACTGAGAGGTAACCCAGCCGGACAGCAAAGAGTTGACTGTGCCATACCTAATTGACAGTGGATGGGTAACCTCAGGTTACGTGCCTTTTGACTGAAGTTCCATATTAGCTGTTTGCTTGGAAGGAGCAGATGTTTTGGCTCTGGTGGTCACTGCTCACCTCTGTCTGGGAGGTGCATCAATCACTTTAATTATAATGGAACGTGGGGCCAGGAACTGAAGGAGAAAAATCAACCCAATCCCAAGAACAATCTTTCTTGATGAATTCTCCCCTAAATCGAAACAATTCACTAGGTATCCCAGCTGGGGTTCATATGCTTTTGATTACTGTGGGCTATTTAGCTCTACAAAATGACAGGCTGCTTAATGGACTTTTAATGGTTATAGGTTTCTCTCTCTTTTTTTAATGAGCTTCACCAGTTTGTTACTAATGCCCTGTAGAAATTTGGCAAGGGGCCAGGCTCGATGTTCCACATTTCTGGTTTCCAGGCCGCATACAAGTAACCATCTTAGCCAGTGAGGAAGGATGTTGCCAATCGGAGGGTGATTGCCACTGGGACAGGGAAAGCAGGAAAGCGAGCTGAGTGCCCTGGAGTCCTAATAACTGTGTCATCTTAGAGAAGGTGGTTGCATTTTGTAGCTGAAGTTACCCCAAAGGTTTCAAAGGTCTGGGGATCCCAGGTGCCAGGAGAGTTGACAGTGTTGGGAATGACTTTGCCTTCCTCTGATTTCCATCTTGTTCATAAAAGGTGCCTCTCCTAGACTCAGATGCATCCTGTCCACCAAAGGGCCTGTGAACATCTCAAGGCCAAGGTCAGATTGTGCTCAATCATGTTGGTATCCGCAGTGCCAGGTGCCAAACTGGGCCCAATGTAGGAACTCAATTCAGGTCTGTTGAACAAGAGACCACAAACAATTGCAAAGAATGAGGGAGAAAAGCTTTTATTGAAGGGCCTCCCTCTCTGGGTTTCCAGAGATAAGCATGAGATCTGGGGGCAAGAGGAGAGTGAGAAAAGACAAGAGAGACGGTGTCCCGAGTTGCTAAGGACTACACTGAGTCTCGTTTCTGGCCACGCACCAGAAGATGGTGCTAAATACTTTGTAGGCATCATCTGCCCTTAGTACTTTCAGCTACACCAACAGGTGGATAGTAGTATGTGGATGAGTGTTCCCCAACCAGCTTTGGGGGGCTGCCCAGATTTGTAGCATTTGCTGATTTCTGTTGTAAATATTCCTATAGCCTACTTCAAACTCCCAGTGTGACCTTAGCCGGCTGGTGAAATTCCAGAAAAGTGAAAAATTGGCTTTTGCGAGTTGCTGCAAGTGTACCAGCAGACATAGTTATCATCCCAATTTACAGATACAGAGGATGAAGCTTGAAACAGCAAAGAACACAATCCAGGTCCAGAAGATTTCCAAACACTGTGTTCTTTTTTTTTAAATTGGAGTTTAATTGCTTTACTATGTTGTATTAATTTCTGCTATACAATGAAGTGAATCAGCTATATGTATACATACATCCCCTCCCTCTTGGACCTCTCAACCCCCACCCCTCTAAGTCATCACAGATGAGCTCATCACCTTGCTGAGCTTCCTGTGGTTTAAAGCAAGTTCCCACTGCTGCTGCTGCTAAGTCACTTCAGTCGTGTCCGACTCTGTGCGACCCCATAGACAGCAGCCCACTAGGCTCCTTTGTCCCTGGGATTCTCCAGGCAAGAACACTGGAGTGGGTTGCCATTTCCTTCTCTAATGCATGAAAGTGAAAAGTGAAAGTGAAGTCGCTCAGTCGTGTCCGACTCTTAGCGACCCCATGGATTGCAGCCTACCAGGCTCCTCCATCCATGGGATTTTCCAGGCAAGAGTACTGGAGTGGGGTGCCATTGCCTTCTCCGAAGTTCCCACTAGCTAGCTATTTTACACATGGTAGTGTATATACGTCAATCCTTATCTCCTTAATTCCTTCCACCCTCCCCTCCCCCTCTGTGTCCACATGTCTGTGTCCTTGATCATTGATTGCACTGCATGATTATCATAGACTTGCTTTCCACAGTGTCAGAGTAGCCACAAAACTAGGAAGCAGGCAACTTGATGCATGCTGATCTACATCCCATTATGGTTTCCTGGTGCTTCCCTGTAGGTTCCACATGATATTTGCTGTAGAACTTCTTTGGAGGTATCCTGGGCTACCACTCTTCATCCTCACTCACTCTATGGAGATTTTGCTTCTTCACTTACAGCTAACTATACAGGCTGTAGTACTACTGTGAAGTATTTCTTATGGCACCATCTCCTTATTTAACAGATGAGCAAATCAGGGGTCCTAAGAGATTACATGACTTGTCCAGATCCACACAGGCTGTCAGTGATGGCGCTGGAAGTAAAATTGAGATCTGATTCCTGACCCCAGGCACTTCGCTGGAAACTATAGGACCTTCCATCTCTTAAGAATAACAAACGGGACTTGGAGTTTCAAACACGTAGATGGAGTGGATTTTCCTGCCTCGTTGCTGATGTTCTTCCTCACTGCTGGCTCCCAGTTTGAAAGATTCAACTTGACTTCCCTTGATTCTGGTGCAATGAGCCGAGAATTCAAGGACCGGCCCGCAGGAGCATGTCATCGTGAAGTGAATGCAGCAAACATGAAAGACATTCTTTGGGAGCTTTAGTGGATGGGGAGGAGGGGCCAGGAGAAAACGTAGGGGCTCCTTGCTGAAATACCCTCATGTTTCGGAGTCCCGAGATACTCCTAAATCACACCCAGGTCATATGGTGCCTATACTTGTCTCTTGGCCCAGGGTGAAAACAGTTCATGTTGTAAAATTAACTTTCCACATTTGGCTGGCCCACATGGGGCCGGCTTTCTTTCAAAATGAGTTTGCGAATGAATGAATGAATGTGTTGACTGGGTTACTGTTCTTGGGGGAGCCTTCTTTGCATTGGACTTGGAGAAGGATTAAAGCTAGTTTTGAAAAGTGTTGGTGCTCTCCCAAACACAGCATGCTGATAGAATTCTGGTCCCACTTTTATTTGCTATGGAACAAAATGCTCTAGTTTTCATGGAAGAAATAGCCCAGCAGATGGTGTTTGGTAGATGGCATGAACGTAGCCTTGTAAATAAGCATTCAAAATAGATCAGCTTCCCCCCAAATTTACCATCTGCCCCTTACCCCATGAGGCCCACAGGTGGTAAGAGAAAGGAGATTGATTGTTACTATTTTAGTATTCCCAAACTGTGGAAATTCTCTCAATGATGGCATTCTTAAATTCGGTTGTAAAAAATCTAGAGAGCAATGTCTTCAATTTAAACAGATTTTCCAGGGTTTAATCTGGCCTAAGAATAAAATCTGGTCTCAATGGCATCACCCTGTTTATGTCTTTTTTGGGGGAGTGGGGGAGGTAACTTCTGATCTGATCCTTTCTTTGCCAGTCTCATGGCTGAGGGTCTTCTACATTATCCCTGACTCTGGACATGACTCTTGGATTCACGGTTCCTTCTAATCTCCAAAAAGCAGGGTAATCAATGTGCAGAGGATCTAGAATCTTAGAGACCTGGGTTTGAACTAATTTTCAACTGTGGAGCAATGGACAACTTAAATATCAGTTTCCTTACTGGTCAAATGAGGAACTGTTGTGGTTAATAAGACTACTGGAGATGGTTGTCAAGATTAAATGAGAAAAGGCACTTAAAGCATTCAGGACAGTGCAGACCATGTTCAGAATATGCTGTCATCACCATTATCATCAATATCACCATCGTCACCATAATCTCCAACTATAATACAGAGCTATCTTAATTGGGGAGTAAAAGGGACTTCTGGATACTGGTGATTTATTTTGGCATTAGTATGAAGAATGGTGGAACTCATTAGGTTGACTGCTCCCACTCTTTTTTTTTCTCCAAAAGGAGATTCCCACAGGCCACCAGCCAAAACATGACTCAGAGAATGGAATGCTTTGTGAAGCTTTCATTGGGTTGGGTTGACTATTACTGAGGCAGGGAAAACTGAAGTCAAGATTTTATCATGTTGTAAATGTTGCATGATTCAATGGGCTGGACTGAGCATTGGGATTAGGAATCTGAGGTTTTGTAGAACTAGTTTGCTCAGATTTGGGAGAAGGATTTACAGGGGACTGGATTTAAAAGATTCTAACTTTGGAAATTTTTGTTGAAGTTTTAATGACGGCAGAGGCTCAGGAATAAAGGGTATAGGTGGAAGCAGGGACCTGAGAGGGCAACCTCTGAAGCGTGTGTATATTTGTAGTACTTCTTACTGGGGTATAGCTGTCTTTATTTTTAATGATTGTGTTGACATTGAGAGAATGGGGACTGGCTGGGGTGTAACTTATTGAGAGGAGGAAGAGTCACATCAGATCAGATCAGATCAGTCCCTCAGTCGTGTCCGACTCTTTGCGACCCCATGAATCGCAGCACGCCAGGCCTCCCTGTCTATCACCAACTCCCGGAGTTCACTGAGACTCATGTCCATCGAGTCAGTGATGCCATCCAGCCATCTCATCCTCTGGCGTCCCCTTCTCCTCCTGCCCCCAATCCCTCCCAGCATCAGAGTCTTTTCCAATGAGTCAACTCTTCGTATGAGGTGGCCAAAGTACTGGAGTTTCAGCTTTAGCATCATTCCTTCCAAAGAAATCCCAGGGCTGATCTCCTTCAGAATGGACTGGTTGGATCTCCTTGCAGCCCAAGGGACTCTCAAGAGTCTTCTCCAACACAGCAGTTCAAAAGCATCTATTCTTCGGTGCTCAGCCTTCTTCACAGTCCAACTCTCACATCCATACATGACCACAGGAAAAACCATAGCCTTGACTAGACGAACCTTTGTTGGCAAAGTAATGTCTCTGCTTTTGAATATGCTATTTAGGTTGGTCATAACTTTCCTTCCAAGGAGTAAGCGTCTTTTAATTTCATGGCTGCA
Organism: Bos mutus; assembly: GCF_027580195.1. Taxonomy (NCBI): domain Eukaryota; kingdom Metazoa; phylum Chordata; class Mammalia; order Artiodactyla; family Bovidae; genus Bos; species Bos mutus. The sequence goes on from NC_091627.1 coordinate 40,469,265, forward strand.
GTCAGATGATCTAAATGAGACTTGCAGTTCTTTAAAAAAAGATCCAAAAGAGATTGACCTGTAAATCTCACCTCTCTAGCATTCACCTGGATCTTTTCTCAGAAATGTTCAAGTGGTAGTTAGAATTATGAAGTTGTGGTACAAGAGATATCACAGAGTTCCATCATCTTCTGTTACAGACAAAGCAGCTCCAAAAAAGTGAGGTCAAATTTTGATCACACATCATCCTCCCCTTTCCCTTCATCAAACCAAAAATAAAGCCATTGTCCTTGTGTTCTTGGTAGAAAAGATCAAGATTGCCCCGTTTTTCAGTCCTCTCTTATGCTAGCAATGCATGTTGCTGAACTAATTGCATGCTGGCTAGTACATCATTATCTTTAATAAACATTAATTGAGTGTCTAGCCTAGTGTGTACAAAGTTCATGATAAATAAGACACAGATCTTGCCTTTAAAGACCTTAAAATCTTCAAGCAATAACCTCAGGCTTCAGTAAAGCTGTCTAAAGTTTATAAATATTCTGCTAGAGAAGTATAATTGAGAGTTCCAACGCAGGGGCCAGGGTGGGGTTTTGATGCTGGTTTTCTGCCTCTTCTGCTTTAGACATTACTTTACCAACAAAGGTCCATCTAGTCAAAGCTATGATTTTTCCAGTAGTCATGTATGGATGTGAGAGCTGGACTATAAAGAAAGCTAAGCACCGAAGAATTGATGCTTTTGAACTGTGGTGTTTGATAAGACGCTTGAGAGTTCCTTGGACTGCAAGGAGATCCAACCAGTCAATCTTAAAGGAAATCAGTCCTGACTATTCATTGGAAGGACTGATGCGGAAACTGAAAGTCCAGTACTTTGGCCACCTGATGCGAAGAACTGACTCATTGGAAAAGACCATGATGCTGGGAAAGATGGGAGGCAGGAGGAGAAGGGGACGACAGACGATGAGATGGTTGGATGGCATCACTGATGCAATGGACATGGGTTTGAGTAAACTTCAGGAGTTGGTGATGGACAGGGAAACCTGGTGTACTGCAGTCCATGGGGTCACAAAGAGTTGGACACAACTGAACGACTGAACTGAACTTTTGCCTCTTCACTGTGACAACTTAAGTTGTCACTTGGTATTTTTGAGCTTCTCTCCTATTGATAGGAGAGAAAAACACTGATGACAATACCTGTCCCTCCTACTTCTGAATTTTGAGGCACAAATGAGATCATAGATTTGCTTATAAATTCTGAAGTGTAGTAGAAGTTGAACACATCAGTAGAAATGGAAGAGATTTTACTCTATGGGACTGTGCCTGAAAATGAAGAGTTAAAGTAATTAATCATTCTATTTATCATCATCATTAATATCTTCATTATTATCATCCAGGAGTTTTCATTAGACACGTCTTTGCATTTATCATTTTCCTGCTCTCCAGGACCCTACAACCAAACAGCCTCTTTCATTCAATATGTTCAGGTACTGGTGACTAATCAGAGTTTACATCACCTGGTTAGATGAACCATTTTTCATGTTACTTTGGGTATTTGTATTGATACACGGCAATTTGTGCAATAGTTTTTTCCCTCTTTATCCATGTTATTTTCCGCATAGTAAGTCAGAAGAATCTTAACCTAATGATGGGGATTAATTTTTTTCTCTATCAAGTCCACAGATGTAACGTTGACTGCTGTAGGCATTGACAGCGATGTGGGCCCAGAAATAATGTCCTTCATATCAAAGAATTTTATGGAGAACTGGCACAAGTTGCAAATAATTTTAAGAAAATTAATTCCAGGATCCAACAGAAGGCAGAAGTCATGAAAGTACACTATGGCCCAGAGATTATGATGCCTATTGTTGGTTTGGTCACCAAGGCTGAAATAAACATTTCAGGCAACATCTAATTCTCCTTTAGAGTTATCTTTGCTTGCTTCTGAAACAACTTGGAGATCAGGTAGTTACCTATCTGACATTCAGTTTATTCTCTCCTGTATTTTGGTTGAAGAAAATGGATTTTATTTGAGCACTCAGCCTCCCTTGTAGCTGCTGCTGCTGCTGCTGCTAAGTCACTTCAGTCGTGTCCGACTCTGTGCGACCCCATAGATGGCAGCCCACCTGGCTCCCCCGTCCCTGGGATTCTCTAGGCAAGAACACTGGAGTGGGCTGCCATTTCCTTCTCCAATGCATGAAAGCGAAAAGTGAAAGTGAAGTCGCTCAGTCGTGTCTGACTCTTCGCAACCTCATGGACTGCAGCCCACCAGGCTCCTCCATCCATGGGATTTTCCAGGCAGGAGTACTAGAGTGGGGTGCCACTGCAGTTAGCAATTAGATTAAGAAGTTGTTGGCCACTTCTCGGGAGGTCCAGCGGTTGGGACTGCGCCTTCCAGTGCAGGGAGTGCAGGTTTGACACCAGGTCAGCGAGTTAAGATCCCACATACCTCACAGCCAAAAATCCAAAACAGGAAACAGAAGCAGTATTGTAACAAATTCAATAAAGACTTTAAAAATGGTCCACATCAAAAAAAAAAAAAAAAAAGTCCTAAAAAATGTTGTTACTTGAGACTTTCAGGAAAGCTCCTTGAGAAGGGAAAAACAGCTGACACATATCTCACCTTCATTTTTTTCTTTTCCCCCCATTTTTCCCACTCCGTGTTTGGATATGAATGTGACCACTGGAGCCTCTCTAACAGCCATCTTAGATCATGGGGCAACCTTGAAGATGGGACCCACGTCTCAAGATGATGGAACCTAAACCCAGAGGGAGCCTTACACCACAGCCCTGCCATGCAATCCTAGACGGTTTTGTTCTGGACTTCTTTCACATGAGTAGGAAGTGAATTTATTTAATCACTACTACTTCCAGACTCTGCTACTAGCAGCCAATGTCATTCCTAACTGATACATGTGCTTTCCCCTCAATGAGTAGTGCCCTTGTTTCTTTGCTGCTAGCCCCTGGAAACACTGTCTGTCAGTCCATGCTGATTCACAAGCCCCTACAAGAGCAAAGTTGGACCCAGCTTCTGCTAATGAGCAGAGGAATTGCTTGTGAACACAATGCTGGGATTATAAAGTGCTGGCAGCCGTGCCAGAATAGGAAGGTCAGATGGAAAATCATGCCGGTAAATATCGTCAGTGAATATCCTGTCCCCTTCTAGTGCCCTCCAAATACCATAGCCCAGACCCCCAGTTCAGGTGGTAGGACTTCAGTCTCTCTTCCCCAGAGTCATCATTTCTGTCTGTGGGAGAATGATGAGGGTGTTGGGTACCACTCCAAATTTTTCTCTGTGTAGCTAGCTATTCCACAGAAGCCTATATTTGTTCTGACTTGTAACTGAAATCCTTGTTTGTCTGAATTTCATTTCCTTGGCAACTTCATCTGTGATCGCAAAGATGGTAGCTGCAATTCCCTTAGCTAATCTCACCCACGTTTGGCTGAATGACACTGCACTGGCAGCGATCGGAAGACTCGGGGATACTGCCTCGGTCCACTCGCTATAGCAGTGTCCTCTCGACTGTTTACTAGGGGCTCTGTAGGGCTCTTTCCACTTTTGACTTTGTTTCAAGGCAAAATTTCAGGGAACGGTTTCAGAAAGATTTCTATAATTCCTAAATTGCTGTCTCATCACCAAGGTAGTTAAACTTCCAGTGAGATCTTGGCACACTCCTGAGACTAAAATAACCTAGAACAAATCTAAGGCAGTAGACCTGGTAAGGCTAAATATTCTCTTCTGGTTTTCCTTTTATGTGTGGTTTGGTAACCATGGGCCAAATCTGAGTGCATTTATCAAAGGCAGCTGCTGGTATCATTGAAATCGAACTCAGAAATTAGGGCAACAGCGTTGCCCACTGTAAGTGACTTTTGAGTAGTTTCGTATAAATGTGATGGTGAGTTTGGTCCAACCTTATTTAGGATCACATATTACTCACATAATCACATATACCTCACATATCCCAAATATTGCTTACATGAAGGATTGACTAGGTGGGTGAGTTTGCCAGTTATGGGGGGTGGTATTAAATATTTGCTATCTAATGATTTGAAAACAGTTTTGCAAGACTGTTACGGTAGAAGAAATTTCTTCCTCTTGGAATAATTTATAGTTAAACACACATAAATTATGGCCAGGAGAAGGAAGGAGTTTGTAGAGAGACAATATATCCTTACTTTTTAAAACTGTTCTCACCATATATGAATTTAACCCAAACTGAAGACTTTACTTTCATTTTGTTGAGACTTAAATATAACAAACTTAAAATTGCAGGGCAGAAAGTAGTAGGAGATTCAGGGTCTTTGGGTTGAATAAATGTACTCAAGAAAAAAAAAAAAAATCAGCTCACCCAGCACAGATTGCTAATGTCATAGAGTCAAAATTTATTATTATTTTATAACCCTGAAGTAATTCTATAATATGCCACAATAGAAATACAGTGTAATGCATAAGATGTGTATTTAATTAAAAATTTTTTAGTAGCCACATTATAAAATATGAAAAGAAATAGGTGAAATTAATAGATCTTGTTTAACCCAGTATAATCCACATATTATCATTTCAGCATGTGATGAGTGTAAGAAATTGCCAAGATATGTGACATTGTTTTACAGCCTATCTCAGTTTAAGCTAGCCATATTTAAGTGAACAGTAGCCACATGTGACTGGTGGCCTCTGTTTTAGCAGAACGGGCCTAAAGCAGGGTGGTTGTATCAGATTTACACAGTTCCCTTCCCAGCTAAACAGATCAGTGCCTAAAGAACTGATTTTTTTTTCTTTTTTTTTTTTTTTACCGTATGCAAAATAGATAATCAGTGGGAATTTGCTGTTTGACACAGGGATCTCAAACCTGGTGCTCTGTGACAACCTAGAGGGGTGGGATGGAGTGGGACGTGGGAGGGAAGTTCAAGAGGGAGGGGACATATGCATACCTAAGGCTGATTCATGTCTATGTATGGCAGAAACCAACACAATAGTATAAAGCAATTATCCTCCAATTAAAAAAAAATTGGTTTTTTGATCCTGAGTTTTCACCCTCATACACTTATATTTCTGCTCAGAGAGCTAACATCTCTTAAGACTTTCCAGGAATGCAACTGGTCAGCTTAAAAGAAGATCCTCAGGGCTGCTGGAGAACCAGACCTTTTGAACAGAAGGGGAAATATTCCTAAATTAGGCAGGCTCTAGATTTCACTTTTCCTGGAAGGAAGTCTTTACCCCCTCCAAACAGGAAGATGCAAGGCGTTCATTTTTTTCACCTGTAGGGGGAGCTCTTGTCACTTCACTCGCTGAAATTCCAAATCTGGTTCTCAGACGCCAGCAGCTCGGAGTTCTTTCACCTGGGTCTGCGGAGAGTTTGTTTTTGGCTCCAAATCAGTAGTGCTTTCGCAATCTCCACACGTTATGGCTGCTGAAATGCTAGGACACCAGCCGGGTGGCGGCTTGAGTCTTGTGATTCCCAGGCAGTCCGGCGAAATGATAAACAAAAGTCTTTTGTGCAATATTAATAAGCTTTAAGCACTCCCCAGCGGAGCCCCTTGTCATCCAAGTAAGTCATGTGTATCAAAAGCCCTTATATGTGAAAGTTTGTTTTCATATCTGGCCAGCGTTGAATGGGAGCCCCCTTTGCCATGTTGTAAAACAAACATTTGTTTATTTTGTGAACAGTGCTGGCAGTATGATACAGGAACCGGGCCTGAATGCAGGGACCCCTTTCCAAGGAGGCGCCTTTGAAAAACCTTTCTGCTGCTCCATTCCAACTGTCAACTGATCTTGAGTTCTGTTTACATTAAGACAATAACAGTGTTTCCTAAATAAATAAGTCGGGGGCACCCATGAGCCTTAATAAAACCCCATAAATGGGTTGAGGACTGGGGGCAGGGGGAGTTTTTGTGCAGTACAGAAACAATGGCTAGTTCATCTTACAGTTTTCTGAGGCCTGTGTTTTTAACATAGAAGGGGGCCTTTGTGTTAATTGCACTGATAAAATTCTCCTGATAGAGCATCCCCTGGAACGCTGGGACAAAAGATGTGACATTTCGCCCCGTGTGAATGCCACACTGCCAGACATTTTCTAAAGCAGAGACATCCAGTAGATCTGCTAACCTCTCCTGGTGTGCAGAGAAAATAAATAAAAACTGTAAAACTAAACCATCTGCCGCTGGGGGTGTCTGGCTTTTTTCTTGGTTGGTTTGGAGCTTCCAGAAATCCATTTTGGTTTCTGACTCGTCAAGTCGTCTTCAGGCACAACAGAAGAAAAGGCAGGCGCCTACCATAGAGGAGGTCATGCTCACTGAGAGTTGGGGTGTTAGTGGATTTCCTAGGGGAGCAGAAATTTCAGCCCATTACTAGAAATTACATTTCTGAGTAAAAGCGTTCTAGGTGAGGACTAGAGGCTGAAGATGGGAAATAAATAGGGCTCACTGAATGTAAATTTAAAAAATATGTTTTATATATGACACAAATGAGCTTACCTAGAAATAGAAAGAGACCCACAGACATAGAGAATAGGCTTGTGGTTGCCAGAGGGAAGGGGAGCTGGGGGAGGGATGGATTGGAAGTTTGGGGTTAGCAGATGCAAACTATTATACCTAGATTGGATAAACAGCAAGGTCCTACTATATAGCACAGGGAACTGTATTCAGTATTCTGTGAGAGATCATGATGAAAAAGAATAGAAAAAATTATATATATGTATAACTGTACTATATATATGTAATCACTTTGCTGTACAGCAGAACTTAACACAATATTGTGAATCAGCTAGGTGTGTTAAGTCACTTCAGTCGTGTCCAACTCTTTGCAGGCCTATATTCTGTAGTCTGCTAGGCTCCTTGGTCCATGGGATTCTCCAGGCGAGAATACTGGAGTGGGTTACCATGCTCTTCTCCAGGGGATCTTCTCGACCCAGGGATGGAACCTGCATCTCTTGTGTCTTCTGCATTGGCAGGTGGATTCTTTACCATTAGCACCAACTTTAATAAAAGAAATTTTAAAACTTGTATTTTGTAAATACTATAGTGCCATCATACAAATTCTCTAAAATAGAGACTTTCTCATGTAAGTATTTTCAATTATAAGGATTCCTTATTTACTGTGTTCCATGGAAATATATTTTAATATGGGTTAATCCTAATATTCATATAAGTTGATTATTTACTTTTGGGGGGTTAGCATTCTTTCACATGCATTTTTCCAAGTTACCACCTAATCTTTATATTCACCACTTTCTGTACATCTACAGTCTTCCAAGTAGATATATCACAATTTACATATTTCTTTCCTCATTTTTGGGAATTTAGAATGCTCATGATTTTTCACTATTATAAATAATACTACAATGAGTGTCTTCATGCCATAAATTCTTTCTTTTGGGGGCAATATTTAGTGGAGATAAGTCTCCAGGCTATGAATACTTAAGGCTTTTTAATATATAATATCATATTGTTTCCCAGAAGGATTTTCAAAAAAGGCGATTTATTTTTCAGGCTGTAATGGCTACCTTCTTTTGCAATTTTAGATCATTTTGGTTCTTGTTTGGAGGAGTGTGCTCTGTGGCTTGTGGGATCTTATTTCCCTGACCAGGGATTGAACCCTTGTCCTCAGCAGTGAGAGCATGGAGTCCTAACCACTGGACTGCCAGGGAATTTCCAGCTACCTCTTTTTTAACAGTGTATTCTCTTTACTTTTGTAGCCCTCTTGTCCCTGTTATTTTCCCTGGACAATCCCTCCACCATCAGAGGGTCCCCTAAATCCTCCCACATAAATGTTCCATCTTCTTATAAGGCTGATTCTGGGATGTTGCCCCTTAGGGCCTCTTTAGATGACTACATCAAATGAACTTATTTTTATCATTGCAGAGCAGAATGTTTCAACCTGTAACACGTAAATTCCTGATTGCTGTGGTCTAGACATGTGTAAGATATACCTAGTTTTAGACTAATTTGTCATTTATATACATTTCTTCACCCTCCAATAACTTGAAGGTATTAGTGGGGTAGGTATCTTTGGGGAAGTCTGCCAAGTCCAATAGTCAGATCCCCTCAGTTTATGAGTTATTGCCGTGCTGGATCATGTGACACCTGCCCCCAGCCTGCTGACTTTTATCTGATGGGACCAGATGAATGGTATGGATCCATCGTATGTATGCTTGGGCCAGACTAAGCCATGTGCTACCATGGGACAGAGAAGTGAGTATTGGTGGGGGATGGAGAGGAGAGAGAGAGGGAAGCAGACCCACAGAAATAAAGAGTTGGTAGAAAGCCAAAATTTATTTCTTGGGTTCCTGATGTTTTTACAGTTCTTAGTTTCAGCTTTTTCTGGCTACATATTCTTGGCTTTGCATTTGGAAAGATACCCCAAATAAGAATTCTGATAATAAATCTCCCTCCACCTTTCAGTTTCTCCTTGTCCTCTCTCTCCTTCTCTTTTTGAATTTTTATTTTTGTATATGCTAATTCGGTTACTGATACACTCAACAACATAGAATTGGAAACTGACATCCCTTGATAATATGCAGATCCATGGATCTTCATAATACAAAAATGAATCTGGACACTGACAAAAGTTTTAGCTTACTTCCCTACCTATGTGTGACTGTGGGGTTGAAATGAGACATAATTCCATTTGTGATTCTGAACCTATGGAATCTTTGAGAGAAACATGTTTTCCCCTTTAAATTATTGACACTGTAAAAACTAGCTTATCACAGTTGCTGAAAATGCTGTACAGTTTGGATGATCTTACACAATGCACTTGATTCAAGGTTTTGGGTGACCATATACACAGATTGATACAAAGGGCAGAATGTATATAAGAGTTCCTTCTGCAACCCCAGCAGAAACAATATGGTAAATTCTGGAGTCAGAGAGCAAAATATTTAGGGGGAAAAAGGCTATTTTGTTTGCTTTGATATAACTAAAACAAAGAACCAAGAAAACTTCAAAGACCTCTTTTTTCCTACCCATTTCTTGAGATTTTCCCCTCTAAACACAGAGGATGAATGCTGAAGAATCAAATTAGAACCTTGTGTCTAAAATTGACACTCTCCAAAAGATGTTTAGAAAACCTGTCTGAGTATCTCGGGCTATTATGATCTTATGTTTTTCCTCCCTTGCTTTTATCTATCTGTCATATACCCGTCTACCTACCTACCTTCCCTTCTATCTATCTATAAATCATGGACTGAAAAGGGACACATTGGGGATTAGAGGGAGATATCCTCCTTACAATCCGAGGAAGCCTTTCATACTGGGAAACAAAGGACACAAGCCACACTAATTGGGATACATTGTAAATTGTGCCTATCTCAACCTGTTGGCTGGTGCTGGCGTACTAAAGCATCTAATTGACCCTGAAAAACATCCTTTCTCCTGATCTGAAATGCCTCTCCCTTTAGAGCTTTGAAAATTCTGGTAACCTGGAGAGGCACTGACATTTCAGAAACTCCAGACAGATCTTTCCCTGCCAATGGAGTGATTTTGTGTGTGTGTTTAAATTATAAACAATTGACTAGCCTTTTATGACTGTGATTGTACAATAAGGAGCAATGGGCAGAGCTATCAAATCATTTAAAATTGGCCTCTCAGTATTTTCCTGTTTGCTGACTAGGTTGACATATTTCCTAGCATATGTGACCTCGGGCAGTCACTCTCCATTTTTTTTTCCTGCCAGTTCATTCATTTAATTAAAGTGTGCCGAGTGCCCAGAAAATGCCTGGAACTGTGCTGGCCATGATGACGGCTACTTAGAGCAGATCTGCTGCTGCTCCAGGGACCCTTTGCTCCGATGTGGTCGTAAGGCAGCTCGCCCAGCCAGCAGGAGCCAGGGAACCAGTGGCTCAGCCGACACGTACACAGTGCCCAGCCTCAAGCAACGTGCAGTCTACTCAGTGAGACGAGAGCTGTGCCTTTGCTCCCTAAGCAGTACGACCACCGTGGCAGTGGTAGAAGGCGAAAGAGGACCAGCCACAGGCAGAACATGTCTGGCAGGAGTGGGCACATCCAGACCATCACTAAAAAGGAATTGACTGTGTTTAGAAAGATAAGCAGGGCTGGAGGAACAGGCAAGTGGGTGCCAGAGGGGAGGGAAGGGGAGTGAGGAGATACAGGGTAACTGTACCGAAGAGACCTGGACTAGATTGTGGGAGGTTGGACATGAGGGCTTGACTTTGGACAGAGATCGAAGAGCCTTGAATACATTGAGGAACTTGAACATGAATCTAAAGGCATTGATGCCAACTTTTGACTAATTCACAGAATTCCTTAGGCCCCTTTGGACCCTATCCCTAGAGGCTTTATTTATTAATTTATTTTTGGCCATTCTGTGCAGCATGTGGGATCTTAGTTCTCTGGCCAGGAACTGAATCTTCACTCCTGCATTTGGAAGCGCAGAGTCTTAACCATTGGACCCCCAGGGAAGTCCCTCTTAGAGGTTTTAAACTTGCACATTATCTTCTCTCTTCTTTCTTCAGATAACAATCTCCCTCCATCTCCTTCAGACCCCTAAATGTGTGGGCCAAATATAGAAAGCTTGGTGCTTTGGATTAAAAGCCCAGTTAAGGAAGGGCTCTGGAGCTTGGCATAGCATGGCATGGAAGTGGTGTTTGCCTGTGGTCTCAAGCTGGTTTCCCAGAAAAACTCTGTCACAGAGAGAGTTTTGTGGAATGCATGTGTGTGCAGGTTGTTTGTATGTGTGTGTGATGGTGGGGGAGGCGGTGGTGGAAGCAGATTTCTAAGAATATCTGGCAGGCTGGTAGTAAGTTTACCAAGGAAATTTATGTTGTCTTTCTTGGAGCCCAGGATATTGAAACATAATGACAGCTCTTTCCCAACCAATTTAGGAAGATTTTTCTAGAAGAACACATACATATACACATTCAGAATATATCCAAGAAAAAAAAAATCATCTTTTTGAGCTTCACAAATACATTTATTTGGGGTTTTAGGATAGATTCTTCATCTTTTTCAGGGTATATATGTCTATTAAGGATTTTTCTTCTTGAGTAATAGGTCAAGTCTGCAGAACTCTCTTTCTCTCCCTTGGATTGTTTTCCTCTTCACCCAGTATGTTTTTGACCTAGATAGCATCTGCCTTCTCTTCAGTTGCATGCTGTATTGTGAAGTGGAGATCTGCTGGGTTGAGGAGAGGTTGGAGTGAACAGATCACACCAATCTGGGTCAAATGTCGTATTCCTAATTTATCCCTGTTATGCGAAAAAAATGTTATGCATGGACCTCCCCTCCCCACCAAGGTCTGTTTTCCAAACCCACCAGTTCCACAAGATCTGGAGAGATGCGTCATGGTTGTAAATTCCACAGCTCAGGCAGCAAGTTCCATAATATTTTACTTTTTCTCTCCAGACCAAAGGTCTATGGTGATTCTACCTGAAGGACTAGGGGTGTGTACAGAAGGTTCCAAGTTGTGACACTTGGGGCTGGTTGTGGGGAGCCCTGTGATGACTGGAGCCAGCTGCAGAGGGCAGTGTGAGACCACAGCGCTGGAAGCCAAGTAGTCCAGCCAGCATAGCTCCTAATAGAGGCCACCTGTAGAGTTTCAAGATAAATTATGTTAGATGGGGAAACTGGTCTATTGGATTTACAGTAAATGTGTGCTGGTTAGCTTCACCCCAAAGAAAGTCTTTCTAAGATTTTCCCCTCTTCCCCAATTCAAGACATCAAGCATTATGCCTGGCTGAGTGGCAAACCTGTATTCTCTTCTGTTCAGGGGTGTGAGTGTTTCATGTAAATCCCGTGATAATGATCGAGAGGATATTTAGTGCCTTACAACCCATTGAGATTGGCTACACTGGGTGCTAAAACAGCCCTGAGTGTAGAGAGACACTTCTTTAATAATCATAATAACCCAAGCACCTTCTAAATCTTTTCTGGAGCAGTAGGAACTATAGTGAGTCTGCTGCAGGAGCCTTTTGTTCTATAGCTGATTCGAGGGACTCAGGGCTCTCTGGGGTGGGCTCCTGGGAAGCAAGGAGGCTGGTGGGTTGGACAGAGTGGCTGACCTGGAGGTTAAGTATATGCTTTAGAGTCAGACAGACTTGGGTTCACACCTTCCTCTCTAATTTCTTCTACTGTAAAGTTGGGATCGTCATGGGATAATTTTTCTAGAGTTGCTGTATTATGAGAAAATTAATGTGAAATGCTTAGCACGGTGACCATAGAAAAGAATTTCCAGAACATGGTATCATTACTGACATTCAATTCACAAATATTTATTGAGCAACTACCAGGGGATTTGACAGTGAGCAACATCGACAAGATCCTTACCCTTAATTCTAATGAGAAAGACAGACATTGAGCCTTATTACATCAAGGTAAGTACTTGAGGTGTTGGGGGAAGAAAAGGAGCAAAGTGATAAATGTACGGAGTTTTGTGCCGAAGTGTCTGGGTTGAATCCAGCTCTGTTACTTCTCACTGTATGGACATTAGAAAGTCTCATACCCTACTAGTACTGGCCTCATAGGGCCTTGCAAGAATTTAATGAGTTTAATACGTAAAAAGTATTCAAATGGTGTCTGGCATGTATTAAGTGTCAGCCATCTAGAACCATCGGTTTAGTGTGATGAGCTCTAAAAACAGATGATCAGATGATATGGAAATGTGTTACAGAAAAAAGCAAGTGACGTTTCAAAAAAGGGGAGGGGAATGAATACAAAATAAATTAGGGGGAAAAGCAATGATAGGTAGATTTACATGTATTCTTATGGAATAATCTGCGATAGATAATTAATGATAAAAAGCAATGGGGCAGACCAGAATGCATAGTATACCCTCATTTATATAAAAAAAATCTATCCATGTATCTATCATTTATCTGTGTGTTTGTGCAGACTATTTTAGGTAGTATGCACCAAAAGAGTGCTAATAGTACTGCCTTGGGGTTGGTCTGAGAAATTGTAATGAGAAGAAGACTTATTTTTGGACAATTTAAAATTTATGAATATTTATTATTTCTTAGGTTAAAAGAGATTAGAAAAATGATCCAGCAAGATATTAATACATATCTTTTTAGACTAAATTATCAATCATAATTAAGGAACTGGTAACTTGTGCTATGCTTGATTTCAGAACTGCTGTGGACCAGTGATGGCTATGTGCCTTGCATTCCCATGATTTTTGAACAGGAGTATCATTTGGTCATCCTAGTCAGGTTTCACTATTGTATGCAGGGTATATAGTATGTTGGGCATGTTCAAGGCAGAAAATTGTGTCCTTAGCTTATAGGTATTCCAAGCAACAAGAACTGGACCTAACAGTGATACTTGAGAAGCCTTACCACACCTCAGCCTGGTTTAGTTGACTGGGTCTCACCCCAAGTCTGTAATGGGAGAAGACTGGCTCTTGCATATCACAGGAATATAAATCATCTGTGGCCAGTAGGTGAAATGTGGAGGCTAAAACCAAATGACTAGAAATTTTTTGGCCCTGTTCCCATTGGGGCGGGGTGGGTCTCTATCTCCTTTTCAGGGGTATGTTAGAGCTGGCTCAAACCAGCTTGTAAGAACCAATTTTTTGCCTGTTGTCCCAGCAGCTTGTTCAGGGATGTCCTATTGGTCACTTGAAATCAGCCAAAGTGGAAGGGCTTCCTTGGTGGCTCAGATGGTAAAGAATCTGCCTGCAATACAGGAGACCCCGGTTTAATCCCTGGGTTGGAAAGATCCCCTGGAGAAGGGAACAGCTACCCACTCCAGTATTCTTGCCAGGAGAATGCCATGGACAGAGGAACTTGGTGGGCTACAGTCTACCACATGTATTGGAAAATGCTGAAAAACAGGGCATTTCCTTTTTTTGCTGGAGAACTGGCTGTTAAACATTTACCAACACATCATTACTGGTATTGAAAATTTCCAAGATATGGGTAGGGCCAGGGAAAAGTGGTTCATACAGAGCTTGATTGCCTCCAGGCCTCTCTTCTGACCTATACTCGCTATCCCTTCTTGTTTTGACAGGTTTGGAAGGAAAAATAGTAGCATTGCCTAAATGGGTTAACTCATTCACCTGGGATAGGCGACCATTCTCGAAATGACACATCTCCATCTACTACTTTCTGGGGTGGGTTAACTCAGCAGTTCTCAGAGTGTGGGACAGGGATCTTTGGGGGTCCCCGAGATTAACTCTGTTCCTTTCATAGTGATACTGAGATCTTACTCTCCCTCTTCCAGTCTTAGCTTCTCATGAGTATGTAGTGGCCTCTTTCATTGTACATTTGGAGGCGCTGCACAGCTCGATAAACCAATGGTTTCCAATGACCAAGGCGTGATGTTATAAAATTGGATATGTGTGTGCTAAGTTCTTTCAGTCATGTCCAGCTCTTTATGAGCCTATGGACTGTAGCCCACGAGGCTCCTCTGTCCACAGAAGTCTTCAGGCAAGATTACTGGAGTGGATTGCCACGCCCTCCTCTAGGGGATCTTCCCGACCCAGAGATTGAACACACATTTCCTGTGGCTCTTGCTTTGCAGGGAGATTCTTTACTGCTGAGCCACCAGGGAAGCCCATTATAAAACTATGTGTGGGGAAAAGTTCCATTCAAAGTACAAGATATCGTGCATCGAACCTGGACTGGCGACTCGTTTCATACATGATATTATACATGTTTCAATGCCATTCTCCCAAATCTTCCCACCCTCTCCCTCTCCCACAGAGTCCATAAGACTGTTCTATACATCAGTGTCTCTTTTGCTGTCTCGTATGCAGGGTTATTGTTACCATCTTTCTAAATTCCATATATATGCGTTAGTATACTGTATTGATGTTTTTCTTTCTGGCTTACTTCACTCTGTATAATAGGCTCCAGTTTCATCCACCTCATTAGAACTGATTCAAATGTATTCTTTTTAATGGCTGAGTAATACTCCATTGTGGTGCAATGGGACGACCCAGAGGGATGGTATGGGGAGGGAGGAGGGAGGAGGGTTCAGGATGGGGAACACATATATACCTGTGGCAGATTCATTTCGATATTTGGCAAAACCAATACAATATTGTAAAGTTTAAAAATAAAATTTAAAAAAAAAACAAAAATGAAGTACAAGATACATTAATGGACTTTAATACAACAGAATCTGAAAAGTTTGTTAATGTGGATTCTGATTCCTCATTAATACTTGTTGAGTTTTAGTGTAATATTAAATCAGCATTAGAATTTTGATGTATTGTCAAAGAAGAGTATCTGTAATTCTGAAAAGATACTATAATACGTACTTCTTTCTCTCTCCTCGGGCTTTTCTATGTGAGACTAGATTTTCTTCATACACTTCAAGCAAAACAATAAATCTCATCAGACTGAATATGGAATGAGATGGGGGAATTCAGCTATCTTCTGTACAGCTAGGCAAAAAGACTAAAAAGACCAAAACTATACTTCTCATGAAACTCCAGTACTATGGCCACCTCATGCGAAGAGTTGACTCATTGGAAAAGACTCTGATGCTGGGAGGGATTGGGGGCAGGAGGAGAAGGGGATGACAGAGGATGAGATGGCTGGATGGCATCACCGACTCGATGGATGTGAGTTTGAGTGAACTCCAGGAGTTGGTGATGGCCAGGGAGGCCTGGCGTGCTGCAATTCACGGGGTCACAAAGAGTCGTACACGACTGAGCGACTGAACTGAACTGAACTGATACTTCTCATTAATTTATTTTGTTTTGGTAAATAGAGTTATTTTATGAAAATGCTATTTATGTTTATATATGGTAGGTTTATTATTATTTTCAAACCAGTTAATAAGTAAGTACTTAAAATATTTATTTTAAATGTCTAGAGGGGGATCAAAATGGCGGAGGAATAGGATGTGGAACTCACCTTGTGGATACATCAAAAATACATCTACATGTGAAACAACTCTCAAAGAATATCTGCTAATGCTGGCAGAAGATCTCAGACTTCCAAAAGGGCAAGAAAATCTCCATGTAACTGGTTAGGGCGAAAGAAAAAAAAAGAGAGAGAAAGGAATTGGGATGGGACCTGTGCCTCTGGGAGGGAGCTGTGAAGAAGGAAAGGCTTCCATACACTGGAAAGTACTCTCACTGGCAGGGATGTGGTAGGGGTGAACTTTGGAGTCTTGGAGGAAAGACCACACCAGTGGCAGGTGTCCAGAAGGCAAAGCTGAGAGGGACCTGCACAGAGGGTTGGTGCCAACCAGCCCTGTGCAGCCCAAGACAGCTGTCCACTTGCCTGCTGGGATGTGTGGGGGCTGGGTGCTGCGGCTCAGGCTTTGGAGGTCAGACCCCAGGGAGAGGAGTGGTGTTGGCTGTGTGAAGACAGCCTGAAGGAGCTAGATTGTAGTGCACCCCAGCTGAGGGAGTCTGGGAAGAAGCCTGGGTCTGACAGAGAGGCAAGAGACCATTGTCGGGGGCGTGAGGCCCACAGGGGTGGGCCTACCACGTGAGCTTCTTTCTCTGTGCACTCGTAGGTGGCAGGACACTACCTACATGAGCTCCAGAGGTGGGTGACAGCTATTATCTCAGATCCCAGAGGCTGGCATGGAATATTACTGCTGCTGCTGTTATCCTATGAGCAAATGCCACACATGGCCCACATCTCACAGGGAGCCTGCACAGCCTGCCACTGCCCAGGATTCCATAGCTGAGGCCAACTTCCCTGGGGGAGTGCTTGATGCACCTGTCCTTGCAACCACCTACTGGTCTCTGTTGCCACAGGCATTTTGTATCTCTGCTGCTATAGGCACTTCATGCACATCCCAGTTGTGGCCACCTTATCCTTCCGTGCCCTCAGCCAAGTTCAGTGTGCCTCAATCAGCTGCTGCTTTTGCTCCCTCTCGCCTGGTTGGGGAACAGATGCCTGAGAATGGCCCACACACAGAGATGGGGTCAAAACCAAAGCTGAACCCCAGGTGTGGTGCCACTAAGGAAGAGGAACAGAAATCTCTGTACAGCTGCACAAGCTGCAGATTAAATCCCCACAATCAGCCTGGTAAACCCTGCATCTGTGGAATATTTGAATGGAAAATGAGTGCTCCCACAACTGAGCCCAGTTTAACTTTGGCAGCTGTGGACTTTGGGGGCAAGCACACAAGGGAGTTGAGGCAGGTCAGAGTCTAAGCCTCCCCTACAGTGCCCACAGGGAACTACCCAGAGGTACTGGAGGGCCTCCTGGGGATGCAGGGGTTCACTGTGGGGGCAAGGACCCAGAAACCCGAGGCCACAGGAAAATATTATTATTACTATCATTTTTCTGTTTCATTTTGTTCTGTTGTTTTATTATTATTATTTTTTCATTTATTTTACTTTTCTTTTTAGATTTGTAATATATTTTTTGTCTGTTTTTGTTTTCCTTTTCCATTATTTGGATTATTATTATTATTTTCTTTGTTTTTAATTTTTTTTCTTTTTGATCATTTTTATTTGTTTGTTTTATTATATTTCTTTTGCTCTCTCTCTTTTTTTTTTTTTTTTTTAGTTTGCTTTCTGCTTTGGTTTTGCTTTTTGGTTAATTTTGTTTTTATTTATTTTCATTTTGGGGTTCTTCTGTGTGGTTGTTCTCTTGTTTCCTTTCTTTTGTTTTATTTCTTTTCTTTGTGTTTTTGTTTGTTTTTGCTTTTGCCATTTGTCTTGGGTTTTGTCTGTTTGATTCTCCTCTTTTAAAAATTGTTGTTGTTGCTGTTTGTTTTTGTCTTTGCTATTTGTCTTGAGTTTGGTTTTTCTGTTTTATTCCTCTCCTTCTTTCTTTTTGTTTCTTCTTTTAAATTTTTTTTTTTGCTGTGCCACACAGCTTGCAGGATGTTGTTTCACCTTCAAGGGACTGGATGATTAGATTTGAACCTCCAGGGTGGGAGTCCCTAGGAGAAATACATCAAGACACATATTAATCAAACTAACAAAAATTAAATACAAAGAAAAATACATTAAAAGCAGGAAGGGAAAAGCAGCAAATAACATACAAGGGAATCCCCACAAGGTTTTCAGTTGATTTTTCAGCAAAATCTCTTCAGGCCAGAAAAGAGTGATATGATATATTTAAAGTGATGAAAGGGAGAAACCTATAACCAAGATTACTCTACCCAGCAATGATCTTACTCAGATTTGATTGAGAAATCAAAAGTTTCAGAGACTAGCAAAAGCCAAGAGAATTAAGATTACTCTACCCAGCAATGATCTTACTCAGATTTGATTGAGAAATCAAAAGCTTCAGAGACTAGCAAAAGCCAAGAGAATTAATTAACAATTAAGGTAGGCTACAGTCCATGGGGTTGCTAAGAGTCAGATACGACTGAACGACTTCACTTTCACTTTTCACTTTCATGCATTGGAGAAGGAAATGGCAACCCACCCCAGGGTTCTTGCCTGGAGAATCCCAGGGACAGGGGAGCCTAGTGGGCTGCAGTCCATGGGGTCGCACAGAGTCGGACACGACTGAAGTGACTTAGCAGTAGCAGTACCAAGCCAGGTTTATAACAAATGCTTGCAAAGCAACTATATTCCAATAAAAATTAATAAAAAACGGTAAAGGAAATTCTTAAGGTGAGAAACACAAGAGAATAAAAAGAACTATAAAAACCCAAGACATTTAAGAAAATAGTATTAATAATAGGAACACACCTGATGACAATTACCTTATGTGTAAATGAATGAAATGTTCCAACCAAAAGGCACAGACTGGCTGAATGGACCAAAAAACGAGACCCCTATAAATGTTGTCTACAAGAGACCCACTTCAGACCTAGGGACACATACAGACTGAAAGTGAGGGGATGGAAAAAGATATTCCATGAAAATGGAAATCAAAAGAAAATTGGAGTAGCAGTACTCATATCAGAAAAAAATAGACTTTATTTTTTTTTTAATTTTATTTTATTTAACTTTACAATATTGTATTGGTTTTGCCATATATCAAAATCAATCTGCCACAGATATACATGTGTTCCCATCCTGAACCCTCCTCCCTCCTCCCTCCCCATACCATCCCTCTAGGTCGTCCCAGTGCACCAGCCCCAAGCATCCAGTATCGTGCATCAAACCTGGACTGGCGACTCGTTTCATATATGATATTATACATATTTCAATGCCATTCTCCCAAATCATCCCACCCTCTACCTCTCCCACAGAGTCCAAAAGACTGTTCTATACATCAGTGTCTCTTTTGCTGTCTCATATACAGGGTTATTGTTACCATCTTTCTAAATTCCATATATATGTGTTAGTATACTGTATTGGTGTTTTTCTTTCTGGCTTACTTCACTCTGTATAATAGGCTTTAAAATAAAGACTGTTGCAAGAGACAAGGAAGGGCGGTACATAATCATCAAAGAATCAGTCTAAGAAGAAGAAGATTGAACAGTTGTAAACATTTATGCACCCAACATAGGAGCACCTTAATGCATAAGGCAAATGCTCATAGCCATAAAAGGGGATAGTAATACAATAATAGTGAAGGACTTTAACATCCCACTTACACCAATGGATAGGTCATCCAGACAGAAAATTAATAAGGAAACACAAGGCTTAAATGGTACATCAGACCAGATAGACTTAATTGATATTTATAGAATATTCTATCTGAAAGCAGCAGAATACACTTTCTTCTCAAGTGCACATGGAACATTCTCCAAGATAGATCACATCTTGGGTCATAAATCAAGCCTCAGTAAATTTAAGAAAATTGAAATTGTATCAAGCATGTTTTCTGACTACAATACTATGAGATTAGAGATCAATTGTAAGGAAAAAAATACTATAAAATCACAAACACAGGGAGGCTAAACAATATGCTACTACATAATCAAGACATCACTGAAGAAATCAAAGAGGAAATTAAAAAAAAATACCTAGAAACAAATAACAATGAAACATGATGACCCAAAACCTATGGCATGCAGCAAAAGAAATTCTAAGAGGGAAGTTTATAGTAATACAGTCCTACCTCAAGTAACAAGAAAAATCTCAAATGAACAATTGAAACTTACACCTAAAGCGACTAGAGAAGGAGGAACAAACAAAACCCAAAGTTAAAAGGAAAGAAATCGTAAGGATCATAATAGAAATAAATGAAATAGAAACAAAAAAAGCAATAGCAAACATCAATGAAACTAAAAGCTGGTTCTTTGAGAAGATAAACAAAATAGGTAAACCTTTAGCCAGACTCATTGAGAAAAAAAAAAGGAGAGGCCTCAAATCAATAAACTTAGATACGAAGAAGGAGAAGTTAAAACTGACACAAATACAAAGGATCGTAAGAGACTATTGCAAGCAACTATATGCCACTAATATATTCTAGGACAACCTGGAAGAAATGAACAAATTCTTAGAAAAGTACAACCTTCCATGACTAAACCAGGAAGAAAGAAAATATGAACAGACCGATCACAAGGAATGGAATTGAAACTGTGATTAAAATCTTCTAACAGACAGAAGTCCAGGACCAGAAGTCTTCACAGGCTAATTCTATCAAACATTAAGAGAAGAACTGACACCTATCCTTCTCAAACTCTTTCAAAAGTTCACAGGAGAAACACTCCCAAGCTCATTCTATGAGGACATCATCACCCTGACACCAAAATCAGACAAAGATATCACACACACACAAAAAAGAAAGAACATTACAGGCCAATATCACTGATATTTATCATAGAAAAATTCTCAACAAAATTCTAGCAAATAGAATCCAACAACATATTAAAAAATCATACACCATGATCAAGTGGGTTGTATACCAAGGATGTATGGATTCTTCAATATATGCAAATAAATCCATGAGAAATACCATATTAACAAATTGAAGAATAAAAACCATATGATTGTCTCAATAGATGCAGAAAAAGCTTTTGACAAGATTTAACCCCAATTTATGAGAAAATGTCTTCAGAGAGTGGGCATAGAGGGAAACTACTTCAACATAATAAAGGCCATATCTGACAAATTCACAGCAAACATCATTTTCAATGGTGAAAAACTGAAAGCTTTTCCTCTAAGATCACAAACACGACAAGGATGTCCACTCTCTCTACTATTATTCAAGATAGTTTTGGAAGTCCTAATCATGGCAAGCAGAGAAGAAAAAGAAACGAAAGGAATTCAAATTGTAAAAGAAAAAGTAAAACTGTCACTTTTTTGCAGATGATATGATACTATACAGAGAAAATTCTAAAGACGCCACCAGAAAACTATTAGAGCTAATCAGTGAATTTGATAAAGCCAGACACAATATAATTCTTGGAGGAAAACATAGGCAGAACATTCCTTGACACAAATCACAGTAAGATCTTTTTTGGTCCACTTCCTGGAGTAATGAAAATAAAGACAAAAATAAACAAATGGGACCTAGTTAAATTTAAAAGCTTTTGCACAGCAAAAGAAACCATAAACAAGATGAAAAGACAAACCTCAGAATGAGAGAAAATACCTGCAAATGAAGTAACTGACAAAGGATTAATCTCCAAAATATATAAACAACTCACGCAGCTCAATATGAAATAAACAAACAAACAACCCAATCAAAAAATGAGCAGAAGACCTAAACAGACATTTCTCCAAAGAAGACTTACAGATGGCCAATGAACACATGAAAAGATGCTCAAACATCACTAATTACTAGAGAAAGGCAAATCAAAAACAACAGTGAGGTATCACCTCATACCAATCAGAAGGGCCATCATCAAAAAAATCTACAAACAATAAATGTGATGGGAATATAAATTGATATAGTCATTACAGAGAGCAGCAGTATGGAGGTTCCTTAGAAAACCAAAAATAGAACTACCATTCAGTTCAGTTCAGTTCAGTCACTCAGTTGTGTCCAAATCTTTGCAACCCCATGAATCACAGCATGCCAGGCCTCCCTGTCCATCACCAACTCCTGGAGTTTACTTAAACTCATGTCCATCGAGTTGGTGATGCCATGCAGCCATCTCATCCTCTGCTGTCCCCTTCTCCTCCTGCCCCCAATCCCTCCCAGCATCACGGTCTTTTCCAATGAGTCAACTCTTTGCATGAGGTGGCCAAAGTATCGGAGTTTCAGCTTTAGCATCAGTCTTTCCAATGAACACCCAGGACTGATTTCCTTTAGAATGGACTGGTTGGATCTCCTTGCAGTCCAAGGGACTCTCAAGAGTCTTCTTCAACACCACAGTTCAAAAGCATCAATTCTTCGGCACTCAGCCTTCTTCACAGTCCAACTCTCATATCCATACATGACCACTGGAAAAATCATAGCCTTGACTAGATGGACCTTTGTTGGCAAAGTAATGTCTCTGCTTTTGAATATGTTATCTAGGTTGGTCATAACTTTTCTTCCAAGGAGTAAGCGTCTTTTAATTTCATGGCTGCAGTCACCATCTGCAGTGATTTTGGAGCCCCCCAAAATAAAGTCTGACACTGTTTCCACTGTTTCCCCATCTATTTGCCATGAAGTAATGGGACCAGATGCCATGATCTTCGTTTTCTTAATGTTGAGCTTTAAGCCAACTTTTTCACTCTCCACTTTCACTTTCATCAAGAGGCTTTTGAATTCCTCTTCACTTTCTGCCATAAGGGTGGTGTCATCTGCATATCTGAGGTTATTGATATTTCTCCTGGCAATCTTGATTCCAGCTTGTGCTTCTTCCACCTAGCGTTTCTCATGATGTACTCTGCATAGAAGTTAAATAAGCAGGGTGACAATATACAGCCTTGACGTACTCCTTTTCCTATTTGGAACCAGTCTGTTGTTCCATGTCCAGTTCTAACTGTTGCTTCCTGACCTGCATATGGGTTTCTCAAGAGGCAGGTCAGGTGGTCTGGTATTCCCATCTCTTTCAGAATTTTCCACAGTTTATTGTGATCCACACAGTCAAAGGCTTTGGCATAGTCAATAAAGCAGAAATAGATGTTTTTCTGGAACTCTCTTGCTTTTTCGATGATCCATTGGATGTTGGCAATTTGATCTCTGGTTCCTCTGCCTTTTCTAAAACCAGCTTGAACATCAGGAAGTTCACGGTTCACATATTGCTGAAGCCTGGCTTGGAGAATTTTGAGCATTACTTTACTAGCATGTGAGATGAGTGCAATTGTGTGGTAGTTTGAGCATTCTTTGGCATTGCCTTTCTTTGGGATTGTAATGAAAACTGACCTTTTCCAGTCCTGTGGCCACTGCTGAGTTTTCCAAATTTGCTGGCATATTGACTGCAGTACTTTCACAACATCATCTTTCAGGATTTGAAATAGCTCCACTGGAATTCCATCACCTCCACTAGCTTTGTTCGTAGTGATGCTTTCTAAGGCCCACTTGACTTCACATTCCAGGCTGTCTGGCTCTACGTGAGTGATCACACCATCGTGATTATCTGGGTCGTGAAGATGTTTTTTGTACAATTCTTCTCTGTATTCTTGCCACCTCTTCTTAATATTGTCCGCTTCTGTTAGGTCCATACCATTTCTTTCCCTTATTGAGCCCATCTTTGCATGAAATGTTCCCTTGGTATCTCCAATTTTCTTGAAGAGATCTCTAGTCTTTCCCATTCTGTTGTTTTCCTCTATTTCTTTGCATTGATCACTGAGGAAAGCTTTCTTATTTCTCCTTGCTATTCTTTGGAACTCTGCATTCAGATGCTTATATCTTTCCTTTTCTCCTTTGCTTTGGCATAGGTGTGGTACGTATATAATGGAGTATTGCTCAGCCATAAAAAGATATGAAATTGTGCCATTTGCAGAGATATGGCTGGACCTAGAGACTATCATATAGCGTGAAGTCAGAAAGAGAAAACCACAAATGTGGAATCTAGAGAAATGGTATAGATGAACTCATGTACAAAGCAGGAATGGAGACACAGACATAGAAAACAAACATATGGATACCAAAGGGGGAAGGGGAGTGGAATGGGCTGAGAGACTGTGATCGGCATATATGCCCTACTACGTTACCATAGATAACTAATGAGAACTAACTCTATGGCACAGGGAACTGGACTCAGTGCTCTGTGGTGACCTAAATTTCCTGGGAAGGAAATCCGAGGAAGAGGGAATATATGTGTATGTGTGTCTGATTCACTTTGCTATATAGCTGAAACTATTGTAAAGCAACTATTTGTTGTTGTTGTTTAGTTGCTAAGTTGTGTCTGACTCTTTCACAACCACGTGGACTGTAGCCTGTCAGGCTTCTCCGTCTATGAGATTTCCCAGGCAACAATGCTGGAGTGGGTTGTCCTTTGCTTCTCCAGGGGATTTTCCTGACCCAAGGATTGAACCTGTGCACGTCTCCTGCATGGGCAGGTGGACTCTTTACCATTGAGCCACCTGGGCTTCTAACATGATAAATGTGATGTATATAACCCATGGAAATAGAAGTTTTTGGATATGTCAGTTGTTGCTAGGACTATAAAATGGCACTGGGACTAGGGGGAGCCTCTAGATTACCCTAATTTTACTATTTGCACAGGGGCCATTGGTTGGCCATGGGAGGAGGTGGGGGAAGGATATAAACACCTTTGCTGGATGTGCAGGGGTGGGGGTGCCAGTGGGGGGTTGGGGGAGGGACTTGGAGCAGTACTATAAAGGGGGTGACAGGGCTCTGAAGACAAACCTCAACTAAGTTCTTAGAAGGAGAAACTGGGCTCCAGGGAATCTAAGGGACTTTTTCCAGAGATGCCCGGTACCTGGCCCAGTGGAGAGTAACCTAGGAGTTCCCATATTCAGCATTCACTGTGGTGAGTCTGTTTTCTTAGGATGCACCATCAGGCGCTTGGCAGGGGACTGTTGGTAACGGTGCTGGTGGTGACTCTGGGGGTAACCAGCACATCCTGTCTTCAGCGGGGAGCTCTGCCTTTCAACTGGCTTTGCATCAAACACAGGCCCCTGTAGAGTCACTGTAGTACATAGTATCAGCTATCACACTGTAGTCTCAGCTGTGATCCTTTATAGATCCTCAAATACCCAGTGATTTAGTCACAGATTTAGTAAATCTTTGACTCTCCACACTGTGTTCTGTGGGGACCTCAGCCATTCCTACCCACATGTTTAGTGTTAAATAGGTGCAAACTGGGAAGTTTAGCGGCCTTGGTGTCGCCAAAGTCAAACATGACTGAGCAACTCACACAAATACTACTGCTATTACTACTACTAGTACTATTACTACTCTGACTTCACATTTGTTGAGAACACTGCATTTGTCAAATCCTATACATGCGCCCACTCCACACAAGACACCAGCGGTCACTAGGGGGCTGGGGAAGAGTCAGCTGCCCTCACAGCTGATTAGAATCTAGCTGGGTGGCGTGTGGGTGAACAGAATGGGAAAGTACTTGGCTGTGACCTGGAGCCGTGTAGAGGTGCTTACTTTTTTCTGCTTGGTCTTACTAAGACTTAACTTGATTAAAAAACAAAGCAAGATTAAGCCCAGCTTGAAGCAA
Source organism: Bos mutus (assembly GCF_027580195.1). Taxonomy (NCBI): domain Eukaryota; kingdom Metazoa; phylum Chordata; class Mammalia; order Artiodactyla; family Bovidae; genus Bos; species Bos mutus. Next base: position 40,494,594 of record NC_091627.1, read on the forward strand.
TGATTTTTAACATGAGGATATCTGGTTGGAAAACCCTTGTAGTTCAAAGGCCACATGAAACTCTCCTCCTCTCTTCTGCTTGGAAAAAAGTAGAGGATTGCCCAGTAAATTTCCTTGTCTCTCTGTTTCATTTCAGTGCAAGGGTGGTAGGGTGGGGAGAAGGAGAGCCTTGTTTTGTGGCAGCAGATCATCTTCCCAGTGATATGCCCTACTAAAAAAAAATCACAGCTATTTTATTTCTTTAATTTCACTGGAACATGGGGCAGGCATTGCTTACTCATTATGTGAGAAAAGGTCTGCGTGACCCGAAGTGTTTCTCTCTGGGCCTTCTGGAGTCTCTGCCACTCCCACCATTAGCAAGACTCCTTGGGGATCTTTGGGAGCTCTGTTCATGTTAACTAAGTGGATGTGTTCTCACGCTCATTTGCACAACTTTAGTCCCATGATTGGGTCCCTGTTCAGCATGTTGCCCAGTGGCCGGCATCTACTGCTCTCCACCTGCCCTGAGTCCCTCCATGAGTCCCTAACCAGCTGACACTTTAACTCTGCTTCACCTTCATTCTCACATTAAGACTTATCTATTCTACACTCCAGTTCCCCTGACCACTGTCCTGGCTTCAAGGTTATCAGTGGCTAACCGATGGCTATTTATTAGGATTTTTTAACTGTGTTCTCAAGGGCCTAGGAGGCCCTCCAGAAAGTGCCTTTGGGGTCACTTGTAGAACTCAATGAGGAATCAGGATGGGGATAATTCAGTTATACCCATGCAGCAAAACTTGTGTATTTTATATATGATTACCTCCTTGTAAGTGTCCCTTTAAAGGGTCTTGCTTGAAAAAAGTATTTGGGGAGCACTTCCTGAGACTATAAACTTGTACAAATGAGCACCAGAATGAGCCCAGTTGGTTATCCTCTAATAACCTAGAAGATAGGAATGGATCAGGGAAGGCTTGCCTACTTCTCGTCTTGTCTACAGCTTGCCCTTCTTGGAGATGTCTGTTCTCTTGTCACTCAGGGGGAACACAATCAAATATGATTTCATACAAGTGAAGGGCTTGATGGCTGACATACATTTCTTAATCTTGACCTTTTTTCCTTAATTTTTTTTTAAATTGTGAAATAGACACAAATAAAAAGATGCAACAAAAAATTAAATTGCATTGTTCAAAATGGATCAGAAAGTGAGTCCTCATGTAACCCCCACTCAAGTCAAGAGGTAGAACCTGACCTGTACTTCTGAGTTCCCTCCCATCCCCTATGCTTCTACCCATCACTACCCTCAAGTTAACCACTATCCCAGCTTTATGGTAATCACCTCCTGGCTTTTCACCTTAGCAGAAATCCCTAACAACTATAGTTCGGTTTTATCTGGTTTTGAAATTTACATTAATGGAATAATAAATCCTTTTCTTCTTTTGCTAAATGTCTTCATCATCCTTTTTGCCTCCCCCTCACAGAGTCGGACATGACTGAAGCAACTTGGCAGCAGCAGCCCAAACACAAAAGAAACATATTCTGTAAATCTTAGGAAGGATTGCAGTAACATTTCTACATTTTAAGACTGAATAGTGAGAAAAAGTAGTTGAATAATAATGATTCTTAACAAATGTCTCTAGCTTGGAGACAATTACAGTGAGCAGGTATTAAAGAAAACGCAGTGTCACCATAATTAGTATTTACGGAAGAATGTTCATGGGAAAGGACTTTCTATTTTAACTTCACAGATACTTACAATTCTTGAGAAGCAGGTATATGGCAAACAGAAGTGTCTGCTGCTTCTTCATCTTTCCTTTTCCTTCTTCTAAAAATCTCCTTGGCAAGGACAAGAAGGGACATACATTATTCTAGGGTCTCCCAGAAAGACAGGGGCAACTGGGACTGTGAGTAGCCCCCCCGACTTGGGTCTGACCTTCTGCCCCCTTGGCCCCCACCTCTTTCTGATGGTGAATGTTGAGAGATGGTGATGGATGGTTAGTCACAAATAGTTTCCAATTTACCAAAGTGCACCCGGCTTTCTCTGAACCTCTTTGAAATGCTTTTAAAGCAACATCGAGAATGGAATTCAACAACAATTCCCACAGCTGCAGTCAGAATACAGCGACCCCAGGAGCAGCTGGGGCAGTTGTTTTCATGTTTTGTACTTGGTGTTTTCATAAAAGCTCTTCCAGAAGGTTCTGGAAGGTCCTGTGGCATCCATACTCTGAGGAACTGAGTCTGGCCCAGGCCCTTAGATTCCAGGCCCTTATCCAAAGTTTCTCTAGCAACGTGCTCTCCCAGAAGCACCCTTGCTGTGTCCTCCCAACATCCCATCCCAACAATCTACAGGCGAGAGAATTTGTCTGGTGGCAGCTCTGTTTAGTGAAGAGAACCCTCACAGAGAAGTCAGGATCCCAGGTTCTGGCCTCAGATAAAGCTTTACTCAGCCCTGTGAACTTGTCTCAATCTCATCTCTCTTTGGCCTTAGTTCCCACAGCTATAAAGTAAGGAAAGTGAAAGTCACTCAGTCGTGTCTGACTCTTGGCGACCCCATGGACTGTAGTCCATGGAATTCTCCAGACCAGAATACTGGAGTGGGTAGCCTTTCCCTTCTGCAGGGGATCTTCCCAACCCAGGGATTGAACCCAGATCTCCTGCATTGCAGGCAGATTCTTTACCAGCTGAGCTATCCAGGGAAGCCATAAAGTCAAGAGGTTGGATAGAAAACCTTAGGATCCCCTTTCTGTAGGGAGTTAGCAGTGATGGTTCAAGGTGAGCACTTCATTACAGCAGAGAGTAGAGACAGTTTCTTTGGCAGGGTTGTTTTTATATGGAGACAGAAGAGTCAACAGAATAAGTAGTCTCTCTGGAGGCAAGCTTAATAGATGATGTAGGACTCTAATACAAGACAAAGCAAACATAACACACTTTTTCAATAAAAATCTCTCCCACAATAAATAATTATCTCTTCTCCAATTGCCTATTATGGTACCTGAAATGTCACCAAGAGATCCCTCTTTTCCTTTTTTGCAGATTTTGTGATTCTAGGATCTATTATAAAAAGATGTAAGTGTCTCTAAAAGGAGGAATATATAATATTCTGTTATCTATTGAGATAGATATCACTGTGATTCGTGGCTTGAGAGGGGACTGAGTAATCACTGCTGTCCACAGTGGCTTGCTTGTGACGAAGCTCAGAGCAGTTCCCAACTTGAAGGGCTATATTCTATACCATCTCTTCTCAAACTTTAATGAGCCTATGAATTACCCAGGAGGATCTTGTTAAATGCATATTTCGATTCGGTAGGTCTCTGTGGGACCTGAAAGAATCTGCATTTCTAATAAGCTCCCTGGTGACATGGATGCTGCTGGTCCCCAGAGTACACACCTGGAGTAACAAGACTGTATAGCACATGACCTAGTCTTCTGCACAGAGATAACTGGACTACAGAAGTTGAGCACTTGACTTCAAGCCAGCCAATCTGTGAGCTGACCTCTGCTCAAAAGGGCATGATGAACCAATCACAAATTTAAACAGGAGAGATGGACAGAGGCTTCAGGACACAGAGAGAAGGCCTGACTCCTTTTAATGGCAATATGAGAGAAGGATTGTCTGAAGACAGTCTTCCAAGGGCATAAGCTGTCAGTTTGGATCTTGAACACTGACTGACTTCTCTGGTTTCTGTCTCTATAAGGCATGCTGGACTCTACTTCCTCTTCATCCCATCAGGCCTGTCTGTTGAGATATTTTTCCAAGGTTACTGAGGAGCATACCACATGATTAAAATTCCTATTGAATACTGAACACCCTGAGATGAAGTTTGGGTGGGGATGTACACCTGGGTAAGCATTTATTCTATAAAATTCCCTCTTAGAACTGCTTTTGCTACATCCCATAAGTTTTGGTATGTTGTATTTCTATCCTGAAGAATAGTTCATGTACTCTCAAGAAGAATATGTATCCTGCTATTGTTTAATTGAATGTCTTGCACATGTCTGTTAGGTCCATTTGACTTAAAGTATAGTTTAAGTCCAGTGTTTCCTTATTGATTTTCTGTGTGGATGATCTAACCATTGCTGAAAGTAGGATATTGAAGTACTTACTATTATTGTATTGTCTATTAATCCCTCCAGATCTGTAAGTATTTGCTTAATATATTTAGGTATTCCAATGTTGGGTGCATATATATATATTTGCAATTATTATATCATCTTGAATTGACCTCTTTATCATCACATAACTGTTTGTTTTTTTTTTAATCTCTTGCAATTTTTGACTGTGTTTGTTTGTTCAGTTGCTGAGTCCGACTCTTATGGCAAAGGGGTTTGTGTAACTCAATGAATCTATGAGCCATGCCAGTCAGGGCCACCCAAGACAGACAGGTCAGAGTGGAGAGTTCTGACAAGATGTGATCCACTGGAGGAGGCAATGGCAAACCACCCCAGTATACTTGCTGTGGAAACCCCATGAACTGTGTAAATTTTGACTTATAGTCAACCTTTTCAGATAAAAGTATAGTTATTCTTGTTCTCTTTTGTTTTCCACATGCACAGAATATCTTTTTCCACCTTTTACTTTTAGCCTATGTGTGTCCTTGAAGCTAAAGTAAGTCTCTTATAGTAGCATAGTGTTGAGTTTTTTTTTTTTTTTTATCCATTCAATCACTTTATACTTTTTGTTTGGTGCCTTTAATCCATTTACATTTAATAGTTATTGATCAGATCAGATCAGATCAGTCGCTCAGTTGTGTCCGACTCTTTGCGACCCCATGAATCACAGCACGCCAGGCCTCCCTGTCCATCACCAACTCCCAGAGTTCACTCAGATCCACATCCATCAAGTCAGTGATGCCATCCAGCCATCTCATCCTCTGGCGTCCCCTTCTCCTCCTGCCCCCAATCCCTCCCAGCATCAGAGTCTTTTCCAATGAGTCAACTCTTCGCATGAGGTGGCCAAAGTACTAGAGTTTCAGCTTTAGCATCATTCCTTCCAAAGAAATCCTAGGGCTGATCTCCTTCAGAATGGACTGGTTGGATCTCCTTGCAGTCCAAGGGACTCTCAAGAGTCTTCTCCAACACCACAGATCAAAAGCATCAATTCTTCAGCGCTCAGCCTTCTTCACAGTCCAACTCTCACATCCATACATGACCACAGGAAAAACCATAGCCTTGACTAGACGAACCTTTGTGGGCAAAGTAATGTCTCTGCTCTTGAATATGCTATCTAGGTTGGTCATAACTTTACTTTCAAGGAGCAAGGGTCTTTTAATTTCATGGCTGCAGTCACCATCTGCAGTGATTTTGGAGCCCCCCAAAATAAAGTCTGACACTGTTTCCACTGTTTCCCCATCTATTTGCCATGAAGTGATGGGACCGGATGCCATGATCTTCGTTTTCTGAATGTTGAGCTTTAAGCCAACTTTTTCACTCTTCACTTTCACTTTCATCAAGAGGCTTTTTAGTTCCTCTTCACTTTCTGCCATAAGGGTGGTGTCATCTGCATATCTGAGGTTATTGATATTTCTCCTGGCAATCTTGATTCCAGTTTGTGTTTCTTCCAGTCCAGCATTTCTCATGATGTACTCTGCATATAAGTTAAATAAACAGGGTGACAATATACAGCCTTGACGACCTCCTTTTCCTATTTGGAACCAGTCTGTTGTTCCATGTCCAGTTCTAACTGTTGCTTCCTGACCTGCATACAAATTTCTCAAGAGGCAGATCAGGTGGTCTGGTATTCCCATCTCTTGAAGAATTTTCCACAGTTGATTGTGATCCACAGAGTCAAAGGCTTTGGCATAGTCAATAAAGCAGAAATAGATGTTTTTCTGGAACTCTTTTGCTTTTTCCATGATCCAGTGGATGTTGGCAATTTGATTTCTGGTTCCTCTGCCTTTTCTAAAACCAGCTTGAACATCAGGAAGTTCACAGTTCTTGATAGGTGAAGACCTACTCTTGCCTCTTATTGTTTTCTGGCTGTTTTGTAGTTTCTTTGTTCCTCTCTTGCCGTCTTCCTTTGTGAATTGATGATTTTCCTAGTGGTATACTTTAATTTTCTTCTCATTATCTTGTGTGTATCTGCTATAGGTTTTTGGTTTGTGTTTACCTCTTAGGCTTACTTGAAACATCTTATTGATATAAATAGTCTATTTCAAGCCAATCACAGCTTCAACTGCATACTCTACACTTTCACTCATCCTCCACATTTTATGTTTTTGATTTACAATTTACATCTTTTTATATTGTGTATCCATTAACAATTTTTGTGTTTATAGCCTTTTAAATACTTTTGTCTTTAACCTTTAAACTGGAGAGAAATGGTTAGAAATGCTAACATATTACAGCATTAAAATATTCTAAATCTGACTATATACTTATCATTACCAGTGTATTATATTTTTATGTTAATAATTAGCATCTCTTCATTTCGACTTCAAAGCTCGTTCAGCATGTCTTGCAAGTCAGGTCTAGTGGTGATGAACTCTCAGCTTTTGTTTGTTTGGGAAACTCTTTATCTTTCCTTTATATGTGAAGGACAATGTTGCTGGGTAAAACATTGTTTGTTGAAAGTTTTTTTTCTGTAGCACTTTGAATGTATTGTCCCAATCTCCCCTGGCCTTCAAGGTCTCTGAGAAATCTGCTGATTGACTTATAGGGGTTCCCTTGTATGAGAGAATTGTTTTTTCTCTTGCTTCTTGGAAAATTATCTTTATATTTGATTTTAGACAGTTTTGTTATAATGTGTCTTGGAGAAGAAATTTTGGATTGAAATAATAGGGGAATCTATTAGCTTCATGAATGTGGATATCCAAATCTCTCACCAGGTTTGGGAATTTCTCAATCATTATTTATGTAAGTAAGGTTCTTGCCTCTTTTTTTCTTTCTTTCTTCTCCTTATTCAAGTAGATTTTCTTTATCATTTTCATTTTTCTATTTTTGATCTCCTGATTGGATAATTTTGAATGATCTGCTTTTGAGGTAACTAAGCTGAAGCTCTCTATTGACTTTTTTAGTTCAGTCATTGTATTCGTCAGCTAAAAAAATTTCTGCTTGGTTCTTTTCTATGTCTCCCATATTTATGTTGAATTTCTCATTTTGTTCTTATACTCATGTCTTGATTTAGTTATATTACTTATCTCTGTTCTCTAGTAGCTCTCTGAGACCAATTATTTTGAGTTCTTTGTTGGGCAATTCATATGTCTCCATTGCTTTGTTATCATGTGCTGGAAGTTCACTGTGATTCTTTGGTGGTGTAATGTTTTCCCAATATTTTGTGATTTCTTGTGTAGGTGGCTTTATAGTTGCTTGTGTAGGTGGTTTTATATTTGCTGGCTTTGGTATTTCCAGAAAGACTTGCACATGCAGGTGGGAGCACTCTAGATCATTCTGTGACCTTGGGTATATTGATGTGGAGTGCCAAGTGCAGGAGAGTGTGGCAACTCTGTTTCCAGAAGGACATAATGTCTCTGGCTCAGGCCACCAGGGTCCACAGCAACGACAACTGTGTGGTGCTTGGCTAGTGCTACAGAGCAGGGAGCGGGTCGTCAGTGGTGTCCTCGGCAGCACCTCCAGGTTCAGTAGGTAGGGTCCGTGGCAGGCAGCACTGAAAACCAGCTGAGCACACACACTTAGCTGTGAGTTTTGGCTGCAGATGCCTATGTAGCAGTCAGGGCTGGTTGTAGATACTCACAAAGTGGTGGGGGCTAGGACTAGAATCAAGGACTTGGGGCATCTGCAGGCATACTTTCAGCTGCAGGAGTGCTGGCTGTTCATATGTACTCTTGTGATTGTAGGTTCTTCCCATACACGAACACCTGGCAGTGGAGGCTGATGAAGAAAATCAGGCTGGGGGTGTGCAGGTGCACTGCTGGAGTAACTCGCTGCAGGTAAGCCCAGTGGTATGGACCAGTAACAAGAAACAGGGCTGGATCCAGGCCCACAAGCAGTTCTGGGTGCCCTGGCTGTTTATGTGCACTTTTGCGGCTACGGGATCTTGCCACGTTTGTGCTCGTGGCAGTAGAAGCTGGTAATGAGAATCGGGCTGGTGGTGTGCAAGTCTAGGGCTGGAAATGCAGCTCCAAGTATGCACAAGGGGGTAGGAAGCAGCTGCAGGCATCTAGGCTCATGTCCCCTTTTGTGCAACCACAAAAGCCTGAGCAGGTGTGTGTCCCAGGCTCTGCTGGGGCAGTGGTGGAAGAGAGCATGGAGGGACTTAGGTGGCTGGAGTCTACAAATGGAAATAGCTGAGAGGTAAAAGGTGGTGAAATCTGCAGGGCATCAACAGCTGCTGTGCTGGCTGTTGATTTCTCAGTGGCAAAACCTGCTGCAGTCCTGTGCAAAACAGGTCGCTGGGAGTCCTGGTCACCCCCACAGTGTGACTAATAGTGGTGGCCCTTGCTCTTCTTCCTTGTTCTTGCTGTTTCTATACCTTTCAGCTTTACTGGTCTCTGGGTGGGATGAAACTGAAGTGGGTCTTTGTGGAGTGCCCCAAAAGGCTGGGACACTGGTCACTCACCCTCCTCTCCCTTTCTGGTGAGAGGAACTTTTGTATCTGGAAATTCTCTCCTGGAGCTGAGCACTGCTAGCCTGGGGGATGGGATGCTGCAGGCATAATGGAGCTGTTCGTCCAGCCTTGTTGGTGTGGTTATTCTTAGGTGTTTTGTTCTGCTGGGTTGCTGAATTTTCTTAAATGGACTCTTGAGCTCTCCTAGAGCCTTTTTGTTTGTGGATAGCTGTCTAATTGTTGATTTTTGTTGGGAATCAGGGACTTGAGTCTCTCACTTCACTGTCTTGGTGTCTTGGCACCCCCAGTTTTTGTACTTTTGATAGCACTTATCCTCCCAACTCTTAGGGAGAGTGGTAGAGAGCAGTGCTGGAGAGGGCAGAAAAACTCAGCTTCTGGTCTACTATTAGCTTTTCCTGTATGACCTTGGCTAAGTCATTTTACTATATTGTGTATTGCAGTTCAGTTCAGTTGCTCAGTCATGTCTGACTCTTTGCAACCCCATGAATCACAGCACGTCAGGCCTCCCTGTCCATCACCAACTCCCGGAGTCCACCCAGACCCACATCCATTGAGTCAGTGATGCCATCTAGCCATCTCATCCTCTGTTGTCCCCTTCTCCTCCTGCCCCCAATCCCTCCCAGCATCAGAGTCTTTTCCAATGAGTCAACTCTTCGCATGAGGTGGCCAAAGTACTAGAGTTTCAGCTTCAGCATCATTCCCTCCAAGGAAATCCCAGGGCTGATCTCCTTCAGAATGGAGTGGTTGGATCTCCTTGCAGTCCAAGGGAGTCTCAAGAGTCTTCTCCAACACCACAGTTCAAAAGCATCAATTCTTCGGCACTCAGCTTTCTTCACAGTCCAACTCTCACATCCATACATGACCACAGGAAAAACCATAGCCTTGACTAGACGGACCTCTGTTGGCAAAGTAATGTCTCTGCTTTTGAATATGTTATCTAGGTTGGTCATAACTTTCCTTCCAAGGAGTAAGCGTCTTTTAATTTCATGGCTGCAGTCACCATCTACAGTGATTTTGGAGCCCCCCAAAATAAAGTCTGACCCTGTTTCCACTGTTTCCCCATCTATTTGCCATGAAGTGATGGGACCGGATGCCATGATCTTCGTTTTCTGAATATTGAGCTTTAAGCCAACTTTTTCACTCTCCACTTTCACTTTCATCAAGAGGCTTTTTAGTTCCTCTTCACTTTCTGCCATAAGGGTGGTGTCATCTGCATATCTGAGGTTAGTATTGCAGTTACTTATGTAAAAATGGGAATAATAATACCTTCTCTTTCTAAAGACCAGAGGTTGAATGTGTACCTTCTCTTCTGGACAAAAGATAGGCCTAAGAGTAGAATCTTCTAAGCGCCCCTCATAGGTAAGATTAAGAGTTTTAGAGGCCTCAAGCACTGTAGGATTTTAGAATCCCTCTTTCTCTATGTCATTCAGAGTGAAAATAACACAAAGCTCTACAAAACACATAAAGAAATCTAACAGAATTCTTATCTTACTATGTTGGTGTGTTTTCATTTTTTAAAGTATCAACTCTTCTTAAAAATTGTTTTTCCTCACACTTTATTTTGGAGTCCTTGGCATTGCTGGTGACTTAAGCTTATGCCCAGAGGACAAATGGGCCTGTTGGATCATTTGGCATCAGCATGTGATCATGTGCTATCAGTGGCGGGGACCAACAGGAGGTCCCCTTTCCCACTGACAATGGTCCAGCCCTGGACTGAACAAGGAGTGGGTCTGATTGGCACCCAAGATTATCTCCTTACCAGTTTTCTAGTAACAGGCAAGAGAACAATAGGACAGGTCTTGATCTTGCAGTCATCCCTTACAAACTCAGGGGGCAGTGAGATCTCCTGGGAAGAACAGTGGTTTGGAATTTGCAGACCTGGATTTCAATCCCAATCCCATCCATTCTATTTGGAGGGGCTTGCATGAGTTTCTTTACCTTTCTTTGTTGGTTAAGTCATGTGGTTATAGACATGATTGTGAGGACTGGATGAAACAATTGATAGTAGGCTGCCTGGTCACCCAGTTTATCATTATGTCTTTGGTCCCTGAACACTGCCTGGAACATACTGGGGGCTCGATACATATTTACTGAGTACATCATCTCTTTATCTCCCCTCTAGTTCTTAAAGTCATACTTCTCATTGAGGAGGCAGACAGGAGTGTGGAAAGTTCTTGATTGCCCAGTTGGTAGGGGACAGGCTTGCTTCTCCAAGGTGGCCAGAGTGTCCAAGGAAAGTTCTCTGGCGGTCAGGAGAGTCAGTTGTTTGCAAATTTTGTTTCTAGGTCAGGAATTTGAACTATGGCACTCAAACTGAACTTGGGCTATAAAGTATTTTGTATCTATGACAGTAGGTATTCAAATAACTATTGATTCATTTGCTACAGACTTATGCGCAGTAATATTGAGTAGGTGTTTTCCAACCAGAAACTGGGGTGGTAGCCATGATGACAGTATCTTCTTGGGTGGTAAGAGATACACAAACAAATGACATTTGTTGTGCTTTGTTTTTTATGTGGGTGTGGAGTGCTGGCAATGTTCTTTCAATAGGCTTTTGGTATAAGATAGTGAGAGCTGATGTTGGGGTCCTGTGTGCTCTGTTCTGACGCCTTACCCTATTCAGAGATGGGAAGAGCACAGAGCAAAGGGTTGAAAGGGAGTGATTGGGTTGGAGGGATGTGGAATAAATCTTTCTTGGAATCCTGCTGCTGTGTTGCTGACAGAGGCCTGGGACCTGGGACCCTTCACTGCAGAGCTGTAATGCTTGCACCTGGACACACCTCTCCTCAAGAAACAAACTACAAAGAAACTGTATGGGACTACAAATAACTGGTACATGCACAGTCGGGGCAAATTTCTGGTCCCAAGAGATACAAAGAGATCAAGAAACCCAACTGCCACAGTTCTGAAGGGCCTGGAATAAAAACAGAGTGTCAGGAACAAAAGCAGGGTACCGTGTATGCCCTCTGCACACAACTCCATCTAAGGGGTGGGCAAACCACCCAAGCTTCCCCTCTGGCCTGACCCCTGGACATACCCCTACCCTCACCCCATGTAAAATGAAAGTTGCTCAGTTGTGCCCAACTCTTTGCGACATCTTGGACTCTATAGTCCATGGAATTCTCTAGGCCAGAATACTGGAATGGGTAGCCTATCCCTTCTCCAGCAGATCTTCCCAACCCAGGAATCGAACGCAGGTTTCCTGCATTGGAGACAGATTCTTTACCAACTGAGCTATCAGGGAAGCTCCTCACCCCACAGAAGGTACAAACTTGACCCCAACAAGAAGTAAGCAAGCAAGGGAATGTGCTGTTTGTTCCTTCTCCCCACTGCTGCAGCAGGGACCCCAATAAAGCCTTGCCTGAATTTCTTGTCTGAATAGGCCCTTAGGCTATTGCTTTTGATGTGGGAAGGTCAAGAACCCTGGGGTGTAACACTGTCGCATTTAGTTTTGTGGGCTGGAATTTCTGGTGTGGTGTGTACTCATTTGGGAGTGAGGAGGAGGAATTCTAACACCTCAAGGAGAACCAAGAAGGCCCTTGGCCTTCAGTTCTGAGCCATTTGGAAAGATCTCTGACCTGAGATGCATCCTGCAGAAGTACTGGGTCTTGGGGTTCCTGCAGAGCTCCGAGTTTTCATGGCACGTCTTATGCTGCTGCTGCTGCTGCTGCTGCTGCTAAGTCACTTCAGTCGTGTCCGACTCTGTGCGACCCCATAGATGGCAGCCCACCAGGCTCCCCCGTCCCTGTGATTCTCCAGGCAAGAACACTGGAGTGGGTTGCCATTTCCTTCTCCAATGCATGAAAGTGAAAAGTGAAAGTGAAGTCGCTCAGTCATGTCCGACTCCTAGCGACCCCATGGACTGCAGCCTACCAGGCTCCTCCATCCATGGGATCTTCCAGGCAAGAGTACTGGAGTGGGGTGCCATTGCCTTCTCCTGGCACGTCTTATAGTCAAGTGTTTAGTTGGTGGCTCTTCAGAGAAAAAGGGAAGGAGGACTTGGGGCTGGTGCTTAAAATCTGACATTTATTTTGCAGCTGGGATGACAGAGTTGCACTCTCTGTTCCCATCAGGTTCCCTCATAGCTCAGGGGATTGCATCCCAGCTTCCCACAGAAGAGCTGACAGCATCTGGCCTGGCCCTGCTTGTTGGCTTGGTAAGGCTTTTGCTTTATCTGTGTACTTCATCTGTGAACCAGGAGTGAGCGACTGGCTCCTCAAAGCATGGGATATTGAAACAAGGAAATACAGAATCAAGAACAAGTTCTTAATAGTAAAGAAGACTGGGGGGACAGGCAGGGAGAGAGGAGAGTCCCCCACAAAATGAAAAAAAGAAGAGATGGGACGTGTGTGATTGTAACATTGTGGAGATATTAGTTATCATTCAAGCTGTATGGAGAACTGAGGCTTGTGCTCAACACATGGAAATTAATAGGCTCTTCACTGAGTGTTGGGAACTTATAGAGGATAGTACATTTTCTAGGCTATCATTTGTCTAACAGATTTTGCTACTCCCAGAGGGGCCAACTTTTCTGCTGAACTAAAATCACTGATGTGTGCTGTGATGACTTTTTTTTTTTTTGCCAGAGTGAGTAAAATGCCCTGAAAGTGCATTAGCTTTAGCACTGCCCTGGCTTTAGCATTTCAAGGTGAACTTGAACTTCAGAGTCCATACCATGGCTGACCTTGGTTTCCTGATGTTCCTAAAAGATTTTAGTGCTTTTCCAGTGCTTAACTCAGTCCCATCTACCTCAGATATTCATCAGTGATTTTGTTTGCAGTTAGTTCTTAGAGCCAGAAGTAGAACCTTTTAATCAGTTGTTGATAAACTAGCCAGTAACATCTCCCTTACTTCCTTGCCCACCTTTGCTCCCTCGAAAACTCAGAATGGGGACCTTTGAAGATGCCCCATCTTGGTTCTCAGTTCTCTGGAGTAACCTCTATTTTGGGGGCTTCCTTTCCTCAGCATGCATAAGAGTAAACACCCTGCTTCTTCTACTTTGGAAAATGTTACAACATCCACGTTTGTTCTTCTGAACACTCTCATTCCAAACACAGGATAATTAATAGCTTACAGAGGACGTGCTGCTCTTTTTTTCCATTTTAGTTTAAGATGTTGGGATCTCCGCCTACATAATGAAGTCAGGAAAGACACAGAGATGCTGAGACATTTCTATTTTCTTCTTTCCTGGGTGGGTTTTCCTGAAAGATGTCAGCATCCATTGGTGGCTACCACCCTGTGGCATTTAATTATTCTTGACATTGAATCCATTATGGCATGAAAAGAGAGAATACAGTCTGTCTGTTTCTCCTCCCCCTTCCAAGAGAAACAATGTAATAATTAAGACAGTAACTAAAGTTCTAAGAATAAAGAGAAACCACATAAAGCCCAGCATCATGCTACTCCTGGAATATCCGCAAGAAACAAGTTCTGAGGCTGTCTCCCCTTCATTTTTTAAAATCCAGATCATCATGATTCATCCTCCTGTATAAATGAATAATAGTTTAGTTTAAATAAGCCAATATTGTTTGGAGGTCATTTATCACCTCACAGCCCTCATTCACAGACAAGTCATGTGGAACCACAAAACTTTCTTTTTGTGCACTGGAGCTGGAAATCTCATTGAGGTTTGGAGGCCAGATGCCCTTTTTTTCCCCCCTATGTTTTAAAAAAGATTTTATTCATTGACTCTACAGGGTCTTCGCTGCTGTGTGCGGGTTTTCTCTAGTGGTGAGGAGTAGGGGCTGCTCTCTAGTTTCCGTGCGCAGGCTTCTCATTTGGTAGCTTCTCTTGTTGCAGAGCATGGACTCTAGGGCGCTCCAGCTTCAGTAGTTGTGGCACATGGATTCAGTAACTGGGGCTTCTGGGCTCTAGAGCATAGGCTCAATAGTTATGGCACATGAGCTTCATTGCTCCATGGCATATGGGATCTTCCTGGACCGGGATCAAACCCATGTCTCCTGCAGTGGCAGGCAGATTCTTTACCACTTAAAGAAGCCCAGGGAGACCTTACTTCTGTTTGCTTGAATTTGGAGGCCAAATTCAGCATGTTCTAAATAAGGAAGTACGTGGGGACTGTGATAAGCTGGGGTGGTGGCAGGGAGGGGGCGTGGGAATCGGAGAGCTGCCTCCAGAGAGTTTCTTACACTTGCCCTTTTAGGGCACAGGAGCTGAATTTGGGTTTGAATAGGAATTTGTTGATAGTGCTGTGTACGTTCATGTATGCATGCATGCGTGCATGTCTGTGTGTTTGAGACAGAGAGAGAGAGAGAGAGAAACTGTTCTAAAAGCATAACTTTTCAATAAGAACAACCTTAGAGGAGAGGAAAGGGACTTTTTTCAAGGCTAACTATAGAAATTGGATTCATACTGTTAGGATTAACGATTGAAGGCAAAAGAAAACTCGAGGAACGCTCCTCAGCCAGCACGTTCAAATGATAAATTGCATTAAGGCACTGAAAGAAACAACAGCTGCAGTTAATGAAGAGCCAAATTTATCTAAATTTCTCCAGTTGATCAGTCAAAATCATCAGTATGGCTCTCACTCCATAATCACTTTTATTTATTTATTTATTTTTGAGTCAGGGAGAGGGAAGACAAAGGGGAAGGTAGGTTTTTGTTCTTAAAATTCTATTAATACCTGCTGAAGAGGAATTGACTCTAGAGCTCATCTTGAGTAGTCTTGGAGAATTTTTTTTCTTGGTATCACTATTATTAATCCTCTAGTTTTATTGTTTTAGTTTCAACCTTCCTTAGGAGAGAGTGGTTGACTCCTATATCTTAGAGAGATGAGTTGGAGATAGGAAATCTGGGAGGTGGATGGTGATGGTAAATGACACAAATCTGAAATGCTTTCCAAAAGACTGTTCTTTCTGCTGAGGTGTTTCCTTATTAAAAAACTTGTGAAATCGGAGTGGTGTATTGTCTGTGGCTATTTTAAGGAGAAGACTGAGGTTTGGCCGGGGGTGGGGGTGAGGGTGGGGGTTGGGGGCGAAGTGACTGGCCCAAGGTCAGCTAATGAACTCATCTAAGAGATGAGGACAGAGAGCGATGGCTACACTTAACAAATTCTTTGTTAGAAGATGACAAATTCCCCCAGCCTCCCATCGCTACATGGTGAAAGCAAGAAAATCCTGTTGCAGAAAGCGCTCAGAGAAGCTGCCATCAAAGGCTGCTTGGGGCCAGCTTTCCCTACCCTGCCCGGCGCTGTGCGCAGAGCCCGCATGTGGTGTGGAATTCCATTAGAACTGACTCACCATATGTTTCTTCGCTGGTGTTCAATGGAACCTGAGGGAAGGCATAATGGATCTCCGTTCCTAAACCGTGTGGAAGGCTTCCAGAGGTTTAATAGTCTACCTCGAGGTGATGAATAGAGGGGCTCTCATATTCCTTGCATAATCAGGGCGCCTCGGTGCTCTCAGTGCACTGCACTCTCCTCCAACACCCTTCTGGAAGAGTCTGTACATCTGGTACTCCTGGAGCCATTTCAAAAATGGAGAAGGGGGAGGGGTGGTGCGATCCTCTCATCTTCCCTGAGAGAAGGTCTGTGGGAAGCCACTGCACTGAGAGCTGGAGATTTTGAGAAGGAAGTAGGCTGGAGGGGATGGCATCCCAGGGATGGGTTCCCCTGGTTTTGGGTCTGATTGTGTTCTGAAGATGGTTGCTAGGAAGGGCTCTGTGGCCACTGGCTGGTGGCTCCTGGGAGCATCTCTGTGCTCATCTGAGGCCCACAGCCAAAGGTGAACTGCTGCTGGTACCACTGACACCACATGGCTGCCAAATGGCCTTGAAACTGTATTCCTTCCAGTAATTTTCTCACTGAAGTGCTTTTAATTCACATGGTGTGAAAGAAGGCTGGAGGGTATTCATTGCAGGGGAGGACAGAAATGGAGCTGCAGTAGAGCTCTGTTGATCTGTCTGCCAGAGGACTGAAGCCCTTGGAAAACAGGGGCCATGGAGACTAAGCCTGTGAGTAGGAAGAGTGGGAACCAGCCTGCTTCTTAAATGAACTTAAAGTCTAGATAGAGGTGACAGTCGGGGCGCATGTGTAGAGTGCAAATTATCAGTTTTTTTTCACAATCCAGTGTCTCTCTACCCTGCTCTCTTCTCTTCCCCCATCTTTCAGCTAACATTTCTCATTCCTGCCCAGTTTACCTTCTTGGTTTTGACCCACAAGTTAAGTCCTACCATGAAAATAGAAGCCTTTCCCTCAGTACAGATTCAGCATTGCACCAAAACTTCTGGGCATTCTTACACCTCAAATAATATCTGATGGGGATGGGATGGTGAATGCCTAAAGCCTTTCTACAGCCACCTTTTCATGGACTTGCTTAAAGATTTGTGCTTGGAATAAATTGTGTGTGTGTGTGTGTGTGTGTGTGTGTGTGTGTGTGTAGATGCTCCGTTGGGTCCAACATGACTGTCGGACCCCATGGACTGTAGCTCACCAGGTTCCTCTGTCCATGGAATTCTCCAGACAAGACTACTGGAGTGGGGAATAAATCATAATCTTGTATTATTCTTCCAATTCAAGAGAACTATGGGGCATTCTTTTCTTTTTTTTTTTTTTTTTAAATTTGGTATGTGGCAAATACTGTTCTGGACACTGGGAGGATGACAATGAGCAAGGCTTGGTACTTACCTTCAAGATGCTTGTGGGACTGACATTAAAATAAGCAGAAAGTCATGCTGGTAAGTGTTAGGTATATGGCAGAATTTTCTTTTCCCCACCGAGAGAAGATCTGTGGGAAGCCACTGCATTGAGAGCTGGAGACTTTGAGAAGGAAGTAGACTGGAGGGGAAGGCATTCCAGGGATGGGTTCTCCTGGTTTTGGGTCTGATTGTGTTCTGAAGGTGGTTGATAGGAAGGGCTCTGTGGCCACGCTGGCTGGTGGCTTCTGGGAGTATCTCTGTGCTCATCTGAGGCCCACAGCCAAAGGTGAACCGCTGCTTAGATGGGGATTCCAGGAACTGGGAGAGGATAACTGGGCTTGCTGCAATGTCAAATTAGGAGAGAGCATTTTGTAACTTCCAGCTGGGACAGTGCAAAATTATTTTAGGATTTTAGAGTACAATTATGTCTGACACAAGCCAAGGATGGGGCTGAATATGAATGTCTTGCTCAGACTTACTGAACAGGTATGGCAGGAGACTGGCCTCCATGAGAGTAGAAGATGCAACTGAAGTTGTTTTTAGGTTCTTGAGAAGAACAAAAGAAATCAAGAGCTGAGCCTGAGTGGTAGACCACCTTCCTTGCTCCCTCAACTCCTGGGACCCAAAGGTCCCCACAGTTTCTTCTAGCAGTAGAGGGAGGGAGGGAATAGCTGAGACCATAACATGGAGCACACCCTGAAGCTTTTACAAGGGCAGGGGAGACCTGAGATTTGCTGATGCTGTAGGAAGAGAACTGGAACTCAGATGTGAAAGCATAAGGAACTTCCAGAGCTCAGAAACTGGGAGGAAGAATGTCATTAAATTTGGGTAATTTATCCTGGCTTGACTCAATTTTGTAATGATAGTGGTATTCTCGGGGTGTAGTGGGAGGCCCAAAGAAGGTTTCTAACCCAGATTAGGGTTAAAAGTTTTAAGGAAAGTGTGATAGTTTATGTGTTAACTTGACTGGGCCATGGGGTGCCTAGATATTTGGCTAACCATTATTTCTGGGTGTGTCAGTAACGGTGTATATAAATGAGGTTAGTGTTTGAATTGGCAGACTCAGTCAAGCAGATGGCCTTCCTCAATGAGGATAAGTAAGTGAGTAAGTGAAGTCACTCAGTCATGTCGGACTCTTTGCGACCCCGTGGACTATGCAGTCCATGGAATTCTCCAGGCCACAATACTGGAATGGGTAGCCTTTCCCTTCTCCAGGGGATTTTCCCAACCCAGGGATCAGACCCAGGTCTCCTGCATTGCAGGCAGATTCTTTACCAGCTGAGCCACCAGGGAAGCCCAAGAATATTGGAGTGGGTAGCCTATCCCTTCTCCAGCAGATATTCCTGACCCAGCAATTGAACCAGGGTCTCCTGCATTGCAGGCAGACTCTTTACCAGTGGAACTATGCCTGATGCCCAGGGTCATCAAATCTGTTGAGGGTCCCAATAGAAAAAAAGATGGAGGAAGGCAGAATTCATTCCTTCTCTGCCTGGCAGCAGTTATGTAGTTTGTTTCTGAACTGCTTTTGAGATTCATGCATGTTATTGCAGGTAGCATTATCTTTTTCATTTGTTTGCTGAATAATATTCCATTGTGTGGATGTCCTATAATATTCTTAATCCATTCACAGGTCCATGGACATTTGGATTTTTCCCCCCAGTCATTGAGCATAATAGAGTGGCTATGAACATTTGCATACAAAAATTGTGTGGAAGTGTGTTTTCATTTCTCTGGGTAATTGCTTATGAGTAGAATTGCTAGATGGTGTGTATGCCAAACATTTTCCAGAATGGCTGTACCATTTTGCATTCTCACCCACAATGTATGAGAATCCCAATTATTCCACATTCTCACCAACCCTAGATATTGTCAGTCTTTTAAATTTTGGTCATTCCAAGGAAAGTAAAGTAGCATCTCAATGTGGTTTCAAGTTGCATTCCTTTAATGACTAAAGATATTGAGAATTTGTTTATGTGCTTGTTTGGCATCCATGTATTTTCTTTGGTGAAATATTTGTTTGCATGTTTTACTCATTTGAAAAATCAAGTTGTTTGTCTTCTTATTATTAAGTTTAAAAAGATAAGTTCTGATATATATGCACCCAACATAGGAGCACCGCAATATGTAAGACAAATGCTAACAAGTATGAAAGGGGAAATTAACAATAACACAATAATAGTGGAAGACTTTAATACCCCACTCACACCTATGGATAGATCAACTAAACAGAAAATTAACAAAGAAACACAAACTTTAAATGATACAATAGACCAGTTAGACCTAATTGATATCTATAGGACATTTCACCCCAAAACAATGAATTTCACCTTTTTCTCAAGCGCACACAGAACCTTCTCCAGGATAGATCACATTCCAGGCCATAAATCTAGCCTTGGTAAATTCAGAAAAATTGAAATCATTCCAAGCATCTTTTCTGACCACAATGTAGTAAGATTAGATCTCAATTACAGGAGAAAAACTATTAAAAATTCCAACATATGGAGGCTGAACAACACGCTGCTGAATAACTAACAAATCACAGAAGAAATCAAAAAAGAAATCAAAATGTGCATAGAAACAAATGAAAATGAAAACACAACAACCCAAAACCTATGGGACACTGTAAAAGCAGTGCTAAGGGGAAAGTTCATAGCAATACAGGCATACCTCAAGAAGCAAGAAAAAAAGTCAAATAAATAACCTAACTCTATACCTAAAGCAACTAGAAAAGGAAGAAATGAAGAACCCCAGGGTTAGTAGAAGGAAAAAAATCTTAAAAATTAGGGCAGAAATAAATGCAAAAGAAACAAAGGAGACCATAGCAAAAATCAACAAAGCCAAAAGCTGGTTCTTTGAAAGGATAAATAAAAATGACAAACCATTAGCCAGACTCATCAAGAAACAAAGGGAGAAAAATCAAATCAATAAAATTAGAAATGAAAATGGAGAGATCACAACAGACAACACAGAAATACAAAAGATCATAAGAGACTACTGTCAGCAATTATATGCCAATAAAATGGACAATGTGGAAGAAATTCTTAGAAAAGTACAACTTTCCAAAACTGGACCAGGAAGAAATAGAAAATCTTAACAGACCCATCACAAGCACGGAAATTGAAACTGTAATCAGAAATCTTCCAGCAAACAAACACCCAGGTCCAGATGGCTTCACAGCTGAATTCTACCAAAAATTTAGAGAAGAGCTAATACCTATCCTACTCAAACTCTTCCAGAAAATTGCAGAGGAAGGTAAACTTCCAAACTCATTCTATGAGGCCACCATCACCCTAATACCAAAACCTGACAAAGATGCCACAAAAAAAGAAAACTATAGGCCAATATCACTGATGAACATAGATGCAAAAATCCTTAACAAAATTCTAGCAATCAGAATCCAACAACACGTTAAAAAGATCATACACCATGACCAAGTGGGCTTTATCCCAGGGATGCAAGGATTCTTCAATATCTGCAAATCAATAAATGTAATACACCACATCAACAAATTGAAAAATAAAAGCCATATGATTATCTCAATAGATGCAGAGAAAGCCTTTGATAAAATTCAACACCCATTTATGATAAAAACTCTCCAGAAAGCAGGAATAGAGGGAACATACCTTAACATAATAAAAGCTATATATGACAAAACCACAGCAAACATTATCCTCAATGGTGAAAAATTGAAAGCATTTCCCTTAAAGTCAGGAACAAGACAAGGGTGCCCACTTTCACCGCTACTATTCAACATAGTTTTGGAAGTTTTGGCCACAGCAATCAGAGCAGAAAAAGAAATAAAAGGAATCCAAATTGGAAAAGAAGTAAAACTCTCACTGTTTGCAGATGACATGATCCTCTACATAGAAAACCCTAAAGACTCCACCAGAAAATTACTAGGGCTAACCAATGAATATAGTAAAGTTTCAGGATATAAAATCAACACAGAGAGATTCCTTGCATTTCTACACACTAATAATGAGAACATAGAGAAATTAAGGAAACAATTCCATTCACCATTACAATGAAAAGAATAAAATACTTAGAAATATATCTACCTAAATAAACTAAAGACCTATATATAGAAAACTATAAAACACTGGTGAAAGAAATCAAAGAGGACACTAATAGTTGGAGAAATATACCATGTTCATGGATTGGAAGAATCAATATAGTGAAAATGAGTATACTACCCAAAGCAATCTATAGATTCAATGCAATCCCTATCAAGCTACCAACAGTATTTTTCACAGAGCTAGAACAAATAATTTCACAGTTTGTATGGAAATACAAAAAACCTCAAATAGCCAAAGCAATCTTGAGAAAGAAGAATGGAACTGGAGGAATCAACCTGCCTAACTTCAGGCTCTACTACAAAGCCACAGTCATCAAGACAGTATGGTACTGGCACAAAGACAGAAATACAGATCAATGGAACAAAATAGAAAGCCCAGAGATAAACTCACGCACCTATGGACACCTTATCTTTGACAAAGGAGGCAAGAATATACAATGGAGAAAAGACAATCTCTTTAACAAGTGGTGCTGGGAAAACTGGTCAACCACTTGTAAAAGAATGAAACTAGAACACTTTCTAACACCATACACAAAAATAAACTCAAAACGTATTAAAGATCTAAACATAAGGCCAGAAACTATAAAACTGTTAGAGGAGAACATAGGCAAAACACTCTCCGACATAAATCACAGCAGGATCCTCTATGACCCACCTCCCAGAATACTAGAAATAAAAGCAAAAATAAAGAAATGGGATATAATTAAAATTAAAAGCTTCTGCACAACAAAAGAAACTATAAGCAAGGTGAAAAGACAGCCTTCAGAATGGGAGAAAATAATAGCAAATGAAGCAACTGACAAACAACTAATCTCAAAAATATACAAGCAATTCCTGCAGCCCAATTCCAGAAAAATAAACGACCCAATCAAAAAATGGGCCAAATAACTAAATAGACATTTCTCCAAAGAAGACATACAGATGGCTAACAAACACCTGAAAAGATGCTCAACATCACTCATAATCAGAGAAATGCAAATCAAAACCACAATGAGGTACCATTTCACACCAGTCAGAACGGCTGTGATCCAAAAGTCTACAAACAATAAATGCTGTTGGTGGGAATGCAAACCAGTACAGCCACTATGGAGAACAGTGTGAAGATTCCTTTAAAAACTGGAAATAGAACTGCCTTACGACCCAGCAATCCCACTGCTGGGCATACACACTGAGGAAACCGAATTGAAAGAGACACATGTACCCCAATGTTCATCGCAACACTGTTTATATTAGCCAGGACATGGAAGCAACCTAGATGTCCATCAGCAGATGAATGGATAAGAAAGCTGTGGTACATATACACAATGGAGTATTACTCAGCCATTAAAAAGAATACATTTGAATCACTTCTAATGAGGTGGTTGAAACTGGAGCCGATTTTACAGAGTGAAGTAAGCCAGAAAGAAAAACACCAGTACAGTATACTAATGCATATATATGGAATTTAGAAAGATGGTAATGATAACCCTGTATGTGAGATAGCAAAAGAGACACAGATGTATAGAACAGTCTTTTGGACTCCGTGGGGGAGGGTATGATTTGGGAGAATGGCATTGAAACATGTATAATATCATGTAAGAAATGAACCACCAGTCCAGGTTTGATGCAGGATACAGGATGCTTGGGGCTGGTGTACTGGGATGACCCAGAGGGATGGTATGGGGAGGGAGGTGGGAGGGGGGTTCAGGATTGGGAACACATGTACACCTGTGGCGGATTCATGTTGATGTATGGCAAAACCAATACAATATTGTAATTAGCCTCTAATTAAAAAAAATTAATTTAAAAAAATATAAAGCAGTATACACACATACACACACACACACACACACACACACACAAGGATAAGTTCTGGATGTGAGTTCTTCATCAGATACATAGTCTACAAATATATTCTCCCACTTTGTGGTTTCCCTCTCTTTTTCTTAGAAGTCTATTTTAAAGATCAAAGTTTTTGATTTGATGAAGTCCAATCTTTTTTTTCCTTTTATGCTGTTAATCTTTGATAGTTTTAGGGCTCACTTCCTTTGTTCCCTTTCTCTCACAGACCACAGTCCTATCCTCTCAGATATCCAATGTCTGAATACCATTGTTTTATGTATTTTCTCTGATTTTCAATTATTTATAGAGGAGAGACATTCCCATGGCATTTTATCCTTCACTGGAGAAAGATGAAGTCCTAGACTTTTGACAAGAAAACCAATTGCTGCAGGGTTAGTACATCCCTTATAAAAGAGACAAGTAATACTGGTTAGATAAAATTCCCTCTGGAGTTCTTCAACTTCTCTTCACCCCACACCACCTCTATACTATGTCAGTCCTTTTGGTAGCAATAACTACTATTATCAGGTGTGCGTGTGTGTGTGTGTGTTTTCTGAACTCATAAATTTATAAATTCCTGTTTTGTATAAGGGGATATATGTTTTTATGGGATTTAGAATTTTTGCATAAATGGAATATTTGCATAAATGGAATTTTTACAACTTGTTAGTTTTACTTAGTGTACATCTTGGATATGTATACCCATATGAGTTCAAATGGTATGAGTTCAAACTCATACTCAATAAGATATGAGTCCACAGGATCAGAGTTGGACACAACTGAAGTGACTTAGCACATATGCACATGGACTGTAGACCACCAGGATCCTCTCCCATGGGGTTTTCCAGGCAGAAATACCAAAGTGGGTTGCCATTTCCTTCTCCAGGTTTTTGATGATAGAAATTTTAAATTTTAGTATCATCAAAATTTTCCATCTTTTTCATTAGGGGGTTTGCTTTTTGTGTCTAATTAAAAAAAAACTTTCTTTACACCAAGCAAATATTACCTTCTAAAATCTTATTCCTTTGCTTTCACAAATAAATGTTTAGGATTAAACATCTGGAATTGATTTTTATATAATTATATGCTATGCTTAATCACTCAGTTGTGTCTGACTCTTTGTGACTCCATGGGCTGTAGGCCACCGGTTTCCTTTGTCCGTGGGGATTCTGCAGGCAAGAACACTGGAATGGGTTGGCATGCCCTCCTCTTATATAAATATAGGTGAAGGTAAATATTATTTTATTTTCCAAATGAATACCCAGTTCTTTCAGTACAAGTTTTTGAAATCTCATCCTGTTACCATTGATCTGCAATGCTAGCTCAATTATATATCAGTTGTCCACATGCGTATTGTTCAATTTCTGAGTTCTCTATTTTGTTTGATTAATCTGTCTTTTCATCTCTGGGCCTATAGAATGCTTTTTAATCATTGTATCATATGATGAGCTTTATCATATCATATCATATCATAGTAGGACAAGATTCTCCAGTTTTCTTTTTCATGAATGTCTTGATACTTCCATGTGAATGTCAAATCAACTTTCAAGTTTCAAAACACATTCAAATACACATATGCATACACAGTCTCAACTCCCCCATCCTACTTCATTCTTTTCCCCTCCCTCCTTCCCCCATCTCATAGTTTTACATAAATTGTTGCATTTTGGCCCCTTATTTATTAAGTAGGATAAATTCAAAACCTTTGGGATTTATTCTCCTGAATCTATAGATCAATATGGGAAGAACAAACTTCTTTATGACACTGAGCTTCCTAGTCTTTGCATCTACTCTATCTTCCCATATTCATATTAAAATCTCTTTTAAAATAATTTTATTTTCTTCAGAGAGATCTTTTGTTCTTTTGTTAATGTTATTCCTAGACCTTTTATAAATGGTATTTAAAAATTTTAATTTTCTGTGTAACTGTTGCTGGTATATGAAAATGCAAAGTTATATTAATTTTGCTTCAAACCACCTTGATAAACTGACTTCTAATTATGTACCTGAATGACAGTTTTATTTCTTTTCTTCTAGTCTTTATACTGTACTGTCTAGGGCCTCCAGTACATTACTGAATAAAATTGGTAATGGTGAATATTTTTATCTTATTTTTAATCACAAAGGGAATAAATTCAGCATTTCACTCTTAAGTGTGGTATTTTATATGTGTGTTTTTTTTCAAATTATTATTTTAAAAATTTCTCTCATTTTATTTTTTTAAAATTTATTTTATTTTCATACAGGTGATTTATGATGTTATGTTAGTTTTTGCTGTGCAGCAAAGTGATTCAGTTGTTTAACATATATGTATAATATTTTTATACACTTTTCCATTATTGCCTTTCTTTGTACTTTATTAAGAGTTTTAATTTTATATCATTAAAGGGCTTTCAGTTCAGTTCAGTCACTCAGTCGTGTTCGACTCTTTGCAACCCCGTGAATTGCAGCACGCCAGGCCTCCTTGTCCATCACCAACTCCCAGAGTAAACTCAAACTCACGTCCATTGAGTCAGTGATGCCATCCAGCCATCTCATCCTCTGTCGTCCCCTTCTCCTCCTGCCCCCAATCCCTCCCAGCATCAGAGTCTTTTCCAATGAGTCAACTCTTCGCATGAGGTGGCCAAAGTACTGGAGTTTCAGCTTTAGAATCATTCCTTCCAAAGAAATCCCAGGTCTGATCTCCTTCAGAATGGACTGGTTGGATCTCCTTGCAGTCCAAGGGACTCTCAAGAGTCTTCTCCAACACCACAGTTTAAAAGCATCAATTCTTCGGTGCTCAGCTTTCTTCACAGCCCAAATCTCACATCCATACATGACCATTGGAAAAACCATAGCCTTGACTAGATGGACCTTTGTTGGCAAAGTAATGTCTCTGCTTTTGAATATGCTATCTAGGTTGGTCATAACTTTTCTTCCAAGGAGTAAGCGTCTTTTGATTTCATGGGTGCAGTCACCATCTGCAGTGATTTTGGAGCCCCCAAAAATAAAGTCTGACACTGTTTTCACTGTTTCCCCATCTATTTCCCATGAAGTGATGGGACCAGATGCCATGATCTTTGTTTTCTGAATGTTGAGCTTTAAGCCAAGTTTTTCACTCTACTCTTTCACTTTCATCAAGAGGTTTTTTAGTTCCTCTTTACTTTCTGCCATAAGGGTGGTGTCATCTGCATATCTGAAGTTATTGATATTTCTCCCGGCAATCTTGATTCCAGCTTGTGCTTCTTCCAGCCCAGCGTTTCTCATGATGTACTCTGCATATAAGTTAAATAAGCAGGGTGACAATATACAGGCTTGATGTACTCCTTTTCTTATTTGGAACCAGTCTGTTGTTCCATGTCCAGTTCTAACTGTTGCTTCCTGACCTGCATATGGGTTTCTCAAGAGGCAGGTCAGGTGGTCTGGTATTCCCATCTCTTTCAGAATTTTCCACAGTTATTGTGGAATATATCAAATGCTACTTTTGCAATTATTGAGATAATTAAATTATTTTTCTCCTTTAATCTTAATGTTGTGAGTTATATTAATTCATTTTTCTGATGCTAAATCACTTATTTTGGAGAGAGTAAACCTAATGAAGTCACGATTATCTTTTTATGCATTAAAAATTTTGTTTTCCAATATTTTGTTTAATGATGTCCATAATGCCCTTTCCTTAATGGTCTCTTCAGATTTTGATATCAAAGTTATGTTAGACTTCTGGTTTCTGTTCATGGATGTAGAAAATATTTTAAAGTATATGAAAAGGCAACAAAAAAGAACACACCTCTAAAAGACAAAGCAATCATCAGATCCAGACTCAAATTTGACACAGATGTTAGAATTACTCAACAGAGGTTTAAAAGGCAGACAGCATGCAAGATCAAATGGACAATTTCATCAGGGAGATGGAAACTATAAAAAAGTCAAATGGAAACACTAGAAATGTAGTACCCAGTAACAGAGGTGAAAAATGCATTTGTCAGGCTCATCAGTAGATTTGACACAGCTGAGGAAAGAATTAGTGAACTTAAAGCTAGGTCTATAGAAAGTACCCAGACTGAAACACAGAGAAAAAGGGAAAGTAAAACAGAACAGAGTATCCAAGAATTCTGGGACTATATCAAACATTATAACATATGCATAATTTGAATCCTAGGGGAGAGGGAAGAGAGAGTTAGGGAGAAAGAGAGAAGAAGGAGGAGGAGGGGAAGGGGAAGAAGGAGAAGAAGAGGAAAGAGAAGGGGAGAGGAGGAGGAGGAGGAGAAGGGGAAATATCTGAAGAGATAAAGATTATGCTAGTTTCCAAAACTGAGTTAGGGACTATTATGGACTAAACTATGTCCCCATCCCTGAGCCCTCCCCAATTCACATACTGAAACCTCAACTTCCGGTACTTTAGAATGTGATTGTATTTGAGATAAGGCCTTTACAGAGGTATTTAAGTTAAAATGAGACTGTTCAGTTCAGTTCAGTCGCTCAGTCGTGTCCGACTCTTTGCGACCCCATGAATCACAGCACGCCAGGCCTCCCTGTCCATCATCAACTCCTGGAGTTCACTCAAATTCATGTCCATCGAGTCGGTGATGCCATCCAGCCATCTCATCCTCTGTCGTCCCCTTCTCCTCCTGCCCCCAATCCCTCCCAGCATCAGGGTCTGATGAGACTGTTAGAGTAGACCTAAGCCAATTTGACTGTTGAAGTTATCGGAAGAGGAGATTAGGGCATACAAAGACATGCGTGCATGCAAAGAGGGACACTATCTGAAATGGCAGGGAGAGGCCGAAAGAGACAGGCAGCAGGAGAAAACAACCTGGCTAGCCATTTAATTTAGGCTCCTACCTTCTGTGAGAACATAAATTTCTGCTGTTTAAACCACCAAATCTGTGGTACTTTGTTATGTCACCCTTAGGAAGCTAATACAGGGAGTGTTCTGGACGGTCTTTATTTTTCAAAAAATGTTGATTGACCTCAAATCTCTATTCGTTCTCCCTCTGTGGAGTGCCATCTTCTTGATTACTCTTGTTATATGAGAGAAGGCCTATGACCTTGGTTTATTGCTAGCCTGTACCTCTTGACTTACAGAGCTTAGAACTATCCCATTGCTGTTTTAGGACATAGGTTGCAAGTTCAAATGTTTACATGGCATGGTCAGTGAATATGCATGATTGAAGCATGCAGATAGACAAAATACTTGATATCCTCTTGGTATATTTTCCCAGTTTTTTTAAAAAAATATTATTTATTTATTTGACTGTGTCAGTCCTTTGTTGCAGCACTGTACGGATCCAGAGTCTATGGGCTCAGTATTTGTGGCATGGACTTAGTTGCTCCACAGCACGTGGGACCTTAGTTCCCTGACCAGCGACTGGACCTACGTCCCCTGCATTGCAAGGCAGATTCTTACCCGCTGGACTATCAGGGAATTCCCTATCATCCCAGTTTTGATAGAAGCACGTGCGTGTGTGTGTGTGTGTGCTTGATCATGTCCTACTCTTTGCGACTCCATGAACTGTAGCACGCCAGGCTTCTCTGTCCATGGAATTTTCCAGGCAAGAATACTGGAGCGGGTTGCCATTTAAATACAGAGAAATTGTTTTTTTTTTTTTTTTTTTAACTACAAGAAGAACAACAGCAGAAGCTTGATGATGAGTGGTAACTGTACTGGCCTCATTGTCAGAGAAGCAGTATGGTGGTGACTGTGGTAAACTGGATTGTTCATGCTTCCTTGACTAAAGGAAGCAGTTACTATTAGCTCAGCTGATTGCTGCCATGTTGAATTATAAGCCCTGCTGTAACATCTATTTTTCAAGAGAGGTCTGAAATTAGAGTATACATGTGAAATTTCTCATTTAGAATATGCTGACAGCAAATTCATTTTTTAAAAAAGAACTATAGAGGCAAGAAAACCTAGGTGGACAAATGTGGCATGTCAATTGTGTGTTTGCACATTTTGTTGTAAACAGAGTTACTATTCTTATGGAGAGCTTTTGTAATTGCTTCATATGGTTAGAATACAACTCCAAAGATCAAGGATTAACCAATTTAGCAGGAAATTGGCTGACAAATTATTAATCATATGGTATTTGTTATTTGAATTAAAAATACTTATATAGTCTTCTTGACTTTTTCTATATAAATTGTTTACATTTATATCAGTTAGTAGCTGATTTGTTTCAGAAAGTTGAATCTTAGTTTCTTTTTCAGAAAAAATTCCTTGCAAATTATTAAGAGTAATAGGTTTGAGGGGGATAATATGCCCAATTTTGGGCATCAATAGGTGGGAATAAACTAATTTTCCTTTAAGTAAGCAAAACCTCAATTTTCTTTAATCAACATAGTAGGAGAGGTTGTCATTTGCTAAGTGTGAAATGGTAACATGACAGAACCTTGGGGGACAAATATAAAAGTTAACATATGGGTTATATTTGCATGTTTTCTTTCATCATTTTCCTAAGAAACTGTAACTAATTTTCAACTGCTTGTTAAATCCTAACTGTGTATGTAAGAGCAAGACTTCAACAAGTTTCTTAAGTACTTCTTTCATTTTTACTCTAGATTTGGAGAACTGCTTACAGAAGGTATGAAATCATTCGAAGTCTCAATCCCTTTCTGAGAAAATCTTGATTAGTAATTGCACAGGATCTAGTGCACTGAGAATAGGAAGTAATTCATTCTTAGTTCTCCTAGTGGTATGTGTTTTTGTGTATGTGTGTGTATACATGTATGCACATGTGTGTGTAGGAGAGAAGGAAGACTGGGGTGTAGTATCCAATCTATTTTTATATTTAAAGTGGGTTTATTGTAGACAACATATAGTTGAATCTTGTTTTTTTTTTTAATCCTCTCTGATAATCTCTGTCTTTTAAATGATACATTTAGGCCATTCACATTTACAGTGATTATTGATATATTAATATTTGGATTAATATCTACAATATTCATAACTTTTCTTCTTCATTACACTGTTTCTTTTTCTTGTTTCTTTTTTTGCCCTGTTTTTTTCTGTTTTCAACTGAGTATTTTATATGATTTCCTCTTTTTGCTTAGCAAGCATACTTCTTTAAAAGATTGCTCTAGAGTTTTCAAGAAATGGACAAATTCTTAGAAAAGTACAACTTTCCAAAACTGAACCAGGAAGAAATAGAAGATCTTAACAGACTCATCACAAGCACAGAAATTGAAACTGTAATCGGAAATCTTCCAGCAAACAAAAGCCCAGGTCCAGACGGCTTCATGGCTGAATTCTACCAAAAATTTAGAGAAGAGCTAACATTTATCCTACTCAAACTCTTCCAGAAAATTGCAGAGGAAGGTAAACTTCCAAACTCATTCTATGAGGCCACCATCACCCTAATACCAAAACCTGACAAAGATGCCACAAAAAAAGAAAACTACAGGCCAATATCACTGATGAATATAGTTTTCAATATCAATTTTAAGCTAAGCTAAGTTCACTTTCAAATGACACTATCCCACTACATAAGTGTATAACACTACACTTATGTGTAGTGCAAGACTTTATTAACAACATTTCCAATTTCTGGACTGTAGCATTAATTAATTAATTCAGAAAATTACTGTGCAGCAAGTTCTATGTGACATAATGAGCTAGTTTCTGAGGACACTTTGGTGAATAACACTGCCACAGACTGCCTTCAGAGTGAGTGAAGTCGCTCAGTCATGTCCAACCCTTTGCGACCCCATGGACCATAACCTACCAGGGTTACATAACCTACTGTCCATGGGATTTTCCAGGCAAAAGTACTGGAGTGGGTTGCCATTTTCTGCTCCAGGGCATCTTCCCCATCCAGGGATCGAACCTGGGTCTCCCACATTGCAGGCAGATGCTTTACTGTCTGAGCCACCAGGGAAGCTTCTTCATGGGACTTATTATTCAATGGGGAGACTGCTGAATGAAATCACACAGATTTAAAATGCTTAGTTTTATAAAGACCTAATAGAGGGTTCTGTAGGCTATTATGAGGGTGTGAGGGTAACTCTAGAATTTCCTCTTTGGGGAACTTCAAATTTCATTAGGCTCATGTCACAGGCTTCCTAAAGAAATAAATTAGACAAATACCTGGTCAAAGTTTCTGAAAACCTTCATTTCTGGATGAAATCAGTTCTTGAGGAATGTGGGGAGGTGCAATCTGTCTTTTCTTCTGATAGCTTTATTTCCACTGCTTCTTCCTTCCATTTAGGCAAAAACAAATTACTCCGAAACAAATTACTCTTCCTTTTTCTCTCCCACTTTCCCTTCAAATCTGAAATAATAAGTAGTGGGAGGAGGGTGGTAGGGAAAGGCTTCTAATGGGAATTGGACACACCATTTTAGGTGATTCCCTTTTCCTTCAACTAAAATCTACTTCAAGCTTGTCTTAAAGAGTTTCCAGAATTTCTGTAGAATATTTCTAAATCGGTAGCATGATAAAAGAAACAGTTTAACCCAACTACGGCTACAATACCACTATATGACTGTTTTGTGTTAAAGCCACAAAAGTATCCAGAGAAGTAGCACATATGAATGTTCATAGTCACCTAAGAGTGTAAAAAATGCCATCTCTATTTTTCTATAACTCACTTTACTCTGAGCTTCTCTTTTGGCTAATGCAGAAAACTTACTCTTCTCATTTTAGATCCTTGTCAAATTTAGGATTTTCTCTCCTTTATCCCCTTCATTCCCCAAGTATTGGTGCTACATTTTATGGGAGTGCCTGACACTTTAGTGTTGGTAGAGAAAGTGTGTTTGCTTTTTATCTCCATCTGTCTGTTGCTATTCTGGCATCTTTGAAATGTCACTCGTCTCCTCTGACCCTTGAGCATGTCTTCCACCTACTCTGGCATACATCCAACCCAAGATGGTTCTGTCTCAAATTTTGGTGTTGGCTCTGTGTCCCTCTGCACCCATAGAGGAGGTCTCATTTTCGTTTCTATCGTCATGTCTGTGTGCATTCTCTGAACTGAGAGACCGAGCACCAGCGGTAAGTAGAGTGTGAGGAAACTAAAAATATATCAATTTATATCACACAGTATTATGACTAGGGTAACTTCTTGCTCAACGCTAATGGCCAATAGAAGTTTTTGAAAAAGGCCTTCACTTTATGGCTTAGGCTGATCATGTTCAAATAACGTATTGTTTGTTTTTTGACCTTGGTGAGTTATTTATATCCTTGGACAGTGTTTTTCAATCTATAAAATGAATGTAATTTTGCCTGCTTCAGTGACTAAATTTAAATGGAATTTTATTTATAAAATATCAGTATATTTCTTGGCCCATAGTAGACTTGAATTCAGCTTCTACTCTGTGATAATTAACTATATAATCTCAAGAAAGTTGTTTCTTTTCTCTGGTTTTCTCCTCTCTGGAATTGCTTCCTTGGTAAAGTCAAGTACAAGGTAGAGGAAGGGTAGGTTTGATGAAAAAGGGAAAGGAGTTAAACCAAGTTCACATTTGAGATTCTTTGCATTGACGGAGTCCTACGATTTTGAGTGAGGTCAGTAGGGGACAAAGGGCGTATTTTGTTAAGAGAACAGGAACTCAGCTCAGTGTGCTGGCGTGTGGCTCGCTGGCCCAGGGAATTTCAGTGAAGCCTTGGTGATGGTCTGGGGCTATAGAGCTTGGCTGTACCTGTTCACTCACAACCTTGAACAATGAAACAATCACTCTGCAAATGGAAAAAACAAAGGTGCCATTTTTTTCAGAAACTCCCAGCCAATCTCTCCCTTCATTTCCTCCTTCAAACAGACCTTTGGGAAGCAATGGGCATCCAGGCTTTACTATCCTTCAGCAGCCACTTGTTGCTGATTTTCTACAAGTCTGCTCTGTGTCACTTGTGTTCAACTTATAACAATGTTTCCTAAGAAACTAATTCAATCCAGTCACTGAGCTGAGCCAGGAGATTTGCTTGGCAATGGATAGCCTTAGGCAAGTGGAATAGAGCCAGGCAGAGCTTGTGTGAAATTTGTTCCTGATATTTCCTGGGTCTGTGGACTTGGAGATGCTTCTTAACCTCCCCGATACTCAATTGCCTCATTTGTAAATGGAGATATACGGAGTACCATGAAAGTACACTACACCAAGTATTGTAGCAAGGATCAAATGAGGTAAGGGCAAGAGACACGGTGAACACCCAATGCATGGTAGTTACATTTCTTCTTAAGGATAAGGCTGCCATGGTGGCGATTGTGGCATTGTGACTTGTAGATGGGCTCTGGCACCAAGGGGAATTTCTGAGATCCTGCCCGCCTTACTGCAGTTTTGAGTCTTGTTCACTCCTAGAATTTCTTATGAGGCCATCCCTGTGCCTTACCTCCCTCTGAAGTCACAAGGTCTGGTAGAGTCTCCTCAGTTACATGGAGGCAATTTCTAGTCATCAAGATTATCCTATTCTTAGAAAAGAAGCATATTTAATTTACTTTTATTGAATTATAGTTGAATTACATTGCTCTGCTATTACTGCTACACAGCAAAGTGACTCAGTTATACATACACATGCCTTTTCATATTCTTTTCCCTTATGATTTATTATATGATATGAATATAGTTCCCTGTGCCATATAGTAGGGCCTTGTTTTTATCCATTCTATATATGCCACTTTGCTACTCCCAAACTCCCAATCCAACCCTCTCCCACACCCCTTCCTCTTGACAACCATCAGTCTATTTTCTATGACCTTAATGAAAAACAAGTGTATTTTAAAATTGTCTGGGCCTCTATTGAATAGGTCAATATTTTCTTCACCAGAGATTTTTAATCTTGTTTACAAGGACCACTAAGAACTTTAGGTTATCTAACTCCATAAAGTGATCAGCAAAAATTTGACATGAAAGAATACTTTTCTGAGGAAAGGTCAGTGTTTTTCATAGCTTCTCAAAGGCAACCGTGTCCCAGAAAAGCCTGAGAGTCTTTGTTATTGAGGACATATTGGGTTTCCCTTATGATAAAAGTGAATACTTTTATAAGTAAAAGTATTAATATTTTTATAAGGAAAAAGTGAATACTTTTATTATAAATAAAAATACTTTTTATTTGTAATACAGTCCATTACAAATCACACCTGTGGGAAGAACAGAACTCTAAGCGGATTGTGTTATTTAGGTTCAGAGGCAGGGATGAGGTAGGAGGAAGACTGTTGAACAGCCAAAGTGTGTGTGGTTGGCCGCTTTTGTCTTTTTGGGTTACTGGACAGTCATCTTTACACTCAGGATTGGTTGAGTCTGCCATGTTTTAAATGCAATTCATTCAGTGGTGACCACCTAGAACAGCATAGACAGGGCAGTGAAAGAGCTAATTATTTCATGGACCTCAGAGAGAGTGGAGCTTGGAAGTCACCTAGTTTAATACTCTCAAACGACCCAAAGGAAGCCTGAAAGGGTGGAGGGACTTGCCCCGTAAATCAATGGGAAGCTATGACTGGGATTGGATTCTCCTGACTTCCCCTTGCCACCTTCCCTTCCCGAGCAAGTCCATGTAATTACTAAGTTCTGTTTACATATAGATCATAATTGTTTGGATATTCGGGTGAATGTATAAATGTTTTGAAGGAAACATAGCAAAACTGTAGAGATCCTGTGATAGCTGGTGTGCTGGAACCTTAGTTTTAATCGTTATAAATGAAACTACTGGAATTTAGAATATATTGTTTTCCCTATAATTAGATTTTTCTAACATAGTTTAAACAGTTAGCAATTCTAAGATTTAAAAAACTCCGATTTTTTTTCTAACTTAAAAACAATTCAGGTATATATAATAACTAGGAAATACAAAAACGATGAAAGAAAAAAAATAACCTCTTAAGTAAGGAGTAACCCCTTTTCATATAATGAAACACTGACTTCTGATTTTCTCTTTAGCCTGGAGTTCTCTCTTTCCAGTAGATTTGGAATCATATTGTATCAGTTGCATTGTGTCCTGCTTCCATGTCATTTGCAAATCTTTACAAAACGTTACATTTAATGGTCACGGACATGCCACTTCATAACTGTACCCTGATCCTAGATTAACTGAAACTTGACCCTGTGGCTGGACGGGTATGTCCATAGATATTCTAAATAGAGCTGATGAACATTTCCACACATAAATCTTTATTCATACCTCTTATTACTTCCTTGGGGTAGATAACTGGAAGTTGAGCTACTCGGGCAGGAGGCATGACCTTTTCCAAATCTCTTGATACCTACCGTCAGATTCAGAGACATTTTTAATGTGAAGAAAAGGTCAATGGAAAAGGCTCTCCTCAAATTTCTTTTATGGGGCCGATTTACTGAACTTGCTGACCCAAACAAGATTTTTTTTTTTTATAACTTCAGCAAATCCAAAAATCTGATAATTACTAAAAAGAATCCCATGTCTATGCTACGTGCTCTATGAGGTCATTTTCTGTTTATTCAAAAAGTAATTATTGGGCACTTCCTGTGTGCTGAATACTGAGGGCAATTGAGGATAAACAGACAACAAGGAAAAATAATCCCCTAGATGATGATGTGTTTGAGGCTAATGCTGACTGAGTGGGAACTTTGGCTTCTAGACATCAGCTATGGTATAAGTGAGGGTTCAGAGGCTGTTAGGATGAATTGTTGTATTTATTTACACAGTTTAGTTCTTTGAGTATTTTCCCATTTTCTCTCATCTTCCTTCATTTTTTAAGAAGTCATATAGCTCTTCTTCTTTCTATGCAATTTTCCATACAGAAGGACTGCTTGCTGGGTACAGTATAGAAATATTAATTTAGCAAGAGGTAATTTTTTTTTTAACATCACTAACTTTGTTTTCCAGGACGAAAAGCTACTCAGCCGTAGCTCTATCTGCTTTTACCAAGAGCACAGAAGTTCTATTAATAGAAGGGAAAATGTTACACTACTGGGTGTAATACCTGAGTCTCCTGCCTTCACTTGGTTCCCTACGGTAAGTCAGGAAGCATCCAGTAAGTAGTCCTTTCCTTCTCCTATGGACCCTACTGTCCCCTCTGTATCCCTTCTCATCCCATCTAATGGCACACCTATGACTTGGATGGAAAGGAGGAAATTATCCACATAAACATGACAGCTGTAACTGTAGTGATAGAAAATATCTGTAACATGACAACTGATGAACAGTAACTTTTCTCCTTTTGGATAACACTAGCCACAATCTACATTTAATAAAGTTTATATCTTCATACAGTTATTGTCTAAGGCTGAGAATACTAGGGACAAAACAAAGACCAGCCTGGACCACCATTTTTAGAAACGACTGGACCCACTTAGTGCAGAAGCTCAGGGCGATGGTACGGCAAGTGATTGGATGAAATCAACCTCCTTCCTTGAAGTTAGGCTTCTAGTCCAGGCTGCAAAGCCCAATGTCTGTTGGAGAGAGGCACATTTTTATTTTTTATTATTGCATTTTTTTTAGTTTGCATATCTAAGGTGAAAGAAAGCATGTGTCTTTAATTTTGCTCTCTGTGGATCCTTTTGTTAGAGTTCCAGTTTCATTGAATATTTAGCATGCTTTTGCTCTAAAAGCAGAAACTTGTTTGAATAAGGACTAATTTTTCAACATGTAGACAAATATTTGAATAACCGGTGGAAATAATAAATTACCAGCATAAAGAGATTTCATTGCTCTTAAAAGCAAAAAAGCACTCTTGGGAATTTTTCACGGAAATGACTCCATTTTCCTCTCACTCCCATGGGAGCCATTTGATTTTACTCTGGGGTGGACTGGGGTGCAAGTTGATTTTTAATAAGTGAGCACCTCCATATTTTCTGTGGGAGAACAAGTGAAGGAGCAGGGGCTGGGGGAAAACAACTAAACTCTAAAGGCATAGATCATGTTCCTGATGCTCTGCCTTACCTTTTAGTTCTTGTCTTCAAACAAAACTTGCTTATAGGAATTGCCTTGAAAGACTATGTTGTTCTTTCTGAGGAGTTTAATGAGTGCTCATTATTTCGACCATTTGCACTTTCCTGTTTCTCAGATTCCAACTGCGTAATCCAATTACAGTTCATGGGTCTGGTTGGAAAACAATCTGATGGAGAATTCAGATTTTGAACTACGTCAGTTTTGGGGAGAGACAACCATTGCCAGATCCAGGATGGTGTTCAGAATGGGACCTCTGGGGTCAGGCTGTCTGATTTCATCTCGGTCTTGCCCACACCGCCTTTGGGTTCCAGCGTAGTGATTTAACCATTCTTTGCTTAAGTTTCTGTGTCTCCTTGGCTTCACAGGGTGACAGAGGGGATTAAATAAGATTAACATATGTGAAGTGCTTGACATCTAGCAATGTCTAAATGTGTGTTAATTGATAGTATCACACTGAAGATACAAAAATGATACTTGTTCTATTTCAGGATTAGTAGACTAGCACTCATAGATGGAACCAATACATTTCCAGGTGTGGCTTTTTCTCTAACCTCACACACATGCAAGCCACTCCTTATACACATTACTGAGTTTTCTTTGATGCACAGAACTTTTCACCATGATGCCTCTAGAGTATGTTAAGAAGTTTATATCCTCTTTTAAGATGTTTTCCTTTTATCTGTCCAGTGATAATCGTTCCCTGGAAGCTATCTGTGACATCATATTCAAAATATGTTAGTGCCTAGTCTTTCTGGCTTCAAGCCACCATTGCTGGTCTGGAGTTTCTGAAATCAAAACATGAATTTTACAAAAGTAACTGAAAGTTCTAGTGGTAAAGAACCCATCTGCCAATGCAGGTTAGACATAAGAGATGTGGGTTTGATCCCTGGGTCTGCAAGATCCCCTGAAGGAGAAAAGTCAACCCACTGTAGTACTCTTGCCTGGAGAATCCCATGGACAGAGGACCCGGGTGGGCTACAGTCCGTAGGGTCGCAAAGAGGCAGACATGATTCAAGTGACTTGCCAAGTACATGCCAAGTGATCTTAGTTTATTTTGGAGTCATAAATCACTGAGACAGCACATGAAGGAAGTGAAAGTGCTTTTCTAAATCTGAACATACAGAAGAACACAAAACATTGGAAATGTGTCATGGAAATGTTTCAGATTATGATAGATTCTTATCAATGTAATAGTTCAATAAAGAAAAGAGTCGTGTCTTCAGCCCTTCCTATTGGTTTCCTGGCTTAATGGGGATTCCTTTGTTTCCTCTGATAAGCTGTCATTTCAGATTAAGTCAATGGTGGCTCTCTATGGAGCAAAGGAAGGGGAGATCCAGAAAGACTTTCTTCCCTAGTTTTGAAAAGGCAAGGTGACCAGTGGTGGAGGAGTTTTTGCTGTTTCAGAATCAGGGTGCTGTTCTGCCCTGGTAGCCCCACTGTGGGATATCTTCCCTGTGCAGCCTCCAGCCTCAAGGCTCTCTGCCCTCCATGGCAGCTCCTTTTCCCTGGTTTATATCTGAGCTTAGCATGCCAGGAGAGGGGACACTTCTGGGAAGGGAAGGGCACATTTCCAGGGCTGAAAAAGAGCATATTTGACTGTGTCTGAAACCACCACATCTCCTTGAGCTTTTCGTATAATAAATCCACTCAATGTGCACGCCATGATGGATGCTAGAAGGGAAACAAAAAGCTTTTAAATATTAGCATCAGTTTCACATTTTTCCTTGTTCAGACAGAACAGAGTTGTCCTTGCGCTTGATAAAGGATTCCAGGAATCGAGGCAGTGATTAAGAGAGCTATTTAATCACACGAAGGGAAACAGTCCAATCAGTAACTAAAAAACAATGGAATGGATGATGGATATTGACTTCAGGGCACTCTTAGTTTTCAGCCATCAGCAACCTGTGGATGTTGGTTGCTGTAGCTGCCCGTATTTGATGTTTTTCTCTGTAGAAAAGGTAAAAAAGAGAAAACTAGGGCAAATCAGAATCTGAGACTGCGTGTTCAGGTGTAGAACTGCCAGATAAAATACAGGATGCTCAGGTACATTTGCATTTCAGGTTGACAAAGAATAATTTGTGGTATGGGACATACCTACTTCTGAAATTAAAATTTAGATGAACATCTGTATTTTTGTTGTAAATCTGGCAACTCTACTCAAGGCAAACTTTTATTTTTGGGGAGTGGGCTCAATGTTACTGAGTTACTACTCATCCTGCTTCATGCCATCCAGAGTGTTGAAGTTCTCTTTAAGCAGAAAGATGCAAATTCACAAGTGTTATTTGTGAATTCGTATCAGTCTTAAGAATTTAAATTCATAGTCTTAGAAAAGGGAAAAAAATCAAATCAAATCTGATATCGACAGAAAGCCAAAGTGGCTCTTTCTACCTTTTCTAAGGCAGTCAGCTGCTACTGTCAGTTGGACATAAACTGTAACAGTCAGTAACCGATGGGCCACCTTTGGGTTATCTGTGCTGCATTCAACACCTCTTTGAACAATAATTTTAATCTGTTGGGAGGAAATATCAATTTAAAGGTCAAGTGCTTTCATAAAAAAGGTGATTATTCAGTATTTCCTACTTTGAACCAAAGCACACACCAGGATTCATTGTAACACTCTTTTGTACAGCATACATATGCTGAAAAATGGATTGCTTAATTATATGAGTATCTGTCTTCAGGGAGGCTATGTGAACATGAACGGGAGCTGTCAAGAGACATACACTGCTTTACTTGTGATTCTTAATCTATATCTATAGTCATTACAGGTTACAAGTTGACTTTTAAAACAAATATCTAACATATAAATTACTTTTGCACTGCAAAATGGGCATTTAGGTGTAAAAAATTTCCTTGTGCTGAAAAATGGACACGTTGTATGAGTGGGACTCCAGGCTAACATCATTCCTTTTTCCCTCCTCTGCTTTTAAGTGATCAGTCAGTCTAGAAGGAAGATGGGAGATGACCTTGCCTGTTAATTAACCAAGGGAAAGGGATGTAAAGGCCATGCAGTTAACCTTTGTAATTAGATCGCCAATTACAACAATGGAAAGGAGAACCACTTAGCAGTGAGTTAGAATTCTGGGAAGTCTCATGGAGATTCCAGGCACCATGACAGTCAAAAAATTGGAGAAGTCAAGCATAGGCAGCCAAACTCCATGCATCTCTGTATGTGTTTCCTTAGTTCCCTCAGGTTCATTTTGGAGAAGGGGTTCAGCATATAGGAGAAAATGAAGACAGTAATGCTAAAACCACCAGGGAAGCTGGGTTCAGCTGCAGCAACACAGGAGGTAGATAATTAATTTCCTCTGAAGGTGCAACTGGGTGTAAGCATTTCCAAATGACAATGTTGGCAAATCATTCCAATGGCCTCCCAATCTTTGAGCTAGTTAAGCGTTAATTCTTCAATTTTTGACAAGTAAATATGCAGCTGTGGGGGACAGAAAAAGAGAAGCAAAACAATGAAAACTTTGTTGAGGTTACTTTGTGTCTCCTGACCAAAGGATTCCAACCAGGTGCTCCGTTCCCAAGTTCATTGCCTCTGCTCCCAAGGGCATCTAATGACTTTAACCTCAGGTTCACTGCCAGATCTTAATAGGTAACACCACTTTGCATCCTGTTCTTGTTGACGAAATAAAAATAATAAATACCTTTGTTCCTAGGAAAAAGTAAAAGTGAAAATTTCTCAGTCATGTCCGACTCTTTGTGACACCATAGACTATATAGTCTATGGATTTCTCCCGGCCATAATACTGGAGTGGGTAGCCTTTCCCTTCTCCATGGGATCTTCTCAACCCAGGTCTCCCACACTGCAGGTGTATTCTTTACCAGCTGAGCCACCAGGGAAGCCCAAGAATACTGGAGTGGGTAGCCTATCCCTTCTCCAGCAGATCTTCCGGGCCCAGGAATCAAACCAGGGTCTCCTGCATTGCAGGCAGATTCTTTAACAGCTGAGCTATCAGGGAAGCCCTTTTATTCCTATAAGTCAAGTGAATCAATTTCCTATCTCTGTGAACTTATTACAAATGCAACGTTTTTGGAGAAGGAAAATTTGCCAAGAAGGAGGAAAGCCTCCTAACAGAGCTGAAAATATTTTTACGATCCAAGGATGAGCACCAGAGACACTAGAATAATTCATTCTGTGAAGATTGCCAAGAAAACCTTGTTCAGCAATCCCCATGCCCGTGATGACATCATGCCAGGTGAGGCATCCACCTTTGGAAACAATACATAGACATTTGTTCTTCTTGAACCCTGCTGCCTGGTTTCAAAGGGCTTTTTATTTTTTTTTCCTCTTCTGGCTCCGAGTGGCTGCAACACATGGTAAATCTTTAACTTCAAGTGTCCTTCTGTGGTGACCAACTAAAATATTAGCAAAATAAATGTTTTATGGGAAAATGTTGGCAGGATCCCCAACAGAAACAGGTGGTATTGGGTTATTTCAATATAATGTAATGATACAGCCAGGTTTCCATCTGGACAGCATGTGGTTGGGTCTGTTCAGAGAGTATCAAAGAGAGTGAGTACGCATTGGGGAGAGCCCGCCGTGCACAAGTGTGCAGCTAGATGGCTACTTTACAAAATAATCGTCTGGGTTTCAGGTCCTCTGGGTTAAATATTTTTACTGTCAAAATCTGAATTTCTTCATAAAATATTAAAGGAGAAGCAAACCTCTGACATGCAATCCAGAGCTGTGTAATTATAAGGCAGTTCCTGGAAACCAAAGAGAGCGTGCATTAAAGCGAGGCGTTTATTATCAAGGAGTTCATTACCCTTGGAAGTGAAGACATGTTTGAGAGGGAGCCTCAGAACAGAGAAGCTTTGTAGCAAGTCTTCCTAGGCAATGAAAATGAGGCTCAGCCTTGTTTGTAAGAATACAATGAGAAAATAAAGAGAGAATGGGATTAGTTGACTGTAAGGGCCTGATTGTGATCCAAAGCTAAAGAGATGTATCCTTAATTTACCACCAGGGAAGAGTCTTTCTCCCTTTTCCATAAAATTCCTGCTCCAGGCACTTCAAAACACATGGAATTAGGAGCACTTGGAACATTTGGTTTTGCACTCAGCTCTCCTCACTGTATATTCATGCTAAGCTTGATAATAAACTCTTGGCTCAAAAACTCCCTCTATGTATCCCAGAGAGAGGCATCAAATTATGGCTATGGGCAGAGATAGACCCTCTTCAGAGGCAGAGAGACCTCACTCCCCGGCTCTCTCAACTTGAGCCAGAGGAAGAAGATGGGAATATGCACAGAGGGAGTAAGCAATTTGGAAGTGGTTTGTAGTCTCCTTGATGCTGACTGGAGGACTCAGGAAGTATGGGCACCATCTGCCAAAATGAAGGAGCCACTTGGACCCCAGGGTACTTGGCCAGGAAGACCTGGCTTCTAGGGAATTCTTTGCAGCGTTAATTGAGAGTTGGTAGACATAGGAAACACTGAAAGCCAAGGCCTATCAATGCAATCTAAGGTTGATGAATAAAAGTGATGAAGCAGGGAAGGCTCAGAAAGAAAGGATAATGAAGTCAAGCACTTCATTATGATGCCTTCATGCCACTGGTACCCAGAGCAGGGATGCATTCAGGAGGCTCTTGCCTGTTACTCAGAGAGCAGACTGCTGTTCTACACTCTCTGCTGTATTTTTCTAAGGTTAGAAGAGATGGTGTGATGAGAGGCCTGGGAGCCACAGAGTCTGATTCTTTTGCTGTTACTCCTGTGTGGCTGGACTGGGACTAAGGAGGCGATGGGACTCTAGAGACAGGTAAGTCACATACTGTGAACCCTGGGTTACTTGGGAAAATGATGTTCTCTATCTGGAGCAGACCTGACGTGATACAATAAAGATGTATCTCAGTTCTTCTTTCCAAAATGTGTTGGGACCCTCTTGTCGGCACCATATAAGACTTTGGCTCCTGGGGGGTTCTAGAAGGTGGTGGCAGACATACTCTTCCTAGCTGAGGAGTTTACGATCTAATGGGGGAGAGTGTGTACCCCGGGGAAACTGGAAGTTGA
This sequence comes from Bos mutus, assembly GCF_027580195.1. Classification (NCBI taxonomy): domain Eukaryota; kingdom Metazoa; phylum Chordata; class Mammalia; order Artiodactyla; family Bovidae; genus Bos; species Bos mutus. Next base: position 40,537,476 of record NC_091627.1, read on the forward strand.
GTCGCACTAGGACAGAAGCTGTCTTATTCTTCATTTTATCCTCCACATATGGCATGTAGTAGGTACTAAAATCATGCTGAACTGAACTAGACTAGAAGACAGGCGATGGGGTTTGATAGCTATTGTATGGCTTAGAAATATATTTTGACCGCTTTGGTAGGTCCCAATTCCTCATTTGTGGAATGAAGAGCAGATGATTGGACCAATCTCCTTTTTAGCTCCCTAGGACCTTAACTCAGAGAATATGTACAGAAATGCCGATGGTTATCTCTAACAATTCCCACCATTCATGAGCATCTTTATGTCAGGGGATTTAATTCTCCCCAAAACTCTGTGAGGTTAGAGCTTTATCTCCAGCTTTTATAGATGGGCAAACTCATTCTGTTGCCCAACATCACTCAGCAGGTGAGTGTTGAAATTGGGATTCTTCAAACTCAGTTATGTCTAACTCCAAATACTGAGTTCTTTCTACTGTACATCAAGCTGTTTCCCACTTCCATGCTAAGGAAATACCAGAGTGAATGTAATGATGTAAAAGAGAGGTGGGGAACGTCATAACCAAGAGCTGATTTATGCTTTATATTTAACTGCTTGGATCTGTATAGCCAGGTAGGTTTTTTAGTCTTCAGAAATCATTTGAGATTAGGACAGTTGGCTGAATTAATTGCATAACCATTGAAAACTCCCTGTCCTACCCTGGTGTTCTCTCCCCCACTTACCTTTTCTCTTGGGTTCTAAACTATCTAGCTTTCCAAGTGTAATGACATGAGTTGTTCCTTAAGGAAAAATAAATCCTTTAAGCCATGGAATGAAATGAGTGGTCTGCTCCAAGGTAGGAAGAAGAGGAGCTGGAGCTGAGCCTGTGTTTTGCAGGTGGGGAAGACAGTAGTGTTGCCCTATGGTTGCAGATCCCTCTTGCCCTGCTGTTGGCCTACGGTGGCTTATTCTGATAGGCAGGACCAGGAGCTTTGCGGACAAAAGCAGTGACTCTGGCTTCCCTTGAACTGTCACTGGGCTCTCCATGGTGTGGTTGAAGCGAGGAAGGCTGCTTCAGGCTATTAGGAAAATTGTCTAAACTATTCTTCAATGTTGTGATGACAACAAATCAGATGCAGATATAGAATTTGGGTGGTCATTCTGAGATCTTGTTGAAATGGTGTTACTGCCTAATATTAATTGAGCACTTAATATGTGCAAGGTGCTTTGCAATTGAGAAAACTGGAGCTTAAAAAGGTTGGAGAATTGGCCTGAGGTCTTAGGGTGAATTCAAATCAGGTGTGTCTGACTCCAAAACCCAAGCCCTTAATCATTATGCTAAAATTAAAGCCCCCAATATAGTCCTATATGAATAGTGAATGCATGTCTATCAGTGGGGTCAGATGGGCTCATGAATAACCATTTAGAATGAATCAGAAGGGCCTTTCCTCTCATTATGGCAAAATAAATTTCAGGTGGATTAAATGTGTAGGCTCAAGGCACACCAATAAATGTAATGTGAGAGAAAGATGGTGAATATAATAAATGATGATATGAGGCAGAGAAAAACTTTATAAAAATAATTTTTAAAAAAGATAAAAGGATAGATTTGGGTGTAAAAGCCTTGCAACACTTCTATAGACAAAAACTGTGAGAAAAGTTAACAGACAAATAAGTTGGAAAAACATATGCATAATCTTTATGGATATATATGTGTGTGCCTATATATATATATATATATATGCATATATATGTAGTCTTTGGTGGTTTTTATAAATAATTCTCAAGTATTTTATATGTTTTTTTGGTAATCTAGAACAAAATGGTATTAAAAAGCCTATTTTCAATACAATGTACTAAGACATGGTATGTTTGTGTGTGGGGAGGGCTGAAAATCAAGTATTACAAAATTCATCTTCTGAAATATTTCTGCCATTTCTGAGTATATTATTTTAGTTTTGCGAAATCTAATATGTTCTGAGGAGCACAAAGATGCATACAGAGGAAATTCTATTTTGAGGTTTCCAGAAAAAGGCAGGGAGCTACTAATTTTCTGAGCATAGGAATATAAAAAACTGGACAAGATATTAACTCGACCTGGAAGTGAATCCAGTCCTGGAAGCAGAGGTGGCCCAGGCTCTCTCCATGCCTTCCAGTATGTATTAGACTGAGATCTGGCTTCTCTTATATTCACATTTTCAGGTTCTAAGTAACCCTCCACCACATTTAAACTCATTGAGGAAATTTAGGACTGCTGCTGCTGCTGCTAAGTCGCTTCAGTCGTGTCCAACTCTGTGTGACCCCATAGACAGCAGCCCACCAGGCTCCCCCGTCCCTGGGATTCTCCAGGCAAGAACACTGGAGTGGGTTGACATTTCTTTCTCCAATGCATGAAAAGTGAGAAGTGAAAGTGAAGTCGTTCAGTCGTGTCCAACCCTCAGCGATCCCATGGACTGCAGCCTACCAGGCTCCTCTGCCCATGGGATTTTCCAGGCAAGAGTACTGGAGTGGGGTGCCATTGCTGTTGGGTAATTAATACTTGTGTGTGTGTGTAAATGTACGTGAGGTGGGCATTGCAAACTTTTTGTTTGGAACTTTTGAGCTGAAGGCTATTGTTTTTATTAGTTAAGGCTCTAATTTGGATTGAATATATCAACTCTGTTGATCACATTTTCAAAGGAGTTTAATTAACTACTTAATGAAGAAACCTACTTTGCTGTGCAAATTCACACTATGCTGAATCCTGGCTGGAGAGTGTAGAAGACAGGACTGGGATATTCTTGCTAGTGGTAGACTGTTAACCACTAATTGTCTTCGGTCTTCTAGAGCTAGGAAGTAGAATTCTGGATCACTGACCCCTAGATTCTGAACTTAGAGCTTTCAGGGTGTGCTCTAGATGTCAAGCAGAATGTTTACTTGTGACCTTGGTTGGGGAAAGAATTAGTAGCTAGCTGAGGGAGTTCATTTAGTAGTCTTGTATTATTGTGGGAAAATTCAGAACAGCTCATGTCTCCTTTGCCTCCTTCTCCAACCAGGTGTTTTTCTGACGGTGTCTTTTTTTTTGGTGTTTGTTTGCCTTTGCACTTTTCTCTGTTACCTACCAGTCTGTGTTCAGATGAACCATATTCTCTAACCAAATAAAGGTATCTTAAATTTTATGTCTACTTTTCTAGATAGGAACTCAGCTATTGCATTTGCCCACATTAAAAAGTTATTCTTTTGTCATTTTATAAAGATTTTAAATAACACCAGGACAGATGTAGGGGACCAGTTTGTTTGCCTTCCTGAAGCTTGTTGCACAATCAATTTCCACCTGTTGAGTGTCAGTCAATCCATGTTATATCCGTGGATTATACTGCTGATATACTAGGAATATAAGATAAAGCAAATTTAATACAACATGGAAATGTTCATGGACTTATACTGAATGTCTCATTAAAGTTCAGATGGATTCTGTCTTTTTTATCCCTCTCTCTAGTTACCTAAAGTGTGATATAGTGAAGAAAACGAACTAGGATTTGGATTTCTTTGGATTTATATATTTGTCCAGAGCTGAATAGTTATTTTTTCAAGTCAGGCCATCTCTGTTGCCTCTCCATGGGAGCGAGAAATGGGGCGGTGTTTTCCATTTGGCTGCCAAGATCCAGTGCCCCACACCAAGAGGACGTAGAGTGGTATGGAAGCTCTTTTCTCTGGCTTGAAAAATGCAAGCCCCTTCTGCTAGATAAGTCAGTGTGTGGTGGCCTCCAATCAAATGCCTTCATTTCAAAGTGACTGGCCTTTGCTTTAGATCTATCAGGAGGAGAGAAAGCCTAGAAGATTGGAGAAAATCCAAACCAGTTCATCAGCCCTTAATGTTTTCAAGAATGTTTTATCTTGCTGCAGTGTCTAGTAGAGAGCTTCATGCAGGCTTGGTGAAGGATGAAAAGCAGATCTGGTGACTGGAGACTTCATAAGCTTCAGAACGTGGAGCCAATTAAGCTATGAGATCTTGAGGAAAGTGTGCCTTTGGCGTATTTATGACAAGTCTAGAGAATTGTTAAACTAAATAAATCCTTCTGTTTGGAAGGCACATGCACATTTGCAGCCATCTATGAGAAACGCAGGGCTTCCCTGGTGGCTCAGTGGTAAAGAATCCACCTGCCTATGCAGGAGATGCAGGTTCGATTCCTGAGTTGGGAAGATCCCTTCGGGGAGGAAATGGCAACTCATTCAAGTATTCTTGCCTGGGAAATCCCATGGACAGAGAAGCCTGGTGGTCTACAGCCCATGAGGTCACAAAAGGGTCAGACACAATTTAGCAACTAAACAATAACATGAGAAACATACTGGTTTATTAAGAACTTTGTGTTGGAAAGTGCTCAGCTCTTTGCATTTCCAGTACAGATCTGGAACACTGTTCTTCCAGAGTTCTTCATGAGTTGGGTATATGTCTATTTTGGATATGCACAAAAATGCAAAAATGAGTTGTTTGGCTATTAGGAACATAGATCAGAAATAACAGTAGCTTATGTAAGTTATGGGTATTTTTCTCTCTTGTGTGATAAATGAAGAGACAAGCAGTCTAGGCGGAGAGTCCATGGTGTCCTCAGGGTCCCGGGTTCTTTGCATCTTCCTGTTCCTCCATCCTTAGCATATGGCTTTCATCTGCAGGGCTGCCTCATGGTCCAGTATGGCTGCTGGATTTCCATCATCATTACTTCCATGGCCCAGGTAGGGAGTGAATAGCAGAAGGAGGAGATGCCAGTTGTGTGTCCTTCCCTCAAGGAGGTTTTCTGGAAAACAGTGTCCATTGCATATTATTGGCCACTCCCACTTACAAGGGCATATTTTAGCCTAAGATCTGCAACTGGATTCATTTACTGAGAAGGAAGGAAGAAAAGTACACTAACTATACCAACTGGGCAACTGTCTGTGGGCCACAGTAGGAGTTCCTGAGCAAGCCTGTGCGAGGCACTTTCTGTGCAAGTCTGCATACTCCCAGCTGATCCCAAAGGTATTAATACCCTTTCTTCATACATTCAGAGCCTCCCAGCATTCAGAGTTTGTAGACAAGGAAATGAACTGGTTTATCTGAATTACAGATGGGTCTCAGAGAGGTTCATCAATTTGCTATGGGATACACAGCAATCTGAAAAGGTGGGGAAATTGGCCTTGGATGCTAGATCAGATCACATCAGATCAGTCGCTCAGTCGTGTCCGACTCTTTGCGACCCCATGAATCGCAGCACGCCAGGCCTCCCTGTCCATCACCAACTCCCGGAGTACACTGAGACTCACGTCCATCGAGTCAGTGATGCCATCCAGCCATCTCATCCTCTGTCGTCCCCTTCTCCTCTTGTCCCCAATCCCTCCCAGCATCAGAGTCTTTTCCAATGAGTCAACTCTTCATATGAAGTGGCCAAAGTACTGGAGTTTCAGCTTTAGCATCATTCCTTCCAAAGAAATCCCAGGGCTGATCTCCTTCAGAATGGACTGGTTGGATCTCCTTGCAGTCCAAGGGACTCTCAAGAGTCTTCTCCAACACCACAGTTCAAAAGCATCAATTCTTCATGCTCAGCCTTCTTCACAGTCCAACTCTCTGATGCTAGAAGGTGACATCAAAGGCAAAAGTGTAAAAGCACAATTTGAAATATTGTCACTGGTGTCACCAGTTCACCAAGGACAACAGGATGTGGACATGATTAAGTCTCAGTCTCCAGTTTATCCCCAGCAGAGGAATTCCCATAGTAATAGCCACCTTATTTTGTGCACTTAATATGAGCCAGGTGTTATCCATCTATTATGTCTAATCCTCCAATGACCTTGGACGGGAGGCACTGATATCCCAATTTTTCAGCTGGGGAAACAGGAAGTCAGAGGGGGTTAGATCACTTACTCAAGTCACTCAGTAAGAGCTAGAGTAGAGATTTGGATTCACATCTCTGACAACTGATCTGTGTTCCTGTCCTCTGTTGCATGCCAGCAATTGGATGTTGGTTTAGGAAAGACATTGAAGTTCTATAGAAAAAGATTTGAGGGTCTTGTTCTCATGATGGGATGTAATACCTAGGATGGTGCGAAGTTTCCCTGCTCCTGCTCCATGGCAACTGTTCTCTCACCATTCCACAACCATCCCAGACCCCACACTGGGCACTCAGAGCAGGGAGCTCCTGGCCCCTTCTTTTCCTCATCTGGTCATATCACATGCCACCCTCCTCCCTGTGCACCCCTGTGGAGAGGGGAAAGGCATCATAAAGGCAATCAGTATATTCTCATATTTTTTCTTGATGTAAAAAGATGAAGTCATGGCATATGGTCAGATTGCCAGCACTGTTAATAATAAACCTCACATAATTAAGCACTGATTTATTCCTTTATATAAGTGAAACAAATTGCTTTAACTGCCTTTGCTCGAGACCATCCAGTCAGATGGATTATGTATAGGAAGTTGGAACTAAAAATTATGGGTGCTCATATTTCACTGTGGTGGAGGTTTATTGGAGGTACAATTAGAACCCTAACTAAATGTGTCCTGTGTTCCTTTGATGGAAAGATCAGTTATTAATCTGGGGATATGACTAATTCTCAACACAGCTGCTCTCCTTGCTCTAATATTCCCGCTTTTGGTTCAAAACCTGGAAACATATTTAAAAAATTGATCAGAGCTTATAATAGCAATAATCACCTTAAAATTGGTTGTTACTCCAGTTAATGAAGTGAGTAGGAGAGCATAAGCCTCCCTCTGTGTCCCTCAGGCTTTTATCTAACAAGCCGGTTGTAACCACTGGGTTTATTAAAAAAAAACCAAAAAACAAACAAACCTCTTTTTAGGGGGTTGAACTGGGAAAAACTGGGGGCTGAGTGTTATCAGTCTGGGGATCCTTTGACAGCTCTGATCACCTTTGGCAGCTAGATCCCTTTCCCACCAAAGCCAGGGCTGTGGTGACTATGAAGTTGGCATCTTCTCTTCCAGGGTTTGGGGCCTGGCTCCTGGAAGAGAGATTAGAGTTAGTCAGAAACAAAGCATCTCTAAACCCCAGCACAGATCTGCAGAACTAGGGTCTGCATTTTAATAAGCTCCCCCATTGAAGGCACCTGAGCGGGGTGCCTCCGTTTGCTCCAAGCCCTGATTTGTAAAACTGGAACCTCATCTCAGAGGCTTCTCTACAGGCTCTTAGAAGGTCTGAGCAGACTCCCTGCATCTGACCGCAACTGCATCTCCATGGAACAGAGCAATGTACACTAGACCATGGAACATGACACCTGGTGAGGAGTAGACCCTTAATACGTATCTGTGTAAAAAGCTGTTTCCCCAAAGCGTGTCTCCTTTCAAGGAAGACTCTCTTGGAGAAAGAGAAAGACCACCTGAGTAAGAGTCTTGGGACGGTCCAGCAGCCTCAGGTGGGTCAGGTGGGCCCTGGGATTCGGAGGTTGTCAGGGAAGGGACTTATGACCTTAGAACAACTTGGTTCTGTCCCAATTTCATATCCCAGTGCTGGGATGCAACCCCCTACCCGTCATGTAAAGGCCGCTGAAGATATTTCATGCTCACAACAGAGCGTTCCTTTCTACAGAGCCTGCAGATTTCCCCAGGCCCCTAAACAGGCCTTTCCCAGTGAGTAACGCTCAGCCCCAGATTCTGCTGCAGGTTTCATGAGCTGCTCTTTTATTTCCTTGTTCTGTTTCCTTTCCTAACTGTCTAGGGCAAAAGATTTCCTCAAAAGCTTAATGAAAGCTGAATCACAGGACGGCTGTGTTTTGTCGATGCGCCACTGTTCTGGAAGCACAGGCGGCTGGGGTAAGGGAGCAGCTTCAGGGAGCCTCCGAGGGCTGTGGGCATGACGTCAAGGGTTAGACAGGCCGAGGGCAGTTGGAGGAGAGATGCTGCTATAGTCTGGGGTCTGCAGATAAGACTGGGAGTGAGAAGTGACCTAGTCGGGGTTAAGCAGAGCATCAGAGATTAGAAATACGAGGAGCCAGCCGGGGCCAGCCCCTTCCTCACTCTGGACCCAGAGTGGCTTAGCTGCGAGTCAGGCTCCGTGGGAAGATGCGGGGCGGGCTGTGGACCGCGACCCTACAGGGACCTCACCTCCCCACCGCTTTAGACGGAAACCACCCTCCGCGTTCACTTCCTCTGTGGTTTTTGTAGGTGTTGGGTTCACTCAGTGGACATGCCGGGCCCTCCTTCCAGATTTACTGGAATTTAATTTTCACTCTTGGGAAGGTAGCCCCTGAATGACCCTTTATTTCTACCCCGCTAAAGGGAGGGATACAGTTTACATTTTGCGGGTTGTGAACTGGCTCATAATGTGACTCTGTGTTACTTTTCACCCCAATGCTTCTCTAAGAATTTTAAGTTACAAATGAGTCGTCTCATTTTGTACTTCTGCAAAATAATTGTTTAGGAATTCAAACAATAAAACCAGTGTTGTAATTGATGTTGTATCGTCTGTGAAATTTCGGTTTCTTTGTGTGTGCATTTTTCCTTTTCTCTTTTTTCGAACCTGGACATTTGCAGACAGTTGCACAATGTTAGGGGGCTTCCCTGGTGGCTCAGATGGTAAAGAATTTGCCTGCAATGCAGGAGACAGGGGTTGGACCCCTGGGTTTGGACGATTCCCCTGGAGAAAGGAATGGCTAATACTCCAGTATTTTTGTCTGGAGAAGTCCATGGACAGAGGAGCCTGGCAGGCTTCAGTCCATGGGGTTGCCAAGAGTCTGTTAAAATTGAAAGAACCCATGTATTAATACCAGGTAGTCCAGAAGAGCAGCTTGGTTTTGGGGTAGGGGTTTAGACTGAGGTGGGGGAGTGGGGGTTTGCTATTTACCCAGAGTCACAAAATTAGTTGGAGGCAGAGCTGGAATCCTTTTTCAGCTTTTTAAACTGGATTTTAAAAGTTATAAAACTAATATGTACTTATAAGAAAATGTACCCTTTTCCCTTAACGTAGCAGTTCCTCACCCACTCCTCCCCATTTGCCATTTGTCCATAATTTTTTTCCCAATTCATAAATTTAAAATGTTAAAAATATACATAAAATTTATTAGTGCATTTCTTTATGGTGTCTATGCATTTCTGTCATATTCATATTTAGGAATGTTTGTGGCACTCCAATGGCACCCCACTCCAATACTCTTGCCTGGAAAATCCCATGGACGGAGAAGCCTGGTGGGCTGCAGTCCATGGGGTCGCTGAGGGTCGGACACGACTGAGTGACTACACTTTCACTTTTCACTTTCATGCATTGGAGAAGGAAATGGCAACCCAATCCAGTGTTCTTGCCTGGAGAATCCCAGGGACGGCGGAGCCTGGTGGGCTGCCGTCTATGGGGTTGCACAGAGTCAGACATGACTGAAGTGACTTAGCAGCAACAACAGCAGTGGTACTCCAAGTTTATTTTGAAAAATATTTTCTCTAGCACATTTATGTGTCGTAGGAAGGGCTTGTGAATAAATTAGAATTAGTTAAATTGTCTCCTCTGTCTTTCTTTGTTTTCACAGCACTTATTATTCTCCATGCATTGAAATGTAAGTGTGATAAGAGGAAGAACTTCTTATCCTCTACAGTACTTTGTTTATAGGAGGTATGTAGGAAGTATTTGATGCTGAAAAAAATATATGGCTTATTTTCACATTTAAATACAGCTGGAGTTTGTTTTGCTGTAGGGAGTAAGGTAGGTGTCAATTGTACTTCCTCTCTCCCCCTTTCAGCAACTGCCTTTATGTCTTCAGCTAATTTATTGATCAGTAAGTTTCTTCTTTCCCCATGGATTTGAAATGCTATTTTTTTTATCCCATCATGCATATCCAAATTTATTTTAGAACTAATTTTTGTAAATTTCCTTCTTTCATATGTTTTTCTTCAGATAAGATTTTATCAAATCCCTGTACTCCCCACCCCTGTGTTTGTTTTGATTGTTGAGATTGAACCCCACTTCTATTTCAGAGTTCAGTACTCTTAGACCAAATTAGCTTGAAATTAAAAAAAAAAAAGAAGGCATCTGAGTAAATAAAATCCTTAACATCAGCAGGATTGGAGGGCTGAATTCAGAAATAACCAATTGAGCTGTGTTTATTTAAAACATACTATCATATTTCATTGACTGAAAGATAGCTTTAATGATAAGACATCATTATTTTGTGTATCATTAGAAATAAAAGATTGTCAAATTAATTATGTCAATTGTAAGATGCATCTAACTTCAGAGATGTTAAAATGTTAAAAAAAATGTGTCTTAGAATCAATGGAATACCACATTAGTAGAATGTGTTATAAAAAACTGTAGTAGGGAGCTTGCTTAGTGTAGTAGTTTTCCTACTCTTTTGAATGTTTTTCAAAAGTCTCATCTCTTTTGTCCCTTATTACTTCTCTATGGTATAGGAAAGACCAATGTTTCATTTCCATGTTACCTGTAACAATAATATCAACATGTATATAGCAGGAACAATAAACCAGGTGCTGTCCTAAGTCCAAGGTCACAAAATAAGTAGTAATATATCAAGATTTGAACCTGAGAAATGCAGCTGAGATGTGTGGTTCAGAGTTGATACTCTGAATCAAACATAACCTACATATGATGAGACCTAGAGACCTTCAAAGATTTGCCAAGATCACTCAGTGGATTCCTATTCCTACACTAGCACACTTTACACGCCATCATTTGAAAATCATCAGTGAACACCATGAGATTTATGTTTCTAAATCTTTGGTTTTAGCTTAGAGGAGACTCATAGTCTTGGCCTGTGGTGTGGCCAGGAAGAATGCTAAGTAGGAAAGGGAAACATCCAAGCTCTTTAGATCAGATGCATCTTCTATGTATTTTCTCTGTTTTGCTTTCTGATAGCAGTATGGAACAGGAAACGCAACAGCTTTATACAAAAGAAAGGCTGGTTATTGCATGGATGTGTGTCTCCTTTGGTTTGGATTGTTTTTGCTATTTCTGCCTCAACTGGAATAAGACATCCTGGTCAGGCATGAGTTCATCATGGGCAGTTCGGGTTTCTGTCCTCAGGCTCTCACTCTAGCTGATCCCAGGTAGAACTGCCCACAGTGGCAGCTCTCTGAACGACCCTTCCCACAGAATGATGCAGAACTAAGTTCTGTGGACACTTCAAGGACAGTCCCTACAGGTGAGGGATGTAGCATCTTTCCCTGGAGTTAATTATCTGCATGCCTGTGTCTGAACTTGCTGCATGGAAGAGAGAATTTGTGTTTATCTGGAACTAATGGCTTCCTGAAGTATCAACTGATACAATCTTTTGAAGTCATTTCCCTCCACAAAGGCCTCAAGGGCATGTGCATGAGTGATGTGTTTTCACTGTGGTTTGAGGGGTAAAGAACTTTCCAGATGGAATGAAGCAGGAGTGCTTTACCTGGACTTAGGCTGCCAATCCCTGGTAGGGTGGGGATCAGGCAGTTTTCTCCTTATTCAAGCCACAAGAGCTTAAACAGGTGTGGATGAACAAACTCTGCTGTTTTTACTGTGATAGCTGTCGGGGGCACCAGGCTACTCTCTACTCATCATCAAACACCCAAAATAAAGAGTGAGAAAGGAGTTTAAGCCCTAGCTGGATTAGACCTGACTGGCCCCTCTGCAATTCCATGCCTTAAACCCCCTTACCATGGCTTTAAGGGTTTCAGATAGAGTGTCATCAACTCAACTTTAAGGGTTTCAGATAGTGTGACAGCTTCTGACTGGGTATCAAAGAGAAGGAAAATCTGCTGACTCTTACAAATGAGAATTTACTGCAGTCTCATGTGTTTAAACCTTAACGACTGATCCCTCAGAAGAACTGCTCCCCAACCTCATTAGCTAATTAAACAATTCCAGATGGAGTTATCCACGCTGCAAAATATTTCTGAGGTAACTGGCGCTCGTCTCCACTCTGGAACGCATTCTTAACCGGACCAGAAGATGTCTAGATGCTTCTTCCGGTGCTCTGCCCGGAGCCCTGTCACTGGTGCCGCCGCTGAGTCCCTACTGGGGATCTAGTGTGCCCACAGAGGCTGCCCTCTAGAAGCTGACTGCGAAGCCTCTGGGACTTTGATGGTTTTCCAGGCATTTGCTTTCTCAGCAGGATTGTGAAAAAGGAAAGTGCATTGGTCTCTCTTAGGAGGAGAGCATTTTTGCTCTCTGCTGTGATTAAGGAATCCGTGCTTCTTGAGACAGTGCATTTTTCCATTATTTCTCTCTTGTTGAGGACCCCTGCACTGAGGTATTTTGAATTAAATAGCTGGGTCCTGAAGATAGTAATTACTGTAATTTACTGGAGAACTCCACTGCAAGAGTTAATTTCCTTTGAAATGCACATGCTTTAGGCAATGGTGAACCTAATACCGTCAGTCATGGTTGTGTCTATGGGGTCGGTTAGGGTCCTCAGGAAGTCTCTGCAACATGTATTTTTTTAAACTCTAATTGCAGGTTCTGTGGCTTGGTTTCAGCCATGTGTTTGTAGCAGAGGCTAACTGTTTTGCTTCTATTTCAACAACAGCTGAGGGAGGCAGTATTAACTAGTGTTTAGAGACTGGCCTTTGGGCATAGATTGTGTGGGTTAAGTAAATCCCTGCTTCCTACTCACTGTCTCTATGATTCTAAATTTTATTTATTTATTTATGGCTGTATTGGGTCTTCGTTGCTGTGTGTGGGCTTTCTGTAGCTGTGGCGAGCGGTGGCTACTCTGTAGTTGTGGTACATGGGCTTATCATTGAGGTGACTTCTCTTGTTGCGGCACAGGCTCTAGGGTCCATGGGCTTCCATAGTTGTAGCTCAAGGGCTCCAGAGCGCAGGCTCAGGAGCTGTTTTGCACGGGCATATTTGCTGTGAGGCATGTGAGATCTTCCTAGACTAGGGATCAAACTGATGTCCCTTGCATTGCAAGGCAGATTCTTAACCACTGGACCACCGGGAAAGTCCCTGTCTATGATTTTAACCTCTCTGGGTTTTATATTCTCGTGTGTAAAATAGGAAAATAAGAACACAAGTCCACAGTTGCTTATCTGAAACCTTTGGGGCTAGCTAGATGTATTTTAGAATTCAGATTCTTTCATATCTTAGGAAAGTAAATTAGTCCACATTCCCTAGTTTACATTAAATCCCCAGCAACGGTGAAGTCTGGGTGGTATCCTGTAACCTACTGACATTTCTGGGATACTATGAGTGACTACTGACATTAAATAAGGATTAGGAATAGACTTGCAGCAGTTAAAACGCAGGTCAGATTTTATTGCCAAGAGAGTTTGTGGAAAACTTGTGACAAAACAAGATAGTTTTCAGGGCTTTTGAAATTGCACATACAAGATGGTGAATTTACACTTACTCATACAATTATTTTTCTTAAAAAAGTTTTGTGTCAACTACTTATCAAAGTGGCTTCTATAATACCAACTGCCCAACAGCTGCCAGCTTTGGGATTCTCATTCTCTCACAGAGCCCATATCCTTACTGTTAGTTTGTTGCCAAGCATTCTGGCTGGTCATTTTGTCCCTGAGTCAGCCTGTAAAAATGTGTCATCTCCAAGTGTATCCAGATGAGAAAACTTTTACTAGCTTTGCCTCTTAGGATGCTTCTTTTGTTCTACTAGGACTAGAGACCAGCCCAGTACAACTGAACTTTCTGTAGTGATGGAAGTGTCCTCTATCATGCCATCCAATATGGTAGCCATTAACCATGGATGACCATTGAGCTCTTGGAATGTGGCCGATGTGATTGAGAAGCTGACTTTTAAATTTTATTTAAAGCAATTAATTAAAATTTATTAGCCTGAGGGAATAGTGGCCACCACATACTTATTTTGCGGTGTAAGAGACCTGGGCATGGATTCAGTGCTGAGAGGACTTTGTCATCTCTAGACACAGAATTCTTTATCCTCAAGCTGCTGAAGGTGGTAAGAAACTACTCATTCATTTATTTAGTCCAACTCTTTGGGATCCCATGGACTGTAGCTCACCAAGCTCCTCTGTCTGTGGAATTCTCCAGGCAAAATACTGGAGTGGGTTGCCATTTCCTTCACCAGGGAATCTTCTTGACATAAGAATTGAACCTGGGTCTCCTGCATTGCAGGCAGATTCGTTTTTATCTGCATCACCAGGGAAGTCTACTGTAGATCAAATTCTCTTAGGCAATGGGGTTACAGAACCAGGTTTTTATACCTCAAGAACAACATACACTTATAAGCATACATTTGTGAACATATGTAAGCAGACATCTCAAATGTAAATTCATAATATTGAATCTGCGGATAGAGACTTTGGATTGCTGTGGGAACACAGAAGCAAGAACTTTCTTGAGAAGGAAATACTTGGCTTCTTGCATGAGTAGTGGAAATTAGCCAAGGGCATTGGGCTAAGGTGAAAAAGAAATTAACAGATGAACCTGAGAAAGATATGGAAATATTGGGTTGGCCAAAAAGCTCGTTTGGGTGTTTCTGTAAGACGGTATAGAAAAACCCAAAAGAACTTTTGGCCAACCCATAAAACAGCATTGGTTCCCGGCCAGGTATCAGCTGTTGATGTGGTTGGAGGGGCTGAAATTGGGGCGGAGGGGTGGATGGTCATCAGCACCTTGTATGGTGCTGAGCTTCTTGGAAGTGATACTCAGAATCCAAACAAGGATTCCCTCGTTCACAGTTTCAGCCAGCAATTAATCAGGAAACTAGAGGTATTTCAAGATGGAAGAGACTTCATGTGGGGAAGGGGTGGCCACTATAATGTTTGGACCCTGGGAACAAAGGTCAGGCCACTGTCAAGAAATCAGAAATTCAGGGATTTTGGGGCGTTGCCATCTATTATCTGAGCTGCCTGTGGCCTTGACCCCAGAGGCAAAATCCACTTCTGCCATCTCCTCCAATTCCTATTTGCCTGCTGCAGCTGGAAAGTAAGACTTTTCTTTCTCTTTTGCCTTTCAAATCTCTTGCCAAGTTCTCTTAGTGGTAGATTTAGCAAGGAAATCTTTGAACTGTAGTTCCCAAGCTTTCTACCCTTGAAGTACAGGGAAGAGCATGGAAGAACCAGATAATACTGAGTGATAATGAATAGTATGAGGTACAGACATTTTTCTTAAGTGTTTCAAACCAGTAATGTTGCCTATAGGTAAGGTGACCCCAGAATTTATCCAAATCAGGTCACATTTGAAAATGAAAGGGTATCTGGAATTTATTAATAGATATTAGTTGATACAAAGAAATATAATCTATGACTATCTATATATATAAATACTATATATATATGTAAATATACATTGTATTTATTTATATATGTTTATATAGTAAGTGGAAATAGAAGCAATAACAAGGGGAAAATGTGGATAATTGTTGAATCTGGGTGACAGGTATTTGATATTTCATTATACTATTTTGTCTACTTTTGTGTGTGTTTGAAATTTTTATAATAAAAGTTAAATAAGGAAAGTACCTGAAATTGAGATTTTAATCATCATATATGCATATATGTATGTGTGGATAATTGTTAATAACCTTTACAGATGGTGTTTTTTTAATAAAAAATATGTATCATGTGGTCTTTAAGGACCCTTAAGAATAAAGTTTTGTTAGCAGGAAGGGGAAAGGGCTTTGGGTTGGGGCTTGGGGCTGTTGAACCTGAATTCTGCTTCAAGTTGGACAGTAGGTCTGTAGGGTGGCCTTGGTAAATTAGTCCAGAAACTAGAATTGCAATAGAATTAGCCCCCAATATGATTGAGCATCATCTCTGGCATCTGGAAAGTGGTCAGTAAAAACTTGTTCAGTCAATGAAGTAAGAATCCTTCTGTGTTCTTCCTTTGCAGGAAGTGAGTTTAAACTCAGATGACAGCTGGCAAGGCTGGGAAAAGTCTGGAAAGATAGCTATCTAGATGTCAGGGACCATGGCTGTGTTTTGGAACATGAAGGGATTGATTGCATCATGCTCACTTGATTTTTGTAGTTTATCCAGTTAAGCTCTTAACTTTGCTTTTGAAAAAATAAATTTATGATGAGAGCAGTGGAGCCCTGGCTATCATTTCTCCAGCCTGGAAGCAGATGTGCAGTCGGAACATGCTGATCTGGGGGATCCACCAACCATCCAAAGGAACTGAATGTGAAGTGAGCAGAGAATGTTGGCTCCCCCTTCAATGATACTTTGTGATCTAAGAGGTGTTTTTCCGTTTTCAACAATGTGCTGCAGAACGGTCTGTAACAGTCTGTTGCAATTTTCTCCCCAAATCTCTCACGTTTCTGCCAATAGTGAATTAGACTGTCATTAGTTTCACAGATGTGCTTTGATCCCTACACGGCTTGTCTCCTGGCGGGGAGACATCTGAACCATTAATGTGGATTTTCTAAACCTGGAGTATAAAGTGCGGCACAGTGCAATGAACGTGGGCAAGGAGCCTGGAGCCCTGGGCAACAGAGTTGCTTCTCTGTTGCTAATTAACTGTGTCATCTTGGGTGAGGCATTGAAATTCCCATTGTTTCAGTTCTCTGATCTGTTAAATGAGAGCATCAGATGGATCCTTAGTCACTTTCAGATTCCCTAAGAGTGAATGGGAGAACTCTTCAGGTTTAGACAGATGCTCTTACTGTTGAGGTTTAGCTTTCTGAATTCACATCCACGGTGCTCTCCTGGGATAAGCACTGATCCTATCTAGTTACTATCTCATTACTCCCAGCAAGCTGCCTATTAAAGGGTGCAAGAGATGTCTGGGTTTGATGAGGTATCTTTTTTTGGGCATCTCTGTCTTTCAAAGACTTAAGCTGTTTAAAGGAGGAAAAATAGTGCAAAGAATCATACATTTCAGAGCTGATAAAACTCCTAGCGATCTCTCCGGATTTATAGTCGAACTCCCTTGATTTACAGATTAGGAGTCCAAAGCCCAGTGAGGGAAAGTCACTTTTCCAAGACTGCGTACACTGTCAGAGCTGGACCCAACTATAGTTTGTCTGCCTCTGGGCCATAATCCCAGCTCTCAGGCTGTCAGCAGTTCAGATCCTGGTTAATGGAAAGATCCTTGGTGGTTTCAATTTCACTACAGACCAGTACAAGATTTCGACAGCAATATCATGTATTGAGTTGGAGTGCAGGTGCTTCTTCAGGCTCAGGAAAAGGTGTAGCAGTGGATTTAGAAGATCTGGGGATAAGTTCTGGCTTCACCATGTGCAAGACTAAGCAGCTCACTCACTTGCATGAGCCTTGGTCTCTTGCTCTGTACAATGGAGGTGGTGATGATGCCTCTGTTGCCAACCCCTCGCGCCCCAAACACAGAGTGACTGCAGTTGCTGTGACAGCTCTGACAGCTAAATACAGTTATAGAGAAGATAGTCACAAACAATAGCAAACACTTGTGGGCGTATTTTTGACTTGTCAGTCCTGACACAGTTCCGTTGGCAAGTTTGACAAATGGGGAAACTGGACTTAGAGCTCCCGAGATTGTTCAGCTGATAAAGGCAGGTGCTAGGATTCTCCGAGGGCAGCCCTGAGCACGGACCTGAATGGCACACTACAGGGGCTTACGCTGAGCTTTCCGTGGCCCCGCACTGCCAGCAACCACCTCCCGGGTCAAGGCCAGTCCAAACCACCTGTTCCACAGCGGGTCATGAGCATGGCACTTTTCTCCTGCTTGTCAAGGAGTGGGGTCGGGGTGACTGATTTGGCAAATGATGATTGCTGAAACCAGTTCCAAACTGCTCTCCAGGAAGGCCACTCATGATCTCAGTAAAATATTCAGTACCTCTCCCGTAAAGCCAGACACACTTGAGAAAGAGAGGCCAAATCACGACTTTTTTGTTCTCCAGGACCTGTGGAAAACACACTTGGGATCAATTCTCAAGGAAAGGGGGGCATATCTCTGTATCTATCTACCTAGCCGTTTGTTTCCCTATCTATTTGCCATAAAGTTGAGAGAGTAAATTCCAAGGCAGGTTGATAAGAAGTCCCGCGTCCCGAGGAGGAGGAGGAGGAGGAGGAGGAGGAGGAGGAGGAGGAGGAGGAGGAGGGGGGGGGGGGGGGGAGGGAGGGGGGGGGGGGGGGGGGGGAGGAGGAGGAGGGGGAGGAGGAGGAGGAGGAGGAGGAGGAGGAGGAGAAGAAAGGGGTCTGGGGCTCTCAAGGAGGAGATAGGTATCTGGAATTCTCAAGAGGGAGGAAAGGACAAATGCCTTGTTTTTCTCTACATTCCGTAGTCTTAGTCTCCTAAAATTTTTTTTTTTTTAAGCCTAGAACTGATGATTACACAGCAAACAACTCAGTTTAAACTCTGTACTAAGGATTATATAACATCAGTGTATCCTGCTTGAGGACAGATTCTCTTTCCTGAAATCCTCTTGGTTAATCCTGTTATTTTAAAATGTAAATTATGGGAGTGGGTCTAGTAATATCTTTACAACATTGAGACATTCTTTTGATTTATTGTAATAACTAATTAAAAAAGTATATAACTCCCTTGCTTAGACTAGCTAGGGGGGCACTCTCTGCCCCCCTTCTGATGTCTATGTCAGAAGCGTTCTCTGTCCCTTTTCTTACTTTAATAAAACTCTGCTACACAAAAGCTCTTCAGTGATCAAGCCTGGTCCCTGGTCCCACAGTTAAATTTATCTTATTGTCATGAATCCGACACTGTTCACCATAAGTTATCAAAGCATCTGATGGGACCAGATGCCATGATCTTAGTTTTCTGAATGTTGAGTGGTAAGCCAGCTTTTTCACTCCCCTCTTTCACCTTCATCAAGCGGCTCTTTAGTTCTTTGTTTTCTGCCATAAGGGTGATATCATCTGCATATCTGAAGTTATTGATATTACTCCCAGCAATCTTGATTCCAGCTTATGCTTCATTCAGCCTGGCATTTTGTATAATGTACTCTGCATGTAAATTAAATAAGTAGGGTGACAATACACAGCCTCAACATCTCCCTTTCCCAATTTGGAACCCAGTCCTTTGTTCCATGTCCAGTTCTAACTGTTGCTTCTTGACCTACATACAGGTTTCTCAGGAGGGAGGTAAGGAGGTCTGGTATTCCCATCTCTTTAAGAATTTTCCATAGCTTGTTGTGATCCACACAGTCAAAAGCTTTAGCATAGTCAATAAAACGGAAGTATATATTTTTCTGGAGCTCTCTTGCTTTTTCTGTGATCCAACGGATGTTGGCAATTTGATCTCTGGTTCCTCTGCCTTTTCTAGTCCAGCTTGAACATCTGGAAGCTCTCTGTTCACATACTGTTAAAGCCTGGCTTGGAGCATTTTGAGCATTACTTTGCTAGCATGTGAGATGAGTGCAGTTGTGCAGTAGTTTGAACATCCTTTGTCATTGCCTTTCTTTGGGATTGGAATGAAAACTGACCTTTTCCAGTCCTGTGGCCACTGCTGAGTTTTCCAAATTTGCTGGCATATTGAATGTAGCACTTTCACAGCATCATCTTTTAGGATTTGAAATAGCTCAACTGGAATTCCATCATCTCCACTAGCTTTGTTCGTAGTGATGCTTCCTAAGGCCCACTTGGCTTCACACTCCAGGATGTCTGGCTCTAGGTGAGTGATCACACCATTGTGATTATCTGGGTCATGAAGATTTTTTTTTGTATAGTTCTGTGTATTCTTGCCACCACTTCTTAATATCTTCTGCTTCTGTTAGGTCCATACCATTTCTGTTCTTTATTGAGCCCATCTTTGCATGAAATGTTCCCTTGGTATCTCTAATTTTCTTGAAGAGATCTCTGCTGCTGCTGCTGCTAAGTTGCTAGAGTCGTGTCTGATTCTGTGTGACCCCATAGATGGCAGCCCACCAGGCTCCCCTGTCCCTTGGATTCTCCAGGCAAGAATACTGGAGTGGGTTGCCATTTCCTTCTCCAATGCACGAAAGTGAAAAGTGAAAAGTGAAAGTGAAGTCCCTCAGTCGTGTCCAACTCTTAGCGACTTCATGGACTGCAGCCTACCAGGCTCCTCCATCCATGGGATTTTCCAGGCAAGAGTACTGGAGTGGGGTGCCATTGCCTTCTCCGTGAGGAGATCTCTAGTCTTTCCCATTCTATTGTTTTCCTCTATTTCTTTGCATTTGATCGCTGAGGAAGGCTTTCTTATCTCGCCTTGCTATTCTTTGGAACTCTGCATTCAGATGGATATATCTTCCTTTTCTCCTTTGCCTTTTCCTTATCTTCTTTTCTCAGCTATTTGTAAGGCCTCCTCAGACAACCATTTTGCCTTTTTACATTTCTTCTTCTTGGGGATGGTTTTGATCACCACTTCTTGTACAATGTTATAGACCTCCACCCAAAGTTCTTCAGGCACTCTGTCTATCAGATTTAATCACTTGAATCTATTTGCCACTTCCACTGTAAGGGCTTTGATTTAGGTTATACGTAAATGGTCTACTGGTTTTCCTTGCTTTCTTCAATTTAAGTCTGAATTTGGCAATAAGGAGTTCATGATCTGAGCCACAGTAAGCTCCTGGTCTTGTTTTTGCTGACTGTGTAGAGTTTCTCCATCTTTGACTGCAAAGAATATAATCAATCTGATTTCGGTGTTGACCATCTGGTGATGTCCATGTGTAGAGTCTTCTCTTGTGTTGTTGGAAGAGGGTGTTTGCTATGACCAGTGCATCCTCTTGGCAAAGGTATGTTAGCCTTTGCCAGGATGCTTAATAGTCTCATTTCAAAGATTTTGTTTTCCAGTTGGCCCCTCCTGACCCACCTGTTTAGGCCTCAAGGAGTCTTTGAAGTGCCTATCTTAGTAAGGTAAGGAGGAGACAGGAAAGAATTCACAGTTGGCTGTGGCTAGTGCAGCTATGCGTTGCACCAGAGTGAAGGACAAAACATCCCCTCCAGAGAGGAACTTTTTCTGACACCGCCCTCTTCGCACACATCTTGGAACACCAGGAGAAACATACAAAGAAAATGGACTTCTTTGGGCAAATATCCACAAGATTAAAATTTGTTTTAACATACATTTGGACACATGAGAAAGGAAATATCTAAAGTATTTGTATATGACAAATAAACATATGTGTACATATACTTGGGGCTTCCCTGGTAGCTCAGCAGGTAAAGAATCTGCCTATGAGGCAGGAGACCCTGTTTCAATTCCTGGGTTGGGGAGATCCGCTGGAGAAGGGATAGTACATATACTTGTGCATGCGTGCATATGTATGTACACACATGTACTTCTGTGTACCTGGCATGTGTCATCATATTTTATCTTCATTTGCTTAAAATATTAAAATTATGAGCATATATTGATTATTTTCTTGTGTGTGCATGTTAGTCTCTCAGTTGTGTCTGACTCTTTGTGACTTCATGGACTGTACCCTGCCAGGCTCCTCTGTCCATGAGATTTCCCAGGCAAGAATACTGGAGTGGGTTGCCATTTCCTTCTCCAGGGGGTCTTCCTGACCTAGGTATCAAACCTGTGTCTTCTGCATCACAGGCAGACTCTTTAAAATCTGTGCCCCACCAATTATGAAAATAATACATACTTGGAAAATACAGAATGCTCTTAAGAAAAAATGCCCATGGGAAAAAACTTCACCTCAAAGTAGCCACTGTCACGATCTTGAGATATGCTTTAACCTCTTGCTTTTTAATTTAAGCAAAGCATATATATAATTTTAAAAACCAAATAGTCATATATGACTTATGATAAAAACAGGAGAACCCCACTCTAGGCCTATCATCAAGTCCAGATTCCCAGAGGAAACTACTTTCCACTGTTTTAGCTGTCACTGCTGGTATTTATTACCATATCCGTAAATGACATTCTATGTGCTATTTTTGATTTACCAAATGTAGACGTTACCTGTTGACTTCTTTCTAAGGTGAAGATTTAGGTCTCTCATAGCCCCTCTGCCCTTTCACACACACTCACACATACTCCCACTTCCTCTCCCACCAGTATCTCTGATTATAAACCAAAATTTGATTATAAATCAAATAAAAATTCATACATAGATACAAAAATTCTGACTTCAATTCCAATGTGTGTATGAGGGTTTCCCATACTACCAAACAATTCTTCACCACCAGCTGGATGTCCTACAATTCAACTCAGTTCTGACTGTTGGTCTGGAGATGCTGTCAGATTCCATAGGTTAAGTAAGGTCTTAGTCCTAGAAGATTCCGTCCCTTCTCCCCTCCCCTTCTCCCATTCCCTACACTTTAGAAGCTAATAGCAAGTCCAGGTTGTTACTTGTACTTGTGACCAACTGCCTATAAATCAGAGGTTCCCCCTAAAACCATGTAATTCTGATTGGGACTTGAACCCACGGTGTTGTAACTGAGATGACACACTTGATCTCAGGACTTACTGAAGCTCAGGTTCTTGATGTCTCATCAAAGAAAGAATCCAGTGAAAGACAAAGTGATAGGTAAGAAAGGATTTTTTTTTTAGAGACAAACACACTCCACGGACAGAGTGTGGGCCATTTAAGAAGCTGAGAGTGCCTCAAAATATGGCATGGTTGATTTTTACAGGCTGAGTAATTTCATAGGCTAATGAATGGGAGGAGTATTCCAGCTATCCTGAGAAAGGAGTAGAGATTTCCAGAAATTGGACCACTGCCACTTCTCGATCTTTATGGTCAATCTTGGAACTGTCAAGGAGCCTGTGGGTGTATCATTTAGCTTGCTGATGGTGGCTCAAATGGTAAGGAATCTGCTTGCAATGCAGGAGACCCTGGTTTGATCCCTCGGTTCAGAAGACCCTCTGGAGATGGGAATGGCAATCTGCTTCAGGATTCTTGCCCAATTCTTGCCCAGATTCTCGCAAAGAATCTGACAGGACTGAGTGACTAACACACACACACACACACACACACACACACACACACAGAGGTTATCATAAGCTTATTTTTTGTTTGTTCTTACTCTTTGCGACCCCATGGACTGCAGCACGCTAGGTTTCCCTGTCTTTCATTATCTCTCAGAGTTTGCTCAAACTCGTGTCCATTGACTCAGTGATACCATCCAACTGTCTCATCCTCTGTTGCCTCCTTCTCCTCCTGCCCTCAGTCTTTCCCAGCATCAGGTTTCTTTTCCAATGAGTCAGATCTTCACATCAGGTGGCCAAAATATTGGAGCTTCAGCTTCAGCATCAGTACTTCCAATGAATATTCGGGACTGATTTCCTTTAGGATGGACTGGTTTGATTTCCTTGCTGTCTGAGGGACTCTTAAGAATCGTCTCCAGCACAACTTGAAAGCATCAATCTTTCAGTGCTCAGCCTCCTTTATGGTCCAACTCTCACATCTGTACATGACTATAGGAAAGACCATAGATTTGACTTTACAGACCTTCCTTGGCAAAGTGATGTCTTTCCTTTTTAATACACTGTCCAGGTTTGTCATAGCCTTCCTTCCAAGAAGCAAGTGTTTTCTAATTTCATGGCTGCAGTCACCATCTGGAGAGATTTTGGAGCCCAAGAAAATAAAATCTGTCACTGTTTCCACTTTTTCCAAATCTATTTGTCAAAGTGATGTGACTGGCTTCCATGATCTTAGTTTTTTGAATGTTGAGTTTTAAGCCAGCTTTTTCACTCTCCTCTTTTACCTTCATCAAGAGGCTCTTTAGTTCCTCTTCATTTTCTGCCATTAGGGTCGTGTCATCTGCATATCTTTGGAGAAGGCAATGGCAACCTACTCCAGTACTCTTGCCTGGAAAATCCCATGATGGAGGAACCTGGTAGGCTGCAGTCCATGGGGTTGCGAAGAATAGGACACGACTGAAGCGACTTAGCAGCAGCAGCAGCATCTGCATATCTGAGTGTACTGATATTTCTCCGGCAATCTTGATTCTTTGCATTTTAGGAGCTCTGTGCCAGAAATGAGAATGAAGACCAAATAAGTATTTCTTAGTAAAAATCACAATATCACAAACACAAATTTATACAGAATTTAAATCAATTTTATTTATTTAATTTTACTTATATATTTTTAATTAATTTAATTTATATTTAAAATAAATAAAACTTTCTTATAAATCAGCATTATATGTCACAGTAATATTTGCATTATTTTGACCACTAAACCAAAAAGTGTATGGTTTCCTGGAATTAATGCTTATTTCAAACACATCAGGTGACGTATCAGCTTCATTTTTCCCTCCCTGGAGACATAAATTCCCAGGTGTTCTGTCTTTCTGCTGCACTCTGGGAGTGTAGCTACACACTAGGGAGCTGTTGGCTCCTTAGGCCTTGTCCTGGAAATTCTCTTGACTTTTCTCCTTTGTTGGATCATCTGCTTCCTTAATATGCTACCTTTCTCTTTTATGATGTTTTGTCTGGTGTTTGTGGACTGTAATTTCTAAAACCTTCCTGAGAAAGGATGCATGGAGGGAAATAGTTGATAAGGTCAGTTTTCATTCCAATCTCAAAGAAAGGCAATGCCAAAGAGTGCTCAAACTACCGCACAATTGCACTCATCTCACACGCTAGTAAAGTAATGCTCAAAATTCTCTAAGCCAGGCTTCAGCAACATGTGAACCGTGAACTTCCTGATGTTCAATCTGGTTTTAGAAAAGGCAGAGGAACCAGAGATCAAATTGCCAACATCCGCTGGATCATCAAAAAAGCAAGAGAATTCCAGAAAAATATCTATTTCTGCTTTATTGACTATGCCAAAGCCTTTGACTGTATGGATCACAATCAACTGTGGAAAATTCTGAAAGAGATGGGAATACCAGACCACCTGATCTGCCTCTTGAGAAATCTGTATGCAGGTCAGGAAGCAACAGTTAGAACTGGACATGGAACAACAGACTGGTTCCAAATAGGAAAAGAAGTTCGTCAAGGCTGTATATTGTCACCCTGTTTATTTAACTTCTATGCAGAGTACATCATGAGAAACGCTGGACTGGAAGAAACACAAGCTGGAATCAAGATTGCCGGGAGAAATATCAATAACCTCAGATATGCAGATGATACCACCCTTATGGCAGAAAGTGAAGAGGAACTAAAAAGCCTCTTGATGAAAGTGAAAGTGGAGAGTGAAGAAGTTGGCTTAAAGCTCAACATTCAGAAAACGAAGATCATGGATGGCATCCAGTCCCATCACTTCATGGGAAATAGATGGGGAAACAGTGGAAACAGTGTCAGACTTTATTTTTCTGGGCTCCAAAATCACTGCAGATGGTGACTGCAGCCATGAAATTAAAAGACGCTTACTTCTTGGACAGAAAGTTATGACCAACCTAGATAACTCATTCAAAAGCAGACATTACTTTGCCAACAAAGGTTCGTCTAGTCAAGGCTATGGTTTTTCCTGTGGTCATGTATGGATGTGAGAGTTGGACTGTGAAGAAGGCTGAGTGCCGAAGAATTGATGCTTTTGAACTGTGGTGTTGGAGAAGACTCTTGAGAGTCCCTTGGACTGCTAGGAGATCCAACCAGTCCATTCTGAAGGAGATCAACTCTGGGATTTCTTTGGAAGGAATGATGCTAAAGCTGAAACTCCAGTACTTTGGCCACCTCATTCAAAGAGTTGACTCACTGGAAAAGACTCTGATGCTGGGAGGGATTGGGGGCAGGAGGAGAAGGGGACAACAGAGGATGAGATGGCTAGATGGCATCACTGACTCGATGGACATGAGTCTGAGTGAACTCCGGGAGTTGGTGATGGACAGGGAGGCCTGGCATGCTGCAGTTCATGGGGTTGCAAAGAGTCGGACACGACTGAGCGACTGATCTGATCTGATCTGATGTGTCAGGCTGGGTCTAGTCAGGAGACTGAAGCTATATGAGGGGTACTCCCTTCCCCAAGGCTGAGATTTAGAACATATTGGAGAGACTATGGTTTGGCTGCTGGTGGCAGAGAAGTTTACTGGATGCCTTGGGCTGCAGTTGGTGTCCATTGGGATGCTGAGAAAGTTTGCTGAAGAGCAGGTGATAGTGGGCTTTCTGCATGCTCCTGGAAGCTTTGCCATCAATTGAAGACAATACAAACTGGGAAGAAGAGAAGCCCCTTTATTTGTTACCTTGCCGTGTCTCTCTAAGTCATGTCTGACTCTTTGTGACCCCATGGACTGTAGTCTGCCAGGCTCCTCTGTCCATGGGCTTGCTCAGGCAAGAATACTGGAGTGGGTTGCCATTTCCTTCTCTAGCGGATCTTTCCAACTCAGGGATTGAACCTGAGTCTCCTGCACTGCAGGCAGATTCTTTACTGTCTGAGCCAACGGGAAGCCCAGTGTCGCTCTAGAACCCTTTACTGATGAAGCCTGCTCATCTGGGTGTTGAAGAAAATATGTTTCAGGAGTAATCTCTATTATCACAGAGTAGGGCAAAGAAGGGTGAGTTTGGAGCTGAGAGGCAAAAAATTGACAACTGGTACATTTTGTCTGCTTGCAACTCTTTGCAATCATTTTCCCTCAGAAATGCTTTATTGTCTCTCTTTCTGGTATTGTGGCTGGAAAGTCTACTGTCATGCTAAGTTTTAATTCACCCTCTGCTGCCATTGCCCATGAAATATTTTAATATCATTTCTTGTCAATGTTTGACAATTTATGATGCTATGATTTAATGTGGTCAATTTTCACCTATTGTTTTAAACATTCAGTGGGTTCTCTCAAAACAGAAATTCACAGTCTTCTGGTGTGGTCATTTTCTCTTTTGTTACTTACTTAATCATTTCTTCCTTTCATTTTCTCTGTTCTCTCTGTTGCTTCTCTTATTCTACTGTTAGGAGTCTTGACCCAATTCTTTAATTTTCTTGGCTTTCCTTTTTTATTTTTCACCTTTTCTGTACTTTATGAGATTCTCAAGTGTATCTTCTACCAGTTCTACAGGATTTTACAGTTTTCTGCCTTTTTTTTTTTCCCCAGTGCTTGTGTTTATTCTCTGATTGTTCTTTTTTATGGCCTCTTATTTTATATATGGGATACAACGTATCTCATTTCTCTGAGGATATCAATGATAGTTTTTGTTTTCAGTTTTCTCCTGCTCCTGATTTTGTTCTTGTTATTCTTTGTTCATTTTTACTGTTTTTCATTTTAGAGGCTTTTCTTAATCATGTTAATGTAATAAATTAATAAACAAAAGCCTCAATTAAATAGAGTTGAGAGACCAGAAGGGGGAGCTGTCACACTCTGCAATAATAGCAGAGCCCCAGCAGGAAGAAGAAAGACTTTTCTTCAGTGGCAAAAACTCAGCCAATGAAAAGCCGTAGGCTCTTTGTTTTCTGGAGCCCTCCCCACTTCCTTTTCCTCTCTATAAAAGCGGCCTCTTTCCCTTGCTGTGGTGAACTTGTGCGTGACTTGCCAGATTGCAGACCCTGAATACCAATTCTCTACCAATCCCAAATAAACCTATCTTTGCTGGAGAAATATCTGGCAGTCTATTTGTTTCAGGTCAACTTGGTTTTTCAGTGTCTGGTTATGTTTAAGTGAGTTAGTACCAAGTTGACTGGATATTTGGTGTATTTCTTTTCTGTCAGCTAGCGGTTTTCACTGTAGAATGATCAGGTACATCTGGCCATTTTGTGAGAGGAATACTAATTGTCAGTATATATTGATTTTACATATGGGTAAGAGTCTCTAGAAAGAATCCATCAGTCCTCTTCCAGAGGAGGTGGTGATGTGGGACTGATTGCCCGCATTCTTACCATAAAGTGGTGGAAGGAACTTATGTCATGGAGTCTAGAGTCTCTTTGGGAAATGTTTTCAGAGGATGAGAAGGGATAGTTGCCTGGATTCAGAGGACAATGAGGAGGATCTGTGTAATTGCACCTGTAGGCTTGGTATCTGTTTTGTTCAAAGTTGAGACTCTTTCTTTCCTTAGTTCTGCAGATTCAACTGACTTCAGAGAAATTATAGGGAGGAAAATGGGGCAGATCTAGTCTAACTAAGGTGGTAGAGCTATGTTCGAGATATCTGTCAGAGACAGTCAGTCACACAGCTAAAGCTCAAGAATTTCTTAAGAGCCCCTACCAACTATAGTTGTTTTCTTTAACACTCTAAGACACAAAATTTAAATGACTAAATTTAGTAATTCAGGAAGGCTGATCAAGGTTTACATCTTTACTAGTTGCTGGCTATCAGTTTACCCCCAAAATGGGCAAACAAGATTCACTCTTCTTAGACAGTCTGTAGTATATTTTTCTCTTT
Source organism: Bos mutus (assembly GCF_027580195.1). Taxonomy (NCBI): domain Eukaryota; kingdom Metazoa; phylum Chordata; class Mammalia; order Artiodactyla; family Bovidae; genus Bos; species Bos mutus. The sequence continues at coordinate 40,565,476 of NC_091627.1, forward strand.
TCTGTCTCTTATAAATTCTGTTTTTGACTTTATTATTTGACATAATCTCTCTTTTGTATGTAAGGCAGACCACATAAGCAAATGTCTCTGAGTTACGACGTGATGCTTCTTTTTTTCACCCATCCATGGACATTTGGTACACTAATTTCTAAGTTAATTTCCCATTCTGTTAACATTAAAAAAATTTTTTTTTGCCTCTCTTACCCACTAACTGTCTTCTTCCTTTGTCCTTGTGAATTACTCATTTATTATAATTTTAGCTTGGTTTTAGGGAAGGTATGGAAACAAATGTATATGTTTATGGGTTATGTTTTGGCAGACATCCTTTAAAAAGTAAATATCAGCTATAGTTTCTGCTGAAATTAATAAGCCTGTAAAGACAAGCTAATAAAAAATCCACAACCTGTGAATTTAATAATTGTTTTTTCATTGAGTAGATTTTAGCTGATTTTTATTGTCTCAGACTTGGATTCACATAGTTGCATGTTGAAGATAGATGCTATCCCTCTACTAAGTGGTTCATGCAAATGATAAAATTACTACAGAGATGAGAGTTGATTCTGAAAGCAGAGACTTTCTTAATGAATTGAGAACATAGATGTCTCACATTAAAATCACTCGATGGGGAGTTTTGAAGAGTACAGAGGCCCAATACTAGATGAGTAAAATCAACTAGAATGGAACTCAGGAGTCAATATCTAAAAAAACAAAACAAACAAAACTCAAGACAAACATTAATTATTTCAGTGAACGGGTGGGTGTAATCACCCCTGGCCTCTCTGAAGAGTAGGTTGTGGCTGACATGCATGATTTTGTAAAAAGCAGCACTGTTTGTTGACTCTCTCATAACACTGTGAACCCTTTACGTGCATGGATCCGTCTTACTCATTATTGTAACAGCATATTATCTGACACATAGTAGATGACTGTGCTGTGCTAAGTTGTTTCAGTGGTGAGCCGTAGCCCGCCAGGCTCCTCTGTCCACAGGATTCTCCAGGCAAGAACACTGGAGGGGGTTTCTGCACCCTCCTCCAGGGGATCCTCCCAACCCAGGGTTGAACCTGCATCTCTAAAGTCTTCTGCATTGGCAGGCAGGCTCTTTACTGTTAGTGCCACCTGGGAAACTCTAGTAGATCATTAGTAAATACTCACATCTGTCACACACTGGTTAGTAAGAGCGTGTATTTATCAACTCCCTATTGGAAGCAGGATTTGCTAAAAGGAAATTTGGAGAGTAGTGGCAATGTTGTGTGTCTTCAGGAGAGAGGCTGGAGGGTCCACTAGAAGAAAGGACCCAGAAAAGGGATGCTGGGGAGGATGAGGTGGTGCCATCTCCTTTCTAATTTTGCCCCCAATCTGACCACATGAGACATCGGGAAGGGAGGAAGCACGCTAGCAGCCAGGTAAAGGATAATCTGTCTCAGCTGAAAACGTACCGTCAGCTCCTGTGGAATCTCCCTGCAACACTGCAGCCCACTGGTCACCTGAAGGCAGGGAAGGCAAAGTGGCATTATCTTCATTTCACAAAGATGACTGATGCCCAGTGGGATTGGGATCACCCACCTGGCTTGGTGTGTGATGGTGGTTATAGGGGTCCAGACCCCAAGGCTCCTTACCTGAGCAGTCCTTTGTTAACAACTTCCTGTTTCTTCTGCATTTCCACTAAACTTTGAATAATTAGGCCATTTTATACAGCTTTTGGTCAATCAAGGTGTAGACTTTACATAAATCTAATCCATTCGAGTTTATTTTTTTCTTGATTCTTCTTTATCTTAGAGAAATCCTTTCCAAGTGAACAGAAGCTTGGCACAAGGCAGGGGAGCAAAGCATTTGAAAATTAACGATAGCACTGTTTTGTCTTCATCTGAGTTACTAGCTACTATGAGTGTCCTTTCAGTTCATTTCTGTCTGATGTATCTCTACATCTTCAGTACCAGGGACATAATAGACACTCAATTAACATTCAGTGAAGTACTTTTTATACATCAGATACGTTCTGGAAAGGTGAATAAATCAAACTTTGTAAATGAAATATGATTTAACAAAGAATCCATATTGCAGATTAAACCTTCTTTTCTCATCATCTCTGATTCCTTATTGTTCTTCCCCAATATTCCCCGTGTGTCCCTTCTTTGATATGAAACAATATGAATGGTTCCATTGAGTCTAGTGGGATATGAGCACAAGCGACTGGTGTTACTTCTTGTCTGAGACAATTTTGAGCTGGTGTGAATTCCTCATGTCCTCTCTCCCCATGTGGAGGAAGGGGTGGGGTGGCAGCAGAGGAGGGGGCTGAGTGGGCCCAGGAAACAGCGTGGTTCTCTGAGTCACTACTGGAAGAGAAATACGAAGAACTGCTTCCTTTGCCTCAAATAGCAACAAGAGTGAGAAGTAAATAACTGATGTATTAACCGTGGAGGTTTCAGGATTTATTTGGCATTATGATAGAACCTGGGCTTCCCCGGTGGTTCAGCAGTAAAGAATCCACCTGTAATACAGGAGTTGCAGGAAATGCAAGTTTGATCCCTGGGTTGGGAAGGTCCCCTGGAGGAGGGCATGGCAACCCACTCCAGTATACTTGCCTGGAGAATCCCATGGACAGAGGAACCTGGTGGGCTATAGTCCATGGGGTCACAAAGAGTCAAACATGACTGAAATGACTTAGCACGCATGGTAGAACCTAGTCTATCCTGATATTGGGAGCAAAATTTTCCATCCCCAAATATCTCTTTGGCATATGGATTTTGAGCTGTAAACAATCAAGACCCAAAAGACTAAGGAAGGAACTTTGACTTTCCCCCTAACTACCTGAAAGAATGTAGATAGAGGAAGGGAGCCATCTAGGAAGGGAGCCATCACAATAGAAAACTATAGTTTGAACTACGTGTGTAGACAGGGAGGAATCCAGCAAATTCTGTTTGTTAAAATTCTTCTCTGTGTCTCAGTGTCCCTGCATGGCCCAGAAAACATTTATTTACCAAACATTTGCTTTTCCATCTCCTTGTCAACTGCCTTTTCCCCCTTTGAAGTCCCAAATCACTACCCTCAACATCCTTTTTTGTCTTTAACTAAAGATTTAGGTGATGGCTTCAGCCATTTTGGTGCGTTAATCAGTTTTCCTAGTCTCTTCCATGGATACATGTTACTAAACTTCTGTTTGAGTAATCTGTTAATTATGTGTCTGTTATTATGAGTAATGTGTCAACTTAATTCTTATGCCAGCTAGAAGAACCTAGAAGAGGAGAGGAAAATTCTTCCTCCCCAGCAATGAGTAAAAAATACCTCCCTTTCTCTTTATTAACACAGTTGAGGAGAGTATGACTAACACCTGCATTTCCCAAACTTGAGAATGTACAGAACACTTCTCACAGGAATAAAGAAAAAGCTTCTTGGAACTTTTTATTTAATAATTGTTTTAGATAAGTACATGCATGAAATTAAGGAAAAATTCTTTTGCTTATAGCTTTTATGTAACACCCCTCCCCAATTAAAAATCATATAGAAAGGCTAAATCAATTTATTTTATAATTGGTAACACTTTGTTGAAATGAAAGAGTGTACATTATCCTTCGTAGTTGCGACATATAATGTCAAGTTCAATTTTACATATTATCTGTTTCTCTGTGTTGACTAAAGTGACTGTCCTATTGCAGAGAAAGCCTGGTTGCATAAGAATGCTGTAGAAAATTGCTTTAAAAACTTCAGGCTCTTGTTTGGTAGTTCAGGATAATTGGACCTCTCTCTTATCCCATACTTTGCCTTGAGGCAATCCTCAAATGCCCATTTTAAGAGGCACCTCCTACTCACTCTATTAGCTGTCTCCTTCATTAGCAGAAAAGGTTAGTACTGCATTGTTAGTTAAACCTGCATTAAGTGGATCGCTAATCCAATTATTGTTTGAATTAAGACAGAGTAAGTATTTGTTGTGCGTTTGCTACTATGTTTCTTGCTAATCAGCGTTTCTAAGTGCTTCTCAGGAATTCAGGATCCACCCAGTGAATTTGCTGCTTGCAGTGGTTTGGTCCAGAGTGCCAGAGCAAGGCTCTTCTGAGTTAGGTGTGCCCAAAGGCCTATCATCTTTCTACAAAAAGGGAACAAAATTCCTAAATTTTCATGGATCATTATTTTGAACGCTTGAGAACATGTCCAGAGAACTAAGAGTTTATGGACTTCTAATTAGTATAATAGTTGAATTCGGGCTTTTGGAATCAGACAAACCTGGATTCTAATATTGAGGTCGTCTGGACTCTAATCTTGAGGTCGTCAGTGGAACCTTGGGCAAATGACTTACCCTGCCTGAGTCCCTGTGTATTTGTTGGAAAGTGGACATAATGCCTGTTATGGAATATTGGGATGACTCGCTGAGAGTTACATGTTCAGCAATGGCACATGGTGTCATTCACTAAATGGAAACCATAATTGCTACTCCCTTAGTTGAGTTACCTTCCTCCTGAGTCTATCTGGCTGGGTCAGTCTGTTTTCCATTTTGTTTTCTTATTCTAACATACCAAGGTGGTTTCTGAGAAAAAAAAAAAGACATCCATCGACAGAGTATTAACCTTAAAAATGATCCAGTTTTTGTTTTGTTTAATCTCCTGGCTAGCTGCATTAGTCTTTGGTAGACTCTTTTTTTGGAGGGGGCATTTAGCTATCACTGTGGTAATCTATACTTCACATTTTCCTGTTTTGTCATTAGTTTTCCTCTGTCCCAAGGAGTTCTAAAGAGTAGAGTCTAGTTTATATACTCTGAACCTGATGTACATACCTCTTCCTTTTCCTAGCCTCCACCAATGTCATGGTGCTACCCCCATGGGAGTTGTAATTTCGAGCTTTTAACATATCTCAGTCCAGAAATGGGGAGGAAAGGGAAGAAATCACGAGAGGCTCAACATATCCTATGATCAGTTCCTAGCTTAGACTCCCAGGAAGGTTAGCTCGTATAATGTAGTCATTTGTCCAGGAGTGTCCCGAGTCTCTTCATTTTATTGAAGAGAATTTCAGTTAATTGAGAAGTGGAGATTCATGAAGGCCAACCAATTTTATCTTCTAAAAATAATGCCACAACTTTTGAAAATGTTGGAGGCTAACAAACATCTATGCTTTACCGTGAACTAATTCTTTTAGGTTCCTTTCCTCTGAACACCTAGTTTGGCTTACTTGTCTATGAAGAATGGATAATTTTGATTGATGGGAAGGAAGACAGAGAACTTCAGATTGTGGACTAGTATGGGAGTTGAACTGACCTGGGCAGATTCCTGTGTGGGGGCTGAGGTCACCTTGAGGCCAGAGGCCTTAGAGGAGAGGGACACTAATAAAGGTATAAAGAAGTAGAAGATTTCAGAGAGAAACTTTTTATCATCAATAAAGTCTCTTGTGACATTTGCCTAAAGTTGTCCCTGCTACCAGGAAAGGAGGCATGGGAAAAGTTAGGAAAGAGAAAATTCTTTTAGCTTTTCTTTGGAGACTTCTTACATCCTGTCTTAATCTTTCCTGAGAGGGAACCTCGAGCACATCAAAATCTTGACTTTGCATTCTCTCATCTGTAAAATGGGTTGAAAGTTCCTGCCCTACATTTAACAGGAAGGCTGTAGAGATGGCGCATGAAGCAGCTTTAGAAAGGCAAAATGCTATGTAAATGTGAGGACTTACCACATTGGCTCTGGTGGTAGACTTGGAGCCCAGGGAGACTAGCTCTTTCTCTCTTGCCACTAGCAAGGAATTCTGGGAAGTGCATATTGCATTGGCGTGACTGCAGGAGAAACTTCTTTCTTCCTGTTCAATCCCATCCTCACCTGTGAGGTGGAACCTTTTAATGGACAGTCATTTTTTGGTGTGGTTTCTCTTCAAGGAGTGAAAAAAAAAAAAAAAAAAAAAAGAACTGAGTCTTTGCTAACATTTTTCCCTTTGATTTTTTTCCCCTTTTGGAAAAGGGATAAATTTTGAGTCCTTTTCAAGTTTCTTCCAGGTCCTGCTGAGCACCTGGGTGTAGTTTCTGAGAAAATCAAACCTGATTGTTGAGCATTGAAAGCCTCTGTAGACTGAGCTGAGGATTACCTGGGGCACAGCAGTCTGACTCCTCTGTAGGTAGCAATGAACACAGGACCATGCGCTGCTTTAGGCTAGAGATCAGGTCTTGTGATGGAGGGGGATTTATGAGTTCTGTTCCTGCCTCTATTATTGCTTGCTGTGAGATATGAGGCAGGCATCTTTTCCTCTACTTGCCTTTCCTCCTCTGCAAAATGGGGAAAATACCAGTGCCTTCATCAGGCAGAGTATTAAATGAATGAGGTAAAAAGACTCAGAGTGAGCAATCAATAATGTTAGCTGTTATGAGTATCTAGGGATCCTTTCTGTTTGGAGAGGCTGAGGCTGGGGAACTCCAGGCTAAAGATTTAGGTCCCTATGCAAAATAGAAAGCAACCTGAAACGAGATAAAGCATTAAATACTTGATGACAATGGGAAAACAGAACTTGACAAAGCTGATTTTGATGCTAACTTTAGACACTCATCTGCTCCAAGATGAGGCCAGACCTACAATAAGATGCCAAGCCCTTGTGTTGGCAGCTATGTATGTGCTTGACTCTCTGGGAGATTTTGGGATGGATTTTCTATTGCTGTGTTGAAATATCAGGGAGAGAGGAAAATCCTATTAAATCTAAATACTCCCTGTTTTATGGGTTAAGACAAAAGAATGGATGAGATGTCAACATCAGATGGAGTATCCCAGGGAGTAGACTGTCAAGGATTTAGAACTTTCAAATGATCTTATTTTCCACTGATAACTTTATTTTTAACATAATCCCATGCTATCTCTTGCAGAAAGATGCCACTTATAAATGATGACTCTGAAAAAGTTATTTGTTAAAATTCAAGTAACTTGAAGCAAACACTTTTCTGCACTTGACATTTGTTTGGCTCATTTTCCTTTATCTGTACAGTATAATAAAGTCACTTGTAATCACATGCACCACAGAAGCTCAGAATACATCTTATCTTTTTATCCCAGAGCTTGTTATTTGATTTTTGTGTGAAACGAAAAACTTTATTTTCTGGGGTGCTGACTCCATCAATAGAATCTTCCTGAACTGTGGCTGGAATCAGGCTTTCATTGTACTTCCACGGTGGGATTACCACTCTGGGAATGAAGACAAAGGATTCCTTGATCCTCTCCTTTGCTAGCTGCTTCTTCACTAGCAGTGGGACTGCAGAAGGAAGTGGTGGGGGTGAAGGGTGGGGTGGGTGGTGGTATCCATTCTAGGGTGTGGCTTCTCTCAGGGTCCCTTTTTATTTCTTTTTCAGGTAAGGTGGATTATGGCTCCAGAACTTTCTTAGAGTGTACTGAGATTGGTTCCTTCTCCTTGAGACTGTTCTTACCAACACCTGGATAGCTTCTCTCTTTCTAGCCAAGCACCCCCCCACCCAGACCTCCTCACATTTCTCATAAAGAGATTTCTTTCCTGTTCCCTAAAGTAGGGGGTTTGGGAGTGAACACTTTGGATTTCCCCCACTCCCGAGGGCTGAGGTAGGTAATTGGGTGTCCGAGAGGCTGCCATCCACAGGGCTGTGTGAAAGGCCATTGCTCAGTGTGGCCTGGTGCCTCTGCCTGTGTCCAGAACAGATGGGCACATGTACTTCCTGTCTGCACGTGGTCATCAGACTGAACAAGTCCCTCTCTCTCTCAGTTTGTGTTCTGGCATCTCTCCTGACTACTGGGCCATGTGTTAGGATAGGTTCTCTACAGGTCCCAAGGACTAGATATGAACTTGGAGAAGGAAACCTCCACTCTGCCCCTAAGTTCAGCCTGTGCCCTCCCCACCAGCTTGAACAGAGAATCTAGTCTTTGTGGCTGATTGAGCATTTATTTGGACGTTAACAAAACAAATGCCTTGGCACCCCTTTCCCTCACGACCCTTGAGTAGATTGGCTCACTTGCTCAGAACTCAGGAGGGAAGAGGAGTGAGACTTAAGCCATGATGCCACCTCCTCTCACGAGATCTAAAGCTGAGGTAACATCGTTTCCATCTCCTCAGCTGCGCCAGCCTCCAGCCAGCTGTGGACTTTGCCCTTCCTTCTCTCTGCCCAGGCAAGCTTTGTGTAAAAGGAGCTTTGTTTTTGTTCCAAACAGACGGCCTTGGCAATTCCCATCCCACTCTCCTAAACTTGAGTTGAGTGTATGGTGGAGCTCCTGGGAAATAGGATTAACTGGAAATAGAGAAAATGAAAGAAAGTTTCTGGAGAAGTGACTTTTCCATAGGCCTGCTGGAAAAAAAGGGAGGGTACTTGTCCTCATTCTGGCAAGTGGGGTTTTTCATCTGAAAATCCTGGGGCTGCACTATGGTCACCCATTGTACATAAATTCCAGGTGAGAAAGAAACAGGGAAAAGGTGATGGTACTGTTGAAGGAGAGGGGTAAAATTCTAACCAATGGGTTTTTCTTAGGGTCCCACGTAAGGCACTGTGGATACTAAAGGGAGATGGCAGTGGAGATTCCCAACAGCAGGGAAGGCGCACAGGTGACAGGCGTCCAGGGACGCTGGGGCCATTTGGGGTCACTCCTTGTTGGCTGAGATAGAGAAGAAAACAGCAGCTGGGAAGATACCCTGGTGAACTCAGCCTTTCGCAGAGGGAGACAACTGCGCACTGGGGCCCACAGGGACGAGGGGCCGCTGGTGGGGCTGGGCTCTGGAGTACAGAGCTTTGCTGTCGTCTCACGTGATGTCTCTTCATTTATAGGTGAGTGTGGTCCAAGGTCATTCCCGTGACAGCTGCCTTCACTGAGCAGAAACCACTGGGGAACGCAGTAGGATTGGAAGGTGTGTGGTCCAGTAAGGGGAAAAGCCAAGCTTCCTCTGAGCGCCCCTCTGAACACCAAGGAGAAGGGCCACGGGGGAGAGCCATATGTATTTAAATTCTGTGGGGTTATAAGACCTGAAGTGAATGTCCTGGGAGAACAGTGTGAAATGGCTGTTGAGTCCAAATCAGGGCTATTTTTTTTATTAAATATTAATGCCACACATTTCTGCAGGGTTCAGAGAACAGATGTTAGGCCTGACATTGTGGCGATTTAATTGACTAAGAATATTTCCTGTCATTTTTATCAATGTCTGGCTTTCCAATGGCTGTTAAATCGGAAAATATAAAACACAGGAAGGGATAATTAATACTCCGTTTCCATCCGTGGTTACCTGCTGATATGGCCCCCCAGAGAAGCTGGAGCTTTCTCCTGAGTATTTTTCTTGGAGGCAGAGACAGGCTGAGCTGACCTAGTCTCTCTGCAAATTGTTCCACTGGGCTCTTAGCTGGAGAACAGCCCACTCTGTGAGCACTGTTCTTTCTTTCCTGTTGGTTTTAAGAAAATAAGCAAATTCTAAATAAGCTTTGCTTTAGTGGAAAAACTCCTAGGGATTCTGACTTTTTTTCCCCGCTCTAAATCCTACCCCACCTCCCCAAATCATTCTGCTTAACAACTTCCTAGATTTAAAACAACAACAACAACAATCTCTTCAACAGTCAAATCTTCACTGAGAGACATTGCCAAGTAGAATCCAAGGAAGTGGATAGAAGTTATTTTGAGCAAATTTTCAGTGACATAAAATGTAGCCTAGGGTGATTTAGCATCAGGAAATATTTGCTAAGTAGAAAGCTCGGGAAAGAACAATTCTAAAATGATTCTTGGTCAGGTGCAGCTTATAATGGGCCTATTCATAGAAAAAAAAAAGTCCAAGGTCCCTTTGTCACAAAACTTATTTTAACATGGAAAAAATGTTGTCACACGTTTGCCCTGTGAAATCATGTTGCTTTGCGTTTATTAAATGGTGCTGGCCCGCCATGCTGGTCTCCGTTATATCCTCAGGGGAGGGCAGCTCATGGTACGAAAGGGAGAAAGGATAAGATGTGTTGTTCTCAGACTGAACATTAAATCATGGCAGTAATGATTTTAGAGGAAATGAGGTAAAATTGGGCTAAATGAAAACCTGCTGATGTGGCTTGGGAATTACCCCTACGGGCTTGGGAAAGGGATAACCACAACCATCTCCTGTGCTCATGGGACTGTTTTTGCCCTCTGCTGCGGGGTTTGCTCTCTGTCTCAAAGAGGCAGGCTGTGCCTACCTGTCGGCTTCCACAACTCCTTGTCCTCTCATCATTAAAGCAAGTTGGCTCATCCCATGAGCTGAGGGGAGTTAAGGTCTGAGATGTAGAAGTGAAGCTTCTTTTGGAAGGCAATTTGTAGGATGCAGAGAGAAAGAAATGACCCTGGTGTGGCAGAGGAACCAGAGCCCACCCTGCTGGCTAATGTGACATAAGAGGTGACTGAGTTGGAGGGGTGGGTATCTTTGATTGAAATTCACTGAATTGTATTATAGGATATGCTTCAAGAAAGTAGGGCCAAGCCCCTCTATATCAGGTAATTTGAGGGACACAAAAGCTCTGACATGTGCCCCTGCCAACATGCTATTGCACCTGCAAGTTACCCTTTTAGGGCCAGACTTTTGCAAAAAAAAATTTTTAATTGAAGTATAGTTGATTTGCAATGTTGTGTTAATTTCTTCTGTATAGCAAAGTGATTCAGATATATTATATATGAGCATGCTAAGTCACTTCAGTTGTGTCCAACTGTTTGCAACCAACTCTTTGCGACCCTTTAGACTGTAGCCCAGCAGGCTCCTCAGTTCATGGGATTCTCCAGGCAAGAATACTAGAGTGGGTTGCCATGCCCTCCTCCAGGGGATCTTCCTGACCCAGGGATCAAATGTGTGTCTCCTGTGTCTTCTGCATTGCAGGCAGTTCTTTACCCTCTGAGCCATCGGGTAAGTTCATATATATTTATAGGTCATTCTTTTTGATATGCTTTTCCATTATGGTTTAGCACAGATATTGAATATAGTTCCCTGTGCTCTAAAGTGGGGCCTTGTTGTTTATCCATTCTCTATATACAATAGTTTACTAATTTCAGACTTCCAATCCTTTCTTCCCCTTGGCAACCACATGTCTGTTCTCCATGTCTTGGAGTCTGTTTTTGTTTCTTTCTGGCTTACTTCACTAATATGAAATAAGGTCCATTGTTAGTTTCATTCATGTTGCTACAAATGGTCTTATTTCATTCCTTTTTATGGCTAATATTCCATTGTATATATGTACCACATCTTCATCCATTCATCTGTCAATGGACATTTAAGTTGCTCCCATGCTTAGCTATTTTGAATAGTGTTGTTATAAACATAGGGGTGCATGGATCGTTTTGAATTACAGTTTGTCCAGATATACATAGGGTCAATCTTTAGAAGTAAGGCCTGACCTCTAAAGAACTCTTTGTAAAATACCAATGTCCTTCCTTGCATGTGACACCAATGAGCTGGTGGACATGTAGAATGGACCAGTTGGCAACTGTCAGTCTGGGATGTCAAGAGCAGCCTCCTGCAGTGAGAGGACATAGGACCAGTAAGTTTTGATGAGAGCAGGAAGATGGGATCTTCGTTCTATGGGCTGCACAATGTCAAGGCCAGGTTGAAGGCCCAGCAAGAGGGCTCTGGCCACCTGGAATCCTCATGAAGAAATCTGCCCAAAGGAGGATGAGAATGGTCTGAGACATGTCTTCTCTCTCTCTCTCCCAGCTGCCTTGGATGGAGAATGTTGTTTCCTACCTAGATCAATACCATTGCCCTTTCTTAAGGGACCCCATGCAAATTGCTTTCTTACACCTGTTCTGTAGTTAACAGAAATAGAGCCATTAAGCCGAGGCCCCAGAATTGTCCTAAGAGATGATTATGATACTGGAAGGCTCAGCTCCTCCCCAACTCCCCATCTGATATTCTGATCATCAGGTCCTGCCTTTGCTGGTGAATTTTCAGGACTAGACTAAGGAGGCAGAAACACAAGGCCTGGGTGGGAAGTTAAGGGATGTTTATAGCCATAGAACCAAAATATGGGAGGAAGCAGGTGGGCGAAATTTGCCTAGGTCGCCTCTGTGGATATAAATCACCAGCTTTTGTTCGTTTAGGGGGAGAATTCAGCTTTCCTGAAACAGACCCATTTCCCTCTAGCTTTTTCAATGTGCCTTTTCATGGATTTTGCTTTCAAATCTGCATGAATTATTTTTCTTCTATTAAATATTAATGTGTCTTTCTAAGTAGAAAAAGGGGCAGCGTAGGTCTGGTACACATCTTCCCTGCCACTATTTACTGCTGCTGCGGGACTGCAGCAAATGCCAACTCCCAACACATTAAATCAGGTCTGCGCTGAGCCCAGATGTTACACTGGAGATGCTCAGTGGATACAGGTTAAAATCAAACAGAAGCAGGCACCCGCTTCTATCTGGTGGGAGCTTGCCCTCCCACATTCTTGCCCCTCCCTCCCACCACCATGCCCTTTGGCAAATTTGCCATCAGCTGGGCAGAGGTCACTCTTTCTGGAGCAGTAATTGTGTGAGGGGGATTTATTTTTTTAAGCCTGTTATTTTTTCCCCAATGACTCTTTCTACTTGATTAGTTCGGGATCAATATGTCTGGTAGGCAGAATGTGATGGGGAGGGTGATTTATCAGTGTCAGGGGGAGCTCTGGGCTTTGTTCATGTGGCTTTCCTCTTCACCATGACTTCCGCCTCCACACTTACGCACACACACATACACACTCACACACAACCTCTGCTCTCTTCCTTATTTAAATTCCACTCACCCTTACATCCAGCATGATTTGGTCTCCTCCCTGAAGCCCGTCCTGTGATCCCTAAATCGTGACCTCCAACGAACCTGTTTCACACAATAATTGTTACCTAGTGGGGGTTCTATTCCCCAATAGGCTGTAAACCTATTATGTCTCAAAAACATAGCATAATGGGAAGAGCACAGGGTTTGCAGTCAGAATCCTAGAATCCTGACTGTCTGTAGCAAATCGTTTAACCTCCAGGAGCCTGTTTTATCAACCTGCTCCTCATCAACACCTCCATCATCATCATCATTTCTGCCACTCAGATCAGTGCTTTTCAAACTTTAATGTGTGTGTGACTTACTTTGGCTCTGAAGTGAGCCTGAGAGTTCTAATAGGCTCCCAGGTGATATTGATGATACCTATCTTCTCATCGCATTTTGAGAAGCAAAGGCCTTGTGAATCTTAAACCAGGTAATATATGTGAAAGTGTCTTATGAACTAAAAGGCCCCTTATTACTAAACCTTAAATCATCCTGTCTCTTTTAAATTCCTATTTCACATCCACCAGTAGATCCTGTTGATAGGAAGGTATCCTTCATCCAATCATTTATGATCCTTCCTCCACTTCCAACTTCAGCTAAGCCACCATCCTATCTCTTTCTAGAGATGATCCCAGTAGCTTCTTAATTGGTCTGCCTACCTCTATTCCTGTTCCTTCCCCGACCCCCACTTGAATTCCAGTGGTCCTTTTCCTACCCAGCAGCCAGAAGATTCTTCTATAGTAAAAATCAAATGATAAAACTTTCCTGTCCCAAACTCTTCAGTGGCCTACAAGGGTCTAATCAATATGGCCCTGCTGTCTTTATTGACAACCCTCACCACCTTGCCTCTTGTACTTTTTCTGTGTGCAAGAACATTGGATAATTGTATCCAATCTCTTTATCAACTTTCTCATCTACTAAAGCAATCCAATTGCTGCCTACCTTCTTATCTGGCTTTATTATGTTTTTCATGGCAGCAGAGACATCACTTTGCTGACAAAGGTCCATATAGTCAAAGCTATGGTTTTTCCAGTAGTCACATACAGATGTGAGAGTTGGACCATAAAGAAGACTGAATGCCAAAGAACTGATGTTTTCAAACTGTGGTGCTGGAGAAGACTCTTGAGAGTCCCTTGGACTGCAAGGAGATCAAACCAGTCAATCCTAAAGGAAATCAACCCTGAATATTCATTGGAAGGACTGATGTTGAAGCTGAAGCTCCAGTACTTTGGCCACTTGATGTGAAGAGCTGACTCACTGGAAAATACTCTGATACTGGGAAAGATTGAGGGCAGGAGGAGAAAGGGGACAACAGAGGATGAGATGGTTGGATGATATCATTGACTCAATGGGCATGAGTCTGAGCAAACTCCGGGAGATAGTGAAGGATGGGGAAGCCTGGAGCACTGCAGTTCATGGAGCTGAAAAGAGTTGAACATGACTTAATGACTGAACAACAGCTACTTAATAACATTCTATAAAGTATTTATGTAGTATTTAAGATCATGCTTAAAATCTTGCATGCTAGGCTTCAGCATTATGAAAACCAAGATCTTCCAGATGTCCAAGCTGGGTTTAGAAAAGGCAGGGAAACCAGAGATCAAATTGCCAGCATTTGCTGGATCATAGGGAAAGCAAGGGAATTCCAGAAAAAAATCTATCTCTGTTTCGTTGGTCAAGCCCACTGAACTTCATGATTGAAAGATGTAGACCTTTGAGCAAAAAGTAGAGGCAGGTGTCTGAGTTCTGGGAAGCAATGATTGTGGAGGATGAGAGGAGTGCAGTTATCTTGGCCCCTAAGGACTGTTCATCTTTACTTAATTGCTTTTTAGCCAAAATGCTGCTACACACACACACACACACACACACACACACCCCCCACAACCAACCAACCAAACCAAATAACAACAACAACAAAAAAACTAAGCCCTTCAGAGAAAAGGATAGATTGAGAATCTGGGTTTCTTGTAGAGTAAAAGCCTTTGACTATGTGGCTCATAGCAAACTGTGGAAAGCTCTTAAAGAGAAGGGAATACCAGACCATCATACTTGTCTCCTGAGAAATCTGTGTGTGGGTCAAGAAGCAACAGTTACAACCCTGTATGGAACAACTGATTGGTTCAAGATTGAGAAAGGAGTATGACAGGGCTATCTGCTGTCACCCTCTTTGTTTAATCTATACGCTGAGCAAATCTTGAGAAATGCCAGGCTGGATGAATTACAAGTTGGAATTAAGATATGTGGGAGAAACATCAACAATTTCAGATATGTGGATATTACCACTCTACTGGCAAAGAGCAAAGAGGCACTAAAGAGCCTCTTGATGAGGGTGAAGGAGCAGAGTGAAAGAGCTGGCTTAAAACTAAACACTAAAAAACTGAGATCATGGCATCTGGCTCCATTACTTCAAGACAAATAGAAAGGGAAAAGGTGAAAGTAGTGACAGATTTCCTCTTCTTGGGCTCTAAAATCACTATGGGTGGTGACTGCAGCCATCAAATCAAAGGAGGTTGCTTCTTGGCAGGAAAGCTACGACAAACCTAGACAGTGTGCTGAAAAGCAGAGACATTACTCTGTGGACAAAGGTCTGTATAGTCAAGGCTATGGTCTTCCCAGTGGTCACTTATGGTTGTGAAAGCCTGACGGTAAAGAAGACAGAGAGCCAAATAAGCAATGCCTTTGAACTGTGGTGCTGGAGAAGACTTGGACAGCAAGATCAAACCAGTTAATCTTAAGGGAAATCAACCCTGAATACTCGTTGGAAGGACTGATGCTGAAAATGAAGCTCCAGTACTTTGGCCACTTGATGTGAAGAGCCAACTCATTGGAAAAGACTGTAAATCTGAGAAATATTGAGGGCAGAAGGAAGAGAGGGCATCAGAGGATGAGATGGTTGGATGGCAATACCAATGCAATGGACATGAACTTGAGCAAACTTCAGGAGACAGTGAAGGACAGGGAGGCCTGGCATGCTGCAGTCCATGGGGTTGCAGAGAGTCAGACACGACTAGGTGACCAAACAACAACAACACAACATCAAGTATTTATGTGCTCGTTTGTGATCTGTCTCACTAACTCAAAGTGAGCTCCTTGGGGGCAAAGGGTGGTCTGACTTGTCCTGCTCCATGTCTCTAGCATCTGGAGTTAAGCTTGGCATGTCCTAGGTCTCTAGATAGTTGCTGATTGAAAGAATAAATAAATTGTTCTCGTTCATTGAATTGCCATGCACCCCATGTCTGACAGGGTAAGTGCTTCATCAGTGTTTGCTGAGGCAACCGTTGATTGGATTTTTATGTGTACAGTCCCTCAATGTAGGACACTTATTCTTTTTTGCTGTGGGCCAAGCCCACTACTACAGTGGTCAAGCCCACTGAACTTCATGATTGAAAGATGTAGACCTTTGAGCAAAAAGTAGAGGCAGGTGTCTGAGTTCTGGGAAGCAATGATTGTGGAGGATGAGAGGAGTTGCAGTTATCTTGGCCCCTAAGGACTGTTCATCTTTACTTAATTGCTTTTTAGCCAAAATGCTGCTACACACACACACACACACACACACACACCCCACAACCAACCAACCAAACCAAATAACAACAACAACAACAACAAAAAAAAACTAAGCCCTTCAGAGAAAAGGATAGATTGAGAATCTGGGTTTCTTGTAGAGTAAAAGCGTTGTCTAAGTGGTGGCACACAAGGGAGGGGTCTCAAGTTGGATAATGGAGTCTCTTTTTACTTCAGCTCATCTAAAATAGCACATTAATAAACTGAACCAAATGTGGTGCTACAGCTGGTTTTATTGGTCATTAACATTTACAGAGCCACGTGAAGTCATGCTTTCCAATTGTGAGATTAAAAGATTTAGCTAGTCTAATTATCGGCCTCTGAATGGGGACCGCGTCAGAGTGCAGCCAGCGGGCGGAGTTGCCTTTGCCTTCCGTGATGCCTTCGCCTTCACGGTGCAGGTGAATTGAAAACAGATGCATTTATTGACCCTTGGCTGGATTTCACCCTAAAGCAGGGTAGGCACTGGCAGCTGTCCTTGAGTTTACTATGGCTGATGTGTTGTCTACATTAAGGCTGTATTTTCGGTTTGGGAGACTTCCTTGTACATCCAAACAAATAGCATCCATCCTTAAAGCCAGACTTTTACTTAGGTTTTGATTGTTTTTCTGTTTTCTGGTCATTGAGGCCAACCACTAATTGTGCTAATTAAGTGTGATGAAAATCTCTACTTAAATGAAATTGGTGGGAATGAACCAACTCATCAGAAATCATGCTGACTGGACTGAATGTCCTGATTTTAGGTTCAAGGAATAGGGTGGCTGGAGGCAAAGGCAGAGGGAAAAGGTGTGAGAGGAGAAGTGAGGGGGCCAAAGAAGAAAAGCAGGCAGCATTTGGTCAAGATCCCCCTGCTTGAGGCACAGTTCTTTGTGAGGCCAGGGAGATAGTTTCTGGGTATTGCAGCTTCTTTTGTTCCACATTGACTAGTTCCATCTCGAGAATACTTTTGGACTAAAGGGAAGGCTTAGTCTGCTCTGTGATTACCTAATTTTGCTGGATGAGTCTGACCAATCTGAATGAGAGTTTCCTTTTAATTAGGACTCAAGGAGCAGGGCAGACTAAGGGAGGAGTTGAGACTTGAGTGACCCCTGGTTTGGCAAATGAAAGACTGGTCAAGTCTTCGGTTCTCTCTGGGCTTGAACTTTCTAAGGTGCCAAATGAGGAGTTGGTCCATCAAATTGAGCTATGTTTTCTACTTTAACAGAAATGGTGGGTAGCTATGGATGGGTCTGAGTATACACATGGCTGCAGTCATTTCTATGTGCAGTAAGAAACCTGGGAGCATTACTGATGGTAGGTGAAAGCGAAGAGAGACTGAAGACAGGAAGAATAAGGAACTCTTGCAAAATTCCGAACTGTGATCTCAATTATTATTGGTTCTGCTTTTTTCCACCAGAGGCCTTGGGCTCCAGAACAACGTCTTTCTGACCACTGATCCTTGCTTTTAATTCCTATTGATCATGAGTTGGATTGTGACCTTCTCCACCCCGCTCCCCAAAAAGATACATTGCAGCCCTAACCCCTGAACCTCAGAATGTGACATTTTTGGGGGATGGAATCTTTACTGACGTAATCAAATTTAAAATGAAGTCATCAAAAGGGTGAGCCATAATCCATTCTGACTGATATCCTTATAAAAGGAGGAAAATCTGGACACAAGAATAACACATGCCTAGGAAGACGCCATGTGAAGATGAAGGCAGAGATTGGAATGGTGCTTTTACAAACTGAGGAACTCCAAAGATAGCCAGCAAGGTACCAGAAGCCAGGAAAGAAGCATGCACCAGTTTCTTTCTCACAGCTCTCAGAAGGAACCAACCTTAGTCTCAGACTTCACCTTGCTCTTCAGCCTCCAGAACTGTGAGACAACGTTTGTGGTGCTTTGTTACAGCAGCTCTAGCAAGCTAACACAGTGTCTTTCTGCTCTCTTGGTTTCAGACCCTTGGCTTGCTGTATCTACTAGCATTCACTGATCTGTAAATTTCAACTTGATTTCTTCTCAATCTCCCTAAAGAAATGTGTCTTTGTGTTGTAAAACTTAGACTCTGCTTCCTACCTGGCTCATCGCTCTCCACTCTGCTATGTGTGGTGTGGGGTGGTAAAGGTGCTATAAATGGGCAGCTTTACTAGCTACTGGGCTATCCTTTTTATCCTCTGTGTTGTCTCCTATGGGCTCCTGTGCTTTAAATCCCCCACAAAGTTCTCACTAACATTCAAAGCTGAATCAGAAGGAAAGGCCAGTGATTTTTCAGATTTATTTGCATATAATTCCAGCACTCTTCGTCCTGTTTCAAAATTACCCCCAAATGCATTTATTCCAATGTGTTCCTTCAAAGTTAGGGATCCAGATAAAATCTGGAGAAATATGATTGAAATAACACAACTCTGAGTGATATTAAATTCTTGTATATAGGCTCTACATACAAAAATATAAGAGCTCCAAGGGACTATATATGATCTATTCAAAAGCCTAGTTTCCTGGTGGTCATATTCCCTTGTGGTTTTGTAGTGTATACTTTCTCATTAAACTACTTATTTAATATGGGCATTAGAATTTTATCTTGAATATAAGATACATTGCTTTGATCATTTCTGACCAATCTTGTTTTACTAAGTGAAGTCAAAAGAGGCGTACTTTGCCATCAATCAACAGACATGCCTTGACCTTGTACTGGGTTGCACAAGCTCTCTGCTGGAAAGGTAAACATGGTCTCCACTTGAGTGAGCCTTCCTTGTGATTGGGGAGATAAGGCAACCAGATGACAAGCATTTGGAGAACAATTGAATGCTAAATGGTGTTGGACTGGCTTTAGTGCAGAAGTTTGATTTCATGGAGTGGTTGACAAGGTTTCCTGGAAAACTTGGAATTTTATTTCAGCAACAAAATATTGCTTCCCCCACCTCAAAATTTTCCCCTTCTATCTACCTGTATCATTGGTTGTTTGATTACAAATCAGACTCCCAGAGAGAAAACACAAAATGGACCGAGATAGAAGTTGGTGAGAGACTGTCATTCTTGATCCTCCAAAGGAAACTTTATTGAAAATTTGAATAGATAACACAGCAATTATAAAAGTAAGTTCCTTATAAGTCTAGGCTGTCTCTTTGAATTCTATTTCCTATGCTCTAATTACCAAAATACCAACAATCTTCTAAGGTATACATGAAATTTAAATGAGAGCATGGGGAGTTCCTTTTCCATGTTCCCAGTGGAAGAGATAGAAGATGTGTTCCCAGCTTCCTATCTGCAACAGATGTGTTTCCAATAAAGCACAGTGAGACCTCCCATCTCCCCTGTCCCCTTCTCCCCTGTTAGCCACGAGGCTGTTCGGATGATGTGTGAGCTCACACTCAGGTTAATAAAGCCATCTTGTACTTCTCCTTTCTTCACATGGTAAGGACTTTATTTATTTATTTTTCCACAAAAGTGCAGATTTAATTTGAAGTTGGGAAAAAGAAGAAGGAAAAGCAACTTTCCAAAATATGAGACAACAGTTCTCTTTAATAGGAACCACGTTTCCCCTCTAAATTATGGTACCTGAGGGTCCCTGTGCAAGGTTTGGGAGGTGATGAACGTCAGCTTTGGAAGGCTTTGGGGAGTTGTGTTGATATTTTGGCCCATCTGGGTTCAGGTCTCTTGGGTTTCTTGGGATTCATGGAATATATCTGGCCACAGTGAAATGTGAGAAACCCTTTAGAAAAGTGCAGTGGAAATAAATAGCAATGAATATTTATGTGCCTAGACCAAAGGTCAGAACTCTTTTTAGTTCTCAGGGCCATTAGTGGGGTTAAATAAGGTCTATGGGGACTGTAGGCTCCAATGACGAGGATGAAGTATAGGTCATGAGTAGATGAGCTGAGGGGAAGGGAAGAGGTAAATGCTTAAGAAAGAAAAGAGCATATGGGAATAAGTGTCCCTGAGGGATTAAACTAGTAGTAAACTACGAGCAATAACTTCTGCCTCTACCTTAGGTTAAATCATTATCCTTGGCTTAAAGCAAGATTCCTATAATTTTCCATGTGATTTTAAAAGGTTCTGGACTTCCCTACAGCTTTATTCTCATGGGGTAAAGAGTTGGTTATATAAATTATTGGGATGGGATGGGAGGGTGTCACAGTTGATAGAGCCTGGGGAACTCTCCTTCCATGTGAGAACTTCTTTGAGTCAAGGGGTCATGGGTGGTACCATGGTAACTGGCACAGAGACTAATCAATTAAACCCCGAAGGTTGTCCTGTCCCCCATCCCCTTTGCTGCCTCCTTCTTCCTGTTCTGGGATCACATTTGCTGGGTGCTGTTGGTCATCCTGACACTGGAGTAGAAAAGTTTCTGCCTTTCCAATAACACATGATCACCCAAAATCTTATTGGATATATTGGCTGGAAAGTTCTTTCTGGTTTTTCTGTAACATCTTATGGTATATTGTTCCAAACTAATGTTTGAGACATGTTGGACAATTAAAGTAATTTTCCTTCATAGAGAAAGCAGAAAGATTTAGAATGAGATTACTTGAATAGTATTGGAAAAAAAATACCAAAGAGAATGTCCTTCAATACAGATTTTATTATAGTGCA
Source organism: Bos mutus (assembly GCF_027580195.1). Lineage (NCBI taxonomy): Eukaryota > Metazoa > Chordata > Mammalia > Artiodactyla > Bovidae > Bos > Bos mutus. The sequence goes on from NC_091627.1 coordinate 40,586,297, forward strand.
AGGATGTCTTTTTACAGGCAAATATAGAGAGATGGTGGAAAAGGCAATGGCACCCCACTCCAGTACTCTTGCCTGGAAAATCCCATGGACGGAGGAGCCTGGTGGGCTGCAGTCCATGGGGTTGCTAAGAGTCGGACATGACTGAGCAACTTCATTTTCACTTTTCACTTTCATGTATTGGAGAAGGAAATGGCAACCCACTCCAGTGTTCTTGCCTGGAGAATCCCAGGGACGGGGGAGCCTGGTGGGCTGCCATCTATGGGGTTGCACAGAGTCAGACACGACCGAAGCAACTTAGCAGCAGCATAGGGAGATGGTGTTTTTTATTCTTGTGTGTTTGTGTCAGGTTTTTTTTTTTGTTTGTTTGTTTGTTTTTTCAACCTCCAGGACCACTTCCTTCAGCTATCCATCTATCCTTCCATCCATCCATCCATCCACCCATTTTCCAGCAAACACTTATAGGAAGTCTTCTATGTGCCCAGAACAGAACTAAGTACTGTGAATAGAGAGATGAATGAGAAATGACTCCCGCCCTTGGGGAGCTCACAGTCCAGTGGGAGAGAGAGATGTAAACATTAATTACAACGATGTGATGAATGCTCTAATAAAGTTCGGAGCAGGGTGCTCAGCTATCCCACAGAGCTGGAGGGCAGTGATCATCTATTTCACCTTAGCTGTCTAAAGGTCTTTGATTCCTCCAAGAGTAACCTATGAGCCCCAAACCTCAGGAAAGCTGGGTTAGGTGCAGCTTTAAAGGAAACCCTGCAGGTTGCAGCTACTATTTATTCAAAGACAGCGAAGAGGCAGATGATGGTGAGATTTATTCCCAGGGCTCATGGATTTCTGAATTTATGTTCTCTTGACTCTCTTTTCTCCCTAGAGCATACATATGCTCTAGTATGGGAATGCTCCATTCCTGCCCCAGCCAATCTCCAACCTGCTGTTTGACAATTTTTTATTCTTATCCAAAGAATTTTACTAAAATCTGAAAGGAGATAGGTGTTGAATCCCATACTCCATTCAAGGTCAATCAAACAACAGCTGCTGAGAGCTTCGACCATGTTGAGCACATACTCTGCACTTTCTCTAGATCTTTTTTGTCATTATTTATCCAGACACTGGGCTTCTCTGGTGGCTCAGATGGTAAAGAATCTGCCTGCAATGCGGGAGACTCGGGTTCAACCCCTGGGTTGGGAATATCCCATGAAGGAAATGGCAACCCACTCCAGTGTTGTTGCTTGGACAGTGGACAGAGGAGCCTGGTGGGTTACAGTCCATGGGGTTGCAAAGAGACAGACATGACTGAGCGACTAAACACATTTTGACAACAGGCTGCAGTCAGGAAAAAAGGCAGTGATAGCGGGAACACACAAGTCCCTGGAAGAATGCTTTCAGGAAGAAAACAGATGTAGTCAAATGATCCCAGTGTTTTTTGCTTGTTGGTTTTGTTTTGCCATCAGGAATAAGAATACAAAAAAGGAAGTGTGCATTTGGGAAATCTTTTGTTGTTATTGAGGTTTGAATATTTCTAGTTTCAGTGATTTGTGTCATAGTGGGAAACATGTTCTTATTTATCCCAGTGAGAAGCATTATTAATAGTGTTTGCTATTGAGAAGATCTCCAGTGAAAGAAGGGACTATTCTAGATTTTCGTTTCACCTTGATGCATGGCCTTAGAAAATATCTGAAAAACTCAGTGTAGAAAGAACATTTTCTCTAGTAGTTTAATGTTCTCCTAAAATGTAAATTTGGGTTAGTGTGAGTTGTTGAAAATTTAGCTGCCTGGCAGATATTTCTGTGAATTATGTGGTTGAAGTATATTACTGAGCCTTTCAGTGACCTTGAAAATATGATTTTTAACAGTTAAGGCAGGAAAAAAGATCAAGATCAGCTAAAAAGAGAGGAAGACAGAACTGATATTTTTAAAGTCATAGAACCTAAATTTAAGAGCAAAACAGAATGAAAAAAGAAAACACGTTGATTACTTTATCAGTTCAGTTCAGTCGCTCAGTCGTGTCTGACTCTTTGCGACCCCATGATTACTTTATAAACTGTCATATTTGGGGTATTAAAGGTCTAGCTTTGGGGAAGGAAGGCAGGGTTGGAATTTTCTTAGCACTGGAGAGAAGATGTATGTGGAAATGTAAATTACATTTCTACACATCTGGGTGGCTGAAATAGATTGAACTCAGTGACACTTAACAATCTTGTCCCCTTCTGCTTCTTATAAGTCCTAGATCCGAGGCTATGGCAGGTTGGACCAGCCTTTTCAGGGCCTGCTTCATGGAAGGGCAAAAAGGGAAAGTGAAAGCCACTCAGTCCAGTCCAACTCTTGGAATCAGCAAATTACACAGTCAATAGTGCCTGCCTAAGGCTTTGAAACCTCCTAAAGAAAGGCACTGGAGGAGGGCATGGCAACCCACTCCAATATTCTTGCCTGGAGAATCTCATGGACAGAGGAGCCTGGTGGGCTACAGTCCATAGGGTCGCACAGAGTCTGTCACAACTAAAGCAACTTAGCATATATGCACACACAGGAAGAGATTAGGACACAGAAATGCAAAGAGGAAAGATCAGGTGAGGACAGAAGGAGAAGGCAACTGTCTGCAAGCCAAGGAGAGAGGCCTTAGCAGAAACCAACCCTGCTCACACCCTGATCTGGGATTTCCAGCCTCCAGAACTGTGAGAAAATAAATTTCTTAGGTTTAAGTCACTCAGTCTGTGGTATTTTGTTATGGCAGCCCTAGGAAGCCAATATAATGCCTTGTGGAAATTATCATAACCTTTACCAACTAGTTTGGAAATCAGATTTTATCATAGGAAGTGGAAGTGAAAGTGAAGTTTGCTCAGTCGTGTCCAACTCTTTGCAACCCCATGGACTGTACAGTTCATGGAATTCTCCAGGCCAGAATACTGGAGTGGGTAGCCTTTCCCATCTCCAGGGGATCTTCCCAATCCAGGGATTGAACCTAGGTCTCCCACATTGCAGGCAGATTCTTTACCAGCTGAGCCACCAGGGAAACCCAAGAATACCAGAGTGGGTAGCCTTTCCCTTTTCCAGTGGATCTTCCTGATTCAGGAATTGAACTGGGGTCTCCTACATTGCAGCCAGATTCTTTATCAACTGAGCTACGGGGGAAGCCCTTCTCATAGGAAACCATGGATTAAAAAGCGTCTGCCCTGAGTTATCACATCACACCCTACTCATCTCATATCCAGCAACTTATCAATGAGGAGAGCGCCCAATTCCAAGCCATAAATTTTGGGTTTATAACTTCCTTATTTTTAGGGAATGTAAAAAAGCCTTAACATTTCTGGGCACACACCCATCTAAGTGGGTTTCTAACATTGAGCCACCAGGTTTAGATCTCATGTCTGGAACATGGCCTTGAATGGGAGATGTGAGAGGCATAGATTGTCTGGTTGGAAGAGCACTAGAATGGGAGTTGGAGACTGAGACCTTAAGGCTTGATCCTGGTGCAATGACTCAGGGAACTAAATTTACCTGTTTGGATTTAGGATACTTACGTGAATCTCAGGAGTGGTTTTCAGATCAGGCCTCCATGGAAGGGTTTTAGTAGTTCTACAACTTTCCATTTGAACTTCCCTTGTAGAATACATTTTAACGATTTTAAAACACTGTAATAAAATAGCATACATTCAGATGTGTTTTATTTCACATTTAAATTTATCTAAGAACATTAGCATATTAAAAGGTGCTGCTCAGTTAACTTATTTGGAATGAACATCAGAATAAAAGCTTGCCTATGGGTGTACATATTTTGTGAGGGATATTGATATTCTGCACTGATCTGACTGTTGTCTTTCTTAAATTCTGACATGACTGCTGCATAAAATTGCACAAGTGCATTCTTGACCACAGTACATTTGCACCTGCTCAGTTTCGTGCCAGCTCAAGCTTATTTGCATTGGCTCCTCTCTTGGCTTAAGCTTTGTCTGTGTATCTACCACTAACTCTCTCATATCGTGAAAACATCACATTAGAGCTAGAATGAATTCTTCCTTTCTGACTTTAGAGGTAGAAATGCAAGAATTTATTAGGTGTTACTATCAATTCAACTTTGAAACAGATACTTCCTACTACTTTTCTTATAAGCTTCTGGATGAATTTGGTTGCGCAGAAGCCCAAACTGTAAGGCAAGCTGATTTAAATAAAACAAAACAATACAAAATCTGTTACAATTTGCAAATACTTAGATGAATCAGTATTCTCTAGATAATGTGCAACTAAACCAAAATAAGATAATAGATCAGATGCTAAGAATAATATGACTGTGGGTGTTCCCAATTTTTACATTCACCAAATTAGTTCCAGGGTTGTCAGAGATAGGCTTTATGACCAACCTAGATAGCATATTCAAAAGCAGAGACATTACTTTGCCAACAAAGGTTTGTCTAGTCAAGGCTATGGTTTTTCCTGTGGTCATGTATGGATGTGAGAGTTGGACTGTGAAGAAGGCTGAGTGCCTGAGAGTTGATGATTTTGAACTGTGGTGTTGGAGAAGACTCTTGAGAGTCCCTTGGACTGCAAGGAGATCCAGCCAGTCCATTCTGAAGGAGATCAGCCCTGGAATTTCTTTGGAGGGAATGATGCTGAAGCTGAAACTCCAATACTTTGGCCACCTCATGTGAAGAGTTGACTCATTGGAAAAGACTCTGATGCTGGGAGGGATTGGGGGCAGGAGGAGAAGGGGACGACAGAGGATGAGATGGCTGGATGGCATCACTGACTCAATGGACATAAGTCTGAGTGAACTCTGGGAGTTGGTGATGGACAGGGAGGCCTGGCGTGCTACAATTCATGGGGTTTCAAAGAGTCGGACACAACTGAGCGACTGATCTGATCTCTGATAATGTATATACAATATGTATGGCATATTTGAACTCATGAAATAAATATATCCTAGTGAATTTCTGCTTTTATTTGTCTTAAACCTTTAGGGTTCCATATAAGATTTAATTTTTATCAAAGGCAATTTTGCTGCAAGGAAAGCCACCAGATAAGATTACCTCCAAGATTCCCTGCAGTTCTAACACCCTGTAATCTTCCAAGGTGGATAGGGTATAGGAATGGGGTGAACAGGGTTCAGGGAGGGGTGAGTCAGGGTAGGGAAAGGTGGCTGGTCACCCTGCTCAGCTTGAGAGCTTCATTCCACATTATACACCTTCTTGGGCATTGCATCTGGTTGGGATTTCAAAATGTACAAATGGACAATCCTGGGAAAACCACATGGAATATAAGATGTTATCAAAGAATGCTACGAAGATTTAAAAAATATCCTTTTTACAGGGCATAATTATTTTGAAACTTACTAAAGTTTCATGAAAATGTATTGCATTTCAATAGTTACCTCCTGTCTGAAACAAGAGGCAGTCTCTAATAGGATGTGGCAGAGGACTGAGGCCTGGGGCTTTGGCTAGGGATGAGTGGGTATGCTCAGCAAGGGGGAGTGGTATAGCTCTCCTGCAGCTTGCATGGCAGCTATGTATAGTTAGAAACAGGGGCCCTGGTTTGTTTCAGCTGCTACCATTAGGAGTCCCCTTACCTAGCTGAACATATTCAGAGGTGCTCCCCAAGTGTGGAGCACTGTGGCCTGGCTGTGACTACTGGCTCTGGAAGTGGACAGACAGGCCTTGCAGAACATGCAGAGATAGAACAGAGAGGAACTGTGGTTTCACATTTGTCTGCACCTGCGTTTTCCAATGCCTCCTCCCCTTAAGGTGAGAAGTAGGAGTTAGATTTTGAATGCTAGAGGGTCGTAGCTCCCAAAGGTGACCTTGGGACTACATTTATCCACTGGGATGACTGATCTTAGGACTGAATTTCTTTTTGGCTGGAGGACTAGTTGGGTTGAAGTGATGCTCTCCTGATTCTGACCTTGGTTATTGTATTAGCTAGGACTTACATAAGACAGTTTATTTTTCTTTTATGTAAAGATCTGGAAGCAGGAGGTCCAGGGCTGTCAAGGAGCTCTGTTCTACAAGGTTGTCCAAAGACCTAACTCTTCTATTTTGTTCTCTTCTATCTTTAGGATGCTGTCTATATATAAATGATCCTAAATGGCTCTCTAAGTCCATGATCCAGGTAAGCACCCGTAGGAAAGAGGGTGCTCATCATTTAAGAACACAGCTTGGACGTTAAATACGTCACTTCCACTCACATTCTCTTGCCCAGAATTTGGTTATTTGGCCATGCATAGCTTCAAGAGAGGCTGGATATACAGTCTCTCTTCTATGTCATGTACCTAGGTAAAAATAATGGGTTCTATTATTTTGGGAAACTGATTCTGACAGAGTGTTTAATGATGTATGAATCACTATACTACTAGTCAGGGCTCTTGCAAACACATTTCCATAATGGTAGTAAACGGCTGAGTGTGGGCAGCATAGTGTCCAGAGGGGAAGGCCTGGCAGCCCCTGGTCTGTTGGTTGGCACTTTGATACTGTCTGTATTAGCATATTTTTCTGAGAGATGGGGAATTCCAATTTCCACTGATCTCTGCAACTTGAAATTACCAGGTTGAGAAGGGCTGATCTAGAGTTCAAAGTACCTCAATGGATAATGTGTAGACCAGAGAACTTCAAAGCCAAGATCCTCAGGATTCCTTAGAGTTCTGGAAGCTGGTGAGAAAAAAGAAAACAAAGATTCTTTAACGTAAACTCCATGCCCCACTTGGCAGTCCTGCCATAGTGCCTTACTCTGTGTATTCATATTTCTTTGTTTATCTATATAAGACTTGGGGCTAAAAAATTATTGTTTTTTTACACTTCTGCTAGACCATCAGAATAAAAATGCTCATAATTCAGAAAGAAGAGATTAAATAACATGTTGAATACTAAGACTATAGTGGGTGATTTCCCTGTATGATAAGTGATGGCCCTGGTCATAATTTTGCAAGGAAACAATTGAGTTTGAAAATAAGAGAAAAATGCCAGAGCTGAAAAATTTAAACCATCAGTGGGATCCTATAGTTTAGAAGAAGCAACTACATAATGCTTTAAAATTCACAGAAACATTGCAGCATCTATTCACTTTCTTGAACCTTCTTCATTTATAGATAAAGAATTAGAAGCACAGAAAGGCAAAGTGAACTTGCCAAAGTAGCACAGTTAAGAAGTATTAGAAACAGGTACCATATATAAAATAGATAACCAATGAGGACCTACTGTACAATACAGGGAACTATACTCAATATTTTGTAATAACCTATAAGGAAAAAGAATCTGAAAAGAAATATATAACTATATGTATATATAGGTATATATACTATACACACACACACACACACACACACACACACACATATATATATATATAACTGAGTCACTGTGCTATACACTTGAAACTAACATGATATTGTAAAACAACTATATTCCAATAAAAATACATATAAATTAAAAAATAGAAAAAAAGAAGTGCTATAAACAGGATCAAACATAGGACTTTGTAATCTTCACTTGGAGAAGGAAATGGCAACCCACTCCAGTATCCTTGCCTGGAGAATTCCATGGACAGAGGAGCCTGGCAGGTTACAGTCCATGGGGTCACAAAGTGTTGGACACGACTGAGCGACTAACCATACACAATCTTCACTATGCACACCCATTTCCCTATATTTGTTTACACCCATCACTAAGGTGGATCTTCCCTGGTGGCGCAGCTGTACTGCCAACGCAGGAGATGCAAGAGACTTGGTTTCGATGCCTGGGTTGGGAAGATCCCCTGGAGTAGGAAATGGCAACCCACTCCAGTTTTCTTGCCTGGAAGATTCATGGACAGAGGAGCCTGGCGGACTATAGTCTATGATTTCGCAGAGTTGGACATGATTGAGTACGCACACACACACACAATTGTTAGCATATAAAGACCCATCTCTAAGCTACTGGTACCTGAGCCATTTCACCTTGGAAGCCTGGTCCCTGCAGGAGGGGCAAGCAAATAGTCTCACCAACTCACCTCTGCACTTGAGTCCTCCCTCCTTTCCTTCTTCCCCCTAAGCTCCCATCCAAAGTCTATCATATATCAGATACTATCTCAGGTACTAGATATATAGTAGTAACCACGACCTACAAGATCTTCATGGAACTTATTTATAGATTGACAAGGGATTAATTTCTAAAATACACAAATAGCTCGTACAACTCAATATCAAAATAAGAAACAACCCAATCAGAAAATGGGCAAAGACCTAAACAGACATTTTTTCAAAGAAGACATACAGATGGTCAACAGGCACATGAAAAGATGCTCAACATCCTAATTACTAGAGTAAAACAAATCAGAACTACAATGAGGTATCACCTCATACCAATCAGAGTAGCCATCATCAAAAAGTCTACAAATAATAAATTCTGGAGAAGGTGTGGAGAAAAAGGAACCCTCATACACTGTTGATGGGAATGTAAATTGGTACAACCACTCTGGAGAACAGTATAGAGGTTTCTTAAAAAGCTAAAATTAGAGTTATCATATGATCCAGCAACCCTACTCCTGTGCATATATCTGGAAAAGATGAAAACTCTAATTTGAAAAGATGCATGCACCCTAGTGTTCACAGCAGTACTATTTACAAGAACCAAGACATGGAAGCAACCTAAATGTCAAGAGATATGAATGGTTAAAGAAGATGTGGTATATATACACAATAGAATAGTACTTAGCCATAAAAAAGAATGAAATGGCGCCATTTGCAGCAACATGGATGAACTCAGAGACTATCATACTAAGTGAAGTAAGTCAGACAAAGTCAAATATCATATGATGTCACTTACATGTGGAATCTATAAAAATGATACAGATGAACTTATTTAGAAAGCAGAAATAGACTCACAGAAATAGAAAACAAACTTATCAAAGGGGAATAGGTAAGGGAGGGATAAACTAGAAGTTTGGGACAAACAGATATGCATATATATATATAATAGATAAACAACAAGGACTTACTGTATAGTACAGGGAACTGTATTAAATATCTTATAATAACCTAAAATAGAAAATAATCTGAAAAATATTATTTATATCTGTATCTGAACCACTTTGCTATTTACTTGAAACTAACACAACATTGTAAATTAACAAAATACTTCAATTTAAAAAAACACACTAAAAATAGATTCTAGTTAAGAACTATGAAAAATGAAGACATAATTAAATATACCTACTATTCACATAATGATAATGGCTATGATGAAAAGTATATCAGGCTAACAGTATGAGAAGGACAGAGGAGGAAGCAGAGAGTCTATTTTTGTGGGGTGGTTGGAGAGGATGAGTTACCTGTGAGTAGAGACCTGAATGAAGGGAAGGAGTGAATCATGCAAGTATCTTGAGAAAGGGCTCCCGGAGATGCTGCTGCTGCTAAATCACTTCAGTCGTGTCCGACTCTGTGTGACCCCATAGACGGCAGCCCGCTAGGCTCCCCTGTCCTTGGAATTCTCCAGGCAAGAGCACTGGAGTGGGTTGCCATTTCCTTCTCCAATGCATGAAAGTGAAAAGTGAAAGTGAAGTCGCTCAGTCGTGTCCGACTCTTAGCAACCCCATGGACTACAGCCTACCAGACTCCTCCATCCATGGGATTTTCCAGGCAAGAGTACTGGAGTGGGGTGCCATTGCCTTCTCCTCCCAGAGGTGACAGGAGAGTAAAAACATAATTAGTATGCTCAGCACAGTCATGGGATTACAAGGTGGTCAGTGGGGGTGTAAGCAAAGCTTTTTTCCAAGGATTACTTTGTTTTGTTTTATGATGTAGGAGAGAGAGAGAAGGTAGCTAATTTTCAGAAGCAAAATTTTTGAGTAGTTGAGAGGATGGATTCTGTAAGTAGGGAGGTTGGTTTTGGCCAGGAAAGGGGACAGGTCATCTCAGGGACAGAAGGGAAGGTAGAGAAGATATAAACAGATATGGAAGATAGATTTAGTGGGAAAATGAATTATTTTCTTTTTTTTTTTTTTTGGTTCAGTTCAGTTCAGTTCAGTTGCTCAGTCATGTCCGACTCTTTACGACCCCATGAATCACAGCACACCAGGCCTCTCTGTCCATCACCAACTCCCAGAGTTCACTCAAACTCATGTCCATTGAGTCAGTCGGTGATGCCATCCAGCCATCTCATCCTCTGTCGTCCCCTTCTCCTCCTGCCCCCAATCCCTCCCAGCATCAGGGTCTTTTCCAATGAGTCAACTCTTCACATGAGGTGGCCAAAGTACTGGAGTTTCAGCTTTAGCATCATTCCTTCCAAAGAAATCCCAGGGCTGACCTCCTTCAGAATGGACTGGCTGGATCTCCTTGCAGTCCAAGGGACTCTCAAGAGTCTTCTTCAACACCACAGTTCAAAAGCATCAATTCTTCGGCGCTCAGCCTTCTTCACAGACCAATTCTCACATCCATACATGACCACAGGAAAAACCATAGCCTTGACTAGATGAACCTTTGTTGGTAAAGTAATGTCTCTGCTTTTCAATATATTATCTAGGTTGATCATAACTTTCCTTCCAAGGAGTAAGCGTCTTTTAATTTCATGGCTGCAGTCACCATCTGCAGTGATTTTGGGGCCCAGAAAAATAAAGTCTGACACTGTTTCCACTGTTTCCCCATCTATTTCCCATGAAGTGATGGGACCAGATGCCATGATCTTCGTTTTCTGAATGTTGAGCTTTAAGCCAACTTTTTCACTTTCCTCTTTCACCTTCATCAAGAGGCTTTTTAGTTCCTCTTCACTTTCTGCCATAAAGGTGGTGTCATCTGCTTATCTGAGGTTATTGATATTTCTCCTGGCAATCTTGATTCCAGCTTGTGCTTCTTCCAGTCCAGCGTTTCTCATGATGTACTCTGCATAGAAGTTAAATAAGCAGGGTGACAATATACAGCCTTGATGTACTCCTTTTCCTATTTGGAACCAGTCTGTTGTTCCATGTCCAGTTCTAACTGTTGCTTCCTGATCTGCATATAGGTTTCTCAAGAGGCAGGTCAGATGGTCTGGTATTCCCACCTCTTTCAGAATTTTCCAGTTTATTGTGCTCCACGCAGTCAAAGGCTTTGGCATAGTCAATAAAGCAGAAATAGATGTTTTTCTGAAACTCTCTTGCTTTTTCGATGATCCAGCAGATGTTGGCAATTTGATCTCTGGTTCCTCTGCCTTTTCTAAAACCAGCTTGAACATTTCGAAGTTCACGGTTCACGTATTGCTGAAACCTGGCTTGGAGAATTTTGAGCATTACTTTACTAGCATGTGAGATGAGTGCAATTGTGCAGTAGTTTGAGCATTCTTGGGCGTTGCCTTTTTTGGGGGATTGGAATGAAAACTGACCTTTTCCAGTCCTGTGGCCACTGCTGAGTTTTCCAATGTGCTAGCATATTGGCATATTGAATGCAGCACTTTCACAGCATCATCTTTCAGGATTTGAAATAGCTCAACTGGAATTCCATCACCTCCACTAGCTTTGTTCGTAGTGATGCTTTCTAAGGCTCACTTGACTTCACATTCCAGGATGTCTGGCTCTAGGTGAGTGATCATACCATTGTGATTATCTGGGTCGTGAAGAACTTTCTTGTACAGTTCTTCTGTGTATTCTTGCCACCTCTTCTTAATATCTTCTGCTTCTGTTAGGTCCCTACCATTTCTGTCCTTTATCAAGCCCATCTTTGCATGAAATGTTCCCTTGGTATCTCTAATTTTCTTGAAGAGATCTCTAGTCTTTCCCATTCTGTTGTTTTCCTCTATTTCTTTGCATTGATTGCTGAGGAAGGCTTTCTTATCTCTCCTTGCTATTCTTTGGAACTCTGCATTCAGATGCTTAAATCTTATTAGTAAATGTCAGGTGAAGATAGTGAGATGGGACTAATAAGGGGAGGAGACTCCTAGTCCTCCAGGGTGGTGAGAACTCAAATTTACAGATAACATAGAAGGGCTTCTGGAAAGTGTTTTGGGCTCACTTGACATCTGCCATCTTAGTCTTATGTGAGACTAATCAACCAACCTAGCTGTGTAATTTTCCAGTTATGCTTGGATGGCAGGGAGTTGCAAGCAGAAAGGGAATTTAACATGTGCTGGGCACTCTCCATTTGGCTGTTTGGACCCGTTCTTCATCCTCCCAGCTCAGTGCTCTAGGAGAATGCCACTTATGGATTCCTTGGCCTCTGAATGGGGTTAGGCCAATGGCATGTCCAGAGGAGATTATACCCCCAGCGTTACTGATCACCTTGTAATCCCATGACTGTGCTGAACGTACTAATTATGTCTTTACTTTCCCATCATCTCAGAGGCTCGAGGGCAGCGAGATGCTTGTATCATTTCTCCGCTTCCTCCCCAGTTGCCCCTGGTAGGCATGGCTACATCCCTCTATGAGAGTTTCCCCCAGCTCCTATAGGGCAGCCCTCTCATAGCTCTGGCTTTTTTAGGCCCCAGAATTCACTCACTTTTCTTGTTCTTTCAAATGTAAGGCTGGTATCTGCTTTACACTGATATTAACTTTGGCTTCTTTCCTTCCTCCTCATTGTTTTCCTTTTATCTGCCTATATGTTTAGAAACAGTCTCTTTACAAAACTCTTCTCCATATGATCCCTCTTGGTTTCATCACTGTCTTGGTAAGTCCCTGACTAATGCAAACCTGGTTTGTGGTGTGGTCAGGCAAGCTTCACAGAGGAGAAAGGGCATTTGCTAAGCAAGAAAGACATGATGATGGCAACAGGACTCTAAGCTAAGTAGAGAGAGAGATATGGGCATGAGCAGGGTGGATAAACTGCAAAAGTGGTGGAGTCTATTGTTGGGAAGTCCCAGTGGGGCCGAAGGATTTTGGTATTGAAGTTTAAGAATAAACAAATGGAAATTGGGGACTAGCCTCAGAGAAAGGGGCTTAAAATAGACAAGTTGTGATTGATGCAGTTATTGATAATAACAGTATCTGTGTCATTGGTTCTCAGCCCTGGTTGTATATCAAAATTGCCAGGGGAACTTGTGAAAAATACTGATGACTGGCTTCCCCTCCAGAGATTCTGAATACAACTGTGGGACCTGGGAATTATAACTTTGAAAAATTGTCTCAAATAATTCAGATGTGTGGCCAGCGTTGAGGATCACTAGTCCAAGGTATAAGCACGGGAGTGGTTGGCTGGGGTGGAAAGAGGAACGTTGTCATTAGCAACCAAAAGTCAAGGAACTGAGAGGCCAGTCTTAGAAGAATCACCTAAATCAAAGCCACTAAGAATGGTAGCAAAGTCTGTGGTGGGAGAGCTGAGTGAGTCAGAGCCTAAAACTGGAAAATTGATAGAGCTTAGAAGAGCTTGGGTATTTGACTTCCTCTGGACCAAATCTCTGGCGCTGTCCTCTCCCCTTAGCACAGGGTCACTGTCCAGCAGCAAGATTGTCTCTCTGTTAACTTCTCTTTGGTTTACTCTCCTCTCCCAACCCATCACCATCTTTGGTTTTCATTATTTGTTTTTGGGTTCCCTTTCCCCACTGCTGGTGGTGCTTCCCTGATGGCTTAGATGGTAAGGAGTCTGCCTGCAATGCAGGAGATCTGGGTTTTGATCCCTGGATTGGGAAGATCCCCTGGAGAAGGGAACAGCTACCCACTCCAGGATTCAGGCCTGGAGAACCCCATGAACAGAGGAGCCTGGCAGGCTACAGTACATGGGGTCGCAAAGAGTTGGACGTGACTGAGCAGCTTTCACTTCACTTCACTTCCCCATTGCTGGAATTGGGGAATAAAGTAACTCAGAGCCTCTGCTTCTTACCCAGATCTGTTTTCTTAAGAACTGACTCCATCCTTGATCTTCTCCAAACTAACTTTCTTCTTTTACTCCTCAAAAAAATTCCTTTCCTCTGCCTCTTTCTCAGGGCTCTTTTAGAGGCTGATAAATCCTAAAGGTTCATTCCTTTGTTTCATCAGTTCCTTGATAAGATCCTGAGTGATGCAAACCTGGTTTGGGGTGTGGTCAGCCAAGCTTCATAAGCAACAAGCTTGTATATCAATGAAAGGCTTCGCATATTGTAATATACTAAGTAGGACAGGTACACAAAATCACTCAAATCCTCTCCACATTACGTTGCATGTAATACTTACTGTCCAGTAGGTAGACAAAACAGGCCATTTTAGCTGGAAATTTCATCCTCTTCTATTTTCTACATGCGTGCCATCATGGGGCTATTTAAATCAAATTCTTCTCTATAGCTGAGCGCAAAACCTGCACAATTTCTGGTTTTGCTCTTTCCAAAGATAATTTCTTCTGTTTAATGAGATCTGAGAATGAAGTCAGGCATGAGCAGGAGAAAGGTCACAGTGTGTGCTCAAAGGTATATTAACTATTGTTGGAGCGGACATCAGTCTCCTTCCAAGAGGACAAAATTAAGCAGCAAATAGTAAATACATTCAATGGCACTTTATTGCAAGCAGGGCCATTTACAATGAAATAAGAATATGAGAATGATTTCAAAGAGAAAATGGGAATGCTTACAAATAAAACACATCTTACCGGTTAGAGGGGGAATGTGACTCCAGTCAAGGTTAATGGGGAAATGGTTAATGAAGGATACAGATTCCAAAGCTGCATGAAGCCATATTGTATCTTGCAGAGGTAATTAACACTAGAGACTCCAGCAAAATGGATGCCTTACACACAGCCGACAACTTGACATTCTGCACACCATCTAAAGAGGCTGCTCTGGATGCTTTATGATCCATCTTGATACTAACAGGGTGACGTCTGAAGTCACATTTTCCACCATTTTTTCTCGTGGAGTCAGTTTGGTACTGCAGGAGGAATACCAGACAGGGAGAAAGGGGAGGGGGTTCCAGTTTGGATTCAGTTCCTAGGAGGTGATGTGTGACCTTGGACAAGTTACTTGCTACTTCTCTTAGGCTTAATTTCCCTGTCTGTAAAATGAGGGAATTGAATTGGATCATTTTTTCTGAATTGGATATGTCTTTTCTGGTTTGAATTCTGAGACTCTCTGGACTTCATTGCCCCACTACCATGATCATTTATCTACTTTGTAATTGTGTGAAAGTGAAGTGAAGTTGCTCAGTCATGTCCGACTCTTTGCAACCCCACGGACTGACTGTAGCCTACCAGACTCCTCCGTCCACGGGATTCTCCAGGCAAGAATACTGGAGTGGGTTGCCATTTCCTTCTCCGGGGGATCTTCCCAGCCCAGGGATTAAACCCGGGTCTCCCGCATTGTAGGCAGACGCTTTACCATCTGAGCCACCAGGGAAGAGATTGTAATTGTGTAATTGTGTAAAAAATGGGTATATCTGGGTAGGCGTTTGCATGTATAAATACAGACGAGGGTGAACATTCACTTACCTTTGCCTATTTGTGGCACATATGTGCAGTTAGGAGGCACTCTGCATGGTGACTTTGAAATGACACAACCTTGCAGACGTCTGCCCAGAGCTGTTTCTGTTTCTATTAGTAATGTTCAGGTTTTTCAATCCTTCTCCTACTTTTCCCCCAAAGGGTAAACTAGTAGGAGTGAGGTAACCTATAGAATTAAAATGCCTGGGATTAAGGTGAATTTAAGTGAAAGCCCCCTTAGCCCATTGACTGCAGGATTATCTGTCCCTAAAACACATTCTTTGGTGTCATTCTCTTGCTCTGAACACTCCAGGTGGGAGAATCAGGCCAAGGCTCTGGTACTAGCTGGTGAGGGACATAATGGGAATTGCATCCATCCTGTACATTTAGCCACCTCCATTGGCTGTCTGGAATCTTCTCTGATCACCCACTGGAGTAAGCGGGCTTAAAAGTAGGGCATTTGCACATGCGGATCTTTCACCCCAGTGCTCATCTTATTGGCAGGCATTGCTCCAGCTGAACTGTTTTTGCTCTGTGTTCAGGCCTGTTTGTAGGTGGCATCTCCAGGGCAGATTCCATTCTTATCCCAGGCTCAGAGCTCGTTCATTGCTGCTTTTTAAAATTCCCAGGTGCACCTTGTTTATTTCTCCCTTCTCACCTGCCTTGAACTGCCCCTCTTTTACCTGTCCGTATTCTTTCCTAGCCCCTCACAAAGTAAACAAAACAAAAAGCAACCCCTTCTGGGGCATCTGATTAGAGAAGCCATCCAGGCTTCTGGTGGAGAATTTAAGAAATACCTTCCTGTTGCTCTGAATGAAGCAGCTTAAAAAGGCCTGCCTAGTCCCAAATCAGGGTGCTGGTGATGGGGCACAAGCGGTGACAGCTTGATACATGAGACCCCCCTCCCTTCCCAGATGATGGGAAGGGAAATCTTAGAGGGCAGGCAGCTCCGGCTCCAAGTTCCCACACAACACTGACAGCTGCAGAACTGCACCTATTGCCCACGGTGTAGAAACCAGTGTTTCATCAACCTTTAATTGAACTGATTCCTAAATAGAACACGGTCAGCTTTGGCAGTGCTGCTGGCCTCAATAGCTGTGACTGAGCTCTGATTGACACCTCTTCAACAGACCCCCATTTGATAGATTTTTCATATTCCCTGGGTTCTAGAGCATTGGTCCTCAGCTGAGAGCATTCATGAGTCCTTCGTGGGAGTGGTTCAAGGTAGACAAGATGGTGCCTCATTCTAGCTGACTCTGATTCAACATCTGCGGAGGAGGCTGGGTAATGTTTAGAACACTCTTTTTAGGCGCTTCTAATGAGCATGCACGAATACGCAGAAACTTCTGGAGTGTTCCATTGCAAATTGAGACAAAGTTACCAAGTAGACAAAGAAGTGCTGGAATTGTGAAATACTCCTGGCGCATCTTTTTCCATGGGAGGGACACCGGATGAGGGATGCGTTAGCACTCTCTTCGTGTCATTTTCAAGTGTAAGTTGTTGCTTTTTCTGTATTGCTGTGTCGCTTGCTTCACGTCAAGGCACCACTGGACATTCTTGGAGGAGTCCAACACATTGAAACAGCTTCTCTCAGCCTCCGTTAGGAGCAACATCCCCCATTATCCCAGATGTGTGGGTGAATCCGGTGTTCACTGAAATAGTAAATTGGATCGCATTACATAATACTGTATAATGTGGGGTGACCTCCTCTCATTGTTATTTTGGGTGGATGCTTAGACAGTTCTGATTCTGATTTCCTGATAATTGTTTCCTCATGGATTTTTTTTTTTTGGTCCCAAACAGATGCCTGCACCAATCCCTCACTGCCATTTGCAGCTTCCCTCAAAGCCTGACTTGTTCCTTAATGAATCTGCCACACACTGAGCTGGGGCCAAGGCAGACCAAGAGGCCATTCCATCAAAATATCCGTGATAGGAAAGCCTGTTCCCATCCTGAACTTGTGTTTCACTTGGGTCCCACCTGACCTGGAGGGCCTGCAAGATGGGGGATGGGAGAGCATTTGAACCCTGGCTACTGTTAAAACGTCCTAATCCCGGAGACTCTATTTTGTTTACATTCCTGCTCAGCTTTGCCTTTGAAGCTGCTCCTCATTGGTGGATTGGTGGGGCCCTATGACTCCTATACATTTTAAAGCTGCATTCCCCAGAGTTTGCCCCAGTGATGGAGACCTGCATTTTGTCTTTTAAGCAGATAAAAAGAGAGGTCAGTCAGAAGTAATTCCCCTACTCCTCGTATAAACAATTTAACTGCTGCAGCAACATACTTGCCTGGAATTACTCCCTCAGATTCAATTCCCTTTTCCTGCTCCACTTGTAAAAATGGTTAGTGTCCTCTATAAACTGTAGCTCACCAAGGTGCAGGGCTTGCTGTGCAGTTGTAGAATAAATGTTAATCTAATACAGGTTACTAGGTCAAATGCAATCACAGGCTTGTGGGAAAAAGCTTAATACTGTTCTGCTTCTTCTAACACAGTAAACCTGGATATTATATGATAGGTTAAACACCAGTGAACCATGGCAAGAATTTTCTTGAAAGTAGGATTTAGTACAAAGGAAGCTACATTGAAATGGTGACCTAAGATTGACTTTGCTTTCCAAGAGAGCATGCTAAGACGCCAGAGTGCACGCTGAAATGGACTCCTTGAAAATGTGATGTTCTCGAATTCCTTGCTGAGGGGTTGAGTGCCAGCTGGAGCAGCTGGGACACAGCCTGAGGTTTCAGATGTTGTCAGCTATGACTTCAGTTCCTCCTCTTCTCCAAAAATTCACGAGTGCAGATATACACACACACACAGAGTCGTTACGAAATGTTAATGTGTCATTGGATGGCCTGTTAGAATTCGGATCCCAACTTGAACGTCAAGTAAACAGTGTCAGGGCAGGCTGAGCATCTGTGGGCCAACTGCCTTGAGAAGACTGTAGATCGTCTTGGTGGTGGTGGATGCTTTCCTATTTTATGTGGATGTTAGTGCATTAAGTGTTCCCAGCCTGTAGTCGTGATCCAGTGCCAAAGCTGAGATTTACATATGCTAGCAGATGTAAAATAAATGCTTCAGTAAATGAACATCAGGTTTCAGGGGAGCTGAAGAGTCTGGTTTGTGGAACCACTCAGGTTCTGTTTTGTATGGAGACAGGGACTGGGCCAGGATCAACTTTGCAAAGCTTGTGGGGTCTTCCAGGAGGGAGTTTTCAAACTCCCATAGTTATAAATGCAATGGCTCTGCCCTGTCCTCCTCCTGGCTTCCTACTGGAACTGTATTCAACCAGAGATCACACAAGGAAAAGCACTCTGACACACAGGCTAGGATCCACCTCTCCTCCTGAAAGCTGTTGAGAATGGGGCTTTGTGTCTCCTCTTGGCTCTTAAAACTTCTTACCAGGCTCCAGGGATTTGTCTGACTTGTGAAAAATTCATTTGTGCATTTCCAGATGTGACATAGCTCTTGAGTGATTAAGCTACATCACTTAGTATGTTAGCAGTGTTAGAGTGGGTAGACTTTAATAAAAGTCCTCTCCCTTATATGTGGGATCTACAAAAAGAGTACAAATGAACTTTATTTACAAAACAGAAATAGAGTCAGTTCAGTTCAGTCGATCAGTTGTGTCTGACTCTTTGCGACCCCATGGACTGCAGCACGCCAGGCTTCCCTGTCTATCACCAATTCCTGGAGCTTACTCAAATTCATGTCCATCTAGTCAGTGATGCCATCCAACCATCTCATCCTCTGTCATTCCCTTCTCCACCTGCCTTCAATCTTTTCCAGCATCAGGGTCTTTTCCAATGAGTCAGTTCTTTGCATCAAGTAGCCAAAGTATTGGAGTTTCAGCTTAGCAAGAGTCCTTCCAATGAATATTTAGGACTGATTTCCTTTAGGATGGATTAGTTGGATCTCCTTGCTGTCCAAGGGACTCTGAAGAGTCTTCTCCAACACCACAGTTTAAAAGCATTGATTCTTTAGTGCTCAGCTTTCTTTATAGTCCAATTTTCACATCCATACATGACTACCGGAAAAACCATAGCTTTGACTAAATGGACCTTTGCTGGCAAAGTAATGTCTCTGCTTTTTAATGTGCTGTCTGGGTTGGTCATAACTTTTCTTCCAAGGAGCTGCTGCTAGGTCGCTTCAGTCGTGTCCGACTCTGTGTGACCCCATAGACAGCAGCCCACCAGGCTTCCCCGTCCCTGGGATTCTCCACGCAAGAACACTGAAGTGGGTTGCCATTTCCTTCTCCAATGCATGAAAGTGAAAAGTGAAAGTGAAGTCGCAGTCGTGTCTGACTCCTAGCAACCCCATGGACTGCAGCTTACCAGGCTCTTCCATCCATGGGATTTTCCAGGCAAGAGTACTGGAGTGGGGTGCCATTGCCTTCTCCATCCAAGGAGCAAGTGTCTTTTAATTTCATGGCTGCAGTCACCATCTGCAGTGATTTTGGAGCCCAGGAAAATAAAGTCTCTCACTGTTTCCATTGTTTCCCCATCTATTTGCCATGAAGTGATGGGACCAGATGCCATGATCTTTGTTTTCTGAATGTTGAGTTTTAAGCCAACTTTTTCACTCTCCTCCTTCACTTTCATCAGAGGCTCTTAAGTTCTTTTCTGCCATAAGGGTGGTGTCATCTGCATATCTGAGGTTATTGATATTTCTCCCAGCAATCTTGATTCCAGCTTGTGCTTCATCCAGCCTGGCATTTCACATGATGTACTCTGGATATAAGTTAAATAAGCAGGATGACAGTATATAGCCTTGATGTACTCCTTTTCCAATTTAGAACCAGTCTGTTGTTCCATGTCCAGTTCTAACTGTTGCTTCTTGATCTGCATATGGATTTCTCAAGAGGCAGGTCAGGTGGTCTGGTAAAATAGAGTCTCAGATATATAAAGCAAACTTTTGATTACTGAGGGTAAGCATGGGGGAGGGACAAATTGGGAGATTGACATATAGATGCTGTTAAGTTGCTTCAGTTGTGTCCGACTCTGTGTGACCCCATAGAGGGCAGCCCACCAGGCTCCCCTATCCCTGGGATTCTCCAGGCAAGAACACTGGAGTAGGTTGCCATTTCCTTCTCCAGTTCATGAAAGTGAAAAGTGAAAGTGAAGTCAAAAGCTCAGTCGTGTCCGACTCCTAGCGACCCCATGGACTGCAGCCCACCAGGCTCCTCCGTCCATGGGATTTTCCAGGCAAGAGTACTGGAGTGGGGTGCCATTGCCTTCTCCGTGACATATAGACATATAGATACTACAATATATATAAAATAGATAACTAATAAGGACTTACTGTATAGCACAGGGAACTCTACTTTGTACTCTGTAATCACCTATATGGGAAAAGAATCTAAAAAAGAATGGATATATGTATATATTATAACTGATTAATTTTATTGTACACCTGAAACTAACACAATAATGTAAATCAACTATACTCCAATAAATATTTTTAAAAAAGAGAGGGAAAAAAAGGACTCTCCCTGCTTGGGTTTGCAATTAAATGACTGAATTAATCAGGTGACATATCTAGATGGTTATGAAACGAAGTTGAAAGTTTCCCTAGGTCTGTGAGTGATTGTTAGGAAAACTGCATAAAAAGAATAGATACACACGCAAAGCATTTGTGGAAATGCATAAAATTCTATTACAGAAATTGAGATTTTTAGGAAACAAACCTAGTGAGCCGGATTTCATTTCTAAAATCGGTCATTGGCAGGAGCGGAAGAGACCTTACACGGTTAATTTTTGAGCTATGGCTCTGCGTGGCCGTCTTGTCTGGCCAGTCCATTCTAATCACCACTCTTGTAGCGCTTTGTCTTCTGCGCTATAAGCAGGCGGTTGGCCACTCAGATTCAGAAAAGTGGCTGGAGGCAGGCAGCGGAAATGGACTCTCATTCAGACAATTTCCCTCCAGCCAGTATTAGAGACAGCTCCTTCCACAGAAATGGGGATCCTGAGGGCTTCCATTGATTGGGAAATGTCAAACACAAAATACATAGATGACTTAAAATGCCTGAGGCCCCTTTTTGTCTTTTTACTGCAGACTGAATGGTCAGGTTTCTCTGCCTCTTTCTCTCCATTTTCTCCCAAGTTTTTCTTTGACAAGATATAAAGGGAAATTGTACCTTTCTCCAGTGCTTCTGTGTGTCCATTGAACATAGAATGCTGGCTAGGGCTATGAATTTCCTTGTGAGTTTAAGCCATAAGTATTGTATTGGGGATACATGCACATTCAACTTAGCAGAGACCAATTTGGCATGTTTTCGTGCAATAGCTTGCTCAAAAGAATGGGATATCTTTTTTTTTTTTTTTAAATTGGAGTCTAGTTGATTTGTAATGTTGTGTTAGTTTCAGGTTTACAGCGAAGTGATTCATATATATATATTTCAGATTCTTTTCCATTATAGGTTCTTACAAGATGCTGAAAATATTTCCCTGTGCTGTACAATAGATCTCTGTTGTTTATTTTCTATATAGTAGTGTATATCTGTTAGTCCCAAACTCCTAATTTATTCCTCCTCCCTTCCCCTTTGATAATCCTAAATTGTTTTCTATGTCTGTGAGTCTGTCTTTTAAATAAGTTCATTTGTATCGCTTCTAAAAATTCCATATGTAAGTGATCTCATATTTGTTTTTCTCTCTCTGACTTACTTCACTTAGTATAATAATCTCCAGGCCCATCCATGCTGCTCCAAATGGCCTTATTTCATTCTTATAATTGAATAATATGCCGTTGTGTATACATACCACATCTTCCTTATTCGTTCCTCTGCTAATGGACATTTAGGTTGCTCCCCTGTCTTGGCTACTGTGGATAGTGCTGCAGTGAACACTGGGGTACATGTATCTCTTCAAATTAAAGTTTTTGTCTTATCTGGGTATATGCCCAGTAATGGGATTGCTGGGTGGGATATCTTCTTTGGAGGCCACAGGCCATGCTCAGAATGGAGATTTAGTGTTACTATAGATGTCTGCACTGTGAATGGATGTGGCATTACAAGCCAAATGCAGTTTTGCCACTTAGGTGTGTGACCTGAAACTATTGAAGGCTTCTCATGTCTCAGTTTCAACAGCTGCAAAAGGGGAAGGCAATGATCTAGTTTCTCTTTTGTCTTTTTTCTAACAGGAGGGTCCTTGGGCATGCTGGCCTAGCTCCAGCTACAGGTCATTAGTCTTCCCATTTTCCCCAGGCTCCTATATGTCTTGAGGCCCTTGACTTTTTAAAAAAATTTATTTATTTTTTAATTGAAGGATAATTTCTTTACAGAATTTTGTAGTTTCCTGTCAAACATCAACATGAATCAGCCATAGGTATACATATGTTCCCTCCCTCTTGAACCTCCCTCTCATCTCCCTCCCCATCCCACTCCTCTAGGTTGATACAAAACCCCTGTTTGAATTCCCTGAGACATACGGCAAATTCCCATTGGCTATCTATTTTACATATGATAGTATAAGTTTCCATGTTACTCTCTCCATATATCTCACCCTCTCCTCCCCTCTCCCCACGTTCTCCATGTCTGTTTCTCCATTGCTGCCTTACAAATAAATTCATCAGTACCATTGGCCCTTGATTCTTGCTTGGAGCCCTGTTTCTATCTTTTGGACTTAGTGTTAGGTTTTCCCAACTTTTCCTAGTGACACTTATGCCCTCACCCCAGACCAGGTTCTTCTTCGGATGGCTAGCTTGAATGGACATTTCAGGTATCACCTCCCAGCTGTTGGGAATCAAATGGCAGACTGTGTGTGAAACACTCAATACAGGGTAACATAGTAATTGTTGGTGCTCATTTTTTTAGCTTTCCCAAGGAATACTGTCAATGACCAAATGAGGCAATTTAGGAAAATAACTTAAAAATTTCTGAGCCTGTGAAAATAAGAATAATAATGCTAACTCCATGGGTTAGGGGGACAGTCAAGGAGATAATGTAGGCTCAGTTCAGTCACTGAGTCATGTCTGACTCTTTGAGACCCCGGGGACTGCAGCACGCCAGGCCTCCCTGTCTATTACCAACTCCTGGAGCTTATTCAAACTCATGTCCATCAAGTTGGTGATGCCATCCAACCAGCTCATCCTCTGTCGTCCCCTTCTCCTCTTGCCTTCAACCTTTCCCAGCTTCAGGGTCTTTTCATCAGGTGGCCATCAGTTCTTTGCATCAGGTGGCCAAAGTATTGGAGTTTCAGCTTAGCAAAAGTCCTTCCAGTGAATATTCAGGACTGATTTCCTTTAGGATGGACTGGTTGGATCTCCTTGCAGTTCAAGGGACTCTGAAGAGTCTTCTCCAACACCACAGTTCAAATGCAACAGTTCTTCAGGGCTCAGATTTCTTTATAGTCCAACTCTCACATCCATACATGACTACTGGAAGAACCATAGCTTTGATGAGATGGACCTTTGTTGGCAAAGTAATGTCTCTGCTTTTTAATATGCTGTCTAGGTTGGTCATAACTTTTCTTCCAAAGAGCAAGTGTCTTTTAATTTCATGACTGCAGTCACCATCTGCAGTGATTTTGGAGCCCCCCAAAATGAAGTCTCTCACTGTTTCCATTGTTTCCCCATCTATTTGCCATGAAATGATGGGACTGGATGCCATGATCTTAGTTTTCTGAATGTTGAGTTTTAAGACAGCTTTTTCAGTCTTTTCTTTCACTTTCATCAAGAGGCTCTTTGCTGCTGCTGCTAAGTTGCTTCAGTCATGTCCAACTCTGTGCGACCCCATAGACGGCAGCCCACCAGGCCCCACTGTCCCTGGAATTCTCCAGGCAAGAACGCTGGAGTGGGTTGCCATTTCCTCCTCCAATGCATGAAAGTGTAAAGTGAAAGTGAAGTCGCTCAGTTGTGTTTGACTCTTAGTGACCCCATGGACTGCAGCCTACCAGGCACCTCCATCCATGGCAGGAGAAACATTTTCATTTCCTCCGTCCATTTTCTAGGCAAGAGTGCTGGAGTGGGTTGCCATTGCCTTCTCCGAAGAGGCTCTTTAGTTCCTTTTATTGTCTGCCATAAGTGTGGTCATCTGCATATCTGAGGTTATTGATATTTCTCCCAGCAATCTTGATTCCAGCTTGTGCTTCATCCAGTCCAGCAATTCTCATGATGTACTCTGCTTAGAAGTTAAATAACCAGGGTGACAGTATATAGCCTTGACGTACTCCTTTTCCTATTTGGAACCAGTCTGTTGTTCCATGTCCAGTTCTGACTATTGCTTCTTGACCTGCATACAGATTCTTAGGAGGCAGGTCAAATGGTCTGGTATTCCCATTTATTTAAGAATTTTCCACAGTTTGTTGTGATCGACACAGTCAAAGGCTTTGGTGTAGTCAATAAAGCAGAAATAAATGTTTTTCTGGAACTCTCTTGCTTTTTTGATGATCCAACGGATGTTGGCAATTTGATCTCTGGTTCCTCTGCCTTTTCTAAAACCAGCTTGAACATCTGGAAGTTCACAGTTCATGTACTGTTGAAGCCTGGCTTGGAGAATTTTGAGAATCACTTTACTAGTGTGTGGGATGAGTGCAACTGTGTGGTAGTTTGAGCATTCTTTGGCATTGCCTTTCTTTGGGATTGGAATGGAAACTGACCTTTTCCAGTCCTGTGGCTGCTGCTGCTGCTGCTAAGTTGCTTCCATCGTGTCCAACTCTATGCAACCCCATAGATGGCAGCCCGCCAGGCTCCCCCGTCCCTGGGATTCTCCAGGGAAGAACACTGGAGTGGGTTGCCATGTCCTTCTCCAATGCATGAATGTGAAAAGTGAAAGTGAAGTCGCTCAGTCGTGTCTGACCCTTAGTGACCCCATGGACTGCAGCCTACCAGGCTCCTCCGTCCATGGGATTTTCCAGGCAAGAGTACTGGAGTGGGTTGCCATTGCCTTCTCCATGGCTACTGCTGAGTTTTCCACACTTGTTGCCCTATTGAGTGCAGCACTTTCACAGCATCATCTTTTAAGATTTGAAATAGCTCAAGTGGAATTCCATCATCTCCACTAGCTTTGTTTGTAGTGATGCTTCCTAAGGCCCACTTGACTTCACATTCCAGGATGTCTAGCTCTAGGTGAGTGTTCACACCATCATGATTATCTGGGTTGTGAAGATCTTTTTTGTATAGTTCTTCTGTGTATTCTTGCCATCTCTTCTTAATATCTTTTGCTTCTGTTAGAAAGTTCAAATCCTGTCATCTTCCACTGGAAGAAGTTGAGGCCCCACTCAGCCAACTCCAGGGATTGAATTTGAGAATCATATCCATCCAAGTTACAGCTTCTCCAGTGGCTCAGTGGTAAAGAATCCACCTGCAGTATAGGAGACAAAATAGATGCGAGTTTGATCCCTGGATTGGGAAGATCCCCTGGTGGAGGAAATGGCTACTCACTCTAGTATTCTTGCCTGGAAAATCTCATGGACAGAAGAGCCTGGTGGGCTACAGTCCATGGGATTGCAAGGTGTTGGATACAACTAAAGCCATTTAGCACGCATGCACACAACCATCCAAGTAGTGAAAAGTATTTGCTATCAAAGCTGACTTACCCAGTAGGTATAGGTCCTGGGATTCATGATGGTTTTAAAGGCACATTAAATATGTTTCTTTTATTAAATTAGAAGAAAAAAGTAAACTTTACAATAGAAAAATATTTTAATGTTTAATAGCAATATACACATTTTTATAGCAAAATATGATTTTTATTTAAAAAAATATTTATTTATTTGGCTGCATTGGGTATTTGTTATGGCATGAGAGCTCTTAGTTGTGACATGGGGGATCTAGTTCCCCAACCAGGGATTGAACCCAGGCCCCCTGCATTGGGAGCCTGGAGTCTGAGCCACTGGGCCACCAGGGAAGTCCACTGATTTTTATATTTTTGTCCATGGAAGAAGGAGCTATGAAGGCAAAATTGCCTGTATGACCCATAAAGTTTATATTTGGCCATGACCTCATCACCATGGCCTTGAAAATTTCAGAAGCTAATGCACATATCACTATTTTAAGCAAAAGTTCCTCTCTTCTTTCATGAACCAGGAAGGAAACTCCCCCAAAGAAAAGCAGAACCACTTAAAGTTGGTGACTTTTTGAGCAAGAGGAACAGGTGACAGTCATGAAAATAAGATGTCTTCATATCAGGGAGGCAGGTATGGGTAAGAAGACCCAGCCTCTGAATGCGGAAAAGTCTCTTAGCGACTTCCATTTGCCCTAGTTATCCTGGGACATGAGACGTGATCTGGAATTTATTTGCCATCAGGTCAAAAAAATCATGGTATTGGGTAAAGCCTGAGGAGTTTGTCAAATGGAGAATTTCATTGGTAATCCAGGACTCACCATGCATTGAATCCTCAGCCCTTCAGCCTCAGGGAATCCCCGGTGGCTCAGTGGTAAAGAATCCGCCTGCCAATACAAGAGACAAGGGTTTGATCCCTGGGTCCGGAAGATCCCCTGGAGAAGAAAATGTCAACCCATTCTAGTATTCTTGCCTGGAAAATTCCACGGACAGAGGAGCCTGGTGGGCTACAGTCTATAGAGTTGCAAATAGTCCGACACAGCTAGGCAACTGAGCACTCACGCAAAGAAGAGGGGAGAAAACCAGTCGTTTCCTCACTGAAATGACTTCTCTAAATATGAGAATCAAAACAGGGCTCACAATAAGGGAGTCAGAATATTCTCTTTGAATCTTTGAATTTCTGCAAAGTAGGTTCAAGTCTCTGTCTTCACTCCATGCCCTTCTTGCCTCATTTTAAATCCTCCTTGAAGTGATTTCCCCCCAAGACAATTATACCCCATCTCTAAGAGAAGAGGGCTTCTGTGTGTAAGGTCTGTCCAGCTAAGCAGTATGGGCTCTAATTTTATCACAACATGATGGAACTGATCAGTTTCTTTGTATAAAATCTTAAAAGGGCTCCACAGACTCTTTAAGCCAAAAAAGGGCTTTTGAAAACAGTTCAGGAAATTGCCATCATGAAAGTGATTTCCACATGTGTCTCTCAAAATTGCCATCTCTCCCTTTAAGTGTGGATCTTTCCTAGACTATAATAAGAAATGAAAAGGAGCTTATTTTTCTTGTAAGAGAAGGCACAATTAAAAAAAAAAAAAGTCCCCAAGAATCCTGTACATGGGAATGACATGCAAGCCATTAACTTTCTTTCCTTGGCTTTCAAGCTGATCTGAATTCTCAATTTTCTGTGAGTATTCCGCTTCATCTAGGTCAAGAAGAATTACGCGTGTGTAACTGAAGCAGAGTGTGGATTTTTAGCAGAGCATGTGATCCTAAGAATGCAGAAAGATGGTATAAATTTGCATCTTCTTAAGAGGAAGTCTCTCTAAAAACACTGAAACCATTTTAATCTGATCAAATAAAAAGGGAAGGGGTGGAAATTCCATCGGAAGATTTCACACAACCTTTTCTTTTCATCTGAGTAAAGAATTACAGAATCATCTGTCCAGCTATCAAATATCTCTGGGGAAGATTTTTAAATTGTAGTGCACAGAAAAATGGAAGATTAATATCATGCTTTGGAGACCAGAGGAATAGCTTCGGTGCTTGTGGATGAGTTATGTCCTTCTTCTGAAGACTTTTCAGAAGTAAGGGTTGAAGCTACTTGAGGGGCAGAGAGGCCAGTGTTCCAGGAGTTTCCATGTTATTAAAGAGAACATAAGACATATTCTTAAGGGCAACTGAGTTCCTTTGATGTCCTGCCATGGAGCAGCATCTTGGGCTCCTCCCAACAGAGTTGCTGATGATTTACTGGAAAACAACGTGTGGCTCATTTTGTGGTATTTCTTCAGTTTCTGCCTATGAATTTCTATGAGCATTAGACTTGGTCTTTTCCCTTCTTCTCTCATGTTGCCACTGGGCTGTGTAACCCATAGTGCAGTCAGATTTCTTGAAATGGGTTTCCTGTTGATTCATGCTTATATGAAAGTCGTTCAGTCATGTCCAACTCTTTGCGACCCCATGGACTATACAGTCCATGGAATTCTCCAGGCCAGAATACTGGAGTGGGTAGCCTTTCCCTTCTCCGGGGGGTCTTTCTGACCCAGGGATCGAACCAGGGTCTCCTGCATTGTAGGCGGATTCTTTACCATTTGAACCACTAGAGAAGCCTTGTTCACATTTGTCCTTAACTCAGCCTTCATGTATCCAAGGCATTGGGTGACATATAACAATAGGTGAATGGTCCTAACTGCTCTTCTGGCAACTGGTCTGAAAAATTCAGGATAATGATCGTGGAGGGAGAGCAATGAGCGATACTGAAGAGAGATCTTAGTTTCCTGTCCAGGAATTGATCATGAGCTCCTTATTGCAAAAGTTAGGCTTAAATTGCAGAAAGTAGGAAAAACCACTAGGCCATTCAGGTTTGACCTAAATCAAATCCCTTATTTATCACAGTGGAGGTGATAAATAGATTCAAGGGATTAGATATGCTAGACAGAGTGCCTGAAGAAATATGGATGGAGGTTCATAAAATTGTATAAGAGGCAGTGACCAAACCCATCCCAAAGAAATGAAATGCAAGAAGGCAAAGTGGTTGTCTGAGGAGACCTTACAAATAGCTGAGAATAGAAGAGAAGCTAAGGACATAGGAGAAAAAGAAAGGTGTACCCAACTGAATGCAGAGTTCCAGATCATAGCAAGGAGAGATAAGAAAGCCTTCTTAAGTGAACAATGCAAAGAAGCAGAGGAAAACAATAAATTGGGAAAGACTAGTGATCCCTTCCGGAGAAGGCAATGGCACCCCACTCCAGTACTCTTGCCTGGAAAATCCCATGGATGGAGGAGCCTGGTAGGCTGTAGTCCATGGGGCCACTAAGACTCGGACACGACTGGGTGACTTCCCTTTCACTTTTCACTTTCATGCATTGGAGAAGGAAATGGCAACCCACTCCAGTGTTCTTGCCTGGAGAGTCCCAGGGACGGGGAAGCCTGGTGGGCTTCCGTCTATGGGGTCACACAGAGTCGGACACAACTGAAGTGACTTAGCAGCAGCAGCAGAGATCCCTTCAAGAAAATTGAAGACACCAAGGGAGATACTAAAGGAGATCAGTCTGGGTGTTCATTGGAAGGACTGATGTTGAAGCTGAAAACTCCAGTACTTTGGCCACCTGATGCGAAGAGCTGACTCATTGGAAAAGACCCTGATGCTGGGAAAGATTGAGGGCAGGAGGAGAAGGGGATGACAGAGGATGAGATGGCTGGATGGCATCACTGACTCAATGGACATGAGTTTGGGTGAACTCTGGGAGTTGGTGATGGACAGGGAGGCCTGGTGTGCTGCAGTCCATGGAGTTGCAAAGAGTTGGACACGACTGAGCAACTGAACTGAACTGAAGGGAAAATTTCATGCAAAAATGGGCACAATAAAGGACAGAAACGACAAGGACCTAACAGTAGCAGAAGAGGTTAAGAAGAGGTGGCAAGAGTTGATAGAAGAACTATACAAAAAAGGTCTTAATGACCCAGATAACCACAGTGGTGTGGTCACTTACCTGGAGCTGGACATCCTAGAGTGTGAAGTCAAGTGGGCCTTAGAAAATATCACCACAAACAAAGCCAGTGGAGGTGATGGAATTCCAGCTGAGCTATTTCAAATCCTTAAAGATGATGCTATTAAAGTGCTGCACTCAATATTGTCAGCAAATTTGGAAAACTCAGCAGTAGCCCCAGGACTGGAAAGGATAGTTTTCATTCCAATACCAAAGAAAGGCAATGCCAAAGAATGTTCAAACGACTGTACAATTGTTCTCATTTCATATACTAGCAAGTTTATGCTCAAAATTCTTCAAGTTAAATTTCAGCTGTATGTGAACCAAGAACTTTCAGATGTACAAGCTGGATTTAGAAAAGGCAGAGGAACCAGAGATCAAATTGCCAACATCCATTGGGTCATAGAGAAAGCAAGGAAATTCCAGTAAAACATCTACTTCTGCTTCATTGACTATGCTAAAGCCTTCAACTGTGTGGATAACAACAAACTGTGGGAAACGGGAATACCAGACCACCTTATCTGTCTCCTGAGAAACCTGTATGAAGGTCAAAAAGCAAGAGTTAGAACCAGACATGGAACAATGGACTGGTTCAAAATTGGGAAAAGAGTATGACAAGGCTGTATATTGTCACCCACTTATTTAACTTTTATGCAGAGTACATCATGTGAAATGCCTGGCTGGATGAAGCAAAAGCTGGAATCAAGATTGCCTGGAGAAATATCAACAGCCTCAGACATTCAGATGATACCATTCTAATGGCAGACAACGAAAAGGAACTAAAGAGCCTCTTGATGAAGGTGAAAGAGGAGAGTGAAAAAGCTGTCTTAAAACTCAACATTCAAAAAACTAAGGCCATGGCATCAGGTCCCATCACTTCATGGCAAACAGAGGAGGAAAACATGGAAACAGTGACAGATTTTCCTTTATTGGGCTCCAAAATCACTGCAGATGGTGACTGCAACCATGAAATTAAAGGATGCTTACTCCTTGGAAGACAAGCTATGACAGACTTCAGTTCAGTTCAGTTCAGTTGCTCAGTCGTGTCTGACTCTTTGCAGCCCCATGAACTACAGCATGCCAGGCTTTCCTGTCCATCACCAACTCCTGGAGCTTGCTCAAATTCATGTCCATCGAGTCAGCAATGCCATCCAACTGTCTCATCCTCTGTTGTCCCCTTCTCCTCCTGCCTTCAATCTTTCCCAGCATCAGGGTCTTTCCCAATGAGTCAGTTCCTAGATAATGACAAACTTAGATAATGTATTAAAAAGCAGAGATACCATTTTGCTGACAAAGGTCCATACAGTCAAAGCTATGGTGTTTCCAGTAGTCATGTATGGATGTAAGAGTTGGACCATAAAGAAGGTTGAGCATGGAAGAACTGATGTTTTCAAACTGTGGTGCTGGAGAAGATTCTTGAGTGCCTCTTGGACAGCAAGGAGATCAAACTAGTCAGTCCTAAAGGAAATCAACCCTGAATGCTGAAGCTGAAGCTCCAATGCTCTGTATGGGAGAGTACACAGAGAAACAGTTTATTTAAGACAGAAGCAAGGCAGAAATGCACACCCATGGAGGAATGTGGGGTGTCCTGATGGAGGAGGAATAGGATAAGTCAGAACAAGGCAGAAATACACGCCTGAGGAGGAATATGGGCCTCCTTAGTGAGGAAGGGTGCAGTAGGAAGGAGATTTAAATCACTAATATAGGACAGTTCTTCTAGGTCTTTATTTATATTTGGCCAATTATTTTGTTTCTTTCTTCACAACTGCCTGGGCCTTGGACCCTTCCTAAGGTGTGTTCACAACTTTCCTAAGGTGGATCCTACTGCAGAGTCCTGTGTGTGGATGTCCACACTTATTATGGGGTAGGGCCTATTTCTTTTCTGACCCCCAAGAAGCCTCCCTGTGCGTGTGCAGACAGGGAAGTCTTCCTTGACCTCAGGGGTGGGCACCTTATCTCTTTATTTTAGCAAAGCTCAGCTTCTGCCACTAGCTTTGCCCTTGGGGTGTCTGGGTGATAACAAAGCTTGAATTTTACTCCATCTGACAAACTCCAGCTGTCCAGCCCAGAGGCCCATCTATCTCTTACCTCAGGAACATTACTCTTGAGTTTGGTCCTTATGATTCAAGTTAGTTCCATTTCACAAGTCGTTTTGAGTGTCCATATCACTGTAGCAGGTGCTGTGCAGACTAGAAGGATGAAGATGATGTGGTTCTATCCCTCAAGAACTTTACAATCAGGTAGAAAGGTAAGAAGGATCTGGAAAAAGTCTGGCAGTGTGACTCGATGTGCTCTCATGCAGAGAATGGAACCCTGCAGGAAGTGTGGGTGGGAATAGGGAACAAAAGTTGAGCTGAAAGGATAAGAAGGGTTTCATGATGGAGAGAAGGTAGGAGGTGAGGACACTGGGTTGAAAGGAACAGGAATAAAAAAGAAAGGCTTAGAAGAGAGAAACAACTCTGTGTGTGTGTTCACTGTGTGTGTGGGGTTGGCGGGGGGCGGAGAAGTACAGGGTACTTGAAGTACAGACTTTGTGTGCTACATGCTGCTTCAGATACAAAGACAAATCAGGCTCCAGGGCACCCCAGTCCAAAAGATCTAGTATGGAAGATAGATGTAAATAACTTTAATATGAAACAGATTGCGAGAGATGCTATGGGAGAGTCAGAGGACTCTCTGAGTGCATCTCAGAGAGAGATTTAGGAAGGAAGAATTGTATAGGACTTAGCATGATTAGATTCAGGGAATTAGATGGTTAGAGACGTCAAGATGACTTTGGCATTTCAAAGACAGTACCTTTGAATGATGGAGTAAAAGATACACATTTTGTTCCTTGTTCAGGTAAAATTTATAATTTTATAAACTTCATAATTCTTTCCGTCTTACTTTAGACAACATACTTTAGCTTTCTTCACACTTTGGAGGATTAATTTATCTAATGTCCTCATGTGTGCTGTGCTGTGCTAAGTCACTTCAGTCATGTCCAACTCTTTGTGACCCCATGGAGTCGGTTGCTATGCCCTCTTCCAGGGGATCTTGCCATCCTAGGGATTGAACCCTTACTCTTATGTCTTCTGCATTGGCAGTTGGGTTCTTTACCACAAGTGCCATCTGAGAAGCCCTCTAGTGTCCTCAAAAATGAGTATAAAAACTAAAGGCTACCCCAAAGGTATTCCCTGATAAAGGGTTTCTCTGATAGCTCAGTTGGTAAAGAATCCACTTGCAATGCAGGAGACCTTGGTTTGATTCCTGGGTTGGGAAGATCCACTGGAGAAGGGATAGGCTACCCACTCCAGTATTCCTGGGCTTCCCTGTGGCTCAGCTGGTAAAGAATCCACCTGCAATGCAGGAGACATGGGTTCAATGCCTGGGTTGGAAAGATCCCCTGGAGAAGGGAAAGGCTACCCATTCTAGTATTCTGGCCTAGAGAATTCCATGGACTGTGTAGTCCACTGGGTTGCAAAAAGTTAGACATGACTGAGTGACTTTCACTTGACTTGACTTGAGAAGAAGGCAAAAGAAAAGAGGTATTCCACCTTTGGGTGTTCTTGTATAAAATAATATTTTGTTTAGATTTGAGAAAAGGGAATTTTTACAACCTTGTTAAATTTGCCAGGGGAAGAAGACTTGGTCATAGAATCATACAACTGTAGAATTTTAAAGCACCATGATCTAGTTCTCCTTCATAATAACTTAAAAAAAATTTTTTTAGATGACTGAAAGTCAGTTAAAATCATAACATGTGTGTTGCTGGAGGTGATCAATGTACACAGTGATGCTCGCCAGCTTGCTGATGTGACCTCACTGTGGGCAAGGACCAGAAGCGAAGGTCACACATCTTACTTAACACAGGGCTCTAACTCTGGAAGGGTAACTTGTAGCACAAGGGAGACAGTCTACTTGACGTTCTAGAGAAGCAAAGCAGACATCCAGGGGACTTCGAACCCAACTTTCAAATGAAGTGCTTTCATTTCTCCTAAGGTTCCCTGATTGGCTGTTCTGTCTCAGCAACAGGCAGACTAGGAATAACATCCCTTTCTTCCTCCATGAACTTTGTTACTGTTATTTAGTTGCTAAGTCATGTCTTACCCCATGTGACCCCATGGACTGCAGCCTGCCAAACTCCTCTGTCCATGGGATTTCCCAGGCAAGAATACTAGAGTGGGTTGCTATTTCCTTCTCCAGGGGACCTTCCTGACCCAGCAATAGAACTTGCATCTCTTGCATTGGCAGGTAGATTCTTTACCACTGAGCCATCAGGGAAGCCCTCCATAACATTAACCTCTTATAAATTCTCAGTGTACGATATAGAATACGCATTGACTGGCAACTTGCTTTTCTGATCAACTGTAATACACTTTTGCATTCATTTGATGGTTAGTTGAAGTCCTTATAAAAACTATCTGAAAGTGTGTAAGATGAGTTTGCACAGTGCTAAGGGGTCTGGCAGATAACCTTGGACTGGCTTCAAGTTCAAATTCCATGATGACTTGCACATTGTATAACCTTGGGAAAAATTCTTTACCTCTGTACACTTCAATTTTCTCATGTGTAAAATGAGTGAAATAATAGTCCATGTATCATAAGATTTGGGGGAGCATTAACTGAGTCAATGTAGATAAAGGGCTTAGTGTTTGCCTCGCTCATAGTGAGAACTCAATGTATTTCAGCTAATTAAAACAAACAAAACAAATTTGTTGTAAAACTTGTATTATATAAGTTCATCATTACTGAAAATATAAATTACAGTAAGATATATAATGAGTCAAGAGTTAATAGTGTTTATTGCAAAGTAGCAAACATATTTTTCAAACTGGGTTTCCAAACTCACAGTCCCTCTCAATAGGGCAGATAACCAGTAAAAAGTGGCCATGTTTGGAAGACCTTTTATGAAGATCTTTTATGTTTGAAATCAGTCATGGGAAGACTCCTGTGAAAAATCTCTTCCAGAATTAGTCAGGAAATGCCTTTCTCCTGCTGAGGTTTTCAAATGAAAAGGAAAGCCACATCACTCACAATCCTGCCTATTTTGACTGTCAGTAGCCTCATAGCTAACTTCTGTGCTTAGCTGCAGAAATTTGCTTTAACATAGACTGACTTATTTTTCTGTCTCTTTTTACTCATTTTAATGATTTTCAGGCTTACCAGGCCATGGTGTAGTAGTAAAGAATTTGCCTACCAATACAGGAGATGCAAGAGACGCAGGCTCACTCCCTGGGTCAGGAAGATCCCCTGGAGGAGGAAATGACAACCCACTCCAGTGTTCTTGCCTGAATAATCCCATGGACAGAGGAACCTGGTGGGCTAGTCTATGGTGTTGAAAAGAGTTGGAAATAACTGAGCATGCATGCCACACCAATGATTTTTCAGTTTTTTGATCTTTGTGCCTTATATTTTAAACTCTCTCAAAACCCTTTTATAAGATGGAGGAGAGAAAGGTAAATAAATACCATAAAACATTATCACGCAGGTGGGTTTTCTTATAAACAAGTCCTCTGCCCAGTTCTACACACCTGGTTTGAAACATTTTTTTTTTATTTGACCAAAAATCATCAAAATGGCAAAGTTGCTTTCCATATAAACATTTATTTTATATTTTCAAAGATTGGGGTGTGAAAATCCCACCCTCACATGTTATTTAAATGCGAAGGGAAAAATGTCTTATAAGGGTTAAGGCTGTGATATCGACTGACCTTGTGGGGACATAACTTGCTAATGAGGCCAAACAGTTAATAATAGTCATACAAAAAACCAATGACCATGCAAACACAGCAGGTAATATTTATAGAATATTTTACAAGGTATCCTCACATACCTAGTTCATTTTTCACATCAACCTTCCAAATGAAGAAGCATTATTTTCAGCTCCACTTAGTATGAGAAAAGAAAGTCTCAGATATGATTGGACTCATGCCCCAGGTCTCATAGCAAGGAATTACCTAGCCAGGATTTAAAATAGATCTTAAAAATCCCAGGTCCTATCCACTATTCCAGGATGCTTCCCCAAGGCCTAACTTTGTGAGTGCAATAAACAAGATTCTCCTTTAACCTCTGATCTTGCATCCAAAGGATTGCTTGATGGAGAAGAGCAGGAGAAAGGTAAATGTTTCTAATTAAGAACTGTCTTTCAGGTATGTTTCACCTGTAGGTTTTTCTTTTTCTTGCCTAAAAGTAGGATGATCCTGAATGCCAGTCTCCTCATAGTTGGGGAAGGGGTTTGGCAGAACAAATTCTGCAATAGCAATTAGCTGAGCCCACGGTGTTGGAAGAGAGTCACGTTTGCTCTCTTCCATGACTTGAAAATGTCATGGCTACACTTTCATGGTCTTTGCAGTGAGACCCTATCTAGAGCCCTAATTCCCCAATGGTGAATTCAGTATAAGGCAAGTAGTGAATTTCTATGAATTGTAAGTATCTGACCTGAGAATCTTGGTTTTGGGGTGAAAAAGATATGACCAGTTTGAGTGAGACTGGGTGTAAGATGAAGACTTAATCAACAAATGAAGGTGGGGCTTCCTGGAGATCAAGACAACCTCTAGACAGAGTACCATCAAACAACTTTAAAAAATATATATTTTTATTTATTTACTTATTTGGCCACTTGGTCTTCATTGCAGCATATGAGCTCTTTAGTTGCGACATGCAAACTCTTTAATTGTAGCATGTGGGATCTAGTTCCCTGACCAGGGGTTGAATCGAGGTCCCCTGCACTGGGAGTGCAGAGTCTTAGCTACTGGACCGTCAGGGAAGAGCCTCACTGAACTTTTGAGGAGGGATGGGTATCTAGGCCTGACTCCGACTCTGATTCTATGCACGGTGATTTGTATTTTACATGTGCGTGAACTGTTCAGTGGTGGTATGCGGTGCATTCCACTGCGTGAGTCCAGTTCTTCCCCATCCTCTTTTTTTTTTTCCTTAAATCATTTTAAAGCACTGAGTTACAAGAACCCTTCAGGTATTGCTATGGAAAAGCCACCAGCATGGGTGGCTTGGCTTCACCACCCTGGTTCCTGGGCAGACTTGGATCAACAGAGCTCCTGGAAGATGTGTATCTGCTTCTACTCAGATGCACTGATCCTTACCAACACAAAGGCTATATTTTCTTGGAGACTTCCAGATTGTTCAATATATTTTCTTTTGGAGATGTGTTTTCTTCTGTGGCCATTTCAGACACAGATAAACTATCAGTGTCTCTGCTTTCCCTTCGGGAAACAACCCCTTAATTTGCAGAGCTTGAACTTCTAAGTCAGTCTCATTTTCCAAGCAACAGTTTTGATGGGCAAGGTAAGTTTGAAGAACGTTATCTTTTCCAGAACACTTCACATTTTGCTTTGTTTGCTCCAGGTACGCCCCTCACCAAACCACATTTTTTAACCTTTGGCTTTGTGAGAACAAAAGTCCCTCCTATCAGGAGTAAGGAAGCCACCTGAACCATTCTTTTTATATTTCCAGAGATAGTTTATGGGGCCACTGAAAGATGTTGATGCTATCTTTTTAATATTCTGAGAAATAATCCTATTAAACAAAAAACAAGGGAAACTCTTATGCCCACAAGGCCGAATTACCCAAAGCCTCCTGGCAGGGGTCAAGTTACCTGACAAAACCCTAGCTGTGCGGGGCTTCTATCTCTCCATCTCGGGCTTGGTGAATGAACAATAATTTGTGGATTCTGCTCATCTCTCTTTGCGAACTTTGTTCTGTGGAATTAGATACAACTTTGACAAATTAGAAAAGGCTCCCTCGTGCCCGCTGTCCCCGGAGCAACACAGGCCGCTGATTGTGCGCTGGTCCTCTGAAGTCTGGCCGTGTCAGGCCGTCAGCGGCAGCCTGGCCACCAGAGCTCGCTTTTTAATAAGCGTATCTGTCAACACCAGGTCCTTCGGATCTTCCGACCTCTCCTTAATCCTCAGGACGCACTGACTTTCTTCTCTGTTTCGCGGATGGCAAAAGGCCCTGTGCCGGGGAAGAAATCTCTTCTTTGTTTACAGCGTAGAGGCAACAAAATTAACCTTTGAGATTAACTGTAAATGAGTGAGGATCATGTTTTGTCTTTCCTCAGGACCAGGGGTCGGGATTAGCATATGCAGGAGGGAGGGAGTGTGTGAACACGTGTATATGCGTGTGCACACCCCACCCCAACTCCCATCATGCCCCCAAATATCTTTCTACTCTTATTCTCCTTTCATTCTTTCCTTAATTCAAATACAGTTGATTTACTATATTTGTAAAATTAATATATGGTGTGTTAGTTTCATGTGTACAGCAGAGTGAATCAGTTATATGTACACATGTATATTTATATGGATATATATGTTCTTTTTCTGATTCTTTTCCATTATGGGTTTTTTCAAAATATTGAGTACAGTTCTCTGTGTTATACAGTAGGTCCCTGTTGGTTATCTATTTTTTAAAATTTTATTTTATTGAAGTATAGTTGATTTATAATGTTGCATTAATTGCTGCTGTACAGCAAAGTGATTCAGTTATAGACATATAAACATACACACTTTAAAAATATTTTCCATTATAGTTTACCACAGGATGTTGAATATAGTTCCCTGTGCTATACAGGAAGACCTTGCTGTTTAGATTATCTATTTTATATATAGTAATGGGTATGCTAATCACATACCCCTAATTTATCTCTCCTGCACCCCCTTTCCCCTTTGGTAACCATAAGTTTGTCTTCTATGTCTGAATCTATTTTTGTTTTGTAAGTAATATCATTCCCTTCTTTATTCAGATGTGGGTTTATTCTGGAATGAATAGAGCTAATAAATAATATTCCATTTTTTTTTTTCTAATCTTCAATTGCATTTCAACTCTTAGGATCCGTGCATGTGCTCAGTGGTGTCTGATTC
The DNA here is from genome assembly GCF_027580195.1 of Bos mutus. Taxonomy (NCBI): domain Eukaryota; kingdom Metazoa; phylum Chordata; class Mammalia; order Artiodactyla; family Bovidae; genus Bos; species Bos mutus. Next base: position 40,624,941 of record NC_091627.1, read on the forward strand.
TTTGCAACCCTGCCTGACACCTTTTGTAGCCTGCCAAGCTCCTCTGTCCATGGGATTTCCTAGGCAAGAATACTGGAATGGATTGCCTTTTCCTATTCCAGGGGATCTTCCCAACCCAGGGATTGAGCCTGCATTTCCTGCACTGGCAGGTAGATTCTTTATCATTGTCACCACCTGGCAAGCCCTCTTAGGAGAGGGATACAGAACACCAACGTATTATAAATGATGCTTGATAGGTTAAGGATAAAAGGGTCATTAGGTGGGGTTCTTTGGCCCATTGGAAGTAGACAGTGTCTTGGTAGAGAGCAAGAACCATGAATGACACCACAAAGAGTTCAGGTTACATGGCGGCGTATTCACGTTTAACAGTCTCGAATAGCAGAGTCATGATTCTCCAACACACAGGGAATACCTTGCTGCTAAATAATTCTTTCCTGTTTTTTTTAAACACAAATTTTCGAATAAGACAAATGATTGAGAGATTGTATTCATACTCATTTCTAACTGATTGCGTTCAAATTGCAGTTTGACTCAATTACACTTGCGTAAAATTTTTTTTAACAGTAAAGTTAAAACAAATAAGACCACAAACAACAGCTATGAGATGACATTTGTACTGAGGAGAGAATGGAAACCTTAATATAAATGTTATTATTGGTCTCTGGAAACATTTTCTTTTCCCTCCCATTCTCACACTTTATTTTATTAAATTTTTTTGACAATATTCTGCTGCTTTTTTCCTATAGTTGCTTAAAAAAGTATTGGAATGTAGCTGCTTTACAATGTTGTGTTAGGTTCAGCTGTACAGCAAAGTGAATCAGCTATATGTATACCTATATCCCCTGTTTCTTTGGATTTCCTTCCTGTTTAGATCACCACAGAGCACTGAGTAGAGTTTCCTGCGCTCTACAGTAGGCAATCATTAGTTATCTAGTTTATACACAGAATCAGTAGTGTATAAGGTGTGACAAGATGAAGTTTCGACAGGCGCATTTCTGACCTATGGGGAGCCCAGGAATGGACTCCACACATCCTTTACGTGTTTCTGAGAGTGTCAGGTTTTCCCATTCTGAAGCGGGCCCTCCATTTTTGATGGGGTCTTCACTTTGGAAAACCAGCTCAGTAGTGACAGGGAGTCACCATCCCAATGGTGACCAAATCCAGATGTCCTACTTAAGGCTCCGGTCTCTGTTTCATGAAGTAGCTGAAATGTGTCTGGGACCTGGGATGGTGAATCATTCTGGCCACAGACAGCTCTTAAAGCCAATGGTTCTATTAGAAGCATATTTGGATTCCAGCCTTTTCATATTTGGTTGACTTCTGTGGAATTTGACTGCTTTTGTAATTTTGTTGCCTTTTGTCAAACAGAATTAATTTCTTCTAGTTTCAGTTCTGCCCTGTCTCTTTCTCCCTCTCCTTTTTATTAAGTACAACAAAATAAAGTGACACGTCAGTACAGACATATTTTCTTTTTCGCTGAATTGTGGCAATGACCATAACAATGAAGCAGAAGAGAAAAGGGACTTGATTGCAGGTGCAAGACTGGGGTTATGCAAAATGGAGAAATAACCAGGTCAGTGCCCAGGAGCCCATCACACAATGATCAGCGTTTCAGGGGAATGAAAAGAACATGTGTGTTGGGATTCCCAGTTTCCTTGTTATCATCGTCTCGGGCCGGTGTTTAATGTGTGCTGCGTTGGTTTTGGCTGAGGAAAGTGCTTGGAGGAAGCAGTTTTTTAAGTTCACTTGGTATCTCTAAGAGGTAATAAAGATCTTTATTTACAAATAATGCACTTTCTGGGAAGTGCCTTTGTGTGGCATTGCACACCCTAGCAAAACGATGGGTTCTTTGTTTCGACTCGGTGGGAAGGGCAAAGGTTGGCATATAGGCTGCTTGTTTGCAGCCATTTTACTCTCTGGGCATGTAACACTGTTCATCTTTTAACCTCTCTGCAACTCAGGATTCTCATTTCTGGAATGGAGTTAATAATGCCATAAAAATCACTGAGGAACCAGGAAATTAAAGGGCTGCGTTTTACATCCCAGCTGCCTGACTATCTTTTGAAATGCTGTCAAGTGTCACCTCTTTGGGGAAGCCTTCCTGGATCACTGGGGTGCTGGATGGACCCCTGCCCTCCTTGGTAACAACACTTGTCTCACTACACGTAGCCCTGGGTTTATTTGGTTATTCCATCACTCTCCTGTAAGCTCTTTCAGGGTAGAAACAAGCATCCTCATTTTGTATCAAATGAAACAGCCGAACCTGGTGCCTGGTTCCCAGGAGGCAGTGGGTAAAGATAGTTAAATGATGGGCAAATGGAACTTTATCATTAAAAGAGTTGCTCAAAATATACTGTGTATAAAATAGATAACTAATGAGAACCTGCTGTACAGCACAGAGAACTCTACTTAACACTCTGTGTGACCTGATTGGGAAGGAAGTCTAAAAGGGAGGGAATGTATGTAAATGGACGGTGGATTCATTTTGCTGTACAGGAGAAACTAATACAACATTATAAAGCAACTATACGCCAATAAAAACTAATTTAAAGAAAGCACTAGATGCTAATGTCTATCACCTCCTCATGGCAATGTATGATGAAGCAAACTTTAAAATTTAAAAATAAATTTAAACACATTCTTAAAATAGAGTTCCTTCAAAGTCCATGAAGTCTAAGGAAGCAAACAAACAACAAAAGACCTTTATTGGGAAAAAAAATTTGCAGTGCCATTTCTCTCCCCCACTTTCTCCTATGAAAGAAAGGAGAAGGCATCAAGACTAATGATTGAATACTGGGGAGAAGATGAAGGTTTTGAGAAAGTGCTGGGTTATATAATCACAGCAATAGTGCCTAGGATTTTTGTGTGATCTGCACAACAATACATCTTTTTACCTGTGTAAAGTGAAGTAAAAATATTTGAGGCAGGTCTTTTGGGTGTGTTTGCCTGGTAGGAGAAAGAAAAATAGAAGATATATTTTGGGTTTTCCAGAAGTGAGGACAAATCTGTAAAACTAAATTGATTTCTCTCAACACACACCACCGCTTTGATAACGCTGGTCTGAGGAAGAGATGGCATGGTTTTTCTCTCTCATCTGTTCCTGTCAGCCTTCCCCTCACATCCGGTATTTTGTAATAAAATTTCCAACAGATACGGGTTGTTCAACAGTCACTAGCAATGCATTGATTAATTATGTGTACCAGACTTTCAGTATATAATTAAGCTAAACAAAACTGCATTAAAGTAATATGAATAATTTGACTTCAAGCCACCAAAACAAGGAAACGGAGTGAAAGCAGAATCTCTGACCTCACTCGCTTTAGCATATTGGAGGAGACAAAAATATAATCAGAGTTATAAATCATACAGCTGCCATAATACAGTGATACAAAAAGGAAGTTGTTCTGACCTTTGATTTGGAGGCGTTTCAAAGGTAGAAATGAAAGTGAACACTGTTCTGCTAAAAATAAAATTCTTCAGCTAGGAAATACAACAACAAAACCCTTTCCTTACTTACGTGGGTAATGTTTGTTTTTGTTGTTTTTAGCTATTCTTAGATTGTCTTCAGTATGACTGAAGTGTGGAGCATTGATATTGTCTCAGACCTATGTTATGTTGACATGCTTTTACTGTCTCTAAAACCAAAATTTAGAGAATGAACTATATTTCACATCCACAAAAATAGGATGAACTCTTAATACCCCTGCAGATTTTAAAAGTGGTATTTATTCACTGTGCATTCATTTGAAAAATGTAGAAAAATCTGTCAAAAAGAAAAAGTCCATTCATAATTCTCCTCTTGAGAATCTTGAGGTAACCACAATCAATACCAGTTTCTTTCCAGTCTGAGTTTGTGTGAATGTATGTGGAACTGATCATCATGTTATGTATATATTGTGGTAACTGCCTCTTTCACTTGTGCCTCACATGCATTTTTCCATTTCCTTAAGTGTTTCTCCCAAATAAGAGTTTAATTGTTTAATATTGATAGAATCCTGTCAAAAGGATAAATCATACTTTATTTAACAAGGTCAATGTTTTTTAGCATTCAGTTGTTCCCAGTTTCTAATCATTATTTTAGAAGTTCAATGCACTATCCATTTGCAACAGAGCCAGGTTTTAAAAATTATTTGAAACAAGCAAAACACTCAGGGAATATTGCCAATATTTTATAATAATTATGAATTTAGTACAACATTTAAAAATTGTGCATCATTATATTATATACCTGTAAGTTATATAATATTATATATCAATTATATTTCAATAAAAATAATGTGGAAGAACAAAACAGTTGAATAAACAGAGCTCACAATTCTGTATGCATGATTCTGATTTTTGCTTCTTGTAAAATTCCAAGAGAAATTCTTTTCGTAAAAGGTATGAGCAGTTTTAAACCTCTTGCTACATCATGTCAAAGTTTCATCCGGAAGGGCCAAAAAGACTGAGTCTTTGCACCTCCAGCAATAGGGGATGAACCACATGACCAGCCTTGAAAGAGGATGTTCTTAGAGGAGTATTTCCATAGAAGCTTGGAGTGTGGGGTAAGGAGGGAATGTGCAATCATAAAATTGAAGAGTCTAATTTTTTTCCCTTGTTTTCCTCCATGCACAAACAGTAGCAGCAGAGGGAGAGAAGGGAAGAGTTGTGAAAAATGTCAAAAGTCATCTGGATGTATCGTTCTTATGAAAACCTGTCTGTGAGGTATGAAAACCTATTTAGAATGAGTAGTCAATTCATCCCTCATTGGCATACCAGGAAGAATTTAAAGTGCGGAGATATGACAAACCAGCTTAAAAATGAAAAACAAAACAAAACAGAACAAAAAAACCCAAGCAGAGAGGCCTATGTATCCAGACTTACTCAGTAAATGGGTATCTTCACTGGTAATAGATTTTATTCAAGATGCCACCCTTCCCCCTTTTCTGAGAATTCTCCTCCCACCTGGTCCATGAACTTTGGCACCTAGCAAGTATGGTTGTACTCTTGACATGCTAATTAATTAGACTGGCTGGCTCAAGCTAGGTTGGCTAGAGATTTGTTTCTGAAGATAGTAAGTTGGTCCTTGACATAGGCTGGTATTCTTTTGGTGTCAAGGAATAGAAAACTTAATATACTGTCTTAAGCATAAAGGTATTTTGTTGACTCATGTACCCAAACTGCTCACAAAGAAACTTGGGCTGCTGGAGTGATTTGATGGAGGACTCAAAAAATGATGTCACCCAAGTCTTGGCTTCCTTTCCTTTGAGTTGGCTCAGACTTCTAGGTTACTCCCCTTGTGGTAGCAGGTGACAGCAGCTCCAAACTCACATCTCACTCAGATAGACCTGGAGGAGAAGAGTGCGACCACGTCCTAGCTGTCTAGACAAGTCTTTCCTAGACTCAGTCTAATTGTAGCTATTTAGGCCTATGTCTTTCCGTGAACCAATCACTGGCCAGGGACATGGAATCCACTGGTTGACTGAAGCCAACTGAGTTTCCCGCACAGAGTTGGACACGACTGAAGCGACTTAGCAGCAGCAGTTAGAATAAAGGTAAGGTCCATCTCTCAAGCACTGGGGGCTGGGAAACTGGAATAGTGTTCAGAGGGGTAACTACATCCCACAGAGGAAATCAAGAAATATGCACTAAAATCTCCCTTGTGGTTGGGACTCTATCTTGTAAAGCTCATCCTCATGGAGGGTGAATTCTACCAAATGGGTGAGCAGCAGTAGAATGACCAAAAGAAATAGGTGGGGACAGAGAAGCAGAAACAGGAGTGAGGAGGGAATACTGATGAATTTGTATTTATTGCTTCTAGTCCTTTCAAGGTCTAGTTCTATCCTATCCTCTGTTTCTTGAGAACTCCCCACATCCTCATAATAACTTCCCCCTTTCTCATAAGTCATTCTGTGTAGTTTCCTGCAGCCACATATGCACTAATAATGGCTTCTAGAAGATTCCCAAGTCCTGCCCACCTGTACTGTCTCCTTTGGTTCAGACGTGAGCCTTTGGTTTGACAGTTCTGTTCCCTCCTTATCTTATAAGGCATCTTGGATTAATTGTGACAAGCAAGAACAGGGAGCAGTAAGAGCTGACCATGAACCTGAGACAGAATGGCAATAGTTTATTGTGCCCATTTGATATGTGTACAAGGATGACATTTGACTCCATTTACTTAGCAGATGTTTATCAGTTTCCTCCACGGGAATGTTGCAAAAATCTTCAAAGGAGCCTTTTTTCCTCCTCCCCGCTGCACCTTGGATGCGATGTTCTGTGAAATATGTTAACTTTTTTTTTCTTTACCAAACCCATAAAAATGTCCTGGTTGACATGCAATGTTGTGACAAGCCCTAGTAGATTGTGTCAATCATTTTGCTTTATGTTACATTAAGTGACATATTGTAATGTGATTGATACAACATGGGATGACACATCATAATGCAAAATATCATCTGGAAAATGTAGAAAAACAACCGAAGACTCCAAGCCACTTTTACTTTCTAATTCTTTGAATGTGTTAGTGGAAAAGATCTCTTTCATTAGGATAGTTCCTTGGGAAAGCGTTCAGGTCTTTCTTGTCCGGGTTTGTTCTTCTTTCCTTTGTAATTAACAGGGCACATGGAAAACAATTGCATCTTTGGGGACTGATAAGATCTGGGTTTGAACTGAATGTCTCTAAGCCTTTGTGGAGTTCTTTAGTGACAATATCTTTTCTGCACATTAAAATTGCCTTCTCTTAGTTCTGATAAAAAAGAACTTTTATATCAAAAGAACTCCATCCACCCACCCCAGGTAATATTCTCCGCTTTAAAATCTCTGATATTTCTTTCCATTGTTTTACAGGGACTGGGGAAGAAAAAAACATCTTTTCAGATTTCACTGTAAGGTCCGTGAGGGTCTCAGAGGAGAATATCTTTAAAAATGTTTACTGTATCTTCAGAGTCATACACAGTGCCTGACACATGGTAACACTTACTATGTGTTTGTTAATGCCTTGTTGAAGAATCTTCATCTTTAATTATACTTTATTTGCATTTATTGAGTGACATTTAATAAAATAAAACGTGAAGTATTAGTTTCTTAGGGCTGCTACAGCAGATTATTACAAATGTGGTGGCTTTATTCTCTCAGATTTCTGGGGGACTGAAGTCTGAAATCAAAGTGTCAGCAAGACCAAGCTCTCTCTGAAGGCATTAGGGGCAGATACTTACTTGCTTCTTCCAGGTTTGGTGGCTCCAGGGCTCCTTAACTTGTGGCCTCATACTTCTAAGCTCTGTTTCTGTCTTCATATGGCCTTCTCCTCTCTCTGTGTGTCTTTCATTAGATCTCATCAGGACCCTTGTCATTAGATTTTTGAGTTCACTTGGAAAACAATCTCGAGATGGATGATTTCATCTCAAGATCTTTAACTTACATCTGCAACTATCCCCTTTTCCAAATAAGGTTATATTAAAGATTCTTGGTGGATTTACATTTTGGAGGCCACCATTCAACCCAATATACCCCTATTAACAAAAATAATAAGATAGGTTAGTTGGGGGAAGTTAACATTTTTGGTTGATGGTTTCATAAAATCTCTTTGTTTTGATCTACCTTTAAACCTGTTTCTGTTTACTTTTATATCTAGTAATGATGGTATTATGAAGTTAATTATATGTTTCTTTAATAATAGACATCTCTATAATATCACAGGCAGCTTTCCCCATCTGAATATGAATTTGTACTAGTAACTAAAGATAGAATGGAAAAAGCTGAGACGAATTTATTGACCATGACACAGACTCTTAAAGTCCTTTAAAACATGCCAACTGACCTCATATCCTCCATGAATGTACATGATATACATGAGATTTGTCCTGTATTTATACACAGTATGTGGAGGAATTCTGGCTAGTTGAGGATTTTTATGTAGTTTTTTTAAATGTGAATTTCAACCTGTTACCTACCTTTATCACCATATCCACCCACAGATGTAGGAGTTCAGAGCAAAGAGAAAAAAGAAAACTTGGAGTGATCAGGGAAGGTCTTATGGGAGAAGGGACATGAAAGGGGATAGGCTGTTCAAGGAAGAAGATATTGCCTCATGGTTGGCCTTACAGCCACCAAATGCTCATTCAAAAGAACATCTATCCTCCAACTAATGTGGGGCCAGATCCTGATGCTGAAAGCTTGGTCTCTGTGTACCAGTACCAGGCTGAATCCTGGAGATAGAGCTTTGGATAGAAAAAAATAGCTTAATTGCTTTGCCAGGCGAAGGAGGACACAGCAGGCTCCTGCCCACAAAAACTCTGTGTCCCAACCCAGGGGAGTTTGGTGAGGAGTTTTATGGCAATGGTTCAAGGGTGGGATTGCTGATAATATTAGGAGGTGTAACAGGTAATCTTAGAGCTTCTCTCGTTCCTTTACTCTGGCCTCAAATGGTCTTCTCTGGTATGAAGAATGCCATTGTTTGGTTTTATTCTACAAAGGGTTTAAAGATATTGTTTTGTGGAATCAGGACCATGCCCCAAGGCTGCAGTATAGTCTCCTGGCAGTTCCTCCCTCGTCTCTGCATCCCCTCCATTCCCTGGATTATGGACTGTCCTAATCTGCTCTTTGGAACTCAGAGGAGTTCATGGAGGCTGGAGGCGGACAGAAAGGCTTCCATGCCCCAGAGCCCCATAGGATCCTGCTTGGTTTTAGTCCTCTTACTTATGCTGCACAATACATCTCTGGTCCTTCTTTTTAAGGCAGCAAGACCCTAGACTTATATTAACTTTTCCTCTCTTTGTTCAATATCTTGTGGCTGCATAGAGTAATTTAATAAATCAAAATCGTCTTTTTCAATTTTCATTGTGGCTACATTGGTGTTCTTTTGAATGGAACTCAATTATTGGGATGGCATATATTACTTGAATCATTTTACAGCTCAATCAATACGCATATCTTCATAATAAATATTGATGTCCCTTGGAAGCCTCCACCAGTGTCCCACACATTCAGTGCAGCTGTCAGGATCCAGGCAGCTCTGGGTAATTAATATTTTCATTTTCTTCTTCCATCTTGAACTTATGTCTGAATGTGGTCCTTCAAGTAGGGAAGAGGAATTCTGAAACAAAATCATTCCTAAATCTGTTACACTAACAACATTTCACATAGAACTCTGAGAACTTAAATGTTCTATGGAACTTCAGTTCTGCAAAACAAAGACTCAACTCATGGGAGAAAATGAATAGTCTGAATGCTTTCATCTTTGAAAATGACCAGCCAAGAAGAAATAGAATGGTTTCCTAGTAGGTTTAAAAAGGGGAAAAATCTTAACTAAATCCTCAAACAAATATCAAAGGCTTGTAGCTAGGAAAACAAAGAGGCTACCTGGGGACTGTGTCTTAAAGGTGTGATGATATCTGAATATCTGAAATCCCAAGGTCATGACCACTATGTTTATCAAACAATATTCTTATCTGATCTTATATTTGAGTATATTCTTATAGTCAGATATAATTGATGCTTTATTTTGGAGTTCAATACACAGTGAATTATTGTCAAGCAAATGGTAACATATTTGAACTGCTAAAATATTTTGGTTTCCAGTAAGAATTCAACCCTAATCTATAGTGTCCACAGTGAAGGCCCAGGGTATCACCTACATCTTCATAAAATAGCTAGATTGCCGCCCTCACACCAATGCATGTATTTCCTCCCAAAGGGGTCCTGATGTAATCTCCCGAATTCTTAATCATAATGTGCTCTGGTAGCTCAGATGGTAAAGATCTTCCTGCAATTTAGGAGACCAGGGTTCAATCCCTGGGTCAGAAGATCCCCTGGAGAAGGGAATGGCAATTCACTCCAGTATTCTTGCCTGGAGAATTCCATGGACAGAGGAGCATTGTGGGCTATAGTCTATGGGGTCACAAAGAGTCAGACACAACTGAGTGAGTAACACATGCGCATACTTTACCCATTTTTTTAAAAAACGGAAGTACAATTGATTTACAGTGTAGTGTCAGCTTCAGGTGTACAGCAAAGTGACTCAGTTATACATGTATATGTATATGTGTGTGTATATATAGGTATAGACAGAATATAAGTATAGAAAATATAGATATAGAGAATATGTGTGTGTGTGTATATATATATGTATGTATGTATGTATGTATTTGTTGTTGTTTAGCTCCTAAGTTGTGTCCAACTGTTTGTGACCCCATGGACTGTAGCCCGCCTAGCTCCTCTGTCCATGGGATTTCCCAGGCAAGAATACTGGAGTGGGCTGCCATTTCCTTCTCCGAGGTATTTTCTGGACCCAGCGATCAAACCCACATCTCCTGCACTGGCAGGTGAATTCTTTACTGCTGAGCCACCAGGAAGTCTTTTTCAGACTCTCTTCCATTTTAAGTTATTACAAGATACTGAGTATAGTTCCCAGTGCTATACCATAGGTCCTTGTTGTTTATCTACTTTATATACAATAGTGTGTGTCTGGTAAGTAAACACCTAGATACTCTTTTTTAGTTATCATTAACTCTTTGGAACCCAGAGCATTGACAAAGTCATCTTAGCCGGGGAGATAAATCAGAGAAAAACAGAACTGTTTTGACTTAGAGTCTGAGGCTACATTGTAGGACAAGAAGACTCTTGCATTTTGGTTTCACAAGCTAAGATTCTTTCTGGAAAAAAAAAAAAAAATCTGGAAACAGGCTTGCCCTCTGAGTGCCTACTGTGTATACTCAGAGGAGAGTTTGTCAAATGTTTCCAAAATATCTCCTCAGTCAGTTTGTTCTAGGTATTGTCCCAACGACTTTATTTTGCTTTTGTAATTTGAGATACATTTCAGTGTCGATTTATGGCTGGAATGTGAACCTCCTTGCCAGAGGTTATAAAAGGAAAAGGCAAGCCCTTCACACATTTAGCAGTATCACAACAGTGTTGTCTCTAAACTTTGAAACCTCTAAAATGGTCTAAACGTGGAGCCCATTCTCACATATTTCTGTGAATTTATTTCAAACCTTTCCTAGACCCAGATATCTTTTTAACATTTTATGTTGTAATTTTCCTACTTATTTTTATTTATCTTGGTCCCAAGACTAGAACGTCAGCTCAGAGTCAGAAAATTTTAAATAAGTAAATGAGAACCCTGACTATAAATTTAAGGCCTTCTATGTAGCTTTACTTCTGTGTCTGTGTATATATTTGTACCAGTAATTTGATAACATGGGGCACTGAATGAAGAAAGTGAGGAATGATCCAAATATGAGGGAGTATGCACTGCACACTCAGACCTTATCAGCTCCAGGATCAGTTATCTGTTTGAGGAAAATTACATTGCATCTGTCAATAGACTTAATAACTCAGTGCCTGCTATTTGATAATGGATAATCACACAAATTCAGGAAGCTAGACCATATGCCATTCAAGTTTTTTCTATTCTCTTATTCACCTTAATTTTCTAGATGAGTGAAATTATCTAGTCCTGGACTCAAGATGGCATACATGGGAACAGAGCCTGCAGGAATCCTGCTGCCTCTGATGTTAGCCCCTTGCAGGTTGCGGCTGCCGGGTTATGTCTGCCACCATGGCATCTAATTGAAATGGGCAGAGTTTGGAAAATTGTAAATGTGGACAAAGCAAGTGACTGATGGATGGAAAATCACAAAGGGCAGATGTGGAAGAGCTGAGGGAAGTGGCTGGTGGGAAACAATGAGGCTCTGGGGGCTAAGGATTCAGGCTGTAAGGAATATTTCTGATCTCTGCTTTTAAACCAGGAAGAATAGAGACTAATGGTGGAGATGATTTAGGGATGTTTTCCCCTGGAAGTGGGGGATCTTTCAGGGACCCTTCATTTGTAATGATCCAGGAGGCTATTTCTATTTATAGAACAATTTCTCTACTCTCAGATAATAGGGTCATTTTGTCACTTAGTAATAATTTTGACTATAATTATTGCATGAATTAATTTCAGTGATAAACAAATAGATGTTCCTTGTTCTCAGAGATGAAGAAGACTAGATGCTGGCACTTTCTGGTGTGGATTTGGCTGCTCAAGGATGTCATCTCTGACTCAAACTCTTTCACCATTGTGCTATGCCCTCCGTTCCAGGGCTCTTGTCAAGACAAGAGTGGCTTCCTGTGGTTACCAGGTGGCCACTGCGTCTATTGCCGCCTATAAAGATAGCAAGGGAGGGATGGAGCCATTAGCATCTACCCCTTTACACAGAAGCAAACCTCTCCCGGAGGCTCCCAATAGACTTTGACTTTCATCCCACTAGCCAGAACTGTATCATGTTAGTATTTTGAGCTTCTAAGAAGCTGGACAAGTGAGATATTGCTTGGAGCTGGTGTATTGCTGCTTGAAAACAATCGAGAGTTCTGTAAACAAAGAAGAATGCATGTGAGTTAGACAATGAGCAAGGAATGCCACCACTGTCTACTTAAGCTTTATTGTGAAAGGAGAATAAGTTTTGGACAATGTACTAGCTCACATAGTCACAAGGAAGAGGTGGTCTAAGTGATGCCAGCAATGGGGGCCACCTGAACACTGCTGTAATCTTTTTTTTTGTTTTTTTGTAGTCTGTCTTTATATAGTCTTTTTAATAGGAATGAATTGGATGTTTTGGGAATTTGTATCAAATCAAGAAAAATTACAAGAATATACAATGGAGCGCTGACTCAGAAAATTGAATCACATTTTCAACCTGGTTCTTAGCTGGAATTATCTCCTAGATTTCTACAAGGCCAGAGTCTCAACTAAGTTCCTCTTTGTCTTGTTCCCAGATTTATTGACTTTTAGACCTCAGGTTTCTGTGGGCTGGGAAAAATAATCATATTGTGCTCCTTGAGGAAGACAGTATCTTGCAGAAATAAGAGTATGTCACATTTTAACTTAATCACATAGGTTCAGTTCAGTTCAGTTGCTCAGTCTTGTCCAACTCTTTGCGACCCCATGAATCACAGCACGCCAGGCCTCCCTGTCCATCACCAACTCCTGGAGTTCACTCAAACATGTCCATAGAGTCGGTGATGCCATCCAGCCATCTCATCCTCTGTAGTCCCCTTCTCCTCCTGCCCCCAATCCCTCCCAGCATCAGGGTCTTTTCAATGAGTCAACTCTTCACATGAGGTGGCCAAAGTATTGGAGTTTCAGCTTCAGCATCAGTCCTTCCAGTGAACACCCAGGACTGATCTCCTTTAGGATGGACTGGTTGGATCTCCTTGCAGTCCAAGGGACTCTCAAGAGTCTTTTCCAACATCACAGTTCAAAAGCATCAATTCTTCGGTGCTCAGCTTTCTTCACAGTCCAACTTTTACATCCATACATGACCACTGGAAAAACCATAGCCTTGACTAGATGGACCTTTTTTGGCAAAGTAACGTCTCTGCTTCTTAATATGCTCTCTAGGTTGGTCATAACTTTCCTTCCAAGGAGTAAGCGTCTTTTAATTTCATGGCTGCAGTCACCATCTGCAGTGATTCTGGAGCCCAAAAAATAAAGTCTGCTACTGTTTCCACTGTTTCCCCATCTATTTCCCATGAAGTAATGGGACCAGATGCCATGATCTTCGTTTTCTGAATATTGAGCTTTAAGCCAACTTTTTCACTCTCCTCTTTCACTTTCATCAAGAGGCTTTTGAGTTCTTCTTCACTTTCTGCCATAAGGGTGGTGTCATCTGCATATCTGAGGTTATTGATATTTCTCCTGGCAGTCTTGATTCCAGCTTGTGCTTCCTCCAGCCCAGTGTTTCTCATGATGTACTCTGCATAGAAGTTAAATAAGCAGGGTGACAATATACAGCCTTGGTGTACTCCTTTTCCTATTTGGAACCAGTCTATTGTTGCATGTCCAGTTCTAACTGTTGCTTCCTGACCTGCATATAGGTTTCTCAAGAGGCAGGTCAGGTGCTCTGGTATTCCTATCTCTTGAAGAATTTTCCACAGTTTATTGTGATCCACACAGTCAAAGGCTTTGGCATAGTCAATAAAGCAGAAATAGATGTTTTTCTGGAACTCTCTTGCTTTTTTAATGATCCAGCAGATGTTGGTGATTTGATCTCTGGTTCCTCTGCCTTTTCTAAAACCAGCTTGAACACCTGAAAGTTCACGGTTCACGTATTGCTAAAGCCTGGCTTGGAGAATTTTGAGCATCACTTTACTAGCGTGTGAGATGAGTGCAATTGTGTGGTAGTTTGAGCATTCTTGGGCATTGCCTTTCTTTGGGATTGGAATGAAGACTGACCTTTTCCAGTCCTGTGGCCACTGCTGAGTTTTCCAAATTTGCTGGCATATTGAGTGCAGCACTTTCACAGCATCATCTTTCAGGATTTGAAATAGCTCCACTGGAATTCCATCACCTCCACTAGCTTTGTTCATAGTGATGCTTTCTAAGGCCCACTTAACTTCACATTCCAGGATGTCTGGCTCTAGGTGAGTGATCACACCATCGTGATTATCTGGGTTGCGAAGCTTTTTTTGTACAGTTCTTCTGTGTATTCTTGCCATCTCTTCTTAATATCTACTGCTTCTGTTAGGTCCATATCATTTTCTGTCCTTTATCTGTCCTGTGCGGGCACAGCAGGGCCGAGAGGAGCTACTCTGTGTCCAAGGTCAGGAGGGGCAGCCATGAGGAGATACCCCTCTTCCAAGGTAAGAGAAACCCAAATAAGATGGTAGGTGTTGCAAGAGGGCATTAGAGGGCAGACACACTGAAACCATAATCACAGAAAACTAGCCAATCTGATCACACAGACCACAGCCTTGTCTAACTCAATGAAATTAAGCCATGCTGTGTGGGGCCACCCAAGAAAGGAGGTTCATGGTGGAGAGGTCTGACAGAATGTGGTCCACTGGAGAAGGGAATGGCAAACCACTTCAGTATTCTTGCCTTGAGAACCCCATGAACAGTATGGAAAGGCAAAATGATAGGATACTGAAAGGAGAACTCCCCAGGTCAGTAGGTGCCCAATATGCTACTGGAGATCAGTGGAGAAATAACTCCAGAAAGAATGAAGGCATGGAGCCAAAGCAAAAACAACACCCAGATGTGGATGTGACTGGTGAAGCAAGGTCCAATGCTGTAAAGAGCAATATTGCATAGGAACCTGGAATGTCAGGTCCATGAATCAAGGCAAATTGGAAGTGGTCAAACAGGAGATGGCAAGAGTGAATGTTGACATTTTAGGAATCAGTGAACTAAAATGGACTGGAATGGGTGAATTTAACTCAGATGACCATTATATCTACTACTGTGGGCAGGACTCCCTTAGAAGAAATGGAGTAGCCATCATGGTCAACAAGAGAGTCTGAAATGCAGTACTTGGATGCAACTCAAAAACAACAGAATGATCTCTGTTTGTTTCCAAGGCAAACCATTCAATATCATGGTAATCCAAGCCTATGCCCCAACCAGTAACGCTGAAAAAGCTGAAGTTTAATGGTTCTATGAAGACCTACAAGACCTTTTAGAACTAACACCCAAAAAGTTGTCCTTTTCATTATAGGTGACTGGAAGGCAAAAGTAGGAAGTCAAGAAACACCTGGAGTGACAGGCGAATTTGGCCTTGGAGTACGGAATGAAGCAGGGCAAAGGCTAATAGGGTTTTGCCAAGAGAACACACTGGTCATAACAAACACTCTCTTCCAACAACACAAGAGAAGACTCTACACATGGATATCACCAGATGGTCAACACTGAAATCAAATTGATTATATTCTTTGCAGCCAAAGATGGAGAAGCTCTATACAGTCAGCAAAAACAAGACCAGGAGCTGACTATGGCTCAGATCATGAACTCCTTATTGCCAAATTCAGACCTAAATTGAAGAAAGTAGGGAAAACCACTAGACCATTCAGGTATGACCTAAATCATATCCCTTATGATTATACAGTGGAAGTGAGAAATAGATTTAAGGGACTAGATCTGATAGACAGAGTGCCTGATGAACTCTGGAATGAGGTTCGTGACATTGTACAGGAGACAGGGATCAAGACCATCCCCATGGAAAAGAAATGCAAAAAAGCAAAATGGCTGTCTGAGGAGACCTTACAAATAGCTGTGAAAAGAAGGGAAGTGAAAAGCAAAGGAGAAAAGGAAAGATATACCCATTTGAATGCAGAGTTCCAAAGAATAGCAAGGAGAGATAAGAAAGCCTTCCTCAGCGATCAATGCAAAGAAATAGAGGAAAACAACAGAATGGAAAGACTGGAGATCTCTTCAAGAAAATTAGAGACACCCATCACACAGGTAAGACCATGAAAAAGGTAGATGTACTTCATACCTATGCTACATTTCCCCACCCCCCCACCCTCCACAGGGAAGTTCACAGGATTTGATAGGCATCTAACACATCCAAAGATGCTAAAGAGGAAAGTTGAGGCAGACCTTATGCTTTTTTTTGCAGATGCGGAACCTGTGACTCACAGGCTTTTTCTGAGTCATCCAGGAATTGCCAACATTGCAGATACTGCTGCAAAACTCTTCCACTCCATCACATGGCCTTCCGGCAAATCTCTCTGAAAGCTAAATCACCACCGTGGGTCAAGCAATTCCTTCTGAAGTGTGAGGAGTTGTTTGAATGGTCAGTTAGGGTATGCCAAAGGCCTCAGTCTTTGCAAAGGATTTGCACTAAAGGCCTCAAATTTGTGTCAGTTAGGGTGTGCCAAAGACCTCAAATCTTGCAAAAGATTTGCAAAAATCTGGGCTTATCTTGGTAGATTCATGAGGGCTTTTTGATGACAAAAAGTCACCATTTTTTGTTTTTGTATCTTTTAAATGAAAGGAAAAGAGTAAACTTCTTTTCAACTTAGAATTTGTATCCTTCATTCTCCTACTTTGTCATGAAATAGCTGTGAGTCAATATGTAAAATTGTAATGTATGAGTGTCCATTTTTCCCTCTCATTTTCTCACTCAACTATGTTGTGTCCACCAAGTCCCCAGTGTGGTTCTAGTGGGGGAGAATATGAGACAGGTGAGGTTGCTGCTCCCTGCGGCTTTCATTCTGGCAAATGGGAAACACAAACAATAAATGCACGACCGGTGGTTTCAATAAGCTGAACTCCAAAGGGGGTGAGTAGAATATGGCTTCATCGAGTTTCTGTTCTTTTTTTTTTTTTTATAGTCGTTCCTTGAAACCTGATTCTTGCACTCTTCATCCCTGTCCTGGGGCCAAAATCTTGGGCTAGCAGCACAATTTTTCCAGTTTTAGTTACAAGAAGAATCTCCAAGGTATTTGAAGGATACTGTTCTAAGATAGAACAAGGCAGGTTTGCTGTAGGAACAGGAAACCAAAGGCACCATGGTGCCCTTGCTTCCTGGGAAGAGGGGAGACAGCCTGGGAGCAGCTAAGGTGGAAATTAAAGTGGGAGACTGGCCAGGTCCTGGGCCAGGGGTGCAGGTTTTATTTCCAGACTGAGCAGCAGCATCGAAGAGTTTTGAGCAAGAGAGTTATGTGCTCTGATGGTAGCTTCAAAGGTCATTGACCTTTTGAAGGGGAGTGGACTGTAGGGAAGCAAGAGAGGAAACAGAGACACCAGTAATTGGGGAAAATTCCTGCCCCGGTCCAGGGGAGGGACGAAGGTGAGGAGGAGTGGGTAGAGATGGTTGGGGGAATGCAGTCTTTCAGGTAGATCCTTCTTTCTACCAGTCCGTGAAACCTACCACGGTGGCCGCCCTGCTGCAGTACGTAGTCAAGTCCTCCCTGGATTTCACCTGCACATCTGTGTGAGTTAAAGAAGTGCCTTTTATATGATTTAGAGAAAAATGTATCTTGTGGCTTTCCTAACTTCTTTAATATCTCACAACCCCTTTCTAAATGCAGATCTTAGAATATAAGCATGTATTAAAGGCATAAAATCAGGCTAAGGTAAACTTTCCCTGACTCAGAATTTTTCTAATTGTCACACCTTGGCATAATTCAGCCTTCAGTCCCTACAAAGAGGAAAAAGGATTATTAAATATTGGGAGAATTTAGTTCTTCTGACTTATAAAAGAGCTTTTATCACTGCCCGTTCACTTTTTCCACCCCCTCTTCCTTCCTTCCTTCTTTCCTTTCCCCTTCTCTCTTTCTTTCCCTTTTTCAGAAATAAGAGAATGGGAAGGGAAAGGACTAAATTCATCTACTTTGAAGAAAAAAATACTCAAGGGCTGTCAGTGCTTGTTATTATAATAGTTATTGTTAATAGGAACAGGGTAGCTAAGGTGAAGGAAGAGAATAGATTTATTACTTTTATTTGGAGTTGCACCGATTTTTTGGTTCCTAAGACCAACGGATAACTACCATCCTTTAAAAGTTCGAAAAAGCCATGTTGTTAACATGACGCCATCACTTACCTAGTTTTATGTTTATACACATTTGTCTATAGTTTGAGGAAACGGAAGGAAATTTCTAAATTTATTTAGAAAATAAAGGATCAATCTGTGATAAAACCATAAACTACCTCAAGAGCCACCATAAAATTTCAGCACAGTGTATGGTTTCAAAATAGAATTTGTGAAGCAAAAATCATGACTAGAGTAAGAATAATATGAGCTCTGGGTGGTCCTACCGGTCCTTGCTATATAAGTTAAGAGCCTTGAGGAGTGTGTGTAAGTGTCCTGGTGCCTGTTGGGAAGGGATGTGTCATGGGTCCCCAGAGTCTGGCAAAAGGACTCAGGGGTGAGCTGAGCTTGTGACTGACCAGGAAAGCACCCCGATACCCCGCCTGAGATGCATGCTCCTTGAGCTCCCCGAAGAACCCCAGCATCCATCTCTGGCTGTACTGCCACAGGCTCATCTCCTCCAGCAGCTGCCTGTTCTGATGTCCGGTTTCTGGGGCTGACATCTGGGTCAGGTGGGAGGGGGGAGTTGGTCCATCTTTCCCTGCCCTTATGCCCACCTGCTGCAGGCCAGACCCCTAACAGCTCCAGGGAACTCATTCTGAAAGGGGGATAAACAAACCTATGCTTAGATTTTTTTTTAAGGCTTTTTCTTCCCCTAAAATGGTCCAGCTGTGCTGTGTTCCCATCCGCCTCCTCTGCTTCTTCCAGTCAGCAGGCTGTGCTGGCTACAGTTCCCTTCTTTGCTCCCCTCTGCCAGCATCACAGCCTGCAATATCGCCAAGAGGTTTCTTGTTTTCCCAAGGCAAATGAAACTTCATGGACCATTTCTTCCTTCTTTCCTAGAAGCAAAGACTGGCACAAAGGAGGGAGTGGGAAACGGAGCAAGTCAACTTCTCAGCACCCGCCACAGAGGAAAGTGCTGACCCAGCCAGCAAGGGGCCCTGGGACCCAGCTGACTCCGAAGCAGATGGCGATGTGAGGGGCACATTCATCACACAGCTACCTGAGCAGCAGATGAACGAAATTCCCAGCAATCCTGTGCTCAGTCTGTAGCTTAAAAAATACAGCCATCTTACTTCCTCTCTCTCTCTTTTAAAATAGGAGCAGATATTTTTCATGTCTCACCCAGATGCTACTATTTCTCTGTTATTTGCACTTGCTGTGTTGAAATGCAACAGATGTTTCAAAAGGGTTTAAATTCCTCATGAGGGACTCTGACAAATAAACTGAACACCTCACTTTACAGCCTCCCTTTGCTCAGACTCTTTGCAGACTTTTTTTTTTTTTTTTCCCAGGCTGGAGAGAAGAAAGAAGAATTCTGTTACAAAATGACAGTGGAAAGAATATAACAACAATCATGATTGTTTATTGAGCTCTCATGGTTTGTTGTATGGGCCTGGGTGTGACTCTTTTGCGACCCCATGGGCTGTAGCCTGTCAGGCTCCTCTTTTCATAGATTTTTCCAGGTGAGAATACTAGAATGGGTTACCCTCTCCTACTCCAGGAGATCTTCCCAACGTAGGAATTGAACCTGAGTCTCTTGTGTCCCCTGCATTGGCAGGCAGATTCTTTACCACCACACCACCTGTGAGGCCCTAGAATGGTTAGTTACCCAAAGTGGGTTTTCTCTCTGTTATTTTATTTGACACTAATAGCACCCACTCCAGCACTCTTGCCTGGAAAACCCCATGGATGGAGGAGCCTGGTGGGCTGCAGTCCATGGGGTCGCTAGAGTTGGACACGACTGAGCGACTTCACTTTCACTTTTCACTTTCATGCATTGAAGAAGGAAATGGCAACCCACTCCAGTGTTCTTGCCTGGAGAATCCCAGGGACGGGGGAGCCTGGTGAGCTGCCGTCTATGGGGTCGCACAGAGTTGGACACGACTGAAGTGACTTAGCAGCAGCAGCAGCAGCTCTCCAAAGAGGGCAGATATCATTGCCCCCGTTTTACTTATGAAGAAATTGAAGAACACACAAGATAAGGAAATTGACTGAAAGTAAAGCTGATCCATATTTGAAGAAAGAACTTGAAGATAGATCATGGAATCTTAGTCTTTGAGCACACATACAAAAAACCTTGAAATCAATTCTTTCAATAAACCAAATTCCCCAGCCTTTACCAGTAAAAGAGGTCACAGCATAAGTAACACCCACATTTTATTGGATTTTAGCCCTCCCTGTATTCTTTCTAAGAATCCCTTGGTGTGTCTCAGATGTATTCATCCATGATTTTCTTGCTTTATTTCTTTTTATTAATTTTTATGGAAGTACAGTTGTGTTAGTTTCTGCTGTACAGTAAAATGAATCAGCTATACAGATTTCCTTCCCATTTAGGTCACCACAGAGCATCAAGTAAAGTTTCCTGTGCTATATAGTAGGTTCTCATTGTTTATCTATTTTGTTCATAGGGGTATATATATGTCAACCCCAATCTCCCAATTCATCCTCCCACCCCTTTTCCCCCTTGGTATCCATATGTTTGTTCTCTATGTTGGATCACTTTTAGAGATGT
The DNA here is from genome assembly GCF_027580195.1 of Bos mutus. Classification (NCBI taxonomy): domain Eukaryota; kingdom Metazoa; phylum Chordata; class Mammalia; order Artiodactyla; family Bovidae; genus Bos; species Bos mutus. The sequence goes on from NC_091627.1 coordinate 40,645,725, forward strand.
GAGATTGTCATATGGAGTAAAATGAATCAGAAAGATAAAAATAATGTATATTAATGCATATATATAGAATCTAGAAAAATTATATAGCTGATCTTATTTGCTAAGCAGAGTGGAGACCAGTGGCTTTCTTATGCTTTGTTTCCCTTTAGATGTCTGAGCTGTGTGCCTGACTCTTGCTGTATATATGAACGCCTTTCCTTCCTGAGACCTTCGGGAAGCTCCAGACCCAGGCCTGTGACCTTGTACTCTGTACACTGCACTGTGCTGGAGCCAGGCTGTGACCCATCCAGAGTGGGATAGTCCTTCTCCCTGAGATGCTCCAGTCTCCTAGGTACTCCCTACGTCTTACACTAACAGCTTTTTACTAGAGCCTTCACTCTGTTCAGGGTCTGAGCTAAGTGCAGGTCTTAGGCCCTTCCACTGTCCTCTTCCTGTCTGTGAGCCATCGTTCATCCAGGTCTGACTTAGGTTCATGGAGCACACACCACTTTCGGGCCCTCTCTTTTCAGCTCTTAAATATTTTTTTAAAGCTTTTTCGTTTGTATTGGGGTATTGCTGGTTAACAATTCTGTGATAGTTTCAGGTGAACAGTGAAATGTATGTAGTTTCAGCCATACATACACATGTATTCCTTCTCCCCTAAATTCCTTTCCCATCCAGGCTGCCACATAACATTGAGAAGAGGTCCATGTGCTACACTGTGAGTTCTTGATAGCTATCCATTTTAAAATTCAGCTCTTAAATATTGAGCAACCTGAAAAGGACTGACGAGCTGCCTGGGCAATAGTAAAGTGTAGCTGTTCCACGTAGTGTCCTTGCTTGCTCCTGTTAGGTCTGTTGGTAATTCTCCAAACAGAACCGATCAGTGGCCCTGAGACAGAGATGAGAGCAGATCACGGCTCTAGGTCAACTGTCTAGTTGGAAAGGGTGATGGGACAAAAGGGTGGGAGCCCTGGGCTCCATGTCATTCCTGCCATCTCTCCATCTCTCTCCAGAGGACTCTTGTCTCATGTAGTCCAGTCTTTTACCTCTATTGGTCTTTGCACTAAAGTCACCTTATTAACAAGACAACCAATCTATTTAAAACCATCCTAGGCCTAACTAGGGGCTTCCCTGGTGGCTCAGTGGTAAAGAATCTGCCTGCAATGCATGAGCTTCAAGAGACATAGTTTTGATCCCTGGGTTGGGAAGATCCCTTGGAGGAGGAAATGGCAACTGACTCCAGTATTCTTGCCTGGAAAATTCCACAGACAGAGGAGCCTGGTGGGCTACAGTCTACGTGGTCACAAAGAGTTGGACACAATTGAAGTGACTGAGCAGGCATGCAGGCCTAACTAACCCACTTCTCTGTTTAATTGCTTTCCATAGCATTAAAAAATAGATATAACATAAAACACACATAACAAAAAAGTGTATCACCTAATCATTTACTTGTGGACTTCTAAGTGTACAGTTTAGTAGTGTTAAGGATATTCACATCCTTGTGCAACCCAACTCCACAATGCCACAACGTTTTCATTTTGCACAACTGAAATTCTATGCCCACAAAACAATAACTCCCCTCTCCCCTTTCCCCCAGCCTATGGCAACCACCCTTATCCTTTCTGTATCTATGAATTTGACTACTCTATGTACCTCATATGTGCAGAATCATGCAATATTTGTCTTTTTGCAACTGGTTTATTTCACTTCATGTAATGACCTCAAGGTTCATCCATGCTGTGCTTACCATGTGCCAGAATGTCTTCCCTGTGTCAGTTCAGTCACTCAGTCGTGTCCAACTCTTTGCTACCCCATGAACTGTAAGGCTGAATAATATTCCACTTCACACAAATACCACATTTTATCCTTTCATTTATCAGTGAATACTTGGATTGCTTCCACCCTTTGACTATTGTGAATAACATCTCCATAGCATTTTAAAATTTTATTCTAAATTAAGTACTTCTTTTTGGTTTGATATCTTTCATTAGAATATAAGGCCAAAATTTTCTGTCTTGTTTGATTCCTGCTATGTTCCCAGCTCCCAGAAAAGCATCTGGAACATCACAAGTACTCAAAAATGTTTGCTGAAACACAAGTGGACCTAGAGATTTTCATACTAAGTGAAGTTGGTCAGGCAGAGAAAGACAAATATCATATGATAGCACTTACACGTGGAATCTAAAAAAAAATGATAAGATGAACTTACAAAATAGAAACAGACTCACAGATAAAACTAGCTTGTGGTTACCAAAGGGGAAGGGGATGGAGGAGGGATAAATTAGGAGTTTGAGATTAACAGATACATTTTACTACATATAAAATAAGCAGCAAGGACCTGCTGTATAGCACAGGGAACTATATTCAATATCTTATAATAAAGTATAATGAAAAAGAAGCTGGAAGCACACACACACACATATACATACATATATACTGCTATTTAGTTGCTAAGTCATGTCCAACTCTTTATGACCCCATGGGACTATAGCCAGCCAGGATCCTCTGTCCATGGGATTCTCCAGACAAGAATACTGGAGTGGGTTGCCATGCCCTCCTCCAGGGGACCTTCCCGACCCAGGAATAATAGACCCCGTGTCTCTTATGCCTTCTGCATTGGCAAGCAGGTTCATTACCACTAGTGCCGCCTGGGAAGCCCTATATGTGTGTGTGTGTGTGTGTGTGTGTGTCTGTGTGTGTGTATACACATATGCATACATATTGTCATTCAGTTGCTAAGTTGCGTCTGACTCTTTGTGAACACATGGACAGCGGCATGTCAGGTTTCCCCGTCCTCCACTACATATAAAACTGAATCACTGTGCTGTGCATGTGAAACTAACCAAGGTGGTCTTAAATGGTCTTTAAATATCACAGTTACATTTTCTCATTTATCTTTAGGTCAACTACAGACCACGAACCCTTTCTTTCTTCAACTGGACAATGACTTTGAAAGTTGAGTCAGATTAGAGGGCTTTCTAGGTAGGATGGTGGTAAAGAATCTGCCTGCCAGTGCAGGAGATGGGTTTAATCCCTGGGTTGGAAAGATCCCCTGGAGAAGGAAATGGCACTGACTCCAGTATTCTTGCCTGGAAGATTCCATGGACAGAAGCACCTGGCGGGCTACAGTCCATGGGTTCACAAGGAGTCAGACATGACTGAGCATGCACAGACACACACACACACACACACAAGATGCAACTTGCCTGCTGTCCTCACTGAGATATGATTATCTCAGTTCTTTCCTCACAAGGACTAATGGGGAGGGGTCCTAAGACACATTTCTTAGGATACTAGCCTGAGTTTTCATTGCTGCTTCCCATCCAATGTTGCCATATTCCTGAAGTCATAACTTACATGTACAGTTAAGCTGGAGAGATTGAAGAAGCATAGGAGAAATAGAAACTCCTGTTCAATTTGTTCCTTGCCTTTTTCTTATCTTTATCAGCTACAGACTTTAAGGACTGGATTCCAAAGAACAAGAATGCTGAAACATTAGCAGGACTTTTTTTTTTTTAATAATTATTGATGAAATTGGAGCCTGGTAGGGAATAGCAGTACCTTTCGAATTCTCAATATCAAGTTGTCCTTAGAATATTCTGAGTATAAATGGGTACAGTCAAGTTCTTCAAAAATCGATCACTTAGGGCCACTCAAAGTGTGGTCTCGGTACAAGCAGGGACATCAGCCTCATCTGGGAGCTTGTTAAAAAGGCAGAGTCTCTGACTTGTCCCTGGCCTGATGAATCAGAACCTGCATTTTAACATTATCTGCAGGAGACTCAAATACATCCCATCTTAGTTCAGGCTGCTATCACAGAATACCACAAATTAGGTAGTTTATAGACAGCAGAGATTTATTTCTCAGATTGGGAGGCTGAAAGTCTGAGATCAGGGGGCCAGTATGGGTGCGTTCTGGGGAGGGTCTCTTCCAGGTTACAGACTGCCTACTTCTTGTTGTATTTTTTGCATCCTCACGTTGTGGAAAGCGAGCCAGCAAGTCATCTGGCCTCTTCCTATAAGGGCACTAATCCCATTCATGAAGACTCCACCCTCAGGATCTAAATATTTCCTAAAGGCCCCATCTCCAAATACTCTCACATTGAGACTAGAGTTTCAACATATGAATTCTGGGGGAACATCAACATTCAGTACATCGTGTACACTTAAATTTGATGACATTATCTTAAGATCTTTAGTCATTAAGTAATATATTCTTGCCCAAATTTTAGGCATAATTACCTTTATTGTAATTTCAGAGACTAAACTCTTATCCATACAAATAATTTCTGAATTCAACTACAATGGTTGCTTTATGTCTTATCTGGAAATCCAGTTTATTTTAAAAGGTCTGCTAATTTCCAGACTGTAGAAGTCACTTTTTGAATCAAGAGTCTATGCAATTTAAGATTCAGTGGTACTTGTGGAAAAGAACTTTAAATAGGGACTTCCCTGGTGATCTAGTGCTTAAGACTCTGAGCTTCTAATGCAGAGGCACAGGTTCAATCCCTGGTTGGGGAACTAAGATCCCACATGCTGTGCAGAGTGGCCAAAATAATAATAATAAAATAAAATAAATCCTAAGAAAACCACACACACACACACACATAAAATAAAACAAAAACCTTCAAAAAGAGCAAAAGTAAAAATAGTGCTTTGGGTTTTCTCAGAGTATTTAGGTCCATGTTGGGCATTGTAGTGATGCTTTTCTGAAAGAGATGGAAATATCAGACCACCTGACCTGCCTCTTGAGAAACCTATATGCAGATCAGGAAGCAACAGTTAGAACTGGACATGGAACAACAGACTGGTTCCAAATAGGAAAAGGAGTACATCACCTTGCTTATTTAACTTCTGTGCGGAGTACATCATGAGAAATGCTGGGCTGGAAGAAGCACAAGCTGGAATCAAGATTGCCGGGAGAAATATCAATAACCTCAGATGTGCAGATGACACCACCCTTAAGGCAGAAAGTGAAGAGGAGCTAAAAAGCTTCTTGATGAAAGTGAAAGAGGAGAGTGAAAAAGTTGGCTTAAAGCTCAACATTCAGAAAATGAAGATCATGGCATCTGTTCCCATCACTTCATGGGAAATAGATGGGGAAACAGTGGAAACAGTGTCAGACTTTATTTTTTGGGGCTCCAAAATCACCACAGATGGTGATTGCAGCCATGAAATTAAAAGACGCTTACTCCTTGGAAGGAAAGTTATGACCAACCTAGAGAGCATATTGAAAAGCAGAGACATTACTTTGCCAACAAAGGTCCGTCTAGTCAAGGCTATAGTTTTTCCAGTGGTCATGTATGGATGTGAGAGTTGGACTGTGAAGAAAGCTGAGCACCGAAGAATTGATGCTTTTTTTTTTGTTTTTGAATTGATGCTTTTGAACTGTGGTGTTGGAGAAGACTCTTGAGAGTCCCCTGGACTGTGAGGAGATCCAACCAGTCCATCCTAAAGGAGATCAGTCCTGGGTGTTCATTGGAAGGACTCGTGCTGAAGCTGAAACTCCAATACTTTGGCCACCTCATGTGAAGAGTTGACTCATTGGAAAAGACCTTGATGTTGGAAGGGATTGGAGGCAGGAGGAGAAGGGGATGACAGAGGATGAAATGGCTGAATGGCATCACCGACTTGATGGACATGAGTTTGGGTAAACTCTGGGAGTTGGTGATGGACAGGGAGGCCTGGCCTGCTGCGATTCATGGGGTCACAAAGAGTCGGACACGACTGAGTGACTGAACTGAACTGAACTGGGCATTGTATATCTAGAGAAGGTAAAGGGTTTTAAGTGAATTAATGTCATTTGAGGTGCCTATGTCCATTCTCTAAAACTAGATTCCAGCAGTGCTTATCAATACATCCAAATTCTTACTTGTGTTCCCCCTATGTCTGCTATAACTGCTCCTCAAAAGTACAACTCAAAATTCAGACTCTTAGTGATATCATTTCAGATTATCACACTTGCCCCCTTCTATCTGAATTATTAGATGAACTTGGGGAATATACACATGATATCAACAGAAGTTTCTCTTTATGGAGCTCAGGTGTCAAGTCTAATTGGTTGAGTCACTATCTTTAGCTTAGTGATTTCACTCTTCCTCGTTGGAGTAATTTCTGTACTATGATACTGATCTGGGGTAGGCTCGGCCTGCAGTGGCTTGGAGCCAGTCTTAGGTTCCCAGCCAGAGACTAGGGCTGGATTGGGGGAGTGACAGCATGAGATCCTAGTCACTAGACCAGTGGTCAGTGACAAGAGCCCTGGCCTTTTGGCTTTGCAGAAAAGAATTCCCACAAAGATGGAAAGTAGTGAACCAAGTAAAGTGTGTATTAGAGGAAAAAAGGTACAGTACATGTGGATAAGGGGCAGACTTAGAGGGCGAGTCCCTGAGTTGCACCCTCATGGCTTCCCGTTTAAATCACTTATATAGGGTATTTTTTCTGGTTATCCTTTAGCTAATCATTTTGATTTGCCTGGTTCACAGTCCATATTTGGTCTGTCTCAGGATCCTTCCATGTGTGCGTGCACATCTCTTAGCCAAGATGGATTCTACTGCAAAGGCATATGGGTAGAACATTCCTTAACATAATATCACCGTTTGACTTCCTACGAGCCTTTCTGTGCACATGTGGTTATCGAGCTCTCCTGACTTCAGGAATGAGAAATATGCAGTCTGGGAAGGACCCAGCCTTCTCCCTTAATTGTCCTGCTTTTCTCTTCTTGGAGTTTCTGTCCACAGGGAATGAATCTCCAATTGCTTTATCCTGGGGCGGAGCAGGGGTGGGGAACATCCTGCCTCAATATATCCATAACACCTAATTGAAGTACAAATAGCCTAGGGTCAATAGTTTGAAAAATGTATTACATTAGGCCACTTGCCCTGATAAAAATATCATTATCCCTGTCTTTGAGAAAAAAGGACAAGCTTGAGACATACTCTTGAGACACACTCTTTATCCTTAGGCAATACTGTGAGTCAGGAGCCCCAGTGAATCAGAACTTGAAGTTTAACAATCATGGGAGTTTAAGTTCCTCATTGGATCAATGGGGAAATTGAGGGTCAGAAGATTTTAGTAGTCTGCCTGTAGTTACATGGCTTGTGGGAGTCAGATGAAATGAAAACTCGGTGATACTGCCTCACTCTCTTAAATAAAAGGATGGGATATGTGCTGACCAGCAGTCCTGCAATTGAATGCACTTCATTTAAAAACACAGGCAGGTATGCCACAAGAACTCCCACTTAACCTGCTAGTCGCCAACTCCTGCTGTGAGAAGCATCTCCACACTAAAAAATAGGAGGGCATTTTGAATAAGCAAGAGGCATTGGAGGTTTCTGGATCTGGTCCTGATAACAGGTTGAGATTGGCCCTGAAAGAGCCAGAGTATACCGGTGATGGCACTTTGTTTTCTTATGAGCCCCTCTTTCTATTTTCTGTTGCCTTAAAGTCAAGTTATAGAAAAACTAGGCAGGGTGCCTCAGTTTGGGCCAAATGACCTGTGTAATAGCAGTAGTTACAATTGATTCCAGAGGACACACTCTCTTTGCTTCTTTCATATCTATGTTATGAGGCAAATAGAAAGAAGAATGAATATTTGGAGCAGGGAGTGAAAAATCACCAACTGTTTGTTTGAAAAGGCACCAGCACAGATGTGTGAGCCCTTAACCCAGGGCAGATTAAAACGCTTTCGACATGTCTTACAACCAAGATCAGACACTGAAATTCTGAGAGCATCAGTAAAAGATGTAGCATTGAGCATTTTCAGCTTTAATCACAGGTGATGATGAGGGTCTTGCTATTGTTCAGTATCTGTCACGCAGCAGACAGTTAAGTCTTCCCTGGCAGAATGATGGAAGGGGCTGAAATCATAAAACAATGGTAGCCAAGTGCTGCTTCAGAACAGCCATCCACTGTTGAAGAAGCTGAATTTAAAAGGGAGGAGAGTGTGTGCAGTGGTTCTTTTCTGTTTAAATGTCCCGTTTCATGTAGTGTTGATTTTAATTCAGCTTGTATTTGATAGAGGAGGAGCTAGTTTGATTCCAAACAGGATCAGGTAAGTGGCTAAGGAAGTTCTGAGTTGATTTCAGTGGCAGAGACCTGCCAGAGATGGTTTCCAGAGTACCCAGGCGAGCAAGGAGCACATCCCTGGACCCGAAACACCATGTCCTACTGCCTCAGCTGGTCCCAGCCTGGCAGGATGGGAGACCTCTGGGAACATAGTGTGGTGTGGGCCCAGGGCTGGCAATTGGCTACCCCTCCACAGTAGAGGCGGAGAAGGCAATGGCACCCCACTCCAGTACTCTTGCCTAGAAAATCCCATGGACGGAGGAGCCTGGTAGGCTACAGTCCATGGGGTCGCTAAGGGTCGGACACGACTGAGCGACTTCACTTTCACTTTTCACTTTCATGCATTGGAGGAGGAAACGGCAACCCACTCCAGTGTTCTTGCCTGGAGAATCCCAGGGACGGGGGAGCCTGGTGGGCTGCCGTCTATGGGGTCACACAGAGTCGGACACGACTGAAGTGACTTAGCATAGCATAGCATAGCCACACTAGAGGAAGCCGGGGCTTCCAGGTGAGGCGGGTCCTTGAAAATTGGTGAAGCACAGGATCCATGTTGTTCTGCAATGGAACCATGTCTCGAGAGTCCTTTGTTTAAGTGAGCTGCGGGTTATACGATTACAAGGAGGATGAAATTTTGCCTCATGTGTCAGCTATGCCTTTCCCCTGTTTGGAAATTAGGCTATTCCTCCACTCCAGGGGTGTAGTGACTACTCCATGTTATCTAGTTTTTAAACTCAGTGTCCCCCAACCCCCTCTATTTTTTTAAAAAAAAGGCTCCATCTGCTTTTTATTCAATATTTTGAATTTTGCCTACTAAAATATTTAAAACATTGTGTTCTTAAATGTATGAAAAGCCAGATGAGCTTATACAAATACATATTTCTCCTTAGAGAGATGGAGATATAAGGTATAGGAGGGGAAACTTCAAAAGACTTTGGTTTGCCTGCAAATGTTATAACCCAGAATTTTTAAAGCATCCCCGAGTACCTCTCTCATAGTTCCCTGCATCCTCCAGCTACAAGTGGCGATGGGGAGCTCCCCTGAAACTTGCCTTTTAGCACAAACAACATTAATTCCCCACCTGGATATATCACTAATGCTTTCTTTGTTCACAGATTTTTTTTTTTTAAACCCAAGCCAGAATCAAGACTTTTGTTTTTATTTCTAGATTTTTTTTTTCAACCTCTCCGGCCAGCCCTGGGAGTTGCCATTGGTCATTAACTTCAAATCAGCAAATGGCGTCTCTTCATTCAGCTCATTTTTTCTCTTAGGTAAAATCCTGAGTCTCAGGTCAGCCTGAAAGTACTAGTGAGTACTTGGTTAAAATCTTCAAGTGAAATATAGAAATTCCCCATTTCACACAATAACCACCAGCTTCGGTCTCTATATTTTGGAAAAAAAGACCAAAACAGCAACCCTCTTTTTAATGGCTCTGGATAATTTAGCATCTCTAGTTTTAAGTAGATCTGTGTCCATCTGTATTACACTGCATTTCAAATGATTCCAGGCCAGAAGACAGTAGTTTTGTGGAGAAGTCAGAGCACCTTTATATTAGGACTGCTGTTTAGTTGCTAAGTTGTGGCTGACTCTTTTGTGACCCCATGGACTGTAGCCCATCAGGCTCCTCCATCCATGGGTTTCTCCAGGCAAGAATACTGGAGTGGGTTGCCATCTCCTTCTCCAGGGGATCTTCCTGACCCAGAGATCAAACCCACATCTCCTGCAGTGGCAGGTGGATTCTTTACAACTGAGTCACCAGGGAAATCCTTATATTAGGATAGAATTATTATACTTTGCAAAGTTGCCTGCTGTAATATTTGGAACATACTTATACTAAGATATTGTTATCTGAAATAATATAGTATTTTAGTACCTGAAATTCTAATGTAACTGTGTATCCTGTATTTAAACTGGAAACTGTATTAGAACAAAGGAGTAAGGCCATTTTATGTGACTGCTACAGTGAGAATACGGTCCAGCACTGGGTCTTCCATGTGAGGAGGTCATATCAAGAGAATAATCCGTTCAGGTTACATTGAACTGCAGGAGCAAAATCTAATCCAAGTTTCTAGATCAGGGTCTAAGAGACCAGGCTTTGCAACAAGTAGAAAATGAGATAAGAAAAAAAAAAAAAAAAAGACAGATTAAAAATAAATAAAATAAAAATCTATTGTCTCATGGCATACAATAAAACAAAATACAGAGAAAAAAAAAAAAAGCAGATATAAAATCAGGTGACCAGATTTCACAGTTTTCTCTCTGAGGATGTTCGGATGTTCTCTATTACCCATGCATGTCTTTCTTCCTTTATTCTCCCTAAACGGCCCATAAAGATGGATGTGATTTGCTATCCAGCAATGCTTTAGGAAGTTGAGCATTAATGAAGAAAATATGACTATCTGTCCTGGCTCAGGACCTTCTCAGTGCTTAATGTTAACCAGCTTCTCTCCTGGTTAGTATTAAGATGGTGTTGCAGGCCCTCTCATGCAGCCAGCACTTAATGCACATAACAGGCTTGCTAAACCATTAAGGAAATAGGCATGGACCCACAAATCTGCCACCATGCCATCCTGACTCCTTGCTTTAGACCGCCATGCTGCTGGGGGAGGGCAGACACTTCTGTGGAAGGTGGGACACTGCGCTAGAAATCAGGAGACCAGGGACACATGGGCCCCTGCTTCCTAGTTTATTTTTCAGTTTGCTTGCTCTTCAATTAGAGTAATAATGATTCTTGTCCTTCCTGTAAAAAACAGTGGATGTAAGAAGCAGGCAAGCCAGTGAATGTGCAGTCTCTTGAAATGGACAGAATACCAGATGAACACGAGAAGGCTGTTTCCCTTTGCTAGTTTCTGCTGCTCTCTTCTTATTGGTGGGATGGCCACAGGTCCTGGTTTGCCCAGGATGGTCTAGACTTATGCCCGTTGACCCAGAATGAGTATTAATAGCATCTCTTTCACTCACAAAAACATGGAAGAGGCACTATGATGTCACTTGAGTTATGGTAAATGTGTTTGTGAATCCCAGCCTAGGGTATACTTGACCACAGAGACAGAATACTGAAATTAGCACTTGGGGAGTTTGACTTGTTGGAGATCACACAATTGCAAAGCATCTGGGGTAAGTCTTCATCTTCCAATTCCAAGGCCAGGGCTCTGTTACTATACCCAGTCCCACTTGGACCTAGAAAGCTGATAATGAGGTCCCAGATAGAGATTGGGCTCAGAATATCCTTTTCTTTCCTTCTCATGATCTCACAGGATAGGAATCCTCAACATCAGCCCTGCTGACAATTTTGGGTGGGATAATTCTTTGTTTGGAGGACTGTTCATCCCACGCTTCTACCCTCTAGGTGCTGAGAGCACCCCTGCCATCTCCAGCCATGACAACCAAAAGTGTCTCCAGACCTTGTTAAACATTCTCTGGGGCCAAAATCATGCCTCTTTGAGAATCACTGTTCTTGGATAAAGGGATTCCTAGGAGAAAAAGTTGGTTTCGGGCTCTTACTTGGTAGTGGTCGTAATTGGACTTGGAGGAAGTTGCCAGTTGTATAGTTACAGCTCCAAGCCATAGACTTAATACCAATGACAATCACCACTAACATTTTGAAAGCCCTTTATATTTACCAGAAGCATCCTATGCTTTAGACCAAGGTTGCCTGGTCAGCCCTGGGGAGGAGGGAGATCTGCTGTGGTCATGTGTGTGTCACACCCCACATGTGCTGGGCAGCACCCCAGGATCTGGAGAGTAGAAGGGATAATTATGAGTGGGGCTGCTTATCACTATGTAAGAGTCAGACAGATCCCCAGGGATGATGTACTCAACACTGGAAGGATCTTTATGAAGACCAAAAGAGTTCATTGGTGATGAATGAGTACATATCTCATAGTGAGAACCCTGCAGTCTGAGACCCATCCTTGTACATGAAAGCAAGAAAATGATGCTGCTTCTTTTTAAATATATATTGTTTATTAATTTATTTGGCTCCCCTGGGTCTTAGATGTGGCACATGGATCTTCAGTCTTTGTTGTGGCATGTGGGATCTAGTTCCCCAACCAGGGATCGAACCCAGGCCCCCTGCAATGGGAGCTCGAAGTCTTAGCCACTGTACCACCAAGTAAGTCCCTGATTCTGTTTCTTAATGAAATACTTTACATCCTGTCTAGAACTTTCTCTGAGCCCTGTTCCTTCTGAACAAGGATGTCTTCGTCTTGCATCCAAGCAAGGTCAGTTCAGTTCAGTCACTCAGTCCTGTCCGACTCTTTGTGACCCCATGAATCATGGCACGCCAGGCCTCCCTATCCATCACCAACTCCCGGAGTTCACTCAAACTCATGGCCATTGAGTCAATGATGCCATCCAGCCATATCATCCTCTGTCTCCCCCTTCTCCTCCTGCCCCCAACCCCTCCCAGCATCAGAGTCTTTTCAAATGACTCAGCTCTTCACATGAGGTGGCCAAAGTATTGGAGCTTCAGCTTCAGCATGAGTCCTTTTTAGGATGGACTGGTTGGATCTCCTTGCAGTCCAAGGGACTCTCAAGAGTCTTCTCCAACACCACAGTTCAAAAGCATCAATTCTTCGGTGCTCAGCTTTCTTCACAGTCCAACTCTCACATCCATACATGACCACTGGAAAAACCATAGCCTTGACTACACGGACCTTTGTTGGCAAAATAATGTCTCTGCTTCTTAATATGCTATCTAGGTTGGTCATAACTTTCCTTCCAAGGAGTAAGCGTCTTTTAATTTCATGGCTGCAATCACCATCTGTGGTGATTTTGGAGCCCCAAAAAAGTAAAGTCTGCCACTGTTTCCCCATCTATTTCCCATGAAGTGATGGGACCAGATGCCATGTGATAGCAAATACTGACTCTGACTATTTACCCATTCTTTTGCAAAAGTACAGGTTTTAAGTTTGGGATCTTTGTCAACCAATATTTAGTATACTTTGCAAATGATGAGCTCTTGGTGGAATTAGAACTGTCTGTTGAGTGTGCTGTATTTTCATTTTCCTTGTAGAATCAGTGACCTCCATTTTAAAATATATTTGTTAAGCAAAAAAAAAAAAAAAAAACCTAACTCTCCTCTTGGAGATCAGTCTGATAGCTTGCTTTAGAGAAGTGTGGACACTGTGATTCTTCCTGTGTGATTGTTAAACCATGCCCAAGACTCAGGAGCAGAGGAGGAGGTTACCACTGTTTATCCTTTTATGCCTAAGAATCTGGTGCAGGGATGAATATCAAACTTCAGTATAGTCCTCATATTGTAGCTTGAATTCTAGATTAGGGGAGATAAATAGAAGAAAGAAGAAGTGATTCCTTGGAGGCATGATTATTGACAGGAAGTGTGTTTGGTCACTCACTCGTGTCTGACTCTTTGTGACCCCATGTACTGTATCCCACCAGGCTCCTTGTGGCCGTGGGAATTCTCCAGGCAAGAATACTGGAGTGGGTTGCCATGCCCTTTTCCAGGGGATCTTCCTAACCCAGGGATTGAACCCAGGTTTCCTGCATTGCAGGCAGATTCTTTACTATCTGAGTCACCAGGGAAGCCCAAGAATACTGGAATGGGTTGCCATGCCATCCTCCAGGGAATCTTCCCAACCTGGGAATTGAACCAGGGTCTCCTGCATTGCAGGTGGATTCTTTACCAGCTGAGCTATCAGGGAATTATGAATAATTAACATGGATATTAACCAATATCAGAAAGAACAATGATGAATCATCGTGTTTTGGAGGGAAGTTCAATTGGGATAAAACAAGGACCATGGGACATCAGTGAGAGATACTTCAGCATATCACAGAATTTTCTAACTTTCAGAAGTGTAGGACTCAACAATGGAAAAGCAGCATCTTGCTCAATTTAGCTGGACACTTGATTGTTAGTTATGAAGAATCTCTAAGGTAGGAAATTCTAACAGCTTCTTTTTTTTTTTTTGGCTAGAGTTAGCATCCTCAAATACTAAAATAATTGTTGTGTGCATGTATGCATGCTAAGTCACTTCAGTCGTGTTCAACTTTATGTGACTCCCCCAGGCTCCTCTGTCCATGGAATTCTTCAGGCAAGAATACTGGAGTGGGTTGCCATGCTCTCTTCCAGGGGATCCTTCCCCACCCAGGGATCACACCAGTATCTCCTGCATTGCAGGCAGATTCTTTACCTCTGAGCCACCAGGGAAGCCCAAAATAATTGGTGCCCAGGGATAAAGGCTGTGAGTACATATGGGAGAGACAGTGAGATTTCGCTGGAGTGATAGATGGAGTTATGGTTCCAGGGATCAGGTGAGGATTTGGACTTTGAACCTACAGAGCCCCACTGCAGTGTTGCCATGGAGGGATAGTGGAATGTGAAACAAGTACCAGGGGGCCCTCAAGCCAAACTCTTTCAGCTGAATGAATGAGCTAATTCTACCATATCAGCCAGTAGATGTGTCTATCTCTTCCGATTATTACCTTGGCCATCAGACAGTTCTGCTACATTACTCGACTGTACTGCCGAGAGGGAACTGACAGTATTAAAACGACTCCATTGCTTTTATGAACTGGCTCTAGGAGACCCGAGTCCATTTCCATTACTGAGATGTGTTGTGTGCCTAACCAAATGCTTTTGGAAGCAGATAATTAGGCATTGCAGGCTATGACTGTTTAAAGAAGATATACAGTGAGGTTGCAGTCTTGATCTGTGGCTCTGTGAAATGTCCTCTCACGTGAAGACCACGCTTACTTTCAAAAGTGCTTCCGGGATTATTTCAGTTGCGAGTTTGGAAAAAGGGGAAGACTGCCTTTCTGGAGCATACACTACGGTAGAAGCAATGGCAGTATTTAAAATCTGAGAGGGAACCAGTGAGAAGTTCTGAGAAATTCCAGCCACACTCACCCCTGACCCGGGGGAAAAAAAATCACACCTTTATCATGTTTTAGAAATCAGGGCATCGCTTTTGAAATTTTAACCTTCTTATTCTTAAATACCAGTGCCAACACACATAGTTTGTATGTGCTGATATAAAGCATATTTGAAATCTGAAAGCATTTAAGAGTTAAATAACACAAGACTAGTATCTGGAATAAATTACTGAAAATGCTGGTGTAAAGGGAACACATTTACGACACCTTGTAAGACCCCAAAGAGAGCCCTGAAGAGTAAAGAGTCTTTTCAGATGAAATATATCCATGGCCCAGTGATGATAAAGGGGAAAGATATAAGGAGACCTTTCACAGACCTTCCCAGGTGGTCAGAAGTAAAGGTGGGGTGATCACTGACCCCACATCTGAGTGGGATCATGAGCACTGTCCGTTGAGATTCCATCATTGCTTGCAGAAGGTGCTAACTCTGGGATGGCCTTAGGAGGCAGAGAGTCTAAGGTATACACAGATAGCAATAGGAAACCTGTTTCTGGCAGCCAGTTTTCAGAAGTTCATTTCTAGACCTATGTCAATTGACAGTCAGCCAGGACCTTGATACTCAAAGTGTGGACTGTGGTTCAGCATCACTTGGTGCTTTAGAGATGCAGATTCTCAGGCTTCCCCCAGACCTGCTGCATCACAGTTGACATCTTAACAAGATTCTCAGGTCTTAACATGATCCTCAGGTCTTAACATGATCCTCAGGTGATTTATTTGCACGTTTAAGTTTGCAACCTGTTGGGCTCTCCTACAGATTCTCTGGGAACAGAAGTCATGTCATTTCATCATTCTTTTATATATCTATGTATTTAATGAGCATTCATTGAATGTCTACTCTGTGCTAGGCATGAGGCTAAGCCCTGGGAAGACAGGGCTTAAAGAAAGAAAGACAGGATTCCTGCCTGCATCATATTTTATGCTTTGAATTTCTGTAACAAATGACATGTGTCTTACAGACTGTCATTTTCTGCAGTACTTCATGTATATTGACTCATTGATCCTCTAACAACTCTGTGGAACAGGTACTATCTTTTTTTTTTTTTTTTTTACATTTTAGAACTAATAGAATGGAGGCACAGATAAGTTAAGTAACTTTTCCAAGGCCACACAGCTTGGAAGTGACAGAGCCAGAATTTGAATCCAGAGAGTATGGCCTCAGAGTCCAAGCTCTTAACTGTGATGTTACACCAGCAAAAACTCAATCCCCTGTTTCCAACCTGTGATTTTGCTTTTAATAAACACAATGCTAGTGATAGTTAAAAACTTCGCTAGGGTGGTCAGGGAAAAGGTTTGTGAGGAGATGACTTTTTTTTTTTTTTTGGCCTTCTCATGTGGCATGTGGGATCTTAGTTCTCCAACCAGGGATCAAATCTGTGTCCCCTGCAGTAAAAGCTCAGAGTCTTAACCATTGGACCTCCGGGGAAGTTGGTGAGGAGGTGATATTTAACCTGATGGAGGTGCAGGACCCAGTCATGGAACTGGGGGAGCACCTTCAAAGCAGCATAAATAACAAGGGAAGGGGCTGGAAGTAGAAAGGATGTGGTCTCTTCTCAGAATCACCTGGAGCCATCATAACTGAAGCATGTAGGTGGTGAAGAAAGATGTTAGAGATGAGGTTGGGGAGGTGGAAAGAGTAGATCTCATGGGGAGATAAGCAGGGTAAATGAGGGAGGGGATGGAGCTGGGATAGTATTCCATTTGACCTGGGAAGCCAGTGAGGGTTTAAGCAGGAGAGTGAGGCAATCTGACTGCTGATTAGAGAGCTGAGATCTGTGTGCACTGGAGGAAGCCAGTGTAGAAGCAGCAGAAGCTGGCTAAGAAGCTGTCCAGAGTCTATCTGACTCTGCTGGAGAGATGGCAGTGCTAATGGGCACAGACAGCGGAGCACAGATTCGAAGAGGAGAATACGCCACCCCAAATAATTTTGTTTGACACGATTTATTTTGAGCTGGTTGTTCTTGAGAGCCAGCAGTCACAGGAGAAAACAATAGTAGTGAAAACAATAGAAGTTATCCTTTTGTAAGGAAAAATTCCACTTAGGAAGGAAATCTCAACTTATAAGGCTGCCTCCCTCCCTATCCCAAGAAGCGAATGACTTTAAATCACTAGAAACACTTACTAGTGATGAAGGCACCCGCTTCAGTCTGCATAACAACCATACCATTGCTTCCTGTGCTTTTTCTGGTCACCTCTCAAGTAACTGACCTCCTCTTTCTCCCCAATATCTTTCTTTTGTCTTGAGCTCAAGGTGGTGACTTGGACCACTTTGGCGAGTTTATTCATTGTTTCTGGATATCTTCCATGTATCCATGAAGTATATACGTTAACAAAATTCTGTTGCTTTACATCTTGTTAATCTTTTATTACAGGGCATCTCAGCCAAGAACTCAGAAAGGTGGAAGGAAAATTATTTTTATTCTCCTACAGATTCAAGATCTGATTTGGAGACTGGACTAAAAGGAGTGACTCCTTGGACACGTGTGTGTGTGTGTGTGTGTGTGTGCTCTTAAAAGATAAACTGAAAGTGAAAGTGAAGTCACTCGGTCGTTTCCGACTCTTTGCGACCCCATGAGCTGTAGCCTACTATACTCCTCTGTCCAGGGCATTTTCCAGGCAAAAAGGGAACAACTCCTTGGACGTGTGTGTGTGTGTGTGTGTGTGCTGTTAAAAGATAAACTGAAGCAATTACATTTTTTAGGAGTTTATTTGAGCAAGAACTGATTTGAATCAGGTAGTACCAAACCAGAGGTGAGCAGCAGCACTCCACTGACAGGAATTGGGGAGAGAGTTTTATAGAGAAAAAGCAGAGGCAAAACAAGAAAATTGTTGATTGACTCTAGTGTAAAGCCTACTTGGCTGTTTGTGATCTGTTGCCCTTGGGTTCTGATTTCATAAGCTTGAAATCCTTACAGGCTTAGATTCTGCATAGGTGGCACCTACATTACTATTATTAGCCACATGGGTCTAATAGCTTCCTTGTTAAGTTAATTTCACAATGCACATGTGGATATGTGTCAGTGTGTGTGCATTAGTGTGCATAGGGAGGTGTTGGTTAAAGGGAGGAACTGGATTATGTCAGGGTTTCCAATTTGAACACATTGCTTACACAGCTCTGCTATCTTCCATGATAAGGAAAACCGGGGATAGACAGGTTTGTATGAGTGGAATCATGCGCTCTTCTTATGGTGTATTCAATCTGAGATGCTGGTGGGGCTTCTGAGTGGAGATGGCAGAGCAGCATCTATATCTTTCTAGCTTTTAATTCTGGATGTAGAACAGAATTAGCACCATCAGTATTTGTTGAATGAATTTCGGGGAGGAAGACCTCCTGGTAGGAAAAACTAGACAGCTCCCTAGGTGTTTACTACTTGCAAGTCACTCTAGCAGAGATCAAAGTTTTGCTTTTATAGTTAAGAATGACTTAAAAATGTAAACAATCACCACTACCATGAACAAACGAACCACAAGTGTTGGAGAGGTACATCATTAATTTAGTTTACACTAAGGTATTTACATGACAAACACCAGAACCTTCTTGAGAGCAGACTTCTGTAAGTGCCTTGGAAGTGGGTTTTATTTAATAGAGCATCTACGGTGGCTGGCACAAGTGCTCAGTGAATGCCATTTTGAATGTGATGTCTAAAATGTACTTTACTCAACGCCAGTGCTGTTTCATTAAAGTACATTTTGTGACTACAGATTCTCTAGAGAATGTGAACATCGTCTGAAAGTCATTCTCTGCCTATAAGCATATCATCTGCACCTCATAAATTGTTGTTTTAGGTTCATCTACTCTATGACTTCATCCATCTGTATCAGGGTCACAGAGTTATTATCCTACACTGAGATGTACAGAAAAACTGTAGTTTCCAAATTTGTAGCCTGGTTCTAACTTAGTCCATGGGTAGATGTGGATGATCTCTGAGTTATTATTCAGATTCCTCCCTACACCTCATCCTCTTTATTTATTTTTTTAAATTTTGTCTGCACCAGGTCCTCATTGTGGCAAGCAGGATCTTTTAATTGTGGCATATGGGCTCTTAGCTGTGGCATGTGGAATCTAGTTCCCTGACCAGGGATGGAACCTGGGCCCCTTGCACTGGGAATGCAGAGTCTTAACCACTGGATCATCTGGAAAGTCCCCCATTCTCTTTTAAAATGGTGTCAGAGTAAAGGAGAAAGATCTTCATCCTTTCAGAAAGAAGGGTCGCCCCATGATTCCTCTTGGGTGGGTGCTGAATGATGTTTGCTGAGATCAGGTTTAGCTGACTACTTTCTCCAGGCATTTCTGCAACTGATGAATTTGTGATATGTGTCATAGCTCATGGTCCAGGTTTCCTGATTGTCTCTGCTTCCATAGTTCACTTCAAGTCTTCCAAAGGGTTCCTGGATCAAATCATACACCATAGACCTTACCTCCTGCAAGGGCTCCATGGCTCTGCATTCAAATTCTATGACACAGGCACACGTAACTGCCTGCTGCTCCATCCCTGTGGCCTTTCTTCTTCAGACCTCCAAGAGGAAAGAGAGAGTTTTTTCTTGCCATTTGGTCATTTTCCTCAAAGTGGTCCATGTCTTCTCTATTTCAAAGAGGTTGAAATGGAGAAGCTTGAGGCATATGGAAATGTACTTTGGAAAGTATTTTGAATAGATTTGTGAAACATATTTGGAGTCTGAGAGTGCTGATGAGAAGCCTGAGGTGGTGTAAAATAAGGTCAGGGGAAGTCTCAAGATATTCTTGATGACAAAGTGCATCTATCCAAAAGTGAGAGAATTGGCCCCTGGAGAAAAACATCACATCTCTTTGTTCTTTTGTTGTCATGTGTTCTTCATTGGCAAATAAAAGTCTTCCTTCTCTATGAACATTGAGCGGAGTGTCTAGGAAAATGAAATTGAGTCAGGTGAGCCAGAACCCATGGAGCCTACTGTGTGTCCCACATTCTGCTTAGCACTGTGGAGGAGCAAAAAGATGACAGGCATGTTTACTAGCCATGAACAGGCTTCAAACTTTTTGGGGATACACGACCCACACTTGGGGCTTCCCAGGTGGTGCTAGTGGTAAAGAACCTGCCTGCAATGCAGGTAGACATATGAGACATGGGTTTGATCCCTGGGTTGGGAAGATCCCTTGGAGGAGAGCACAGCAATCCACTCTAGTATCCTTGCCTGCGGTGCAGGCAGGCAGAGAGGTGTGGACGGGAGAGAGCAGAAGGGGGTGGGAGGAAGGGTGTGGAAGGGAGGAAGGCCTGGGGAGCACCAAGAACTAAGACCTTGAAGTGTAACTGCCCCTCTAGCTCAGCTGCTAAAGAATCCGCCTGCAATGCAGGAGATCCCAGTTCAATTCCTGGGTTGGGAAGTTCCCCTGCAGAAGGGATAGCCTCCCCACTCCAGAATTCTTGGGCTCCCTGCTGGTGGTTCAGCTGGGAAGAATCCGCCTGCAATGCCGGGAGACCTGGGTTTGATCCTTGGGAATATCCCCTGGAGGAGGGCATGGTAACCCACTCCAGTATTCTACCCTTTCCTGAAGAATTCTCATGGAGAGAAGAGCCTGGTGGGCTATAATCCATGGGGTCCAAAGAGTCGGACACAACTGAGAAACTAAGCATATATAATAAAATTTAATCACTTAGTTGTCCTCTTGAAACTAACATATTATACCTCAATAACATATTGAGGTTATTGTACTTCAATATGTTATTGAGGTACAACCTCAACAACAATATTGAGGTTGTACCTCAGTAACATAATTGTACCTCAATTGAAAATATGAAAAAGGTGGAACATCTCATTAATAATTTTTAAAGTATTGATTACATGTTGCAATGTTATTAGGTTGGATATATTCAATTATATTATGAAAATCAATTTTCCTGTTTCCTTTTTATTTTCTTAAAAAGTGGTTATTAGAAAGTTTAAAATTTCATTTGTGGCTTGCATTAAATTTCTATTGGACCCTGGGAAAGAGAAAGATGTCAGGCAAGAGATTACCTAACTGAAGAAATGGGTGTGTGTAGACTGTAGGACCCCCACTTCTCAAGGGGGATTTTTTTATATTAAAAAACCCACAAAACTTCTACAGGAAAGTAATTGCTCATCAGTACTAAAAGCAAGCAAAAGTTCAGTAACATTTCTAAAGGAACTGTTATCCTATGGGCTTCACACAAACACTGGCAGTTGTATTTGTATATACGTAAGATATATATGTAAGCCAACCTTAGTGCATTGGAAACTGTGGTCCCTTGTGCCGACCTTGAGGTCCCCTTGGTGCCTGCAACTGCAACTTTGGAGCTGCATCTGGGTGGTCCTGATGGCGAAGTTGGCCAGAGAAAGCTGGCTTTGTTGGGTAGACCCTTGAGCTTCAAGTGTATGAGTCAGGATTTTGTCTCCTGGGCAGCAGGGAATCTGAAACCCCCTCCACTCTTCCACCCTTTCCTCGCGTGTCTATCCGGTGTAGGCTTTGGAGGAGCTATTATCTTTTGCTAACTTTTACAGTTCCCGCAGCTTGGATATTGCTGGAAGTGCCCTTGATATCCACTTCCACTTGAGGAAACTGAAGGGGTTTCTAAAAGACAGGGTCGAACTTTTCAGGGTGTCCTCAGACCTCTTTTGAATCACTGTGGATTTGTGGTCAAGTCTGCAGGCTTGGATGACAGCTCTGGAACTTCTCTTATCTTGTAGCCTGTGACCCTTCTACCCTCTTGTCTTCTAAGTCACTTGAAATCCTTTTCCAGCTTATGCTAAATGCCTGACTTAATTGTCAATGTCCAGCCCCTTCCCGAAATATCCAAAGTATGAAGCGTCCAACTCACCTGTCAGATAGAAGATAACCATGACCCCTTGTCCAAAACCTGCTGTGTTTGAGTCTGTTCCCCAGGAAGCAGGTCTGTGTGGGGCGGTCCTTGTGGTAGCAAGAGACAGGATGCTACTTGGTGTCATCTGAGGTTGGTGATAATTATAGTCAATAAAGCCCATACCCGAGGGGTTAAAGGAGACATAATAAACTTGAGTAACCTTGCTACTGTTTGGGACACAGAGATTTATTTTCTGGATTCCTCAAGCCTTTCTCGGGAGATTTTGTCCTGTAAGTCTCGCTGACAGATTTATCCTGGACTCCTGTCATCGGCGGCTGTTTTCTCACTAAGCAGGTGGAAGGCAAAAGCCGGGGAAGGGAACTGCCAGCTGAGAGGTCGTTTGTGAATTGGCGCCGTGGAGTGGACATAAATTATATGGATTCTGCAAGGCCTTAGCTATTGCTCTGGCCTCGGCCTAGGTTTTTTTCTTTGTGATGGTGCTTGCCACTGGCTTTAGCATTGTTGTCTGCAGAGGTAATTAGAGATTTAGGCCTTGCTCTTACAGAGACAAGAGGCCATCACAGTTCTCTCCCAGGAGGAAGGGTTCAGTTACACCCATGAAAACAGGCCAGGAGAAATCCCATGATCCTGAGCTTTCTGACAGCATTTCCAGGAACACTTGAAATTACTGGACACGCCCACTGCTCTCCCTCTGCCGTCACCACCACCCATATCCAAGCAAAGATTCCTGTTTGACTTTGGTTCAGCTCCAAGGCTTTTGTAGGGTGGGAGTGAAAGGATAAAGACAACAAGGGGCGAAAGGTAGAAAAACCATGGAAATTCAGTCCTGTGCTGTGCTTAGTCGCTCAGTTGTGTCCAGCTCTTTGTGACCCCATGGACTGTTGCCCGCCTGGTTCCTCTGTCCATGGAATTTTCCAGGCAAGAATACTGGAGTGGGCTGTCATTTCCTCCTCCAGGTGATCTTCCCGATCCAGGGATCAAACATGTGTCTGTTGCATCTCCTGCATTGGTAGGTAGATTCTTTACCACTGTACCACCTGGAAGCCTTAGTCCTAGAGAGACCTTTAAAGATATTAGGTCCAGTGTTTTTTCAGCCTTTCTTTTGCCATGGAATTCTTTATCCAACAGGATTATTATAGTTAACATTTGTTGAGCTTGTCCTAGAAACCGGGGAGTGAGCTAAATATTTTACACGTTTGACCCTCAGGCTGCACAAAAACTCACGATGTAGATAGTATGATCATTTTTATTTTCCAAACAAAGGAACTGAGGCACAGATGTTCAAAAATACATGTGAGGTTACACAGTTAGGAAGAGGTGGGGCTGGGATGAGACCCTGGAACCTGGTGCCAGAGCTAGTGGAACCCAAATGGAACATGGTGGGGCTGTCCTCTGTGTCACCTCTGTGCCCTAGTGGGGGAATAAAATGAAAGAAAATCAGGGAGCTGCACTTGTTGGAACTAGGGTGGGGTACAGCCCAGACCTGATCCTTCACCAGTTACCCTCTTATCCCAGGGCTTTTAAGAGGAGCCAACTTCCTGATTTAATCAAGTTCTCCCAGGTTCTTGGCTGATGAAGCTGAGAAGTTATGTTTGAAGGTGCAGGGCATTGCCTCAAGGTCACATAAGCCCATTGGTGTCAGAACCCAGTTATCTTGCTTCCATGGCCAATGCCAGCCTGAAACCCCCAAACGCAACACCAGGACACCAGCCTGCACCTGAAATCCTGTTGTATAAATTTCTCAGAGCTAAGAAGTGACCAGGTAGGCCAAGTCCAAGGAATAACTAGAATGTTCTATGGACCTATACAATTAGGTTCAGTTGGGAAATGGCACAAGACCTTGCACGTCCCTGCCAAGAGCTGATGTGACAGTTTCCACAAAGCCTGATTTTCAAAAACCTTGTCCACAAAATGCCTGAGGGTCTATTAGAATTTCTCCACCAGTTTCAGTTGTTACCAAGGCAGTGTCCTTCAGGGTCTAAGCTAACCCATCCTCCCTGCCTTGTTGACCCATTGGATCTGGGTTCTTTTGCTTTGCTGTGCTAAGAGCCCTTCTAGGAGAGCTATTCTACACTTTTCTAAAGAGGAATTCACTGCCCTTGTTTTCCTCCTTTTAGTGGGTTCCACTTCTCAAAGAAAGGGATTTGACATTTTTAATTTAAACTCCCCTAAGGAACTTCAACTGAAGCTCCAATATTTTGGCCACCTGATGCAAAGAACTGAATCGTTAGAAAAGGCCCTGATGCTGGAAAAGACTGAAGGCAGGAGGAGAAGGGGCCAACAGAGGATGAGATGGTTGGATGACATCACCGACTTGAGGGACATGAGTCTGAGCAGGCCCTGGGAGTCAGTGATGGACAGGGAAGCCTGGCGTGCTGCAGTCCATGGGGTCACAAAGAGTCGGACACAACTGAGCAACTGAACTGAACTGAACTAAAGGAACGTAAATCTGCCCTGAGGTTAAAAAGGTGCAGGCAGTCCTATTGAAATTCAGCCTTAGTTACTTATTCATGTGCCCACTATGGGGGCCCAAAGGGTTCATGCCTGAGCAAGTCTTCCCTCCTCTGGGGAGGAAGTAAAAGTGCCCCTCAGGATGCAGGGGTGGAAAGTTACCTGGGAGAATGGTTATGTGCTCTCTCTCTCTCTTTTTTCTTTTGATGTTTATAGAAGCTCCATTCAGAATTGCCAAAATTTGGAAGCAAGATATCCCTGAGTGGGTGAATGGATAATTAACCTGTGGCGTATCCAAACTCACAAATTTATTCAGCACTAAAAACAAAAAAAGAAACTTGCTATCAAGTCATAGAGAAATCTAAAATGTGTGTTAGTAAATAAAGAACTCAATTTTAAAAAGTCACATAGGGATTTCTCTGGCTTGAGACTTCGCTTTCCCATGTAGGTGGTACAGGTTTCATCCCTCGTCAGGGACCTAAGATCCCACATACCTTGGGGTCAAAAAACCAAAACATAAAATAAGCAATATAGTAACAAATTCAATGAAGATCTTAAAAATGGTCCAGATTAAAATAAACTTTAATAAATAAAATATAAAGGCCACATACTGTAAGATTCCAGCTATATGACATTCTGGAAATGGCAACACTATGCCATTGTTTAAAAAAAGACGGTAAAAAAAAAAATCAGTGATTGGCAAGTGTTGGAGGGAAGGAGGAGTGTATAGGTAGAGCACAGAGGTGTTTTTAGGGCAATGAAACTACTCTGAAGCATATTATAACGGTGGGTATATTTGTCCAAATCAATAGCATGCACCACACCAAGAGTGAACCCTAGTGTGAACAACAGACTTGGGGCAGTAGTGATGGGTCCGTGTGGGTTCATCAGTTGTCGGCTGGTTCTCTTTTGTAGCCCCAGGCTCTGTTCTCAAGTATGGATGTTGTCTTCCCTAAGACTGGATACAAGGATCTAGAAAGAAAGGCTAAATGGCTTTTATATCTTTGAAAGGAGGGATTACTTTTTTTCCAAAGCTTTCAAAATGTCTTCCTTGCACCCAGAGCTGGTTTCATGGGCAGGTGACCCAGGTAATTGTATAAGTTACCGAGCTCAGAAGGGCTCCTCCCTTGAGTTAATGCTCCACAGTCACCATCTTGAATTCTTAATCGTTTTTGAACCTGGAGTCTGGCATTTTCCTTTTGCACCAGGCCCTGCAAATCATGTTGCCTGTCTTGTCTACAGCCCACTTTGGGATATGTGTGTTTGTAGTGAAGGCAGGGTAGAAAAGTTATGTCTGTAAAAGAGTTATGACCCATTTTGGTTTGCAGCTTTTTTATAATAAAACTTGTTCTATCATAAGAATACACATTTAATTTTGAATAAAAGAATCTGTACTATATGAGAAGCATGTGGTTACGCTGAATTCAGTATCTCACCTTTGTAAGTTAAAAAAACTCATCTTTTTTCAGTGCCTTGTGCTATTTTTGGCTTATAGATCCCGACACTCCAACGTATGACCTTTTCTAACCAGTGCTTGCCTTGCTGGCAGTCATGTTACCATGGGTCAGGGCCCAGATACTTCATCTGTTGTTTTCCCCGTGGGTACAGAATGAGACATCCTAATGAAGTAAGGAGTTTCAGTTTTGTTTATCATCCTTCTACTTGATAATAATTAAAATAAATCATCAAATTACTTCTAGAAATTTCAGGTCATTACATTCAAAAGACCCAGTGTTATTTTTCAAGGTAAATGCTGAAAAATGCCAACATCATAACAAATTAGTTTATCCATATAATCTTTGGTAAAGTCATAGTAAAATATATATTGAGTATTTGAAAGAAGACATTAGAAAGTAAATGTTCCATAATACAATTATAATTATTAGTAAGATTATCAACATCAAGTTTAAGATACTATAATGAGGAAAACAACAATAAAATAAGGGAAGAACATAAGTAGTTAAGTTAAAAAAAGGAGAATAATGTAATTCTTAATCTCATTTGTCAAAGAATGTCAAAAACCAGAAGTCTATTTTATTCTGTAATTTAGAGAGAGGCAGGGGCTAATTAAGCCCTGTCATCTGGTTCTGTAGCTCTACTGTTGTTCATAGATATATATGAAGCACCAGGCTTGGCTGGGTGATTTCAACTTGTCCTCTGCTCTCTACCTTCTCAGAGAAGCAGATCAGAATACTGACCATTGTTTTGAAAGACTGAGTGATGTATTTAGGGATTTTTATGCTTTCTTCATGGGCTTCCCTAGTGGCTCAGTGGTAAAGATTCCTCTTACAATGCGAGAGACGCAGATCTGATCCCTGGATCAGGAAGATCCCTTGGAAAAGGAAATGGCAAACCACTCCAAAATTCTTGCCTGGGAAATCCCATGGACAGAGGAGCCTGTTAGGCTACAGTCCATGGGGCTGCAAAAGAGTCAGACACGACTTAGCAAGTAAACAGCACCAACAACAATGCTTTCTTCAGCACAGATGTCAAAAACTCAAGGAACTACAAAGGGCCAAGTAGACAACCAAAGAGGACTGGGATGAATCGGAGAGCCATGTCCAGTTTCAAGTGACCAGCCTTTTGCACTTGACCAGAGGGAACAGTGTTGTCAGCACCATTTTATTTTCACAAAACATAGATCATCTTCACAGAGAGATTTGGAATGTTAGCTAGGGAATAAAAGACTATACATTAAAATGTTTTTTATACTTTATAAAAAATTATAAAATTCCACTCTCTGAAATGCAAATAAGTACCTATGGCTGCTTATTAGCGAGGATTACCCACCTTCAGCAAGTAGCCTATGTTCTGGTGTGGGCTGGTGCATGGGGAAGCGTAGACGGGAAGGGAGGCATCTTGGAGACCTTGTTTCCAGACTCAATTTACATTTCATCACCTACAATAAACAGATTTCTTTTTCATTAGGTGATGGGGCAACCCTTTTCTTGTTCTAATTTAGTTGACACGAATTTCACATGGTTCTTTCCTCATGGACTCCATTTGCCTAATTACAAAATCAGAGTGAAAATTTCCTAATCTTTACTTCACATTGAAGATCAGAAAATAAAGGAGTAGACATAGATGATTCTGACTGAGCAGTGTGCTAGGAACAGGGTCACATGGAGAAGAGGAAAAACATAACATCCAGGCTATTATTTGACTTAATCAACATGAAAACTATGCATATTCTGACATATACTAAGGAACTGAAGCATATTTGAATGGGGAA